>NC_140505.1:115751988-120551988 GCF_964339955.1 Pipistrellus hanaki
CCCAGTCAGGGCACATATCTGGGTTGCAGTTCAATCCCTAGTCAGGAAGCATATGGGAGGCAACTGAGCAGAGTTTCTCTCTCACATTGTTGTTTTTCTCTCTCTTCCTACCTTTCTCTCTAAAATTAATAAAAGCATATTCTCAGGTGAGGAATAAAAAATAAAAAAAACCTACCTCTTCTTCTTCACTTTAAAAAGCATGCCTTTGGCTCTATTTAAAAAACAACACTTCAGTGTAACATTAAAACAGGTGTAATAAAACTTTATTTTCATAACACTATAAAAACTAATGGGTCCATTTAGAGCACAATTAAAATGATGTAATTAGGATGTAGACTAGTCTGAAAGAAAGTTATCTAGTCTGGGCTTAGTTATACCACTGAACTGGGTATAGCTTTAAAATACTGTTTAGAAAATTCTGATAGTAAAATGTAGTCAGGGTAAAATTTATGTTTAAATTCTTTATTCTAGTGTCTTGATAGAGAGAGCTAAAATTCATTTAAATAAAATGAAGTAAAAGCTTTAAAAAAGCCCACTCTCACTTGATGAAAAATTCTTGAACATTAACTATGCCAAAATAACTACCTCTCCTGTGATAAGCTTGAGTGAAACTGTTTAGGACAAAAAGCTAGTGTTTTTTTTTTCATTAACTTTCATAAAAAAACAAAAACAAATTATGGGTTAGAAATTAAATTACACTTAAACATAGATAAAATGATTTTGTTCAGCCATGTCTGGAAGCAAAAGAATGATGGTTAGAGTGTGAAATAAAACTCATCTGCTTCCTCAGGCACTCTGTTAGGTCCCTGTGGAAGACAGATGCACCAACACAGCACTAAACAAATGCATTAACTTTATCACAAGCTACACTTTGTCCTCAAGCTTCCTTGTAATTGCCTGAAATGGTGAAGCACAGATACTAATAGGGGTCTCCAATCTATGAGTGAAACCAGAATCAGGTTGAGTGGCTTTATTAACCCATTTCTTGTAGGCCCTCACCCTAATTTGGCTGTCAAGATCTTACAATTTTGTAAACAAAGGGATGTGGATAAAAAAGATTTCCCAAGGGAAAAGGGAAAAATGTTATCCATGGGGCTTAGGACAGAAGATATAATAGTTTAAGGAATACTAACTAGGTAGACATATACTATAGTCAGTCTTCGGCATGACATAAAATAGTCCTTGAATTAAGGTAGGCTCCTATAGAATCCGTATCATGTCAATCATTCCCATTTAATTATTACCAAATTGATTTTTGGTATAAATGTCTTATACATCACTAGAGACCCAATGCATGAAATTTGTGCAAGGGGCTCGACCCTCACAGCCCCAGCTTCATCGGAAGCTTGTCCAGATGGTCTTTCTGCAGTTTGTTCTAATTAGCACATTAGTTCTTTATTATATAGGATTGGGGGATAAAGAACAACCTGTGCTTATTCTAAGCAAATGATTAAAAATATTTCTTAAAATATATTTCCAATGGGGCAAAGTCAAATAATACTTGTCTCTGCATGGATTATCTCATTTTTTTTCTAAAACACACAGCATGTTACATTTAGGTTTAGAATTAATTTTTGTATATCATGGGAGAAAAAGATCTAGCTCTTCTGTGTTTCAGGTAAGGCACAGAGCACACTCTTTTATCTGGGTCAATTTTGGCCACTGCTGAGTACCTTCTGACTGCAATATCCAAACCCTGTGTATTAAGACACTTTTTTTCTTATGGCTTGTCATTATGGAAAAACCTGCTCATGACCCTTTGGAAAACCCCTTGACTATTCTTATGCTCTCATTCCCCCATGTCTTAATAGTAATTAAGTAATATCTCCATATATTTTGCTGTTTTTTACTCTGCTGTAGATGCAAAGTTGACCTTGTAAAGATCTCCAGAAATCTCCTTGAAATTCTCTCATCTCTGGTACTGTGTCCTGCACACTCTAGCTGCCTTGACCTCTCAGGAATCCCAACTCGTTCTATTCCACTCAGGGAAACCACTCAACTCCACATTCTTGCTCTATATCATGAAGATTGTCTATGAGTATTATGCTAGTGGATATTACAGGGCTCAGATAATTTGTTTTTCCTCTGTCAGAGATAACTGACTTTTGTCTAATGACTAAAAACTGCCTTTCATTTATTTTGTATAGGTTTTAATTGTTAAAGAGGTAGTGTAAATCTAATACATACTAGTATTACTAAATCTTGGCCAAAAGCTCAAGTTTTGTGTCTTGTTTTTATCTCCATTTTTTCCTGTTTACATTTTAATTTGCATAATTTCAATGAGTTTATTTTCAAGTTCTCTATGGTGTGTAATGTCATGATAAACCTTTCAAAATGAATTCTTATTTCTAACTTATCTTTTCACTTGTAGCATTTCCTTTATACTCTTATTTTTTTAGGTTTAATATTTGCTAAATTTACCATATTTTCAGGCACGTTCTCTACATTTTCCACTAGATTCTTTAAGAGGTTATATATGGTATTTTAATCTCTGATTGATATTTCCATCATCTATGTCATTCTAGATTCTGTTTCTATTAGCTCTTTATTCCTTGGGTTGCTTCTTCTCCTCCCTGCCTTCTTTTCCAGCACTGCTTTTATGTTGCATACTGATTATGGGGAGAAAACAAAATTTTAGACAGTGATGTAAGTAGAATTTAGGCCAATAAATTAGTATGGTTCTTGTTTTCTTCAAACAAATAATGACAAATGTTTTGTCAATAGAGTTCGTAGATAAACTACTATAGGACTTATTATTGGCATAGTTATCTATATTGGAATGCATACTTTTAAATCCCTTGGTAGGGGTTGGGGTGCTCTTGCTACCTTGTTCTTTTATATATATATATATATATATATATATATATATATATATATATATATATATATATAATATATATATAATACTAGAGGCCCAGTGCACAAATTCATGCACCAATGGGGTCCCTGGACCTGGCCTGCAGGATTGAGCCAAAACTGGCTCTCCAACATTCCCCAAGGTGTCCTAAATTTTGAAAGGGTGCAGGCCAGTCAGAGGGACCCCACAGGTGCACAATTATAGCAAGGGAGAGACCAAGAGGTTGGTCAGTCTGAGAGGGACTGCGGGAGGGCTCCATGGTGTGTTTAGCCCATCTTGCTCAGTCCCCATCAGCCAGACCCCAGCAGCAAGATAACCTATAGGTCAGAGTATCTGCTCCCTGGTGGTCAGTGCACACCATAGTGAGCAGTTGAGTGGCCTTAACATATCGTTATCATGTTACACTTTGGTTGAATGGCCGACCTGTTGACCAGACACTTACCATATTAGGCTTTTATTGTATAGGATATTGTTATTGGCTTCAGAGAGGAAGGGAGAGAGAGAAAGAGAGAGAGAGAGAGAGAGAGAGAGAGAGAGAGAGAGAGAGAGAGAGAGAGACCAATGATGAGAAAGAATTATTGGTCCACTGCCTGGATTGGCCATTCTTCCGGGTTCCAGATTGGAGAGGGTGCAGTATGGGCTGAGGGTCACAACCTCCCTGTGCACAAATTTCATGCACCAGGCCTCTAGTAAACTATAAGAGGACATAATTCAAGCATATACAATAGTCATTTGTTAGAAATAGTCATAAAAAACTGTGGTGATAGAATTTATAAAGAGTATTGAAGAATATCATAATTTATGGAATCAATTTATGTCTACTAAGCTTTTTGATTTTTGAATTATCAATGCCCTGTTTACTGATAACTCATAAAAGTTTATTACAACTAATTAAAAGTGTTTTTTAAAAAATAACTGACTAATAAAATATAATCATATTATAGTACATAACTTAATCCAGATTATTTTAAGTAGGCTTGCTGCAACAATATTACATAAAAATAAAAATAAAAGATTTTATTTTTAAAAGAAAGAACATTATGAGAAATGGAAGTATTATCAAAATCTAGAAACAAATAATATAACTGTTTTTTCTAAAAATAGAGAAATTATTATTAACATTTGAACAGTTAATTATCATTTATTATGTGCATGTCAGAGTCCAGTAAGCATTTAAAGGTTATGAACACAAAAAAAGTTACCCTTTTTATTTTATAGTGATGAGTAGCTGATTTTTATTTTAATATTTTATTAAATTGTTGTATCTATTTGCAATGTTTGATTGAAAGTTTAAAACTGATTATTTTGTTTCTCATTTTATTTTGTTTCTCATTTTTTTTCCTCTAAGAGACAAACAATATATTTAGAAACATAATAATCTCTATTTTTGTAACTAAATATATTTTTGTTTTGTGGTCAACTTAAGGGAAGAAATTTATTTGATCTATTATTAAGTTGGTACCATGTTCTTCAAGATAAAAAGAACATTTTATATTTAGTGAGTCATTTTATATTCATACTAGAGGTCTGGTGAATGAAATTCCCTTATCCCAGTCTGCACCCACTCCAATCTGGAACTCCTTGGGAGAGGTCCAATTGCCAATTTAGGCCCGATTCCTGTGGGATCATGCCTAAAGTGGTGATCAGACCTCCCTTTCACAAGCTGGAACTGCTGGCTCCCAACTGCTTGCCTGCCTGCCTACCTGATCAACCCTAACCATACCTCTGCCAGCCCGATCAAAGCCTAACTGCTCCCCTGCAGGCCCAGTTGCCCCTAACTGCCCTCTCCTGCCAGCCTGGTCATCCCTAACTGCTTTCCCCTACAGTAGGGGTGTCGAACTCAATCAGAGAAGGGGCCAAAATCTAAAATCCAGCCTAAATCGTGGGCCGAATGGTTTACTGAACAGTCATAAACTGACAATGTCATAAACTGACAGCGGAGTGCAGTGATGACAGCGCGGTGCGGGCCACATTGCAAGGCCTGGCGGGCTGGATTTGGCCCGCGGGCTTTGTGTTTGACACATGTGCCCTACAGGCTTGATTGCCCCCAACTGCCCAAACATTGCATGCCTGGTCCCTCCCAACTACCCTCCCCTGCTGGCCATCTTGTGTCCACATGGAGGTGGCCATCTTTGAGCACATGGGGTGGCCATCTTGTATGTTTCAGTGATGGTCAATTTGCATATTACCTCTTTATTATATAGGATGCTCTTTTTAAACATTTAATGCATATGTGAGATTAAAATATATTAAGGATACCTTAATTAGTGCTGATATTTGTGATGAGTTGTTTATCTGTGATTATATAACAGTGTAGAATTCGAAAACTATTGTTTAGATATTTGATGTTTATGATACGTTTATTAAATAACTACTGTATGATATCTTAAGCACAAAATTGGTGATCATCTGATAATTTTCTCAAGATAAAACAAGATGTATTTAATGCTTGTTGAAACTGCCTTGAAATTTTTGCAAATGCATAGTAGATGGTTAAAATATAAGCCACCACATGTTCCAAAGATTTTAAGCTTTAAGTAGGAAAGTTATAGTATAAATACCATGATACATTTAGACCATTTCTATCTAATAATATCTATCCAAAGTAAAGTTCTTGAGAAAAAATTTTAAATAAAAATATTAATTACATTTTGTTTTACATTATTTGAACATAAATGAACAGATTTTCTTCTGTAAATAAGATATTTTATTCTTTACTAAAGAAATGTACATTTTATTGTTATAAATTCAATAATTTAAATATAAAAATTCTTACATATATGTAAACAAGAATGAGAAAAGAATTATAACAATTAGAAAGAAGGCTGTGTGATAGGATGTCATTGGAGAATGTAAATAAATGCTATCTAAATTGAAAAATATAATTTCAAAACTACTTCTTCCATTAATGTTTTATATCTTTCATAAAATTATACAAATTACTTAAATGTTAATGTTTATTACAAATAAAACATTCATCCTAAATTCAGCTGTTTGTAATTTCACAGGGTTTTCTCCATAAATTTTACATAAAATTTCATTTAATAATTATATATAGTCCATTTTACAGGAAAGCAAAAGCAGGAATAGAGAGATATTATTTATGGAATTTGGTAATTATAATAAGCTCTCCTCCTTGGTATAGGGCTATTTTTAAAATTTATTTTTTATCCCATCTTGCTTCATTTTTAAAGAAATGAACATATCAATTTTTTTAAAAAAAACTCCAAAAGATTATTATTTTTTAAAGTTTAATTTATTAAGAATTAAGTGATACTCCAAAAAATGCAATATGAAAAAATTAATGACAGAAGTCATATATTTTATAATAATTGCATGTGAAAAAAATTAAAAAGTGATATTTTGGACACATATGTCAGGAAAAGAACATTGGGGATTTTGAAAGAAAGAATATGTAACTTTGCCTCACTGGGAAAAATATTTTTTACACAAATAAGAAATTCATTACATGTCTAATTACTCCCTGTGTATCAGCCATATGCAAGGTCCAAAGATTCAATAGAAAATTAATCCAAAGCAATTGTAATTTAATAGAGCAGACTTCTTCTAGATAAGAGTAAGTAATTTATGGAAAATACTGCTCCTATGAAGAACAACTAGAATAGCCAGCAACAACAACAAAAAATGTCAGTCTGTTTGAAGTTATCAGAGGGCTGCTGAATCAACAAGAAGAAAAAGCACCCAAATTCTATGGAGGATAAAGCTACAGAGAAAAACTTCTGCCTTAGATATTTGTCCCTTTGAGGCATAGATCAAAATTGTTTTATACACACACACACACACACACACACACACACACACATATCTATACATCTATATATATATATATATTTTTCCCCTAGAAAAGAAACCTTGCAGGAAGACAAAGAAAACCATGAAATAAATGAAGATACAAAATTGAAAAATTGAGAATTGAGCAGCACAGAATTTTTTATTTTTTATAAAAAATATATTTTTTTTATTATTGATAGTATTACAGGTATTTCCCATCCCCCCTTTTCCCTCCTGCTTTCAACCCCTTCCCCCACCCCCAGGTCTTCATTACCCTATTGTTCCTGTCCGAGGGGGTATACATACTAGTGTACTAGTAAGTATATAAGTTCTTTGGTTTAGTTCTTCTTGTCCCTCTAGCCCCACATGGAGGTATGTCAGTCTGTTCCAAGACAAACTGAGAAAGACAAATATCACAAGATCTCACTTATTTGTGGACTCTAATGAACTGACCAACAAAATAATATCCAAAGCAGGGAGGCATGGAACTTTTTTCTTCTTTGACAACTAATAATCAATTTATAATATACAACCAATTCTTCCCTCAAGACCTGTGAATTGTGAAGTTGCCAAGGATATGAGTCTAAAAAGATGAGCTTAAACCATGGAAAAGCAAGTAACGTTTTTTGACACAAGGTTTTGCTAAGGCAAAAGATTGGGAGTTTAAAGAAAAATCTTTCAGTTGTAAGTTCCGGAGGGTTATATCGGAAGAGCTGGGTAACTCAAGATAGACAGAACCTTAGCAAAATCATGATCCACCACATGCTCAGATAGGTGCTTGGTGGGATTAAAGTTACCAGCCAGGCATCATCCTATCTGCCAAGCAGGGCGAAATGATAAGAAATGATAAGCCTTCTTAAATAAAAATAGCTTCAGGTGAAGTGATTTTCAACCAGTGTGCTGCAGCAGGCACACTGATGTGCCGAAATAATTTTTAAAACATGCAGTACCTGACTAGTTAGTTAGGGACACTGACCTCTTTCCCCTTAGATTGTTAAATAGAAATTGACAACAGCCAGCACAACAATAACCTCCTGGTGTGAATGAATCAAAGCCATACATTATTTTTGTCAGATCAGCAAAGTATATTTCCTGATATATTGCAGAATTTTAGTAATTCATTTATGTATGCCATGAGATGAAAAATGTTGTGAGTCACTGCTCACTGCATTTTGTAGATAATGTTTGTCACTCAATTAAAAAAGAATTAGTAGGGATACAGACCCATATGCAATGGCTTTGGGAGAATAGAAGAGTATTGAGTATTGAGTTTACTAGTTTCCATATGTAAATATTCCACCCTGAGCGGTTTCACACTATCCATGTAAAGTTATTCAATGCAGGGTTAGGAAGAGATGCTCACTGTCTATCCTCCCAAAGAGGTATGAGCCTGCTCTGGAACATCACTAAATGTGACACATGAGTATACAGTCAGACCACAGAAATAGACTGCAGAGTATCCAGACATTGACTCTTCCTGACAAGATATTTAAAATAAAATAGTTAGCCGGAACCGGTTTGGCTCAGTGGATAGAGCGTTGGCCTGCGGACTGAAGGGTTCTGGGTTTGATTCCTGTCAAGGGCATGTACCTTGGTTGTGGGCGAATCCCCAGTGGGGGGTGTGCAAGAGGCAGCTGATCGATGATTCTCTCTTATTGATGTTTCTAACTCTCTATCCCTCTCCCTTCCTCTCTGTGGAAAATCAATAAAATATATTTAAAATAAAATAATAAAATAAAATAAAATAGTTAATTGTTTAAAAGAAATAGGAAAATGGGTAAAATGAATAAGATTAAAAGTTTACTAAAATTATTATTATTATTTTTTTAAATATATTTTATTGATTTTACACAGAAAGGAATTGAGAGGGACAGAAACGTTAGAAACGTCAATGAGAGAGAAACATCGACCAGCTGCCTCTTGCACATCCCCCACTGGGGATGTGAACGCAACCAAGGTACATGCCTTTGACCAGAATCGAACCCGGGACCTTTCAGTCTGCAGGCCGACGCTCTACCACTGAGCCAAACTGGTCCCGGCCTAAAATTATTTTTAAAAAGAAGCAAATGACTATTCTAGATCTAAAAAAAAACAAACATAATAAAGTTTAAAAAAATTTGGATTTAGCTGAAAAAAAAAATCCAGGATAAGATTAGAAATTTTAAAATCATTTAATAGAAATTATCTGAATTGAAACACAGATAGAGAAAAAGAAAAACATACAGGGGAAAAATTGTAAGTGAAAAGATCTATCCTTTGTTTATTAAAGTCCCATAAAATTGTGGCAGTAGCAATATTTAAAAAGCTAATAACTATTTATAAAATAATTATAACCAATAGATTCAAAGAAGATTGCAAGGTAAAGAAATGCAAAGAACAGCACACAATCGCACTTTACAGTAAAACTGTGAGGAAAAACAGAAACAATTCTAAAAGTAGCAAGAGGGAGCCAGGGAGAAATTTTAATCTTCAAAAAATAACAGATAATGACAAATCGTTTTTCAACAAAAACAACAAAATCCATTCATGGGCTATTATTTGCTAATATATATTTAATTTTTCCTTCTATGTTCATCTATGCCCATGTTCTTACTGTCATCTAAACCCTGATGGAAAATGTCTTCTCAGCTAAGATCACATGCTGGGTATCAATATTGCAGTATCCTCTGGGTTGTACCTACAAGCAATTCAATCTTGTTTCCTCTGATCCTAAACTAGGTTGCCCATTCTCCCAATTTTATTATATATATCCTAGAAACTCAGCCCAGCAATGAGCTGGCAGGGTTGCTGTTGAATTTTGAATGAATTTCTGGTGTCTCTGAAGCTTGGATTTTTACCTTCTAGATAAGTTTGTTATGCTTCAGTTTCCATCATTGCATCTGATAATCACATCCTCTTCTTTTCTATCTAACCATGTGCGGCACCGTAACATACATAACTCTCCACCACTAGAATGTAAGTCGGTATGTAAACTTGAGGTCTATTGCTCTTGGATTAACATGATACCCCGAGAACTTAGCACAGTGCCTGTTGCATTAGTGGTTCTCAGTAAATCTTTAAGGAATGCTTTAATAAATCTTTGCTTCTACATGTATTCTTACAATAAACTATGGTCAGTAAATGCATACAATTAATCTGGACCTGAGGCTTCCTAACCATGTATTAGTTATCTTCATTTCCCTCCAAATATCATTCTTTCTTTCACACCCAAACCTTTGTCTCTACTCTGTTATCTCCTTGAAATGTCTTCTATATCCATTTTCATTTGGCTTAGACTTGTTCATTCTCTTAACCTATTTCGATGATACTTCTGTTCTTCAAGTCCCAGGTAAGCCGTTCTCTTTTCAATCTGATAAACAGCTCAATGACGACAAGTACCAGCCAATCTCTTCTCCATCATGAACCATTGCCTATGGGATTGTAAGTATGTTATGGGAGAAACCATTTTAATTATGTGTAGGGTATAAAATTCACATTCAATTAATATTTGTTGAATAAAGAAGGTGAATGATAAACCCTGGCTTGGAGTTTAAAAGTTCTTTTTTCACTGAACAAAAAATGTTGTTTCAAAGATCAAATGTCCCCATAAATGTTATCTTTTAAAATTTATGTTACTCCTTCAATCATTTATTGAACAGATTAATTAACTCATCTATTCAACATCATATTATTGACTATTTAATATGTGTTATACACCAAGCTCTAGAATCTAAAAGACATTGTATAGGTCCTGAGGAAAGAAAAACTTTGGAGAAAGTAATGCCTACTTATCGTATCAGAGGCTGACCTGTAAATAAACATAAGAAGGTATAGTAACAGAAGTATGCATCAGCTACAAGCTAACACTGATTAGGGAATATTCCATTTCACTGGGAGAAAGAGTTAAACAGAGGCTTTTGGGGAGAAGCAAATTAGTTATTTTCTAAATAAGGAAGTGGAGGAAATTATATGCATAGGGATTATATGCTAAAGTAGTGAAAGAAAAAAAAAGACTACTAAATTTAGAAAATGTATGTCAGTATCATTTCAGTACTACATATAACGGGGAGAAATTGCTGAGTGAATATGCAGCTAAGCTAAGCAGAGGCTACATCTCCATGTCATGTGTTTTGTGAGGTTAAGAGTTTTGACTTTTGTGTGCAGATAATAAGAAGCCTTTGCTAGGTTTAAGTTAGCGATAGCACTGAGGCAGAAAGAACACTCTGTGAACAGTTTATACACTTTGGAGAGCAGAGACTAAATGGAAAGACCAATTTAGAAGTACTTCTGAGGATAATGGAAGAAAGCACTGATGCAAGTGCAGTGAGTATGGAAAGAATGACTTGGATTTGAGAGGAGAAAATAGATAACAGAAGTAAGCAAGATATAGTTGCCTATTATATACAGGCAGCAGAAATGCATAAGTGTGGATAACAATGAACTGATTTCTGACTTAGACAGCTAACATCATAATAGTACCATTAATAATAATAGGGGTATAAGGAAGAAATGAAATATGCAAATCTTATTTTTATATAAAGAAATTATCAGTTAGTATTAATCAGTGACCAACTATCAAAATTTCATAATATAGCTTAATGTTGCTTGTTGTAGGTGGTTAGGCTCCTGTGACAAACTAACAAACAAACAAACAAAAACACAAAAAACCGCCGAGACCAGTTTGACTCAGTGGATAGAGCCTCAGGCCTGCGGACTGAAAGGTCCCGGGTTCGATTCCAGTCAAGGGCATGTACCTTGGTTGTGGGCACATCCCCAGTGGGGGGTGTGCAAGAGGCAGCTGATCGATGATTCTCTCTCATTGATGTTTCTAACTCTCTATCTATCCCTCTCTCTTCCTCTCTGTAAAAAATCAATAAAATATATTTTTAAAAAAACCTTAAAGAAAAAATAAGAATGAAATGACCCATTACTCAATTCTAACAATGCCACTGCTGTTCTTTTTGGGATGCAAGTGGAAATATATAGCTTGGCAGAGGTATCCTGGCAAATGAGTAAGGGTGCTAAAGGGCCAATATTCACACCCTCGTGGTTGTAGATATCTGTTTTTGTCTTCCCATTTGAATTTTTCTGTATGAAATTCACTGAAGAGATAGTTCACAAGAATATAGTTGTTTTGCTATAAAATGGCCTCCAAAATAGAGGGGAAGATAGCATTTTCACATTCATTGTGACAGTTTTTTTCCTTAAGGAATAATAAAAATGGTTGTTTTCATCTTTCTTCTACTATCCCTTCCTTCCTTTCTTCCTTCTTTCCTCCCTTCCTTCCTTCTTCTTTCTTTTTTCCCTCCCTCCCTTCCTCTCTTCCCCTTTCTCTCACCTCTCTTTCCATTTTCTTTTTCAAAGGTTTTATATGTTTTTTTCTTTCTGTGCTTTTATGTAAAAGTTAATAAGTAAACTGATAACTACAAGTGAAATTAGAAAGCTAACCAAGTTAATATTGTTAATGAATGTTGAAGAGTAATAATACCAAACACTGTTGAAGAATTTAATATCATTATCCTAATCCTTATTCTTTAAGCACTGATGCAAATTTTCTCTTGCATGTAGGTTGCTAAGCAACAGCCTGAAAATGTTTTTGTTGACCATAAATACAGTTATCTGCAGTCCCAAAAGATTAGACATTGTTCTAATCTTTTCTGAGTTATCAGATCATATTATCAAGACATTTACTTAAAATTACATTGATCTGCATAAATAGAAATACTAAGTATAATATGCAAATGATTCATATATTGTTCAATTTTTTTCTACTTAATAATATTATGGCAGGATAATTATAGGTAAATATAGAAATGTATTTGGATAACATTAGTAAAAAGCTTATTTTTAATATATGTAGAAAACAATCAGAAGTAAATGTTAAAACTACATTTACACCACAGAGTAATGTGAGTATTACAGTAGTCTTTAATTTGCTAACAGATTAGATGATACAGCATACTATTCGTGTTTATGCTAAAATATTTTGTTTTATTATTTATTGTGTTTAATACATTATAATCTACATCATAATACCAATATGTGAATTACACAAGTAATTCAAAGATGCACACATTCTTTCAAGAGAGATGGAAAAAGAAAATTAAAGTTGTTTATTACATGACAAGATACAAGATCACCAGATCAAAAGTTCCGGGTTACACATTGCAGCAGTGGAATCTGGGGAGATTATTTAAAAGATAAATTCACAGTTCTATAGTTGAACTGTACTTGAGGCTCTTGTACTTTCTCAGGGGTAAGAAAAGTGAATCACATATTTTCTATCCTATAATTTGACATCTTGATAAATAGGAGTCTAGCCTATGGAAAAATAAGAAATAAAGAAAGAAATGTGCCCTTATTTCACCCACCCTTTCTGGAGTTCAAGTCATGAAATTTGGCTTAAGGATTTAGTCTTATATGTTTTTTCACCAAGGTAAATATTTCTTCTCAGTCCACATTTTGAATATATTATATTACTATTATTATGACATGTTTCTTAAAATCACAAGTTCATGTTTGTTTAAGATTTACTGTAAATAACAGTTTAAAGATTTTTCTGATCTCTAGTAATATGTCTTATGAGTATGATTTATCACTTGTTTAGGGAAATAATACAGCAGTTATATAATACTTAACTGAGGTGAAATATCTAGTATATAGATTCTAAGAGGTAATAGTAATAGGATATTTTTAATAAAGTGTAGCCATTCAGCTTTATTTTGTATAAATTTTTTCATCGCAAATATAATAGTTTTTTTAAATTTGTTTTTAGTTTTTATAAGAAATGTGGATTATATGATGTGCTTTCAAGCTTCTCTGTCTCTGCCTATATATTCTCTGATGGTGCGCCATCAATAACTGGAGCTCTAGGATGAGATTTGCATGTGAATTTTTAATTTCCAATTTGTGTGCACTTTCTCTAGTTTTCTGTGTCTTTTTCCCCTTATCTGGATAGTAGGTATAATTATATATCTTATAAGATTATTGTGATAATTACAGGACATAAAATCTATGCAAAGGGGCATTAAATCATAATAAATGTTATGATTTAAAGTATTTAAAGTATTACCTATAATAGTAGACATAGCTAATTATGCTTACTTATTCGGGATCCAAACTTTCAAACAGTAAAAGAAGCTGTGTCAATAAAGATGAGTGCACAGTACTGGAACAAAGCCTTAAACCATAGAGACATTTCATTATTTTACCTAACAAGGAATCTAGATGATAAGTATTTTCAATTTTGATGCAATAAATCATGGTTAATAATAAAACTCTTACTGGCATTTTAATAAACTGTGTTAACTTTTGGTTTTTAGGTTTGTCCCTCATGGCCTAAAGATAGCTGCCAAATTTCTATTGCATCTTCAAAAAAACCACATTTAAAACAAGAAGAGAAAAAGTATTTCCTTTCTCTCTCTCTTAATTTGAAAATGAGATTTCTCAAAATTCTAATCATTAGACTTCTTACAATTCATGAATCAGAATTAGGTGACACTCTCACTCCTAACCAGTATCTAATAGAGGATATAGAATGATTATGCTTCATTTAGACCAATAATAACTAATACCTGGAATTAGTGAATAGGCTTCTATTCATTTAGCATAGTATGGCTCAAACAATATTTGGGTTTAGTGAAGTGAGGAGGGCAAATTGTTAGCAGCCAATGAATAGTGTCTGACACCAACAATGCATAATTCTCTACAGTGATTTAACTGGCACTTGTTGGACAGAGAGTAGTAGATGAACAGTTATTGTTTTCCAATGAGCAAATTCAATAAGAAAATTGAATGCTAATTATTTGGTCAATGTAATATCAACAATATTTTTGTGTAACTTTTATTTGTAGATTATCAGGTTGAACACATTTATGTCTAATTAAATTTAATATTACATTAACTGTAATCAATGTAGAAAGATAACTTCTAATATCTAATTGCCATTTTAAGTAAATGAAGAGCTAGAACTTTTACAATAAAATAGTGACTTAAAAATCCATAAAATTAAAAAGATTTTTCTCTGGCCAGTGTGGCACAGTTGGTTGGAGAATCATCCTGTACATCAAAAGTTGG
Organism: Pipistrellus hanaki; assembly: GCF_964339955.1. Classification (NCBI taxonomy): domain Eukaryota; kingdom Metazoa; phylum Chordata; class Mammalia; order Chiroptera; family Vespertilionidae; genus Pipistrellus; species Pipistrellus hanaki. Next base: position 115,766,693 of record NC_140505.1, read on the forward strand.
CAGGTTTGATTCCTGGTCAGGGTACATACTGGGGTTGTGGTTTCAATCTCCGCTTGTGGTGTGAGGGAGACAACTATCGATGTTTCTCTCTTCCTACCTCTATAAAAATTTATTTAAAAAACATACTTCCTTTAAAAAATATGTTTAAGGTACTGTATACATTTGACATGGAGAAAAAGATTAATCATTTAGAATTGGTTATGCAAATTTCCAAGAAAACAATGTTAATGATGCTAATTCTATGTATGTTATTAGATTAAAGCTTTTAGAGTTTTTGCTGATAGGTCAAATTCATTACGGGTGGTAAAAGTATGCCCAAACCCTACCGGTAGCATAAATGCATGTGATCACGTTTAAGACATCCAAAGATGTTGAGTAGATTAAATATATTAATATGTAATAGAGTGGAGGCACAGAGATGAATGCCGAAGTGCAAGCTAATGGGTTCCTTTTGCTTAGATAAATAGAATTCTTAATGCAGTAGAACCACAATGATTGCAAAAGTAAATTTTACATTTCTGCCTAGATATTAAAAAGTTTTCATAAAATGAAGTTTCTTTCCTGATTCATATCAATTTGTAAAGGTAGGCAATTTAGTTTGCTACACAAAATATATCCTTATGAAGCATAACAAAATCCAATTTACTAGTAAAATCAATTTAAATTAAAATCAAAGACTAACCTTCATCTCACCCTTTACTAGTACCATAATGATGAAAAATGAACAGATACCTACAGCGAACACTTATCCTGATTATTGTCTGTTTTATTTTATAGAAATTATCTTCTACAGGGAAAAAGAAGCATGTAGAAAGGTCATAATACTTGCTTCTTGTACTTATTAAAGCTATACTAGGAAATAAAAGGCTATTCATATTTTTTTAAAGACATAGAGAATGGAACTGCATAAATAAATATTCTTTAAAATTCAGTCTGGAAAATATAAAAAAAAAACATTCCCATTCCAACAAATTTATCCTAAACAACTGTTGAAAGTCACTAAAAGTACCTCTTTGCTGAAGATTACATAAAAACTTGATATATAATGGATATTGATTAAATAATTATAGAATTTGATGATTTTGACCAGAGAAATTATCTAAAATCATGTACAGGGCTAAGACAGGTCCTGAGACACCAGATGGGAGGTTTTGGAATAATTTAAAAAGACAGTGGTTTCTTGCCTTGTAACATAAGTGGAGCTGCTAAAAAAAAATTTTTAAAAAATGGTGTTCTGATTGTATTTGAAATTACAAGCAATCAAATTTGCAAATGCATTGAATGTGCAATATAATAAAAGTGAGAAGTAATGGATGTCTCCAAGTATTTTAGCCAAAGCAAAAAGAAGCATGGGAGAAAGAACAGCTCAGAGTTGTCTAGTAGAGTAAAACAAGTTTGTCAACCAGAGTATAACGCTTGGGTACTACATGGGCTGTTGTTTTTGTTGTTGTTGTTGTTTTTTGCATTTTGTTATTTGTAAAATAATTAAATAAATCCACTTCTTTGAAAGTTATGTGGGTCAGTGAAGATGATTCAGATATTTATAATATAGTTGTAATATTTTTTCCCCCTCTGCATTCTTTATCCCATCCTGGGATACCTCAGATATACCATATACATTATCTTGGATTCATTGACACTACTATTTGTACTAAAAGTCATGTAGGTTTTGAAAAGTGCCTAGTGCCATGTACCTAGGATTGCATATTCTATTATACATAATAGTTATACCAAGTGATGTTATTCTGATTATATTTTGTAGCTACAAGCAATGACATTTGTAGCCATGTTGACTGTGCAATATAATAAAAGTAAGAAATAAAGGATGGCTCTAAGTGCTTAGCCTAAGGAGCAAAAAGCATGGGTTTGAGGAATGAGCCCCTGGATTTGAGGAATCAGACCAGAAGTGTACAATAGTGGAGAGAGGGTACATCATCTGTACTCACCATCCTCCCCTCCACTACCCACAGATTTGGCAGGTACCAATTTTCATGTCTATAGTTTTGCCTCTGCTAGATGTAACATGATTGAAATCATACAGTATTTAGTCTTTTCTCATATGCATTCTTCACTTCACAATGTACATTTAATATTTGTGCATGTCATTTTGTGGATTGATAGCTTATTTCTTTTTACTGCTGAATAATATTCTATTTTATCAGTGTACCACAGTTTATTTATCCATTCACCTATTGAAGTGCATGTTGGTTGCTTCCTTTGTTTTGGGGAAATTATGAGTAAAGTTGTCATAAACATTCCTGTGCAGTTTTTTTTTGTTTTTTTCTTGGTTACAATTAAGTTTTCCAAAATAAGTACGTAAATACTTAGGAGTACAATTGCTAGGTCGTATGGCTGTATTATGTTAACCTTTGCAGGCTATCAAACTATTGTCCAAAGTGCCTGTATCTTTTGGCACTTCAACTAGCAATAAATGATAATTCCTGTTGTTTTAAATCTTTGCTAGCAACTGATATTATCAGGTGTGTGTTTTTCCCTGGATTTTAGCCTTTGAATTAGGAATGTAATGGTACTTACGTGTTGTTTTAATTTGAAATATTTAATTAAAATTATGTATTTCATAAGCTTATTTGACATCTGTATATTTCTTTTAGTGAGGTATCCATTTTAATATTTTTTCTCATTTCCAAAAGGGGTTGTTTGTCATCTTTTTATATGTCTGATGGCCATTTGTATGTCTTCTTGGCAGAAGGGTCTGTTCAGGTTCTTTGCCCATTTATTAAATTGGATTGTTTGTTTGGTGTTGAGTTATATGAGTTCTTTATATATTTTGGATATTAGCCCCTTGTTGAAGCTGTTGCTTGCAAATAGCTTTTCCTATTCTGTTGGTTGTCTTTCTGTTTTGTTGGTGGTTTCTTTTGCTATGCCAAAGCTTTTTAGTTCATACAGTATAGTCCTATTCATTTATTTTTACCTTTGCTTATTTTGCCTTTGGGGTCAATTCATGAAACTTTCTCTAAGATCAGTGTCCATAAGTTTAGTATCTATGTTTTCTTCTATGTAATTTATTTCAGGTATATACAGATGATCTATGATGAAATTGCACACTTGAAAACGATATACTTTTATTAACCAAGTAGAGGCGCAATGCAAGAATTTGTGCACCAGTGGGATCCCTCAGTCTGGCCTGCGGATCGAGCTGAAACCAGCTCTCCAAAATCCCCCGAGGGGCCCCGGTTTCAGAGAGGACACAGGCCAGATGGAGGGACCCCATCGGTGCATGTTCAGGGCCAGGGAGAGACATAGGAAATTGGCCAGCAGGGGAGGGACAGTGGGAGGGCTCCAGAGTATGTCTGCCCATCTTGCTCAATCCCGATCTGCAGGACCCAGCAGCAAGCTAACCTACCAGTTGGAGCATTTGCCCCATGGAGGTCAGTGCACATCATAGTGAGCGGTTGAGCAGCCTTTGCATATCATTAGCATATTTTGCTTTGATTGGTTCACTGGATGACCAGACACTTAGCATATTAGGATTTTATTATATAGGATGTCATACCAATAAATTTAATTAATAAGAAAAAAAATACTTACAAGTACAAGGGAATCACCAGGGCAGGTCAAACAGGGCTAGCCAAATTGATGAATATTCAGTGTGTTGCATGCCTAATGCCTCTGTGTGGGGAGGACTCAGAAAAGAAACAAGGGCTTTTGCCAGCATCTCTCTCTGGGAGAAAGCTGCCCTTCCAGCTCTCACCCAATGTCAGACAAATTGTCCTCCAGGTATGTTCCTGGTGCTTTTGAGATGCTGACCTAGCACTGGAGCTTAGTGAGTGCACCCAAGTAAGTCTGTGTGTGGGCCCTTTTAGAGGAATGCCTGGAATCCCAGAGGCCTCAATGTTACTCAGCCACAATCCCTGTTGGTTTTCACAACCGAAATTATAGGGACTTCTCTGGCCAGCACTGGAACCCTGCTGGGGGCCTGATGCAGGATCTGACCCCTAGCTCCTCATGGAGGACCTGCAATAGTGAAGATATCTCTCCTGATTTTTATCCACCACACATGGGTGTAGGACCAGACTGTTCTGAGTCTCCACCCTTCTTACCAGTCTTGAATGACTTATTCTTTATATTCTTAGTTGTAGGTGTTCTCTTCAGCTAGACTTCAGACAGTTTGGTTGGGGTCACTGTTTAATTAACTATACTAACCAATATAACATTTTTTCCTGACTGAAGAACTTTTGTAAACATTTTTTGCAAGGCATGCCTGATGGAAGTTTGCAGGGTCTATGAATATAACTATTTAATCTGTGTTTTACAATTAAAATGTTCTAAAACTAGTCAGATGTATAGAAAATAACATTAAAATCATTTCATTTCTCTCAAGTATAAAAATTGAGAGAAATATACCAAATATTAAAACATGAAATATTATACTGAGAGTATATTTAGAGAATTATGGTCTAATGTGACTTATACAATATTGATAGTGTTTGTAAAAAGAACAAACTCCTGAAACATAAAAGTACAAACAAATTGCAGCTTATATCACTTTCAATTCCACACATGCATAATGCCTAGATAATCCCCCACATTCCATAAAGTAATTACCTTTACATTTTTGTTATAGAACAAAGTTAATAAGTTATAGAAAATTTAAGGGAAGTATATATAGAATAGAGGCCCAGTGCATGAAATTCATGCATGGGGGGGTGTCCCTAAGTCTGGGCTGTACCCTCTCCAATTTGTGACCCTTTGGGGATCAGGCCTAAACTGGCAGCCGGACATCCCTTTCACAATCCAGGACTGCTGGCTCCTATATAGTTGCCTGCCTGCCTGCCTGCCTGATTGCCCCCCTAACTGCTCTCCTGTGGGCCCAATCACCCCCAACTGCCCTCCCTGCAGGCCTGATCTGGCCCCCAACTCCCCTCCCTTGTAGGCCTGGTCAACCCCAGCTGCCCTCCCTGCTGGCCTGATCACCTACAACTGCCCTCGCCTACATGCTAACTTATTACCATTTTGTGGTGGCCATCTTGTGGCAGCCATCTTGTGACCATATGAGGGTGGCCATCTTGTGGTGGCTATCTTGTGATGATGTGGGGGCAGTCATTTTGTGATTACATTGTGTGACGCCACCTAGTCTTTTATTATATAGGATGATAATAATTTACTTTCTGAAATAATTTTAAGGATGTGACATCTATAATACAGAGCCATATTAAAAAATTTAAACTTCCTACAATAACCTACTATAACAAAAATAAAGGTATGTGCTCATTTCAAATTGTGTGTCTGATAAGGAAATAAAAGAATTAAAATATATTAATTTCCTCAATTTTTATTATAAACTTTATATTCTCTATCATTAAATCTTTACTTTAAAAATTTTAATATTGAAGGTTGAAAGGCAAATCCTATATAATAAAAGGCTTATACATAAATTGACCAAATTGCAGAATGACCAGTCGCTATGATGTGTACTGACCACCAAGGGTCAGATGTTGAATGCAGGAGCTGCCTCCTGGTGGTCAGTGCATTCCTACAGCAGGAACACTGCTCAGCTAGAAGCTGGGCTCACTGCTGCCAAGTACAGGGGCAGTGGCAGCCTCTGTGGTGGTTGGACAACCCCTGAGGGCTCTCAGCCTGCTAAAGGGCACAGGCTGGGCTGAGAGACTCCTCCCATGTGCACAAATTTTATGCACCCAGCCTCTAGAAATATTTATAAAAAAGATGAATTCTCTGAGCTCTTTTTCCTAACCATGGCTTAAAGCGAATTTTCTAAACTAACTCAAGAGGGAGAAAATTTTTTTCCAAAGTGTTCTGGGTAAACACACTTTGATTATTATGTTAGATCTTATCAAAATGAATAAAACTTTTCTCCTTCATCTATATTAGTTAAGGTCAAGAAAGTTCTTTCTCTGAGGATAGTATTTGCTCCATTACAAAATATATGGTTTATAAATGTATCAGTATACTACTGTCACAAAATGCTGCCTAAAATTCACCCCAAAACTCAGAGACAACATCATTAAGTATGGTTCCTATTTTCATGTTTCGGAATGAAGCTCTAGGTTGGCACATTTAGGCTGGACTCAGCTGTGATGCTCTTCCTCAGGCTGCAGGTCTGTAGAGCTTGTCTTCTTCCCACAGCTTGTATACTTCATGTGTGTTAGTATTACCTGAAGGACAAAAAAGTTAGTATTACCAGTAGGACAAAAAAGAAACCTATTCATGTGAGCATATTTCAACCCCTTACTCCCTATTATGCAAATCCAATTAGCCAAAGCAAGTCACCTGGTGTTAGATGTTGTTTCAGGGAAGAGTTAAGAGTGGAAAAATACTTAAGTCTATCACAGTTCATTCCCTTGGTCACTGTTATTTCGGATGCATCCGCACACAAAGTTCACTCATCTACTACACCCTAGTTACTAGTTGTTGCTTAGGATCTCCTGATCTACATCAGGCATGGTATCTCTTATTTTTACAGAGAGACCTATTAAAAAGACAAGTTATTCTCCACCCATATTCCAAACAAATGACTGTGGAATAGGGACAGGGTAAGTTCAATAAACACTTTCATTTGAAGTGAGAAGAAATAAGAAACACATTGGAGCCACCAATCCCTCAGAATTCTGAGGTCTTGCCAGGCAGACATTGTCTTGTATTCCTAAACCTGGGATAGGAACATTTTTTACCTGATGTTGGTTCCACTTCCTGGTGCACTTTCTATTTATTCTCTACCTATAGTAAGTGGAGGACCAGAAGTGTGTTTTTTTTTGTTGTTGTTGTTTGCCATCTTGAATAGACACAACATTCTTGCCAATATAGATCTCTCAAACATGTGTTTATTTTAATATTTTAAATTCCAGTCAACTCTATGTGCCAACAGCCCTACCAAGTTTTTAAAGGGATTATTCTTGTTTTGTGGGACCATGTGCTTTACCTTATTTTGGAGATGATAGGGGTTTAATAGGTGCCAGCATATTCATTTCAGAAGACTTAAACAATGGTAAGGTTAATAAGACTTTGGTTTATTTATTTATATCTATAGGAAGTATTTTCAGGACATAGATTTTTGAGTTTCACCCTAATGCTGTATTTTAACTTCTGAATTATTACTGGTTGAAGAGACTAAAGATTTTTTAAAAAGTTTTATTTTCAAATCTGACATTTCAAAGTTTCTACAATCTTCATTAATTTTTTTTTTTTAAACTGGCCTGTTCTCTTTTCTCCAAACCCCTATAAACCTAATATATAAAAAGCCAGAGGCCATCATGACCGAAACAGCTGGATGGATGACGAAACAGCAGGCTGTGTGGGGCAACAAGGCCAGCAGGGAGGTTAGTGAAGGGTGACCAAATGACTGAACAGCAGGTGCATGGGGCAACCCAGTCGGCTGGTGGGGGGGGCAGGCAATTGGGGGCAACCAGGCTGGCAGGGGAAGGCAGTTAGGGGTGACTAGGCTGGCATGGGGGCAGTAAGAGGTGACCAGGCCGGCAGGGGGGGGCAGTGAGGGGCAGTTAGAGTGACCAGGTATGCTGGAGGGACAGTTGGGGTGACCAGCCTGGCAGGGGGGTAGTTAGGGGCAATCAGGCAGGCAGGCAGGCAGGCAGGCGAGTGGTTAGGAGCTAGCAGTCCTGGATTGTGAGAGGGATGTCCGACTGCCAGTTTAGACATCCTGGCATTTGGACATCCCCAAGGAGTCCCAGATTGGAGAGGGTGCAGGTTGGGCTGAGGGGACATCCCCCGCTTGCCTCCCATGCAAGAATTTTGTGCACTGGGCATTTGGTAATTTTCGTAACTTCTGTTCTCTAGTCACAAAGTCCATGGGCATACCACATGTTTTAGATTATTGGCATAGCAGCACTCCACTACTAGATGGCAATATCTTGATCTGTCAGCTATTGACTCAATAATGCATATTAACAATCTACTCAAAGCTCGGTTACATATAATAGCAATAAGTTATAGTCCCATAATCACAGGTCTCCAATTCTCTTGTGAATCAGCTAATCAAGGGTAGAGTTGGTGGACTGGCTTTTTTTCCACACTGTAGGTATGAATGGGCTTAGCTTCTCATTAGGGTTGGGCTCTGCTAGGCCCCTCATGTTTTTATTCTGAGGCTGAGGCTAAAAGGGTTCTTAGATACTTGAGAGAAGTCTTCTCATGGCAATATCAGAAATGCTAGGGCCCCAACCCATTTGCTCAGACAACTAAAAGCTCCTCTTACATTGCATCTGTAAATAATTCATACAGTATGCATAATTGAGAACCATATTTTACCCACCACCAAATCATTAAATTTATGGTAAATGTGTGCTTTCATTGCCATAAGTCTGTTTTAATTGCTTTCACTAAAAAATTATGAACTGCCTTGGAAATAATAACATGTAATTTTAAAAACTGTAAATGAGGCCTCAAACACACAGACCTGTTATAATGTAAAGCATCACATATAAATTGCTTAACAACTTACCAGAAGATATATTATGTTCTCATTTATGTAAACTCTTTAGCCTTTGAACAGTAATTTTAACTCAGTTTGTTTCTAATACATATGCACCAATAGAAGAATCTCTAGGTCAGTGCTGCTTGCAAGGAGACAGACAAAGCACTGATTTTAAAACAATTTACTCAGTTTTAAACCTTAGCTTGGACCCAGTTTCCCCCATGGGCACCTTTTTGAGGAAGGTCAGTAAAGAGCTATATTGTCTTATTTTTGCTAACATTCTCTGTTCCATTCACCTTTTTTATATGTATCCTCATATATATATATATATATATATATATATATATATATATATATATATATATATATATATTTTATTATTGATTTTTTTACAGAGAGGAGGAGAGAGGGATTGAGAGCTAGAAACGTCGATGAGAGAGAAACATCGACCAGCTGCCTCTTGCACACCACCTACCGGGGATGTGCCTGCAACCAATGTACATGCGCTTGACCGGAATCAAACCCGGGACCTTTCAGTCCGCAGACCGACGCTCTACCACTGAGCCAAACCAGTTTCGGCTATATGTATTCTCTTACCCTTGTTCAATTGTCTCTTTATCTTGTACCACTTAACTACAAAGTATTTTTTGACTGTTTTTTTTTTTTTTTTTTACAGCTCTTTGTATGTGTCATGCAATTGTCTAAGACCTTTACATATATATGTTTTTAATTCATATTTGTTTCACGTGTACTGTGTAATGGTAAAACAACTGTGTCATTTATAAAGTGATCTCCCTGATAATTCTAGTATCCATGTGACATGATATAGTTATTATAATATTATTGACTATATTTCCTTACTGTACTTTATATCTTGTGACTATTTTGTAACTTCTTATTCCCTTCACCTTTCAACCTAACCTCCAACACTTTACCCAATACCTATCAATAAATGATTGGATAAAAATATGTAGTATATAAATACAATACTAGACTATAAAAAAAGAATGAAACACTTTCTCTCAAAGAGTCATAGCTAATTTTTATTATCTTTACCTACTGCTCTTCTCTAACTGTTCAGTGAAGGACTAGTGCTTGCAACTGGAAAATAATATAGATAATGTGAAAGAGATATGACCTCCGGCTTCTACATTATTATTTGGTTATACCTTCTTGCTTTTCCAGGGACAAATGGCAGGGCTATTATGGGAGTAGTCATGAAAGTTTACTATCTGTTTCTATCTTCCAGTTTCCACAGAAATATAATGCTCAGTTATCTTCCCACAAGTTAGAGAAAAATAGAACATTTTCTCTCCATATAGCTGTGTGCACCACACCACCACCATCCACAGATTGGCATAGCACTCATTCTGTTTAATGACCTCTGGTCTTGCTTTTTCTCCTCCACTGCCATAACCAGCTGACAGCTCTGCAGTGGTATTCCATTAAACCTGGTTATCTGAATGGTTTGACCAGCACAGATCTTAGTTTTAACTGGAGTTACAAGTTGATTATGAGTTTTCTGAGAACAAAATAGATTGACCATAAACTAAGTCCTTTCTTGAACTATAGAAATGAATAGCCATCAACAACAACAAAACAATAAGAATGACATATCTAATGTGACCAACAAATACTGAACTGAGTGACCTATGGTTATAATCCCTGACTGATTCCTAGATTTAGGTCAGTTCAGAGAGCTAGAGCCTCTTCATTGAGGATAAGGCTAACACATAATAGGAAGACCTATTATAACATATGAATTACATATTTTCCTCTTTATCTCCCATAAGAGAGCACATGGGGTAATATTAGAATAGGGGAAGTGAAATGCCTGGCCATTTCTCATATTATGGAACTCTGGACCTGAATTATGACAAGCCTCTTTTGAATCAAAGTGCCAAAGGGAAAAACAGTGATTTACAGGATTAAGTTGATAAGTGGAGTTTGCCTCAAGTTCACTTCATTGTAAGACTGGATATTTGCTAATTCTCAGCACAGGTTGCAGATCAGGCGTAGCCCAAGCAGAGAGCCTCTGCTGGGGAAAGAGAAGCCAGGAAGGTTTACTCAGTTGACATGCAGTGCTGAAATAACAAAGCAGAAAACTGAGGAGACTGAAACCTTGACCCATAGGATATTTTCTAAGTTCTGGGACTATGTGGGAGTTTGAGAGTTAAGAGAAAAAAATTTGAAAGATAGATTGAAATGTTCTGGAATGTACAATGCTTAAGAAATTAAATCCTGCTGGGGAAGCAGCTGGACTCGGACCCATGGCTGGAAACCCTTAAAGATATTTGGCAGATTTTGTGAGGGAGAATATGAAGTATGACTAGGAAATTCTGAAGACAGAGCTTGAAGTATTATTTTAAAAAACATGTTATCCATTCTTCTCATTGGAAAATATATTAATACTAGAGGCCTGGTGCAAAAAATTTGGGCACTGAGGGGAGGGTGTCCCTCAGCCCAGCCTGCACCTTCTCCAATCTGGGACCCCTTGGGGGCCTAAATAGGCAGCCAGACTTTCACAATCCGGGACTGCTGTCTCCTAACTACTTGCCTGCCTGGCTGCCTGATTGCCCCTAACCACTCTGCCTGCCAGCCTGATTGACACATAACCACTCCCCTGCTGGCCCAATCACCTCCAACTGCCCTCCCCTGCCAGACTGATCCCCCGAACTCCCCCCCCCACCTAACTGCTAGCCATCTTGTGATAATGTGGGGGTGACCATCATTGTGATGTGAGGGCATGAGGGTCAATTTGCATATTACCTCTTTATTATATAGGATTTTTAATGTTAATAAAAATAGACTATGAACATTTTTCAAATATTCCCAAATAATTCTGAGACTGTTTTGCACAAAGAAATGGTTTGCTGGAGTATTCATTTTGCATCTGTCTTGGAGGCCACCAGTAAGGCAAATTAGCCACGAAGAGACATAACTATCTGCTTTATGTGAGCAAGACTTAGCTTCCCATTAGGTTCTCAACACCTGTTATTCCCTTGGCCTGGAGTGCTCTGGCCTCTACTTTGATATGCCTTACTCATACTCATTCTTAATTCAGTTTGCTATTATCTTCTCAAAGAAGCTGTTACTTATGAGAGTATCAAATGCAAATGACCCCTTATTTTCTGCTTATAAATGATTTATTTCCTTGTAATTTCCTAGAACAAATTATCAGTAATATGTATTTTCTAAATTCTAGATTCTAGATTAGTTTTCACTCCCTCTCTACAAAATTTGCTTCATGAAACATAATTTTTGTGTTTTTATCCTTTGCATGTGTCCACAGCCCCTAGCACATATCACCTACATGAAAGTCACTGGATAAATATTAGTTGAATTAAATGGGGTAAATCAATGAAGTATGTTGTAAAATATATGCTGTGACAACCATTATACTAATTCCCACTTTATTTTTTTTCATATATACAATATCTTAGATGATTCTTGAACCTGTTCAGGTAATAAGTTTTATTACTCTACCCATGGAAGAAGACACCTATTCACAAGCACTATATATTATACAACTTTTAATATTAAACTGTGTTAAATAATGATTCTAAAAATGAGTGGGTCATATCTTGAATACAAGTGGTTATTGAACATAATAACTGTATTATGGTCTTACTAAATAAGTAAACATTTTTGTTATATGCCATTTAATTTATTTTTGTTAAGATTAAAAACTTATATGCCTTAGCCAGTTTTTCTTAGTGGATAGAGCATTGGCCTGTGGACCAAAGGGACACAACCAATCAATGTGTTTCTCTCACATTGATGTTTCTCTCTCTTTCCCTTTCTCTTCTACTTGCCCTAAAAATAAATGGAAAAATATCCTCAGGTGAGGATTAAAATAACAAACAACAACAACAACAAACAAAGACAAAAATAAAACAACCTATATAAGTATTTACTTAATTTCCAATTTTCCATGCTAAGTGGAGATATTAGTGCATGGAATTTCATTAGTATTATTTATAACTGTTACTTTATAGTTATCTATATATATATATAAAAGCCTAATATGCAAATTGTCCCTACGGTGAGTTCCACTGGGAGACTAATGGATCACTATGACGTTTGCTGACCACCAAGGGGTGGCGCGGAATGAAAGAAGGCCCTGGCCAGCAGCCAGCAGCCAGAGAAGGGAGGCCCTGTCTGGCAGCCAGAAGTCCCCCATCAGCCCTGATTCCTGATTGCTGGCCAGGCCTAGGGATCCTCCCCATGCACAAATTTTGTGCACTGGGCCTCTAGCTCTTTTGATAAAACAGGTCAGTGTTAAGCTTCACTAGGCTAAAAATTTAACATGATTAGTTCTCATTAATGTCAAAGTTAGCTTTTTTTTAATAATAGCCACTCTAGCAAAGTTCTTGCAGGACCCAAATATCTGTCATACAGTGATTGTCCTTTCTTGCATCATTAATTTCAGGTCAACTAACAGAATATTAAAGGTAACTTAAATAAAAAAGGAGCTTAAAATTAAATACACAAATTAAACAAATTTTATGAAATATATATGTATATAAATATGATAATTCATCTATTATATATATTTAATGATGCATTTTAAAGAGCATCATTTTATTTTTGTTGATAGTAGAAATATTTAATTTAAATTTCACATTTAAAAAATGTGAAATATGTAAAGGAATAAATGCTAAATTAGTCATAAACAAACCAAAAACCCAGCAAAAATAAACATCACCATGCTTTGTTTTGTTTTGTTTTACTCTTACTCCTGCCATGCCTGAGGATGACCAAGCCTAAATTACAACACTAAGATTCTCATAAGCATTTGTAGACAGAAAGCCTCCAGGAAGAAGAATATAAAAATGGAAATCTGACATGTTGATCAATTAGCAGCATGAAAAGTCTTAATTTTATAATTATGATGTGAAAGTACTTTATATTTTAATGATGGGAAAACTTCTATAAAATTCTTATCAGCATCAGGTGCCATTTTTATGCTACCTATAATAATAAAAGCATAATATGCTAATTAGACTCTACGTCCTTCCTTCGGGCCACCCTTCCTTCTGGACAAAGCCATAGTGGGGGAGGGGGGGGAGCTGAGGCAGAGGTGGCAGAGACCACAGGCCACGGTGGTGGTGGGCTGGGCCTTTGCATGAATTTTGTGAATTGGGCCTTTAGTAACTTAATATGTGAGCACTTGAATTACATTAAATTTGATAATGTTGATTTTAATTTGTGTTAAATATTTCTCAAATATGCATTACTTTTTGATCATATTTATTCACTTTTTAATTTATATAGCAACTTTCTCTTTTTTTTCAATTACAGTTTGCATTCAATAGTATTCTGTATTAGTTTCAGGTTATAGCACAATGGTTAGACAATCATATACTTTACAAAGTGGTCTCCCCAATATTTCAAGTACCTAATTGGCCCCATAAATAATAATTACAATATTGATGACAGTATTCACTATCCTATAATTTACATCCATGTGACTGACTATTCTGTAACTACCAATTTGTACTTAATTCTTTAACCTTTTTTTATTCAGTTCCTCTGTCAACTGTTAGTCTGTTCTCTGAATCTATTAGTCTGTTCTATTTTTTGTTTGTTTGTTTGTTTTGTTTTTTCTTTGTGTTCCACATATAAGTGAAATCATATGGTTGGTATTTGTCTTTATCTGATATTTCAGTTTGCATAATGCTCTCTAGATCCATCAATGCCATTGTAAAACATAAGATTTTATTCTTTTCTATAGCCAAGTAATATTCATATTCATATTCATATATACACCACATTTTTTTTATCTACTCATTTGTTGGATGTACACTTGGGTTGCTTTGAAGTGGTATTATAAATAATGCTGCATGAACATGGAACTGCATATATTCTTTTAGAATTAGTGTTTGGGTTTCTTTGAATACTAGAGGCCTGGTGCATAAATCCATGCACAGGTATGGTTCCTAGGCCTGGTCAGTAATCAAAGTATAAGCATTTGGTTTGGAAGGGCAGGTCCCAGCTGACATCTGGGCCCTGGGTAGCACCTGGGTCACTGGGCCCCTCCATCTGAGTCATGATGCCCAAGTCCCCACATGGAGATGCAGTGAGTGTGGCCAGATGTTGTAGGCTGGGGTGCAGCGTGGGCCTCTGGGCTGCTCAGAGGCACTGCACAGAAGCTGGGTGGGCAGTGCACTCTCCCCAGCTTGTCTTAAAGACCAGCTCCTGTGAGAACCCATGGGGATCCTGATCAGCTCCTGCAGTTCCAACAGCTGTGACCCAGCTCACCTGGAAGAGGCCACGTGGGTGTGGGGTGGGCTCTTCACGGGCACCTGGCACCTGATTGTGGGGTCCCCAAGTGCATAAACTCTGGCAACCCGGGGGGGCGGGTAAGGGGGAGGAGGGTAGCAGGAAGAGTGAGAGCGAGCTCAGCGGACACCTTGCATTCTCACCGCACCTCCATCTTCATTACCCTCACACCCAGGTAGCAGGCAAGAGGTTGCAGCACATCACTGATGTCTGCCATGTTCTATACCAACCCCTGGAGGTCAGCGCATGTCATAGTGAGTGGTCAAATGATCACCCGAGTGGACAGTTTGCATATTAGGCTTTTGTTATAGAATATATCCAGAAATTGAATCACTGGGCCATAAGGCAATTCTAGTTTTTTAATTTTTGGGGAACCTCTAGACTACTTTCCATAGTAGTTATACCAATCTTATTGCAACTTCCTATTGGGGTACAACAACTTTAGCTCCAGAGACTGGGCTTCTTTGCTTCTAAATTGAACTATATTACCTTTTGATTTATAACAGATCATAAAATCACATGCAAAAAAATATTCTATAAGTCAAGTAATGGGCATCTCTCTATGAAACAGACATAAAGTGAAGTGAGGAATAGGAATGCTAAATAGGAGAAACACAACACCATCTCTCTCCCTCTCTCCCTCCCTCCCTCCCTCCCTCCCTCTCTCTCTCTCTCTCTCTCTCTCTCTCTCTCTCTCTCTCTCTCTCTCTCTCTCTCTTTCTCTCTCTCTCTCTCTCTCTCTCTCTCTTTCTCTCCCACTCTCTCTCTCTCTCTCTCTCTCTCTCTCTCTCTCTCTCTCTCTCTTCTCTGTCCTTCTCCCCCTTCTTCCCTCCATTTTGCTCTCTCTGAAAATCAATGGTAAGCATATCCTTGGATGAGGATTTTTAAAAAATGTCAGCTGGTTGGTTCCTTTTGAGGGCCCTGAGGAAGAATATGTCCCCTGCCACTCTCCTAGCTTCAGAGGGTTTGCTGGCAATCTCTCTTGGTCCTTGGGCTGTAGAAGTACAGCTTGATCTCTGCCTTCCACTTCACATGGTATTTTCCCTGTGTGCATGTCTCTATGTCAAAACTTCCCCATCTTATAGGTTTAATCAGTCATATTGCATCTGGGCCCTCTGACATCCACTTAAGGAAATACGCCTGCAAAAGCCTATTTCAAACTAAGGTCATGTTCTAAGTTACTGATAGTTAGGACTTTAACTTAAGGATTTGGGGGCACACAATTCAACCCATGGGGGAAAAATAATGTTATAAGACTGTTATTTGTTATAAACATTTCTAAAATTTTCCATACTAATTTCATAGTTGCTGTGATTAAAAATACATGGGTTGGTTCCAGGGCACAAATCACATTTAGTATAGCACTGATTAAAAAAAAATTTTTTAAAGAGTCTACATTTTAGATGGCTAGGAAGAATAAATTTCACTATATATATAAAATTATACATGTTTCATTTGATATATTCTGAATAGTTTTTTTTATTATGGCATATATTTCCCCCCAGACTGTTGCCTCTAATTTCTGTCAAAAGCAAACGTTGTACCCTGGTGCTCTGAGGATTCCTTCTTCCTACTGAAACCCTGCCTCCAGACTTTCACTTTTCATGCTCAACTAGCCCTAGAGAATTCCTTGCTCCATTACTTTCCAACTTATTTCACTGTTCACTCCAGATGGAAGTCACATATCAGGAAAACATTTCTGTAGTTTTGCTTTTCTGCTTCTAATCTATCTTCATGTCTCTCTATGAAAAGAGCTGTTCACAGAGGTTTTCTGGATTTATGTGATTTTTCAGTTCTACTTTTTCAAAATCAGCAATATGAGTCACCCTGAAATGCCTTTGAGTCTGGTATGATCTTCACTCTAGCAAAACTTCCTTTAAGTTTATGAAATTTGCATGATGCTTTCTTTTGAAATTTGTTTTCCTGTTAACATTTGAGATATTTTCTTTACTATGAAAATCAGAAAACATGTAAATTAATATCTATACTCATAAGACTTACAAAATCAGTTAATCTCTCAGGATTCAATCTCTACTTTAAAAACACCTTCACATGTAAAATTAATCTATTTTGTGTTTTAGAGCAATATATTTCATATAACTATGGCCTTTCTAAGATGTGATTCAAAATTATTACTTTAAATCTTGGAAGTTCTATTGCAAAAATTATAGTAATAATATTTTCATAATCAGGAGTAAAATGTCATATATAATGTAATGCTTTAATATCAAGAATGTAAAGTACCCTGTAATATCCGTATTAAAATGAGAAAATGACTAAAAGAGAATAGCTTCAATTATATCATGAAGTTATATCAGTAGTTACAATGAGTTCTTAATTATAGAGATTTTACAAATACTGTTTTATAATAAAGGCTTAAAATATATTAAAATAGCTACTCTATCATTAGTAGAACCACTGGAACCATAAAATAAAAATCTTGTTATTTTGTAAAAATTAATAAAACACTTAGTGTTAAATAAATTATTAAGAGAATACAAGTGAGTAAAGTTTCCATAAAATGTCCAACTGTGCATTATACTGTCCTTTTGGCATTGTGTTTGCAGTTTTAAAAATTACTATTGAATTATGTGATGGCATGATAAAAATAATTCAACCATATATTGTTTGTAAATATTTTAAGAAATAATTCTTTTTTAAAGCAAGTATGTTGGAACCTATTATAGACTCCGCTAAGGGCATAAAATCTGGAGCCAGGTTACCTGGGTTCTGATCCTGACTTCCAATGACTTTGCTTACAGTCTTGGGCAAATTACTTATTGTCTCTGTGTCTCAGCTTACTCAATAACAAATAGGATTTTTATAAGAATTAATTAGTTAATATTTGTATTGCTTGCATGCTGACTATCTAAAAGTATGTGATTCACATCTTTATTTTGTGAAGCCAATTCCCCACTATTTATCTCTTTTGAAAACTAGATTTTAATATTCTAATTTATGTGACTTTTTTACTAAGTCATATTGCTTCAGCTGTTGGTTTAAAAAGAATGTGATCCAAAACATAAATTATATCTCAATGCATCTGTAATTTCCTGTTCCAACCAAAGTGCCAGCTAGATAATAAGCAACTCTTATTTTTAATTTAAATTGAGAAGCTTCTTTAGCATAGAATGGTAGGGCTGTGGGCTGAGAGCAAACACACAAATGATGGGACATCCACTGCTTTGACTTGCCAGTATTCTTTTCCTTCCTTCTACCCATAATTAAAGCAGTAATGACAATAGCATATTCTTTATATGATACAACCAACTGTCTTTCATTCAACAACTGATATTTGACTATACTCCAATATGAATGTTTTAAAATATAATATATTAGTAGAAAAATTGAAATCATGGTAAGATCATGATTTCCAATGAAAAGAGTTTATGACTCACAGTTCCCAAGACAAAGGCATGCCATGCCATGTGGTGAGGGGCAGGGTGCACAGAGCGAAGCACTAGGCTTTTGTCACAAGGCAGATGGAAAGGGAAAACTACGGACAAGAACCTTAACTGTTTTTCTGCAGAAGCAATGGGTAAGGCCATAGTTAGCGGGCTCTGAGGTCTAGGGACTATTTCTAACTGTCTGGTACCTGGTACCTGGCCCTGGGGTGATGAGGGCAGGTTTATAGTGACTTATTGAGTGTAAAAGTTCAACAAGCAAAGTGGCTGGGAGTGTGGACTGGATTGGTTGGTTCACCTTTGAAAAGTGCCTTAGGAGAAAGACTCTTAAAAAAATGCTTTTATTGATTTCAGAGAAGAAAGGAGATGGTTAGAGAGATAGAAACATCAATGATGAGAGAGAATCATTGATCACATGCCTATGGCACGCCCCCTACTGGGGATAGAGCCTGCAACTGAGGCATGTCCCCTTAGCTGGAAATGAACTTGGAACCTTTAAGTCTGCAGGCTGATGCTCTATCCACTGAGCCAAACAGGCTAGGGCAAGAAAGACTCCTCTTGATGAAGGGCGGTGGCATGAGGAAGTCAGGAGGATGTGGCCCAGTGATGCAGGCACATAATCACGTTGTCTACAGCAGGGTCTGCCTGGCACATACATGTTAAAGCATCAAGTTTACAAAAGCTAGAAATATGATCAACACATCAACTTACACAGAAATGTTCATTCCTCCTATCTTATAGTCACAGTCACATCTGTATATTCTGTAACATTATACTGCATTGCTATATTAGTTGCAAAAATAATTGTCACTATTCCTTATATGAAACAATGGGACAAGCGTAGAAGGTAAAAGGGAACAATATGCTTATACCACTGTTTATGAGGAGCTGCTCTTTCTTTGCTCATTCTTGTCCCTTATTCCTTGATCTTTATTTTTCTTGTCAGAGGTCCTTAGTTGTTTGGGTTACTCAGACTCACATTCCCAAAGGCCTGAGTCTCAATAGTTCTGCCATAAGAGTGGGAGATTTTTCATTAACGTTTATGTCCTGGCAAGGATGTAGTAATAACTACCTGAGGGGATTTTCTGAATTCTGAACTTAGTTCTATCTCCCCCTGTAATAACTCAACGAACACCTACAATGTATGATACTGTGCTATGTACTAAATATAAGAAGTTGCCAAGACAAAATTAGTTCCTCATAATGGACTTGACTATAAACATATAAGAACATTTCTTATTAATAGAGTTGCTAGGATGAATGTAATGACAACAAAAAACAAAAGGAAAGAACAGCAAAGGCATCAGGGAAAGAACTGTGACATTGAACAACATAACACTCAGTAACACAGGCAGTATGTTCATGTTTAGAGAGCAACAGGTGAATGGATGCAGCTTTGGCTTTAAGGTACAGCACTGGCTTTTCAGCTTTCCCAGCATTTGGTCATACTGACTCCAGGATACACATAGATGAGTTGAGAAGCAGCCTAACAGTATCTGTAATATTATCAACAATAAAATATACATTTAAAAAAAGAACACAGGTGCCGGGACCGGTTTGGCTCAATGGATAGAGCATCGGCTTGGGGACTGAAGGGTCCCGGGTTCGATTCCAGTCAAGGGCATGTACCTTGGTTGGGGGCATATCCCCGGTGGGGGGTGTGCAGGAGGCAGCTGATCGATGACTCTCTCTCATCGATGTTTCTAACTCTCTATCTCTCTTCCTTCCTCTCTGTACAAAATCAATAAAATATATTTAAAAAAAAAAAAAAAGAACACAGGTGAAGGGATCTACTTAACAAAGAAGGGAGAATATTTCTTCAGATCAGAACCATATGAAAAAAAGAAAGGAAAGATAAGTAGAATCATTAAGAGTGGGAGGGGAGTCTTGGGAGTCAACCTGCCTAGATTGAAATCCTCATGATAATATTAATATAAGGTTTCTAAAATTATAAAGTTACTAAGTATGCCTTCATTATGGAGTTTTTGAAATATCATATCCTATATAATAATCTAATATAATCCTATATAATAAAAGGGTAATATGCAAATTGACCCTAAAGGCAGAACTATCAGAAGGACTGCTGGACCGGTCACCATGAGGTGCTCTGACCACCTCTCAGTTCCTTTCCCCGGCCAGCAGGCTCCGATCGCCTGAGGATGAATGAGGCACCAGGAGTGGATGGTGGGAGAAGTGGGCAGTGCCAGGCCAAGGCCCCTGCCCTGCTGGTCCCTCACACACAGAGAGCAATCCACAGCAGGGGAGGGGCTGGTGAGCGGGCAGCAACAGCTGACCTCTCAGTCCCTTTCCCAGCCATCAGGCACTGATCACCCTATGGTGAAAGGGGACCCAGGGGGCGATGGCAGTGTGGGGTGGGTGGCAGCGGGTTTCGGGCGGCTGTGGGCAGCGAGGGAAGATGGCCCAGATCACAGGCCAGGCCTAGAGACCATTACCCGCACGTGAAATCTGTGCGCTGGGTGTCTAGGAAAATAATAAACATGGCTGGCTCACAGTAAGTATTCTTTAAATATTGGTAGTTGTTATCATTAAGATTTTGAATTTAAAAGATCAATGAGTTTACTAATTATTAATAACTGCAACCAATATTCTTAATAAAATAAGAAACTAAAGACAATTTTCTGGAGGGTTATACACTTAAGAAAATTAAAAAGTTTAATTTAAAGAGTAAAAGTACTTATTTAAGATGTGATAGTGAATACAAAATAGGGGCCATGCACATCTTTACAAATATTAGTGCTAATTCAATTATTGCCAATTGGTAGGTCAGTCCCATGTAAAGCATTGTGAATTAGGCAAAGTATATGCAGAAGTACCCCCTTATCCATGGTTTCACCGTCCATATTTTCAATGACCTATAGTCAAACATGGTCTGAAAATATTAAATGGAAAATTGGACAAATAAGCAATTTATATGATTTAAATTGTGCATTGTTCTGAGTAGCAGGATAGAGTCTCCCACCTTCCTGCTTTGTCATGCCTGTTAAGTGAATCATCCATTTGTTCAGCATATCATGCTGTATATACTACCTTCCCATTAGCCAGTTAGCAGCTGTCTCAGTTACCGACCCATTTTCAGAGGAAGAATCAGCGACCACCCTCACGTAACTTTTAGTACAGTATATTGTTATAATTGTTCTATTTTATTAGTAGTAACTGTTAATCTCTTACTGTACCTATTTTATAGATTAAACTGAATCATAGGTATGTATGTGTAGGATGAAAGGCATACACAGGATTCAGTGCTATACACAGTTTTAGACATCCACTTGGTGTCTTGGAAGTATCCCCTGTGGATGAAGGGCTACTATAAATAAGTTAAGACAAATTAAGGAGCAGGAAAAATATAAAATATATTTTCCCCCAAGTTTTGATTCAGGAGTTATTCCCAACATATAGACACATAAAAAACAAACAAACAGGGAATGGCTTTGTGGGTCATAGGCTCGCTGTCACAACTATTCAGTTCTACAATTATACAGGCATACCTCAGAGACAGTGCCAGTTAAGTTCTAGACAGCACAATAATTAAAGTGAGTATATATATTTATATATATAAATATATATAAATGATGACTTGTCTTTATTAATTATTTATAATAATTAAAGTGAGTTTATATATATCTAAACTCACTTTAATTATTATAAATAATTAATAAAGACAAGTCATCATTTTTTGTTGGTAGAGGCTTTGCCTTCAATTTGTAAAAAAAAATAAAAATAAAAATGCAACATCTGTGAAGTGCAATAGTGCAAAGAATAATAAACAAGTCATTCAGGTAGAATTAAAACAGCAATAAATGAATAAGTAGAGGGGTCTTTCAAATACACTCTATTTTGAAAACAAGTGGTGATTTGGATTCATTAACCTCTGATATAGCTAACTATGTGGCCTTGGACAGGCTCCCAATCTTAATTCACTTCAACTTGAAGCCATGTAAAATATGGAAATGACACCTTTCTCTTACAGTGTCACTGTTCTCAGTTATTGGGTCATGCATCAGAAACCCTGTAACAGATTCCAAAGCTCCCCTGGGCTTACTGGATCAGGAGTTTCAGGGTGGCGCCTGTAGTTCTGTGTTTCTGAAAACCTTCATCCTAGCAGAGTTCTGATGCCGCCATTCCAATCTCAGGCTAACAGCTGACTGAAATGATTCTAAGATATTTTTATGGAACCTGGTAGAGTATGAACACTCAAAGTTTAACACAGCAAGCCTGCTTAAGCTATGAAAAATAGACTAAAGGTTTCCAAGAATAGCTCTGAAGATCAAGTTCAAAAAATGGCCATATTAGGGGGCCAGGGAGACAGACGGCAAGAATGATGGTTGTTTCTAATTTAGTCAAGCCTTGAAAGTTAAAAGGGCCAATTTAATAAGGGTGCCCCAAGGCATGCTTTAGCACATGTTTAATAGAATTGTTTTCCTTCTCTAACTTTCTCTCTTGAGTGGTGCCTCTGTCCTAGAAGCTTGGTGCATAATTCAGACATAAAGACTTCAAATTTTCAAAGTATATTCCTTTTTTTTTTTTCATTATATCTATGCACAGGGTGCTATCTCTCAAAATTTTCTTTATTCCAATCACACACATTGATTTAGAAAACCTCTTCATACGATTCATGATGTGGTTGAATATTATTCTTGATAGTGATCTTCTGCCATGTGGCCAATCATTTATTATGGCAATTATCACACTGTGAAAATTATTAGTTTACATGTGTATACTTTGAAAAACCCGTTATGAGATCAGGTACTATATTTCATGTACTGTAATATCCCAAGAATTTCACTCACTAATTGGCACATACTGGATTCTATTTCTCTTTCAAAATATGTTTGAAGAGTGAATGAAAAGTCAATTTCACTATAGAATAGGAACAGGTTATTATATAGATAAATTCATTATATATATAAAATTTAAGATAGAGAACTATAAAGTGAAGATGAGAAATTAATAAATATAACCATAGCATTGTTAGAGCACAGACTATGGACATGTACACATTTACATGCAGATTTTATATTACGTAGGGGACGCAGAGAGAAAAGAGGTGTTCTTCAGCCCTTTTAAATCATGATAATATAAGAATCCACAATGGTCTCCTGCCTCATCCTCTCACCACAATAAGACTATCATAAATACTATAATGACTGCCAGTAATCAATAACACCTATAGGTTCAGTGTTTTTTGTGACCATATTTAAGCTGTACTATTCCTCTGATATTGAAGATAAATTTGGTCACATATTTGATTATCTCCTGCTTTGAGTGTCTACCCTAGGGCTAAGATTTGTAAAGCAACAAGAGTCAGGAGAGAAGTATTGATACTGACTACAACAGAAATTAACCCACAAAATATTATGCTAATTTAAATAATCAGTCGTAGAAAGCCCACAGGATATAGTCTATAGAGCAGAAAGTATAGTAGTGTCTGCTGAAGAAAGAGAGAGATAAAAAAATGTTCCAAAATTAAATAGAGGTTATGATTGCATACTGAAAATGTGTTTTACAAAATCCCCTGAATTGTTCATTTTAAAAGAATGAATTCAAATACATATACAACCCTATGTTCATTGCAGCATGATTCAGGGTGGCCAAGACATGAAAATAATCAAAGTGTCTTGTGATAAAGAACTGGGTAAGTAAGATATAATACATCCTATATAATAGAGGTGATATGCAAATTGACCATCATACACTCACACAAGATGGCCAATACAAGATGGCTGGCAAGGGAGGGTAGTTGGGGGGGACCACGCTTGCAGGGGAGGCCAGTCAGGGGCAATCAGGCCAACAGGGGAGGGCAGTTGAGGGTAACTGGGCTGGCAGGGGAGGGCTGTGGGGGTTATTAGGCCAGCAGAGAAGGGCAGTTGGGGACATTAGGGCTGGCAGGAGAGCAGTTAGGCATCAACCAGGTTGGCAGGGGAGTGATTAGGGGGTGATCAGGCTGGTAGGTAGAAGTGATTTCAGGCAATCAGGCAGGTAGGCAGGCAAGTGGTTGGGAATCAGCAGTCCAGGATTGTGAGAGGAATGTTCGACTTTTGATTTAGGCCCAATCCTACCGAGACTGGGCCTAAATCAGCAGTTGGACATTCGTGAAGGGTCCCATATTGGAGAGAGAGCAGCTGGGCTGAGGGACACCTACCCCCCTCCCATTGCACAGATTATTGTGCACAGGCCTCTAGTACATACATAAAAAGGGTGAAATAGTGCCATTTGCAAAAACATAGGTGAACCTTGAGAACATTATGCTAAGTGAAATAAGTCAGAAACAGCTAGGAACTATATGATTTCACTCATAAGTGGGATATAAAACTAAAACTAATGAACACAAACAGGGGTGAGGTGGTTCCCAGAAGGAAAAGGGTGGGGGAGAAGGGTGTCCTAGTATATGGTGACAGGAGAAGATTTGGCTTTGGCTTGTGGGCACAAGGTAGATCTTGTAACATAGAAACACACACCTGAAACCTATATATTCATGTTGACCAATGTCACATCAATAAATTTAACAAAGAGTAAAAATAAGAGATAAAATTAAGAATAAATTGTATTATATCTCAAATGAATTCCATCTCAAAGCTCTTATAAAAATTAGGGAAAATAATTTGATATGCAATCAGACAATAGTACAACACATTAAAATTCATACTTCTTTGAAAAATACATGGCGTGTAGCATCCAAAGTTCTTTATGTCTTCTCAACAGTTTATGGTATCATCTATACTTTAAGAATTTTTAAAAAGCCAGACTAAAAGACAACATTTCACAGAATAATATGTCAAAAGATCCATGCCCCTATTATGTTTTAATATATAAAAGAAATAAAATATTGTACATAAATGTAAATGCCTTTTCAATCAATAGTCTGGGTTTGTATTCTTATTTTGTTGGAAACAAAAATTTTAAAAATTATTTCAAGTGATATGCTTAAGTTACTTGGTTCTTTCACCTATATTTTTCTGATATTGAGATGGACAGTACAAAATGCAAATCAGTCAACAAATATTAATATTAATATTTTGAAATTGCCAGTTAAGAGGCATACATCACAAAATATAAAAATAAAAATTGTGAAGATTAAAACATTGCTATTAT
Organism: Pipistrellus hanaki; assembly: GCF_964339955.1. Taxonomy (NCBI): domain Eukaryota; kingdom Metazoa; phylum Chordata; class Mammalia; order Chiroptera; family Vespertilionidae; genus Pipistrellus; species Pipistrellus hanaki. Next base: position 115,791,896 of record NC_140505.1, read on the forward strand.
TCTATATTAGGAAAGGCAATGACAGCTCTAAAAAAACTATTTTGTCATAGCAAGTAGTTTAGAAAACTGTTGAAATTCTTCAGTAATGTGGCTAATGAGAAATTTGACAATATAAGTGGAAAGATGACAAATATTTAATTTTTCTTTCATTCTATTTCTGTTCTCTTAAAGTGTTATTTTAGAGTGAAAAGGAAAAACCTATAGGGGAAAAATAGAAGAATGAATGAGCTGAATAACATAAACTAAAATAAACGTTTTATTTTGTTTTGATAGAACAATAGGTTTGAAACAGAAGAGCAAAAACTACAACTTAGTTTCTTAAAACTCAAAATAGCCATTTTTAAACTCATATCTTTTCTGGCTGTTGAGAAACATAATCAATAATTTGGAAATATTTCCTACTGTCTTCAAAGGCTAGAGTCAATCAGAGCATTAAAATTTTAGTAGCTCAGAAAAAGCCACTTTATATGGGCCATAGGGGTCTTCATGTACAAACTATATTTTATAAAATAAAAACTAATATCTATTTTGAATATTCACTCTATTACATAACTTTAGGTTCTCAGGGTTCCACAGACAGGCTGGTGTAAAACTTCAAAGGGACAGTTTATGGAAATAAGACACAGGCAATGGTCATTTTATTATAGAGCATATTATTTAAAACATCATCACTGTCAACATGAATGCTCAGATCTAGCACCTGCCTGAGGCCTCTGTTTCCAGTGGCCACACGGGGACTTTCACAAGACTACCTGTGGTTCTGTCTGGTTTTATAACGTGTGGCCTGTCTCTTTAAACCCTTTGGACTCACTGACATTGTGAAACTCCGTCTTCTCCAGGTGACTGCAGGGTATTGTTGCATTCACTTAGCATTCTGGGAAGCATGGTTCAGTTTCTCTTGCTCTCTTTTACCCTAAATGCCTGTTTGCTCCCTGGCGTTCTTGTTTTACCCAAACCTAGATTGGGTAACCTTCTTCCAACTCAAGGTTGATCCTATGTTTGTTGTTCCAGCTCATGGTGATAGATAAACATCAGATGGTCATAGATGATAGATAATGATAATGATAGATAGATGATAGATAGATTATAGATAGATAGATAGATGATTGATAGATAGATATAGATGCATATTAGATATTATTTCTTACTTAGGTACCTCTTCCTAGACACAACTTTTGGCTTTTAGATTAAAAAAAAAAAAAAGCCAGGAAGAGTAATACATTATTTCTGCTTTCTATCTTTTCACTTACATTTTTGAATTAGAAAAAGAAAAATGCTAATATAATATATTGTTATATGGTATGATATAGATAGGAATAAATAATAAATCAATGTCTCAAAATGTTGTTCACACTAGGCTATATGAATAAAAATAATTCTAACATGTAATAGGCTGTTTTCAATTTTTATAAATAATAATTTCCCAAGAATATTTAAGAAAGTGAATGCATAAGCAAGAGACTTACATGATTAATGAAGGATTTCGGTCTCTAAAGAATGAAAACTCTGTTAATATCCATGATCAGGCTATAACATTCAGAATTTTTAAATTTACATTGTATGTAATACATGTATAATGTACAAAATATTAACATGTAAGCAATTCAATACAATAAAAAATACTTTGATAACCATTTACATTTTTATCATTTTTGGTTAGCTTTAATTTTAAGTTAGATTTAAAAGCCTACTTCAGCCGAAACTGGTTTGGCTCAGTGGATGAGCGTCGGCCTTCGGACTGAAAGGTCCCAGGGTCGATTCCGGTCAAGGGCATGTACCTTGGTTGTGGGCACATCCCCAGTAGGGGGTGTGCAGAAGGCGGCTGGTCGATGTTTCTCTCTCATTGATGTTTCTCTCTATCCCTCTCTCTTCCTCTCTGTAAAAAAAAAAATCAATAAAATATATTAAAAAAATAAAATAAAAGCCTACTTCAATGATAGGGGAAATCTTATTTTGACAGTTTTATAAAGATTAATATAAAGTTTTTGATGAGTTTTTAATATATTTCTTTAAATAAAATGTCAAAAAAAATCCAGACTTCTTTCCCTTAAAAAAGTCTGACTTCTTTCCCTTTAAAAAGTCTGGTTTTAGTTCAGAGATATAGAGAGCTAGAGGTCACTCTTATCTATACATTAAAAAAACCTATACAAACTTACACTATAATTACTTCCTGGAACCCATCACAGAGCTAAGAATGCATTGAAATTAAGTCACCGGGTACCTTGGGAAAGAAAGCCAAGTGCAGCAAGAAACAGGGCTGTCTGACTAGAATAGTGGAGTAGACAGTAAGCACAGATTAAACGATTTGAACAACTTGTGAAAGATGGACTGGACGACTGTGGGAAGCCCATTGGGGCTGCAGACATGAGGACATGATAGAAAACAATCAGGGAGAATCCAAGAAATCTCTTCCTCTGATAATGCCTGGGGAAGTGGAAAAGCATGAACTGACACTTTGCCCAGACCCACCTCCTCCATCTTCCAGTTAAAATAAATATTTAATCTGCAGAGATAAAACAATAAAAAAGCACTGGTAAAAACTCATTGCAGCTGATGGGCGGGCAAAAATGATACCAATTCTTAATAATATCTTCCAGAGCTAGAAGAGGAGTAAATAATTCCTACTCACAATTTATAAAGCCAAATTTCCTTGAGTCCCAAATCAGAGAGAACCTTCAGAGCAAAAGGAAACTAACTACAGGCCAATATGTCTTAGGAAAACAGATAATAAAAATTCTCACCAAAATTTGAGCATTCTGACTCAGCAATATATACAAAGGATAATACATCACCACCAAGTAGAATATATCCCAAGAATACAAAACTGGATTGACATTCAACAATTAATGCAATTTACATATTAACAGACTAAAGAATAATTGCTATTTGATCAGCTCATTTAAAGCAAAAGAGCATTTGAAAATTTTCATCATTCATTCATGAAAATTATCATTAACAAACAATGCATAGAATAGAATTACCTTAGCATAATAAAGGGCATACTTTTATTCCAAAGTTCAGGAACAAAGCAAGAATGTTTTCTCTTACCACTGTTATTTAACATCATATATGCTACAAGTTCAACCCAATGCAATGAGGCAAAAATAATAATAAAACAAATAGATTATAAAGAAAAACACTGAAATGAATTTATTCACAGACTTAGGTTGGAACCACAAATGTATAATAACATCAGTCTAGAGCTGTGCTATCCAAAACAGTAATCAGTATCCACGTGTCTATTAAATTTAAATTAATTAAAATAAAATAATAATTCAGTTTCTTAGATGCATTAGTCAAATTTCTAGTGCTCAACATGTATTGGACAAAACAGATATAGGAAATTTCCATCATTGCAAAAGTTTCTACTGAGCAGTCTAGGTGGGTATTTGTTAGCAACAATGTGCGGCAACCAAGGAGCAACAGCTAAGAGTGCATACATTTAAAGGGATATAGAACTGGCATTATGCTTACCTGAGTGGGACCCGAGACTGATGCTAAATACCGGGTGTTTTGCAAAGCCTAATCTATAATAATAAAAGTATAATATGCAAATTAGACTGGATGTCCTCCCAACGACCTTCCACATGAAGCCAGGGCTGTGAGGGAAGCCCGGGTCCCAGCTGATGGAGGGAAACTGGTGCTGGCAGCCAGAGGAAGGAAGGCCTACTCTTGCACAAATTTCATGCATCAGGCCTCTAGTCTGAATATAAAAAGACAAGAAAAATAGGAAGGAGTTGATACAAAAGCTACACTTGGAGGTAGCTGGGATGATGATATTTGACGAGGCTAACACAAGAATTAAAAGAACTAGAAAGTGATCAGTGAGATAACTTTAAGATTTCACAGGTGGAATCATTCCTAGCGAGGACAAAATGTGGTGGATATGGAATAGATTTTTAGAGTCAAAGAAATATGCTAATGCAGAGATAAACTAATTTGGATGTTGAAATCATATAACAAGATTATAAGTTTGTAAGGTATAACAAAACCTTTTGATATATGGCAGAAATCAATAATAATAGGAATGATGTAGCCAAGTCACAAGAGATCCTTAAAGAAATAGGAATAAAGAAACATGGGTTTGGAATTTAACTTTAGGTTTATGAACCAACCATATTGGTTATATTTTAGTTTATCACTGTCATATTACTTTTATTTTCCGTACATATGAATGAGAAGATAGCAAAGAAAACCTGGAAAATTGTGTAGGGTCAAGTTAGGTAAATCTGGGCTTTAAATTCCAGAGCTGTACCATTTACCTGGCATTTCATTTGTGGTAACATTATACAACTTTACTAAATTTACATTTGAATCTGAAGTGGGAGTTATAATAATTATCTCCAAGAGCAATTATGTGGATTCAACAAAATGATACAAAGGCTAGCCTTCTACTTACCCCTCTCCTTTCCCCCACTGTGTTCCAGTCACATGCCTGATTTCAGTTCATTGAACACAACAGATTCATTTTTTAACTTCAAAGTTATTGTATTCCTGTATCAGCTAAGGTTCCATCAGAGATACAGAATTAGTAGGATATACATAGACATATATCTATACATACAATTTATTGCAAAAAAATTGGTATATACTGTGAAGGCTGGCCAAATAAATCCTATATCTACAGGGCAGGCCATCAGGAACAGCTGGCTGGGAACTCCTGTGCATGGGCTGCAGCTGTAGTCCACATGTGGAATTTCTTCTTCCTAACAGGAAGAAACCTCAGTTCTGCCCTTTGAACTGCTTGGATTAGTCTCGCCCATATAAAAGATATTTTCCTTTTTCTTAAAGTCAGCCGATTATAGGGATTAAACACATCTACAAAATAACTTAACAGCAAGGCCCAGGTTACTGACTGATCAATAACTGATGTTTGATTGAATAGCTTTACTGACACATAAAACTGACCATGGCAACCTGAAATCAATGCCTGAAACACTTTCCCTTGATCTTCATGTTTCTGCACATTGCAGACATAGGTAGATCTTTCCTGACTGCCATATATTATATACCTTGCCCATTTATTATATACTAGTGGCCCAGTGCACGAAATTCGTGCACAGGAAGGGTCCCTAGGCTTGGCCGGCAATCAGGGCTGATCTGTGGGGTGACTGGCAGGGCTATTGGGGGGCCCCCACTGGCACCTGCCTTGGCCATCCTGGGGCCTGTGGGCTGGAGGAAGCTCCTGCATTGAGTGTCTGCCCCAAAGTGGTCATGTGAATCATAGTGACTGGTCATTCCAGTGGTCATTCCACCATTGGGTCTATTTGCATATTAGGCTTTTATTATATTCCAGAGGTCCAGTGCACAAAATTCATGCCTAGTGTGTGTGTGTGGGGGGGTGTCCCTCAGCCCAGCCTGCACCCTCTCCAATCTGGGACCCCTTGAGGTCAGTCAGACATCCATCTCATAATCCAGGACTGCTGGCTCCCAACTGTTTGCCTGCCTGTCTGCCTGCCTGATTGCCCCTAACTGCTTCTGCCTGCCAGCCTGACCACTCCCCTGCCAGCTTAATTGATGCTTAACTGCTCCCCTGCCAGTCTTATTGCCCCTAACTGCCCTCCCCTACTGACCTGGGTCTCCCACAACTGTCCTTCCCTGAAGGCCTGGGTTCCTCACAACTTCCCTCCCCAGCAGGCCTGGTAACCCCTAACTGCACTCCTCTGCCAGCCTGGTCACCCCTAACTGCTCTCTCCTACTGGTCTGGTTCCCCCCAACTGCCCTCCCCTGCAGGCCTGGTCACCCCAAATTGCCCTTCCCTGCTGGTCTGGTTGCCCCCAACTGCCCTCTCCTCCTGGGCTGGTCTCCCACAACTGCTCTTCCTGGCTGTCCATCTTGTGGTGGCCATCTTATGTCAACATGGAGGCAGCCATCTTGTGTGTTGGAGTGATGGTCAATTTGCATATTACTCTTTTATTAGATAGGTCTAGTGGCCTGGTGCATGAAATTCATGCACAAGTGGAGGGGGGGGGGAAGGGGAGGAGATGTCCCTCAGCCTGCACCTTCTCTAATCTGGGTCCCCTCAAGGGATGTTCAATTGTCAGTTTAGGCCCCATCCTACACAACTGCCAGTTGGACAACCCTCTCTCAATCTGAGACACCACCACTCTCATCCCCAACCCCCAACCCACCCACCCATGCATGAATTTCATGCACCGGGCCTCCAGTGCAGTTTATAATATACAGTGTACAATGTTCATTTTCTATTTTTGCTTATCTTTCCTTTTAGTCTCTTTGCTTTTTCTCTATGAATATTATCACTCTGTCAACTCCTGTTCACTTCTGGAATGTGTTTTTAACATTTCTATCCATGTTTGTACACTTATAATGAAACATATATGGGATCATATTTATAGTGCTTAGTGCTGTTTTCTTACTCAATAGACCTTGTAAAATCAATTGACTGTTGAAGTTTTAATTTAATTTTCTTACTTAGCCACATGGAAATATGTGGTACAGGTTTGTCATCGATAGTTGAGCATTTTCTATATTTATAGGCATGTCCTGTACTGCCATATTTTAGCCCTACAATCATTCTTTATACACATCTTAGAAACTTTCACTTGTTTCTATTTTGATGTGACATAACTAGGAGAATGAGTGACAGTGACCAGGTATTGGTCCAAACAAGCTATATTAATTCACATTTTATGAACAATTATCTATGGGAAATTAACTTGAAATTATTGCACAGATAGGTCTTTATGCTCTTTTAATTCTTGTAAGTCTGAAGTAAATTGACCATTTATTTTATTTTGAACATTTGGATTTATTTAGCAGTTCTCTTCATATAATTTAATATTTCATTATCCAATTAAAAACACAGGAAGTCTAACTGTTTTTCACTGAAAAGATGCTTTCAAAACCATATTTTTTTATTTACCTTTAAGAATTATTCATATCTTTTTTTTTTTTTGAGGGTATGTCTCAGAAATGACTATGATGCTTGAATTTGTCAGGTCCCTGAAAGAGTACCCTGAACCCAAGTTTAACATATGTGTTACATGTGATAAAAAGCTGAATTGTGTCATTTGTTTTTTACCAATATGTCAGCATTAATTTTTATTTATTCCTTTATTTGTTTATTGTTTAAAGTATTGCATATGTCTCTTTTTTTCCCCTCATCGATCTTCCCTGGCCCCTCTCATCCCCAGAACAAGTCCCTACCACCCCAGTGTCCATGTCCATTGGTTATACTAATATGCATGTATACAAGTCCTGTGGTTGATCTCTTATCCCTCACCCCCTCATCCTGCCCTGCCTTGCCTCTGAAATGTAATGGTCTGTTCCATGCTTCTATGACTCTGCTTCTATTTTTATTGATCAGTTTATGTTGTTCATTATATTCCACAAATGAGTGAGATCATGGGATATTCATCTTTTTTCTGACTGGCTTATTTCGTGTAGCATAATGCTCTCCAGGTCCATCCATGATGTTGTAAATGGTAAGAATTCCTTCTTTTTTATAGCAGTATGGTATCCCATTGGGTAGGTGTACCACAGTTTTCTAATCCACTCATCTGCTCATGGGCACTTAGGCTGTTTCAAAATCTTAGCTTTTGTAAACTATGCTGCTATGAACATAGGGGTGCATATGTCCTTTCTGATTGGTGTTTCTGATTTCTTTGTATATATATTCCTAGAAGTGGGATCACTGGGTCAAATGGGAGATCCATTTTTAATTTTTTGAGGAATCTCCATACTGTTCTCCACCAGTCTGCATTCTCACAGCAGTGCAGAGGGTTTCTTTTTCTCCACATCCTTGCCACCACTTGTCATTTGTTGATTTGCTGATGATTGCCATTCTGACAGAATTGTCATTTTGATTTGCATCTCTTAGATGATTGCTGACTTTGAGCATATTTTATATATCTCTCGGCCTTCTGTATATCCACTTTGACAAAGGAGGAAAGAGCATAAAATGAAGTAAAGACAGTCTCTTCAATAAATGCTCTTAGAAAAATTGGACAGATACATCCAAAAATAAAAATAAAATAAATCAAACCACCAACTGACAGCATATTAAAAAAATGAAACTCAAAATGGATAAAGGGTTTAAATGTAAGATGGGAAACCATAAAAATCTTAGAAGAATCCACAGGCAGCAAAATCTCAGACATATGTCATAGCAGCATCTTTACCAATACAGCTCCTAGGACAATGGAAGCTAAGGAGAAAATAAACAAATGGGAATATATCAAAATAAATAGCTTCTGCACAGAAAAAAAAAATCATCAAGAAAACAATAAGAAAGCCCATTGCATGGGAAGAACATATCTGCCAATGCTATATCCAATAAGGGCCTAATCTCCAAAACGTATGGGAAACTCATACATCTTAACAAAAGGAAGAAAAAAAAATGGGCAACGAACCTAAATAGACACTTTTCAAAAGGCATATTTTTTTTTAAAAAAAAGGAAAATACACAAACAAAGGTCTGACCATTTTCCTCAGTTCTGAATAAAACATTAAGCATCCATTTCATTTGGAAATATTATACTTATAGCTATTCTTGAGTATTAATTTATTTTCTGCACTAAATGATTTTATCTTTGACTAAAATTTCAGAAATTATAACTAGAACACGTATAAATATTGAAAAATTATATTTATATCTGTTTTTTTTCTCCCTATTGAGTGTCATCCTTAGCAAATACCTGTACCACTTGTTATGTGTGGAGCCTTACTTGAATATTTACGACATTTGCCCATATTCTGTCTCTTTCCAGATTCTTTTTTTGCTATTAAATTATTCTTTTTATAAATTTCATTGCCTTAATGTTTATATTCTCAAACTTGTTAATGTGAGAAATCAATACCCCTCAGTGTGTGTACATTATTAAAATACTTCAGATATAATCTTTCATTGAGAGAGCTCTTCAGAATAAAATCTTATCCAAAGGTGAGAGACAGGTCTATAATAGAAGACTATCTTTCAGATAGGTGTCTTTCAACTCCTTTCGTATCACATTTTGCTCTTCTGTCAAGTTTTAGACATAGAAAATTTGAAATATAACCATATAGGCATACAATTACTGCCATGTACATTGGTAGATTGTCTAAAAATGTCTGTGTTAGTTTACCCAGTTCACAATTCCCATATTATATATTCAATGTAGTAATTCATATTGACCAGGTACATTGTGTTTTCTGTGAGGGTGAAAAAAAGACATGTAATAAAGCATTTTTGGTGCTAAAATGCTACATCAGGTACCTTAATTTGCCACAAATAAGACTAAATTAGAGTTTAAAATGAGAACATTGCTACCTTGTTCTTCTGGTAGCAATGCAGCATCCTAACAGCATGTAAGTCATCACAGGATTTAGAGCTCAACTCAATCAGTGGCAACAAAATTAGAAATAAATGGAGGAGGATCAATACAAAGTGTTGTCTAGAATAATAAAACAGTCCTTGGCTGGAAAAATCTATTTTATTTTTCTTCTTTAGCTAGATGTTCTGGAAGTTTCTGACCTACCTCAATAAAAACTAAGTCTACTTTGTTTATAAAGACATAGAAGAGTCAATGGTAAATATGATGCAATATTTATAAATCTAAACACATATGATATGCATATATATATGCATATATATATATATATATATATATATATATATTTGTGATAAAATTGATCTATCAGCTATAAAAGTGTGTATACATTTAGTATCACCCAAAATGTATACACACTTTTATAGCTGATAGATCAATTTTGAAAATGAAATTTATTTTAGTAAAAACTGCCCTTATAATCATTCCAAGTGTGTGTATACATTGCTTTGGGATGACTGGCAGAAAATAGGGTATTTTTATAGTAATAGTTTTTTATTAAAATTATATTTCATTCAAATTCCTAAAATAGTTTTAAATCCATCATTTGACATGTCATTAATAGTACTCACTTTTTCTTAAATGTATTCCTTCAAGTTTCAGTTTATGATATTATTTTTGCAAAGCTACTTACATGAAGAGCTTCTAATGCATTTTAATATCAGGGTATGTGATATATCTTGGAAAAGGAAAAATAATAACCAAGGTCGCTCCTTGCATTCTACAATTCTTGAAGTGCTGGATGCAGCTTAGAAACTAAGGAGCTTTAAGCTGCCTGATGAAGGAAGTACCGGTTCCTCTGGTCATGTGATCAGGGACCAGGATATACCAGCAATATGACTTCTCAGTCTTTGTCCAGCTTCCCCCTGATAGGTCAGCGTCGGGCTCTTAGGAGAAGAACCAGTCCTTTTATGACCTTATCAGGAGACAGAGTTTAATTCTATGGTTGCAACTATGTAGTGGAGCCATCACGTGGCTGACTTTACCATATCAGACTTCTTATTTGGAGAAGAAACAAACTATCACACTGATAACTGGTAGGATTGGAGTCTTAGTGTCTAAACCTTGCAATTGACCAGACTGAGTTGAATCATTAGCCTAAGCCAGTTTTCATAACTTTTGAGGTAAGAAAACACCTTTTCTATTAGGCCAGTCAAAAGATGATCAGTCCTAAGAAATTAATTCTTTCCTTTCAATATCTTTGTTATAAATGACCTGGCTCTTAAATATTAATTAAAATGGGATTTACTTGAATTCTTATCTATAATTTAAAGGTCTATGGATAGATGAGACTATTCCCTTAAAAATACCCTTTGAAAGCTTATAGTTATAGTATATCTGCCATATCCAAGCATAACTTTTAAATTCTATTGGAAATAAATAGCTTTTAAGTGAAATTTAAAAAAGAGATAAAGTATTTTAAAATAAAGAGTAGTATCATTAATTAATATATATGTCCCCCAGCTTTTTAAATAACATAGATACCAAATTTCTATTTCAAGACTTTATTTATTTTCTTGCAGTTATCAATCCTTTAAAATTATTAGGTATTTTAATCTTATATTTTTATTTCAATTCATATATATGTGTTAATCATTTTTATTAATCACCCAAAATAGGTTGTCTATTAAAGTGTAATACACAAGACAAACCAAAACACCCCCCAAAATACATCCTTGTTTCAAAATATTTAAGTGTAAAATATTATCATATTTATAGGGGTGTTTAGAACTCTTTTCAAATGTTTTATTTAAAACTTTGATATTATACTATTTTTGATACATAAAAGTGACTGAGTTATGGAAATATAATTTCTTAATTGTTAATATGCTGTACAAACTATGTTATAATATTTTATCTATTTTTCATTACTTTCTTACTGGACTTACATTTAAAAAGTAAAGCTTCAGACACCTTTATTTGATTATTATTGTGTCAAGAGAAATTTTACTAGATTGGCAATTCTTTTAATGCCAATTCATTTTAAGTTGGCATTTATTTATAGTATATAATTTTTTTAAAAAGAGACTCGTAGAAAAAATTACTGTATAATATTTTCAAGGCTACAGTCTCATTTCTCAATGGTTCTAATATATACATACAAATCTAAATGAGCATTTAATCTGCCAAACTCAGATGTATAAGTCATTTCAGAAAATGAACACTGCCACTTTAATAGCTACAAGCAATATAGTCAACAAGCTTAAGTCGATCTTCTCTATACATAGTGGTGTCTATGATAAAAGGTAAAAGAATGAACCATCTAATTATGGCTTTAGACTTTGAATAGTGTGGAACCTAACTGCTGGATTCAAAAGTGGGTGATAATGGAAAACAACTGCTTTGCTGTTCTGTACCTTGGGAATTATTGATATATCTGTGACATCACCTTTTTGTCAGCTATTCAGATACCACTGCAGTGAAATCACTTTGGCTATTTCATGCAAGAAATTTATTATAAGAACAAAACAGCATTATCCAAAGTTTTTTTAAAGTATGTTTTTATTGGTTTCAAAGAGAGGAAGGGATACAACTTTAATCACATTTCTTCAAAAACTAAAACAAACTATAATAAAATCAAATAAATAAGCAAATACATACTTGGATACATATATGTTAAATAGAGAACTTTTTAAGGTATGAGAATAAAGATATCCACAGTCAACTCATGTATAATTTTTGTAGAAAGTAATGGTGAAATAGTCACCCTTTCATTCATCAACAAATTTAATGGAGCAACTACATTTTTTAATAATGATTCCATATGTTTGGATGTTGTCTTCATGGATATATATATCCATGAAGACAACAGGAAAATGTTCCAACTTGCCCTTTATCATCAGTTATTTTAAATCTAAATGCCAGTTTCTAAATAAGAATTCAAGTGGTGGGGTAAAATAAATATATTTTAAAATTCAAGGAATTTATCAAAGACTAAGAGGGAAAAAATATCATGATATATCAGATAAATAAAAATGTAACCACACACACACACACACAAAAAAAAAAACAAAAACAAAAAACAAAACAAAACAAAACAAAAAACTGAGAGAAAGGGTAAGTAAAGAGACAATCTTCTCAAGTCAATATGTAATCTTATATATTTCTTATGAATAAAAAGGAATTAGATAACTGTTACTATTGGGCAAAGCAAATTCATTTATTCATATGTATGTAAAAGCCTTAAAATATTATAAAACAAAAACCTACAATACTTTAAAAGTATTTTGAAATGATGTTTATTTCAGGATTCATAAAATCTATTAAAATCTATTAATACATCTATATAGTATGTTAATTTATATTTATATACAAAAAGTTATCACAAGTTTAGGATCTTCAAACAAAGTACAATTATTATCTCACAGTTTTTATGGCTTAGAAGTTCAAGCACAGACTAACTCTGTCTAGGATCTCTCGAGGCTACAATCAAAATGTCTCATCTGAGGCCTGGGGTTCTCTCCCAAAATCATATTTTCGTTGGTGTTATTCACTTCCTTGCAGTTGTAGAACTGAGGGTCACAGTTGCAAGAGGCCACCTCTGTCAATTAGTAGTTCATAGCAAGTCTGTTAGCTTCTTCATGGCTAGAAAGAAAGCATCTTTCCTGCTTCTAGGCAGAGACTTCTTTCTCTGACCTCTGGACCTTTTTAAAAAAAATGTCTAACCCAGCCATCTCCAACCACGGTGCTATTAGAGGCCCGCTGGTGTGCTGCAAGAATTTTTAAAACATGCAATACCTGACTATTTAGTTAGAAGCATGACATCTTTTTCCTTGAATTGTCAAATAAAAAAAATGACAACAGTCAAAACAACAATAATCGTCTAGTGTGAATGAATCAAAATTACACTTATTTTTTTTGTCAGATTGGCAAAAAAGTATATAATATTTTTTTTTTGGTGTACTGCAGAATTTTACTAATTAGTTTGTGTGCCCTAAGATGAAAAAGTGTGAAAATTGCTGGTCTATTCTGATGAGCTCAGACCCACCCAGAATAATTTCCTTTTTAATTAACTTAAAGTAAATTAACCAGGTTTGCTAAAGTAATTGTGGTGATAGAAATGTATTAGTCTCAGAAGCTACTGAGGTGGTTCATTCTATCCTAGTACAGTGTAAAAAATATAAATAAATAAATAAATGAATAAATAAATAAGTAAATTGATTAGTGGCTTTTATTTTATCTGCAAATCCCCTTTTTATATTTTCATTTCATGTAATTCAATCACTACAGTAATATTCCATCACCTTTTCCATATTCTACATGTTAGAATGAAGTTACAATACAAATCTTGCATACACTTACATTGGGGAGGACTGAACAAGGATTGAGTCATTGTGGGTCATTTTAGAACTCTTCTTTTTGTTGAAGGATTGGGTGGGTGGAATCCTCCACTACTATGGGACTGGGGTTTTTGCATGATCTTCAGAAAAGGACTTTTCTAAGACTCACATGGGAGAGCGAATGGTTTTTAATTTGGTAGAGTTACATCTCTTGGCTTGCAAAGTCCCGTTATCTTTAAACTAGTCCTAGAAAATGTACAGGTGGGAGTTTAGTAGGACTAAACACAGGGCCAGTTTCCAGAGTTTCCTTTTCCTGGTGACGCTGAGTCCAATGTAGCATTAGGCTAACTGCAGCTCATTAGTAAATTGTAGGGGTCCCATCTGGCTGAATGCAGGGGAGCATGCCCCCTGCTGCAAGAGTCCCAGGAGAGCAAGAAGGCTACAAGTGCAAGAGCCAAGAGAAGGAACTGTTTTATTCTGGAGTTCAGTATTTCAGACTTTGAACCATTGCAGTGGCCATGCGTATTCTGGCCACTGACTGGCTCCCAGGTGTGACTGGACGAAAAGCATCTTTTCACATTTTCCAGATCTTACTGGGCATACATCCATTTTCCAGTCCCTTTCCACAGTGATTTTTAAGGAATAGACAGAGAGTTAACTGTAGCTCTCTGGCAAAGCTGTATAAATAGCTTGCCTATGTTATCTATTCTCACCTCTATTCCTTTCCTGTTAATAATAACCAGGTAATTAATGGTATAATTCCTACAATATATAATAATGGAAATATATTTTAAAAATCCATTTCTAGTTCCATTGAGCCATTAATTTATACATTATTATGGATTGAAAGAAATGAATAAAAATAACATGATTATTTCTGAAGATTCTTAAAAGCCATTTGATAAAATATTATCGCCATTCTTGTTAAGTAGACAATAAGTTATTTGGGATCAATTAATATGTATAATATGTTAGAAATTATATATTTCTAGACTGAAGCTAGTCACTTACTTAATGAAGAAATTCTAAAATTTTTTATACTTTCTCAAAAATAAAAAAAGGATATTATTTATCTTGACCACTACTTAACATTATGTTGGGGGAAAATTCTCCATGGTCTTTCTGTTGGCTGTAGAAATTGTGTTCTTCCACAGGATCTCGAGGAAAACACCCCAAGGAAACATGCACGGGAGACTGTGGTCAAGCAATAATTATTTGAAAAGGCTGCCCCTGGGTTTTCAATGTCTCATTTCCCTCTGCCCCTCCATAGAGAATGTCGTATCTTACCTTCCTTAACCCCCCAGGGTTATGACCAGAAGCTCTCTCAAAATAACCAATCACTCTCCCAGTCTCTCATGTGGGCTTCTGATAGGTCTACCCTCTAGTCAATGATCCTGTTCCCAGCCTACAGTGACAGGTCTTTATGGTCAAGCATCTCTTCCCGCACCATTTTGACCTCCCTTGCTCTCTGCACAGTTGGGTACTGGAGGAGAGAAGGAAGGTGTATTAATCCTTAGAAGGGCAATGCTAGGATCCCCTGGAGTGAATGAAGCAGTAGCTAGCTTCCCAGTGAAGCAAACAGGTTCAGTGTCTGTTTCAGCTCCGCAGCCCAATTGGCTCAACTATGTCCAATTCCCTTTGCTTCCTTTAATATCTCGCTACCTACAGGAACATTTCTTCAGCTCTTGTAGTAACTTTTATTTCTGAATGGAAAACACTCAGTTGTGTTTGTATATTATCCAGCCATTGGAATATACACGGACATAGTATCTCCCCAAAGAACAGAGGGAAGATTTGTTTACTAACCAGGAATAGTAAAGATAATGTATGGGACAAAGTTTGAGCAGATTTGCTTGTTTTCCCTTATATGGTGGCAGAGAGGTCTCCTAAATTCCTCAGTTGTGACAGGAACTCACTGCCTTCACAGCTACTTAGGCTACTCCCCATCTCTCCTGTGGAACTTGGAGACTAAGGGGAACCAAGAGAAAAATGAAACTTATGTTGCCTGTTTTGTTGAAAGTAATAAAATCCTTTGTGTGTGACCCAAGAGTCTCATGTTTTCTGTCAACATGCCTGGAAATATTCAGTCTATTTTAGTTTGCAAGTAGAGTAAAACATCAGACCTTTGACAGTTTGTGATGAGTAATTTCATTAGCTATTGATATAAGGTAAGAATAAACATTGAATGTGATTAGAATTAGAAAGAGAAACATAATATGTCTAGTTGGATATATCTGAATATACATCTGGGGCAGTACCTCAAAATCAATTATGCAATGCAAACAAATATTAAAATGATACTGTAAAATGTATGGTTTTATAATCAACCTACTGAAAACACAAAAAATCTTCATTGATTAAAATTAAATACAAAGAAACTTAATAAAAGGGAAACACTGAAAAAGACACTTTGATAGCAAAATAAAATATACTTGTGCATATACTTGATATGGAGGAACCTATACAAATAACTCTAAACCCATTTTTAAAGACAAATTAGACTTAAAAATGAAAAAGAAATAGTTTGGCTGGAATGGGTCAGTAGTGGAATCTTGACCTATGAACCAGGAAGTCACAGTTCTGTTCCCAGTCAGGGCACATGCCTGGGTTGTGGGTTTGATCCCCAGTGTGGGGCATGCAGGAGGCAGCTGATCAATAATTCTCTCTCATTATTGTTTCTATCTCTCTCTCCTTCCTAGTCACATAAGTAATATTTTTTTTCATTAAAAATTACAATCATTACAGATGTAATTTTTAATGAAAAAAATATTACTTATGTGACTAGGAAGACACAAAACCAAAAGTTTAGTTTTTCCTCAATTAATTTATGAATCCTTTAAAATTTCAATTAAGACAGTGTAAAATTTTTGGAGCCAACTCTGAGCTACAAAAGTTGGTTAGAAAGTTTACTTAGAAGAGAAAATAAGTGAGATTATCCAGGAAACCCAGGAAAAGAAGAATAAGAAGAGCACACAAACAGAGAGACTAGTAGAAATAGTTCACCATAAATTAGCAGAAAAAGAGTGCCATTTTAATAAGTGATGTTGGAAAAAAATAACATTGAATTAATTTCCCCATTATATACCAAGGTTATTTCCAAATTTATTTTCTTTGAACCAAATATGTAAATATACCAAATGTACTATAGAACTATGAGGTAAAATGTGGAATTTCTCTTTAAGGAGTAGAGAATTTTCTCCAATCATGACTTGAAATCCAGCATGATTAGAAAAAATATGAATTGAATTTCATTTAAAAAAATACTTGGCAAAAAACAACCATAAGAAAAAGTTTAATTTCAAGAATTTCAAGTAAAATGGAAACATTATTTTAAGTGTCTAATAAAATGAAAACACCTGAACAAACTGAAGCTATTAAAGGAGTGTATTTCTCCAGAGTCAAGGTTTAGTGACCTCCCAATTTATTTACTTTCAATATTCAACAGTATCTTTGTTTTTCACAACTTCCTCTTGATTTTATCTCGCATTTAATTGCATTTAATTGCACTATATTTACCTTTCTTGATTAACAGTCTACATATTCAACATTCACACAATTTATTCATCTTTTAATATTTATTTCTTTTGTTATTTTTGAAATGTTTTATTAATCTTCTGTTTCAAGAAAAATGTTTTAAAGACAGTATTTCACTTTTCTTTTTTCTCTTTCTTTTTTTTAAACTATATCTTTATTGATTTCAGAGAGGAAGGGAATGGGATAGAGAGATAGAAACATTGATGAGAGAGAAACACTGACCAGTTGTCTCCTGCATGTCTCCATTGGGGATCGAGCCCACAACATGGGCATGTGCCTTAACCAGGAATTGAACCATAACCTCCTAGTTCATTGGTCAATGCTCAACCACTGAACAGCATTCTCTTTCTTTTGTCTGACCTTGAAATTATAGATTAACCTAACTTTTTTAAAATAGATAATAATCAAGTAGCATGTGTTGAATAACTTACCCATAAAATAGTATTACAGCTCTGTAGGGCCAAGTCCTTTGTCATAATTCAAATATATACCAGTACAACTACTGTTGGAAAAATAACATTTTTCTCTTCCATTAAATTGACATTTTTATAGACTTACGTATGTATTTCTCTAAGTAAATGCATAGCATACTGTCATGAATAGGTATATGGAGTTCTATGTTCTATATTAACTGTTCATTTTTATAATGATGGAAGTATAATAATAGAGGTACCATGCCAAACTCCTGGGACAATGACCCAGTATACTGCATGTTGCACTACACAGTGACAACTGGAAAGCTATTTTCTGTTATACCTGCATTCGTACACACACACACACACACACACACACACACACACACTTTTTGGAGGAGAATTAATACTTAATGGCATGTGTACTTGTTTTTATTTTATTCCTTTTATAACTACTTTTAAAGGTCATGGCCATGCCTCAGAGATTTTTCTTGAATTCCATTTTTTTTCTTCACTTTAGTGAAACATTTCTTACATGTTTGTCTTCCTGATATTTTTATTGTTACTTTTCCATTCTTTATGGTCTCCAAGTTGTTACGTGGAATTCTTTCATTATTTTTTTTTACTAGTTTACTTATTTTAAAATGACAGTGCCATAGACCCTTGCTATTATTTTCACCTAGAACATGGTGAAAGCAATGTCAGTATAATAATTTTTACAGTAAGAAAGGTAGTATTCAGTCCTTTTTATTTTATTTTCAAATTGAACATATGTTTATCTTCTGAAATGTCTGGATTATAGTAGGAGATTAAAGAATATAAAGCATGCTATTTAATGAAACCATTTTAAAGTTTTTAGACACTTCATTGAAATAAAACAATATTTTTTTATAAAAGGAATTTAATTTTAAGTACATTTTCATCCTGTTAATTCTCCTATTCTATGTCTTTTAACAATACTTAAATACCTTCTCAGGGAAAGTAAAAATTTTTTAACATCATAAATGAAAATAAGTTGGACTACCCATCATTAAGTCAACATTTTTTGAGTGACTAGAATATGCCAGACACTGTCAACAACTGAGGCTAAGGTAGGGATAAAAGTGCCTTTGATCAGTTTGAGTTCAGATAGGAAAAAAAAAAAATTCTGCTTGGTTTATATCAAAAAATAGCATCAGAAACAATGCATTTAGTATTCTGGGTGTCAAAATATACCTGATGTCGTGAGTTACTAAGAGGTAGGGACGTGTTTTTTCAGTAGCTGCCAAAAGCAGATTTTACCTGGCAGCAGTAGCATTCCCTTTCTTATCTTCTGCCCTCTACTTTTGTTTTCCCTGCCTTTGTCCTCTGACAATGGTTTGATGAAGTCGCTTTTGTTTATTCAGAGGGCCTTTTGTTCCCCTTGCCTTCTGTACTCTCTTTCTTACCCATGTATCATGCTGTTCAAAAACAATTCTCTGTCTTATGTTAATCTTTGATGCTCTTATATATCCTTTTCTTAGTTTGTGTGTTGTTTAATAACACTATCTTAATCTCTGATTAATAACACTATCTTAACTTCTGACCTCTTTTATTTAAAAATAACTTAGGTTATTTGGACATAAAATTGCAATGCTTAGGTTGACTTTTATGGTGCTAGTTTATAACTGCATCTCTACTGACTAATTGCGATACCAACTTTCCTCCTGGTTTCATTGTAATGTTCAGAGTAACTTGGAAATTGGAGATAAGATATGATTTAATTACTCCTTATCTTCTTATAAATGTAGTTTGTTTATTTTTTCACTATGTGTATTTTCAGCAACTTTGCAATGTTATAGAACTGGATACTTCTGGTAGAAATAACCATTGAACATAATAAAATGATAATCCTTATAAGGTTAAGCTCTCCTTTGTGAGGAAGAGCAAAATTAATGAATTAAACCATAAATGGTATATTACTAAGTATACAATAGTGGTAAGTTAAATATCTTATATAATAAAGAGCTAATATGCTAATTAGACTGAACAGCAAAATGATCTTCTGGATGACCTTCAGAATAAAGCCATGCTGCAAGGGCTGAGCCCTCTGCAAGGATTTCTTGCGTCGGGCTCTAGTTAAATGTATAAGGCAGGATAAAAGGACAGAAAGCAGTGGAAATGAGAACTAGCTAATCTTTCATAATGAATAGTCATGTGATTCCTCTCTAGAGAAGAGCTTGCCCTAAATGGTCAGAGTAAATGTTTTGCAAAGAACTGTATCCAATCAACTTGAAAAGCATTTCGGCAGAAGGAATAATAAGAAATAAAGGCCTGGAGTAGGCATGAGGGCACTTGTTTGTTGTATAAAAAAGAGACTTATGGAATTGAACATATAGTGGTAAGATCAAGCAAAAAAGGACATAGAGTAAGACAGATATTACTACTATTTTCCCCCATTTTAGAGATGTGAATTTTATATCTTTTCAAACATTGGACAAATGCTATATATTGTCATAGTTGTCTTTGATTTTCCTTGGAGAAGCATGGGATAATTTAAGCATAGCAGTTAACATATATTATTCTCTTATGTAGTCATCAAAGTATCTCTGTGATACACTTTAAAAAAAATCTTTATTGTTTAAAGTAATATACATGTCTCCTTTTACCCCATTGACCTCTTCTAACCTGCCCCTGCCCACTGCCCCCTACCTTCACCGTAGCACTGTGATATTAAGAATAAATGTCAGTACATTTTCCAGAAGAGAACACAAAGAAGTTATGATTTATCTAACATAAATGGATAAGTGATACATTTGAATTTGCTGGAGACTCTTTGAATAGTCAATTAGCTCTCTTTATCACTGGTTCTACTATTTAGAAATAATGTTCACAGAATCAAATTGTTATCATGATTTAGCTTCATTAATGGTGACTTAGTAACTGAAAAATCCTTACTCCTCATTAAATGTAAGATGTAGAACACAAATTCAAGCTGGGATAAATGAGATTTTCATACTAGAGCCCCAAAATCGATGAATGAAGTTGTGTGTGGGAAATTTCCTTCTTTATAGTCTTAGAGTTCATCTGACAATATAACCTCATGTGGCATTTCAGTTTTGGCTTGCTAATTCAGTTACCTTCCAAAAAGAGTACTTGAGAAATAATGGCACATTTATACCAAGAGGGTAAATTTTGAGGCCTGAGACTGTCCCAAAAGTGCTGACCACCTGATGGCAAAGAGCAGAAAAGTACTTCCTTCTAACTTCATCTACCCATTCATCCCATAGCAGAAACCATAGAGTTAATGGTCAGAGCCAGGTTCTCATTGCAGTGTAATGGCAGTGGAAATAATGTAATCCAATGATATTTGACCTTCCCCAATTATATCAACCACTCTTCCACTTCAGAGGAGAAAAGTCACAGTGAAAAAGAGATTCAGAGTTATCCTTTTGATAATTCTTCCTTTCAACTGTAAGGGGACAGGAGATTAGAAGTAATGATAATTCCTCTTAACATTACAGATAACACAAATTCTTATTGATACCATCTACTATATCTACCCTTTGATAATTGTATCATGTATGTGTAATAAAATTTGACATCCAAATAAAATAATAATTGAAGAAAGTCAGATGTCTGAATGACATAAAAATTAGGGCTACAATCTATAGTAATAATAGAGGAATATGCAAATTATCAAGATTCCATCACATCACCACTGCTCAGCAGGCAGCATGCAAAGCAGGAGCAGGTGGGCGGGGACTGCTATCACCAGGAGGGCCTCCATGCAGCCCGGGCCCTGCACAGCCTAGCCCAAAGGCCATCCTGGTGGAGGCATGCACTGTTCCACTGTGCAACCCGGCCTGGGAGTGGCCCCTAGCTGAGGTGCACAGAGGCCAGCCAAGGCTAATGTGACGCTGCCTCCCTGCATCTCCACCCAGCGCTGACATAATGCTGCCTGCATGAATCCCTAGCCTGGGATATGGCCCTGCCTGCATGTGTCCCAGGCCTGGGATATGACACTGCCTGTGTGCGTCCCCACCCAGTGCTGACCCGATGCTGCAAAGGTGCGGGGCTTGACAGATGTACAGCTGGCCAGGTCTGGGGCTTGCCCAGTGGGAGTGGGCCAGCCAAGTCTGGGTCTCAAGTGATTTCTTGATATTCACAGGTGGGTGGAGACTTGACTCTGGCTTCCTCAGCATGCCCCAGACTCTAACAGGAGGGAGATTTTCATAAGCATTTTACTAACTTTCTTTCATCTTTGACACTTCTCTTGTAAAGAAAGGGCAAATAGCAATATTAAAATATTTTCTCTAGTTAATTCCCTTTTAATGTGCACACATTTTGTGCACCAGGCCACTACTATAATGATAATTTAGATTCAGAAGATCAGTTGTATTAGCTATCTATCTCTGCATACCAAATTAACCCAAAACTAGTGTCATAAAACAGCAAGATATGTTATCCCAGTTTCTGTTTTTGTAGGAATCTGGGCATGGCTCAGCCAGGTCCTGTGGCTCAGGGTCTCTCATAGACTTCAATCAAAGTGCTAGCTGCGGTGACAGTCATTTTGAATCTTGGCTGGAGGAGAAGCTGCTTCCAAGCTCAGTTACGTGGTTGTTGGCAGGATATATTTCACATGCTGTCACAATAGGCCCCAATTATTTGCTGCCTATTGGCCAGAGATTGCCTTTCGTTTTGTGCCAAGTGGGCCTCTGCACAGGTAGCTCTCAGTATGGTGGCTTGCTTTATCAGGACAAGTCAGTAATGAAAGAGAGAGAAAGGAGAATATTTTACCACTTTTCATCTTCCAAAGAACAAAGCTGTTTTAACATGGTATAAGCATGTCAGGGTATGCATGTGCAAGCATGTTAAAAGCACAAGATGTTGTGCAAACAGAAATCAGCATTTATGTTGTTGCTGTTAGCAGTAGTATATTTGAAATAATAATCTATTAGTGACATTATTAAAGTAACATTTATGGTATGATATTTGAATAAGACCCTACAAAGCCATATTTTAGAGTAGCAGAAACTAAAGATAAAAACCATAATTTTGAAAAGAAGTAGGTTTTTAAAAATATATATATTTTATTGATTTTTTAGAGAGAGGAAGGAAGAGGGATAGAGAGTTAGAAACATTGATCAGCTGCTTCCTGCACACCCCCCACTGCAGATACCCCCACAACCAAGGTACATGCCTTTGACTGGAATCAAACCTGGGACCCTTTAGTCTGCAGGCCGATGTTCTATCCACTGAGTCAAACCAGTTAAGGCAATAAGTAGGTTTTTAAGTAAACTATTCAATAGAGTAAGGAAACATTTCAATTCACAGCTACTTTTGAGCACCTTTGCAGTGCTAATCAAACAAAATGTAGCTCAGTTGTAGATCTAAAGTGAGTTTAATTTTCCTTATGTGTTAGGAATGCATTTGGGGGGAATTAAGTATCCAAAGAGTATTAGAATTAACCTAATGCAGACTTCGTGTGTTATAAATATGGAGAGACGCAGAGTTAAAAGTTTACCTAGATCTTATACAAATGAGCATCAGAGTCATCTCTAGACTACTTGACTCTCATATGTAAGCCAATATTTTTTTCAAGAAAGGTACTTGTTTTTACTCCTAGATTTTTTCTCCATTCAATATTTAATTTCTAATAGCAAAAAAAATTAAATAATTGTACAAGAGCAATACATGAAATGGAATGAACTTTTTATTCTAACACCAAAGACTCAGAAGCTCAGAGGTTTTTTGGGAGGTGTGTGTGTGTGTGTGTGTGTGTGTGTGTGTGTTTATATCTTCTAAAAATGTTTTTATCATCCTATCTAATAAAGAGGGTGTATGCTAATTGACCCTCACACCATCACAAAGATGGTGGTGCCCACAGCCAATAAAGAGGGAATATGCTAATTGACTGCCATGTCCTCAAAGATCAAGATGGCGGTGCCCAGTACCCTTAGCTCCCTAGCCACCCAGGGCCAGCCTAAGGCACAGGCAATTCTAGGATGGTGGCTGCCCAGCTTCCCAGGGCCACCCAAGGCTCTGGTAACCAGGGCCAGCCAAGGCTTGCATTGCTGGCAGTGGCAGCAGCAGAGGTGTGATGGGGCATCATCTTCCCCTGATTGCCAGGTTGCCTCTCGCCCATGGGGGCTCCCGGACTGTGAGAGGAGGCAGGCCGGGCTGAAGGATCCCCCTCCAGGGCATGAATTTTCAGGCAATGGGCCTCTAGTACATAAATAAAGCATTGTACTGAAAAGTATTGAAACCTTTGGCATTAAAGCAAAGCATTGTTTGTTATAGATATCACAAGGGAATGATTACATACAATATTTTTTTACTTGCAAAAAATTCTTTCATGATAGCCAAGAACAAAAATATTTATTATTTATACTTGCTATTTATAAAGGATTTGATAGCATGCATGAATGATTTCCAGGATAATAGTATATATCAGTGTCGGTACTTGAATGTTGGCTTGAAACTGGTTTTCATCATTGTCTTCTTGGTAGAATTCACATAAGGAGCTGTAAATGATAGTGATAACTTGACCTGATACGTGACCAAATAAATTGGAATATCTGGGTTGCATTCAAGGTATCGAGATTTTAAAAACTGTTTAATATTCACCTGAGGTATTTTTGCCATTGATTTCTAGAGCAACTTGAAGGGAGGGAGGAACAGGAGAGAGAGAGAGAGAGAGAGAGAGAGAGAGAGAGAGAGAGAGAGAGAGAGAGAGGGAGAGAGAAACATCGATGAGTGAGACACATTAGTTGGTTGCCTCCCACAACCAAAGTATGTGTCCTTTACTGGGAATCAAACCCAAAACCCTTTAGTCTGTAAGCCAATGCTCTAACTATTGAGCTCCTGCCAGGGCTTAACATGTGGTGTTTTTTTTTTTGTTTTTTTTTAGGTGATTAGCACAAGGCTAGGGTTGATGATTCTGAAGTTATAATAAAGAAGAAGACATTAATGTGAATTTCAGATTTGGGTGCATACACTGAAATTGCCAAGTTCAAATACTTTAAAAACAAGATGACATCTTCAGTTTTAAGTACTGATATTTGCAGTTACTTTCTCTTATAGAGTTATTTTGGATTAATGCTCTTAAAGGTTTTAAGAGTTGCAGCATCAAGTTATCAAATTAATGATGTGTCAACACCTGCTAACATGAAATAGGTGTTATTTTTCTAACAGCTAATGCTGGATTAATGTCATTTTAATCACAAGAAGTTCAAAATCCATTTCAATGTTAATCAGCAATTTAAAGAATAGATTACTAATGCAGTGAATGCCATTACCCTTTCAAGCATTTCTTTTATGTGATGCTCCCTGCTGATGTGAATAAGGTTGTGAGGCTATGATACCATAAAGCAAGGGTATTGGATTAAACAAAAGAAAGAAAACAGATCTTGAAGAAGGAGAAGTTAAAACAGACTAAGATACTTATTTTGGCCTCTAATAAATGATCACTTTGCCCTGGCAGAGTAGCTCAGTTTGTTAGAGCATCCTTCCGTCCTCCCCATATGCCAAGGCTGTGATGCCACCCCAGGTCAGAATGCATATAAGAAGCAAACAATGAATGCATAAATGGGTGGCACTACAAACTGAGGTTTCTCTCTCTCTCTCAAATCAACCAATTATATATATGTATATGTATATTTTTTTAAGAGAAAAAAGATCCTGAAGAAGAAAAGTTAAAACAGACTAAATGATTTTTTTTTTGCCTACAATAAATTATCACTTCAGCAATAGAATGAATGTTACTTTTTAAATTAAAAATGTGCTTCACACCGAAACCGGTTTGGCTCAGTGGATAGAGCATCAGCCTGCTGACTGAAAGGTTCCAGGTTCGATTCTGGTCAAGGGCATGTACCTTGGTTGCGGACACATCCCCATTGGGGGGTGTGCAAGAAGCAGCTGCTCAATGATTCTCTCTCATGGATGTTTCTAATTCTCTATCCCTCTCTCTTCCTTTCTGTAAAAAAATCAATAAAATATATTAAAAACAAAGAAAAAATGTGCTTCACATTAAAAAATAGACATTGACTTTATGACATTTGAAGATTTTATGCTAAATCATTTTAATTTTAATGTCAATTTCTTAAACTCAAAATTATTTTAACCACTATGACTTTATATACTTTTAGACTAGTATTGCTTTATTAGTATAGTAATCTCATCAATGGAAAAAAGACAGTATCATAATAATATTCCTAAAAAATATGGTCTTTTACTCTGATTCAAAGGTAATATATAAAGAACTCAAATCATGTTTCCTTTTACTACAGATGTCTTATTCATTTCCTGAGTATGTTTGAAACTGATGTATTCTGTAATTATAGTTATTTTGTTCATGCAAAACACATTTTCTATAGAGAGAAATTCAGATCAATATGATATTTTTAGTTGAAGAAAGTTATTTAAAAACTTGATTGAGAATAGAATATTTTTGCATATTTCTCTACTGTAAGAATGTTTAGCAAAAAATGATAAAAATATTTTATTTTAATGTGTTTATTTCACTTAGCATTCTAGCACAAAAGCCATGTATTTTATATAATAAATTTAAGTATAGATTAGAAATTGAATTGCTATCATAAATGATTTGTGTTTCTTAAACTAAACAAAATACAAGATGTCCCCCCCAAAAAATGTATGCACAGTTTAACAGCTGATAGGTCAATTTTGAATATGAAATGTTTTTAATAAATACTGCCTTTATAATTACTTAAAGTGTGTGTATACATTTTTGGGACACCCAAAATATCCTCAATACACTGTACTGTATATTGAGGATATTAGCTGTGAAGATATACACATAGATGAAAAGAGCATAGTCCCTCGTTTCAGCAATATATCCTTACTTATTTTAAATCAGAGTTTATATATTACTAGTGTTGGGATCTTGATTAATTTACTTTAATGTGAGAAGGCTAAAAGGCTAATTCCAATGTAGCCCTGATGTTTGAGGGATTAGCAATCTGAATCCTTGCCAGCAAGCCCAGTGTACATTCTTGATAACCTATAATTAAGTCATTGTCCCTTTCCCAGTAAATGATCTTGCAAGACCTGTTACCTAAATGCTCTCCTTTTACCATAAACCATGACACAGCACTTGGAGGGGGGTTATCAGCACTGGCGCCAGGACAGGCCCTTAGGTATGGGCTCAAGACCACCCAAACCTGGGGCTTTTTACAAAGCCCCCGAAAGTCCTGCCGTATAATCCATCTTTGGGGGACAAAGACATCAAAAGGAGGTAAAAGAGGGGCTTCCACCATATTGGTTTGCTCAGAGTTTGGAGGTGAGTCCACTGAGATTGCCAGTATACTAAAGCTGTGTAAATCCATTTCTCCAAGGATCGCTGGGTTTCTTTGGTCTTCTACAACAAATGTGTATCTCTTTTGAACAATGTTTTCTTACTGCTCTTGCTGTGCAAGAGATAAGAGCAAATGAAAATATGATTAACAGGAATTGTCACACATATTTTTAATGCATTCCCAGCTTTATTTATTTATTATTGTTTTTCCTTTATATTGAACTTATTGGGGATGACATTGGTTAATAAAACTACACCGGTCTCAGGTGCACAATTCGACTATACAATATCTGTACACTGTATTGTGTGTTCATCCCCCCCAAGTCAAATCTCCGCCCGTCACACATCATGTGATATCCATGACCTTGTTTTAACCTTTGTAAAAATAAGCTACATTTTATGTCCTGGCCTTTTTTATTAAAAATAAATTCTCATTTTTATCATTTAATTGTTGCTCAAGTTTCAATTGCCTTTTCCATCCTAGTGCCTGAATATATTGACTTCTTGTATTTGCTTTCATTTTTGGTTGCAAAATGGCAATTTTTTGCTTCTTTACAAGTTTCTTATATGCCTTGTCAAACACAGCTAACAGCAAAAAAAAAAAAAAAAAAAAAAAAAAAAAGCAACTAAAAAACAATTTTTAACTTTTATCACCTACAACCCTCGATAAATTATAAATGTTCTAAGTCTTCCAATTTCTTGCTGGTGTATTTGGTACTGAATATTTTTTACCACTAATATGGATGCTGTCCCAATTTGATTTCCTCACTGCCCACTGCATGAGTCCTAAAATAATGCCACATATATTTCATTTCAATTTTTGAGGCAGCATATAAAGTAACCACTCATAGTTAACTAATTTCCATTTCAGACAGGATGAAATAAATAAAGTATGCTGTTTGGGGAAAAAACCACACCATAAAATCTCTATTTTTTATTATTGACTTTACTTTTAGAGAAATTTTAGATTTATAGAAATTTGAACAGAAAATACAGAAAGTTGGAGTTTCTCTTATTAATATATTCTATTAGTGTTGTACATTCCCTATGAATGATGAACAAATATTAATGTTATTATTAATTAAAATCTATAGTTTTCATTAGGATTTGATTTTTGTTTTGTACAGTTCTGTGGGTTTTGACAAATATATCATGCCATAAATCTGTCATTATAATATCAGACAGAATAGTTTTACTGCCCTAAAAACCCTCTGTGCTCTACTTATTTTTCTTTCTGTCATTTGTTCAAGCCCCTGGCAGCCACTGATCTTTATATATTGTCTCTAAAATTTTGTCTTTTCAAAAGGTTATATACTTAGAATCCTACAGTAAGCAGCCTTTTTAGATTGGTTTCTTTCATTAGCAAATATGCATTTAAATTTCTTCATGTCTTGTCACAATTTGATATTTTATTTTCTTGTTGAATATTGTTAAATAATGGTGGTAGCTATATATAGTATTAGAATGCATCTTGCAAGTTTTAGTTGTTTCAGTTTCAGTTTCAAGATTTTATAAAATTAAAGCAGTAAATAAAGCAATGGCAAAAATATTGTCAAACTCTTGAATACTCTGGTGGTTATTACACAAATAACCATATTTCAAGACCCAATTACTCTGAGCCAAGAATATTATATGTCACCAGAGACAATTATGGCAAATTAATTACATAGTAGAATATAATTTTATAATGAAGAATAATTATTGTTTTATTCTTGTGGTCTCTGACTCAGCATTAGCTCATGAAGTGGGACTCTATTAAGTGCAAAAATGATCTTTTGGTTTCTTTAATAATAAAAATCTAGTTTAGAGTAATATCTTAGGTACTTTAAACAAGACATATGAAAATGTTTAACACTGTTCTGTAACAATAATTGCTTACTGGCATGTTGGTAGAAAACTAATTTTTCATTTAAATGTTTCTTTTATCTATAGTAAAAGAACATTATATTTGCAATTTAAAAATATAATTAGTTATTGAAGAATCGCCAAATGAATTTAATAAAAGAAAAAAAAAACACTATTCTGCTATGAATTACTTTGTACTGTTAATAAATATTTAACACAATTTTGAAATGTAGAAGAGGAAGCTCTCTGAGAAGCTAATTTTTATTTCCTGAAGAAAGAAAAATCTAAGTGATTATCAATTACATTATTCTTATTGTTCTTGCCAAAATATTAAGTATTTATAACAGCACTGCTGGCCAGAAAATCCCAGAAATATGTAGATGCACACTTTATTCATATGATATTCAGCATCCTGCTTCTTTTGTTTAGTGTTTATAAGAGAACTAGAGGCCTGGTGCACGAAATTCATGCACAGGGGCCAGGGTGGTGTCCCTCAGCCCAGCATGCAGCCTCTCCAATCTGGAACCCCTCAAGGGATGTCTGACTGCCTAAGTAGTCACAGTCCAGGACTGCTGGCTCCCAACTGCTCACCTGCCTGCCTGATTGCCCCTAACCGCTTCTGCCTGCCAGCCCTATCACCCCATAACCACTCCCATGCCAGCCTGATTGATGTCTAACTGCTCTCCTGCCAGCCCATTTGCCCCCAACTTTCCTCCTCTGCTGGCCTGGTCACCCCTAACTGCCCTCCCCTGCAGAGCTGATCACCTTCAACTGCCCTCCCTTGCAGGCCTGGTCCCTCTCAACTGCCCTCCCCTGTTGGCCATCTTATGGTGGCCATTTTGTGTCCACATGGGGGCAGGGTCTTTCACCACATGGAGGCAGCCATCTTGTGTGTTGGAGTGATGGTCAATCTGCATATTACTCTTTTATTGGATAGGATAGAGGACTGGTGCATGGGTGGGGCCAGCTGGTTTTCCCTGAAGAATGTCCCAGATCAGGGTGGGGTTCCCTGGGGGCGTGGGATGGCCTGTGCTAGGGGCCTGTGGTGGTTTGCAGGCCGGCCACGCCTCTGGTGATCCAAGCAGAGGCCTTGGTATCTGGAATTTACCTTCTACAATTGAAACTTTGTAGCCTGGAACAGAGCCAAGCCTCCTGCTCAGTTTGGATTTGTTTACCTTTTTTAGAATTTAAACTTTGTATCTTTGAGTGGAGGCCTGGGTTAGTCAGGGCTTGTGGAAAGCTTGGCTTCCTCCATTGCTGGGGAAACCCAAACCTCCCTCCTGGTAGCCATCTTGGTTGGATTTGTTTGCATACTTGCTCTGATTGGCTAGTGGGCGTGGCTGGTGGGTATAGTGGAGTGATGGTTAATTTGAATATTACTCTTTTATTAGGTAGGATGTTAACTCCAAAGATATTTTGTTTTCCACCAGGGTACACTGAACATTATATATTCTAGCATTTATCCTTTCTTCTCATGGTGTTAGGTGGTGTTATATGTATTAAATGTATTTTGCATAATAGAAGGAAAGAACTTTTATATACCACATTGAAATTTCGGTTGTAATCTCTTCCTCTTACAATCCTCCCATTTCTAACTTTATGTCTCTGCTGATATTTTGTGGGACATGTGTTCAGATTAGCTTCACAGATGAACAAGCTAACAAGGTATGACTTCCTAATGACAATATTGGATTTTGTAATATAGTTACAATAATATTGAAAGGTGAGTAATAAATTTTCAGTGTTAATTCACTGAGCATTTGAATAATTTTATACAACACCTAGCATTATGTACCCAAACCTTATATAACCTCATTTAATGTATGTAAGATTGTATATACAGTATAATAGGATATACCTGAGTCAGTTGTTTGAGATATAATTGAAATTGAATTTTAATATTATGATATTTTAAGGAAAGTGTAACAAGTGCAAAAAATCTAGTTTTGATAATGTAATGCATTTTTATTTAATACTATAATAAAAATGCATGTTACTTTATAACTAATGTATTACCTATTTTTGTTATAACAGACCTTGAACTCTGATAAAAAATCTCAATATGTGTAACTCACAAATAAACACAGATTGAATTTGCTGGTCTGCTTATATTTTAAATAAAGGACAGATCATTTTAAAATTATATAAAATATTCCCAGCCAGTGTGCCTCAGTTGGTTGGGTGTAGTCCCATTTACTGAAGGGTTGCTGATTTGATTCCAAGTCAGGGCACATGCCCATCATTGAGGGCTTGCTCCTTAGTAGGAGGCATGCAGGAGGCAGCTGATTGATGTTTCTTTGTCATATAGATGTTTCTCTTTCTGACTTTCTCTCTTCCTGTCTCTTTAAAAATCAATTAAATTTTGTTTAAAAAAATAATTATATAAAATAAACAGTAAAGAAAAAAACTTTATCTTATTCCTATAGTTTTAATAAATTAAATAATTATATGCAATTTTAGAAACACTTTTGGTGATATATTTTCAATTTAACACCTCCAATAATGTAGAATTAGCCTGGCTGGTGGAATTCAGTGGTCAAGCATCTTTCCAGGAAACAAAAGGTTGCAGGTTTGACTCACAATCAGGGCACATACTCTGGTTGAGGCTCAATCCCCAGTAGGAGGCCTGCAAAAGGTAGCTGATCCATGATCCTTGATATTTTTCTCTCACTAATGTTTCTATCTCTCTAGCCCTCTTCCTTCCTTTCTCTCTAAAAATCAATAAAAACATATTAAAATAATAATGAGGAATTAGAATGTTTGTGTACTTGAATGTTATTTGTATGTAAATATTTACTTACCATAGGTAAGTTTTATTAGCAAATCAAATGTAATTTATACATAGAATACTATTTATAGAGCCTGAATTTAAGACATTATTTATTTTATGATTTATGGATTTTCATATAATGTGGGTGTTTGCTGTGAGAAATAATAAAGTTCCCATGCATTGTATGTGTACTAATGAATCAGAGATAGGTGAAAACAATGTTTTTAATGGCAGCAAAAACTCTAGACATTTCATTCGTTTTTTTTTTTTTTTTCAGTTGACTTTGTAAATGTGATTTTTAGTCACTATACTTCTGCATGTTCCCATCAGTGGAAAAAATTATACTTTTAATTTTATGATATTACTTTATTTGTAGGAAAAATACCAACAGAGTTGTGCATCTACTCCAAGCCAAAATGCTATGATTGTTCAATGAATATTCATTAATGCAGTGTAATCTGCATGTAATGTGCCATATATATAATACTAGAGGCGGGGTGCCCAAAATAGTGCATGAGTAGGGTCCCTAGGCTTGGCCACAATCAGGGCTGATCTGTGGGGCAACTGGCTGGGTGATTGGGGACCCCTGCTCACACCCAACTTGGCTGACATGGTGCTGCCTGCTCGCGGGCCTCGCCTGTCACTGCTGCTGCTGGTAGCCTCCCTCTGTGGGGTGGCGAGTGGGTGATCAGTGCCCTCCCTGTTATTCCCACCTTGGCTGGCCTGGGCCTGCAGGCTAGGGGCAGCTCTTGCATTGCGTGTCTGCCCCCTGATAGTCAGTGCATGTCACAGCAACTGATTGTTCCTCTGGTCCTTCCTCAGTTTGGTCGATTTGCATATTAGACTTTTATTATATAGTATTGCTCAATACATGTTATCAATTATAAATGCTATGCATACAATCTTGTTTTTAAAGCTTATGAAAATTAATTAATTATTTCTACTGTCAATTTTGTTGTGAGCAGGCCAAATCATATTTGTGAATTAATTAGGTGGGGAAAGAGACAGAATGTGCTCTAACTTTAAAATAACACTCTCCATGGGGGGTGGGGGTGAAGGATCAATTATCAGACAATTAGACACCTTACTATCACTAGATGACTCTAAAACTTGATCTCAGGGATTGGTAAAATAAACATTCTTCAAGATTAAATATCAGACAAAATTATATTTTGTAGAGAAACCATGATGGTGCTGTAAATAAACACTTGTATTCACTGCCTTCCACAACCACATCAAAATTACAACTAAAATACAGAACAATTCAGAGATGTATATAAAAGCTTTTCTTTCACACTTTACTATGGCTATGAAGCCTAATTAGAATATTGTCTCTTTTTCTATTTGAATGTGTCAGTTTTCATATTATGACTTTCACACCTGTACTGGCTAAGATTAAACAGCCATGTCATCTGAGACCACCCGGAAACTAAACTGTGAAAATTAATTTCAATTTCACCTAAGCTCAACCCCATGCTGTTTCCCTATTACTTCCATGCCAGGATACCTGTGAATTTCACCTACCAATGGCTTATTTATTATTATAGACAATACTCTAAAGAGTTGTAGTGACAAATCCTATTTCATATTTCCATACAGCTTTAATAAATACATTTTTTGATGGAAGGATATTATGACATTATTAATTTTTATTTCTTATTGACAAATATCTAACTGAAAACCTCCTAATGATAAATATTAAATTCTTAAAAGCATTTATGCCAGCTGGCAATATGCTTGGTAATATCATATAATAAACATGTTAATGACTTATTTATTTGGTATTTTTTTAAAGTGTTAACATAAAGTAAAAATTGATAAAATTGGAAAAAATAGAAAAATCTACAATCACAGAGATTTAATAATTATATTTTTATTATTGACAGGAAAAAAAAAAACCAGACAATGGCATTACAAGGTAACTTTAGCCAAATATAATTACATATATAATCCTCTATATAGTGAGTAACAAGTAATTCAGTTATGAATATTTTAAACAAACACTTGACAGAAGTAGATATACTAATAGCCAATATGTACATGAAAAGAAACTCAATATCACTAGTCATGAGCTTAATTCAAATTAAAACTACAATGAAATAGCACTGTACTCCCACTAGAATACCAAAAATTGAAAAGATGAGCAATATCAAGTGTTGATGAGCATGGGAAGAAACTGGAATCCTTTGGAAAATAGTTGAGAAGTTTCTTTTAACATTAACTATATACTTACCATACTATCTGTTAAACCAACTCCTAGATATTTATTCAGAAGAAATGAAAACATATGCCCATGAAAATGAGTACATACTAAATAACTCCATTGATACAAAAGTCTTAAACTACCAAAACTAATCTGCAGTGATAGGAATGATATCATTGGTGTCTTGGGCCTAGGGATTTGTAGAGATGGTGTTGAGAAGGGGAGTAGGGTGACTTAGAATGGACCAGAGAGAATTAATTATTCTGTTAATGGAATTATTTTATGTTGGTTTTGGTGCTGGTTACTTGGGTATGTGCATCTGTTGCAATCAAATGTAAATATACCTAATATGGGCTCATTTGACTCAGATAATGTGATACAATATGTATGAAATGCCAAAATAAGACCATATCTCAATGGAAACAGTTTCATAACCCTTGATAAGCAAATTTGCTTATACCAGAAGGGAATGAAAAGACTAAAAGAATGACAAGTGACAGAGGATTTTGTTTGGCAGGTTATTTAAAGAAAATTGTTCTCGTGCTGTAAAACCCCTTCCTACTACCACATCTAAAGAGAGAATGAGTGTGAGGGTTCCTGTCTTTAAACATAAGTGAGATGGACTGCTTGGAGAGCTTCGTTAGATGTTGTTATGGACTGAATTGTATCGTCCAGAAAGATAGGTTGAAGTCCTACTCCTGGGCACTGATAGATGTCACTTATTTATTTATTTATTTTTTATTTTTATTTTTTTTTTTTAGACTGATGTACAATTTTATTGGTCAATGTAGATGACTATAATTCCACACATTTTGTTCATTTAATTCAATCACCTTATTTATTGCACATTTTCTGTGAGACAGCATATATTACCCACATTACAAGTGAAAATAATGATTGTAAGAGAGTTTGGATACTTGGCTTCAGGTGGTGCAGCTAACAAATATCAGAATTGGAACTCAAACATGGATGATACTGACTTCCACCTATGCTTTCAATCACCCACCCTTCTGCATTTGGTAGAGAGAGGCATCTTCAAAATCAGAACATGGGCTCAAAGGTCCCTAGGGACACCAAGAATTGCTGGCAGGCCCCCTGAAGCTAGGAAGAGGCAAGAAAGGATTCTCCCTAATGGTTTCAGAAGGAGCAGAGCCCTGCCAACACCTTGATTTCACAATTTTAGCTTCCAGAGCAGTGAGACGATAATATTGTTCTAAGCCACCCAGTTCAAGGTAACTTTCTTAACATCTGCATTCGTTTCCTATGGCTGATTTTTCATTAATCAAGATGATGACTAAGAGGAAGCAGAATACAAACCCTAAAATGTGCCACTTGGGCATACCCTGTTTCCCTGTTTACCTGTATACAGTACGGTAGTACGGTAGTTGTCAACACAAACCAGACAAACTGTGAATCCTACATTATCAAGAATTTACTAATTTATTCAATGACAATCATGTCATTATTTTCTGAACATCATCATAACAATCCAATTCCTGAATTTCCTGGTGAATTTCTTGTGACTTAATTTCTTTCAGAATCAGTGGGCCAAATCTCTCATGTTTAGCCTGAAGGGGGGCTTATTTTCGGGGGATGCCTTATATTTCACTCAGAAGGAAATCTATAAGTAGGTCTTATTTTCGGAGGATATTTTATTTTGGGGGAAACACGGTATTAATTTTGTTAAACTAAAAAGTGATTGAGACCCAGCATATACAGGAAAAGCTTTTAATCTCTCTCTTACCTGCCTAAAAGAATTTAGATAGGAGACATGTACTAGGAAGAAAAGTATTACCAGAAGTGACTTTTCATATCAGAAAAACTTATTTACATGGCATGGTAAACATTAGTTTGCCAAACATTAGCTCTTCTTATCTTCTTGTGAATTGTTTTCCTTCACCTTTGAAACCCAAAGCCCCAGTCTTTCTTCTTAGCTCTGGATGTTATATAAGCCTCAATTGTCTGACTGCCTTTAAGGTTTCCTGTCCTTGTGAATTTCCCTTACCTATGTGACTAAATGTATTTCTTTCTTTTTTTTTTTTATAATCTTTTATGCCAATTTGATTATTGGATCAGCAAATGAATCTAAAGGAAAGCTAAAAACATTTTTAACCCTTATACTAGTACAGAGGAAATTGAAAAGGATGACATGTTTGATTAGCTGGCCCAAAGATTAACATAAGGGACAAGTTGATTCTATTTTGTATTTACCTCTATTCATATTTATTCAGGCCAATGATTGTGTTAATGTTTCATGGAGACCACATGTAGTTTATTTGGGTGAAATCCAGGATGGAGTTAAGTCCCAACCAAGCCAAGAGAATTGTCTTCAGTGAAGATATACAAAATGCATGCAGTGGATTGTTGGAAAGCCAGGATTTGGAAATTAATTGTCAACTGAAGGAACATACAGGTGTACCTTCTAATAATGAAGATCTTATTATGTAATCAAAGAAAACACTATAATTTAAAGAGAAACGTCAAAAGTGCTTTATTCAAAGCAATGTCCATCCCTAGCTACAGATTTCCCCCATCTTTCAGGTAATTTGTGGATACCATCCCAAAATAACTTTTCTTGTTTTGAGGCAAACCATTCAGAGACCCAATTTTCCACTTCTTCGTATATTTTAAAGTGCTGCTCAGAAATTGCATGTGCCATTGATCAGAACAAGTGGTATTCTGAAGGAGCAAGGTCTGGTGAATACAGCAGATTGGTTAATACTTCCCAAGCAAGATTTTTTAACGTGTTTTTCACTGGTTTTGAAGTATGTGGTGGTGTGTCATCATGAAGCAAAATTACTTTGCCATGTCTTCTGGAACTTTATGATCGTTTCATGATCAAAACATGGTTCAAATTGATTATTTGTTGTCGGTAGTGATCAGTATTAACAGTTTCACCTGGTTTTAGAAGCTTATACACCACACCTTCCTGATCCCACCAAACACAGAGCATTGTCTTCTTTCTGAAGCTATTTGGCCTTGCAGTCAATGTCGATGGTTGGCTTGTATCAAACCACGGTTTTGTGCATTTGGGATTCTCAAAATAAATCCACTTTTCATCACCAGTCACAATTTAATGCAAAAAAGTACTTTCTATTGTGCTGTTGAAATAACATTTTACTGATGACTTTTCAGTTTTTTTATTTGTCTTTCATTCAGTTGATATGGCACCCACTTTCTGGCCTTTAAAATATTTTCCATTGCTTGTAAATGATTAGATATTGTTTGCTAAGCAATGTTTAATCTTTCTGCAAGTTGTTTTGAGTTTGACGTGCATCTTTATCCAATAATGCTTATAATTGATGGTCTTCAAACTTTTTCAGTTGATCTGGACATTCTTTGTCTTTCACATCATCACTTTTGAAGTGTTTAAACCAATGTTCACAAGTATCTTGAGATGGAGCATGTTCACCATAAGCTTCCCGTAGTATACAATAATGGTCAGTAGCACTTTTCTTCAAAATAAAGTAATGAATTAAAGCTTCTCTCAAATGCTTTTTTTTGGCATGAAATTTGCCATTTTTAAGTGTAAAAATATCTATGATGTTAACACCTTCAGGAAATTTGACATATGAAGTTTTGAAGCTTGCTGTCAATACTACAAAATAGCATGCATATCAAATCACATATATATCAACATATGTATAACTTCATCTATTGAAAAAAAAATCCACATTAATAACTGGTAAACCTGGTAAAGGTTAACATCAAATCAATGGAGTTTTATTTTATTTTATTTTTTTAAAATATATTTTATTGATTTTTTACAGAGAGGAAGAGAGAGGGATAGAGAGTTAGAAACATCAATGAGAGAGAATCATCGATCAGCTGCCTCTTGCACACCCCCTACTGGGGATATGCCCGCAACTAAGGTACATGCCCTTGACTGGAATCGAACCTGGGACCTTTCAGTCCACAGGCCGACACTCTATCCACTGAGCCAAACCAGTTTCGGCTGGAGTTTTAGTTAATGGACCCAGAATGGATAGATGAGAGAAGAAGTACACTTTAAATATTTTCCAAGTAAATAATCCATTATTTTATGAGAAAAAATACTAAAGTAGAAATTTTTCTATATCCTCTACCTTTTTAATTTTCCCCCCTCTGATTTTATAGAGATCAAAAGTGGAGAATAAAGACAGCACAAAAAGTCTACAATTATTTGCTCTTCTTAAATGTCTGAGGACCTCCCTCTAACCTGCATGAACTAGTCAAAGAAAGAAAAACAAAAGTCTTCCATTTAGATTGAAGTGTTGAATAATAATTGGCATTCATATGAGAATATTTCTAAATCAAGGCTGTGTTTTCTGACATAAGTAATTTAGGATTTTCTATCATTTAAGAGCATCCTGGAAAATCATGAGATTTTCCCATGTTTTGTGCAGGGACAAAGGAGGTACCTACAGAATAATTTTAATGAATATACTAGAATAAAAAGTATAGTTTCTGCTATTATTACCTCTCATGGGCCTTAATTGTTTAAATACAAGTCTTAGAGACAGAGATCAAAAGTTGAATGAAATCAGACCTTTCTTGCCTGATCATTATATCATAAAATATATTATGAAAATGACATATTATTTGATGACTTTCAACTCCATCAGATACTTTCTCTGGAGAAATTTAAGCCAGAGGCAAAGCAGGAAACTCAGTGGTATGCTGCCATTTAAGAAATATATAGAAAAGGCAGTGCAGAAGTAAAAAAAAGTAATTGCAGTTCTTAGTAAGCAGAATCTGTGCAGTAAAGAGAGGAGAGTTGGTAATAGTATTTAACATATGTGCAAAGTCTGGAATGGCTCTGTGTCTAAATAGAACAAGTAGCAACACATTTCTTTAAAGTTCTGAATACCTGAATTCCTTTTGGGACAAAGAAATTGTCATTATATTTTAAATAACAATGAACAATAAACACTGTCAGAAGACCCAGGGTGTGTTACGAAGGATACATTTTTGTGTTTCTTAACCCTGATATGTTGATATGTTTTCTTAATATCAGCTTTCATTTCTAGAGATAATCTCAAGAGATGGCCTACTTTTTCCTATATTTTGAATACAGAATTTAACCACTTACTGATGACAAATATATAACCAACATGTTCGTATTGGTTATCAAAATAATTTGTTCAACTATCTCACTCTGCGCACACACATATATGAGTAATATATGTATGTGTACTATATGTAGTATTTCTAAACACACATATCTTTATCAATGATAATGGCTGCATAATACCAAAATTTCAATGCACCAGAATTTAATTAATTATTTACATTTTGATTAATATTTAAAATGTTCCCAATTCATGTCATTGTCAACAATTGTTCATACATACTTATGTGTAAATTTTTATGCTGTCACTTTTTAAAATGATGTATATATAGAAATTGTCTTAGCTCACAGAGATTCTCACAGAAATATTGGATTAATTTTTGCACACATTAGTAGATTCTTAATCTCTAAGGACTTTTGTGTTTGGACATGACCTGGGTTAGTATTCTCTACTATTTACTAAAATATATTTGACATGATCAGTACAGCAATACTTTCATTAGTGTTGGTCCCACAGAAAGTATTTTATAGAGAAAACAATAATTTTTCCAATATAAAATGCATAAAAATGGCTTTCAGAGTATCATATATATCCTCCAAGTCTAAAAAGTTACAACGATAAGGAAACCAGGCAATTATCAAGTATTTGATACTAAAATTCACATAATGTATTATAATTATGTATTTATATATTTACAAACTCACATAAAGTCATGCCACTTAAAATTTCAGACTATTGGAATGAAGTGCTTACAACTAAAAAAATCTAAATGTAATACATTTCTAATAAAAATATAATTTAAAAAATTTTTTTAGCTGAGACCGGTTTGGCTCAGTGGATAGAGCATTGGCTTGGGGGACTGAAGGGTCCCGGGTTCGATTCCGGTCAAGGGCATATACCTTGGTTGCGGGCACATCCCCAGTAGGGGGTGTGCAAGAGGCAACTGATCGATGACGCTCTCTCATCGATGTTTCTAACTCTCTATCTCTCTCCTTTCCTCTCTGTACAAAATCAATAAAATATATATTTAAAAAAAATTTTTTTTAAATAAATCAATTATAGCTACAGTAGAAAATTATAACAATACTAGAAGCCTGGTGCATGAAATTCATGCATGGTGGGGGGGTGTCCCTCAGCCCAGCCTGCATCCTCTTACAA
Organism: Pipistrellus hanaki; assembly: GCF_964339955.1. Lineage (NCBI taxonomy): Eukaryota > Metazoa > Chordata > Mammalia > Chiroptera > Vespertilionidae > Pipistrellus > Pipistrellus hanaki. Next base: position 115,831,753 of record NC_140505.1, read on the forward strand.
TCTGGGAAACCTTGGGGGATGTCAGACTGCCAATTTAAGACATGTCCCACAGGGATCCCTGTGAGACCAGGCTGAAACCAGGCTGAAACAGCCCTTTCACAATCTGGGACTGCGGGTTCCTAACTGCTCACCTGCCTGCCTGCCTGATTGTCCCTAACCATCTCTGCCTGTTTACCGGATTGCCCAAAGTCTGCTTGCCTGCCTGATTGCCCCTACCCACTCACTTGCCTGCCTGATTGCCCTAACCACCTCTGTCTGCCTACCTGATTGTCCCTAACTGATTGCCTGCCTGCCTATCTGGTCACCCCTAACCACCTCTGCCTGTCACCCATAACCACTTCTACTTGCCTGTCTGATAACCCCTAATCACTTGCCTGCCTGCCTGATCACCCCTAACTTCTTGCCTGCCTGCCTGATTGCTCCTAACTGCCTCAGCCACCACTGCCATGGCTTTGTCCAGGAAGACGTCCAAAATGATGTCCAGAAGGTCATTAGGCTGTCTGGTTTAATTAGCATATTATGCTTTTATTCTTATAGAATATACAATCAATGTAAGGATAATTCTTGGCCTGAAAATTTCAACTCAGCAATATTTTTAGAAAATAATCTATTTTGTGTACAATTCTAGGTTAATTTTCATATCTCTAATAATAAAAGAGTAATGTGCTAATTACACAGGCCATCCCTCTGGCTGACTTTCCAGACTAAGCCAGGGCTGTGAGTGAAGCCTGGGTCCCAGGTCCCAGATGGAAGCCAGTGCAGGCAGCCTGGGGAATAAAGGGCTACTCTTGCACAAATTTCCTATATCAGGACTCTAGTTTCATAATAACATTTTAAAATATTTAAGTGATTAACTAACCTTTAACACTTGCTTGACAGAAATTACTTAAAAGCAATTATATAGAGTCAGAAATTTATACTCCTGGATAATTTGGATGAAACTTCTTTTAGCTTTCAGGTAGAGAAACTAAACATTAGAAACTCCTGATAATGTATTTTTTGATAAAAATATCCTTAAAAGTGTGGCGAGATAAATGGGTGCCACATATATACACATAAACTATGCAAGACATAGTTGATTAACTCTCTAAAAGTGAACTTTAAAGACTTTCTTAGCCCCACTCTCAAACCAAGTTAATCACTTTCTTCTCTATGCTTCATTGCACTTTTATATTCATTTTATTACATTTTAAAATATCTATGATAACCTTTATAAATATGAAATTAACTGAACTGAATTGAATCTATTTGAACAGGGAGTTTTTTGCAACTAATGCTGATACATAGAGTTAATTGATGCCATTAAATAGTGGGAGCCCATGTAACCTACAGGAAAGATGTCATATTGAACGCAGCCTTATTTCTTAAGCTTTGTATAAAATTTGGCCTTTTTTAGTCCATTAAGTGTAGATAGTGATATTTTCATTTGCAAGGTGATAGTATATGATTCTTCAAAAAGGATACTGTTACTACTATTCAGTCTAAAATGTCTTACCTAAAGACATTTGCATTTTAAGTTGGATTTTCAATGGCTTAGCTTAAAAGAATTATCAAATCAAGCATTATGGTTGATTTGGTAACATATTTTTTGTCAGAAAAATTTCCTCCCCATCCCTAATCTTAAAATTTCAGTATTCATAATTTTCTTAGGAAAGAGACAATGCTTTATATTATATGGATAGTAAATAAATGACAACTAAGCTTATTGTCAACTTATAGGGAGTTGGTGACTGTGCAGTAAAGTTTTAAAATGAAATATTGCTTGATCTAGTCTAAAAATACAAGAATAATTTAATTCAGGGAGTTTAAATTTTTTAAACTATTTAGTCTCTGCTGGCCTATACACACCTACCTACTCCTTGGGGAGAGGTGGTGGAGAGCAGTAATAAAAATATAATATCTGTAAGGTTAAATTAGATTTGGGAAAGCTTCATGATTCTCAAGTGTTTATATGATACAATTATTACAGAAACAAAATTGATTGTACCTAATAACATAAAGATTTCTTTGTATAATGTTTCTGCCATTGAAGATATATCACTCTAAAAATTGTTTTTAAACTCATCCAAATAAATTATGTTAGAGAAGATTTAGTAGTTGTTTAATAACTTATAAAATAACCATAAATAAATATCAGCTTACTTACTGAGGATAAAATGCCCTCAACCAAAAATAACATTTAATGGATTATAAAGTGTAACCCCATAAAAAATGTAGTGTAATTACATTTAGTGACATGCTAAAATTTAATTTGGGTTAATTAAATTGAACTATTGGCAATATTTGCTCCTGTGCCTATTTTTAAAACACACACACTATGATTTAAAGCTTAATTACAATATTTATAAGATAATAAAACTGTTTTTCCATCAACTTTTTAAAATATAAATACAGATGGATAATCTTACCACTCTGTAAATAGAATTTGTGGATTTATTATTTAATACCAGGCAGTGGAACATAACTAAAGAGCATGAATAACTTAAAAAAAACTATAAATATAACATTTTATTTTCAACTAATGTTTGCTATGTTGGTGTTTCCTTTTATTCAAAGGGATGGCTCTTCTTAAAGCCCAGGAGAGTGGTCTCCATCTATGGAGCCTTCCTTCGGAGCTGTTTTATTGGTATCATTCATCATTTGATAGCATTTTATTTGTGCCTATTTTTATTCAGCTTCAGTTAGCTCTTCAGTTCATCAATTTGTTTTATAATTCTTTACCTCACTTTCAGAGATCTCAACCAAAATTCTCTAACTTCATTAAGTTCTTTGGATACTATCTTAATTGCTTTATAATTTTCTGTGTCTTTAGTGGGGAGTGCTTACTCATCACATATTGCTTATTCCACTGCTTGCTTTTCATTACCTCTGAGAAGCATAACCTACCCCCCTTTGTATATCATCAATTTTTTCCAAACTTCACTAGTATTCCATTCCAACTAGTAGTATAGCTTAAGAATGGACATTGTAGCCTAGCCCAGGATGCCTGCATTTGAATTGTAGCTCTATTATTTACCAGCTCTATTACATTGGTCAATATATTTAACAACTCTAATCCTTAGCTTCTTCAACTGTAATATGAGAGTAACAGTAATAATATTAAAAAAATCAATAGGATAATGCAACCAGACCACACTTTCACTCAGGTTAGCAAATATTTGTATTACTGGCTTTGCTCTTTTACAGTTAGTTTCTCAGCCAATTCTGCACACTCATTATTATCATCATCGTGAATATATCAGTTCTATATGCAGAAACACAGGTCAATAACTGAGAACTACCATAATAAATTGACACCTGAGATTCTGCTCTAGATAAATGTGTTTTGTGTAGAAGGAGAAAATGTATCTTTGGCCTGAAAGGCATGTCAGATTTTTAAAAAATGATTTTCAGGTATACAGATGCATTTGCTTCTTTGCTTGCTCTATACCCTCCCTCCTACTTGGTGGCAACTTGACCCGAGGAAGCTCCGACTCATTCACCAGAGTGAATGAGACAAGTACACAAGATCAGAGTAGGATTGGAAATCAGGGAGATTGGCTGTCAGCACACTGAATATTAAAGCAATGCTTCTCTTCAACAAAGCCACAGTGAAAGGAAGTAATCCTGTTTGGAGAGACTCAGAAAATCATTGTAATATGAGCTATCTCTGGCCAGACTGGAGATTGAGTATCTTCCAACAGTGTGGTTTAAAATGAAATAGCCCAGGATTCTGGTAATGTAGAACCTATGCCTTAATTATAATTACTTTTCTTTTATTCATTTTAATATAAATCATAGTCTAGATATTCATTATTTTCTGTCTGTAAGAACAGTAAATATCCTATATAATAAAAGGCTAATATGCAAATTGTCCCCTCGACTTAGAGTTCAACCAAGAGTTCAATCCAGAGTTTGACCAGGGGGTGGGGCCTTCTGGACACCCCTAACACACACACACACACACACACACACACACACACACACACACATCTGGCCCAGTCCAATCTGCTTCATCAGGGCCTGCCAGACCAGACCCAAGCAGGATTTCATGCACTGGGCCTCTAGTATTATATAATCCAACCTCATGTTTTTATTTTTAGCCTATTATCATGTGGCTCTGAATAGGAAACAAATATAGAACTAAATGTTACAGTCCATTTTTCAATAATGATAAAATAAAATCTCATATTCCTTATCCTGGGATTTTGTCTTATGGTCTTTATAAATTAGAGTGTTTTGGTAATATATCAGAAAGACTTGCACTGTGAAAAGATAGTCATTTCATTTTGTATCATCTTTTAATGATGTACTTAAATGTCTAGCATTATGATATGATCTGTCCTAATTCATTTCAATCACTTCTCTTTTACTGTATACTTTACAGATATGAAAATACTACTGAAATAATGATAAACATGGTAATGATACTAAAATGATTCTTTTTACAATGACTTTGATTAGAACTTGTTAAGCTTCTTAAAAATATACCCTTCTTATGTAACTTTAAAATATTCTGAAATAAATTTTATCTGTTTAATAATGTCACTAATACTAATTGTGCTTTTTTTTTCTGTGCTATTTTATTAGGAGAGGTGAATAAATTAAAAATGAAAAAAACAAATAATTGATACTGTTTAAAATAAAATGTTCCTCTTCTTAAAAATCCATTTCTCATTTGGGAAAGGACATTATGGTTTAGAATTTTCTCAGTGGCTTATGTGCCTAAATAGTTATCCTAATAAAATAATAGTTTAAAATGGAAATTTTTATAAAGTATTTAGATATTTTGGTACAGTTCCCATTTTTAAAATAGCATGAAGTGATTAATATTCACCAAAAGGAAGTGGAAGAGAGGCATCATTTTATTTTCAATTAATAGGAAACACGGCATTGTCTATTTTTAGTCACCTCGCTATTTATCCATTCCCTCTGGAAGGGAACGGCTGCCACACTCCTTGTCGGCTTTCTTGCTGAACGTGCGCCTGTGCTGCCACGCTCACCACGCAGCTCTCTCTGGCGCTGAAGCACTATCTTCTTAGCCATGCAAGTCTGTGTTTTGTGATAAAGTACAGTTATGGGCAGCCTTGCTGACTTTACTCTGCTGCGGAAAGAACTCTCTCTTATTACAGTATTCCATTTGAAAACTCTCTCTTCTGATGCTTGATTTTCTTCTGAAATTGTACTTGCAGTCCCAATGGTTTTCTTATTAATATTTTAGCTTATTTTACTTGTTAATATGAACTAGATATCTAATTCTAATATGGACAGCCAGAAAGTTTCTGACTGCTGCAGAAAGTAAGTTTTATAAAGGACAAAGCTCAGTTTATATATTCAATTTAACCCAGCATATATTTTATCAATATGGGAATTCATAGTTTGTAAGCTCCAATGGAGGTGATCTGATTTGTGATAGGCTGGTGAAATCATTTCAAAACATACAAGATCTACAGTGATTATTTCAGTGTATGTGATGGCATAGCGCTTTATCACTGCAAGTCCTTTCAGCATAGAAATGAATATATTGGTTGTACTATTAACCATAGACATCACATTGGAACATTCATTTCTGGTGTTGTTGCTTGTTTTTCTTTTTTAAGATATTTTTCAGAGAGGAAGGGATAGGGAGAGAGATCTAGAAACATCAATAATGAGAGAGAATAGTTGATTGGCTGCCTCCCGCATGCCCCCTACTGGTGATCAAGCCAGAACCCAGGCATGTGTCCTTGACCAGAATCGAACTCAAGACCATTTAGTCTACAGGCTAATGCTCTACCCACTGAGCCAAACCAGCAAGGGCCATTTCTAATGTTTTTTTTAAACATGTGGATACAGCAGTCCTGGTTGAACTGGAGATCAGAATATAAAAATAGAATGTTAACGAACATCTTTAACTCAGAGTAAAGCATCAGAAATATAGGAACCAAAAATAAACAATAATTTTTAGTAAAGTATTAAGCAGTGAAATTCTTATTACATGAAAAAAGAAAGAACATTATAAAATGAAACAATTCTGTAGAAGTTCCAGAAGTACTGGGGATATATATGTTGAGGGATGGATGAGAGTAGGATTTGAACTGTATTACATGGGTAAACATATAAAAGGTCATTGACAAAGAGCTCATTATGATATATGAAAAGATGTGAATTTGGTAAATTATCAGGGAAATGCAAATAAACCAAAATAAGATACCACTACTCACCTAAAAATTATATGGAATCATAAAGACTATCAATGGCAAGTATTGATGAGGTTGTGTAAGTCCATATCTAGACACAAGATATAATAAAGAAGAATAAATTCATTCTTGAATATTATAAAAACTTCAGTAAGGAAGAAAAACCATTAATTTGATAGCAGATTTCTTTTTTTTTCTTTTTTTCTTTTTAAAAAATATATTTTATTGATTTTTCACAGAGAGGAAGAGAGAGGGATAGAGAGTTAGAAACATCGATGAGAGAGAATCATCAATCAGCTGCCTCTTGCACACCCCCTACTGGGGATGCTCCCGCAACCAAGGTACATGCCCTTGACCGGAATCGAACCCTGGACCTTTCAGTCTCCAGGCCGACGCTCTATCCACTGAGCCAAACCGGTCCCGGCTGATAACAGATTTCTTAACAGGAGGAAAGAGAATATAATATATTTTAAAGGATTAAGAGAAAAGTCAGCCTAAAATGTATTCCTACTTAAACTTACTCAGAACTAAAATAAGTACAATCCCAAACAACAATTAACTGCTGAAATTAAAATAGTAGAGTAATAGTAATAATAATAAGTATATTTCAAACAGAAGATAATTAAAACAAATAGTGAAATATTTATATTTATATATATATATATATATATATATATATATATATATATATATATATGAAAAAGTGCATATGTGTAAGCAGAGGTTGAAAGCGTAAAATAAAAACAGTAAGTAAATTGTAATCTATTGAAACAAGGTACGAGACTTAAGAGATCAAAACTTGCAGACTGAAGAGGTCCTTTAGAGTTTTAGGATTCTAAGTTCTTTGTACTTTCCATGATATACCTCTAAATCTTGATTGTTTTAGACATTCTGTTTAACATTAATTAAAAAATGTTAATTATAATGATGAAATAGGGGAGTATAACCAAATCACTATTGTATAACAAATAAACAGGGAAAAAAATAAAGGGACCCAGAACCCTCAATCAAGCCAAAATAAGGGGGGAAAATAGGAAAATGATATAAAAAACAGGACAAGTTAAAAACAAAATAAATTAATATAAACAAATACATCAGTCATTAATAAATGTAAAACACTAATGGTTTTAATTAAAAGAGAATGTCTAAAGATTTGAATTCCATTTTCAGACTGATAAAACGATTTTGAGGCACAGCATTATCAGGGATAAAGACTACCAATATTTTACTGATAAAAAGTGTCTGAAAGACATTGCAAAGCTAACATACACACTGAATAAACATGTGTATCTATTTTATATTCAAATATTTCAATGCAAAATAAAATGTATAAAATTCTGTGTATAAACATTTTTTTTAATTTACTTATTTTTTAACTTAATATTTATGGGAAATTATAAGAATCTTGTGTTTTAAATTTGTTGCTTAGGTTATTAATTTATAAATATCCTGTCCTATGAATTTTTAAGTTTGACTTACAAAATTTGTTTTATTATTTTTATATGTAGCAACTCAATACTTCTAGTAAGGCATTTGAATAATATTAATTTAACTGAACAGAATAAAATATCTTAAGAAATTCTACTTTTATAATAAAATCTCTTTAAACTTTTTGAAACTGCATTTGTAAATTAGTTATATTTATGTTTTATGTTTTTTAGAAATATCACTGAGACAACTGAGAAAACTAGCAGCTTAAATAGGAAAATATCTTCTTAAGCCTCTTAAAGAATTTTCATAAAATTGCTGAAACCGGTTTGGCTCAGTGGTAGAACGTCGGTCTGTGGACTGAAAGGTCCCAGGTTCGATTCCGGTCAAGGGCATGTACATTGGTTGTGGGCACATCCCAGGGAGGGGGTGTGCAAGAGGCAGCTGGTCAATGTTTCTCTCTCATCGACATTTCTAGCTCTCTATCTCTCTCCCTTCTTCTCTGTAAAAAAATCAATAAAATATATTTAAAAAAAAAGAATTTTCATAAATACAAACTCATCCATTGGTAAATCAAATTTTCTTAATAATCTAATACTGTTAACAGAAAAAAACAAATAATCTGAGACATTTTTGCTAAAACTAAAATATCAAATTACCACATTCCCCTAAATATCACAAGCATTTTTATTAAAAATAAAAGAGGTTGATTGTTCTAAACCTAATAAAGGAGTATTTGAGATTTAAAATTGGCTTCCTTCATTATATCTTAATTATCAGTTAACTTACTAATGGGCATGCTGAGGTTGCTTAGTGGAAAATTAAAAAAGCACTGCACTATTTGCTTTAGTAGGTTTGCTGTAATTATTGGTATATTTGTTTATTGTTTATAAATTTGAAATCACTTTAAAATAACTGGTTACATGTCCTGGGTTCCTCTTAGGGCATTGATTAGACTGATAATATCATTTTTTACTAATAAGAAGGAAATTTAGTGCAGTCCCATTTGTATATATTTTTCTTTTGTTTCCCTTTCCTGAGGAAGTTATATAAGAAAAATATATTGCTATGCAAAATTTCTAAGATTTTATTACCTATATTTTCTTGTAGGATTTTTATGGTTTTGAATATAACATTTGCATTAATCCATCTTGAGTTTATTCTTGTGTATGGTGAATAAAGAATGTTTAGTTTCATTGTTTTGCACATATCTTTTCAATTGTCCAAACATAATTTATTGTATAGACTATCTTTACTCCATTATATGTTTTTGTCTCCTTTGTCAAATATTAATTGAATATAAAGATGTGGGTTTATTTCTGGTCTCTCTATTCCGTTCCAGTTATCTATATGTTTGTTTAAATGACAGTAGTACAATGTTTTGAATACTATGGCCATGTAGTCTAGGTTGATGTCAGGTAGCATGATTCCTCCCACTTTGTTCTTCTTTTAAAAATTGCTTTGGGCCGGGACCGGTTTGGCTCAGTGGATAGAGCGTCGGCCTGCGGACTGAAAGGTCCCGGGTTCGATTCCGGTCAAGGGCATGTACCTTGGTTGCGGGCACATCCCCAGTAGGGGGTGTGCAAGAGGCAGCTGGTCGATGTTTCTCTCCCATCGACGTTTCTAACTCTCTGTCCCTCTCAATTCCTCTCTGTGTAAAATCAATAAAATATATTTTTAAAAAAATTGCTTTGGTAGGCCAGTCAGCATGGCTCAGTGGTTGAGAATCCACCTATGAATTAGGAGGTCACAGTTCAATTCCTGGCCAGGGCACACGCCTTGATTTCAGGCTTGATTACCAATAGGGGATGTGCAGGAAACAGTTGATCAATCATTCTCTCTCATCATTGGTATTTCTCTCTCTCTCTCCCTTATTCTCTGAAATCAATAAAAATATGTATAAAAATATTTCTATGGTTGTGTGGGGTCATTTGTGGTTCCATATAAATTTTTGGAATATTTGTTCTAATTTTGTGAAATATGCCATTGGTATTTTGATAGTAATTGCATTGAATCTTTAATTGCTTTGGGTAGTATGGACATTTTTATGATGTTAATTATCCTTACCCATGAATACAGTAAATGTTTTCATTTATATGGTGATTGTCAAAGAGAAGGGGGTAGAGGTGAGGTAGAAGAAGGTATAGGGGATATGAATGGTGATGGAAGGAGAGTTGACTATGGTGGTAAATACACAATACAATATACAGATGACATATTGTAGAATTGTATGCCTGAAACTTGTATTTTTATTTATTATTATTTTTTTAATTCTCACCCAAGAATATGTGGAGTGTGTGTGTGTGTGTGTGTGTGTGTCTGTGTGTCTGTGTGTATGCTAATTTTAGAAATAGATAAAAGGAGAGAGAGAAACAGACAGACAGAAACATCAATGTGAGGTACATTGACCCATTGCCTCTCCATATCCTATTATCTAGGTATGGGCCCCAACTGGGAATTGAACACATAACCTTTTGGTGCATAAGGTGAGGCTCCAACCAATTGACCAATCTAGTCAGGGCTGATACCTATATACTTTTTTTATATATAAAATATATTTTATTGATTTTTTACAGAGAGGAAGAGAGAGGGATAGAGAATTAGAAACATCGATGAGAGAGAATCATTGATCAGCTGCCTCTTGCACACCCCCTACTGGGGATGTGCCTGCAACCAAGGTACATGCCCTGGACCAGAATCAAACCTGGGACCTTTCAGTCCGCAGGCTGATGCTCTATCCACTGAGCCAAACTGGTTTCAGCTATATACTTTTATTACCAATGTCACTCCAATAAATTCAACTTAGGAAGGAAGGAAGGAAGGAAGGAAGGAAGGAAGGAAGGAAGGAAGGAAGGAAGGAAGGAAGGAAGGAAGGAAGGAAGGGAAGGAAAATTATGAATGGCAGAATAGTAGTATTTATTCCTTTTCTGATTTATTATAGATTGTGTTTCCTTCCTCCCCAGCTCAGTGTATTTATTAAATTGGCTTTCAATTCCTCCTCTCATTGGATAACAGCAAATTCAACATGTTACTTATATAGGAAAGGCTAAGCTAGGCCAGGAGTGGGGAACCTTTTTTCCTGTCCAGGGCCTTTTGGGTATTTATAACACCATTCACTAAATAAATTAATTCAATATAAATTTATGCTGCTATGAAAAAAGCTCCTAAGTTCATTGAATTTTGAATCCTGCCTGCAGTTGCCTTGGCAGGGCAAGACCCAATGATACAGCCTGCCGGCTGAACATTTCCTACCCCTGCTTTAGGCCAAAATCAGTGCTCAGTTTTAACTGAGATCCTGATGTTATAATAGCCTTGTGGAAAGAATTTGCTTTTTATTATTATATCTAGAGGCTAATCTGAATTATTTAGTCACCAACTGTATGAGTTTGAACAAGTTACATAATTTTTAATATCTTTATAGTTTTAATAATTTTATATTTGGGTTAACTAAACATATCATATGAATTTATTGTGAAAATAAAATCAGTTCACATCTCTAAAGTACATTTTAAAGTGCCTAACCCATAGACAATGGTTATTAAATTGTAGTTACGATTAATTTATCAAAATAATCTCATACATGATAGAGTAGTGTGATTTATTACTGATATTAAATATAGCTTCTAAGATAGAGTTCACTTTTAAGCTCACTAGTGCAAAGAATTTAATTTTAAATCTGCCATCTTTCATATTGATGTCAAGATCTGTGAAGGTCTGAGATTTTACCCTACAAGTAAGCTAAAAATACTCGGCCAAAAATTCATGTCTGCCTGCAAAGACTCAAGACTGTTGCATAAGAGATAAAGGGCATTTTATGACTCACAGCAATAAGAGTGGTCAACATTACATCACTTGTACTAGTTTCCCAAGCCATCATAATTCCCACATATCAAGCTCCATGTGATGCCTGCACACACAGTGGGCGGTGTTAGAGGGAAACCCAATCCTCTATAATAAATGCTTAATATGCTAAATGTCCAGTCAACCGGTCAGCTGTTCAACCAATCAAAGTGTTATATACTAATGAAATGCTCAACCACTAGGTTGACGCACGCTAATCACTAGGAGGCAGATGCTCTGACCAGTAGGTTACCTTGCTGCTGGGTTCTGGCCAATCAGTGCTGAGTGAAATGGGTTGGACACACCCTGGAGCCCTCCTGTGGTCCCTTCCCGGTCATTCAACCTCCCACATCCTTCCCTAGCCCCAATTGTGCACTGGTGGGGTCTCTCAGCCTAGTCTGCACCGTCTCACAGTTCAGGACCCCTTGTGAGGTGTTGGAGAGCGGGTTTCAGTACTATATCGCAGGCCACCCCCAAGGATCCCACTGGTGCACAAATTAGTGCACCAAAACTCCAGTGTTTTAAAAAAGCCTGCTAGAAACCTAGATAACAACATTTACCCTGGAGAGAGACATTGTATCATTATTAATGTGAACAGCAAACCCATCTTCTGTTCTGGAAGACACTCTCTAACTTTCAAAACTATTTGCTTTATAGGCAATCTTGAAAGGTAATAATGGAAGAAAAATTGTTAATGCCTCTGCTCAGGAGACAGAGAGTTAAGAAATTCATAGAGAATTGTCTCCCAACAACAGGTATAATGACAACTTTGGCTTTTTTAGTATAAAAATTAGGAAAATGTTTCATAAACACAATATTAATTTACAGTTGTTTAAAGTGTTCAAATTGCTGAATTCTATCAAAACTATGTGTTTACAGGCATGGTAAGGGATTTCAATTACTTGTAGATGTCTTAATATTGTTTCAGAGAGGGAACAGAATTATGAGGTTTTGAGGATATAGTTTAAGTATATAATCCAATGTGAGGGCTTGATTAAAATTGTTTCATGATATAATAGTTAAGAATTCATGAACAGGACAAAGCTAAAATTTTATGTAAAAGTTCCATAAGTAAGTGGTACTTATTAAAAGCTAATAGTTTGATGCTTATTTTGCTGTTGCTGTTGCTGTTAGTCCTTTCCTGAGGATATTTTACCCCATTGATTTTTAGAGAGAGTGGGAAGGAGGAGGAGAGAGAGAAACATCAATGTGAGAGAGACACACTGATTGGCTGCCCCCTGCATGCAACCCAACAAGGGCCTAGGATGAGCCTGCAACCGAAGCACCTGGCCTTGATAGGAGTCAAACCTACAACCCTTCATTCCGCAGGTTGATAATCTAACCACTGAATAAAATAGGCTAGGGCCAGTCTAATGTTTATCTTAAATAGATTTTCAAAAGTCTTGAACGAACAATAATGTTACTTGCATCTTTTATCTTTCCAGGTATAATTTTCTGGAACAGCAAGAGTAAGTGTAAGATTAGATTAAACATGAAGATTAACCTGTGTGTGTACAAGTGATTTAAGTTCTCCAAAACCAAATGACCTTCAATCAAAACTGGCCATAATTATATATGAGACTGAATTGGTGGTGGTGGGGGGTGTGTATCTGCTCACTTTTTTAATAGATTCATTTTATATTTGAAGAAAATAGTGAGGAAAAGGGGCAAAACACATAATTTACCAAATTAAAAATTGACCACAGTCTCAGGAAATAATCAATTTAAGATAGATAAATATATATAGAGAGAAATAAATTGGGTAGAAATGTTAAATATAGAAATAAAAATGCTAACTGACTAGTAGAATTTGCTGAAAGGATGATCTTAGGATAGAGTCATCTTAATATAAGAAGGAATTCTTTCATTTAGTGCAATGAAGAAAAACAATTCCCATCATAATACTTGATCTTTTAAGTAGATATACATATATAATCTTACTTAGAAAATACTTGAGTAGTGTTTTTCAGAAGATGAATACAAATATTTACAATTTACAGCCAGCTGAGAGTTAATTCATGTCTGTCTAGGTGTTCAATGTTTCTTTTTCTACTTAATCTTTTTGTATAGACCTGATTTTTTTTTTCAAAGTCAAAAGTTGCATCAACCACTATAAACAAGGGTTGATTAAGAAGCAAAGAGAGTCCTCAAGATTACGATGGAGTTCAAGAGAATCAATGAGAGAAAAAGCACTTGAGAAAACAAAAGTAACTTTATGTTCCCATAAGAATTCTCCAAGCTTAATATTCTCAAAAGAGGCTGTCTAGAAGATAAAATATTTTCTTTAAAATAAACTTTCACCTTTAGCTGATTTGCCTCAGTGGATAGAGCCGTGATCTGCAGACTAAAGGGTCCCAGGTTTCATGCCTTCATTGAAGGCTCAATTTCCAGTAGGGGGCAAACAGGAGGCAGCCAATTAATAATTCTCTCTCATCATTGATGTTTCTATCTCTTTCTCCCTCTCCTTTCGCACTGAAATCAATAAAACTATACATTAAAAAAATAAAATAACCTTTCAGATTTCAACAATACCTTTTGTTGCATAGAACAAAATTAGGGTCCTATAATCAATGTGTTACAGACACCATTCGATCACCAGAGTCAGAGGGTGAGGGATGACCCCAACCTCAATGCCTGTCTTTTCATATCAATGAATTTATAGGAGAGACCTTGCTTGCATTTTGACTAAGCCAATTTTATTAAAGCAATTAAAGCATGTACCTTTATTAAAGAAGCAAGGCAAGCAAATCTATACATCTGGCTTATGAAGCACAGGCAGGCTCTCAACTAATCTGAATTTGGTACAGATTAATTCTCAAGGTCTCTTTTCATTTGCCATGGCCTTCCCAGAACTCATGAGAAGCACCTGGCAGCTTTATCTTGCCAAGCCAGGAGACTGCTGGCTTCTCTGCTCAAGGAGTAAAACTGATTTTGTTTTTGTTTTCCCTTTTCCCTCTCCTCCTCCCCTACTTTTCTGCATTCTCTTCTTAGGGAGGCTTTTAACCATTTGCTCTCATACCCTTGGCTGGGGAAGATAATGGCTTGTGATTTACAAGCTGACTGCAAATTGCCCACACTGTTCGCCTTATTTTAACTTTCTTTATCTCAGCTTCCCTATTCCCCCCTGTCCTGGCATCCTGTAGCAAATGGCCTTACCCTTTCTAGGGATAGTATTAAAATGTGAGAAAGGGCAGCAATAATAGGGGTAAATTTAAAATGTTCACTTTTACTTTAATTCAAACAGAGATGGGCAGCTTTTTATATAGTTTGGCGGGCTTCTTTTTCTTTCATCCTGGTTTTTATTTCAGTTTTGTTTTTTTTTATTGAAGATATGCACTGGCTGCATTACTAGGAAACACATTAATAAAACACACTAAAGCTGCATCCTCTAAAATCACCTATAGTTGTAATAAATATTAATTTAATCTGGCTCTTTTACTGACATATTTCTATTGTAAATTTGGATATAGTATAAAGATGCAATAGCATCTAACAGAGAATACGTAGATGAAAGAGCACACTAGAATGACTATTCCAGAGAAAGAGGAGATCTATCGAAATGTGAGATGGAACCTCTAAAAGCAGCAGATTGAGAGTCAGTGTGACACCAGCAATTGAGGACCAACTATTAGCATATTGTAATAGCTGAACTGAGTTGTCACAGAAGATCTAGACAGGCGTTAGAGTGGATGGCTGCACAGATCAATGTAAAAACTTTAAAATTATATGTTTCACAGTGAACTCTTATTATTATTATTTAATATAACTTTATTGTTGAAAGTATTATAGATGTCTTCTTCCCTTCCCATTTACCTCCTGCATTTCCCCGACTCCTACACCCTCCCCAGGACTTCCTTCTTGTTCCCTCATGAAAAAAAAAAAATGCTGATAAATTAATGCAACTTAACTTCAATGGAAAGACACAGCCAAGATAACACATTTAATGTTCCTTAGCTTTAGGTCCACTCTGATAACAGAATCAGAGTTGAGGCTTGTCTGAGGCCAATGTTCTATTTTATTTTTAAAAATATATTTTTATTTACTTCAGAGAGGAAGGGAGAGGGAGAGAGAGAAACATAGATAATGAGAGAGAATCATTGATCGACTGCCTCCTGCACCCCCCATACTAAGGATCTAGTTCGTAACATGGGCATGTGCCCTGACCAGGAATTGAACCCTGAAGGGAGAGAGACAGGGAGATAGAAATAACAATGAAGCATGACCTTCTGCTACATAGGTCGATGCTCAATCACTGAATCATGCTGGCTGGGCAAGGCTAGTTTATTTTAGGATGTGATCCCTGGTAGAAAGTAGAATTCAGGGTAGGGAGAGTGAAATAGGAAAGGAGGAAAAGCCAATATAAGAATGAATTTTTGAGTTGGAAGCTTTTTGAGCAAGTGTTAACCTTTCCCACTAGTACCTTCTGAGAAGCCTTATAAAATGGACCACAGAATTGCCCACCCTAACACATAACAGGAAAATCTTTGTTCAACACTCTTTGTCCTCTTTGTCCTCACTGCTCCAGGGTGGCCCTGTTGACATTAATTCCTTATACTTTCAGGTCACCAAGTCAGCAGGACTAGCTGATATCCATGTGGATCTCCAGGACAGGAATCACATAATAAAATCCTCAATTTAATGCAAGGCTCTGTGAGACTGCATATGTAAAAGCTTTTTGAGGCTTGCATGGATCTGCTTGCTGCAACCAGATGATTTTTCAAATAGTGTACAATGTATACCCAATAGAAAAGATAGCTATTTAGAACAATGATACTGTATTGAAATCTAGGTTGAGGTTAGCTGTGGTCGTATGAAAAGCAATGTGGGAGGGTAATGATTTTAATGATTCAAAAAGCAGCAGCATACTAGTGTATTTGACTCCCAGAATCAATATATTTTTTACTCCTTTTCTTTATATGATGAAATTATTTTTAGGTATAATAATGAAATTAAATAAGTAATAACCATCAGCAAAACAAGAAAGCACACAGTGAATTAAGTAAAGCCAGTGTCCAAAGTTTTTGTTCCATGGTGGAGTTGGGTCTGGCGCATCTTCAGGCTATTTCCAGCCCATCAGTCCATTGTGTGGTGTCCACATGACCCTGAATCCCCTGCAATAAGAGAGCCAGGAGCCCAGCACACAAAGAAGCAGGACTTCTTTATTTAGGAGCTTAAGTGTCTCAGAGTTTGAGCCATTACAGCAGCCATATCTATCTTACCCAATGACGTGTTCCCAGGAGTGACTGACAGCCAAGTACCTTCCCTATGTCATTCACACTTTATTGGGCATGGGTTTATATGTCTTTCCCTTTGCTCCTTTCCAGTTTGTTAATAGCCAGGTTATTACAATGGTATTACTTATGATAATGCAAGTACAATTTTTAAATATCACAGTACAAAACAAGAAAAATATAGGTGATGCTTAAAACACTTATAAAAAAACACACATTTATTTCTATATATAAAAGGCTAATATGCAAAGTGTCTCCTCAGGAGTTCCACCAGGAGACTGAGAGTTCGACCTCTTGCTATGATGTATGCTGACCACCAAGGGTGGTGCCAAACAAAGGAAGGCCCTGGCAAGCAGCCAAAAGTCCCCGATCTGCCCTGATTACCAGCTTCTGGTGTGTGTATACACACACACACACACACACACACACACACACACACACACTAAAGGAGGCCTGGTGCATGAAATTTGTGCACGGAGGGTGTGTGTGTCCCTCAGCCCAGCCTGCGCCCTCTCCAATCTGGGACCCCTCAAGGGATGTTCGACTGCCTGTTTAGGCCCAATTCTGGTGGTATTGGGCCTAAATGTGCAGTCAGACATCATTCTCACATAGAGGACTGCTGGCTCCCAACCACTCCCCTGCCTGCCTGCCTGATTGCCCCTAACTGCTTCTGCCTGTCAGCTTGATAACCCCCTAACCACTCCTCTGCTAGCCTGATTGATGCCTAACAGTTCCCATGCCAACCTGATTGCCCCTACCTGCACTCCCCTACTGTCCTGGTCACCCCTATCTGTCTTCCCCTCCCTACCTGGTTGCTCCCCCAACTTCCCACCCCTGCAGGCCTAGTTGGCTCAAACTGCCCTCCCCTTTAGGCCTGGTCCCCCTCAACTGCCTAACCATGTAGGCTTGGTCCTTCCTCCATCTGCCCTCCTCGGCAGGCCTGGTACCACCCAAACTACCCTCATTTGCAGCCCTGGTACCCCTAAAACTACCCTCGTTTTCAGGCCTGGTTGCCCCCAACTGCCCTCCCTTGCAGGCCTGGTCCCCCCCACTGCCATACCCTGCTGATCTGGTACCCCCTGAACTGCCCTCCTCTGTCTGCCATCTTGTTGCAGTCATCTTGTGTCCACATGGGGGCAGCCATCTTTGACCTCGTGGGGGCGGCTATCTTGTGTGTTGGAGTGATGATCAATTTGCATATTACTCTTTTATTAGATAGAAATAATACTGTTCTATAGTGGTAATAAATTATAGCATTACATTTTAGGGTTGAGCCTTAAGTTCTATAAAGTCCAATAAATTTGTTAAAATCTAGATTTTTCATATATTAATATTTCATAAATAGTATAATCATATTATTCAATTTTTCATTCATAATTGATAAAAATCATTTTATATTTTTTTATTTTCAAAAAGTTTAACTTGATGTGACAATTATTCAAAGGAAAATTTATTAAATATAATAAATGTAATAACTAGTTTGGCAGAGATGAATAAGTTAGAAATTTCAAATAAAATCTACATTTTCATAGTTTATCTGTATCTTTATTTTTTCCAGGTTGATTTTAGAATATTTCTAGCATTTCTGCGGTACAAAAATATCTTCACCAGATAATTCACCATAAATTTCTATTACATTTGATAAAATTACCTTTGACATTTAATTTTTCAGAGAAAAATCACTAAATGTTAGTGTACATTGACTTCATTTGATCCTGTGTTGTAGAAAAATGTTTTAGTTGTTAGCAACAATTGAGTCATTCAGACAATCTATTGATATATGATAATTTCTGATGATGTAGCATCCTTATACTTTATCCTTTTGGGCATAATTTTTCTTTTAAATTTAACTTTTTTTCTACACACACGTTCAGTGTTTTTACATGTTATTGTGAAGTTGATAGTCTTCATTTTCTTCTGTGAGCCAGTCTTCAAAGATTAATTTCAAAGATTGGTATTTCCCTGTAGATATTTCAAGTTTTATTGTGGCTATTTGTAATATTTGTAACATTTTAATATTCATATCTCAAAGTTTACCTTCCAATTAAAGATAATATAGGAAATATATATATGACAGAAAATAATATTTGAGCTGAACCTCATGTGTCCACATTTCCTGTGGATCAGCCAGTATTTCATAAGTTAAATTAACTTTAAGATTTTTTAAAATTCCTGTACACCCAGCTTCAAATAAGCACTCCACCTTTGAAGAAAGTCTTTGGTAATTATATCTATATTTTATAACATTTTCCATTGTGATGAGACTGGAAAGGATAGATTTATTTCATAAAAGATCCCCCCAAAAATATATCACTGAGGAAATCTTGCTATAAGAGTGAATTAACTCAAGCTGTAGAGAATATTGTGTTCAAGGAACAAATGAAAATTTAGGATTAGTTAAACATTTTGCTTTAATAATATCATGCATATTAACCAGAATTCTATTGTTGCCATATCTTTAAACATTGTGTAGTTTTTTCAGGCCATTTTTCTGGGAAATAGAGCAAAAGATCAAAATTTATTTCATCTTGACCATCTTCAACATTGATATGTCTAACCAAATTGCATAAATAATCAGAGTACAAAGCTTTGGGAATGCTGTAAAGAATTTCAAGTGACTTTGCATTTTTATTATTTTTAACTATATGTTCTGTGATGTAATTTCCCAGAAGATGAATTCAATTATTTGGATCAGTCTCTTTACAGAAGAAAATAACATAATGATGATTACAAAATGTTCTTTCAACTTTGGGTCATAATTTGAGAGTGATTACTTTGACTTCAACATCATGCCCTTTATTTGCTGATGACATAGTTTTTATGATCGGAGGATAAAAATTTTTGTTTGGATGAAAAAATAATTAAGTCTAAATGTAATCTGAATAGTCTCTTTTTTATATTTATATATAATTACTAGAGGCCTGGCGCACAAAATTCGTGCACAGGGGTACCTCAGTCCAACCTGCATCCTCTCCAATCCAGTAGCTGTCAGGGGATGTCCTACTGATGGCTTAGGCCCACTTCCTGTGGTTCTCTGCACTCTGCAGGGCCTGGGGGCTTCGCTGCAGCCATGGAGACAAAGCCCCTATGCCCTGCTATTTGCTCTCTGTCTGCTGGGCCTGGGAGGCTTTGCAACTGTTGCACAAACGAAGCCCCCAGGCCCTGTTGTCTGGGCTCTGTCTGCCAGGCCTGGGGGCTTCCCCACCACCACATCACTAAGAAAGCCCTCATTTAATGCTGCCAGGCCACTGCCCTCCCGCTCCCTGTAGGGCTGACAGGACTGGAAACTCCCACAGAGCTGAGGGGATTGGGCACCATGACCTTGTGGCTGTGGGTGCCACCATCTTTGTTGGGTTAATATGCATACTCAGCCTGATTGGCTGGTGGGCATCGTGGAGGTATGGCCAATTTGTATATTTCTCTTTTATTGGTGTGGATAGACTAGTTTTTAGATATGTTGCCAAAATCTTTTATTTTGTAAGAAGATAGATATTGTTCAAGATATCTCAACATGAGGGATTTGGGGTATGTTTTTCATCAGACTTAAAGTGATTTATTATGCTGGACAATTCAGATTTTGTCTCATTATCTACAAACAAATAAAATAAACATCTTTTTTTTCATTTCAAACAACTTACATAAACTCTTAACACTTTTCTACCTTATGGGTAGTGTATAAAGACTATAAAAATCATAAAGTGGATAAGAGTTGATTTCCTCCTTTTTACTTTTCTCATTCTTACTCAATTGCATAACAAATTTCTTATTATGTGGTTCAATTTTTAACCAGATTAACTCCCAATCCCCTGGAACCATTACTGATCAAGTAGTAACATCACAATGCATTAACATTTTATTTATCACATCCCTTCATCAAAGTCTTAGTCTTGATCTTTGCAAGAATATATTATTATTAGGTTGACATTTGATAGTACTTTTTTCTCTTCAATATTATTAAAGTTTAAAAATTATTCATTTTTATATTTTATCTGTATCATTTAAAATTGTTTAAAATATATATATTTTTACTGATTTCAGAGAGGAAGGGAGAGAGAGAGGGAGAGAGATAGAAATATCAATGATGAGAGAAGATCATTGGTTGGTTGCCTCCTATATGCCCCCTGTTAGGGATTAAGTCAACAACTCGGGCATGTGCCTTTGACCTAAATCAAACCCACGACTCTTCAGCCTGCAGGCTAATGCTCTATTCACTGAACCAAACCTGCTAGAGTTGAATCATTTAAATTTTACCTTCTTAATTTTGTGGGTACTTTGGATATGCAAGCCTAAATTTTCAAACAAATTTTAAGAACTATATGCAACATTTAATGTATTACACTTCTCAAAGTAAATTCAATGTCCTAATTACTTTCCATATTGCTTTTTTGCTGCTACTGTATCCTAAAATTACATTGTTTTATGTTGATAAGAGTTCCCCAGTTCAAAATTTTCTTTAAAACTTAGAGTAATTATGAACAAGCTTTTGGTTTCACAATAATATAGCAAATGAATTCAGGTTCTTCCAAATTCCTGCAGAAAAATAAATAAATAAATAAAGGCATAACCATGTAGTCAACAGTTTACTTTTAAGTAAATACCATAAACTGATGCTTAGATTACAGTCTGATATAATAATTTATTTAAATGATCATACATTAATAAATATATTTTATTATAAGAAAAACAAAAAATGTTTAATTTAAGTAAGTCCTGAATTGCTCCACTGGTGTGACATTTTATTTATATGATTTGTCTTCTGTTTTAAACAAAACATTAACAAGTAGAATAATAAAACCAAATTTAAATATATTATTAAAATCAGTAAAATATATACATGAACTAATTGAATTTATCAAACAAAAAATGTACTCTTCTGAGTTCACACATTACTTCATTCTATTGAGTTTTAAGATAAAATCCAAAACTTCCAGAAGATATACAGAATGAGAATTAAAATAATTTAATTTCTTCATATATATATTTATTGTCCTACTACTGTTCATTTGTATCACCTTTGAAAATAGTAACATATGGTACTTCATTTGTTGGTGACACATACTATATCCAAGGGAAATTCAAATTATTACAAATCATTAGAAACTTAATTTGGAGAAGAATGACTATATCTGAGTTCAGTTGTGTTGAGATTCTACCCTATAACTAGAAATTCTCTGAATTAAGTTTATAAGTTTATATATATATATATATATATATATATATATATATATATATATGCCTAAGAAACCATTATGACTGAACAACTGGAACCACTGGTCAACCGGTCACTCATATGACACGGTCCTTTCCCCTGGTTGGCTGGCCTACTTCCTGTGGCCCCTCCCCCTGTCTTGCCAACCTCCTGCAGCCCCTCCCTTTGGTCAGCTGCCCCCCCCATTAGCCCCAATCGGGGGGCTGTCTGCCAACCTGTCATGATCCTTTTCCCCAGCCATAGGGCCCCCGACCAGCCTGCCAACCTTCCGGGGTCCCTCTCCCAGGCTGGCCAGACCCCCAATAGGCCTCAATCACCTGCCAGGCCTAGGGACCCAACCCATGCATAATTCTTGCACAGAGCCTCTAGTATTTAATAAAAGATACATAATATAATATGTCAATTAGAAATATATATATATATATAATATATATTTAATATATTTTTAATATATTTTTAATATATTTTAATATATTTTTAATATATTTGTAATTAATTTTACAGAAAGAGAAAGGGAGAAGGAGAAGGGGAGAAATGTAGATTAGCTGATTTCTGCATGGCCCCTACTGGGGATTAAGCCCACAACCCAGATGTGTGTCCCGACCAGAAACTGGCCAGAGAAACATATATATGTTTTATAATTAGACTACACCCACAAAAACATTTTAACTTAAACTGACAAAAGATTTCTCAGGGAAAAGTATTTTATTACTCACATTGTTCTAAATTGCTGGACCATGGTGGTAATAAAAATATGGTCATCTTTTATTTTGACATTATTTTGTTCTTTTATATTGAAGTTATATAAACTTGCACTCCTTTACTGTCTGCTTTAAGGCAGAATGCTACCTCTGCACTGCCCATCATCTTTATATACAAAACCCTGATATACAAGTAGACCGAAAGGTGGAAAAACTGAACAACTGAACAACTGGTTGCTATGGCGTGCGCTGACCACCAGTGGGCATGAGCAGGACATGGCGGGTGTCAGTAGCAGGCAGCAGAACACAGAACATGGTGGACTTCGGCCGTTGCCTAATGCTGGAGCAGGTGAGCTAGGGCGCCAGATCAGGGCAGAGTGCCAAGTCACTGTCGTTGGGGTGAGCCTCTGGTGGTTACTGAAAATTCTATACTCCCACACACTGCAGTCCCACTGGGCACTTTCACCTGCTGCCAGTGCCGGTCCTGTTTGCACCCACTGCTGGCACCATAGCTGCCTCTCACATTTGCTGTTGGCCCCAATCACCCCTCAGGGCTTCTCCACCTCACCTGCTCCTGAGGGGCAATCAGGGTTGGCAGCCACCTCTCGCACCTGTAGCCGGCACTGGAGTCACCACTGGCACCTGCTGCTGGTGCCTTGTGCTGGTCCCAATTGCTTGGTGTCATCAGTGGGTTTTCTTGGCAGCTGCCAGCCCAATCATCTCTGAGGGCTCTCCACTTCCCCCTGCTCCTGAAAGACAATCTAGGTAGCAGCCACCATGCACACCTTGTAACTGGAAATTCTCTGGCCCCACTCTCACCAGTTGCTGGCACTGGAACCAATCGCTCCACACTGTCAGCATCAGCAGATGTGAGTGGACTGGCACCATCAGTGCATGGAAGTTTCAGTGGCAGGAGCAGGGCTGCCGACAGACAGGGTACCAGCGTCCGTGGTGGAAGGGGCCAGGCTGCGGCATGGAGGATGAGCTGAGACCTGCCCCTGTGTCCACCACAGCTTCAGGGCCCACAGTTCCTTTTAAGGTGCATGAATATGTGCACTTGGCCCCTAGTACAATATAACTAGAGGCCTAGTGCATGGATTTGTGCACTGGTGGGGTCCCTTAGCCTGGCCTGCATCCTCTTGCAACCTGGGACCCCTCAGGGTATGTCAGACTGCTTGTTTCAGCCTGATCCCTGCAGGGCCTGGGTCCTGGCAGTCCAACATCCCCTAAGAAATGTAGTAGTGCGCAAAGCAGTGGTGGACAGGGAGGAGCCCAAGCCCAGTCTAGGCGCCATGCAACTGCCACTATCCCAGCCCTGCTGTGCCTGCCATCACCACCCAGGAGCACTGCTACTGAGGCAGGAGAGGCTCACACCACAGCAGTTGCACTCACCAGCTGTGAGCCGGCATTAGCTCCTATCTGCCAGCTGAGCGGTGCTCCTACTGTGGGAGCTGACCAATAGGGGGCAGCTCCCGCATTGAGCATCTGTCAGTGCATGTCAGAGCGACCAGTCAAATGGTTAACTGGTAGAATGGTCAAATGGTTACTTAGGGTTTTATATATATAGATTATTAAAGAGTGCAGTTTTCGTTAATAATCAATGCTTTGGCAAACCTATTGTAGTACTGATTGCCTTATTATCTCTTACTATAAGAAGTCTACAAAACTGACTTTAGGGAAAGTTAGAAAAACAAGTTTCTGGGTCAGAAAACAATGAGAAAAAGAAAGGACAACTAGCATTCAAGTCCAATTTACATTAATAATTTAAGAAGATGAATTTAGGAAGCACTTTTAAGTGTTGTGAAATGAGCCAATATTCTCATAAGATTAGGAGGTGGTAAAAAAATAAATAAAACACTTTGAAGATTTTTTTTTATTATTATAGTAAAAATATATAGAATATCTGAAACCAGTTTGGCTCAGTTGATAGAGCACCAGCCTGTAGACTGAAAGGTCCCAGGTTCAATTCCAGTCAGGGGCATGTACCTTGGTTGCAGGCATATCCCCAATAGGGGGTGTGCAAGAGGCAGCTGATCTATGTTTCTCTCTCATCAATGTTTCTAGATCTCTATCCCCCTCTCTTCCACTCTGTAAAAACTCAGTAAAATATATTTTTAAAAAGATATAGAATAATGTATATGCTATTTTCCTAGAAATTTCAAAATTAATGAAAAATCAATACTTTGAAATTATATGGCAGAGTTACTAGTAACAAGTATAGTTTCAGGTAAAAATTATCTAGTCTAGTAAACAGAAGTTGGCTTCTGAGGCCTATGTGGTTCCATGGTAAGATGTAAAGGTGGTAGTCTCCATTTGCCTACTTTAAAATGGGCAATTTTGTTATTTTTTTTTTTTTGAAACTAAGTACATCAAGTGACAATTACCAATTAGAAGGCTGATGCTTGATAGATGTTCTAAAATGGTAGCCATTAATGGTATTACTATTACTATTGTTATTGATTTTCAACAGAATTTTACACTATAACAAAACAGTTAGTTGATTTAATAAGCTTAAGCTCTGGTGCCATATAGATTATAGTCCATTTTTATTAACTATTGATTCTTTAATGGTATTTCTCATTTTCAAATGTGTTGATTCATCGAGCAGAAGCATCTGATCCAATGTTTCTGTCTTTCCCCTTCTTCATTTATCCAGTCCAGTCTACTGGAATGCAATGAGGAACATACTTGATATATTTCTGAGTGGAACCAGAATATTTTTGACACTGTTCACTGAGCTTAAACAGCTCTTCTTGAAATTGAGTTGCCTTTTTTTTTATTGTTGCCTCTGTTATTAACTACTATACTGCTTCAAAGCCTTCTTACAATTTATGTGTCACTGCCATAAAAAATAAAAGTTAGGCTATGAATTTGGAGTTTGACACACTTGCTTATGAGAAAAAGAGAAACACTTCAAAGAGCCATTGCTGGGAAAGAATGCTGTGAAATGATATAGATTCAGAACCTGGTATAAGATTATAGCTTCCAAATACATATTTAAAGAACACAATGTTCAGAGCATAAATGAATGACTTATTTTAAAAATATTGGCAACAATATTGTATTAATAAGCCAAGTAATTCTTCCATTTGTCATGTGTGCCTTTTTCTTTTTCTTCAATTCTTAGGACTTATCTTTGAATCTTAAGAAAATGAAAACATAAAACTATCCATGATAAACTTATTTAGTTGTAGTATAAGAAAGCATACTTCTGAACTGAATGAACACAAGAATATTTTAATGTCTCTAGCAGTCTGGGCATACAAGGGAAAAAGTTAGCCCTGGGCAGTGTGGCTCACTTGGTTGGGCATGATCCTGTGTGAGGAAAGATTGGCAGTTCAGTAAAGTCAGGGCACATATTGGGCTTGATCACCAGTGGAGGGCATGCAGTAAGTAAGCAGCTGGCTGATATTTATTTTTCTCTCCTTTCTCTATAAAAATCAATTCAAATACATATTTTTAATTTAGATATATTTTTATTGATTTCAGAGAGGAAGAAAGAGCTAGAAACATTAAGGATGAGAGAATAATTGAATACCCCACATTGGGGATGGAGACTGCAACCCAGGCATATTTTTGACACTGGAATTGAACAGTTACCTCCTGCTTCATAGATTGACACTCAACCACTGAGCCATGCCAAGCAAGCTTTAAAAAAAATTTAAATAAACTCACAGTTAAAGATTCCTACATTGTAGACTTCATGGAGCTTATATTGGTCCAATTCATGGACTTGCCCTTTTTCACTTAGAGTTTTGCATTTGTCATCACCTCAGAGCTATAGACACTTCTTCCTCACTGTTAGTTTTAAAGTACATTAGAAATTACTTCTTCCTGAAAGTTTTCCAGAGCTGTTAGATTACTGCCTCCTATTTCTTTTTGTTCTTCTATTTTACCCTGCACTTTTCTCTATTTGTTCAAATGTGTGTTGTTGTTTTGTCTATTTCACTATTGAGAACTTATAAGTATTATGAAGCCTGGAAAGTTGCCTCTTTAAACTGCACTATTTGCCCCACTGATAAGAATAGCATATGATAATAATCTAATAAAAGGGTAATATGCAAATTGACCATCACTCCAACACACAAGATGGCCACCCTGATGTAGTCAAAGATGGCCATCCCTATGTCAACAAAAGATGGCCACCATAAAATGGCTGGCACAAAATGGCCAGCAGGGGAGGGTAGTTGAGAGTTACCACGCCTGCAAGGCAGGACAGTTGGGGGGAACCCAGAGCTACAAAGGAAAACAGCTGCGGGGGACCAAGCCAGCAGGGGACAGCAGTTGGGGACAATCAGGCCAGCAGGGATGGGCAGTTGGGGGGCACCAGGCCTGTAGGGGAGAGGAGTTGAGGGGGACCATGCCTACAGGAGAAGGCAGTTGGGAAGGATCAGTCCTGCAGGGGAGGGCAGTTGAGGGGGACCAGGCCTGCAGTGGAGGGCAGTTAGGGGCAATCAGGCCAGCAAGGGAGCAGTTAGCTATTGATAAGGCTGGCAGGGGAGTGGTTAGGGGGTGATCAGGCTGGAAGGCAGAAGCAGTTAGGGGCAATCAGGCAGGCAGACAGGCAAGCAGGTGAGCAGTTGGGAGCCAGCAGTCCTGGATTGTGAGAGAGATGCCCAAATGCCCTTGAAGGGGCCCAGATTAGAAATGGTGCAGGCTAGGTTGAGGGACACGGCCCCTGTGCACAAATTTTGTACACCAGGCCTTTAGTCCTATCTAATATAAGAGTAATATGCAAATTAGCCATCACTCCATGACAAAATGGTGGCTCCTGTGGCCACAAGATGGTGGTGCACAGTCCTCTAAGCCTCACTGGAGTCCCGGCAGAATAAACAGCCTGGCAGAATGCCACAGGCCCTCCTGACCCTTTATAAAAACAAAAACAAATTCACTCCCCACAGAGCAATCCTGTCCCAGCCCTAGCCTGGGGTCTCACCCTGGCAGGGGTGCGCAGCCCCATGGAGTGATCCTGTTCCAACTCCAGCTTGGGGTCTCAGCCACTAAGTCACACCAGCCAGGCAGATATGGAGGAATCTATCTTAAATGTATATATATATATATATATATATATATATATATATAAATTTTTTATATATAGAAAGGGAAAGGGATAGAAAGCTAGAAACATCTATGAGAGAGAAATATTGATCATCTGCCTTCTGTACACTCCCAACTGATGTGCCCCTAACCAAGGTACATGGCCTTGACTGGAATTGAACCTGGGACCCTTGAGTCTGCAGGCCGTCGCTCCATCCACTGAACCAAATCAGTTAGGGCTATCCAATATGTTAAAGAAAAAAACCCTATCTAATAAAGAGGAAATATGCAGGGGAGGACATTTGGGGTTGACTATGCTGTCTGGGGTGGGCAGTTGGGGAGGATCAGGCTGACAGAGGAGCTATTAGGTGTTGATCCAAGCTGACAGGGGGATGGTTAGGGGGTGGTCGTACAAGCAGGCCAAAGTGGTTAGGAGCAATCAGGAAGGCAGGCGAGCAGTTGGGAGCCCACAGTCCCAGATTGTGAAAGGGATATCTGGCTGCCTGTTTAGGCCCGACAGTTGGACATAGGCAAAGTGTCCCAGGTTGGAGAGGGTACAGGTTGGGCTGAGGGACACACACACCCAAGCACAAATTTCATGCACCAGGCCTCTAGTGAGCTGTCCCCTGGTGGTTAGTGCACACCCACAGACAACCTCCTACAGCCCCTCTCTGCAACCAGCCAACCTCCCATGGCCACCCTACCCCAGCCAGCCAGCCAAACTCCCAGGGACCCTCTCCGAGGCCAGCTGCCTCCCTCCCCCCCCTCCCCCCAAATATGCCTTGATTACCAGCCAGGCCCACCTATGCATGAATTTGTACCCTGGGCCTCTAGTGTTTCTATATTCGTTGAATAAGTATTTAAATGAATAAATAAAAGGGAGTGACCATGTTGAGTATGATGAGAAGGGTAGCATCATGGAGTGCAGAATACAGAGAAAACAAAACTCATAGAACTGATAGCAAAGCCATGATAAAAAAACAAGTTTTCTTATTTGTAGTCCACATTACACTTGCCTTAATTAATCATAGCCCTATGGTTATGTAAGTTACGGTAAACTAAAAGTAAAAGAACAAGTGGTTTAATAAACTGTTCCTTTAAAATTCACTTTGGGTTAATATCTACATTCATCTTTATGACTTTTTTTAATTCAGGTACATAAAAGTTTCTCCAGAACTGTAACTCATTTGTTCTACTTTACATCTCTAAAGAGCAAGATTTCTACAAATGAATAAGGAATCACAACAACTGGACTTTTATAGCTGAAAAGATAAGATATATATAGTCCTATAAATAAATCAATATTTTTATTTGTGTTCTATAGTCAAAGCATTTTTTTCTTTCATAAAATAAGCATTAATGATTTTGTAAGTGATGCTGGACTTCAATGAAAAGTTTATCAGAAAACTAAAAAAGTATTCCTTTGTGGGATATTAAAATAGATAAATAGCAGTACTACATGGCCTGCATTGAGCAAGATAAGTACCTAGATTTTAAAGACCTAATTTGATCTCACTCTCAGATTATACTTTCAGAAGATTTCAGAGAAGAGTAGAATAACTCATTTTTGTTGTAGATAGACAGTGTGGGTATAAAAGAATAGAGAAATAACATAACAGCACTCCAAACAGAGAAAATTAATAACACTTATTCAAGCTAATAGGTATTCCTTTAAATCTCCACCTTTCTTAAAGAGGAAATGAAAAATAACAAATATCAGGAGAAAGAGGTCAGAGAGGATATTTTGTATCTTTCTCTCCTGCATTTTTCCTTACAAAGACAATCCTATCTAATAAAAAAGTAATATACAAATCACCATCACTCCAACACACAAGATGGCTGCTCCCATGTGGACACAAGATGGCTGCCACAAGATGGCTGGCAGGGGAGGGCAGTTGTGGGTGATTAGGCCAGCAGGGAATGGCATTTGGGAGGGACCAGGCCTGCAGGGGGCAGTTGGTGGGAACCAGGCCTACAGGGGAGGGAAATATGGGCTACTTGGCTGGAAGGGGAGGAGAGTTAGGGGTGACCAGGCTGTAGGGACAATCTGGCTGACAGGGGAGCAATTAGGCATCAATCAGGCTGGCAGGGGAGTGGTTAGGGGGTGATAAGGCTGACAAGCAGAAGAGTTTAGGGGCAATCAGGCAGGAGAGTGGTTGGGAGCCAGCAGTCAAAGATTGTGAGAGGGATGTCTCATCATTGATGTTTCTATCTCTCCTCCTTCTCCCTTCCTCTCTGAAATCAATGAAAATCTATTTTAAAAAAATAAGAGAATAAGATTGCTTTGCTATAATGCCAGGTAAGGTGTGTCATTCATTGTCCCTGATGAAGCCTGAGCAGCTCAGTTGCTAAGTAACTTTGCTGGGTTCTTATCAAATAAAATCCCTGGAGAAGCAAGTATGCCCACCATGCATTTAGGGTATAAAGACCAAAAGTTGGGGAGGACAGAGTGCTTCTGGGGTAGGAGACAGTGAGTGTCAGCACTGAGAGGCAGGGAAGATGGGGGAATGCCCATTGCCTGGAAGCACCAGAAGGTCTGGGAGATGCAAATCTGCTGGGGGCCGGGCCAGGCCCCGCGCCCCAAGAGGTCAGGTCCGGAGGGAGGGCAGAGGTGCAGTTCTGGGGATCCCCTTCCTAAAAGTCTCCTCCTCCTCCCCTGAGCCCCCTAACCTGTCCATTTGGATGAAGGGGGTGGGAAGCAGGTACGCAATGCCTGGGCGGGACAACCCTCAATCCCAGATCTCTCCGGGGCAGGGGAGGGGTGTTTGTATTGGTTTATTTGATTCTTCTTACACGGTGAAGAGGGTGGCAGGGGAGTGTCTTCCAGACATGGTTTCCTTCAGCTTGCTCACTAGAGCTGCCCCATGTGATGCCTTTTCCCTTCCTTCCTGCTGCCCTGAGCTAAAGTGCATGAGATCGCAGGCACAAAACTGGGCCCCCCGTTGTATTGCGTGGAGATTGCTCCACAGTGACCTGCCTGATCCAGGCAGGGATGGGGTCATTCACTGTGGGGAAAGGCTTGATTTAAACAAAACTGCCACTTAGATAGGTGTAGGCTGAGCCATTTGTGGAGGGTTTATCATCCCTTCTGGCTGTTTCCTTGGAAACCGCAAACTCTAGATAGCACAGCTGGGGGCTACCCCAGTGGCTGGGCGCCTTTGGGCCGAGCTGTGTGGGGGCCGCCTCCACCAGGGGCCACCCTAGTCTAGGTCGTGCTGAGGCCCTCCTGGTGATGGCAGTCCCCACCCAGCCACTCCTGTTGTGCGTGCCTCCTGCTGAACATCCATGACGTTATGGCATCCATGCTAATTTGCATATTTCTCTATTATTATATAGGAAGTAATATCCAAATAAATATAACTTTGGATTTTAAATTGTTCGAATCCTGGTTTCCTCTTATCATATGAAACTTTTAATACCCTGTGATAATACCCTCTTATTACTAAAGAAAGACACATAACTGATGCTATAGTCTCTGAGTTTAATATACAAAAAAAAATTACTCATATAACATGTGTTGAAACGTGACCAAAATAGCCTCAGAAGGCTTTTCCAAATATGACCAATTAAAACTGTTGTGAGTTAAATTCCTGGATACAGTAAAAAAAATATCCAATAGTTCCACAGCGGGTTTGTCCTACTGGATAGAGTGTCAGTCTGAGGACCGAAGGGTCCTGATTTGATTCCGGTAAAGGGCACATACCTTGGTTTCAGGCTCCTCCCAGGGCCCTGGTTGGGTGTATGCAGGAGGCAATCAATTGATGCATTTCTCTCACACTGATGTTTCTCTAAGTCTTTGCTTATCTCTTCCACTCTCCCTAAAAATCAATGGGAAAATGTCCTTGGGCGAGGATTAATGACAACAAAAATGTTCAGTAGTTTATAAATTTTATTTGTGTTTTAAAAAGAAGTTTTATATTTGATAATTTTTGATTACCTTGATAATTGTATACACTTTCTTTAATATAATGTAATAATTTTATTCTAATTGCATACATACACACATAGCACACATGCATACCCCTTCCACAAATGTGCTCTCAGTTGAGATATGTTTCCCATTATGTTTGATTATTATTTTTAAAATATACATTTTATTGATTTCAGAGAGGAAGGGAGAGGGAAAGAGAGATAGAAACATCAATGATGAAAGAGAATCATTGATGGGCTGCCTCCTACATACCTTCCACTAGGGGTAGAGCCTGCAACCTGGGCATTTGCCCTGACTGGAATCTAACCATGACCTCCTGATTGATAGGTTGATGGTCAACCACTGAGCTATGCTGGCTGGAAATGTTTGATTATTTATGAAGCTATAGTTAGAATCACCAATTTCAATTTTATTATTTGTTTCTTTATCATCATCTTCATCATCGTCGTCATCATAACATCACTATGCTCCAAGCCAATGTTTTGAATTATTTTACATTAT
Source organism: Pipistrellus hanaki (assembly GCF_964339955.1). Lineage (NCBI taxonomy): Eukaryota > Metazoa > Chordata > Mammalia > Chiroptera > Vespertilionidae > Pipistrellus > Pipistrellus hanaki. Next base: position 115,863,789 of record NC_140505.1, read on the forward strand.
GCCTTCTTACTCAGTCTCTTTTTTATTGAAATATTTCTCAAGTTACTTTTATTATACTATTAATTGCACATTACATTCTATAATATCCCCCCACCCCTTTTTTCTTTTTACTTGGTGGCTTAAACCTTTCTAGACTGAAATCAACCATGATGGAGACTATGACATAAAGAATACTGTTGCAAATTTACGCACATGCAGTACTCAGTGTGGTGGGTGGAAAATTATGGGATTCATGATAATATATCTTTTTTTATTCTGAAATTCTTACTTATTAGCTTTACTACTTCAGAGAAGCCAGTTTATTGATTTCCACAATATTGTGGTAAAGAAAATGTGATAATTGAAATTATAGTGAAACATAAAGTATTTCATAATTCAAGGCTATAAAAATGGAACAGTGATTTCTTTGTTAAACACCTACAAGATCCTCAGAAAGTATTTTCTTCTGATCTGGGAATTGGAATGCAGTGGATGGTTATGGTTGGTAAAAGTCACTTACATTCCTATAATGATGGCCCTTATTAATTGGAAGTTGCCCTGACCTCCAAAAAGTCACATTTTTTTTTGAACATTTAGGATATAGTATGCATAGGCTTCTACTTCAAAAGCAGAGAATTGGTTCAGATCTCATCTATCTCATATAATAAAAGGCTAATATGCAAATTGACTGAACAGTGGAACGACTGGTTGCTGTGATGTGCACTGAACATCAGGGGGCAGATGCTCAATGCAGGAGCTGCCCACTCCATGGTCACTGTGCCGGCTCCCACAGGGGTCAGTGCACTCCCACGGGGGAAGAGGGTACCACTCAGCCAGAAGCTGGGCTCAGGGCTGGCAGGCACATCAGCGGTGGTGGGATCCTCTCCCGCCTCCGCAGCAGCAATGAGGATGTGTGACTGCCATATTAGTCGGACATCCACCAAGGGCTCTTGGAGGGCACAGACAAGGCTGAGGAACTCCCCCTTAGTTCACAAATTTCATCTACTGGACCTCTACTCTATAATAATAAAAGAGTAACATGTTTATCAACTAAACGGCTAAACAGCAGAACAACTGTCCAGATGACCTTCCAGACAACGCGGGGCTGCTGGCCTACTCTTGCAGCAATTTCATGCATTGGGCCTCTGGTAGAATATCATGGTAAATGTTTAAGAGTCCAGAATCAGTCTGTCTGATTTTAAATGCTGGTTTTCAATATCAAATTTTGGAACCTTGGCCAAGTTACTGCATGACTCAGATTATAACACATGATAGCAGGATGTGACATGTTTAGCAATATGTTTAGAGTTTAAATAATATCATAAGAACAGTCAATTAATTTTAGTGTTTGTTTTGTTGTTTCTGTTATTATTATTAAAGGTTTTAAAGACAAAAACAAAACAAAACTGTAGACTTGAAAATGACCTTCTTTAGAACCTTAGGAAGACTCATATCTTAGTTCTATAACTTATTAATGAATCAATCAAATTTAATTAATTAAATCCTTTCAAATATAACTGCTTATCTCATTGAATTCCAAAGAGTAGCTTATAACTTGGTACTATATTACTAAATGTGAAACATTTTCCAAGTTGCAAGTGGATAATAGAGAAAGACAAGATATTAAGACTGTTTTATAGATCCTTTGGGATTTTATTTGAAGAAATAATTAATTCAATATTCACTTAAATATGTTCAGAATTTAAAATACTTTGATCATTCTTGGTTGTAATGACGGCTTACTTGACTGTATTGCATTCAACTATACTATGAAGTAGAATATCTTTAAATTTCTAATTAGACAATTGTGCAGATAATTACCCCTTAAAAGCTTATATGAATACAGAATATGAATATTTGATACTATTTTCTAAATATTCAAGTCAAACTTTATTATAGGAAGACTAGTCATTTACAAATAAATTAGACATGACTCTTTATTTAAATGTTATGTCCTTTTCAGTTGATGATTATTGTGTTTGACACTGTTGTCCTGAAATGAGAATATGTAACTTCATAGCCAAAAGAATGTATTCAGGATGCCATCTTGTTCTTTGTGGAAAGTGCTTTAGTTCTATTTTCATGTTAGCAAAGATAATGTTAGCTAAAGTGAATTGAAAATGTTAATCTCATATATAAGTTGAAGTTTAGAATCTTTAATTAACCTTTTATATTTCTTTATTTAAAAATAAAGAGGAAATCATAGTTCAAGCAGCAGAATTAAGATTTCCTGTCTGTCAGCAATAGCTGCTAAATACTGGGGAGGGATCCCTTCATATAGGGGCTGCTGAAAACAGAGCAGAAATACTGAAAACATTTTTAGGAACCCAGTGCTAACATAAAGCACACAAAAATTCAACCAATTGTTGAAGGAATTCTAAGCCTCAGGAGTACTGAAAAGCCTAAACTAACACCAAATCCAATTCAATTATTTCCTCAATACCCATAAGAATGTATATAAACAGAAGAGGAAATATACTGACTTTAGGCATAAATTCTATTTACCATATATTATACAATATTACAGTAATATGTGGTGAAAAGAAATAAATAAGAATGTGTAAAACCTTTATGGATAAAATTTTAAGACTTCATAATATATTAAAAATATCTTAAATGTAGATATATACTATTTAGTTAGATAAAAAGCTTAATATTAAAGCAGATTTTAATATTGATATTTAGATTCAATAAAATATTAGAATCATGAATGTATTTTATAGTATTTGAGATGGCAAGTCTAAAATTTTAATATAAATACAATTGTCTACAGATGGCCAACTGACTGTCAAATAGTGGCTTTATGTGAACTTGATAAGACAGAGATGAAATTGGCAGATTTAGAAAGTCTCATTCTTTTGTTGTGGTTGTTGATGCAAGTATCTGATCAAAAAAGGAATTGAATTCTTACCTCAAAAAATATACAGTTAAAAATTCAAAGAAAATATGTAAATATGAGATACACTAATATTCAAAATATAGTATAAGTTCAAAATGTCCTATAATCATTATAAATATTTTTCTTATGCTGTATGAGAAAATGAAACAGAAGCACCCTGGCTGGTTGGCTCAGTTGGCTGAGCATCATCCCATGCACCAAAAGGTTGATAGTTCCATTCCCCAGGTCAGGGCACATGCCCATGCTGCAGGCTCAGTTCCCAGTAGAGGGCTGCAGGAGGCAACTGATCTCACATTGCTGTCTCTCCCTCCCTCTCCTTCCTCTCTCCCTAAAAATTAATAAAATAAAATCTTTAAAATATTTTATGAAATATTAATAAACTAGAGGCCTGGTATATAAAATTCTTGCACTTGGCAGGGGGTTGTTGTCCCATAGCCCAGCCTGCTCCCTCTCACAGAACAGGAGCCTCCGGGGGATATCTGAGTAATGGCTTAGGCCAGTGGTCGGCAAACTGTGGCTCACAAGCCACCTGTGGTTTGCAAGGCATGGTCTGCCTCTCTATTGACTAATGAGTTTGCAGACCACTTCATAAGGTATTACCCTTACCCAGATTTGACTTCAGGTTATAGACATTAGAACATTATTAAAAATTTTTAAGTGTTTTTCCCTAAGGCAATGGTCAGCAAACTCATTAGTCAACAGAGCGGAAAACCACAGCTTGCAAGCCACAGTTTGAGACCACTGGCTTAGACCCACTCCCCAAGCTGGCTCCTGCCATCACTGCTGTGCTCACCAGCTGTTAGCCTGGCGCAGGGTTTCTGGCTGAGTGGTGCTCCCTCTGTGGGAGCACACTCTCCATCAGGGGGCAGTTCCTGCTTTGAATGTCTGGCCCCTTGTGGTCAGTGCACATCATAGCAACCGGTCATTCTACCATTTGGTAGATTTGCATATTAGCCTTTTATTATGTAGTATTATGTAGGATTATCCAACATTAACAACTTAAACTTATTAAAAGTCTGTAAGGAAGTGGGAAGAAACACCACAAATTCTTGGAATGAATTTAACTGTTGAAAGATTAGTTATTTAATATAAAAATAATATTTAAAAATCAACATGAAAAGAACAAACTAAGAAAAATATTTTCAAAGAAGAGAAAGTAGAAATTGCCTATCATTTTGATAGATAAGTAGAAATAGGTAGGTAGGTAAGTAGCTGGATGTGACACAATAGATATGTCGGTAATCAGGGTAAAATAGAGTGACACCTGAGCTAAAGGTAGTAACTACCAGTATTTTCTACACATGAAATGTTGGTAATAGCTAGATATGGAGTAGCAAGCATTGCAGGTGGAATGTTAAATGGCAAAATTGCTTTAAATAATTGAGCACACCTTAAAACCTGAGTATTCCACTTCTAGGTATCTGACACAGAGAACCTTTATACTTCTGAACCATATACACATATGAATGTAAATGTCAGCATATATATGTTTGATATAGCTCTCAACTTGTAAGCTCTCTCTTAACCTGGATCGCATTATAAGGCTATTTTCATAAGGTTTTATTTTATTACAGTACGTTTCTTTTAAAGCACATTTCTTTTAACAGTACATATGTGATTCATATATTTTTTATATGTTTGTTACATACTTTAAAATTTGAAATTATATTTTATGGGGGGGAAAGGAGACTTAAGTACTACTTTTTGTAATACTTCAAATAATAAAAAAATTACAATTAAATATAATTATATATAAACAAACAAACAAACAAAATAAATAAATAAATAAATTATATTTGGTAATTATTGCATATATAGGATGTCCTGAAAAAATGTATACACACGTTTAGAATAATTATAAAGACAGTGTTTATTAAATTATATTTCATTTTCAAAATTGAGCTATCAGTTTTTAATATTTATATACATTTTTGGGGACTCCCTATATATTCTTCCTTATATATATTATTACAAAATATATACATTTATGTAAGCTAAATAAATCACTTATCCTATATAATAAAAGCCTAGGTGGCATTGCCTGACTTTGTCACAAGATGGTTGCCAAAAGATGGAAGGGCAGTTGTGTTCAATCAGGCTAGCAGGGAGGGCAGTTAGGGGTAAACAGGGCAGCAGGGGAGGGCAGTTGGGGACAACCAGGCCAGCAGAGGGGGTAGGTGGGGGCAACCAAGCTGGCAGAAGAGCAGTTGGTGTCAGTGGGGCATTTAGGGAGTGATCAGGCTGGCAGACAGAAGCAGTTAGGGGTGATCAGGCAGGCAGGCAGGCAAGCGGTTAGGAGCTAGCAGTCACAGATTGTGAAAGTGACTTCCAACTGCCAGTTTAGGCCCGATCCCTGCAGGGTCCTAGATTGGAGAGTGTGCAGGCCAGGGTGATGGACAACTCCCTCTCCCATGCATGTATTTTGCCTCCTCTACATATAAATACTAATACTTTAGTTATAAATTCATGTATCAATGTTTTAATGAATGTTCAAATATATATTTAGTATTAAATAGTACTTAGTATAAACTATTTATATACAAATAAACTTAATATAAATATGATTTTATATAAAATATTATTTTATATTTAATTTATAGCTAACACTAATTTCAGGAGTGTTGGTATATATTTGCATATAGAGACATGGAGTTAAGTGTATAATGCAATTGCAAATACAAAAAATTTTGCCTCAAACTGTAAAAATTAAAATTATTAAGTATATTTAATTAATAGCATCTGAGCAAAGGTACTTTTAACACAAGTTATATTGTAATCATATTAATAATAAAGAGACCCATAATCCATTATTTTCTTTAACACATAAAATTATGCCTTTTTATTTTAAGAATTCTTAGAATTTTAATTATATACCTTTATTCATTATATTTTTGGAAATGTGTGATTATTATTATTCATGTGTTAGTTATGGATAGTGGTATAAAATCCTCTAACATTTATTTTCTTGAGTGCAATAATCTGAAAGATTTAGGTTTAGCTAAAAATGCTCTATAAAAAAATGAATAGGTGAGGGAATAGAAATATGTATTGCAAACACATTACAAGAAATGGACAAAGGATGAATCAGACTTACCCATTGTCTGAGGAAAGGATTATGTGAACTTCCACAGAATCATGTTATGCTGACTTGTATGAAAGAAGTAATCTGGACTCTGTGGGTGAAAGTTGTGAGGTCAGTAGCAAACCAATCTTCAATTTATTATGTTTAATGAATAAAATTATTCCACAAATGCTCATAAATTCTTCCAGATATGATGATGTCACTTTATTATAAAAATTATTGAGCATGAGAATGAATATATACACCTACACAGTCCTTCAGTGTTGTTTCTTAAGACTGATGCATGGATAACTGTTAGAAAACATATATGCCAAATGTCTGCTGTGCTGTGTGCCATTTCCCTAGCAGAGAAAATAAGACTCTCAACTTCTCCTGGAAGGCTTCTGTGTGACTAATTCCTCACACAGCAGTAGCTGGACTGTGCTTACGATATGCATGCATAGTACAGTAATAAGACTTGGGATATTAATTTAGGATTTTGGTATCATTTTCCAATACTTTATGGTTGTGAACATTTTCCAAATTGCAATAAACAATCTTACCTAATAATAAAGAAACATGTAAATTGACCGTACCTCCGCTATACACCACAGCCAATCACAGTGAGTATGCAAATTAACCCAACAAAGATGGTGTTTAATTTGCATACATACCTGGGTTCCAGGAACCTCCTAAGCACCCAGGTCACTCCAGCCATCCATCGGACAGAGGCTTTAGGCTTGGGAAGGGGCTAAGCCTGTGATCGGAGGGGTAGGGGAGTCCCTTTCCAAAGCCTAAAGCCTGGAGTGGAGGCTTTAGGCTTGAGCAGGGCAGAGTCTGGGATTGAAGGGAGGGGAAACAATCAGCAGAAACATATCCTTGTGAGGATAAAAAAATAAAAAGAAAGAAATGTCTTATCCTATGAAAGACACATTTTGAAAATGTTTAAGGAAAGTTGTCATTTTTTCATGGTGAAGGAACTGGAGTCCATGTTGATGAAAATACCTTGGTGGCTGTGGTGGCTGGCAATGGCTGCAGCAGCAGGGTGATGGGTCTGGCACCTTCCCCTGATCAGCCCGGTCACCTTCTGCAAAGGAAGGCCTGACTGCGGCTTAGGCCCGCTGCATCAGTAGGACATCCCTTGAGGGCTCCCAGTATGTGAGAGGGGGTAGGTTGGGCTGAAGGACCTCTCCCCAATGCACAAATTTTGTGCACCTAGCTCCGAATTCTATATAATAAAAGCATAATATGCAAATCAATCGAATAGCCGAACAGCTATTCGTTGGGAGCCCTGACATCGCCCCATGATTGCCCAGACATTGCCCCAGGCCACCCACCAGTGGGCAGTAGTGGTGGGCAGACCTTCCTCTATGAGGGAAGCTATGAGTCCCAGATACCTGCCAGCAGCCAGAGGGAAGTCCAGGTTCCAAGTGCCAGAGGGAAGCTGTTGCCATCATCCAGGGGAAAGAAGGCCTATTCTTTCACAGATTTTATGCATCAAGCCTCTAGTACTATATAATAAAGAGATAATATGCAAAATGACCATCACTACAACCCATAAGATAGCCATCACAAGATGACCAGGACGGGAGTGCAGTTGTGGGCGATCAGGTCAGCAGGGAGGGAAGTTGGGAATGACCAGGCCTGCAGGGAAGGGCATTTGGGAGGGACAAGACCTGTAGGGGAAGGCAGTTACGGGCAACCAGGCCTCCAGGGGAGGGCATTTAGGGGCAACTAGGCAGGCAGGGGAGGGAAGTTAGGGGTGACCAGGCTGGCAGGGGAGGGAATTTAGGGGCAAACAGGCTGGCAGGGGAGCAGTTAGGCTTTGATCAGGCTTGCAGGGGAGTGTTTAGGGGTGATCAGGCTGGCAGGCAGAAGCAGTTGGGAGCAATCAGGCAGGGAGGCAGGCGAGCGTTTGGGAATCAGCAGTCCTGGATTGTGTGAGGGATGTCCAAGTGTCTCTTCAGGCCCGATCCCACTGGGGCAGTTGGACATCCCTCGAGGGGTCCCAGATTAGAGAGGGTGCAGGCTGGGGTGAGGGACACCCCCCCATGCATGAATTTCATGCACAGGCCTCTAGTATTTAATAAGGGAATATTTTCAAGAGATGGTACAATTTATTTAAAGAAGCTATTTAACATAACATATCTCTGCTACTCTGTGAATTCTATTTTGTAGCATCCTGCTTTCTACCTCATATGTTTTTCTAAGTTTTTAGAAACTCTGCTAGGAAAAGCAACTCTGTCTGTATAGGTCAAGAGAGCAAAGACAATCTGGCCTTTTCAAATAATTCGGAGGGAGAGAAATGTCTCCAAAAGACAAAAGCAAACATAATCACAATGCTTATGAGGGTCCTTCCTACAGCATGCACTTTATAAATGGTCTTCAAGTAATTCAAAGGAAGAAAACTTCATAATTTAGAAAATGTGACAACATGGGATGTAAATACTTGCACCTGAATATATCCTTAAAAATCAATGGACCAAGTCATAAAAGAAACAATATTTATTTTTTAGCAATAGAGGCATACTTGGCAAAGTGCACAACAAGCACACAATAGTAAAAATTAATTTGAAATGAAATTTCAATGATTTAAAATATAAGTTAAACATACCACCAAAAATTAATATTATATCTATTGAAAAGTTTCTCTCCTAACCTTGCTCTTTAAGTGATAAAAATAATTTGGGTATTAATTTGATGTATATGAGATGTTTTTCACTCACTTAAGTAAATACATTATCTTTAGAATTAAAAAAAATAACCTGGGGATAAGCAATGAACTTTAGGCTAATTCAATAATCAGATCTAAGATCTATCTATCTATCTATCTATCTATCTATCTATCTATCTATTATCTATCTATCCCTCTATCTATTATTTATCTATCTATACTAGAGGCCTGGTGCACAAAATTCTTGCAAGAGGCTTGTCCCTCACAGCCCTGGCTGCCTTGGCACTCACAGCCCAGGCTTCTTTCAAAAAGTCATCTGGATGGTCATTCTGCTATTCAGTCTAATTAGCATATTAGCTTTTAAATAAATAGGATATTAAGAAACATATCTATCTATATACACAGATTCCAAAAACAGCTGGTAATTCAACTTTGAAATAAAATTTATTTTAATAAACATTGCCTTTATAATTATTCAAGATGTATGTATACATTTTTCGGATACCATATATTTGTGTGTATACACATACACACACACACACACACATATATATTTCATATGTACATAAAAATGGACCTCCTGCATGGGCATATATATTATTGATACTCTCTTTTATGCAAGCGACACAAAAGTTTATGTAACAGGAGCTCTTTCTCTGTAAAATCTGCTTACTAGAAATATAATTTTTTGGAATTTGACCTTAAAATCTGAAAGAAGTTTCGTAATCTTGTGGCCTTTGAGATTTTCTTTATACATTTAAAATTATTATCATGTACAAGCAAGCTTGAAACATTCTTATATGTTTTACTAGAGGCCCAGTGCACAAAATCCATGCTCCCGCCACTGCTGATGCACGCACCAGCTGTGAGCCCAGCTTTTGGCTGAGCAGCGCTCCCACTGTGGGATCAGGCCAAAACTGGCTCTCTGACATCCCCCAAGGGGTTCCGGATTGTGAGAGGGTGCAGGTTAGGCTAAGGGACCCCACTGGTGCACACTTGAAGCTTGGGAGAGATGCAGGAGGTTGGCCAGCTGGGGTGGGACCACGGGAGGTCTCCAGGATGTGTGCAAAAGGTCTTGCTCAATCCCGATCAGCTGTACCCTAGCAGCAAGCTAACCTACTGGTCAGAGTATATTACCGCTGGTGGTTAGTGCACGTCATAGTGACTGGTTGACTGTCTGCCCCATGGTGGTCAGTGCATGTCATAGCATGTGGTTGAATGACCTTAGCATATCATTAATATATTACACTTTGATTGGTTAAATGTCTGACTGGTTGACTGGACACTTAGCATATTAGGCTTTTATTATATAGGATTTTAAAACATGTGAAATACATTGATTCTTTTAATTAAAAAAAAATCCTTTTGAGCAGCACATCAAATTTTGAATGAGGATTCTGGAAAAATTATGAAAAAAACCTAATATGCTTTTAAAAATAAATGATATTTTTTATGTAAATGTTGCACATTATGCTTAGTGGATTGTCATTAAAACTAGGGCATTCAAAGATGTGATTTGAAAAGTGTTATGAGATCTGAGATGAAAAAACTCTAATATTCAGCCATGAGTGTTGTGCTAATTAAACTGCATAATCAAGTAATGTCAAGGATTTAAAGATTATTATGCAGCTGCTTCAGAATAAGTGTGTAAAATGAGTGAGGATTAGTTACTGTTTATCCTTTTTAACTCCTTTAAAACTTGCATACATTCAAACTGGAGGTGGCATGCAGGAAAATAAGAAATTACTACAGACAAGCCTTTTTTTTCTCCCCACTTGGAAACTCCTCTTTCCAACTTAATCCACTCTTTTCTGTTGGGTCCTTGTGAATTTTTATTTAGTGTAAATCTATTATTTTATTAATTTGGTGTTTTTGGCAATTACTCCTTAGTTTCAAACTTCTAAAATATGGCTAATTTAATACACTAGGCTCTGCATCCCACTTAAGCCCCAAAAGGCCACCAGTAGACTCACAGTACAAAACTTTTTTGCGCATATACAAAAGCCAGATGTGTGGGATACCATCCGAATATATCACATTCCACTTGCTTTAAATATGACAGTATTTTTTTTAATCATGGTAAATTTTGGTTATATTAACTGATAAATGGTGATGTGAGAAAAGAATTTTATTTTAATGACGATGTTTTATTTACTGAGAACATTTTGCCATTATTCTTGTTTGTGATTTTGGTACAAAATAGCATTAGTATCTTAGAGTATTTTAACAAATATAATGCCCTATTCAGAATATGCTCTGCTATTGCTTGTTGTTGTTGACTGATATTGACTCTGCCTTTGTGTAGACTTTAATTTGAAGAGAAGTGTGGAAAATCTGTATGTCTGATAATCCCATCTTCATTTCCTTAAAATGACCAGCTTTTTGCATCGTATTTGTTTAGCAATTATGTATAGTATATATGCAGATTACATATGATAGAGAACTAGAATGCACTAGAGAACTAAAAGCATTTTTAAAATTTCCATGTCCCATATGTGTTTTGCATAGCCATTTTATTTCTTTCCTTTATTAAGGTATTACATATGTTTCCTTACCCCCTATAGCCACCCCCCCTCTTACACCCTCCCTGCTCATTCCCTCACCTGCCTAGTGCCTGGGTCCATTGGTTATGCTTTTATCTGTGCATACAATTCCTTTGGTTGATCTCTCCTGCTTAACTCCACCCTCCCCTGCCTTCCCTCTGAGGTTTGATGGCCTGATCAATGCTTCTCTGTCTCTGGATCTGTTTTTGCTCATCAGTTTATGCTGTTCATTAGATTCTACAAATGAGTGCGATCATGTGATATTTCTCTTTCCTGACTCACTTATTTCGCTGAGCATAATGCTCTCCAGGTCCATCCATTTGTTGCAAATGGTAGGCTTTCCTTCCTTTTTATGGCACCATAGTATTCCATTTTGTAGATGTACCACATTTTTCTAATCCACTCATCTGCTGATGGGCACTTAGGCTGTTAGCTATTGTAAATTGTGATGCTATGAACATAGGGGTGCATATATCCTTTCTGATTGGTGTTTCTATTTTTTGGGATATATTCCTAGAAGTGGGATCACTGGGTCAAATGGGAGTTCCATTTTTAGTGTTTTGAGGAGACTCCATAGTGTTATCAACAGTAACTGCACCAGTCTGCATTCCCACCAGCAGTGAAGGAGGGTTCCTTTTTCTCTGCATCCTCTTCAGCACTTGTCATTTGTTGATTTGTTGATGATAGCCATTCTGACAAGTGTGAGATGGTACCTCATTGTCATTTTGATTTGCATCTCTCAGATGATTAGTGAGTTTTTCCTATGTCTCTTGGCCTTCTTTATGTCCTCTTTCTAAAAGTATTTATTTAGGACTGTTGCCCATTTTTTGATTGGATTGTTTATCTTCCTTTTGTTAAGTTGTATGAGTTCCCTGTAAATGTTGGCCTGATACTGGCACAAGAACAGACATATAGACCAAAGGAATAGGATAGAAAACCCTGAAATAGACCCAAACTGCAATGCTCAATTAATATTTGACAAAGGAGGCAAGAGCATACAATGGAGTCAAGACAATCTCTTCAATAAAATGGTGTTGGGAAAATTGGACAGATAAATGCAAAAAAAAAAAAAATGAAACTAGACCACCAACTTACACCATACACAAAAATAAACTCAAAATGGATAAAGGACTTAAACTTAAGTTGGGAAACCATAAACATCTTAGAGGAACCCACAGGCAGCAAAATCTCAGACATATGCCGAAGCAATTTATTTACTGATACAGCTCCTAGGGCAATGGAAACTAAAGAGAAAATAAACAAATGGGACTACTTCAAAGTAAAAAGCTTCTGCACAGCAAAAGAAACCACCAACAAAACAAGAAAGCCCACTGCTTATATAGTTGAGGAGAACATAGTTGCCAATGTTATCTCTGATAAGGGTTTAATCTCCAACATTTACAGGCAACTCATACAATTTGCATGGCTGTGTTTTAAAGAGATTGAATTTGACATTTCCTGGTACACAATATGTCTTCACTCCAGTAGTGCTGAAGAATAGGCCTAACCTTGCTCTTCTAAGTAAGGTAGAGCCAGCTATTATTTGAAGTAATTTTATTTTCTTATAAAATTTGCATCTCCAGAATAGATTTACTGACTACCAAATCCATGCTTTGAATTCTTAATTGCACTTTGTTTATAACTCTCTTATGTTATATCATGTTTTGCTATGTGTATATTTTTTTTTTTCCTTTGATTGATCTTAGCTTTCTTGCTGAATTGCTTTTAAGACTTTGTAGGGATAGTTAGTATTTTTCTTTATTAGTTTAGCACCTGGATTGCCTCACACTGATTTAATATAATTATTAAAATTTTCGTGTAGCTGGTTAGTACTATATAAAGATATTGGTATTTCTAGGCTTTTTGCTACATGAACGTATAGTATGGTATGTTTCAATCAATACTAAACTAAAAATATTGTTTCTAGATCTGCTATCACTGACTTTGGGGAAGACAACAAATGAAAAAGTAAAGAAGATTAAAGTACATGATCTCAAAATTCCTTTTATAAATTTAAATGTATTCATTTATATTTTCCATATGAAAAACTGTAAACCTACTTTTGCCCCACTTGGCATTTGTTGTAATTGTGAATTAAGAATTAAAAAGATTATTTACTTTAATATCTTTCACAACTCACTTAAATGTTTACATTTAGTATAAGCCTTATTGATATGTAAACTATTTAAACTACTTTATTTGTACCTAGAAATGTATTAAATATCATAATTACATACATAGCAAATAGCAATTCTGAAATTTGGGGGTAAGTCAGAACTGTACTGGAAATTTGGGTTGAAAATTTATTGCTATAATATTCTACATATATTTTTATTGTAATTGAGGATGTATTTATTTTTTATGTGTACTTGCAAGAGGAGTATTATTTCAGCAATGGAGCTTAAGTTATCCCTTAGGTTGTGTTTATCTAGCTTATAAACTTCTTACTTTAATTATCTTTAAGTAATTTAAATATTTAAAAAATAAAACTTTCAAGTAAAATTTATTATTTATAATAACATCAATTATATTAAAACAGATATGTCATTTCTAATAGGATTAGTGATTTTTTTTTCTTAAGCTATTTATAAATACAACTTTATTTTTATGGAAATCAGTAATAGATAACTGGGCTGGAGCCCTTATGTTTAGGATATTAATATAAGGAATAAGTAAGAAATATTTATTTGGAAGAGCAAAATATAGTTTGCTGATTTTTATGAATTTTTCTTATAAGTTAAAGGTGTTTAAAAAAACTTTACAGTATTTGATGTATTTATATTTCAATTTTTTAAATACATAAGATATTTGTATTTGTGCTTTTTAGTCCAATTTACGATGTAGTCCAAGTTTTAAATGTATCACAGAAAATGTTGCATGTTTTTTATAAAATTATCAAGACTATTTTACTTTGAGTAAAACAAACCAAAAACAAAAAAAGTAACTATTTTCTAACTTGGTAAAATTATTTTTAATTTATAAATAAACAAAAATAGTTACTTTTAGGAAATAACTATATAAAATTTATTTCAAAAATATTTTATTTGTACTATTAATATGAATATCAAGACACATTTGACTTATTTCTTAATATATTGTCATATTTTTTGCAATGATTTTTGAAACATCTTCTACTGAAATCATCTTATAAATACATTCATTTTCTTTTCCCATCCTTTATTTCAGTTTCCCTTTGCACTTGTTATCTTGATTTATTCCTGCTATAGACCAGCCCTTCCACAGGGTTGGGGTGAGCTGGTGGGAGGGAGGATCTTAGTGCAGGGCTTCCTGACCTCATTCCTCTCCTGCTCACCACCAGAGAAGGCATAAACTGTATTGTTAAAATTCCAGGTAAGGACATGATTGGCTTATCTGCAATCAGGTCCTCATCCCTATTAAAATCAACAATAAGAACCAAGACTCAGAGTTGCATCCTTGCCAACACTTTATATTTTCTATTTCCCAGAGGTAACAAATCTAATGAGATGCTATCTCATTGTGATTTTGCTTTGCATTTCTCTAATAATTAGGAATAGAGAACATCTTGCATATCTTCTCTAGAGAAAAGTTTTTCCAAATTGTTTTTTAATTGGATTGTTTTCTTTTTGAATTGGATTGTTTTCTTTTCGGTTGCTGAGTTGTAGGAGTTCTTAGCTACTTATCAGATATACTAGAGGCCCAGTGCATGAAATTAATGAATGGATATGGTCCCTAGGCCTGGCTGGCAATCAGGGCAGATCAGGGCCTTCGGCTGCCAACCAGGGCCTTCCTTCCAACTTCTGGCTGGGGCCTCCCTTCCCTGGCTGCTAGCTGCTGGCCAGGGCCTCCCTTCATTCTGAGCTGTCCCTAGAGACCCGATACACAAAATTTATGCACGGGCCAGGGAGGGGGGGGAGGCAAGGAGGTTTCCTCAACCTAGTCTGAAACGCCTCAAATTCAGGACCCCTCAGGGGATGTCTGACTGGTTTAGGCCCGAACCTGCAGGGCAACCCCTCTCGCAATCCAGGACCGCTGGCCCTTAACTGCTCACCTACCTGCCTGCCTGATCTCTCTGCCTGCCTGATCACCCCAACCACCTCTGCCTGCCTGTCTGATGCCCCTAACTGCTCCCCTGCTGGCCTGATCCTCCCTAACCACTCTCACCTGCCAGCCTGATCACCTAAAACCACCTCTGCCTCGACCCTTGCCACTGTGGCTTTTTCCAGAAGGATTCCCAGAAGGACGTATGGAAGAAGTCCAGTCTATGCAGTCTAATTAGCATATCACCTTTTTATTATGATAGATAGATGATTTGATTTTTTTTTTTTTTTTTTTTTTTTTTTTTTTACCATTTTGTGAGTTGACTTTTTATTCTGTTAATTTTGTCATTTGATGCACAGAGGTGTTAAATTTTGGTGTAGTCCAATTATGTATATTTTATTTTATTACAGATGCTTTTTGTATCATATCCAAGAAATTATTGCCTAATCCAATGTCATAAAGCTTTTATTTGTTTCCTTCTAAAAGTTTTACCATTGTAGCTCTTACATTCATATTTTTGATCCATTTTGATTTAATTTTTATATATGGTATAAGTATTCAGCTTCATCCTTTGCATGAGAGCATCTACTTCTGCCAACACTATTGGTTGAAAATACTGTTCTTTTTCTATTTAATGATCTTAGTGTCCTTAACGAAAATCATTTGACCATATATGTAAAGGTTTATTTCTGTAATCTCTCTGTTATTCTATTATTCTATATATTTATCTGTCTTTGTGCCAGTAGCACACTCTTTAATAACTGTGGCTCTGTATTTAGTTTTAAAAATAGATAAAATGAGGCTTCAAATTTTGATTTTTATATTCAAGATTATTTTGCTTATTTTAGGTCTTTTGAGTCTCAATTTGAGTTTTAGGATGAGCTTTTCTTGTTCTGCAAAAACACCTTTTCTTTGATAGGGATTATATTGGATCTACAGATTGTTTTGGGTAGGTTGACATTTTAGCAATATTAAGTATTTCAATCCATGTACACGAGATGTCTTCCCATTGATTTGTGTTAACTTCTTCAGTAATATTTGTAGTTTCAGTGAACAGGCCTTTTATCTCATTGGTTAAGTTTATTTTTAATATAAATATTTATTATATATTTTAAATGTAACTCATTTCTCATTACACAGTACTATCAGCTTAGAAAGATGTGCTATATAAACTGCTTTTTATTGAACCTCTAATAAATACTTTCAATCTACTACACTTACGCCTCTTGTTTATAAGCAGGATGCTGTCTATATTTCATTATTTCTTAATTTTATTTTGTTGCAACCATCTCTCATGCTGCAAGTGACACAGAATGGTAATTTTGTCCACCAGCTCTAGCAGAGCCAAATAATAAATGGAGAAAATTGCAGTGGAATAATATTTACTATTTTATTATAAGCTGCACCATCTGGGAGAAGAGAAAGCTAATGGTCAAAAACTCAGATTCCTTGATAGAGTATTGTAGGTTACAGATTATATGGGACAAAATCACAAGGCATTGTGGGTCTTGCTGGGAGCTAATTGGGGGGAAGGTGAGATAAGGATGATGAGTCTTTTCTTTAGGTCTTGAGGACAACTCTAAAATTATTTCCATTGTCCTTCTGTTTGGTTTCATGAGAAAGTAGCCAGGGAGCCATTTCACCTTTTGACTCAAGAACTGAAACATAACTTAGGTCTAGATGTTGTCATTAGCCAGCCAGAGAATGGGGCCCTGTGACCATTAGGTCTATGCTACTGTCTTTTCCTGCCTTGGGGATTGCTGATTATGGAGGGGAAAGGCAAGATCTATACATACACACACATAGAGAGAAACGATTTCTAGAACTTAATCAAAGTCATAAGAACCCTGAGTTTCATAAGTTTAGTCACCTTAATAATAACTTTTTAAAATAAATAAGTTGTTAAAATAAAAACAGCTTAACTGTTGAGTTTATTTTGTTATAAAATAAGACATGATTTTGAACTGCTAGAGCTATTATGAAATCAAACTCAAAGAAAATGAATTATTAAAAATATATGGTGGCCAAAAAATAAATATCCTTTTTATTATTGCTATTAAAATACACTTTAAATAAGATTAATTTTGTTGTACATTAACTTCTTTAATATTTAAATTAAAACTGTAAGTCAGAGAAAATAAAGTCTACAAAAAAAACAAACAAATTTAACAAAAAATATTAAAAGACAATGTCTGTGTATGTAGACCTATATTGGAACTATGCAATGCAAATCAAATACAATTCTTTCCCACATGTTTTCATCATGTTAATTGAAGAGAACATGAAAAGTTAATAACAAAGTTTTAAGTTTATTTTTTTTTCTTTTTAAGATAGCAAGGGACTAGAAAGCAGAAGGTTAGAGCAAAACTGAAGAACAAAAAGAAACAGGATAAATAAATAAAAAACCAGAAAAATAAATGATGAAAAGAAAAAAATAGATATATTAAGAAATAGAGATATAAAAATAGAGATATATAAAGTAAAAGAGAAAAATGGAAGGGTATACATGAAGCTATTAGAAACACACACACACACACACACACACACAGATGACAAGAGGAGAACTAAGCCATACAATATCCACAATAAACTCAAAGACATTGCTTTGCAGATATATGGAAAAATAAAAAGCTAAATTATTAAGGGAGAGAATAAAACTTAACATGAGGACCTAAGAGAAGAATGCAAAGGAAGGGAGGGAAGGGGATATTCCAAAAGGTAATATATATCTTACTTGAGAATTGACTTCATTGACTTGGTCATCGAAACATCACATAAGAGATGAGTATTAGTGCAGGGACAAAACTGGCTCTATGTGAGGGAATCAGGTTAGTTTCAAAGAGAAAACAATATTTAAAAGGAATATCTCATGATATAAAGGAATTCTCTAGTCACATAGTTCTGGTGAAAAACTATAGGTGGAAGGAGGTGTGGAAGTGCAGAGGTTTTAGAACTCAAATCCAATAATGTGATTGCTTCCTCTTGTTTTCTTGACAGTGCAGTCTGGTCAGGGTAGTGTCAGTTGAGAAGGCTATGCAGTCACATCTTGCTGTTGGAGGAGGTCAGAGAGGACATAACAGTTGAACTGAGCACTGGACCCAGGCAATCAGAGGCTCTTCACATCCTCCTTGGTCCTTGGAATGTATGTTCTGCCCTCCGTTCCCTCAGCCAGTAATTTTCAAGGACACGCCAGTGAGAATAATGTGCTGAGACAGTGCACAAGACTGCACCCCATAAATGCTTCTATCTAAACTTTTCAGTTTCTGGCAGGAGGTGCTCCAGAGACAAACCTAGTGTGTAAGTTCCCTTGCTTATTAACACTGCCACCTACAATAGGGAGTGGCCTGCCCCTTTCTTTAGTTTCTCTTTGCCCTTTGTGTATAGGGGATAGTTTCAGATTTCACCCGGAAGCTCCTGAGTTTAAACAAACAAACAAAAACAACAATTACAGATCATTTTAAAGATTCCATACATTATTCTCAAGTAATGATGAGTAAGTAATTTTTTTTTTCCAAGCAGGAGGGTGATAGGATTATGCATACTTAGAAAGAGAACTGGCAGCTGTGTAATAGGTATTGATGGGGGAAATTACTTGAAACAGGGAGCTTAAATAAAAGATTCTTTGCATGATATTGGCAAGAGATGATGAGGCTGGAAATAAGGCCATGAAAGCTAGAAATAACAAAACATATTTAAATAAGGTAGAATCAATAGATAAGTTGGCTATTACAAGTAAAGGGACAATTCCTAAATAGTATGACTGCTAAGAGTCTGCTTCACTAACAGGGTATGTGGTGATAGGTTTTACCTGACCAGCATGACATGAAGAGTGATCTTCCTAAAATGCAAATTTTAGATGATTCTCCATTTAGGGAAAGGTAAAGTTCAAATTCCTTTATGTAGCACAACTATTTCTTTACACTCATCTCTTTCCATGCCCTGGATACCTCATTCTTTACTCCAGCCACACTGAACTACTTTTCCTTATCTCAATGTAATATGCATATTTCCCTTGGGGCTTTTTCTTACTGCCTGGAAATATTCATTATCCATTTAACCAAGGCTTACTTGTCTTTTTCTTATATGTTACATCCTACAAGAAACAGTTCCTAAGTACTCCAAGAATAGTTTAGGTATCACTCATATGTAATGGCATAGGCCCCTGAATTTATCATTGCAGACTAGTGTTAGTAACATTGGCAGTTTCTAAAACATCCGGGATTTTTAAAGAAAGTATGTATCTTGTTCACTACCGAAAGTACCTGTTGAATTAACTGGGATGCTCTGTGCAGATTTGTGCAATGCAGTTGGATATTCAATCAACTGTCAGCTATTATATATGTTAACTTTTATCCCTTTACATTTGCTGTATGTATCTTCAGCACTTAACATGATAGGTATTTTAAATATGGCAATTGAGAACAATAAGTAGCCTCTTCCCTCCCCCCTTTTCCTTTCTTTCTCTTCCTCTCCAGGTCTTTGAAATTTTGCTAGGTCTTTGAAAAGTACCAGGCAAACTATAGTTCCCAACTGGGATGCTGAAGTTACTTCTCTCTCATTCCATTGTGTTTCTTCTCCATCGATACCTACAGTGTTTCCACTTCCCAAAGAGGGAGAAGGGCTAGAGACATTTGCTGTGATGTTTCATTTTTGTCTCTCCTTTTTCTTCTCCCATCACCTCTCCCGGTAAAGTGATCAGCTCCAGCTACAGGGTGGATGGAGGAAAAACAGAAAATTTGATTTACTTTTCCTGATGGTTCCCAGGTGAGTCTGTTGTCTTTGCTTCCCTCACAATGTGTGCAGCCCAGTTTTGTCATGGTAACAACAGTTTGCACATCAAACCATCAGACATAGAGCAGAATGTCATGTGAAAGTTACGCAAGGAAAAGCTTGCTTTATTTTTGTAGCCAGTATATATATTTTCCTCCCCCTGAATTATGATGCTTTTAAGTGTCCTTCCTGTATAATATAAAAATTGTTTTATGTAGAAAATCCAAGTGAGGTAGGGATGAGGGGGCAGGTGTGAGGTGGAAGAGGTTAATAGCGGGGAAGGAAAGGGGACACCTGTAATATTTTCAACGATAAAGACAAATTTTAAAAAACAAATGCAAGTGAAATTTTTGATAACTCTTCTATGTTTTGTGTTGCCAGTAACCAAGCAGAGTGCATTCTAAAAGAATTTTCCAATTTAGGGATAAGAACTCATATCACAGTGTATCACTCAACTGAAATGAACAGAATTCAAAAAATGGCATATTGTCATGTAGAAAGGGAATAATTTATGAAGCTTGATTTTATTTGGAACATCTTATTTTCTTAAGAGGATATTCAGAATCAATATTTACTTCTTTGGTCATATATTAGGATTCCACATTCCCCCTATTTATTTTTATATATAACTTCTGAATTTTAATTGACATTTAAAAATGGTGCACCTCCATTTGGAACTTCATTACAATAAGTGATTGTTAATAAAATATTGTTACAATATTGGTACTGCAATAAACTTTTTTTCTAAATATTGGAAAGTGCAACAAAATGGCTTTAAGACCTAAAGTGGAAGTTTTCTATATGTAAACAGTTATTAAAACTGCAAGAAAGGTTATGATTTAATATGTTAGCTGAAAACTTGAATTGTTTCTCCCAGATAAAAGTGTATATATATATATATATATATATATATATATATATATATACATATATATATATATCAATGATAGTATGGATTCTAGACTGTGGTTTGAAAGAAACCAATAGGGAAAATAAATTTCATGCCACTAGCCACTTTAAAAACTAGATTTAGCAGCCGTCACATTAGCTTAGATAATGGGAGAATTTTTCTTCATTGAAAATGCTCTCTGTCGCTTAGGAAGAACTTACTGAGGCAGTCTGCCATCTAGCTTTTTCACAGAAAAACAGGCTTACAGACTGCAGATGAGAGAGTCTGGAGCAGAGACAATTTTAACTTAGCCATTCCTAATTTATCTCAAGCATTTTCAATTCATCTTCACTGCTCTGTGCACACAGGAACACCAGATTGCCATCCCTGGGGAACAGAATGCAGCCGGGGATCTAGAGAGCTGTCACATTCCAAGAAATATTTAAATTGTGCTGATTTTCTTCTGGTGAACTGAGCCCAGGGAATGAAACTCTTCAAGTCATAGCTTTGCGGGCAATAGATCAGAGGATATTGCCAGTTTTCTAATGGATTACTGTTATCGGGCAGGTTTTCTCTGAAGGTACGTAGTTATTTTCTCAATTCATTACCCTCTCCTATTTATCAGGTAATGATCTAATGAGCTGGGGATCCAAACCAGTAAAACAGAGAAAGATGTTAAGTCCTCCGTATTGCCTAAAGAATGACATTTTATTGCTGCATGTTTATAGGTGAATAATTTGATCCCTTTTCTAAAGATTAGTAGGGTAGAGTTTCAATTGCCTTGTCAGCAAAATCAGACAAAACCAAAACAAAACCGTGCTGCAGGCTGCATTATCATAAGTTTGTATTAATTCTCTTGAGGGTTTTCTTTTGTAGCTGCAATGTATAGAGAAGAGAAATGCATACTTCTGAAACTCACTTAATTCTATATCTTTTCTTTAATCTTTTTATTAACCATGATATTTTCTCCAGATATTTTCAAATACAACTGTGTCTCAAAGGCTGTTATTAATTTTAGTGTCACTGATAGTAATTATATATATATACATGTATGAATGATAAATGTATTTAATTTAATGAAACTCCAGTAGGCGTCTTGTTGAGAATATTATGGCACTGTACTTTATTGGCTTTATAGATTTTTATTTTTGAGTTCAGAAGAATCTTATTAACATTAAAGATTTAGTTAAATATACTTATTATGATAATTTATTATTCAACTTTGTTCTGTGAAGCAAGTACCTCAGAATATCCATAGTAGTAAAAAACAAAAAAACAAAACTGTTTAGCAAAGTGAAATGTGTCAAACTTCTGAATATTATCTAACTAATAAAAATGGAGAAAACCTTAGCCTAAAGCGAAAGTTAACTTATTGTACCTAGGATCTACTACAAGAAGGGGTGGATTCTGTGCCTGCTATCTGCAAGTTAAATGTGTGTGTGCAGAGGAGTGATCTGTGTCCCAGTGAGTGAGTGTAGCACAGAAAACAAACATATTGTAATCAGCATGAGTGTATGAAAACTAAAGAAATATTTTTAAATGAATTAGGTTGCTCGAGGCTGTTAAGTGTTTTATTGTATAAATGGGTTCAGGGAAACTAACCATGGTGTTGATATATTTTCCATGTAAAAATGGTGACTAGGATGGGTAGAATAAGAGGTATGTTTGACCTGGAGAACGGTGTGACTGCTGTCGTATTTTGACTGGAACATAGAGTTTGTAGAACCATCAGTGGGTTAATCACAGGATTGGGAGTGGAAATGGTAGCTGAGCTCCAGGTGAGCACTTGTTAAATGTGTTCTTTCTTGGGAGCATTTGAGAGACCATTAGAAGAATACAGGAGAGGAAGAAGAAGGATCAAGTCACCCAAATAGTAACTTTAAGTGCATTCTCTCGTATCCTCAGAGGGATTGTAAAGGGAAAAAAAAAAAAAAAAAGTAAGGATAATAGA
Organism: Pipistrellus hanaki; assembly: GCF_964339955.1. Taxonomy (NCBI): domain Eukaryota; kingdom Metazoa; phylum Chordata; class Mammalia; order Chiroptera; family Vespertilionidae; genus Pipistrellus; species Pipistrellus hanaki. The sequence goes on from NC_140505.1 coordinate 115,886,575, forward strand.
GTTTTTTAAAAGTACTTAGAAGCACTTCTTTTTTCATGAATCTTACATGAATTGAGGAACAAAAGTTTAAATTTAGGTTTCCCTATGGATTCATCCATTTGGCAAGCTTTTCTGTCCTTTATGAAACATTTTCCTTCACCACTTAAGAAAAGAAGCCGTGTGCTTGCTCGCAGCCTGGTTTCTCCCCAGTAACTTGCAGCTCTAATTTAAACCTACAGAAGTATGCTCTTGGAGACTGCATGCACTCCCGAGTGTCTCAGAGTTTGACAATTCAATGACTTCTACATGCCAACATCCATCTATTATTATTATTAGTATAATTAGCTCTTTTGAAAATCTCAGACTATGCAAAAGTGGGAGAAAAAAGATGGTAACTACAGGGAGCATATTTTATATTCTTTCAAAATAAGATGATACCAATAGATAATGAAATATAGGAACTTTATATTTGGACATGGAGACTATATGACAGCTGCTTGGTAATATATATTTTAATGAGAATTTTGAATGTTGGAGACATGGAACAAATATCTAAAGCGGGAGGGACAGTTTCAGTTGCCAAATTGCAATAAAAAATTGTATTACTCTGACCCCCTGTTAAACCTTTCGACCACAATCACCCTGCCTCCCTATAGGGTTAATTCACATATCCAGATTTCTAACTCTGCTCAACTTCCAGGTCTAGTCCTAAAACTTGTTTTACTTCTTGTGTTGAGTTCATTGCAAAATATATTACCATAATTTCATTTTATTAGTTGCTGTTAAATATTTAATATTTATTGAGTGCCCATGATATGTTTGGTGCTTCAAAGCAATATGCAGGGAGAAAACATGTAATAGTATTTTTATTAAATTAGCCAGTCTATTAATATTTCAGGACTTCTAATTGGTGCCCACAGAGGAAGGCAATTAAGGCAGCCTCTTTAGTGGCTACTTATGTGCACATGAGGTGTGAAATGTCCTATATTTAGCCAATGATTTGCATTTAACTTTACTGAGCTTCCCAGACTGATCATCCAATGGTTTTTCAAATTGTTCCCTAACTGTGTTCTATATGTCAACGTGTAATTGTAAACATTGGATTAGGAAAAGACAAACCAGGTTTAAATCTGCTAGGAAAGTTTGTGTACATTAACTGATCTGTATATCTCTATCCCATCTGATGTATAATGGTGATAATGGTACCTGTATTTTAGATTTTTGTGAGCAGTAGAGATCATGCACATAAAGTAACAAACACATAGTTTGCGCACAAAATATGCTCATTAAACAGTGCCTATTTTCATGCATTTTATCATAGTTTCATATACAGAATGTTTCTATTGAAACTACCTTGCTCCTACATTTCTTCAATGATGATGTGAGTGTGAACATGTGTATTATCATATGCTTATTTACTTGTTTGACAGCTTTAGTAATATGAATAATGTGTAGAACATGTATTTATTGTTTGGCACTAAGATAATCTATAGAAATACTAAATCATTACCTATGCACTAATAAAATTGGAAATTTAGATTAGGTTGAGAAGTTAGTTGGCATATTCTCCATGGCTTTCTAATAGCTAAGTTACCCATGCAACTTACCAAGGAAAGCAGATAGAACTATATCTCATTTCCTCACTTTTCCCTCTCTCAAAGATATGGAAATAGGAGATGAGACCGTAAATCCTCTCACTCATTATACAGTGCCCTTTGCCCCTTTCATTTGCATTTTATTTTGCTACAGTGGCTTGTCTAGTGAGATGTCCTCCAATTTCAATTGTGCATCATAGTTCAGGCATATAAATCCACCCCTAAAGAGAAAAAGGGAAATATATGTAAACATTTATTAAAATAAAAGACAGCTTTTGCCTTGTAAAAAAAATTCTAAACATTTTGTAATGAAGTGAATCTGTCAAATGTGAATGTTAGATCCAGCCAGATGTTGACCTTAACTGTGAGTTTGAATCTTTAGAGAAATGGTATGCAAATCCAAGCTAGAAGCTGCTGTCTTTAGGTTGCATGACTGCTGAGAAATACTAAGTCTGAATTTCTCAGCTACATCTCATATAGTTAAGCATATACAGGAAAAAAAAAATACATTGATAGTCTGAGTTATGTGGAGAGGCAAACCATAACAATTCTGTTTTATTTATCTTTGTATTAGAATTTGGAAGTAAATGTACGAAAGCACTCTTTATAAAAAGGAACCATCAAATAATTATTTTGAAAGTGTGTTAGAAAAGTATTTAGTACATAATATTTAGCACATTCTAATTCAACCAAAATGTGGACACATAATGAAGTATCTGCTGAAAAGCCGTTTTTGTCATTCCTTCCCTCCCTCCCTCCCTTCTTTCTTTTCTTTTCATTTTTAACTCAGTGTCTCTTGTCAGTGTTAGTCCTATCTAAACTACATACTCACCAATAAGAAAGATTAAGGCACTTGACTTCATTTCTAAAATATCCTTAGAGTTCTTATTCTATTGCTTTTCCATTTCCAGCTTTGAATTTTGACCCATTTCTTAATGGGGATTAGAATTTATGTTCTAATTGTAACTCAGTTTTCTATCATGACATTGCCATCTCCTGACCTAGCCTGATACTGGATTTTCTGTTATTCTGTTTGGTTATCAGATCTCCTTTTGGGAGTCCCAGATTTGTGCTCACCTACATTTTTCTTTTGCCTGTAACTTCCTACAGATTCATTTATTAACCTCTACTTCTTTTAGCCAAACCTTTAAAAAGCTTGAAAAACCTTAAAAAACACCACCGATACATTGGGGTATTTTTCCCTCAGTAAATTCTTAATAGGAAAGGAGATATCTCTAACCTTAGTGCTTCTCTCCTTTATGTCTCAATTTGTGTGTGCTAACAAACAAATACAATAGTAAAGGAGACACAAAGAAAATGCTGGTTCACTTGTCAGCTATAACCTCCTCAGGCTTCTAGAAAAAAGGTTGTAACTTTCTGTGAATGTTTTTGTCTCATGTTCTTTCTCCTTCTTCTCTCCTTCTCCTTATACACCCTTTAAAAATGTAAAACAAAAACAAGCAAACATACAACAACAACTAAAACCCACAAAAACAACAAAAAACAAATGTTCTTAGGGGTCATATGTAACCATGAGTATGATTTAACAATTCTTTTTCGAGAACATAAAAGATCTTGCAAGCCTTCCACCAAAGTTTAGGCAACAGATAGGCCTGGGCCTAACTGTTTTTTTCCAGCAGATAGAACATAAGCCTGCACATGAAAGATTCCTGGGTTCGATTCGGTCAAGGGCATATGCCTGGGTTGCTGGCTGGATCCCCACTGTAGGGGTGTGCAGGAGACAGCCAGTCAATATTTCTCACTCATAATTGACATTTCTATCTCTCTCTCTCTCTCTTCTTTTCTCTTCCTCTTTGAAATCAGTAAAATATATTTTTTTAAAAAGTCCTAAACTTCCATCTTCTTGATTAAGATAGTCTACAATGCAAATGACACTGGTAGTTTTTAGCTTAAAACTATAGTTTAACCCTTTTCTTCTGAGAAAAATCCTTCCAAATAGCTCAATCTGATGTGGATATCCATTATTTTATATTTAACTTTACTGAACACTTTAAAGTCCTAATATTAATATGGCATCTGAAATAAAATATAGTAATAATAGCAGATTGTATTTTTTGAGTACAGTGGGTGGGCTGAAGACTATAGTAAACCCTTAATATTTATTTTCTTACATTAATCCTCTCAACAATCTTGTAAGGTAGCAGCTATTATAATTATTTTACTGATAGGGAAATCTAGGTATAGAGAAGAAGCAATAGCCCATGCTTATTAAGCATAAGTAGCTTAGGTGATTAGCCAAGGTTGGATATGGAATCTTTGGCTCAGAGTCTGGCATTTAACCATTATGTTATTGCTCTCAAATCATAGTGGAACTTTAAGTCCACTGTATGAACAGCTGGTAAATGGTAAAAAAAAAAAATACATACTAATAGCAAATCAGGTGGAAGAGAGGAAAAATGACATAATGCTTATTTAATCCCACATTTTTATGGGAATGTATGATAGTTTTTCATACATTATGTAACTTCTGCTTATCTTTTCTTATAGAGGATGCAATTTAACTTTTTAGAACTTTTTGTTTCTTCAAAATATTATATAGTACTTGAGTTTGGATAAAGAAGTTAGAATTACCCTAGAAAACCTAAAGAACAAACTGGTATAATTTTGAAACTCACATTAATCTCAAATTTAATTTTGCATGTAAATAAGTTAAGGCTTAATTTAATAATTCATCTTATATAGGGGAAATAATAAATAACCAAATTGGCAACTGAGTACAAATATGTTATCATTTCTAGTTGTTTTAACAGTTTCAACAAGATTTGAATGTGTTTGTAGAAGGACCTGTTTCAATGAAAACTTTGCCAGGTGGCAATTCTGCTTTAATTCTAAAGAGCATATGTTGTGTGTTGTGTGAATTCCTGGGTTGTCCTTTTTAATTTTATCAATACATCTGATATGCCTTCAGTATTTTTGTAATGCTGAATCATATTTTCTAGACAGATTTGAATTTAGTATAACATCTTTGAAAAGAAATATAGGCCAGCATTCCCATGTGATGTAAGTACAGTTTACCTACTTCATAAATTATTCTTTTGTCACCTCATTTGCACAATTAAATCCTTGTGATGTTGTCAGACGTCCATATGTAAGCATTATAATAATCATGAAGTGAAAGGTTGTCAATCATCTGCCAAAACTGATCAATGTAAATAAGCAGTCCTAATAGTTCCAGCTCTTAATTATGATATCTTATAAGGAAAATATATGTTTGTGTATATGTAGAACCTTAAGAAAGTACTATTATTGTTTGGGAAATTATTGTAATGTGCCTTGTTGTGGCTATTTCTATAGGAACAGTCTCTCTAAAAGAGAGTTTTCACTTATCTTTAAGAAGTATGTGAATAGGTTTGAATATTAAACCTTGAAATATATAGAAATTAGAGCATTAAATCCCACCCTGGGTTATCTTGGACCTCGTCCACTCTTTTTTTTTTTACTTAGTGTTACTTCTCATGAAGTAATTCAAGCTTTAGAAAATGTTCTGTCAGGGATATTTTTCTCCTCTGAATTATCATTATGGGGTCAAAATTGGGAATATTCTAAGAATAGAAAAATCTCTATGAGATTTGGTAGAATTTACATTAAAGAGTGGAGATGAGCATTGCAAAGGTAATTATTTCTAGGTTGCCAATAGGATATAAGTAGGCTGGATCTTTCAAATAATGTTGGGAACTGAAATATGCCCATCAAAAGTTTCTCTAAAGTGTATGAGTTATCATATATTCTACTTTGACTCTGAGAACAGTTATATTTGACATAGTTCAAAGTCTTGTTTTTATTTTGTGCCCTCATTCTTTCTATCTTCAAACTTTTGGTCATCATCCACATAGACTATGAGGGTAGAGTATAGACTAAATCCACACTAAAAGAAAAATCTTAATCTGCACATATGTGCACACAGACAGATAGAATCATGGCTGGACAAAAGCATGCCTACAAACCAATACATACCGCCTTATATACTACTAGTGTATGCAATCAGGGACAGGTTGAGAGACAAGTGCATGTGGAGTCAGGTTGACAGATAGGAACTGACAATGGGACAGGGGTGTCAGTCCAATGTACAGGGAAAGGCATACTGACAGCCAGAAACATACACAGAGAGATATGGAAGAACACACAGACAAATAAGTACAGACAAGCAGGTACAGAGATATTGAGGGATAAACAAGGAGAGACAGTGAGGCTCAGACCCAGGTTCTACCAAGGACAGTCAGGTCTGGCCACCAAATAGCAGAAAAGCATAGATATAAACATAGACCTATGTCTGTGTACATGCATTATACACTAGACTTTTGTCTAATACATTCAGGAAGCAAAATTCAGTAGTAAACTGTTTTTATTGCCTATTAAAGAATCACTTGTAAGTTATAGCTATGTATTTTTTCCACTATATCATTGCAGAAAAAGAATCAAGGATATATATTTAAACATGCTTTGTTATTTCCTTTAATTTTATCTAGTGTTTCTGCCTTTGGGTAAGAGAAACAAATAAAAATAGTCAAGTTATTGTGAGGATAGTGTAGAAATTTACCTTAAAGTCTTTTCAGTCTCTGTAATGTAAGAGACAAGTCAGAATTCAGACAAGAAAATTTTCTTTTTTTTTTTTTTTCTTAGAGAAACAACAGCAATTATAAAACAAAAAAAGGACAAAACACTTATGCCTGAAAAACATCATTAATGTCAAAACAATTATTGCAGTCCTTAGTTTTGTGCTGTAGGTCACTGAAATAATTTCTAAGTTATAAATGAACTTGATTTTTCTACAATAAAATGAGAAAAGAAGATGAAATATACTGTTTCTGTGGCTAAATTAAAGTTTAACAGCTAAACATACACCAAACTTTTAAAAATTTGATAGAAAGTTTTGATTATTACATATTAAACTGTTGATTTATTTGAAGTAGTTGCCAGACATTCAAAATATTTTAAAATGGTAAAAATGTTTAAAGGATGGTAAAGTCTAGTAGTTATTTATAAAGTTGATTTTTAGAGCTTTGGAACAATATATAAACTATATAACTAAATGCTTGTTTTAACTTATTATCATTAGGCAAATACTTTGTCTGTAGTATCTTGCTGATACTTATAACTAACCTTTATTTTCAATTGTAGGTGGGCATAATCACCCAACTTGAAAGTTTAAAATTATATATATATATATATATATATATATATGCAAATTAGCTGGGATGTTGTAACATCACAACAGCTCAGGAGGAGGCTGCTTGCGCAGGTAGGCAGGAGTGGATTGCATGTGCGGTGAGGCAAGCCACAGATGGTGCGGGCCTGGAGAGCACAGTGCCTGCCAGCCGCCATGGTGGCAAGCAGGTCTGCAGAGAACAGGGCCTGCCAGCTTCCATGGCAGCAGGGCAGCAGTCCCACCTCTACTTGTGAGCTGCAGAGGAAACACCTTTTCTGACTGCTCATTGGCTAAGCTCCCCATAGACCACTCTCAGTGTCCTTGGTAACTTGGGTAATAAGAATCCAAGAAGGTGATCTAGGGTTTTTCAACCTCACTCCTGGAGGAAAAAATGAATGTCTGCTGCTGGAGGGACTAAGAAATGTCATATCCTGCCCTAGCCGGTTTGGCTCAGTGGATAGAGCTCTGGCCTGCTGACCGCATGGGTTCGATTCTGATCAAGGCCATATACCTAGGTTTCAGGCTCTTCCTTGGCTGGGGCCCAGGTCAAGGCTCATGCAGGAGGCAACCAATTGAAGTGTCCCTCTCACATTGATGTTTCTCTCTGTCTTTCCCTCTCTCTTCCATACTCTAAAAATCAATGTAAAAATAACCTCAGGTGAGGGTAAAAAAAAAAAAGAAAGAAAGAAATGTCATAGCCTATGCAAGATGCATCTTGAAAATGCCTAAAGAAAGTTGTCATTTTTTTGTGGTGAGGGACTGGAGTCTGTGTGGATGAAAACACTTTGGCAGCTGTGGTGTTTTAAAACAAAAATGAAGTAAAGGTAGTATCTAAAGCAAAGGAGAGTTTGTACATGGAAGTGTTAAGGTGATAGATAATCACATATTCTGGCCTGATAAGCTTAGGTTACTTGTTTTAAATATAAGTAAGCTTATTTACTTGCTTTACATGTAAACCATATCTAAAAATAGAAATATTAATGAAAACTATACAGACTAATTAAATCCACTATTATTTTGATTGTTGGATTCCTGATTATGATTTTTTTTTAAAGTGCTTGTAAAAGATTTGATGTTTTCTGATTGAATACACTATTATCCATATAAGAAAAGCCTAAATGGACTCTTATAGTGGAATGACCAGAATGACCAGTCACTATGATGCACACTGACCACCAGGGGGCAGATGCTGAATGCAGGTCTCTGAATGGTAGAGGGCACAGGCCAGGCTGAGAGACCCCCACCCACCAGTGCACAAATTTTGTGCACTGTGCCTCTAGTAGAAATATAAAATCTACAGATAATTAGCTTTATTGAAGTCCTTTATTAGTAACAGATTTTCTACCCAACATGCATTTTTTATACATCTAGAAATTTTCTATGCTACTACTATAAAATTACTATGTGGGAGTTTTAATCTTCAGAACTTGCTAACCTAATGAAAACAATATAGGTAGCAATTTTAAATCATATAGTAGAAGACTGAGGATGCCTGTTAGCCTGTTTATTTCTATGGTTACTATTCTTTTCTAAATTTATGGATATACCAGGTAGCTTGCAAACCTTTTTACAAGGTTTATACTTCACGATCTCTCGCTATTTATTTATGATTAATTGACAGGAGACTCTGACTTCATTCATATTTTTTATTTTAAAATAGGTAACTTGTATATGCAGCAAAATTTAGTTGACTGCAAATGGTTTTTTTCTGCCACAAGCAGTGTATTAGAAAATCAAACATATGATTTACTGCAATGCTATCTTTCTATTATAAGTATGAAAAATGCACATCTTTCCACTCCTTTTTGTTTTTCTCTTAAGTATAAATTCATTTATATTCTATTATTGTTTTCCTTATTTTCTACTTTTGACCTATATTTGCTCAGTCTGGGTGGTTTAATCTATTGCTACATCTTCACCTTCATCTAATTTACTATAGGTATGACTTATTTCCTTTGATTCTGACCTAGTAGTTAAAGTTCAATATCCAGTAGAAACTTTTGTTTGATAAGAAAAACAAAACAAAAACAAAAAAACTACAAAGCATGTATTCAAAATTATACAAGAAAAAAAAGTGACTACATTTTTAATGGGATTCATAGCTACAGTAGATTTTTGGGGTTTCTTGATTGTATCCATTCCAGTAGGATTAGGCCTAAACGGGCAGTCAGACACCCCTCTCACAATCAAGGTCTGCTGGTTCCCAACTGATCTCCTGCCTGCCTTCCTGATTGCCCCTAACCACTTCTGCCTGCCAGCCTGATCACCCCCTGCCAGCCTGATTGATGCCTAACTGCTCCCCTGCCAACCTGTTTTGCTCCTAACCGCCCTTCCCAGCAAGCCTGGTCACCCCTAACTTCCCTCCAGTGCAGGCCTGGTTCTCCTCCCCACCTACTGCTCTTTCCTGGAAGCCCAGTCACCCCCAACTTTCCTCCTCTGCTGGCCTGGTCACCCCCAAATGTCCTCCCTTGCATGCCTAGTCCCTCCCAACTCTCTTCCCCTGCAGGCCATCTTATGGTGGCCATCTTGTGTTCACATGGGAGCAGGATTTTTGTCCACATAGGGGCAGCCATATTGTGTGTTGGAATGATGGTCAATTTGCATATTACTCTTTCATTAGATAGGATAGAGACCTGGTGCATAGGTGAGGGCCAGCTACTTTGCACTGAAGGATGTCCTGGATCAGGGTGAGAGTTCCCTTGGGGTGGGGCCTGTGGTGGTTTGCAGGCTGGCCACACACCCCTGTGACCCAAGCAGAGGCCCTGGGATCTGAGCTTTATTTATCTTCTATAATTGAACCTTTGTAGCCTTGAGCTGAGCCAAGCCTCCTACTTGCTTTGTGGCTGCAGACATTTTTGTTGGGATTCATTTGCTTACTCTCTCCTGATTAGTTGGTGGCCTAGTGATGTTAATTTGTGGGTGTAGCCTAGTGATGTTAATTTGCATATTACTCTTTTATTAGATAGGATGTATTCACCTGCCTCAGCTAATAGACAACTGTTATAACCGTAAAGAGCTCTGTCTATGGAGTTAGTGATGATGAGTATCAAACCCTACTCTATCATTTCCTAGTACTTTATATTTCATTAAGTATTCTGTTCCTTGATATGTTGGGTTCAGAGATGAAATTAGATATCCTCTACTAATGTGCTTCTTTTACTCCTTGTGTTTCCCATAGACTCGCTTATACCTATTTGACAGGTAGATATTTATATCTATTTTTTGCATTGTTATTTGTATTGTTTAATGTTATAAAGAGTCCTGATTTGCTGTTGTTAATGCTTTTTGATCAGAATTCAACCATTTGTTATTAATATAGGGAACTTTGCTTCTTTGTATTTGAATTAACTATAGCTCTGCACACTTAAAATCAATATCAATCACTTTGGTTTAGGTTTATCTCTTATATACAGTAGAGTTAGTGTACTTTGATATGCATTGTGAAAAACTATCTGTTTAAAAAATGTATTGATTTGAGAAATGTTTATACTTTCTATCTTTTTTTAATGCAGCTATTATTAGAAAGGTGAAAATGCACATACTTCCTGCTTTTTGAACTCTTTTCCCTCCAACTTTGGTGTTTATATAATTTTTTCATTAAAACATATACCACATACCTTCCATTTATTTATCCAAAGCTTCACATTTATTTTAATCTCATATACTACTGTGTTTCCCCGAAAATAAGACATTCTCTGAAAATAAGACCTAGTGCATGGAAAGATAAGACATCCCCTGAAAATAAGACCTAGCGCAACTTTGGGAGAAAAAATTAATATAAGACACTGTCTTATTTTCGGGGAAACAGGGTAGTATACAGGTAAATGTATAAAATGCTTATACAATCTCCCTCTCCCCCCAAATTTTTCTAATAGTTTTTTGTTTGGCTGGTAATAATTTTTTTTTCCTGCCTGATTGCAAATATTAGTGATTTTCAACCAGTATGCTGTAAGAATCTTTAAAACCTACAAAACCTGATTATTTAGTCAAAAGCATTGACCTTTTTTCCCTTATATTGTCAAATAAAAAATGACAACAGCCAACACAACAATAGCCATCCAGTGTGAAGGAATCACAATTATACCATTTTTTTTTGTCTAATAGGCAAAAATATATATATTTTGGTATGACAAAGTATTTTAGTGGTTACTTTATGCATATCATGAGATGAAAAATGTTGAAAATCACTGGCCTAACCTAGTATAGTTTCACAGAATTTTCTGTTAACAACTAGAGGCCTAGTGCATGAAATTTGCACATGGCAGGGTAGGGGTAGTGTGTGTCCCTCAAACCAGCTTTACCTTCTCCAATCTGGGACCCCTCAGGGGAATCTCTGTGGGATTGGGCCTAAATGGGCAGTCTTACATCCCTCTCACAATCCAGGACTATTGGCTCCCAACTCCTTGCCTGCCTGCCTGCCTGACTGCCCCTAACCACTTCTTCATGCCAGCCTGATCACCATCCTTCTACCTCCTCCCATCTGGTAAACACCAATCTGTTCACCTCTATGAGTCTGTTTCTATATTATTTGTTCATTTTCTATGTTTTTAAATTTGCCTTTCCCTGTCTGAGTTATTTCATCTAGCATAATAGTATTAACTTATTAACTTTTAAACTGTTGGTTAAATTCTATGGGGTTGTTTTACAGACAAAGAAATTAGGGACAGATAAGTTAGATACTATATGTAGACAATGTAAAATGATTTAATTCAGTATTGTGGCTTTTAAACAGTTGATATATGTCTATCTCTGTCTATGTACATACAACTTATCAATTTAAACAGCCTTCTCTTTTTGGCATTTTCCTTTTTGAATTCACTTAGAATAGTGCTTTCTTTTTCTGTGTCTGATTATTTTGTTTTGTTTTATCACATCTCTGTAAAGATCCTACTATCTTTCAAAATGGAAGTCACTGATATCTCTCTATAAATCATTTCAGATTCATCTCTGTCACATTTGGGGGGGGGCAGGGAGCAGTATTGCTTTCATTCATTTATTTATAGCATGGTATTGCAAAACTGTATCAGTATACTGTGTTCTTATCATTCTTCTCTGGACCTAAGATTTCATTATTCCTCCACAATAATGGCATTTCAACTGCATGTTGTCTTTTAAATTTATCACACATTTCCCCAATTAAGTCATTTTGTCTATGGGTACTCATCATATTTTAGAATCCTTTTTTATCCATCTTACTAAAATGATTCTTGTCAAGTATGACAGTTTCCATCAAATTTATAGTGTTTCTTTATAACATGAAACTTCACTAAGTTTAATATTTTCCTCCTTTAAAATAGCATCACACTTTTCTACATTCTCCCATCCCCCTTCCCCCTGAATCACCATGAATCTTTTTCCCCCCTCTTTGCTTCACCCTTCTCATCCAGCACCCTACCAACTCCCCTATGACAGTTGTTAGTATGTTCTCTGTATTCATGAGTCTGTTTCCACTTGTTTGTTAATTTATTCTGTTCACTGGATTCCATATATAAGTGAAATAATAAAGTTCTTATCTTTCTTTGGCTTATTTTGTTTAGCATAATCTCTTCAGGCTCATCCTTGTTGTCACAAAGGGTAAAATGTCTTTCTTTTCTTGTGGTTGAGTGCATTCCATTGTGTGAATGTACCATAGCTGTTTTACCACTCATCTACTGATATACACTTGGGCTACTTCAAAATGTTGGTCATTGTAGGTAATGCTGCAATGAACATAGGGGTACATATATTCTTTCAAGTCAGTGTTTAGGGTTTCTTGGGTATCTTCCAAGAAGTGGAATTGCTGGGTCACAAGGCAGTTCCATAGGAGAATAAATGGTAATGAAATGGGGTAGTAAACACACAATATGAAAAACAGATGATGTGTTGTAGAATGTATATCTGAAATCTATATAATTTTATTAACCAATGTCACACCAATGAATTCAATTATTATAAAAAAAGAAAAAATTAGGATCACATTTTTGTGCCTTTCCTTTGTTACATATGTCATTTAATTTTTTAAAATATATTTTTATTGATTTCAGAGAGAAAGGGAGAGATAGAAACATCAATGATGAGAATCATTGATTGGCTGACTCCTGCATGCCCCCTACTGGGGATGGAGTTCACAACACCGGGTATGTGTCCTTGATCAGAATTGAACGTAGGGCTTTTGGTCTACAGGCCAGCGCCCTATCCACTGAGCCAAACCAGCTCGGGCTCTCATTTAATTTTTTTTATATACTATTTATCTTATCTTCCTTCATCAGTAAGTCCTCCTTTAATTTATCAAATTATATTACAACCAATCTGTCACCATGCATTTTCTTCATCAACCCTTTTACAATTTATAATTATGGGTTGTTTTTGTAATTTAGTCTAACTTCCTATTAAATTACTAGGTCTAATTGGCTGGGAAGTATATTTTGCAGAGGAATTTATGCATGCTAAACAATAAACATTTTTATTAGGTAAATGAAGGAAATTAGCTAACTATATTTAAATATATTTTAGAAGTATGTTTTGCCAATATTTATTTATAACTTCTATAGTATCTGGCATACATTAGTTCTCTATATACATTTATGGAATTAAAATTTAAATTAAAATGTCAAAAAATAAAATATTATCTACCTTCTCCTGAAATAGAAATTCCATATCCTGCATTCTTACTCTTCTTTGTAATTATTAAACAGACATCTAAACACAATGTATCAGTTTAACTACTTAGACCAGTGAAAAGGTTTGTCTTTTAAAATATATATATATATATATTATATATTTAATTTCAGAGAGGAAAAGGAGAGAGAGACAGAAACATCAATAATGAGAGAGAATCGTTGATTGGCTGCCTTCTTGAAACTGAGGCATATGCATGACTGGGAATCAAAATATAACTTCCTGGTTCATAGATCAATGTGCAACCACTGAACCACACAAGCTGGGAGAAAAGGCTTATCTTACTCCTCTGTTTTCCTTAGTAAGCATGGGATTTCATAACAAAATACCATAAACCAAGAGACTTAAACAACAAAAACTTAATTCTGTCAGTTTGGAGCTGGAAGTCTAAGATCAGGATGACAGTATGGTTTAGTTCTGGTGAAAGCTTTTTTACTGTCTTGCAGATGGCTGCCTTCTTAGTGCATACTTAGATGGGGGAGAGAGTCTACAATTTATTTTTATAAAGGGACAAATCACATGATAAGGACTCCACCCTTATGACTCAGCTAAACTGAGTGTTCTCTGAAGCCCCATCTTCAAATGACATCACACTCAGCTTCAACATATAGATGCTTGAGGGAACAATTCAGTCCACAGAACCTAACTGGCCCTGATATACAAGTTTTAAGAAAGTTAATCAAGGAATCAAAAGGTCTTATGAGTGTATCATAAGACAGTCAATGGCTTCTGTGTTTCTGTAAGTAGGTTAGAATTCCATTTTAGAAATTAAAAAGAGAAATTCTGCCTGTAATGATCTACTAATATTCATAGTAACTACTTATGTACTTACTTATTTCATGTCCGGACACAGAGCAGTTAAAATCTCCCTGGGATGGGGTAGCTTCATCTCTGGTATATCCTGGAGAATCATTAGAGCCTTGCAATATCTCACAGCTATTCCAAGACCCAAGCATATTTGTAATGATTCCACAAAGATTGTTGCTGAAAGAATATAAAAAAAATATAGATCTGTAACAGATCTATATATTTTTTTATATTCTTTTAGCAACAATGATTCAAATAAACACAGTTATTAAATACTGAGTTATGGAAGACCTATAATAGGGCACAGTCCTGTCCTTCTGGAAGTCTATGAGGAGTCAGATACTTCACATAGGAGTGCAGAGATATAAATAAGAACATTGGCACAATAGGAGCATGGGATAGGAACAAATAAATCAGTCTGTGATGGAGTTAATCAGGGAAGTTTCCTTATGCAAATGATGGCTGAGTTCAGGTGACCTTTCTTTAAAATATCAACTCTACTTCTAAATTTTATCCTAAGGAGATACACACATATGAAAAAAAAATATATGTCCAAGTAGTTTCATTGCTATCTTTAAACAAAATACTTTGGAACCAACCAAAATGTTCATTAGCATAATGTAATTTAAGTAATAAGCCATCATTAAAAATGATAATATAAGCTTATATTAATTAAAAACAATAATTTCTAGGATACGGTTGGGGAAAACCAGATCACAGGTCAAATGTGAGCTGCTTTTTATATGAAATTGAATAACAATAAAATGCCTACCTGTGATTGCTTTTTACTTCTCTTTTGTATGGTTTAGATTTTATTCATTTTCCCAAATCCAAAAGAGCTGTTTGAAATGTGTAAGAATAGCTTATCTCTTAGAAAATACACTGATAGTATTGTCTAACTCATTTCTGGTAACTAGAAGTAGTACTTTAAAGACTTTTTAAATCATTGCTAATTATTGCAGGTAAATTCAATGGAGAAAACCTTTCTACAAATATTTTAATATCTCTTAATTTATGTGTAAAAATTCTGTACACACAGAATTTTATTGCCAACACTTCCAGAATAGGAATTAACCTTGCCAAAATGAGCTATTATATTAGATATTTAAATAATTAAAAAATCAAATTCTAATATTTTGACTATGAGTAAATGCATAATTTTACTTTCTCATATTTAAAAAAATATTTAATTCATTTTAAAAATATGAATATCATTCATATCTATTCTAATCTTCCACATAATTTTTCATTTTCCATATCATTAAAAAGTTAATAGTTAATAGATCATAGTATATTATAGTTTAATAGTACTTTAGAAATCACTCCATTAGTGTTAAAATAACTAATATTAAAATGTCCTGAAATTTATCCTGGCCAAGTGCTCAGTTGGTTGAAGCATAATCCTATGCACCATAATGTTGCAGGTTCAATCCCTGGTCAGAGCACATATGTAGGTTTTGGATCCCAGGTTTGGGCTACTATGAGAGGCAACCAATCAAGCTTCTGAAATCTCTCTCTCTCTCTCTCTCTCTCTCTCTCTCTCTCTCTCTCTCTCTCTCTCTTCTCTCTATTCCTATCTCTTTCTTCTCTCTGTTTCTCTCTCTCACTCTTTCTCTCACTCTAAAAATCAATAAACTTATCCTTTGGTGAGGATAAAAACCAATGCCTTGCAATTCACTTTGTGATAAATTTTATCAAAGAACATTTAAGGCAAATATAAAGTTAAAATGTAGCTATACTTAAAAGCATTACGAGTTCTATCAATTAAGACATGTAATTTAAAACTTACATATAATTTAGTTAAATTTGAAATAGGATATTCCTTTTACACTAAGAAATATCAACATCACTTCTTAATCTTCTTATTAGTTTTACACAAACTGTATTATCCTCATTTTACAAATAGGAAACAAGTTGTAAAGAGATGGTTGTCTAGTTCTTTGATTTATGTATAAAATAAAATTTGTTCCTATTCTGCTAGATTTGGGGCTGTGGTATAAAAAAATCAACAAAGTTAGATGATAATCTTGCCACTACCATACAGTAAGACAAATAAGTGATATATTTTTTAATATTAAACTAGAGTCAGATCTTGAAGAATTCAGTTTCTACCTATGATTTTGATGTACTCTTAAAATCTTGCTAGAAGAAGCTCTGATTTAGTCTCTTTATATTTTCTGCTAATTGACTTGGCCAATGGTGAGTGTCAAAACAGGAACCAAGAGGCCCCTGGTTTGATTCCCACTCAAGGCAAATGCCTGGGTTGCTGGCTTGATCTCCAGTAGGTGGTGTGCAGGTGGCACACTCTATTATTATCCCTTACTCTCTCTCTAAAAACCCAATAAAAACGTATTTGAAAATACTTTCTACAAATTTCTTTTCTAATAGGTGAGCAAAAAATGAGAAGGCAAAGAAAAAAATATTTCCTCAGGTGACTCTATACCACATTCCAAATTATCTCAGTATATTCTAATCTTCACAACAAAAAAGAGGATCTCAAACAATGCTTTGTACCTATGCATGAGTGTGTGTTTTAAATAAATCTTAGAAGAAAATTTTACTTGATTATTATGTTTGTTAAACATTCATTGCTATTAAACATTATTCTCCATATTATAGAACTAAAAAATAATTTACTTATAAATAACTTATTAAATTCCAAGCTTTAAGAGTGAAATTTTTATTGATTTTTATTATGGTTAAATTTTACAGCAAAATACATGAGGTATATATAGTATTCTAAGTTAGCTCTAGGCAGTCCTGCAAGGTGGTTCACACAAAATGTATTTTTTATGGTAAAATACAAATAGTTATTGCTACCTACTATACGTTGTTTAAAAAAGTATATCAATTGGTACAAGAAAAGTTTTCAAAATTTGTAATAAAGAAATATATTTTGCCCTGCCAGCATAGTTCAGTGGTTGAGTGTTGACCTATGATCCAGGAGGTCAGGGTTCAATTCCCGATCAGGGCATATGCCCAGGTTTCAAACTCCATTCCCAGTGTGGTGCATGTAGGAGGCAGCCAATCAATGATTCTCTCTCATCATTGATGTTTCTCTCTCTCTCTCCCTCTCCCTCACTCTCTGAAATCAAGATATATATATATACATATATATATATATATATATATATATATATATAATTCTTTTTAAATAAATATATTTTATGCTGTTTATCTTGGATTTTCCCCAAATATATTTGATCACAATATCATCTATTGATAGCCCAGGACACTAGTATTTTCCATTGGAAATTTTGGGGAAATCTAATATTATGAGTTTAAGAGAAAGAACAAATTATGTATAATTTGTAGTGTATTTGGGTTCTTTGAAGCCTAAAAACTATTGAAAATTTGATTGATTATAGCAATGTTTACTACTCCTCAGTTTAGAGAAAAACTGCAGTTCATATTATGTCTGCACCACTTATCCAGCTCCAAGGACCTAGACAAGTTGTTTTAGCTATAATTTTTTATTTCCTTTTTTATTAATAGGAGTTCCTGTTGGTAGTGATAGACTAATATACCGAGATAATAAATATTTGAGGGGTTTTTTTTGGTGTAAATCCCCTATCTCACTGTTTTGTGAGGCTGAAATACAAATTATCTATTTCCCTCATCTATTAAAAAAGGAAATAATTATTTCAACCTTAGTTTGCTGTTTTCCAAAGCATTTTTACCTTTTTTCATTTGCTCAACAATGTGTGACGTTTTAACTTTGAGTATTCTAATAGGTGTGTATTTGATTCCAATTGTGGTGTTAATTTGCATTTCCTCCATAAGCATTTATTTATATCATCATTGATCATTTATATAATTATTTTAGGGAAGTACCTGTTTAAATATTTTCTCTATTTTTAAGAGTGATATTTGAATTTATATTATTATTATTATTATTATTATTGTACTGTAAATGTTAACCATATATTCTAATTTCAAGTCTTTTATCAGTATGTGTTTTGCTAGTATTTTTTTTCCTCAGTCATATTATATTTTGCCTTTTCCTTCAATGATCACTTAGGTTTTAACTTTTAGATTGTGTCTGAGCTTAATCAAACTCCTTAAGATAATTATTTCACCTGATTTGAGTTTTTGTTCTAGCAATTGCTATAACTTCTGGAAATCCACTTATTGCTTTTCTTTTGAATATAGTATTTTGTTTTTCTCTTCAGAAGTTTTAAGAATTTTTTTTTATTTTTCAGAGTTTTGTTTTTTCCTACACACATCCAAATGTAGATTTATTTTATGCAGCTACATTGTGTTTCTTGAACTTGAATAGGCAAGAATTTGAGCAATTCTTACATATCCATAATCATCACCTACATTCCAATGGCCTCATACCATCATCTCTTAAACATATTTTGTTAGGTCTTCTCATTTTCCATCCCACTATGCTTTTTCACAATTATTTAGTTCACTAATTATCTTTTCAAGCTATGCTAAACTGTGGCTTTACCTGCTTATTAACTTCTTAAAGCAGCCTTTTTATTTCCATATAATAAACAGTTGCTTGTTTTGATTTGCTATTTTATAACTTTGCCTATTCATAAAACATATTTTCTATGGTTTTGATGATTACGGTTATTAGCCTTAGGAATTCTATTTCTCTTCTTTCAGGATTTTGAATGTATTGATAATTCATGGTAGAAATGTTTTTTCGTTTTTTCTTTTCTTTTTTTTTTGTCTTGTGCAATTTTCTCTAAAAAGTGTATTTTCAGTCGCACATTTATCTTCTGTGCAAATTTCATTCAGTCTCAGTTTGGATAATATACCTTCAAAGCATCTGACAGATGAGTAGTTACAAACTATGGAATGTATGCATCATAGAATACCACTTTGAATAAAAGGGAATGAACTATCCATACCTGAAACAACCTGCATGACTCTCTAAGGAACTATACTCTACAAAAAAAATCCAACTCTAAAAGACAGTGATCTGTAGGGTTGCATTTAAACGTTTTGAAATTACAAAATTTTAGAAATGGAGAAGATATTAGTACTTGCCAGTTACTATCAATAGGTTTGGAAGTGGAATGGAGTGATAAGGTGATTGAAGACTGGCAGGAGGTACATGGGTATCTATATTAATAAAAGCCTAGGTGGTCCTTGAGCCCTCGCAAAACACCCTCACATCATCACAAGGTGGCCGTCACAAGATGGCAGGCAGGAGAGGGCAGTTGGAGGTGATCAGGTTGGCAGGGGAGCAGTTAGGCATTAATCAGGCTGGCAGGGGAACAATTAGGAGGCAATCAGACAGGCAGGCAGGCGAGCGGTTAGGAGCCAGCAGTTTCAGATTGTAAGAGGGATGTCCAACTGCCGGTTTAGGCCCTATCCCCCGGACAGCCCCCAAGGACATCCTGTTTGGAGAGTGTGCAGGCCGGGCTGAGGGACTTCTTCCCATCCCTACCCCCTGTACACAAATTTCATGCAGAAGGCCTCTATTCTGTATAATAAAAGCCTAAGCAACTATTACAGTAGAACAACCAGAATGACCAGCTGCTATGATGCGCATTGACCACTAGGGGGCAGATGCTCAATGCAGGAGCTGGTCCCTGGTGGCCAGTGAGCTCCTACAGGGGGAGCACCACTCAGCCAGAAGGCAGGCTCACAGTGGTGGTGGATGGAGTTTCTCCAGCCTTGGCTAAGGAGCAGGAGCCTAGAGATAAGGAGCAGCAAGCAGGCAGGGGGTAAGGAGAGAAGGAGCCTGGACATCCCCCAGAGAGTCCTGGACTGTGAGACTGCATAGGTTGGGCCGAGGAACCCCCACCCCCCCAGTGCATGAATTTTGTGTACAAGGCCTCTAGTGTTATATAAGACAATAGGAAAGGTTTTCTTGTGATGTCATTGCTCAATATTTTGACAGTAGTAATGGATACAAAAATTTACACATGTGAGAAAATCATATGAAGCTTTATAAATACAAACACAAAAGTATAAGTAAAATTACAAAATACTAAATAAGACCTGTGGATTATATCAATGTCAATATCTTGGTTGTCCCATACTATAGTTTTACAAAATATAACCATTGTAATATACTGGGTAAAGTGTATATATATATATATATATATATATATATATATATAGACTTCTCTGTATTTTCTCTTATAATTTAGTGTAAAACTGCAACTATCTTAATAAAAACTTCAATTAGATACAGACTATATAAGGAAAAAAATGTTATCCACAGTCTAGGAAATGATATTTGCAACCCATATAACTAACAAGGAATTAGTGTAGAGAATATAACAAAACCTCTATAAGGTGATAAGAAAAAGGACAAAAATCTAATAGGAAAAAATTCAAGTGTAATAAATTTTACAAAAATGAATTTCATGTACCAGGCCTCTAGTATAAGAATGAGAGCTTAGGGTCAGGAAGGCTTCCTTATCAAGAGAAAATAAGTCCTAATTGTCTGTGTTGAGCTTACCACCTTCCCCTATAGTCCCTCTGGTGGCCAACACATGCACCCTTTCCCGCCAAAAAATGAAACACCTGAACTTTCCTCTCAGAGGACAGATATCTCAGAGGATAGATATAGTAGTGGGGTGGACATGTAATATGTTACATATATGCTTATGTAAAACAAAGAAAAACACATTGAACAGGAAAAGATATCACCACACATGTTCACTGAGTAAGTAAATGGTTCACTTTCTCTTTCTACTCTTGCTTTTGGTATTGACTGTTTTCATTCTCCCTCTTTGTATGTCACAGAAAGAATAGTAATGATCTGCATATAATTATTGCATGATGAAGTTACTTGAATCAAAATTTGAATATAATATAAATAACTGTTTGGGGAATATCTGTTATGTGTGGTACAGTCTTTCAAAAATATTCATTTATTGACTCTCCTCAATATGAGGTAATCTAAAGTGAAAAGCGTCATGCTGATAATTTAAATATAGTAATCTAAGAGAAAAAACAAACTGTGAAATTGAACCCTTATGGGACATATTTACTTCCAATGTAATGTTAAACCATACACCAAAAGTAAATGAAGTATAACAAAATTCAATAAGCAAATCAGGAAATATACTGACACTCTGATTTCCCCAGGTTCTCATTTTGAAAATGACTTTAAACAATAATAAAAAAAAAAACTTTAGATATAAATAGTGTTTGCAAACCTCAGTATTGAAAGAATATTCTTTGAAATGCATTTCCTATGTGGATATTGCAGAGGTTTTGCCTAAAAATTTTTGTCATCCCAAACCTGTTCTGTAAACTATTATTCTGTCAGTATTCTTTTAAATATTGTTCATTGTGTAGATTCAGCTTTTATAATTTCAAGGAGAACGTCTTAAATGAGATAGCAAAACAAAGCTACATAAGAGAGAAGCATGTTTTATATTTTGTACTAAGTGATCTTTCCTATGGCTTTTCATGTTTGCTCTTAATGTAGATACATGCATGAGTTAAGGAAGGACCTAATAAAAAATACAATATTTTAAACTTAGTTACTAGCATGACTCTTTTGCTTTACATTATTTCATATCATGGAGACTCAACAAAACAATCTCTTAAAAACTTTCTATCAAACAACATAAAATACATTTTCCAAATTATTACTAATATTGTAGCATGGGGCAGAGGGACCCAACTTCCCTATAGCCCAAGGATGCTATTGCTTACAAGCAGTTATCTTTCCCCCCCCCTAGATCAATGTTTCTCAACACTGACTGATCATTAAAAAATACCCCATAACTGCTTAAAAACTGTGGGTGTCCTGCCCCATTACCAGAGATTGAATAAGTCTGTAGTAGGGCCTTTGAATTGACAAAATATTGGGCTTACCATTATCTTTTTTCCTTTGGAATAGGCTTCCCCACATCATACACAACTTCTTTCTTTCTGTCACTATTACTAGTGTCAGAACTATCCTTTCAAAATTATAAGACAAAAATGTACGTTTAGTCTATAAATCTTGGTATGTGAATGCAAGCTAAAGGAACATAAAACTCCACATTTTTTAAAAAAGTTGTAGATTTCCTTAGTATATACTTAAAAAAGAAACAAAACCAACGTAAAACAACCTATCTAAACTTAAATCTACTCAACAGCTGTTTTGCTCCAGGCAGCACTGGCTCTCCCTCTTCACCCTGGTGAGAGACTATGTTAGGTCTTAGTCTACCTGGGACCTTGATTAATGGGAGAAATGAAAATTCATCAAGGAAATACACTCCAAGTGTAATTCTGGTTATTATGTCTGTCTATGATAACAGTCATAACATGAATTCACACTTTATTGTTCTTCCATCAGCCAGACCTAGTTTGAATTCTGGCTCAATCATTCACTGGTTAATTACTTCAGAGTAGCTGGCTAATTTCTTTGTGCCTCAGTTTCCTTATCTTCTGGGAAATAGCATCTCCTATTTTCTGTTATAAACACTTTCCATTCTGTGATCGCCAGGATGTTAAAGACTGACAACTCATGAAAGAGAAAAGATTCAAAGAATCTAAAACTACAAATCTTGTTTATAGCATGAAGCCCATTAAACTGCACTTTAAGAAGGTCCTCTTCCAGAAAATTGTATGTATGTGAGTCACTAAAGAGCATATTTGCTTAAGCAAATGTGCAGTGAGTTTTCTGTGTGATGAAAGAGCCCTAAGAATTCCATAGACTGTCCTAAGTGAGATAATCTACATAGTGTTTAGGAGAGACCCTGCCACTTATTCTAAATACTTTTCAGGTATTATTGTAGCAAAATTTGCTATTATTTAACATCAGCAAGAGATTGGAATACCTGACATATAATTCATGAAAATTAATTTAAATTATAAAAATTAATTTCTTGCTTTATGATGCTTTTATCCTGAGTCTGGCCTACTTGTAGTTCACTCTTAAATTTTAGGGTTTTTTTTGACACATTCATTTCTTGCCAGTCACATTTTCAAGGAATTGAAAATATCTTCTTCAAGATTTCTAAGGACCATCTAATTCTGTTTTCTCAATATATTGGGTCGGCAGCTAAGTAATTGCGGGTTTCACACATATATGGCTTCAGTTGAATTTTTAGGTTTGCAGACGTAGTACAAATGTAAAACACATTTTGTTATTTGATAGTTGGCTATTCAGCTGTTAATCAGTAAAAAAAGTTTTTTGATCTGTTTTGTAGTTTTCGTTTGGCGCTCTTTGAAAAATGGAAAATCAAAAGGAACATTTTCGTCATATTTTGCTTTTTTATTTCTGCAAAGGGAAAAACGCATCGCAAGCTCATAAAAAGTTATGTACTGTTTATGGTGACGAAGCCTTAAAAGAACGGCAGTGTCAAAATTGGTTTGCCAAATTTCGTTCTGGTGATTTTTCACTCAAAGATGAAAAACGCTCTGGTCGTCCAGTTGAAGTTGATGACGCCCTAATCAAAGCAATAATCAATTCGGACTGTCACAGTACAACACATGAGATTGCAGAGAAGCTTCATGTATCACATACATGCATTGAAAATCACTTAAAACAACTTGGCTATGTTCAAAAACTCGATACATGGGTTCC
The DNA here is from genome assembly GCF_964339955.1 of Pipistrellus hanaki. NCBI lineage: Eukaryota > Metazoa > Chordata > Mammalia > Chiroptera > Vespertilionidae > Pipistrellus > Pipistrellus hanaki. Next base: position 115,910,279 of record NC_140505.1, read on the forward strand.
TCACGAACTGAAAGAATCACAGTTAACGCAACGCATTAGCAGCTGCGATTTGCTAAAGAAACGTAATGAAAGTGATCCATTTTTAAAACGACTGATAACTGGTGATGAAAAATGGGTTGTTTACAACAATATCAAGCGGAAAAGATCGTGGAGCAGGCCAGGTGAACCAACTCAAACAACATCAAAAGCTGATATTCATCAAAAGAAGGTTTTGTTATCAGTTTGGTGGGATTACAAAGGAATTGTCTACTTTGAACTCTTACCACCCAACCGAACGATCAATTCTGATGTCTACATTGAACAACTAACGAAATTAAACAATGCAGTTGAAGAAAAGCGGCCCGAATTGACAAATCGAAAAGGTGTTGTATTCCATCATGACACTGCAAGGCCACCCACATCTTTGGTCACTCGGCAAAAATTAATGGAGCTTGGTTGGGATGTTTTGCCACATCCACCATATAGTCCTGACCTTGCACCATCTGATTACTTTTTGTTTCGATCTTTACAAAACTCCTTGAATGGTAAAAATTTCAATAATGATGATGATGTCAAATCGTACCTGATTCAGTTTTTTGCTAATAAAAAACAGAAGTTTTTTGAACGTGGGATTATGATGCTGCCTGAAAGATGGCAAAAGGTCATTGATCAAAATGGGCAATACATTACAGAATAAACTTATTTAGTTCCATGAAAAAATTGTCTTTGATTTTCTTTAAAAAATCCGCAATTACTTTACTTAGTTGCCGACCCAATAAATAGTTGAGTTTGTAGTGGACTCACTACAAAAGCCTGGAAAACTATGTTTTTCAAGAATCCTTTATAACACAGTTATTTTGTACATTGATTTATGATTTCCTTCAAAAAGTAGCACAGCATTTTATATAAATGATGTCTTCTAATAACATCTGTACTACAATAACTCTTTCACTGGAAAGATCTTTGGAGTTTTATTTGAAAACCGCATGTGTGAAACAAAATACTGTATTCTGACTTTTACCATCCATGTGAAATGTCACCTAATGTAATTCTGTTGGTTTCTGAATAAAGGTACTTCAGTTTTAAGCACCAGAAATCAAGTGTAGCCTACTTAAGAGAAACAAAAGAAATTCATTGAAAGAATTCACGGTAATCCATAGATCAAAGGTAAAGCAAAACAACTACATCTTGCAAAGTACAGGATACAGGGACATTTGCAGGAATAAGAGAGGCATCTGCCTATGATATTGCAATTGGTGTGTGTCAGCTCCTCCCTTGGTCTCTCCTTGTGGCAATGCCTGAGATTCAAATTCCTGATAGAGAGGATCTGGATGGTCCTTAGTGAAAAGTCAGTATTTTCAAAAGATAATTCTGGATGTTTTTATACAAAATAAATAAACAAGAACAAAGGTCAATAAAAGCAGTTAAGAGATATAAGATGAACAAAAAGAAGAGATCCTCACTCTAGTACCTAACCTAAACTCTTTACATGGATATGCAAATCTCTTTTCTTTAAAACCCTAATTTATTTCTTTTAAGTCTCCCCTTGTTTAATTCATCTGTCCATGACCTATTCTCTAGTCAATCTGCAGAATTTCTTCTGAACATATTCCTCACATTTCTAACTTTGGTAGCTGCTACAGGAGTTTCCTCTTCCTTGAATGACCCACATGATCTATTGAATTTTTTCCATCAAGTTTTAGCATAATTCTTTCTTCAGAGTTATTTCCCCATCCTTTCTTAAACATAAATTCCTTAAAGGCAGGATTCATATTTATATAAAAAAGCAAAGTAATGTTGTGACTTGAACAAATGTAATATTGAATTAATATGTGGTCAGTGTTTGAAGAAACAATTGCCACATTCTGGCAAGACCTTCTTTACAATATCTCATATTTTTTTTTAATGATTTTCCAGTCCTATGCTATCAGTTCATGTTCTATTATTATTTCTCAATTATTTCCTATTAGTCTCCATGCTCATACATTTTTTCCACACTAGCCTTTACAAAACATATTAATACCCTTCTCATAATTTTATCTTCCTCTTGCTTATTGATTGAAAATTTATTTTAATCATACAACTTTCTGGAATCCCCTTGCAGCCTGTATTTCTACATCTACTTACTCAGTTGACTAATTCAACAAAGTAGTCATTCATTCATTATTTTCACTCATTTCTTATCCATTTTCTTTAACTAAGCCTACATTCCAGCATAGCAGGGCTGCTTTCTCTCAGCTATTATACACGATTTCCCACATTTTAAAACATACGTTGTCTGGAATAGCTTAGAAATCAGCTTGTTCACATCATACCCGTGTGTTTCAAAGCCTTTCTTGAAATTGTAATTTATTTGCTTTTTAAGCCAAAATTTAAATATCACTTCAAACTAACACTTAGGAATGCAAAGATGAATAACCTGCAGCCTGTTTCCCAAGTTCAAGAGAGGCAAGAAAGTAGGGAGGCAATTTCAATATGGGATCTTACCCTGATAGAGGTATGTTATTAACAATTATGTATTATCATTGATGAATGATATTTGATGGATATTAGAGGATAAAGAAGGTTTTCAGAAAGAAACCTGTATATATTTATAAACTCCTAGGAAAATGTTATATTGTTAGAAGCCATAATAGTGAAGGCTAAGACAGAAACATGTGCCCAGATGTGGGACATGAGAGAGAGGATCTTTTTGAAAAGCTCATTTCTTAGTAGGCCAGAAGTTTAGATTTGAGGAGAATAGTTCTAAGGTGAGTTTATCGTATATATAAAGAGCCAGAGTCCATAATGACCAAGGCTCTACAGCCAGTGCTGGTGCAGTGACTATTTTAGTATCAGAGCAAGGGACTATTGTTATTCATTATCTTGAAATCAATATATTAATTTCATTTTTCCAGCGAATAAAGACAGATATTCATGATAGCTTAGTTTATCATATTTGAATGGTAAATAGTACATGAAATAGCTCTATCATTTAGCTACTGTATTTATAAAATTATTCCTGGCAACTAATGCTATAATCCATGTAAATAAGAGGGGTATTAAGAACAAATATTTTACCAGTTAATAAACATCCATTCTAATTTTATATCATGCATTGAGGAAATGACCAGATATGTCTAATTACAAGCATTTAATAACTGTTTTCTCATATCCACCCAAGGCTCCCTATAATCATTTCCATTCCTTTAACAATGCTGAATGAATTATCTTTTTAAAAAATAAATTCTCTAACACTTTTACTTTAAGCATATGGGCACAGACACTGAACTTTTCCCTAGGGTTAAAATTAGCAAGTTCCTGTCTCTACTTCCTCTTGCAACCACTCTCTGCTGCAGCTAGACTAGCCTTCTTTCAATATCTTTTACCCACTATGACATTCATGCATTCCTTCAATGAAATTTTTTGCCTCTGCCATGGTTGCAATTTCACTGGTATTTGAAAGTACATGAACATTTGTTTTTCTTCCTAGACTGTGAACTTCAAGAAATTGTGCACAGTATCTCTTTTGCTTACAGTTGTGTGTTCTCTGTGCTGAGCACAATTAAAATATATGTTTTTAAGAATAAATAATGGATGAATAAATACTTTGGGTTCCATGTGCTCTGTGTGATCTCACCCCTAACTGCCCTCTCCTGCAGGCCTGATCTTGCCCCCAACTTCCTTCCTCTGCCAGCCAACTTGGCTCTGATTGGTCAGTTTCTATGCCAGTCAGCATAAAAAACTCTGCCTTCTAGGAGCCATTGGCTCCTCATAGTTCACCTAGTTTTGGTTCTGATTAGTTGGCTTTTATGCCAATCAGCACCTTTGGGCCTATCAACAGGGCTTGATCAGAAAGGTGGGGCTGATCAGCAGCCCTGGTATAGGCTTGGAGAGAAATGGAGGTGTGGCCACTGGCCAGACTGGGAAAGAAAGAGAGAGGCAAGTCCTGATCCAACATTGCCACAAAGGAAATTTATCAGTCCCTGCTTCTCTTTGGCCCTGATTTGCAGCCTCCTCAGCAGTCAGTTTGGGGCCACTGTCCCTATAGCTGAAACAGTCAGTGCTGGGTTGCCATGGCAGCCCAGTACTGACTGTAGGATTGACTTATGGTTGGTCAAGCCTTGGTTTCTATCAGACATTACGACCCAGGGTATTTATATATTAGGATTAGAAAGCAGAATAATGTAGGGGGGAAAGCCTCTGTTTTAGAATTAAGCATAAAACTACCTTGTAATGTATGATAGCTAAGCTGCTCACTTGATGTGTGTTCTCTTAAAACATATATATTTTTTTTATTTTCCCCTTCATACAAAAAGTAACACTTAAAAATTATACACACACACACACACACACACACACACACACACACATATATATATATATCAGGCATAATTGTCTTATTATTTTGACAGAGGTTTTATTTGTTTAATTTTGTTAGTATTGGTTATGGCTTGTTTTATATTGAGTTGGTTATTTAAACATTTATTTTTATTTTATTAAAATTAATTTAGGGTTTCTTTTTAGAAAAACTAGAATTATTAGTATATCTATCTCTAAGTCATATTATTATAGTTTCATAATGTGCAGAAGAATTTAAAAGGTTTTGAAAACATAAAGATAAAATTACATGTTAGGTAGGAAAGACACTTTCTAGAGATCCTATCCTCAACATTGGTAAATATGTAATTTAACCACAGGGTTAATTCAAATTACACAAGTTTATGCCCTTTTTCTTGTTATTTGTCACTAACTAGCTTAGCAGCAGTGAGTATGTTAGTGGCATATGTATAAAAATAGGTCATCTTTGCTAATTTTGAATATAGCAAGCACCTCTTTTCTTAAGAATGTGGTTATCAAATTGACCCTGGGGATAATTGTAGGTCTGCCAAGTTTGTTAAATTATGTATTTATAGATGTTTGGCTTTATTTTAATGCCTACATTTTTAGTACTAGAATAGAACAAGCTATTTTCTTAAATTCTTTCAAGTCTCTCTTCCATCAGCTTCCATTCTTCAAGTCAATTTCAGAAAAGAGAAATTCCTCAAGGAGCAAAGTACCTTCATTCTTTGGTGTCTTTTGTAAAATACATGTAACTGAATTTTTTTCTCTGTCCTTATATTCTTTTATTAACTATCTCAGACTCTCTCTATGCCCACCCCCTCTCTCAACACACACACACACACACACACACACACACACACACACACCACTTGAGTGAGTGAAGATGGAAAATTAGAAGTACTCTGTGACATTAAAACATTTGATATTGATGTTTTACATACAATTTTATTTTCCTTCAACTCTATTCTGAAAATGGTATTATCCTCAATTTAATATGATAGAAAAGTCATTTGAGGGAGAAAGGGGCTTTGATTATTAACCTACAGAGCTGGGATTTGAATCAGTTCATCTGGACCCACAGACTATACTCACCTTACCTCCATCCTTTAGAAGGAAAAAAAATAAGAAAAAAATATATGTAGATGATTTTATTTAAATATAGTTTTATTGATTTTAAAGAAGAAGGGAGAGGGAAAGATAAAAACATCAGTTATGAGAGAGAATCATTGGCTGCCTCCACATGCCCTTCACTGGGGCTAGAGCCTACAATCTGAACATGTTCCTTGACCAGAAATTGAACCACGACCTCCTGGTTCATAGATCAATGCTCAATCACTGAGCCATGTCAGTTGTGTATAAAGAAATAATTGCTATAGAGGTTACATGATAAGTATTATTCAGAATTTAGAGTTCCATGTAGAGAATTAATTTAAAAAATATATAGGAGACTAACATTGCACATGCAACTATTTTCCTAATTTTATCAGTGGTTCTTTTAGGACTTAAGGTAGTCTTCCTATTCAAATATGCAGAACACACTTGAAAATATACATGTTTTTAAATCTCTGAAACAGATCAGCAGTATGGAGTCAACTCCAATTTTTGTATTTCCTTTTAGACTGAAAGGCATAGCTTCCTTTACTATATATTTTACTTCTCAAGTTTCTCCATCCCAGATACCTAGCTTTCCAAAACTAACACCCTTTAATATGAGGAAATCTGTGCCAAAGACAACTTGGAACTTTCCCAACCTCAAGATTCACAGGCTCTGGCTGTCTCTAATTCATTATCTCTTACTTATTCATCAGTGACTTAAGCCAAACACTGACCAGGCCAAAATACTTTTTTAAACATTAAATATATTGGGGTGACATTGGTTAATAAGATCACATAGGTTTTAAGTGTACATTTACATGATCTGTATATTGCATTGTGTGCCCACTACTCAAAGTCAAATAATCTTCTGTTACCATATATTTAGCCTTCTTTACCCTTTACTACCACTCTACCCATTTCCTTCTGGTAACTATCATATCGTCTGTGTCTATGAGATTTAGTTTTGCATACCACATATGAGTGAAATCATATGATTCTTAACTTTTACTGACTGACTTATTTTGCTTAGCATAACATTTTTAAGGTCCATCCATGTTGCTAATGGCAGTATTTCACCTTTTCTTATATTCAGTCCTCTATCACAGGACACTTTGGTTGTCTCCATGTCTTGGCCACTATGACTAATGCTGCAATGAACATAGGGGTGCATATATATTTGCAAATAAATGTTTTCAAGTTCTTCAGGTATATACCAGAAATGGGTCATATGTTAGCTCTATTCTTAATATTTTGAGGAACCACCATACTATTTTCCATAGTGGATGTACCAGTCTACATTCCCACCAGCAGTGAATGAGGGTTCCTTTTTCTTCACAACCTCTCCAACATTTGTTATTGCTTGTCTTGTTATTAATAGCCATTCTATCAAGGTGGTTTCTCATTGTAGTTTTAATTTGCATTCCCCTAATCGCTAGTGAATTTGAGGATCTTTTCATAAATCTATTGGCAATTTGTATGTCTTCTTGAGAGAAGTGTCTGTTCATGTCTTCTGACTAATTTTTAATTGGATTATCTGTTTGGCATTGAATTGTATGAATTACTTATATATTTTAGATATTAAGCCCTTGTCATAGTGATTGTCTACAAATATAATCTCCCATTGGTTCATTTCATTTTTGTTTTATTGTCAGTTCTTTTGCTGTGTAGAAGCTTTTTATTTTGATACAGTACCATTCATTCATTTTTGCCTTTACTTCCCTTGACTTTGGGGTCAAATTCATAAAATGTTCTCTATGACCAAGGTCTATACATTTAATACATATTATTTTTAATGTAATTTATTATTTCAGGTCTTATATTTAGGTTTTTGATCCATTTTTAATTACTTTTTTTTCTTTTTTACATGGGACAAACTGTAATCTGGTTACATTCTTTTGCATGTGGCTTTCCAATTTTCCCAGTACCATTTACTGAAGAAGCTTTCCTTTCTCCATTGAATGTTTTTGGCTCCTTTGTCAAAAATTATTTGCCCACATACATGTGCTTTTATGCCAAAGCAAGTTGTGAAAGAGGTAATCCAGTCTAATTCTGATAAATTATCTGTGAATAAATTAGATATTCTTTTAGCAAAAAATCATCAATACTGCAACAAAGCAGTGACAGAATTCACAAGCTGTTTAATTATTGGAATGTACCAGAAAAATCGTTTTTATAACCATGGTAAACATACTAAATCAAATTTTCCAGCACTATAAAACTTATATTTGGATTTAATAAGAATGGCTGGGACACATCACTAAACATTATACAGCATGTGACTTGGCAATTTGCCATAAACATTCATACACTAATCTTTCTGAAGTAGGTAAGTTAGTCCTCTTAAATTATTTATAAAGGCCTAAACAGGTCATAGGTAAAAGTTTAGTTAGCTATAAATTTTAGTTAAGAAGAAATTGTTTTAAATATAATTTTGTGTTATGTAGATAATGGACAGTCAAAATAAATGAAATCTTTTCATAATTGATATTCTTGGATGCCTATTAATTATTATCTTTTTAAAAAGTGTTACTTGATTTAGGCACATAAGAGGAATAGAAAAGAAATAATCTAATATGTAAAATACTATACTAAGGAGTTCCACATATTTTAGCTAATTAGTTCTTAAAACAATTATTAAAAATAATATTTATATTGTATAGATAGTAAAACTGAAGCTTATAAATATACATGGTTACCAGTTCACAAGCGAATATTATTCTTTAGTACTTTTAATTCTCTACAAGCTGATATTAGGCTCTGATAAAGATACCAATTTAAATGCTATTTAGAAAAGGCATTTAGTTATTTTGAACAAGTTTACTTCCCTTGTTAAGCTATAATCCACTTGAGTGGTTAGATAACATCTTACATATAACCTGCACAAAGTGAATAAAGGACCTCATACCTGAAAATACTTATCTAAATTTAGTCTCAAAATAAAATAATTTATTATGAGTACACTTATACAACCATAACTTTTAGTAATATTTAATTAATATAATTTTTGTAAATATCCACTTAAATGTAATTGATCCAAAACTGATTTTCAAAAAAATCTCTATTTCTGCCCTGAGAAATCTCCAAAATCTGTTTTATATTCACACTTTCACCTTAACTCAAGTGTTTATTTACACACAATTATTTTTTTAGTGCAACGTTCTAAATTTTTAAGAGTCATAGATAATGATGTATTCAGTCAAATTCTTATGGATTGTTCCTTGAATTGTTTTATATACAACAATCTATTGTGCAATATAATGAGGGTGGAGGAACTCACGCTTGATAAATCTCAGGTAATTGCACTTATACATAGATTTTTAAATATACTCAAAACTTTATGAAGTTGGAAAATAAGAATGTGATAAATTACATGATCTAGCAAAGGATAAAAACATATTGTGCTTGTGTAACTCAGACATCAGCCTACCATTTTCCTTTCAAAGGTTATTATCTACACATTAAATATTAGTGACTCTATGAGATGTTTTCTAAACTTCTTCAAAAAGGTTAGATTTGCCTTCCTATACTACTTTTATAGACCTCTGTAATAGAACCTTTCCTATTTCAGTTTATTTATTTTTTATATGTCTGACGTCCCAATGAGGCTTTCACATCATAAGGAACTGGGAAAATACCTTTTTACATATGATTTTGTAGTAGACACTCAATAAAAAATTTGTGTTAAGTTGATAAATAATTATATTAATTTATGAATACATTTGTATTTAATTTTATTATAGCATTATATATTGCTATGTGTAATAGCAATTGCATATATAATACTTATATTTTTATTTGTATTAATTATATACATGAATAAAATAAATGAACATACTTACCTTTATCTACATAGCTTTATGTTTAGCTATAGAATTTTATACTATGTTCAGTAGAATGGTAAATTTATTCTAAATATTTCCTCCTTAAAAAAACAGAGAGGTGACTGAATAGTTTTCTAATCCATAGGAGGAGAATTTGTAGACACGCAAAGACTTTTAGAGTCATTTGCAATGCATTTCATGACTTATTTTCACTAAATAGAAGCATCCATTTACTAAAGGTCTGTTGCCTTTCATAATAAAATGTATAGATTATTAAAAGATAAGGCTTTGACATATTTATAAAAATTAACCACTAAACAATTATTTCTGTATAAGTTTACTCGACATATAGACAATCTATTGGGTCGGCAGCTAAGTAATTGCGGATTTTTTAAAGAAAATCAAAGACAATTTTTTCATGGAACTAAATAACTTTATTCTTTAATGTATTGCCCATTTTGATCAATGACCTTTTGCCATCTTTCAGGCAGCATCATAATCCCACGTTCAAAAAACTTCTGTTTTTTATTAGCAAAAAACTGAATCAGGTACGATTTGACATCATCATCATTATTGAAATTTTTACCATTCAAGGAGTTTTGTAAAGATCGAAACAAAAAGTAATCAGATGGTGCAAGGTCAGGACTATATGGTGGATGTGGCAAAACATCCCAACCAAGCTCCATTAATTTTTGCCGAGTGACCAAAGATGTGTGTGGCCTTGCATTGTCATGATGGAATACAACACCTTTTCTATTTGTCAATTCGGGCCACTTTTCTTCAACTGCATTGTTTAATTTTGTTAGTTGTTCAATGTAGACATCAGAATTGATCGTTCGGTTGGGTGGTAAGAGTTCAAAGTAGACAATTCCTTTGTAATCCCACCAAACTGATAACAAAACCTTCTTTTGATGAATCTCAGCTTTTGATGTTGTTTGAGTTGGTTCACCTGGCCTGCTCCACGATCTTTTCCGCTTGATATTGTTGTAAACAACGCATTTTTCATCGCCAGTTATCAGTCGTTTTAAAAATGGATCATTTTCATTACGTTTCTTTAGCAAATCGCAGCTGCTAATGCGTTGCGTTAACTGTGATTCTTTCAGTTCGTGAGGAACCCATGTATCGAGTTTTTGAACATAGCCAAGTTGTTTTAAGTGATTTTCAATGCATGTATGTGATACATGAAGCTTCTCTGCAATCTCACGTGTTGTACTGTGACAGTCCGAATTGATTATTGCTTTGATTAGGGCGTCATCAACTTCAACTGGACGACCAGAGCGTCTTTCATCTTTGAGTGAAAAATCACCAGAACGAAATTTGGCAAACCAATTTTGACACTGCCGTTCTTTTAAGGCTTCGTCACCATAAACAGCACATAACTTTTTATGAGCTTGTGATGCGTTTTTCCCTTGCGGAAATAAAAAAGCAAAATATGACGAAAATGTTCCTTTTGATTTTCCATTTTTCAACGAAAGCCAAACAAAAACTACAAAACAGATCAAAAAACTTTTTTTACTGATTAACAGCTGAATAGCCAACTATCAAATACAAAATGTGTTTTACATTTGTACTACGTCTGCAAACCTAAAAATTCAACTGAAGCCATATGTGTGTGAAACCCGCAATTACTTAGTTGCCGACCCAATATTATATTGACTCTCTTTTTTTTTTTTTTTTTTGTGTGTGTGTGTGTGTGTGTGTGTGTGTGTGAGTGAATAATTCTCTCTTATTTCCCAGTATTGGTTGTCTGTGGGGTGTTACCTTATCACATAATAAAACGCTCAGGAACTCTCATTATAGATCTGACCCTATTTTAAATCATTAATCAGGGGAGGGCATTTGGGAAGCACCAGGCCTGCAAGGGAGGGCAGTTGGAGGTGATCAAGCCTGCAGGGGAGGGCAGTTAGGGGTGACTAGGCTGGCAGAGAAAGGAAAGTGGGAGCAAACCGGCTGGCAGGGGAGTGGTTAGGGGGCGATCAGGTTTTCAGGCAAAAGAGATTAGGGGCAATCAAGAAGGCAGGCAGGTGAGCAGTTGGGAGCCAGTAGTCCTGGATTGGAGAGAGTGCAGGCTGGGTTGAAGGACACCCTCCCCTCCCCCCCTGCAAAGCCCTGTGCATGAATTTTGTGCACTAGGCCCCTAGTCCTGTATAATTTCAGAAGTTTAGGCAGCCTTCCATGATTTTGTCCTGTCTCTACATAACTTAATCTAAATTGGCAGTGTTTTGTCTGGTATATAATTCTCAACCTCTTAGCCTCCTATTCAATTCATAAAGGTCCAAGCCATTAAACAATAGAATCTTCTGCAGATCTTTTCTAAAAAAAAAAAAGCCCCACATGATTTTATGATTGCAATGTGCTTTTTTATTCAAGGCAAATGCTGAAAGGTGTAAAAATCATGACACAATTTTTTTCTGGTAACTTAATTGATTTTATTTTTTGTTATGTCACCATAAACCTTTGTGTTCTTATTAAATTTCTTGGAGTGATATTGTTTAATAAAATTATATTGGTTTCAAGTGTATAATCCTTTAATACAACATATTTATATTAGATTGTGTACCCCCCACCCAAAGTCAAATCTTCTGTCACCATATTTTTGACCCCCTCTATCTTTTACTACCCTCCCACCTACTTCCCTCTATAACCACCATACTGTTGTCTAGTTTTTTGTTTGTTTGTTCATTTGTTGCTTTCAGTTATATCCCACATATACATGAAATCATATGGTTCTTAACTTTTTCTGTCTGACATTTCATTTTTTCCCCTGGTTTCTGCTGAAATGGTTGAATGCATCCATAAATCTCATGTGCACTATTTTTAGCAAATGGTTACTGAGACATACACTTTATATTCTCTCCAGAATATGCTTTCTTATTTTTTGCAATATGAATCGGCAAATACTTCCAAAATCTTCAAATCCTGGTTCATTTTTGTTTGTTTCTTCTTCAGCTTATCTATCTCCTCTCACATTAAAAAAAATCTTTATTGTTTAAACTTTAAACTTTAAAGTATTATATGAGTCTCCTTTTCCCCCCATTGACCTCTATCCAGCTGCTCCCACCCCCCCCAGCACATGCCCTCACCCCCCACACCCCACTTTCTGTGCCTATTGGTTATGCTCATATACAAGTTCTTTGGTTGATCTCTGATACCTCTCCCCACCCCTCCACCTTCACTCATAGGTTGAACAACTGTTCTGTGCTTCTGTGTCTTTAGCTCTATTTTTGTTCATCAGTTTATGTTGTTCATTATATTCCACAAATGAGTAAGATCAATGGAAACTAAGGAGAAAATAAACAAATGGGACTACATAAAAATAAAAAGCCTCTACACAGTAAAAGAAACCAAGAACAAAACAACAAGAAAGCCCACTGCATGGGAGAACATATTTGCCAATGTTATCTCTGATGAGTATTTAATCTCTAAAATTATAGGGAATTCATACAACTTAACAAAAGGAAAATAAGCAATTCAATTAAAAAAATGGGCAAAGGACCTAAATAGACATTTTTTGAAAGAGGACATATAGAAGGCCAAGAGACATATGAAAACATGCTTGAAGTCCTCTCACATTTTATTTTAAGCAGCTAGTAGAAACCAGGCTATCCCTTCAACATCATTCAAATAATTTCCTCTGCTAATACACAAGTTCATTGATTACAAGTTCTACTTTCTATAAAACGATAGAATACATTTCAGCCAATTTCTCTGCCACCTTTTAACAAGAATCACCTATTCTCCAGCTTCCAATAATGTGGCCCTCATTTTTGTCTGATACTTGAACATTAATTTTTCTATCATATCATTTTCATAATGATATATGTAATCTTAGATAATAGAAGTTTTATCCAAAGCTCTAATCTTTTCTCCCTGAAGCATCACCAAAATTGCCTGTTTTCTAACTCATATTTTATTGTTAATACTATTACAGCACCCTCTCTTCCCCCACTTTATCCACTTCCACCCAACCTTCCCCTCTTTCCTCTGGCCATCATCTTACTGTGTCTGTGTCTGTGGGTTATACAAATATGTTCTTTATCTAATCCATTCACCTTCTTTCATCCAACCTCACCTCTACCCTCTGACAGCTGTCAGTCTGTTCCATGTATTCATGCATTTGTTTTTATTTTGGTCATTAGATTCCACATATAAGTGAAATCATATGGTATTTGTCTTTCTCTGACTGGCTTATTTCACTTAGAATAATAAACTCCAGATCCATAAGAATCCCCCTAAAAAACAATCAGAAAGAATAATGCATTGCTACATTCATAGCAGCATTATTTACAATAGCCAAGATCTGGAAGCAGTCCATGTGCCCATTAGCAGATGAGTGGCTAAAAAAATCTGTGGTGCATTTATACAATGGAATACTATTCAGCTGTGAAATAGAAAGATCTCTTACCAAAATTGCCTTTAATATCCATATTTCCACCAGCATTCTTTTCAAGGCAATCTAAATTTTTCTAGCACATGTCTAAATTCTCTTCCAGCCTCTATTCATTACCCAATTCAAGCGATGTTGATATTTTTAAACATTTAATACTAATAACCCAGTGCATAAAATTTGTGTGCATTAAAAGGGAATTAATTAGAAGAAATAATTTAATATTGCTATTTGCCCTTTCTCTATATAGAAGTGTCAGAGATGAAAGAAAATTAGTAAAATGTATATCTAAACCTTCCTCCTGTCAGAGTCTCAGGCTCACCACAGGACCAGAGTTAAGTCCCTGCACACCCACATGCACCTGAAAATTATGTGAGGCCCAGACACAGCCAGCACCCACCCCCCAATTGGGGTAGATCCAGACCCAGCCAGTCCCACCCTTGTCAAGCTCTGCCTGGCAGGAGGTGTAGCCTCAGGTCCCCTGGCCTGGAACCAGGATAGGGGGCATGGCCTAAGGTCCTCCAGTCCAGGGCTCGGGGTGTGACTTGAGTTCCTCCATCAAGCCCTGCCAGGTGGGGGACATGGCCTGAGATTTCCTGTCAGGCTCCCATGAGGCAGGGGGCGGGCACAGCCTCAGGCTTCCCAGCCCAGCATTGGAGGGGGGCATAGCCTCAGATCCCTCATCAAGCCCCGCTGGGCAGGGGCCCAGCCCAAGCAGTTCTCCTTACCCTGCACCGGGGGTGCACCTTGAGGTCCCCTGTCAAGCTCAGCCATGCAGGGGGGCACAGTCTCAGGTCCCCTGACCTGGTGTTGGGGAGGGGTCATGGCCCAAGGTCCCCAATCAAGCCCCACCGGGTGGGGTGTGTGGTTTGAGATCTCCTGGCCTGGTGCCTGGGTGGGGAGCGTGGCCTGAAGTCTCCTATCAAGCCCCACCTGGTGGGATACAACTTGATGTCCCCCCGCCTGGCGCTGGGGTGGGGGGATGTCCCCCAGCAGCGCTGGGGTGGGGTGGGAGGTCCCCTAGCCCAGTACCAGGACAGGAAGTGCACCTCGAGGTCCTCCATCAAGCCCCACCAGATTGGGGAGAGGGACAGCGTGGCCTGAGGTCCCCTGTCAAGCCCCACAGGGGCAGGGGAGGGCATAGCCTCAGGTTCCTGCTGATTGCTTATTAAGGCTCCTTATGGGAGCGTGGCCTCAGCTGTGGGTGCAGCCATCTTTGTGATGGAGTGATGGAGTGTTAGCATATTCCCTCTTTATTAGATAGGATAGCAACAACCCACTTCTCAATTTTAATTCTGAATTAGTTTGCTATCCTGTTATAACAAGTTACTGCAGACTGTTATGACTTAAATAACAAGTTTATTATCTCAGTTTTGGAGGGTAGAAGTCTAAGATGAAGGTGTCAGTGGGGTTGGTTTTTCTGAGTGCTGGAAAGAATGGATCTGTTCTAGGAATCTCTCCTTGGGTTGCAGATATTTGTCTTCTCCCTGTGTCTTTACATTGTCTATTTCTTTAAAAAGTTGAATAGTCAACAAAATTATAAAATAATATTAATTAGTTATAGGTATGTAATAGGTACTCTTTTCCAGAATTATACTAATATTGAGAAATTAAATGTATTAATTATTGTAAATCATACATATTTTCTGAGAAATGTTGTATTGATAGAAACTTGATGTAACAGGTGCATTAATGCAGTTGTTGCTCACTGTCCACACTATTGTTATGACCATAAAATGTATATAATGAAACTTTGCTTTTTTTCTTATTTGCTTATGGAAGACCAATGAGAATTCTATGCAAAATTTCCTTTTTTTTTTCTTGAATGAGGCTAAATAGATCTCATTAGATCATAAATGTTAACACCAAACTTTAAGTCACACGCTGTCTAATAGTATAACACCAATAATGCCATTACTCTTGACTGTGTTCTAAGTATATAAATCTTAAATATGTCCTCAGTGTGATTATAGTTACCAGTTACACAGCAACTCCTATGGATCTGGCATCTTACAGATTAACCATATACAACACACACACTTCATACACACATTTTATTGAGTACAAGTTGTCATGCCTGTCCCTTTATCAATTACAATTTATGCTTAGATTACAAAATGCTTAAAACTGTGCCAAATAATGTAAATTACATTATTGAAATTCTACAGAATTCATATAAATTATTTTTATTATTATTGAAATCAGATCTGGACACTAGTAAAAACTATGAAATGATTTCTGCCCTTTAGTTTGTAATTTACTTTGGCATGTAATAAAGGTACAAAATATTAATAAAATCCACTAGAACATATTAATTGGTTGTCAAATAAGCTCTATATTTAATCACTATAAATTTAGAAATGGTGGTGGTAAAATAAAAAAATACAATTCTGAAAGGAGCAGACTATCAAGTTATTACCATCTCCAGCTTCCAATAAAAACTTGTAAAGGCACAAGTTAATTAAGAATAGTAGAATAGATTCATAATTCTGTTTAAAAGCCAGAGAGATAGATCTTATCTTTGCCTTGTTTCTTCCTTGTCGTTTAAATACAGATCTATGTTTTGAATCACATTTAATATTTTTCTCTTTATAATTTATCTTTGTGGTTTCAGTAAAATCAAACATGAACAAGAGGATGTACTTCATTATACTCTTTAGAACAATAGCAAAGCCCTTGATATGCTTATTTTGTTATTCTTTGTTCCCTTCTTCTCAAAGTATCAGAAAATTCAATAGTTACATTTTGTAATAAAGTGTCTTGAAGAAGCATATATTCCACAGGAAGCAGAAATACATGTTGTAACTCAGTATCTTATTTATATTTAATACCTGCAGACTAGAATTTTTTTGTTTTGTTTTGTTTGCTTTTCATTTGAAAATGGCAGAAAAGAGCACTCAGCATCATCAATGTGACTTTTTTCATTTGTCTGCTTTGAACCCACTACTGCTTTGTGGCGACCTTTTTCTATTTTGGAAATATGTCCAGTGTTTATTTGTTAACAAGTGCTTAGTGAAGCCTTCAAAGAGGGATAAAATATATTTTAGTATTAAAAGTATTGTATGAAAGGCTTCTGCTTTGTCTTAAAATGTATCATAAAAATACTCAACAGGTTTTTCCTAACTTTATTGGGAAAAATGCTGACTAACACAGATGTAAAACACTGACCATTATAATAACAGAAATTTTCTCTTGCTGGTTTGAAAAAGTGAGCTGCATAATATAGATGCACAGTATGTGACTAGATACTGAGGAAGTCCTCTGGCAGATAGAGACTCTAGCTGTTGGCAGCTGGTAAGTAATTCTGCAATCTCAATTTTGCTAACCACTTGAATGAAGTTGGAAGAGAATCTCCATGACTGCAGTATTCTAAGGCCCTAGCACAGGACTTAGCTAATCCATTGTAGTAGACTGAATAACAATTTCCCCCAAATATCCACATCATAATCTTTAGAACCTATGAATATCAACTTAAATGGCAGAGAATTTGCAGATATGATTCAGTTAAGGATCTTAAGAGGCCAGGTTAGCCTGAATTATCTGGGTGGTCACTAGATGCAATCACAAAAGAGAGAGACAAGCAAATCAGGATAATAGAAGGCAATGTGAAAGTGGAAGCAGAGATTTGGAGTGATACACTCTGAAGGTGGAAGAGGGAGCCACAAGCCAAGGAATGTAGGTGGCCACTTAGAGCTGGAAAAGAGCCCCATATCTTCCCTGAGAGCATCCAGAAGGAATCATGGGTGCCAACATCTGGTACCTCAGTTTTAGTTTAGTAAATTTGACTTCAGATTTCCAACAACCAGAAATACAACAATAAAAATGTGTTGTTTCAAGCAACTAAGTGTGTGGTAATTAGAGCAATAATAGGAAACTAATCCACTCATGCCCATGGAAACCACCTTGATCCATGGCAACAGTGAAATAATACATTTGCATTGTTTTTGACAACTAGATTTATGGTAATTGTTATACAACAATAGAAAGCAAGTGCAGTGTCTTCATAGATAATTAAAATTGTCCCACAACAATATTTAACCCCAAACTACCTCCATACTTTCTCCTCATCAACCAAAATTAACTAATAATTAAGTCAGAGTAATTTAGTTATAGACATCTGAAGACAATATATGACCACTCTACTTGTATCATTCATCAAGTCAAGCATAGCCTTTCACCTTATTTCCTTTTACTAAATGCTATCATACAATGAGGATTGCCTTAACAGTTCATAATGCTATAATAAATTACCATAAACTGAGTGGATCGAACAACAGGCATTCACTTCTCACAGTTCTATAGACTGAAGGCCCAAGATTAAGGTTGCCAACATGGTCTCATTAGGATCAAGGCCCTCTTCCTGGTTTACAAGTGGACTTGTGATGGTATCCCCACGTGGAGGAGAGAAACATTGGACTAGCTTTATTCCTCTTCTTATAAGGACATCAACTCCATCATGGAACTTCATCCTAATAACCCAATTATCCCCCAAAATCCCACCTTCTAATACCAAATTTATTAGGGGTTAGGTTTTCAAAATAAGAACTTTGAGGGGACACAAACATGATGTCTATAATAAACACCAATCCTAAAACCCAACTTTCCTAAAATGTTATGCCCAAATTAGAATTTTTTATATTGGGACACAATTAAATATAATAAATTACACATACAGTAGTATCCCCTTGTCTTCCCAGTGGATGCCTGAAACACGGATGATGCTGAACCCTATAGCATAGTACATTATTTGATATACACTGAGTGGCCAGGTTATTATGATCTCTGAACACATAATAATCTGACCACTCAGAGTGATTGTGTGTGTGTGTGTGTGTGTGTGTGTGTGTGTGTGTAGGCCTGGTGCATGAATTCATGCATGTGTAGGATCCGGCCAGCCTGGCCAGGGGGAGGGGACTTGTATGGTTGGCCAGCCTGCTTGCTGGTTGAACTCCTGGTCGAGGGGACAATTTGCATATTAGCAAAATGTTCTCAATTCAGAGAATCTTTGGTGCTCTATCAGGATCCCCTTTTCTTTGCTATGGTATGGACATAATCTAGGTAAGCTAGGGCAGGGTGGGGCTCAGAATTTGTTTCTTGTTTTCAGTGTGCAACTCAGCTTTCTACTTCTTATTTCTCAGAGGCCAGTGTCCTTCCTTGTTTGATCCAGTGTCATGAAAACTATGTATCATATATTATATGTACATTTTTCTTTTCTTTTGGTTGTTTCAGTCCAAAGCCAAAAAGAGTTCTTGTTATTCCATCATGAATATAGATGAAATCCCCAAACTGCTCTGATTCTCATAGAATGTTTTACTTGAATTACTTCCTGTACATTTGCCCTTTGCTATTTTGAAAAGAGGCTCACCTTCCCACCAACAAGAAAATAAATGTAAATATGTTTTTATATGTCATTCTAAATCTACCACCAGTACAGTGTTCAGGAAAATTTGGACCAAGGTATGAGAAACATAGAGGCAGGGCAAAAGAAGTGAGCTCTTGAGGAAGTTTATGATGCAATCCTTAGACTTACCAATTTGTTTAAGAAAACATCTACCATTTATAAATTTAAATGATTCATAAATTTTTTAAAAATCTTTTGTACTTGATAATTGCATTAATTTGAATTTGAAAATGTTAGTGGTATGTGATATGATTACATGCAGAAACCTTTGAAACCACAGTGCTATTTGAAACTTGATTTTGAATGAATTTTTGAAATGTACTATTCATTATTATTTAACTTATTTTCATAATATATATGTTTTGTTATACAATGGGAAATATTTTACATAGAAATAGTGATATTTTAATAAAGACATTTTTGTTATGATGTGAACATATAGCCTAAAATTAATCATTTATTTACATATAAATATAATCTCTCTTTTTGCCTCAGTTTCCTTATCTATAAAGGGGAAAGAAGGTTAATGAATTGTGCTTACCTCACAAAGTTGTCCAACAATTTTATGAGTTAATAAAAAACTAAACAGCCTGGTGGGCATGGCTCAGTGATTGAGCACTGACCTATACACCAGGAGGTTATGGTTCAATTCCTAGTCAAATCACATGCTAGGGTTTTGGGCTTAATCCCCAGTAGATGCACTCAGAGGCAGCTGATCATTGATTCTCTCTCATCACTAATGTTTCTATCTATATCTCTCTCTCCCTTCCTCTCTGAAATTAATAAAAAATATATATTAAAAATAAATAAATAAAATTAAAAAAAGTAAACCATGTACCTAAGAATTGTGCTAAGTAAAAGTTATTTTTTTAAAAAGCACTTAGAAATTTAAGAAGTATGCTAGCTTTATTTTCTAAGGTTTTGTGGCTTATTAAAATTCCTTTGATTCATATTTATTAAAGTATGTATTTCTATGAAAAGCTGCCAACTTGATCTAGCAAAACCTTTAGTGGCATATGATTGGAAAGTTTTCTAGCAATTTATTTTGTGACACTGATGTAAAGACCAACGGGACCTTGGTTAATTGAAATGCAATTTGTTGAATTTCAGTGGAAGCTCATGATGTAAGATCTCAATCAAGAGCTCTACCACCTACTATAAGAAAAATGTAAAGTGTCTCATAAACTGTCTTCAATATAAAATGTTCTTTGGACAATTTTTAAAAGAAGCTGTTAGAGCAAGGCATTTTCTGACTTACTTTTTAGTTCACCCTGGGGAGACTGTGTGTGATATCCATTGATTTCATAGTAACTGAATTTAAGAGGTTTTAAAAATGACTGGAAATGACCCATAGAGGACATAAGAATTTCAGCTGTTAAAACTGAGGTGAGGCTACAGTTTTAGATGAATTGGAAGACTGAATTACTACTTACTGTTTGACAGAATAGGTATTTTTAGTGCCTCGAGGTTAGTCAGTGGGAAGCAAGAATCTGGGGCTGTAGTATATTACAGGGAGCTGCCTCTTTTGTAGCAGGTATATAGTTCCATTTATGACTATCCCTTACATTTTTAAACAAAAATACCTATTATAAGAAGATCAATAACACATATATTAAAAACATTATACCTTAGTCAGGTATCATTTAAAACTGTCATTTTGAAATCATTCTAGCATGAAGAAGCAAGGGGTTCCAATAGCCTGCCTCAGGGAGAAGGGGAAGGAATAGATCAAACTCAGATGCCCTCAGTCACACAGACACACACGTGCGCACGCACACACGCACACACACACACACACACACACATACACTCATACTACACACATTCACACACACACACTTACATGCACACTCTCACACACACTCACACCACTTAAATTACACCCACTTTTTCACTCTGACCTACTAGATCTCATTGCAAATATTTATTTAAAAATAATGTTCATAGTTAAATTAAGTGTCAGTCTGTGCTTTACATCATTGCCCCCCTTAGGTGGAAAAAGTATATATATTAGTAGAGTGCAAGGTCCATTTTAAGCTATTTTGTATATACTTCATACAATGTTTTTGAGAAAAATTCTGATAATAACTTTTAGGTAAACCAACAACATCAATTATAAAAGCCATTATAGTAAGAAACAAAATAACTTAATTAGATTTTGCAAAGTAGTATTCATAATATATTTTAAAAAATATATTATGAATACATCCTTCTAAAATTGAAGTGAAGCTAACACATTGGTTCACTGGAATCCTATTTATTACTTAGTTCTTAGAGTATTAACCTTTTGATATTTTGAGGATAAGTCAGTACCAATGCAGGAATAATGGAGTTTTTATGATAGCTGTCCCTATATTCTGTATTTCATACCAATATACATGTATGGGCAAAAGAAGGTTTAGTTGCAATACAGGTAAATAATGCAATGATTAATAAATGATAATATAAGAATAAACTATTTTGTGTATTCACAACTATAATCCTACTTTTGCCCCACCCTGTTTAATGCTTTTATGGATTTCAATATATTTTGAAATAGTTTGGTGTACAAAATAAGAATCATATGATAAAGTAGAATAAATAGTACTTGTTTCTATAATGACAGTGTTTGAGACTGCAAGTCATTTAGCTTTTTCAGTTTTAGTTTACTAAGTTTCTTCCCATGAAAAATAATGATATCCTACTTATTTAGTTTCTTAATATAGTGGCTTTTAAAATCAAATGAATAATATATATGATAATATTTGAAGGAATATAGAATTCCAAAGACAATAAGTGATTGTGCTTTTATATTTTTTATGAACTTAACTAGTGGCCCTGTGCACAGATTCATGCACATTGAAATAAAGTTAATTAGAAGTTGGCCTGGGTAAGAAGGGCCAGACATGCCCTGGAGCCAACCTCCCGTGGTTTCTCCCCAGCATCCATGGAGTGAGTTGGGTCCCTCCGGCAGGTGGGGTCCCTTGGCCTGGCCTGTGGGGATTGGGCTGAAACCAGCTCTCCAACATCCCCTGAGGGGTCCCGGAATTTGTTGTCATATAGGATGTGGAATGCAAATGCAAGTGTGCAGTAAACCAGATTCAGGCCAACAATGCCTCAGCAACAACATAACCCATGGCCGAAGGTGGAAGGACATGGCCCCGAAAGGAATTGGCTCCCTCCTCTCTGGTTTCGGGGGTGTGTCACCTGAGAACCACTACTGCCAAGTCACTGCTGCTCCCAGCTTCTGAGTGGAGCATCTGCCCCATGGTGGTCAGTGCACATCATAGCCACCAGTCAGATAGAGGAGGGACACTTAGCATATTAGCCTTTTATATATAGACTAGAGGCCCATTGCATGAAGAGATTTGTGCAAGAGGCCTTCCTTCCCTTGGCTTCCAGCACCAGTTTTCCTCTAGTACCTGGGACCCAGGCCTTTGCTCCAGCTGGAGTCTGCTTCCTTTGCTGTAGACTCCGGCAAGAATCTGCCTTTTTCACCTTTGCTGCAGGCTCCAGCTGGATTCTACCATCTTTGTTGCAGACTCTAGCTGGAGTCTGCCATCTTTGTCTTTGCTACAGACTCCAGAGTTTGCAGTCTTTGTCTTCACTGTGGCCAGATTGCTGCTCCTGTAGATCCCTTTGCCCCCTGCCCTCCCTCTCATAGTAGGCATCCTGCCCCACCCATCCATTCCTCATCTGGAGCAGCTGGGTGGCTGCCCTCTTTGTCCTTCTAATTTGCATGTTTCCTCCTTAATGGCTGGTGGGTGTAGCAGAGTAATGGTTAATTTACATATTTCTCATTTATTAGTGTAGATTATGTCCTTTCCAAAATTTATATGTTAACGCTCAAAACACTAATATGATGTTATTTAGAGATGGGGCATTAAGGGATAATTATGTTTAGATGAGGTCTTCTAAGGGCACCACCGTTATGATGGTGCCCTTAAAAGAACAGACACCTGAGAGCTTGGCTTTGTTTTGTCTCTGGGTACACATGTTGAAGAAAGGCCATTTGAGCATGGATGTATGATGGCATTCCGCAAGCCAAGAAGAGAGTTCTTACCAGGGTCCTAATCAGCTGGCACCTTCATCATGGACTAACTAGCCTTCAGAACTATGAAAAATAATTTTAATAATAACACACCCAATCTAAGATATGTTATGGCAGCCTGAAAAAAATACATATATTTTGAGATTAGATAAAAATTAAAAAAACTTGTAAAAGAATAAATCTATCTTTAAATATTAGTGATTACCATGAAAAATCTTAAAAGTAATTCATAAAATATTAAAATATATGTTATATAAGCATTGGGGCAAAAATAATAGTTCCACAAATCTTTGAAATCAAGAATCTTTCTCATTATAGTAAGATGAAAGAGAGTTTCTGCAAAAAAGCACTAATTTTTAAATACACTATGAAAGTCTACCTAAAATCTAAATGGATACATCAGGTACATATGACTTAATTCTATTAAATAGTGAAAAATATTGTCCATCTCTTCTTGTTTGCAGTTCTCACCCACCAATGAATACAGTCATGCTCTGCACAATGTCTTTTCAGTCAACAAAGGACCACATGTACGGTGGTGGTCCCATAAGATTGCAATGGAATTGAATTTCCTGTAAGAAATGGAAGGACATGTTGTGGTTCAGGAGTCATTTCTGTTGTTTTGTTGTTATTTTCGCTGATGAGAGCAATATTTGTGAGGCTTGGCAATAGATTATCTCTGACAGCACCTGAATTTTGATTGCACAGATTATATCCCAATCTCCCAGACATTGACCCTTTTCAGCACAGGATTCTGTTCCTCAGCACTGCACTGTCAGAGGGTGCTCTAGCCCTGCCCTCCCAGATCTAGTTTGATGGTCTTCAAAATCCATATGACATTGTTGTAAATTCCTTGTTGAAGACCTAATCCTGTATAAAGAAACAAGTCTAGAGGAGTATCTTAACAAATATTAAATGACACTGTCACTTTAATACTTTAATAACAGCTTTCTGTGGTACTATGAGGGGAGCCTGTTCTTATACATTAGGAATGTTTTCAGGTTGTAATGATGTAAAGCATAGGTACGTTTTATTTCTTCCATCAAATTAATGACAGAGAGATCCCATAGTGACAGTTCAATGAAACCAAAAACAAATTTCCAAAGTCAAAATATTTAAGTCCTCAGTTCTACACCCTCACCATGTTAAATGTCCTCTTTTTGCATGAATGTCACAGAGTTCCTTCATCTGATCACTGCTCCAATAGGCAATAGCCCAAACCACTTTGCCATGATAATCTCCTATGTGCCTTTATCTCTCCATCTTGATTTTTATTCCTTCTGATTCTTAGGCCACCTTTCACTCACTCCTGAAAGTCACTATTATGGTGATGTATGCCTTACCTAGCCAGTTACTCTCAACATTTTCAATCAATCTAATCCATATCCCTGTTCATGGAACAGCATTAACAACTTCCATGTTCTATCTCTGACCCTATTGAATTGAGCCAGGGTTTGAGCTTGTGGAATAGTGTTTATGAAGTTCAAAGTAGTATAATGTCCTATGCTTTCATGTTCACTCAACATTCATTCACTGCTCACATAGAGCAACTTTCAGACCTACAACCTCCATTCATGGTAAGTGCCCCAAACAGGTGTACCATTTCTATTTTTATAACAGTTTTACTGTAATTTTCTATATTTAGATGTGTTTAGATACACAAATATCATTGTGTTACAGTTGCCTGCAATATTCAGTATAGTAACATACAGTATCTATATATATAAAAGTCTAAGTGACCATTACAACTGGTGGACTGCTTGACCAGTCAACCATTCACTGTGATGATGCACTGACTGGGGCAGAGGCTCAATGCAGAAGCTGCCTCCTGGTGGTCAGTGTGCTCCCACAGCTAACCTCCTGCAGTCCCTCCCCCTGGCATGCTGGCCCCATTTGGCTCTGATCACCAGTCAGGCCAAAGGACTTATCCATGCACAAATTCATGCACCCGGCCTCTAGTAGTAACAACATATTATACAGGCTGTACCATATAGCCTAAGTGTGTAGTAGTCTATACCATTTAGAATTATGTAAATACTCTCTGTGATGTTTGCACAATGACAAAAATATCCTAATGACATATTTCTCAGAATATTTCCTTATCAGTAAATTACACATGATTGTATAATAATTTGGCTTTGTAAGTAGATTGCTTAAAGGAGAAAATATTTTATTTTTAGGCTCCAATCCATGAGATATTTTTTTAATGTACTTTACAAAATTGCCATTCTGATTGTGTATTCATTTTTAAAAACTTTTATTGAAGTATAATTGACATAAAATAAACTACATTTTTTAAAGTCTATAATTTGATAGGTTTTGACATATGCATATGCACATAAAATTAACATCACAGTCAAAATAATGAACTAGTATTTCACCCCAGTGGTTTCCTTATGCCCCTCTGTAAGCTGCTCCTCCCAGCTCATGTATCCTGGCAATAACTGATCTGCTGTCTAAAAATGGGTTTGTCTTTTCTAGAGTTTTATCTAAATTACATTATGCAATCTTTATGCATCTAATTTATATTTTTAAGTTCTGTATAATTATTTTTGAGATCCATCTATGTTATTGAATATAACAAGAATCCATTTCAATGTTTTGCTCAGTCATAATTGCATTTTAACAAAATACGGTAATTTTTTATCCATTCTCTTGTTGATGGTCATTTCCTGCCTGGCAATATTCAAAATAAAGCTCGGTTAAACATTTATATGCAAGTTTTATATGTAAATAGGCTTTTATCTCTCTGAAATAACTTTTTAGAAGTAAAATAACTGGATGATACAGTAGGTTTTTATTTTAGTTATTAAAAATGGTTAAATTAGTTCAAAGCTGCTGTGCCATTTTACACCTGTACCAACAATATATGATAGCTCCAGTTGTTCCCCACTCTCAGCAACAATTGTTTCTTAATCCATTTACAGTACTATAACAGAATACCAAGACTGAGTGGCTTATAAATCACAGACATTTATATCTCACAGTTCTGGAGACTGGAAAGTCCGAGATGAAGACACTAGAATATTTGGTGTCTGGTGAGGATCCATTTTCTGGTTCACAGATGGCTGTCTTCTCATTATGTCCTTACATGACAAAAGGTGAAAATAGTTCTCAAGTGCAGTAATATCATTAATGAGGGCTCTGGTGTCATCCCCCCCCTTTCCTTTGCTTTAATTTACTCATTGACATGACATATTTTTCCCAAAGTCATCAATAAACTAAGAAATGTGCATTCAATCTCCCAAGACATCATAATTTATAATCTGTATTTCTGTGAAGAAGCTCAGGAAAATAATAGTTACCCTAAAGAATGACATAAATAAAACACCCAGAAAATAAAAATAAGGCATTTGGAATTGAAAACTATTCTGCTTTCAGATGCTTAAAACCACTCTAGACTGGCTGGTGTGGCTCAGTAGTTGAGGGTTGTCCTATGAATCAAGAGGTCATGTTTGGGTTCCCAATCAGGGCATATACCCAGGTTGCAGGTTTGATTCTCAGTTGCGGGGGGAGAGTGCAGGAGGCAGTCAATCAATGATGTTCTCTCATCATTGATGTTTCTAGCTCTCCTTCTCCCTTTTCCTTTGAAATCAATAAAATATAAATATTTTAACAATTTAATAAAACTGTAGATTGCCCAATAGAAGTCTCACCAAATTGAAAGTTTCTATATATTTTATGTTAAGTAATACAATAAAAAATAAAGTTAACATGATAAAAGATCAATAATTTGTTAAAGTACTCAAGAAGTTGTATATCGCCTTAAGTTATTTCTATGTAGCATTAAGAATTAATAAAGAGCCAATGTATTATTTAGGAACATAGAGGATAAGGAGAGAATATCTAAATATTGAGAAAAGCTGCCATTACAGGATATCTGATTGCTCTTAAAATTACTCTTAATATGTTTGAAGCTGCTTTTACTTGCTAGTTCATCTAAATTGAGAGAAGAATTGGGCATGTTTGTTTTTTATGTATAAACCAGATTGCATGAGTACCAGAATGAATTGGAAGAAAGAAAATAAAACAATAATTATTGGTTAGTTAAAAAAATAAATTAATTTAATCAAAGAAGAAAAAGTTGAAGAAAATTAAATTCTCAATAATTTTAATTATTAATAAACCAATCTGAACAACTTATACCTTTGTGGCCAAATTGTCTACTGATATCACTGAAAAATATAATCCTCTTAATTTCTTGATTATTCTGGAAAATATGATTTCATAAATGTTAAAAAAGTATTCTGACCCCAGTAACACATTAAAATTCACATCTCACACTCCTAGAAGTTTCCATAGATACTCAGTGGTTGATTATTATTTCCTTTGATATTCTTCTTCTGTTTACATGAAATTATATAATATCTTTCTGACCTTAATGATTCCTTCTTCTATTTGACTTCCAAAAATAACATTCCCTCTAGTTCTATTCTCAGGCTTCCTCTCTCTGCTTTCTATACTTATTTCTTCATACTCTCATTCGGTCATAGCCTCATCAAGTATTTTCACTCATATAATTCCCAAATGTTAAAGCCAATTATGCTTAAAGAGATGAGCATGTTAGAAACATGAACCAAAATCTCCAATGACTCGGCCTTCATTGAAGAATATACCATAAATAAAATGGAAATTGAATGTTAAATTTCTAGCTCTTTGTCATCCTTTCTTTTTCTATCATAATATATGATTGATATTACCTATAGGCCATAAGCCATGTCTAAGAAATTCCACAGTTAGAACTGTTTGTACGTTTCTAACTGCCTATATTATCTGAAAATGAGCTGACTACAATGTCTAAATGAGTGTACCTTCCAATCATTCACTTAGTATCACTGCTTAGAATATTAATAGAATAAAGTTTAACACTCTCTTATAAGCTACAAGAACACATGGTCAAAGTAATTTTCTATATAGTTAACCGAATGCCAATTGTTAAATTGATTAATGAAATAGCAGTGAGTAAAACAGGGCTTGGGTCCTGATTGTTCTTAAATCCGCACAAAACTTAATGCTAATCATATTTTGAAAATTGGCCTTAATCATAATAGTTAACTTATGTGCTGCAGAGCTTATTATTAAAGATTTCAAAACCTCCCACTTGTGTGGATAGCATTTTTTCTTAGTCATATATTACAATGTTTTGTTGCCTTCCTTCTTCCTGTGAGTGACCCAGGACTGTGATCTTTTAAATTGAACATATCAGCCATTTATTTCCAGCTCTATTTTAATTTACTTTCCAGCTACCACTGAAAGTAAAAGATTGCTGATGATTTTTAATTTTACTTTAGACAGCAAATGACACAGCTTTATGATTAAAATGCCAGATATCTCTATTAATGTTATCAATTACATTAATTAAGAGAAAATTGTAGCAAAATTTTCTCTGAGGGAGAAAAATAAATATATTGCCATAAAATTTTTATTAACACACTGGGGGTCTAGTGCATGTATTCATGCACTTTGAAAGAAACTGTGGGCCTTGAGGCTGCAGTAGACGCAGGGGTGGGGCCCCTGGTCCCCTGTCTGCTGGCAGCCCTGTTCCCACCACCACTCCCAAGTGTTGATGGTGCTGACCCCACTTGCACCCGCTGATGGCACAGAGTGATCGATTGGGACTGGCACTGGGCACTGGCAGTGGGTGAGAGCAGGGCCAATGCCAGCAGCAGATGTGAGCACCAGGCTGTACCACAGTGCATGGGAGCAAAACATTTTCAGAAAGCACCAGAGAATCACCCCAATCACAATGACTGGCACCCCCACTCACCTGCTCCACCATCCCACCATGGTCAATGCCCATCATGTTCTGCACATACCCCTTGAAGGTCAGTGCACATCATAGCGACTGGTTGTTTGGTTTTCAGTTGTTATGCTGTTCAGTCTACTTGCATATTAGCCTTTTATTATATAGGATAGCTGTCCCATTTCTTCTAGTTTAGCATATTTTGCCCAATTTTAAAACAAAAAATTTAGAGGACTTGGAAAACATTCATTTTAAGGAGAAATAGTGGTCAATTTGGTACCTGTAAAATCATGGTGAAATTAGTAACATCATGAGTTGCTCCTTTTATGTGAATTAACCTGAACACAAATATAGGCTGATTAAATAGTTGAACTGACTAATTGTTTTTATTATACTGTATGGCTAGTTGGACAGCCATTTAAATTCTCTAACAAGCTCCATAGTCCAGAAACTTTTTAATCCAATTAGGAAAATGAACCTTATGGCTCAATAACATTTCTACTAACATTTAGAAAATTACAGTTGGAATTTAAAATGATTATAGATGTAAATCAGCATTTAAACTCATTTTATGACATTATCTCACTTAATTCTTACTGAAGTCTTGCAGTTTAAAGAGTATCAGTGGATGCTGTGAATGGATAGCCTTTTGCCCATGATCCCACAATGATAATGACATACAGATTCAAAATCAGGTCATCTAGTTTTAAGGTTAGTGCCACCCTCATTAAGTATGCAGCATATGCCAATACCTGGTAAATACATCATAGATTGGGAGCAGACAGCATCATTCTAAATAGATCAATATTTTTTTACTTTTTACCTTAGCTTGGAATACAGCAAGTAAGACAAATAATTAGGCTATGTGCTTTTTTTCTTTTTGGATAAGGTATCTTGATAAAATTTAGGAAGGAGAAGTAATTCATATTTTGAAGTGGCACAAAAATATCTAAAGTGATATTTGTTGGCCCTATAATTAGTGAGATATATGGAGGTGATTTTCTTTGAAAAATGAAGATCATGTGAACATATCTGTGAGAAAATATTGCTTACTAAGTGAACTGTGACCAATTGACTCTGATTGAAGTATTTCAGTGAAAAAAGAGATCTCCGATCTTCCCATGGGCATTTGAAGATCTCTGGAGAAGTTTTGTTTTTTGTTTTTATTTTCGGTTTTAATGTCAAGTGAGGAGCAATATTACCAAGATCTAGTGGGTATGAGAAAAGATTTCCTTTCAGGGCTGTCCAGTACAATGCACATTTTTCTCATCCTAATATTTTAATTGCAGTTAACAAAAGACACAGATAACAAATTATTGACAGCCTTGTGTAGTATACTGAGACACTGGGCTCTCTCCTGAGTCACTGTTCTAGGCCACTAAAGAGTTTGAAGCAAAGAGTAGACATGGTAAGGTAGTGCTTTAAAAAGGTTAATTTGGTTGCTTTGTGGAATGTGAGTTAGAAGGCACGCTGGTGGAAACTAACACTGCCAGTGCACAGGCAAGTGTAAGAAAGCAAGAGAATGTTGGCTAGCTCTGGGATAATTTTACTGCATTGACCCTTCCCACTACAAAATGAGCAGAGTGAAGTGAGGTAGGAAAACAACCCCCAGTAATATATAGTCTGTGTAGGCGGCTAGCAGGAAAGCCAATCCAAAGAACAGTATGCTCTCTTGCCCAGGAATAGACAGACTAATGTACGATTCTGCTCATTAAAAAGAAGTAAAAGATACTTCACATCTTTGTTGAGTTCAAAAAGTCAAATGTCTGTATCTGCAACTGAAAGATATTCTGATTGATTTAACTGGGGGTATTCAGTCATGGCTTATCTTGATTCAGACACATTACTAGAGACAGTTTATATTTTAGTGATTTTGTGAAAAAGAAGGAACTTTCATGAAGCCAGATTTATTAATAATTTATTCATTAATTCATCCATGCATGTGGAACCCACCCATTTATTCATCATTATTTGGAAAAAAAATGTATTGCAAACAATCATTAAGCACTGGATAGAAAAAAAAAGTCCATTCTATAACTGAGCATATAGGCAGATATTTTGGAATTCACATATTTTTCTCCATATTTCCAAGGATGATTGTAGCATTTTGTTATGCATACTTCCTTTGTACTCATTCACACTGTAAAAATTCATACCTATCATATTGTATAGTTTGGACTCTAAAATCAAGCATAGAAATGCAAAGCTTAAATGACATTTATAGAAGCACATGAATATCATATAATTGGTACTTTATTTTTACCAAATATCTCAATTTTTTCAAATACTTTGATTATACAGAACTAGAAACTTTTTTTATAATACTCCAGATGCAAACTGCTTCATTTACATTACTTTTTGAATTAGAATATGTATGCCTTCCTATAATTTAGTTATTCAAAGCCTTCTGGGCCATTTTAAAAGATGGGGTGTCTTCAGTAGGTGGTGAACAGCCTCTTTAAAACATTTTTATTTTACACAGGTGTAACACAGGTGGTACACCCTTTCCTCTCTGCCCCATAGGGTGTGGCTCTAACTGCCCTCTAGGGAAGAGAAGGTTGGGTGAACAGCCTTACTATTTCTCCAACTCAGTAATTACCTGCAAATACATTCTCTTCACTGCCCAGGAGTTGTTAAGAAAAGTGCAGGGTGATGCAAGCAGAATGGGTTGGTATTATGCTTCTTCTGAGTAACTTTACCCTCTTCTTCAAATCTTAGACACACTTGAAACTCATTAACTTCCATTTTTATTGAATTCTAGTCTCTGTCATAAAATGGTGCATATTCTTATGGAAAGGTCTCGATGTGGTGCCCTGGCATGGCTACTTTGTTCTTAGTGTCACATGTGGAGGGTATTTTACACGTAGAATCTCATGTGTAAAATGAGATTCATGTAAAAGCACACTTTCATTTATACTTACAGATTAATAACTCTGTTTTTGTTATGTGCAGGTTGCCCTGGGTTGAATAATATAACTATTTAAAATAGTAAAAAATTTCCCTAGCCAGTTTGGCTCAGTGGATAGAGTATCGGCTTGCAGACTAATGGGCCCCAGGTTCCATTCCAGTCCAGGGCACATGCTCAGGTTGCGGGTTCCATCCCTAATAGGGGGCATGCAGGAGGCAGCTGATCAATGATTCTCTCTCATCATTGATGCTTCTATCTCTCTCTCCCTTTCTTTCTGAAATCAATAAGAATTACACAAGATATAAAAAATAAATAAAATATAAAAATCACATTTTATTTTTCACCTAATTTTTAAGAAATACTGAGAATTAGCGGGTTATTCACCATCAGTTATTGTTTTGACCCACTGCACTATTCCATAGAAAGGCAGAATTTAATTTGTATTTTAGATGAACCAAAATGTCCTTTTAATATAGAAAGGATAAAGGAGAGATTTAGAAAGATTCTCTTATTTCTGTCCTTAAACACTGAATACGTGTGTTAGATGCACTCTGCTTATCCCTTCAGGTTTATTTTCATCCTCCACCCCATACTCTGGCACCAGAAGTCCAACTTTAATAAATTTATCAATGGATATCTTATTTCCTCTAGTTTTCTGTTGGATCTGGTTAACTGAAGCCATCGGAAAATAAAAAGGGTATGGTAGAAAGGATGAAGTTGATGTATGTATTAATTTTTATTTTTTCTCTTTATTGATTAAGGTATTGCATATGTGTCCTTATCCCCACATTGCCTCCCCCCAACAGTATCTGTGTCCATTGGTTAGGCTTATGCATGCATACAAGCCCTTTGTTTGATCTCTCCTCCTTACACCCATGCTCCCCTACCTTCCCTCTGAGGTTTGACGGTCTGATCGATGCTTCTCTGTCTCCGGATCTGTTTTTGTTCATCAGTTTATGTTGTTCATTATATTCCACAAATGAGTGAGACATCTGATATTTATCTTTTTCTGACTGGCTTATTTCATTTAGCATAATGCTCTCCAGTTCCATTCATGCTGTTGCAAATGGTAAGAATTCCTTCTTTTTTTAAAGCAGAGTAGTATTCCATTGTGTAGATGTACTACAGGTTTTTTTGTTTTTGTTTTTTTAATCCACTCATCTGCTGCTGAGCTCTTAGGCTGCTTCCAAATCTTAGCTATGGAACATTGTGAAGTTGATGTATTTAGTTCTGTGGTAGACTTCTGCTTAGGTATGGATTGTCCCTTTCTGAATTAATCTTCCAAAGTCCACTCTCTTATAGTTGTAGCTATAGACCAGCTTCAGCTCTATATGTTTCATATATTTTCCTCCCTCTTCCTCTTTAAGCTATGTGATGTTGGTAACACCATGTTGTTATTTTGTGTGTGTGTGTGTGTGTGTGTGTGTGTGTGTGTGTGTGTGTCTGTGTTTTAACAGTGTGCTTCAACAGACCTTTTTGGATTCCTTTGAGCCTGCTCTCATATATATTTTCATATATATTAACTGTACCTGCATTAAAGTCTCCTAGATTATTAAAATTTTTGTGATCCTTGTTGATGCTGACATTTCTACTACTTAATACCAAACAGCACTTTAATAGAGTAAAAGAAGAGGACTGAATTTAGCTTGGGAAAATAGAGGTGAATTCAATCTTAAGCCTGTCAAATTTCTGACTAGTAGTTCTCCAGGAAGAAAAGTATACATAGGAATCTAGGGTGAATATTTGATTTGGAGATCTAATGAATCGTACAAACTTGAAAATATCTGGGCTTCATTAAACAATCTAAAAAATTAAAATTAAGGAAACATATTGGTATTTTATCTCTGCCTCCATCCTCATTAATCTTATTTTACACTATAGAACTAATTAAAAAAGCAGGAACTTAAGGGACTCAGAAATCTATCATAACCTGAAAACTATGTTAAAGGTGGACTGTCTAATTTTGTGCCAGTGCTTTCCAATCATTAACTTCAAATGTAAAATAATCTCTTCAAGGGAAAGCTCATCTTCCCCCGAGACATATTAACTCTCTAAACATAGACTGCATACACACCATTGATTGTTAAGTCATTGAAATATGTACTATTTTAGGCAACGGAGTCATAGGTTTGATTTGTATATAACACATCTCTAATATTAAAATTTAAAAAGTTACACAGCATGGCTATTTTCCTGTTACTTAGTGAAGAATTGCTGATATTAACTTTATAGTACTCATAGCATCTGAATGGAATCTAGAAAGTGATCTAAGAATGACACAAATAAATTTTTAATATTGATATATACACATTTTTATCTTTCAGTCAGATAATCTTAAAATATTTTTAATGTTTTACAATCATAATTTTTGGAATAACTTATCACCCATGGCTTCTAGTAAGTCAAGATGGAAGGCTTAAGAAATGTTTTTACCATAAATAACCTTCTAAGGTGGTATCTGTTTCTCCATATTTACAGTTGTACTAATGCCTCTCTGTGCTAGAGAGTATTAATTTTCTGCTAGAATAATACTGCATAACAACACCTCCTGCCCACAAACATCTATAGCATAAAACAACAATTATTTTATTTAACCTTCAGCAGTTTACAGGCAGCTAATCTCAACCAGGGATCTCTGAACTAAACTAGAACATCTGATTTTGGTCCATGTGTTCTCATTCTTGTACTCTGGCTAAATAAACCATTCCTTGTGGCATGGCATTCATGCCATGTTTCTTTGGAGAGTCAACTCAGAAATGGCACTCTGTCACATTGTCATTGGTTAAATCAAGTCACACAGGCATGTCTAACATGAATTACTTATAGAAGTATACTCAACAAATATTAAAATTTTTCAGACACTCAGAGGAAAGGAAGAATGTACTGGCAAATAATGCAGCCTGCTATATAGTGCTTGCAAAAAGACATATGGCCGAAACCAGTTTGGCTCAATGGATAGAGCATCGCCCTGCGGACTGAAAGGTCCTGGGTTCGATTTTGAATAAGGGCATGTACCTTGGTTGCAGGCACATCCCCAGTGGGGGGTGTGCAGGAGGCAACTGATCAATGATTCTCTCTCATCGATGTTTCTAACTCTCTATCCATCTCTCTTCCTCTCTGTAAGAAATCAATAAAATATATTTTTTTAAAAAGACATGTGATCTCAGTTTATTGAGTCAACCAGTATTTATTATGATTTTACAATTTAGAAAACTTATACAAACAAGTGTACAGTTTGAGGTATGTGAATCCTTTGTAATCTTAAGCCTAGAAGCGGACCCAAGTACACAACACAGATAAGAGTAAATTCAAGTAAGTTGATGAAATGCCTGAGAATCATAGATTAATTGCACTTTATTAGTTATCATGTCTAAATAAATAGATAAAATTACAAAAAAATACATATTCAAATATTTAAATATCATTTTTTTAATAAATGGAATATAAGGAAACTTTTGGAAAAACCTTATACTGGTTAAATTTTAAATATGTATTTGAAAAACTATAAAAATTAAATCATATCTTATTGTTCATGATTAATTTCCTATTATAGTCAGTAATCTAAAAAGACATTCTACTGAAAAGTAGAATCACAGAGGTAGAAAAACACTAAACTGACATGAGAATCCCAAGCAATTATGTAGGAATTAAAGCGAGATGAAGCATTGTGCACAAGAAAAGCCCTTATTGTGAGAATTAAGTTTCTAAAATCTTTAAGGATACTTTTTTTGCGTGGGTTCAGGTACTGTACCTGGGTAATCATTATGTATTCTGAGTTAAAAGTGAATTTAATTTTCCCCCTTGCCAATGATATAACACAATGTTCAAGCATTGAGCATTACTTCCTCTTTGGATCTTTTAAATGGAACCAAGTAGAACACATTGATTTTCTAGGTGTTAATGTTTCTGAGACATTGTTTAAGATTAAGATAGAAATTTGACAGTTACATTCTTGGGAAACTCACTGCAAAATAATTTTTAAAAATCTATTTAACATTTGTTTTCTTATGTTACTTTTGTACAAAAAGTGAGCAAATTATTGAATTAAATGTGTTATATTTTCATAAAAAGAGGAATATGTTTTAAAAATTAAAAAACAGAAAATAAGGTCATACAACATTTTCATTCTATCTGTATGTAGGGTAATTAAGGAAAACCTAAAATAAAATAAAATGTTAAATATATTATTTAGCAAATATCACATATTTGATTTTGGAAGCCATAATCTGTGCTCAAGTATGTTGTGAATCCAAATTACATATTCCAAGCATGATGTGTCAAAATTACTTGTTTTGAATTAATGAAGTTAAGAATAAAACGATATTGATATTTCTTTTAAAAGGAAATTGCTCTTTTGAAGGCCATCAAAACTTTAAGAATTTTCTGAAAACTTCTGAAAGCTGAGAAGCCAAATTTAGAAATTTTAATAAAACATGTACGGACATTCCATATTACAGATAAATATACTCTGTAAATATACTTTACCCACATAAACTAGGAAATTAGGTGGAAAGAATTAAAATTTCAAAATGTAAAAGTTTTTTATATTTTTTGTTTCTTTCAATTTAATACTATTATAATAAATGGACTTTCTTCCTGGTTAATGAAAGCTTATATGTGGCCCATGTTTCTCAGTGGTTAGAGCAAGCCAGGCGCCAAAGGATCTCGGGTTTGATTCCCAGTCAAGTCCACATACCTGGGTTGCAGGTTTGATCCCCCGCCTGGCCGGGGCTCATGTGGAAGGCAACCTATCTACGTATCTCTCTTACATCGATGATTCTATTTCTCTCTCTCTTTCTCTCTGTCTTTCTCTCTCTCCCTCTTTCCCTCCTTCCCACTCTTTCTAAAAGGCAATGGGGAAATTATCTTAAGATGAATTATCTTATTCCTCTTAAGGAGAGTAATAAGAAAATAATAAATGAAAGATGAATAACTATAATGATAGTGACTACCCTAATGATATGTCACATTTATTAAATTATTTCTAGCCGAAACCGGTTTGGCTCAGTGGTAGAGCGTCCGTCTGCAGACTGAAAGGTCCCAGGTTCGATTCTGGTCAAGGGCATGTTCATTGGTTGCGGGCACATCCCCGGTAGGGGATGTGCAAGAGGCAGCTAGTCAATGTTTCTCTCTCATCGACGTTTCTAGCTCTCTATCTCTCTCTCCTCTTCTCTGTAAAAAAATCAATAAAATATATTTTTTTAAAAATTATTTCTAGACACCAGGTGTCTCCCTTAAGTTAGATAATGGATGTGTTAATTAACTTTTGTTTTAGAGCCATCTCATAATGTATTTGCATATAAAATCACCACATTGTACATTTTAATTATATTATAATTTTATTTTTAAGTATACCTCTGTAAAACTGAAAATTTAGAAGAAATAGAAAATCTACCGTAGAAATAAAAAAAAAACATTAAAATACATAATGAATCCTATACTCATAGTTATGATTATTTTATAGCTTTTGAGTACCAAGAAAGTCATATTTGTTTTCTCAAAGGAAAAATAGATTAAAATTTCCACATGTTTTTATAATAATCTGAAATATAATGAACTTTAATGTCCTCATAAAAGAACATAGTTTTCCAATTTTTCTGAAAGAATTTGAAAGGGATTAAAATAATAAAGGGCTCTTACCTAAAATAAAAATAAACATTTTGCTCCAAATATCTTTGTAATTATTGTGACTCAGAAATATTTTGGATTTGGGGATAAAAATGGTGATTCCTGGTTTCCTTAGAAAAGTATTTTAGCTCTGGATAGTCCAAAAGGAATATTACATTATAAATACATTGTAAATTTTGAAAATATATAATTATCATAGCAGAATTAAGAATATAAACTTAAAGCATAACTTTAGAAAGTTTCATATATGAAAATATAATTTTAATTGCAAGTGGAATAAGAATATATATTTGAACTTATAAATGTACTCTTTAACCAGAGATAAGATATTTATTTGTAGTTTTACTGCCATAGTCTGAAAAAGAGTACAACATACAGGTGTTTGTTTTGTACTTATGTTTATACCATTTATAGGGTTTTTTGTTTGTTTGTTTTCCAAAATATTTTGTTCTCAATAATAACACAGGCTTTATTTTCTTTCTCCACAGAGAGCATAGCTAAATTAAAGATCATTCTTATTCATCTTAAGGAGAGTAATAAGAAAATAATAAATGAAAGATGAATAACTATAAGTGATAGTGACTACCCTAATGATAAGTCACATTTATTAAATTATTTCTAGACACCAGGTATCTCCTTAAGGCAGTAACATTATTGGAAAATTCCTTGTAGGAGTTCAATTAATGCAAACTAAATGTTATACTAAAAATTGATTATAAAATGAAACAAGTGGCATTATTAATTTATTTATTTTACAAATATTTATTAAGCATTTTCTAAGTTTATTGGCTGTGACCCATTAATAAACAAAACAGGCAAAAATCACTGCCTTCATGAAGATAAGAAACATATAAAACTTGCCTAATATTAAAGTGGTAAGTGCTAAGGGAGAAATAAAAGAAAGGAAAGGGTATATTACATGAAGGGGATGTGATAAAAATTCTGGTTAGGGTAGGCTAGAATGTTTCACTGAAAATCTATTTTAAAATAAGGTTTTGAAGAAAATGTGGAAGTGTGTGGGGAGAACATTCCAGGCAAAGGACATAAATGGTTTTATAGATCAAACTGAAGATTCTAACATTCACTTTGAGAGGGAAACTGGTGACCAGTTGAGGACTTTTCTGTAAAGGAGTATTGTTATCTAACCTAAATTGCCCCCAGATCATTCAGACTTCTCATTTAAAATAGACTAAAAGGAACAAGAAAGAGAAAAGAAGAAGCTGTAAAATAGGTAAAATGTATTGCCAAAATCTAGGCAAGAGATGGTGATAGTTTGGACTAGATAAAAGAAAAATTGCTGTAGATTAGATGATAGATAGATAGATAGATGATAGATAGATGACAGATAGATACTTAAATACTTAGAAACTTAGATACATATATGTTAGATAGAACCCAAATATTTATTTATACCAGACTGGATCTTTCACATTTGGAGGACAAAGTATTATATGTACATACACAGCGAGGTGTGGCAAGGCTGAAACTGGAGTTTACAGTTCCCCCACAAGTACGGGTATACCATTTCCGTTCCACTGGAGACAATGGCTCTGCTCCTATCTCTCAGATACATTTACAAGACCAGGTGGCAGGTCCTTCTCACTGGATGGCAAGTGAGGGAAGAGGAAAATAAGAGAAAAAGATAGAAAACTTAAAATAAAACAATGTGGCCAGATCTCCCATTAGCTCCTAAAGAGTTACTAGCATAAAATTTCTATAGACAATTTTTCCTTTTGTAAAAAGCAATAACTTTATGCCCAATAACTAACTTAATTCATATTTTGGAAGAAGTGTGATAAGATTGCTGATGATTGTTGAGGAAAACATTGCTGTGTGTGTGTTGTGTGTGTTGTGTTTTTAACTAGGCAAGTGGAAGTATTTGTTTATGTTGGTGAACATAGAGGAGGGGCAGATTTAAGAGAAGATTTAAGGGCTTAGTGTTTGAAAGTTTATTTGCCTAGGTTGAGCAGTTGAATAAATAAATCTGAAGTTTAGAATGAGTTATAAGCTGGAGATAAAAACTTTTAAAAGATATCAAAATTCATAGAGGATTTAGGTCTTTGAAACTGGGTGAAATTGATTAGGAATCAATATAGAGATATGGTTCAAAGACCAAATTTTAGGGCACCTTACTCTTTAGCTCCTTCATTCATATATATATATATATATATATATATATATATATATATATATATATATATATATGTGTGTGTGTGTGTGTGTGTGTGTGTGTGTGTGTGTGTGTGTGTTTAAAAAAACATATGTTGAGGAATAATAACCAGCAAAGTATAAAGAAAACTAGACCTGTGTGTTATTAGGGAAGAGACCAACTGAAGAAAATACTGTAACTTATAGATAATTATCAATAGTGTCAATTGCTTCTGATAGATCAAAAAAGGGTGAAGACTAAGAATTAACAATTGGACTTTGGAATATATATGTTAATAGTAACAACAAAATCATCAGTTTTGGTGAAGTTGTGTTAAAAATTTGCTGATTGTGTGCTTGAGAGAAAATGTGAAGAAAAATATTCCAATAATGTAGCCTAGGTAGCTATTTCCAGAAATTTTACTTTATAGTTAGAAGAAAAATCTAGTGATAGCTGAAAAGCAAAGTGGGTCAAAATATTTTATGTTCATGAAATAAGCAACATAACTGTATGTTATTTTGATGTTAATGGGTATGATCCAATTAATGAGAAATATTTGATAATTAAAGAAAAAAAGAAAATTGCTAGAATAATGTCCTTGAGAAAGAAAAGGAAGTGGAATCCAGTGCACAGTGGAAAGACTATTTACTGGAAGTGCAGTCTATTTTGGTAACAGAATAGAAGTTAGAATAGTCAAGCACAAAAATGCAGGATGATAGATGGAAAAGGGCAGATGGTAGAAGAGATTTATCTTTTTATTGCTTTATACTTTTTACTAAAATAGGAAGAATGGTTAAAAATGAGGGTGGAAGAAGAGAAGAATTTTGAGGTAAAAGGACAAAGTATTAATATAGTCCTATTGTACAGTAAAAAGTGAATGAACTAGGAAAGTAGTGTGTTAGTGCTCATGAATTTTAAGTTAGGGCAGTACAGATGGTTTAGGGTTTCCTCCTGGCTGGTCCAGGGGTGCAGTTGCAGGTGTGCAATAGGTGGAAAATTAAATTTAACCATTGTTGCCTTTTACTAAGAGATGAAACAAATATGACAAGAAGGAAAGGAGTTGAATGAGAGATTTTATAAGGATTAACAATAAAATTTAACATTGATCATAAAAGAAGTGTGGGTATTGGTTGAGGGGTGAGAGAGAAGGAAAAATGGGAAGGGTTTCAATAGCTTCAAACTATTGTTGGGATCAAACAGAGAGAGTGGGTTGAAAAGATAGAAAACTGCAATAAGACATATTCAAAATTGAGGTTTCCAGACAGAAGTAGTGACTAGTAACCACAAAGCTGGATATGATCATAGAAGTGAGTTATAGCATTAGGGTGGGAAGCATGACAATTGAAAAAAAAAAATGGTCAAGCTCGGTACTGGACTTGGAATCTAATACCACAGAAGTAGTACTGAAGATAGAGGCAATGATCCAAGAGCTAACATCATCAAAGAACCAAAGGAAGAGACACCAAAGAACAAACTCAAGAACTAATAGTTCCAAAGAACAAATGGAGGGGGTGGATCTTAGATGACAGCAACAAGGGATGTGTTTTATAGAGGAATAAAATATCAGTATTTGGAATAGGATGATAGTACAGAGAAAACATACCCATACTTTGAAAACCAGACTTATGGAGTCTCTAGAAGAAGCACCATCTTTAGGAAAAAGGAGATTTAAGTTAGAATAAGACAGTAGGGGAGACATTCAAGGGAGAAATTGAAGATACAGTTAATTTTGCCAAATACTGAAACTGAGAGAAAAGGAAAATGTGGATAGTGGATGAATCAACATTCAGATTCAGAAGAGATCTCCGAGTAAGAAAAGACTTCAGGGATGGTACAATCTCATTGTTTATATCTGGAAACCTCTTTTCAATATACACCACAACTAATACTCAGCCAGTATTTATTTGACTATTTTCTGTGACTGGCTCCTTACTTGGTAGACATTGCCAAAATGAGGCATTTTCTATGTTCAAAAATAATCCCATTAGCCAGAAATCAAATAAAAAACATATAGCACAGGTTTCTTATATTAAGAAACTCCCTTGCTTCCTGTTGTGGCTTTCAGATTTTGATCTCCTCTTCCTCTTTTGATCATCAGTAACTTCAATGAGGGAAGTGCCCAATTCATTGATCCCCATTGTCTCACTACCGAACAGCTTCCTTCTACATTCACATTCTTCTTCCACATCCAGCTTCTATTTCTGCGTATGCTATGTTTACTATTACTCTTTTTCCCATGATCAGTTATCCCCTCTATGCCTTCTTCCACATCCACCCACCCCCGTGCCCTCATAATCACCACATTGTTGAACATGTTCTTGAGTTCTCTCTCTTTTACTCTCTTTTTTGCTCATTAATAAATATTCTAGATATCTTAAGCTCATATACATATGTCAATACTGAAACTATAGTTTTTATATCTGTTCCCCAAGAGCTAAACATCAGACCATACACTAGAGGCAGTGCACATTCATTTTCACCAAACTCAAATTGTCTTTCCACAATGCACTAAAGAAACAGTGTTTTTCCAAAAACTTTATTTTTTTTCACAATGAAGTCACATATCATCCACTTTACTTGTATTTTTTACCACTCCTTTTTCTCTCTACTAATCTCAGTACATGAATTGAGTTATTATCAGACAGAATACACCAGACCATAGCTACTTGACCATTTTGCTACTATTGGGTCGGCAACTAAGTAATTGCGGATTTTTAAAAAATCAAAGACAATTTTTTCATGGAACTAAATAACTTTATTCTGTAATGTATTGCCCATTTTGATCAATGACCTTTTGCCATCTTTCAGGCAACATCATAATCTCACGTTCAAAAAACTTCTGGTTTTTATTAGCAAAAAACTGAATCAGGTACGATTTGACATCATCATCATTATTGAAATTTTTACCATGCAAGGAGTTTTGTAAAGATCGAAACAAAAAGTAATCAGATGGTGCAAGGTCAGGACTATATGGTGGATGTGGCAAAACATCCCAACCAAGCTCCATTAATTTTTGCCGAGTGACCAAAGATGTGTGTGGCCTTGCATTGTCATGATGGAATACAACACCTTTTTGATTTGTCAATTTGGGCCGCTTTTCTTCAACTGCATTGTTTAATTTCGTTAGTTGTTCAATGTAGACATCAGAATTGATCGTTCGGTTGGGTGGTAAGAGTTCAAAGTAGACAATTCCTTTGTAATCCCACCAAACTGATAACAAAACCTTCTTTTGATGAATATCAGCTTTTGATGTTGTTTGAGTTGGTTCACCTGGCCTGCTCCACGATCTTTTCCGCTTGATATTGTTGTAAACAACCCATTTTTCATCGCCAGTTATCAGTCGTTTTAAAAATGGATCATTTTCATTACGTTTCTTTAGCAAATCGCAGCTGCTAATGCGTTGCATTAACTGTGATTCTTTCAGTTCGTGAGGAACCCATGTATCGAGTTTTTTTAACATAGCCAAGTTGTTTTAAGTGATTTTCAATGCATGTATGTGATACATGAAGCTTCTCTGCAATCTCACGTGTTGTACTGTGACAGTCCGAATTGATTATTGCTTTGATTAGGGCGTCATCAACTTCAACTGGACGACCAGAACGTTTTTCATCTTTGAGTGAAAAATCACCAGAACGAAATCTGGCAAACCAATTTTGACACTGCCGTTCTTTTAAGGTTTCGTCACCATAAACAGCACATAACTTTTTATGAGCTTGCGATGCGTTTTTCCCTTTGCGGAAATAAAAAAGCAAAATAT
Organism: Pipistrellus hanaki; assembly: GCF_964339955.1. Taxonomy (NCBI): domain Eukaryota; kingdom Metazoa; phylum Chordata; class Mammalia; order Chiroptera; family Vespertilionidae; genus Pipistrellus; species Pipistrellus hanaki. The sequence continues at coordinate 115,953,500 of NC_140505.1, forward strand.
GATGAAAATGTTCCTTTTGATTTTCCATTTTTCAACGAACGCCAAATGAAAACTACAAAACAGATCAAAAAACTTTTTTTACTGATTAACAGCTGAATAGCCAACTATCAAATAACAAAATGTGTTTTACATTTGTACTACGTCTGCAAACCTAAAAATTCAACTGAAGCCATATATGTGTGAAACCCGCAATTACTTAGTTGCCGACCCAATATATCTAAAAACCTGCTACCTCCCCTTTCCATTACAATGAGAAAAACACTACTGCAATCCAAGTCCAATCTCCTCACATCTGCTCTTCTGCTCCCATGCACTTCTAGCCCCTTTGTCTGCTGCATTTTCAACATCTTAGATTCTAGCACACACTCCCTTTGATCAGGGAAACATGTCCTTTGAGGTCACCTCCCTTGGTTCTTTGATGATGTTAGCTCCTGGATCATTGTAAGTATCTTCAGTACTACTTCTGTGGTGTTAGATTCCAAGTCCAGTACCTAGCTTATTAAATAAAGAAAATAAGCTTTGCTTTGACCTCATACATTGCATAGCAATTATTTTTATGTATTTTTAAAAATTATTTTTCTTTATAACTACCTTTTCAGGACAGTGTGTGCTTTTCAGGAGGCAGGGGGTTCCTAGCTTGTTTGTGTTCTTGCATGCAGGGATACTTTGACATTCTCACCTTTTACTTGATTTCTCACCTTTCATTTTTTAATTTAATTTTATTGTTTAAGGTATTACAAATAGTAGTACATATGTCTCTTTTTTTCCCCCACTGACCTCCCCTGACCTTCCCTACCCCCGGCACTTGTGTCTGTTCCTTGTGCTTATTTGCATGGATACAAGCCCTTCCCTTAAGCTCTTACCCCTCTCCCCCAAACCTCCCCTTCCATTTTGATTTCCACCATTGCCATTCCAGAGCTCTGCTTGCAGGGTCCCCTATTAGTAACTTGTTGTATAGTCATCACGCTCTTGTCCTACTTTAGTTGTCAGCAGTATTTTACACACATGGCCACAACTTTCCTCCCGAAAGATCTATTCTCTATCTCCACAAAAGATTCAGAATACTTGTTGTATGGATATACCATTGTAATTAGCTAGGTATTGATAATAGAAAAGAAGTGAAAGGGGAGTATTATAAGCATGGCCATTTGGGTAGTTTCACCAGGAAACTGCAACTTCATAGTGCCCAGAAAACCACTACCCATACCCAAATTGGGGGAATGGGCTGGACTAAGGAGAGGATTGATGCATTCACAAGCAGTCAGGGTGACACAGGGAAAGTGCCTGTCAGTCAAGCCTGGAGAACCATGGAATGGCTAGAGTAGTTAGGGCCATTGTAAGCCTGTAAAAATTTGAGAATACATAATCCTTCCAACAAAGGAAAGAGTTCTTTCTCTTGACTCTTGATTCTCTTGCATAGGTCATGTGGCCCACAGCCATGTGGAGCCAACATGCAATAGACTGATGGGCTGCAACAGGGGGCATAGTCTAAGATAGCCTGATGCTGGACTGGACCCTGCTCCAATAAGGAGGGGATATTCTGACACTGGCTTTGATTTCAACCCTATTGAAACCACATATACACTTTTTCCTTAGTCTGAAAAAGGGAAATAGAATCTGGGAAATTCAAGGGTTTGATTCCACAAGTTTTCTACAATATTCCATCCTCCCATTTGAGTCTCAGAAAATTCCTTTTCTCAGGATATCACAAGAAGACCACTACTACTAGAATAGACAACTATTCTCAGGCTCTAAAATTTAAGTGATGGCAAAATGTAATTATTTTTATTTTATATTTTTTGCATAACCAGGGATAGCTTCTAACTGAGTTTCCATTCTGCTTGGTAGCAAAGAAACAAAACAAAATAAACCTAACAATTTTAAATAAAATCAGTTGCTTTAAAGTATTCTCAGAGTCAGATTTTTATTCACTTAGATTGGAATTACCTTTCCCCTTCTTTCTTTCTTTATGGATTAGTTTAATTTCTGAAAAGTTAGTATAATATAATAATATAATATAATCCTATCTAATGAAAGAGTAATGTGCAGTCGAAACCAATTTGGCTCAGTAGATAGAGCATCAGCCTGCAGACTCAAGGGTCCCAGGTTCGATTACTGTCAAGGGCATGTACCTTGGTTGCAGGCATATCCCCAGTAGGGGGTGTGCAGGAGGTGGCTGATGGATGATTCTCTCTCATCGATGTTTCTAACTCTCTATCCCTCTCTCTTCCTCTCTGTAAAAAATCAATAAAAAAATATATTAAATAATTTTTTTAAAAAAAGAGTAATATGCAGATTGACCCTCACTCCAAACACAAGATGGCCGCCCCCCTGTGGTCAAAGATCCTGCCTCCATGTGGACACCAGATAGCCACCACAAGATGCCCAGAGGGAAGGGCACTTGGGAGGGACCAGGCATGCAAGGGAAGGCAATTGGGGGCAATCAAGCTTGCAGGGGAGAAAGTTAGGGGTGACCAAACTGGCAGAGGAGGGAAGTTGGGGGCGACCAGGCCTGCAAGGAAGGTAGTTAGGAGGGACCCAGGCCTGCTGGAGAGAGAAGTTGGGGGGGGGGGTGGTCAGGCCTGTTAGGGGTGGGCAGTTAGGGGCAAACAGCCTGAGAGGGAAGCAGTTAGGCATCAATCAGGATGACAAGGGAGTAGTTAGGCAGTGATCAGACTAGAAGACATAAATGGTTAGGGGCAATCAGGAAGGCAGGCAGGTGGCAGTGGAGCCAGCAGTCCTGGATTGTGAGAGGGATGTCCGACTGCCCGACATCCCTCAAAGGGTCCCAGATTGGAGAGGGTGCAGGCTGGGCTGAGGGACCGTCCCCCGTGCATGAATTTTGTACACTAGGCCTCTGTTAATGTAATAATATCAGGTGGTGAGGCATCTGGGCTTCAGCCTTTTTTGTCCTAGTCTGATATCTGTTCCAATGTACAATCATGTCCCATATACCCACCACATTGGCTTCTGTTGAGGTTTCTATATTTCCACCTGATTTGTTATAATTTTTTCTGCACTTCTCTTTGTTATAATTTTTTCTCATTATGACCTCAGACCCCTCCCCTATATGCCTGCTTTCTCTCTTTCAACCAACTGTCCTGTTTCTAGAGGCAAAAGGAAATGCTTTTACTTTCTCTAGTTACATAGCGACCACAGGATACTTGTTATGGCTGCCTGTGTCTTCTTCCACATGGGCAGCAAAAAGACATCTCAATACTTTTGCTCCAGTTTCTTTGGGTTACTAGGGAATTCTACAGAGATAGCCTATATAATAAAAGCCTAATATGCAGGTTGTCCCCTCAGGCGGCTGTTCAACCAGGAGAGTGGGAGCTCTACCACTCACCATGATGTGGGGTTGCAACCTCTTCCCGGCTACCTGGGGGCGGGTAGTGGTGAATGGGATAGAGGTACAGTGAGAAAGTGGGGTGTCTGTCAAGCTTGTTCTCACTCTCCCTGCTACCCTTCCTCAGGACACTAAGGATTGTGTGCTTGGGAAACCCCTGTGCTCAGGTGTCAGGCACCTACTTGTAAGGAACCCACTCTACACCCATGTGGTGTCTTCCAGGTGAGCTGAGCCACAGCCACTGGGACCACAGGTGCCGGTCCAGCTCTCTGTGGGTTCACATAGGAGCAGGTCTGTGAGGCCGGCCAGGAGACAGCATGTTACTGGGTGGCCCAGAGGCCCACGCTGTGCAGTGGCCTGTGGTGTTTGGCTGTGCTCTCTGCATCTCCGGGTGCAGACTTGGATGCCATGACTCAGGTGAAGTGGGGCATGCAGGGGTCCGGGGGCACAGGTGCTGCGCAGGGCCCAGAGGTCAGCCAGGACCTGCCCTTCCACACTAAATCCTCATGCTTCGATATCTGGCCAGACTTAGGGACCACACTCATGCAGAAATTTCATGCACCGGGACTCTTGTTTCTTCATATAATTTAAGATTGGATTGAGGGAAAATTCATTCTTTATTTTTGGACCCACAAACTGTTCTATAGTTCTTTTCAATATCCCTTGTACTTTTCACTAATTTAACAGTAGAAAGTGAAGGCATAGAACCTCTTTTGAGGTCCCAACAGGGTCTAAATGATTCTATTCAACACATTGCTGAACTTTTCTCTTTACCAGAGGGAGTAATTATTCTTTTTATTCTGAGGGAGGCATGATTTATTTTCTCATTCTTCAAGCTTTTTATTCGTTTTATCAGTAACATAGATTTTATGAGTATAAACACCAAAGATTTAGCATCTCTGCCCATAGGTCTCTATTTTCACTTCATCCCAGCTGACTGAGTCGGGGAGAAAAAAAGGACCACATGTTAAAGGTGAATATATATGGTGAAGATTAGAAAAGAGACTTAGATTTCTGCAATATGGTAGCATGAGTAATATGTCCATCTCTTTGACTGGGAAAAAATTAAAAATGCTGAATAAATTAACATTTAAATGCATTGAAGAGCTAAAAAGAACAAATACTTTGCAGGGGAAAAAGGTAAATGGAAAGTGATAAGCAGAATGCTGATACTGGCTGCCACCTTGGAAGCAATTGTGAATTCCAGTGAACTTGAGTTTTATTTTTTTTAATAGATTTTCAGTGAATAGAGAACAAGGACGTAAGTTCAGTAGTTGCTTAAGTTAGAAAGGTTAAAATACTATAATTCCATCATAAAGCTGAATCCACCAAATTGGCAAGCTCCTCTATGAAAGTGTAAAGTGAATATAACTGTGCACTCACTTAAGTTTTACAAGAAGGTGTTCCTATCTGGAAACCTAGTGGTGAACAATGGGGGGAAATAATCCTTCTAGCTAAAATGTAACACCCATTTTGGATTGTAGCCTGAATTTATCTTTTTTATATGAAAAATGTCAATGAAATACTACCATTCACAGTGGTGCTATGTTGGTATAGCTCCTAGTTACCTGGAAGTAATAACTGCAAATTTCTCTAGAAAAACCTACCTTCGGCCAAAGTCACAAATAATTCCTACAAGTAAAATGTCAAGAAATATAAGTTTATTATAAAATTGCCAAAACATCTAAAAGAAAAAAAAGGCACAAGAAGCTAGAGTCTCCAAAATGAGACAGAATATAAAAACTGAATATATAAAGTACATATATTTTATAGATTGCAAAAATAAGTGAAAATACTGATAAAAATAAAACACCAAGAAAATATTAAAGGGACTAAGAAAATTTGACAAAACATTTAAAAAATGGTTTGATATTGAAAATATTGTTTTAGGTGAAGTTCCCTAGAACAAATTCTGAGATGTCCAGTTACATGCAGGGAGTTAATTTAGGTGTGTTCTTGGGAAAACAAACAAATAGACAAATAAACATCACCACTAGAGAAGTCAGAAAAACCAGAATGGGCAGAAGGCAGTTGCAACAGGAGCCTCAGGTTGAACTTATTATAAAATCTGGACTTAATCACTCCTAAAGTTACTAAATCCCAGACATATTTTATTGTGTCCATTATACAGAACATTAACCATCCTACAAACTGAATGTAATGAGTATATGTAATGGTAAAATGGTAAAATGAGATCATGGGCATAAATGTTCTTTAAGAACTCTAAACATTCTACATAAACGGGTAATTTTGACTACCCAGAAAATAAAGGTAGAGCAACTGGTGACATATAATCTCTGTTAGCTTCTGAGTGACAGTGGCTAATGGACCAAAAGGAAATTATTAAGACTCTCCATACCTCAGTTTTTCATTTATGGAGTAAAATTAATATGAAAAACCTACTTTGTGAGGGATTGCTGTGGAGGATTGAATAAAATGAATATATCTGAAAAATAAGAATAGTGCTCTCCCGGTTCCGCTCAGTGGATAGAGCATTAGCCTGCAGACTCAAGGGTCCCAGGTTTGGTTCCAGTCAGGAGCATGTACCTTGGTTGCAGGCACATCCCCAGTGGTGGGTGTGTAGGAGGCAGCTGATCAATATTTCTCTCTCATCGATGTTTCTGGCTTTCTATCTCTCTCCTTTCTTTTCTGTGAAAAATCAATAAAATATATATTTTTAAAAATAAAAGCATAGTTCCTAATATAGAACAACAATATAATAAATATTAACTATTACAGTGAAATTATTTATACAAAGGGAGAGAAGTATCATTATTGCAAACCTAACTTAGCATCTGCCTCACTTTTCCTGTATTTATTTTGATATGATCTATAACCAACTGTCCCTAATGTAGTTTCTGAACATGACACATGCAGAGCCTAATTACTACTCCCAAAGCAAAATACTACTTTACTGATATTTTCTTTTACTGGAATATATATATTTTGCAAAAGCAGGAGGTCCTTGATTCTTTCTGTAACTCTTTATATACAGTTTATAGGAGAATAAAATAACCCATTTATGCCTGTAATTACATAGTTGCATGGTGATACTATTTCTTGGGCTAAGCATTTTAAGATATCTGTAGTTTGATCCCTTTTGTCTTAGTACTATATTAACAAGTATCCTATATAATAAAAAGCTAATATGCAAATTGACCAAACTGCAGAATGACCAGTTACTATTACATACACTGACCATCAGGGGGTAGATGCTCAATGCAAGATCTGCCCTCTCGTGGCCAGTGAGCTCCCACAGAAGCTGGCGAGTGCACTGGTGGTGGTGGGAGCCTCTCCCACCTTTGCAGCAGTGCTACAGATGTCTGACTGCTGGCTTAAGGGAAGCAGCCTAAGCCGGCAGTCAGACATCCCCTGAGGACTCCTGGACTGTGAGAGGATGAAGGTTGGGCTGAGGAACCCCACAAGTGCACAAATCTTGTGCACCAGGCCTCTAGTAAATTATAATATTGAGATTTTTATTAGCAGAAAAATTCACTGTTAACCAAATAACGTTAAAAATATTTTCATCTATGCCCTAAAGCGACTATATGTAATTTTGTGTGCTGTCTGTTTCCTATCCTTAGAACAAGCCAAGTGAGGTTGTCCCATAAAGAAAATTCCTTTATTCTGACATTTTGAAAGGAACAACATTACTGCTAATTTTTATGGGTCGAAATTTTACTCTACCCAGAAGTTGGAATAAATCTCATGTGAAATCTGATTCCCCAACTTTATTCCTTTACAGTGTTTCCCAAACTTCTCTCATGATGAGAATCACCTGGTGGAGTTGTTAAAACACAGATTCCTGAATCCCAACTAAGAAGTGCTAAACTAGAATTTTTGGGAACATATAGGTAAAATTGTATACTTAACTAGTGCTCTAAGACAGATTTTATATACAGAGCACCAAGTTAGGTATGCAATTTTACCTATATGTTCTCAAAAATTCTAGTTTAGCACTTCTTAGTTGGGATTCAGGAATCTGTGTTTTAACAACTCCACCAGGTGATTCTCATCATGAGAGAAGTTTGGGAAACACTGCTTTAGAACAATAAGCAAGTGCTTTGTTTTAGTCTTTATGTTTGACCCGGTTTATCCTGTTCTTTAAAGAAAATCTGGGGCAATTTGGCTCCTACAGTAAGCTGTCAAGATGAAAAATCCACATTGTAATGTCAATTTGAAGTGCTTGTGGTCCAAAGGATATTTACGGCAAATGTGGTTTATTTTCAATAACGTAAGATTTAACAAAGAAACTATACCATGATCACTCAAAAAAATTGTGGTAATTTATTTTTACAAATATTGGTTGAATAACAAAAGTATGTCAGTTCTAAAGGTACCATAGGAACAACAATAACACAACAGTTATGAAAGTGTGCATAGAGTGACTATTTTCAAACTTAAAAAAGGCAACACTGGAGGATAAACTAACACAGGTACTCTACTGCCATTTGGGAGAATGGTTTTATGAGTGTGGGAAGATGGAAGTGATGTACAACATCTTGTCAGCACTTTTATTATGAGATTAAGGTTCTATTTTTTTAAATGCTTGTCATTCTGTTGAGTCCTTGTAACATGCGATATGAATTTTGTTTATCTCAATAAAAATCTTGCCAAAAATAAATTAGTTAAAATGAAAATTCAACAATATTGGAATAGCTTCTATGTTTTAAATGCTCTGACTCTTGATTTTGGCAAATGACTTTGAAGTTCTTAGCATCAATTTAGGAAAATCTATTTTAGAATTAATCTCTTAATACCCACTTTTCAGCTGTGCTATATTTAGAACAAAACTTGTTAGACTTGTGTTCTGCTAAGTAAATCCTTGGCTTTTTTACTTGCACAATTTTATTTTCTATCATTACAAATTGCACCTGACATAAATTCTCCTAAGGTATTTTGCTTTGTTTTCATGGAAACTTATTTAGGCTTGTTTTAACTATTAAAACTAACTTAAATGTTAAGTGCAGAATTACTTTATTACCAAAAATTACATGTAAGTTAATCATTCTCATTTTTTTATTATAGGTATATAATCATTAAATAATTGGATGAGTATGAACTGATATTGAAAGATACTTAAGATAGAGTGTTATGACAAAAAAGTGAGTTAGAAAATACTGTTTTTATAACACGTAGCCATATATATATAAATAATTAATATGTAAATACATAAGATAACATAAAAAGTGCAGATACATACACAGAAAAATACTAACATAATATGCAGAAACTCAATAGTACTCATTTTTTTGAGATTAGAGTCAACATTCATCCCTTATATACTTTTATATATATATATATATATATATATATATATATATAAAAGGTTAATATGAAAAGTGTCCCCTCTGGAGTTTGACCGGCAAAATGGGAGTGATCACTCACTATGATGTGTTCTGACCACCAGAGGGCAGCAAAGATCATGTTGGGTGACCAGCAGCATCAGTGGGGGGCACTGAGGGAGTGAGGGAAGGAAGAGGCCTGGAGGCAGGGAGGAGGGATTGGAACCATGCTAGTGGCAAGGGAAGGAGAAGGTGGGGAGGTAGGGAGATGGGGAACCAGCCAGGCCTAGGGACCCTATCAATGCATGAATTTTGTGCATCATTCCTCTAGTAGCCTATATAATAAATGGCTAATATGCAAATCGACTGTTTGGTGGGAAGGACTGGTCACTATGATGTGCACTGAACACCAGGGGGAAGGCACTCAACGCATGAGCTGTCCCCTGGTGGTCAGTGAGCTCTTACAGAGGGAGCACCGCTCAGCCAGAAGCCAGGCTCCCAACTCCGTGGCAGTGCTGAAAATGTCTGACAGCAGCTTAGGCCTACTCCCTATGGGCAGTGGGCCTAAACTGTCAGTTGGACATCCCCAGAGGGCTCCTGGACTGTGAAAGGGCACAGGCTGGGCCAAGGGTCACCTTCTGAGTGCACAGATTTTGTGCACCAGGCCTTAGAATGTTATATTTAAAACTATTTTATTTTGTTCCACTTTGACTTGATTTTTGTAATAAAATAAGGAAAAGAACACAAACAAGTAGATCCACATAGTAACAATGATTAACTCCAAGAGATATAATTATAGAGGAAATCTTAATTTTCTCACTCAGCTATATTTACAATATGTGTCAATGAGTAAGAATTAGCAATTTAGGCCATGCAATGTAAAATTGTATTAATAGACTGAAATTAAAAACTCCCTCACCACAGCATGCATAAAAATCGTCTCACTTACCATAGGCTTTATTTTGGAAATTTGATTTTATAAGTATGTTTAACTTTATTTTAATTATATTTATTTATCAATAAACTACCTTGTTTCAGCATTAGTTCACCAAACCCAATGTAATAATTCATATGGCTTGACTTTCTCAAAATATTTTCAGCTTCTGAACAGCAAAAGAAACCATCAACAAAATGAAAAGGGAGCCCAGCCCACTGGTATGGCTCAGTGGTTGAGTGTCAACCCATGAACCAGGAGGTTATGGTTCAATTCCCGGTGTGGGAACATGCCCATATTGTGGGCTAGATCCACAGTAAGGGGCAAGCAGGAAGCGGCCAATAAATGATTCTCTCTCATCATTGATGTTTCTACCCTCCCTTCGTCCTTGAAATCAATAAAAAATATTTTTTAAAAAAAGGTTGCCCATCGAATGGCAGAACATATTTGCCAGTGATAAATTTGATAAGGGATTAATATTCAAAATATGTAAGGAACTCATACAACTTAAAAGGAAAATGAACAATCAATAAAAATTTGGCAAAGGACCTAAATAGACAATTCTTCAAAGGGGACATCTGGATGGCTAAGAGACATGTGAAAAAATTCTCAAAGGTACTGATCATCATAAAGATGCAAATTAAAACAACAATGAAGTATCACATCATACTTGTCAGAATAGTTACCATCAACAAATGACAAGTGTTGATGAGGATGTGGAGAAAAGGGAACCCTAGTGTACTAGGGTGGGTATGCAGATTGGTGCAGCCATTATGGAAAACAGTGTGGACTTTGCTCAAAAAATTAAATATGGAACTGCCATTTGATCCAGTGATCCCACATCTAGGAATATATTCTAAGAAACCCAAAACAACAATCAGAAAGAATGTATGTGCCCCTATGTTCGTAGGAGCACAATTTACAATAGGATTTGGAAACAGTCCAAGCGCTTTATCAAAATGAATAAAATAGATGTGGGTGGGATGTGGTACATTTACACAATGGAATATAATGCAGAAGTTAAAAATAAGGATCTCTTACCCTTTGAGACAGCATGGGGGGACCTGGAGAGTATTATCCTAAGGAAAATAAGTCAGTCAGAGAAATACAAGTACCACATAATCTCACTCATTTGTGGAATCTAATGAGCAACTGATAAAATAGATCCAGAGATATAAAAGCATGGAACAGACTGTAGAATCTCAGAGGAAAGGTGAGGGTAGGTGGGTCAGAAGAGATTAATCAAAGATCTTGTGTGCGTATGTACATAACCCATGGATACAGACAATAGTGTGGTGAAGGCCTGGGGCGGAGGTCAGAGGTGGGCCAGAAGGGGTTAATGGGGAAAAGAAGGGATCATATGCAATAATTTCAACAATAAGTTTAAAAAATATACTTTCAGTTGATTACAAGAAATTGGCAATTGAGTTGTGTTTTGGTTTTGGTTTATGTTATGTTTCTTGTGCTTCTTTTATTTTTTTTTCTGGTGTTTTGCATTTTTATATATGATCACAGATAATGACAATATATTTCCTTTCATATATAACAGGGAAATACATTTGGAAGATTAGTTTCTATTTATAAGAAACATTAAAACAATGACAATTGAAAAATAACATTCAGTGTGCCCTTGTGTTAGTTTTTTCCCCTTATGGTTTAATGCACTAAATCACTCTTCTCTATGAACCATGTGGACATTTAGATTTCATTAATTTGTTTTAAAATTTTATATCCTTAAGTGTACATGTTTTATTCCTAATTATCCTCTCAATTTTTCTTACTACTATTGTCAGTATTTGACTTCTGGCTTCCCTTTGCCTCTTCAATCATCTCCAGCAATATTTAAGATCTTCAATAGCTAATGGTAATGTCAGAGGACACTTTCTGAATCCATGCCAATCATAATGTCTTTAGGTAATGTTTATATATACCAAGCTTGCCAATTACTTACCAGTGCATAACAGAAGATAAATGTACACCACTCTACCACCAGGGCTTAAGGAAGCCAAGCCATCTGAATGCTAGTGAACTGATTTTCACATAGTTGCTTATAATTCTCATCATCATGTTATAGAAATATGATTTATTAATCCTCCTGGCATTTTTCTTCTTGACAGCTTCTCAGCTGCTGTTACAACCTTCTTGAATGGGTAAGTGCTATATACTATCAATAAACTGCCAGTCGATTTAATATGTTGAGACTGTTTTAGGCACTTAATCTACTAACATGGAAGAACCTGAATTTACTAGTAACGCTATCAAGATAGTCTAAGGTTCAAGATAAGTGAAAATATAAAAATGAATGTAAAGATGTAATTGTAATGAATTAAACTTTTCAATCTTTTAAAATCAGAGAGGGTTAAAATATAACTCACATTGCAGATTTTATAGGCAGACCATATCATTTTACTCCAAATGGAAAATATACTTTTAGACCTCTGCAGTCTCATGAATACTCAAGTTTTTCATTAAAGAATATTTGTGCTATATTATGTAGAATTATATGCCCTTTAAACTAGGCTTTTACATTCTTAGAGTTAAATTTTAATAATTCACTGTTTGTTAAAACCACCAACTTAAAGTGGTATTTGTTTATCCATTTATGTATCTATTATATTTATTTAATTATTTTCAAATTAGATTTAATGTTGCCTACCTATTTTATATATTAAACCCAAACAATAATAACAGAGCAAAACTATTAGACATGCTGTTATATCTGTTTCTTTGTGTATAAAAACACATAGAAAAAAGATGCGAAGCATGCAGATCTACATATTAGCAATGACTAACTCCAGAAGATAAAATTATAGGCAATTTTAACTGTATAACTTCATATATAGGGAGTCTCAAAATTATACACTCTTTGGATAATTATAAAGCCAGTATTTATTAAAATGTTTTCATTTTCAAAATTGAGCTATCAGCTATTAAGGTGTGTATACATTTTTGGGGGGACACCTTGTATATATTAAGTAAAAATATAAAAATATCTACTTGTAAAAACTCATGCACTGGGGGGAGGGGCAGGGGTTGGCGGTCCCTCAGTCCAGTCTGTCCTCTTACAGTCTGGGAGCCTTCAGGGGATGTCCTACTGATGACTTAGGCCTGCTCTCCAGATGAAACAGGCCTAAGCAGCGGTCTGGCCTCCCTCTGTGGGAGACAACCAGCTGATTAGGGGAAGGTGATGCCCCCATCATACCTCTGCTGCTGCCTCTGCTGGCCACTGCAACTGCCTGAGCCTCAGCCCTCACAGCCACTGCAGCTTGCCTGAGCCTTGGCCTGGTCCTCTGTGCCTGAGCCTCCCTATATATGAAGTCTTTTATGTGATCTAGTATAACTAACATCATCGTTATTTATACCCAACTTGTTTAAGTTCCCTGAGATTCAGAAAACTAAAAATGGCCATAGGAGAACCAATTAGTTATAATTAATTTTTACATAGCTTTTCATTAATTAAGAAATGCAGAAAATTGGAAAAGTCAGGTATTTTCTAGAGTTTAAGTAGATTATTTAATTTTAATATATTATTTTATAATATGTAATAATCCTAATATATAAAAAGGCAGAGGCTATCATGACCTAAATGACCAAATGGAACAAACAGGTTGGCAGAGGTGGCAATGAGGAATGACTAAACAGCTGGCCCTGGGCCCCAGCCAGGATGCAGCAGCAGAAGGGAGCTCTGGGCATGGCAGAACTCTGGGTCACCCGTGATCAGGGGTGTGGCCAGCCTTCAAACCGAGGGCCCAGAGCTCCCTGTCACCACCAAGCCACAGCCAGGGCTCAGAGCTCCCTTCCGCTGCCACATCCCATCAGGTGAGGCAGTTAGGGGCGACCAGGTCAGCAGGGAGGACAGTGAGGGGTGGCCCGGCCAGCTGGGAGGGAGCAGTCTGGGGTAACCAGGTTGGCAGCAGTGGCAGTTTGGGGTGACCAGGCCAATAGAGGGGGGAAGTTAAGGGTGACCTGGCCAACTGGGAGGGAAGTAAGGGACAACCAGGCTGGTGGTGGGGAGTTAGGAGCAACCAGGCTGGCAGGGGGCAGTTGGGGGTGACCAGGCTGGCAGATGGGGCAGTGAGGGGTGACCAGACTGACAGCAGGGTGCAGAGGGAGCTTCCAGGCCAGAAGGGGAGCAGTAAGGGGCAACCAGTCTGGAGGGGGTGGCATTGAGGGTGACCAGGCTGGCAGGCAGGTGAGTGGTTAGGAGCTAGTAGTCCAGGATTGTGAGAGGTATAGCAGAGGGGTCCCAGATTGGAGAAGGTGCAGGCTGGGCTGAGGGGATCTCCCCATGCATGAATTTCATGCACCCAGCCTTTAGTCTCTCTCTCTCTCTCTCTCTCTCTCTCTCTCTCTCTCTCTCTCTCTCTATATATATATATATATATATATATATATATATATATATAATATATATATATATATATATATATATTATATATATAATCCCAGCGACTAGAACAGTGAACAACCAGAAGGACTGAAATGACCAGAACGACCAGTCGCTATGACGGATTGACCAGTCCCAAGTTATTTCAGAGAGAGAAAGGGAGAAGGAGAGAGAAATATTAATGATGAGAGAGAATCATGGATTGGCTGCCTCCTGCATGCCCACTATAGGGATCAAACCAGCAATCTGGGCATGTGCCCTGATAAAGAATCTAACTATGACATCCTGGTTCATAGGTCAATGCTCAACCTCTAGGCAACATTGGACAGGGGTTTGTGAATAAACCAAGTTAGGTATCTGCTCCTATCCCTATTTGTTCTTCTGAGGTAAGAGAGGAAACCAAAACTGATATATAAATAAAAATAGAGGCCCTATGTCATAGTTTGAGACCCAGAATCTTTTCAATAATACCTGTCAATATATTTACTTTTATAAAAGGCATTACTATTTTTGAGATTTATTCTTAATAAAGCTATTAAAATATTGACTTGGTGAGATATAATATTTTGGGACTTCTAGGTCATTCTCTGAGGTGGTTTTGAGAGTGCTTGTAAGCTAATCCCAATGTTGTTTTGTGAGCAAGATTTAGACTGTACACAAAATCTGTTAATGCAAATGAAAATGAGGCATTTAGATGCATGTTTTTGCAATGTGTGTGTGTGCGTGCATGAATGTTTAATTTTTAGGAGATAAGATAATTACTAAGATGAGACCCTATAACAAAACTATAAGTTTACATCTTTTGTTGGCATCCATAGAATGCACCTAAGTTTCAGACACTGAACTTTTCTAAGACACTGGCTCTGTTTTTCCCTGTCTTGGGATCCTTGGAGAGGCTTCATGCAGAGTTGTACATGACCTGCAGTGATGCTCAATTTCCCTCTCAGTTCACACCCTGCAGGTATCCTAGTATGCATAGCTAACAGTGCCCTCCGAACACCATCATCCTCATTTCCCTGCTTCTTGAGGTCGCTGATGAGAGAAGAAAACCATTACTAAACTGTGACCACAAAGTTCTAAAGTGCTCACCTAGCCATAAGACATTTCTATTCACTGTCCTTGATATTTAGACTGATATTTGCTTAATATAGGATGTACACTTTTAACATATATGGTGGTTTAGAAAGACCATGGAAATAAGTATTATCCACAGTTCTTTCTTTAATTGAATTACACAAGATTCATAATGGTTGCCAGGTGGGAGAGGAACTGGAGAGAAGGGTGGGAAAGGTGAAGGGATTAAGAGGTGCAAATTGCTAGTTACAGAATAGTCCTGGGGGTGTAAAGCATAGAGAATATAGTCAATAGTATTGTATTAATTCATATGGTGTCAGATGAGCACTAGATTTATCTGAATGATGACTCAGTAAACTTAGTAAGTTAAATAATGTCTAATCACTGGGTTGTACACCGGAAACTAATATAATATTGAATGCCTACTGTAATTAAAAACATAAGAAATTATTTTAAAAAAGAAAGCATACTGTGTGACTTCAGATAAAAAACTGTGTATGTTCAAGTCTTTCTTGAAATATCTGCTCTGGAAGACCATTAGCCATCACGTAAAAAGAAACAACAAATAGCAGTGCTGACTGTCCTAGCTCATTGAGTCTCTCCAGGCCAGGTACCAGCTATGCAAGTGATGAAGTCCTCAAGGTAAGCCTTTCCTGGTCACCAGACACTGAGTAAGGACCAAATCAGGTGGAACTGACTAGCTGAGCCAACTCAAGTGCTGAATTCTTGAACTAAATTAAGGCTATTATTGTTTTAGACTATTATTTTCAGATGTTAAACATCAATAAATAATTAAAACAAGAACTATAAAATATTTAGAGCCTTTTGCCTTAGAAAATATATACGAAGTGAACCAGTAACAGACTTTATTTGACCATTGTTTAGGTCAGAGTTCCTCAAAGCAGCATTATTGACTTTTGAGGCCAGATAATTTTGTTTTGGGGTCAGGGGGGCTTTCTCTGGGTATTATTGAATGTTTAGCAGCATCCCTGTCCTGTTTTGGTTAAATGCCAATGACTCATAATCCCACTAGCTGTCTCTACCAGAAATGTATCTAGACATTTCTGGAATATTGTCTGGGGCAAGATCACTTCTGGTTGAGAATTGCTGGTATTACTAAATCTAAGGAAAGAATGCTAAGAGGAAAAAAAATCCTGAAAATGGAAAGAGTATTTTATAACCTAGAATTTAAATCAAGCCACCTAATAATAAAGTATGAAGTGGAGTAACTACTGAAACAAGCATATTTTACAGTCAGATTTTCTCTCTGTGAAACCACCAAAATGTCCATGCAGCCTGTACTTTTGTAGATACATACACCTAAAGGTCTGTTAAGTTATAAGGTTATTAAGGTCTACCTTGAGAAATTATTTTTTTTTTGGTTTCTGGGACTTTTGTTTCTTTCATTTCATGCTGAAGCTGTTTTTTGGTTATTTTTTTATTATTTCAATAAAAGCACTTTTATAAATTAATAACTTTTCAAGTGATGAATTTTGTCCTTCAGGTAACCTTATAATTTAGCATTTTTTAAAAAATACTTATCAAGAAATAGTTACTGAAAAAAACCCACAGTTACTAATTGAGACTAATGGAGTATTTTGTGCATTTCTGACAGCATAATCTACCTCTTCAAGTTGTGATGATAATAATTGCATGGCAACTTGCAATTCAGAAAGAAAACACTATCAGAAGTTTTAGTTATGAAAAAGGAACAAAGGGGCTATGATTTGACATGCAGAGACATTAAATTTTAATAAGAATCTTGCTTTCCCCCCCTGCAGTATGAATATTTTAAACTATTGACATCTGTTTTTTCATTTTTGTTATATAAGCCATTTAAGTAGTTTGTTGTAATTCATTAGATTTGCTTCAAAATTTTCTTTCTGAACTAAGATTATTATGATAACTATAATTACTAGTTTTCTTTTTCCTTTTAAAAATTGTTTAATGGTCCAAAGGGGGTTGGTTGGCCAAGAAGAGAGCGAATAAATTGATTTTTTTCTCTTCCTGGAGCCAGTGAATTTCCTAACAATTCTGTTTAAAATGTTGGTTGTCATTTTAAATGACAGATTAGTGCAAATTCATCTTCACTATTGTAAAGTACAACACTATCACCAGAACAATGAAAATACCGGAGTGTAGTATATATGTCTAGTAGGTAAAAGCATTAACTCACGTTTAATGGCAAAAGGGCCCCCCTTTCTCTCAATACCCATCATAATGTTTGTACTAGTCTGGGTAAGCTAAAGCTTCATGATTTTCTGGGCTTAACATTCAAATATACAAGACATTATCTTTTTCTTGGTAATTGGTATGTCACTATTACAAGGCATGTATTTCTCATCAATTGACAGCTACCACTTATCAGATGAATAAGATATCCATTGCACAAGTATTCAAAAAGATTAAATCCATTTTTCTCCTTTGTATAAACTATACGGTGTGCAATGACATATAAATTGATTTGTAAACTCTTCATAGCTTCTAGATGGTTTACCTCTTTCATTTTTCAGGAAGAAAAGGAATAGTAAAACTGGATAGAACTGACATGCCAGTAAATTTTCCCTTCAGAACTGATTTTTATTTTAATGTTATTTTCTTTTTTGCAAGGGCAAGATGCTAAACGACATCATTTATATTTTGTCACATTTGTTTTCAAAGATTAATGTACTCCAATAAGAGGTATAAAAAAGATATTAGGTATAGCCAACTGATGGAGCAAAGTTGGTAATTTAGTATCTAAAGGCAAAGTTAGATTGTGTGTTGTTTATCAAAATGTTTTAATTTTCATGTTTATCTAACTTAATTTGGTGAATATTGTCTTATTTACACTCTCAACTTAATTCTTCTAACAGATTAATAATGGTTTGTATGTGTTTTTGGCAATTAGGATGCAGTTTACTTCATATCTTTTAGAAAACCAATAAAGCATTTTTCATAATGGCAACCAACAAAATATATTATACTGACACATTATATTGTTATCTGCCAAAAATCAATGTCTTAGATTTTAAATGAATAAATTAACTTCAGGTGGATAAGTTGAAACAAAGAACTAAAAACCCAGTACTTAGTTCTATTCACTGTTTCTCTACCAAAAGCACATATACTAAACCTACTTGATTTAAAAGCATGTTTTTATTTAAAAAACAGCATTTTCTATTTTAAAATTTTGGTGTCATTACTAGTAAAATGAAAGCATTCATATACCAGAATAATAACCTCAAACTGATGAATTAAAACATCAAATAATTCTAAAAAATATATACTATAGTTCCAAGGCAAATGAATAAATTTATTGGATTTATGAACAATAAACATAAATTAGGAAAAAAAATTAACAAGTAATAAAACCTAAAAAACTAAGTGTTGAAATATGGAAGATTTAAGAACAGATCTGCACTTTTATAGTTCTACTAAAGGTATGGTACACGAAATTCATGTATGGGTAGAGTCCCTAGGCTTGGCTGGTGATCAGGACTGATCAGGGCCTTCCAGCTGCCTGCTGGGACCTCCCTTCCCTGGCTGCAGGCTGTGGGCCAGGGCCTTCCTTCATTCCGCACTGCCCCTGGTGGTCAGCATACATCATATCAAGTGATTGAACTCCAGGTTGGTTAAACTCCTGAGTGGACATTTTGCATATTAAGCTTTTATATAGATAGGTTTGTTGCCTAGGATAGAAACCCCTAAGACAGCTAACAAAGTACAATATTTCTACAGTAATAATTATGATGATGATGTTGAAAATTGCAAGTGCCTGCTTTGTGACAGCCAGAGTTACTATAAATGTTGTATAAATAGCAACTCCTTTTAGTGGCTAGTATTACTAAACACTGGGCACTTGGCTTCCTTTCCCTAACCCACCCAACTCTGGTGACACTAATGGGAGGTAGACCATGTCTATAAAGAGATAATTTACTTTGATGATGGTGGATAAAAGTCTTGAACCATGAGCTACCCTCATCATAGAATGGTAATGGTAACCCAACACAAAAGGTATCTTTATTTACCTACTATATTTTGCCATCTTAATGTGCAATGATTTGTTTTCACTTAGATGAAGAAGTTGAAAGGCAGGCTAGGCAGCCATCTTAGTTTTATCCTCTTCCCTTACCCTCTATCACCACCCCCAAACTCTCATATAATTACAGAGGACATTTTTTCCCCCCAGATTTAAGTCTTTTCTGTTTTTCCTTATAAGATGATCACTTTTTCTCTTCCCTTCAGAATATTGCCATTTTATTCAACACATTCCCCAAGCCTCCTTCTCTCAGCTCAAATCTTTTCCTGGAGCAGAGTTAAAGCTGCCTAAGGCCAGGGCACATGGCCAGTAAGAGGTGGTGGCTTAAGAAAGGGGTTCTTCTAAATCAGCTGCCAAGAGTGTGAAGGCCAGTCCCACTGCCTTTCCCCTCTGCTGGGAGCACCCAGAGCCCCAGGCCTTGGAAAGCTACATTTCCAAAACTACACACTCCCATTCTACCACAACAAGCTTCCTTAGATCTCACAACACAGCACCCCCTTCCCCAATCCTTAGAAAACAGCACTACCAGGCCCGCGGCTCCTCCCCAATCATGCCTCCTGCAACCCTGGGCCAGGATGCCTCAGACCCCTTGGTCCCTTCTGGGCCCCTGAGCACTCTGGTTTGGAAGTGGGAGAATCAGGCAATGGGATGCTGAACCCAGGATAATTTTCAAAAGCCTAGGAGAGTCCAGACTGCTGAACCTCGCCCACTCACCACCTAAGTCCTGTAATGCCACAGCCAGGACGGCCGCTGGAAGGGGTTGCAAGTTTCAGTGCTCCCTGCATGAGTCCATACTCCCTGCATCAGGGTAGCTGGGAACAAAAGGCAACCCCCAGGCCTCTGGCAGCTGTCCCTCCTGAGTTAGGCATACACACCCTGAGATTTCTGTTTCCTGTGCAGAGACAGGGAGAGATGGAGGATAGGAGGGGAGGACCACCAGGGAACAGGGTGTGGTAATTTGTGGAGGAAATGGGTAAGGAGTGGTTAAAGTCACCTCTCTGCAGGGACAGAGCAAGGTTTAGGGGCAGAGGGCCTGCCCATTGCTTTGTTGTCAGCAGCCTGGTCTCTGGAGCACTTGCTGCATGCAAACACGCCCCCTGACATCATTACAACCAGCCAAGAGGCCCCTAACAACCCAACTCCTTGGCAGAGGAAGAAACTTGTCCATAGGCACTCCAGCACCAGCTGCTGCGGTTTGCCTCTGAAGATCATTTCAAAAGCCAGAATAATGATGATCATTAAATAAAAGGATTAATAGTATTTTGTTTTCTTTCAAGTCTTTGGGAAAATGAAATTCAGGTTTTTGACTGATCCACTAACATTTATAGTTGCTTGTGGCAAAGCAGGGTGTGTGTGGGGGTTCAGGGGAGATTGGTGTTCAAGGTGGAGTGCAAGAGGAAGGTACAGAGGCACCCGGGTCCCCAATGCCATTTGCGGGTCTGCGGCACCTACCCACCTGCCTTACCTGTGGATGCAGTTTCCATGGCAACGGGCAGCTGCCAAGCAGGGTTTAAGCTGTTCCCAGGGTGCCATTTCCCTAGCCCCTTTGTCTAGCCCCTGGCCAGACTCCCCCCTTTGGCATCACTGCCTTGTCCTCTCCTTCCTCCTGGTCCCCAAACCACTGAGAACTGGGGCTGACCAGCGTCAGCAGCTCTTCTTAGGTATTGGGTGTCATGGTCATGGCTGGTGATCCTTGTGCTTGGTGACAGCAGCTGGAAGGATGGAGGTGCAGTGGCTGAACCGACCAGTGCTCCCTGCTGCTGCCCTCACCAGAACTCAGGGCTTGGGTGTGTACTTACCACTGCCCCTGAAACTCCAGCTGAGCCCTCAGCTTCAGGTCCTTTTGGGGCCCCATTGGGGGTTGGGCAGGCGGAGGTGGGGGTGGCAATGGGGACCTGGATCAGGCTGGTTGGCTGCCATAGTGCACATCATGGCCACTGGCTGTTCTGGTCATTCCGCTGTAGAGGTCATTGGGCATATATATATACATACATATAATAGTTCATTTACTTCTCCAATGACTTCATGTTTACACATAGCCCAAAAAGAAACAAGTTCAGCTCTTTAAAAGGTTTTATGTTTTGGTTAACTTCTCTGAGTCAATTAAAACTTTGTTATTAATGTTATTATACTTATTTAAAATAGAGAAAGTATTTAGATATTTTTATACCTTTTTCATATTTTTACATACATGGTTTAACTAATACAACTAGATAAATTTTCATGTGATCTATGGTGGAATTCTTACAAATTCACATTAATTCTTCAAATATGTCCAATAGTACTAAGCAATCTTTTTTTAAAAAAATATATTTTCATTGATTTCAGAGAAGAAGAGAGGGAGAGATAGAAAAAGATAGAAACAACAATGATGAGAGAGAATTATTGATCTGCTGCCTCTTGCAGGCCCCACACTGGGAATTGAGCCTGCAACTTGGGCATGTGCCCTGACTAGGAATCACATCATGATCTTCAGGTTCATAGGTTGATGCTCAACCACTGAGCCAAGCTAGCCAGGCAACTACTAGTATCTTCATACTAATGGTTTTTAAATTCATTTTTGCTTGCAGCAATCTTAATATTATTCATATCATATCTGCATTATAACAGATTGCCAAATTATGTATTTATCTCCTTCCTTCCTTTCATCCATACTTTCAGTCCCATTTCCTTACTTTCTCCTTTTCAATTATTTACTAAGGATTTAACGTATGTAAATATAGAGGTAGATACTGCCAACATAACACCAAGAACTTGGAACATTGGTTTACAAAGCATAATCCTTCCCAATAGAAGCAGAAAAGTCACGGTAAACAAGAACAATTAAATACTAATCCAGGCTATGGCAAATAAATAAATCACAAAGGGGCAAGCCAAGATTTGTGTTTTCTTTCTGTCTTACTTTATTTCCTAACTTTTCCATAACTATTATAGAATAGATTATGTTGTTTCTTTCAATGGAAACTATCAGGTTTATTTTTCAAATAGAAATTTAGTTCCATTACTCAATATTTGAAATATCCAATGCTTATGATGACCTACATAATACAGTGTGTACTCACTATGTCTATTTTCCATAATTTGCTTTTCCTATAAGTGTCCAAGGTTATTTTGTTTAGCAAAAAAAAAAAAAAAAAAATTCTTTTTGGTTCATATTATATTCTCACCTACTATTAGAGATCACAGTTCATCACAATACCTTTAAAAAAGTAGTGCTCACCTGACTGGAGTGGCTCAGTGGTTGAATATTGACCTATGAACCAGGAGGTCATGGTTCCATTGCTGGTCTGGGGACATGCCTGAGTTGCAGGCTAGATCCCCAGTAGGGGGCATGCAGGGGGCAGCCACGCAATAGTTATCTCTCATCATTGATGTTTCTACCTCTCCCTTCCTCTCTGAAATCAATACAAATATTTTTAAAAGTAGTGCTCAATACCTTAATAAATAATAAAATGAATGAGTAAACATGATTATTAATTGAATGATTGACTGGCTGAATGAATATCATAAGACACATTTTCCTGGTGTTGTGTTTAACTACAATGTCTTTCTCCTCTTTCTTTATCCATATATATATCTCAGGTGTTACTCTCCTGCTATTTCACCCTCTTTTTATCAATTTACTTGGTATCATTTTCCTAATAAGTTTTTGTTCATGTTAAACTTCCTGTTGTGAAATATTAATACATCTCATGACAGTATTTTCTTGTATTATTTCTATGCCCTCCTAAATCACTAATATATAGATAAAAGTTATAAAAATGTGTGTGTTTTTTTTAAATCCTCACTTGAGGAAATCTTTTTATTATTTTTTTTTTAGAGAGAGGAAGGGAGAAAGAGTGAGAGAAACATCAATGTAAGAGAGAAATATCAATCACTTGCCTCCTGTATGCACTTCAACTATGATCAAATCCACAACGTAGGCATATGCCTTAACCAGGAATCAAACCCACAACCTTTTCATATATAGGAAGATGCTCCAATCAACTGAGCCACCAGCAAATTTCAAAGAGGAAGGGAGTGGGAGAGAGATAGGAACATCAATGATGAGAGAGGATTGTTGATAGGCTGCCTCCTGCATGCCCCACACTGGGGATCAAGTCCACAATACAGGCATGTGCCCTTAACTGAAATTGAACCCAGGATCCTTCAATCTGCAGGCTGAGGCTCTATCCACTGAGCCAAACCAGGTAGAGCACAATGTGTAATTTTTAAGTAGGATTCACATAATGAATCCAGAGATATTTTAGTATTAAAAATTATGTTCATTTATTTCAATATACTCATTAATTGAATAATAAAAATGATATAAATCACTTCAGTAAATGTCAAAAGTATTTCAAGAAATTCAATACGCATTTTCAAACAAAATTATTGTACTAAATTAGTTTGAGAAATGTATTTCTTAACCTAGTAAAGAGACTCTACCAAAAATAAATGTTATACTTATTGTGAATATACAGTTAGTGTTTTGTATATGTAAAAAAGTAAACTAAATTTATATGTACAGACTAAAATATGTTCATGATATATTATGTGAAAAATAAAGTTAAATACTGTAATATGTATATGTTTTCATATAATGTTTTGCTTTTCACAAAATACCTTTTTAGGATATTTTTATAAAACAATCTTTTACTAAAGCACAGAGTCCTCCAAAAGTTATATACCCACACATACACACACACACACTCACTCACACACAGCACACATTACTATAATGGAGGTACAAGCCCTTACAAACCTATAGATATTAATATATTTAGTAGATGTGACTCCCTATAAGCCATTGATCATAGCAAATGCATTTATTATGTTGTGATGATCCAAGAGGATGAATTAAAAATTTTAGAGAAGAATGATACATTCTCACATGTATTAATTAGGTAGGGTAGGGTCAACCTAGTACTTGTTGGTTGAAATGTTGGACAGCTGTTTGAACATATTGTCATTTGGGATGGGAAAAAGAACCAATTCATCAAAATCAACAATACTCACAGAGGGGGTTGTAAGTCTCTTAGCTGCCTTTATATAAAGTCTAGTAAAAAAGAACACATCATTTAGAACATCTGTTGTACATAAGAAGACATTAGTTAATGACAACACTCTTATGTTAAACAGAAACCAAACTACTAAATGTAATCCATACTGGGCACTGTGTGTGTATGTAAGTGTGTGTGTGTGTGTGTGTGTGTGTGTGTGTGTGTGTGTTATATTAGAGTGGAACAATTTTATAGTAATTAAATAAAATTTTGGTCTGTGGGTATTAGAATATTTAGGATGTACAGATTGATTAAATTGTTATATTGCTAACCTTTTAACAAAATCTCCTTTCATGAAACAATTTTATCAATGCTCATTATTATCCTTATGTTGGGAGGTACCCTTTCATATTCTGACTTAATGGTTGCAGATAAATTGGGATGTGGCAGCAAAAAAATACAGAATTTGTTAAGGAAGGTAATCAAAATAGGAAACTTTTGTCTATCTTTGGCAGCTATATTTCTTTTCAAAATTTAATATGGGCAAGATATTTTATAAATTCGTTATATTCTTTTTCTTTTTAAGGATAATTTAAGGAGAATTTATTCATTTTTTTAAAATATATTTTTTATTGATTTCAGAAAGGAAGGGAGAGAAAGGGTTAGAAACATCAATGAGGAGAGAATTATTGATTGGCTGCCTCCTACATAACCCCCACAGGGGATCATGCCCACAACCCAGGCATGTGCTCTGACTGGAAATTGAACCCATGACCTCGTGGTTCATAGGTTCAGTGCTCAACCACTGAGCAAAGACAGCTGGGAAGGGATAGTTTATTTTTAAATTAGAATTTACTTTCATTATTATTTTTTATTAGAGGCCTGGTGCATGAAATTCCTGCATGGGGAGGGAGTACCTCACAGAAGTGAAACAATTGGTTCACTGTGTGGTAATGATAGAGGTCAGCCTGGTGCCAAACACATATGTCCATCAATTACTTTTTTCCCCTACTACATTGTGTCTCACCAATTTTTTAAAGTAACTTTCTATTTTTTAAACATCAATCCTAAATTTTTCCAAGAGCTTCTCAGATTTGGTGCATAACACCTATGAAGGTTAATCCTATTTTATATCCTAGTCTGATCATCACACATTTTATTCAGATGTATCTTCTTAGCTTATTGATGGGTTCTAAATATTCTACATTTGCGTCTTTAATATTAGTTCACTTAGTTGGAATTACTTTGCCTCTCAAATTGATCCTAGACCTTACCCATATTTTGCATAGGTTTCCAATTCTCTTATGAATGCTCCCCTCTCACTCTCCTGTGCTGTATGGCAGTTCTTAATAAATATCTAGCATATAAAGTTTAGCACTTAATTATGTACCGCCATTTGACTAATCCAGATTATTAGTGACAAATCAAATGAAACAATCATTTCTGGATAGTTTATATATATGGACAGAAAGGGGAGCTAGAGAGAGATTAGGTAATTTGCAAAATCTTGGCAGACTGAAACATCAGTGTTTAAGGTGTATGCTGATAGTACAATACTTCAAAAGCACTGAGATGGAATTAGAAAAGGCAACACTTTTTCTGTATGAGCCCCCAACAAATCCCAGAATCAAACTGAACTCAGAATATAATGTGTTTGCATCTGATTGGTAGGTCTGAAAGACATGCCTGCACTTTTCAGTGAGAAAGGTTTTATATATAACTTTATTTATAATTTGATAAGGTAGGCCAAAACCACAGAAAGTTATCTAAAACATGAGACTTCTTAATGTGAATGAAGGAATACAAAATATCTAAAAATATTCACTCCAGTGATATGGTTTTTATAACATGCATGTTTGTTCTGTTATTTCTAAAAGCATTTTAGTTGTAGAAGTAATAAATTGTGTACCATGCTTCTTCATACAGACCTGGAGTCCTAATTCCTAGAATTAAAAAGTGGTTCCATTAGTATGAGTTTGGGCAAGAAAATTAATTTTACTCTCGCTAGTGAAATTTACTCATCAAATATTTGATAATAAAATTCAATCTCATATAATTATTGTTAGAATTAAAGGAAATAGCTTAAGTGCCCAGTAAAAATATAGTAAATTATTTTCAATATATGTGAACTTGGGCAACCCAAATTGATATATAAATTATATATAAATTTTGGGTAAAAATCTAATTCAAAATAGTGTAAACAGATGAAAAAATATATTTTTTTCTTGAAAGACATGGCAATAATATAATACTCTTTTGGTGCACTGCACACAATCTAAGTTCTTATAATATTGCACTGTATTGACGTTTTTTAATGTAAGATCCATCATAATTGAAAAGTATCCTATTTAATTTGTAGTAGTGTTGCCCAAAGTATATTATTTAGAATTATATATTAAATGAATTGAAATAAGCCCCCTTGGATTAATTTATCTCCCTCATTTCAATTAAACTGTCCTTCTGTATGGTAATGAGAAGATATAGAATTCCTACTTAATGATGAAGAATGATTAGAATTTTAACATTTCTTTTGAAAAATAAATTAATCCTCTCATTAGTAAAAATGGAGAAGAATGTGCCTTGTTGCTCTAAAGCACTTAACAGAGAATGCTATGTTGGCCATTAACTATGAGCTTACTGCCTCTTTTTCCTTGCATGTTTTCTAATCAAGGACATCCTTTCTCCCCCGAGGCACGTGGGAGTTTAGCAATTACTTGCATCTCTAACACTAGGCAATTCTTCTGGGACTGCAATCTGTTAGAGTTCAATTTTCTCAACCACAGACAAAATGATGAGAATGAATTCATTCCTTCAGAATGAAACCAAGTGAATAAACTAAATGTGATTGAAATGAACTTAGGTGTCACTCATACATAAATCAACAGACTGCCCAGCACCTATCCCAACTCTACATACTGATGGCATGTGTTTCACATTCCAGCAACTTTTAAAAGTATTTGCTGTTCTTTTTATTTTTAATCTTCTAAAGAATCTTTATAAAATTCTCATTAAAATTTAATATATATGTTAAGTTATATGTATAGATAGAGCCATATCACCCTGCAAAGAATTTGTATTACTTTATATGTTCTTCAACAGTATAAGAGTGACACTGTAACCACACAATTTCACCAAAATTTGGTGCTAACAAACACTGTAAGAAGGAAAGGCAAAATAAAACAAAACCTGAAACAATTTACAGGTATATCAGGACTAGTGGCCCAGTACACAGATTCATGCACATTGAAAGGAAATTAATTAGAAGAAAGATTTGTGTGGTAAATACATTACTGCAAAAAATTGCATGTCACAGTAATATATATAATATAATATTATAAAACTCCCGTGAGATTGGCACCAGTGAGAGCTTTATATGTATCAAGCATGCACAAGTCAACATTTACTTTTAAATTGCCAGAGTGTATCATATGTACAGGCCAGTCAAACAGTCAAACGGTCAGGTGGACAGTTGGTCACATAGCCATATATATATATATATATATATATATATATATATATATATATATACACACACACACATATATATATGTGTATATGTGTGTGTGTGTGTGTGTGTGTGTGTGTGTGTGTGTGTGTATGTATGTATATATATGGGTGTCCCTCAGCCCGGCCTGCACCCTCTCCAATCTGGGACCCCTTGAGGCTTCTGCTTGCCAGCCTGATCACCCCTAATCACTCCCATGCCAGCCTGATTGATGTCTAACTGCTCCCTTGCCAGCCTGTTTGCCCCCAACTTCCTTACTCTGCCGGCCTGGCCACCCATAACTGCCCTCCCCTGCAGGGTTGATGAAAAGAACAGAAAAACCTTTTGAAAGTTTCTGGAATATGAAACACATGCCATCAGTATGTAGAGTTAGGATACGTGCCTGACAGTCTGTTGATTTATGTATGAGTGACACCTAAGTTCATTTCAATCACATTTAGTTTATTCACTTGGTTTAGGCCCAGTGGGATTGGGCCTAAACTGGCAGTTGGATATCCCTCTCACAATCCAGGACTGCTGGCTCCCAGCTGTAACCTACCTGTCTTCCTGATTGCCCCTAACTGCTTCTGCCTGCCAGTCTGATCACCCCCTAACCACTCCCATGCCAGCCTGATTGATATTGATCACCTCCAACTACCCTCCCTTGCAGGCCTGGTGCCTCACAACTGCCTTCCTCTGCTGGCCATCTTGTGATAGCCATCTTGTGTCTTCATGGAAGCAGGATCTTTGACCACATGGGGGCAGCCATATTGTTTGTTGGAGCGATGGTCAATCTGCATATTACTCTTTTATTAGATAGGATAGAGGCCTGGTGCATGGGTGGGGGCCAGCTGGTTTGCCCTGAAAGGTGTCCTGGATTAGGGTGGGGGTTCCGTTGGGATGTGGGGTGGCCTGAGTGAGGGGTCTGTGGTGGTTTGCAAACCAACCATGCCACCTGGCAACCCAAGTGGAGGCCCTGATATCTGGGATATATTTATCTTCTACAATTGAAACTTTGTAGCCTTAAGTGGAGGCCTAGGCCAACAAGGGCAGGCAGAAAGCTTGGCTTCCATTGCCTGGGAAACCCAAGCCTCCCTCCTGCTCTCTATGGCTGTTGCCATCTTGGTTGGGTTTATTTGCATACTTGCTCTGATTTGCTGGTGGGCGTGGCTGGTGGGTGTAGCAGAGTGATGGTTAATTTGCATATTACTCTTTTATTATGTAGGATAGATGAGTGAAGTTAAATAATTTTAATGTTATATTTGTGAATTTGTTTGGCAATGTATTCATTCCTGTTTTACATTTTTCAAATGAATTGTTTTCCGTTTTTATTTGTAAAAGCTCATTCCTATTTAAAGAATTGAATATTTTGCACATGTGTTGCAGATTCCCCCCCTAAATTATCTATGGCACAGACATATAATTTGTAGAAAATTATCCAATAAATATAGTGGAAATATTAATAAAGCTATATTTATTGTTGCATTATTGGCAGAAACTAAGGCTAGACTGCACATAAATATGATGAGTAGAGGACCTATGGTGTAAATTATGATACATCCTTGCAATACTGAAAAGTGATTTTATATGACAAGTAGAATTTAGGGGCAGGACTGAGAGTTTTATATCTTACTATTCCACCTTTAGTATTAGTTTATTACCATGAACTTTCATTATATTTATCATCATAATCTTTGTAGTTACCATTGTCATCATAATTATTCAAGAACAGAATTATTGTTTTTGCTTTCCAGTTACTCATTTTTATTTGAATATACTGTGTCATATGAATTTCCTTTTCCTTAGATTTTGGTTTGGTTTGGTTGGTTTTACAAAGGAGAATATCTGCAATAGCAATTATTTTTAAAGGTAAAGATGAGTGGGATCCACTTTGGATGGTGATGTCTATTTTGGAGGATAAAGACTCTTGGAGGATAAAGACTCATTTTGATTTTTCTATGTGTGACTTTGTCTCTCACTGTGCAAAGCAGGAAATCTAATTTCTACTCCAAAAGTTCCCAATCATACTGTAGCTACAAAATGAGAAGTTTGGACTCCGTAAACTTTAGTTACCATTTTCTCCAGCTATCTGTGATTCCATGACTTTTTTATTTTAATAACATTATATAGTCAAAGATTGTAGAAACTCAGCACATAGGAATTTAAAAGGCCAAGAAAACAGAGGTAAATTGCACCAAGAGTTCATGATGAATAAAATAAACTGATTAACAAAATAGATCCAGAGACATAGATGCATGGGACAGACAGATGAATCTCAGAGGGAAGATGGGGGTGGGGGAATGGGTGGGTGGAGATTAACATGGAATTTATCTGAATATATGCATAACCCATGGACGGGATAATAGGACGGTGAAGGCCTGAGCGGGGCTGTAAGAGATTAACAGGGGGAAAAGGAGGACCTACCGTGTTTCCCCGAAAATAAGGCATCCTCCGAAAATAAGACCTATCGCATGGAAAGATAAGACATCCCCTGAAAATAAGACCTAGCGCAACTTTTGGAGAAAAAATTAATATAAGACATTGTCTTATTTTCGGGGAAACAAGGTATGTAATCCTTTCAACAATAAAGATTTCTAAAATAGAAGAGATGGTCATATAAATGGCGCTGGGATGAATATAGTCCTTATGCTGAAGCTTTTGTATCCACTGCCTCCAGGACTGTGTTTTTCAAAGGCCTTTGCCTAAAGCTTATTTATAAAAAAGCATCTGAAAAGATTGTTCTGGATTTTACTTAATCATTCTATATCTAGTATTTTGTTTAACTAGTTTCATTATTTTGATTAACAACATTTTTGGTGCACAAAAATACACTTAAGAGTTTACATTCTACTAGAATTGGAACATTACAACCTCTCTGAAAAGTAATTCTGACTTTAAATATAGATTTAAAAGAATTACCTCATTTGATTGATCACCAATCAATGGAAAATTATCAAACCATTTAAACACTGGCAATGTATAATTTCTACAGGTGTTACAAAATTAAAATTCATTTACCATTTTCTAATAACTCATTCTAAATATTTTTGTAACTGTAATTACCTCATGTCAAAACAAGCATACTCATTTGAAAATTCTAAACAAAAGTTGCGTTAAGGCACCTATAGCTCTAATGGCCTTCATGATGATAGCCTTCCATGTTGTGTCATTAAACATATATAAAATCTACTTTAAATATATATGAAAAGCCATTTATAATGAGTACAAAAGGAGCAGAAAAAAATTTCTAGCTTGCAAAAAGTAATTCAAGTAGAACTGGTACCTAAGATTATGGAAAAGTAGATTAGAATTTCTGATTTTTAATATTCACTGAACAAGAGGTGAAAAGTTGGCATATTTTGGGGTGCCATATTCTCTCCCTAAGGAGGATGCAGTGTGTATAAACAGGATTAGTGCACTTCCAAAAGAGACCTCAGAGAGCTCTCTTCACTTTATAAACAAGGAAGCAGGTTCTTATCAGATGCCGAGTCTACCAGAGCCTCAATCTTGGACTTGCAGCTTAGAGAAGTGTGAGAAATAAATGCCTGCTGTTTATAAGCAACCAAGTCTGTGGCAGTTTGTTATAGAAGTACAAACTGAGTGATACATCCGTTCATTATCTGAGGTTTAATTATGATTTAAACAAATATACTTCCTTAAACTGCATTGAAGACATTTCAAAAGCTCCCTAAAATACAGAGGTGGGCAAAAGTAGGTTAATAATTAATAAAATTAATACATAAATAATAACAAAAGAATAAGCATAGTGTTTTACATACTCACAACTGTAAACCAACTTTTGCCCACCCCTCTTTAAGGGCTTTAGTCTGAGAAAATATCAGACAGATGTTTTGTCCTATTGTGACGATGTTCAGCCTTCATCCTTTCTCTTATTTCTACTTGAGATTCATGGAAGTCTTTTAAGAACTTTGACCTTAGAAAAATATCATTGTGGTAACTTATCTCTGAAAAATATTTATATTCAAGGTAGTCCACTAGGAACAGGAAATATAAAGAAAAGTAAGAAGTAAGCATTCTCTCACTGAATTAATTATATCCTATATCTTAGATTCTTTCTTAGGTAAGCTATGTCCACTGTAAACTGCCACCAAGATATTTTTAAGGTTCAATGAAATATTGTATTTCAAATAAAAATAATGTTTCATGCAATTTAATAAATGCTTGTTCCTATTGATTGCCAGTTTTTGTACATATTTAAATTTAAATTTAACACTTAAATCCACCTATATTATTTGTTCATATCATAAAGGTTTTTGGTGAATCATTAGAACTACATTTGCAACTCTTAATATTTTTCATTCTAAGTACACAAGTATAATCCTACATTCTGACTTACCTTGTAAAATCTTAAATCTGCTTAAAATGGACTAAAGATTATTTTGAGGTGTTCTAATGGATATTTGTGCATGCTCCCCTTACATACATGGTGATTTCCTCTAAAAGAAAAAGAGGTAGAGTAGCAGCATTAGTAGGGATTAATCTAAATTTTAAATTATCTTTCTTCAGTAAATTTCTACTTTCCAGGATCTAGAACTAACTAAGTTGTAAAAACTCAAAGCTTGTTTTTTTACTCCATTCTAAGAGGGAACCATTCCTTCATTGCTTGAGCTTATATTAGTCTCATGATTTTTTTTTATATATCAGAGTTTAATCTATTAATCTATAATAAAAACTATATTTCTTAAATGTACCAGAATATTCCTGGGTTCTCAGTAGTTACTAGGTGGATTAAAAAAAAACCAAAAAAACAAAACAAAACAAAACAAAACAAAAACCCTCATTTGATTAATTATTGATTTCTTCATTCTACTATGCTACAGATTTCATTACTATTCATCTTTTTACTCCTAGCAACTAGCATAGTACTCTATAAGCATACACGTGTTTGATAAGTGAGTGAGTGAACCTAAATGATATTATTTTAAACCACTACTCACTTTTAAAAGAAAACCTAACTAATTAAATTGTCAGGGTACAAAATATGTAAGAGTTCCACGTAAACTTACTGTGTAGAAAAGAAAATCTCATATTCCAACAAGAGTGAAAATGTCATAGCCTGTAAAGTAATTGTCATTAATAATCTGCCTCTATTAAATCAAGCTCTATAATCTGCACCTTTTCTGATATATATAGTGTATATATTTGTAATGACATCATTGGAGATCTAGTTAGTCTTCACATGGCTATTACATATAGAAGTTATTACTGCTGGATTCACAATAGGATATAAATTTTAAAAGATATGATGATGGAATATTGCATGGATAATAATTCATACAGTAATCGTATATAGAAAAAAAACATGTATTGAATGCTTTCTAATAAAGTATATTTTTAGTAATAAGAAATAGGTATTTTCTCATATTTTATTTAAATAAGTATGCTAAGGAGGCTTCGAAATAAATTACAGACACCCTGGAAACAGAGTGCACAAATATTCTCATGAGCATGATGTATCACACACCAGAAAAAAACAATGCTTACAAATGCATAACAAATAAAGTTGCTCTCTTTTCTCATTTCTTCCTGAAGTCTTGGATTCAAACAACTCTCAGTTCACAGCCATAGAAAAGGAAAAATGAAAAGAAACACAAAATAGAATCTTCAAATTCATAAATTATACAGAATGTCTTCCTACCACATTCAGCAATATCAATCTCATTGCAGTTCCAGCACATGGTTTTTAACTTCCCTTCAGCACACCCTTGCAATAAATGCACTTTTATTTTTTTTTCTATACCAGGATAATTAGATAAGCTAATTGGTATTTTGTCTCTAAGTTATTGTTTATGTAGAGGATAGGTTGTTTGAAAAACTTTCCTTTTTAATATGCCGTGTTATTAACTGGGAAACTATGTAACCATATGGCTAGGAATTGCACTTTATATTTCTTTTATACTGCACTGAACACAACGCAGTTAGTCCTGAAGCTTAGCCAGATAGGAGGCACTATAACATTAAGACCATCAGAACTGGGCTTCCTCCCTGAACCCAACAACTGAACAGCTGTGGGTCCTACAGAAAGTTTCTGAACCTCTCTGAGCCCCATCCTCCACATTTGTGAAGGGAGGATACTTAAATCTATTTGCATTATGATGATCATATTGAATGATAGCCTGTGAAAGTACTTTGCAAAATGCAAGGCATTATACAATTTCCATTTAAAACGCATTATACAATTTCCATTTTTAAATAATTACAGTTCAGCCACCTAGGTGCTATTAAAAGTAAGCCATGCGTCACTTAACAACAGGAAGCTCTGAGAAACGTGTTGGGTGATTTTGTCTGTGTGAATATCACAGAGTGCACTTACACCAATCCAGATGATTCAGCTTGCTACACTCAAATCTATGTGGTACAGCCCATTGCCCCTCTGCTACAAGTCTGCATTGCATGTTACTGTATTGAATATTGTAGGCAATTGTTAACACTATAGAGTGTCTTTATATCTTTAAACATATATGAACATATATGAACAGAAAAGGTACAATACAAATACAGTAAAGAAATTTAAAAAATGGTGCAGCTGTCTAGGGTACTTACCGTAAATGAAGCTTGCAGGACTGGAAGTTGCTCTGGGTGAGTTAGTGAGTGAGTGGCGAGTGGATCTGAAAACCTAAGACATTACTGTATGCTCCTGTAGACTTTATACACACTATAAATGTAGAGTATGTTGAAGTTATTAAAATTTCTGTTTTTCAATAATAAATTAACCTTAGCTTACTGTAAATTTCTTCTTTCTAAACATTATTCTGTGGTGTGTGTTTTTTAATTTTCCAACTCAGGTAATAACAGCTTCAAACACAAATGCATTGTATAGTTATACAAAAAATGTTTTTTCTTTGTATTTGTATCCTATAAGCATTTTTTTATTTTTAAAATATTTATGTTTTTAACTTTAAAAATTTTGTTAAAACCTAAAACCCAAACATAGTACACATTTGCCTAGGCCTACCCAGGGTTAGGATCAGCATTATCAGTGTCTCCCACCTCCATGTCTTGTCCCATTTAAAGGTGTAAAGGGACAATGACATGCATGGAGCTTTCATCTCACATCTTCTTCTGGAACACTTCTTGAAGGACCTTCCTGAAGCTCTTCTGAGAATATGTCACTCTTTTTTCTCTCTCTTTCTCATTTATGAGGATGAGGTAATGTTAAATTAATCATAGGTAGTCTCTTTAATGCCTCCCCCCCATTGATGCAGGAGATGTCACACTTTTCTGAAATATATTCATGGTGGTTTTCTTCTTTTTTTTCATCATAAAGTTGCTGGTTAACAGATAACTCACAGTAAATAATCCTTTCTATTAATGAAAGCCTTCGGTGTTGGGGGTCAATGTTTTTAAACATTTTGAGGAGCTTGTTGATGTCCGCGGAAACTTCTGCTAAACCCTTACTGTGAGATTTTGAAACCTTTATCTTGTCTTATAGTTTCTTCTCTTGCCTCTTCTTAAGCTAATCATTTATTTTTTTATACATTAAAGAAGACTTATTGAAAGTTAACATGGATAAATTAATACCTGCATTGGTATTGTATCTATTCAGTTTAGCATTTTTGCTTTTGACTAATGTATGCATCAACTAATCACAAGAAAATTAAATTTAGGTAAAACCCATTCACTTTTTATACCATCTATCCTATATAATAAGAAAGGAATATGCTAATTATCCATTACACCCTGAGGCGTAATGAATGACCGCATAATGATTGGATCACAGATTTCGAGGAGGGTGGGGCAGTGAACTACAAGCAGGTGGCAGAGAACTACAGGAGGGGGCAGGGCAGCAAGCTATGAGGAGGGAGGAGGGTGGGCAGAGAGCTACAGGAGTGTGGGAGTGTGAGATCGACCTACTGGCGCACGGATTTATACACAGGGCTACTAGTATGTGTGTGTGTGTATATATATATATATATATATATATATATATATATATATATATATATACACTATGTATATATAGTGTATATATATATATAGACATGTAATGACCACCAGGGGGCAAACACTAAATGCAGGAGTTGGTGAATAACTAACTTTGCAGAGTGCCCTCTCGCACTCCAGGACCCCTGGGGGGATGTCGAACTGCTGGTTTGGGGACATCCCTGCAGGCCAGGCCGAGGGATCCCACCTGCCAGAGGGACCCTGCTCACTCTGCAGATGCCCTTTGAGCCCTAGCGCCACCTCAAGTGCTGCTGGTTGGCCAAGGATGGACAACAGGAGGCTGGCTCCAGGGCATGTCCTGTCTTGCCCAGCAGGCCACCTTCTAATTAATTTCCTTTCAATATGCATGAATTCCTGCTTTAAGCCTCTAGTAGTATATATTTTAATAATGTTTATTATTTTTTAATATATTTTATTGATTTTTTTACAGAGAGGAAGGGAGAGGGATAGATAGCTAGAAACACTGATGAGAGAGAAACATCAACCAGCTGCCTCCTGCACACCCCCTATTGAGGATGTGCTGGCAACCAATGTACATGCCCTTGACTAGAATCAAACCTGGGACCTTTCAGTCAGCAGATCAAAGCTCTATCCACTGAGCCAAACCGGTTTCGGCATAATGTTTATTCTTTAATACTTTTGAATACTGAGAAAATGTATGAAATTTTCAACATTTCTTAATTCTCTGTATACAAAATATATTCATACCTGTAGTAAGTTGTGTACTATCCAAAGGCTTATATGAACAATTCTTTTTAAAACAGTCCAAAGGGCATTAAATTAGTAGGATTTGACTTCACTCCTGATCCCTTTACTAAACAGAAGAGTAAATCTAACAAGTATGTTGTTGAACAGCCAATGTGTGCAAGGTTTTATAGCTATTGATTGGTATTTCACTCTCAAAAAAAGAAGAATAAGAAATATGCAGTAAGTACTAACTTCCAACTTGGAAATTTGTAATCCAGTGGCCAGTAAGATATTGGTACTGTCATAACAATGGGCATAATTTGAATTTCTATGGCTGGAAATATATGGGTTATTAGCATGAAAGATTGATTGAAGTAGGAGTTAACTATTTAATATAATTCATGAAGGTCATTATGAGTGACCACATAGTTTCTCCAATAAAAAGTTATGTAATTAGTGTTGGTTAAAAAACTTTTAACTAGGTAATGTAGAATATTTTTTTAAAGAAAAACATATTCCCATATGCTGTTTATTCCTCAACTCTGTAACCTGGATGCTAACCTCTACCATGTATCTGTGAACAGCCCCTTCATTACTCTAGACATTTGACATTTCTGACTATACACAACCTGAAACGATTGTCATATTGTTTTTTCTCTAGGTTTCTAGCTATTTTTTCTCCATATTTTTACAGGTACCTATTCCTCCACCTGCCTATTAAAATTCATATTCATGAGACTTATTTTCTTTAGTCTCAATCTCTAAGTTCACTTTGGAAAACTGTAGATTCACATGCCCTGTAGACTTGTTACTTCATGTTTATATGTTCTGTCTTGTTCTCTCTCGGGTCCAAGTCCTTTACTTGTACATATAACATATGTTTGGTTGACTGTCTCATGATCAACATGACAAATCAAAATAGAAGTCACCTTTTTTATTCTTCTAATTTATTCTTCTATATTCCATGCCTCAGTAGTTATAAATGTCAAACCCGTCTGCATAGATTCTCTAACAAGATAACTGATTATTGACTATTCTTTATTATGACTCCTAACCTATCAATCTCTAATCAGGATATGTCACTGTTGTTTTCTTAAAAATTATAAATGGTGCTATTGCTAAAGGATAATAATCTTCTAATGTCTCAGTCATGACTGTGGATTATGGATTACTTATGTGTTGGTTTGCATATTGATATTCTTCAGTGTCTTCCTATTATCTTTAGATTAAAAATGTAACATTTTTGGCAGGGTATTTAAGTTCCTCAATAAACTTTCACCAAGCTGATTATTTAAAACTTGACCTTCTAGGCTTTCCTACATTTTTTTTTTCTATCCAGAGTTTAATATTGGACTGCATGCATTAAACCCCCCAAGACATCTAGTTACATCATTTTAACTTTGCAAATATTTTCTTCCTAGTGGAGTGTGTTTTTCCTCTGATCCTTTTCTTTTTCACCTAGATTAACTTTTCAACACTAAACTTTCTTTACTTCCACCAGGAATCCTTATCTAACTTTCTCCACCAGGTTGGTTTAATTGCACTCAATCTTCATTGTCACAGGAATCTACAATACGTATCTCTATCCCATTCATTGCAACTGTCTGTGCACTTGTTAGTTTTTCATATTATCTTTGAATTCCATTAGAATAGAAGTTTTTTTTGTTTCATCTCTGCAAATATCAACTACATAGCAATAGAAATGTAAAGTTGCAGAAGGAAGGAATAATCTGTTGCAATATTAATTATATAAAATTACATATATGAGGACACTATATATACAATTGCTATATTTATTATTTAGATTTTTGCAACCTAACCTAAGAATTCAGTTAGAGAAACATAGAAGGAAATTGAGAAAAATTAGAGAGAAAATAGTAAGTAGGTTTGATGCTAAGCAGGAAGCCTTTGCAGAGCTATTCAGACCTGCCCACCAGCTTCAAATGATGAAGTGCAAACTATATACATTTGAAGGGTGTAGGGTATAGATCATCACTTAGAAACTAATGCTTTTAATTGTAAAAATAATATATTTCAGATTTAAAGATGCTTTAGTGATCATCTAATACTATCTTGAACAAATCTTGCTGGAAAATAAAACACTTTGGGATTGTCTTAATAACACCACAGTGATGCTCCATTTTACACCAATAATTATACCAAAATCTCCTGGAGTAGAACCTAGGCACCAATTTTGTTTGGGAAAAAAAAACATCCCAAAGGTATTCAAATATGCAATCAGTATTGAGAATCACTGGTCTTGTATAGCAAACTCATTTTACAGTTGAGAAAACTGAGAATCTTTGCATGTAATCTTTAAAAGCCTTGGTCATCTGGTTCTCTGACCCAGACTCATTGAGAGGAATTCAAGCATAAGGCTGTTAGACACAGGCAGGATGATGGCAGATGATGACTGCTGACAGCTTGACAGGCCAGTCAATACCACAGGGCTTGGTAATGGATGCTCAGGACGGAGGCTGTGGAATATCAAAATAAGAGTCAATTCCCCTCAGTGGCCTCTTTTTACAAAGACAGGAAGAGTTATTAGTTCTGCAGAAGATTTCTATCAAGAAGTGATTAAGATAAACATTTCCTTGGGACCCAAAAGGCAATTTTCACTTGTGGAATGTTCAATAGGTGAATTCTCCAATGGTGCCAGACAAAATGGCATCATCAGATTATGATGTAGTGTAATTTAGTACAGGCCACCTTTTGTGTCCTGGGAATAGACTTGAACCAGAATTTAAAACCTTTATTCAAATACTAACTCTTCTTGTATTTTCAGCACAATTTTAAAGACATAGCATACACTTCCTTTAAGATGTTTTCAGTCTTTCAAGTTCTCTCACTTAAGGACAGAAAAAAATAACAAATACCTAATATTTTATGTTGAAGATATAATAAATTTTGTATAAATATTTTTATCTGTTCCTATCCTAGAAATTATGTAGGGGAGCTAGAAAAAAATGTGGATTTTAGATATATATCTAGACATTTATATATATATATATATATATATATATATATATATATATATATATATACATTCTATAGATAATCTACTTGGATTTTTTTTACTGCACTGAGTTTCTGTGGTTGTTTCAATGTTTGCATGTCAAAATTTGGGTTTTGTATGATGTTAAGCTTGTAAGCATTCATTTTAGAATTTATTTTTGTAAGATCATAAAGACAAGGTGATTGAAGGTTTTATACATTAATGGTAGTGCTGTCAATTATCACATATACATATTTTACTTTAGTCCCAGCCATTGTGGCTCAGTTGGGTGGAGCATCACCTTGTACACCGAAGGGTCCTGGCTTTAATTCCTGGTTAGGACACAAACCTAGGTTGCGGGTTCAATACCCCATTAAGGCCTGTGTGGAGGCAGCCAATTGATAATTCTCTCTCACATTGACGTTTCACTCCCTATCCTCTCCCTTCTTCTGGCTCTCTCTTTCTAATGAATAGAAGAAGAAAAAAATATCCTCAGGAGGATTAAAACCAAGAAACAGAAAATAAAACTTACAACCAGATTGTTGAAATACCTTCCTATAAGAATAGTTCATAAGTATAGAAGTTGGGGAACAGTTCTTTCTCTTCTTTATGACTCTCATTGAATTTCCATGTAGAATGAATAAGAATACTGTGCTAAAATTAGAAATGTACATACAATGTTTAGTTAGAGATTCAAAGTCAGTAAAATAGGGGGAAAATAACCTGTTAATAAAATAATATAACCTCATTTGTAAGCAAACTTTTCAGTATAATTAAAGGTAGCTGTTTGATATGAAATCCATTTAATTTAAATGATCATTTAACTATTAATTTAGTGTAAGATATAAGTATTTTTTCTTCTAAACCTTTATGATGAAATATGCAGGTATATTTAAAATATGGTTATTTTTATATTAAACCTACTGTAATATTGATAGTTGATTCAGGCATGTTAAAGTTCACTTAAAGAAAGTTTCTCTGGATGACCAAATTTATCATGTAAACCAAAAATATGTGAATGTGTATGTGTTTGTGTGTTATTTCGCTTACTCATAGGGAGTTTATGAGAATGAGGAAATGATACAGGAGAAGGTGCTTTCTGATAATAACATACCAAATGAAAGTAAATGCTTATTCTAAGCATTTTATGTAGGTCAACTCAAAACACCTATATGGAATATCTCCATTTTGTAGATGAATGAACTGAGTCACAGAGTTAAGGTAACTGTCCAAAGTCATACAGATAGAAGTGACAGAACTCTGGTTTGTGCCCTAGAAGTCTGTTTCTGTAGTCCATTCCCTTTACCACCGCACACTACCTTGATATGTAAATGTTCTCTTTATAAATAGATAAGCTAGTTATTATTCTGGCACTAATATTGAAAATTTAAATAACTATCATGTGATAAAGTATACATGTTGCTATATATTTAGGCACTCATTAGATCTCTATTTCATAGGAAAAATACAGCTAATTATTTTTAAATATCCTTCAAGTTTCTAATTGAGCTTCATAATAGCAGCTGAAGAAAGATGAAAAGAAATAAAAATAATGTTAGGCACAACCTACCAAATCTATTTAGCTCACTTATTTGTCACTAAAATAAAGTCATAAGCTCCATGTCAGAAAAACTGAATTAGAATACTACAATTGCTGATGCTATTGATTCTTGGACATGAATCTCAGACTAGAAAAATTCAAAACAAAATCCCCAGATTACTCAGGTTCTCAGTGACAGAGAAACATGCTCGCTTATATGTTTAATTGTCTAGACCACTATTTCCCAAACTTCTCTCATGATGAGAATCACCTGGTGGAGTTATTAAAATACAGATTCCTGAACCCCAACTAAGAGGTGCTAAACTCCAAGCTTAGAGCACTAGTTAAGAATACAACTTTACCTATATGTTCCCAAAAATTCTAGTTTAGCACTTCTTAGTTGGGATTCAGGAATCTGTATTTTAACAACTCCACCAGGTGATTCTCATCATGAGAGAAGTTTGGGAAACACTGGTCTAGACCATGAGGCAGCAAACTATTACCAACAGGTCAAAGCTGGCCTTGAGCCTGTTTTTGTCAAATATGCAAACTATGAAAGAGTTTATATGGTTTTAAATTGTCTTGGCCATGTCAATTGTCCTGATGCTCCAAGGTTGTGGGTTCTATCCCTGGTCAGGGAACATACACGAACTTACAACCAATGCATACATAAATTAGTGGTACAACAAATTGATGTTTCTCTATCTGTGTGTTTCTCTCTCTCTGACTCTCATTTTTTCCTCTAAAAAAAACAATAAATACAAATTTAAAAATATTTCTATCAAGTGAAAATTAAATTTTAATGTCTTTAAATAAAGTTTTATTGGAACACAGCCATATTCATTTGATTACATATTGCCTATGATTGCATTCCCACTGCAAAGACAGATTTGAGTAATAGTAGCAGAAATTGAATGACCCACAAAACCTAAAATATTTACTATCTGAACTTTTATGGAAAACATTTGCTGACACCTACTTTAAACATTCAAATCTTCTTTTCTTAGGTTAAGCTATGATCTGATTTGCTTGTTTATTCAGAAGAGTATGTATTCTTGTGATTTGCAGGATTTGTCAATCTAGGTCTTTGTATTTCTGACAATTTGTTCTACTGGATCAAAATTAAAACCCAAAGATTTACACATTGGCCTGGATTTACTTTGGCTGTTGTGTTGAATCTGCCAAATCCAGCATGTCTGTTCTGTGACAGGCGCATTCCAGTCTCCATCTCCTACTATAAGCCTTACCTGTGGGTTCAGGTAATTCTGTTCTTAGTTCTTACACCTGATTTTTCTCTTAGTTCATGCACTCTCTTTCCTCTTAGTATTTCAGTTTACACCTTACAACAAAATTCCTATTGTGTGTATTTTATAGGCTATAACCTAAATGACTTGATTTATTTTGTACTTTGGAACTTAATGAAATATAAGAAATAGACATCAGTCAGTGGAATAGATTTCCACATGCCCATCATAAAAATGCTTTCCAAATGCATACTAGGGATGGAATATCCCTTTACTATGAGATAACCAATCATTCAGCACAAGCTACTGCTGATTCTGATGACACTTGTGTCTGGTAGGAGAAGTATTGTAGGGCTTTAGCTCTGTGAAAATTTTAGCTCTGAATTTAAATAGAAGTTACATATTTTTAAGAATTGTTTTATTTTTGTTTTTTACTCTATGATCTGATTAATGTTTATTAGATTGATAAATACTCATAAAATGTCAATTTGCAGCAAAAGCTGCTGTTTCATTGGTTAGGGACATCTGATTCAAAGTGTGTCAGAAAGACTGGTTGGTGTGCTAACCTCATGAAAGCTCAGAGAAAATACTTGAAACCATTTCCTCAGAGATATTCTTGGGTCACAAAGCTGGCTCTGTGTTCCTAATTGCCAAGACATTTGTAAAGAAGCAAAGATGTTCCTTGTTA
Source organism: Pipistrellus hanaki (assembly GCF_964339955.1). Classification (NCBI taxonomy): domain Eukaryota; kingdom Metazoa; phylum Chordata; class Mammalia; order Chiroptera; family Vespertilionidae; genus Pipistrellus; species Pipistrellus hanaki. The sequence continues at coordinate 115,996,132 of NC_140505.1, forward strand.
TGTTTCTTTTTAAAAAAAAATAATGATATTGTTTGTGAGTGATGTCAGCGAAGATGAAAACCTATGGAAAATAAAGATAAATAAAGTGATAATTCTCAGTAAACATAGATCCCATTCTTCTGTAATTTCTGTTTAAAAAAAAATTAAAAAGCAAGGAATAAAATGCCCAATCTTTAAGGGAAATATTGCAGAAAAATAAAATGCTTTTGTAAGTGTGGCATGACACATCAAAAGCATTTTTAAGGCTGAATGGATTGCCTACTTGCTTTAGAAGAGAATTTATATGGTTGCAGATTTAAGGATCTAACAAAGGTCCATTATCAGTTATGAGGCTTTTTGAGAATGAATGTTATTATATTATATTAAGTGTGTTATTTTAATTTAAATGACAATGCTGATCTTAGAGCTGTAAAAAGAATTAGGCTAATGGTGTCAGAGTGCAGGTCTTCAGTAGAATAGCTAAAAATTGGAAGCTGTGATCTGAGGTCTGCTCTAGAGGCCTTCTTTGGTGTACAGTACATTTCTGACACTGTCAGCAAAACCAGAAACACAACATACAAAGTCTGATTATTTATTTAAATATTTTAATATTTCAATTAAAGTTGTCATCCAACATTATATTAGTTTTAGGTATAAGCCCTAGTGATTAGACATAATATAACTTACTAAGTGATGATCCTGATACATCTCATACTTATCTACAACATCTATAGTTATGATATTATTGACTATTTTCCCTATCTATACTTTCCATCCTATGACTATTCTGTAACTACCAATTTGTGCTTACTAATCCCTTCACCATTTTCAGCTGTACTCCAACCCTGTCCCATCTGGCAAGTGTTAAAATGCTCTCTATGATCTGTTTCTGCTTGTTCACTTATTTTGTTTCTTTAGATTCAATTGTCCATAAATATGTATTTATTGCCATTTTATTTTCATATTTTTAATCCTTCCCCCCCCCCCATTTCTTCTTAAAGAAGTCCCTTTAATATCTAATGTAATACTGGTTTGGTGATGGTGAACTCCCTTAAGCTTTACTTGTCTGGAAAGCTCTTTATATGTCCCTCATTTCTAAATGATCGCTCTGCTGGATAGAGTAATCTTGGTTGTAGGTCTAATGATTGCTCCAAAATGGCCTCAGGCTTGTCTAAGAGATGATGGTCATTTTTCAAATTTAACTCATCAAGTAAAAAGAAGTTAACTTTGCATAACATTTTTTTAAAATGTTGTTTCCTTGAGTTGGAAGACTGGAAAAGACTAAAGGAAATAACCAGAAATATAAATTATTGTTCTGTTATTTTATTTGCCTTTTGGAACAGCTTCTAATAGTTTGCTTTTTTAAAAATATATATTTCTCTAGAGGCCCGGGGCATGAAATTTGTGCACAGTGCTGAGAGGGGTGTCCCTCAGGCCAGCCTGCACCCTCTCCAGTCTGGGACCCCTCAGTGAGACCGGTTCTAAACAGGCAGTTATACATCCTTATCACAATCCAGAACTGCTTGCCTGCCTGCTTTCCTGATTGCCCCTAACTGCTTCTGCCTGCCAGCCTGATCGCCCCCTAACCACTCCCATGTCAGTCTGATTGATCTTTAACTGTTCCCTTGCCAGCCTGTTTGCCCCCAACTTCCTTCCTCTGCCAGCCTGGTCATCCCTAACTGCCCTTCCCTGCAGTGTTGATCGCCCCCAACTGCCCTTCCTTGCCAGCAGCCATTTCTGTTTGGATTTGTTTACCTTTTACAACTGAAACTTTGTAGCCTAGAATGGAGCCAAGCCTCCTGCTCCTTCCATGGCTGCAGCCATTTCTGTTGGAATTTGTTTACCTTCTATAATTGAAACTTTTTAGCCTTGAGTGGAGGCCTAGGCCAATAAGGGCAGGCACGCCAGGACTGGTTTGGCTCAATGGATAGAGCGTCAGCTTGGGGACTGAAGGGCCCCGGGTTCGATTCCGGTCAAGGGCATGTACCTTAGTTGCGGGCATATCCCCAGTGGGGGGTGTGCAAGAGGCAACTGATCGATGACTCTCTCTCATCGATGTTTCTAACTCTCTATCTCTCTCCCTTCCTCTCTGTACAAAAATCAATAAAATATATTAAAAATAAATAAATAAATAAATAAATAAATAAATAAGGGCAGGCAGAAAGCTTGGCTTCTTCCATTGCCTGGGGAACCCAAGCCTCCCTCCTGCTCTTTGTGGCTGTAGCCATCTTGGTTTGGTTTATTTGCATACTTGCTCTGATTGGCTGGTGAGCATGACTGGTGGGTGTGGCGAAGTGATGGTTAATTTGCATGTTACCCTTTTATTAGGTAGGATTGGTTTTTTATAGAGAGGAAGGGAGAGGGATAGAGAGTTAGAAACATAGATGAGAGAGAAACATCAATTCAGCTGCCTCCTGCATACCCCATATGGAGGATGTGCTCACAACCAAGGTACATGTCCTTGCCTGGAATAGAACCCAAGACCTTGAGTCCGCAGGCTGATGTTCTATTCACTGAGCCAAACTGGTTAGGGCCTAATAGTTTGCTTTTAAATAAAATGCAAGCACAAATAACTTCAACCTTAGACAATAAAATTAATAATCTTCAATTTTGCCTTGGCAAAATGATCAGTTTTTTGAACATCACTCTTTTTGACACTCCCCACTTTCCACCATAATTCCAAACAGAAAAATCAAGCTTGTATAAAATTTCTAACATAATCACTTCTCTATTTGGATGTCAAGTTGTCTAACCATTTTTCAGTTAGTCAGAAGGAAATTATAGAGTAACAGGGAACTGCTTTTCAAGTCTATTCAAGTTTCATCATCTCACCTGAGGCTGGCATCCCACTGGCAACTGCATTTCAGAGCTCAATTATTATATAGGGTGCTGATCCCCTTGGCTAAATTTACTACTTGACTCTTAATTAAAATAAACTAATTCTCTATGCCAACTTCTTGAAGAAAGTTTATCTAATTAAAAAAAAGTTTAAAGTGAATGCAGATCGAGTAAAGCAAGGAAGCCAGATTACTGATAATCATGTTTTGTGGGACTGCAGGCAACTTACATGGCCTTAATGGCCATCAAACATAAAATACGGAATGCCAAAATACAATAAGGATGTAATAAATCTGATAAAATATTAGAATATTTGAAATGGTCAGCAATATATGAATAATTAATGTCTGATTTTATTAAAATTAGTTTGTACAAATGTTATTTTTTAGTTAGTTAAAATCTCAAAAAAGAAACTTGGGATGTTTAAAAATAGGAATATAGCCAAAACCGGTTTAGCTCAGTGGATAGAGTGTCGGTCTGTGGACTGAAATGTCCCAAGTTCTATTCCAGTCAAGGGCATGTACAAGGTTGCGGGCACATCTCTGGTAGGGGGTGTGCAGGAGGCAGAAGGTCGGTGATTCTCTCTCACCCATGTTTCTAGCTATCTATCCCTCTCCTTTTTTTCTGTGAAAAATCAATAAAATATATTAAAAAATACGAATATATTTTGTTGGATCTCTAATTCACATAGTTAAAGATTTATAATATTTTGAATAATAAATTAAATTTTCCATAGGTTGATAATGTGATCATTTATTAGGTACTTTTCCTGTTCTTTTTAACTGTTCTCTCTTTCAAGTAGTAATCAATGTCTGGAAATCAAATTGCTCTATGGAGCCAGATATCAATATCAATGTAGCTATCTTAACTAAAATATTCTAAATTAATCTGAAAATTCCCAGAGCACTTAAGTGAATTTGCTTAAGTGATTTTTACATGGAAAATAAACTTAAATCATAAACTGCTGAAATAAAGAGTTACATCTGTCAGCATGGTAACAGAATTTTCTTTTCAACTTTATTGTATTGGGGGAGGAGTGGAAGGATTGAGCAAGCAAAAAATTGTGAAAACGTTCATGGAAATGGACAACAGTATGGTGATTGCCAGAGAGATGGGTTGAGGGGAGGGTAAGGAGGAGGAGAAAGGTATAGGGGGATTAAATAGTGATGGAGAGAGACTTGACTTGGAATAATGAACACTCAAAGCAGTGTACAGATGACGTGCTATAGAACTGTGCACTTGAAAAGTGTATACTTTTGTTAACCAGTGTCACCCCAATAAATTCAATAAAGAAGGATAAAAATCTGGTACAAATAAAAATAAGGTATATCTACTGGGGGGGAAAATAAAAACACTTGAAAATATTTTTGAAATTAAATTATGTTTTAAGCTTTAAAATTTAAATAGAAAAACAACAATACATAGGACTTGGGAAAGAGAAAGGAAGGGGGAAAAAGAGGAGTGAGGAAGAAAGAAGAAAAAGAAAGGGAGGAGAGAGAGAGAGAGAGAGAGAGAGAGAGAGAGAGAGAGACTGTGCAGCTGTGTACAAGTAGGTTCTTTGAAACACAAAGAGTGAACAATGTTTATAATTTCAGCAGTTTAGTTGTTGCTGCTTGTTTTTTGTACATTGACTAAATAAATACATTTCAAATGCCTGAAGGCCAGATCTATATAAGGGTTATAAAATAGAACCTTCTAGTACAGCTGTGAAACACTAAGCCTAATTAAAAGAAACACAGAAACTGAAATAACGAACCCCTCCAAATAATTTTAACTTTATTTTTCCAGATACCCAGGAATTCTTTACCCAAAATCATATGTGCTTTGAAACAGCAAATAAAGTGGCTTATTTTTAAACTCACTACATGGTTTCACTCAAAACATTAAGAACCCCTTTTCCTATTTTAGCACTTTAAAGTATTACTTATATGTGTGGTGGAAAAATAAAAACCCTTTTAGATAGTATTTCTTAAAGCCTCATTTTACCCTTTTCCACATGTGACCATCCCATTTCTGTTCTTGTTTTTCCATTGGTTGTCAATGTAGACAAGAATAGTGTACTAAAAGCCACGGTTAAGGGTCTTGAAAGAAAAATCAATAAGACACAATTTCCAAGTAAAAATCAATAATACTTAAAACAACTTTTCTTACTTTAGAGTCAAATTCTATTGTAGTAAATAACTAAGTTCCACATATGCTATGACCCTGTCTTGTCTGATTTTCCATGTCTCATTTTTATACACATGGTCATCTGACCAATTAATACTGATCACACTAGTTACTGAATATGAATATATTTATAAGTCCTAACCAGTTTGACTCAGTGGATAGAGCATTGGCCTGTGGACTGAAAGGTCCCAGGTTCAATCCAGTCTAGGGCATGTACCTTGGTTGTGGGCACATCCCCAGAAGGAGGTGTGAGAAGGCAGCTGATCGATGTTTCTCTCTCATTAATGTTTCTAACTCTCTATCCCCCCTTTCCCTTCCACTCTGAAAAAAAATTCATATATATATAATTTATCCTGTGTCTTTGGAGCTTTAAAAATAAAATAATACATTTATAAGATACTTGGGTAAACGAATTAGTCAACACAGAAATTGGCTTCAAATATCAGATGTGTATTTTATTGTACATGACTACAACATAATCTGAAGGACAAGTCACTAAAATTTTTAAAAGAGTAGCAGCATTCCATTTTGACATGCATTAATGAAATTAGTTTGCTGTGGCCTTTTAAAACCTTGCTAGTGATCATGTTAGTTTATGATTGAAAATGAATGCTTATTCAGAGCAGTGCTTTGTAACTGTAAGAATAACAACAAACATGAGTTGTACTCCCTACTCTCTGCCCTACACTGTGTCAGGTGCTTTGTGTGCACTGTTTTTAATCTTCAAATAGTCCTATGAGTTGCAATCTATCCTCATTTACATATTAAAAGCCTATGGGATCTGAGATATTAGGGGAAACTCTCACAAACAGGAAGAAGCAGAATTAAGATACAAGCCCACAATGCTATAACATCAAAACTCTTTGTTTCAGTCCACATTATAAATATTCCTCTGATTTATTAAGTCATGGCAAAAGGATGAGGTAAGAATTGAAATTACACATAGGTCATTCTCTGCTTATAATTTCCATAGGGAAATTATTCTACAAGCTATTCTGAAATAAATATATAATATACAAATAGGAATTTTCCACCATAAGCTATGTTAAGACTACTTGCTAAGTATTTTTTCTAATTCTGTATGTTTTTATTTTTATCTCCCACAAATATAATTCTGTGATTATGCTTACTGTACACCAGTGATTTATGGTATGAATGAGTAAATCTGTTTATCTGATTCTCTGAATTTTTTATTGTCTGGGTGTCTGGTCACTTGCGGGGTGGTCTTCATGTCTCTTTGTCTTAAAGGCTAGAGTAAAAGAAAGATCAAATGCTTGCAGGTTAATTTTTTTTAGGATGATGAGTCATATTAGTCCAATGTGGTAAACTGTATACCAGATATCAGGTACAGAATATATTAGTAAGGATTCAAGTCTCTGCCCCTCTTATGTTTTCTCCCTTCATTGCTACCCTGTAAACCTCACTCTGGGAGAGCTAGTTAACGTTACCCAGGGCTATATATCACGATGCAGATGTCACTCTTGATTATTAGAATGATGCTTCTTTCTGATAGCTCACATCACTCAGTCATTGAATGAGAAATTATTTGAAAAATCTATTGTCTACAATGTGGATAACTATTAAATTTTAGGTGCATGAGTCACACATATTATTGTCTATCAAAATTCAGAGAAAAAAGAATGCACATGGAATGTGTCAACTGTTTATAAACCTCCATGTGCTTCTTAAGGCCTGGCCTTGGAAAACAATAATTGGCACTAAACCTCTTGACAAGAAGCCAAGGGAACAAAGGGAACCTTTAAATACTAATATTCACTAGAATACTTGTCTTGGGCAGCCTTCTTTTTTCACTCCTGGCTGATATAATCTAATTCCTATTATTTTACCTAAAAACTTTCTACTGATATTTTTATCAAATATTTGAGAATTATTTTTTATAGAAGGTGTAAAATCTTTATCCCAGTTTGTATCTCTCTCCTGTACTCCAGAACTTCATATACAGCTAGAGGCCTGGTGTATGAAAATTCATGCACTGGAGGGGCAGTCCCTCAGCCTGACCTGCCCCTTCTCACAGTCTGGGAGCCCTCAGGGGCAGGAGGCAACCTGGCAATCAGGAGAAGGCAACACCCCCCTCACACCTCTGCTGCTGCCACTGCTGGCAGTGTAAGCCTCGGCTGGCCCTAGTTATGTGAGTGAAATCATATGGCATTTCTCTTTCTATGATTGGCTTATTTTACTTAGCATAATACTAGAGAGTATTTGCAAAGGTGAGATTTCCTTGTTTCACAGTTGATTTTTAAAATTTTTACTAGCTGATTTCCCATTACCCGACTCTTCTGTTATAGTCAATACTTGTGTATACTAAATGTTCCCTGTTCAAACTGCTGTGCAGCTTTTCTCTCCTGATTATGTTCAGGCATTATGGATAACTACAAAACATAGGCCTCCAACTTCCCATTCTTTTCACTTTGGTTGATTTTCTCCCTACAGCTGGAAATACTAAAGTAAGTGATACAATTCAGCAGCCATATTTCTCCTCTGTCTTTTAGGAACGTGTTACTTTAGCTTGAAATGCCCTTCCTCCTTCCATGCTCTCCCATCTGGCTATAATTATCAGTGTTCTTAAACTGGGCATTGGGCATTCAGCAATGAAAGAATAAAGTCTCTGCCCTCATGGATCTTATACTCATACCAGAGTCTTGGTGCATGAAATTTGTGCACTTGGAGGGGGGTGTCCCTCAGCCCAGCATGCATCTTCTCCAATCTGAGACCCCTCAGGGAATGCTGGACTGCCTTCACTTGTAGGACTGGTAGCCCCTAACTTTCCTCCCCTGTCATCCTGGTTGCCCCAAACTGCCCTCCCATGCTGGCCTGGTCACTCCAACTGCCCTACCCTGTCAGCCCTGTTGCCCATAACTGCCCTCCCCTGACAGCCTAAGTGCCCTCTCCTGCTGGCCATCTTGTGGTGGCCATCTTTGACTATATAGAGGTGGCCATCTTTTGCAAGGACATGAAGGTTATTTTGCATCTTACCTCTTTATTATATAGGAGTAGAGGCCAGGTGCATGAAACTTGTGCACTAGGGGTGTGTCCTTCAGGCCAGTCAGCACTTTCTCTAATCTGTGACCCCTAGAGGGATGTCCGATCAGGCCTAAATGGGCAGTTGGACATCCCTCTCACAATCCAGGACTGCTGGCATCCAACTGTTTACCTGCCTGCCTTGCTGATTGCTTCTAACTGCTCTCCTGCCAACCTGATTCCCCTAATACCCCTCCCTTGCAGGCCTGGTCCCTCCCAACTGCCCTCCTCTGGTGGCCATCTTTTGGTGGCCATCTTGTGTCCACATGGGGGAAGCCATTTTTTACCACCTGGGGGAAGCCATCTTGTGTTTTGGAGTGACAGTCAATTTGTATATTACTTTTTTTTATTAGATAGGGTAGAGGTCTGGTGCATGGATGGGGGTCAGCTGGTTTTCCCTAAAGGGAATCCTGGATCAGGGTGGGGGTTTTCTTGGGGCATGGGGTAGCCTGGGCGAGGGGCCTGTGGTGGTTTAAAGGGCAACCCAAGCAGAGGCACCGGTATCTGGAATTTATTAATCTTCGATAATTGAAACTTTGTAGCCTCAAGCACAGGCCAAGGCAGGCCAAGGAGGTTGGCTTCCTCCATTGCTGGGGAAACCCAAGCCTTCTCCTCTCTCCAGCTCCGTGACTGCCACCATTTTTGTTGGGATTTATTCATCTTCTATAATTGAAACTTTGTAGCCTTGAGCTGAGTCATGGGCCGGTCAGAGCAGGCAGGAAGCTTGGCTTCCTCCATTGCTGGGTGAATCCAAGCCTACTGCTCACTCCAGGGCCTCAGCCATCTTAGTTGGGTGAATTTGCATACTTGTTCCTGATTGGCTGGTGGGCATGGCTTTGGGGCATAGAGGAGTCATGCTCAATTTGCATGTTTCACTTTTATTAGTGTAGACTCTAAGTCTGATGCATGAAATTCATGTATGAGTAGGCTTTCCTTCCCCTGGCTGCTGGCACTGACTTTTCTCTGGCACCCAGGACCCGGGCTTTCCTGACAGCCCTGGCTTTGTCCTGTAGGTCCTTTGGTCTAATTAAAATATTATGCTCTTATTATTATAGATTATTATAGAAGATAAAAACAGACAGTAAACAAATATAGATGTATATGATTATGGGTAAAGTACTTTTTATGAAAAAACAAACAAACAAAAACCTGTTTTGAGTAGATGCACTTGTGGCTTAATGAGATAATGTATACCTGAGACTAGGCTGTGTTATACTGTGATAATGATCGAACCCCAAATTCCAGAGGTTTGCTACAATAAAAGTTTTTATGGCTAATATTACATGTCAATCACAGGTTTAGAATGGCTCTTTTCCATGTGGTCTTGCCTCTGGGGCCAAGGTTGTCAGAGCCTTTTTATGCAGATCATTACAAGCATGCAAATGCGGTGAAATGAAACATGAGCATCAGAATGTGAAGGCACTGAAAGCTCCTGCCTGGAAGAACACATGATCCTTATCTTTTGTATTATTGGACAAGGCTAGTCATATGGCCAAACATAAAGTGAACTCTGCAAGAATGTATATCCTGTCAGGAGAGTGAATCACATTCTAACATAGATGACAAAGAAAGCCTTTTATGAGAAAGTGGTACTAAATCAGCCAGAAGTGGAAGAAGTAACAGAGAGGCTGTGAGGCTACCCAGGGGCAGATCATTCCATAATTGGCACATAATGACTACTTTTAATCTTTTTGTTTTAAGTGAAAACACTGTAAGTGCAAAGAAAATTATTCTTTTAGTAGTAATTCTCTTGACAGTAATTGCTGTGATATGTCATGCCAGGTATAGTTAGCATGTGGGAAAAATGAATCAGGCACATTGCCTAATAATGAATATTTTAGCGAATGATGATTCAAATGGACAAGAGGATAGAAGCAACCCTTACTGCTTGTCGCTCTTGAAATTTAATGAAAGTTTTGTGTTTTAAAGAAAAACTCCTAAAAAGTATGTTTTGTGAAACACTTTATAAGATCTATTTGATTTGGCCACCAAGAAAATTTTATTCAAATCCTAATTATTCATTTTATTCTTCTGAAAAATAAATTTTATCTGATTATGTAGAAACACAATTTATTAGTCAATATAAATGGAATTTGATTTAACAACTTATATAAACATTAAATGTAGTATAATACTTAATAAAAATTATTAAACCCCTAACCCTAACCCTAACCCTAAAATGTATTAAACATATACATCTGAAAAATCTTATGTTTGATATATTAATTCTGATTTGATTATTTGCATAAATGCAATATCTTATTAATCTATATGATAACTTCCAGGCTTTTAGAAATTATTTTTAATGTTTTTATCTAATGTTTAAAGTAGGCTATATTCTTTATAAAATACTTTATAAAATATTACCTACACAGTGTTTCCCAAACTTTTGACATATGTGCACCCTTCTATAATTTTCGTATCGCTGAGTACCCCTCGTACTCATGAGAACATACAATTAGGCTTAGCTAAGCACGGTGCAGTGCATATCCCCACCAAACTCCAGTGCAACGCGTACCCCCACCAAACTCTTCCTGTACCCCCTGGCGGTATGCGTACCACACTTTGGGAAAAACTGACTTACAGTAATAATGATCTACAAATATGGGGAACCCTTTTTATTATGTACTCTTATTTTCTTAAAAATATTGAACATAATATTCTTTTAGTAATGATATTTCACTATACTATTTTGTTTTGTTTAAGTATTAGAATCCTCCCAAGATTAATGCTTTTAATCTACATATTTCTGGAAATTTATTAGCATTGTTATTCTATCATTCTCATATGTTTAATTGCTCTCATTTAGTTATAACTACATTTTTAAAAGTTCCATACATTTGTTTTCTCTCTTGTTTAGAATTGTTAGAAGCTTTATCAATTTAATAGATTTTGAAGATAAAAATATTGATTTTGTCATTTTATACCTCTCCAGTTTTCTTAACATCTAATCTCTGCTTTTAACTTTCTTTTAGTTTTCCATTTTCTCTATTCATTTATGTTTTATATCCTCAAGTTAAATTTTTGCTACTAAAGGCTCTCAATGCCTTTTTGTTACCTGTCAATTTTCTTTGATACTTTTTTTCTTTTTATATATCTATTGAGGAGATAGCATTTTTCCTATGGTCATAGGGGCATTCCTTTTTATTATCAAGCACTTTAGTTTAATAGATATGGCCTTCTTGATATATTGCTTCAATTCAGAATTTCATCTTTTTTATTCACTCAGATTTCCTTTTGTCTTTACCAGCTTATTGATTAAATGCTTAGATTCCATCTTCACTTAATCCCTCTCCCCAACCCTTTTTGTTTATGAATTCTCAAAATGAGAATAGAGTAGATGAAGTGTTCTAGCTTTCCACTCCTCACTTTTCATGGTTCAAAAATTGGTAAATGGAATTTTTTGAAGTCAGTTTATACACACACACATATTGTGTATGTGTGTGTGTGTGTGTGTGTGTGTGTGTGTGTGTAATTCAAGAATACTAAGATCCATAGGGATTTCTAGTATTATGTGGTTCTAAATTATGTAAAATATAAATTACTGAAAATATTTTCAGGTACTGAAATTTAAAAAATTAAAAACAACCATAATTTCAAGAAAATTATATGGAGTTTCCTCAAAAAATTAAAAGTGGAACTTATGCTTGACTCAGAGATCCCACTTCTGGGATATATCCTAAAAACCTAAAACACAAATCAGAAAGAATATATGCACCCCTATGTTCATAGAAGCATTACTTATTACAATAGCTAAGATTTGGAAACTAGTTACCATCAGTAGATGAGTGGGTTAAAAAACAGTGGGACATTTACACTATGGAATACTGTAATACAGCTGTTAAAAAGGGATCTCTTACTCTTTGGGACAGCATGGACCTAGAAAATCTTATGCTAAATGAAATAAGACAAATGAAAAAGACAAATACCACATGATCTCACTTATTTGTGATATCTAATGAACAAAGTGAATTGACCAACAAAATAAGTCCTGAAGCAGAGAGGCATGGAACAGCTGACATATCTCAGTGTGAGAATGGGGGGAATGAGAAGAGATAAACCAAAGAGCTTATACACTTATTAGAGGACCGGTGCAATAAATTCATGCATTGGTGGGATGGTGTCCTTCAGCCTAGCCTGCACCCTCTCCAATCTGAGACCCCTCAGGGGATATCCAACTATCACTTTAGGCCTAAGCCCTGTAAGATTGGGCCAAAACTGGGAGTCGGACATCCTTTTCACAATCTAGGACTGCTTGCTCCCAACCACTCGCCTGCCTACCCGCCTGATTACCCATACAACTTCTGCCTGCCAGCCTGATCACCCCTAAGCACTCTCCTGCCAGCCCAATTGTTCTCAACTGCCCTCCCCTGATGGCCCAGTTAACCCCCCATCTGCCTCCCCCCTGCCAGCCCAGTTGCCCCCAAATGCCCTTCCCTATAGGCCTGGTCATCACCAACTGCCTTCCCATGCCAGCCATCTTGTGGCAGCAATTTTGTGACCACATGGGGCAGCCATCTTGTGTGAGGGCAAGACAGTCAATTTGCATATTACCTCTTTATTATATAGGATATGCATAGCCCATGGATATGAGCAATAGGTAATGAAGACCTGGGGGATAAGCATGGGCTGGGAGGAAGGAGGGAGAGAAGGGATGAGAGATATCTATAATGCTATCAATAATAAAAATTCATTAAAATAAATAAATCTTGCTTATACAATTTAAAAAAAAGAATAAAGGGCAATATATGATGTTACCCTAAAATGTTTTCTGAAACATTTTTTGCTTAGCTCTGTGCTTGGGCCATGATAGGAATACAAAAATATTTGTTAAATGAATGTTGCATTTCTTTTTAACTAAATGTTGCTTAAAAGCATTTTATATCTCCTTCCTTCCTTATTTTCAGTACAAACTGAAGACAGTAGTAATAACCATTTATTTAATGATGTCAGTAAGTATATGTGTGTATAATCATCAATTCTTACAAGTTTGCTAGATTTATATTTCCCCAAATTTTTATACCAAAAAACTATCAGTGATAAGTGAGGTTTCCTGTACCATCCTATCTAATAAAAGAGTAATATGCAAATTGACTATCGCTCCAACACACAAGATGGCCACTCCCATGTGGACATAAGATGGCTGCCCCCATGTGGACACAAGATGGCCACCACGAGATGGCCAGCAGGGGAGGTCAGTTGTGGGTGATCAGGCCAGCAGGGGAGGGCAATTGAGAGAGACTAGGCCTGCAAGGGAGGGCAGTTGAGGGCAATCAGGCCTGCAGAGGAGTAAAGTTGGGGGCAATTGGGCTGGCAGGGAAGCAATTAGGCCTTGATCAGGCTGACAGGGGAGTGGTTAGAGGGTGTTCAGGCTGGCAGGCTGAAATGGTTAGGGGAAATCTGGCAGACAGGCAGGCAAACAGTTGGGAGCCAGCAGTCCTGGATTGTGAGATGGATTCCAGATTGGAGAGGGTGATGCTGGGCTGAGGGACACACTCCCCCCACTTCCTTGCACAAATTTTGTGCACTGGGCCTCTAGTACAACTAATAAGAATTAGAGAAAGCATTAAAACTTCACTATATTTGTTGAGTGTTTTCACAGTTCTCTCCTTCTAAAACTTTTCAACTCAAGTACCAGCAATAGTAGAGGACATACTAGGTGTATCGGTTAATAATGTGGATTTTGTAATCAAAGAAAACATGATAATTTCAAGAGAAACATCAAAAGTGCTTTATTTAAAGTAATGTCAATCCCTAGCTACACATTTCCCCCAACTTCAGGTTATTTGTGGATACCGTCCCAATAGAACTTTTCCTGTTTTGGGGCAATCCATTCAGAGACCCAATTTTTCACTTCTTTGTATGTTTTTAAATGCTGCTCAGAAAGTGCATGTGCCATCGATTGGAACAAGTGGTAATCTGAAGGAGCAAGACTCTTTCTTGCCATTGAAGCAACATTTTACTGATGACTTTTCAGTTTTCCATTTGTCTTTCATTCAGTTGATGTGGCACCCATTTTCCTTCCTTTAAAATCTTTCCCATTTTTTGTAAATAATCAGAAATTGTTTGCTGAGCAGAGTTTAATTTTTCTGCAAGTTGTTTTTGAATTTGACATGCATCTTCATCCAATAATGCTTATAATTGCTGATCTTCAAACTTTTTCAGTTGACCTGGATGTTATTTGTTTTTCACATCAAAATCATCACTTTTAAAGCATTTAAACTAGCATTCACGGTATCTTGAAATGGAGAATGTTTACCATAAGCATTCTGAAGTACTCAGCAGTACTTTTCTTCAAAATAAATTAATGAATTAAAACTTCCCACAAATAATCCTAACTGGTTTGGCTCAGTGGGTAGAGCATCGGCCTGTGGACTCAAGGGTCCCAGGTTATATTCCAGTTAAGGGAATGTACCTTGGTTGCAGGCACGTCCCCTGTGGGGGGTGTGCAGGAGGCGGCTGATCAGTGTTTCTCTCTCATCGATGTTTCTAGCTCTCTATCCCTCTTCCTTCCTCTCTGTAAAAAATCAATAAAATATATATTTTTAAAAAAACTTGCATTCCTTATTCAAACAGAAAATTATAGTGTTACATTTTCTTAAGGCCTGCATAATAAGATGGATTAGTCTTTAAAATTAATGAAACTTTTTTCATATTTTATTATATTAAACTATATTTCTAAATAATTTTAGGCCTACTAATACTTCTATCTTACCTAGACTCTTTAAATGAGTAAACATTTTCAATTGAGAACTGATAAAATTTCTGGTTTGATTGCTCCTTCCAACATATGATGTCTAACTATTTTTGTTACACAGGAAAGATAAGTGCAAAGAGATTACAATTGAATATTATTCCTTGGCAGAAATTCTAATTTCTCATCAATTGTTATCTCAGGTCCTATGGTTAAAGCTAAAAATCTTGCCATGCAATTAGGTATGACCATGTAATAAAACCCCTGCCGTAGGAATGTGAACAGAAGTGATGTGTGCAACTTCCCTGTGCTTAATCTGCTTGTCATTCATTTCATCCTTCATTCTCTTCTGCTGATTGTCACCTGGAAACCCCAGTAACTGCTACTTTAGACCCAGGATGGGAAACTATATTTTTGAAGGAGAGTAGAAACTACTGTCAAGTTGACTCCCTGGATAAATACATGAAGTAGAACTGTAATTGATCACTTGTCTGCCTGAAAATTGCCTGAAAGATAGGCAAACTTCTATATCCCTCAAGCCATGTACCAAAAGGTCCTTGGGTTACATTAGAGATCTGTTCCTGCCGCTTGAGGTAACACGATTTTCACCTTGAGTCATAACCCACCTTCATAAGCACCTATGTCACTCACATGGAGCACATACACAGCAGTGATGAAATGAAACAGTAAAACAAATTTAAAAGAAAAATAACAATTCCTGGCCTTTACTTGTGGTAAATAAATAATAAAAAAATAAAGCACATATGTACATATGTCAAAATTACAGAAGTGTTTTTTTATAAACAAATTGGAGATGACAACGTAACCACAAAACAATGTACAAAGAGTTTGACTTAACTTGAGGACTGCTTGTACATTGAAAACATTATTTCTTTCTAATGAATAGGACTATATTGTAAATTATAGTTAAGCATTATAATACTTTCAGTCTCTAAAATTTTTAGTCTCTAAAGACTAGAGAATTAGTTTTCTTTACACAAGCAAATACTAATGAGCTTCATTTTTTTAAATGTCAAAAGTAAAAGTCTATGTAATCTTTATCTATCTAGAAAAGAATAATTGATTATGAGTATTCAAACATGATATAAACTTAGGTACTATTTTTGTTAATGTAGGAATGTAATCATAGATACTTTTACTATAAAATATTTGATACTCATTAAGATAAGTATTAGAAATGTATGAATGTATTAAAACATCAAAATATATTAAAGAATTCACAGTATAGGTGTAAGTGTGCAGTCTCTCCATCTCATTGTGAGGCTATAAATATTTTTATCTCGTCTCTTTATATACATTTTGTTCAATTCTTCTTTCTGAAAATTTTCTTTTTAGACAGTATTTTATTTTTGTTTTCCAAAATTTTTACTTGAACATTTATTGCGTTAGACATCATTACCACCAAGTGTGCCAATAATATAAATGCTCTTAACAGTAATCTAGACATCTAACTATTATAATTCACTCTCTCTATCAACACTCCAAATTCTAAAAAGAGAAAACAATGGATTTGCTCAGAATGGAAGAGGTATTCATTCCTAGTTTTTCAGTTTTCCCCTCCTATTGTCTAAAGATGTATTAGAGGTTGGGAGACAGCAACTGGGACTTCCAGCAACAAAATTAAACAAACAAAAATATGTGGGATATAAACAATTAATTTTAGTTAACTTTTAGATGGTTTGAGGCATAAAATGTGTCTATGAATCTAAGGAGTACATACATGCATACCCAGTCATTATTTAAAATCAGGATTAATTTTCTGTTTCTCCTATATGCATTAACATTGTACTAATTATGATCAAATGAAGCTTGAAATAGAATATTTGGAAGAAGTGGTAGTGGCTACTATAAAGTTGAGCACTGAAAATCATTTGCAAGAAAAGTATTAACTAAGGATATCCAACTATTTGAAATTATTTTAGTAGCAATCATGTGTGTCTTGAAACAGATTGGCCTGCCTCGACCTCTCTGATGAATACGTCCTCAACTATTTTCACTCAATCAGTAAGTCATAATCTCAAAAAATAACAGTTTTTAGATCTTTGCTTGATTTACTGTATTGATTTTGTTATAAAACAAAAATAGCCCTAACTATTTCCATAGTTCTTCTATAAATCTAAGTTACTCAGCTGTTATAATATTGTTTCATGCCCTGGCCAGGTGGCTCATTTGGTTGCATCATCATCCTTTATGCCAAAAGGTTGCAGGTTCCATTTCTGGTCAGAGCACACACCTAGGTTTGAGGTTCCATCCCTGGTGGGGATAAGTGTGGGAGAGAGCAACTAGTCAATGTTTCTCCCTCTCTCTCTCTCTCTCTCTCTCTCTCTCTCTCTCTCTCTCTCTTTCTCTGTGTGTGTGTGTGTGTGTGTGTGTGTCTCAAAGCAATTTTAAAAACCTATGTCCTTGGGCAAGGATTGGGAAAAAAACAAATTTAAATAGCTTTAACACATTTTTATAGTTTCTTTAGCTTTTCTATAAATCTAAATTACTCAGCTGTTATAATATTCTGTTCCATAATTAAATATTCATCTACTCAATGATTGAGATGCTAATCTAAATGAAATCAGTGACTTCATTTACTTTAACTGTCTATTTACCATCTAAGAAAAAGTGAGATTATTAAAAACATAAAGTTGCTAGTTGTTGGGCTGGAAAGGTATATTAATGGGACTGTATTTTACAATATTAGACATCTTGTGGAGAGGAAAGAAATCAAGTAATTTAAGTGTGGGTGGTTTCTTTTTTATTATTCATAGTCATTGTACCTACTTCTAAGTAATAAACAAGCTCATACTTTTCAAAATATTGTAAGTTATCATCTTAATATTTGGCATTAAACAATTCCATGAGGACAGTGAGGACTAAACTGTTATAGATGAACTTAAATGGTTGGATTTTTCTGTTTATTTGACTTGCTTTATGTGGGGTTACACGTGATGGTTAGCTTTTTGTTGCTACTACATCTACCAGTGATTTTTTTTTAATAAGCAAGTGTGTAATTACACGGATTCTAAATTCAATTACTCTAACATTTCATTTGGTAAATATATCATGAAGAAGAATCTTTGCTTCTCCAGTAGATCATAGTAATTTGGGCTGTCTGAAACTTTTTCCTAAGGTAGGAAGCATACACAATATATTGCCTCTTGACACATCTTAATATTACATATAATTAAAATGGTAAATGCCACCAACTACACTTTATAAATTACAGCTAATGTACCTTTCACCAAAGCATTGCTCACCTGCAGAGGAACCATCATATTTAAGCCTGTTTCCAAATGTTATGTTCTCAAGGATAAGACAGGCTAAAGTAATGGCACCATTGAAACTGCACATAATCAGCTCCTATAAAAACATCTAGCCCTGCTTCCAATTATGTTAATTCATTGCCGAAGGACTGTACACTTCAATCACCAAAAGGTTCAGTGCCTTTCAGAAACCCCTTGGCAGCACACAGACAGTCCCCATGAAAGTATTAAGCAAATCCTTTTGTGATACATGAGAGGCTTAACGCAGTAATAAACCAATCTCTTTACATTGATAAATTTCTCCTAAGTCAATGAGGGCTTTTCTATGACTGAAGACTGAGGATTTTTCTTCTCCAGTTCAGTCCAGGGAAGGATCTCTGGTAATGTGTAATAATGCAGACATTCATTTTCAATGTCTGGAGCCACTAAATGACCAGGGGATCATAATTTAAATCTAAGCCACCCGATATCAGTCCCTTAGAAATGCTAGTGATACTTTTTCTGCAGCATTTTGTATCTGAATGTGTCACTGCTTCATTTTTATTCACTTAATAGAGCACCGAAGATACATTTGTTGTGGTGTAAAAAATGGATGTATTGCAATCCTCCCATAATAAAGAGGTTGATTTTTATATATATATATATCAGAGTCTTTAGAAAAGAATTCCACTCAAGCAGAAGCACAATTACATGTGGAGACTCAGAAAAAATATATAGAACTATAAGCTTAGTATGAATTTTTAATCCCCTGTCTGATGTAATTCTCTGTTATGCAGTAAGTGGAGAATATATTTAGAATTTTTTTCTAAACCTGAAACCATTTATTAGTGACTAATATACCCCATGTTGTCAGAGACCTATATTCTGAATGGAGCATCTATTGTAAGATATAGAATGCTGTGAAAAAAAGTGCATTAAAGTTCATAACTCCAGAAGTATGACTTAATTAAGAGTTGTGGTCTGCAGCAGTTACTTAGCAAACCTTGACTTTTTTTAATTTTCCAGATTGCTGGTGCAATGCAGTAGGGAAAGTCTGACCAGGGTTGTCCTACTGACTTTGAAATTGTTTTATCATTTTAAATGTTTTAAAATGTTCCAGTAAAAAGTTTATATAGGGCTTTGAAATACATGATCCAAGTATATTAGGCAGAAATTTTGACCTGTATAAATTAACACCACCTCACACAAGTATTATTAATATATTGCTATATTATAAGATCTTTTGCTCAATGTTTTAAAGTAATCTATGAAATAATGGCTGTTAAACTTAAATGAAACCAGGTCTTTCATTAAGTATTACTTCTTCCTTGCATTGTTTACTGGCCTATAAGCTTAAAGCTATCCAACCTAATGATATATATGCTATACATGTTGTTAGGTAGGTTCAACCAGCATCTACATTCTTGCTCTTCCCTTCTGAAAAGTGATATATGGCATATATCATGTAATTACATATGCTATATACTAGTATCTATGCACACGTACATGCTATTGAGTTTTTAAATTCTGTCTTATATTACATAAATCATTTCTAACACATAAATACACTGGTTGAGTTCAAACTATTTTTTACAAATGCACAACACATAAAAGATTTTCTGTTGCAGGAAATAAAATTCTCAATGTTATTCTGCCTCCTTTATCTATCAAGTGGCTTAGGCCTATTGAGTCAACAGAATCTATAAATAGATCATTTCAATAGAATATAAAACTCTTCTAATAAAAGTATTCCTGAGGTTTATAGACTCAGAGATGAAGGACACTCAAGAAGTCTGAAGTACAGAAGTGTTCTGGAGAAAGTAACACTTGTTGGCTCTCAAAAAATGCTTAAGCACGAATATTAGGTATGTGAGGAGCATGCAGTTTTTTAGAAAAGGCCATGCAATAGATATTTATTATTGTTATTACAACCATTAAAATTACATGTTTAATTTTATGTATTACTGTAGCAGGTCTTACCATACTAAACCTCAAATCAAATTATAATGGATTAGAATTTTTTAAATCATGCATTGTTCACATACACACAAAAAAATCATTCATTGAAACCAAGGATGTAAAATTTCAGGGTAAGCACAGGAGAAAAATATATACTGGGGCAGAATTTTAAAACAGAAGACATTTGTAACATTTTATTACATAAAAACTTTGTATGACATTAATTAATAACAAATTTAATTTAAAGGGTATGTAAATGATTTATCTTAGACACCATAATATGATTCATGATTAGTTTAAAATAATAATTAAAAAAGTAACAAGTATTGATATATGTATTTTGGGTTTAATATCTTCAGTTCACATTAAGGTGCCTAACAGTGAGTACTTAGTATATATCAAATAAATAATGAGTCATTTATATGGCAAGGTATCTATCTCACGGTCCTATTGTTATTTTTAAAATAAATTTTATTGAGTTTTTACAGAGAGGAAGGTAGAGGGATAGAGAGTTAGAAATATTGATGATAGAGAAATATTGATCAGCTGCCTCCTGCATACCCCCTCCTGGGGATGTGTCCCCAACCAAGGTACATGCAATTGACCAGAATTGTACCTGGTACCCTTCAGTCTGCAGGCCAACGCTCTATCCACTGAGCCAAACCAGTTAGGGTGGCCCATATGTTATTGATAAACATTCAATTTTCTCTTCCTCTTGCTACCCATACATTTGTATCTAAAGAAAATGATATATTCTTCTCTTTCCTTTAGATGAAAAGGTAAATTCAAATTATTTTTACAAAATTCTCAAGATTCCATCTACATTCAATTTTAATATAAATATCAGACCAAATAGATTTTAGAATAAAGAATATATATGTAGATAGACTTTCATCTGAAAGATTTAGAAACTGTAACTGTCATACACACATGGCATTATTTTAAAGAAGTAAAACCTGATAGAAATAAAGAGAATTTGATAAATCTACTCTCAGAATAGAAAACTTAAATTTATGCTGATAATAAGAAGCTAACATAAGTAAAAATATTAAGAAAGACATGGAATGTTCACATAGCATAACTAATATGCAATATTACAGAATACTTTTGGAGACTATATCTTTTTATTTTTTAATCCTCACCTGAGGATACATTGTTATTGATTGTAGAGAGAGAAAAACAACAATGTGAGAGAGAAACATTGATCAGTTGCCTCCCTTATGCAGCCCCACCAAGGATCAAACCTACTGTATAACCAAAGTACGTGTACTGACAGGGAATCAAACCTGCAAAACTCTGTGCACATAATGATGTTCCAACCAATCGAACCACACCAGCCAGGGTGAGACTATACCTTTTTCACTACCCAGGGAACAAAGTGTCCACAAATTTCAAAGAATTAGTATCATGATAGCCACATTCTCTGACCAGAATATTATGTGAAACAACAGTGTTAAAAATACTAACATTGTCAACTGAAATTGATATGAGTCTTGAGTAGTCAAATAACTATCAAAACACAGTATTGAAATTGAAGCAATATTTTCCCCACAAAAACATATAACTTTTATATTTTAGACTAAATCCACATCTCTGTATACAATAAAAAATGTTTGCTAGAAGAACCCTAAAATATAAACTTAATTTGAGCATCCTGTGTTAATTTCACATCTCATGAATCTGAAATTTGGAAATAGTTAAATTTACTTTCATAACAAATATATATTTGCCAATGACATTGCTACTATATCCTGAAGTCACAGTATGAACAAGAAATATATGGCCTTTGTCCTTGTGGAACTTATTTTCAATAGAATAAAATAGAAATCAACCAAGTTCATTAAAAAAGCAGTTAAATTATTTCAGGACCATACAAATAACTTGGGGACCCAATTTATCATGGTAGATTAATAAAGACTTCTGAAGAAAAAAATGGCACAAACCCAAACATCCATATATTTTATCTTGATGCAGATAAAATTCATTAGATTCAGCTAAATTTTCATTAGTGAATATCTGGTGTTATTGCCATCTAGAATTTATTTAACCTGGATTTAATAAACTATATTTGGTTATTCTAGGTCACCAAATATAATAGGTGGGGACGGAAACTCAGCTGAAGATTGTAATTCATGACCTAGTCTGATAATAAACAGTGTATTCCATAGTTAATTAGACCCAAGTAGAATTTTTTCTAGGAGACCTTAATGAAAATTCAATACATATGACAGAATGCAAAACTGAGAAGCGAGAACACAAAGTCTCATTGATGGGTATTTTTTGAAACCTTTTAAAATTTAAAATTAACAAATCATAATTGTCTCTAGATTTATGAATTACGTGAAGCAAAAAAAATCCCTGCTTTATTGAGTAAATTTGATTTGGGTCTGCCTTATTTGAATGGGGGAAAAAGTCTTACTTGATGATATATGCAGAATTAGAGTGGTCACATAAACTGGTTTTTGCTATACAAAACACTCTAAAATTTTGTGGGTTGAAATAAGAACAATTTTGTTATTACTCATGATTCTTTGTTTAGCTTGACAGTTCTTTGTTCTCACCTGGGCTTATTTATGTCACCTGGTCTTCAGCAAGGGACTTGACTCCAATTGAATAGTTGAGATACTTGGGCCAGTTAGGCTTGTCTTTCCACAGGTCTCTCATATTTCATGAGACTAGTTCATGTTTCATCACATCATACCCAGAGTTCTTAACAAAAAGAGGGGCAATCCTCAATGAGTAAGTGCTTTTAAAGCTTTTGTTCATGTTGAATTCCATACATCCAAACCAATTTATATAGTCAAGTCCAAATTTGAGAAATAGAGATATAAACTTCACCTCTTTTGTATTGCAGATGTTGTAAAGTCATGTGGTGAAGAATGAACATAAGGGTATTGGAGAAATGTGTAATCATTTTTGCAATTTACAACAGTGGTTTTTAGAATAATAACATAAATGACAAAGAGAAAATACTTATACACTGTAAAACAGAGTATGAAATGACAAAAGCAGCACAAAATATGTCATTTGCTAGACTCCAAATTAAATGAAATAAGATGCTTTTATTGACATTTTAGATTTTATTTTCTCAATATCATTTGAAGTCCACTTATACTACCTCAGATTACCTACTAGTCCTCATATCTAATTATAAGACTTTCTAGATTTCTGACATGTTATTAAAAAATTACACAATGGTATACTACTCAGCAATAAAAATAAGGAAATCTTACCCTTTATAACTGCAGTTGATGGACCTGGAGAGTATTATGCTAAGTGATATAAGTTAGTAAGATACAGACAAGTATCATATGGTTTCTTTGATATGTGGGATCTAATGAACAAAGTAAACTAACAAACAAAAAGCAATAGACTGATATATACAAAGAACAGAATGACAGCTGTCAAAAGGGAGAAGACTGGGTGAAAAAGTTGAATGGGTTAAGCAAAAAAAAATCCCTCATGAACCACATTATGATGATTACCAGAGGGAAAAGGGGTGGGGAGGTAGGAGAAGGAAAAGGGAGAATAAATGGTGATGGAATGAGACTTGATTTGGATTGGTGAACACAAAGTGCAATTTACAGATGATGTAATGTAGAATTGTACACCTGAAACCCATATAATTTTATTAACCAATGTCATACCAATAAATTCAATAAAAATCAGTATACTATACTAGAGGCCCAGCGCATAATTCGTGCATGGGTGGGGTCTGGCTGGCATACCCCCATTGGGCTGTGCCAGTCAGGGGGAGGGCACATGGGAGGTTAGCCCACTGACCCCACCCCCTGGTTAAATTCCCAGTCCAGCAGACAATTAGCATACTAACCTTTTATTATATAGGATAATAAAGAGCTAATATATAAAAGTTTGTCACCCCCTTGTGCCCTCATATCAAGGCCAGGGGACCTCAGGCCTCATCCCTTGTCTGAAGAAGCTTAATGGGGAACCTCAAGGCATGACCCCTGCCCTGGCCCAGGCCAGAAGACCTCAGGCTGCACCCAACTCCCTGTCCAGAGGGGCTTGATGGGAGTGGGGCAAGCCAGGACTGTATCTCACCCAATGTGGGTGGGGCCATCTGGGTCTGGGTCTCACAGGATTTCCAGGGACTTGACTCTGGGTCCCATGGTGTGCCCCAGACTCTGACCGGAGGAAGATTTTCATATACATTTTACTAATTTTCTTTCACCTCTGACATTTCTATTATAGAGAAAGGGCAAATAGCAATATTAAAATACTTCTCTGTAATTAATTTCCTTTAAATGTGCACAAATTTTGTGCACTGGGCCACTAGTAATATAATAAAAGCAGACACCATTACCCACCTTTTTCCCCGTAACTCTTTATTAATTATCTGGAATATAATACATGCTCATTAATATTTATTGAATAAACTTGGTGAATCTATAATCTTAGAACACTAAGATTATAATCTATTCAGAGGAAAGCCCACTATTCCTGATGTCCAACAACAACCATATCTCATTTTTCTTGTCCATTCTGCTTGGCTTAGAGATTTTGGTTGAATATTGCCTATTGTCACTTATTTTTTTCAAATAGTAATAGTCTTAATCGCCTTGATGGAATCTCTCCTATTATCCCAATTATGTTTCATCGACTGGATATAACTAACTGTATTAAAAAAAAACAGGGATATCTTTTTTGGAGGGAATGTTTGTTAATTGCAGAATAGTGACAAGGAACATGTTAAGCATAGGCATTACCTATTTAAGTAGAAAAAACTAACAAGAACCCTACGAAAATGCTGTTTTGAATTTCAAATGTGGCTAGATTTTAATTTTGAAAAGAAGTATAAAAGGTCACTGCTGTCAAGAAGAATGAAATGTAGAAACTATCTGCCATATAGATTTGACATAGAAGCATAAAATATTGAATTGTAAAATTTTAAAACATATTTATGAGAGAATACTTCCATGCAATTCCACTGCCATGAATAGCATAAAAACCTGAGATTTTAAAGTTTCCAAATTTAAGAGGGTATAGAAGTAGGAATAGAAATTATTACCAAAAATTTCACTTTATTGCCTGCTGATATTATCCACTGTTTTAAATTGCTTTGAAACAGGTGACTGAATTTTTTACCATAGAGCATTTCCTCAATGATGGTGTCTTGCAAGTTATACTGAAATGATTTAAACCTTTTAATTCTGAAAACATTAATGAGAAAAGGAATGTGCTTAAGGTTGCTTATATTTTCACATTTTAAAATTATATGAGTAATGCATGGCAAAAATATCTTCAGGTGATAATTAACAAAAAAAAGAAAAGGATAAATAGAAAATCTAGATTTTAATATTTACTATTTCAGGAGTAAATAGTGAGATTCCCTTTTTGTATTCTCCATTCTAGTCAAAAGTAACAATTTTTTCATCCATATAGATATTTCTTTTGTATTTCTAAACAACAAATATCTATGTTATATGTATAGAAATAATTAATAAGCTATAAATATATGAAGGTAATATATTAAATGTAATATATAAATATAAATAATTTATGGATGGGTTTTGTTTGTAAGTATATATATGATCATGTGTATATATTATTTAGTGACTGCATTTTTTAATCCTCACAAGAGTATATTTTTCATTAATTTTTAGAGAGACTGGAGGGGAGGGTGGGAATGAAGGGACAAGTGAGAGAGAGAGAGAGAGAGAGAGAGACATTGATGTGTTCTTTCACATCAACTCGTGCATATCCACAGGAGCCCCCCTGACAGGGGCCAGGGATCCAACCTGCAACCCAGGTAGGTGCCCCTGACAGGAAATTCAAACTGCAACCCTCTGGTGTTCAGGTCAATGCCCTAACCAATGAGCTACATAGGATTGTGACTGAATTTATATATATATAAATAAAGTAAGAAGAAGTAGAAATCACAATTGGTCAGATCAGTGATTGTATAACCACCACCCAATTCAAGATATTGTAGAAATTACTGGCATATAAGGAGTTCTTATGCATATCCTCTTCCAATAAATCTACACTCATTTCTTTGTATAAAAAGGGGTTAGAAGTCATGGTCTTGATTGAGTCAGTTAGATTTTCATGTATTTTTAATTATGTTGATAATTTTATATCTGGTTACATTCATAAACATTATAGAGGTGAGATTAAATCTTATTCTTATATGCTATTTATGAATGTCATTGATATTAAAATATAAAATAAGCTACTTTTCTGAAAGTTTATGACCTTTGGGTTGAAATATTAATGCTATGAACATTTTGGAAGTTACTTTCCATTCATACATGATTTCTTTTGATTGATAGAAATGTTAACTCTAATATCATCAAAAGGATTTTCTGTTTATCCTTTTCTTTTTCTCTTTTTGTGAATTATCAAAAATTATGAGGATATTTTTGCCATTGGGTGTCAGAAAGAGTGGAGATGGGGGAAAGACAATAAGAAAGAACCACAGAGATGTGAGAGAGACACATCAATTTGTTCCCTCCTGCAAGTGCCCCAACCTGGCTGGGGTCAAACCTGCAACACAGGTACATTCCCTTGATGGGAACTGAACCCTTTCTCCTTCAGTGCTCAGGCTGATGCTCAGACCACCGAGAAACACTAGCCAGGCCATGTCTGTTATCTTTTGCTAATCCAAGTTCATAAATATAACTTTTTAAAAATTGTCATTATTAATTTTAATACTCACCCGTGGGTATGTTTATTGATTTTAGAGAGAGGAAAGGTGAGAGAAAGAAGAATATTGATATGAGAGAGAAACAACAGTTAGTCTGGGGATCAACCTGACAAACTTGGTGTGTGCCCTGACTGGACATCTAATCCAGAACCTTTGTGGTATTTGGGACAATGCTCAAACCAACTGATCAGGGCTAAACATAACTTTAAAACTAACCTAAAGCCTGAATTACAATTTAATTTTAAAATCTGATTATTTATTTAATTTTATTATTTTATTGATATAAATTTACATTAAAATTATCTTTGTAAGTATATAATTCAAGTGGCTATTAGTATATTCACAGAATTATGCAACCATCACATCTAATATCAAAATTATTTTATCACTTCCCTCAAAACAAGTGACCATTAGTAGTCACTCATTTTGTCCTCCCTCACAACCCCTTGCATTATTAAATCATTGTCTTTCTGGACTTGCCTATGTCATCTAAATGAAATCACACAATAAGTGGTCTTTTCTGTTTGACATTTTTATTTGCAGAATAACTTAAATGTTCCTCCATTTTGTAGTATATCTCAGCAATTCATTTTTTGCTTTTATTCAATATTATTTCATTGTCTAGGTATATGTATACCATAATTGGTGTATACATTCTCCAATTAATGGACATTCTTTCCACCTTTGACTGTTATGAATAATAAGCCTCTGAACTTTTCTATATAAATTTTGTGTTTATATATGTTTTCAATTCATCTGAATATATAGCTAGGAATAGAATTACTGGATCATATAGTAACTCTAAATCTAGTTTTTGAAGACTGTGTGGTATCTCATAAATAGATGATAGACAGATGATGAATAGATAGATGATAGATAGATAGATAGATAGATAGATAGATAGATAAATGATAGATGATATAGATAGAGATACACACACACACACACACACACACACACACACACACACACACACACATATATATATATATATATATATATATATACACACACACATATATATACAAACATATACATGAAAACCTGAACATTTTTACTGTTGCCAGGACAACAATGATGTGCTGAAAAATGTGTAATATGTTTGAATAATGTACCTAATGTCAAATTTGTACTGACTGGCATAATTAGAACTACTGATACCTTTACAGGCATCTTGGCATAATATTGTTATTTTCAACTTAATTTGCAAAATCCTCTTTATTTTTGTTTGGCAAATGCTAAGACTTATGACCCTTAACTTACCATCAGTCAGAATAGTATTTTATTATATTATACTCTAACCAAAAACATTTTAATATTAGCTAATTAGGTATTTTCCTGATATGTTCATAGCTCTCTAACTCTCTCCCTTTAGAATGGCTTTCCACACAGTGCTGTCAATGGGCAACACTGAAGAGGTAGTGTGGATTTATGTATAATTGGTAATTTATATGGCTGTGAGTATACAGCAAGAGAAATGACATGAGACAAATGTCAGCTGTGCTTTAGCGAGTAAGTTGAAGGGATTTATTTTCATTCATATCTCAAAATCTTGAGTATATTCTCTCAAACTTTGTTCCGAGCATTACTTTCTCAAATCTTTATATCAATTATTTCTCTTCTGTAGTCACAAAAATGACATAGCTATACATTTTCTCTCTTTGTCATTCCCATGTCATTCTTGTATTTTAAAGTAGTTTGCATACTAAAGTATATGTTCTTTCTGATAGAACAAGTTCTTACTGATAGGTTTTTTTACTAAACTCATATTATTTTATCAAAATTACTTTTAATTAAAAACTTCAAATTATTTTCAAAGAATCATGACCATGTATAGAACCACTTTCAAGTTTCTTTTCCTACATATTAATAATAACCTTATTATTTCTTCTTATATAAATATTAACAATCAGATATATCTTTGAATCATAAATTATTTTCATTTTCTTGTGAGGATTATATGTTTTCCTTTACTTTCACCAAATATTGTCTACTGATTTCCTGATTACCTGCCTATTTTTCTGATTTATAATAGCAATATATTTTCAGCTAAGCATGGTTGCCTATAGAGTTTTGTAATGCTTCTTCAGTCAGTTTCTTCAGTCAGCTAACAAAAGCAATCAAAATCAATGCTGCTTTCCTCTCTCATCAAATATTCTTATCAGAGATTAATACCTCATCTAGAATTTTTGACACAGTGCTACTATTATAGGAAATTTGAGATACTCTCCACCTATTTTAGAACTTCTATTTTTAAAAAGCTCGACATGTTTCTACTTAATCTTTAATCTATCAAAATAACTCCAGTGTCTATTTTCATAGTTAGTTACACTGAAAGTGGATTTAAATTGAGAATAAATGGTGAATGATGGTTATTCAAACTAGTTCTACTGAAATTTAAAATACTTACATGTGATCAGTAAGGCTAGTTTTAAATAATTAAAATAAGACAATATTGAGTAGGGAAAAATAAAATTGGTTTAATCATAAATAAAATGTATTTGAAAGAAATAATTATAACTATCCTATCTAATAAAAGAGTAACATCCAAATTGACCATCACTCCAACACACTAGATGGCTGACCCCATGTGGACACAAGATGGCCACCAAAGATGGCCAGCAGGGAAGTGCAGTTGTGAGAAACCAGGCCTGCAAGGGAGGGCAATTGGGGATGATCAAACCTATAGGGGAGGGCAATTAAGGGTGACCAGACTGGCAGAGGAGGGAAATTGGGGGTGACCAGGCCTGCAGGGAAGGAAAGTTGGAGTGGACACAGGCCTGCAAGGGAGAGCAATTAGGGGAGACCAGGCATGCAAGGGAGGGCAATTAGGAGTGACCAGGCCTGCAGGAGAGGGCAATTAGGGGTGACCAGGCCTACAAGGGAGGACAGTTAGGGGGCAATCAAGCTGGCAGGGGAGTGGTTAGGGGGTGATCAGGTGGGTAGGCAGAATGGTTAGAAATAATCACGAAGGCAGGCAGGTGAGCAATTGGGAGCCAGCAGTCTGGATTGTGAAAGGGATGTCCAACTGCTCGTTTAGGCCCTATCTTACACTAGGGGTCCCAGATTGGAGAAGGTGTATCTTGGGCTGAGGAACACACAGCCATGCATGAATTTCATGCACCAGACCTCTAGTATGTATACAATATGCATTAACTTATATATTATATATATTAAATAAAATGTAAGAAATTGTGTATCCAACAGGATTATCACTACTTATTCCAGTGACAGCACAAGAAGCCTGTTAGAGGACAAAAGTAATCAACTAATTTTTATTGTCTGGATGTTGCTAAATTTTGTATTTTAGCATTAGGTAATTTTGAGTTATTTTTTCCAGTCAAAACTAAATTACATATTATTAGTTATTAACAGCTATTGGATACCTATTATAAAATATTGTTTAATTTATTTGCCCCAGACATATTGAAAACTTTTATATAAACACTGGAGGCCCAGTGAATGAGACTTGTGCACTGGGGGCAGGGGTACCCTCAGCCTAGCCTAAGTGTGCCTAAGTCTTTAGTCGGACATCTTTACTGCTGTAGCGGAGGCAGGAGAGGATCGCCCCTCTGCCACTGTGCTTGCCAGCCGTGAGCCTCCCTTCTGGCTCAGTGGTGCTCCCCCTTGGGGAGCATCTGTCCCTTTGTAGTCAGTGTGCATCATAGTGGCTGGTCATTCCACCATTTGGTCAATTTGCATATTAGGCTTTTATTATCGTATATAATAAAAGCCTAATATGCTAAGTGTCCCGTCAGCCGTTTGGCTCTTCAACCAAAGAGTAATATGCTAATTATATGCTAAGACTGCTCAAATGCTCGCTATGATGTGCACTGACCACAGGGGGCAGACGCTCTGACCAGTAAGTTAGCTTGCTGCTGGGGTATGGCTAATTGGGACTGAACAAGCTCGGCCAGACATGCTCTGAAGCCCTCCGGTGGTCCCTCCCCAGCTGGCCAACCTCCCATGTCCCTTTCTAGCCCCAATTGTGCAACAGTGGGGTCCCTGGGCCTGGCTTGTACCCTCTTGCAATCCAGGACTCCTCAAGGGATGTTAGAGAGCGAGTTTTGGCCCAATGGCAGAATGACAGGTCACTATGATTTGCACTGACCACCAGGGGGCAGATCATAAACACAGGAACACTGCTCAGCCAGAAGCCAGACTCACAACTGGCAAGTGCAGCAGTGGTGGTGCGAGCCTCTCCCACCTCAGCACCAGTGCTAAGGATGTCTGATATCCCCCATGGGCTCCTGGATTGTGAGAGGGCACAGGCCAGGCTGAGGGACCCTCTCTGAGTGCATGAATTTTGTGTACTGGGCCTCTATTATCTTACCTAATAATAGAAAAGCATGTAAAATGATGTACCTCCGTTACGCCAGCCAATCAGGAGTGATGTGCAAATTAACCCAACAAAGATGGAAGTTAATTTGCATACACAGGCACCAAGTGATGGGGGTGGGATGCTTGCATCGCCATGGTGATGAAGCAGGTGTTTTGCCCCACTTTGCTCTCTCAGGGTCTCTGGGAAGCATGGGAAGGCAGGGCTGGAGCAGAAAGAGGCGGCTCCCGGAGTTGAAAGAGGTGGCTCTGGGGCCTGAACAGAAAGGGGCTGGGCTAGAGTGGAAAGGCAGTGCTGGCAGCCAGGGAAAGGAAAGCCCATTCTAGCATGAATCTTCATGTATCAGGCTTCTAGTAGGATATAATTTGCAAACATACATTATGAGCAACCTTTATACCAAATGATAATAAAATAATTTCACATAAAAGTCTTAGTCTGTTTGTCTGCTATTTTAAAAATACCATAGCAGAAACCTGTTTGGCTCAGTGGATAAAGAGTTGGCCTGAGGACTGAAAGGTCCTAGGTTCAATTACGGTCAAGGGCATGTACCTTGGTTGCAGGCACATCCCAGTAGGCAGTGTGCAGAAGGCAGCTGATTGATGTTTCTCATCAATGTTTCTAACTCTCTGTCCCTCTCTCTCTCTTCCTCTCTGTCAAAAATCAATAAAATATGTTTTTTAAAAATAAAATAAAAATACCATAGACTGCATGGCTTAAATAACAAATATATATGTCTCACAGTTCTGGAGGCTGGGAAGTCTAAAATCTGCTGGTTGGTCAGGTGTCTGTTTGAAGGCCTGTTTCCTGGTCTTCAGATAACCTTTCTTCTGTGCCCTCACATGGAAGTGGGAGAGCATGAGAGATCTTTTATAAGGCCCAAATCTCATTCCTGAGCACTCCACTCTCATGCTCTAATAACCTTCCAAGTGCCCATTGTTCTAAATCATCATGTTAACTTTTCAACAAATGAATTTTTTTGAAGGACAAATATCTAGGAAAGGATCATTTTTGAGATTCAAAAATGCAGATACTTTTTAAGTTATTTCATTTCATCAAATCAAATTAATGTATTATTGATATGGTTCTGTCTACCTCTAGTTGAATTTTTCTAAATCTTTGATAGATTCACTGTATTTTCTTACTTTTTGTTTCATCTAAATTGTCATAATCCACGCAAAATATTTGCTTGCTTTATCCATCAACAATGGCTTCAAAACAATAACAGAAAACATTTCTACAATACAAAATATAGTTATTGATAGATATTTTCAAATTCATCTGCTTTTGTTTTTAATTTTTAAACTTTATTTTTATTGATGACACTGTTACAGATGTCACCATCTGCCCCTTGACCCCCACCTCTTTGCCCACTACACTCAGCTCCTAGCCCCCTTCCTTCTAGCTATCACTACACTGCTGTCTGTGCCTATGAGGTACGCATATACATTCTTTGGCTTTAGATAATCAATTGAAAATCTTGTGATAAATAACATCAGTATTAAAATGAAGAATGAATTACTTGATGGCAAATGTATATTGATACATAGAAACAATAAAATAAGTCTATGTTAATTATATTGAAATGTCTTATATCAGATAAATGTTTATAAGAAATCCAAGTATCATTGTATACTGAGTAAATCAAAATAATTTTGGTGGATGATATTGTGCAATAGAGAGCAGAAAAAAGGTTAAAGGGACTAGAATGCAATCGGAGACAAAAAGGCCAACATAATTATTGGGGGATTTTTAGGGATCTCAAAGGATTTATCAGGAAGATTTGGAAAAAGAAAATCGATAATTGAATCCCACATGATGAGTGTTATAATAGAGGTATGGCTGTAGCATAGAAATAAAGTGGAATATGGGCTTCAGGCCTTAGAGGAAAACACAATTTCATAAAACAAAATATGTTCAAGGAAAAGGTACACTGGCATTAGGGTCTATTATTGTTCATGTTCATTTTTAGTTTCTATAGTCAGATTTCTTGGGTGTTAATCAGGACTCACTTATAGAGCTATTACCTAATGTGAATAACTAAACTCTCCATTAATTACCTCATCTGTAAAATGGGCAAAAATTTGTTACCTAACTTAAAGAATTGTGTATTGCTTTTATTGTCATACTAGAGGCTGAGTGCAAGAAATTTGTGCATGGGGGGATTGTCCCACAGCCCAGCCTGCACTCTCTGCAATCTGGGACCACTCGAGGAATGTCTGACTGCCTGATGGGATCGGGCATAAATGAGCAGTTGGATGTCCCTCTCACAATTCAGTACTACTGGCTCCCAACTGCTCACCTGCCTGCCTTCCTGATTGCCCTTAACTGCTTCTGTCTACTACTTGATAACCCCTGAACCACTCCCCTCCCATCCTGATTGACTTCTAACTGCTTCTCTGCCAGCCTGTTTGCCCCCCTTTTAGGCAACTTATATCCTGTGCCAGTCTGGCCACCCCTAACTGCCCTCCCCTGCAGGTCTGGTACCTCCCAACTGCCCTCCCCTGCTGGCCATCTTGTGGTGGCCATCTTGTGTCCACATGGGGGCAGGATCTTTGATCACATGGCAGCAGGGATCTTATGTGTTGGGGTGATGGTCAACCTGCATATTACTCTTTTATTAGCTAGACTAGAGGCCTGGTACACAGGTGGGGGCCAGCTGGTTTGCCCTGAAAGATGTCCCGGATCAGGGTGGGAGTTCCCTAGGGGCATGGGGCGGCCTGGGTGAGGGGCCTATGGTGGTTTGCAGGCTGGCCACACACCCCAGAGACCCAAGTGGAGGCCCTGGTATTTGGGATTTATTTATCTCCTACAATTGAAACTTTCTAGCCTGGAGGGGAGCCAAGCCTTCTGTGGCAGCCATTTTTGTTAGAATTTATTTATCTTTCATAATTGAAACTTTGTAGCCTTAAGCAGAGGCCAAAGCAGGCCAGGGCTGCAGAAGGTTGGCTTCCTCCATCACCAGAGGCAACCCTAGCCTCCTGCTCTCTCCAGCTCTGTGGCTGCCACCATTTTTGTTGGGATTTATCTTCTATAATTGAAACTTTGTAGCCTTAAGTGGAGGCCTGGGCTGGCCAGGGTGTGCAAAAAGCTTGGCTTCCTCCATTGCTGGGGAAACCCAAGCCTCCCTCCTGCTCTCTCCATGGCTGCAGCCATCTTGGTTGGGTTAATCTGCCTACTTGCTTCTGATTGGCTAGGGGTGTGGCTTGTGGGTGTAGCAGAGGAATGGTTAATTTGCATATTACTCATTTATTAGATAGGGTAAGAAACATTTAGAATAGCTTGGTATCTATGAGCATTCAGTTTATGTTTGATGTTTGTTCTATTTAGCATGGAGCCCCAGTTCCTAAAATGGTGCTTTGCACAAAGTAGATGTTCAATTAACATCTCTGGACAACAGAATAAAATGAATAAATGGCCTGAAATAAAATTTTAAGGTAGAGTATGTTTAATACCTACTTGCCTCTAATTTAAAAAAATCACCCATATTGGTATCTTTTTTTTTTTTTTTTTTTTTTTACTTCTAGCACTTCTTAACCACATGCCTCAAATACTCAGAAATTACTGTAACCCCATGATCAAACACTTCATCTATGTGCTTTACCTATCCTAACTAGCTCTAATATAATATCTACCAAAATTTAATTAAAATTTAAAGGACATAAGATTTTGATAGGTTTGTTCAAGTTTTTATTTCCATATTTGTAGATATTCCCTTTTGCAATGAATGTTCTAGAACATGGAAAACAAGTATAATAACTAAACCCTGAGCTAAGTCACAAAGGAAATGGAACACAGAAATCTAAGTAGTCCTACTGAAGTAAATATATAGGTGTTATCTTAAGTTATAAGAATTAAATATAACCCTAACTGATACCCAGAAGAATATTAGAGTGATAAAACCCTTTTAGTAGTAAGAAAATGAT
Organism: Pipistrellus hanaki; assembly: GCF_964339955.1. NCBI lineage: Eukaryota > Metazoa > Chordata > Mammalia > Chiroptera > Vespertilionidae > Pipistrellus > Pipistrellus hanaki. The sequence goes on from NC_140505.1 coordinate 116,030,990, forward strand.
TAAAATAAGCTCTTCCTTTAAACTGGTAGGCTCAAAGTGAATGCATTCTGTTAATCATAAAAGGAAAGATTAAAACTGTTCCTTGTTTTTTGGGAATGAAAGGTAATCTTTGAACACCTTTAATAGGGAATTGGAGGCATATGTGATCTGGTCCTTTGGAGAACACAATAAACTTAATACTCAAATTATAATGATGCTGTGGTAGACAGAAGTTTAAAGATGTTCCCTGAGATTCATATCCCCTAGTTTTTCAGTTATCTGAACTGAATCTAGATTGTGATTTGAAGGTATTTATGCAGCGCTGTTTAGATTATTGACCAGCCCCTTTTAAAATAGGGAGAGTATCCTGGATTACCTAAATAGTCCTCATGTAATCACATGAGCCCTTAAAAGCAGAGGAAGAAAGCAAAAGCAGTCAGACGCAGTATAGCAGAAGAGGAAAACAGAGAAGACCAGACAGAAAAGGACTGAGACATTCAAAGCTTAGGACAAGTTCTACCTGCAAGTGTTCACTTTGAAGAGGAAGGTAATGAGACTAGAGCCAAGGAATATGGAAAGCCTCTAAAGCTAAGAGCATTCCTTGGTTGAAGGCAAGCAAGAAACATAAAATTCATTCCTATGATTGAATAAAATGAAATTCTACCAATAAGCTCAAATATCTAGCATACCCAGTCTTTCCCAGAACTTCTAGAGAGAAATTCTGCCCTGACAACACCATGATTTTAGTCCGGTGAGATCCAGATTATTCTGCATATTGTGAGATGATACATGTTTGCTGTTTTACACTGCAAAACTTGTGGTAATCTATTATAGTATTGATGGAGAATTAACACAATAGTACCAATATCAAACTGAAAGATTTGTGGTGAGTCTGAGCAATTATAGAGATAGATAATTTTTTTGCAATAGAGAAGTCTACCTCCGTTTATTGGTGAATAGGATATACCACACATGTGAAACTGGCATTCTCATCTTGCCAAGAGGAGCTATTTGAATTTTAATTTCAAAGAAAAAGTGAGTCTGGAGCAACAACTTCTGTTTTTTATATCATTATTGGTAACTCTCAGTAGGGAATTTTAGTTATACTAAAACTACTGTGGAAAATATAAATAATGCAGAGATCATGGCAATGATCTAAATTTATGCTATAATGGAAGAGCTTATGTAAACCAGTGATTTAATTGGCATCATTGTTATGTCGTTGATTTTTATTTTGTTTTGTTTTTTGGTTTATTTAATGTGTTTTTGGGGCAACACTTATCTTTGACTTATCCAGAAATAATATGAATCTGGGTTCTCTGCCTCAGCAGTACTGATACTATAAATTGGCTACTTATCTGTTGTGGAGACTATAGAGGGCACTGTATGATATAAACATCTTGGGCCTCTAACCACTGAATACCAACATACTAAACAATAAAATAAATTTTTAAAAAATGAAAATAAACAAGCTACCTAGAAAAAAATAAAAATAAAGAACAAACAAACAAAAAACAAATTTATCTAAATAATTGAACTGGTATTTTCAGGAAGATGCTGGAGGAATAAAAGATGCCCTAAAAGCACAATCCCATTTCCTTCTGTGAGGTATTTCATGCTATAGTACATGCAGAAATTGCCAGCATTTCATTTTTTTGGGTCAGATTCAAATCAAAAGGTAAATGGTTTATACATTAAACTAATCAAATGATTTTTAAAAAGTGACAGCAAAATGTTGAGCAAAGAGAAGGTAAGTCTGCTTACATGCTCAGACTACATGCTGTCTATCTGCTTATGATTGCTGTGTTCTCTGAGAATAATGTACTAATGGTACACCATTTAGTCATTTAGTCAGAAGAAAAACACACAGAACTAAACACAGTAAGAAGAGATTATCTAAAGTCCTATTATAATGGTACAGACAAGATAGTCTTGTCAGTCCAAGGTTTATGTAGACAATATGGATAAAATATCTCAGTTCCTAAAGAAACAAGTTCCTGCCAGCCAGTGTGGTTCAGTGCTTGAGAGTTGACCCATGAACCAGGAGATCATAGTTTGATACCTGGTCCAGACACATGCCTGGGTTGTGGGCTCAATCTCCAGTGGGGGGCATGCAAGAGGCAGCTGATCAATGATTCTCTCCTTCCTTTGAGATTTCTCTCTCTTTCTCTTCTTTCCTCTCTCTGAAATCAATAAAAGCATACTTTAAAAATAAAAAAAAACAAGTGCTAGTGATAGAAATACTTTGGGAAAGTTCTGAGATATTATGATTTATGAGAAGAACATTTATTAAGATTGAAAAATCAATGAACAGGTAATCACAGGAAGTAATATCCTTTGTCACTTTAACTGGATTGGTGAATCTCATCAAGTAATATCTAACACTAGAGGCCTGATGCATGAAATTTATGCAAGGGGCTGGGCCCTTGCAGCCCCTGCTTCATTTGGAAGGTTGTCCAGAAGGATGTCTGGAAGGTCACTTGTCTATCTGGTCTAATTAGCATATTATGATTTTATTATTATAGATACTTGAATATAAGTAGAGAGGCTCTGGAAGTTTGAATTTCAGGAATTGCATTGGTGACTAGACTTGTATGTTAAGTAGAAACATTATAAATTTGGACTAATTATAACATTAAATTTTTGGACCCCTGTACTACAACTCAAACATTAAAATAGCCTTGGTTATTAGGTGAGATATTTTTCTTTTTTAAAAGAAATGAAATCAGAATTGTTTAACCTGAAATCCTAGAATTCAACCTAAAAAAAAATATGTAAAAAGTACAAAATTCAGAGGAATTGAAAATATAAAAAAGTGTAGCCTACATTACAGCTTCTTAGTTTTAGTAACCTAAATAATTTTTTATGCTAAATATACAATTAGGAAAAATGATCTAGATTGTAGATCAGAGGCTAATGCCCATAAGCAATCAAAGGTCTGCAATTAACGAAAGCTACTTTGCAACTCATTTCTGTACAGAACTCTACTTTTATAATCAATGAGTGGTTGTGACCCCAGAAATATTTTGATATATAATTACTGATACTATATCCAGTATAGACATCAAAAAGAGGACATTTTTGAAGAGGAGATATCCTTAAAAATGACCAATCCTTGATGTATACAAATTACTTAGATGTTGAATTATACTGATTGTTGTGATTATAGTTATCTATATAATAGAAGGCCAATGGCTGTAACGACCAAAATGGCCAAGCAGATGAGACACTTCTTGGTCCATGTCCCACAGCCCACAGGCTCCTATCACAGAAAGGCTGGTGGCTTGTGGACAGGCAGGGTATCGGGCAGGTGGGTGGGGTGAAGTGGACATGGTGAGAGAGGCAGGGCCAGATCAGCAACTGCAGTGAAGGCTATAGATCAGGCCCAGAGAGAGAGACAGTTGTCAGTGGGGCCATTCTGGATTTCTCAGAAGAGCTAATGGCTGCCTAGGAGTCAGAGCTTTGAATGCTGACTGGCATAGAAACCGAACAATTAGAACCAAATCTGGGTGAACTGCAAAGATAGAACCTAAGATGGGGGCTAAGGAGGGGTTTTAAGGACAACAGCTATTTGGTGTAAGGTGTAAGAAAGTGGTTCAATTTTTTAATAACCAGTGTCGCAATATAGTGCATATGGCTGGATATCAGTCCAGATATAGGGGTTATGTATTTTTGTCTGCCAACAGCTTCTCCTCCTACTGAAAAAGCCCGCCCCCCCATTTAAGCAATCTTATCCTATATAATCTATTTATACTAATAAAAGGGTAATATGCTAATTAGACCAGGTCAACCGGCCATCTTTTGGATGTCTGACTTCTTTCCAGGCAAAGCCATGGTGGTAGGAGCTGAGGCAGTGGCCGTTAGGAGCAAGATCAGGCTGGCAAGGGGTTAGGGGTGATCAGGCCAGCAGGGAAAGACAATTGAGGGCATTAGGCAGTGGTTAGGAGCCAGTGGTCCTGGATTGTGAGAGGGATGTCTGACTTCCAGGTTAGGACCAATCCCAGAGGCAGTCAGATATCCCCTGAGGGTTCCCAGATTGAAGATAGTCTAGGAAAGGCTGCCGGACAACACCTACATGCACAAATTTCATATGCTGGGCCTCTAGTAGTATTACAAGACACAATGCATGTGAAATGATTATTCTGATAATATTGACAGAGTAACTGACTTTTGGTATCTTAAAATGATAAACCCTAGTGCTCTCTAAAATACAGAAAAAAATATCCAAGTTACACATAATTAAAGATTTTACACAAATCAGCAGGTAAATTTATTTGTAAAGCAATGCTCATTATTCCAAAAAGGTGAGGAAGAGATTATTCAAACAATATGAAACTCTATAAAGAGTGTGAAAAATATTGTTTATTTTCCTGATATTGTTTTGCCCAATCTAATTACTCCATTGAATATTTCATGTAGGTACTGACATTGTAATAAAAAACAGAGTTTTGGATATTAACAGAGATATAATCATTACTGTGCAATACAAAGAAGAAAAAGAAGATGATGTAATAGGGTGACATTAAGAATTGCTAACCAATATTGGATTTGAGTGACTTAGGAGACTTAATCCAAATTATGAAGGAATCTCAGGGGAAACCATTGAGACTGTCATCTATAGTCCAACCTAGACTAAAATATCTTCTCTGAATGGTGCTAGTACTTGTACAGACAAGTTTCTGTGCTGATCAGTGTTGGATGTGAGTATTCCCAGAGAAAGATGTGTTTCTATTACACATTATAATTGATGTATGTCTGCAATTGCTCTATGCCCTCACTTTGGAAGTGGCCACACAATTTAACCCTCTCTTTCCAATCCACCAGTTAATGAATCTAACTGGCTCTTTGCCTTATGAACATGTAAAATAAACATATAACTCCCAAGTGATGCAAAAATCAGAGAATGACATCACCAACAGGGAGTGTACCATTTTGTCCTCTGTGCTGTATGGTATCCATCTTTATACAGTTTATAAAGATAAATCATGGTACCTTTTATCCTATTCAAGACATGTCTTCATTTTTTTTAAGACTTCTTTAATTTATTTCCCAGTTGGCATCTTTTCATCAGTTGTTCCCCATATAAAAACAGTTTATATGCATAAAGAAGGCCTCAGAGACCTAGAAAAAGAGCAATTCTTTGAGAAAAGAGTATAAGAAAAATTTTAAGGCAGCTGAACATTGAAAGCAACTGAATAAAGCAGAGGCATAGAACAGAACATAGAAAACATTACTAGGTAACAGCAGCTGTAGTAACTAAGAACTTGCTTTTGCCAGACAGAATTATAAACCTTTTATCTCTATTAGTTAATTTAATCCACATGTAATAGACACATCCTAAGGTGACCACCTCCCAAAGTCTCCTTCCCTTTAAATGGGCAGAACTTTGACTTCTGCTAACCAGTGGAAATAGCAAAGGATAGTTACTCCTGTGATTATTTTAGCCTAGATGAGATTGCCTTCAGTAGGGTGACAGCAAGAAAAAAAGATCTCAGTCTCACAAACAGACACTGAATTCAGCTAACATTACATGAGCTTTAAAAAGGACATCATACTCCAGAAAGGAATACATTCTGGCCAAAATTTTGGTTGCAACTTTAGAAAATCCTAAATAGAGGGAAGTCTGGTGTGCAGACTGCTGACTCACAGAAACTATAAGCTAATAAACATATATTACTAAGTTTGTGGTAATGTGTAATAAAGCAATAGATCATTGGTACACTCTAAAACAATGCATGAATTTATCACTATTATTTTTATTTCACATCTGAATACTGAAGTATAGATTTATGAAATAATTTCATGAAGTTTACACAGCTAATAAATGATGGAACTAGGATTTCAACACAGGTAACATCTAATACAAAAATAAGATAAGAATGGCTGTCCATTATCTTAACTTCACATATATACAAATAGAAAATGTACGATTACATACTAGAACTACAGTTAGGCTTATAATCTATTTTGACCTCTAAGTAACTATGAATTATTTTCTCAAAAATTCTAATTAGAATGTTTCCTTCATTTATACATACATATTCTTGCAATTAGATTAACCAGACATTGTTTTTCGTCTGGCCCTCACCCCACTCTATTTCCTAATTCAATGAGTTAGGAACCTCTTTGGGCAGATAATTTATGTTTTGCCTGTTGTCCATTAATACAGTAAGAAGCACCTTGGGTAAAGTAAAGAAATCCACACATTATCACAAATGGAATTATGGAGGGGAGCAATTTAGTGATTTAAGAATTTTATTTCATCCCTGAACTTTGAATATAAACTCCTATTATGGTAAATAACACAATATTTAATTTTAAAATCTAATATACTGCTGAAACTGGTTTGGTTCAGTGGATAGATCATCAGCCTGCGGACTGAAAGATCCCAGGTTTGATTCTGGTCTAAATTGCTCCCCTCCATAATTCCATTTGTGATAATGTGTGGATTTTTTTACTTTACCCACGGTGTTTCTTACTGTATTAATGGACAACAGGCAAAACATAAAGTATTTGCCCAAAGAGGTTCCTAACTCATTGAATGTACCTTGGTTGCGGGCACATCTCTAGTAGGGGGTGTGCAAGAGGCAGCTGATCAATGATTCTCTCTCATCAATGTTTTTAACTCTCTATCCCTCTCTCTTCCTCTCTGTAGAAAATCAATAAAATATATTTAAAAAAATAAAATCTAATATACTCATTAGGTTTTAGATAAGGCTAACATATTAAGATGAACAACATAGGAATGAAATAATATTATTTAAAGTTTAGAGACACTCATAAAACTTTTTTTAATACAACTAACCCAAAACATTATTCTTTAACCACAAAGCTAAAATATTGACAGAGATTTGCACTAATTTGCTGCATCTAGTTACAATTGATATTACTTACATTTTTATTGTATCCTAACAGGGGAAAGTCAAATTAAATTGTATTTGTTCTTAATACTGAGTATTTAAAAGCATTGTTGTAATAGTAACTTGTTACTTATTCAAAAACTTACCACCAACTTTGAGATTGAGGAGATGTTGAGAGAATAACATTTAAGCATTCATAAAAGTCTAAAAGGAAAAGGCAGTTCTATGGTTAATTTTTAAATCATCTATGTGTGTTAAAATGACTAGAAACAGAGCAAATATAACCTAATTAACTAATATTAGAGTTAGAATATTTTATGGTCATTCATAAGAAGATTTTAAAATAATAACATGGGTGAGAAGAGAAATAATTATTTGGTTCATCACCAAAATTTCATTATGTCTCCAGACCTTTTAGCTGAAAACCTGAAATCATAGATTCTTTTTGAAGCTACTTGTTACCTTCTATTATAGTTATGCATGATAAAACATAAGATAATTGCCATCATTAAACATGATCTTTAGTGCCCTATTTCTTCTAGGTTATTAATGAATGTTGAGTATCTATATACATAAAACCCTAATATGCAAATAAACTGAACAGTGAAATAACCAAACAACTAGTGGCTATGATGTGTGCTGACCACCAGGAAGCATTCACAGAACTTAGCTGATGTTGGCAGCAAGTTTCAGAGCGTGGAACATGGTGGATGTCAGCCGCAGCGGGATGGTGGAGCAGGTGGGGGGGGGGGGCGGTCATCGGGGTGAGACTCTGGTGGTTACTGAAAATTCTTTGCTCCTGTGCGCCATGGTCCCACCCGGTGCTCATACCTGCTGCCAGTGCCTGGTGCCAGCACTGATTGCTTGGTGTCATCAGTGGGTGCAAGTGGTGGCTGCCAGCCCTGATCACCCCTCAGGGCTTCTCCACCTGCCCCTGCCCCTGCTCCAATCAGCAGCTACCACTCACACCTACTGCCAGTGACAGCCCCACTCATACCTATTGCCAGTGCCAGAGCCACCACTCGCACCCACTGCTGGCCCTCTCGCACCTGCAGCTGGCACCACAGATGCCGTTCGCACCCTCTGTTGGCATTCCACTCCAGTCCTGATCTCTTGATGCTTTCAGTGTGTGTGAACAGCAGCTACCAGCCCCTATTGCCCTTGAGGGCAGAAAGGGCAACAGCTGAGGCTCACCCCTGCTGACAGCACCGGCCTCACTTGCACCTGCTGAGGGCATGTAGCACTTGGGCTCAGAGCCAAAATCTGTTGGGAGCAGGGCCAGCACCATCAGTGCATGGGAGCAGTGACAGTGGGTGAGGGGTTGCCAACAGACACAAGACCAGAAGCTGCAGTGGGAGGGACCGGGCTGGGGAGCAGAGGATGGGCCAAGACCCGCCCCTGTACCCATTGCAGTCTTGGGGCCCATAGTTCTTTTTAAGGTTCATGAATTTGTGCACTGGACTCCAGTATATGTATAAAATAGGAAAATAAGTTTCCAGCATCCAATCCTATATAATAAAAGCCTAGGTGGCGTCTCATGATGTCATCACAAGATGGCCACCACAAGATGGCTGCTCCCACATCATTACAAAATGGCCACCACAAGATGGCCAGCGGGGTGGGCAGTAGTGGGTGACCAGGCCTGAGGGGAGGGCAGTTGGGAGCAATTGGGCCAGAAGGGGAGTAGTTAGGTGTCAATCAGGGTGGCAGGGAAGGGGTTAGGGGGCAATCAGGCAGGCAGTCAAGTGAGTGGTTAGGAGCTAGCAGTCCCATATTGTCCCCCAAGGGGTCCCAGATTGGAGAGGGTGCAGACTCGGCTGAGGAACACCTCCCCTCCTCGTACACAAATTTTGTGTACCAGGCCTCTAGTACAGTAATAAAACTCCTTTTGTGTGTACCAGACCACAGACACTAAATCCCCATAGTTATTTCTCTCACATAATTTTCTGTTTTATGACATAAAACTGTTTACTATTCATTTAGTACTATTTCACAAATGCCTTGCTAATTAGTTACTAACTATAATCCTAACAATAATACTGGCAAATATCAGAAAGGCTGAATTAAAAACAAGTCCCTGAAGTGTACATTACATATAGAAAGACATAAGAAGACATACCTGTAGAGGGGAGCGATGTATTGATTATCACTCTTTGGTATTGGGACTGCTTTTGTGAACAGTGAAACTATGAAAAGAGTGATACAATTAGAAGTGAACTTCGGAGCAAGTACTTTCCCCTATTTACATTGTATGGGATATGCCTATAATAGTAAGCACAATTGAGAACTAATTAAATTAAGATTTCTTAAACACACCACTCTGTGCAATGGCATTATCAATAGACCAGGGGCCCAGTGCACAAATCCGTGCACCTTGAAAGGAACTGTGGGCTGCGAGACTGCAGTAGGCCCAGGGGCAGGTCTTGGTCCATCCTCTACACACCCACCCAGCACCTGCCATCCCTGATCCTCTGTCTGCCAGGAGCCATGTTCCTGCCACCTCTTCCACACCCTGGCCCCACTCACACCCTCTAACAGTGTGAAGCGAATGGGGCTGGCACCAGCAGCAGGTGCAAGTGGGTCAGGTGCTGTCAGCAAGTGTGAGTGGTAGCTGCTGCCCAATCTCCCCTCAGGAGCAGGGGGAGGTGGAGAAGCCATCAGGGGCCATAGGGTGTGGCAACTGCTGCTTGCACCTGCTGACAGTGTCTAGTGATTGCGACTTATGCTGGGTGCTGGCAGTAGGTGCGAGTGGCGGATCTGGCGCCAGCTGTGGAATGGACAGCGGCTCTGGAGCCTGCAGCAGGTGCAGTAACCACCAGATGTTTGCCCGATGACAGCACCTGATGCCCACCTTGGTCTGGTGCCCCTGCCCACTGTTCCACCATCCTGCCATGGCCAATGCATGTCATAGAGACCGGTTTGTTCAGCTATTTTGTTGTCAGTTCTATTTGCATACTAGCCTTTTGTTATATAGGATGATAGAAGTCAGGAGGTAAAAAATAGGTTAAAGGTAAAAAATCAGTAACGTTACAGGGAAAACAAGATATGAAGATAAAGAGATAATATGTAGCTACTGAGAAGATAATGTTAGATTATCTTACACAATTACATAATTGTGTAAGTACAAAGTCCTAAACAGTCTTCAGTCCTATCAGATAACTGACCAAGATTGATGCAGATCAAGGGGAAAAATAAGTAATAATAATTGCCCTCAGAGTTTGCTTGGACCTTGGATTTATTACCAGGTGTTTAGCCAACTAAGCCAATTTATTTCACTGCACAAGGAGCCACAGGTGCCTTAAGTAGATTAAATACGTTTAATGTGGGCCATTGGTATAGTTATTTAATTAATTAATTTTGTTTGGTTAATTACTAAAATTATCTCTTCCTGGATTCTGTTTTCTCCAGTGACATGTCACCATTAGTTGAGCACAACTATTTATATACTTTTGAGAAGTAAGATTTGTGCAGGTGATCTAGAAGTAAAAGGCTAAAGTCCCTCTAAACATTGATGCCCCTGCCTGAATGGTTTGTAATATCAAATGATGGATAGATGTGTGTATACTCATGTCTACTTTTCTCTCCCTAGGCTTTGCATGTTCAAAGGTTGTGACAAACATTTCGAGAGAAAACTGTTTTTATTGAACTTGGGTGAAAAAAAGAAGCCCTGTCAAGTTTAATAAAAGTCAGTTCACAAAAACGGCATACAGCATACAAAAATAAATGAGTTTCATGTTCTGTGTAGATCTCATTTTTGTAAGGGGATTGTTTTTGTTTTTAGCATTCCAACAAGATCAAAATTGAAATGCTACATTTTATGGCTATCAAACAGTAACTTTTATCTGCAATAAATTTTGGAAATTTCCACACTATTGTCAAAATCTGTTCTTTTCATTCTCCTTGTTCTCATTACTACAAAGTTTTTAATTCAATGGTTACTTATTTTATCTATTCTTAATTATGTTTATGCTGTTTTAGCTTTTAACAAAAGTTTCAGTATACAAAATATTCTAATTAATTATGGATTTTTAAAATTGAGAATCACTCTTCTTGCAAAGGACAGAAATATTTTCAGTAATCCCAAGTGTAAAGGAAAATAATTAATTTGTTTCAAATATAACAATGCTCTTAAGACTATTTCTTAAGATTAGACCTAGAAATTGTAAATCAGGCACCTAAGTCTCCCATGCTGGTAGTGACACACACTGATTTCATACACTAATTGATATCAAATAGTTAACTCTAGTTCCCTGTGAATACAACTTTCAGGTCTAAATCATCAGCTAACATTTTCTGTGCATTCATGAAGTGAATAAGGACTATGAGCACAAATAACAGAACTAATCAGTATTTTCTAGACATTTTATAACTTTCTTGCTGAATGCTGGTTTAAAAAGCAAGCTAAATAAAGTATTCCAGGGTTATTTTATACTTCTAAAATTGTGCAAAAACCTTTCATTTGTGGGTTTCTTCATTAACTACTTTTTATTACATACTAGAGGCCCGGTGTACAAAATTTGTGCACTGGAGGAGTATTCCTCAGTCCAGTCTACACCCTCTCCAATCTGGGAACCCTCGGGAAATGTCTGACTGCTGGTTTAGAATGCCCTGATGGATTAGGCCTAAACCAGCAGTCATACATCCCTCTCACAATCCGGTACTGCTGGCTCTTAACCACTTGCCTGCCTGCATTCCTGATTGCCCCTAACCGCTTCTGCCTGCGAGCCTAATATCTCCCTAACTGCTCCCCAGCTAGCCTGATTGATTCCTAACTCTTCCCCTGCCAGCCTGATCACCCCCAATTGCCCTCCTCTGCTGGTCTGATCGCCCCCAACTGTCCTCTCCTGCTGGCCTGGTCACTCCCAACTGCCCTGCCATCATGTGGTGGCCATTTTGTGATGACATGGGGGCATGAGGGCCACCTATGCTTTTATTAGTATAGATTGTTTTTGGGTTCATAGGTTTGTGGTTGGACAATCATATACTTTATATACTATTCCCCTCAATATGTCCAGTACTCCAATTGGCACCATACATATTATTGCACTATTATTAACTATGATAGATTTCCTACACTGTACTTACTTCCCCTGACTAGTTTGAAACTACCAGTTTGTGCTTCTTTGATTTTTCACCTCTTTCACCCACTGCCCCAGCCTCTCTCTCCTCTGGCAACCACTAGTTCTCTCTCTGTATCTATGAGTCTGTTTTAATTTTGTTTATTTTAATTTTGTTCTTTAGATTCCACATATTAGTTAACTCATATGTTATTTGTCTTTCTCTAACTGACTTATTTTACTGCATTTTTCGCTCTAGATTAATGCTTGGTGTCACAAATGAATTTATTTTTTATGGCCAAGTATTATTCCATTGTATACATGTGCTACTGCCTTTTTATCCACTAATTTATTGATGGACACTAGGGTTGCTTCCATATGTAGGGTTGCTGCACTAAACATAGAGGTGCATCTATACTTTTGGATTAATGTTCCGGGTTTCTTTGGATAAATTCCCAGAGCTGGATCATAAGGCAAACCCATTTTTAAGCTTTTGAAGAAACTCTATAATGTTTTCCATAGTTCCTGCACCAGTCTGCATTTCTACCAAAGTGCACTAAGGTTTTCTTTTTCCACATCTTTGCCAACACATCATTTGTGGATTTATTGATGAGAGACATTCTGACAGGTTTCAGGTGATATCTCATTGTAGTTTTAATTTTCATTTCCCTTTTAAATAGTGATGGTGAGAATCTCTTCATATGTCCTGAATTTCCTCATTGGAAAAGTATCTATTCAAGTCCACTGTCCATTTTTTTTTTTTAATTGGATGGTTTGGTGTTTGTTTGTTTTTTTTTTTTAATTTAATTTTTTAAAATTCTTGCATCAGATTAAAATGTTTTACATAGCAAAGGCAACCATAAAAAAAAAAATGTCTGTCTGTGGACTGAAGGGTCCCAGGTTCGATTCTTGTCAAAGTCATGTGCCTTGCTACAGGCACATCCCCAGTGTGGGGTGTGCCAGAGGTAGCTGATTGATGTTTCTCTCTCATCGATGTTTAGAACTCTCTATAAAAAAATCAATAAAATATATCTTTAAACTTAAATAAATAAATAAACCAAAGTGACAAGCTACTAAGTAGGAGAAAATATTCACCAATGATACATCTAATAAGGTGTTAATATAAGTTTTGTATTAAGTCTATTAAAGCATTAGCGTTTATTCAAATGCACTTAGGCCAATGATGTTTTATTTCTGTTTAAAACAGAGTCAACTTTATTTTCCCCAATTCATTGTGTTAGTTTGTTAAACATTTTTCCAACACTCAAAAACATCGAGCTAGTTTCTTCTTAATAAAATACAAATAGTGGTTTCTCATGGTAACATGGCAGAAAATGAACAATTGAGTTTGAGTACTATTTTTCCATTGTTAGTTCTTTTTATCACCTCAAGGAAATAGTGCAAGATGAAATTAAAGTTTTCAATCTCTATTGAGTATTAGATTTAGTGAAAAGGAATTGGTTATAGGCAATGCCACATTAGTTCATTATAAACACCTTGCATTAATATTTTGAAAACACTACACCTTTATATAGTATTACTAAATGTTAATATTTTTTTTCTACAAAAAAAAAAACAACAAACAACAACATAAAAACTTAAGGTGGCAAAACAAGGATGAATTTAAGCTATCTTCTTTTTATCCTTTTTATTTCCTTTGTATTTTTTTTTTCTTAGAGTCTGCTTACTAAAACAGCTTTACTTTAGGCATGAAAGATGTTGATCCACTCATTGCACAGTGGCCTGTTATAATAACCCACTGAAATCATTTTTGTCAGAATTTAAAATGGGGAAATAGAGCCTGGGATCCAATAATCTTATATATATCTAACATCATGGACACCATAAATCTTTTACCTAATTATACCTCTTTACATTGTTTTTAGGAAGTTTGAAGCTTAACTTGCAGTCCATTTTTAACAATTGTAGCGCATGTCATGGAATACATTTTGTGTACTAAAATTAGCTTGATTGCTAGACAATAATATAGTAATATATTGCTTTGCCCAAATATCTTCATGTTTCACATTATGTAGTATCCATATGTGTTTTACTTTATGTCTAAGCTAAGGGTAGGGTTATAAAAGAAAGTTTAAAAATTCTTTCTATGTTTTAGATTTATTTCTAATTTTGAATATCCTTAGGTTTGTCATTGTTTGACTAAATATCTATAATATTGTAAACTTACCTAATAATGCTCTGTTTTATACACACAGAGAGACACACATACATTAAACTATATGATACCCATGGATTTTAGAATATAGAACTTGTTTATTCTATAGAAAATAATGTAAAACATTTTATTGGCTAATCTCATTCTATCAAGCTGGTCTGGTTAAAATATTCCTAGTGTCTCTGAAATATTCTTAGTTAAAATGTGAAGAAAGTTTTTAAGGATGTACTTTAAAAAGTCATATTTCAAGACTATGCTCTTTGACAGCTGTGAAATAACAATGTAATTGCATCATAACTGTGAAATATGACTTCTTCTTGCTTGTAGAAAGTGGATATCCTGCCAATTTTGACATGTATACAAGAGCTTCTGGGCTTCCCTTATTTCCTGACTAATTAAGTCCCACTGCCTTGTCAGATTCATTGCCACCTTATCAAAAAATTCAGAAAAAAAGATTAAATATATAAAATGGAAGTAGATGGTTTGAAAATTAAAACTGTAATTTATTTTGTAATTGCATGTTAGGAGATACTATATATAGAAAAAATGTGAGTTTATTTTATAATAAGCCATTTTGATAATGAACTACTTTTTTTCTTTTTTCTTTAACAATTGTAGACAGCAGAAATTTCATATGAATTAAAAAAAACTTTATTCCCAAATGACTCTTTTTAAAAAAAATAAATTTTTATTGATTTCAGATAAGAAGAGGAAGACATAAATAAAAACATCAATAACGAGAGAGAATCATTTACTGGCTGCCTCATGCATGCCCTTTCCTGGGGATTGAACCCTCAACCTGAGCATGTGCCCTTGACAGGAATCAAACCCAGGACATTTCAGTCTGTAGGGCCAATGCTCTATCCACTGAGCTAAATGAACTACGGCCCCAAATGACTCTTTTAATGTAGATATATAACTATAGAAATTTAAATTATTAACTTGTACATCATTTATAGGGAAGAGGTTTATTTAATTAATCCTTTTACAGAAAATGAAATTTAGTAAAAATGAAATTATGCAGTAATAAATTTGGTCATGTTATCATGAATGAAATGCAAATAAATTGATTCATATTTATATGGGAAAGAATATTAGTTGCAATGATATTTGTAGTTATATAAGACATTTTTATAATTTTATAATACAACTAGAGGCCCGGTGCACAAAATTTTGCATGGGGGGGAGGTCTCTCAGTTCGGCCTGTGCCCTCTTGCAATCTGGGACCCCCCAGGATGTCAGGCCTAAACCGGCAGTTGGACATCCCTCTCACAATCTGGGACACTGCATGCACCAGTGACCATACTTTTCATACAGGTGAAAGGCATATTGCTGTTGTATGGACAATTATATTTTTTTGCCCTGATTATAAAAAGTAGTATATAAAATCATCCTTCTGAGGCAGTAGTACCATTTTCCCCATTATATGGGTGGGAAAACTGCAGCAGAGAGAAGTTAAGTAATTGGCTATGTCACACAGTTATAAGTGTCAGAATCAGGGCTCAACACAAAATGTGCAAGCCAGAGTCCATGCATGTCATTGTTGCATCACCTTGTTTTTTCATGTTAGAGTAGCCTAACATCAGATTGCCAGGTTTTAATTTTTTAATCTAAGAGACAGTCCCCAGTATACAGGAATGCATGTTCCTCCCCATGTAGAATAAACAGGATGTGCATAGTTTGGAGATTCTCCTGATGAATTAGGATTAAGCAGCCAAAGATCTCTTTTTCAAATATTGCAGAAGCCACCTTCCTTGTTTAACTGTGTGTGAGATGTAGCAGTTTATAAATTTTGACATAGTCACTCACAATCTGGGACTCCTCGGGGGATGTCAGGGTCCAGAGTTGGGAGGTCGATCAGGGGGTGGGGCCAGCTGAGAGGAGAACAGGAGGTTGGGGGGTGTCGATAGCTGCAGGTGAGCATGGGGAGGGGCGGAGGGAGTTTCGGGAGGAGTTGTGAGCAGAAGACCATGAGAGTGCACTGACGGACTTCATGGCTCGCCACTCATGTTGGTGGCCCACTTTCTGGCTGCTGCTGGTTTTGTGGTCAGGGACACAGGCCCCTAGGCGAAGGGAGGTAAGGAGGGCACACAGCCCCAGCAGTGGGCAGTGGTTCCTCGGCCAGTCCGTCTGCGGATCACAGTTCCTGGTAGCGATGGAGTCTACTGGCGGCCTAGGGTTGCACATGAGGCCGGCACTCAAATCCCTGCATCCAGCGGAAAGGGCACTTGCTCCCTACTGCCCCAATCTTACAAATGCTGTGGTTGAACCGGAATATAAAAGTAGAAAGGCCAGTGCAGCTGAGTTGAATAAACTGCAGATTTGTAGCTTCAGTATTTTAATCTCTCCAGCTAATGGTAGTATTAGGGTTAAAGTTTATGGTCCTGCTAATTTGAGGACATACCCTCCTATGGATATTCCCCCATCCTAACATCAGATTGGGCAGCCTCACCCCCGGATCACCTGCCATTGGTCGCCTCCCTCTGGGGGTGGGGCCAGACATTTAATACAGGAGTGGCCCTGAAGTGCATTGAGTTATCTGTCCCCTGTTGGTCAGTGCACTAGTCGTTCTGCCGTTTGGTCAGTTTGCATATTGGGGTTTTATTATATAGGATAGAGATAATGATTTCTGTGAGCAGAATTTGTTTTAAAGTAAAGCTTTTTCTTCTTGATAAAAAGCTTAATTTTTAATATAAAACATATGCCTTTGATGTATCCTTTGTCTTCTTCAGAAAATAAAAATAAATCCTCAAAATTGAGATATAATGCCTTGTTATTACTAGAGGATAAAGTGTGAGATGTGAAATGGTGAAAGATGAGGTTGTCTGGAGGTCCTAGGAAGAGATGTTCATGGGTTTAAAATGTGCCGAAGTGTTATCATGGTGCCAAAAGTTCCTAAAATTTCAGTCTCCAAGTTGCCAAAGACCTTCAAAAAATACTGAGGTTGTAGAAAAAAGGGAACTCTCACTCACTACTGTGGAATGTAGACTGGTAAAACCACTATGGAAAGCAGTCTGGAAATTCCTTAAAAATTAAAAATAGAGCTACCATATGACCCAGAAAACTTTCTCCTGGGTATATACCTGAAAAACTAAAAAACATGTATTTCAAAGATATATGTACCCTTATGTTCATTGTGGCATTGTTAATAGTGGCCAAGACCTGGAAATAACCAGTGTCCTGTGATGGAGAGCTAGATAAAGAAGATGTGGTACATATACACCATGGAATACTACTCAGCCATAAGAAAGGATGAAATACTGCCATTTGTGACAACATGGATGGATATTGAGAACATTATGCTAGGTGAAATAAGTCAGTCAGAAACAGCAAAGAGCCATATGATTTCACTGATGTTATGAGATATAAATTTCATGAGCACAAATAGCAGTGAGATGGTTGCAAAAGGGAAAGGGGAGGGAGGTGACAGAAGACTTGACTTTGGGTGGTGGGCACACAGTGCAGTATACAGATCTTGTAGCATAGAAACCCACACCTGAAATCTACATGATCATATTGACCAATGTCACCCCAATAAATTTAATTTAGAAAGAAAAAAAGATACATTTTTCCTCCCAACAACTTTTCACATAAATTAAAAACATGAAATTAAATTCTTAAAATATATTTAAAATATCCACATATGTATTAGATTATAATGAGACAAAGTGCTTAAAATATTGCTTCTGGTCACTGTATAATTAATATGGTGGTTAGAAAACAGTTGGATTCTAAATGGCACAATTTACACATTGAATGCTATAACATAAAATATACCTTTAAAAAAACTTCATAATTAAAATATAATAATAAATTGTTATGACAGAATTCAGAAAAATGTAATGAAAAGCAATTTCCTGCTTTGAACCATAATTAAATGAGGTGAATAGTGGTGACAGAGGAGATGGGAAGAAAAAAGGAAGGTTGAGCCAGCCTGTGCATGCATTACTGAAGGTGACATATAGAGAAGTCTGGTGACAAGGGAAAGCTTCAGGCAACTATCAGACCCTGAGGAACTGACACAGTTTCCCTATCATTCTGTTATTGCTACAGAGACTCCAAAACAGAGAGCTTCAAGAAGGCCCATAATGCTTTGGGATGAAAATTACTACAAAACGAAATTTGTTTTTCCACTCAGTTTATATCTGCAACTAGAGGTCCAGTGCATGAATTATGCACTAGTGTAGTCCCTTGGCCTGACCTGTGGATATCAGGCTGAAACCGACTCTCCGACATCCCTGAGGGATCCTGGATGTGAGAGGGCGCAGGCCAGGCCAAGGCCAAGGGACCCCATAGATGCATGAATCCATGCACCAGGCCTATAGTAGGCATATAAGATCTTTGGTCAATCTCTTTCCACCTTCCCCACCCCCTTCCCTCTGAGATTCATCAATATGTTCCATGTTTTCATGTCTGTGGTTTCCACTCCTGCATTGAGTGTCTGCCCCCTGGTGGTCAGTGAATGTCATAGCTACCGGTTGGATGGTCAAACAGTTGGCCAGTTGCTTAAGTTTTTATATATAGAGATTGTTTTTGTATAGTTCTCTATGTATGAGAGCTATGGAAATGTGCCTTTCAGATCTCTCAACAGAGAATTTATTTCAAAGATAATTTAGCTTACAGCATCCAGAACCTATACCTCAGGATCTACTACCATGTTCACACTTAGACCACACATGTCTAGGGTGTTTCTAGACCAGAGTGAGCACAGCATTGGTACTCACAGCATCAGCCACATCTGACCCATGTATAGTGCCTCCCATGGGAAATCTCTGAGCTTCTTCATCAGCTGCAAGCCTTTCTCAGAGTCGGAGGCTCTTTCCACCCAATCTTCCACCCTTCTCTTCCTCTTTTTCTTCATAGATTTAGACCTGCATTGTGGTCTGAATGTGATGCCCACCTACTCCTGCACCCTCTCGCCTTTATTTTCACAGGGATTCTCTTAACAATTCTGTTGTGCTTTTAATTCTGCCTTGATGTCTGCTTCTGAGAGAATCTGAACTATCACAGTACGAACATCAGAGAATTTATAAAAGAGCACTTTTCATCATTTGGCTGACATATTTGGGTAATGTTTAGCATAATATTTGTATGGCCCATACAGTTCTTCAAAGTAAACAGCACCTGCAGTTTGACTGTAAACCTCTTAGAGTTTTAATCAAGTCCATCTTATTCAGTCAGGGTTATATATACACTCCTGAATAAGTATGGTTATTACTTGCTCTGCATGCAATTTCAAGAGTTCTTTAGCAACTTTTTAATCAACTTTTTAAATGTTAATACCCCTTTTCAAGAAAAATATTTTATCCTTAACCACCTTTACAAAATCTTTCAAATGGACTTGGTTTCTTATTCTATCTCCCTTGAAATACAATATATATATTGTATGCTTGGGAAATTCTAGAGCTTATTTTTTTAAGTAAATTTTTTTTAAAAAAAAATCTAAAATTTCTTGTTTGACACCTTCACCTGAGACCATGTTTTGCACAACTAATTGAGAATCATATCCTGATGATTTCAATACCCCCATGGACTACAAACTCATGGGTTGGTTAAAAATGAAATGTTGTATTTGGGGAAAAGACAATCAGATGGATTTTTGGGTTATATTTTAAATCCCTGGCTGAATAATAAGGGTAAAAATGTTTAGGGCTTGCTTTACAAGATTTTTTTTTTATTTTTTATTAAGGGACCAAGATAAGATTGTGCATAATTTTCAAAAATTCTCCTTTGTCAAACAGGCTTAGAGAATATCAAGACAACTTACACTTTTCTTTTGGCCATTCCTTTGAGTAAATGTATTTTTCAGAATACATGATATATGAGTGTGGTTTATCATAATATTGTTGGCATAATGACCTGGACAGTATATCCAGGCAGCTCTAGGACATATGGTAACCATACACTTTCTCTTCCTGATGGATAAACTTACTGGGCAATACTGCTTCTAAAGTAGTCCTGTCTCAGCTTTAATAATAACTAACTAAAATAAATTAATTAATTAACTAATTAATTAATAAGTCTTTAGCAAGTATACCCTCCTTTGATTTCTTTTAATAGGACAGGAAAAAATAGAAGTTTCTTCTCAGAGACTTGATGCAGCTTCCACTATTAGATCAATAATGTGAGCTGTTTTATTCCGCTCAAGCTTCTGTGACACAATACATAGACTGGGTGACTTCAACAATAGGAATATCTTTCTGGAAGCTGGGAATCTAAGATCAAGGCGCCAGCAGATCTTTGGTTCTTACTGATGGTTCTCTTTCTGGCTTGCAGATAGCTGAAATCTCTCTATGTTCACATGACTCCTGTTTGTGTGAGTGGGGAGTGAGCAGGAGGATACAAACAAGAGTGAGAGCATGCTCACTTCACTTTCTGATTTCACTTTTTTAAAATGAGGATACTACCCCCTTCACGAAGGTGCCACTCTCAGGTCCTCATGTAAACCTAATGACCTCCCAAAGGCCCTGTCTCCCAAACTGTCACCTTGGGGTTAATATTTTAACATTTGCAGTTTGGGGACATTCCATCCACAACACAAGCATAGTTTGAATCTTGAGTGTCTTGAACTTCTCAGGCTTGGTTTGAAAGACAATTTCTTTACCAATGCATTGCCTTCACCTTTAATTTATCACCTATGCATCAGGTGCCATGTTGCTTACTCTACTAAGCTTTCATGTCAGGCTGACTTTATAGATTGAGAAGGAGTATCTAAAGATAAGTAAGAATGATAGGTTATGTTAGACAAAACTAACTCCATCTGACTTAAGTTGATTCTCAAAGACTAGCCCTATCTCCTTTCATCCTTATATTTTCCCCTATAAATGGATCATTTGCATAAAGAGTACAGATGTTAGTAACTTTCATTTAGCATAACTCAAGGCACCACTATTCACATCGTTTTCTTTGAACATGAAATAATGTTTTGCAAGGAAAAAGCCCTGTGTGGTTAAGAAAAAATGTCTCATGCTAGTGTAAATTCTGTTACTACATGACATAAAGAGATGCAAATACCAAAGAGACTTAAGTGAGATTCATTCTGTACTTTTTAATGAGCCTAAATTTAATTCAATATGTCATATATAGTTTAAAAGGAATTTTTTAAATGATGAGAGACAATACAAATTCAAATATTTACCAGTATTTTGTAACATGTCCCTAGGGCCAAAGATCAGTTAGAAAATAATGATAAATTGTGGTTTAAAAATATTAGCTGCTAGGGGTTTGGCTATACCTGCATGATAGTATGAAAATAAGTACATTTTGTTTTACATTTGTCCATACTCATAAAATAGACAGCACCAAGGGTGAACCTTAATGTAAACCATAAACTTTGGGTGGTTATGTTGTGTTAGTGTAGGTTCATCACTGGTTAAAAAATAAATAAATAAATAAAATGCACCATTTAAGAAAGTGATAGTGATAATGAGGGAGGCTATCCCTGTGGGGGAACAGGATATATGAGAAGCCTCTGTACCTTTCCATTTTGATGTAAACTATTTTATCTTCTCTAAAAATAATAATAGCAAACATGCGTAACTTTAGAAGAAAATATAGAAGAATATTTTTACAAACTAGAGGTGAAGAAGTTATTCTGAACCAAGCATATCAAGAACATCAATGAAAAGACAAACAGACTTGCCTACATAAAAATTGCAAACTTCAATTATGGCAGAAATCCATAATGACAAAAAAACAAAACAAAACAAAAAAAACACTAAATTAAATACTATTGCACAAGTCAAAGGTATAAATAACTTAAAATATGTTCTTAAAGCTAAATATAAATAGTAATATTAAAATAGACCCCTCTATATCCACAATACAGTTTATTGAAAAGTCTGAAGACTTTTAAGGTCCCTCTGTCTCACCCAAACCTATCTACATTTCGCCTCTTCAGAGTTACTATTATCCTTTAGCTCTGTATTTCTTGTTATAAAAATGTTAGCAAAATGAATTTTCCTTGAAATATTTTAATTTATTATTTAAAACAGTTGGATAAAAATCATATGAAAATGTCATTTAAAAAAATAAAATCATATATACATCGTGAATGGTAGGGCTTTCAATTTTAGCGCTTGTTAGCCAACAGTGTGCTGATTGGGGGCAGGCGTGGATGTGAAAGAGAGTATAGGAGGAATAAATGATGATGGGGAAAAGATGAAAAGAAAGGGGAGAAGAAAAAAAGAGATAATTGGGCCCTGACTGGGTGGCGCAGTTGGTTGTAGAATCAGTCCTTACACGGAAAGGTTGCGGATTGATTCCCAGTCAGGGCACATACCTAGGCTGTGGGTTTGATCCCAACTGGGGGCAACTATGGAAGCAACAGATCGATATTTCTCTCTCATGTTGAGGTTTCTCTCCTCTCTTCCTTCATCTCTCTAAACATATCGTCAGGTGAAGGTTAAAAATAAATAAAAGAAACATATTTAAAATAAATACATTAATGAAAGAGCTAATTGGTATATATTTCTAATAAAAAGAGATAAAAACATGATAATTTTCCTTTTTCTCAATTACTACTTACTCTTTAGAAATTACTTATCTAAATAGACTCAGCATCTTTTTAGTTGTAATGCATCATACGCTGCCAATACACAGACGACGAATCTCATTACCCAGGAAAAGTGTCCAAAAATTGAGTGTATTTAATGTTGAAACATGGAATGAATCATTTCAGTATCAGAATGTGAATGGGTAGATTTTAAAATTAAGCTATATCCAAAAGCTAGTATGTACACACCCTGTCGTTTTATATAGAGGAAATCTGAATAGAAACCATGTTGCAGAATGGTGTTTCTAAGTGCGTAGGGATTCACTGCCAAAAAGATTTGCTTTATCTAACGTAATGTGATCTTTTTCTGTTCGAAAATTTGGTAGTTGTTTGCTTTCATCATGTGACACTGAATTCCAATGAGGACTGTTAAAGATGCATCCGTTTGAGATGGGCCTTCAGAGGTAACGTGCACAGCTGTGTTTTCTGAGTGAGTGGACAGGTTGGGAGCTCTGAAATTCTCACTCAGCAGGGAAAGGGGCTTCTGATCTGCTCCTTGTGAAGGGAGCCGCACAAGCCCAAAGCGACCCCAGATGTCTGGTGCTTTATGTAGTCATTGCTAATTACAGAGGAGTGGTAGAAGGGCATGGGAATCTATGTTTTTTGTTATTTTGGTTTGTATGCCATATGGCATTTAAGATAACATGAAATTAAAATAATAACATTACAAATGGAAATATATTTTCTCTATGCCCATATTGCACTAACAGAGTAATGCAAAAATACAGGAGATAAGTGACATCATACTTTTCAGAGATCATTTTTCTCTAGTGTCTATATTTAGTATACAATTGTGAATGACTGATCTCGGGATTTTATGTAGCCAAAGTGAAAAAAAAAATCACATGATCCAGGTTGACAATGATTCTTCCTGTTATGCAAGCACTTATTGGAGGTGAAATGGTTCTGATTTGCACTCAAAAAGGAATTCCTCAAGTGGTCAGAACTTCCAGGTATACTTATCATTGTCCATTTTTTTTTTTATAAATGGATAGCCCTACAGTGAGGTTTATATGATGCTCAGAGTGGCACTTTTAACGATAATGAGATGGTCGAAACAGAAAATTGAGAGCCAGCTTTGGAAATGGACTTTTCAGATAAACCCAAAGACTAGCGATATTTTTTATTGATCACCAGAAATTTACCATTACTATCAACAATGTTATGAATAGGATACCCTATTCAGTAAATGCCAGGGATCATGTATGCTTATAAAAAATAAATGGGTGAAAAGTATTTTCATATTTTTAGAGATGAAAAAAAAATGGGTTTGGCATATATAGAGAAATCCCATTCCTAAAACTGTCCATGGTCTGTGTATTAGAGAGAGAGAGAGAGAGAGAGAGAGAGAGAGAGAGAGAGAGAGAGAGAGAGAAACCAAACCAACTACACCAATAGTCAGCATTCTTACCAAGCACATTTACTTCTAATCCTCACCTAAGGATATATTTTTATTGAATTTACCTCATTGTTTTTTCGATTTGCATCTCTCAGATGATTAGTGATTTTGAGTATGTTTTCATTTGTCTCTAGGCCTTCTGGATGTCCTCTTTGGAAAAGTGTCTATTTAGGTCCTTTGCACATTTTTTGATTGGATTGTTTATCTTCCTTTTGTAAAGTTATACGAGTTCTCCGTAAATTTTGGAGATTAAACCCTTATTTGAAATAGCATTGGCAAATATCATCACTCTTAATAGTTTATAAACTTCACTTCCTGTACTATGACTACATATTAACTAGTGGTCTTAGAAAATAATTCTCAAGGGAAGAATACTTCCATTCCAGTCAGCTAGAATCATAGCTGAAGATAAAGGAGTTGAGAAGGGGAGTAATATATGCTCCCCAGGCTCTTGTGACACTGCAAATACAACCACTGGATTTTTGTTCTTGTTGTTGAATGGAATAATTTTTCCATCTTGAATAAAGAATATTTTAATGCATTCTCTCTCTCTTTTTTTTTTACTGTACAATATAGGGAAGGTTTAAATTTTCATTTATGTTTAAAGATTTTTGAATATTGAAATAGAATTTGAGAACATTTGGTTTTTCTAGTGATCTCCTTTGGGAAAGAAGAGTGCTTGTGTAGTAAGATTGGATTGTATTAGGGTGTTGCATTTGAAACAGAGAAGATTAACACGACGTGTGCTTATATGTGTGTCTATGAGTGTGTGTGCATGAGAACAACATCCATATGGCAAAATGTTTGGTGACGCCAAAAGAGTTGAACTGACGTATGGAAATTCCCTATTCCTTGGAAAGGAGCCTAATTTAAAGGCCTAGACCCTCTTTGGTGTCTCGTATCTGCAGCCCTAGCTCATTGATCCCATGGAAGACCAAACTTGGACCTTCAGTAGATGTCTCTTCAGAATATTGCACTTAAAATGAAGAGATCTAAAAATGGAGATCATCAGAGTTGAGCTTTGGCAAAGGCATCACTGAAGAGAGATAGTCACTGAATACCAGCTCCTATAGCTCCTTCAGCTGTTATCATCTCCGCCTTCCAGCCGGAAGTACTTCTTTAGCTGTTCCTGAGATTCCGGGAATAGCCAACCTATCTTTCCTATAAAGTCCCTTTCTCTTAACGTTAGAGTCAGTCTCTGTTGCTATGATTACAGCAGTTTTAACTAAATCAACTCATTACAAATGGTAAAATAATACCAAAGAAACATTGATTTTGATTTAGAACTTAAAAGGGGGTTTTTAGAACTGAAAATTTCATTTTGATGCCTGCAAAAATTAGTAGGACATTTGTTAAGGGAGACCATTTATATCTTCTGAACTTCTAAATACTGTAAGGGAGACCAGTACTTAGAAGTTCAGAAGATATAAATAATTCCAACAGAATTTGAATAACCTGTGGAGCTGAAAGGGGCCTTAAAGATGTTTAAAAACAAAATATTTACTGACTTATTAATGATTGCCTAATGTCTGACTTACGCTTTCTCCAAGCCAGGTTTCTGTCCCTAAACATAAACCAAGGATGTAAAGATGGCAGTGTGTACTTGTATATAATATCCAGTGCTTGGAAGCACATCTCAAAACACTCCGGCCATATTTCTTGTGTGTGTGCTCTAGCACTTTAGGATGTCAATTTTCATTCTTGAACAAGAGGCACTACTTTATGGTGAAAATGCTTCCTGTGAGGGATCATAACAGTTACTGGTTAAGAATGTGGCTCCAGATGCGGCTGTTGGGGATAAATAGCCCAGTGCCAGACCTTACTAGTTTTGTGACCTTTACCCATTACTTCATATTCTCCCTCAGTGTTCGCTTCTGCAAAATGTCTATAATAACAATGAGGTTTGAGGAGAAATATCTTAGGGAATATTTAAAAAGTGTGAACTTGGTATATAGTGCATCATAAATATTAGTTGTTATTCTTCATTTTACTTATCTATATTACTTATGCCTAGGCTGACAACCCCAGTCTATTTCTAATTGTCCTCAATAATTACTAGAAATATCTTATCACTCTCAAAAATGTGATTGTTTGAATGATAAATTAAACACTTTGCTATTTCAATTTAAGTCCTATTCATGCCATGAATCTGTTCTTTTCTATTTGCCCTAATCAATATATAGCATTATCCTCAAATTTTAAAAAATGATAGTCATCGTTTATTTACTCTCTCTTTTCATGCCATATTTAAAGTGTCAATTTTTCCTTCAAATAATAAAAATAATAATAATAATTATTATTATTATTATTATTATTACTATTTTACCTCTCGTTCTTCATTGTATTTCACCAGTCCCATCCCCAATCTGGGCCAGATAAGAATCTGACACCCAAATAGCTACAAAAACCTCCAAATTGATTTCTCTGCTGACATTATTTCACAACTCAGATAGGTTATCTTGAAAATAATCTTTTATAATGTAAATGAGATCATGTCTTTGCCCTGTTTAAAACCTTTAACTAGTCTCCATCAAACTGAAAATAAAATCTAATTTTTTTTTTTAACTTGGTCTATCTGCAACACCTCCTACCTACTCACTCAGGCTCCCCCTGGGCCCCTTTCTCTTCACACATGGTGTTCTGATCATGCAAACAGGCTTTCCATTTTTCAAAAGTAGCCCATGTGCATGCCACACAGAGCACTTGTCATAGCTGTGTGTCTTTGTCTGAAATATTCTCCCTGCATGTCTGTCTCTGGCTTCTTCATACCTTAGCTTACAGGTAGCATTTCCTGATCGTCCTCCTTAGATTAAGTCCCACCCACCTCAAATGCATTTCATTTTAATTTTCCTGGCACCTGTTTGCTGCTATCATTGCAATTATCACAGGTGGGATCAATTTATTTTTTTGCTTTATGTTCAATCTCCTGCACTACTCTAAGCTCAGAGAGGAAAGAAAAGCTGTCTGCATTATTCACAGAGGCAGAGGGAGCCAAGTCCACAGAATAGTGTCTAGGGTTTTAAAAGTATTTTGAATGAGAAAATATATTTAATAGACACTATATGATACTATACATTTTTCTTTATTTCTCTCCAAAATTACCTCCTGATATTTTAATTCTACTTTATAAGACTGTTTAATAATCCTATAGCATAAAAGGCTAAGTGGTGTCACACCCTTGTGCAATGCCCTTTGACAATGTCACCACAAGATGGCCATGCACACAGTGGAGGCAGGGCCCAGTGGCCCCTATGGGCAGTGAGGCCTGCGGGTCCTGTAGCTCTGTGCAGCACGGAGGAGGCAGGTCCTGGTGAAGGAGGCAGGTCTTGGTGGTGGAGGCAGGTTGTAGCAACGGAGGGCAGTTGGGAGCAATTAGGCAGATAGGGTGAACAGTTAGAAATCAATCAAGCCAGCAGGGGAGCAGTTAGGCTGGCAGGCAGAGGTAGTTATGGGCAATCAGGCAGGCAAGCAGGCGAGCAGTTAGGAGCCAGCAGTCCTGGATTATGAGAGGGATGTTCGACTGCCCATTTAGGCTGGATCCCACAGGGTTAGGGCCTACACTGGTAGTTAGACTTCCCCCGAGGGGTTCCAGATTAGAGAGGGTGCAGGCCAGGTTCAGGAACAACCCCCCCTCCATGTATGAATTTTGTGCACTGGGCCTCTAGTGTTCCATAATGGAAAGAACCACTTTCTATGTCTGTGAACTTAGAAATTATTTGTTTTTCCTTTGCCCCAATTTCCTTAGATTTAAAAGGGAAAAATATGCATACCATCAACTCTGCCTTGAACTGAGATATATGACACTAATCTGCACACTTTAAAGCATTCTAACAATATAAGGGCTCACTAATTGACAAATAGCAACAATTAGCAATCATATTTATTTTCCATTTAGCATTATTAATTTGTTTTCTGGCTGACTCAGATTAAGTACAACATCCATGTAATTTAAAGTGTTTCAAAACTTTGATTTAATTTGGATTGGTTTATTATATACTTGTAGACAGATATTTATTTCTGCAAATGTTTTATGTTTCTATTTTAAGGCTAGAATTTAAATTAAGTGTTCACAGGTAGCAAAATGAAAATAGTTGGCATTTTTGAGTACTCATAATGTGCCAGGCACTATGTGAATAAATTTACATATCTTACCTCTTTTAATTTAATCAAACATCTTGAGGAATGTATACTTTATGATTTGTATGTTACAGGTGAGGAAATAGGTTTACAGGATCTATGGTTTTTTCACAAGTTTCTAAGGCTGTTATATGTGAGAAATGAATTTCAAAAATAGATACATGGATGGAAATTGAGATAACACTTACCCTTTGCTAGTTTTAGTAATTTATTTTTATTTTGTTATTTTATTTCCATTAGGTACTTCTGGTAATTTTGGAGAGAGTTTAACAAAATAAATTTCTTTGACAAGCTTGCAGTGATAATATTAGCAACATATACATAATTAATTACAATGCAACCTGTTTAGGCTTTATGATACAAAGGAACTTTTGGCTTTTTTTTTTTTTTTTTTTTTGCCTTACTATTACAAAGAATACCTTTTTTAAAAAAAAAAAGTTTTAAAGGCTACATGTGTAAATTTAAAGCACTATAACAATGTAAGGACCCACTATTTGACAAATAGCAACAATTAGCAATAATTTTTGAAAACCTTATAAAATCACAATTTATGGCTAATTAATTAAAGAATACACTTTGTATTTATACTTTTTTAACATTAGAATAAGTGTAACTATATATTTAATGTAAACACATAGTACATATATGGAAAAGTATTACATGCTTTTAAACCCCCCCCCCCAATATATAAATTACACACTTAAAGTACCTATAGAAGCCCTGGCCAGTGTGCATGGGCCTCTACACCTGGAGGCAGCCAATTATGTATAGGTTATTTCCACCTCACTAATGACTTCTGGCTGTTTTTAGTTATTTTTTTTCTTTCTGCT
Organism: Pipistrellus hanaki; assembly: GCF_964339955.1. Taxonomy (NCBI): domain Eukaryota; kingdom Metazoa; phylum Chordata; class Mammalia; order Chiroptera; family Vespertilionidae; genus Pipistrellus; species Pipistrellus hanaki. The sequence goes on from NC_140505.1 coordinate 116,059,982, forward strand.
GCTATTTTCCTTTTTTATTTCTTGATTTTTTAATAATTGTATACTTTGATTTTTTTCTCTTTATATTTTGTGTATCTACAATAGATTTTTTTTTAAATTTTCATTACCATGAGGATTAGATGTAATATTTTATAGTTATATTTTAAGCTGATAAAACTTAACTTTAACCACCTATAAAACTTCACCTTGTTACACACCCTTTTTGTGTCTTTGATGTCATTATTTATATCTTTTCACTGTGTATCCATTAAGAAATGATTATACCTGTAGTTATTTTTATTACTATTGTCTTTCAATGTTTATATTAGAGTGACATGCTTTATATACTACCATACCATTACAGTGTTAGAATATTCTGAATTTGACCATATATGTACCTTTCCCAGTGTGTTTTATACCTTTAGATGTTTTCATGTTACTAGTTAACATCACTTAATTTCTGCTTGAATAAAAGAAAGATCTAGTGGTAGTATATTCTCTCAATTTTGTTTGTCTGAGAAAGTTTCTTCTTTTTTTATAAGAGCTTTGCAAAGTAAAGACTCCTTTGTTGTCATTTTTTTTCTTTTAGCCGTTAGAATATATTATTCTGCTTTTTCCAGGCCTGCAAAGGTTTTCTGGAGTAATCTGATAACCTTGGGGTATTTTATTATATAGAATGATTTTTTTCCCTTCTTACTAAATCACAAGAAAAAAATCTGTTTTTCAACAGTTTTAGGCATCTCAGTGAAGTCCACCTTTGGTCAAATTTGTGTGGAGTCCTATGTTTTCATGAACTTGGACATCTATTTCTCCCTCAACTTTGAGGAGTAGTCAGGTCATTATATCTTTAAATAATTTATCTCCCATTTTAACTGTTTTCTACTTCTGGACTCCCATTGTTTCTTGTGAAGTTGTCCTGTAATTCACTTAAGATCTTCTCTCTTTTAACTTATTTATTTTTTCTTCTTTTTACTCTCCTTTTCTTTCAGTGGATAAGTTTAAATGTTATTTTTTTCAAGTCCACTGATTCTCTTTACTCAAGATTGTTGTTAATTCTCTATACTGTATATATATATATATATATATATATATATATATATATATATATATATATATAATTTTTTTTTCATTTCAAAAGTTGTATTCTCCAGGTCCAGAATTTTTTCTATAATTTCAGTCTATTATTATCTGTAAAAGTGAAAAACCATTAATAAGGGAATCTAAAATCATGTGAGAACTCTGATTGTGTGGTATTTTAACCAAGACCTTTGTCACACTATTTCTTCCAGGCTAATGATCTATAAACTTTACTCCAGTCTGTTACAACCAAAAATCACCTTTCCCTCCACCTTACAGTTGGGCTTTCTCCTATGAAAACAGGACATAATAATTTCTCAGGTTTCCGCTGGCTCCCTGCTGTTGAGAATACATTCTGGCTGAGTACAGCTAGGAGGTGGGGGCTCCCTATTTCTGACCACTTCATTCCCCTGGGAAGATAGTAGCTCTACCTTGGACATGGCACTTCTGAGCAAACTGGGCTCCAGTCATCCTTGCCCCAGCTTCTGTGGTGGAGGTTTAATGACAAGAGCTGCAAACCAAGGAGACCTGTAGCTATTGCTTCTCTCTGTACCAAGATCTCAGACCCAAAGTGAAGGTGTCACTTAGAGAGGCAGACCATTGTCTACACCTCCGCCACCCTCAACGTCAGAGGCATGGTTTAGAGATTTTGTCCCAGGGACATAAACAGGAAGTAGAAAAGAGAATTCAACTTCATAGTCAGTAAATCTAAAAACACTCCATCGAATATGAGCAGAATATACATTCTTTTCAAGAGCACAGGGAATTTTCAATGAAAAAGACCATATCATAGGTCAAAGAAGCACACCTCAATTCTACTTAAAAACAAATTATAAAAAGTCTGTTGTCTGACAACATTGGAATGAAATTACATATCAATTAAAATGGAACCTCTGTTCTCAAACTTAATTCATTCCAGAAACCTGTTCAAGAAGCAATTTGTTAATATATATATATATATATATATATATATATATATATATATATATATATTTTTTTTTTTTTTTCACATTAGAAATAATGTAAATTGAATTAATTTTTCCAGACTCCCAAATTATTGTTTTAACCTTTCTTTCATACAGTACATATTTAAAGTACTGTTTACAAACACTTCTTTTTGTAAATGTTTTGAGACATCTCCTACTAGCCTTGAACCTTCGGCACCTCTTCCAGGGGTATCTTTCAGGAACTCAGTATGCATCATCTTCACTTTTTCAGGTATCACTGCCTTAGAAATGCTGTCAACTGACTGCTTTTTCCTTTATCAACAACACTTTTTCTACCTCTTCAGTTGCCTGGGATCATTATTTCTTTCACACCCTTAACAACATTAGCACTTTTGATGGCCTCTTTATGTTTTAAAATTTTGCTAATTGTTAATTTTGCCAGCAACAGAAGCAAAAAACCAAAAATATTCACAGCACAATTTCCTGAGATATTAGCAACAGAAGGTTTAGTGGTAAACTGAGGGGAATTCTCTCCTTTGTTTGTGGCCTCAGGTACACTTTTTGTTATGCTGATGTAGAGAACCGAAGTCTTGTACAATAATGGAGACATTCTTCTATAAATGAATTGGTCCAGAACCAAATTGTTTGAGATGAGAGATATTTGAAAACTAAGGTTTGACTGTATTAGAAATAAATTTGCAAAACTTGTCAGAACCAGTTTGGCTCAGAGGATAGAGCATCGACCTGAAGACTGAAAGGTCCCAGGTTTGATTCAGGTCAAGGACATGTACCTTGGTTGTGGGCACATCCCCAGTAGGGGGTGTGCAAGAGGTAGCTGTTCCATGATTCTCTCTCATTGATGTTTCTAACTCTCTGTTCCCTCTCTCTTCCTCTCTGTAAAAATTCAATAAAATATATTTTTTTTAAAAACCAAAACACAAAACTTACAAGTATGTGAAAATTAAACAATATACTCCCAAATAACAGATGTGTCAAAGAAGTAATCTCTAGGGATATTAGAAAATTACTTGAGATGGATGAAAATGAAAACATAACAAGTTTCCATTGATAACTTATGAGAGGCAACTAATGATAAAGCAGTATTTAGAGAGAAATTTGTAGCTCTACATGTCTATGTTAGAAAAGAGGGAGATAACATGTCAAAAACCTAAACTTTAATCTATTACACTAGAAAAAAATAGCAGATTAAATCTAAAGCTAGTATAAAAAAGGAGAGAATAAAGATCAGAGTGTACCTTTTGAAATAAAAAATAAATAAAAATTAGTGAAATAAAAAGCTGGTTCTTTGGAGGGGAGATTGGGGGCAGGAAGGAGAATTGACAAACCTGTAGTTAGGTTGGCCAAGAAACCAAGGGAGCTACTTAAATCTCTAGAATCAAAAATAGACTCTGAATTTGCTGATAAGGAGGATTATAAAGAATAGCATAGCCTTGACCAGTGCAGCTCAGTGGGGTCATCCAGAACACAAAATGGTACTGGGTTCAATTTATTTCTCTTTCTTTCCTCTCTCCAAAATCAATAAAAAAGAGAATACTATATAAAATTATATGCCAATAAATTACACTTCAATGAAATGAAGAAAAAAAAAAATCCTAGATAATCAAGGTAACCACACATACATACAAACACACACACACACACACACACACACACACAGGAATAGATATTGCAAATTAAAAAAAAAGATAAGGAAGAAGTTAACTTTACAGTGGAAAGCTTATAGAGTGTCAAAAGTTAATTAAATTATTATATAATTAAATAATTTAGGTATTATTGATTACTTTGCATTCACAAATTATTGCTATGCATTTCCTTAGTCACCAAGATGTGATATACACAAAAGAAATAAATGTTGATATGTCATTCATGGCTTGGCCAAGAGTAGAGAAGCTATTCAACATATTTTAGGTGGAAAGTACTTAGCATTAGAAAAACAACACAAAATATACAGTCTTTGGAAGAACTTGGCGGTTGAAAATTGTGAGATGTCAGTGAAATTTGGGGGAGATAAGAGCAAAGTCAGCCTGAAAATTCAAGGCCAGCGGTTCTTGAGAGCCTGTGAATTTCAATTCTGCTCACACATCTGGCTTAACTACTTCTGACTACCTTCTCTACCTTCCAAATCTGAGGCATGTGCCTTTCACTGACAAATCTCACCAGGAATCTGTAGAAACTAGATTCTGGAAAAAATAAATAAAAATTAGCAAAAGACTTTAGGACGCGTTACTAGTGATGCCTCTTTCCAAAGGAAGGCAAAATGATGTAATAGCATTTTTATTTAATGGAACACTTTGGGAAGCATATAATATATATTGGGAGGTAAATATAATCTTTATTTCTTAGCTAATAATACTGAGTCTCAATGATTCTAAATGACATGTTCAAAATAATATAGTTCAAAAAAATAGTTCAAGTTCTCTAATGAAAAGATGTGAATTATGTTCTATTACATCTCTTTCTATTGTGCTACTGGAATTCCCTATGTTCTACTTCTTCTAAGGGTGGGGCCTGTAGTTGATTTGAGATTTTCTCCCATCAACATTACTGGTAAAATGAATGTTAGACCTATACTACAAAATTATTTTTGTATTAGTTTTCTTTCCCTAACATATGCTTCCTTCTCTATACAGTGGAATTTCTACTGTGTCTTTTCCATACTGATATAAAAAACTATAAAAATAATTTATTTTTTTAAAAATAAGTAAATTTATATATTGAAAGGCTGTTTGATTTCGTTCAGAAGTAAGGTGCTACTAATTTGTTAATGACATTTTCTCTTTCTTATTTTTAACAATAAAGTGGTAAGCACTTAAAAAGGTAAAACTGTAATATATTCATTTTTCATTTAAGAAAGAAAGATAAATAAATAATTTGGATTACCGAGAAAATTGAGAAAAGTGAATAGCTAGGTAGCATCCCATGAAAAGTGAAATGAAAATACTGGAGGGTAGAAGTGACACCAAATACCATGCCACAAAAATGTTACCACAAAATGCCATTTGGCCACAAAAAATACTATCCATGTGCCTCATTTAACTTCCAGGGGCTGGATTCATGCTGATCAATTCTCACTTGATCTAACAAAGGTTGTAGTAGGCATAAGCTTCAAACTGCTAAATATATTCTTTGTTTTTAGAATATAGCATACTTTAAATTATTTTGCTAAACTTTAAAACAGGAGTTAAATATTAATAAGAATGATTTGGGGGAATTAAATTACCTCTCTGTCCCTATTTGAAATGATTATGTGCTTTATAAAACTACCAGCACCTCTATCTATATAATATTATATACTCAGGAGAAAGGGGTACAAGAGAAAAAATGTGCAACATATTTTACTGGATTGGCTATAAACTCTCTGATGAATGTCCAGGTGCTGAAAAGAGGCTGTCTTGATGCATTTTCAGAATAAATCCTTTGGATCTGATTAAAATGCAGATGAGCATCATAAACTATTGTAATTTGAAAGGACTGAACTCGTGATGCAATCTGCCTCCATCTGCTTTCAGGTGTAAAGCAGGAGGGAGTTTTGCTGAAACTATCACTGAATCCAATTTAGGTAAAAATTCAGGGCATTAAACATGCTAGTCTGATCTCCCCAATTTTTCTGTGTGTCTTCATTTATGTCATTTTGTTGTGTGCCTGTGTAGCTTTAGGCCATCTGCATAATTATATTGCTGTTAATTATGATAAAATATGTTTTAAAAAATTTTCCCCACAAAGATGGTACCATATCCATATGGGACAAACACACACACACACACACACACACACACACACACACACAGACACACACACAAAATTCAGCTAAAATTGTTGGCAGGGTTTTGAAAGAGCTTTGGAATGAAATTGACTGCCATAGGCTCATTTCTTCAATAAGTTGTTTGCCTCTTCTAACATTTTTCAGCAAATATGAGAGCAGTGAAATGTAGCCATATGCAGTGAGCAGGAACCAGTTAAATAGCAGAGGCACAGCGGAAAGTTATTGCTCCAGGGGTGGGAGCAGAAAGACAGGGGTTTTGAAAAGATGCACTTAAGTATCAAACCTAAGTCTCTTGCCTAATAATTGTGTGGTTCCCGGGAATTCTTATAATAAATTCCCCTGCCCTTCAGTCTCATCTTAGGTAAGTGGTCATGATTAATGTGCTTCCATAGGGTTTATGAGAGGATTATGGCTAGAGAGCACCTAGTGGAGTGTCTGCATATTGCTGGTGTGAAATGTACGCTGTCTGTTTTTGCTTTGGTTTTTATTCACACAGCTATACTGTAGACTAGGGGTGTCGAACACAATCAGAGAAGGGGCCAAAATCTAAAATCCAGCCTAAATCGCGGGCCGAATGGTTTACTGAACAGTCATAAACTGACAATGTCATAAACTGACAGCGGAGTGCAGTGATGACAGCGCGGTGCGGGCCACATTGCAAGGCCTGGCGGGCTGGATTTGGCCCGCGGGCCTTGTGTTTGACATATGTGCTGTAGACCTTCGTTAAAGAGAAAGAAGTCCACACAGCAATATTCTACAAAATGTTCCCTGGGCTTATTCCTGTGCTGCTAGAAGTTCTCGACAATACTTTTTGCATTTTTATTTTAATTCTAGGGACACAGTGAGCAAATGCATTCGGCTAAAACAAACTGTGGGCTGTGAGGCTAGAGTGGGCACAGGCTCGAGTCTTGGCCCACCCTCTGGGCCCCGGGCCTGGCCCCTCCCACCACAGCCCAGGTCCCCTGTCTGCTGGCAGCCCTGCTCCCACTGCTGCCGCTCCCACATGCTGATGGCTCTGGACCCGCTCACATCTGCTGAGGGGAGGGCGTGAAGCTATTGGGGCCAACGCCAGCAGCAGGTGTGATTGGGGCTGGGGCCAGCAACAGGTGTGAGTGCCGGTCAGGATCACAGTATGTGGGAGCAAATAATTTTCAGTAACCACTAGAGGCTTATCCTGATGACAGCGATGGGCGCCTCAGCTCACCTACTCCTCCATCCCACCGTGGCCAATGCCAGCCCTGTTCCAAAATGTGCAGCCTGCTGCCTTCTGTATATGCCCCCTGGTGTTCAGCACACATCATAGCAACCAGTTGTTCTGTTGTTTGGTTGTTCTGCCATTTGCATATTAGCCTTTTATTATATTGGATACATTATGAAATACAGAACGATATTCTGAATTATTGAATGATGATTCTGGCCAATGTGGCTCAGTTGGTTGGGCATTGTGCGAGTGTGTCACCTGAAAACTGCCCTCTTACAATCTAGAACCCCTTCAGGGGGTGTTGGAGAGCTGGTTATGGCCCGATCCTGCAGATCAGCCCAAGAGACCTCACCTGCCTAAGGGACCCCGCTTACTCCACAGACTCCCTTCAAGCCATGGCACCACCCCACATGTGGCTGGCTGGGGAGGGGCCATGGGAGGTTGGCTCCAGGGTGTGTCTGACCTGTCTCACTCAGACCCACCTTGCCTGCCACCTTCTAATTAGTTTCCTTTCAATGTGCTTGAATCCGTGCACCAGGGCACTAGTCTCAAAATAATACCCATTGAACTTATAGTCCTATTTCATTTATAAAGTAAAGGAAATATTATATAAAATCTAGCTGCCATATAATTTTAAACGATTTCTGAATACTTATGACTAAATATCACTAGGAAATTTAGCAACTTTTTAAAAACTATAATAATATGTTTTAAAATATTTTTTTTCCATATTGAAGAGCAGTGAACAGTTGTATGCAAATTTAATTTTATTTTCATTCTGGAGATTTTGATCTACATATTCATGAGAGATTATTGAACTCATATTATGTACAGTATATATTTTCACAGAAAGGCTGCTTAAATAAGCTAAAACTGCTTTCAGAGTGAAATAAAGGATTGGTTAAACTTTTTAGTACTGTTTAAGTACAATATTAAACTTGGAAATGATGACAGTTTTTTATTAGCAGATATACTGACCCTGATAAATAGAGTTCCATTATTTGATGACAGATATCACCACTGAAATGAAGAGTCAGGAAAAAGAATGTGCGTGGCTTGAAAGGAGTTTTGATTTTAAATGGGTTACTGTTGCCAATGGTTTTCTTTATTACTTTTGTTATTGAGGGAAAAGTCATTGCATATTTCATACGCTTTCTTTTCAGTAGATTTTTTGATAGCCATAATGTCCCTTTATGGGAAACTCATTTCCTCAAAAAATATTTTAAAGTAAATCTAAGGGATTTGAAGTCTCCAGGGGTCTTTTACTTGGTTCTCTAGTTTCTTAGTATTTTCTGTAAAATATGTAATCCTAAAGGCACAGTGCTATTTAAAGCACAAACTTTCTGAAAACTTCTCAGAAAGGAAATATTCTGATTTGATTTTCTATATGAAAGAGGTCATTGCATCTTTGAAATAGTTTGTGTAAGCCAGAGGCAATATAATAAAAATTTAATATCCTTTTCCCCCCTCTTTTATATTCTTGCCTAGTTTGTGCCATTTTCTTATCTATGGTTACATGCCAAGAGAAGTAGTGTGTTATTATTTATATAACCTTTAACTGCAAAAAAAAAAAGTTCTAAGCTTGAAAATAGATGTGTTTGGTTAATGTAAAAGTGTTTTCTGCTGGGAGGGTAACAAACATTCATTAGTTCTCTTCTTACCATGTACAATCAGAAAACCATGTGCTCTACATAAGCCCCAGTGTCTTTGGCGATTCATGTCTCCATTCATAAGTTAAGCATAAGTGAATCAGCCCTTTAGGAATCAGGAGGATACTTAAACTGTTCAAGTATCAGATGGTTGCTCTCTCTGTGTATTAAATATACAGATATCAGCAGTTACCTTCTGGGATAAAACACCTGAGAGAAGTTAATTCACTATACTTTTTATTGCTGTTCATTGTACCAACAAGAAACGTGAAAACAAAATTAAAATACTCTAAATTCTACAATTCTATCAAATCAAATACAGTAACATTTCTGTTCTCTTCCAACTGCTGTCTATTTGCTTTCATGAATTTTACATATTTGTAATCATAGTGTAGGCACAATTGGATTTTACTCAGTCTTGAAGCAAACGCATTGCCCCTAAACAGCTTTGTTCTAACTCTGGAGTCTTAACATAGGCCATAACAAGTTCTCATTGACTCAGCTTTACCTAAGGCTAGAAGAGCTTACTGAAATATTGAATTATTAAAAAGCTCCTCATTTCACATTCAGAGTTACAAAATTCACAAAATGTAGAGTTTCATGAAGACTCCAATGTTTCTATCAACAAATGTAATATTTATCTCAAATATGAAAATCTGAAAATATTGTATATGACCTTTGTATGTATATTTTAACCTTACAACATGATTCACAATAAGGCCCCCGGGTATCTTTTGGACAAACAAACTTTAATACATATATTGGCTTATGAGAACACCTTAACGTATTATAAATGTCAGAATACAAGCAAAACTTGTTATCATAAATACTGTGGGGAAGAAAATATAACCGTATAGGTTATTTGGCTTACCTAATAGTTAAAATGACATAAGACAGATTAACAGAAGAAAAACATATTTAACTAAGTACATACAGGAGCCACACAAAACATATTTAATTATGAACATACAGGGGCCCCATAAAAATGTGAGACCCAGAGGCAGTTAGGCAATTAAGGCTTCTATGCCATGCTGAACTAGAATGAAATAGGAGCCTGGGGCCTCCAAGGAGAGCAGGGTAATTCACAAAATGGTAAGAACAGATGCTTGTACTGCCATACAGATAGGCCATTAAGATGCAAATTTATCTTGGGTAATAGCTCTTTCTGGGCCAGGCCTCCTATCTAAAACTCTCTAGGAAGTTAAGGGGGAGGTCCTAGTTTCTCTTGAGTCTGCTGCGTCTTGATCGCCTTGAGCTTCAAATAATGCACATGCCAAAGTTGTACGTTTTGGGGATTCTTCCCTGAACCCATGCAGTGCTATCCCAGAAAATTTATTAGGGCGCTGAATATATATTTTCCTATTCATAAATGTGGAAGACTGCAGATCTCAGCTTTACTTAACTAGTAATTAAAGATGATTCCTGTGGACATACAATGCTAATTGAGCAGGTGAGCATAGTTTTATGTAGCATAGCACATCCCCATTACGTATTAAACACTTGATTTAATTTGTAGTTGCGTATTTTCAACATCAGAAAAACTCTTTAAGATTGGATAAGAATGTTAGTGAGTGACCTTGTGTGGCTTTTCCGTGTAATTCAACAGGCAGTGTTATTTTCCCCAAAAATATTTATTCGCAGCAGATGTATTTGAAGGAAAGTCTCCCGAGGAGCAACCGATCCAAGTAATAGTTCTTTCGGACCATGCCTGAAGCGAAGACACATTTCCGCAGTCATTATTGTCCTATCGAAACGGATCAGGAACATTTACAGAAGAGTGTGTTAGCCGTAAGAGGGGAAGTAGTCCTGGGAACCGGGAGGCCCTGTGGTATGTTTGTTAACCTTCAGTTGCAGGAAGCAGAAAGCTGCCCAGGCAATTACTAGCAAAAAGAGATTTTATGTGAGAACTTAAATGCCTACCCATCACATAAAGGGCTCCTAGGCCTAACACCCAGAACCACTTCCTGCAGAACTAGCTTGTCAGGGCGCTGCTCTCTCTGTATGACTATAAGGGAGTACCATGGGGAGGGTGGGGGTGGGAGTGAGATTCAGGCTCCAGGAAGCCACACAGTTAGTGAGGAGTAGACACAGGCATCTGTTTCTGAGAATCTCTTCTCTGTGCTTCTCTGTAGTAACAGCCAAAACACTCTACTTTCTGCCTTCCAGCTTTCACACTCTGCATGTAACTGGCAAAATGTAATGCACACAGAGAAACTTGTGAAAGGGAGTATTGGGACTCGTTTATAGCTTTCCAGCTTCTAGAAAAGTTCAAATTATGCAAAGGGCCTACTCATGGTGTCCAGCACACTTGTATACTTTTAATTTTTTTAAATATCTGAATTTATGTGTGCTTAATCGGTAGGTAAATAATATTCTGTTCATTCTTAATGATATTTGGCTTAAAGGATTAGTTTCTTATTCACTTTAATGCATGTGTATCTACAATACCGGTATAGGCAGAAAGAGGGAAATGTCACTAACTGGACATGTCCTTTTATTCAACCCTCAACATAAGGCTGTGAAGGAATTTTTAGCATTTTTACCTTGGAGTTACCTTGGTTTGAATAAAATACTAAGTAGCCCTCCATGGTCACATGCTAATAAGAGATAGAATAGGGATGAATTTAAATTTAAGCCTCTAACTTTCAAGGACATGATTCTTGGTTAATTATGCAGCTCTTAACTATAATCAGTTCTGTGCAGATAACTATTGTTTCTGTCAAATTTATTATGGACTTGAAGCCTTCTATTTTTACACATTATTTATTTATTCTTCAATTCATTCCATGAATATTATTAAGTACTTATTCTGAGTCAAACATTGATCTGTATGTGAAGGATATATTGTTAGGCCAAACAATAATAAAATCGGTACCCATATCAAGCCTAAAACCTAGAGAGAGGTCATATAAAAGAAAAAAAAAAGACTGGGTCAAGGGATAAAGAATGATATAAAGTGAAATGTGACATGTAGGCATGATAGGGAAAGGTGAGCATGAACATGTGGAGAGCTATTGAAACTTGGACAGTCAATGATAAAATAAAGTTTCATTTAATACAGTTAATAGGTCAAGTTATCATGCAGATATCTATGTAAGAGCATTTAAGGATCAGGAAAAAAGTAAACTATGGGGCAAAGATGAGTTTAGAGTTCGGAGGATAACATGGAGTCCAGTTTAGGTGCTATGGACATAAGTAGGAGGAGAGGAAATAAGACTGTGTGTGTGTGTGTGTGTGTGTGTGTGACTGAGGGCTGAGAGGAAAATAGCATAACAGCCCTGTGTACCCTAAGTCTTTGGCTTTGAAGTGAGATAGGAAATCAGCTTATCAATTTGGTATATTTCAGCCAACTATATAAATAGTTATTTTATCATGTTGTTAAAGCATATTATTCAAAGGTGAGCTTTAGGAAAAAACTGGATATTATGCATGTTAGCTAAATTATTTAATCCCCAAACCCCTCATCAATAACAAAATAACAGAATAAAAATGTTGTGGCCGAAACCGGTTGGCTTAGTGGATAGTCGGCCTGTGGACTGAAAGGTCCCAGGTTCGATTCCGGTCAAGGGCATCATCGGTCATCATCAATGTTTCTAATTATCTATCCCTTTCTCTTCCTCTCTGTAAAAAAAAATCAATAAAATATATATTTTTTAAAATGTGTGGCAAATATTCAACTCAGTTACAAACACATTTCACTGGAACATACTAATTGCTCAATCAATGAAGGTCGTTTTTATTAACTTAGAGGAGAAACGATTTTAACCAGGTAAACATCATATATGGTTAATTGCATTCACTCTGCTGTTTATGAATCAAATAAGAAAATTATTAAATCCTATGTGAGATTTAATTATGCATCCATATGTGTACACTTAAACATTTTAACATGAATAATAGAGGAATTCACAGGTTCCAATTATAATTGCCGAAGATATTACTGTATAAGTGATAAGAATAAAGTTTATTCCTAGAATTTGTAATATTCTTCTAGGTAGAAATTGGATAATTTGATTTATAAATTTCATTTTGATCTAAGTATATATACAAATAGTACATAAACTATTTTTAAATGTCTCCCTAACTTTAGTTTAATGTTATACTTTGTTCAAGTGGTGGAAGCTAATGTAACAATAGCCTCCAAGTTAAGAAAGTCTTTTTTATCTAGTTTGTGTGAGAAACATGGAGAACTGTCCATTCTTGGCTTATGAATATTTATGTTGAATAAAAGGTAAGTTTTGGTTTAAATGGTGTCATAAAATGTCACAAATGATCACTATAAGTTTTTAAAGGAGCATAATTTTAATATTAAAAGTAAAAAAGTTCTAGAGATAAAATAAAATTTAAAGTGAGTTACTTCAAACAGGATGAATAGCAAGCATTTAATGTGAACTCTCTTTTAAAAGAACCTTCTGAAAATTTAGATAAAAATATAAGTTCCTAAACTATTTATCATCTCTTTGACCTTAAACTTACATAAGAACATTTAACATTTTGGCAGCAGTGTGGGGATTATCTTTGAGTTTCTTATTCAAATGAAATGAAAGTATTTTATAGTTAACTATTACCTGTGCTTATATAGAATTAAAGCAGATAATACAAATGATACATGTGTGCACATACACATACCATGCATGATGTGTGCTTGCAGGTGCCAAGCGTGCGCGAAAGAGTGCACACACACACACACACACACACACACACTGTTACTGTATTCATGAAGAATTTATCACACATTCCTAACCTATTAGGGGTATCTTCAGAGAGTAGAAAAGCAATACTACTGTATCAGTTTCATTACTTTGAAATCCAGTTTTGGCACCTATTCATATACATGTTTTAGTCCTGGCGGATGTGGCTAAACATAGTGCCATGCACCAAAATTACAGTTTTGATTCTTGCTAGAGCATGTGCCTGAGCTGTTGGCTTGATCCCCAGTAGAGGACATTCAGGAGGCAGCTGATAAGTGTTTCTCTATTACATAGATGATTCTTTCTTTTCTTTCTTTCGTTCTTTCTTTCTTTCTTTCTTTCTTTCTTTCTTTCTTTCTTTCTTTCTTATTTTCCTCTGTCTTCCTCTCTCTCTCAAATCAATAAAACCATATTTAAACATTTTTAAATGCATGTTTTATTACACACATCTTTCTTCCTACTGACAAAATACCTGTATGCCATATATCTCTAATTTTACCTCTGTGGGTAGTACATTTAATTAATTTTCCACCAAAACTAGTTTCCTAAATATACCACAGTAGAAAATATTTTAAAAATAAAATATTTAATTTTAAACCATTGCAAAAATATAACTAGCATATCATACTCCCGAATTGATAAAAACTATTAAAATTAAGCTATAAAAGAGTGATTTAAGTTAAGTAAAATATTAAGTAAGTCACATTGGAGAATTATAAGGATATGGCTCAAACTTAATGAGTTATATGTGGACAACTTTAATAAAACTTGAATTTGAATAAACATTACTAGAAATAAAAATATGCTTTGAGATTTAAAAATATGAAACTATTTTCATCTTCCTGATAAAGCATGTCTATAATGTGTGAAATGTATATTCTGTGAGTACTCACTTGAAGAGAAATGTATTTTATTTTTTGATCAATAGAAAGTCAGGAGACAAAACTCTTATTTATTTATTTTGCCTGGAGAAAATAATGTTTACAACATGGCACCCTAACTCTAAAATCTTTAACATAAAATAATTTTCTGAGAAATACTTAATTAACAGAAGTGACATTTTAGTATTTTGTTAGGATGTTTGTAAATTACTCTAAGAAAAACCGTGATTTGAAGAAAATGGCTTAAATAGTTAATGGAATTTTTTTCATATTTAGTCTCTTAAGTTGCTGACTCTACCTTTTCTTCTTCTTTCCCTCTTCTTTTATTTCCATTAGTCTTCCTCTAGCTTTCTCTTTGTCTTTCCCTAAAGTGGTTTTCTTTTTAGGAGAATACTTACTATAATAAAACTAATTAAAGATTTGGAAATATGAAGATCTTATTAATGTAATTTACAAATATGTTCTTGAGTAGTTGAACTTTATTATTTTCCTGAGGTTATACACTTTTTTATTCACTGAAATATGTCTATGTACTTCCACTATGAATAGTTAAGAATTAGTCCATAAAGAGACTTAAAAAAAATGGGTTTACTTAAAATTCAAAACTCATGGTAAGCTGAAAAATTATATTCATAAAATATATTAAAGAAAAATGTTAGCCATGATCAATGTGTACTTTATGAGTGTTTATTTTGAAACTTTATGTTATTTGTGTTGGCTAGTAAAATAATTAGTAAAAATGCATGTTTGAATGCTATTGAAATACTGAAGCATTCTTTACTACGAAGCTTTGGAAACAATAACTCTCTAAGTCCTTAGTCAGATGTATTTAGCTGCCCTGTTTGTAAAGCGAGAATGTAAAAGATCAGAAAACAAGAAAACAATTTAATATATTTTAGTGAAAAGAGTATGAAATAAGTTCTAGGTCACTATGTTTGAAATATTTTTTAAAGAAAGACTATAAGTGATATAAATGTCTGTTTAGCTGGAAACAATTCTCAAATTCATTCTTGTAATATTATTATTCTATGCTTCCTTTCTTCCTTCATAAAAAATACAATGCATCCCTTGTATTTAACCTCTATCTTTGACTAAGTAATTTGATTTTAAAACTAGAAATTTAACAATGGTAAACCCAGGCTCTTTAAGTGTACAGAAGAGTGACCCTGATATTTAAAAAAATACCCATACTATAGTTTTAAGTGTAATATTTGTGATTATTAGATATACCAAGAAAATAACTAAGTGTGAAATATCATTTTTATATATTATTCCCATATGCATTATGTATGTGATAGTGGAAGTATATTTTTCAATAGTTTAGGCACCCCATTTAAATTTATTTATCAAATATCATATTTATACCTCTATCCAGATTGAAATTATAATCTTTATAATTAATATATTACTTATAAATTAAAATATACAATATATTTTAATAAATACCAAAATAAAATATGATATAAAGCAACAATCTTTCTGAAAAATTTTAATTAATGGTAACAAGTTTGTCTACTTGACAGAACTTTATACTAAAAGGAAGACCAGCATCAAATTCAATTACCACAGATAGCATGAGTCAAGTAGATACCAAAACCATTAGAGAGTTAGGTTATGGTTAGCATTTACACTTTGGTCTCAAATCTCTACTTTTTCATCCTAGCCCAGTTGCTCAGTTTATTAGAACATTGTTCTGATTCTCCAAAGTTTAGGGTTGAATCCCCAGGCAGGGTACATATAAAAATTAACCAATGAATGCATAAATAAATGGAACATGAAATTGATGTTTCTCTCCCTTTCTCCCTCTCTCTCTCTCTCTCTCTCTCTCTCTCTCTCTCTCTCTCTCTCTCTCAAATTAATAAATAAATAAAACATTTTTTAAAAGCCTCCATGCTTTCCAACTACACAGAGAAATGCACATGGTAAGTAAAACCTCTAAAGCACAATAACGCTAATGGGGGCAAAACCTGTGAAATATCACATTCAATTTCATATTCCAAATAATAGGATGAGAAATGGACCATTAATATTCTATTAAAACAAAGGACTTATATACATGCATATAAGCCTAACCAATGGACATAGACAATAGGGGGGTGAGGGCATGAGGGGGAGGCTGGAAGGGAAATGAGGGGGATAAGGAGACATATGAAATACCTTAATCAATAAAGAAAAAAATCTACTATGAGCCAGTGAATCAAAGTAAGACCTGAAGAGTTGATAGGCTGAAAACTGGGGCTAAGAAAGACTTAGAAAGAGCAATAGTTAAGTGAAACCTTGAGGATAATTCCAAAATAGAAATAAAACAGTGTAGTGAAGACAGGAACAACGCTTAGAAGACTATTGCTGTAATCCAGGTGAGGGAAGCAAACAGAACAGCCTGAAGTATCCGTGGTACAATGGTAAGGGGGATAAGAAAGGGAGTAAAGAGTTAGGATTGACAGCGTCTAGTAAGCATTGGCTGTAGAGTGTAAGAGAGAAGCAGGGTTGAGATTTACTCCTGGGTTCCCAATTTGGGACAGGATAGAAGTTGGTTCATTGCACCAAGTTATGGAAAAGGAGAAAAGGAAAAAGGGCGGGATGGTTTAGGGTAGTGATTTTGTACCAGATTTTTGACGATATCTGGAGCTAGTTTTGGTTATTGTTAACAGAGGCATAATGCTGCTGACATCATAAATGGGGGACAAACGTGCTGGTGCTGATAAACGTCCTACCATGCAGAATACAGTCTTTTTCTCCAACCTCACAGCAGAGAGCCATCAGCCCCAAATGTCAGTAGGCCGATGAGAAACATTGGTGTATGATTTTTTTTTTCAGGATTAAATTTTGTGTGTGATGGTGGCAGGTAGAATAATGGTCTCATAAATGTGTACATCCTTATCCCTGGAACTGTGAAAATGTTAGCTTTCATGGCAAAAGGGTCTTTGCAGATGTGATTAAATTAAGAATCCTGAGAATAGGGCATTTATCTAGCAGTATCTTTGTTGACCCAATATAATCACAAGGGTTGCTGGAAATAGAGTGTGTGTGTGTGTGTGTGTGTGTGTGTGTTTATGGACAATCACTTTTAAGGATAACTTTGGGCCATGTTAACAGTCAAAAGAGAAAGCGGTTGAAAAATATGAAAAACAAATGGATGAGATTAATAATAGGTCCCTGAGGTATGAGTTACATTAAAGGAAAGAGGAAGTTCTATGCTGAAATAGAAAGATTCTACTCTCAGAATCACTTTGGTAAAAGTATGCAATCATTTGTTCCAAAGAGCTACTAATAACTGGAGGATATAATTTTGAAGATATAGAGTAAAATAGGACACGTTCCTAGTGGAGTCTAAGCTGGTTCAATGGGCATAAAAATAAAAGATAGACTACTTATAAACAGAAACTGCTTTACTTATTCAGTGAAATGCTTTACAAGTCTATGTGAAAACTCCTATTATAAAATTTTATCCATAAGGATACTTTTTTTTTACTTAGATACTAGGGTATGTGTAATTTTTAAATATTTAAAATTGAAATGTCTCATATACCTTTTATTGGTCACATGGCCACTCCTTAAAGAAATGGCCCAAGGTCAGTTAGAGGACATTGAATCACATTTCATTAAGCCTGCAACAATTAGAATTAATAGAATTTTCTGAATGGAATAAAGGTTATAACAAGGTTTTGCTGACTGAGCAGCAACTTTATTGCCACGGATTGGATATAAAAATGACCTTAAGTAATCTTCCTGATAACTATGTGCGGGTACACAAGCTTTCAAATGACTTTACAGGAATACTTTACCAAGATAATGTGATGATATCTGAAAAAGGAAATGTTTATTATTACAGTGTTCTTTATCACTAAGAAAAATATTATGGCTAATATCAAACTAGAGTATGCATTATACTTTTATATACTTTTTATCAACAAATTGCAAAAGAAGCGTGTATTCAATTTACTATACAATAGGTACTAAGCAACCCTTGCACAATCAATAGCTTATTTTACAAAGACTTTAATTTATAACTCCCTTCATGTGTTTTTATTTTCTTTATACCTCACCCTATTTTAGTTTGAAATCGTCATTCATCATTTAAAGGTCTAACTCTAACTAGAAGCAATACTAAAGTTTGACAGGATGAGAAACAAGTTTTTTTCAGTAGGGAAATAAAGCATCCTTAAACTAAAACTATTACAAATGTACTGTGAATTAGCATATTTTAATTAAAAGGAAAGTCACATTATACTTCTGACCATGAGCCAACAGGTATAACTGATAATTGAAGTGGTCAGATTCCTTAATAATTAAATGTATCTTACAGAGCTCTGGTAGCATTCATTGATGAGTAACTTCGTGTGATTCTTTCTAATGAAACAATGGCAGCCACATAAGCTTTTTCATGTTCAAAAAACACCAAAAGGTTTTTTATTTATTTAGAAAAAAATATTTTATAAACAATATATGATAAGGGCACATAAAGTAAAAAAAAAAGTTATTAATAATTTTACCACGCTACTCTTAAAATGTTGCAATATGTTTTAGATACCTTTATAGAATACTCATCAACATCATCATCATTATTTTTAAAAAAATCATCTGTTTAGAATGTTACTGTTTGGCCCTGACTGGTGTGGTTCAGTGGATAGAGCGTCGGTCTGTGGACTGAAGGGTTTCAGGTTTGATTCTGGTCAAGGGCATATACCTTGGTTGTGGGAACATACCCAGTGGGGAGTGTGCAGGAGGCAGAGGAGGCAACTGATTGATGTTTCTCTCTCATTGATGTTTCTAACTCTCTGTCCCTCTCCTTTCCTCTCTGTAAAAAATCAATTTTATATATATATATAATTTATATATATATATATATATATATATATATATATATATATATATATATATATATACTGTTACTATGTACTTGGCCCTCTTTTAAGCACTTTTCATATTGTAACTTATGAAATCCTTACAAGGTAGTATAACTCTAATGTCATTTTCATAAATGAGCTAATTAAGATACAGAGGAGCTAAATAACTTGGAAATGTTACATGTGATAGAACCTCTAATTCTTTTTTATAAGTCTCCTTCTTATCTATACTAATAAAAGGGAAATATGCTAATTAGACTGGATATCTTCCAGATGTCCTTCCAGATAAAGCCACAGTGGCAAGGGCCGAGGCAGAGGCGATTAGGGACAATCAGGCTGGCAGGGGAGGATAATTAGGGGGTGATCCTGCAGGCAGGCAGGCTAGCGGTGAGGCGATCCCTGTGGGATTGGGCCTAAATTGGCAGTCAGACATTCCCTAAGGAGTCCTAGATTGGAGAGGGTGCAGGCCTATCTGAGGGATCCCCTCCATGCATGAATTTTATGCACTGGGCCTCTAGTGGTATATATTTTAAAATAGTAAGTAGTAAGTAATATACATATATATTTATATATGTATATTACTTACTAATATACATATATATATTATTTATAACGTGCTTCTCATTATTCCAAATTATTATATTGAGTTATTCAATTTTCACAAAATACATTAATAGTGTCTATAGTATTTTACAAATTAGAAGATTATGGCTCAACTAGTGTTCAAGTTAAATTGTTCAAAATCTCACACCTAATGATGGAATGAGCTAGGTTTTGAATTTATCTCAATGTGCATAACTTATGCTATTAACTAGTAATCTAAACCTTATCTTAAAACTTGGCTGAGATGTTCAATTGGCTAATGTCCTTTGTGTCATATTCTCCATATCAGACCATTAAGGCAGGCCACAGTTCATTCCTTGGACCAGAATCTGCATAATTATTTGGGAGTTTGATAAAGTATTAGTGAATTAGGTGCTACCTAAAATAAATTTTGAAAAAGAATAACTTTAAATCAGCAATCTGTTAGGCCTTCACCTAAGAGAAATATATTAAAGAAATAGACTGCTTGAGAGATGATCCTATTGCGGATATCTTGATTCAAGTCTATAAATGTTAATTGAGCACTTTCAACATCCCTGGCATAAAAAATTCCCCGAAGTTCAATAAAAGACAACTTTGCTAGTGTGGAGCTTAAATCTTAGCAGACAAAGAAATCTCTAATTTCTTATTTTTATTTTATTTTACCATCAATTGCATAGATCTTGAGGATACAATTAAAATAGATAGAAGATGATCCTGAACTCAGCCCTTCTAACATGAGATATAGACAACTATAAACTAAACACAGACATGAATGCACGCATGCATATATGAATATGTGCACATGCCTATATACTAGTCTGAAGATACCAAGAATTAGAAAATAACAGGGAAATGGGGAAATTCACTTAGATGAAATAATGGGAACATACTTATCTCAAAAGTGAAATTTGAAATGATACTTGAAATACTGGAAGAAGCTAACCGAAATGTTGGGTAGAAAGTTTTTCCAGCAGAGAAACCACACAGAAACTTTGAAATATATTAGTGTATTCTGAAACATTTAGAAGTACCTCATTTCCCCCACAAACAAGGACCATCTTGAGTGTGTGTGTGTGTGAGTGTGTGTGTGTGTGCGCGCTTAGATTGACTTACTCAAAGAAGACTTGGCAAAACTCAGGATATTTTGACCTCATTGATTGGATTACACCACTTTAATATGGCATTTTGACAGTCATATATACAGATCATTTAATTGTTCTGAAACAGGAATAAAAGAAAACCAAAAAATAAAAATAAAAACAGGAACAATTAAAAAAGTGTTTTATGATAAGATTATCTAGAATATGTATTCTATTATTTTATATCCTATGGGAAAATTAATTACACATGAAATTAATCAATATTGAATTGATGGTGACTAAATGCCTTTTATTTATTGAAACACGTTCACATCACCCTTGAAATTAAAAATGAAGAAATAATGCCATGGAACAATGTACCCAGTTTTCCTCATATCTTTTTTCCAGCATTTATCTATATCTTCTTACCATAGAACTTTGATTAGAATTAGACATTGGCTTTGAGGATGCAATCTTAGTTATTAATAGTTATTACTAGTCTCCATACATCATTATTTTGGAAAGTTTCCATATATATATATATATATATATATATATATATATATATATATATATAGTCTTCAGGTAAATGTACCTATATGTTTATCCATGTATTTAAGCTTAGAAAAATTAAGTTTTCAAGTATATATACTTTCCACAGAAGGTTAAAAATAATTATCTAAATTGTTTTTATTGAATTTCTTTTAATTTGCCTCTACTTAAGTTTTAACCTTTAAGTCAAACCCTAGTTTAACTTTAAGCCTACTTAGTAAACAAAACATTTTGTAAATTAAAAAATGGTTGGGGAAATATGGTTTCATTTTTCACACCTCGGGAACCAATAGGAAAATTTTATCTTACTAAGTTTCAGAAGTGCTCACTGAGAGCTGCCATAGGAAATCTAAACTTTGTTTTCCCCCTATATCCCATATCTATGAGTATGAGATATATGAAATGATATATGCATATTAAATAATGTGTACTTTTCCACTAAGGATACAATAATAGAGTAATACAACTATTTAAAAATTTTAGGAAAGTAAAAGGTAAAGAGTTCTTTTAAAGTCAGTGAGGAAGTTGTTTGTTGATTACAGCATAGGGAATATAGTCAATAATATTATAACAACTACGTATGGGGTTAGGTGGGTACTTGAAACATCAGTGGGACCACTGTGTAAAGTACATGATTTTCTTACCTCTATTCTGTATGCCTGAAATATATATATATATATATATATATATATATAGAGAGAGAGAGAGAGAGAGAGAGAAAGAGAGAGAGAGAGAGAGAGAGAGAGAGAGAGAGAGAGAGAGAGAGAGAGAGAGAGAGAGAGAGAGAGAGAGAGAGAGAGAGAGAGAGAGAGAGAGCGCCAGTGACCAGAATGCTGTAACAATCTAAATGACCAGTTGCTATGTGATCAAGGGTGGGGCAGCCAGCCAACCCCTCTGTGGCCCCTACCCCCAGCCGTCCCCACCCCTGATTGCCCCCTTACCTCAATAGGGGGCAGAGCCAGCCAACCTCCTGCAGCCCTTCCCCCCCATGGTTCTGTCCCCAATTGTCCCAACCATCCACAGCCTCTCCCCCTAAATAGCCCCACCCCTAATCAGCCTCCACCATCTTGATCAACCCATAGCCTCTTCCCCCAGTCAGCTCTACCTCTGATCAGCCCCTCCCACTCTGATCAGAGGCAAGGCTGGTGGCTATGGACCATGGCCGCTCCCCCTGGCTGACCCCATCCTGTTGGCCCCTGTCCACACCAATCATAGATGGGGCCAGTCAGCCCACTGCCCACAGCCCCTCCTCATGGCCAGCTCCACCCCCAATTGGCCCCCTCACCCCAGTCAGTGATGGGGCCTGCTGGCCAATCACCTATGGCTCCTCCCCCTGGCTGGCCAGGTCCTGAATGGGCCCTAATTGGGGTGGGCCAGCTGGCCAACCTTCAACCATCTCCTCCTCCGGACAGATCCAGCCTCAGTCCATCCTGATTGGGCCAGGCCAGCTGGACCCATCTGTGCATGAATTTGTGCACTGGGCCTCTAGTATAGAATAATGTTGATTGTAAACTGCAATTAAAATTTTTAAAGTATACATAATAAAAAAATAAAATGCAAGGTCAGCACTAATTGTAAACAAATTTTGAAAGTTAGATACAACAATATAGAATAAGAGAGCAACATATATAAATAAGTTTCAAATTGGCATTCCATTATACATATTTATACTGTTCTGAAATTTTGTACTTCAGGTGTGATCAAAATAAGAATATAACCCTGAGGTCAGTGCCACGAGCACTGAGATTTATTTTTAAAATTAATTTCATTGTAGAAAGCATGACACATAACTTAGAGAAGGTCTTTTGACAAGTTTACATTAGGCTTTGAGGGGAAAAAATGAGTGATCTGAAAACTATTGTTTCAAAGGAAGAACTTTAAAGCTTTCAATATTGCTGTAATACACTGACACTTTCATAAAAGTAGCAGAAATTTGCTTTTGCAAAATTCCCACTACCATTATTTTACTTTTCTTGTCAATTGTTAGCCTGAATGGCTATTTGAGTTCATTGCGTTGCTGGCTAGTGTTTTGTAGGTCAAAACACTATAACTTATCAAATTGAGATTTAAACATAATTTTACTTCTACTTTCCAGTACTTATGCTTTCAAACAATACCAAAATAAAGGGTTATTTTATTTTATTACATGTAGTAAAAAGCCACACTGTTTCTAAAATCCTAAATAAACATTTAGAAACATCAGACTCTCAAACCTCAGAGAGAAAGTAAGGGAGGATGGCGGTAAGGGGAAGAGATCAACCAAAGGACTTGTGTGCATACATATGGGCCTAGCCAGTAGCCATGGACAACAGGGGTTAGGGGAGGGCATATCTAGGGAGGGGTTTGAGATGGGAATGGGGGAATAAGGACAATTATGTGAGACCAAAATTAATAAAAAAAAGAAAAAAAAGAAAAAAAAGAAACATATGTTAATTGAAAAGTCATAATCTGGCATGATAATAACAGCCTGTTTATACAAGAGGATTTTGTGATTTGAATATTGCTTGTCATCTAATCTGGCAAGAAGATATAATATCAAATATGCCCTTTATTTAGAAGAGACACAGCCTGTGGTTATGTAAAATTATTAAACCTCCATTGAACTATGGACTATGTTCTAGTTGAAAGAAATGTTTTGTTATATTGCATCTGCTTGAGGTTATTGGCTACCACTTCATATTAAACATTTTAGAAAAAAAAATCACAATATAATTACCAAATTGTTACTGCAACTATTTTAGAAAAATTGATTAATATTTAATGAGTTTTATAAGGCAGTTTTCATGTCAATAAGTTCTATTACTCTCTGAGCAAGTGTATAAATCACCATTTATAAATCAATTCATATTTTAATATGCGAGAAGGAGGCTACTGAAAGAAATACTGTGACAAATTGATTTGTAAATTAAATGATCGTTACCTAATTTATGCCTTTGGATCCAGATAAAGAAATGTTTGTTAATCTTTCTGAGTTCAAAGTATTCTCTAAACCTAGACTTTTTGGAGATTCACTTAAAAGAATTAGAATACTTAAAATTAGATTAAACAAGTAAACAGTGATTATAAAGCAATCACCATTGCATTTTTTAAATTATGCTTACATGGTGAATATAAAAGTAGAAACAGATAATGCAGCTCTGTGAATATAACAGTAAGTTACCTGACCACATGATACTATTCACTATGTGCCAATATACTAGAAAACTAATATACAAATTATAGGAGATAAGCATTTGTTTTACCTCTCTTTACTGCTATGCTAAGCCTTTTATTTTTTGTGTATAATATGCTGTGCCCTAGCCAGCTTGACTCAGTGGTTGGAGCATCAGTCCAAGAATTGAAAGGTTGGAGTTTTGATTCTGGTCAAGGGCATGTACCTCATGCCCCAACCCCAGCCCCAGTTAGGATGCTTGTGCTAGGCAACCAATTGATGTGTCTCTCTCGCATTGACGTTTCTCTCTCTGTCTCTCCTCCTCCCTTCCACTCTCTAAAACACAATGGAAAAATATCCTCAGGTAAGGATTAACAAATCAAAACAAAACAAAAAAGATGTGTGCTGCCCTGGCTGGTGTTGCTTAGCTGGTTGGGCATCATTCTGTGTAAAGGAAAGATTGCTGGTTGACTTCTGGTCAGGGCCCATGCCCAGGTTGCTGCTAGATCTCTGGTAGGAAGTGTGCAGGAGGCAGCCCATCATTGTTGTACTCTCATACCAATGTTTCTCTCTCTCTTTCCTTTCCTCTCTCTCTCAAAATCAATAAAAATCTTTTTTTTAAAAGTCTGTGTCCTGTTCCAAAGAACATTGATTTGACTGGCCAACAAATGCTCTGTTTAAGTATTCAAACTGCATGCATGTTGTACTTAATTGTAGCAAAAATACATTGTGTACACTGAAGACAAAGTACTAAATGGTTTTCAGTTATACTATTTGCTCAAGTATACTGATTGACGCTAACAAAGTCTTTATATAGGGGAAGTATTTTAATCAACAGACACCTCTGACTAAAGAATGGCCTCTACTTCTTAATCACTATTTAACTAAAACAAACTTTCAGAAACTTAAGACAGTCTTTATAGAAATAAACTACACAATGTTATAGAAAAATAAATTAAGGGTAAAAATAATTCTACCAACAACACATATCAACATAATACATTTTATAAATGTTTATTAAAATATGAATGAATAGGCTAAACATTTATATGTCTTATTTATGTCTTAAAACAAATAATGATCAAAACTTTGGTCATCTGTCATGTGAATATTAGATGTCTTCTCCATTATACATCCAGAACTATGATTGCATCTTGAGTATAGTTCCAGTCAAGCTACCAGGTAATGATAAAGATCACCCACACCAGCCTGGATCTAAAAAATAAGCAACCCATAAAACTGTGGAGAATAGATATTAGTTTTCTTAAGCCATAAGATTTGGGGTTATTTGTTACACTAGAGATAACTAATAGGTTATTATAAACAGGCCCAAGTATAAGTCATATTAAAAATGTCATCTTAGAGAAGTTACTAACATTTTCTGATGTTTCGTTTTCCATTCTATCAAATAAAAAGGCTAAAAATTAACTTAGAAATTTTGTATATAAATTAATGTGATCATGTGGGAAAAATGGTACTACTCCAGGCAGATAGAACATATATTATAACTCCATTAATTTACTGTAAAAACACAATAAATTGAAAAATCAATAACATGTGTTTTAACATAAACACCAAATAAAAGAAAAATAAAATTTTATGATCATTTCTATTTTAGCTGTTAGAAATGCTTCATAGCTTAGAAACGAACAAAAATGTGAAAATGCCAGTGTGTCCCTGTTATAAAAATTATATAAATTAAACATATGTATTAATTATAGAATTAATATAATTATTGTACTATTAATATAGCATGTGTATAAAATTTAATTCCATACAATTTTTCTTTATCATTATATCTCTTTTGAATTGTTCTGGATGTATGTGTGTGGAAAATTTACTCATCAGTTCTTAATTATATAAATATAATCCACTCAGTTTTTTTAAATCTAATTGACTAATCCAAAATTTAAGTTAATTTGACTAATCACAGAGTAAAATGTCAGTGGCCACAAGTAGGATTGACAAAAGAAAACATAAATATTATTTATTAATAAGACAGAAAAAAATCAATGTGAGGTTATTTTAAGTTCTGGATCACCAAAGACATATTTGAATATAAATATAAAATTAAATATCTGACAGTTTATTATTATTATTATTATTTTTATTTAAAAGCAATGTTCAGGCTATAAAAAATAAAAATTAATTAATTGACCAAATATTTGTTATATGCTTACTATGTATCTGTTATAATAATGATTTAGAAAAATCCAGTGAAAAGTGAGACAGCCATGATAGAACTTATAGCCAAGCCTTCCTTCACTAGAGGAGTGGTGCATGAAATTCATGCACTGGGGTGCTCCCCTCAGCCCAGCCTTCACTGATTACTATGCTAACAGGCCTAAACTGGCAGTCAGACATCCCTCTCACAATCCAGGACTGCTGGATTCTAATGCTTACCTGCCTGCCTACCTGATCGCCCCTAACTGGCCCCCCTGCCAACATGATCACCCCTAACCACCTCTGCCTGCCAAACTGATCACCCCTAACTGCCTCCCTGCTGTTCTGGCTGCCCCCAAATGCCCCCTACTAACCTGGTCACCCCAACTGGCCCCCTGCTGGCCTGGTCACCCCTCACAGCCTGGTTATTTCTCACTGTCTCTCTCCCCTCCCCTCCTCCCCCTCTGCTGGCCTGGTTACCCCACACAGCCTGCTGCTCAGTCATTTGTTAGTCCCTCACTAACCCCCCTGCTGGCCTGGTCGCCCCCTGCAATCTGTTTAGTCATTCATTCAGTTATTTCACATGTGATGGCCCCTCGCAATTATGTCTACAACACGTCAGTCACTAGTATAGTTTCTGCAGGAGAAAAAAGCAAAAACAAAAACATGTAAATTGCTCTCAAGAATATGAGAGGAAAAGTATATATTAAATAATAAAACACATAAAAAAATGAATGTCACATGTATTAAGTATTGTGAAAGAGAACACAGATAATAAAATGGCCAAAACAACAAAAATGTGGTAAGGAAAGGCAGCTTTATGAGGACCCAAGGAAAGAGCATTGAACATATTTTGGAGTGTGAGGGGAAAAATTTATGTTCAAAAAAGGGTAACTACTAGGAGTAGAAATTGAGGCATCTTATGAAATATGCCTACAGGAAAAATTAGCGTAATGTTAAAAAACTAAAATTTAATTAATATTAAATAATTTCATTGTACACAGAGAGCTTAGTCATTATTTTAAGAAATATTTTTTCACAGTGTTGAAGCTGTTGAATAGATTAGATTTACCTTTAGTCTTACTACCACATTCTTTGACTGTGAGAAAGTTACAGTATTAATTCAGCATTAGCTGTTCCTGCTCCCAAATCAACACAAACAAAAACTCCCATCGCCAGGTTCTGTTACTCCCAGAATTATTGGCATCACTTTCCAGCCTGGAATGCATGGCTATAGCACACTGTGTGCTGGCAATTCCCACTCTGAATGCTTAGAGCAGTAAGAAAGGTAATTTTAGGAGAGCTCTGAGGACATTATTTGGCTGACTCATAAGGCAGTATCTACTTTGTAGAAGAGTGAATACCTCCTTTGTTTTTCGTTTGATTTCAGTTAAAGTAACAGATTCTATATTTCTGAATTAAGAGGTAGTGGAGCTGAGCCTGAACCCCTTCCCACGTATTCCTGAAAGCAATATGTCACTTTTCTCAACAAGCAGTGTCATTTTGATTGTATTTGTCAGTACAACTTTATCTAGATTCTGATTGGTTTTCAAAAATTTAGCATGCATCCCGTCACATGAAAAGCTTATTAAAAGAAAGATTACTCAGCCCCACACACAGAGTTTCAGGTTCTCTATATCTCAGGGAAGGCCCAACAGTTTACATTTGTAACTGGTTCCCAAGTAATGCTGGTGCTGTTTGTCCTCATCTACATCACTGGAACTTATTCAGTATGAATTTGGATAGAAGTAATATTACCAGACACACACTTGAACCAGAAGTGAGCATAGAAATAACTTTGGAGAGAAAGGCCCATACTGATTTGTCTATATAGAGCTAAAGATGGCATATAGTTGGAGTGAAAATCTGTTTGGGGAATAAATCAAACTTGGGAACATTGTTGAAATATATTTTACCTCTAGTATTATTATATAAAAACTAGAGGCTTGATGCATAAAATTCGTGCAAGAATAACCCTTCGTTCCCTGGCTGCCAGCATTGGCTTCCCTCCAGCCTCTGGCAGGCACCCCTGGCAGCCCCAGCTTCATAGGCAAGGTCACCAGTGTAATTAGCATATTATGTTTTTATTATTATAGAAAACTTTAAAAGACAATCATTAAGTTACTACCACTTATAATATCTATATACAAATGATATATAGCTTAAAATACAATTTGACTTCTAAAATTATGTAAATGTAGACTTTCATTGGGTTTGTAATAACTCTCTTGTTAGTAAAACCAACACTTCTTAAGCAACCAATCAAAGAAAATTTTTTTTGAGCTGCTTATTTTAAAAGTTCCAAATACAGCAGTGTTTACATACACACTACTTCAGATTAAATCAATAGCAATAAGGTCAATGCCTTTCTTTGGGAAATTATTCTTAACTTTTTAATCAATTTTGAACTCTTATATAATCTACCACCTAGTGTTTACCAATCATAAATAGGTCCAATGGATTGCAGTACACAAATCACGTAATCCTCTGAATTCTAGTTGACATTTAGTCTGGTTTTATATGAACTAATTTTAAAATTCAAAGCATATTTATGCCAGCTAAAATGCAGTGTATATGTTTCAATTGGAAACATATTTGGAAGCATTTTTCCCCATGCTATATTGATTTTTCTCCATATTAAAAATAAAATGAAGGATCTAAAATGTTTAGTATTTTTATCTTATTTTCAAATATCTATGTCAATCTTTTTCTTATATTTTGGCTTCTTTAACTTATATCTTTTGTGGTATTATAGATAGTTTCAATGCTAGCCTTTCTGTTTCAATCTGGAAAGTATGATGAAGATAGGACAAATAAAATATGATAATTTAAATATATTCATAAAATCCTATATATGCATTTTATGCCAAGTATAAATTATGATTAATGCTGTTTTATAATGGATTTATTGGTTTCACTATCATTTTGGGCATTGTGTTGAAAACAGATTGTACTGAATAATATTATCTTTTGCTGTCTAATACATTACCTAAAAACTAAGTCGCTTTAAAGAATAACAAATATTTTTCATTTCAGTTTCTTGGGGTCACAAATGCAAGGATAGTTTATCTAAGTAATTCTAAATCAGAATTTCTTGTGAAGGTTTAGTCAAGTTGTTGCCCATGGTTGCAGTCATATGAAGACTTACATTGGGCTGGTGTATCTGTTTCCAACATGGCTCATTTACTTGTCTGGCAAGGCGGTGCTGCTTGTTGGCAGGAAACCTCAGATCCTTTCCTTAGGGCAGCTGGCTTACTTCAGAGCGGATCATCCAACACAAGCCACAGAGAAATAAGCAATGGCTTTTTAAGACCTAGATTCAGAAGTCAGACTCTGTTATTTCTAGAACACCCTATTTGTTACACAGATCAGTTTTATTCATGTAGGGGAGTACTACACAAGGAAATTAATATCAGGAGGCAAAAAGGACTATGAACCTCTTGGGAACCACATATTACAACCAAAACCCAAGATAGTTCTCCTATTCTAATTTTGTGGGCAAAGGCTAAGGTATTATAAAATCATAGAATCTCATGGGCTTTACTTAATTCTGTTTAGAATGGAGATAGCTTTTTATTTTTATTATTTATTTATTTTAAATATATTTTATTGATTTTCAAAAGAGAGGTAGAGAGAGGGACAGAGAGACAGAAACATCGATGAGAGAGAATCATCAATCAGCTGCCTCCTGCACACACACCCCCTCCCCCCACTGGGGATGTGCCTGCAACCAAGGTACATGCCCCTGACCAGAATAGAAACTGGGACCCTTCAGTCCACAGGCCAGGCTGACACTCCATCCACTGAACCAAACTGGCTGCGGTGGAGATAGATTTTTAAATTTATGCTTACCTTTTGCTCTCCCCTAAATAGCTTATCCTATGATTAGTATGTACATCTAAATTTTGCTTATTTCATGTTTTTCTCCTTTCAAGACTATGTTTTATGTTAAGTAATATTTTATTAGGCAAAATATTAATTTGTGGTCATAGGTTTATTAATTTTAATACAAACACAAGCATTTTGGGGCAAATAATTTTCAGTGCGAATATTTCAGCGTATGAAAGATGGAGAAGGGAGACATCTGGTACCAACAGAGATTCAATGATCCATAAATATCATCACCTCAGCAATAATTTGACTTAGCTCAATTGGGTGGATTTATATGGGCTACCAAATCCATGGGGGACTTCAAGATTCCATATTTTCCCTTTAAAAGTTCCTTCTTCTTAAGACTAATAATTATATTTTTTTCTCCTAAATAAATTTAATCCACTAAAACGGGTTGAACTATCTTCTGAATGCACTATTGAGTCATGATTTATATTTCTTGGCCAGAACTGTCTCTTGAGCTTCCAACCCTATTTTCAACTGCCATTTGGACAGCATGAGGTACTGAAAATAGAATGCAGTTTGGAGTCAGACAGACATCTAAATACTGACTCCATAACTATTAGCTTTGTGGAACTAGGCACATTACCTCATAATTCTGAATCATTTGTATAATGACAATAATATTATCTTCCTAGCAAATCTAAGAATTAAAGATGACAATGTAGTTATGACAGTGGTTATCAACAGGGGATAATATTTCATCTAGGGGACAATTAGAAAACATTTTTTTTTGTTTTGTTGCCACAACTAAGATAGAGTAGTGCTACTGGTATCTAGTGCTGAGAGGCTAAGGATACTGCTAAACATCCTCCAGTGCACAAAACAATATGATGATTAATATACATGAACTTGACCGAGCAAATGGGTGCTCAGGTATTTGGTAAAAGGTATTTGTTGAGGTGTTTCTTTGAGGGAGCTTTAGGATAACATTAATATTTAAATTGGTAAACTAAGTGAAATAGATTGCCTTTCCAAAAGTGGGTGGGCTTAATAGAATCAGTTTAAGGCCTGAATAGAACAAAAAAGGCTGACTCCTTTAAATAAGAGAGAATTTCTTTGAGATGACTGCTTTCAAACTGGGACACCTTTTTTCTGCCTTTGGACTCAAGCAAATAATTGGCTTTTTCTGGATCTCATTCTGGTGACCTTTGGGCTGAAACTACACAGTTACCTCTCCTGGGTCTCATCTTGCTGACTCATCCTGCAGACTTTGTTAAAATCTATCTATATCTATATTTATAATCTAAGAGAGGATACATTTATTGTAAGGAATTGGCTCATGCGATTATAATGACTAATCCCAAGACATATGTATATATACACATACATCCTGTTGGTTCTGTTTCTCTGGAGAATTCTGGGTAATACACACAACGAAGACTTATCTAGACCCAAATTTCCATAGTATCCAATAAACTTACATATGCATCTAGTACATTACCTTATAAATGGAAGACAATAGCTGAAACTGGTTTGGCTCAGTAGTAGAGCGTTGGTCTGCGGACTGAAGGGTCCTAGGTTCGATTCTGGTCAGAGGCATGTACCTGGGTTGCGGGCACATTCCCAGAGGGGTGTGTGCAAGAGGCAGCTGGTCGATGATTCTCTCTCATCGATGTTTCTAACTCTATCCCTCTCCTTTCCTCTCTGTAAAAAATCAATAAAATATATTACAATAAATGGAAGACAATAAATGTTCCATGAACAAAAGTAATTGTAGTCTTCTGAACTATTAAATTAATTGCATAAATAAAAGCAGTATTATTTCCCAAGGGGTCATTCACTCAAGTGTTTATTAAATGTTGACTATGTGCCAAATATTGTGCTGGGCAGTGGAAATCCAGTTTGATATGACCCAAGACAATTTTTGAAATACTAAATATAAATTAAGTACCATTATTACTATTTAGTTTTTTCTATACCATTTTCTGTTTTCTAATTGAGAAAATATATGGTTGCTAATCTTTCGATAATTATAAATACTAGAGGCCTGGTGCACAAAATGTATGCATGGGGGAGGGGGTGTCCCTCAGCCCAACCTGCACCTTCTCCAATCTGGGACCCCTCAAAGGATGTCTGACTGCCCGTTTAGGATTGGGCCTAAATGGGCCATCGGACAGCCCTCTCACAATCTAGGACTTCTAGCTCCCGACTGCTTGCCTGCATGCCTTCCTGATTGCCTCTAACCACTTCTACCTGCCAGCCTGATTAATGCCTGTTTCCCTGCCAGTGTGATTGCCTCTAACTGTTCTCCCCTGCCAGCCTGGTCGACCCCAATTGCCCTTCCTTGCAGGCCTGGTCCCTCCCAACTTCCCTCCCCTGCTGGCCATCTTGTGGCAGCCATCTTGTGTCCACATGGGGACAGCCATTTTGTGCTGGAGTAATGGTTAATTTGCATATTATTATTTTATTAGATAGGATAGAGGCCTGATGCATGGATGGGGACAGGTTGGTTTGCCCTGAAGGGTGTCCCGGATCAGGGTGGGGGTTCCCATGAAACAGCATGGGCAAGGGGCCTGTGGTGGTTTTTAGGCCAGCCACGCTCCCTGGCGACCCAAACATAGGCTGGAAGCAGATATCTGGGATTTATTTATCTTCTATAATTGAAACTTTGTAGCCTTGATCGAAGGCCAGGGAAGGCCAGGGCAGCAGGAAGCTTGGCTTCCTCCATCACCGGAGCAACCCAACCCTCCTTCTTGCTTTAGCTTGTTAGCTGCTGATACTATCTTGGTTGGGTTAATTTGCATACTCTCCCCTGATTGGCTGTTAGGTGTGGTTTATGGGCAGAGCAGAGGTAAGGTCCATTTGCATGTTTCTCTTTTATTAGATAGGATAATATGTATCATTTAATATTAGAGACATTTATTTTTATGACTATGTTAGAAAAATATTAAGAAAGCCTTAACTATTGATTCTCTTCTGTCCTGCATTCATTATCTTTGAGTTTTTTATTTATATTTTATGCTAAAAAAATATGGGAATATTGATTGATGGCATATTTCCTATAAATTTGACTGTGACTAGCAACCTTGCTGGGTAGAAAATTATTTTTTGCTTGAAACTCTCTGGGGATTGTCCTGTTGTTCTCAACTAGATTTTTTGTTTCTCTATTGATAACCTGTGTTTCACTGCCTCAATGTTTAAAAGTTTTATTGATTTATTTATAATCTTCAGTATGCATAGCTCATCACTTAATTTTGTTAATATACAATGACAATATTTAAATAAAGACTCACTTCTGGTTGAATAATTTTTAATGTTATAGTACTTATAGAAGATTATTTTATGTCTTTCTTTTGAAATATGCATTGAGAACCTATGAGCAGGTCACTATGCTTGCACTAATGTTCCAAGTTCTTTTTTTGTTTTGTTTTGTGTTTTTTTTTTTTAATATATTTTATTGATTTTTGTACAGAGAGGAAGGGAGAGAGATACAGAGCTAGAAACATCAATGAGAGAGAATCATCGACCAGCTGCCTCCCGCACACCCCCCACTGGGGATATGCCCGCAACCAAGGTACATGCCTCTGACTGGAATCAAACCCAGGATCCTTCAGTCCCCAAGCCAACGCTCTATCCATTGAGCCAAACCGGTTTCGGCTCAATGGGTAGAGCCGAATAGAAGGATAGAAGGATATGATTCTTGTACCTCCAAATGTTAGATCCAAGTCCTTTATGAACTTAGAAATTCATATTATGAATATAATGAATATTGATGTATGTTGTAATATACAGAAATATGTGTTTACTTTTTCTTTGCCTAACAGTTTCTTTAATGAAAGGCACCATTGAGAGTATGAAAAGATTATTCTTAACATGGTGAATAAATCATAGGACCGCAAAAAGTAGATATAGTCATTTTCATCAGATTATGTATAATTAACCTGGTCTTTGAATGTAACCACAGAATTTTTTCACATTAAGAACATTGTACTCATTATTGTGTTTTAGTGTTCAAATATTTATTTGTAGCTATACATAAATAAATTCCTTTTTTTATTAAGAATATGACCTCTGCTGAAACCGGTTTGGCTCATGGATAGAGCTTTGGCCTGAGGACTGAAAGGTCGGTGGTTCGATTCCGGTCAAGGGCATGTACCTTGGTTGCGGACACAACCCCAGTGGGGGGTGTGCAGGAGGCACCTGGTCAATGTTTCTCACTCATCGATGTTTCTAGCTCTCTATCTATCTCCCTTCCTCTCCGTAAAAAAATCAATAAAATATATTTTTTTAAAAAGAATATGTCCTCATAGTTATTTACAAAAGGAAAAGCCCAAGAAGATTAAGAAAACACTAAAAACAAACAAAATAAATAAACAAAACACTCAATGGAAATATCTAAAGTAACTGTATATCTATTTTTAACATATTTAATGTGATTTTATTTTACACACCATTTTTTAATCTAATTTTTTAAAATAAAGACTTAAGGGAAGGCAGTTAATTACTAATGAAGTTAAGTGTTCTCACTGATAAGGAAAAAATGTGGTAACACAAAATTTGAATTCACAAAGGAATAATTTATGCATTATTTGCTTTTCCCGGTGCTTTAATAAAGATTTTAATAGAATTATTCAAAAAAGATTAATTTCTTGGGTTTGCACATGTTCTTTATTTATGATCATTAAAAGGCCCGTTGAAGGAAGATTTTTATGGTGTATCATACTAAAATTCCCTTTTTGGCAAGCTGACAAAATCTTAATGTTATGCTGTCTAATTACATGAATTGAATCTAACAATTACTTCCAATTTATTGGGGTAGCAATATGAGGATGGAGAAGCTTAGTGAATTAGCTGTTACATTTTATTGCATGAAATCTAGAAGTATAAGTAGTGAACAAAGGATTTTAAAATTGTATAATATGTTGATGCTTGTGCTGAAAATCAGACATGAATTGCATTACCATTTTCTGAAGGAAGAATTTGAAAAGGAAAATATGAACATATACAATCCCTTTAGCTAAACTAAGTTTTAGTTAAGAATTACAAAATAGCCGAAACCGGATTGGCTCAGTGGTAGAGAGTGGGTCTGTGGACTGAAAGGTCCCAGGTTCCATTCCGGTCAAGGGCATGTACATTGGTTGTGGGCACATCCCTGGTAGGGGGTGTGCAAGAGGCAGCTGGTCAATGTTTCTCTCTCATCGACGTTGCTAGCTCTCTATCCCTCTCTCCTCTTCTCTGTAAAAAAACAATAAAATATATATAAAAAAGAATTACAAAATAACAGTTGAAATTAATATTTCTTAAACTTTTACAATGTTGTATGTTGCTTTTAATGAAGTCAAATTGGTCATTCATTTTATTCATAAAATACACAGATGATTGAAAATGATATTAGGTTTAATAAGCATTTAAAAATGTTTCCGAAGTAATTTAATTACTATGATTACTAATTAGACTGAAAATATTTCCCCTCTAAATTATGTGTTCAAAATATTTCTTTATTTGCTATTAGCTTTGTTTTTATAAATGTCCTTCTAAGTTCACTATAAATCTATCATATTTGGAATTTATTCTGCATAAACCTTTCCCTAATTATTCCCTCAATATGACTTTTATTTCTAAAGTTAAAAAAAGGAAGGAAATAAATTAACTGAAGAAATTATTTGAATGGTAATATTGCAATCTAGGATTCAGGGAGACTTAACTTATTTGCAAACACAAAGCTGAATAGAAAGCCATATGGGTAGAGCAAGGAAAATATTTGAGTTTCTAAAATTAGCACTAAGTCATGCACAGAATAAGCAGAAGTGGAAAATAAATGACACTTATAATTACACCTATTATGAATAGACATTCTGTAAATTGTAAATTTGTAGCATGATCTCTGGGGCAAATGGAATTGGTATCAGTAAGTATTTTCTGACCTCTCCCACATATTTGTCCTGTAACCATTAGGAAATCATTCAACTTCTCTTAGCTTTCTTAAATGAAATTATAAAATCTACCTCCCTCAATTAGGGTTAGGCTTAAAGGCAATATACACTGAGTGGCCAGATTATTACAATCTCTGAACACATAATAATCTGGCCACTCAGTGTGTGTGTGTGTGTGTGTGTGTGTGGCCTTGTAAATGATTTTGTGCACGGGTGGAGTCCAGTCAGCTTGACCAGGGGGAGGGGTCATTGGCAGTTGCCTGGCCTGCCTGCTGGTCGAACACCTGTTCAAGGGGACAATTTGCACATTAGCCTTTTATTATATAGGATATACACTGAGTGGCCAGATTATTATGTGTTCAGAGATCATAATAATCTGGCAACTCAGTGTATATTTTAAAAATGTGTATCTACTTTATTATATGCATTCAATGAATGTTAGGAGAACTTACTACTAGGAAACTTCTTTAGGGTCAGGTACAGGTTGACCAAAAAGTACATTATGATAAATAACTTTCAAATAGTGCAAACAACTATTGATTTTTTGTTTTTGTTTTTTGTTTTTCATAGAATGGGCTGCAATTTAGCTAGTGAAGCCTTCATTAGAAAGTTGTTTGCAACAGAGTTTGGTGAAATTGTGTTGATATTACAGAGAAGGTAATTTGACATTTGACTGGGACATGTTCAAGTTCTTCTCTAATCCTAAAATTGAATCATTTGAGAAAATATTAGACTACTTTGCAGATAATCATTTATCCTAACAGAAATAAGTATTAGAAAGAAATGTTTAAAAGCTGGTGCTCTGGAATCCAAACTGATGTGTTTATACTCTGACATAGTTCCTTCATGATTATATACACTTGGAAAAATTATATGAACCTCTTACTTTCAACTTTTTAAAAAAAAATATGTATTTTTTTTTATTAATTTCAGAGAGGAAGATAGAGGGAGAAAGAGATAGAAACATCAATGATGAGAAATAATAATTGATTGACTGCCTCTTGCATGCCCCACAACTGGGGATCTAATCCACAACCTGGGCATGGGCTCTGACTGGGAATCGAACCAGTGACCTCCAGATTTATAGGATAATGCTCAACCACTGAGCCATGCTGGCCAAGCTGACTTTAAACCTTCTAATCTAATACATGGTGATAATTTCTATTTCAAATGGTTGATATCTTATCTAATAAAAAAGTAACATGCAAATTGACTGTCTCTCCAACATACAAGATAGATGCCCCCATGTGGACACAAGATGGATGCCATAAGATGGCCGGCAGAGGAGGGCAGTTGGGAGGGACCAGATCTACAAGGGAGGGTAGTTGTGGGCTATCACACCAGCAGGGGAGGGCAGTTGAGGGTGACTAGGCCTACAGGGGAAGGAAGTTAGGAGTGACCAGGCTGGCAGAGGAGGAAAATTAGGGGCAACTAGGCCTGCAGAGAAGGGCAGTTGGGGAAGACCCAGATCTGCAGGGGAGGGCAGTTAGGGGCAATCAGGAAGGCAGGCAGGCAAGCAGTTGGGAGCCAGCAGTCTTGGATTGTGAGAGGGATGTCTGACTTCCCATTTAGGCCTAATCCCAAGAGTTCAGGCCCAGTGCACTCTAATTAATAATAAAATATTAACTTAAATATTTAATTTCAAAAGCAATTAGAACAAAAGATTAAATGTGAATATAATAAAGAGCATTTTCTATTTTGATACGTGAAGGGAGAAACCTGTTAAAAAAAATTAAGAAAAGCTTCTATCCTGATTTCTCTAAGTTCATAACTGAGTTGCTAAAAGTCTAAGAGAAAGGTGTCTTCAATGTAAAATTCTCGAACTTGAGAAGATTGAAATTTAAAACTGCAATTGGTTGTCCTCATTGTCTTGACTGTGAAGGAAGAAAAGGGCAATCAGTAAACAGTGAAGCCCTTTACCAAATATGGCACTAATGGCCACAGGTGATACCTAGCCTCACACTGGGAAGTAAATTGGTAGTCAGTGGAGATTGCAGTGCATTGGTGTGATATTCCCTGAGGCTAAAACCAATCAACCACCAGGCTATTCTGTACCCCAGGAAGCCTGAAAGTGGTTTCCAAGGGTAACCTCTTTGAGAGAGCATTTGAATAATCTAATTTGGAGCTTTAAAAGGGGGGGAAATGAGGGACACATCACAAGCTAACTGGCACCATTCCTTAAAATTGCAATAGAAGGACATAGTTTATGATGCACATTTAAACAAACCAATGTCGCATAAGCTATTTAATATAGTGCCAATATAAAATTCAATTTCAATGCTCAGCTCTTTTATCTAAATATGAGTTTAGTTCTTGAAAGGTCACTCTTTCTTTCTGAAAATAATGGAGGGCTCTATTATTGTCCTTAATAGCATCAGACTTTAAAAGGTTGAACATTTACAAATCCTTGTGTGTTAATTATATATAGAAGCTGGCTATTTTTATTTGTGTAGGAAATATTTATAGAACACATATTAGGTGCTACATATTATGATTACTAGACATGGTCTTATTCCTCAAAGAGTGCATGTTACTTTCTTTTAGAGTATTGTGGGTGGTAGGAAAGGCACCAGGTATCTGACTGATGGGGACATACTGGACCCTGATTCAGTAACTTTGGTACTTGGGTTCTGGCTAGAAAAAAATTCAGAGCCAAGATCCAAATTATCAGAAAACATTTATTTGGTATATCACAGATGTAGAAGAAGTGCTAAGCACGAGGAGGTGAAGAGACCCCGGTTCTTATATTCTTGAGGGAAATATTTTTTAATATATTTTATTGATTTTTTACAGAGAGGAAGGGAGAGGGATAGAGAGTTGGAAACATCAGTAAGAGAGAACCATCGATCAGCTGCCTCTTGCACACCTCCACTGGGGATGTGCCTGCAACAAAGGTACGATACATGCCCTTGACCGGAATCAAACCTGGGCCGTTACAATCCGCAGGCCAGCACTCTATCCACTGAGCCAAACCGGTTTTGGCTTGAGGGAAATATTTAAATGTAGAAAAACAAGCAAGAATTTATTGACCAAAGGAAAAGTATACGTAGGAGGGTGAAACAGAAGAGATTAGGTTGGGCTGCCCTGGCTCACTGGAAAGAGAGAACAAAGGGAAAATAAGGGCTCATCATTAATTGTATAAGAACTTGGTCAATGGCATATCTGATGTGTTAAAATAGGGGAGAGGGCGTTATCTCCCCAGTTGCTAGCGGGAGTAGAAAACTTTGGATATCCCAAGAAAAGGGATTTTCAGAAACTCCCATGGGAGGATGTGGTACGGTAGAATGCTTTATTTCCATGGAATTACACCTCTGGGTTTTCAAGTCCCATTTCCCTTAGTCCAATCAGAAGTGTAGCTGGGGCTTCAGTAGAGCTAAAATCAGAGCCACTGTCCAGAGTTTTATCCTTAGTAAAGCAATGTCCATTCCAGCACCAGGCTAGTTTAGCTTGTGTTTCCCACTGAAGTCTACTGGCCCATTGTATGTGGAGGCTGCAGGGCTACATGGTTTAGAAGAAGCATGGGAAGGAGCAAAACCAAAGAGTCCCACAGCCAAGAATCAAGTGCCATAAGAGACAGAATTCCTTCATTTAGGGGATTATGTATTCCCTAACTTTTGTGTGCCAATTCTGGCCAATGATAGCTGTTCTTAGGTGTGATTAGCAAAAAAGTATCTTCTTTATATCACTTAAACTTTACTGGGGCAAGCATATATCTTCTCTTGGTTGAATCCCTTCCCCTAGTGCTTTACAGGGAATATATGGTGGTTTACTGGGGAATGCAAAGTTGCATCTTCCAGGTGAATCTGTCCAAATTACATACCTATCTATGTCTGACTTGACCCTTTGCTCCTTTCCTATCTATACTAATAAAAGCCTAGATGGTCCTCATGCCCTCACATTATTACAAGATGGCCACCCCCACATCATCACAAGGTGGCATCCACAACATGGTCACCATAAGTTGGCCACCAAAAGATGGCTGGCAGGGGAGGGCAGATGGAGCAACCAGGCTGGCCGGGGAAGGTAGTTGGGGGCAAGATCAGGCCAGCATGAGAGGGTATTTAGTGGTAATTGGCCCAGTAGGGGAGGACAGTTGGACGTGACCGGACTGGCAGGGGAGGGTAGTTGAGGGCAATCAGGCTGGCAGGGGAGCAGTTAGGTGTCAATCAGGCTGAAAAGGAATTGGTTAGGGGTGATCAGGGTGATAGGCAGAAGCGGTTCAGAGCATTCATGAAGGCAGGCAGGAAAGTGGTTAGGAGCCAGCAGTCCCAATTGTGAAAGGGATGTCTGACTGCCAGTTTAGGCCTTATGTGATTGGGCCTAAACTGGCAGTCAGACATCCCCCAAGGGTACCAGATTGGAAAGAGTGCAGGCTGGGCTGAGGAACACACCTCCAGTGCATGAATTTTGTGCACTGGGCCTCTAGTCCTATCTAATAAAAGAGTAATATGCAAATTAGCCATCACTCTGCTACACCCACAAGCCACGCCCATCAGCCATGCCCACCAACCAATCAGAGCGACCATGCAAATTAATTCTGACTACTGACTAAGATGGCTGTGGCCACTGAGCAAGCAGGAGGGAGGCTTGGGTTTCCCTGGTGATGGAGGAAGTCAAGGTTTCCACACACCCTGGTAGGCCCAGGCCCCCACTCAAGGGTATAAAGTTTCAATTATAGAAGATAAATAAATTCCAACAGAAATGGTGGCAGCCACGGAGTGAGCAGGAGTCTTAGCTCCGCTCTAGACTACAAAGTTTCAATTATTGAAGATGAATAAACCCCAGATACCAGGGTCTTTATTTGGGTCCCCTGGGACATGGCCAGCCTTCAAACCACCACAGGCCCCTTGCCCAGGCTGCCCCAAGCCCCAAGAGAACCCCCACCCTGATCCAGGATATCCTTTAGGGCAAACCAGCTGGCCCCCACCCATGCACCAGGCCTCTATTCTATCTAATAAAAGAGTAATTTGCAGATTGACCATCACTACAAGACATAAGCTGGCTGCCCCCATGTGGTCAAAGATCCTGCCCCCATGTGGACACAAGATGGCCACCACAAGATGGCCAGCAGGGGAGGGCAGTTGAGAGGGACCAGTTCTGCAAGGGAGGGCAGTTGGGGGTGTTCAAGCCTGCAGGAAAGGGCAGTTATGGGTGACCAGGCTGGCACAGGAGGCAAATTGGAGGTGACTGGGCCTGCAGTGAGGGGAAGATGGGGTCGGGGTGGAACCAGACCTGCAGGGGAGAGCACTTGGGGGGACCTGGCCTATAGGTGAGGGCAGTTAGGGGCAAACAGGCTGGCTTAGGAGCAGTTAGGCATTAATCCGGCTGGCAGGGAAGTGGTTTGGGGGTGATCAGGTTGGCAGGCAGAAGTGGTTAGGGGCAATCAGGAAGGCAGGCAGGCAAGCAGTTGGGAACCAACAGTCCTGGATTGTGAAAGGGATGTCTGACTAAATGGGCAGTTGGACATTCCCCCTAGGCATCCCAGATTGGAGAGGGTGCAGGCTGGGCTGATGGACCCTGTGCACAAATTTCATGCACCAGGCCTTTAGTCATTAATAGCTAGCTAATTATAATGGTGTGAGAGGAACAGAAATAAAAGGCAAAGCAGATCCAAAGGCTTGTGAAAGGCTATCTTCCTAGGGTAGGCTGAAATATTTATTCAGATCAACTTTTGAATTAAAATGGAGAAAAATAGAATCCTACAGAGAAATCTAAATTATTAGATAAAAGTGAGAATTGACTGCTAATACCAAGGATTAAAAGGCCTTAGGTTTAAGGACAGGTCTCTGGTTATGAGAAATAATGGAAATAGCACAGCAATGACCAGTTCTAAAGGAAAGGGTGAATTTCAATGGCAACTTTATAATTGAATGTTCCAAAAACAATGCTGGACATCATATACAAAGAGGAAAAGCTAACACAGTTATCTATTTGGAAGTCTCTACCTTGAAAAGATAAAAAAAAAAAAATAAAAAAAAATAAATAAATAAAAAGACCAATTTACTAGACCTAGGAGGTAAGGTGTTGGAATGATCACAGATAACAATACAAATAATTGGAATTAAGACTGAAGTATCATTTAAGTTAAGGTTTGACAGTGCAGCTGATTTGATACTGAGGTGATAAATAATTGGCCCAAGGTCCTTTTAATTCTTCTCATAAAGGATTAAGATATTGGAGCAAGTCTGAATATCTGGAAATATGCAATAGATAGGCAAGGAACTAATTGCCAAAGAGTGCAAGATTACATGAAATGTTCCTGGAAGGAAAGAAGAATGCTGCTCAAACTGGTGCGCACTTGTTTCTCTAATAAATGTATGGTCTTCACGTATAGCAGATTGTTTTCTATGTAGAAATAACAAGGACATTTATTCCCAAATTAGGCTTTATTCAACTGCACACAAACTTCATGAGTGAGGACGTTTCTCAGCAGGCACACGTCTAGAACTGAATAAGGTATTTTATGGAGCTAAGTGCAAGTTGATATATTTAATACACTGTCTCTTTGGATCACTATCAAGGCTGGCCTACAAAGGAAGAGGGTGAGGAAAACAATTTGTTTGCTACCCTAACACCCCATCTGCTTGTCCCTATTAAACTGGCGGGAAGTTTTACCACATTGCTTTGATGTGATAGCTTCCATTACCAACTGTCAAAAGCTAGTTATCAGGATCACAAGCCAGTAAAGAGTTAAAGAGTAGTGAAAGGAAAATAAATAGATGAATAAAAGAGCTGAAGAAGTACCAAAATCTTAAACCATTGATAATATCTTAGAGATCAGGAGAGGATGATTTAATGTTCTATTTTCCTAAGAATGACAAATTTGTAATTCCCACAGAAATACTTGTGTTTTAATTTTTGTATGAGTTTAAATTATTGATGAAATTTAATTTCTACCACTCATTAGCAAAATGAAAAAACAATTTAATAACAACAGGATGCACTATAAACTAATTATATTTGCAACAAACTTTCTAAGCTAAAGAGAAATTACATTTTAATATTGTGTATTCTTATTTGGTATAATTACCTAGAAAGAAACAGAAGATAAATGTTTAAATTTGTATATTGAGCATTTATATTTCCTAGAAAGGCAAATGTTACATATAATAGGATTATCAAATACTTAAATATAAAAAATTTCCTATTTTTGAATAACTATTTTAAAATGTCAGTACAGTGAAGCCACTTTGTTTCAAATTAGTGACCATTTTGTTAGCCATGCATTCTTCAGGCTGACACTATAACCTCATTCTATATAATAACCTTGTTTTACTTTTTATTTTATATAAAAAAATATAAATTATTCTGAGAATCGAGCCTGCAATCTGAGCATGTGCCATGACCAAGAATCAAACTGTGACCTCCTGGTTCATAGGTCAATGCTCAACCACTGAGCCATGTCGGTCTGGCACATACAAACTTTTTAAATAAATATTTTATTAAGTTTTAACCAATTCAAATACCTGGGCATTTACCACAATGTAGTTATCCACCTATTTGCAGTTATTCCTTATTGTTTTTTCTTTTCTAAAATGTGGTATAAACTAGAATCATTCATTATGCACTCCATTATGACTGATTTATTATGAGCAATATAATATTTTTTTATTCATACATTTTGTTGTGTGCATCAATAGTTTTATCTTTATTGCTGAGTAGTATTCCATTGCAGTTTTCAGTATATGTCTCTTGCTAATTTATGTAATTAATGTATGTATACGATCATTAGTTTTTTTATATTATTTTTTGATATTATTTAGATGAAGTTATTTTTCTAATTTTACTTTTTGGATTGTTTTGTTTGTGTTTTGTTAGTGTATATAAA
The DNA here is from genome assembly GCF_964339955.1 of Pipistrellus hanaki. NCBI lineage: Eukaryota > Metazoa > Chordata > Mammalia > Chiroptera > Vespertilionidae > Pipistrellus > Pipistrellus hanaki. Next base: position 116,104,163 of record NC_140505.1, read on the forward strand.
TACAATCGATTTCTACAAACTTATATGTTTCTAGCTTGCTGAACTTGCTTGTGAGTTCTTATAATTTTTTTGTGCATTCCATGGGATATTTTATAATCTTCACCCAAGGGTATGTCTATTGATTGTGTGTGTATGTGTGTGTGTGTGTGTGTGCGCGCGTGTGTGTAAGAGAGAGAGAGAGAGAGAGAGAGAGAGAGAGAGAGAGAGAGAGAGAGAGAGAGAGAGGAGAAACATCGATCGATTGACTTCAGTATGTGCCCCAACCAGGGTCAGATCCCATCACCCAGGTATGTATCCTCCCAGGCATAGAACCTGAGATCTTTCAATGTATAGGATGATGCTCCAACCACCTGATCTACACGGGTTAGGGCTCCGCAAGATTTTATATTTACAAGATCATATTTTCTAGAAATAGATATAATTTTATTTCTTTCTTTCATTCTTGTTGCATTTTTTTTTCTAGCTTAATGGCTCTAGCTAGAATTTTAGTAAAATGTTCAATAAATGGTGTAATATATGACATCTTGGTCTTGTTTATTTTCTTAGATGGAAAGATTTCAGTAATGTAATATTAAATATGATGTGATCTATGGATTTTTTTTTTGTAATCAGCCTCTATGATGCTAAAGAAGTTTCTATCTGTGGGAGGCAGAAAAATTGCCTCCTAAGATGTCTACACTCTAATCCCCAATCCTGTGAATATGTGAACGTGCTTTATCTTGTTTCATTTATTCCAGAAAGAACTCCTTTACACATTTTGTAGTGCAGGTCTGCTAGCATTATATTCTGTTTTTATTTAACTTTTAAATGTTTAATTTTTCTGTCACATTTGAAAGATAGTTTTGCAGAAGTAGAATTCTTGGTTCACTGTAGTATCTTTCAGTGCTGTGAATATATTATTTTACTGCTTTTGGGTTGCTTTCAGTTTATGATGAAATGTAAGATTTTAATCTTATAAAATGTGATAGGCAGAATAGTGAGCATTAAAGATGCTCACTTCCTAATATAGGAATCCATGAAGATGGATTATATGGGAAATGGTTATCTATAGAATTGTACAGGAAAGGAATTATAAGGAAATGGAATGTGGCTATATAAAAAGGGGGGGGTTAAATATGCAGATGGAATTAAGCTTGATATCAGCGGATCTTGAGATGGGTAGATTGTCCATCTTTATTAGGATGGGTCCAATGTACTTATAAAGATCTTCAAAGTAGGAGAAGAAGGCAGGAGACAGATGCAGAGAAGCATGGGAAGGATTTGTACGGAGTTTCTGGCTTTGAAGATGGAGTCCTGGTGTCAGGAACCAAGGAATGCAGGTGGCTTCTTAAGAGCTAAAAACAGCAAGGATACATATTCCTCACTAGAACCACTGGGAGAGGCTTAGGCCTGTTGACAGACTGATTTTAGAAAGTGCAATAAATTTAAGAGTTATGGTTTCTATAAATATAAGTCAATATATTTGTGTTATTTGAAGTCACTAAGGTTGTCATTTTTTGTATATAACAGCAATAGGAAAAGAATACAGTGTGGGTCCCTTTATGCAAAGAGTTCCCTCTCTATCTTTAAAAAGTTTAAATACAATGAGTTTAGTTATAGGTTTCCTTGAGTTTATCTGACATAGAAGTTTGGTGGTTATTTAATTGTGTAGATTAATTTTTTTTAAATAAAATTTGGGAAGATTTCAGCCATCATATCTTCAATTTTCCTTTTGACCCTTTCTCTAGTCTTCTGGGACTTCCACGATGCATACATTGACACATTGTATAGCATACCTCAAGTTGCCCAAACTCTTTATTTTTATTATTTGGTCTATTTCCCAGTTGGATAATCTCAACTAATTTACCTTCCAGTTCACTGATGCTTTTTTTCTTCTGACACTTTAAATATGTGCTTGAGCTCTTCTAAAATTATTTTTTAAAATTCTTGTTATACTTTTAAAAGCCACACTTCTTATTGAGCCTTTTAAATAATTGTATCTCTATATTGAAACATTAAACCCTTTATGCTCCTCCAGTGACTGCAGCCTGCTTGTTTGCACAGCTGCTCTGAATGTGTGTGTGTGTGTGTGTGTGTGTGTGTGTGTGTGTGTGTTTTAATTTGGTGAGATTTTTTTAAAAAAAATCTTTGTTGAAAGTATTACAATTTGTTGAGGTATTACCCCCATACTTTCTTTTAGGACTTTATACATTATTTCCTTTAGTTATTTGAATTAATTTAAAATAGCTCTTACAGTATGTCTAACATCTGTTTTCCTCAAGAATAGTTTCTATTGACTTGTTTTTTCATGTGTATGTGCCATACTTTCTTCTTTCTTTGCATATCTCATAAGATTTTATTAAAAACTAGACTTTTAAAATAATATAATGTGGAAATTAAATTTCTTCTCCCAAAGTTTTATCATTGATATTTTTGCTGTTGCTGCTGTTTATAGTGACTTAGTTGAACTGTTTGTTAAGTCTCTATTTTTTGATCATGTATGTCTATACAATTATCTGTTCAGTTAGCAGAGTGGTCATATAATAATTAGAGAAGGTTCCTTTAAATGCCTTAAACTATTATTAATAGTTCTTCAGCCTTTACAATACGGTGCATGCCTTCAACACTCAATCAGGCAGTTGACAACTCTGGCTTAGCCTTTACTTCTTGATTGCACTTTCTGCTAATGCTAGTTCTTTAAGTGTTTGGTTTTTGGAAACATTAAACCCTTTATGCTCCTCCAGTGACTGCAGCCTGCTTGTTTGCACAGCTGCTCTGAATGTAAGACTCGTTTTTGATGCTACTTTGGAGCTGGGAAGACAGATGAAAATATAAAATATTAAAATGTCATAGACCTCCTCTTTCTTACCAATATTCTGCTATTTTTCTTGAGTAAACTCCAAGAATCTGGTTTGTCTTTAAATTTCTAAAAATATATATTTTTTCAGTATTATTGTTTTTATGAAGGAGAAGCTATTTGGTGATCTTTACCATCTGCTCCAATACCACTCTAAATTCATTTTGTTTTCTCCATATAGTTATTCAGTTGTCCTGGTACAATTTTTAAAAAAATCATAACAAACCAGCATTTTTTTTATTTTATTGTTTTAATTGATTATGGTCTCACATAATTGTCCTTATTCCCCCATTCCCATCCCAAACCCCTCCCTAGATATACCCCAACCCCCATTGTCCATGGCCACTGGCTAGGCCCATACGTAATAAACACAAGTTCTTTGGTTGATCTCTTCCCCTTACCCCCTCCTCCCTTACTTTCCCTCTGAGGTTTGAGAGTCTGATCACTGGTTCTCTTTCTCTGGGTCTGTTTATATTGTTCATTATTTCCTCTAGATGTGTGAGATCATGTGATCCAAGAAATACCCTTGTAAGAACCTAAACTGCAACAAGCCATAATGGTTATGCTGAGAGGCAAATGAACTGACAATGCCTCAGCATACCAGCAGACAACAGCTGCAGGTTGCTGAAGGATGCCCAGGACCAAACCAGAGACGGGTGGACCTGCATTTCCACCATTTGTCCACCAACCAGATCTGAAATATCATGGCTGGCATGTACACATAAGGAACTATCTGGCATTGAAATTGGGACTCAAAAGAATTGTTGGCCCAGAAAGAAACTCACTATAGACTGATTCATTTGCCAGCAGTTTTTATTATTACTCAGCCCATTGAATGAAAATATATTTATTTTATATGAGTACCTTTAGATCTGGATTCTATTCTCTCTCTATGAATCTACACTGAGTGGCCAGATTTTATGATCTCTGAATGCCTAATAATCTGGCCACTCAGTGTATATCCTATATAATAAAAGGGTAATATGCAAATTGTCCCCTCAACCAGGAGTTTGACCAGCAGGCAGGCCAGCCAACCGCCCATGTGCCCTCCCCCTGGCCAGGCTGGCCGGACCCTACCGATGCATGAATTTATGCACCAGGCCTCTAATATACACTGAGTGGCCAGATTATTATGGTCTCTGAACGCATAATAATCTGGCTATTCAGTGTATATCCTAATGACAATAAGACATGGAACCAGTTGTCCTATGTTTTCTGCCAACACCCATGAAACAGACATTCTAACTTGATAGTTAACAAGTACAGAAAAAGAGCAGTCTATTCTTATTTCTTGACATGAGGTAGTTATTCTGTGCAGATCCTCTGTGTGTCTTTCTTGAATACGACCTACTATTTCCTTTATATTTAGCACAAATTTAAATCATGTAATATTAAAACAGTGGTAACTACTTGTTGCTACTTGCCATCTTTGAAATCTAGATGCATTCAAATGGCTATTTCATCATTTGTAAATAGTTGCTATCTTATGTCTTGGTTTTATGAGTTTTATTTTATAAGTATTATAGTCTTAAGGAATTATTGAAGATTGGGTGCATGGATATTCATTATATCACTTTAATTGGCCTCTACAAGTTAATATTCTGTTAAGAAAAATAACAGAAAACACGAATCACTAGCACAGAGAGCACTATATGAGAAATATATACAAAGTTCAGCATCCCCAGGCAGGTAACCCAATTTTCAAGAAGTATTGTTTTAGTTGTTTTTCCCAATAAGAATCAATCATTTATTGTCAAAATAATACTGCAAAGCCCCTGACCTAAACATTTCATGACTCTCAAACGTAAAAACTTATTTTTGCTCATTCACTTGTGAGTTTGGATCTGGCTTACCCAGCCTGGACCTGGCTGGTCTTGGCACTAAACAATGGACACAGGTCTGCATTCTCTGCCTCTAATCTTCTTTGGAAAAGTGACAAACAATAAGTACTCTTTTAATTGTAAATGACAGAACACAATAGAAGAAGATTAGCTACTCATCTCATTCCAAGACTAAGGTCACTTCTCATCCACTAGATACCCATTGGGAAAAGCAAGGCAATTGTCCAAGCTTCAATTCAAGAGCACAGCAAAGTATACTTTTAGCAATCATAGAGTAAAAATAAATAAATAAATAAGTAAATAAATAAGTAAATAAATAAAAGTTCATATGACAAAGCTCCATGTTTATGGTCTGGAAAACCCTCTTTCCATGGACATGTATCTGTGTGTGGCATGGGTAGGGAAGTGGATTTTAACTGAACAATAATATGCTAACCTTAATCTAAGTAGCAGAATCTTTACTGTGTTTGTCAGAGGAGGTTTACTGGAGGCTTTTTTTCTGTCAAAACCTAACGAGATTATCTTAAATATTAGTCCTTCATAAAAACAAAAACATTTCATTGTAAATGAGTTCCTTTAGTTCACTATAAGAGTAACTTTAGAAGTATATTTGTAATGTGACAATGTATATCAGCCACCTGGCATCTCAGCCTCATTTTCCTTTGTCTTCCTCTAATGTCCAGTCTCTCGAGTTTATTTTTTGCTAGGGTGTATATATTGTTCTGACCAATGAAAATTTAAGTGACCCATTTAAAAATAATAACTTAAAATACAAATAAGGAAACTTTACCCTTTTTTCTTAGCTATGCCCTTCTTTCTGCTTTTATCTAACTCAAATGTCACGCTTGAGAAATCAAGAACCATCTTTCATTCAACCGGAAAGTTCAAAGCTGCAGGCCAGAGATAATTGAGCTAAAATAAAAGTAGTCTGAATATTAATGACATCATAGTGTTATTAGACTACCTAATTCTGGACTTCTTGATATACAAGAATCACATAAATCTATGTGGTTAAGCCACTGAATGTTGGACTGTTACCTGCATCCTAATAAAGTTATATGTAATAAACTTCAGATGAAATATAGAATTTCATGATAAATGTCTACTGATCTTCAATAAGTAATTGGTGTGAGGGTGTTTATAGTAATATCTACTCTTTGCCAAGATATTTTTGTAAAATGCTCTAATTTTTAAAATTAATTTCCAATGATCCTGGTCTGAGTTTCACAATACATTATTTACTTCAATCGGATTACCTTCAAGACATTCTCAATATCTGCCAATAATTGCTTGTTGTTGTTTTTTAAAACACCAATATTTGTGTACACTTTAAAAATAGCAAAACAACTTACCTATTTTCCTGTATGGTCATCTTTCTATTTTTATCTAGTATCTAGTACCCTCATCTTCACAGGAAGACTGACTCCATTTGAAGTCTGATTTAAAAAATTGACTCACTGTATTACACCCCTAGGCAGGTAACCTAGTTTTCAAAGAGTATTGTTTTAGTTGTTTTTCCTAACAAGAATCAATTATTGTCAATTGGTTAGTATGCTAGGATGGGAGTAAATAACAGATGCTATTATTCTGCACAATCTGTTTGTCTTTTTTCTTCTAACATAATAATTTTCTGATCTTTTGCTATATATGTGGCTATCAAGATTTCAGATTATATTTATCAAGTTTCTTCAAAGTTAGGTATCACTCCATGACTAACTTCTAAACAGTGTCCAGAGGCACATGATTGATCAAGCATCCTGGATAAGTCATTGGCAGGAAGTGATATGATGATATGACATTTTATTTTTCGTTTTTCTGCCTTCCTTTGCTTGGAATATGGTTTCATGCTCCAAGCCCCACCTTAAATCATTTATACAAGGGTTTCTCCCAGGGATAATAAAAGAGAAAGTTGGAAGGAGCCTGAGTCTGAAAAGCCTTCAGACTGATTTAGCCTAAATCATGTCTATGCATTTTTTTTTTCTTTTGTTAATCCTCACTTGAGGACATTTTTCTATTCATTTTTAGGGAGAGTAAAGAGAGAGGGAAAGACAGAGACACATCAGTGTGAGAGAAACACATCTATTGGTTGCCTCCAGTAGGAGCCCTGACCAGGGTGGGGGCCTTGGAGGAGCCTGCAACCAAGGTGTGTGCCCTTGACCGGAATAGAACCTGGGACCCTTTGCTCTGCAGGCTGACTCTCTATGCACTGAGCCAAACCAGCTGGGGCTATGTAAAATTTAACATGATAAATAAATAAAATTTTCTTGCATAATCCAATTATATCTCTAATACGTTTATAGAAACCTATATTATAGTTAAGACAAAGACCTTCACCCACCTTTCTTAAAATTATGATCTTAATTTGTTTTGTTTCACACAATATAAATTTTATTAAGTTTATATACATTCAGTAAATAGCTTGTTTACTCTTCATTGGTGCATAAAATATACCAGCATGTGATTATACTCAATTTTATGTATGCATTCTATTCTAGAGGGACATTTGAGTTGATTACAATTTTAAACTATTAAAAATAATGTTGATATATGTATTCTTGCAGATTTCTTTTGGTACACATTTGTACCCACTTCTTTTGGTTATATATGCAGGTATATAAATTCTGGATAATAGGGTAATCATATTCAATTTCAGCAGATAATGAGAGTGTTCAAACATACCAACGAGTATGAGAGTGACAGTTACTCTATATCTTACTAGGAATTGTCAGGTTTTTAATTTTAGCTATTGTGACAACTCTTTGTGAATTACATTTGATTGACTTAATAGATAATGAATTCTAATATCTTCTTCATATTTTTTGGCCATTTGAAGTACCATTTTACACTTCCTTATTTTGAACTGCATTGTTTATACTTCTCTTATTAATTTGTAGAAATTTTAATAACATTAGTTCTTTGTTAGATATGTACATTGCCAATATATTTTTCACTCTGAGGATTTTTTTAAATAGTAAAATTTATTTTTTAGAGCAGATTTAGTTTTACATAAAAGTTAAGCAGAACCTACACAGAGTTTCCATTATCCTCCATCCTGCACCAAACAGAGCTTTTCCTGTGAACCAACTAATATCTTGCATCACTTGTTCCAATTGATGAGCCAATATTGATGCACATATATTATTAACTGCAATAATATATGTGTACCAATATATTAAATCATACTCTACATTGGGTTACACTTTTTGTGTTTTATATGTATCTGTCATTGCAGTACAATCTCACTGCTCTAAATGTCCCATGTTCTACCTATTGATCCTTCCTTTTCTCCTCAAAGTTTCTATCAATCACTAATATTTTCACTCTGCAATTTGTCTTTTTCCAGATGTCCACAGAGAAACATACCGTATATAGCCTTTTCAAAGTGTGACTTACTTTACTTAGCAATAGATTCAATTTTATTTCATGTGTTAGTGAAGTCAGCATGTTTGTATATGATAAGATTATATAATACCGGTATGTTATATATTATATGTTATAACATATACCAGAGGCCTGGTGCACAAAATTCGTGCACTGGGGGTCAGGGGTCCCTCAGCCTGGCCTGCACCCTCTTGCAGTCTAGGACCCCTCAAGGGACATCCCTTTCGCAGTCCAGTACCCCTTGCTCCTTACTGTCTACCTGCTCGCTGCTCCTTACCTCTCAGCTCACTGCTCCTTAGCAATGCCATGGAGGAGGGAGAGGCTCCCCTCCAATGCTCACCAGCCATGAGCCGGGCTTCTGGGTAAGCGGTGCTCCCCTGTGGGAGTGCACTGATCACCAGGAGGCAGCTCCTGAATTAAGCATCTGCCCCCTGATGGTCAGTGCGCATCATAGTGATTGGTTGTTCTGGTCATTCCACCACAATGGTTGCTTATGTTTTTATTATATAGATATCACTACAATTATATATATAGTTACCTCACAATTTCACACACACATAGAGAGATATCCATATTTAGATTGGTTGTCTATTCTAAGGCAATCATTATAACCACAGACTATTTTTTTTAAGTCTTAACCAAGACACACACAAAAAGAAAAAGAGAAAATACATCTTCCCAAGAAAATTATGATGGCATTATACTAAGAAAAAGGAAATCATGCAACAAAACAGACAACTACAAACTACTAGTATAACGATAAATATTATGTTCATAAGCAGAGGTTGGAGAAAAGATTATTCAAACACAGAAAATCATTTGATATTTATATCCTTGGAATTTTATGGAAAATAAGTAAACAGGGTAAAGGTGAGAGGGTCAGTTTTCTGAGGTAGAGAATTCATACAGGAGGGCTACAGGGGTTGGAAGTGAAAAATGAACACCCTCATGCTAATTAGGAATAGTAGCACACATTCCTAAACCTTCATAAACCTTTGTAAAAAGGCTTTTGTAGAAAGAGCAAGCACTTTCACAGAAGAAACATTATAACCTGAGTAATATGTAACCTGGAAGCTCAATACTCGTAAGTTATCTGACGTTCTGAGAATGGCCCCAGCTTCCTCTAGGTGTATCCTGAAACTTTGATATGCCATATAGCTTCTAATTTAACTGACTAGAGATAAAGGTGTTCAAAATGGTTAAGAGTACAGGATCAGAATTCATTCCTAGTCAATTGGGATTTGATTAGGTCTCTCTGTGCTAGCACTAAATATTACAAATTTATGTCCCAATGAGAATAAACATTACCGTTTACTTCTTTTTAACATTATTATTCAGTTACTATGGTGTAAAACATTGATAAAGGCATAATTTACATGCAATTTCTCTTCTTCTGGTCAAAGCATTAAAGATGCTGCATTAATTTTAAAATTACATGGTTCATAGGTATATAGTCCTAAGAGGCTAATTAATCAATGCTTAATTTTTTGACAATTTTTTTAGTGGCAACTTGGTTTTATTAATGACAAAAATAATGCTGGAAGGAATCAAGTAATTTGAAATCAATTATAAGAAAGTGCACATTTTGAATTCAAAATACTGGTAATTAACTAAATCCTCAGCTATTATAGCCATCTAAATTTTATCAGAAACACTTAAATTTTTATAATATCCAATATTTAAAAAGCTGTGTGATGTGTTTAAAATGTGAATGCCTTTTACCTTTAATTAGAGACTAAGTAGAGGAGATAACATTTAATTATCTTTTTCTTCTGAGAATAAAAATACTGATACCTACCATTAAATTAGATCTGTTTGCTAGGGTTATTTTAAAAGCTTCATCAATATAACTTTATGAGAGACCCACACAGTAGTATCTACTTTTTTAGCATGAACTTCAGTGTCTATAAAAATTCTCAGAGCAATTACATAATTCATGAAATGTTTAAAAGCATTCAATGGTGAATATTTTCAAATGGCTAAATGGTGACCTCTATTATACTGAGCCAAGTACCTAAAGAAATGTTTTTCCATAAAACCTTTTTTTTTCATTTTTACTTTTTAAAAAATTTTTATTAAGGTATTATATGTGTACATATCTTACCACTGACCTCCTGCTACCCCACTCCCATACATGCCCTCACCCCACAGTTATGAGTCCATTGGTTATGCTTATTGTGTTTATCTTTAAATAAAACCTCAGCCCTAACTGGTTTGGCTCAGTGGATAGAGCATTGGCCTGAGGACTGCAGGGTCCCAGGTTCAATTCCTGACAAGAGCATGTACCTTGGTTGCAGGCACATCCCCAATAAGGGTGTGCAGGAAGCAGCTGATCAATGTTTCTCTTTCACCAATGTTTCTAACTCTCTATCCCTTTCCCTTCATCTCTGTGAAAAATCAATAAAGTATATTAAAAAATAAATAGAACTTCATGTACATGTAAATATTTATTGTATGATTTTCAATGCAATCAGGACTGTTAACATTTTTCAAATGGGTAGCTTCCATTTCTTGAAAACAATATATTTTATTGAATAAAAACCAAAAACACATTTATTTTATTTTCATATATATTTAAAAGCCCATAAAAATGTTATTAAGCCAAAACCGGTTTGGCTCAGTGGCAGAGCTTCGGTCTTTGGACTGAAGGATCCTGGGTTCGATTCCGGTCAGGGGCATGTACGTTGGTTGCGGGCACATCTCCGGTAGGGGGTGTGCAAGAGGCAGCTGGTCGATGTTTCTTTCTCATCGACGTTTCTAGCTCTCTATCTCTCTCCCTTCCTCTTTGTAAAAAATCAATAAAATATATTTTTTTTAAATGTTATTAAGTCACCACATAATTTTAGCTATTGCCATTCATGTTTCTGTATTTTGTACTTTATTCCTAAAAAAAAATTGAGAAAGTGAATCACAATATTTTATGCAACCATTATTTTTTTTCTTTTAGTTATAGTGCTAGCAATCAATCTTATTATACTTATTATAAATATCAATTTATTGAGTGGTTTCAGTGAGATAATTATGAGACAAGTTCTATTAAGTATGACAAATTACATTAAAAAAATGGGCTTGGATATCTGAGAGATCAAGCCATCAAAATTATCATCTTGTTCATAAGGTGCTTAGCAAAAGAGTACTTATTTTTTTCACTATTATCTTTTATGATTTGTGCTTTTTTGTACATGATTTATAAAATACCTTTTTATCCTGATTCCAAAATTTTCTAAAATATTTTTCTAACAGTCTAATTTTTAAAATTATAATTGTTATTTTGATTTAATATTGTGTAATAATTCAGTTTAGTAAAACTAGATATTTTGTGATGGCAGGTAAAGGAAGAAATAGAACTGAAAACTAGAAACAATTCAACACCTAAAACAATATTAATTTTTATAATAAATATTTGAATTTTATCTTGGATTTCAATTATGTGGGTAAAAAATTGCTGGAGGGTGATATTGGGACAGGCAAAAACTTTTATTTGTTTTACTTTTTAAGTAAATATTTATTTATTTTTAAATATCTTTTTTATTGATTTCAGAAAGGAAGGGAGAAGGAGAGAGAGATAGAAACATCAATGATGAGAGGCAATCATTGATCAGCTGCCTCCTGCATGCCCCCAACTGGTGATCTAACCCACCACCCAAACATGTGCCCCTGACCAGATTGGAGCTTGGGACCCTTCAGTCCACAGGCCAATGCTCTATCCACTGAGCCATACCAGGTAGGGCTTACATTTATTTTTACTGTTGAAATTATTACAGATGTCCCCCACTGTCTCCTCTTTGCCCCACCTCTGTTTGGTTCTTGCCTCACCCCAGGCCTTCACTTCACTGTGTCCATATATATGCATATAACTTATTTGGTTAATCTCTTTCCATCCCAACTCCCCACTTCCCTCTGAGATGTCAGTCTGTTGCAGACTTCGATGTCTCTGGACATATTTTCTTCATCAATTTATTTTGTTCATTAGATTCAACATATAAGTGATATATATGATATTTGTCTTTCTCTGACTGGCTCATTTCATTTGGCATAATACTCTCCAGGTCCCTACAGGCTGTCTTAAAGGGTAAAAGATCCTTCTTTTGTGTATTCCATGACACAAACAACACAGCTTACTAAACAAAAATGCATAAACTGTACTTCATAAAAAAATAACTTTTTTATCTTTAGAAGATAGTTAATAAAAAAAATGTGAGTCTTTGACAGAAAATATGCCCGACTGAGACAAAGGCACTTATTAGGTGAATGAAATGTTTTATTATGGTAGCAGTTGCATGGCTGTATAAAACTACCCAAATGGGTCAATTGTACATTTACCATGAGTAAATTTTATTGTATATCAACATAACTCAATAAAGTAGTATCAAAACAAACAAACATTGTTTGTAGCCAAAACAAAGTTATTTCCATATGTGTAGATGCTGCTGTATTCCAAATATATATTTATAGTATTCTGTTGTTAAAATATGAGGTTTTTTTAGAGGTTTAATATCTTTAAAATATTAAAATCATTTAATACATTTAATGCAATACAATTATTTTATTAATTTGGAATAGTTTATGAAAAGTATTTTAAAGTATTACTAATTTACTCTACTATTTACAACAGCTAGTATAACTACATTACTGTGGTGTGGTGGACATTGATATCTCTTAATGTTAAAAAGGTTTCTCAAATTTGCAAGAAATGTGGAAGTAATGCTGTTGTTGAGAATATTATTTAAATGAGAAATGCTATGGTTCCTCAAGGATTTTAGAACTGTGATTCCAATTAGGAGAAAAACCAAAGGTCTGGAGACTTGAAACTATGCAAGCCATGCCATTGAAAATGAAATGTTTAAAAGTTGGGATATGTAAAGTTTGTTTACCTATTGGATAAATCAAGAGAGAAAAAGGAATCTAGGATTTTGTAGGAGGCTTCATTAGGTGAATTGCTCAATGATGTTTATATATTGTATATAGTTTTAAATTTACCAATAATTTTATATAGTTAATTTAACCTTTCTTAATGTGTAGTTTATGAGTTATAGTTAGAGTAGGCTTTATAATAGTTTCAATTCAGAGTTTATTCCTGATTTCACTAGCATTCAAATAACTTTAACATTCAAAATATATTTGTTTATTTTGCTATAAAGCTCATGATTTTAGACAAGTTTTTATGTTTATGTAAACAGACTAATATATGTACACATATATACATATATCATAAACATATGAAGACTTAAAAATATATATTAATAGAAAAGTAGAGAAGTTTGCCTTAGTTAAAGAATCTTAAATGGAACTTTTCATTTAGAGTAATATTTAAAATAATACAGAAAACTTAATTTTTTTTTATTTGTAACTTCAAATTGCCCTAATAATTATATTTCCTTAAAATATAACATTTTAGATGTTTATTAAAACTTAACCCGTGGTAATTATAAATTAGAAAAACTTCACTCACTTTTTATCCATATATTAACTTACTCAGCTTTAGAACTCCTAGAGGAGTGTGATTATAAACATCAAAATTCAGAAATAAATTGTTTGGTAAATTTGGTAAGTTTGTGACAGCAAAAGTAAATCCCCACTCCAAAAATTAAGGTAAGAAATACAGATCACCGTTCTATTATATTCACACCATCTACAGGATTAAGTCAGGTGTCCCAAGTCACCTTTTTGGGGGGAAGTGAATAAGGCTTACATAGATACATTCAAAAGAAGAATACATGTATCAGAATGGAGAGCTGGGAAAAAAGCAGGAATCATGTGTCAGTAACGAATGATTCACTACGTAGGAACAAAACTGTTCTAGGCCCTTGATAAGAGCTTTCTTTCACAGAGAAGATTGAAACCTTTAAACACTGGAACCAACCACATGACATCATTGCTTTTCCAGAAATCGTCATCTTATTATTCTTTAGGGAGAGTGAGGCTTGGCCGTGACACGGGCATTCCAATCTATCTGTCATACTTCTCTTTATAAATGAAAATATGATTTGGAAGTTCAGTTTAAACACAAGACTCCTGTGAGCATTTAATGTCTATCAGTTCTCCCTCTGAGAGATGTGCCTATTTTAAACATTAAGGCAAAACTGAGTCCACAAATTTAAAAATTGATTAATTCATCAGCATTCAAATTTCTTGACAAGAATTCCCAGTGTTTACCTGCTGGGCTCAACTAAAAGCATAACTGACATTATTTTAAATTTATAAATAGAGGCCTAGTGCACAAAATTCATGCATGGGGGGGTGGTCCCCCTCAGCTCAGCCTGCACCATCTCCAATCTAGGACCCCTTGGGGGATATATGCCTGCTGGTCGTACATCTCTCACATTCTGGGACTGCTGGCTCCTAACCACTAGCCTGTCTGCCTGATTGCCCCTAACTGCCCACCCCCCTACCAGCCTGATCACTCCTAACTGCCTCTGCCTGCCTAGATGATTGCCCCCAATACCTCCTGCATGCCTGGTCACCCCTAACTGCCCCTGTGCCAACCTGATTGCCCCATGGAACCTGCCCATTAGTCGTTTGGTCATCCCTCACTAACACCCCTGCTGGCCTTTGTGCCCCGCGCAGCCTGGCAGCCTTTTGTTCAGTTGTTACTATTACAGTGTTGGCATCCCTGACAATTTGTATATTCTTCTATTATTAGTATAGATATTAGAGGTCATGACCTTAGTTTCTGGATACTTTATCAGATTTCCAAATTTGAATAATATCACAGGGTACAGAATAAGGATTTACTCTAAGTAATGTTTATTACTTTTTTTTTTATCAGGCAGTTAATAATTGACAGAATACCTGTGAGTTTTCATTATTCCCATTATAAATGAGCAAATTGAGGTATCTGCTTATTCTCTGACTTTCATTCTTAGATCTGGCATAGGTCTTCTGACTCCAATGTACATTAATTTTTTGTCACCAAGTTTCTTTGTTATTGTGGATTTTTATCTTGGAGCCCACAAACCTATGCTACCTTGTATATAGTTGTGCTTTAGATCTATATTTTTTTAATTTTGATCTCTGTGAAGTCCAAATTAAAAAAAAAGAGGGCAATAGTATGATGATTATTACAATTAATAATCTATATTATCAAATAAATACAGTATTTTAAATTGATAATTATTATTTCAGTTAAAATGTAAAACAATAGCTGACAATGTGTAGTTCTATTATGAATTAAAAATATTTTAGTCCTTTAAATCTGTTAAAAACTTACCAAATTTTGGTATGATTGTGTTATACCAGAGATCTTGTTGCTAATGTATGGACCTAGTTAAGGGAATCTTATTTTCCAAATCAGAATACGAAGGGATATTCTCAATTCCAGACACTACCCTAAGAGCTTCAAATAATGACTCTTGTATTTAATGTTTAAATAAATAATGTTTTTTAAATATAATTTATTGATTTTTTTTTTTTTACAGAGAGGAAGGGAAAGGAATAGAGTGCTAGAAACATCGATGAGAGAGAAATATCAGTCAGCTGCCTCCTACACATCTCTGACTGAGGATGTGCCTGCAACCCAGGTACATGCCCTTGACCAAATCAAACCTAGGACCCTTTAGTCTGCAGGCTGATGCTCTATACACTGAGCCAAACCAGTTAGGGCTAAAGAAATAATGTTTTAAGAAAATTCCAAACAATGGCTCTTCAATTACTATGTTAATAATTCACTTTTTCTTCAAATATTATATTATAAACTATCAAACATGTACATTTACAGATATGTAAAATATCTACTAAATTTTAAGTTGCCAATAGGTAGCACATTGGCTGCCACATCCAAGGTCTCTATTGTAAGTATTTGCTGAATGAATGAATGAGTAAATGAATAAGCGAATTTAATATGCATAAATTTCAGAGTAACATGACAGATTTAAACTAGGTCATTTGTTCTTGAATATATTTTGGTCAATCATGGTTCTATCCTTGTCTTTGCTGAATAAAAGGAGAAATTTGCTCCTGTACAATAAGTAGTGCCATTTAAACTGTTCTGTGTAATGTTGGAGGGTATTTTGAAAAGGTCTGGCTAGATAGGATACTTGTATAAGGAAATAAAGTTAATGAAAAAGAGTGAGGACAATGTTCTAGGCAGATGACTTTATGAGCTAAGGTTCCATGAAAGAAGAAAATATGGGTAAAGAAACAAAACCTGTCAGCATGGCTAATATTTTGTAAGTAACCCCTCTGTCTCGTTAATTCCGAATCTAATGCTATCACAAAATACTTCCCATAATTACATAAATTTCATCATTTGTCTCTTTATTCATTTATCCACCATTTATTTAGACTCTACTATCTATAGAAACAGTATAAATTACTGGAAAGTGCAATGCCAGTCAAGACAAAAATCTTCAGTCTTATCTGGAAAACAGAGAAGTAAATGTCCCATTAAAATGTTAAAGTTTGCCTTTGAAGAAAGTATTGTGGTAATATGAGTAAATGAATTTTAATTGTTCTTGAACAAGAAAAAAAGTTTAGAAAAAAAAATTTTAGAAGAAATAGAATTTTAGCCAAATCTTGAAAGAAGAATGAATAGAGCAGGAAAATGAATTGGAAAGGAAAAGTGTCTAACTGTTGCAAACAGCTCTTTTAAAGAATATTTATATGATGTGCTTATGAAACCATGGTAACTGGTTTGTTTATAAGCATAGAGCACAGAGCAGTGACAGATGAGCTGAGAACAGATGGACCACACACAGTTGATTTTCTTCTGAATGCAGGGAAAGGCTATTTCGAATTTTACAAAAAGAAATGAATGGACTAGATTTACATTTTATCAAGATCACTCTTATGATACCATGGAGAATGGCTGGAAAAGCATGGATGAGCAAGACAAATAAATACATGTAGAAAAATTATAGTCTCTGCCATAAGGTTAAATTTCTTAAAATAAGGAATTTCCATAGGAGAATGGAGAAGTGGATTAATTCAGAAAATAATAGAAAGAATCATTCTCTAAACTGTGAATGAGTGCCTTTGTCTAATGAATAAAGTGGTGTTTGTCTTTACCCTTACAGTCAAAACCCTATATCTTCTCAGTATATCTTTTAAGAAAAACTGTACTTTTAACAATATTTGGGCTTCATATCATTACATTTTCCCCTCAAAAATCTTGATTTACTATAGAATATGAACAACACTTGTTAATCAAATGATATTTTAACAGTTAATATTTTTTAGAATAAAATCCACTTTATCAAATGATAGCATCTATGAAAAGGCCATATTCTATTTTTCTACTTACTCATAATAAACAGAACACCTTAAACTTTTATGTAAGTATCAATATATGTGTGAATGAATACATGAATGACATATTGGGATTTGAACCAGTTTCTTTTGAAATTTCTAAATCAGTATAATTAAGAATAAAAAAGGCATTAAAATGTACATGCTTTAGTAAATAATCATTTATGACTACAATTTCTTCATCAATCCCTGTCATTTGCAATTTTATTAGTAAAAATATGTTGACTTTAAGAAGTGAAGGAAATTAGTTCTGAAAATCTGGTTCCTTTTATATAAGAGAATACTCTGAAAATTCTCTATTTGTAAAAAAGACATTTTTTTGTCATTGCTTTGTTAAGAATTAAAAGGTTCTAAATTCTTTTGAACAAATATATAAATCAAGAAGGCAGGAAATGAAAATTACTAATATAGTCATGTAAACCCAAAGACTTTGATTATTTCATCCCTTCTTATGAGATTATGTTTATCCCAGGAGTTTATTTGTAATTAAAATGAAGATGCATCTACTTTGTCAAGTCGAATAGTATAGAAAATGTTATCACTCTTACTATCTGCTGAGAATTAAATACTGAATGGATAGCAGCATTTAGATTGTCTTTTCAAAGGGTTCCTTGATTAAAATCTAATACCACCTCTACATTTTCTTATTCAAGTACAGTTATAGACTGCTATTTTTATGTAGCTGGTTAAATTTTTATATAAAGTCAAAATAGCATTGTCCACTGCTTACATGCAGGAGTAGTAATATGTTTACCCAATCTGGTAATTCCATAGGAATACTTACAATGCAAAACTGCAACTTATATTGATTTATTTTGTTTGAGAAGGGCATATGTTATTGTTCCTCTGTATGTGTGCAGGAGGCAGTCAATCAATGTTCCATTTTCACATAGATGTTTCCCTTTTTCTCTCCCTTTCTCTTCCTCTAAAAATTAATAAATATTTTTTAAAAATTAGTGTGACATATATATGTATATATGTATACATATATAATAAAATACTATTCAGACTTTTTAAAAAAGAAAATTCTACAGTATGTAACAATATGAATGTACCTTCACCATACTGTACTAAGTGAAATAATCCAGTTACAAAAAAGACAAATATTGCATGATTCCACATATATGAATGAGTTACCTAAAATAGTAACATTTATAGAAACAAAGTGTGGAAGAGTGCTTATAAGGAACCGAGGAGAGAGAGAAATAGGGATAAAGTTTCAGTCAAGCAAGTTGAATTAGTTCTAGAGACCTATACAGCATTTTTCCTAAAATGAACAATATTGTATTAAACTCTTAGAACTGTGCTGAGAGTAGATCTCATGTTGTGTTCTTGCCACAATTAAAAAAAAAAGTTTAAAAATACAATTGTTTTCCTTGAAACTATATATTCTTTAGGAAATAAGGTGAAGATACAGCTTATATAATCTTGAACTTGATGTATTGTGAAGAGGTAGTTCTATTTATCTACTTTCTCAAAATAAAGTGAAAAAAGAGCATTACTTACAATAGATAGTAAGCCACCTGAATCAAGAGCACATTTCTTCACCTGGAATACACACTGTTCTCCTATCTTTGAGAAATGTAGGACCCTTGACAACTATATACACTTACATACAAAATGAAAACTGGACTGCATTTTTAATGATCAAAGACCCTACATGTTTTAAACCTAGGGGAATAGTGTGCATTTTAGAGGAAAATACACACAGAAACAAAATAAATAGATATTTCTTTAAATTGCAAAGGTATGATTTCCCAACCTTGGGACTATATTCTGAAAGCTAGACATATTTCCCCTGTTTGTTTGTTTGTTTGTTTTCTCTCAAAGCATCAAAATTTGATTTTTAAAATTATTTATACATTAAGAAGAATTTAAATGATCTCAAATGACAAGAATTGCTTTATAATTCAATGTTTCCTTAGTGCTTTTTTCAGAATCTTCTTTCATCTAAAATAAAAATCAATTATGATTGTGAGTCTCTTCTGAATTATGTCTATAAATTAGATAAGCATTGATTTTAATTTTATTATAAATCTAACTGCTTAGTTCCATAAACAAGACATTCATTTAGTGTATTGTGTATCAATCTAAAATTGACCAACTGGTAAATTAACTTAAATTCTATTTCCAAAGTTAATGATATAATAAATAAGTGTTAAAAGCATTGTGATGTTCATACAGGGTAGTTTCTAATGTATGACCACTTTTCTATTCTTTCTTTTTCTGCAACTTGCATTTCTAGTATAATTTCTTACAGTCCATTTCACTTTGATGAGATTTAATCATACCTTCTATTGCAGGTAGACACAGGTAAATTTTGAATCAGAGAGTCACCAGTGCTATCTCATGAAGTCATTTCTCTTACCCAGGGTACCATAAATTGCGTGAGAATTACTGATGACAAGTGCCATAGATATTCTGTATCACTGTAATCATTCACTAATATTTTCTTTTATCATTTAAATAAATATTTTTGATTGCCCAAGATATTTTAATTATAGAAAAAATAACTAATACAGCATGTGATCTTGTAGAAGATAATCATTTTTATGTGAATCTACTTAGAATTTTGATGCTATAACTTATCTAAATTGCAACATGAAGTTATACACATACAGACATAACACCACATACACCACCAGCCATGGTCTTCCTGATAGAATATTCTGATTATATTTTAAAGCATAAGAATACTTTAAAATTATGTTAAAATACTTTACTTGCTCTACTCTTTCTTTATGACATTTATTAATTTCTCATACACTATAAACTGTACTTATTTATGTTTACTATTTTAAAATTTTATTCTTTTTAAAAAATATATATTTTATTGATTTTTTTACAGAGAGGAAGAGAGAGGGATAGAGAGTTAGAAACATCGATGAGAAAGAATCATTGATCGGCTGCCTCCTGTATACTCCCACTGGGGATGTGCCCACAACAAAGATACATGCCCTTGACCAGAATCGAACCTGGGACCTTTCAGTCTGCAGGCTGACTCTCTATTCACTAAGCCAAACCAGCTTCAGCCAATTCAATTATTTTTAAGTGATCATTCTGCATTCAATTAGTAATGATTTAGGAAGTGCATACCGTACTATTTCTTGAGACTTATGATAAGCACTTCTGTTTAATTTATCTTATTTAATCAGTTAAACAAAACTTCGCTAGTAAATATTTTATTTCCATTTTTCAAATGAGGAAGCTAGGTTTTAACATATTTAAAAATTTATTAGCCCTAGCCAGTTTGGCTCAGTGGCTAATGCATTGGCCTGCAGAATGAAGGGTCCTGGGTTCAATTCTGATCAAGGGCACACATCTTGGCTGCAGACTTGATCCCAGGCACTGATCAGGGTACATGAGAAAGGCAACCAAATTAATACATCTCTCTGACATCAATATTTCTCTCTCTCTCCCTTTTTTCTACTAAAAAATCAATGGGAAAAGAACATCGGGTGAAGATTAACAAAATAAATACACAATAAATAAATAAATAATAAATAAAGTTTTATTTTTAAAAGAGTTTATTAAAGGTTACCCAGAAACCAGGTAGGATTATAGGTATTTAAAATAAAACAAATATTCTGACTTTCAGTTTATGTTTTTCATTTCCATTACACTATCCCTGTCATACAGTTTATTATTTTAAAATACAATTAGAAGCTGAATTTCTAACTGAATATATATGTATATATATGTATATATATATATATATATATATATATATATATATATATATATTCTTTTAGGATTTTTGATCAGTTAACATGTGTTTGTACATATAATTTTCATGCATACATTCTAATTATTAACTTTTTAGAAAATAAAGACCCTCAATTTATTTTACTTTCCACAATATGTGTGTGTGTGTGTGTGTGTGTGTGTGTGTGTGTGTATATATATATATATATATATATATATATATATATATATATCTGAATAGCCAGATTATGAATTTTCTTCATAAAACAAAGAGCTTCTGTCATTTATGCAGTTTACAAAACCAGCTTAACCTCTGTAGACATGTGTGTGTATTTATAATTTATATACTTAATTACTTCAAGTCAAGAGGGAGGCTTAAACATTTCTATCCCTGATTTCTGTTTGCTAAAGAAAGAAATCTCATTATTATAGTCTATCCTGGAGAGACTTGCAAGAGGATCAGAAGGGGTTATGGAATTGTATAGCAGCAAAGGGATAAAAAAAACAAGCAAACAAAGACTATGATACAATCTTGCTTTTCAATTTACCCATTGATAGAAATTTATGGTTTCTCTTGCACAGTAAAGGATATTATGCAAATTCCCCATAGTCTTAAACAGATTTGGTGACCCCTCATGCTTCAAGTATATTTGGTCTGGAAAGAACCATTGTAATATCTAAAATGTCTAGCATTTCCTTTCATTTGTACATTTGTAATTACTTGTTAAAGGCACACTTTATTAAACCGAAAAGGATTGAGTATGACTCTATCTTATGGAAACAAATTTAGAAAGTCTTAATCATAATTTTAATAATAGAATGTAGTGAGCAGAATTTCTAATCTTTAAAAAATATTAAGCACTATCCTGTTATTTTAATAAATCATCCTAACACTGCTTCACACAATTTCTAAGTGCCCTTAAAACCAGTAGATGAAAGATTCTTGGACTTCTTATTACAAATTTTGTCTCATGTAATAGGTTTGAGATTTTTTCCTCATTTGTCACATTGTTTCTCCATCATTTTCCAAGCATTTCAATATAGCTATTAGGGAATAAATACCAGTAAGACATGTTCTAATACAGGTATACATGATTAGAAGATCTATATCTGAAATTGTAATAGTTTTTTTTCTGTTTTTACAGATTATTTTTATTTTTGGGTAAATATAATTTTCCCATTGCTCCCCGCGCCCGCGCCCCCCCCCCCCCAAGGATATAAAACAAAAACGCTGAACCTACATCTGCCATTTTGCACTCCCAGAAATCTTTCTGTAAAAACATATCAGAAGGAAAACTTCATGTGTAAGAAACATCTACAGTATTCTGGAAAAACTTTTAAAATAGAGGCAAGAGGATTTTATGAAAGACTGGAAGTTCAGTGTGAGGGAAAGGAGGATCAGAGAATCTAAATATTTCAGCCTCTTGGACAATATAATGATAACAATAGAGTGTTGATTAGCAGTCATAGGCAAAACTATGTTTGTAGCAGGTTTTATGGGTGGGTGTAGGAATTCAGGAGTTTAGTTTGGGATACATTTAGTATTAGTTGCCAAGATGACAGAAGAGTATATGCATTTTGAGATAAGAAAATCAATTTTGGCTGGGTGTACACTTTTGAGATGTGCCACTATAAAGACAGAAAATAGAAGTAAGTATAGCTAGGGACTAGAAGAGCCACAAGAGCAGAATACAGGTCATTTCAACATTACAAATGAATAGAGAAAGGTATTAGCTAATTTATATTAATGACAACTAAGATATTTTTTACTTAACTCAAATTAATGTGATCTTTGCAAATCTACCATTGAAATGATTTTGGCTTAAGGGCTATGATACATTTGGATTTCTCTTAATTAATAGAGACTATTTTCCTTTTTCTCAAATGCTACAAAGAAGCTTGGAAACATTATTTAAGCTGGTAGTAGAAAAGATATTTCTCAATCGAACGTAGAGCTATTTTCAGGATCACTCACTCATTAAATGATCTATCTGAAAATTGGCATCATTTTTTACAAAACATATTTAAATTATATATAAATTATACATTAAAATTATAATATATTAAAATAAACTTCTGATTAACTCTGTTTGTTCTTATGTGTGTGTAGCATTTAAAATACAGACTCTGAATGCAATTGCAAATACCCAAATATAACGTTGACATGAAAGAGACAAGTTTATTTCACTATCATATCACAGTGTGAACATGTACAGTATAAAAGTCTTCCCAAAGATGAATGTGATGCTACTCTAGTGTATTCTGGTCTTAGGCTCTTTAAATGTGTCACTTTGCTGTCCTCAACACAGAAGGTCTTTCTCTGGTCTAAGTTAAATGTTCTGACTCCAGCAAACATGTGCTCACTAAACCTTTGGGAAGGAGAAAGATAGAAAAAGTGTTTTTGTTTTTTTCTTTTAAGGACGTAAGTGGGAAGTTGAACATATTGCTTCCATTTGCCTTTCACTGGCCCTAAGATAGGTACCGCTATTTGTCACGTGGGGCTTTAGGGAATGATGGGAAATATAGTCTGTGGCTTCCTAAGGGGAATCACCAGTTCTTTGTATCAGTTTATAAAGCATTAGTCATAGCAAAGCCATGTTTTCTTCATAAGTAAATAAATTATGCTAAAATATTGATTCTTTGTTTTAAATGTAGCAAGTTCACATAAATATCTGCAGATTATTGGAAATTATGCATCTTGGAAATTTATAGACATTATGTAAGTTTAAAAATATTTGGTATCATATAGAAATAAAAATACTTTTCAGTCAAAACTGTAGAGGCCACTGATACAGAAGACCCAGAGTTTGGTCCTTGAGCTCTTTTATTAGGTATTTGACATATGGTAAATCCTAATTGCTGTGTATCTCAGTTTTGTTACCTGCAATGTAGAGTTGATAGTAATTCTAATACCTATCCCCCTGTTGCTAGATGATCTAACAAAATATTGTAGACACCAAGCATTTAATATAAGAAATCGTATCATGTGCATAAAATAAATTATTCATATCTGAGTAGTAAGCTGATTCTTATATCAAAGTCGTAAATTTGTTTGCTAAAAGTAAATGAAATAATATAAGTATTCAGTAAATAATTCATTTTCTTTAAATAAAAGAGAATACTATATGAGAATGTTGGTTCAGTATTGATATTTTTATAAATATTTTCTCTTTGCAGAGAATTAGGTTGAATAAATAAATAATTACTTGGAAAAACTGAATATATTTAAATATGCTTATTTTACTCATACATTTTTGAAGGATCACATCTTGGGGAGCTTAGTTTTATAAAAATGTCTCTAAGAACATCTGCAGATATTTGAATATACAATCATCAAAGTAAACTTTAGTGCAGATGAATTAGGTATATTTGAGAACTTGTATGGTTATTTGCAAGATTGATGGGAGAATCAAATATAAGCAGGTGCATGTTTGAATGATCATGACTTCCATATTCAATGATTTCAATATGAAATCATTTTAGAAATGCAGTTGCAATTTTCTCTATTCCCACCTCTTATTTTTTCTTACTTAAACACAGTAAAATGATTCTTTAATGTTTTCAGTAAACATTTCGCCTCTAACTTCAGCAAGTGTCATTAGAGAAGCAGAAGACCGAGCAGCAGCCCAAGTGATATTCCATGTGGTTAAACTGTCCATATTCTCCAAATCACTTAGTAAACTTTGCTTGACATCATCAGTGAGGCTCCCAGGAAAAAGTAATGTAAAATTACTTTCCAAGTCGTATTGTCTTACAGTTGGCAACACCTGGGAAGAAACTAGATGATGAATCAAACATAAAAAGTGTCCAGAGACAAGACTGGCTAAATTAAAAACTCATTAACTCTATGGTACTGCTTTCTTAAGTAACAATAGTATTTCTAAAATAGCATGAAGAAATGGATGTAACTATCAATCACAAGAAAGATTAAAATGTGTTGATTTAAATAAAGAATTTAAATGTTAGGTTTTGCATATATTTCTAACTATTAATGCCTGCAGACCATATCCTCACTAGATACAGATACAATAAAGGGAGAATTTTACTTAACAGAAGAGGGAAAGTATGTAATGAATTTTTAAAATATATTCATTCAGCATCTAATTATTATGTTTGAAGAAATGAAAACAAACTAAAGAGAATAGTCTTAAAAGAAAATTAAAAGTTCAAAATTAAGATATTCTCAGTGAATCTAACCTTATGAATAGGTCAGGGAAGATAAGCCTGAAAAATTGGTAAGTCAAATCCTGATAGATAAATAGGAGCTTGCAAAGAGAAAATCCAAAAAGGATATTAGAGATGGAGTGTGTTTGGCAAAGCCAATAGCACACAGAAAAGCTTAGTAGCGAAGGAAATTCCAGATGCATGCTAGGGACTGTAGAGAACTTAAAATAACTTGCTAATACTAATAGCATAAAATTGTTCAGGGACATGGGATGAATCATCTACTTTTGGGCAAGATAAGATACCAAGCAAAATACCAAGACTAATATACAGTTTCATTTCTATGAAAAGGTTTTCTTAAATGACAAATATATGGTTACAGATTTGACTTAGGATGGTAAACATGCAATGTAACATACAGATGATGTATTATAGAATTGTATACTTGAAACCTATTTAATTTCATTAACCAATGTCACCTCAATACATTTAATTAAAAATAAAAATGGCTCATTGTATTTTTTAAAAAGTATATTATTTTGTAATTATTTTTATGAAAAATATATAATATATAAATGTTTAGATATTTCTAATATATTTTTATTGATTTCAGAGAGAAAGAGAGAGAGATAGAACATCAGTGATGAGAGAGAATCATTGATTGGCTGCCTCTTGTGTGCCCCGAACTGGGGATCGTGCCCACAACCAGGGCATGTGCCCTGACTGGAATCAAACCTGGGACCTTTCAGTCTGTAAGTCGACACTCTATTCACTGAGCCAAACTGGCTAGGTCAATAAATATATGAATATCAAGTTAACTCCTTGTTAGTTGCCCATGCCTACAAAAAAGAGCAGAGTATCTCAGTTGGGCTCCAGACCTAACAGTGTTGGCTATTGCCATCTTGTTGTAACTATCAGAAGCTGAAGTCTGCTTCCTGAAGGGTATGAAAATACCTTAGAACCAGTCATTGAAGATAGAGGTTCTCCAAGTGATCCATATTTTGTCAGTGTTTTTAATCTCCATCTTCTTCACCACATCTGAACCTACTTTGAAGGCAGGGATCATGTCTTATTTATCATACAATATAAGCAGCTCAATACAAATGTGGTGCCTGAAAAAAACAGGTGCTTGGTAAATATTTGCTAAATGAAATGCTATATATTTTTTTAAGTTTGAAAAATTTCCATGAGTAAATTCCACAGTTGTAGTTCCTTGTGTAGGAGTACAATTGCTAAAGACACAGTAGGTTTAATATAATCCAGAAAAGTCACAAGCCCATTTTATAGTGAACTAAACTTCTGTTAAATCAAGAATTGCATGAAATATCAGTTATTTTAATGCCTACATTAGCTTAAACTGAGTCTTTTACCATCTGTTTCAACTCTTAACCAGGAATGCAAAAAAAAACAAAAACACATTTCCCTATTACCTTTGTAAAATGTAATATATTATATAAATAATTTAAATATAGTTACACGCTCATAAAGTCATGCTGCATGCAGCTGGTGTGGGGCTCACTTCTGCTACCAGCAGAAATAAGGAAAGAGAAAGCCTGCTTATTCCTGACACAGAGTTTCATGCTGTATAAATGTTTGTAATGGCACTGGAAGGTCAAGTCTTTACCACAGCACAAAATTCATTTTTCTCAGCAATGAATTTCATTAAAAAACTATAATTTATCCTATCTATGTCCTGCTAAACTGTCTACTCATTGAGCTCATTTTAATTTCTCTAAGAAATGCCCAAAATTCTGTGAAGTCTCTCAAAAATGGGCATTTGTGTCCCTATTGGAATTCAGAGTGCTCTTTGTGAGTCTCTATTCATTTTACCTTGGATTGTTTGCATTGAGGCATAAAGTATAACCAAAAGTATTGTTTAGGGAGGTTGATTAAAGTACAATCATTGGCAAAAAGGTATTTTTAATGTTATAAACATGTTTTATTTGATCTATCTACACTGGGAACTTACTACAAAAATAATCAACAAGAAAAATAAATGAGTACTTTAGTGCTTTTGTCATATCTATATCCAGTCACCATAATAAACCTGAAAATAACTCTGAGAACTATAATTTTCTGGAGAGCTATATTCATGGAAAGTAAATGAAGCATAATAAATATTTATGTTTTATATTTTAAGAAGTATAAAAATAAGAATTGGCAAGAAAATGTGCCAACATTTTAAAACTTGTTGCATTGTGTTAGCATAACATGTTTTCCCTCCCCCCCTGAATAGAATGACATATATTTGTTATTGAAAATTTATGCTATTTTTGCCATGACCTAGTTTACAACTGACATTTAGTGATAATATTTTTTAGATGGCAAGGGAAATAAGTTAACAGTTTAATTTCTATAAATTGGATTAATGGCTCTTAAACTCTCTATTTGAAAAATACAGTCCTCAGGGAAGACAAACATAACAATTTTTTTTTTTTTTTATTAAGTTAGCTCCTAAGTTAGCTTTAGCTTTATAGAGTATCTTTAAATATAAGACCAGAAGAAATAGTTCAGGAGAGGTGAATATGGTGGCCAGAGGACAGCAGTGAGGAAAAGAGGGTGAGAGAGTGCGGGATCAAAAGGAGAATGTGTGGACATGGGTGGTATGTGCGTGCGTGTGTGTGTGTGCGTGTGTGTGTGTGAAAGAGAAAGAGAGAGAGAGAGAGAGAGAGAGAGAGAGAGAGAGAGAGAGAGAGAGAGGTGAGAGTGAGGGACAGTTGTATAATGCAAGACTTTCAGGGGCAGGCAGACAAGGCTCTTTTAGACAGGGAGCCTCCACTACTTCTGCAAGCACTCTTGGGCAGCCAGTGCTGCCACAGAAACCATTCCACCTTGAAGGACTAAGATGTCGTGACTAGGATCCCAGCCTCTCCACCACCAGACTGACCTCAGATAAAAACAGAGACCCTACAGCCACTCTGGACAAAGACCTGCTACCACAGCTGCAGACTCATGGACACTGACTCCAGCTATCCTGGCTACAGGCTCCTGTGAATCTGGAGTGGGTTCCCCTCCAGCCTACCTTCCCTGTGGCACAGGTCCCACTCATCCCAAGCTGCCCTTGACTGTCAGAGTCGGAAGCAGTTGCTTCTCCTAGTCATTCAACCCAGTCCCTGACTGCCAGTGCACATGTGGCTCTAGCTGGCCATGTCTTCTAGGCACTCAACCTAGCCCCTGACTGTTAGCATGTGGGGCTCTAGCTGGCCATGTATCCTGGGCACCCCACCCAGCCTCTGACTCTCAGCATACAAGGCCACCCCTGGCCATACCTCCTAGGCACCCAAGCTGGCCATTGACTGTCAGTGCAAAGCCTGCTGGTACAGCTCAGCACCTGGACACTTCAGTGACAGCAAAAAATTGGGAGATGAAAAAGCAACCCCCAAAGGAAAGCCCCCAGCCACCCCACCCCCCCCCAAAAAAAAAAAAAAACTAAATGAAACGGAGGCATGCAATATGTCAGAATAAATAATGTCATACAGATAAAAAAAAAAACTGGATAGATGATAAAATCAACAACCTATGTTAGAATCCTAAAGAAACAAAAAAATTATATACATACAATAAAGCATTCTATGGAAGGTTTCAACAGTAACCTAATAGAAGTGTAGGACCAAATTAGTGAGCTAGAAGATAGGACAGAGAAACAAGCCCAATCTGAACAGCAACTGGGGAAATATTTAGAAAGCAGGAGGAGAGCATAAGAGAACTTTGGGACAACATAAATGAGTAACATATGGATAATAGGGATGCCAGAAGGTCAAGAAGAACAGCAAGGATTAGAGAACCTATTTAAAGAAATAACGACAGAAAACTTTTCTGATATGAGGAAGAAAAAAATCACATAAGCACAGGGTCCCAAACAAGAGAAACACAAAAGACTCACCTCAAGACACATCAAATCACGATGGAAAATGTTAACAATAAAGGAAGAACCTAAAGGCTGCAAGAGAGAGTCAGAGAGTTACCTACAAAGGATTTTCCTTTAGATTATCAAATGTTTTCACAACAGAAACACATCAGACCAGAAGGGAATGGAATGAAGTATATATATAAAGTAATGCAAAGCAAGAGACTGGATTCAAGAATACTCTTTCCAGCAAGGCTATCATTCAAAATTGAAGGGGAAATCAGACTGTTACAAAAATTCAAGAGGAATGCACACTTCCAAGCACTTTTTATGAAGCTAGCCTTACCCCAATCCCAAAACCAGATAAAGACACTACAAAGAAAGACAATTATAGGCCAATATCCCTGATGAGCATAGATGCAAAAATCCTCAACAAAATTATAGGAAATCAGATCCAGCATTACATTAGAAAGATCATACACCATGACCACATGGTTTTTATTCTAAAGATTCAAGGCTGGCACAATATCCATAATATAAATGGAATGAATCCCTTTATTCCAGGGATCCAGGGCTGGCACAATTATACATCATATAAATTGAGAGACAAAAATCACATAATCATATCAATTGATGCAGAAAAATCATTGGACAAAATCCAACACCCTTTCCTGATAAAAACTCTCAGCAAAGTGGGTATAGTGGGTATATCTCAACATAATAAAAGCTTTATATGACAAACTTATAGCCAACATCATACTCAATGGGCCAAAACTAAAACAATTTCCCCTAAGAACAGGAGTAAGACAGGGATGCTCACTTTAACATTCTTTTTTGACATACTAACCTGTTTCCCAGTGTCTTATATTAATTTTTGCTCCCAAAGATGCACTAGATCTTATTTTCAGGGGATGTCTTATTTTTCCATGAAGAAGAATATGGTACACATTTATTGTTAAATGAAAATAAAGGAAATTTATTACCTGTATATGGTATGGTAGTACGGTAGTTGTCAACACAAACCAGACAAACTGTGAATCCTACAGTAACAAGAATTTACTCATTTATTCAATGACAATCATGTCATCATCTTCTGGAACATCATCATAACAATCCAATTCCTGAATTTCCTGGTGAATTTCTTGTGACTCCATTTCTTTCAGAATCAGTGGACCAAATCTCTCATGTTTAGCAATAGCATTCTGAGACAGAGCCTGGGGGGGGGGGGGTTATTTTGGGGGGCATGCCTTATATTTCACTCAGAAGGAAACCTGTAAGTAGGTCTTATTTTCGGAGGATGTCTTATGTTCAGGGAAACATGGTAGTAATACTGGAAGAGCTTTCTAACAATCAGACAAAAAGAAGAAAGAAAGGCATCCAGCCGAAACCGGTTTGGCTCAATGGATAGAGCGTTGGCTTGGGGACTGAAAGGTCCCAGGTTCAATTCCGGTCAAGGGCATGTACCTTGGTTGTGGGCATATCCCCAGTAGGGGGTGTGCAAGAGGCAGCTGATTGATGACTCTCTCTCATCGATGTTTCTAACTCTCTATCTCTCTCCCTTCCTCTCTGTACAAAATAAATAAAACATATTAAAAAAAAAAAAGAAATAAAGGCATCCAAATCAGAAAAGAAGAAGTAAAATTGTCATTATTTCAGATGACATGATATTGTACATTGAAAACCCTAAAGACTCCATAAAAAAATTGCTAGAATCAATAAATTTGTTCAGCAATGTAGCAGAATACAAAATGAATTCCCACAAATCTATAGCATTTTTATATACCAACTAGAGGCCCGGTGAATGAATTTATGCACCATTGAGGTCCCTGGGCCTGGCCTGAGGGATTGGATCAAAAATGCCTCTCCATCATTCCCAGAGAGGCCCTGGATTGAGAGAGCGCACAGGATACATCAAGAGACTTCACTGATGCATGATCAGGGTCAGGGAGAGATGTAGGAGGTTGGCTAACCTTGGAAGGGACTGCAGGAGTGCTCCAGGGTGTCTCTGATCTGTCTCCCTCAGTCCCAATTGGCTTCAGCAGCAAGCTACCCTACCAGTTGGAGCCTCTGCCCCCTGGTGGTCAGTGCACATCACAAAGAGCAGTTGAACAGCCTTAGAATATCATCAGCATATTACGCTTTGATTGGTTGAATGGATGACCAGATGACTGGATACTTAGTATATTATGTTTTATTTTAGGGGATAATGAACTCACAGAAAGAGAAACTAAAGAAAACAATCCCATTTACCATGGCAACAACAACAAAAATTAGACACCTAGGAATAAATTTAACCAAGAATGTAAAGGAACGGTACTCAGAAATTACAGAATGCTGAAACAAGAGATAGAGGAAGACATGAACAAATGGAAGAATATATCATGTTCATGGATTGGTAGAATCAACATCATTAAAATGTCCATACTACCCAAAGCAATCTATAGATTTAATGCCTTCCCCTATAAAATACCAAAGGCATACTTCAAAGACCTAGAACAAACTCCCAAAAATTAATCTGGAATAAAAAAGACTGAATAGCCTTAGCCATCTTGAGAAAGAAGAGCAAGTTGGAGGGATCACAAAACCAGATATTAAGCTATACTACAAAGCTACTGTTCTCAAAATTGCCTGGTACTGGCACAAGAACAGGCATATAGACCAACGGAACAGAACAGAGAATCCAGAAATCAACCCCACCCAAATTAAAATTTGACAAAAGAGGCCAGAACATACAATGGAGTCAAGAAGTCGCTTTAATAAATGGTTTTGATAAAATTTGACAAATATATGCAAAAAACTGAAACTAGATCACCAATACACAAAAGTTCAAAATGGATAAAGGACTTAAATATAAGATGGGAAACAATAAAAATCTTAGAAGAAGCCATATGCAGCAAAATAACAGACATTTATCTTAGTAACATCATAGCACCTAGGGCAATGGAAACTAGAGAGAAAATAAACAAATGGGACTACTTCAAAAGAAACCATCAATAAAACAATAAGAAAGTGCACTGCATGGGAAAAGGTATTTGCCAATGTTATCTCTGATAAGGGTTTAATCTCCAAAATTTATAGGGAACTCTTACAAC
This sequence comes from Pipistrellus hanaki, assembly GCF_964339955.1. Taxonomy (NCBI): domain Eukaryota; kingdom Metazoa; phylum Chordata; class Mammalia; order Chiroptera; family Vespertilionidae; genus Pipistrellus; species Pipistrellus hanaki. The sequence goes on from NC_140505.1 coordinate 116,136,275, forward strand.
TTAACAAAGGGAAAATAAACATCCAATCAAAAAATGGGCAAAGCACCTCAATAGACACTTTTTGAAAGAGGACATACAGAAGGCCAAGAGACATATGAAAACATGCTCAAAGTCACTAATCATCCGAGAGATGCAAATCAAAACAACAATGAGGTACCATCTCACCCCTGTCAGAATGACTATCCTCAACAAACCAACAAGTGATAAGTGCTGGCAAGGATGCGGAGATAAAGGAACCCTTGCACTGCTGGTGGGAACGAAGACTGGTGCAACCACTGTGAAGAACAGTATAGCTTTCCTCAAAACATTAAATTGAACTTCCATTTGATCCAGTAACCCCACTTCTAGGAATATATCCCAAGAAATCAGAAACACCAATAAGAAAATATATATGCACCCCTATTTTCATAGCTGCACAATTTACAATAGCTAAGATTTGGAAACAGCAGAAGCACCCATTAGCAGATGAGTGGATTAGAAAACTATGGTACATCTACACAAGGAATATTATACTGCTGTAACAAAGAAGGAATTCATACCATTTGCAACAGATGGAACTGGATAGCATTATGCTAAGCAAAATAAGCCAGTCAGAGAAAAATAAATATTACACGATGTCACTATTTTGTTGAATATTGAACAACATAATCTGATGAACAAAAATAGAACAGAGTCATAGAAGCATTGAAAAGATTGTCAAATCTATGAGGGAAGGTGGAGGGTGAGAGGGTAAGAGATCAACCAAAGGACTTGTATGCATGCATAGGAGCATAACCAACGGACTCTGATGGCGGCGGGGTGTGTGAGGGCATGTGCTGGGAGGTGGGAGCAGTTGGAAAGAGGTCAATGGGGGATAAAGGAGACTTGTGTAATACTTTAAACAATAAAGAATACAAAAAAGAATATGGAGCTGATTTACATACAACCTTATTAACTAATTAAAATCTTTTTGTGGTCAAAATGAAAAAAAAAAATAGTTCAGAATAAGGCCATAGAAATTTTATCAGAACTGCTAAATATTAAGTGTAAATGTTATATTTATAAGGTATATTCTTTAGTTATAAACATAACAATTTCACTACCTACTACACTGTTGGTATATTTTTGCTTTTTTCATTTTCCACAATCATAACCTAAATGTCATTTATTGAGTTAGTTAACATAGACTCAAAATAAAATAGGACAGATTTTTTTTCTAGTCATCTGCTATGACTCCTATCCAATAGTTTCAATTATTTAGAGACCAGGTGTATTTCATAAAAACCCAGGTGCTTTATCACTCAAGATGTTTCTAGGATTGAAGAACTTGAAGTGCAGGTCTTTAAAATCAGCATAATGCCAATACCTTACTAAATAAATATATCTTTAAACCTTAAATATAAGGAATAAACATTTTAAAATAGAAATAATAGGCTCTTTATAATAATACAATATTTGATGTTATGTGTTTCTTTTTCAGATAAATTATTAATCTCTCTAAATCTTAGTTTTATTTCTATCCTGGGAAGATACAATAGTTGAGGGGAAGAACAAAGAAAGGAGTTTCATTTCTATGGTTAATGTATTGGATGCTTCTCTTTAACTCAAACTAGATTTAATCAGATGCAAGAACCATATTATATGGATGATAGTTAGGTAGGTAGGTAAGTAGATAGATAGATGATAGGTAGATCATAGATAGATGAATCTATGCTCAGCTGTTGCCAGACTGACATAATGGTATCAAGGTGTGATTCTTATCTGGGGGTGGGGGGTGATCTTTTTAGAACATAACTGATGATTGGCATATTTTATTCCCTTATGACTTTATAAGTGAGGTCCTCCCCTTCTTGCTAGCTATTGGCCAGAGAATGTTCTAAAAAATGAGAAGTTCCCTGACGCTCCTTCCATAGGCAGTTTATAACATGGCTATTTGCTTTCTCCAGATAACCAGGAGGGAGTCTCTTTACACTACACATTAAAGGATCATCTGATTAAACCAGGCCAACCAGGATAAGCTCCCTTTTGGTTAACTCTAAGTCATCTGATTTATAACATAATCACGGGAGTACTGTTTCCGCCATAGTCACAGAATTGCACACATTCTATGGAAGGGGATAGTTTAGCATGTCACATCAGATTCAAGAATATTGGGGGCCATTTTAGAAACCTGCCTATCACACTAATAATAGCATAAAGCCATCAAAGTGTCCTTCTCACATTGGTGTTTGTCTCTATCTCTTCCTCCCTCTTCCACAATCTCTAAAAATCAATGGAAACAGATCCTCAGGTGAGGATAAAAAAAAAATAAAAGAAAGAAATGTCATATCCTATGAAAGACACATCTTGAAAATGCCTAAAGAACATTGTCTTTTTTTTTTTTTTTTTGTGGTGAAGGGACTGGAGTCCATGTTGATGAAAACACCTTGGCGGCTGGAAAACCAACAGAGGCAGCAGCAGGAGGGTGATGGGGGCAGCACCTTCCCCTGATCATCTTGGTTGCCTCCTGCAGACGGAAGCCAGACTGTGGCTTAAGACATCCCCTGAGGGTTGTCAAATTGCAGAGGGTGAAAATTGGACTGAGGGACTCCCCCCTACCCCCCCATGCACTAATTTCATGCACCAGACCTCTAGGCTTACCTAATAATAGACAAACATGTAAATTGACAGTATATCCATTACACCCACAGACAATCAGCAGTTAGTATGCAAATGAACCCAATAAAGATGGAATGTTAATTTGCATATGTAGGTGTGGAGCTACTGGCTGGGGCAGGATGCCTGCCAGGAGGGGGAGGAAGGGAAGGGGAGGGAGCCACAGGAGCGAGAACTTGGCAGCTCCCAGGTGGCCTGAGAGTAGGGACCTGGCAGCTCCTGTGAGGCCAGAAGCAAAGCCAGGGGGAAGGAAGGCCTATTCTTGCATGAATATTGTGCAACAGTCTCTAATACATACATATATATATATATATGGGGAGAGAGAGAGAGAGAGAGAGAGAGAGAAAGAGAGAGAGAGAGTGAGAGAGGGGGGGATGCACGGTCAAACAAGTCATCTTGTTATTAGTGCATAATATATTTTTGTATGTTCAAGTGCAATGCTTTCATTTACAATGTGTAAATGTCTATTCTAGGCACTTCACATTATCTTAATGTCTTCTCACAATCAATCACAGAGTTGAATATTAACATCTCCATTTCATATATGAGGCAAAAGAGGCATAGCAACAATATTCAAGTTGCATATATTTACATGAATTTAACTCTGTTTTTCTATCACTATGATATCCACATTTTCTGTCACTACTGATCATATATATGTTATACATGTTAGAATAACGTGTTATCTGATTAATGCTAAATCCTGATGGCAGTTTACTTGAATCATATATGAATAGTAGATGATACAGAAAACAGTACTTAGAATTCATAATAGTAATGTGACTGTAAAAGCAATAAGAAAATATTAATAATAAGATATTACTTTATTATTTTTCTTTTAAGACATGTTTTCATAAATTTGCATGCAAAAAAAAAAAAGGCAAGTTGTTTTTTCTAAGTCAGAATCTCCAGAATGAATACAGAATAACATCTGGCTATAATGGCATAGTTTTTTGAGAAAACAAAAGCGTTATTTACCTTGAAAATGTCATCTGGACAAACCTTCCTGTATAAGTAATTATTCAAAAGCTACTTTGCTGCTGGAGCATTTTATCTTTATCTGTGTGATTTGTTTTCATTAACAAGACAGATGAACTATTGTCTTAGCCATACATTGTCACAAACATTTTAAATTCTGCCCTAAAGAGTATATATCACAATGATATCATTATTTTTGTACTTTTAGGTAAAAAGTTTGATTGAGGCATATATATTCAGAAAAGTGCAAACTCATAAGTTAATAACTCAGTGAATTTTTAGAGTAAGCATATTTCTTTAATTAAGTTAATTAATTTAATTAATAGAAAAAATATCTATTTTCAAAAAATGATTTTGTACCTCTAGTAATTATCTCTAGTCATAAAATTGACATTGATTGCTGTAAATTAGTTTTTATCATTTTTGAAGTCAACATAAATTGAATCATATAAGATATACTTTATGTGTTACATCTTTTTCAACACTGTCCTTAAGACATTAACCCATGTCATTGTGTATGACAATATATCAGTTTTCACTGATGTACTGTATTATGTAAATATTTCAAAACATATTTATTCATTTTACTGCTTAGACTTTTAGATAACTTTTAGTTTGGGCTATTGCAAAGAGAACTCATGTAAATAATCTAAGGCCCACTTTTTGATGACATATGCATGTACCTTTTTAATACAAAATAAGGAGTGTAGTTGTTGGGTCATAGAGTAAGTACATTTTCAAATTTAGTAAGTAATGCCAGTTCTTCAAAGTGCATGTGCCAATCTGCCAACCTTTAAGCAGTATATGCATTCCACTTGCTATACATTCTCCCAAAATCTGGAAAAAATGTTTTATACATTTTACTCAATATAATGAGCATGTATTTTTCTGATGAGAAATAAGAGTGAGCACTCATGTGGTATTGTCTACTTGAATATCCTCCTTTGTGAAGTGCCTGTACAAATATTTTTGCCATTATATATTAGATTGTTATTTTCTTATTAATTTTAACAGTAAATTTAATTTTTATCATAAACGTTACTACAGCATATTTGATATAAATTGAATTATGCATATTTAAAGTGTGCAGTTTTATTATATTTGACATATGTATACACTCGTAAAGCCATTAAGACAATCAAGATAATGAACTTACCTTTTATTCACAAAAGTTTTCTTATGACCCTTGCTATTCCAATCCCAGTTCTACTACCTCTCTTTTATAGTCTTCAGGTGGCAACTGATCTATTTTCTGTCACTACAAATTAGTTTGCATTTTTAGAATTTTGTTTGAATGAAATCATACAGTACATAATCATTTGTTTAGCATAATTCCATAGAGATTCATCTATATCAATGCACACATCAACAGTTCACTGTTATAAGGGAGTTATGTAGCTGGTATAGATTTTCAGTTTTGCAAGATGAATATATTCTGGACATAATTGCACAATAATGTGAATATACTTACACTAAATAACTGTACAATTAGAAATGGTTGACATGATAAATTTTGTTATGCATTTTAACACAAAAATAAAAAATAGAATTAAGTAAAATAGTGTGTGTGTGTATGTGTGTGTGTGTTTATGTGTGTTTGTGTATGTTTAGCTCAGACAATTGATGAATTTTAATAAAATTTTAAAAAAGGAAGACTGAATAAAGGTGAGATTTGTGAGGACCTGGCAGAACCAATTGTTCTCTTTTGGTCATGTTTGCATTTTAAAATACCTTTTAGAGAGTCAAGAATTGAGATCAGTAAACAGACAGAGACACACCAGATGTCAGGTTGCAGATGTTCATTTGGTAGTCAAAAAGGTATCAAAACTGTACAAAACCATGGACCTAATTGAGAATAGCTAAAGGGAAAGTGTCTATTGATAAGAGAAAGGACTTGAGGACATGTCAAGGAGTATTTCAAACATATTATTCAGGCACAGGAGGAGGGGCCAGCAAATGAGCCCCAGAATGAAAGGCCTGCAAGTTATGGGAAACATCATAATAATGTGACAACATTAACGCCAAGAGAAAACAATGTTACAGGAAGAAATTACTCATTTGAGTTCAGACGCTACTGGGAGAAAAGGGAAGATGAGATATATTTTAATGGCTTGATGGGTATGGAGGCTCTGTAAGTGCTAATTGAGAAGGAATTGGAAGGTGAGAAAGTAAAACTTTTGATACTTTCCAATGAATAAATATGGTGACAATAGGAAAAATGAGGTGGTGGGAAAGCAAAATTTTTAGCTGATGAGAATGATTCAGTGAGGGAGTAACTGACTGAATGAGGGGAATCAGCATGAGATCCGAGGGGTGGAGGTCCCCTTCCCAAGCCTAAAGCCTGGAAATGGAGGCTGTAGACTTGGGAAGGGGCTGAGCCTGTGATTGGCTGTGCGGGTGAGGAACTCCTTCCCAAGCCTAAAGCCTGGGGCGGAGGCTTTTGGCTTGGGACGGGGCTGAGCTTGGGATTGGAGGGAAGGGGAAAATATCAATGGAAACCTATCCTCAGGTGACGATAAAAAGGAAAATAAAGAAAGAAATGTCATATCTGCCCTAATGGTTTGGCTCATAGAATAGAGTATCGGCCTGCGGACTCAAGGGTTCCAGGTTCGATTCTGGTCAAGGGCATGTACCTTGGTTAAGAGCATATCCCCAGTAGGGAATGTGCAGGAAGCAGCTGATCAATGTTTCTCTCTCATTGATGTTTCTAACTCTCTATTCCTCTCCCTTCCTCTGTAAAAAATCAATTATATATATATATTTTTAAAGAAATGTCATATCCTATGAAAGACACATCTTGAAAATGTTTAAAGAAAGTTGTCATTTTTTCATGGTAAAGGGACTGGAGTCCATGTTGATGAAAATACCTTGAAGGCTGTGGTGACTGGCAGTGGCTACAGCAGTGGGGTGATTGCGCTGACGTTTTTCCCTGATCAGCCTGGTCACCTCAAGCAAAAGGAGGCCATACTCCGGCTTAGGTCCACCCTGAATGGGGAGTGGGCTTAAGCCATCCATAGGACATCCCGTGAGGGCTCCCAGTATGTGAGAGGGGGCAGGCTGGGCTGAGAGACCTCTCCCTAGTGCACGAATATATATATATATATATATATATATATATATATATATATATATATATATATATATATATATGTCCATAGTATTCTCAAATACAATCAAAATCTTTCAATGGGACTGAGATCCACAAATAAACATGGCATGTTCAGTATTCAAGGCTTTAGGTTATTTTCTTAAAAAACATTTGCATTGATTTCTGAGAAGGAGAGGGAGAGATAGAAACATCAATAATGAAGAGAATCATTGATTGGCTGCCTCCTGCACATCCCACACTGGGGATCTAGGCCACTTCCAGGACATGTGCCCTGACAAGAATCAAACCCTGACCTTCTGGTTCATAGGTTGATACTCAACCACTAAGCTATGCAGCCAGGTGGTTCTAGGTTATTTTAATGTAATTAAAATATTTCTTTAAAAGGTTCAGTAGTAAAGAGAAGTTTTATACTTTGTTGAATATTTAAATTCATACTTCTTCCAGGAGATATATCTCATAAGTTTTCATGATTTGCAATATTCAAGATTTATAGACCCATAATTTATATAGTCATAAATTATTTTATTATACTTTTAACTTGTATAATGAAAAAATAAATATCAGATTAAAAATGAAACATACACACACACACACACACACACACACACACACACACACATGCACTCGCACGTCCATGCATTTAATATTTCCAAACAGTATCACTGCTTATAACTACTCATCAGGCTTTATACACATGGGGAACAGGCAAAGATTACACATAGTTCTAAGATCGATGTACTGCTCAGATCATTATAAGAAGTTATACAATTTGAGACTCTTTTTCACTGAGGCTTATGTTTTGATCTAGTGTTCTTGGTAACAGGAATATGCCACTCATAGTTAAAATCAGTTACTGCTCCCATAAAAATTGAATGTTTAAAAATAAGAAAAAAGCCCAGCCTATGTGACCCTTTCATTGCTCCCATAAAAATTAAAAGATGTGATTGTGTTTGAACCCTTTTGAAGGTTTGGGCAAGGGAACAGTGGAATATTTAACGAGACTAAGAAATCCGGCACAGTTGGTCCCAGACTCTAGGGTATGTGTAGGCATTATTGATGTGGCTTCTGCACAGATATGTGCAATGTTCACTTGACTTTTATCAAATAGTGAATAAAAGAGACCTAATCCAGATAATTGTTAGCCTATAAGTAATGGAATTAATGTTGTTAAATTTTAAAATAAAGATATACAGGTGTCAAGTAAATGTATTTATCAATGTTGTCTTGATTTAAAATGCTTTTGTTGTTGTTTTTTGTTGTTTTTCTTGAATCACACATTCAGAACCCAAGAACTAAACATAGGAGTAGAGCTGGAACTCACAAATATTTTTTAACAATATTAATTTCAGCATTAAATAGAAAAACCAAGCAAACAGTAAGCACTGAAAGTAAAAATGTAGAACTGGTCTGTTTGGAAAAGTGTACTAGGGTAACAGGGACTAGATTAAACATGCAAGGGCCATCATGATGAATGTTTACAACACTTTTTTGAGAGCCAATTATACTGTGTTTTTTTGTGTGCAGGGACTGGAGATCAGCCAGATCAGCTGTATGCACAAAGCTGCTTTGGTTTTCCCTTTTCAAACAAGAGCTGCAGAAAACGTTAGAGCAAGGTTGAAGCTTTATTCCTCTCTGGTAAGCAAAGCTTTCTTTTTCTTTGCAATGGTGAGAGTTTGATAAAAAAAAAAAAAAAAAAAAAAGTCCTTTTAAACCATAATGTGGTCAGGGACCAGAGAAGCTGTTCTATGTTACAAGTTATAAACTGTTTTCTTTTCTTTTGAACTATTTTTTTAATAATTCTTTTGGGTGTGTGTTATATAGAAAAATAAAAGTGAAGCAGTAAGTCATATCGCACATATTAAATCTGTATGGGAGGTAGGGGAGTTTGAAACTACACTTCTGTTGAATGAAATGTGGTGTTATTTTATATTTTATACTTGGAATTCCTGGTTAGGACACAGGGAAAAAAAGTCAGTACTCTGATCTATGGCTGAGAGTGAGTCCACATGTTTAAGTTTTCCCCTGACCAATGCCCAGTAGCTCATCTCCATAAAGCTTCAAGAACCCCACCTATTTTTGCCATTGGGTTTACTTGTAGACATTTTTGACTACTCTAAACACTTTTTTATTCTAAAAATTGGAAAAGAGACAATCTGGAAATAATAATTCTGCGTGTTTGTCTGCATATGGCTTTTGTCACTTTAGCTCTATGTAATGTAACAGTGCATACATACTCGTGTTTCCCCGAAAAAAAGACATCCTCCAAAAATAAGACCTAGCACATGGAAATATAAGACATCCCCTAAAAATAAGACCTAGCACAACTTTGGGAGAAAAAAATTAATATAGGACACTATCTTATTTTGGGGGAAACAGGGTATTCAAAATGTGAGATTTTGTTTTTTGCATAAATTCCTTCAACCTGTAATGTGCTTCAATATTCAATATTATCACAAAAATATCTACCTGTTATACAAGCTACCTAAATTTATGCATGTCTAAAATAACAAGAAAATATTTATACACATGTATGAATATATACAAATATTTGACTGTATAAAATTAATTTTAAGTAATGGCAGAATTACATATTACGGTACTGCAATTCTTATAGAAACATCATTTTTAGTTTGCATCCATATAACTTCATTTTCTTCATAAGCATTTGTTCAGAAATCAGTGATGTAAATTTCAAAATACTTTGCAACTAATCAGCTTCACTTAAAGCTAAAGCTATTTTTTAAAGTAAACTTGTCATTAGATTTCTTTTTTCAGTAGCTCAGTCACCTGGGTGATTAAATATTTATGTTCTCTCTCTATCTCTATCTCTATCTCTATCTCTATCTCTATCTCTATCTCTATCTCTATCTCTAATATCTATCTATCTCTATCTTTATCATTCTCTCCATGAGACTTGAACATAAATATGTTTAGGGAATTACTCCAGAAAAGTATTCCAAGCTTCAAAGATATAAGCAACTTGCAATGACAGTTTGATAAGTCATTAATGATTTGATAGGTTACTAATGATTCATATCCATTTGATCATTTCTGTAATGTTTACTGACTATGGACCTTGCTAATTATTTTCAAGAAGAGGAAGTATGTCACTAACAAAAGAGATAAACTGTATGATATCTGTACAGATTTAATGATGATTCAACAAATACTTTTGAAAATAAATAATTTATATTGAGATTTTGACTAAGGACATATAGATAAGAGTATCTTACAGGGTCAGGAAGTCGGGAACAAAAATAAATGTAATAAGAATATTTTGTTACATTTTAAAATCACTCTACCTTTTTATTCATGAGGCTGAAAAACTGTAATAATGGAATATTTTTCCTTTAACCCTTCTTTAAATTATGTGTGCATTTAATAAAACACATTTTAAAGTTTCAACTATGAACATCGTGCTGAAATAACTATAAAGACAGCCCGACGCTAAAAAAAGTTTCTGGTCTAAAGGTGAGGTGAGAAAAAATGTTTTAAAAAGTTGATATTATGTAGTTTCTGCTCTTTAAAAAGTGTGTGTTGCCCTTAGGCACATACAGCAGGCAACAATAGCAAAATGCTCCAATTCCCTTAGGTTCTAACTTTCAAAATTTTGAAGTGAATCTCAGATGAATAAAACATATGCGCACACACACACACACACGTGCTCACGCACACAAAGTGAGGCTAAAATAGATTTACAGTTGTCCATATGGAAAATGATACAATAATTAATAATACAAGAATAAACTGTGATGCATAATCACAATTGTAAATCCACTTTTGCTCCACCCTGTATATATAATCATTTTTACCTTTAAAAACTATGAGTGTTTCCACACATACAGTTATACACAAGCGTGCGCACACACACACACACACACACACACACAATTTGAGAAGGTAGAAAAAAAGAGCAAATAGGACATCTCCTACCCACAGTGAATGTGACACAGTGGGATATCTCACACGTTTTTACTTTCAAGCCTTTATTTATTTATTTATTTGTTTGTTTTTTCCTATCTTTGCTAAGAACACCGCTTTTCCTATTGTCTCATGTCCAGGTTCTAGCTGTTCTTTATGGCTCAGAGTAAAGGCCCCTTTATATTGAGATATATTCCCAGAAACCTCATGCTCACCCAGGACAAAATGTTATATTACACCTTGTAGCAATCTTCTCTATTTATTTATACCATGAAAGTCCTGAGGTCCTGAAGCCATAATGGTGTCACGACCAAACAACCGGTCACCCGTTACCAGGAGGTACGGGGAGCACCTCTCTTGGGTCCGGACTTGTGGCTGGTTCAGTGAGGCGGGCTCACACAGGGTTTGCGGGGCTGGCACAGCAGGGGTTGGGCTCATGGTTTGCAAGGTGGAGGCACGGCATGGACGGCATAGTAACGAAACCATCAGGAGGTTCATGGGGCACCTGTTGTGGGCTGGGACTCCTGGCTCGCATGGTGAGGAGGGGCTCACTCAGGACTGGTGGAGGGGGCTGCATGGCTAAGAGGGCGTGGGGAATGGGCACCTGGCAGGCAGGGGTGAGGAGCATGGTGCAGGTCCCAAGGTGGCGAACAGAGGTGCTCCCACTGAGGAGGGAGGGGCGAGGGTGCACAGGGGAAGGGCACGAGCTGGGAGCATCACAGGGTGCCAGCAGCATCCATGGAGCATGTGAGGCGTCACAGGGCGATGGATATGGCCCTGATGGCAGGGTAGGCCCAGGGGACACTACACACGCACGATTTAATTGTACGCTAGGCCTCTAGTTTTTGTATGAAAGGACTAAAATGTAAAATGAGAAATCTTTGGCAAAAGTTTTTCCTTCCAGATATTGTTTGAGACTTTTTAGAAAGTCACTTTTTATAAAATTATTGTTTTTATTACTTCAGAAATATCCTTTGCCTTCTTTGCTCTCTTGTTTTCTTTAAAAAATTATACACACACAGACACATACACACAGACACATACACACACACACACACACACATACACACACACATATTTCAGAGAGGCTGGATATTGCACCCACAACCTGGTCATGTGGCCTGACCTGACCAGGAATCGAACTGTGACCTCCTGGTTCATAGGCTGATGCTCAATCACTGAGCCATGCCAACTGGGGGCCCTGATGCTTTACTTACAGCTGATTATCTTGCCTTTCAATTCACTGTGAAAACCAAAAGCATATGGCCAGTGCTGTCATGATCTTTATTTTTATTGTTGACATTATCATGGATGTCTTTATATTTTCTCCACATTTCTCACCTCTCTGTAGCCCTTGTTCCCCTACCTCCTTCCCTCTGGCCATCATCAACTATTGTCTCTGTCTGTGGGTTATGCATATATGTCCTTGCGTTAATTCTTTCACCTTCTTTCCTCCAGTGTCTCCACTGCCCTCCTCTCTGACAGCTTAGTCTGTTCCATGTATTCATGCCTCTGGTTCTATCCCTCATGCTCCTTTGCCTTCACGTCTAAAAAGCTTACCTTAATCTTCACCTAACACCCTTTTCTTTTTACCTTTTGTGGTGGGAAGAAGCACACATACTTTTAACAATGTTCAGTCTCTACTTCTGAATTCTCAGGTATTCACCTTAATCTGTCAAGTCTTCTTTATTCCTGATCTTCAGTTCTATTTTCCCAATAAAATCCTTTTCATTGAAGTCTCTCTGTGTTTACTGCAGGTATCTCCGATCCATGACTAGACCCACATGTTCCCCGCTGGATGCCTGTACTCTTTTGCTAATCTACACACACTTCTCTGAGTTTATTTTTCCAATTAATATTTCCCTGGCCTTATTTCCATTTCTCCCCAATCTTTCTATACCTTCATGACACTTCCAATGTTTCTCAGGTTGCCACTTGACTTTCAGGTTCATAAATTCATTGTATACTTTTTAGTTCTCACCTTGATTCCCCACAACATATAAGGGTTGACAATTCTTTTTTGAAACATTTTACCTTTTTCTTGACCTGCAGGGCTTGGGTTCAGGATCTAAAGGAGGGCCAATGCACAAATGAAAATGCTATACAAGAAATAAGAATTTAAAAGGCATTGGGGGCCAGGTGGAGCTTCTTTCTTGAAAAGTCACCCTGACTTCTCAATCTCGTTTGTTTTATTCACTTGAATACACATTTGCCCTTTAACAATGCATACAGGCATATCAAAGGTGAATTTTGGTAAACAGTAAAAGGATTACCAGGTTAGAGAATTACCTCGAGCCACCACTATTTCAACACAAATAATTGGTGCTTAGCATCAACCCTGCTAATGCCCAAGCTCCATTGGCCTTCTGCATTCCTTGGTGCACTGACAATACTGGCAAGCAGTGGCTTTCCTAATACCTTCACTTCTTTAGTTTTTGTAAATACCACAAATACGCGTACACTGTACATATAAGTTTATTATGTTATGATATATGATATATGTACGTATTTAATGGTGAGAGAGTGAGGTATTTGATATAAATCATATGGAAAATACTGAAATACTTTAGGCCTAAAGAGTAAAGCAATACAAGAAACATTTGCCCTAGATGGTTTGGCTCAGTGGATAGAGCGTCAGCTGTGGACTGAAAGGTCCTGGGTTTGATTTATGTCAAGGGCATATACTTGGGTTGTGGGCTCACTCCCCAGTAAGAGGATGCAGAAGGCAGCTAATCAATGATTCTCTCTCATCATTGATGTTTCTATCTCTCTCTCTCTCTCTTTCCTTCGCCCTTCCTCTGTGAATATTGATATTCAGATATATAAAGAACAGTTCTTCAAGTAACAAACTCTATCTACTTAGACTTTGGAAAATAGGCTTAAGTTCATGCTTAATGATATTAATTCCTGAAATATATGTACATGAATATTTATCCCTGCCCGAAAGGCAGTAAGGATGCATACAACTGATATATTTTATCATGCCATGCATGTCCTTGTTAAGAATTGCACAAGTCACTTCTCTTAGCCCTTGAAATGAAATCAACATTCTTACTTAGACTCAATGACTCAAGATCCTTCTTGGTCTTGCTAAGACCAAGAAGGATCTTGAGTCATTGAGTCTAAGTAAGAATGTTGGCCATTTCTCTCATTTCATCTATAACATTTTTCCATCCTCACTGTGCTCCAACCATGTGTGTATCTCTGCTAATCCTAGAGCACAACATGGGCAAACTTGCCATGAAATGGTTACTTTTGCTGTTCTCTGCCAAATCATTATTCCCCCAGATATCCTTATGATCACTCCTTAGAGATCACCTCCTCAGAATGATTGCTGCACCTTTTCTGGCCACGGTCAATCTGTATACTTTTACCACACTTTTTCTTCATATAATTTAGAATCACTTGATATTTCATTATTTACTTGTTTGTGTTATTATTTTGTCTATACCTAAGGAGACTAAATTTAACATTGTGTGTTATCTATAATAATAAAAGGGCAATATGCTAATTAGACCAGTGGTCTTCTAGACATCCTTCCTGACGAAGACAGGGTGGAGAGAAACCAGCATGAGTCCCAGGTGCCTGTGCATGGCCAGAGGAGGGAAACATCCCGGGTCTGGGGTGCAGGAAGGAAGCCAGTGCCGGCAGCTGGGGGAAGGAAGGCCTACTCTTGCACGAATTTTCATTCATTGGGTTTCTAGACTTCAATAAAAACATTTTGATTATGTTAGATCACACACACACACACACACACACACACACACACACACAACACACACACACACACAGACACTAGTATTGAGCAAGCCAATGACATTTATTTTGAAAAGCAAAATTAATTCCTATTAATTTTCATCCCTTCTTCTGAGAAAATACTCTGTTTCATGAAAGAATAAATAAACTTGGTCCATACAAGTAATTTATGAAAATTGTTCTCATTCATTCCTTTTAATTCTTCAGGCTAGACTAGTGGTTAAGGCCAGGAAATCCTATGTTTGACAACGTTTGATTTAGTTTTAATACCACTTCTTACTGTTTGTGAATTTAGGCAATAAATCAAAACTTTCTCATTACTATAATGAACATTTCCATCTCCATACAGTGATGAAGATTAAGTAAGAAAGCACATATATAACATTTATAAGAATGCCTAGCATATATAACTACCAACTAGTTAGTCATTACTATTTTAAATATTTTGATACTTTATCTGAAATATCAGTTGTTTAAATAATAAAGCTCACAGACAACCATGCTGTCTTCCATTTCTATTATCATTGTTAGGTTGATGTTGTATAACATTTCCCACCCCAATTTTACTAACTAACCACCATTCTCACTATACTCTGTCTATATTAATATACACCTTTTCTCTGACACATGTGATTGACACTATGCCCTATACTCAAATGTCAAGTTTTACAATTTCTTGTTCTCAAAGTTTCTCATACATTACTCATTTTTCCCATTTCTATTAATTTATAACTGATTCACACCTTTTTAAACAAATTTTCTATATATTGTTGAAAACTCACTATAGTCATTTTTTAGTGTTTTCCCATGGATATGGGAAAGGAGAGTTTATATATTTTCTAGCAGTAATCTAATGTATCTCCACTATCTAAAGAAATGCTGAAAAATTTTATTCTATTATCATTATAGAAATATAAATGAAGCTACATAACAATGATATCAAGACTATAATTAACCAAATAACATATATTCATAGGCCATGTACATGGAGAATAGTGTGGTGAAGCCCCTATGTTGGGGCTGGGTAGATGAGGACAAAAGGGAGAAGGTGTAAGATATATCTATAATACCATCAATGATAAAAAAAAATGGCTATAATAAACTAAAGTCCTCAGGTGAAAAAAATAAGAGGTCAATATGAATATGTTGGCCAGAATAAAATTAATTTTTCATTCCTGTAATAATCACATGTGCAATGAAAAAACTGTTTATATACATATGCTATAAATATTTCTCCAGGGTTTCCTTTACATCTAAAGTGCTTTTGAAGTACAAAGTATAAGAAAATTAAAAATTTTATTCTATAAGAATTATATATGTAGTTATATCAATCTAATTCAATATATGTTTTGTTTTATTTGGAGAAGTATTTTTTGATCTGGTTAATAGGACTTTCCTAACTTTGGTCAACAAGTTTGGAATGATAGTGTCATTTTGTGATTTTTCTTTTAACAAGCCATTTTGAATTTATATTGGTAAACTTTTGAGGTAAAAAACAATATATTTCCAAAGATTTATTATTTTCTCATAAACACACATATCTGTATATGGAATATATTTTTCCTCCTAGATGTTAATTAGAGAATAAAAATTAATTGAGAAACTACTCTTTAGAAAAGTTAATACAGTTTTAAATGACAGAATAATTTGTAAGATAGCCCATGCATGCAAAGAGTTGAATACTTGATTTTGTATAATTTTTAACAGAATTAACCTAAGCCTTTTCTTTTTCTTTTTTTTTTTTTCCTAGCAAAGTGATATTTATCTTTATATATAAAAGCCTAATTTGCAAATTGTCCCCTTGGGAGTTTGACCAGGAGACCAGGAGTTTGATCCCTCACTATGACATGCACTGACCACCAGGGGGTGGTATAGAATGAAGGAAAGCCATGGTCAGCAGCTGGCAGCAGGGGAAGGGAGACCCCGGTGGGCAGCTGGAGGAAGGCCCCAGCTAGCAGTTGGAAGACCCCGATCAACTCTGATCGCTGGCCAGACCTAGGGACCCTACCCTTGCACAAATTCTGTGCACCTGGCTTCTAGTTCTAATATATAACCAATTTATTTATATTTCTTAACCATAGATATTTTCATACTGTGATTTTTGTCTTCTTATTTACCTTCTTTTTACTTATTTTGCTTAAATTTAGATTAAGAGTTCTAGTTTATATTATTATACATTATAGAGGGTAGAGGAAATAAGCCATTTTAAATATTAACTTTTATCTCTATGTAACCAATTTATTGATTACAAAATAAAACTCATCAAATATACACACTCACTGACATTTCATTGGAGAATATATAAAGTACAGATTTGTCAAGATTTGCTTTCAAGTTGTCTAAATTCCAAAATTATCATCTAAATATATTCTGCTTAAACAAAGACATTATTATATATTTATACATTGGTGCTAAGTTAAAATGCAAAGCTTTAAGCAAATAGCTTTGGGAAATACGTTCAAAGTGTTTTTGGACAGAAACAATGAAGGCTTTTATATTTATAAAAGACCTTGAGGGAGTTTTGTATCAGAGAATGAAAATGCTAGCTACGAGATAAAGAGAATCTGCTATAGAATAAAAATGAATGGTGTCAGAGGCTCTATAAAAATCGGACAGTGACACCCTGAAGTCTATAAGGTGAAATGAAGTGGCACTGGTGTATGGGATATTATTTTTACAATGCATGCAGTTTGAAGTTGCCTGGGTGAAAGCAACTTTAGAAAAGAGGCATGCCTCTGTTGTGCGTGAGTGTGTGTGTGTGTGTGTGTGTGTGTGTGTGTGTGTGTGTTTCTCCCCAAATACCTAAATAGTATTGGCATAAATAATTTTGGATTTCTTAATTGGTTGTTTTGGATGAGAACATTTTATAAATATTTGGCACTTAGGATGAAATGTATATTCATAAATGTTTAGGGGTGATAATCACATTTTAAAAAACAGATTTTTGTAAATGTGATTGTAGTAGAATCCAAGTATAACCCTAAACTCCATGGAATACAGTTTGAAACCCAAGTAACACTGGTATGCAAGAGAGATGAAGTGTTTCCATGACAAAATAAATGTAGGAAAGAAGTATTCAAAAGGACAACTGGAGGTCAGGCTGTAGGCAGCACTCTGTAAAAGCTGAAACTGGAGGTCCTGCTGAGAGTCACTTTGGACACAGAAGTAAATAAAGACAGAAAGGATGCTGCCTGAGTCAGAGGATCTTAGGGATAGAGATGGGAAGCCCGCTTTTATACTAGGTCACGTCTTTCACTCTGACTGTTCTTGTAATTTTGATAAAGATACTAAAACGTACTGGATCTCCACTTATTAAAATGAAAAAAAAATATGAAGAATAATTATTTCCTCACAAATTATGCCAAATATTGATACTGTACAAGGTCTTATAGTATCACAAAGACTTTGTATAGTGGTTCAAATGTTAGTATATAGAATCTCAAGTAAAACTATATGGAAAGACAAAGAGATTATGTTTGTATATATTTGGAATTTATTAGCAAAGGAATTATGATTTTTCTTTGAAGTTGATAGTTAAATCTTGAATTCTGTTGAATACTAAGTTCATCAGGCAATTTCTTCAAACAAGTATGACCTGAAAACCACACATAAAGGTAAGAGTTGGGGTTGGAGATAACCAACAAAAGTTAGTACAAAATGAATTACATCTTTAAAAAGCTAGATAGTTGCATATAGGTTTTTAATTTCTATGTCCTATTTAGTTTTCTATAATAGATTTTTTTTTAATTACTAAACTTAGCCTGGTCATGAGTTAAGTCATCTGTTCTATTGATTATATGAGAAAAATATTGTATGTCAAATATGTTTTTTTTTTTAATTTACTTTATTATTGTCTGCTACTTTTTAACTTTTGAAATAAAATGTACCAATTATTTAGTGGCATATCTTTCTATAAATAGATTTATACATAGATTATAGATAGATAATAGATAATCTCAGATTAGATATACCTTAATTATATGTATTATAATTAAGGGTGAGGGAGAGAGCTATAGAAACATCAATGATGAAAAAGAATCCTGCATGCCACACACTACGATTAAGCCTATAACCAGGGCATTTAACTTGACCAGGAATTGAACCCTGACCTCTTGGTTCATAGGTTGACGTTCAACCACTGAGCTATTAGATATACTTTTGATAAAAAGTCACTGATTTCATACCCTGAAATATGGATGACTAAATAAACATTACTGTTGCTCAGATTAGATTAAATGGTAAATAAAAATATTCCAAAAAAATTAGTATCCAGATTTTGATGCTTTCTCCCCCCACACTATATTATACTAACAGGATTTTCCAGCACACTTTTGTGAATGAGCCAGAGATGGAATTCAAACCTGCTCTTCAGAGAATATTTTTTATGCTCCCAACCCTGCTGCTCTCTGTAATTCATAGTTAAAAATAAGTACATTAAAATCAGACAGTCTTAGTTCAAATCCTAGTTTCATTATCCACCAGTTGTAGAATTTAAGAATTAACCTAAACTTTGTACAACTGCATTTCTTCATCTCTAACATAGAAATAGTAACTTCCATTTTATAGGATTAAATAAGATTATATAAATTAAAAATTATGTTATTCATTACATATAATGCACACTTTTCTATTTCTATCATCTGATATAAAATAATTGAGGTAGCCATTTTATATTATATTAGAGGCTCATTGCACAAAATTTGTGCACTCAGTGAGTGGAGGGTAGGTTCCTCAGCCTGGCCTTTGCTCTTTCACAGTGCAGGAGCCCTATGATGGATCACCCCAAAGAGGTAGGCCCTGCCCATCAGGCTGGGGCTCTGCAATGGATTTCCCCAAAGAGTGAGTCCCCACCCACATGCTGCAACTTGCCAGTTGTTGGCCTGGGCCTCCCTCTGAAGGGCAATCATAGGGCAATGGCCAGGCCCTTGACCAATTGCATTGTACCCATTTAGACGGGCGTGGTACCAGTGGGTGTCATAGCATTGTCATCCGAATGGTTGTTCCATTGTTTGAACATTCAGTTGATTTGCATAATATGCTTTTATTATTATGATTATGTTTTAAATATTCTATGTAAGTGAAAAGATAAATTTTTGTGATATTTTAGAAAGTATGGCTATCGTATATTTCACATTCACTCATGTAAGTGGGATATACTTTTTATTATTGAACAATAAAAATATGACTACTAAGGTTTTAAAAGTTTTATTTTCAGAATTTGTGGAAAGGTCTGCACATGTGCAAGTGTGTGTGTGTATATATGAGAGAGAGAGAGAGAGAGAACTGAGAGAACCAAAAATTAAATAATTTTATCAAAAAGAATGCCTCCATTGGCCAAGTACAGGTTCTATAATATTAGAAACTTTTCCCTTTGAAGGGATAGAAAGTGCAAAACAGAAAATATGTCACAATGCGATAAAATATCTATAACTATAATAATATACACTGAGTAGCCAGAATATTATAATCTCTGAAAGCATAATAATCTGGCTACTCAGTGTATATCTTATGTAATATGCAAATTGTCCCCTAGACCAGGAGTTCAACCAGCAGGCAGGCCGGCCAACTGTCCATGTCCCCTCCCTCTGGCTAGGCTGGCTGGACCCCACCCATGCACAAATTCATGTGCCAGGCCTCAAATATATATACATATATATTTAGTGGCCAGATTATTATACATTCAGAGATCATAATAATCTGGCCACTCAGTGTATATATCACTCCCTGACTCCAGCAAGTGAGTTGTCACAGTCATGACTATAAGTAGGAAGTACATGACCATCTGTGGTCCAGATATTTCCATGAAGAAATGTAGAATGTGAGCATCAGAAGTTGGTCCCTCTTTAAGAAACAACCCTTTTCTTTAATAGAAATACATAGAGCAATACTTTGAGTATGTACAAAAGCTGTGATTGCCTTTATCCCCCAATGCCTTCTGCCCCTTCCAACTGACATTGATAAGGAATGGGCCCATTACATATGTGAAGTGTTTGCATATCAATTGTACCTCAATAATGCTGTTCAAAAAAAAATAAGGCATGGGTACTTGAATAGGACAATGATGTAAGACAGTGAAGCATACTTAGGTGAGTTTCTCTTTGTAACTTACAACTGTACATGTGTGTCCTTTAGCAATATAGGAAATATGAATTGAGAGAGGCTTAGTTTCAGAACCATTTTGGCCATAGGCTAGCTGAATAACCCTGAACAAGTTGCCTGACAAGCAATTTTGTGTCCTTATCTGTATATGGTCAATAATTATTAACCTGAAAAATGATTTTCATACCTAATACTAAAAGCCTGATGCATGAAATTCATGCAAGGGCCTTGGCCCTCCGCTGCTGCAGTAGCTGCCTCTGCCTTGCCTCCCAACTTCTGTGGCTTTGTCCAAAAGAAAGGATGTCCATTCTAATTAGCATATTATGCTTTTATTATTATAGATGTGAAAATTAACCAAGATTATGTATTTTTTAAAATGGTGCCTGGTTCCTTAGAAATGATGAATAAATTGTAATTACTACAATTTTACAATTATGATATATTTCCTCTTCTACTCTTCTCAATAACAAGTAATAAGACAGCAGACTTTCATCTAAATGGTGAGGAAAAGGCAATATAAGATTCTCTATTTTCTTAAGATAAAAACATACACTAATTTTCTAAGGACATTGGTATAGAAAATTAAGTAACTGTCTATGATGAACCACATGCATTGCCTATGTGAATAAGTAGCATACATGGTGTCCCTCTAATACAGAGCATATAGGTTTAAAATAAAACTATTAGTTATTTAAATATGTGTATTGCATTTACATATATTGCTTCTACTAAGGAAAGACTAAAAGGTTTTAAGTTTTTTTTTTAATTTATTGATATAAAACAAATTATTATTAGACCATGGGATAGAATATATTGCTGTGATATAGGTGTAGATTATTACTATTACTCATTTTATTTACACATTTTAAATTATTCAGAGACAGAAAGTCATTTGTAAATTCCCCCTGTAATCAGAAGGAAACTTTGAATACAGATGCAGTTTAATACTCATCCAATTACTTTGAAAAACCCTTAGGTATTAGTAAAGTTAAATGCATCAATACTTCAATATTCCTATTGGGAAAGGCCTCATCTCTTTGATGGTTGGTGCCAGACAGTATCATTGGTTCTCAACCTTTCTAATGCCATGGCCCTTTAATAGAGCTCCTCATGTTGTGGTGACCCCCAACTATAAAATTATTTTCATTGCTACTTCATAACTGTAATTTTGCTATTGTTACAAATGGCAATGTAAATATCTGTGTTTTCTGATGGTCTTAGGCTCTACAGCAGCGATTCTCAACCTGTGGGTCGCTAGCAGGGTCACCTAAGACCATCAGAAAACACATATATTTATATTGCCATTCATAACAGTAGCAAAATTATAGTTATGAAATAGCAAAAAAATAAAAATAATTTTATGGTTGGGGGTCACCACAACATGAGGAACTGTATTAAAAGGTTGCAGCATTAGAAAGATTGAGAACCACTGATCTAGATATTGGAGCAGAAGGTTTCAGAGAATGGATTCAGTGCTATATACAATTTGCCTTTGTCAGGATCCACATCATCAAATCAGGTTACAATATGTACAACAGCTTTAAAAATATCCCACCAGTGTATTTCTCATTTTTCCTGAATCATGAAAGTCTGCATAGTGTAATATATAGACCAAGAGATCTGGAGCCACTGCATTGCTGTCTGAGCTTGAATTCAAGTTCTATCATTTAATGGTTGTGTGGCATTGAGTAAGCTATCTTACCTGTGTGTGCCTCAGACTCATCATGTATAAAATGGATAAAATAATGTTATCTATTTCATTGAGTTGTTGAAATAATTAAGATATTTAATACATATGTTCTTAGAATAGTACCTGGCATAAGTGGTTAAGCTCTATATAAGTTTTGTAATGATGATAATGATGTTCTTGCTCAGTCATACTAACTCTGAATCAATAGTTTTCCATGTTGTAAACGACTGAGCAGACATCACCTAGAACCCACACTCATTTCTCAGACTGACTGTCAAATTTGGTAAGTCAATTGGAGAAAAGATAAGCTTGAACACTAATCATTGAGTATAACAACAAACACTATAGCGCCAAAATCTATATATCAAAACAAAAGTGCTGAGTTTTACACAAGCTAAAAGAGAACACTTCCAGACCCCAGAAGCAAGCTAACCTACCAGTCACAGAGTCTACCACCTGGTGGTCAGTGCTACTGGTCAGTTGGTCAACTGTCTGCCCCATCATAGTCAGTGCACCTCTTAGTGAGCAGTTGAGTGGCCTTAGCATATCATTAATATATTATTGCTTTGGCTGGTTGAACAGACGACCAGACACTTAGCATATTAGGCTTTTATTATATAGAACTAGAAGTCTGGTGCATAAAATTCATGCAAATTGGGGGAAAACCTCAGCTCAGCCTGTATCCTCTCACAATCTGGGACCCCTCAGACATCTCTCTTGCAATCTAGGACCACTGGCTCCTAACTGCTTGCCTGCATGCCTGATCACCCCTAACCACTCTGCCTGCCTGCCTAATTGCCCCTAACTTCTCGCCTGCCTGCCTGATCTCCCCTAACTACCTCTGCCTCAGTCCCCACCATGGCAGCTTTATCCAGAAGGACGTCTGGAATGATGTCCAGAAAGTTGTTTGGCTGTCTGGTTTAATTAGCATATTATGCTTTTATTATTATAGATTGTTATAGATATGCATAGACCATGGACACAGATAAGCCTATGGTGAAGGCCTGGGAGAGGTGGGTATGGGGTGGAGAGGGTCGAGGGGGAATGAAGGGGGCATCTGTAATACTTTCAACAATAAAGATAAATTTGAAAAAGAGAGAGAGAGAGAGAGAGAGAGAGAGAGAGAGAGAGAGAGAGAATATGATATACAACACAAGAGAAGTTGTAATGATCTGGAGAAATCATAGTATACTTCCAGTGATTGCTGGAGAAAAAGGTGAATGAGGATCTTAAGAGAATGGTTAAACTTTCTAACAATCATAAGAAGTATTATAATAATAGTCCCCTGTCTTAGATAACAAATAAGGGGTTAATTATGTTAATACATAGAAGACATGGTTCTGGAACAGAGATTTTTCTGACTTGAACCCACTGTTCCTAAGACTTATTTTTTTCTTTTATATGTTTTGTTTTACTACATATCAATTAACCAAGAATTATAAGTTCTCAAAAAAACAAAACAAAAAAACTCATTTTATTTTTTTATTTCTGACATGCAAACATAAATATTCAGGTAAATTTTCATGATTTGATCATCTAAATAACTTTAATTTCCATATGATTTTAGTAAAAGTAGAAAATTCTATATTCAGAAAACTTAGATTCTTTATTTTTATATTTATTTTACCTACATCTTTGACACGTTTTTTCTACGTATCTACCTTGTATGGTTTATGAGCCTAAATAGACACATATTTAAAATGGGAAGATTCTCACTTGGAATTTCCTTTTATCAAGAGTGAAAAGAATAATGCTAATAATTTTCAATATAATAGGGATGCATATTTAAACACACCACAATTTGTATTTTTCTGGTTTTCACATTCTCTACTATTGTAAGGCACTTGCAGAGTTATTGAACTTGTATTTACATTAAAATGTAATTTCATTATAACATACTCCTATACATACAGACATGCACAGATTTATGAATATATATATGCATATATCAATTCATATGTATTCAACAGATAAAGATATAGTAGTGAATAGCTAAATTCTTGGTTATTACATTATATAAAATACTATTTTTGTTGGTAGAAATAAAACAAATACAGTTGCCATATGTTTTCTTAAACTTCCCAAAGACAATTTCTTCTTTAACTAGAATATTTATAGACTAAAATAATATTAACATTCTGGCTTAAACACTTTTATTTCAGGTTAAGTGGTAGTAATAATAATATTACTTTAAAGCTTTCAGAAGATTTCATATTTCATATTATTTTATTCACTTCACCCGGACTATATAGCACAGGAAAAACATATAACATTTTGACACTTATAGAAAACATTTTTGCAGTCTTAAAACATTCATAAACTAGTGCAATGAAGTTATGAATAATTTGCATTCAAGTAAGCAGTACAGCAAAGAGAGGTTGCAAAAGAAGGCTCATAAAACGCAGATGATTTTCTAATTATTCTTGTAGCTGTGCTCAAAGAGCTCATTTTATTCAAGCTTTCTTTCGGCCCACTGTCCACCTTTCTCCCTACACTGCACAACAAAATGAATAGGAGATAGCTCTCAGCATTTGACACTTGTACGAAAGATTAGCAGCAGTGTTGACTTTGACAAATCAGATACATTAAACCTTTGCTGGAGGGTTTCACTGCAGAATAGTTGGTTTGCTATTGTAACCAGAAGACTTTTTAATTTTTTTTTTCAAAACATGAAAAAAAAAAATAAACAAAACACTTTTCAGAATAGTGAACTGAAATGGAACCTAATTGCCTGCATATATTTTATTTGCTGAATCCTTGTTGAATTTTGTGGCTCTAGTCAAAATACTGACCCATATCATTTTATAAAGAGAAAATACAGATTTTATGTTTCATTTTAAAATGGGAGTTATGATGGGCATAAAATGATTTTAAAATACTACCTTTTGACACAGAAGTTGCTTGTTGGCTAGAAGATTTAGGCTCCATTGCGCCCTTACAACCAGAATATTGGCATGCTTGTATTTTTACATGCTATAGCAATTTCTATGATTGTCAAAAGTTGAAAAATGATATTTTTCCAAATGCATGACTCTCTCAGAGATATCAATGTTCTTTTAGTTGATCTGTGAGTAAGTTTTGAAAAGAAATTGGTTTCTCTTAAATTCTATTTTTAATGGTTAAGGCAGATTCCTGGGGCTTCACAGTTCCAAGGCTATGAGCATTCACTACGTACCAGCAGGTAGAAGTTTGTACTTCAGCTAACTGTGTTTAAGCCAGCATAGAAGTGGGAGAAAGGAGGGAGAGAGATGGTGCAAAAGGAGATTTTGAGCAGAAGAGTGTTTGGTAGGTAGAATATTTATTATCAAATATCTTCATTTATCATAGGGTCTTGGACTGCTGTACTGTCATTTTGTATCATCCCATCTCTGAGAGAAACCCAAATTATAAACTCTGACCCAAGAAAAATTATATTTTGTACAAAGACTTAGTAAATTAGTTTTTCATTATTCTAATGTTATCTATTTGTTAAATTCATTGACTCATGAATGATTTGCAGATTAAAGCTCATGACTTCTGCTCATGCTTCATATTTATGTATTTCCTTTACTCTATATATGTAACATTAGGGATGTTGTATAGGATTGATGTTTTTCTCCTTAAATTTTAGATTTGAGCCTGTTGTCCTTTAAAGAGAATAAGACTTCTTGACAAATTGTGAAATACAAGTTTTTGGTATAATATCATTCTGTAAGGCTATTCAGGGTATATATTCTGAATAGATAGATAGATAGATAGATAGACAGATATAGATATATATAAAAAGCCAGGGTCATAACATCAAAAACAACTGAAGGCTCAACTAAACACCAGGCTGCATGAGCAGCAGGTGAGTGTGGTTGAACTGCTGACCTCTCAGAGCGAAAGAAAGAGGTGGGGCTGATCAGCAGTGGCAGCAGCTGCTGACGAAGCCGGACAGAGAAGCAGAGTGATCAGACCCTGCTTATCTCTCTGGGCCTTGCCAGCAACCAAGCCTCTTTCTCTCACCCAGAGGTCAGCAGTTCAGCCTGCTCTCCAGCAGCCAAGGGTGGCTGCTGATCAGCCCCACCTTTGTGATCTGGCCTGGAGGTAGGCCCAGAGATGCTGACTGGTATAGAAACCAACCAATCAGAATCAAATCTGGGTGAAGTGCAAGGAGCCAATGGCTGCCTAGGAGGTGGAGCTTTTGACGCTGACTGGCATAGAAATTAACCAATGAGAACCTAAGCTGGGTGAACTGTGAAGGCAGAACCTAAGGTGGAGGCTGAGGAGGGATTTTAAGGGCAAGAACTGCAGTGTAAGGTGTAAGAAAGAGGTCCAATTCTCTTTTTTTTTTTTTTTAAAAATGACCTTCAATATAGTGTATATGACTGGCTATCAGTCCAGATATAGGGATTATGTATTTTTGTCTGCTAAGAGCATCTCCTCCAGATGAAAAAGGCTTCCCCCCACCATTTAAGCAACCTTATCCTATATAATCTATCTATTCCAATAAAAGGGTAGTATGCTAATTAGACTTGGAGACCTTCCAGGAGACCTTCTTCTGGACAAAGCCATGGTGGCGGGGCCAAGGTAGAGGAGGTTAGAGGCCAAGAGGGGAGGGCAGTTGAGGGTGATCAGGCTGGTGTGGGGGCCATTGTGGGCCATGGGCCAGTGGGGGGGGGCAGTTGGGAGTGAGCAGACCAGCAAGGGTCAGTTGGGGGAGAGCAGGCCATCAGTGGGGGTCAGTTGGGGTTGGTCAGCAAAGCAGGGGTGTAGTTTGCAGTGAGCAGGCCAGCAGGGGGCAGTTGGAGGCAAGCAGGTCAATGGGGAGGGGAGGTGGGAGCGAGCAGGCCAGGAGGGGAATAGTTGGGGGCAAGTACACTGGCACGGGGGGCAGGTGGGGGTGATCAGGCTGGCAAGGGAAGGGAAGTAGAGGTAGGGGCCATTAGGGGTGATCAGGCCAGCAGGAGAGGGCAGTTGGGGGAAAGATCAAGCTGGCAAGACAGGGAAGTTAGGAGTGATCAGACAGGCAGGCAGAAGAGTTAGGGACAATCAGGCAGGCAGGCAGGTGGGCAGTTAGAAGCCATCAGTCCCAGTCTGCAAGAGGGATGTCCGACCCCTGTTTAGAGATTGGGCCTAAAATGGTGGTCCAAGGGTTCCCCAATTAGAGAGGGTGCAGGCTGGATTGAGGGAATTTCATGCACCAGGCCCCTGGTATATACATATAGCTATTCAGAGTATATAGAGCAGGTACATCTTGAAAGACAAATATTTTATCATTTAAAAAATTCTTTATTATTTAAATATTACATAAGTCTCCTTCCCTCCCACTGACTTCTTAAGAGTAATAAGTCTTGGTTGAATTCAACATTTAAAGCCTAATAATAGATTTGATAACTGTATTAAGGGCCCAATTTCTAGAAATCTGAATGTTACAGTCACTGTTTCATGAAGGATAATAGCAATATTAGATATAGATATATACTAAATGTTTTTTAGTATAATTGAGGATATGGTCATTAATAGAATTACATAAAAATAGTTTGTCTTACTTCTTCCAAACAAATACACATTTGATTGAAATACACTATTTTGTAGGTGAAATATTTTAAAAATATTTTTTTTACTGTTCTCCACTATAAGCCTTTTTGAAATAACCATAATAACTTCCAAAATTGGAGAAAGTTTTGAAAATTGTTTTTTGTGAAAAAAACACAGGATTTCTCTAGAAACTCATTTCAGCAGAATATTTTACCTCAACTTTTCACCAGTATTGTGTTACAAAGTCATGAATGACTTCACAAGGATACCCAATCAACTCTTTTCAGTTTTCTTTCTTTCCCAAGTTATATTTGCAATCTTTGTATTACTTTTTTCTTCTTTATGTTGCCTAAGAAGTTACTTTTTTTTTTACTTTCTTTCTTCTTACTAGCTCTTCTTTTAAATACCAGTTGCTATTTATTTCAGTTATTTCCAGTATTATTAAAACATTAACTCATACATTAACTCATTCATTTTTTTCAAAAAAAGTGAATAACTATTCATTTAATATTTTGTGTTTAATACACAATTCATAACCCACTCTGGCATAAACCAGACTTATGTCTATATGTTTGACTCACAAGTTATAATCTATGTCCATTCACTTTATTCCAACTATAGAAATGAGAATATTAAGACTTGTATACTTTATGTAATTTAAAACCCTTGAAATGGCTTTGGTTTTTTAGAAAAATACACGAAAAAGTTATTGCAATGGATTTATATCCTTTTGAATACATAATTATGAAATTTACTCAAGCAGTAGAGTGATTAATAATAAAATTTGGGAATGTGAATGGATTACATCACTGTTTCCACCATTTCTTAATTATATAATCTTGGGAAAAACTCTTAAGCATAATTTTTTTGTCACATTTTGTAAAGTCAGCAAAATAATTGCAGGTATTTCATAGTTTGTTTGCTTACTTTTGTTTGTGAGAAATAAATAGGAAAGTTCCTGTAAAGTCTGTGATATAGTAAATATTCCTTAAAGTTGAGGTCAGAACTATCATCATTGTTGTCATCCTTATTAGACATACAAAAATAAACTATATATCTTTCTCCATACACTAAACATATTTCAAAGTGGCAATAAAATTCTCAATTGAAAATACTGCCTATAAATGTCTCATGCAAATAATATGTAGGTACAAATAATTAATAGTTTTTCAGAATCAAACTTGAACTAGTCAAAAAGTATGTATAGGTACTCACATTTAAAGTCAGAATGAATTTTTAATTGCAATATATTTTTTAATTTATACAAATTTTAATTTAATTGAATAGTTTTATGTGAAAGCAGGTAAATAGAATTCCTAGTTATATGGTCTTTGGTGGGGTAGAAAATGGAAATAAATCATATCCATCAATAGATTTTGCAATATTTAATTCTATAATATGCATACATTTATATTTTACTTTATTTTACAAAATATATGTTAGCCTAAATAATTCATTGAAAAGTCAGGCTCTTTATTTTTTATATATTTTCTTCTGATTTTTTTAAAAATTAAATTTATTCAGTAAGGTTAAATAGGTTTCAAAAGTGCATTTTTATGATTTATCATCTGTATTTTACATTGTAAAGTTGTGACCCAAAGAGAAATTTTCTATCATCACCACATATTAGACCCCTTTTCCTTTTACCCTCTTCTACCCCACCACACTTTTTCCTTCTAGTAACCACCATACTGTTGCCTGTCTCTGAGTTTTTGTTTGGTTTCTTATGTCTGAGTAATATATATATATATATATATATATATCAGTTGTTTCCATGTCTTGGCCACTGTAAGTAATGATGTAATAAATATGGAGGTACATATCTCTTTGCAAATCAATATTTTCAAAAATTTTTGGATAGGTACCCAGAAAAGGAATTGCTGGATCATATGGTAACTAACTTTTTGAGGATACTCTATACTGTTTTCCATAGTCCCTGTACCAGTTTACATTCCCACCAGCAGTGTGTGTGGGTTCCTTTTTCTCCACAACCTCTCCAACACTTACTATTTCTTGTTTTATTGATAATAGCCATTCTAGCAGGTGTAAGGTGTCATCTTAGTATTGTTTTGATTTGCAATTCCATTGTAGTTGTGAAGTTGTACATTTTAGATTTTTTCAAGTATTCATAATATTTCCATTGTTTAAACTCCAGTTAAAGCAAACAAAATGACTGAGTTCTCTTCTGTAATACAGATTTGCTGATGTAGCAATAACAATGTAGTTTTCTTCTGTTAAGTATGAAGAATAAACAAGTCATTTGCTATCCAGGTGTCACCTTGCTTCTCACCCATTCCTTTCTCTCCCCAACATTTTCTGATTGTTTACAAGTCTGTTAGAGCTCTGGGATCGCAGTGCAAAGTAAAGAAAGGAAAAATTTCTATTGATACATCAACATTTGAAAGTCAAGATTTATCTTGCCATAGATTATGGTTATAGATTTTTATGTGATGCAATACAAATTAGGGCTCAATTACATTATTGGTTCGATTTGCTTTGCAGGAAGAAAGAACATTTGGTCTATAAAATAAACAATAATTTATATCATGGATTGCAGCAGCTTCAAATAGTCACTTCTTTTACTAATGAAATTAGGGGGAAAATGTCAGTTTAGGAAAGGTGGCTTGAATTAATAAATATTTCCCCCCATTTCCTTTAAATTAACAAGTAGAATTATAGCATCTAATCTCCTATAGAGCAATCAACCATTAAGGTGCATAGTTAGAAAAATCAGAAAAGACATAAAGATTAAGATTATAAATCTTCAACATAAACTAAATTTATGTTGGCTCACCAAAATGTAACTAATAATTGTTTTAAAACATATACAATTAAGAACATCTTGTTATAGCTCTAAAAAATGTGATTTTTCTGACAACTCATATATTGTCTAAATCAATAAAATGTAGCTTATGTGTGCCCAGCATTTTATAAAGGAGGCTCTTGGGTTTGAAATTATTCTTATGAGAATAGAATTAAATTGCTTCATTTTGCTGAACAAGTATAATATTGTAAACACTGTATTTATAAGGGAAATAATGAAAAAATAAGAATCTATTTTTCTGTACACTATATTGGTTGATGCATATGATTTCATTGCCTGAGAATTTGTTTAACACTAATTAAACTACATTCTTAAAATCTTCAGGTATATTTCCCACCATCCTCAATTTAGTTAAAGGTCTTAAAGTTAATTTAGAAAAATGGAAAATGTCAAATTATTCATTCTACCTATTTCTATATCTCTTCTCAATATTTATTTAAATTGTTTCTTACAAACTTTTAAAGACCACTAAAGAACAAATAAACAAACAAAAACCTCTGAGTTTACTTGAGCATATTCTTTGAAAAGCTTTTTCCTTGAAATGCCTTTTTGGTCTAGATAGTCAGAATCTACTATTAACTATCTACACTAATAAAAGAGAAAGATGTTAATTGACCTTACCTCCACTACACCCACCAGCCAATCAAGAGTGATATGCAAATTAACCCAGCAAAGATGGTGGGCAAATTTGCATGTGCAGGTGGGGCAGGTAGTGCCAGATCCCGCCTAAGGGTACTGGGACCCAATTGGGGATCCAGCAGGCGGGGCAGACAGTGCCAAAGATCTACCTTCTTTGCCTTGGGCAGCGTGCTTTGGGCTTGGGCAGTGTGCACAAGTGCAGAGCAGTGGGTGGGCAGCACGCTTTAGGCCAATGGGCAGTTTGCACAGGCATCCCACCCTGCCCGCACAGGCTCCTCCAGGCCTGTAGCCAGCACACATGTGGAGAGCCTCTGGGTGGGGGAGTCCGGCTGGTGGACGGCAGTCTGTACTCCCCACATAGTGGAGGTGGCAGCTGTGAGCGCGCCAAGTGGAGCCTGTGGGCCCAGCTGAAGTAGCACCTGCAGGCCATCAGCGATGAGGAGTGGCTGCACAAGTCCCGCCTCCTGGCCCAGAAGGTGCACAATCACAGGGACAGTCACCTTGGTGGGCCACATTGACATCCTCCTGGCAGGGCCACAGGGGCTTGTGGATCTGTGCAGCTGCAGGCCTCCCTTGTGAGCATCCTTTCCTCCCTGCCTGGCATGCAAATGTCCCCCAGTGCTCTGTCATCCACACACACCTGCAACAGTCCTGGACGATGGAGTGGGTAAGTTCCCCCTCGCCCTGGCCCCTCCACCGCAATCCCATGCCTACATCTCCCACAGGACATGTGCATGGCCCCTCCTGTATGCTTACATCTTTTGGAGAGTGTCTGGGTGTTCTGTGTGCTGAGGGTGGGCACCTGTGAGATGACAGTGAGAGGGCAGAGTGGTGAAGCCCTGTTCCATGAGAGGCCAGTGTAGCAAGGAGATCACCTCCGTGGGGCTAATGCAGGTGCAGACACACCTGGTAAGTGTGGGCGGCCCTCACTGAGGTGCCTTGGGTCAGCGTTCAAGATCGGGACCCAGAGGAGGCGAGGAGTTCTGTCCTTTCAGTGAAACGGTGGGATAGTCAGGGCGACTGCAGAGGAGGAATGTGCACTTTGGGAGCCGGCACCCCTGAGCGAAGGCTGCCCTGACCGAGCCTCACTTGCTTGGAGCCTAGCGCACTCCTGCCGGGAAGCTGGTGAGAGGTTGTGCTTTTCCTAGTTAATAAGAGAAAACATTGATTCTCCGGCTGCCCACGAAGGTGGAAAGTGCAGTGGGAAAACATTCAGGAGTGAGCGAGGTTCCCTATCTAGGGTTCCATATCTGCTGTTGGCTCCTTTCACCACTGACTAAAGATATACAGGTGCCCCCCCAAAATGTATACACGTTTTGAATACCTACTAATTCCAATGGGTTTAAGCATGAAAAGAAAGGAACAACAGTGGAGCTGTCATCTGTTAAAAGTGCACGCACAAATCAGCAGATAGACATTCCCTGAAGTGTCCCAGATTAGAGAGGGTGCAGACCCCTCTGAGGGATACTCCTCCCCACCCCCTAACCCCTGTGCACAAATTTTGTGCACCGGGCCTCTAGTCTTACCTAACAATAGACAAACATGTAAATTGACAGTTCCTCTGCTATGCCCACAGCCAATCAGAGTGAGTATGCAAATTAGAAGGCCAAAGATGGCGGCTGTCCAGCTTTTCCAGGCGTAGAGTGGCCAGGTGGGGCAGGATGCATGCTATGAGAGGGAGGGCTGGGGGCAAAGGGATCTACAGGACTGGAGTGCTGCAGGGAAGACAAGACATCTGCAGACAAGACTGCAGATTTTGGAGTCTACAGCAAAGACGAAGATGGCAGACTCTAGTATATTATAAGCAGGCAATTCTGGTTAGTAATAAGTTACTAAATTGTCTTCTCTTCCTTCCTCTCTACCTTCTCTCCTTCCCTTGGCCCTCTTCCTCTTCCATGCCTCCCTTCGTCATGTTTATACCTGCAATGCTGAAGGTGGCAGAAGAAAACTATATGCCATTGCTGGCTGGTTTCTTGGTCAGTTCGTGAGCACTAATTTAAGTGAGCCCCGTGGTGCAACATCACAATCCTCCTGCATTTCTCTTGAACAGTTATCTTCGTGAAACTTTTATAACATCTCTGCTCTATTCACATTTCCCCTGTCTCCTCACTTTTAGCTGCCTCTTCTTTTTCTACATCACTGATATAAATTCTCAGAAGATAATTTTCACATCATCTCAAACTACCATCCATACCTCTGCAGCAATAGATCTAATTTTTTTTTCCACAGACTTAAAACATAATCCCACTAATTTGTCACTTACAAACTTACATTTCTGACTATGTATACTCTTCTGCATACCAAATTTTTGTGTTCAATTTAATAGGCATCTTTTCTTCAGGCTCAACATTTCATTTCATTAACTTTCCTCTGAACAATCTTCTTTGCCTCTTATTACTACCTTTTTGACTTAATGTTTTAACCACAACCTAAAAGAGTAAAGTTATCCTTTGCTCTTTACTCTTCCTCAACAATACCGTCCACATAATTTTAGTTCTATTTATGAAATGTCTACAGTTAATTCACAATCTCTCTACTCTCATTACAATTACTTTTTAAAAATTATATTTTATTGATTTTTTACAGAGAGGAAGGGAGAGGGATGGAGAGTTCGAATCATCAATGAGAGAGATACATTGATCAGCTGCCTCCTGCACACCTCCATCTGGGGATGTACCCACAAGCAAGGACATGCCCTTGACCAGAATGGAACCTGGGACCCTTGAGTCCACAGGTCGAACCTTTATCCACTGAGCCAAACCGGTTAGGGTTACAAGTACTTTTTAAAATATTCAAACTTATCTTACATTTATTTTAATAGCTCCATGGCTGATGTTCTTACCTCTATTCTAGATTTTGCACAACATTATAGATAGTTATCAATCTAGAGACAAATAAAAGCAGGCAAATTTAATGATTATGCCATTGCATTTTTAATTTATTGCCTAATAGGATGTAATCTGAAGTAAAGTATCTTAAACTTAAATAACAGCTCTGCCACCCTAAAATTTTGCTTAAAATTTAAAAATTGTGTGACCCAGTTTCCTTTTCTATAAATTAGAAATAATAATAGCAACTTAAAAAAAAAGATTGTTTTAATGATAAAATAATATGATGTATATAAAAATCTTAAGTGCCCATCCAGAACACAATATGATTCTAGAAATGCGAATTTGCAGTATCATAATTATCCTCTTGACTTTGGATTCTTGATTCTATCATGGCATGTGATGGCTATTGTTCTAGCTGCTATAATTATAAATATTTCTAGTACCTAACCTAATGCTTAAAACATAGTATTTCTCAGATAAAAATCGGTTTGCTCAACAATAAACTTATAGTTACTTTTCATTAATGTTTAAATTAATTTATTTCCAGCTATATAGTAACTTGATGAAATGAATACTCTGAGATTTAAAGTTTATTACAGAGCAGTGTAAAGAAATGGAATATTTTGCTCTTTCTAAACCCACTTGCTTCCTTATATGTTTACTGTATCTGTTGATTAGCTTAGTCTTGCATCCCCTGTTATACCGCTACAACCTAACCAGCAAACACAACTGCGGTCATAAAAGGAAAACACATCAAAATGGAAATGTCTGGAATATTTTTCTAGTCCTTGCAAATGTCATTGAACAATTGAATCCAGATAACCACAAACTATTCTGGGGAAAGTTAAACTAGATTCTATTTAGAAGACAGAAAAATGATCAAGGAAATAGATAGACATTTGATTCTAAAAAAGATGGGGATAAAAGTTATGTCATTTTTAATAACAAAGTAAATAGTGAGATCATCACTGTTTATTTAAACAGGTAAAAAATAGAGAAAATAATTGAGTAAGTTTGGTTTGTTGAAGGACAAATATTATAAAATATATTTTTGATATGTTCTGTTTACCAAAAATTTTATAATTCGTCTTTCAATAATAGCCTATATACCCTATGTGAACTTCAAAGAGGCAATCTAATTATTATAAGCCAATTATGAAAGCAAAAATATATACACATAAAATTAAATAAGTTAAAAAATTAAATCTCCAGTATACAAGAACCGTGGTCGGCAAACAGGTTCTTGAGCCACATGAGACTGTTTGGCCCCTTGAGTGTGGCTCTTCCACAAAATATCACAGCCTGGGCGAGTTTATTTTGAAGAACTGGCGTTAGAAGAAGTTTAAGTTTAAAAAAGTTGGCTCTTAAAAGAAATTTCAATCATTGTACTGTTGATATTTGTCTCTGTTGACTAATGAGTTTGCTGACCACTGTACAAGAAGATATGTATATAATACTGCATAGTTCTATTTAGGTTATTCCAGTGATATGACTAAGAATATGTTTTTCTAGTTAGAATTTGCTTGGAAAAAAAAAAAAACCTTCTCAAACAATGGTATAAATCCCTTAAAAACACTTAATCCATTGCATAAAATAAATGGCTTTACTCATATGTATTGTGAGTAACTGAAAGCCTGTGATAGGTCATATTTCTATTAAAGATTTACACCAAGAAGCATGCATTTTACAAAACAGAATTTCCTGTTGATGTCACCCATGTGTGCTTTCAAATACATTTTATGGTGACACTATTTTTTAAAATACAAGATCTTTGGTCATTCCTTCAGATATAGGTGTGTTCTGATGGCATCAAATTACTGGAAACATTTGTAATCTCTCTTGGGAGGTTGCCTGGCAACAACATTAGAGTAAGCTGTTTTTCAGGGTGCAATACATGCGTGTTTATATAGCTATTTATCTTTATTATAACTAAGTAATTTAAGTTGTCAACTCTCTTGTGACTATTGGATATCTGTTAACTATATATTTAATGCTCGACTAGACTGTGCTTGCACAAAGAAAAAAAAGCAGCTATAAATTTCTGTGTTGGATTTAAACCTTATGGCACACATAAGGCTACAATATGTCTTCATTTTATTGGCAAAACATTGTCTTTCTACCAAGTGTGTACTAAATGGACCTTACAGAGTAGTGAGGGGTGTGATATATCCCCAAATTTATACAAGATAAACAGTTTTATGGCACTGAATCAAATTGCACCCAAGAGGATTGTTGAACCAAATGGCAAACTAATTAAACTTTTTAAAAAATGTAATATCCAACTCTTGTTATTTACAGTTTAAAATGACACTAATTCTTACTGAACCACAACAGCGTATACATTGTTAAGCAAATAAAAATTCACCCAAACTTTTTTCTCTTCCTTACAAATATTGAAATCTGCATATTCAATATTATCTCTCTCTCTTTTTTTAGAATAAATAAAAATGGTCAAATGTGTAATAATTATTTTCTCTCTATACCTTTTTGTTACATTGTAACCTCATGGATGATGTTAAGTGGCATCTTTCATTATAAATTTTGGTATAAAAATTGTAATAGTGAGAAAAGATGCTCTATTATATAGCTTATAAAATATTTTAATAAATATATTAACTACCATATATTTGAAAGCACAAACTAAAGTTCTTCATTTATAAGTAACATATTTTAGAGATAACATAATTATTAGAATATATAAGAATAATCTACACTAATAAAAGAGTAAGATGCTAATTGACTGTACCTTGGTGACACCCACCAGCCAATCAGGAATGAGTATGCAAAGTAAACCAACAGAGATGGCAGGTTAACTTGCATACACAGACAATGAGCAGCTGGGGTCAGGCAGGACCCTTGTGTCATTGCCATGGTGACGTATACATTCCACACCACCCCACCTGCTCTGGGCCTCTGGGCAGCATGGGGAGGTGGAAAGGTAGCTCTGGCCCAGAGCAGTAAGGTAGCTCTGAGCAGAGTGCAAAGGCGTCCCTGGGCTGGAGCAAAGGCAGTGCTGGCAGCCAGGGGAAGGAAGGCCCATTCTTGCAAGAATCTTTGTGCATTCGGCCTCTACTCTAGATAATAAAATCGAAGTCCTGCTTTTAACAATGGGAGCAGTTGTTTGCAAATATCTTCTCTTGTTTAGTTATTTGTTTTGTTTCAATTGATGGTTTATTTACTGTGATGAAACGTTTTAGCTTAATGTATTCCTATTAACTTGTATGATTTTTTAATTTTCTTTTTGCTTTTACTTTCCTTGCCTTTGGGTTCAAGTTGATAAAAATTTCTCTGGTACCAAGCCACTATGGAAAAACAATATGGAGATTCTTCAAAAAGTTAAGGATTGATCTACCATATTACCCAGCAAATCTCTCCTGGGTACCTACCCAAAACATGAAAATGTTCATTCTTAAAGATATATGTACCCCTCAGAGATTTCTTTTTACTCTGACAACTAATCTGTTCTCATTTCCATAATTTTTTCATTTCAATAATTTTATATAAATGAAATAATATAGAATTACTTTTAACTTAGCTTTTTTAAATTAAGTCTTGAACAGTTTGGAGAGTCAATGAGACTGTTTCATGCATCAATAATTCATTTCTTTTTAAAATCTCCTTATCTTCTGTTCCTTTTTGAAAATTCTTTATTGTTTAACATATTATATATGTTTCCTTTATTCCCCATTGATCTCTCCCTGGTGATTCCCACATCCCACCCCCAGCACATGCCTTCATCCCCCTACTGTCTGTGTCATGGTTATACTTATACGCATGCATATAAGTCCTTCGGTTGATCTCTCACTCCCCCACTCACCCCACCTTTTCTCTGAGGTTGGATGGTCTGTTCAATGCTTCTATGACTCTGGATCTATTTTACTTCATCAGTTTATGTTCATAATTGTTTGATAAAACTCCGTACTGTCTTCAACAGTGGCTGCACCAGTCTGCATTCCTACCAGCAATGCACCAGGGTTCCTTTTTCTCCACATCCTTGCCAGCATTTGTCTTTTGTTGATTTGTTGATAGGCATTCTGACAGGTATGAGATAGTACCTCATTGTCATTTTGATTTGCATCTTAGATGATTAGTGACTTTGAGCATGTTTATATATGTTTCTTGGCCTTCCTTATGTCCTCGTTCTAAAAGTGTCTATTTAGTCCCTTTGCTCATTTTTTGATTGGGTTGTTTATATTCCTTTTGTTAAGTTGTATGAGTTTCCTATAAATTTTGGAGATTAAGCCCTTATCAGATATAACATTGGCAAATGTTCTCTCACATAGTGGGCTCTCTTGTTGTTTTATTGAAGGTTTGTGGAAAATACTTTATGTTCCTAACAGGTCAGAAAGAACTGAGCTGAATTGTTAAGATTAGGTTATATATTTCAAAACTATATTCAAGAAAAACTCTTTCAGTAAATTTGTGTGTTTTTATACCTAGACAACCAAAGTATTTGTTTGTTTGTTTGTTTTTTCTTTTGTAGCACTGAGCTTTTGTGCAGTGGACCATTGGATTTACAATCCAGGGCACAGTGACTATAATATCAGACTGAGTTTTTGGCTTTTCTTTTTCTCTTGAAGTGTACATCTGCTTTGTGCATGTGCTTATTGGTAATGATATATTATATCACTTGTGAAGCATTTCTAACTTATTTTTCTGGAATGAAGCATTTCTTATCTATCTTTACTTTTAAAAGCAATCCAGGCGATTCTCATATACTGCAAATTGAGGATCTATGACCAAAAATCTATTCATTTATATAACAAATGCTTGGAAAATAACAGGTTCCACATATCTTGAAAGACTGCTTTCCCAGCATGCCAGTTGCATTTGACCACTAGCAGGAAATTAACTCTAATCACAATTATCTGGAAGGCCATCCACCATCTGGAAACTTATATTTCTACCAGAAAAAAAAAAAATTATGTTTCAAGCATCTTCTCTTTATATATATATATAAAAAAAGTGAGGTGTGTGTTCAGGAGGGGAAGTGGAGAAGAATGCAAAAAAAAAGGTGATGGTAGATGGACACAGGAAGACAAAGATAAAGTTGATGTGATACATATTTTACTTTTATATGTTTAAATCTTTCTTTAAAATAAATGAAACTAGAATTTTCAGCATTCATGACAAAAATTAAAGTGTATCTACTAGTATAAAGATTTATACCAGCCTAATGTCATAATAAAAATGGCTCTGTAACAACCTTTTCCATGGTTTTACAATAATATTTTTGCCTGCTAATTTTGTGTCATTTCTGAATAGTTTTCTCATTTTTTAAAAACAAAGATATTTTTTAACTGATAATTGTTAACCACTTCTAGAGAAACATTTTACAAAGCTCAGTTTGAAGATCTCTTGTAACAAAACTACCGAAATCTACACATTTCACAGCCTCATACAGACATAGTAAGAATCCTCAAGAACTGATGGCTGTATTTATTATTATTATATTGATTATTATACTCCATTTTTATTATTTTTAACTTTATTGTTCAATTACTTGTAATACACTATTTGTCTTAACCATATCCAAGGTCTCACTATTATTTCTCTTTTACTCAGTATAGCACTTGACATAATCTAAAATTTCAAAATACAGAGGAATTATTTTTCTCTATTAAATTCTCTATGATACTTGGCACATTGTATATATTAACATATATGTGGAATAAAGGAATGGTATAATAAAACACTCATCATCATCCTTATTTATACTCAAAAGATAACTGAGTGTCTTTGCCTCCAAAATCCTGCTTAAAACTATCTTGTTCTTCACTGCTTTCCCCAGCTTAATATGCTTTTGCTTTATATCCACATCTCTCTTGGTTTTTCCCCTGGAATGATAAGTCACTGATTACAGGCTCAAAAACATCCTTTTTAAAATTTCTGTTGTAAATCTTATATCTATCAGCAAAAATAAGTAAATGAATAAATAAATAAAAGCAGTTCCTATTTGCATACAGTGTGATTATCTGTGTAGATAAAAATATTTAAATCTAGCCGAAACCGGTTTGGCTCAGTGGATAGAGCGTTAGCCTGCGGACTGAAGGGTCCTGGGTTCGATTCCAGTCAAGAGCATGTACCTTGGTTGTGGGCACATCCCCAGTAGGGGGTGTGCAAGAGGCAGCTGATCAATGATTCTCTCTCATTGATGTTTCTAACTCTCTATCCCTCTCTGTTCCTCTCTGTAAAAAATCAATAAAATATATTAAAAATATATATTTAAATCTACAAAATAATTTTAGGACTAAAAGTTAATCCACAGTATCAATATAATACAAGATAAACATACAGAAATCAATTGTATTTCTACATACTAGCAATGAACATATGGATGCTAAGATGAAAATGCAGAACCACTGATAATAGGGGAGGCTAGGCATATGGGTGCGGTAGCTTTATGATAAATCTTTGTACCTTTCATTCAACTTTTTTATGAATATTAAAATTGTCTAAAAATAATTAAATACAAAAAACATCACCACTTGTAAGTGATAAAAAATATTTATATTTAATTGTAAGTATAACAAGGCATGCACAGAATTTGTATGATAATAACCAAATACTTATTGAAAAAATACATAAAGTGAGGAGACTTGTGCTTATAGCTTGATTGGCTCAGCATAGAATGATGAAAATTATCCCACATTGATATACAGGTTTAATGTAATTTTTATTAAAATGTCAGAAACTATATATATATATATATATATATATATATATATATATATATATATATATTCTAAACTTAAAATGGAAAGGCAAAAGATCCAGAATGCCTAAAACAATTTTGAAAAATAATGCTTATTTAGGCAAAACCAGTCTACTAAGTTCAAGTTTTAATATCTATCTACAGTAATCAAGCTGTAGTACTGGCAGAGGGAGAGAATACTGAGCCCAGAAATTATGCTCACAGATACATTCATCTGATTTTTGACAAAGTTGCAAGAACAATTCAATAGAGGAAATATTTATTTTCCAAATAGTGCCGGAACAATTGGACATACATAGACAATAAAATTTTAACTTTAAATCTCACATCTTAAACACAATTAACTCTAAAGGGATTATGGACTTAAATGCAAAATATAAAACTATAAAAACTTTACAAAATCTAAATGGAAAGTGAAATAAAATACTTAAACCCATATATCTAATACAGGGTTAGTATCTAAAATACATAAGATCTCCAATGTAAAAATAAAAAAGCAAGCCATCCAATTTGAATATGAGCCAAAGACATAAAGAGCCATGTCACTGGAGATTATATACAAATTGCAAATGAGCACTTGAAAAGATGCTTAACATCATTAGCAATTAGAGAAATGCAAATTAAATTACTACATATCTATCAGAATGACTGAAATAAAAATAATAAATAGTGACATAACTGTCACTGCTGATAATAGAGTAAAACTAGTATTTATACATTATTGGTGAAAATATAAAATGGTAAAGACACTCCAAATATCAGTTTGATAGTTTCTTTGAAAAGTATATGTTCAACTGCAATACAACCCAGTGATTGAACTTTTAGGCATTTACTCAAATAAATAACACCTCTTTTTGCCAAAACAAATGTGTGTAAGTGTTTATATCAACTTTGATCATAATAGTTTAACCTGATGTCAATAAATGAATGAATACTTACACTGTGGAATACTGCTAAGCAATAAAAAGAGGAATGACTTCCATTTTTAATATTTTCCCATTTAACCCAGTAATTTCACTTCTGGGAATATATCCTAAGAAATCAGAAACACCAGTTAGAAAGAATACATGCACCCCTATGTTCACAGCAGCACAGTTCGCCATAGCTAAGATTTGCAAACAGCCTAAGTGTCCATAGCAGATGAGTGGATTAAAACAAACAAACAACAACAAAAAAACAGTGGTACACCTACACAATGGAATACTACACTGCTATAAAAAGAAGGAATTCCTACCATTTGCAACATCATGATGGACTGGAGAACATTATGCTAAGGGAAAAGATAACTATCATATGATCTCACTCATTTGTGGAATCTAATGAACAACATAAACTGATAAACAAAAATAGATCCAGGAACAGAAGCATCAAATAGACCCTCCAACTTCAGAGGGAAGACAGGGGGTGGGGGTGTGGCAAGAGATCAACTAAAGGACTTATATGCATGCATATAAGCATAATCCATGAATACAGACACTAGGGGCGTGAGGGCATGTGCTGGGAGGTGGGAATGGCGGGAAGAAGTCAATGGGGGGAAAAGGAGACACATTTAATACTTTAAACAATAAAGATTTAAAAAATAAAAATAAAATCATGACTTTAAGATGTGCATTGGTTTCACTGTTAAAACATGTTCTCTTATGAATATTTAAGCAGATTGGAAGGATAAGTAAACCATGAGCAGTATTAGAGAAATAAAAAAATCTTATTTAAAATAAGCTCAACCTGTGTATAATATAAAGGATGATCTCTTCTTTTCTTGTTCCAAAATTTAGCTACATTTTTCCAATACATAGGAAAGAAACTGGTTAAACTCAAATTATAAATCTTTATTATCTAAATTAGTTGAATTGCCTCTATTTTGGAAATTGTTGATTATGTTGCAGTTCTTTTTTAATCTTACATCAGTTCATTAAATTATTTAAGGTATCTATCATTCAAAGACCAGTTTTTTAAGGTCTTAGACATATATTTTCTTGGTAAGAGAACATTACTAAAAGTAAAGAGAGTACTTATGAATGTACTCTGGAATTTCCAATGACCAAACTTACCTAAGATATCTTTATATATATTTTATTGATTTTCTACAGAGAGGAAGAGAGAGGGAATAGAAAGTTAGAAACATCGATGAGAGAGAATCATCAATCAGCTGCCTCTTGCACATCCCCTACTGGGGATGTGCCTGCAACCAAGGTACATGCCCTTGACCGGAATCGAACCTGGGACCTTTCAGTCCACAGACTGATGCTCTATCCACTGAGCCAAACAGATTTTGGCGATACCTATCTATCTATCTATCTATCTATCTATTTATTTATTTATTTATTTATTTATTTATTTATTTTTAGTTAGCATGCCTTAAAGAGCAAATGACAGAGACCCTGATGGACAGTATTTAACCTAGGTGGCTATGTATTGTTTGTTAATTGAGAAAATATAGTGGTATGCATTCCCTGAGTTGACTCAGTGACTCTTCATTCCTTGTCTGCCATCCTTTGCTTTCTTGATCATGTTAGTGACCTCCACATCTTATAGAGGTTGCTGGTTTTAACTACCATATTCTGTGAGGACAGTGCACACAGCAATGAGGAAGACTACAAGAGCAAAGATGAGCTCATTTCTTAGGACCTCCTCTTTATACGAGGAATAAAAAAAATACTAAAGTCTACAACATAATTTATTTTATGTATCATTTGGCCCAAAATGGGTAACATGCCCATCCGTGCACTCTTATTCCTAGAACTGTGGGGAAAGATTACATGATTAGTTGAGTTAGTATTTCCAACACTGGCATTTTGCATGAGACAATTCATTATAGTGTAGGACCATCTCATGATCCCTTAGCACTAAATGCCTGTGGCTAATCATAATGATGACCAACATCACTTCATACTGCCTGGAGGAGCCATATTGCCATCTGTTAAGACAGTAATTAGGACATCCATGAAATATCCCAGGCTGGATATGTTGCCAAGAGAATACATTTATTTTTTATTTAACATGGGAAAGGGAGTGATCAACTGTGTCTGCCATACTTCTGGAAGGCAAGTAAATGGTTTCATTATGCTTACTCATCAATTTCCTTTGTTACAGATTATATATACAAGGGGTTGTGTGTTTTTTTTGTCCCAACTGCTGTTTGCTAATTGTGTTTTATCAGCAAATTGTTTTAACTCTTCAGACTTCAATTTTCTTATTTCTGAAATTATAGTTTTATACTGCATGATCTTTTGCATTTATTACAGTATTAAAGATCCTCAGATATATATTTCAGGTATTGTGGATTGAATATATTATAATTGCGAAGTGATGCATGTAATAATTTAGAATTTTTTAAAATTATTGACACCCTACAGCTTTCCATAAAAGGATACTTGGAAAAGCAATCTCTGAAGAGTACATAAAAATGTTTATTTATCCATTTGTACCAAACAACTTTAGTAAACAACATGTAATTGTAAGCTTAAGAAAAGTAAGCTTAAATATGTGTTTTATGTTTTCTTTATTTTTATTGTTGATACTATTACAGATGTCCCCATTTCCACTCCTTTGCCTGTCTACACCCA
Organism: Pipistrellus hanaki; assembly: GCF_964339955.1. Lineage (NCBI taxonomy): Eukaryota > Metazoa > Chordata > Mammalia > Chiroptera > Vespertilionidae > Pipistrellus > Pipistrellus hanaki. The sequence goes on from NC_140505.1 coordinate 116,180,539, forward strand.
GCACCCTCTCCCCCCTTCACTCTGGTCATCACCACACTGTTGTCCTCTGTGTCTATGCGGTGTGCATGTATGTTCTTTGGTTAATCTCTTCAACTTCTTTCATCCAGTTGCCCCTCCCCCACTTTCTTCTAGATATTCATCCCTATTCATCAGTTTATTTTGTTCATTAGATTCTACCTATAAGTGAGATCACATGGTGTTTGTCTTTCTCTGACTGAAGAGTGTCCTCCCGATATTCCAAGGTTACAAATTCTGGTCAGAGCACATACAAAAGTCAACTAAATTATTATAGGAAAATGGGACATCAGATAAAAATAATAGACAGTTCAAAAAATATATGTGCTTTAGCATCAATCCCTGTAGTGGGCATGCAAGAGCACCTGGTTAATAATTTTTTTTTTACTTTGCTCCCTCTCTCTCTCTCTCTCTCTCTCTCTCTCTCTATATATATATATATATATATATATATATATATATATATATATATATGTAATATGTAATTGAGTTATTTTATTTTAGTAGCTTTTTGAAATATACAGCAATGTTGTTTTTCAATTAAGCATACCTTCTGTTTAGAGCATTATAGTTATTGAGAAGATCAAAATATGTTTTTACTAGAATATTTGCATATTATTTTTTCAGCTAATGAGTGAGGAACCTGAAGCTATTAATTTTTGGAGGAGCTTCCTACCTTTTTCGGTAGTGCCTGTACCAGTTTACATTCCCACCAGCAGTGAATGAGGTTTCCTTTTCCTCCACAACTTTTCCAATACTTGTTACTACAAGCATTGTTCCTTGTCTTATTGGAATACATCTTTTTAAAAACCAATATCCTAAAAATCTGAAAAGACAATAATGCTTTGACTGGGAAAATTGATCTTCTAAGCTATGTTAAATTCATGTATTTGTGCGTATGTGAATATACTTGAACCTTTTTAAAATAAGCAAGTATTGCCGAAACCAGTTTGACTCAATGGATAGAGCGTCGGCTTGGGGACTGAAGGGTCCCAGGTTTGATTCCGGTCAAGGGCATGTACCTTGGTTGCAGGCATATCCCCAGTAGGGGATGTGCAAGAGGCAGCTGATCGATGACTCTCTCTCATTGATGTTTCTAACTCTCTATCTCTCTCCCTTCCTCTCTGTACAAAACCAATAAAATATATTTAAAATTTTTTTTAAATAAGCAAGTATTTTTCAAATAAGCAAGTTAATTACATATTGAATTTTTCACAACAGTGGAACAGTTTAAATATTTAATTTATTTTTCAAATTCTGGTAATAAGATTATTAATGATATGATTGTTTACTAGTATATTATACAAATTGTATTCTCCAAAAGGATAATTTGCTTCCAACAATTATTATAAGAAAAAGAAATTTTGTCAGCAGGTAAAACATCTCTGCAATTATTCGCTCACATATTTATCAAACATTTACTGAATACTTAATGCATATGGCAAAGCCTGAACAATTTAGTTTCCCAATATCCACTGTTTTGTACGTCTAACTCCTATACATCCATCAACATTCAGGTAAAATATCACTTGCTTTAAAAGCTTTCCTTCACCATCTTGTCTTGATTAAATATCCTCTTTTGTGGTTTTCATTGCATTCTATGCTTTTCAGGGTACATAACCGCTAGTGCAATTACCGGATTACTTGCTCTTCCTCCACAGTCCATAACTTCAATCTTGGTATCTCCTGTATTGAGCACTGTTCCTTTATCATGGTAAAAGTTTCCCAGTAGTTCTAAAAATAAAATTATATTGTAGAGATATTAATTGTCACCACATTCCTAGATGACAGGCTATTATTATCCTCATTTTATTGGTAAGAAAACCAGGATACGAAGGGGATATAATAACTTACAATATCCTGCTAATAGGTAGCAGAACTTAGAGTAGATACAAATCAACTTGGCTCCACGGCAATTTTATAAATGACACCTTTTTTATTGAACAATTTAAGCTGCCAACTTGCTCAGTGAATATTACCACTGGACCTTATCAGTCGTCACACAATTTCCTTTCATCCAGAAAGCAATATTATTTTTCCTCTCTAAAGAGGCTAGTATATTTATACATGCGTTTGTCCTTTATTACTATATGTATTCACTACCGTTTTACATTCTAATTAGTCTCTTACTGTGAAAGCAGCAAGACACCCTTGGCATAATTGTTGTCCTGAGTTCCATGCTCAGTGCCAATAAGATAAGCAGCAATATTTTATTCTAAGAATCAAAGTTTACTAGAGGTTTCTCTTACATTGAAATGATTTCTTCAGATGGAGGTATTTTCAGACTCTAGTTATTTCACGCTCTTCAGTTGTCTTTCTATTAACCAGAAATGCTCGTTAATAAAGTTTCTGAAAACTCAAGACCATCTATCCTGATAGAAGCCCAATTGTAAGGTGTGATATAAAGAAAAAGTAATTTGAGTATCCTTTCACAAGAAATGAAAGAGAAGAAAAAACATTGTTAAGTCGTTCAGTAAACCCAAACTCTGAAACCTTTGAAATTATTTCTGAAAAGATAAGTGTGTTTACTCATTGAAAAATAGTTCCATAACCATGTTAAACTTGCCACCAGCGGGGTGTAAGCCTGCCCCGCCTAGAGTTTGACATGCTGGGTGGGGTCAAGGAATCAGAAGCATCAGGTTCAATTCTTGGTTCTGCCATGTGAAAATTCTGTTTCTTTGAGTCTGATGTCAATTTTCCTGAGCTTCAATTTCTCATATGAAGTTCTAATCCCTTTTTGTAGAACTATTTTTTGTTACTACTAAAATTGTAAAGGTGCAAAAACACATATAAGATAATGTTGTGAACTTTGTTAGGTACTGAGTCAAATTTGGGATTAAAAACTGACATTCTAAAATGTTTGCTATTTCTGTATAGATGTGATCTTTTTTTAAAAAAATATATATTTTATTGATTTTTCACAGAGAGGAAGAGAGAGATAGAGAGTTAGAAACATCGATGAGAGAGAATCATCGATCAGCTGCCTCTTGCATACCCCCTACTGGGGATTTGCCCTCAACTAAGGTCCCTTGCCCGGAATAGAACCAGGGACCTTTCAGTCCGCAGGCTTACACTCTATTCACTGAGCCAAACCGTTCCCGCCTAGATGTGATCTTAAGTGTGTTTTCAAATGCATTACCTTTTATAGACTGAATTGATGAGATAAATGTTAGGTATGTTATCTTATTTAGAAGTGTTAAATTTTATACACCATAATATGTACTTTTGCTACTATTAGTTATTTCTCATAAATATGTGTCCATAGTATACTATAATTACTAACTCACTACCCAACATAAAATATAAAAGATAAAATATAAAATATAAAATATAAAAATGCTACAAGAGATTTTATAAAGAAAAATAATTTTAATATATTTTCCCATAATATGAGAAAGAAGAAAAAATGGTATGTGATTCAGTAACCCCACATTCTGTAACCTTAGAAATTCTTTCTGGAAAATAAGAGTGTTTATTTATTTAAAAAATAATTCCAGGTGGTTAATGGAAATAAGCATTTTCAACTCTGGTTTACAACAAAACTCAAAAATGATGAGACAACTGTGGCCCTGCTGAATTCTTCTGGAATCAGTTTATTGACTACATTTCAGGCTGTGGTTCAACTGAAAATGGTCCCAGGATCTCAGTTCTATCCAGGTCTGCTTCATGAGTTTCATATCTAGAGCCAGGCTGAATGAAGGCTATGTTTTCTCATAGAAGATTCCAGGAAGACATAAGCCAAATTAAACTGTTCAATCACATTTAACACTTCTATAGCATCATATTCTTTCATGGGGCAAAACAAGTCATTTGGACATACCCAGAGTTGTTATTATGGGAAAGCGTACTATACCTTAAGAAAGAGAAGAGAAAAAGTAAACATTAGCAAAACAGTCTATTTATCACATACAACATTCATATGGAAATAATATAAACGTCTGACAGCCATATTTAAGAGCAAAAACCCCTCAGCATTACATATAACAACATATGAAAGAGTAATTTGATATTTAGACTCAGTAGTTTCAGTAAGTTTATCTTATAACTTAAAAGTTCTTCCCATATACAATAAGAAAAACATTTAAATATTAAATGTTAGGAAGAAGGTCAAGGAGTTTATTAATCATTACATTTAAAATGCTATTGAATTTATTAGGGTGGTATTGGCTGATAAAATTATATGTTTCAAGTGTACAATTCTATAATAAGTTATCTGTATATTGTATTGTGTGTTCGCTGCCCCAAATCTAGTCTTCTTCTATCTCCACTTATACCCTCTTTACCCTGCTCCTGTACCTCCTGCCAACCCCTTTCCTTCTGGTAGTCAGCATACTATTGTCTGGGTCTATGAGGTTTTTGTTTTTGTTTTGCTGAATCCAGTCACCTTTTATTAGTCATTACATTGATAGGTAGTGTGTTCAATAGAATCTCTATTAACTATTAGCCAGTTTTTAATTAATTGCTATTATCTTCTTCTTTGGTAAATCTAGGTGGCCCATCTTAAAAAGCAAGCTTCATGATTTGATATCTAAGGACTGCTTTAAAAATTATGTTCTTGCTTTAAAATATTCTTCATTGCCATCCTATATTATGTTATGTTTCATATGAAAAAGAAAACAGTCCTAATGACCTAACTTATCATACCAAATCTTTATATATATATATATATATATATATATATATATATATATATAATTAAGTTATTGTTCTCATATCAGAAATTATAGTGCAATTCCTTTTCTAGAAGAATGACAAAATTTAAAATTATACAGTAAGTATTGGTTTCTTTATCACATTTATATTTTCTCTTCAAAATATATATTCAAATCTAATTAAGTACAAACTCATAAATAACATTGTGAAAGCTTTTGACTTTTTCATGTCCTCCTAATAGAATGAGAACCCTAATATTTTAATAATATATTATCATTACAGTGTTCCTACTATAAAAATGCTTTGCAGGAATCATTTAAGGTAGATGGCTTGAATATTTATATCACTGAAGGAAAAAGAAATTTCAGCAGCCATGTCTGAATTATAAGCATCTATTCTGTCTTTCATGTGGCGTCTGAGCATTAATATCTTGGAACTATACTCTTACTGAATTTCATAATACTAGTTCATGTTCCTGCTTCGTGAAACAATAGGGTATTTTGTCATAGTGCCATTATGATATAAGCATTCATCAAATTATGATTAGCTAAGGTCAAGCTTGCAGCTACAAATACATCTACAGTATTTGATAAATAATGCAATAAAATATCATTAACTGCTCAATGTAATGGATGATCCACTTTTTCCCCCTTCTGTTGCTCAGCTGTAATCTTTAGGGCTGCAGAAGTCACACTACAGCTCAAGTAATAATGGGTTTGTTATTGAATCCATTAACTTCATATTTTTTCCATTTTATTGCACATTGTAGATAAAATAACGAATTGACAACATTAATAAATAATGTCATTGAACATTCATTAAATAAGTTTTATTATGATTTCTCCCTCAGTTTTTCTTTATGTGGAGTTCATGGGTTTATTCATAAATATAAGTAATTATAAATGTACAATATAAATACATAAATTAAATAATCTTAACAAATATTTACACAATTCCTTGAACTGAAAAGTCAACATGAGGTGTTTATAAATATTATATATTCATTTCTAGGTAGATAATTATAATATAGTTATTATACATATATGGACTATATATGTAGAAATAGTTACATAGAGATTGCAATAATAGTATGAAGAAGGTGGATTCCCTGAACATTAACTTATGTAAATCTTGAAATCAGAAGTGAAAAATCATTATCTTTGGGGATATTAATCCTAGGAAGTAAATAGGTAGTAAAAATTTTAATACTATGGTCTCACAACCATTTGGAAATTTATCAAAATATAAAATAATTATTTTTTATAATATTTACATTTTATATTTGAAGAGTCTGTTAGAAAGAGAAAAACTTATTATAATACCTGAAGTATTGACATTAGAGATGTAATATTAATACAATTGTATCAATATTTAAGTCAATTTATATAAAATGAGGAATAAATGTGACAAATTATATCCTTGAAACTTGATGAAAATTCTATTCATTTGGTAGCTTAGACTTCTGAGAGGAAAATTGTTTAAAGTAATATGTCCATTTGTTCGTATTCAAACACAATGGCTAAATTGAGCATTGTATGAATATACTTGTACTATGTAGTTAATGAACCAATTAGAAAGAGGGGCAATTCTTATCAACACTTTAGATATACAATGATAAATTTAATTTTAGTAATATTTTACTAAAGTCTACTGAGATCTCTTAATCATTATTAACTTTATTCCCTATAACTATTTTCCATTGAAAATGATAGTCCAAAATATCAAGTTGCTTGGATTTAAGCATTTTCTTATAATTTCTTGCCTTTCATCAGCACATGGAGCAAACTTTGAAATAAACAGATACAATGTAATTGCAAAAGAGACAAGTAAGCTATGCATGTAATTGTTTCACAATGTGCACCCAAAGTAATCTTTCTAAATAACTTGTTTTCCTGTGATGATGAAGCCCTAAGAGTGAACAGAGACCTTCCCACATGGGACCAGGGAAGCTGATGCATCAGTGAGTACTATTATGTGCTAGTGACTGAGAACATAGGGATCAAAGACAGGGGTCCCATTTCTTCAGGAGTTTACTCACTGCATAATGGAAGGGAGTAGGTGAATGCAGTACTGTGCCAGCCAGACTCTGTGTTCTGTGAAGACAGGCAATGTGACCATCTGTTTTGTTTACCACTATACCCCTTTCTTTCCCTGGAACTAGCACAGTGCCTTATACATAGTTGATTCTCCAAAATAAGTATCCTAATTAATAAAGAGGGAATATGCTAATTGATGATCAAACCCTCACAAAGATGATCAAACCCTCTCAAATAAGGAGGGGGTATGCTAATTGACTGCCACACTCTTAAAGATGGTAGCACGCAAAGCCACAAGATGGTAGCACCCAGTTACCTCACCCCCCAGCCACCAAGGGCGGGCCCAAGGTGCAGGCAAGCCTTGGATGTCAGCTGCCCAGCCTGAGGGATGACTAAACAACTGAACAGCAGACTGCATGGGATGACCATGTCGGCAGGGCGGGGGGGCGGGGGGGGGGGGCGGTTGGGGGCAAGCAGGCTGGTGGAGGGCAGTTGAGGGTGACCAGGCCAGCAGGGGGGGCAGTTAGAGGTGTTCAGGTTGGCAGGCATAGACAGGGGTGATCAGGCTGGCAGGCAGAGGCAGTTAGGAGTCAGCGGTTCCAGATTATGATCCCAAGGATCAGACCTAAGCAGGCAGTCGGACGTCCCATGAGGGGTCCTGGATTGGAGAGGGTATGATAAGGTGACCAGACATTCCGCTTTTGGCGGGACAGTTCAGATTTTTAACAATTTTTGCGACTTTTTTTTAAAACGCCTCAGGATGCAGGACAAATTGTTAAAACTTGGTACTGTCCCCCCAAAAGCGGGACATCTGGTCACCTTAGGGTACAGGCTGGGCTGAGGAGACTTCAGCCCCCCCCATGCAAGAATTTTGTGCACTGGGCCTCTAGTGTTATAATAATAGGGACTACTTTATTTTGTTCTCATAAGACTTAAATGAGATAATGCTTTTATTATTGGCTTAGCACAGTGACTGTTTCAATTCTTAGATTTAATCTCATCATTATTTTATCTATTTAATATTTTAGGTGCTAAGAGACAGCCTGATTAAAACAAACAAAAAAAATGTTTTCATAAAGTTTACCTTCCACTAAATGAAATAATCAGAATTATTACCTCATTTTAGCATTAGTAATGTTTATCATCTCTGACATCCTGGCAATATTTAATGTATACAGAATGATTGCTTAGGCAATAAAGCCTAAAAACAGCAAAATTCTATTCTTTCTTTTGAGAATTGTTGAAAGTAAGTTGTTTTTATTTTTAACTTAGAGAAAGGAAAGCTAGACATAAGAGCATTTCAGATAATTAGTGAATTTCTTCCATTTTTTCAAAATGTTATCCAATATCAGTGAAAACCTTCTGTATTGGCTCTATTTCTTAACATTTTCTGCTTTATAGAAATAATGTGCATTTTTATGTGGATCAAGAGTTATTAACTAGAATAGACTTAAACATATTCCAGTGGTATAGTACATTAGCCCACAGTATCACAAAAAAAAGGAAGGAAAATGAATCATGTAAGAAATAATTGTACTAGAGCTACCCGTTTCTAGTTTTTGGCCCATTCAATAATATCTGAGACACCATCACAATCAGAAGTCATTGCATGAAAGGTTAGAGTAATACTTGATTGTACTAGACCTTCTTACACCATGCCCACAAATATTCTATGGAATGAATCACTCATTTTTTTTTATGAATTTGCTTTGGGATGTTAAAGTATTATGTTTAGTAAAAACCCCTTATGCAAATTTAAGGGGATAAATGGACTTCTGGATTAGAGAATGGCAGAAAGGGGAAAAAGATACAATAACAGGAATGAGATTATAGAAAACTATAATAGGAAGAAGCAAAATTTAAATCATGATGGTTCAAAGTATAATGTTAACTAATTTTTACCTATTTTAAACTAAGAGGAGCCCATTATTTCTATTGAGAGCTACTAGAAACTGCCAACCTCTATCTCTATATTCATGTGTATATATGGTATTCCAAAAAATGTACATAGACTTTGTTTTTTGTTTTATTTTTTAAATAATTGTTTATTGTTGAAATTATTACAAATGTTCACCTTTTCCCTGCTTTGATTCCCTCCTGCTCACCCCTCCCCAAACCTTCAGCATTCCACTGTGTCCATTGGTTATGCACATTTGCATACAAGGTCTTTGGTTGATTACCTCCCACCCACCCACCCTCCTCTGCCTTCCCTCTGAGATTCCACACACTGTTCCATGCCTCCATGTGTCTGAATCTATTCTGTTCATCAGTTTAATTTGTCATTTAGCTTCAACATATGAGTAAGATCGTGTAATACTTGTCTTTCTCTGACTGACTTACTTCATTTGGTATGATACGCTCCAGGTCCCTTCATGGTGTCTCAAAGGGTAAGGCAGTCTTATTTTTCATTGCTGCCTAGTATTCCATGGCATAAATGTAGCACAGCTTTTTTATCCACTCATCTACTGATGGGCACTTGAGCTGTTTCCAGATCTTAGCCATTGTGAATTGTGCTGCTAAGAACATAGGGGTGCATAAATTCTTTCTGATTGGTGTTTCTGCTTTCTTAGGATATATTCCTAGAAGTGGGATTACTGGGTCAAATGACAGTTCCATATTTAATTTTCTGAGGAAACTCCATTCTGTCTTCCATAATGGCTGCATCAGTCTGCTTTCCCACCAGCAATGTACTGAGGTTTCCTTTTCTCCACATTCTCGCCAGCACATGTCATTTGTTTACTTCTTGATGGTAGCCATCTGACAAGGTGTGAAGTGATACCTCATTGCCACTTATTTTTTTAATTTTAATTTTTTATTATTTTTTTCTTTATTGATTAAGGTATTACATATGTTTCTTTTTCCCCTCATTGCCCTCCCATGCCTCCACTCATGTCCTTAACCCCCTGGTGTCTGTACTCATTGGTTAGGCTTATGTGAATGCATGCAAATTCTTTGGATGATCTCTCCCCTTTATCCTTTTCCTCCCCTACCTTCCCTCTAAGGTTTGACAGTCAGATCAATGCTTCTCTGTCTCTTGATCTGTTTTTGTTCATCAGTTTACGTTGTTCATTATATTTCATAAAAAGTGAGATCATGTGATATTTATCTTTCTTTGACTGGCTTATTTTGCTGCACATAATGCTCTCCAGTTCCATTCATGCTGTTACAAATGGTAAGAATTTCTTCTTTTGTTCAGCAGCATAGTATTCCATTGTATAGATGTACCACTGTTTTTTAATCTACTCATCTGCTGATGGGCACTTAGGCTGTTTCCAAATCTTAGCTATTGTAAATTGTGCTGCTATGAACACAGGGGTGCATATTATATATCCTTTCTGATTGGTGTTTCTAGTTTCTTGGGATATATTCCTAGAAGTAGGATCACTGGGTCAAATGGGAGTTCCATTTTTAGTTTTGTGTGTGTGTATGTGTGTGTGTGTGTGTGTGTGTGTGTGTGTGTGTGTGTGTTTTGTTTTTTGTTTTTGAGGAAACTTCATACCATTTTCCACAGTGGCTGCACCAGTCTGCATTCCCACCATCAGTGCACAAGGGTTCCTTTTTCTCTGCATCCTTGCCAGCACTTGTTTGTTGATTTGTTGATGATAGCCATTTTGACAGGTGTGAGATGGAACCGCAATGTCATTTTAATGTGCATCTCTTGGGTGATTAGTTACTTCAGTATGTTTTCATGTCTCTTGGCTTTCTTAATGTCCTCTTTGGAGAAGTGTCTAGTGGGGTCCTTTGCCAATTTTTTATTGGATTGTTTGTCTTCCTTTTGTTAAATTGTATGAGTCCCTTATATATTTTAGATATTAACCCTTTACAGTTATATGATTGCCAAATATGTTCTCGTATACAGTGGGTTCTCTTTTCATTTTGTTGATGGTTGCTTTTGCTGTTTAGAGCTTTTTATTTTGATGCAGTCCCATTTGTTTATTTTATCCTTAGTTTCCTTTGCCTTAGATGTATCTGTAAATATATTGCTATGAGAGATGTCTGAAATTTTGCTGTCTAGATTTTCTGAAATAGTTTGAAAACTATAGGTGTTAGTTCTTTGAATGTTTGGCATAGCTCCCTTGTGAAGCCATTCAAGCCACGGCTTTTGTTTGCTGGCAATTATTATTATTATTATTATTATTATTATTATTATTATTACTGTTTTTATTTCATCAGTTAATATTGTCCTATTCAGTTTTTTCTAATTCTTTCTGATTCAGTTTGCTATTTCTTCTAAGATTTTTATGATTTCACAACTTCCATTTAAGTTTTTTGTCCATTTTTAGTTTATTCTTGTATATGCTATAATTTGTAGGTCTAGTTTATTTTCTTGCATGTATCTGTCCAATTTTCCCAATACCATTTGTTGAAGAGATTCTCTTGACTCCATTATATGTTCTTGCCTTCTTTGTCAAATATTAATTGAGCATAAAACCAGCTCTTCGTTTCATTGATATTTTGTTTTGTTGTTTGTTTTTTTTGTTTTGTTTTGTTTTTTGTTTGTTTTTTAGTTTCTACGTTATTTATTTCTGATCTAATCTTTATTATCTCCTTCCTTCTACTTATTCTGGACTTTTCTCTTTCTAGTTCATTAAGTTGTAAGGCTAAATAGTTTATTGCTGATTTTTCTTGGTTTTTTGAGGTATGCCTGTAGTGCTATAAACTTCCTGCTTAGGACTGCCTTTGCTGTGTCCCAGATAATTTGGGATGTTTTGTGTTTATTTTCATTTGTTTCCAGAAAGTTTTAATTTTTTTCTTTACCTCATTGGTAAGCTATTCATTGTTTAATGACATGCTATTTAGTCTCCATGTGTTTGAATGTTTAGGGATGTTTTTACAGGAGTTGATTTCTAATCTCATTTCCCTATGATCTGAGAAGATGATTCATATGATTTCAATCTTCTTAAACGTGTGGAGACTTGTTTTGTTTCCTTAACATGTAGTCTATCTTTGTGAATAACCATGAAAACTTGAGAAGAATGCATATATAATGCTACTTTGAGATGAAAAGTTCTATAAAAGTCAATTAAATCCATCTGATCCAGTGGCCCTTTTAGAGTCACTGTTTCTTTGTTGAGTTTTTGACTCTTATAATGGCCTTCATTTTGAAGTATATTTTGTCAAATATGAGTATTGTTATGTCAGCTTTTTTTTTTCTTTTCCATTTGCATGGAAATTTTTTTCCATCCCTTCACTTTCATCCTTTGTGTGTCTTTTGTTCTAAGGTGGTCTTTTGTAGACAGCATATTGTTGGGTCAATTAAAATCACCAAAGGCAGAACAGAGTGGAAGACCAAAATAGGAACAAAGTCAAGGATAAAAAATAGAAAAAAGTAATGAATATGGTAATATTAATTTAACAATATCAATAATCACTTTAATCTGTGACCTAAATGCACTAATTAAAAGATAAAAATTGCCAGAGTGGATCAAATAATAATATCCAATTATATATTATCAATAAGAAATCTACTTTAAATATAAAGATATATAGTTTAAAAGTAAATGCAGCCGAAACCGGTTTGGCTCAAAGGATAGAGTGTTGGTTTGGGGACTGAAGTGTCCCGGGTTCGATTCCGGTCAAGGGCATGTACCTTGGTTGCTGGCATATCCCCAGTGGGGGATGTGTAAGAAGCAGCTGATTGATGACTCTCTCTCATCGATGTTTCTAACTCTCTGTCTCTCTCCCTTCCTCTCTGTACATAATCAATAAAAAAAAAAAAGTAAATGCATAAAGGAAAGTATACCTTCCTAACATAGTCAAAGGAAAGGAGAAATAGCTGTATTAATTTCAAACACAACAGACTTCAAAGAAAAGCAAGATATAAGGGGTAAAGAAGGAAATTACGTAGCGATAAAGGGGTCAATTCTCCAAGAACACATAGATTACTTTTAATCTATGTGTTCTTGGAGAATTGACCCCTTTATCCTTAATCTATGTGGGCCTAACAATAAGGCATCTAACTATGTGAGGATAAGCCTATACAATTGGAAAGAGAAATAGACAAATAGACACATCATGCCAGCAGAAAAGCAATGAGGACTTTGTTAAATCCAACAACAAGATGCCCTTCGGTAGATGAATGGATAAGTAAACTGTGATATATCCAGACAGTGGAATATTATTCAACACTAAAAAGAAATGAAATATCAAACCACAGGAAGTCTTTAGTACATATTACTAAGAAGAATAACAAATATATATTACTAAGTAGAATAAACAAATCTGAAAAGACTATATACTGTATTAAGCCTTCAATAGTACACCATTAGACAGAAAACTTCTTCACAATATCTGAAGGTATGATTTTTGTCTTTTTTTTTTTATAGACAGATGCATAATAATAAAAAAAAAAAGCTGTAGAGCCAGAAATTCCTCATTTCTAATCTCTGCTTGGCAATTTTTTTTAACTAAAGTCAATACCCTTATTTATAAAAATATATTTAATAGCATTTTGCTTGACAATAGTAAATATTTAATAAATTATAACATCTGTTGTTGCTGTTATTACTTAAATTCATCAAGAAATATAACCCCCTGTAAGTGATTGTAAAATCTCTTCTATTTTTATATCACTGTGACTAGCACCTATTGCATATTATTCTTACCACAGCATCACTTTCAGTACACTAGTTTGGAGATCAAGATTTTGCAAATATCAGCTGTAGATTAAATTCAAATTCTTTGCATGAAATATAAACACCCTGTAACCTGGTTTCCACAAACTGCTAATTGCCACCTTACCTGCTGAAACCTACAGTATGGCCAAATGATTCTCTCCTTTTCTTCACATATATTCTGTGCTGTAACCTTCTTACTTTTTCCACAATTAGATATGCAGGGGGAAAAATCTTGAAATAGGACCTCAATACAAAGATTTTTGAGTTTTTATTTTTTATGCCATAAAAAAGCTCACACAATTTTTGAAACCTATTAAACAATAAAACTACAATTGTTGAATAAAAGTTACAATTATATATTAATATACCAGTAGTAAAACTTCAGTGAAAAAATTAATAACAAGGTGTTTAAAAACAAGTCAGTGGGAGTAGGGCAGAAGGGAAGCAGAAAAAAGAACTTTAACAGCTTTGATCTTCAATCCTTGTTAACCCACTAAATAAGCTCAGTTCCTGTCTTATTAAAAACTCCCACACTATGAGTTTCTCAAATCCACTCTTTTTGTTGTTGTTGTTGTTCCTTTTTTGTATTTTTTTAGTTGATTAAGGTATTACATAAGTGTCCTTATGCCTCCATTACTCCCGCCCCCCCAAATACCCTCACCTCCCTTGTGACTGTGTCCATTGGCTATGATTATATGCATACATACAAGTCCTTTGGTTGATCTCCCCCACTTACCCCCACTCTTCCCTACCTTCCCTCTGAGATTTGACAGTCTGATCCATGCTTCTCTGTCTCTGTTCAATCCACTATTTTACATTTAATTAAACACACAACAGATAGCTATTACTTTAAAAATACTATTTTCTTTTGTGATGATAGTGTTTTTTTACAGCCCATATTTAGTCTAAAGGTACACAGAAATATTACACATTTCTCCTTTGATCTGCTCTAAGATACAATTTATCTATATATTCTAAATTTAAACAATTTATATATATATATATATATATATATCTTACTATCTTATTTTCATATATATATATCAATATATAAATCTTACTATCTTATTTTCATATATATATATACATATATATATATATGTATGTATATATATATATATATATATATATATATATATATGAAAAGGAAGAGCTCTGAAATTCAATATGAGGTAGACATAATAAGAATGGTATGGATGGGGCCTGCTCTGCTACATTCGCAAGGTCTATAGCACCATGCATCCCATGAGGTCGGCCCCAGACTGATGTTTGAATCATTAAAGCTGGAACAGTTTTATTAAAGTTTAAAGGGATGAACACATTTAGTTTAGAAATGTTATAGGGAAAATAAAAATGGGTTTGAAATCACACACATTGCAGATTTCTTTCCTCTTCAATCTTAGTACTACCAGTTACTAACATGAACAATGTTTTTAATATTATTTGGCCTCAGACTTCTCATCATTTGTAAGGGTATACTAAGGCTTTGAACTTAGTTTTATTGTGAAAAGTAAACAACATATGAAAATACTCTTAAGATTAGATGTTATGTAAATATTTTTGCTTTTTCTTGCCTTTCATTATAATTTTATGATGATTGGTCATTAATATTTTATATGTGTGTGTGTTGTGTATGTATTTACTTTATTTTATAAGTAAATTTCTTTCAAAGTTAAATTTCATTGTTGAGCATCAAAATATATGTAAATTAATATATTGGGTGTGATAAATCTAGTGACAAAGGAAAATCTCAGAACTAAACACAGGACAGAGAGAAAATATATAATAAGAAATTATAGTCGATGAAAGCTATTGTAATTTGAGAGAACATTGTCTGAAATATGTGGCAAGTAACAATTTATTCAATATATTTAATTATATGTCACGCTCTGTTATCTAATTCTTTTGTTTCATATTGCCACTATGTAAAGAAACACCAGACCTAAATATATTATACTTCACAAAGACTTGGACTGTCTATAGCCAAGCATAAAAGCTTTTAAAGCATAAATACTACTGATTCTTTCAGTAGATGGACTGAATAATGTATTTCTCTAACAATGATCTAACAAGAACCTGCCATTCTTTTACATTTGTTCCCTGAATGAAATATGAAAAAGTAGAATGATGTGATTTTAAAGTATTAGTTTTGTTAGAGATTAATTGCTTTTTTCTCCTTTAAATAAGAAGTAGAAGACATATTATAGGATTAAGGTTCTCCAGGGTGTGTTTTATTGATCCACTAATACATGATTTGGGTGGTTAAAACACTTAGTCTTTAGGTTTGTAGTTCATAATGTACCTTAGGCATGAATAAATGGAATAATAAAATGTACCCTGGAGTGTCTTTGATGTCATATTAAAAATAATAAAATACATGAATAGGTATATTCTGAATTCAAATAAAGAAAAGGTTAGCTATGCAAACATTAAGTACTTTGAATTCAATTAAATTGACACTTTGTAAAAGTATAATGATGTGTTCTATACATAAAACTTTATTCTACTCGGTATATTTTGTTAATTCCAAAAAATCATTAAATTACTTTAAAAAATCCTTAATTAGCTTTGAAGGGCTAAAATGCAAATGTTGAATACTAAAATACAGAAGTATTCTTAACATCTACTTTTCAAAGGAATGTTTCTATCATAATTTATTATATTATTTATCTTCTAGGTCTTGTTCTCAACTCTGGGGTAATTTATTATTATTTAATTCACTTTACAATGTGTAGCATACTTTCAACATGACAAGGACAGTGCCAGTAACTGTGCCAAGTATGAGGATTCAAAGATTAATAAAAATACATTTCCCACATTTAATTATTCAGTCTAGAAAAGAAAACAACATACAAGCAATGTCATATAAGGAGAAAAGCAATATAATTCAGATTCCTCTCTGTTTCTGCCTTGGAGACAGAAAGGGGCTGTACAAACAAAGGCACATTTTAAAGAAAATAAAAGAGTTTGTGAATCAGGAAAAAGGCAGCAGGAAAGCTGATGAGGTGATCACTTCTCCTAGTGAGGGTGTTCTATGACATGCTGAGCGGTGGACTTCTCCCTGAAGGCACTAGGAGACTACCAAATGCCTTTGTTGTTGTTTTATTATTTTTTTTAAGCAAGAGGATCATAAGAGCAAATTTATCTTTTGGAAAGATCCCTCTAGCAGCAGTATGGAAGATTGATTGTCCTCGAGTGAGGTAATTACCAAAGTTTAAGTGAGAGTTGGTGAGAGACTAGAGACACTGGGAAGGAAATGAAGAGCAGAATTTAAGGGGAAATGGCTGAGTTAAAGCTTTCCCCCTTCACAATGCACACTCGAGGACAGCAATTCTTAGTCACTGAAAAGATGGAGGGTGTTTGGCGGAAGGGCAGGAAGAAAAGGAAGAGGACTTTTGGAATATTTAGTTTTCTAGCTGGAGCAATAACTAATACTAGCCCAAGGTCAATAAGCACCTCTTGTGACTTTATTAATCTTGCAAGTCCCAGTGTTAACTTTATTTCCAACTGTAAATATTTCTTAAATCATATATGTATGGACTTAGAGAAGATAGTGAACTTAGAGAAGGCAGGAATGCTGTCTTATTTGTCACAGCTATTTCTGAGGCTGAACACAATGTGAGACATAATACTTAGTCAATATTACTGAAGTAAATGTACCTAGGGAATTATGCATGCATATTGACTCAGAAAACTTCGGAAAATGAACAGACAAAAAAAAAATGTCAAGCAGAAAAACAAGAACTTAGAAGCAGTAGAGCTACTTTACTGAAGGATGAGCATCCTTCAGAGACATTTTCCTCAGTATTGTATACTGCTCCTCTCTTGTAAGATTTCCCTGCCACTCTTATCTGAGTGAAATGTCCTGTCTTTTGCTCACATAATGTATCTTTAGTCTAATATCTAGTTTACTAACTATATGATTAACCCCTCATTTTTATAAATTAAATTAGTTATTATTTAAAGTATTGCATATGTCTCATCCCCTCCCCACCCCCCCACCCCGCCATTGGCCTCTCTCAGGCTGCTCCCACCTCCTAGCACATAGTCTCACCCCCTTACTCTCTGTATCTATTGGTTATGCTTATATGCATGCATACAAGTCTTTTGGTTGATTTCTTACCACTCACCGCCGTGCCTTCCCTCTAAGGTTGGACAGT
This sequence comes from Pipistrellus hanaki, assembly GCF_964339955.1. Lineage (NCBI taxonomy): Eukaryota > Metazoa > Chordata > Mammalia > Chiroptera > Vespertilionidae > Pipistrellus > Pipistrellus hanaki. The sequence goes on from NC_140505.1 coordinate 116,198,020, forward strand.
CTATACTATGCTTCTATGTCTCTGGATCTATTTTAATTCACCAGTTTATATTGTTCATTATATTTGACAAATATTTATCTTTCTCTGACAGGCTTATTCACTAAGCATAATGCTTTCTAGGTCCATCTATGTTGTTGCAAATAGCAAGAGTTCCTTCTTTTTTAAAGCAGTGTAGTATTCTATTGCGTAGATGCACCACTCTTTCTTAATCTACTCATCTGCTGATGGGCACTTAGGTTGTTTTCAAATATTAGCTATTGTAAATTGTGCTGCTATGAACATAAGGGTGCATATATCCTTTCTGATTGGTGTTTCTAGTTTCTTGGGATATAGTCCTAGAAGTGGGATTACTGGGTCAAATGGGAGTTCCATTTTAACTGTTTGAGGATACTTCATACTGTCTTCCACAGTGACTTCACAGTCTGAATTCCCACCAGCAGTGTATAAGGGTTTCCTTTTCTCCACATCCTTGCCAGCACTTGTCTTTCGTTGATTTGTTGATGATAGCCATTCTGACAGGTGTGAGATGGTATTTCATTGTCATTTTTGCTTGCATCTCTTGGATGATTAGTGACTTTGAGCATGTTTTCATATATCTCTTGGCCATCTGTATGTTCTTTTTGGAGAAGTGTCTATTTAGGTCCTTTGCCCAATTTTTTATTGGGTTGTTTATCTTCCATTTGTTAAGTTGTATGAGTTCCTTGTATATTTTCAATATTAAACCCTTCTCAGAGATAAGTCTTGTTGTTTTATTTCCTACCTAAAACATAAATAATACCTTGACCCAGTGTATCCATGCTGTACATGCTACCACCTATTATCGATTGTCAAAGCAAACAGAGCTTGTAGTCAAGTAACCCTTATTTTCCTTAATGATGGCACAAAGCCTAGTAATGTTGACAAGTTGGGTATGCCAAAAAGTAGCCACAGTGGTTTCTTTAAGTGAAAAGGTGAGTACAGTACAAGGTATTTTGAGAGACTACATTCACATACATTTTATTGCAGTATCTATGATAATAAAAGCTTAAAATGCTAACTAGACTGGTTGTCCTTTCGAACAATCTTCCGGATGAAGCTGGGCTGCAAGGGAAGCCCAGGTCCCGGGTGCCAGAGGGAAGAAAGGCCTATTCTTGCATCATCGGGCCACTATTATTATTATAATTGTTCTATTTCATTATTAGTTATCGTTTTTAATTTCATTGTGCTTAACTTATACATTAAATTATCATGGGTGCATATGAACAGGAAAAATATGTAAAGAATATTTTAAAATAGTAGAGGTTGGTACTATGTGCAGTTTCAGCCATCAACTGGGGTCTTAGAATGTATATCCTGTGGATAAGGTGTGGACTACCATAAACCATAAATCTAAAGGGATGGATATAAACATATGTAAAGGACTCATATACTCAATAGCAATAAACAAATGACCCAAAGTTAAAACAAGCAAAGGACCTTAATTGTAATTTTTCCAAAGAAGATATACTAACAGCCAACAGATATATGAAAAGATGTTTACCATCCCTAATCTTTAGGGAAACACAAATTAAAATCACAGTGAGATATAACATCACATTTGTTAGGATGACTGTTATAAAAAAATTGAAAGATAAAAACTGTTGGCAAGAAATTAGAAATAAAGCTACCATATGATCCAGAAATTCTACTTCTGGGTATACATCCAAAAAACACAAAATCATTATTTTGAAAAGATACCTGTACTCCCATATTTATTGCAGCATTACTCAAAGTGTCCAATATATGCAAACAAGGTAGGTGTCCATCAAGAAATGGATGGCTAAAGAAAATATGGTATGATATATGTATACACATATAATAAAATGAGAAATGTTATACAAGCAAATATTATTTAGCCAAATAAAAAAAAGAGGGGAATCTATCATATGTGACAATATAGATAAACCTGGAGGAGATTTTGCTGAGTTAAATAGGCTATACACAGAAAGACAAATAAGACATGATCTCACTTATATGGGAAACCTAAAAAAAAAACCATCATTGAAAGTAGAAAATAAAATGGTGGTTGCCAGGTGGGTGGAGGAAATAGTGAGAAAGTAAGAAAATGGTATAGATTTTCTGTTATAGAGCATAAGTTCTAGAGACCTAGTGTATGGAATGGTGGGCACAGGTAATAAATGCTGTAGTATACATCTAAAATTTGCTAAGAGAGCAGATCTTAACTGTCTCACCACAAAAATAAAATGTAATTATGTGAATGTGCTAAATAGCTTAATTGTGATAATCAGTTCACAATGTATATATCAAAACATAACATAGTAGGAATTAAATATATAGTTTATATTTAACAACTAGAGGCCTGGTGCACAAAATTCATGCACTGGGGAGGGTGTCCCTCAGCCTAGCCTGCACCCTCTTCATTCTGGGACCACTGGTTTCTAACTGCTCACCTGCCTGTCTGATTTCCCCCTAACTGCTCCTCTGCCGGCCTTATTGCCCCCAACTGTTCTCCCCTTCTGGCCTGATCACCCCATAGGTATAACCTTTCACAGAAAATTTTACTAGTCCTGCTTTACAATACGGAATTGACAATTGAATTATTGGGACCAGGCACCAAGATTTCCTTTCTTTGAATAGTGGAGGGAATAATTATCTTGTCTTTATGTTGTCCAGAAATTAAAAGGAGATAATGACTTAAAAAAGTATAAAAGCACCATATAAAGACAACTGTCTTTTTCATGTACTGAAAAGACATTAAAGTGATAAAATGAAAAACTATTTTTTATTCTCCCCCTTCCTTCCTTTACAAATTTATTTAAACTTTGAAATTTATAAAAATTTCACTCCAATTTTCACTTCTTTGCATTCAATATTATTTTGTATCGGTTTCAGATTTTATATTAGTTACAGAATAGTGATTAGACAATCATATACTTTACAAAGTATTCCCCAATATTTGCAGTACCCACCTAGCATCATACCATCATTACAACACATTGACTATATTCCCTATGTAAGTGACAATGGGTTTACAGGTTCCTTCTAGTCTTTCTTTTGTGTTGTTCGCCTTTCCACTTCTTTCTCACTTCTTTCCTCCTTTTCCTTATATAGTATCTCAACTGGCCCTCAAAGCTCAGTGAAAGCACTGGGACACTCTTAATTCATTTTACAGACAAGGACACTGAGGCCAATTCTAGTTGGCTGTGGAACTTGACTCAGTGCACAGGGAACCCTCAGAGCCATGCTCTCTGCCCTTCCTAAGGGGCAGCCACCGGGCAAACAGAACAAACCTCCTGTCAGGCTTCCGAGCCTCTTTCTCACGCACCTCTTCATCGCAGATGCTCCACATTCTTTCCTCTCCCGGTCCCCTGCCCCCCTTCTTTACTGCCCGCCCACTTCTCCGGAGCAGGTGGAAGGCTTTGTACTCACCACCAAGGCATGCTCTGCTGTGGGGCAGGGTGGCATGAGCTGGCTTTGGGGTCAAGGTGGGAGCAGGAGTTGCTGCCTCTGAAGTGTGAAGGCTGCCTGGGGGCAAGGCCAGTTAGCACTGGGAGCTTCTCTGAATCAAGTCAGTCAGTCCAGTACCCTGAAGTGCAGCACCCCTCCACTGAGGTGGCACCACCTCTCAACCCCTGCCTCAGAGCTGAGGGTCCTTGACCCTCCCCTCGGGCTTTCTTCCATGCCTTTGATGTTCCCAGGACCCAGAGGCATCTCCCTGGCAGTGATGTTTCCTGAGCCCCAAGGGAGTGCCTAGGTTGCTGGCAGCAACTTCCCAGTGCAGAGATGTTCCAGGAGCCTCACCCAAGAGGCTAGGCTGGCAGGAGATGCCTCCCCGGGGCCCCAAGGGAGTGGCTAGGCCTGCCAGCCATGGCTCCCCAGGACTGTGATGTTCCCAGAGCCCATGGAAGTGATTAATCAGGTCCAGCTGCTCCTCCCTGAGGCTGTGATGTTCCCAGGGCCCCGAAGGCATGGCTAGGCAGGCTGCTGCCCCTCCCAGGGCCTGTGATGAACCCAGACCTTTCAGGTGGTGTCTGGTGCTGCCCAACCCCCACCCCCATCCCCAGCCTGATGGACTGGTATCTTACAGGCAGTGCCTGACACCGGCCTTCCTCACCCACATGGACTGGAACCCCCCAGGAGTTGGCCATGGTGATTCCCACCCCACTGTATGCAAATTAACCTCCATCTTTGTTGGGTTAATTTGCATACTCACTCTGATTGGCTGTGGGCATAGTGAAGGTATGGTCAATTTACATGTTTCTCTATTATTAGGTAAGATGATACCTCAATAAAGCTGTGGTGAGGGGGGCAGGGGGAGCTATGTGAACATTTTCAACAGAAAAAATGAACCTAAGGTTATGCTGCCTAAGTATTGGAATATTTCTTCAATGATTTTTATCAGCATTCTCCTGAGGAGTTTTTATAGAACATTTACTAGCTAAAAGAAATGTATGCAGCCCTGGCTAGTATGATTCAGTGGCTGGAGCACCTTCCTGTTCACTGAAGGGTCTCAGATTCAATTCCTGGTCTGGGCCTGTACCCAGGCTCCAGTTCTATTCCTGATCAGGTACAGGCACGAGGTAACTGATATTTCTCTCTCCCTCTCTCTCTCCCTTCCTCTTTCTCTAGATTCTAGACAACATAGATAAACGTGGAGAACATTTTACTGAGTGAGAATTAATGAGTCTAGAATCAATGAATAGCATGTCCTGGTGTTAGAATTTTTTTTTAAGTGTATTCATTGTAAATAGTTGTCCCAAATAGTCACAAACTAAAATAGAAGCAAACTGTTATTTGATATCCAATGACATCACATAATTAATCCCTAGGACAGCAGTCTCTTCTTGGCAAATCTTATTTTTGATCCTAACAGATGTCATCCCGCTATCCTCCCTATAGAGATACCCACAAACTATATAGAGAGAACTGTGTACTGTTAGGTATTTAACACTTAAAAAGAAGTGACCTTCTGTGCTGGCCAGTTTTCTCAGTGGATAGAACACTGGCCTGCAGACAGAAGGGTCCCAGATTCCATTCCAATTGGGGCATACAGACACGCTGTGGGCTGGATCCTCAGTGTAGGGCTGCAGCAGGCAGCCAATCAATAATTCTCTCTCCCTCTCCCTTTCAGAAATCAATAAAAATGTATTTAACAACAACAAAAAAGGAAGTGACCTTTTTCTCTAAGTATTTTCTACTTACATGACAGATACTTGAGAATGTGAAAGAAAAAGTGCACCAGATGAAGTTAAATGTACATGGGTAACTTTATTCAAGGCTATTTCAAAGAGGGGAGACATTAAATTTAATTCTTTTGAAATACAAGGGGGGTATTTTTAAGAGGAAAATGAGTTTGTGTAAAAATGCTAGTGGATATTAGGTAAGAGGTTGATTAATGTGATTAGGTAATCTGTGTTTGTTAGCAAGGCTTATTTTTTTAAAGTTAATTTTTTGTAATTTATGTATTTGTATTTTAGGGATATTTAAATATATTAAATGTATATAAAGTATAATTATTTGGACACTATCTGATACCTCTAAAGCATAAATCTTCAATAGTAGAGAAAGGTAATTTAATTATATTTAACTGTAGTTCTTAACCATATTTGGCAAAAATTTTTAAAGTATAATTTTTCAATATTTCCCCCCCACAAGTAAGCTTTCTCCTTGAAATACATAATGGCAATGCAATAAAGAAACAGTCTATTTTGTTCTTCAGGGCCTTGCCTAATCGATTGAAAACAAATTCTCTTTTGAGAGAAGAGTCCCTAAAATAAGTTTAAATGTAAGGACACAAATATCATTTCATTTTACATTACATTTAATGCTGATATGTTGGACAGAACATCTTTGTCTCAAGTTTATTAAGAATATCTGTATCCTGCTTAGGCGGTTGTTTCCTTGGCATTTCCACTCCATCTATTTGATTTTTATAAAGAGATTGCCTTTGAAATTCAAATATCAGGCAATCTTCTGGGAGAGAGGGAATATAGGATAAACTTAAGAGTGCAATTCTCATTTCATTCTGGTAGATAATTCTGTTTCCAGCTTAGAATAAGGAATGGGAAATTTTAGCAAAGAGGCAGATTGAAAAAAAAAAAAGGAAAGAAAAGAAAATGGTAGGGCTGCCAAACTTTTCCCAATTCAGGTCATCCCTATATGGATTCATTGTGTGGTATGAAAAGAACAGGCAAAGCTGCAAGCATTCACTCATAGTAAGCGCACAGACACATATTATACAAAACACATTCACAAAGCAACGAAAAACTGCCTTCCTGCTGCTGTGGCTTACCTTCAGTAGTTCGTAATACTAATAATTAGCTAAAGGAAGCTTCCTAAGAATTTGAATTGAAAAAAGAATAGCCAGGGATTGGACACAGATAAGATATTGAAGTCTCATTACGCTGCTGCTGGGGATACTTTTGAAATAGAGAGTAGTCTTGCAGCTACGTGTGCACATCTGGAATGCACTGGGTGTTTGTCTTTGTGTTGCCATTATATGTTTTACAGTTCTTGCTGTTTTCACAACCATGAGTCCAGTTTGAATCCTGAGCTCCCTTTATTTAGTATTTTGGGGCAGGAAGTTTAAAGGAAAGTATGTAATAGAAATTATTTTGCCAAGACTTGTTGCCTAATGTTCAGTGAAAATGAAGACACAGTTTTATGATGCAAAAATGCTCAAAAAAATTAAAATGGGTATTTTTCATAAAAGTAAAAATGTTCCTATTTCGCCTATTAATAGATTACTATATTGTTTAAGGTGGCAAAAGAATTATCTAAATAGGCATGTTTCAACTTTAATTTTGAAGGTTGTTTCCAATAATATGTAAGCTGTCGCTATAGCTCAGTGTCTAGAAGAGCCTTTTAAAGAGCCTAGTACACCAGCATACGTGTCTTTTTGCCCTTCTTATTTTCTGCTTCCTGAAACTTAGAAAGGCTGTAACTGAAGTAACAACCCATATAATAAAAGGCTAATATGTAAATTGTCCCTTCAACAGTTTGACCGTGAGTTCAACCTCTCACTATGAAGTGTGCTGACCACCAGGGGGTGGCGCGGAATGAACAAATGCCCTGGCCAGCAGCTGGCAACAGGGGAAGGAAGGCCTAGCTGGTAGCCCACAGCTAGAAGAAGGAAGGCTTTGATCAGCCTTGATTGCCAGTCAGGTCTTGGGACCCTAGGATGGATGGATTTCATGCACCGTGCCTCTAGCATTCCATGAACCGTCAAGGTAGAAGCCATGGACTAAGCATGGAAAATTATAAAAGCTCTTGGGTCTTTGATGACTACAAAGCTACCAAAAAAGCCCTGGATTTATATATCAATCTCACGTAAGTCGTTGTATCAATCTATATCTATGTATCTCTCTATCCACATACTTATTTATCTATTTATCTATCATCCATCTATTCACTTCATTTTACTTATTATTATTTTGTGTTATTTACATTTGAAACTCATTTAACTTTTGGAAACAGTCATGATGATAAGAATAACATAAAACATAGCACACTGTCTTTGTAACAACCTTTCTTTAGTAATTTTGATACAAATTTTTTAAATGCCTGTCCCTATGAATTAACTACTCCCAGTGCATGGTGTCCTGCCAAGTCACACAACATTTATTCATCAAATAATTACCGAGTCTGACATTGTTTTACATGCTGGGAATAATAGTAGAGGAATATGATAAAATAAACATTAGCTCTTTCTCTTATGATTACTGTCATATTATATATACTGAAGATGACAGCCATACAACTGATTTGCTTGATTCAACAAAACTCCTCTTATAAAACATATTAATTAGTGCCCACAGGATATCTACTACATTGTATATTATTTAAACAAGAATGCTTTAATACATGGAAATCTAGGCTATTAAAAATTACAATCATGAAACAGTTGGTAAACAAAGGATTTCTTTCCCTCTTATTAGGCCATGCTGTATAAACCCATCGCATCTACACACATTGACTGCAGATATTTACTCAATTTTAGCTATCACTACCTGTTCTCTGGCTTAGATTATAGATTCACCTCTTAACTTTCAAAATCTCCTAATTTTATTCAGCATGCTATTTCAAAATGTGAATTTGGTAATATTTTTTCATTTTAAAAATGCTTCAAAAGTTTCTCTTTTCATCAAACTCTTCATCATGACTCTCATGACCTAGAGTATAGAGTATGTATATCATCATCAATATCATCAAAGATTGCTTTCTATTTCCTCTTCCTCTTCCTTCTCTTCTTTTTCTTCCTCCTCCTCCTCCTCCTCCTCCTCTTCTTCCTTCTTCTTCTCCTTCAATTATTTTCTATATTCCAAGATTTATGATGAATATTATATGTGGAATTTCCTCTTCATCATCACCAAACCTCATTAGGTTATTTTCATTTACCCATGTATGCAATTGGGAGGTTAAGAGGGGTTAGACCACTTGATAATATCATACAACTTGTAAGATATAGGGCTAGATTTTAAAGCCTGATAGTGTGATTACCAGAGCTCTTGGCATTGAATCTTGTTATATTGCCTCCATTAAAAAAGTGATTAAAAGCAAAAGGAATAACTACATGACTGAATAAGCACCTTTTATTATCTTGCTCCAGTTACATTTCACTCTAATTTTTTTGTGTGTGTCACTCACATACGTCACGGTATAGAATCCAACCATTGTTGTCTGACTTTTCTTTGCACTGGAATGCTGATTTTACCTTTAGACTTTCACAAATGCCAGACCATCTTCCTGGAGCATTCTCACTGTTCAAATTTACCTGCATGATATATTATCATCTATTAAGTGACAGATTCAATGACACTTAATCTACTACTAAAGATCCAATGCACGAAATTCATGCAAGAGTAGGCCTTCCTTCCCCCGCTGCCAGCATCGGCTTCCCTCTGGCACCTGAGTCCTGGGCTTTCCTCTGGCTGCCAGAAGGCACCATGGACATGTGCTTTCCTAACAGCCCCAACTTCATCCCAAAGGATGGAAGGACATCTGGTCTAATTAGCATATTATGCTTTTATTATTATAGATATTTTTCATCATCTAGTCTACTTTTATTAAGTGTGCCATTCTGTTCTTGCAATCAGGGCATTGATCACATTCTATTTTAAATGTTGATTTACAGTCTTAGTATCCCACTAGATTGCAAGTACTCTAAAGGCAACTACAGTGAAGGCAGCTACCTTCTCTACCAGTGAATTACTAGTGTTCTGACACTTGATAGACACTTGAGAATATGAAAGAAAAAGTGCACCAGATGGAGTTACACAGACATGGGAAATTTTATTCAAGGCTATTGCAAAAGGGGAGATATATTTTATTTAATTCTGCTGAAATACAAGGTGGAAAATTTTTAAGAAAAAGAGGAGTTTATGTAAAAATAGTAGCAAAGCCTGGCCACAAAATTCAAATTTACTAGAGGATATTAGGAGAGCGATTGATTAATATGGTTAGGTCATCTGTTTGTTAATAATGCTTATTGTTTTTGTGTGATTTTTTATTGGAGCAACATTGGTTAGTAAAATTAAATGGGTTTCAGGGATATAACTTTATAATACATAATATATATTTTGTATTATGTGTTCACCACCCCACATCAAGTTTCTTTCCATCACCATTTATTACCCCTTTATCCTCCCCATTTCTCTTTGCCTCCGGTAATCGCCTTAATGTTACCTATGAGGTGTTTTTATTGTTTTTAATCCCTTCACCATTTTTACTCTGCCCTCCTCCTCCCATCCCTCTGATAGCTGTTAATCTGTTCTCTGCATTTAAGAGTAATATTGTTTATTGTTAACATAGAGAGGAGAATGTAGAGGCACCATCTTTCTTGATTATACCTCAAAGGAATCACTCCCAAATTCTGGAGAAAGACATTCTTGGGTGTAAAACTGGCACGAGGTTTGGAGAAGATTTACATCTTCAAGAGGAAGAAAAAAATGTATAGTTTCAAATTTAAAGTAAATGCTTAAAAAAAAAAAAAAAAAAAAAGAGGCCAGGAAGTAGAGTACAGAAGAAATCTGTCTAAAGTTTGTTTAATCAAGCTGAAGGGACTTATAAGGCCATCCTAGTCAAGATCTATTTGTTGAATCAGTAAATAACTAATAAGAAAATTTGAACACTTTATTGTACAGTAAACAAATCATGACATATAGTGATTAAGGACTATTCCATGACTCTAGGTTTATATAAAGTGATGAATACACATATATTTGACATTCTAAATTTTAAAACTAATTGTTCTGATTGTATGTTGTAGTTTGTAATGCCTAGAAAATAAATTGGCATTAATATTGTGATACACAAGTGGAGGTAAATATTTTATTGAACATTTTAATTCTTTATTTACTAAAACTTCAAAGAAATTACTGATGATGTTAAAGTGCATTGTATCTTAATGACTTAATATAAACAAAAAATATATACAGCAGAAATAACAATTTTAATGCCTGCTAACTGAAGTTCTTGCACATTTGAAAAGATGTATAATAATTCTTAAATGACTGTGGCTGTAAAGGACATCTAGACAATCTAATTACTAATAAATTTGTGCAATTTCAAAGAAGTTAAATTTAGTAGCTATATTTATATTCCCCAAATTATCATTGAAGATAGTATTGGTAATATTTTCAAAGTAGTTTGTTTACATTTATTTACACATTTAGAATACTATGAATAACCTCATATATAGCACAGCAGTTAATGTAGCTAAATCTATCATATTGTACATTCTCAAAATTGTTTTTTTTTCCTTCCCAGCATCACCCTACCTCTTCCAATTCTAGATGTCCAACAATTAACTCATGTTTATGGAAGCTAATCCCAAACCTACATTTCATTAACTAACCATAGCCATAGTTGAGTTTTTTCAGTAATTAGTTGATTGAGCAGGAATTTTGCAAGCATATGGGAGTAGGGGAAGGACCAAATTCACAAATCAGTATTCTTTATGCATTTTTTTTTTTTGTCTCCTTGACTAACTGGGAGTTTTTTTGCATGCATTCTTAGAAACAATGTCAAGAAAAACTAAGATTTTTGTCATTTTGGTTTAAAACAGAATCACCAAGAAAGCACAGACCTGATTTTGCAGGAGAGAGACTTAACTGACCCTAAAACGTGAGTCCTGTTCTTTTGTGCTAGTGAATTCTATTGTAACTGACCTAGTGGTACGCCTTGCCCTCTATTGAGGTATATAAGGAAAGCCTTGGTGAAGTGTAATTGTACACTATAAGAAATGCAGAAAGTGTACACTATAAAAAATGCAGAAAGTGAGTACTGATATGTCTGTTTTGTCCAGTTTAAAACTATTCTAGTAATTTATAGAAACTTAATGTTGAAGAAGATAATACATTTGTGCTATTCATTGATAGTTCAAAAACATATAATTGTATATAGTTTTGGTATTCTAATGTATTTATGATTGACAGTATACATAAATAAGATCCCTTACAAGTAAACATTTCCCTGTTATCTTGTACATAATTCATAGTTAATCTTATTTATAACCAATATTCCATATAGTTATTGTTTTGATTTTTCATTGTTGTTTTTTTTTCAAGTGGGATGAGGTGTCTATTAAGGATAAAAGCTTAGTGCACCTTAATTCCTTGGTCTGTCACAGATCTGCTTTTCAGTTATTTACTAATTGTTGGCACTCTTCTCCCTGTTTGGCCTCTGATAAATTATCTTCCATAACCTGCTGTTTTGTTCTTGAACTTTGCCATGGCTGCAGCCCTGGTGTATCACAACTGTCAATTTTAAAAGTAAGAGATCAAGAGGCGTGGAGCTTATGAAAGTTAGAGAAGACATAAGGCTTGGTATGAACTGATGAATTTTCCACTGACAGATAATTTGTACTTTATCCTATTTCCTGTCACAATGCCTGAAATAATAAGGGTTTTCTTTCCCCCCAATGATGGATGGTGGGGGCTGTTTGCTGTGTGAGAATCTGCCAAGGCAACATGCCATGTGGCTTTATCTTTGAAAGCGAGGGTGAAACAAGCGTGCCTGGCTGCAGATAAGCGACTTAGAAGGAATTCTATTCAGATGTACCTGTCAGGAGTCTATCTGGAGGTTTTGTGATTCATACCTACTGTTCTGTGTGCAGCGAAGCATTAAATGGTTTTTCTCTGGGAGAAGGTCATATTCAGGGATCCCCAGATCTTTGCTGTGGGATGGCACCTTCTTGAGTCATATAGCCTCCTGCTACTAAATTTATATTAAAAGACTGGTAACGTGAACATGTGTTAGATGATCTCTGGGAACGTTTTAACAACAAAGGAATTGACAAAAACGTAACTATTAATATATAAGTGTTTGTAACAAAAATTAATCAACCTTTCTGCTGTTAGCACAGTCATTTATTCTAATAATTAAATAGTCATAGGTATGTATTCCAATAATGGCCTAGCGCTTGATGAATCTTGATGAAGGCATTTTTGTAGCTTTTTAACTTATTAAAACAAAATATATTCACTTACATGCTGAAAATATGCAGAGCTTATTTTTCTAAAGTAAAAGCTTTAAGATATAAATTTTTCCCATTTGTAATATAGTTTTCTGCTGTGGAAATTTCACTTTATTACTGTATATAACATGAAAAAAAAATGGAATACCTTGGACAATGGGACATATTTTTTCAAATTTTAAAAGATCATTAAAAAGATGAGATGCTTATTTTTGTTTAAAAATGTGCTGAGAGGCTTTAGTATAGATCTTTAGATTCATTTTTTTGGTTTTAGATATTTAGTAAATGCAAAAATACCTTCTTCATTAATTATATTCATGATGGGGTATATAAACTATCACCTAATATCTTCCCTTGGTTTTTAAGTGTGCTCTATTTTGTGTTAAATTTAGCCAATATATGGCAAAGAGGTAGTTAAATAAAAATAATCAGTGAAATATTTCTAAAGCTGTTTTAACATAAATGACAGCAGTTTTAACTCTGAATAAATTAGTAATAAAACTGATATGTTTCCCTAGCTGTTTTGGCTCAGTGGATAGAGCATCGGCCTGCTGACTGAAGGGTCCCAGGTTTGATTATTTTATTTTGTACATCAGTAAGTTCCCACCTTTCAGAATCCACCTAATTAGCTAAAATATCACTTCTTCAAAAAGGCTTTTCTAGTTGTCTTATCTAGCCATTATCTCCACAGATATTTTTTGCTTCATTGTATTTACCATAATTTTAAGCATTTTATCTACTCTTATATATATGCATATATATAGAGAGAATTAGTTACCGATTTATTTTGTGTCACTTCTACAAAGCTTAAGCATGACAAAGTGCCTGAAAAAAATGTGTTGAGTGAATGAAATCAGATCATGAAAACCAAGTAATTCCTTAACTGATCATAAGAAACATATTATATATTTAAATAATTAGTACCAAACATTACAAAATCACCAATTTATGTAATGAAATAATTACTAATACACATTGTATTATATATAGAGAAGTCATCAAGTTTCAAGCTTCAGTAGTTTCTTCACACTGAAAATCTACTGAAACTTATTGGATATTAAACTCCATGAAACATATAACTAGTATTTCCTCAATAATTAATTTTTTCCTGTAGATATCTTTTCAATAAAGAAAAAATATATACAATTATTAGAAACATGTTTATTTTACCACCATTTATTGAGGGTTGATTATGTGTAAAACGGTGTGCAAAATTCCGTAAGGGATTTACTATATTAAATTGTTTTAATTCTCACTTGATTAAATCAATATAGTAAGGAAATTTAATATCCACTTTAAAAATACAGTAGAGTTTTACCTATAAAGCAGAAGTTGAAAATGTTAATGTTATTCAGAAGAACACAAATTCATTTCCGATGTGAGAAATAGCAATAGGACATGCTGAAAGTAATTTGACACTAAGTCCTTTTTTATTTTACTTTCTTATTGTAGCTTTTCTTTTTTTGTTTAAATTATTACAAATAATAGTACATATGCCTCCTTTTCCCCCCACTGACTTCCCCCCAGCTTCCCCCACCCTCCTCCACATGCCCTCAATTCCCTAGTGCCTGTGTCCATTGGTTGTGCTTATATGCATGCATATTGCATATAAGTCCTTTGGATGAGCTCTTACCCCCCAACCTTCCCCTGCCTTCCTGCTGAAGTTTGACATCTACACCATGGATGCTGCTACACCAGTTCCATCCATGCTGCTTTGAAAAAGAAGACATTTTTATTATTTGCAGCAGCATGGATGGAACTGGAAAGCATTAATCTAAACGAAATAAGCCAGTCAGAGAAAGATAAATATCACATGATTTCACTCATTTGTGGAATATAATGAACATCATAAAATGAACAAAAATAGATACAGAGACAAAGAAGCATCAGACAGATTGACACTAAGCTTTGAAGGAAGCTGAAGGAATTTTTAGCACAGGGAATGGCATAAGAAAGGGCATGCAGAAGTTGTTTAGTAAGAATTAGTAGCTTATTTCAACAGGTGAATTAACTAAGTGTAGGAATATATAGTATGTAGGCAGCTGCTTCAGATAGAAGTTATATTTTATAGAACATTAGGATAATACTGTGCAAGATTTAACCCTTGTTAAAGAATTGATATTCTGTTGGCATGTAGCATAGCCCCCTGTATGTATATAATCTTCTTCTTTTAGGAGCATAAAAAATAAGAATGTGATTATTTTAAGTAATAATCCAGAAAAATCTGGTATATAATACTATTGAATTTTCCTTTTGTATGTGCTATATATGTGCATATATACTTATAAATACATGCACTCTAAAAACACATATGTGCATAAGTGTATGAGTATCACTTAATCTGGAATTATTTTACAAAACAACTTAGAGAAGAATCAATGTGAATTTTTATAGAAACCATTAATTTTTCCACCATTATTTTTTCAGCTGTAAAAATTGTAATGATTCATAATAAAACATATAACATGGTGTTTCCTTCTATTTTGGGCAAAAAAAAAAGAAAAATGTTTCCATTTTGAGTCCACTACCATTGATAAAATATTCTCCAGAGTGTATATGAGAGCCTTGCCAGTGTTGTTCAGTGGTTGAGCATCTACCTATGAACCCGGAGGTCACGGTTCAGTTCCAGGTCAAGGCACATTCCCCAGATTTCAGTCTTGATCAACAATAGGGCGTGTGCAGGAGGCAACAGATCAATGATTCCCATTATTGATATTTCTAACTCTCTCCCTCTTCCTTCTTCTCTGAAATAAACTATATATATATATATATATATATTTAAAAAGGAGTATATGAGAAAGTGTTTACTAATATATAATAGAAAGGTGAGAAGTACCACCCTGTTTCCCCGAAAATAAGACAGTGTCTTATATTAATTTTTGCTCCCAAAGATGCGCTAGGTCTTATTTTCAGGGGATGTCTTATTTTTCCATGAAGAAGAATACAGTACACATTTATTGTTAAATGAAAATAAAGAAAATTTATTACCTGTATACGGTACGGTAGTACGGTAGTTGTCAACACAAACCAGACAAACTGTGAATCCTACAGTATCAAGAATTTACTCATTTATTCAATGACAATCAGGTCATCATCTTCTGGAACATCATCATAACAATCCAATTCCTGAATTTCCTGGTGAATTTCTTGTGACTCCATTTCTTTCAGAATCAGTGGACCAAATCTCTCATGTTTAGCCTAGGGGGGCCTTATTTTCGGGGGGATGCCTTATATTTCACTCAGAAGGAAACCTGTAAGTAGGTCTTATTTTCGGAGGATGTCTTATTTTGGGGGAAACACGATAGTAAATAGCCTGAGTAAATACTATGCATAGTAAAATAAATACCAATTTTGTGGGAACAATAGACAACTGTTTAGCTCACATACCTATGTTAGTATGTGTACTCCAAATGTGATTATACTTACCTTGAGTAGCTTTGAGTATGACTCCTGTACCCTTTAATTATTTTAAAAGTACATGTCAATATATTTATCATATTAATTGTTTTAATGGAACTAGCTAAGGGTTAATTAATTGTGAATACATAGACAAAGAAATGCCAGGGACAGTTTCTTGGTGAAAAGTCATTAATCTGAAATGTCATTTTTAACAGTGCATTAGAATGTGACAGTTAAGCCCTTTAAAAATATGAGCTCTTAGTAATTTTGTTTTCTAACAAAAAGACAAACACTTAGTACCAAAATATAAATATGTTTTTAACATTCTGAAAACCAAGACATTTAAAAAAAATTACATGCGTTGCTAATTCCTTTTGTTGACTGTGTTTTCCATGATGACATATTTAAATCACTGAGAGATGCTCACTGGAATGAAAGGTCATATCAGTTTGTTAAAAGCTTTGTCAAGACTCTAACCTTAGTGTCTTAATAGAATGTCAAGAATCAGTTTGTGGTTCCAGTGTTTCTAACACAGTTATGTATGTTAAAGTCAGTAAAAGAGAGATTCTTCTTTTAACATTTGTTTGTCATGTATTCATCATGAATTGAGTACTTTCATGTTTCTATCATCTAGAGTGCATTGACTGCAAATATTATTCTTTACCTAAATAAACCTAAAAGTCAACATACTATTTGGCAGGTCAAGTAGTAAATTCATGCCTTTAAATCTAGTTTACATATCTATTGTGAATATGTAGTGTTCTTATTTACAGAAGTCATGGTGAACTCAATAATGTGAAGAATCGGTGACTTTTCCTTTTGAGGAACTATCATTACAATTATTCTGCCTCCCTTCTTTCATTCTGAGCTCTAAATACTGTGAAGAAAGGAGGCTTGAGCTGGAGTGGTAAATACACAATACCATACACAGATGATATATTGTATAATTGTATACATGAAACCTATGTAATTTTATTAAACAGAATCACCCCAATAAATTCAATACAAAATAAAAAATACGTAATAAATAAATAAATAATAAAAAGCTGGATGGACTATTTCTGGATTCTCTCATCACCATGCTATCTTGTCCTTCCATAATTACGCATGCATTGCTGTTATATTTAGCTGAAGCCGTCCTTCTCCATTCCCTGTTATTGTTGTATTACTTAGTTTTAATTTTTTAATGACTCTACTTACAAGTTCTATTTTCTTGAATACTTTTCCCTGAACTACTGAGCCATGGCTAAACTTACTCCTGGTTGTACCCACAGCACCTGGAGATGTTTTTTCTACTAGAACACATTTCAGACTTTGCACAATGCCCAGTTACATACATGTTTCTTCCTAAAAGATTACATGTTCAATTGAGAGTTTAATAGAGGGTTGTAAGCATCTACTACATACCATAGCAATTGGTACATAGTAGATGCTTACAACCCTCTATTAAAGATAAGCATATTTTACACATCTTGAATCTCATTGCAGAAATTTTGACTCTTGTCATTCTTTTTTTGTGCTGATAAATATGATAGTATTGTGTAAATACCATGGACATCTAAAAGGTCACATTTCACGTAAAGATGGCAAACAGAACACTTACCTCTGCCTTCCACCACTGTCAAACACTACAAAAATGAAACTAAAGAGGTTTTTTATTTGTTTGTTTTTAAACACACACCTTCAAATTAGTGGAGAATGAGAGTTGAGAACAAAGCAACAATATTTTGCACTGAGAGGTCTCTGAACTACATAAAGATAAAACACATGAGAAAAATAAACTCTAAGCCATCAGTGGAGAAAGATAAGTAATAATATAAGTGACATCATGCTGCAGAATTCCCCAAATTTATTTGCAGCACAAGATACCTCTAGTCTTGGGATAAATGAAGGGATAGCATGGAGGCAAAAAATAGACATTGGTTGAAATTGAAGACTATTAGTTCTCTGGATATTTTGTGTTTTAAAAATAGCATCCAGTTTTTGGTGGCAATATCTTTACATATACCTAAGCATATTATGTTAGTGGTGTGTGGGTTTTTCTTTAATTTTTACTTCTTTTTTATTCCATTTTATTTAATTTTTGTTTTCATATTTTTAAAATCCACCAAACTCAAGAGGCTTCACTCAGTATTAGGTTTAGTTAGATTTAAGAAAATATACACATCAGAGAACATTAAGCATGGTTAGAACTAAGGTGGATCAATTGAGGCACTCCAATTAATTCAGCAATATAAGTAAATTACATTTGAGTACAATATTGTTTTAAATATATTTTTATTGCTTTCAGAGAGGAAGTAGAGAGGGAGAAAGATGAAATGTCAATGATGAGAGAGAATCATTGATTGGCTGCCCCCTGCCCACCCCACTGGAGATCAAGCCCACAGGGCATGTGCCCTGACCTGGAATTAAAATGTGACTTCCTGGGTCATAGGTCGACACTCAACCACTGAGCCCCACCTGTCAGGCCAGTGCAGTATTTTAAAAATAAAAATCAATGCATATATAAAATGAATAAAGCAATAATTGTTAAAATAAAGACAACATTATTTTGTCTCAGCTCCAATATGGTTTAGCATAGAACTGGAATATAATTTTGAAATGTAAATGAGAACAATTCCCAAGAAGGAGAGCAAAAATATAAAGAGATTTTTTTTTAAAAAAAAAAGGAGTAAAGAAAAGAAAATTGGTAGATTCATCAGGAGTTTCACTATTTGAATTATGGAATTTCAAAAACTAGATTTAAAATGGATGGGGAAATTATCAGTAAAATAATTCAGTAGTTTTTAATAATTGCAAAAAATATATTGCAGATTGCAACATCCACTAAGTACTCATTACAATAAATGGAAAACCAAAATGAGGCTTGTCACTGTAAATTTTCAGAAATACTGATGCTTCTGCGAGCTTTCATGGATAAGAGCACTTGTTTTCTACCAAATTCACAGGCCACAATTTTTAAAGGCAAATATATTTATATAAATTTTTATGGTAAATATTTCTTAAAGGAAAGAACTGAACAAAATGATGAGTAAGATCTAAGAAAGGCTGAGGTCATTAAAAATCAATATGTTATATGATTCCAAAAGTTAATATGTGTTGGGTTAATATTTTAACAAAGCATGATTACTCAGAAACTTTTGAGAGGAAATTACTTCCACTCTAGACTTCTACATATAGAGACAGTTCTTTAAAAAGTGTCAAATGTAGGCATAGATTAAATACCACTGTGAATATTCAAGGCATTAGAGCATTAATTTCCAGTATTCTTTCTTAAGGAACACACTAAAGTATCTTATTCACCAAAACAAGGATAAACAGAAAAAATATGAACACATACACAAATAAAATGAGAGGCTTCAGTAATGAGAGGCAGCAGACATCCCCAGGATAACAGCTGTGTGCCAGAAAGAGAGCGGCCAACTGTGAGCATCAGAAAACTCTGTTAGAACTTTCTTCAGAAAAATGAAATTGATAAAATACCCACTGTGTCTGATCAGTTTTCGAAAAAATTGAGGCAGCTAGTAAGAACTTAAGATGGCTAAATAATAACAACAACAAAATAACAGCAGGACAAGCTCAAGCAAAGTGACTACCAGAAAAAAAACACACACACAAAAAAAAACAAGGGTTACTTAAATAAGAAAATTAATTACCATTGACTATATAAGTGTGATGTAAATGTCATTGGCATGGTCAAAATTTGTATTTAGATTTCATTTATATCACAATAAAGATAGGAGGAAAGAGTTGTAGGAAGGTTGTGTGTGTATAATTAGGGAGGAGGAAGAAAAGAAAACTCTTCTAGTGAAGAGTTTAATTGGGACAATCAATAGATGCTGCCTAAAATTGAAAATAAAATCAAACAAGAAGTAGCACTTGTACAGAAAGCAGTTGTACAAGTTGAAAGTGTTTCCAGAACTAGGGTGAAGAAAATGAGGAAAGAGAGGTGACTGCTGTTTTTATAAGTAAATGTACAAACTCTTTCAAAGTCAATGCACAAGAAATGATTCTCATTACTGCTGTAATTCCCTTAATTGGAATAATTATAATACCTCATTTAGATATACCTTACAAAGTTACACACATAAATAGAAAGCATACACAAATTCTTACACAGTTGTAGATATAATTGAGTTTAATTACAAAGTTTACCGAGTATTATATAACCAGTGATATTTATTTTAGCTGAAAATATATATATATATATATATATATATATATATATATATATATATATATATATATATAAACATATACATGTATTCATGTGTGGAGATAGAAATAGAGATATCGATCTGGAAATAGTGGTAAGAATGAAGAATAATATACAGAGAAATACAATTATATAATGTGTATTAAAAGCAACAATTAAACATTGTATTTGTTATATTATATATTGAGGCACCATTTGTTGATGATAATAATAATAATAATAATAATAATAATAATAGTCAGCATTCATGTGCCAAAGTTCTCTTATATGGATTATCTCATTTAATCCTCACAATAACTCTGAGTGTGCATGATTATTTTTCCTTATTTAAAAAAAGAAACATAATTACTCTCATCTGTTATATTATGTCTGCCCAGACATAAGCTTTTTTAATAAATATTATCTGCTTAGTCCCCATCTCATCTTACACAGTTTCTTTCAACAGCATGAAAGATATGAAATCTGTCTTAGAAAAAAAAATGTGAAACTAAGCAAGTGGCCTGTATGTCATTAGAAAGGCTTTCAAATAAATGGATCTTTTCAAATGTGTAATTAATTGTGTGTGATGTGTTGTTACATAACTGTCTTTTAGGTCACTGGTATAGAATAATTAGCTTTGTCATCTGAGGATATATTTAAAAGTGCATCATTTAGAATATTAAAATATGCAGGTATGACTGCTCATTTAAAATATATGTAAATGTCTGCCGAAACCGGCTTGGCTCATTGGATAGAGCATCAACCTGCGGACTCAAGGATCCTGGGATCCATTCCGGTCAAGGGCATGAACCTGGGTTGTGGGCACATCCCCAGTAGGAGGTGTGCAAGAGGCAGCTGGTCGAGGTTACTCTCTCATCGATGTTTCTAACTTTCTATCCCTCTTCCTTCCTCTCTGTAAAAAATCAATTATATATATATACATACATATATATATACATACATACATATATATTATATGTATATATATATATTTTAAAAATAGATATACATATATATGTAAATGTGCATTCACCCACATTTTCTCCCAAGTTGCAGAGAAATATTAGAAACACTGTTATATCATAAAATTGTACCTAGAAATTTCTCCGTAAATCTTCAGAAATATCTTCAGAGAAAGCCAAGACCTTTTAGTACTTCCCTAATGAATAAGGCTTCAACTCCAATTTGGGACCCTTAGGTCTATAGTCTGATGCTCTATCCACTGAGCCAAACCAGCTAGGGGCCCTTCCATCATCTTTTACTCTCCATTTATTGTCTCTTCTCCAGCTGCCTTCAACCCCCCTTTGCCTCTGGTAATCACTATACTGTTGTCTCTCCATGAGGTTTTTGTTTTGTTTTTTCACTTAATACCTTCAACTTTTGCAGCCGAAACCGGTTTGGCTCAGTGGATAGAGCGTCGGCCTGCGGACTGAAGGGTCCCAGGTTCCATTCTGGTCTAGGGCATGTACCTGGGTTGTGGGCACATCCCCAGTAGTGGGAGTGCATGAGGCAGCTGATTGATGATTCTCTCTCATTGATATTTCCAACTCTCTATCCCTCTCTCTTCCTCTCTGTAAAAAATCAATAAAATGTATTTTTTTAAAAAAGTACCTTCAACTTTTGCAACCACAGCCCTCATTCCCCCTCCCCTCTGATAGCTCTCAGTCTGTTCTCTATATCTATGAGTCCCTTCCTATTTTTTTTTTATCAGTTTACTTTGTTCATTAGATTTCACATATAAGTGAAATCACATGGTATTTTGCCTTGTCTGACTGACATCACTCCCCTTGCCTACCCTTCTACCTTATTGGTGTTGCTCTTGTTTAAGGAGTGAAGTAAGGACTTTTAGAGTGACATTTTTTTAGTTAAAATATTTTTGCTTTAATTGTTAACAGCTTTTACTACTAATTGTTCATATTCTGTTGAATATTTTTGTTTGGACAAGAAAAACTGGTACAATCACACTACCAGAGATGAGAAAGTTCAAGTGTTTTTGTTTGTTTAGTTTTTGTGTGTGTGTGTGTGTGTGTGGTTTTGTTTGTTTGTTGTAAATGACTAGATGTGTTGTTGGTTCTACAAACATAATTTTGTTTCAATGACATACAATATTATACATGTGCATTTACAAATTAAAAGTTTCTTACCCTTTAGTATTCCATATACATTTTCCATAATACAAATTTTATCAAGTTTTTACCAAAAACCTAATAGACTTATGGCTTTATGATACTTATTTTCATGTTAGTGGCTGGATAGGAAATAAAATTAATATTTATTAGCTACTTACTACAAAGAGGATTAGGTTTAGTCATATGAAAAGAAAACATGGTTAGTGGTTTTTATTTTATTTTATTGATTTCAGAGAGAGAAAAACATTGATTTGTTTTTTCACTTATTTATGTATGCATTTGTTGATTCCTGTATGTATCTGATAAGGGATTAAACCCCCAACTTGGGGGCAATGCTCTAACCAACTGAGTTATCTGACCAGAGCTGATGTTCATATTTATAAATAATAAGCAGATTCATATCATTAGCATAATTTACTCAAAACACAGCCAGTTACCAGAGTCAAGATGCTCTTTCTAACTTCAGAGATCATGTAATGCTTATCCCATCTTTCTGACATTAAGAATGCAGTTCTGCCCTTAAACCGTTTTGGCTCGGTGACTAGAGCTTTGGCTGGAGGACTGAGAGATGTTAGGTTCCATTCTAGTCAAGGGAATGTATCTTGGTTGCAGGTTCAATCCCTGGCCCCTGGGAGGCAAACAATCCAATGTGTCTCTCTCACATTAATGTTTCTTTCTCTCACTCTTTCTCTCTCTCCAAATCTTCTACTCTCTCTAAAAATCCATAGAAAAAATATCCTTAGGTGATATTTTTATATCAACAAACAAAAAAACAAAAAAGGTTTCTTTCTTGATGGTAATGAAATTAAAAGGACCACATAGAGAGGCCTAAGTCAGGAACTAATTGTATTGCTTTTAGTACAGTACCTCCTTTAGATCCTTTTACTTTGCTCACTTTACAGGTAAATAAACTGAGCTATAGAGAAGTTTAGATTTGTCTTGACCCAGTCAACATAGTAAAGTCAAGATTGAACCAGAAGTCTTTCTAATTGTACCATTAGAACTGAAACCCTTTGCCAGTAGTATATTGTGTATTTATTTGTGAATTTGGTTGAGGGTTTTTTACACCCTAAATCACAAATCTTTAAGTTCTAAATAAATAATAATTGATTTGTATGTTCTAAGTATGTAATTATTAACGAGAACTGCTTATGGAAAGACATGAAAGAGGTTTAATTCATGACTAAATGGAATGAAAAACAACCTTTTATAGTCCTCAGTATCGGCAATTACTGTGAACTAAATTGTGTTAGAAATAACCAAATCTACACCCACGAAATAAATGTCTGTGTTTGAATGTCTACCTACTGCAAATAAACGGGCATGATATTGATCTGGCAGCTTCCAATGTTATCCATGCTGTGTAAAGCATCAGTGAACTAGGCAACATTTATATTAAAATAATTGATTTACTTCTATACGCCTACTATAGGTCAGAATACTGGACATGTATTTTATAATAGGTATTACAATAGCTGAAATAATTTTAAAACTCTCATTTAAAACTGAACATGCCATTTTAATATTGCATGCTTGAATAAAAATCATTAGAGAGCAGTTCTTTGGGAAAAACAATTGTCATTAGATTACTAAGATTTCTATCCAACTGCTTTAATAAGCCATATCTCTTGAGAATAGTACAAACCAAGTAAACATTCAGACATAAATCTGGGGCAGAGAGCAAATGTTTCTCGAAAAGATATATTGACTGTTTTCCTAATTTGCTTTACACAAGTAGGAAAACAAAAACAAATTTAAAAAAATCCTTGTTTCTTTATAGATGTGTTACCAAACTACTTATATTCATACCACTTTGCCTTCTAATACAGAATTAAAATATTTGAAATGGTACAATACTTGTGTTTTTTAAAATATAATTTTCCCTTTAGAATTCATACTTAATGAAGTGTCACATTTGAAATGTGTTATAATTAATTTTGAGTTAAAATCACATGTTTACCAGTAATATCTATAGCTGAAAGTCATCCAAACAAAAAGGAAATAAATATATCAAAATGAAATATAATAAATGCAAAATTTTTTCATCTATAAGTAACTAGAACTTTAAAAAAAGGATAAAAGAAATGTAAAGCTATGGAAATATGTATTAGAAACAATATCATATCTGGCCAGTGTGTCTCAGTGGCTGAGTGTTGGCCCAATGAATCAGAAGATGAGGGTTCGATTCCTGGTCTGAGCACAAACACAGTGTAGGGGTGTGTAGGAGGCAGCCCATCAATGA
The DNA here is from genome assembly GCF_964339955.1 of Pipistrellus hanaki. Classification (NCBI taxonomy): domain Eukaryota; kingdom Metazoa; phylum Chordata; class Mammalia; order Chiroptera; family Vespertilionidae; genus Pipistrellus; species Pipistrellus hanaki. The sequence continues at coordinate 116,222,439 of NC_140505.1, forward strand.
TTCTCTCTCATCATGGATGTTTCTATCTCTCTATCCCTTTCCCTTCTTCTCTGAAATATATATATATATATATATATATATATATATATATATATATATATATATATATATATATATGTATAAACAATATTATTATGGAACTAAGCACACTTATGGTTCTTAACACAATATGAGTTTTCTTCATATGCAGACATATCACATGAAAACATCAACCACTCCTTAACTTCCCAGGGGGACCTACAGAAATTTGTGAGATAGGTAACTAAAATAAAGGAGCCATTTGAAACCAATCTTAAAAGAGAAAACTGTATTTTGTTTTTAACAATAGAAATTTAACTTACTAGTTAAGAGAAGATCATTGAGTTTCTGACACTATGCTTAATATACATTACTACATTAAGTTAAAAGAAATTATGCTTCCACTGATAAATTAACTAGAGAATAAAACTAGTTGAAGATTTATTTCCAGTTTATTTTGTTTACACAACATATTTAGTCTCATCTGCATCCAAATATAATATTGTGTCTTGTGCTGATTTCTACGTTTTATAACCTTGAATGATTCTTGGGAATAAAATTATGTTGATTTATTAGGCTAGTATGTAAGATTTAGTAGCTTTTGGTGATCTTTGATTTCAATTATCAACTTGGTATGAAAGGGATTGTGGAAAGCATTAAAATTTTATTGGAAAATTACTTAGTTAGAAAGCATGAAGCATGAATATGTATTGTTAGATGATTTTAATACATAATATAGAAGAAGAAAATAGTGTGAATTAGGTTTTTTTTTAATACTAATTTAGTTATGCTGTTTTCATTGCTGTGAAATTCCTTTAAGTAATGACTTACCATAATATTTATAAAGAAAATATGATACTTTTGTAAAAGTATATTAACTATATTATCATTATTTTACACATTTAATCTTTTATTTGCTTATTGCATATGAAAAACTGCCTTAATAATTTTGTGAGCTTAAAATACTATTGGTTCTTTTCATATTGTAATTTCTTTAATCTTATTTTAGAAAATAAACATGGAATATATTAAAAATGTACCAAATTAACCAATAAACCACTAATAGATGAACAAATATCAAGTATAGAATATGAAAATGTACTCTAAATTCATGTAACTTCAGAGTGAAAGGCAAGTTGTGCTATCTTATATGTTACTAGAGGCCTAGTGCACAGATTTGTGCACATTGAAAGGAAATTAGGAGGTGGCCGGAAGGGCGGGACTGGGAGAGACGAAGCTGGACACACCCTGGAGCCAACCTCCCAATGTCCCTCTCTGGCTGGACCCAGCTGGGGTGGTGCTTGAGCATCTGCCCCATGTTGGTCAGTGAGTGTAATAGCTACAGGCCAGTTACTTAGCCATATATATATATATATATATATATATATATATATATATGTATGTATGTATGTATATACTAATGGCATGGTGCATGAAATTCTGCACATTTAAAAGGAATTAGAGGAAATATTTTATTATTGCTATTTTCCTGTTCTCTATAATAGAAGTCTCAGAGATGAAAGAAAATTAGTAAAATGTATATGAAAATCTTCCTCCTGTCAGAGTCTGGGGTGCGCCACAGGACCCAGAGTCAAGTCCCCACCTACCGGCGTGCACCTCAAATTCATGCAAGATCCAGACCCGGCCAGCCCCACCCCTGTCAAGCCCCATCAGTGGGGGCACAGCCTCAGGTCTCCCATCAATCCATGCCGTGTGAGGGGTGCAGCCTCAGATCCCTTGGCATACACTGGCACGGGGCACAGCCTCAGGTACCACAGCATATCCTCAGGTTCCCCAGGCAAGCCCTGCTGGGCGGGGAGCACAGCCTCAGGTTCTCTGCCCCTGCATGGCACCAGGCAGCCTTAGATCCCTGGTGACCATTCATTACAGCTTGTTACAGGAACCCCGTCTCTGCTGTGGGCACAGGCAACTTGTGTTATGAAACCCCTCCTTTGCTGTGGGTACAGCCATCTTGTGACGGTGTGAGGGGCAATTTGCAATATTACCTCTTTATTATACAGGGCTAGAGGCCCAGTGAACAAATCCCTGCATGGGGTGGGGGGTCCCAGCCTGCCAAGCCCCATCCTGCAGATATGGGCGGGCCTGTTGAGAGTAGGAGATGGCAGGAGGTTGGCCGGTGGGCCCACCCCAATCGGGGCCCAAAAAGGGTCAGATTGGCTGGGAAGAGGGGCTGCAGGAGGTTGGCCAGCTGACCCCACCACCTGATCAGGCCAGTTTGCTGGAAACAGTGGGTCATAGCAAATGGTCATTCCTGATCTCAGAGGACCCCGATTGATCACCCCACAAACCGGTGGCCTGGGCCTCCCTCTGTGGGGCTAAGGTAGGCTGATGGTGGGGCCCCCACGTCCAATCACATCACACCCGCCTTGGCTGGCCTGGCACCAGTGCATGTCATAGTGTGGTCATCCAATGGCTGATTTCGAGTTTGGCTATTTGATAGATTTGTATATTATGGTTTTATTATTATAGACTAGAGGGCCATCAAGCAACATTGCATGAGACCCAGACCCATCACACTGGCAGGACCCCAGACCCACTGTGCTCTTGCCTTGAGTACCTCCACACCCCATGAACCATGAGATCTGCTAGCCCCACAATGCCACATGAGTCCCATGGCACTTTGTGATCAGCGAGCCCCACCCCACTGCTACAAGCAGCTCGCAGGCTGGCGGGAGGTACTGAGAGGTGATCCATGCAATTCCTGTTGACCCGTCATTTGTTCATTCCGGCCTTACAGCACTATGACTACTGGCCTTTTATAATATTAACTAGAGGCCTGGTGCACAAAATTTATGCAGAGGGGGGTCCACTCAGTCCAGCCTCCACCTTCTCTAATCCAGGACCCCTCAGGGGATGTCCGACTGTCACACAGCCTGCTGCTCAGTCGTTTGGTCACCCCTCACTAACCCCCTGCCGCCCAGACCACCCTATGAAGCCTGCTGCTCGGTCATTTGGTTGCTCCTCAATAAGATACATTTTCTTATTGTTATTTTATATAGTTGCCAGGGATGTTTTCAAATTGATGAAACATCTGGTATTTTAAAATATATTTCAGAGCTCAACCAGAGTGGCTCAGTAGGTTGGGCATCAACCTGTGCACCAAAAGTTTGAAGGTTTCATTCTTGATTGAGGATTGTACAGAGAGGGCAGATGATCAATGTTTCTTTTTCTCATCATCATCATCATGATCATCATCATCATCTCTCTCTTTTCCTCTCTTTATGCATGATTTCTGGTGAGGATTAAAAATTAGATAGATATTTCAGAGAAGTTGAAATAACAATGTACTTTTTTGTAAATGAACTAGTATTCTCAACTATTATATTCACAAATCATATCTAAAAGTATGGTAGCTCAGTTGGCTAGAGCTTTGTCCCAATACCCAAGGTTGTGGGTTCCATCCACAGGGAGGGCACATACAAGAGTCAATTAATGAATGCACTGTCATGGAGGTGGGAGAGGCTCCTGCTACCTCTGCAGCACTCGCTAGCCTTGAACCTGGCTCCTACATTGATCATCTGCCCCCTGGTGGTCAGTGCATCTAATAGCAACCAATTGTTCTACCTTTAGTCAATTTGCATATTAGCCTTTTATTATATAGGATAATTATAAATTTTTAGCACATAGTTGTGGTTTAATTAATATTTTTGTAACATGTGCATAGACATTAAATTTAGGCTCCACATATACTTTCTCTCTCTCTCTCTCTCTCTCTCTCTCTCTCTCTCTCTCTGAGTGTGTGTGTGTGTGTGTGTGTATACCTGTGTTGTATTAAACTAAATTTGTTCTAATTTTATAGCAGCTATAGAAACTAATATATATTCTATATACAGGTTTCCATCTGTCTTTATTTAAAAATATTTTTCTATTACTTTTTATATTCAATATTATTTTGTATTTTTTCAGATATACAATATATTGTTTACACAATCATATACTTTGTGAAGTGTTCCTTTGATATATCAAATACCCAAGTGGCACCAAATGTACTTATTATAGTATTCTGACTATATTTCCTATGCTGTATTTTATATCCTAGCAATGCTAGCATGTGCATAAAATAAATACAGAAAATTTTCAAAATTAGACTGAATTTTTTACCTAGAAATCTTGGTATAAAGATTATGTTAAATCTATTACTTACGATCATAAAATAATTTATTTTCCATTCTCACCATTGCTTGATTTTGATAATCATTTTTAGTTAGCATTCCTGGTATTCATGGTTATCACAGTAGGTTGAATAATGATCCTCAAAGATATGCAAGTTATACCCCTGAATCCTGATTAGTTTATACAACAGATTGGATTACGTAGATGAGATTAGATTAAGCATCTTGAAATGGATGAGTATCCTGAATTATTTAAATAGGCCTAAAATTTAATCCCAAGAGTCCTTATAAAAGGAAAATTGATAGAAGGTAATGTGAAGACTGAAGTAAAAAGTAGACTTAGAAGGTGCCATACAAGCCAAGGAATGCAAGGACTGTGGCTCTAGAAGCTGGAAAAGACAATGAAACAAATTTTCCCCTGGAAGTACCAGAAGGAACACAACCCTGCTGACCATTGATTTCAACCTAGTGAATATATGTTAGATTTTAAGCATTTAAATCTTGATTGTAATATGTCTGTGTTGTATTAAACTAAATTTGTTCTAATTTTAATTTTATAGCAGCTATAGAAACTAATAGATATTCCATACATAGGTTTCCATCTGTCTTTATTTTAAATGATATTTAATATTTGTACGTTTATATTCAATATTATTATAATGTATCTTTATCGCCCCATTGTTCCCCACCCCCACCCCATTCATGCTCTCACCCCCCTGGTGTCTGTGTCCCTTGGTTAGGCTGATATGCATGCATACAAGTCCTTTGGTTGCTCTCTCCCCCTTACCCCCACCTTTCCCTACCTTCCCTCTGAGGTTTGATGGTCTGATCGATGCTTCTCTGTCTCTAGATCTGTTTTTGTTCATCGGTTTATGTTGTTTATTATATTCCACAAATGAGTGAGATCATGTGATATTTACTTTTCTGAGTGGCTTATTTCGCTTAGCATAAATATCATGAGTTTTCCATTGATCACAAAGAAAGGACTGTGCAGTGTTTCAAAAATGTTAGTAAGGGTTTTATACATAAGTTTGTTGAAGGAAAAGATATAACTCAATTATAAAACTATTGTTTTTTGGGGAGGCTATAGAATGTTAAGGTTTTTGAATAATACATATTAAAATTTGAGTCCCAGCCCCACCACCAAACATCAGTGAGAAGTTAGGCATGCTCTCTACCTTCTTTTAAAGCCCATTTTTCTATCTGTAAATCTGGGATAAAAGTTATTTCCTGTAGTTCTGCTGTACAGGCAAAATAAGATATGTTGGGAAAGCAGTTTTGTGCATGCAAAGTTCCAAATAAATTTTGTTTATTATTTTTATTATTATTATTGCCATGAAAACATTAACTATTAATAAGTTAATAGTATTAAAAGGAAACATCTCTTAGTAAAATTTTTGGCTAATCTAGGTCAACTTTATGCAAATAATCTTTCTATGTGGTATAATCAGAGGAGATGAAAGGTAACATCTCTCCTTACTAGGAATTTTTTTACCAAAATTTTGAGTTATATATGCATTTCTTTGGGTTAATGGTTGTTTTATAAAAATAAAAACCTCTGAAAAAGATGAACTAAGGCATTATTATCAACATTTTTGTTCAAATAAAACTATCAGATTAGTTTCTCTAGCAAGCATCAGGGAGGGAAAGAGGGCCCTGCACATGTGAGGAGATTTAGAAGAAGGTGTGATTAAAGAGATCTAGCAGTGGCAGGAGGGTGGGCTGGGTCAGAGGTTCCCAGCACAGAGCTGCAAGGTTAGAGTGTTCTATGGCCAAAAGAGAATCAACACAGACTATGCAGCAGATTTTCCAAAAGCTAACTTCACTCATATTGTGATTTTAATGTTCTTGCTACTTTGTAGAAATTGAAATGTTTTTTTTTAAATTAGATAGTTTTGTTTGAAATTTATTACTCACTGACTATAGAATATTGAGCATTTTAAGAGAAGTGACCACTGAGTCTCTTCTCATTTTCTGGTACTTGATGCAAATCAAAGGTGTACAAGATGTTGACACAATAGTGAGCTTCCTAGGAAACTAATAAAACATTCATTCACTTACTAAATAAACGTTTATTCATTCACTCACTTAAACACACACACACACACACACACACACACACACACACACACATACACAGAGTTCATTAGGTGTTAGTAATAGAGCAGAAAACAAGAGAAAAAAAATCCCTATCATTAAACACATTTTATAATGGAAGAAGTTAAAACAACAAAAAGCCTTACCATTTGCAATTGCAACTGTGCTAAGAGATTAAATGAATAGCTAAGGGACATGAGCTATGGGAAAAGCAATTTTATAGAGGAGTCAATAAACACTTCTCTAAAGAAATAACGTTTGAGCTTAGATCTAAATAAATTGAAAGAATCATCATCCACTGTCTCTCTGATAGACTAAGTGGAAAATGTTGGCAGGTTAATGGGTGAATATGAGAGTTTAGAATTATTTGCAATATTAAGAAATTCAGTAGTGATGGAAGGAGACTTGACTTGGGTTGTAAACACAGAATATAGTGTACAGATGATGTGTTGTAAAACTTTTCACCAGAAACCTGCAAAATTTTGTTAACTAGTATCACCCCAATAAATTCAATTAAAAGGGAAAAAATAAATTTACTAACAGCTAAATATAAGGCTGATGACTATAGGAAATAAATCAATAATAGCATCATACCCCATGCTAAATGGGCTAAATCTTTTTATTTTATATTAAAAGCAATGGGAAGACATTATGAAGCAGAAATGTGTAATCCAAATATGGTGAGTGATTTGGTATTTGGATGAGATGGAAGGCCATACAGGGGTCTATTGTAATAAGTTCTTCCTTGCTAATATCTGTGTGAGCTTCAGTGAGAGCACAAACAGTAGTAAGTTATGTCTGCGGTGGATAAATAATGCTTTCTTATAGAAAACATTTAACCTGAGTTTCATAAAAATAGTAGGATTTGTTACATCATGAAAAATGGGTCAGATGATAGAAGTTGAAATCTCAGGCAAAATGGGAAAAGTATATAGAGAATATGTCTTTATCACTAACTAACTCTTTATGACTAAGGTGTAAGACCACAGGGGTAAATGTCAGAGGTAAAACTGGCAGTCTCATTTCTTGAGAGAGATAAACAACAGCATAAGTACCATTTATAACAGGAACCTGGAGTGATTCTAAATAATGAATGTAAAGTGGCAGTTTTCAGCACTTATGAGGATGTGCTATCAGGACGTTTGTGGGTGCTAAGGGGATTTGCATTGTTTTATATCCTAATATATAAAAGCCAGGGGCCATCACAACCTAAATGACTGAATAGACAACAAATAGGAGGCTGCATGGGGTGACCAGGCTGGCACGGGGGGGAAGAGGGAGGGAGTGAAGGATGATCAAATGACTGGGCCCTGGGCCCCCGCCAGTGCTTGGCAGTGGAAGGGAGCTCTGGGGCCCAGCCCAGGTGTGATGGAACTCTGGGTTTCCCACAATTGGGGTCATGGCCAGCCTTCAAACCCAGGACACAGAGCTCTCTGTCACTGCTGTGCCCCAGCTGGGGCTCAAAGCTCCCTTTAGCTGCCATGACCCAGCAGGGGGGGGATAGTTAGGGGTGACCAGGTTGGCAGGGGGGCAGTTGGAAATGACCAGGCCAGAAGGGGGGTGGGCAGTAAGGAGCAAACAGGCCAGCAGAAGTGCAATGAGGGGTGACCAAGATGGCAGGGTAGGGCAGTGAGGGGTGATCAGGCCAGCAGGCAGGAGAGTAGTTAGGAGCCAGTGATCCAGGATTGTGAGAGGGATGTCTAACTGCTGGTTTAGGCCCAGGATCAGACCTAAACCAACAGTCAGACATCCCTCAGGGGTCCTAGATTGGAAAGGGTGCAAGTTGAGCTGAGGAGATGCCCTCATGCACAAATTTTGTACACTGGGCCTCTAGTATAATATAATAGTCAGTGATTTTTTGTTGGTGGTGGTGATGGTATTAAATCTAGAGATTATTTCCTAATCCAAGTATATAGTAAATACCATAGATGTGAAAAGGAATTTATACACATAATTTACATACTGGACTCATTATGAAGAAGCATGTTTCCACAATTATAGTGGTGAAGAATAAAATGAGTTGGCACCACCCCTTCCAGAGAGCCACCATGCATTCCAGATGTTGTTAGACATCGGAGGAAGTCATGGGTCACTCAGCTGTACTATGCCTGCTCCCTCAAGCCTAGGCAGTGCTGTTTAGTACTATTATTCCACTTCTGTAAAAAGTGTTGGGGGGAAATTTTAGGCTAACCAGAAAGAATCAACTGTATCTATTTCTCTGAGGTATAAATTTGAACTGAGTATGGATGACAAGAAAATCCTCATAAAATACATTATGTATCTTATGTTATCCAGAAAAAAACTAAATCAAATAAATCTATTCTCACAGAACCAATTTCTCCTTCCTAACTTGTTTATTTATGTCTAGCTTCTTTTTCCTTTGATTTCTTGGATTTTTCAGCTACACTATCTACAGAGAAATTCAATATAAGGCTTTATTTTGCCTTAAGTTAGATTTGTTGTTTTATTTCAAAAAGCTGAAGTGATTTTAACATAATATGTACATGGAGAAGGAAGAAAAGAATTGTAAGATCTCTCATGACAAAATGAACTTAAACATTATTATTTTAAAATAATTTAGTCTTGCAAAGACCGGTTTGGCTCAGTGGTTGGAGTGTCAGCCTTCGGAATGAAAGGTCCCAGGTTCGATTCCGGTCAGGAGCTTGTACTTTGGTTGCGGGCACATCCCCAGTAGCGGGGGTGCAAGAGGCAGCTGATCGATGATTCTCTCTCATCGATGTTTCTAACTCTCTATCCCTCTCTCTTCCTCTCTGTAAAAAATCAATAAAATACATTAAAAAATAAATAAATAAAATGAAATGAAATAAAATAATTTAGTCTTGGCATCTAATAACAATTATTTGAAAATCTTTCTGGTGAAAGCATATTAAACCAGAGAATTTCAAACTTGGCAAAGCATTATTTTTTATTCTTCTTCCTTTCTATGAAATGATAGATGGCTGGATGTTATCCCATAGGTCAATGTATATTGTTTTATTTTAACTATTTTTTTCAACTGGGATCATTTCAATTTTTAGGTATTTTTGTGCACTTATTTTCTCATATCCAGTGTCAAATCGTATTTGAAAGCCATCTGGTTAATACAATTTATAGAATGTTATATCTCTTATTCTTGTCATTTTGCGCTCTGGCTCTAATAACGGATTTTTTTTTCTGTTTTGAATCATATTTTCTTGATTCTTTAAATTAAATGCTTGCTTGATATACATTGTGAATCTCTGCCTTTTGTTTTCCTTTTAAAAGTTGTTGAAATTTGTTTTGTCAGACAGTTATTTCTAAATCATTTTTAAGGCTTATTTTTAATAATTGCTAATTATTATATACCATAGCCTTTATTTTAAAACTAGTGTGTTCCTTTTTTTAAGGTTTAATCTTTCTGATATCTGTATTGAATGTTCTCATAATCAGGAAATCTTTCTCTCAGGGTTGTTTACAGGCCACGCCTCTCCCAGTCCTGTGTCAAGAGAGGTATCCCGTCTATTGCCCTAGTTGTAACTCTTTCTGCAATAGTCGTACTTTACCTCTTCTTGTGATGTCATACCCTGAGCTTCAGCCACTCTGTACTTATGCGGACTCAATTGTACATTTCTTCCTTGCACTCTTTAACTGTATTGATCTTTTTTATATGATTATCTATCTTCAGCTTTTCTGAATTTTAATTTCCATTTGCTAAGATTAGCATGGCTCTTATACTTCACTTTTGACCTCTTTTTCTTATGTTCAGTCTTTGCTTGACGTCCAGGCAGAAATCCTCAACATGCATTGGAGTCAGCTAATTTGTTTCTCATTCTTGAGGGATCACAGTCATGAATGTCTTTTGTCTAACAGCTCATTCCTTGTGGCTTAGTAGTATTTGATTGCATGGGCATAATGCATTTTATCATCTATTCTCCTCTTGGTGGACACTGGGGTTATTTGAACTTATTGGCTATCCTATCTAATAAAAGTCTAATATGCAAATTGACCATCATTCCAACACAAGATGGCTGCCCCCATGTGGTCAAAGATGGCTGACCCCATGTGGTAAAAGATGGCTGACCCCATGTGGACACAAGATGGCCACCACAAGATGGCCTGCAGGGGAGGGCACTTGGGGGAGACCAGGCTAGCAAGGAGGGCAGTTGTGGGGCACCAGGCTGGCAGGGGAGGGAAGTTAGGGGTGACCGGGACAACAGGAGAGGGCAGTTGGGGATGACCAGGGCTGTAGGGGAGCATCCAGGAATTGATCAAACTGGTATGGGAGTGGTTAGGGGGTGATCATGCTGGCAGACAGCAGTGGTTAAGGACAATCAGGTAGGCAGGCAGGCAAGCAGTTGGGAGCCAGCAGTCCTGGATTGTGAGAGGGATGTCTGACTGCCCATTTAGGCCAATCCCAGTAGGACTGGGCCTAAGCTGGCAATTGAACATCCCTTGAGGGGTCCCAGAATGGAGAGGGTGCAGGCTGGGCTGAGGGACACCCCCCATGTACAATTTGTGCACCGGGCCTCTAGTTTTAAATAAAGATATATACATTGATGTACCTCATTTGTACAGATATATACTTTAATTTCTCTTACATAAACTTCTAGGAATTGAATGGCTGGGTTAAAAAACAGGTATAGTTTAAATTTTTAAGAAACTTCAGAGTAGTTGTACAAACTGTTTAGCTCTTACACTTTCTCCACATCCTTGTCAGAAACCTGGGATGGTCTTCCTTTTCTTTACTTTTCATTTCCATTTTTATTTCTGTGTGATTAAAAAACGCATATGATGACATGCACCCCTGTAACACATTTTTAAGTGAATGATACAGTATTGTAAACTATAAGAACAATGTCATACAGCAGTCTTTCAATATGGTCTTTCTTTTTCAAATTTAGATGTTTGAATAACTATGAAATTGCTGTGTTCCCTCAAAATTCATATGTTGAAAGCCTAACCTCCAATGTGTGTTATTTGAAGATGGGACCTTTGGGAAATAATTAGTTTTAGATGAGCTCTCCTGTTGGCATTTTACCAGAGAGCTTTCACTCTTTTATTTTTATTTTTTTTTTTTTCCTTCCCTGCGAGAACACAGAAAAAAGGTAGCCATCTACAAGCTAGAATTCCCACATGGAGACAACCATACTAGCACCTTGATATTGAACTTCTTGTCTCCATAAAGGTGAAAAAAGAAATTTATATTGGTTAAACCACCTATTCCAAGGTATTTTGTTATGGAAGTCCAAGCTGACTAATATAGAAATGGTATCTTATTGTGATTTTAATTTGCATTTCTTTTACTTTTATATCATATTTTCATGTTCAGTGAAATGATTTATGTGGAAATCCCTTTCATGTACCATATGGTTCAGGGTTCCAGTCCATGGTTCGGGTTCTGAAGAAGGCCACACACAAATGAAAAGAGAATAGAAAAGTATTAATTTGGGAAGATTGGGGGCCAGGTGGGAGCCCACCTCTAGTGGCAGAACTACTACACTGCTCTGGCCTAGCTATTCCTTTTGTTGAGACTATGGGGTACATTCTTAGCCTTTGGGCATGAAACTCCAAAAACAGAAATTTACATAAGACAACAGAGGTGGAGACTGCTTCAGCTAAAATGTTTCAACTAAGCATTGAGCGAACTACCTCTGACCTTTCAGAGCAATGGAGGTTGTTGACAATGATCATTTTCCGGCAATTGTATTTGATTGGAATTGCATTGACTCTATAAATCCAATTCAGATGAATAGACATCTTTGTAAATTGTCTTTCTAATCATGTGAAAATGGGATTTTAAAATCTGTACTTAGATATTTTATGATTCTTTTCAGTAATATTTAATAATCATCTGCACACAAGTTTTACCTCTCTTTGTTAATTCATGAAAACTTTATAACTTTATTGTTGCTATTGCAAATGGAGTATGATAAATGGTGTCATAATTTTTAAATTTTATTTTATTTATTTTGAGAGAGAGTGAGAGAGGAAAGGAAAGTGAAATATTGACTTGTTGTTCCACTTATTTATGCATTAACTGCTTGCTTTTTGTATGTGCTATAACCTGAGGTGGAACCCTCAACCTTGGTGTGTCAGGGTTACCTAGCCAGGTTAAACTTTTTAAAATATATATTTTAATGCCAACGCAAAAATGTTTAAGAGTTTCTAGTCCTCATTTATTGCTTTTTAAGAAGTTCTGTCAATAATTGTCATGCTTAGCCCTAGTTTGTTTGGCTCAGTGGATTGAGGGTGCATCTGCAGACTAAAGGGTCCTAGGTTCGATTCTGGTCAAGAGCACATGCCCAGATTTAATCCCCAGTGGCATGCAGGAGGCAGCTAATTAATGATTCTCCCTCATCATTGAGGTTTCTATATTTCTCTCCCTCTCCCTTTCTATCTGAAATTAATAAAAATATATTTAAAAAATAATTATCATGCTTATATTTTTTATTGGGATGTTTAAAATTGCCTTCTTAAATATGATTTTTAAGCTGCCTCTTTTTAACTAGAATGGATTCTAGAAGACACACTTTATCTTTTCAAACATCTCAAAGTAAATCTCATCATACCTCTGTTGAATATTTACTTTATAATTCCCAAAGATATCACACATCATTATCGGATAACACATGTTACAGATGGGAGAAAAGAGAGCAAAGAAAAAAAAAAAACTTTTTGTTAAGGATTTGATTAATCTTCTCTACCAAAGCCCTGAACAGGAAGTAAAATAACTATGCTTTTTCTTATTTTTTTTAATCAAACAGATCTTAGAAGATTTTGTGAATTCAAACACAATGGGCTTCACATAATAGGGATCAAATAATTTTTAGATTCAATATTTTTCATTGATTCCACCTGTAATTTTCAATGGTATTTCTTACTCTATTTCTTATCTCCCTCTCTCTATCTTCCTATTTTTACCTACTCCATTCTATGCTGGTAAAACATCCTACAAACTTTATTCTATAGTGCTAAGCTTTTAATGAGCTATATAAGATGGTGTAGAGTGAATGGGACCAAAAGATAGAAAATATGTAAGAAAGCTGAGGGTGAGTTTATGGCTCTCCTGAAATAATAATGGAAATATTTGCCATTTCCATTGAACAGAGAATAAAAGAATATAGGTCTAAATTAGAGCAAATGTGGTTTGGTTTAATTCATTGAAGCAGAAGCGATTCATTTAGTTATTTCAACCGGAATTAATTCCAACTACTACTTTGGTGCCTACAATTTAAACAACGATTTAAACTTGTTTCACATTTGTGCATTTCATTTCACGGTGTTAACTCTCTTTCCATAGATATTGTAGATCATTTGGAAAATGTTTTTATAAATTCATAAACTTTTACCATTTATTTCTAGTTTTTCACCAACCAAATAATTATTTCTAATAATTTTGGTAATCAAACCTAGTTATCTTTATCATATTAATTTCGTTGCTAAAATGTAATTTAGTAAATGTAGTCATAGGCAAATACTGACTATATTAAAGCCATTTTGACCATCTTTTCAAATTAAGCTCTGTTCTCTATTTATTGCATAGTTTTTCAGAAGTTCATGAGAAAGTAATTAAAAGTTTTCTCTTGGCTTTTCTTGTTTATAAGACTGTGATTTGTTCTGCTTTTAGTTAGCTACCTTAGAGGTCTTTTGGTGCCTATACTTTATCTGTCTATAATTTCAATAGGTGAATAGACTGCAATGCACTTATCAATTGACTTACAAGGTATCTCTTAGTAAATAGAATAGGTGTTATTTAAGCCTAAGATGCCGATTTCATGATCTTAAAAGAAGGATCACAGAATTTTATACAAATAAAATTAGTCTCTGCACAAACTGGTTTTTTACAACTCTGACCTAAGTTGTAAATTTCTATTATTATAATGCCAAACAAATTAGTTGCTGCATCTATCAATACCCTCCATAATTTTTCATAGTCAATGTAAAGGAACATAATAAGCAATAAATTCCAACCTTATTTGGAATTTTATTTTATTCTATTTTAAACTGTGTAATTTCTCAAATATTTTAACACATATTAGAAGTGAAAAAAAATATCCATTTTCATATTTTTGCTAATTGTGCATCATAACAGATATTAGTCACTACTCATACTATTAAAGAGCCACACCCTCATCTATCAAAGCAATTAAGGATATTTTTTTAATATCTGTGGAAAAAATACTTGGCATATGAAAGACTGGACACTTTGCTTGGGGCACAAGGGTTCCAAAGCCATTGAATTAACTTTAAAATTGCCAATCAAAAGCATCATTGGGATATATATATAGTAAGAGTTGGTGGGTACATCCAGAATCAGTGGACACAGCCTTAGTGGACATACACTTTTCAATGACTTCTGGTTATTTCAACTATAATTATGGATTCTTTGTATTTTCTATTTGTTGATATTAGAGAGAGAGAAAAGAAGACAAAGAGAAAGAGAGACAAAAACATTGATTTATTGTGCCAGTTATTTATGCATCTGTTGGTGGATTCTTGCATGTGTCCTGACAAGGAATCAAACCCACAACCTTGATGTATTGGGATGATGCTCTAACCAACTGAGCTAACTAGCCAGGGCTTATTTTTTTTTTTTTTTCTTGTGGTTTTTTTTTTTTTTAATGCAAAATGAGTTTGCACTGTATGCATTGAAATATTAAAATTATAAAGTATTTTAAATTGTAGATGCATGTTTTTATGAGTGTGTCTCTATGGTAAGCATTATATTATGTATTTGTTTCATGTTACACCGTTTAACCTGAACAACTCTGCAGGTCCCTTGTTACAATTGTTTTATAGAAGAGGGAAATTGGCTGAGAAGCCTTAAGTAACTTGCCTAAGGCCCCCTTTTAGCAAGTGGCAGAAATGGAATTCGAATGAGTTTTTCTGAGTACTTCACCACTCTACCTTGGACACACTGTTTGTGTGAAGACACTAAAGTGAGCTAGCAGATGTGGTTATAAAAAAATGTGAAAGCTATTATGCAAGCATTTGCTTTTCACACTTTCAGAACTGGAGCACAGAGTAACCCCAGCTTCTCAAAGAAAATGCCTCCCATTTCTCTTAACTGACCTTTGGAAACTCACAGCTCTCCCTGGATTTTTAGTTTGATATTGAGGACTTTGGGCAAAGGAGAAGAGGGTGCAAGGGACAGTGTGGCTCAGCAGAAATAAAGGTGCTCTGGAAGAAGCTTTTAGCCTAGTATAAAAAAAAAAACACTGGGATTCGATGTTCAAACGGCACAAGAAAAAGCTCTATTTTTCTTCTTCTGTGGTCTCTGCTTAATTGTCATGGTGCTTTTCATTTTTATTTCATGTTATGCTCCGCGAGCATAGGGGTACCATCAGGTTGAGCACAGTGAGTGTGTCAAAAGTGCCTGGGCTGGCCCCGGATTATGCCCCTGTGGTCCACACACCTCATCCTGTGCCTGTGCCTGTGCCTGTGCCTGTGCCAGGATGGGGCATGCCAGCCAGGGGCCCCATGTGGCGAGTGTGGGATGCTGGGAGGCGGCCAGCAGGATGGTATGTGTGCAAGGGCCCCAAGTCCCCTGCTCAGGATCAATTGATCTCTCAAACTTCACTTACAAAGCACGTATTCAAATATAATATAAAACTATTAATGATTGTAAGACAGCAGCCACAGGAAGTCAGCTAAACGCCAGGACTCCTGAGTGCGGGGCCCTCTCCCCTCTGGTGAACCCAGAGCTGTGAAGCCAGCCCTTCAGGCAGGGCATTGCCTTGGAAACCGGCTATCGTTGTCTGGTTCCCGAGGTTCACATGCGTGGTCCTAGATAATAGATGACAAGTGAGCTAGAGCTGGACACTGTGAAGCTCCCATTAAAAAATGACTGTAGACCAAATAAAAATAATAAACACTTTAAAAAGGAATTGATAGAAGCAGAAAACAGGCGAGAACAGAGGTGCCTTCTAGATCACGCATAGAAAGTACACACTAAACTCACAGATAGGAAAGTCATCTAGCGAAGAACACAGCCAGCATCGGGATCCACTGGGCCTTTAGAATAGGTAAGTGTAGGTAGGAACACTATTGTCCTTTCCCATTCATTTTTTTAAAATATATTTTATTGATTTTGTACAGAGAGGAAGGGAGAGAGATAGAGAGCTAGAAACATCGATGAGAGAGAGTCATCAATCAGCCGCCTCTTGCACACCCACTACTGGGGATATGCCCGCAACCAAGGTACATGCCCTTGACTGGAATCGAACCCAGGACCTTTCAGTCCCCAAGCCGACGCTCTATCCATTGAGCCAAACCGGTCTCAGCTCTTCCCCTTCATTTTTTAATTGTAACCTATAATCAGGTGCCCCCTGGGCCAAAGCCACAGCCTGTAGCTGTGGCAGCGACAAGGGGTGATGAGAGTAGTCACGTAGGTTTAATTATTTTTAAGTAAGTTGTCAATATTTCATATTTATTATAAAATTTGAATTCAGCTTTTGTTTAAAAATCAGGTGTTTTGTTTTCAACATTGGCCAGAGCTGAATAGTGCCTGAGTCTCCTCCTCTTCCAGTGCCAGCATGAGGACAGGTTGGCCACATCATTCCCTGAGCTAAATTTGAACTTGATCTGCTTCTATTTATTAAGAGAAATGTTTACTTTCATTTATCTATTGAATGTGGCAGAAAGAAGTTATAAAAAGAGAATGATGTTCTTTTTTATTGTGTTCTTTTTGTGTTGTGTGTGTGTGTGTGTGTGTGTGTGTGTGTGTGTGTGTAATTTACTGCACTCCCATTTACATATGTGCATTACCTCTCTGATCTCAGAACAGAAAATTAAATTTGAGACACTGGCTTGGTACCGTGTTTCCCCGAAAATAAGACATCCTCCGAAAATAAGACCTATTTACAGGTTTCCTTCTGAGTGAAATATAAGGCATCCCCCCGAAAATAAGGCCCCCCTAGGCTAAACATGAGAGATTTGGTCCACTGATTCTGAAAGAAATGGAGTCACAAGAAATTCACCAGGAAATTCAGGAATTGGATTGTTATGATGATGTTCCAGAAGATGATGACCTGATTGTCATTGAATAAATGAGTAAAATCTTGATACTGTAGGATTCGTAGTTTGTCTGGTTTGTGTTGATAACTACCGTACTACCGTACCGTATACAGGTAATAAATTTCCTTTATTTTCATCTAACAATAAATGTGTATTGTATTCTTCTTCGTGGAAAAATAAGACATCCCCTGAAAATAAGACTTAGCGCATCTTTGGGAGCAAAAATTAATAAAAGACACTGTCTTATTTTCGGGATTTGATCCTTAGCTCAATGGTTTCTCTATTTTATATTTCCCTTTCTTTCTTTCTTTTTTTCCTGCTCTTTTCCCATTATATTGATATTTACTTTTTTCTCACTGAGCTTTCTGCTTCCTCTTTCTGTCCATTTATCTTTCTCCCATTTTCCTTCTGGTTCCCCAACTCCTCTTCCCTGAGGATCTTATATTTCTATATATGTAGATGTAAGCCATGTGAGAAAAAGTATGAGAAGGGTAAAATTATTTTAAAATTTGAATCAGGTCAATTTAATGAAGATCAATAAAATCATCCAAAAGAAAAGAACACCATTATTTCTTACTATTTTTGCCCCTAGGTTTTATTGTTTTAGAGGAAGTTTCAAATACCAGAGCCACCAATTTAGAAAATGCCATCTGTGCTTTCACTAACTTGCATGTAGAGGTTGAGTTGCTGAAAGGAGTGAACAATATGAGAGTTCTTGGCTGGGTCCAAGCTGTTGTTTAGTTCTGCACCCATTATGAGACCCAGGCCATGTAGAGATTTATAAGTAAATCAAAATTCTTAATTAGCTTTGATTTTGTATCAGCAGACAATTTAAAGATTACAGGATTGAGATAGTGTGGTAGATGTCTAGATATTGTGCTAGCAGCTGACTAAATGATAACTCATTGATAGAGCCAGGTAAAATAATATTATGGGAGCACAATTGGTTTTAGTAAAGCACAGCTGTTGTTTTTTATTATTAAAGCATATACCAACAGCAAACAGTCCCTGAAATTACTAGAATAGTCTTGTTAGGGATGATCAGTTCAAAATTGTACTCAGATTTTAGTTATGTTCTTTCCCCTTGAAGGCCTCTATAAATATTTTTTTTAATACAACAATCTAATATTATAAACTTATTATCAAATAAGGTATTTACTATAACAAAAAACTTAGTTGGTGCATCTACAGTATCAGATGCATACTAAACATTAATATAAAATAAAAAAGTCACTATTCATCAAGGGGTTCCATATTTGAATGAGGCAGGAAATATTTTTTTCTGTGTTTATCTCTCAGATTTTTATTTTTATTTTACCATTCTTCTTCTTTTTTCCTAATGGTCTATTTACAGAAATCACTACCATCATTTTGGCTTTTTGATGACCAAGCAAGCAATTTTAATCTCTTAAAACAATATATATTTGCTTAAGTTCTTATGTGATTTTCCTTTTTGCCAAGCAATGTTTTTCTCCCCTCCAGAATTCTTTTAAGTGAAAGTAAATTTGATGTTGGTCTCTTAGCTTTTAGAGATATATATAAATTCAAAGTTTTCAGTAATTACATTTGGAGAAATTAGATATGAAAACTCTACACACACTAGGGTTGATATTTTATTTATATATTTTTCTTTAATATGTTGGGACTGGTTCAAAATAGGCATATGGAAACTTTTAAAATTATTCATATAGACATAACAAAAGGTATCATTAAAAAAAAGATATTATCCTAGTAAGATATGTATTCCCAAGGCCTGAATATGCATTTTGTGTGTGTGTGTGTGTGTGTATACATTCACATATTTTATTTTTAAGTACCTTTATAAGTATCACACATTTTTAAAAAGATCAAAAACATTCAAACAATTAGCTAAAAATATGGCCTTTAAAATATCTCAAAACAAGTGTAGGCAAGATTTTTCTGCACAAAAAAGAAAACTATGCTTCCTTTATATACTGTATATGTTTTTTGGAAAAGTATCTGACCAGCTATAGGCATCATTCTCTAACCCTATTTGCATCTGGGTAGAAAATGTTTAACTAGTTCTAGCTGACATCTAGATAGCAATCATTGTTATTATCAGTTTTAATAGAACGCATTTATTCAATCTCTTCTTATTCAAATATTTATTAAAAATCCACTATATACATATATCTTTGCAAATAAATGTTTTCAAATTTTTCAGGTACATACTCAGAAGAGGGATGGCTGGATCGTATGCTAACTCTATTCTTAATATTTTGAGGAACCCCCATTTTGTTTTCTATAGTGGCTGTACTAGATTACATTCCAATCAGGCATGTATGAGGATTCCTTTTCTGCACAACACTTAAAAACTTTTAATTCCTCGTTTTGTTAATAATAACCATTCCAACAAGTATGAGGTGGTATCTCACTGTGGTTTAGATTTGCACTTTCCCAATAACTAGTGATGCTTAGTATCTTTTTATATATCCATTGGCTAATTATATGTCTTCTTGGGAAAAATGTCTGTTCCAGTCAAACAGACCCATCCGGTCTGTTTCTTTCTTTTGCATGTTCCAATTTTCCTAGCACCATTTGTTGCAGAATTATTCATGGTGACATGGAAACAACCGAAGTGTCCCTCAATAGATAACTAGAAACATATATGCAATGAAATACTACTCAGCCATAAAAAAAGATGAGATACTACCATTATTTATAATATGGATGAATCTTCAGAATATCTTGCTAAGTGATGTCAGTCAGACATAAAAAGTAGAAACCATGTGATTTTACTCAGATGTGAATTATAAAACTAAAATTAACAAATGAAGGAACAGAACAAGCAAACAAACAAAAATTCATAAACACAGACAACAGTATGGTGGTTATCAGATTAGGAAGCTGGAGGAGGGTGGTATTAGGTGATAAAAGGGCTCAAAAACATGGTGATGAAAGGAGATTTGACTTTGGGTGATAAACACACAATGCAACATACAGATTACATATTATACAAATGTATACTTGAAACCTATATGACATTATTAACAATTATCACCCCCAATAAGTTTAATTACAAAAAATAATTAAGGAAAAAACTTAAAGTGGGGGTGGGGGGGAAGTGGTCTGTTCACTGGAAAATACCACGTGAATATAATGAATAGCATATTTGTCTTGACAAGGAAGTTCTTCTTTAGATTAGTTACACATTACAGGAAGCAAACCTCTAAAAGAAGAGAAAAGCAATAAATCAAAAAAAAATTATCATGATTTCCACTAAATACTTTAATGTTTGTATTTTTCAAGCAATATTGTGTAAGGACAAAATAAGTCACATTATCTCTCAGACCCATTTTCAACCACCTAATTTTGCTTTATAAACATCTATATTAAAATATAATCCAAATAAAAAACACACTATATAACTAGTATACTAAATACAATTATGGTATTACCAAGGTGGGATCCCTCAGGGGAATCAGGCCAAAATCACAGTCCCAAGTCACCTGCCACTCCTGCCTGCTGCTCCCTCTTATCCCAGCCCTGCTGCACCTGCCAAGGGCTTGCGCCCAGTCTTAATCTGGAGAGTCTCATGCTGCAGCAACGGTGTTCGCCAGCTGTGAGTCCTGCATCTCTTGCCCCATCCTGAGGAAATTGGAGAGGCTGGGAGGTGATCAGCCCTCCAGGCAGGTGGTGGGACACCCTTGCCAGCCCAGGATCTGAATCCATCTTGCTAACGTTTGTGCTGGTGGCTGCTTTTATGTTATTTCCTCCTTGGGGAGCATCTAGGGAAAAGAAGCAGCCAAGGTGCCCGAAGCCTACTTCCAGGAGGTTTGTGGTACTGTTGGGATGGTGCCAGTGGTTCCTCGACTCTTCTCCAGAGATTAGACCTAAAGGACTATTGAGGGAGTGAGTGACTGCCACCCGGCTGGTGGGCTGCCAGGATGGGTCGGTTAGCAGAGCAGCACTCCTGCTGTGGGAGCACACTGACCACCGGAAGGCAGCTCCTGCGTTGAGTGTCTGCCCTCTGGTAGTCAGTATCTGTCATACTGACTGGTCATTTGGGTTGTTTGGTTCTTGAATCTCTTAGGCATATGTATACTAGAGGGCCAGTGCACAAAATTCGTGCACAGGGGAAGGTGTTCCTTAGCCCAGCCTGCACCCTCTCCAATTTGGGACCCATTAGGGGATGTCTAACTGCCAGTTTAAGCCTAATCCCCCAGGGGATTTCCTAAACCAGCAGTCATACAACCCTCTCACAATCAGGGACTGCTGGCTCTGAACAGCTATCCTGTCTGCTTGCCTCATTGCCCCCTAACCATTCCCCTGCAAGACTGATCACTCACAACTGCCCTCCCCTGATGTGACCCAACTCTCCCGCTGGGACCTGCCTCCTCCAAGCAAGGCAGCAGAGACAGTGGGACTGGCCTCCTCTACGCTGCACAGAGTCACAGGCCTCACTGTGCAGAGCGGCCACCAGGTCCTGCCTTCACTGTGCATGTGGCCATCTTTGTGGTGGCCATCTTGTGTTGGCCATCTTATGACAATGTAACAAGGACCACCTAGACTTTTATTAGTATACATAGATTAGCCTATTGTAAAATTGTTTTCACTATATGTTGCTTTGCTTTAAGTTGAAGTTTCCAAGAACCTACCCATAATGATGAGTGAGGACTCACTCTTCTTAAATTCCACGAGGAAATAGAAATATTTTACCTTGTGTCATTTGAAGACATTTACCTATCTGTAACCCACATTTTATTTGCAATATCTACTCTCTATTCTTGTAGGTACCAGTAGAAGAAACATGACTGAGAAAGAGATCTAGAAAGTAAGAGTAAGGTATCTTTCACTCATATAGCAAAGTAAAACACTGCAAAGTTCTCAAATTTAATCCTTTGAAAATTAATACAAAAATAAAAGGAAATAGTAATTAAGCTAAAATCTTGGATAGCATTATAAATTTAAGAGTGTATTTGTATGTTCTATATAAAAAAAGGTAATAATGTAATAACTTCCATTACAATATGCAGAAACTGAGGGGTGCAGTTATCCAAGGCTACATAGCTATATGAGGTTAGAGAACAGAATTGGATTCATTTTTTAAAACTCTGGCATTTAGTAATTTTATTTGTCTTTTAAAAATATCTTAATTTAACAATTCTATGGGGTTTAATCTATAAAGCTTTGTTTTAAGTTCCTGCTGTTTAAGAGACTGATTCAAAGTAGAAAGAGATATTAGAAACATCTTCAAATGCTTTCATAGATTGCTGGTTTATCCATTCCTATGGGCACAGTGCAGCCAATGGTCTCACTTCAAGATGTAAAGGCCTATTAGTGTTGCATAAATAATTCTGTTAGGTCCTAAATCTTGTATTTTAATTAGAAAATTCAAAGAAGCTAGCATGGTTTGGAGGCTGAAAAGGCAGAATATAGACATAATCAATAGAAAACAGTTTAAAAGATTCACCTGAAAGGAATAGGTATGTAAGATAAATCAAATTACAAATTTACCTGCTTTCATTATTTATTAAGTCAATATAACTGAAATTAGTTCTACAAAAGAAAGGGATTAAAATGTTAGGAGTTACAATGAGAGTGCTAGAAAAAAGATGTGAGAAAGAAATGAAAGTAAAATTAATATTAGAAAAAGGAAAATTAATATTTGAAGCTCTGCTCTATGACCTGATGGTAAAACCTTGCATTTCCACAAATTGTGAAGAGAGAGTTGAGTCCTCAGTTCCTTTTCTCAGGGTAAAACTTGTCACTACTTCTTCAAATCTTGGTCCATTAGCTTTCATTTCTCATCATTCAAGGTAGCAAAAGTGGGTCAACTTTTAAAATCCCTGGCTGGCTTGTAGTCCCAGTTTTCTGATCTTCTTAAATGAAGAAAATGGACGAGTTTAGAGAAATAAATAAAAAGCTAAAAACACAAATAAAAGAGACTGCAGCTGTTGATTTATCTCATTGTCAATTTCCTACAGAATATAGATCCTTATACACCAGAGGCAATTAAATTCTCCTAAGGTTTATTTACAACTTGACCTTTTCTGTTTTTCCCCTTTTCAACTGCTCATTCAATCAAAATTCAAAGCTTAAATTTATTTGAAAGATTTCAGAAAATATTCATATATACAGTTATTTCTATTACTGGAAGTTTGAATCTGTGTGTGTTTACACATTGGGACATGACATTGATTTAGTAAAGAATAAATTCAATAACTGAATATTAATGCTACATTGTGATTGAGACATGAAATATTTTATTTAGTTATGGATTTATTCTAAAGCTTCATAAATGACTAAAATAGATTAATAAAATATTATAATAATACAGAGCAGAAATCATTTTCTCTTTAGGAGGTGATAGGAGTTGGTATTTATTTTTAACCTAACAATAAATAGGTAACTATTATGTTTTTATGAATGCTATATCTTATCAATTCTGAGAGTCAATCAATCAGGAGGTATATAATAATCTTCTGAAAAAGATTCACTTTAAAATGGCACCTTAGCTGCCATCCAGAGGACCTGACCTGCACTTTTTATACCTCAAACCCGTTAAAACTGGATAGAATAGTTCTGGTCCTGGCCTAAAGCAGCATTTTGTTCAAAACAACTGTTTACAAAGATAAGGAAAAAGCAAACATTATGACTACTAGACTTAAAATTAAAGATATTCTTTAGAATTACCATTACTATATTAGCTTACTGAGTCTACAGAAATTTATTTCTTAGCTTATAAACATCTGTAGAAATTCCTTTATTCTATTCCTGTAATCATTCCTCTTCTTTTTCTCATAATACCTATCGTATTTACCTCCTACTGGGAAGGCTATCTGGGTTTTTGTTTGAATCAGTACTTCACTTATAATCATTCTTTTGTATCTCAAATAAACACCTGTGGCTTCTCACTTTAGCCATTTTTTTTTTTAATTAACCTTGATTGTCCTTTTTATGTGGAAATTTGCATCAAACCAGTATAGTCACTATAAAAAACAGTAAGGAAGTTCCTCAAAAATTTAAGAATAGAGCTACTATATTACCTCAATCCATCTTCTGGGTATCTACCCCAAATTTTTAAAACACTTATTTGTAGAGATTTATGTACCTCTATGTTTATTGCTGCAATATTCACAGTAGCCAAATATGAAAACAAGCTAAATGCCTTTTGATGGATGATTGGATAAAGAAGATGTGGTGCACATATACAATTAGAATACTACTGAGATATTAGAAAATATAAAATACTGACATTTGCAACAACATGGATGGATCTTGAGATTATCATACTAAGTGAAATACATAATATGGGGGAAAAAAGAACAATATAATTTCACTCATACTAGTATATGGGATATAAAGCAGAAAGCAACAAACAAATAAAACAAGCAAATAGCAAAACAAACAAAAACAACAACAAAGGCACAGACAATAGTATGATGATTACCAAGGAGGAAAGGAGATTGAAGGAGTAGAAGAAAATAAAAGGGGACAAATATATGGTGATGGAAGGAGATTTGACTCTGGGTGGTGAACACACAATGTACTATATAATTGTTCATTGAAATTTACATAATTTTATAGCAAATGTCACCCAAATAAATTTAATAAAATTAAAAACAAAAAGAGTCAATGTCTCTCAATATACCTCGTGCTTCACCAAATTAGATTTAGTGTCTCTCCTCTAAGTGCTGATATCACACAGCAAATATTTATTTAGAGCAATTGGCACACTGTTTTGAATTGATTGTTCTTAGATCTCATTCCTTAGGCTGTAATATATAATGTTAAGATCATATCTAACATACTATTTATTTTTAAAAAAAATAGTAACTGTCTAGAATATTGTAGGTGTTAAAATGTGTTGAAATGATTTAAATGTTATTTTGAATTTTTTATGAAAGGACGCATACTTAAGGTGAATTTTGGGTGATTTTGGCAAAAAATAAAGAAAAGTGACTTTCACTTCTAGTTAATAATCATACTAGTTAATATTGACATTAAAAATAAAATTTTGGAAAAAATAATAAAGAATAATAATATTTTTAAATGTCATTTTTTTATATATTTGAAAGAGTACATTCAACTTTCTATCATTAAAACCATATATATGTTTGAAAGGACTTACAAAATTTGTGTCAACTAAATTGATGTCTTTCTCACATGGAAACAGATCACAGCGCTACTTCATCCTGCACGTGAAGAGAAGTGATTTCCTCTGCATCCTGTAAATAGATCCCCCTGGCTAAAATTTCCAGCATTTGCCTAGAGGGACCTCAGATATCATTTGTTTCAAGGTTTTACTGAGACCTCAATGCTATGGATGGAGACGCAGAATCTCCCGCTTGACTTGATTTTACGGTGTTACGCAGGGCAGCTTTATTTCCTGCTCAGTCCATGAAATGCAAGTGAAACTGAGTTTTCACAGACATTCAGAGAGAGAGAGAGGGCTGTTACTACTTCGCAGCTTATACTAAATAAAACTGTAAAAATCAAGCTAATGCTTTTCAATGACAGAATGTTGACAAGCTGACTCCGTGTGGAATTTGGAGTTGCTCAGTAGTGCTATTACTTCTGGGATAAAACAATCACTTCAAATCTGTTCTTGTCAGAAGAGAACCATTCTTCTCTGTCTTTCTCACTCCATTTCCAAATACATTCTCTATACATACGCAGGCTTCTGGCTAACTGGTTTGAATAGCTATGTTCAGTTTTATTATTTTAATTTAAGAGATGATGGAGTTTCTGAAATAAGTGTAGAATCTCAGGACCATGACTTGATGGTCTGGAGCAGACAACTAG
Source organism: Pipistrellus hanaki (assembly GCF_964339955.1). NCBI lineage: Eukaryota > Metazoa > Chordata > Mammalia > Chiroptera > Vespertilionidae > Pipistrellus > Pipistrellus hanaki. The sequence continues at coordinate 116,248,451 of NC_140505.1, forward strand.
TTTCTGCTATAATTTACTTTTTAATAGAATAAAGGATGTTTTATTTCTGTGATAGGTATTCTTGATGACTTGCATCGGTGTGAAGCTCCTGTGTGAATTCCTAACTCACAACAAAGGAACAGAATAGAAAAAAAAAAATGCACAGGGAATAAAATGCCATTTCACACTGGGTGCTTTATAAATGTAAGCCAACTCACACAAATCCTTTAGGCATCAGTATAAATGGAGCTGAGCCATAGGAGAAGAAAACATGTCCAAACAGAGAAAGTTTGCTCAGCAAATTGAAATTCAAGCCTGAAATTGAAAAGTTCGAGTTAAATCTACTGCAAAGGGCACATTTAATCCTTTTAGAAAAAAAAATCTAAAAATGCAGTTTATTAAATATTGATTTTTATTGCAGATTATTTGCATATTTCCAGTCTCTCCTTCAATTTAATCTCTTGACATAGTAATTATCACTCAGTAAATGAGAATAAAAACTCAATGTTAAACAATTTCTTCTGTTTGCTCACAGAAGAAGTAAAATATACTCTATTATGCCATTATAACTCAATAGGAAAAATATAATTGACATCATTGTCTCAAAGCAAATACCTTTTATGTTATTGTATAATATGTTTAATAAGATATAATTGAGCTATAAATTGGAATTGTTTCTTTTTCAGTTAAATGTTTTAGGGTGATAGTGTTTAATAAGGCTATATGAAGTTTCAACTGTACAAGTGTTTGATACATCATTTATATCTTGCCTTCTATATTGTGTGCCCATCACCCAAGGCCAAAGCTTCTTCCAAAAATGTTAAATTAGCAGGGGCCATTTTGATTCAGTGAATAGAGCATCAGCCTGTGGACTGAAGGTCCCACGTTTGATTCTGGTGAAGGGCATATACCTTGGTTGCGGGCATGTACCCAGTGTGGGGTGTAGAAAAGGTAGTTGATCGATGTTTCTCTCTCATCGATTTTCTAACTCTCTATCCCTCTCCCTTCCTCTCTTTAAAAAATCAATAAAATATTTTTTAAATGTTGAATTAAATATGATGTAAAATCTTCATTTGAGCTGAGTATCAACCTTATGAATGTAAAAGTATCTTGTAATTTAAAATAAAATTTAATATAGGAGGGATAAAATTTAATTGACAAAATCAAAAGAAAAACTAAAGTTAATAATATATAAAACCTTACAGAAGGTTCCAACAGACATATATTTTTAAATTATTTATGCTATGACTATAAGAACAATATACACCCATTTTATAAATTACAAAAAAGTGTAAGAAAATCAAATAAATTAATTAAATTAAAGTTTATTCTCTTAACAATTATTTACTGAGTGCCTAGTATGTAGTAAGTACTGGACTTAGAGATAAGCATTCAGAGGTAAAGTATAGTATTTTCATGTCTTTCCAGCAAAGATACTGTATATTGACTACTATATATATAACTAGAGGCCCATTGCATGAAGAGATTCATGCAATAGATCTTCCCTTCCTTGGATTCCAGCACCAGTTTTCCTATGGCACCTGGGACCCAGGCCTTCACTCCAGCCTGCCTGCTTGATTGCCCCAAATCACTTCTGCCTGCCAACCTGATTACCACCTAACCACTCCCCTGCCAGCATGATTGACGCCTAACTGCTCCTCTGCTGGACTAATTGCCCCTAACTGCTCTCCCCTGCTGGCCTGGTCACCCCTCACTGCCCTCTGGTCACCCCTAACTACCCTCCCCTGATGGTCTGGGGGCGGTCATCTTGTTTGTTGGAGTGATGCTCAATTTGCATATTACCTCTTCATTATATAGGATTATCCTATATATATAATAATAAAAGCAAAATATGCTAATGATGTCCTTCCAGATGAAGCAGCAGTGGCAGGGGCTGAGGCAGAGGTGGTTTGGTGCAATTGGGCAGGCAGCAAGCAGTTAGGGTTGATCAGGCAGGCAGGTAGAATGGTTAGGGGCAATCAGGCAAGTAGGCAGGTGAGTTGTTAGGAGCCAGTGGTCCCAGATTGTGAGAGAAATGTCTGACTGCCAGTTTAGGATGATCCCACAGGATTGAACCTAACAGGCCATTTGACATCTCCTGAGGAGTCCCAGATTGTAAGAGGGTGCATAATAGGCTTAGGGACCCCAACCCCCATGAACAAATTTCATGCACCAGGCCTCTAGTTTTATAATATTTGATGCTATAATATATTTTTTATTCTTTTTGACTAAGTAGAATATTTTATTGTTATTAACCTTATTGTTTAGACTTCTACTCCTGTGACTTCTACTCCTGTCTATGACTGAAAATAAGACATATCATACTGATTTTAGACAGCATTTTGAAACCAAATCTAGAATGCATGAGGATTTTCATTTTTTCAGATCCTCACAATTTTTTATTCTATTAAACTTTTATTTTATTTTTTTAAAATATATTTTATTGATTTTTCACAGAGAGGAAGAGAGAGAGAGAGAGAGAGAGAGAGAGAGAGTTAGAAACATCGATGAGAGAGAATCATTGATCAGCTGCCTCTTGCACACCCCCTACTGGGGATGTGCCGGCAACCAAGGTACATGCCCTTGAACGGAATAGAACCCGGGACCCTTCAGTCCACAGGCCGACGCTCTATCCACTGAGCCAAACCGGTTTCGGCTAAACTTTTAAACTATTTTTTTTTATAATTAGCAGTGAGTTTGCCCTCTAAGTTATTTCTGTGTTTTTATTTGATAGCCTTTGTCTACTCATTGGTTTTGCCTTCTCCACTGAATTATTTGAGATAGTCTAATATTCTAAATATTAGATGGCTGCCAGTCTTTTTGTTGCAAATATCTTTTTATATATTTTTGTCTCTCTTTGAATAGAAATTATTGTCTTAATTTAGTTAAGCCTAGTTAATTGTTTGCTTGTTTCTAACTTATTGGAATAATACTGGTCAATAGCATCATATTGGTTTCAAGTGTTTTTTCTTTTTTCTTTAATGTTTATTTATTTATTTATTTTTTATTCTTTTGGGCTTTATAAAGTCTTTTTCCAAACCAGGACCTTGAATGTACTGCTTCATATTCTCTTCCACAAGTTGTATTTATGTATTTATGCATGTATTTATTTACTATACAGCACTTACATCATTTTTTAAATCTGCATAAACCCCTGCTTCTTTTTTACAAGGATACCTCTCCAGGACATAGTCATCATCTTTGTTACATATTCACAAGCTAATGTCATCATTCATGCATATTGATAATTCAGAGCTTTTGTGAAGTATTTAAAAGCCCAGGTCACCTTGTAAAATGGTGAAAATACAGTATTACTTTATCTCCCTGCGGATGTCTTTCTTATTCATTTCATTTGGGTTAAATTTAAAAAAATGTTTTTCACTATAGGAGTAAGATTTCTTTTGTTTACTTGAGAAATGTTTTCTTTCACAAAGAAAATGGAAATCTACAATTTTATTTTGTCTCTTCATCTGGTTCCTTTAAAATAAAATATTTTTATCCCTGACTGTTACTCTTATGAAATGGTGCAAAATAAAAGTTATCAAAAATGTTTTTATGATTTTAGAAATTTAGTTTTTAAGAATAGTAAAATTAAAATAAATTTCCATATATAGTAGTGAAATTTATATATAATAAATTATCTATTCATCTATTATAAATGATATAAATAGATATAGATATAGATATAGATATAGATATAGATATAGATATAGATATAGATATAGATATATATTTTAAAAAAATAATTTATTTTTCAGGGAACTATAATATGTTTCAGGGAACCTTAATAGGGTTAGATCTTTGAAATCAAAGACTAGAGTGACAAGTAGATAAAAGCATGCATAGGAAGTAAAGGATTTTAAGCAAAATTATAAAATCATACTTTGTTTTTTACGGGGCCTTGTCCTTAAAACATGGTGATTTGGTTGGAAGTGAACAAGAAAAATTGGGAACTTTTGAAATGCCTGAAGAAGTGTGACAAGTATGGCAATGATTGTAAGAGTGATCAGTAGGTGAAGATATCTAGAAAGATCATTGGTAGCACTTATAGTTGATGTAGTGCTGGGAGGGATTAATAAGACAAAGTCGGAGTAGTGAGCTGTTTGTTGCTTAGGCAGAAAAGTGCTTTGAGAGCTATGATCTAAGTCAGGGAAGAGGAAAAGCTGCAGTTTTAGGGGTTAAGACGGTGCACTCAGTTTCCAACTGTTGGCGTTATCTAAATAATACCCAAATGAGACAGCCACGAAGCAGTTGTAAATACCGTGTTTCACCGAAAATAAGACCTCCTCTGAAAATAAGACCTAGCGCATGGAAAGATAAGACATTCCCTGAAAATAAGACCTAGTGCAACTTTGGGAGAAAAAATTAATATAAGACACTGTCTTATTTTCGGGGAAACAGGGTAGGAGCAAGGAAGTATGTCTAGTAGCAAAAGCTAGAATAGTTGGAAGTAAAATCACCATTATTTCTCTTGTTTTTTACCTAGAAATTAGAATTCTAAAAAAAAAAAAAAAAAAAAAAACCTTCCCAATGATCTAATCCTTGTCTAGACCTCTGACATCATTTCATACTTTTCTTACTTTTTGTCTTACTAATACTCCAGAGTTTTCTCCATCTTAGAATAAACCAAACTTTTATCTTGGTGTTTTTGCCCTAGCTGCTCCTTCAGTATTGATTGTCCTTAGAGAATATAATTTTGCTTCCCTTCCTATGCATTTAACTACCTATATTTACAATAGTTTGTTCACTCTATATCACTGGTTATTAAAACAGCACCAAGATTCAATAGCTATTTGTTGAATGAAAAAAATCTATGTCTGGATATAAGAAAGAACAAGATAATCAGGGAATGCTGAGAGAGGAAAGAGAAGGGCCTGTGATAACACTGTCTCTAGGTGGGTAAGCAGAAAGAAAATCTATAAAGATTGAAAAAAGAACCGTAAATGTAGGAGAAAACTCATGAATAGGAAAGGGAAAATACATTTGAGAGACTGGAAGTGAGGAAATGGTGACATTGAGTATATATTTATCTTGCTCTAATTTATCATATGAGAGTGGGTAAAAGATGAAAATGTGATATCTGAGGAGAAGTTTTTGTTTTTATTACTTATTTTTGTTTCTAATTCAGTACAGGATAAGTTTGTTAAAATCCTGCCAAGAATAAACTGGAAGACTAGGAGAGGATAAAACACATCTATAAGTATAGATATAACATTTTGCCTTAGTAATCCTATACAATAAAGGGTTAATATGCAAATTCACCCTCATAGCCTCATGGCCATCCCTATGTTGTCACAAGATAGCTGTACCCACTTTGTCACAAGATGGCCACCCCCATGTCATCACAAGATGGCCACCCCACATCATCACAAGATGGCTGCCCTCATGTCGTTCAAGATGGCCACACTTATGTTAACACCAGATGGTCGGCAAAGGAGCAGTTGGGGGAGACCAGGCCTGCAGGGGAGGGCAGTTGAGGTGCCAGGCCTACAGGTGAGGGTAGTTGGGGCAATCAGGCTGGCAGCAGAGCAGTTAGGTGTCAATCAGGCCGGCAGGCAAGTAGTTAGGAGCCAGTAGTCCCAGATTATGAGAGGGATGTCCCAAAGGAATTGGGCCTAAATCTCCAGTCAGACATCCTCCGAGGGGTCCCAGATTGGAGAAGATGTAGGCTGGGCTGAGGGACCACCCACCCCTCTCAGTGCACGAATTTCATTCACCAGGCCTCTAGTGAGGAAATAAATTTATATGTTCCATCCTATCTAATAAAGAGGGAATATGCTAATTGACCATCACATCCTCACAAAGATGGAAGCGCCCACAGCCCTAAGATGGCAGTGCCCAGTCCCTGTAGCCCCACTGAGGCAGCAGGCATGCAGCACAGCTGGACCCACCCCTCAGCAGGTCTGAACACTATGTGTATCTGCCTCCAGAGTCCCCCAGTTCTCTCAGCCCCCCAGCTGCCCAGGGCCACCCAAACCTCAGGTAACACGACCAGCTGAGGGTTGAGCTGCCAGCAGTGGCAGCAGCAGAGGTGTGATAGGGGCGTTGACTCAGCCTGATTGCAGAAACACCTCCTGCCCCTGAGGGCTCCCAGACTGTGAAAGGGGGCAGGCCTGGCTGAGGGGCCCCACCCCCTTGGGCCTCTATTTGTAATATAAAAGGCAGATAAAAGAATGGGATTAGATGCAGGTGAATTTGCAATTTTTGATGTGATAAGTTACAAGACTTCTTGCAAATACGTATTGTTTGTCTGTAAAATATAAATTAAAATGATTGTTTATACTGAGTCAAGAGGTGAAAGAGTTGTAGGACTGAGAAAAGTGGAAAATAGAAAGTATTGGCCATTTATTTTATATGGTTAGCTATAAACCAGAGATAAAACTTCCCTGAAGATTTCCCTTTGTTTTACAAAGAATAATAGATCAGATTTCAAATTGTCCTTCCGAAGCCATTTTTTGTACAAAAAGCTACTTATATCAATTTTCAGAGTTTGGGACAATGTCTTCAGGTTTTGCTTTCAGCCTGAAACAGGACCTATTTCTCAGTTATCCCTAATCAAACAGAAATATTTCAAGTAGAAATTTGAGAATTTATAATCTTGTCCAATACAGTAAAGAAATGAATGAGTTAAAACACTTTTGAGTCTGGGAAACAATTAACATAATGGTGTAAATAAGTGTGAGGGGAATATTATATCTATGTTTTAGAAATGTGTCATCTAAAGAAAGGAAAGTTCACTTAGAAATTAGGAACATGGATCTGGAGTTCCAATGAGAGAACAGGAATAATGATAAATGTTTAGAGTATAGCTAATTGGAATCAGAGTAATCAGAATAATTGGTGAACTCTTGAGAGCAAGAATATAAATGACAAGTGTAATAACAAAAGACCAAAACAGTGCTTTTTGAAATCAAAGTGAAATGGAGGAAAGAAGAGGACCTTGAAAAAAAAAAAAAAAGTTAAGAGAATGGTAATGAATTGAATTGTCAACATAAAAATGTCCAAACCTGTAGAGAATTTATATATATATATATATATATATATATATATATATATATATATATATATATAAAACCTAGGGTCCCCATGCACAAATTTGTGCACCTTGAAAGGAACTGTGGGCTGTGGGGCTGCGGTGGGCACAGGGATAGGTCTTGGTCCATCTTCCATGCCTCCACTTGGTCCCTCCTGCCACAGCTCCTGGTCCCCTGTATGCTGGCAGCCATACTTCCACCACTGCTCCCATGTGCTGATGGTGCTGGCCCCACTCGCTCCCACTGATGGTGCATAGTGATCGGGACCTATGCCAGGCGCCAGCAGTGGGTGCAAGAGGCAGCTCCAGCACTGTAAGAGGGGGCAAGCAGGGCTGTTGCTGGCAATAGGTGTGAACAATGGGCTGCTGGCACCGATCGCCCCTCAGGAGTAGGGGGAGGTAGAGAATCCCTAGGGGCAATTGAGGCTGGCAGTCACCACTCACACTGGCTGACAGCGCCAAGTGATAGGGGTCTGTTCCAGATGTCAGCCAGCAGGTGCGAGTGGAGGCTTCAGAGCCAGCAGCAGTTGCGAGCTGGACCAGTGCCACCAGTAGGTGTGAGCTCCGGGCAGGACCATGATACACAGAAACAAAGAAATTTCAGTAACCACCAGAGGCTTGCCCAAATGACAGCGACCAGTGTCCTGCCTCAGTCTGGCACTTCCATGTACCTGCTCCACCATACCACTGTGGCTGATGCCCACCTTGTTCTGTGCTCTGCTGCCTGCTGTGGATTCCCACTATGTTCCGAGTGCATCCCCTGGTTGGCAGTGCATGTCATAGCAACCAATTGTTCAGTTGTTCCACTGTTTGGTCTATTTGCATATTAGGGATACACACACACACACACACACACACACACACACACACATACACACACACTAGAGACCAAGTCCACACGAAATCATGCTCAGTTATGGTCCCTAGGCCTAGCCTGTCCTCCATTGCTGGCCTCTGCCACCCTGTGACACTACGTGAAGTTCCCCACCCTGGGATGCTCTGTGGCCCCTGGACTGCTCTATGAAGCTTCCTCTGCCTCTTGACTGCTCACCAACCCCCCCCCACCCCCCGCTCCATGACTGCTCTGCAAAACTTGCTGCCACCCAATGACTGCTCCACTAAGTTCGCTGTCACCCTGTGAAGCAGCCCACCACTGCTGCCGCAACTGCTCAACAGCCCCCAGTCCCATTCACCCACAACCACCTCTCAGGTCGAGCAGCTCCGGGGCAGAGAGCTAGGGGAGGGACAAATTGTCATTTGGTCACAATGGTACCTACCTCTTTTATATTTTAGGATAGATTATTTGAGCCAAACAGAGGATACGCCTGGAAAAAGATATCTCAAAAGATTGGGAAAAAAATGTTTTGGGGAACAACAATTTGTGTTTCTTTTATGCATTTGAAATTAAGGAGGAAATGTAATGAAGATTGTGTGAAGGGGAGAGAAAGTAAGAAGGGGGGTTGAAAGGTAGTTGATGATTAGAAGGAGAGGTCTGAAATGGGGCAATTTAAGGTGTGCTAACCAAGATGCATAGACACTATGGAAAGGTTTTCTTTTTTAAGACAAAGATAAACCTTTATTAAAGAAGTTATAATCCAAGGCAATGACTACCCACAATGCCCTTCCAGGTAGGAATTTATGATAAGATCACTCTATGAGATTACTTTCTATAGGATTTTCCCCCCCACAGGATAGAGTGGATTTCAATAAGTAGGTGAGGATTAAGAAAACAGCAAATAGAATAGTAGGAGCTCTTAAAAATAATACAGAAATGAAAAAGAACATATAATGCAAATAGGCAATAGACCTATGAAAAGATACTCAACATCACTAATCATCAGATAAATTTAAATTAAAACCACAATCAGATATTACCACACACTGTCCGAATGGCTATCATTAATGAGTCAACGAACAGCAAGTATTGGAGAGGATGTGGAGAAAGAGGAATCCTATTGCACTGTTGGTGGAAATGCAGACTGGTGCAGCCACTGTGGAAAGCGGTATGGAGTTACCTCACAAAATTCAAAATGGAACTGCTTTAAGACCCAGTGATTTCAAATAATATATCCAAAGAAACTGGAAACACTCTTTTGAATGAATATAGTTACCCTTGTCTATTGCAGCACTATTTACAATAGCCAATATTTTGGAGCAGCCCAAGTGTCCATCTATATATGAGTGAATAAAAAAAGCTGTGAGATAGCATAGATGGATTTGGAGATTATTATGCTAAAAGAATTAACCCAGTCAGAGAAAAACAAGTACCATATGATTTCAAGTATAAGTGGAAACTAATGAATGAAATTAACCAACAAACAAAATAGAAATAGACTCATAGTTACAGAGAACAGACTGATAGCTGTCAAAGTTGAGAGGTTTGAGGGACTGGGTTAAAAAGGTGAAGGGGTTAAGGGAAAAAAAAATGTGGGGGTTCTTGTCCTAGCATTAAGAAGGGTTCAGCAATCAGGAAAAAGGCTGTGTGTAGATTCAATAAGGAGTCCAAAGACTAAAGATAATTTTAAAAGGCATTGGTGGCTAGAGGAGCTTTAGCTAAAGGAGCTAAAGACTCCTCCTAGTCTCTGGATCCTTGCTTTTTATTAACACAGCCCTAAGCAAGGTGGAGATAATACACTTCAAAGGGTAAGATTTACAGAAGCACTATCAGATTGGGGAATAGCCTACAGCTGTTCAGGTGTTTGGCCAATAGGAGGCAATAACATGTAGATTTATATGCCCTGAGCCTGTGGTCCACAAACTGCAGCTCAGGGGCCACAAGCAGCTCTTTGGCCCCTTGAGTGTGGCTCTTTCACAAAATACCACCACCTGGGTGAGTTTATTTTGAAGAACCAGCGTTAGAAGAAGTTTAAAAATTTGGCGCTCAAAAAAAATTTCAGTCATTGTACTGTTGAAATTTGGCTCTGTTGACTAATAGTTTGCCAAACACTGCCCTGAGCTGTCTAGCAGCAGACAATAGTCCTATTCAAGTTTGGGGGAAGTGCCCTTTAGCCATTCCAACAGGTAATTACATATGCATCTCAGCACTTGTTGAGCCCCCAAGTTTCATCAAATATTTGATAAAACTCTTGTAATTATGGCATGCTGGAAATAACCCGTGGCAAACACAAATCTCATAGGCATAGAAAACAGTATGCTGATTACCAGAGGGAAAGGGATGTGAGGGAGGTAGAAGAGGGTAAATGAGAGATAAATGGTGATGGAAGGAGACTTGACTTGGGATATTGTATTGTATTGAACATACAATACAATATACAGATGATGTTTTATAGAATTGAACACCTGAAACATATATAATTTTATTAACCAATGTCACTCCAATAAATTCAATTTACAAAAATAGTAAATGACAATGAAATTTTATAATTAGGAAATCACTGGACACTGAGAGGGCAATTTCATTTGTGTGATTGGCTTTGTAGTCAGTTTATATAAGTTTATATAGTTAAGAAAGTGGTAGACTTAACATGAGTATGGTATGGTTGTGAATTAGTCATTGTAAAGGTTTTGCAGCAATGCACAAAGGAGAAAAACAGATTGGAACTACATATGGTAGAGTTAAGTGCTTTTAGTTCCTTTTTTGTTTGCTTTTAATTTTCACTGACTTCAGAAAGGAAGAGAGAGAGAGACAGAAACACAATGATGAGAAAGAACCATCCATCAGCTGCCTCCTGTATGCCACTCACTGAGATTGAGCCCACTATCCAGGCATATGCCCTGACCAGGAATTGAACCTCAATCTACCAGTACATATGTTAATGCTAAATAACCAGCCTGACTTGTTTTGTTTTTCAGAGTAGTCAAGCCCTTTGTGTATTTGCAGGCCTGTAGAATGAATGCAATTGAAGAGGCAAGTGGTGCTAGACAGGAAGAGAATAAATTTGGCAGCAAAGTTCTGGAATGAGAATGTGATAAAAAGGATTTGGTAAGAACAAGCTTGAATGAGTGTGAATAACACATTTCCCCAGTATGTTAAAGAAAAAGATAGGAGGGTAGAGATAAAGCTAAGCAGACTTGAATTAGAGGTAAACCAAATGAGGGGTAAATGTTTGAATTAGAGGTAAGCCAAATGAGAGGTAATGATTTGACTTGCTGATAGTTAGCTAAGTACAAGAGCTTCCAGAAAAGTCTCAGATACAGTGAGACAGCTTATTGTTTTTTTTAATTTTATTTTTTTTAACTACAAAGTGTCAAATGCCCAAGCACAGTCCTTGGTCCTACAGTGTCTGTCACGGTCTCAGTCTGTTTTGGGGGAGTTAACACTATGATAACTGGAACCATGAGCCTAGGTGTTTTCCCAGGGTCCTGTCTCTCAATACAGAAGAATGAGCTCCATGGACCAGAAGACTTAAGCAAAAGTGTGAGAAATTCATTATAAGCAGATTCAAACTTCCCTCATGGGGTAGAGGACCCAACAATGGACTGCCCCTCCCAAACCTTGTAGACCAGGGGTATATATTTGGTACAAGCCTGCTTCTATAGCTATCAGTGTCATCTGATAGTGTTACCTTGATTGTTCTTGCCCAGCAAAGGACCTGAACTTCCATTTCTGTGTTCTTTCTCTGTTCCCATGCTGAACTTTCTGTTTCTATGCATTCGTACACCTTGTTGCTACAGGCCCTCCCTTGTTTTCCCATGCCTCTCGCTCTGAGTCTTTTATTATTTCTCCTTGGTTGGTTCCTATGGTCAGGATGGGTCAAATTGGCCGAGTCTGCCCCTACTTATGTTCCATCTGCCTTTGTTTCCACTGGACCCCTGCCCTATCTACTTGCATTTCAAGTTAACCCTCTCTACTGCATGATGGGAAATGTTGTTTCCTGGAATTAGAACAGAAGAATTAAAGAAAAATTAGACCATATTGGAGGTATGAATTACTAAATCTTTTATGCACCAAACTACAAATAGATCACAAACAAAAGAACCTAATGGTTAAACATTTTATTTAGAGAGTAAGATTGTTTCTCAATTAAAAATAAACAAAGAATAGAAAATGCTACCCCAGAACCGAAAATTCAGAATTTATCAGAGATGATAAACAGTCTTTGATCACCAAAGAAAATTAAAACCTTGAGTCCCTAGAATTTTTATAATTGAAATAAATGTTTTCTTATTATTATTGAAGAAAGAGGGGAAAAGGATCATACCAAACAATGGTTTTGAAGGTGAGAGGCACAATGTGCTTTTTTGGGGGTGGTAGGGGTGGTGGTGAAATAACAGCTAATATCTCATAATAACTAAACAATATTAAACTAGAAATATCTATCCATTTTCTTTCCAGCATCCAACCTCCACATACTCCATACATTGAACAACCCATTCAAATTAGTGAGAATGGAAGTAGTCACATTTATAACCAAGATCATTTTCAGTCATAAAAATCTTGTTTATTAGGTTTTGCACTAATATTTATTGCATTTTCAACACACACTTCTTTTTTAATTATTGTGTATATCTCTAACCTGTATCCAACTAATTTTCTGATTTTTTCCTTCATGTTAAATTATACATCATCTAGCTTTCATTAATTGTTTACAGGTTAGCACAAACACTTTAAAACTATTAATAAATTGGCATTTGTGATCTAGAAATCTCAAAGTTTCAAGTTAAAATAACAAGCAGTCACTTTTTTTTTAGCTTTCTGTCTTCCCGCTAATAATAGATAACTCACAGCAGCTATTTTATTTTCCTGTGTCAGGAAAGCTGTTCCTACATGATTAAAATGGAACTCCAAGCTCTGTTATCAATTATACCAATTAAGGTCAAATAGAATGGAACAGCAGTCTTTGTGGAAAACAATGTGTGCAATATAAATTGTTATTAACTTAAAGTCATCATATGTACCTATGACAGCTTCTTCAGAAGTTATTAATTATTTCTAGACAACCCCTACATGACAAAAAGTCATCTTATTGTGGGAAGAATCAGCCCCTCTTGCCAAATAAAATAGCACTCCTGATATCTTCTCTGAGAAAGTAGTAATAGGAGTTGTTCAAGTTCCTGTTAAATAATAGATTTTGAAAAATGGTGAGTGTTAATGTTTTAGCAAAAACAAAGTTACCAAGGTTCAACCTCTTCATAATAATAGTTATGTTAACATAAGGACATTCAAACCTGTAAAGAATTTTTGTGAGTTCATTTCAGCCAAACTGTCTACAATGTTGAGGAAGCAGAATCTCAACTGCTTGGGATAATTCTCAAGAATGGCAGTTTTTCACCTTGTTTTATGCATTATAATTAAAGGAGGAGACTTAAGTGGGTTACCTGAAATCCATTGTTGATTGATAGATTAGGGAGGCAGGAGAAAGCAAAGTGGAGAAACATCTGGGATTGGATAAAAAGTAAAATGATAGACACATACTTCCTTTATTTACCGTGTTTCCCCGAAAATAAGACATCCTCCGAAAATAAGACCTAGCGCATGGAAAGATAAGACATCCCCTGAAAATAAGACCTAGCGCAACTTTGGGAGAAAAAATTAATATAAGACACTGTCTTATTTTCAGGGAAACAGGGTAGGTAGGTACAGCAGAGTTAACCGTCAAAAATTAACATGATAATAACAACAATGAAGGATTTTATGGTCTCTGCCCTGGTGCCCAGGTGCATTTGGTTGTGCCCTGAGGAGTCTGGAAAAAGGGAAGCCTCAAGTTACCCTGGCATTTCATAGGGTGCTTATTATCTTAGATGCAAAAAGATAATAGGCTTAGTTAAGGTAAAGAGTTACCTTTATTAGGGAAGATATTGGCCTAGGACATGACTATACTATAAACTGTTTTCAGTTAAAGTGTTCATTTCAGACCATCCTTTATGGTTACTTTAGGTTTTTGAATTTGCAAAATTTCCATGCAGGCCTTCCTGAGCTAGTCAGGTTAGCATGTGGCTTTTTTTTTTTTTTTTTTTAATTTTGTCTATAGTTAAAATGCTTAAATTTATATATCTAAAACATATATTTGTGTATCTAAAATATACGATGTATTTTTCTTTAAAATAATACTTATAAGCAGCTCCATGTTTAATTTTTTTAGGAAACTCCATATTGGTTTTCATAATGGCTGCACCAGTGTGCATTCCCACCAGCAGAGTACTAGGGTTCGCTTTTCTCCACATCCTCACTAGTACTTTCCATTTGTTGATTTATTGATGATAGCTATTCCGATAGGTGTGAGGTTATGATCAGTGACTGGGCATATTTTCATGTGTCTCTTGGCCATCTGTATGACCACTTTGGAGAAGTGTCTATTTAGGTCTTTTGCCCATGTTTTAATTGGATTGTCTTTCTTTTGTTAAGTTGTATGAGTTTCATATATATTTTGGATAGTAACCCTTCATCAGATGTATCATTAGCAAATATGTTCTCCAATACAGTGGGTTCCCTTTTTATTTTGCTGATGGTTTCTTTGCTGTGCAGAGCTTTTTATTTTGATGTAGTTCCATTTGTTTATTTTCTTTTTAATTTCCCTTATCCTAGGAGACATATCAATAAACATATTGCTATGTCAGATATCTATGATTTTGCTGTCTATGCTTTCTCCTATGATTTTTATGGTTTCAAGACTTACATTTAAGTTCTTTATCCATTTTGAGTTTATTTTTGTGTATGGTATAAGTTGGTGGTCTAGTTTAATTTTTTTGCATGTATCTGTCCAATTTTTTCAACACTATTATTAATCCTTATCCAAGGACATTTGTCCCCCCTTGATTTTCAGAGAGTTGAATGGAAAGGCAGAGACAAACTAATCCATGTGAGAGAGACACAACAATTGGTTGGCTCCTACATGTGCTCCAACCAAGCAGGAATTGAGCCTGCAACTGAGGTATATATCCTTGACTGGAATTGCATCCAGGACCCTTCAGTCATCAGGCTGAGGCTCTATCCACTGAGCCTAACTGGCTAGAACCACAAAACCATTTATAAAAGAGACTGTCCTTACTCTATTGTATGTTCTTGCCCCCTTTGTCAAATATTAATTGAACATAATAGCTTGGGTGAATTTCTGGGTTCTCCATTCTGATCAACTGATCTCTATGCCTACTAGAGACCTGGTGCATGAAATTCATGCACAGGTAGGTTCCTTTGGCCTGGCGGGTGATCAGAGCCAATCTGTAGAGTGACCGATGGGGTGACTGGGGCACCTGTTTGGCCAGGCTTTTGTTCCCCACTTACTGGCCTTGGCCCCCACTACTGCTGCCAGTCACCTCCCTCTGTGGGGCAACCAACAGGGTAGTCAGGGGGTCCCCTGATTGCACCCACCTTGGAGATGACCAGCAGGGTGATTGGGGGGCCCCTGCTGGCACTTGCCTTGGCTGGCCTGGGGCATGCAGGCTGTTGGCAGCTCCTGAGCATCTGCGCCCTGGTGGTCAGTGGACATCATAGCAATTGGTCATTCCACTGGTCATTCCACTCTTCAGTCGATTTGCATGTTAGGCTTTAATTATATAGCACATATGTCAAACACAAGGCCCGTGGGCCAAATCCAGCCCACCAGGCCTTGCAATGTGGCCCGCACCGCGCTGTCATCACTGCACTCCGCTGTCAGTTTATGACATTGTCAGTTTATGACTGTTCAGTAAACCATTCAGCCCGCGATTTAGGCTGGATTTTAGATTTTGGCCCCTTCTCTGATTGAGTTCGACACCCCTATTATATAGGATTATTGTGCTAGTACCAGTTTTGTTTTGATTACAGTGGTTTTGTTAGTTTACTAGTAACTTGATATATCTTATTGTGATCCATCCGACTTTGTTTTTCTTTCTCAAGATTGCTGTAGCTATTTGTAGTCTTTTTTTTGGTTCCATATACATTTTTGAAGTATTCGTTTTAGATATCAGAAATATGCTATTGGTATTTTAATAGGGATTTCATTAAATTTATAGACTGCTTTGGGTAGTATAGACATTTTAATGATGTTAATTCTACCAATCTATGAACATGATATAATCTTTCACTTGTTTATATCTTTATCTCCTTTTTCAACTTCCTTTAATTTTCTGAGTACAAGTCTTTTACTTCCTTGGTTAAATCTATTCCTAGCCATTTGACCCAGTGATTCCCTTCTAGGATTACATCCTAAGAAACCTGGAATACCAATCAGAAAGAATATATGCAACCTTATGTTCATAGCAGGGCCATTACAGTAGCTAAGGTCTGGAATCAGCCCAATTGCCCATCAGTATATAAGTAAAATAAGAAGCTGTGGTAGATAATGGATTACTATGCAGCAGCAAAAAAGAAGGATCACTTACCATTTGAGACAGCATAGAGGGCTCTGAAGAATATTATGCTAAACAAAGTAAGCCAGTCAGAGAACGACAAGTATCACATGACTCACTCATATGCGGAATCTAAAAAACAAAATAAACAGATGAACAAAATATATCCAGTGACAGAGAAGCATGAGACATACTATCAAGTCTCAGAGGGAAAGCAGGCATGGGTGGGTGGGTGGGAAGGGGTAAACCAAAGAACTTGTATACATATGTACATAACCAAAGTACACAGACAATAGTGTGGTTAAAACCCAGGGAGTTGGGCAGGTGCAGGCTAGAAGGGGTCAATGGCAGGGTGTGGGGGGTGTTGAGGACTGATAATACAGAAAGTATTATCTGTAATATTTTTAATAATAAGGATAAAAAATATAGTCTGGGTTAATGCTAATTCCTGCAGCAGCAACAACAGAAATCTCCATACCTTAAATACAATTAAATGTTTGCTGTTGCTCATCCCTTTCTTTGTAGTTTGCCACTAAGCAATTCTCAGGCTTGTACCATCCTCTAATGCCTCCATTTTCATTTTAAAGAAAAAAATAAGAGAAGAATCAGGCAGGAGACCTTATAGATAAAAATTAGTTATACTTTTTTTTAAAGTAATTTAAATGGGGCTGAAAAGTACAGTATTAGGTATGCATCCAGGAGGAAATATAAATAGTTTGATAATTATACGGTAGTATCATTTTTACAGTCTACCTTTCTGGTCATCAAATAGTCCTTTCACATAGACTGCCATATTCTCAATTTCTCAGAATGAACAGCTTAAAATCCCATCCAGTCATAGCATCTGGTTTCTGTTCTTGGATCTTTGGTCAATGACAGTTGTCTTCATCAGATTCTGGTATGGAACCATATTCATAAATCTGAAAAACAAAAATCATTTTTTCTGTCCCCTGATCCTCTATATATACATACTAACCAACAGACACAGAATAATCTCAACAGCAAGTCTTCTTTGGAAAATGGAAAAATAGAAGGCATACAGAAGTCTTGGCATTTATAGAATAAGACACTTATAGAATACAGCTAGGCAGATATTATAAAGCCTTATTTTCTAAAGAAAAAAAAAAGAAAGATATTCAATTAGGCTTTATGATTTTCCTTGGAAACATTTTCTTTGTTAAGAAAATCAAATTCACAGAAGTGGTTCTTACCCTCGATGGCCACATCTAAAGTACTTATTGATGGGCATGTCTTTCTTGGCTACCCAACCTACAAAACCCGTCTTATGCTCATGGAAATATGGGTATCCAAAAGTTGTTTTAAAAATAGAAAAGTCAAAGGCTTTTTAATGGACATGTGGCTTTATTTCAGTATAATTATTTTAAAAACTTGCCAAACTATTTGCTTGCCCTCAGTTCTAGCACAAGTAGCCACAAATACCAGACTTTGTTCTCAAATGTGTTTCAGTTATTTGCTACCTTGCTGTCAAGCCTCTCTCTATCTCTGCTTACATTCAGATAATTTTGAGGCTGTCAAGCGTGAGTTGGCAGTATGTTCTTCTTTTGATCTATGGCACAAATGTAAGTTACCCTGTGCAGCTGAGAAATCTCACTGGTTCTTGTTCAAAGTCTTCCAAATACCCTCTCCAGTTTTTTATTTTTAAAAACTTATCTGATCCTTTTCAATTTTCCTTTAACTTGGCAATTATTTGTTGAGCTTATCTTTTTCTTATAAGACTTTGCTAAAATCATCAATTAAAATACCTATGACTAATAATTATTCTCCAAGCCTTTCTAGAGCTACAAACTTGGTCATCTCTGAACTGCCTCCCAAGCTACCCCAGGTGACAGATTTTAAGTGTCTTTTCATGGCAATGACCAACTGACCAACATGCTTTATCCGTGTTTTTACCATCTGTTGCCCAACTACTAAAATAATGTCACATATTGTATTTCTTGTTATGTCAGCATCTCCCTTCAAGGTACTGGTTTTGTATTAATCAGTGTCATTAGGCTAGATCTGGTAATAAAGAATCTCAAAGCCTTTGTGCTTTTCTCACTCATGAACAGTCCAGTGTAGCTGTTTCTGATTGCACAGCTTTCCTGAGAAGTTCTTAAACAAAACAAAACAAAACAAAACAAAACAAAAAAATGATTAAGAGATTCTACATTCTTGCATCTCATAATCCTATCATCTTTAAATATAACCTATAATGATTCTATGGAGAAAAGCAAGAATGAAAGAATTACTACAAAGTATTTATAAGTGAGCCCTGGAAATCTGAATTTCATTTCCCCATCATATGTTCTCAATGTAAATACAAAGGAGACTATGAAAAACAGGTTAGCTATTAACCAAGGAGAAGAAGTGCCTTAACAGTAAATAACTCAAATTAAAAAAAAAACCATAATAATACAAAGTGAAACTTTAAAAAGCCAGTGGAAATGTGTTTTTGTATTATTTTATTTTATTATAATTTTACTTTCTTTGAAAAAATTCATTTTCCACTTGGAAACTATTGTCAAACTATCATGAATAGTCAATTTGTAAAGTTGTTCATGCCTAATAAATATTTAGTTTATTGCCACATTTTAAAATGTAAATGCTTGTCAGAGTAAAGAATATTAGCCCATCCATTAGTTGAATTATTTTCTACATCCCAGTTCCTATTTCCCAAATCTGTACAAATACGTGCCAATTTTGAAACACATTTTCATGGAAAACTTAATGTGGAAATATTGCACAGCCACTTACTGCTAGAGATGGAGGTTTAATTAGGGCATCTCTAATGTTCTTTTTGCTGCTAACATTTTATCAAATGTGACACCCTCGAATTTAAGCAAAAGTCATGCTAGGCTAGCACTTTAATGTGTACAAAACTTCATACCCTTTCTCCAACTCACTAAGTGTCATAATCAAGATTAGTTTTCTCATGATATTTTGAAAGAACAAAACATTGATATAAGAATTAAAATTAAAAGGCTTTCAGGTAATTTCTGTCCTGATTTGTAAATAAGATGCTCATTTTAGAAGAAATGAGAATTAAAAGAACGAAAAAAGGGAAAAAATTCTCCAAAGGCCATATCACTTCAAAATAGATAATCTGTTTTCTATTTTGTTATTTCTTTGTGTATATGAATGCTTTATAATTAATATGATTTTTCAAATATACAGTTTTCCATGTCTATTGTTTCCATGTTATTAGTCTAGAAATATGTTATTTAAATGCCTGCATAATATTTAATCATACAGATGTCACAATATTTACTTCATCAGTCTACTAGATATTTCAACAATTTGGAATTTTTTTACTGACATGAATATATTTGTAAAAATATCTTGATACGTGTGTGTGTGTGTGTGTGTGTGTGTGTGTGTGTGTGTCTGAAGAATGTTTTTGAGGCTTTTGAAGCACAAACTATAAAATTGTGTCCTGAGTCAACGTATCAATTTACACTTTTCCAACAATGTACAAGTGTGCTTATTCCGTCATTTTGTTTCAATACTTATTATTTTATAAATATTATCAATTTTATTTTAGATAGGTCTTAAAATGGTTATCTGGTTATCTATGATGATGGATATTTTTCTAAGCTAACTTCACTCTTTCTGTGTGTCTGTGTTATAAATGGCTTGAACATGGCTTTTCTTCATTAACGATAGTTCATTTTCTTCTAGTTACAATGCACAGTGCTACACACTGGAGATGCAGTGGCAAACGAAAACAGGGAAGATCCCTGCCCCTATAAAGCTTACAATTAACAGGATAAGTTACATTGAGTCTGCGTCATAGAAACTCTCTTAACATACCTCCACATAAATGAATCTCCAACTTAATCAAGGACCCAGGGTGGTGAGGGGAACCGGGTTGCTGGCGGGGGCAGCGGAGCAGAATCAGGGACTGGCAAGCAGGCGGAAAATGGGACGGGATGCAGGCTAGGCCTAGGGACCCTACCCATGGATAATTACGTGTGCTGGGCCTCTAGTATCTATATAGTAAAGAGTTAGGTGGCCTCACGACCAAATGGGCGATCGGCCACAATGAAGTGGAGCACCTCCCGGCCCTCCCTCTCCTCAGCCCCAGAGCTGCTCACCAGGGCGGGGCTGGCGGTGGGGTGGGACTCAGTAATGTTGAGCTGTGGTGGCGGGCTGCTATGTGGGGTGGCCATGAGCTTAGTGGTGCAGTCACCCAGGTGGCAGCAAGTTTCATGAAGCAGTCACGGGATGGGGGAATTTTGCAGAGCAGTTGCAGGGTTGGGGAGCCTCCTGGAGCAGTGCAGGGCGGGCAGAGTTTTGCAGAGCAACCAGCAGCAAGCTTCACTGGGCAGCAGCAAGCTTCATGGAGCATTGGAGGGGTCGGAGGAGCCTCTTGGAGCAGTTGAGGGGCCGTGAGCATCGTGGAGCTTCCAAGGGTGGGGAGCTTCACGTAGCATTGCAGGGCGGCAGAGGCCAGGCTAGGCCTAGGGACCCTAACCACACACGATTTCATGCACGCTGGGCCTCTAGTAGATATATAAGTCTATTACACGTATGATTCAAATATCTATTGTATATGATTCCAAATATGAAAACTAAACTAATTGGCATATTCATTTTTAACTATTGTTATTTAAGTGTTCCTCTTCAATCTATATTTGAAAAATCTATACTGATAAAAGGGTAATATGCAAATTAGACCAGGAGACCTTAAGGGAGACCTTCTGGACATTCTTTCAGACACAGCCATGGTGGTGGGGCCGAGGCAGAGGTGGTTAGGGGCGATCAGGTCAGGAGGGGAGGGCAGTTGGGGGGATCAGGCCAGTGGGAGGGAGAAGTTGGGGGTGAGCAAGCCAGTGGGGGTGATCAGGCCAGCAAGGGGAGGCAGTTGGGTGTGAGAAGGCCAGCATGGGGGGCAGATGGGGGCAAGCAGGCTGGCAGGGGAAGGCAGTTGGGGGCAATCAGGCCAGCAGAGGGGCAGTTAGGGTTGATCAGGCTGTTGGGGGGTGCCTGTTAGGGGTGAGCAGGCTGGTGGGGTGCAGTTGGGGGCAATCAGGCCGGCAGGCAGAATGGTTAAGGGCTATAGGCAAACAGGCAGGTGGGGAGTTAGGAGGCAGGGGTCCCCGATTGGGAGAGGATGTCCCAGATTGGCGAGGGTGCAGGAAGTGCTGAGGGACACCGCGCCATGCACGAATTTTGTGCACTGGGACACTAGTTGTTTTATAAAGAGCAATCTATTACATAATTAATTATTGATTCATTTCCCAACCCTGGATAATGTATGTGTGTAAATATGTTGTATTTTACTTTATTCACATAAACATATTTTTAACTTTTTAATCATGCATTTTGCTTAGATGATACAAATACACTTATGTTGAGCCCACTTAAGTCTTCTGAAAACTTTGCGTTTGCCTTTCATTCAGCCATACAGTTCATGCAATATGAAACGTTGATTATAGAAAATTCAACAGGTGCAGAAATCAAATTATAAACATTTTGAAGTAGCATTTCCTTAGCACAGTGATTTTTAATTAGTATGTTGTAGCAAGCACACTGGTCTGATGGAAGAATTTTTAAAACATGCAATACCTGAATATTTAGTGAAGGGCACTGTCCGCTTTTCCCATAGATTTATTTTTTAAAAAAATAACAACAGCCAATACAACAATAGCCCTCCTGTGTAAATTAATCAAAATTATACTTATTTTTGTCAAGTTGGCAAAAATATATTTCTTGGGTGCCAACAGAAATTTAGTAATTAATTTATGTGTGCCATGAGACAAAAAAGGTTGAATATCACTGCCTTAGCACAAAGTGTTGAACATGCTTTGGATTCTGTATAGTGATATACTGTATCTCTATAGAACTGTCAGAGTGAAGAAAAGGAGTGTTGCAACAGTTGTAAACATATCACATACAGACATTTATTCAGACAAATAGAGATTTAGCTAGGTGTCATTTTAAAGCTCAACTATTTATGCTCTTGGCATATAGTTGAAAACACCATGCATTTATAACTCAGAATATCAAAACTGTAAAAACAATAATCAAACAGTACATTGCCAATGGTCAGTATATCAGGATTAGCACAAGCATGTGAAATACTAATAGTTACTATTCTTTAATTTCACATTAATAATCATTAATAAAAGAAAAAGATCAATAACAAGAAATTAAGCTTATTCCACAGTTTTAAAATATTTTTGTTCTCCCATTTCCTGTTTTATTCTTATGGAAAATATAATCATTGTTTCAGGTGCTGCAAAATTCATACAATATTTCAGAGAAGAAAGATAAATCTCTAAAAAAGATAATGTAAATATATATATTTCTGTCCATAAAAGAAAAGCTATTGGATAGCTCTCCCACTGTGAGAGCAGCTAAAACAAATGAAGCAACAGTGTTCAGAATTTGAAAAAAGACAGCTTAAAACCCTGAAAACTATAAGATATGAACCTCAAAATTGCATCTGTTTTCTGCCTATAAGTACTTTCCTGATTATGGCAGAGGACAGAGAGAGGAAATTCAAGTGAAGCATGGTGGCTTCACAATGCTGCAGAGGCAGAAGCCAGAGCTTAATGATGATGAAGGGGTTGAAACTGGCCATGCAGGGCACAGAAGGGAAAACCTCCAGAGCTTCCAAAGTGGTCATTCCATGTCTTTTGCTAAACAAAAGAGCTGCACATGCTCTGGGTGGCATTCCGCAAGGTGTTGCCTAGGAAAATCACTGAGCAGCTAGAAGTCACACCAGGTATAACAAACTAGATTTCATTTGAACACCCTCGTCATTTTATTGTGTAATTTCAGAAAAGACACACAATTCAGAAAAGCCTCTGTAGAAAGGCTTCTAAAGTCCTAGAATAAAGATTACTCTACAACCATAATGAAAAAAAAAAAGCTGAAAACAAGATTGGAGATAACCAAGATGATGTGTGTGTAGGTGAATTGCTTGCTAGAAAAAAAGACAAACATAAAACAACTCAATAGTTTAAAGGAACAGAAAAATTCGGACAATTAATAATATAATACATACAATGTATCATATACAATAAATACTAACATCTGGAGAAATAGAAAAATATGATTTTAAACAAAAGAAGAAAAACAAATAATTAGAAACAACATGGAGATAACATCTCAGAATTAGCTGCTTCAATATCTTCATTTGCTATTATGAATGAGAATGTGGTGAAAATTTTACATGTAATGCATCAATAGAAGGGAAATCTCAGTAGAGAAATGTTAACTGTAAAGATACTAAATAAAAATTCTAGAACTGAAAACTTCAATAAATCCAAAGTGAAAAATAAATAAATAATTAAAGGACGGTATGGGCTTAACAGAAAATAAGACATTGTAAAATATATTATCAGTCATCTTAAATATAGGAAAATAGAAATCATTGAAATCAATGCACACAGAAAACAAGTAAAAGAAAATTAAAAGACACCCAAGGTTCAGGGATCTGTGGAATAATACTAAGCAGTCTAATACATATGCATCATTGGAACCCCAGAAGGGAAAGAAAATGTATGGGCAAATAAATAAATAGTGCTGAGCCTGTTTTTTAAGTTGTGAAAAAATATCAACCTGTAGATTAAAGAAGCACATCAAACCCAAGCAAGATAAAGTAAAAAATAAATAAATAAATAAGCCACATGTAAGCACAGCATAGGCAAACTGCTGAAAGCCAAATATAAAGAACATTTTAAGAGCAGAAAGTCAGGCATAACATACCATCTACATGAGACACAATGATAACTATGTTCTCATGCTCTTCACACACAGAGCCCACAAATAATGAAGTAGATTCATTAAAGACTAAAGGAAAAAATAATAAAATAGAATTTAAAGTCCATAAATAAGTATCTTACAAATATCATTGAAAACAACAAAAATATTTTCTTACGAACAAAAGCTCAGAGAATCTATTACCAGTAGTAGTGCACTATATGATTGTTGAAGCAGGTTATCAGGGCTAACTGGTAAAATAATGGGTGGGAGGTAGAATCCATAAAAAAAATGAAGACGGTTGAATATGGTTAATATGTGTTTATAAAATAAAAACTTGATGCATCTGTTTGACAGATCTGGAACAGTTGCTGTCTGTGGCTAATGTTTCGATGCAGATGCAACAAAAAGGTGTCCTCATATTTTAGGTGTGTCTGATTGTGGCGGCCAGGATTGAATGGGGGAACACAAGAAATAAATCATAATTTGAATTTATTCCAAAGACAATGTATTGTATTAAATAATGTATTCTTAGAGAGAGAGAAAAATACGTGTGTGTGTAGGGGGATGGTGGTGGTGGAGAATTGTATGACAACAGTTGCATAAAGAACTAGAAGGAAAATGGAAATAAACCAATGTATGTTCCTTAATTTTTGCATGGAATAGTCCTGAAGACTGACTACTGTGATAAAGAGGGATGCGTATTGATGAAATTTCTTATAGAAATCACTAAGAGCAAGGAAGGACATAATAAAAACAACAATAGACAAGATAAATGGAATAATAAAGTGTTTCAAACCAAAAGGAAGAAAAAAAATAAGTAGTAAGATAACTGAATATACAACTATATCAATAAGTACCAATAATAATAAAAGTGTAATATGCTAATTAGACTGGGAAGCCAACTAACTAACTACCTTTTGGGCGAAGCTGGGGCTGTGAGAGCCTAGGCAAGCCACTGTGGCTTCGAGGGCCAAGCCCCTTTGCACTGATTTCGTGCATCAGGCCTCTAGTGTTAAATATAAATAGACTACGTAGTCTAATTAAAAGACAAATATTCCCAAATGTTAAACAAAGAATGGCCTAACCATATGCTGTCCACACTAACTGTAACAGAATAGAAAGACTAAAAGTAGTAAGATGGAAAAAGACATTTTTTAAATCACAAACTATAACAAAACTGAAGTGGCCCTAAAAATGTAGACAAGGTCTACTCAAGTATGAGAGTATTAACAAAGATTTTACAATATAATTTCACAATTATAAAGGATCAATTTATCAAAAAGCTTCCGAAATACCAAATGTTTAAACCAGTAACAAAGATTTAAAATATAAGTAGCAATGATAACAAAATAAGAGCGAGAGAGAACAACAAAATCCAAAAGCCATAGATCAGGGAAAAAAAAAAAAAAAAAGGTCTAAATGTTCACATGGGAATATCTTTTGAAAGAATACACAAAAATCTGTTAGCAAAATTATTGCTGGAATAGCAGGCTATGGGTCCTGAATGGAAAGGAGAATTTAACTTTCATTGCATTTTAAAATACTTTACCATGTACAGGTCTCATTTCATAATATAAAGATATTTAAAAGTAAAAATAATTTATTCCTCTAAAAAATAGATCCCTCATCTTATGTAGCACTGACCATGTTGTTTGTTCATCTTTTTTTTTTTTAACAAAATATCAACTAACATTTATTATGGAATTATTGTGTGCTAGTATATTATGTCCTATTGTTGTTATATCAAATTACCACAAACTTAGTGACTGAAATCAAGACAAACATGTTTGTCAGAAGCTGAGATGGGTCAGCACAGCTGTGTTCCTTCTGGAGATTCTTTGCGAGAATCCTGGCTTTTCCAGATTCCAGAGGCTGTCTGCATGGCCTGCCTCTGAGTCTGTCCTGATCCCGATCCTTCTGCAGCCCTCTTCTCAGCACCTTGTCATTCCACTGGGCCCACCAAAATAACCCAGAATAATCTCTTCATTTCAAGTGCATTCATTTAGCCACATTTGTAAAATTGTTTTTGCCAAGTAAGATAACAGTCACAGGTTCCAGAGATTAGGGTATATATATTTTTGGGTGCCATTATCTGAATATGTATTGTGCCAATTGCTTTTCATTCGGTATTCTATTTAATCCTCACAAAATTTTAATGAGCTGGGCTCTATTCAATAGAGGAAACACGTTTAGAGAGATGAGAACTTTCATGGCTTTGCACAGAGATTGAGTTGTGAAACTAGGAAAGTTCAACTGAATGACTATAGAATCTTTACTTTTAATTACTATACAGCATGCTCTCATTAGTATTAATACATCCCTTTCAGGCATGGATACATTTCTAATATTACATATTTGACTGTTATTTTAATTCTTTAAAAATGTTTTTAATGATATCTTTATTGTTGAAAGTATTACATATGGCTCTCTTTACCCCCCATCCCCATTAACCACTTCTAGCCTTTCCCTGTCCCTGACCCCAGGTCTTTACCACCCTATTGTCTGTGACTATGAGTTATGCATATCTACATACAAGTTCTTTGGTTGATCTGTCCCCACACACCCACCCACCCACCCACTTCTGCCTTTTAAAGTGAAACTTTTGCTTGTTCTGAATAGTACATAGGCATCATATTAAATTAAATCAAGATGGATGAACTATTGACTATAGGTTAGCATTGTTTTTCTTGAACAACCTTATCAACTCCTTGAAACAGCTTCAGTTATCCAAGATTCAAATGGCCATATCAAAATGTCTATGCATCGCCTACCACATTAGGATACACTTTAACCAATCTTTGCTATTTGATGACCTGAGGGTTTTTTTTTTTTTTTTTTTTTTTTTTTTTGTGTGTGTGTGTGTGTGTGTGTGTGTGTGTGTGTATGTATAATTCTGTAACTGTTCACTATTTTCACATTCTCCTTTTCACAGAATGGTGCTAACTTAGGCAAAAATTGATTTTCAAGCTCACTCATATTCTGCCCTGGCAAGTTTGGAGGCAAACAACTTACCCCAATGCCACAAGTAGATTGTATTCCTCAGTGAGACCTGCAGTAGAAAAACAGTACAACAGCCCTAGTTAGTGTGGATCAGTTGGTTGGAGCATCATTCTGTGCATTGGTAGCTCATGGGTTTGAGACTCAGTAGGAGCACATGCTAAGTTGTAGGTTTGATCCCTGTTGGGGTGAGTACAGGAGGCAATGAATCAATGTATTTTCTTCACATTGATGTCTCTGTCTCTCTCTCTCTCATTCCCTTCTCTAAATTCAATACAAAACAATGCAACACATTTTTAGTCATGTGTCTATTTTTAGCATCTTCTTAATTGATTCTGAACTCAGAATGGTAGAGAGATGGAAACACCTTTATTCTAACCTACAGGCAGCTCTGGTATTTTATTTGTCAGAGCCAAAAGCAGATGGACTAGGAGCAGGAAATATTTCTTGCAAAAAATAAAACACAAAAAATTTTGTTATCTCCTATATTTTTGCATTGTCCACTTAGTGATTTTTTTTAAAAAAATGATTTAACCTGGAAAGAACTAGTATCTTTTCCAGGTTTATAATTTCAAAGGTGGACTGACAGAAATGATACATAAATATGGCAGTTACATCAGTGGCTTATGTCACACCTATTTGTCATTTATCTTGATGAGACACAATGATACTGTTAGTGAGTTCATGGATCAAATTGAATAAGCTCCTAGCTCTAACTGGTTTTGCTCAGTGGATAGAGCATCAGCCTGCAGACTAAAAGGCCCCAGGTTTGATTCTGGTCAAGGGCATGTATCTTGTTTCAGGGACATCCCCAGTAGGAGGTGTGCAGGAGGCAGCTGATCAATGTTTCTCTCTCATCAATGTTTCTAACTCTCTATCCCTCTCTCTTCCTCATGTAAAAAATCAATAAAATATATTTTTAAAAATAGTAATAAGCTCCTAGACAATGATTAACCGATATCTGGTCAAAAGTCATTAATTCATATTGACTCTTTGGAGTGTCCAAAGCAACAGCTGTAATTTAAGCAAAAAAAAAAAAAAAAAAAGACTAGAAAGAAAACCAAGCATTCTTTGGTAGTTACATGGTAGTAGGCATGCATTATTACTGAAAGATGCAGTTGCTAATATCAGGTAATAGTAAAAATGTACATGAATTCAAAAGAGGTTATTAATGTGTGACAAAACAAGTTTAAAGAAAGTTATTCTACTCCTACATTGCTGAAGACAAGGAAGCCATGGAAAAAGGCTGAAATAATGTCATACTCAAGTGAGTGATGGCATTTCAAAGGGAAGTGAGGAGGGGTGGGAGGGAAGAGACTGGCAAAAGAACTTATATGCATACCAGAGGCCTGATGCACAAAATTAATGCAAGGGGCTTGGCTCTCAGAGCCCCAAGGTCATCTGGAAGGACGTCCAGAAAAATATTTCAGCTGTTCGGTTTAATTAGTGTATTATGCTTTTATTATTATAGACTAGGGGCCCAGTGCCCACATCCGTGCACCTTGAAAGGAACTGTGGGCCGCGAGGCTGCAGTGGGCACAGGGGTGGGTCTCGCCCATCCTCTGCATCCCACCTGGCTCCTCCTGCCGCAGCCCCCAGCCCCAGTCTGCAGGCAGCCCTGCTCCCACTCCCACCGCCATCACTCCCATGCACTGACAGCACCAGCTCCCCTTGCACCCACTGACAACAGTGATTGGGGCTGGCACTGTCAGCAGGTACAAGCAGTGTCTGCTTCCCAGATAGCCCCTCAAGAGCAGGGAGAAGTGGAGAAGCCCTCATTGGCAATCGGGGCTGGCAGCAGCTGCTCGCATCCGCTGATGGCACAGTGATTGGGACAAGCGCTGGGTGCTGGCAGTGGGTGAGAGCTGGGCTGGTGCCTGCAGCCAGTGCAAGTGCCAGACAGGATCGTGGCATTTAAGAGAAAGAATTTTCAGTCACCACCAAAGGCTCACCCGGATGACAGGGACCAGGGCCCCGCCTTTGTCTGGTGCCGCCACTCACCTGCTCCACCATCCCACCGCAGCCTACGCCTGCCATATTCCACATTCTGCCTCCTGCTGCCAAGGACCGCCATGTTCCATATACATACCCTGGTGGTCAGTGCATGTCATAGTGACTGGTTGTTCAGTTGTTTGGTTGTTCTGCCATTTGGTCTATTTGCATATTAGAGTTATATATATAGAGATATGTATAACCCATGGACACAGACACTAGTGTGGTCAAGGCCTGGGGTGGGGGTATGGGAATAGGTCAAAAGGACATCTGTAATACTTTCAACAATAAAGATAAATTTAAAAAAAAAAAAAAGAAAAACAATGGCTTCTGATAGGTCATCATGGAATAAAGATAAGGCACACAGTGTTAAAATATGTATATTGTAATAACTTCAAGAGAAAGGAAAAAGAAACTGATTATATATGTTACAGGTATAGTACTAAAGTAGACTTTTAAATCAATTAGAATTGTTTAGCATGCCACTAAGTAGTTTCCTACTAATTGTCAAAATTATTTAAAACTTTTTATTGTAATTATATAATTATTAACACAGAGATAAATGAATGCAGATCATTATAGTAATGATAACAAAGGATTGTATTCTCACTTATATCTTCACAAATGCATTGTAACCCAGCTTCATCACAAATGATGATTAATGATTAATTCTGAAGATATGAATTCTGCTATACATTTGAGCAAGTACAATTAAAATAATTGGTATCTCAGGCAAAAAAAATTGGTTTATGTATATAATTATATGAAGTCATAGTGATCTATACAAAATTAGTCTATTATTTCTGCCTTAGGGTTGTTTTTTTATAGGATATATATCCAACTGAATACAGACACTGGGTCCTTTCTATCATACATAGCTACCATCCACTTAGTAGCTTTCTCTGAGTTGGGGGGCTTGTTTGCATCCTGGATCTTTGAAACAGAATATAGATATAGGGCCTTTTGATCTAATTTGTATCAACATGACACAAAAGGCAAGGAAATTGAGGTGAAAAATAATAAGTCAGGCCATACCCAGTTTGGCTCAGTGGATAAAGCATTGGCCTACGGACTGAAAGGTCCCGGGTTCAATTCTGGTCAAGAACACATACCTGGGTTGCGAGCTCCATCCCCAGTAGGGGGTGTGCAGGAGGTAGCCAATTAGTGATTCTCATCATTGACGTTTCTCTCTCTCACCCTCTGCATTCCTCTATGAAATTAATAAAAGAATAAAATAAAATAAGTCACCAGTGAAGTAAAACTTTATATCTGGCACAAATCAAAATATTTGTATGAAAAAGCAAGTGAAGTACCCTTAATTTAGGATTTAGTTTAAAAATAGAAAATATAGCTGTTCAGAGAACATGGGGAAAAACAAATTAATTTGTCCACTGACTTTTAGGTCTCTTATAGAAATTAATCATGATGTTCAAAGGGAACTTTTTAGAGTATATATTCAATTAAGATATTGTCCATAATAAACTAATGTTTTTCCATGTGCAGTTAAAAACAGCATGCTGAATCCCTAAAATGTCATGAGGTTTTCTTTTTTGTTTGTTTGTTTGTTTGTTTGTTTGTTTTTACTTTCATGTCTGAGAACTTATACTTCTTTAACATACAATAGGAAAGACATTTAATCACCCTTATTTAATCATTTTATTCTTTCTCTAGAATAAAAATTACTGACACTTAAACCTAGTTTGGTTATTCCTGGAATTTAGTGGATGGAAAATATAACTCTAAGCTATCTCTTACTGTACCAGTGTGTTATCATTGATTCTGTCACAGTTATTTTGAACGCTGTTTGCATTTTTTTTTAAAAAAAAGCAATATAAAAGTCTTTATGAAACAAAATAAAACAATTTCTTATAAATAAATGAACTTTTATGCTAGGTTGAGGATGAAGCTTTTGAACATTGTGTTGAGATGATTTTAAGATTATTTAAATAATTTCTGCTTTTCAACAGGATTTAATAAATACCCTTAACCACTTAATCTTCTTAATTAGAAAAGGTACCCAATGTGAGCATTCACACATGTAAGTTTCTTATATACTATATATATATATATCATATCTATTTAAATAATACTAGAAGGATAAAATAGTGTATAAGAGTTAGTGGCCACATAAACAGAGCTGCCATCTTGTGGATAGCTCAACAATGGACCAGCTATTAATGCTGTAAGTATAACAAAATGCTATATTCTACTATTCTAACTCCCTATATTTAAGCAATAATATTCAGAGTTTAAAACCTGTTTACATTCCTAAATCCTATCTATTAAATTACTACCTGAAGTGCATGTTCATTTCCTCTGAAGTTAATAAATAAATATAGCATTTACTTCATACCATAACTTAACGTATTGGTGTGTACTTTTGGAAACATTCGAGGCCATTTTCACTAGTTTATTTAGATTTAGTGCTGATTCATTTTGACGATATTAATAGTTTAACCAAAAAATTATGGAATAGAATAATTGTCCAGTTCTGAAAACAATGGCAGCCAAATAGGGCAAATGTGTCCTGCGCCGTGTCCTGGAACAGATGGAAGGAGCACCCAAATCACATAACATCCTCCCAGAACTGGAGAATTAGATATAGCTGGTGAGGCAATGCACAGCTGGGAAGGGCCCAGGATGCCTAGAGAATGATAGGATCAGGGACCTGGGCTGGAGAGAGACACGCAGCCACTGGGCTGAGAGGGTCGGGAGAAAGCGGCACTGCACCAAGTCTGTGTCCCTTGGGCATGGGCATAGCATGTGATTGTGGAAAGGAAGTCCACAGGGTTGCTGCAGGCTGGGAAATCTAGATTTAAGTCCACGGCCATGAGAGGCTGCACCCAGAAAAGCAGTCTGAAGAGTTGCCTGAGACTGGCCATGCTGGCGGAAGAGAAACTCACAGTCATGTGGTTGTTTTGCCTGTTTTGTCTTTGCTTTTATTTGCTAAACCCAGTTCATAGGACCTTTCAATTACAAACACCCACTTGAGGCTATGGTGGAGATAGAGGTGAAGATTTGTGAAGTTTAGGGAGATGCTGTGGAGGGGGGCAGGATGGGGAGAGGTGACCAGAAACCCAGCACTGAGACATTCCATTTTTTCCTGAAGAGCCAATTTCTCCCAGCAGTCCCGAGGCAGCTAATACAGCCAAACCCAGTCTACACCTAGAGCTTTTCAAAGGAAACAGACTGAATAGCCCCAAAGAGCCCACAGGGACCGGATTGAAGAGGAGCAGTTCAGTCCCAACAAGTGATACAGCACCACCCTCACCTAAAGCCCCGTCAGAAACAGACTATTGAGTGACTGGGATTGACAGCAGGCAGACAGGCAAAGCAGGCAGATTGATCCTGCCTGCTTGCAACCAAAGCTGTGGAGACAGACACAAACAGAGGAATGGGGGATCACTTGGTACTTCAACACAGTGCTGACTACCTAATAGAAAACTGAGACCTGACAGACAGTACAGAAGAGTGAGGTCTTAAATCAGCCCCCATGAGGCATTAAAACTCAGTTGAAACAGAGGACACTTGTCTTTTAATTTTTAAATCTTTTTTTTTTACAGTTTTTCTTTTTTTCCATCCTTTTCTTCCTCACTTCTCTTTTTAATCCTGTTTTCTCTTCTTCTAACTCTGCTTTAGTTTTTCTCTTTTCTTTCCTACTACCCCTTGTTAAAAATTGATCTTCTTTTCTGCTTTATTAACGTGTTATTATTATTGTCATCTCTGTTGGCTTACTCATATATTCCTCTCCCCTGCTCTAAGTCCATGACTTCTTTGCTAGTCAGTTTTTTTATGCTTTTGTTTTTCATCTCTCTTGCTCTCTTCTCCTCCTGTTTAATTAGTTTCACTCACTAAACTCAAGCCTATCTGCTCTCTCTGCTGTTCTTCTTTATAAAAACCAATGTATAAAAGAATAGATACATTTAAGATTTTTTGTTTTATCTTTTTATTTATTGTTTTTCTTTTTTTCTTATGCACTAATTATCTTTCTACATCCTCTATACTATTCATTCAATTCTTTAACTTTACTTTCTGTATAAAAGTTCTGCCTCTACAGATTCTGTCTATCCACCCCTTTTTTTTTTCTGGATGTCTATTGTTTGCATTTTTTGTTTGTTTATTTGTTTCTTTGGTGGTGTTTTATCCCCATTTGTATTTTTTCTTCTTTTTCTTTTCTCTCTTACCTTTTTCCCCCTTGATGTTATTTTTTCTCTCTTTCTCCTAATTCTCCATTCTCTGGTGGTCACTTATATTGGGTTTATTGGTGCCATGAGTACATTCATGTTTTCTTTCCTTTATGTTGTGTCTTGTTGAGTTGTATTTTGTGCTGTTCAGTCAACATAGTAAAGAGTGAGCCACATAACCAGACACCCTGACAGGAGACTCCATCCACTAATAGGACAATAACACTCAAGACCCAACTGTATCAAGAGTACCCAAATATCTCAAGTAGGAGGCATCCCTCAATTACCCAGCACAGAAGTCCTGAAAGGTTGCACCATGGGGTCCCACAAAACATCTACTATATAAGACAAACTTAAAAAATCTGGATGGCATAACAGTTTGATCTAATATAATCACAAAGGACCACAGATATGAGGAGACAAAGAAACAACCTCCAAACGAAATAAAAGGAGGAGTGACCAGAAAAGAATATAAACAAAATAGAGCAATCAATTTGTCAAAGAAAGAATTCAAAGCAAAGGTTATAAAGACAATAGAAAGGATTAAAAACAAATTCAACAAGAAGTGTAAGAATCAAGAGGAAATGAAGAAGAATCAAGAGGGAATGAAGAATGACATAGCTTTAATAAAAATACAATAGAAATTTTTAACAGTAGACTAAAAGAAGCTGAGAACCACATCAGCATGTTAGAAGACAAGGTAGAAAAAAAAAAAAAACCCAATCAGAGCAGCCACTGGAGAAGGAAAAAAAAAAAAGCAGGAGAAGAGCTTAAGGGAACCTTGGGAAAACACGAAATGAAAAAAAAAATACACTTAATAGGGGTACCAGTACAATAGAAAGCTGAGCAAGGAATAGAAAACCTGTTTAAAAAAATAATGACAGAAAACTTATCTGATTTTGGGAAAAAAGCCATGCAATTCCAAGAAGCACACAGAGTCCCAAACAAGATGAAACCACAAAGACTGACACCAAGAAACATAATTAAATTGGCAGCCATCAATGACAAAGTAAGAAACTTAAAGGCTTCCAGAGAGACACAGAAAGTTACCTATAAGGGATCTCCTATTATACTATCAATTGATTTCTCAACAGAAATATATCAGGACAGAAGGGAAGAGAATGAAGTATACAAAGTGATGCAAAACAAGGGACTGAATCCAAAAATACTATACCCAGCAAGACTACCATTCAAAGTTGAAGGTAAAATCAGGAACTTAACATGCCCTAGCTGGTTTGGCTCAGTGGATATAATGTTGGTTGGCCTGTGGACTCAAGGGTCCTGGATTAGATTTTGGTCAAGGGCATATGCTGGGGTGGTGGGCTTGAACCCCAGTAAGGGGGTATGCAGTAGACAGCCAATCAATGATTCTTTCTCATCATTGATGTTTCTATCTTTCTCTCCTTCTCTCTGAAATCAATAAAAATACCATATTTCCGGTGTATAAGACGACCCCCTAATTTTACAGTTAAAACATAGGTTTAGGCTTATATTCGCTGTAAAAGACTACCCCCACTTCCGAGGCAACACCAGTTCTTTTTTAATAGACCGCCTCTCTGACTCTGGCCAATCTGAGCAGGCTTTTTACTAGAACACAGTGTACATGTTCTGTATCCGAAGCTACACCGTGTTCTAGTAAAATTGCTGTGTACTTGGATTGAACTACAAAATAACTTTTCCTTGATTAGTCAAAAATATTTTTATAGAATCAATATTCTTCATATCAGAATACTTGCACTAATATAAATTTTCTCAGAATAAAGTCTAAATTAACTCATGTAGGTGTTTTTTTTCTCTCCCTCTCTTATTGTGGCTGTTATAGTTAACATATTTGTCGGTTTCTGGAACTCACAAGTGTTTTCTGGCCATTTTAGCTGAAAGAAAGTAAAAAATAATGAGACAATGTTGACAAAATAATGATGTTCCTGACCTTTAATATAGCTTTTCCTAAAAAAAAAGAAAAAAAGAAAAAAAAAAACTACCAAAAATATCATTGGTTTCAGATTATTACTGCCCATATAAGGAAATACAACATTTCTGTGGTTATGTGCAAAGTAATAGAGTAATCTCATTGTTACTTTTGTATATTATATGCTACTAGAGGCCTGTTGCACATTATTTGTGCAAGAATAGACCTTCCTTTCCCTGGCTTTGCTCCTGGCCATCTAGGAGTTGCTAAGTCCTTGGTCCCGGCTAGAGCATCGCCCTTGTAGTTCCCTCTGCACCCATCTCTTTCCCCCTCATAGCAGGTGTTCAGCTCCAGCCAGTAACTCCTGGCCTGCATATGCAAATTAACCCACCATCTTTGTTGAGTTAATTTGTATACTCACTCCTAATTGGCTATGGGTGTAGAGGAGGTATGATCAATTTACAAGTTTATCTATTCTTAGGTAAGATATTTATCAGACACTTTCTTGAGTGTATAGGTTTAAAAATATTTAAAACTAAAACATAAATTCTGTAAATACAACTTATATATATACAAATTATTTCTAATACATTATAATAAAATTAAAAATTGACAATGTATGGGGTAAAGATTCATTTATCATTACAAGCCAGAATTATTTAGATGTTTTTCTACTATATTTCCTTTTTCTCCTATTCATTTTCCAAAAATTAAATCGTATTTTATTAACTTGCCTATTTTGTACGCAATTCAAACATTTGTTTTCATATTTTGTAAGAAAACTTTTAAAAATGTTACTGCTGCCTTTATTAGAATTGACTTTTACGCTATTTAAGCATTAAAACATATATTCTTAAAAACTCTTATTTACATAGTATTAATAACCCAAAACTGGGATCCTTTATCAAGGTATTCACTTATTAATGGATTATGTGAAGGGTGTGGATATTTGCTCTAGTCTGCCTGCAGAGCACTAAGATATTTATATTTTCCAATTTTCATCATGTGTTATGTCTATGTGACTGGGTACTAGCCAAATACAAAACAAGATAATGAATTTTAAAATCTGTTTATATTAAAAATTAACTGAATGGGGACATGGCCGAGGTAGTTCAGTTGGTTAGTGTCCTCCCTATGCACCAAATTTTGAGTTTGATCCCCAGTCAGGGTATATACAAAAATTTAAAAATCAACTAAAAATGCAAAAATAAGCGAAACAACAAATTGTTCTCTCTTTCTTTCTCTCTTCTTCTCCCTTATCTTCCTTATCCTCTCTCTCTCTCTAAAATCAATAAAAACAATTAACTAAATGGCATATATGTCAGCATGCATTCTATATGCAACAAGATAAAATCTAATTTTTCTAGTTATCTGTCTCTGCCATTAAATATTTATACCATTAAATTTTTATATAATGTATGACATAAAGGTGCATATTTTACATTATAAATAATTATTTTCTCATGACTTATCTTTTTAGCAATTACAATATCTTAGCTTTATCATTTGTCTACCAGGCATACAGTTGACATTCTCATTGTCCAAATTAATCTTTTCTGATCTGTAATTCAATTTTATGTCATTTTGCAAGGCAATGAATCTTTTTTTATATACATTTCCATCTAAATCCCCATGTTTTTAGACAGAAATAAATGAACAGTGTCTTTTACATTGGCCCAAAGTACATTTTGACAAATAGTTCTTTTGAGTCTAGATTCTTGCACTTGACTAATATGATTAAGTCACAAATAATACTGGGAGGGACAACAACTTCAAAAAAAAAAGACCACTAAATCAGTCAGTTTTATAAGTTAATTTGCAGCATCATTTTGTATTGAAATTTTAAGACTTTAGGATACTATTTTGTTCTTTAACATTTTGAAGACACTGGATTGACTCTTCCTTTTAGATTATTCAAATGCTTTAAAAATGAACTCATTTGATCTTTTGCATAACAATAATATTAATCATCTTATATATTTATAACACTTTTTATTTTGCATATGTGATACATTATCTCATCACATTTAATCCCTATATCAACTTTTTTTCTGTAGGTAGCATTCTCATTCTATATATGAAAATTATTAATTTTCCAAAGTTTTTACAGATAGTAGGTGGTATGGTGAAAATTAGAAATCGGATGTTTTGAATGCAAATCTAGAAATCTTGCTACTAAGATTAATCAAATAATCAAATCCATGTTCATGAAAGTCAAACCTTGGAAGGAAATTTTGAACATATGGAATATGAAAGTATATTTTTCATATATTTTCAAATTTTAGAACTCTGAGCAGTGCAATAATAATAATTTTCTGTCACTGGAAATGTGGAGGTATTATAACAACTATTTGCCCTGAATCCATTATTCAGAAGGATACACAAGGGCACTGTTGGTGACCTCCTTCCCTAAAGGTGGGATGGATGAAGCGAATTTCTCTCCCTCTCTCTCCAGGTGGTTATGCTGTTCGCACGCTGAGCTGCACAGCTTTGAAAGGGCTTGCCCTGGGATATGACTGGGCTGGATTTAGAAGAGGCTGGTCATTGAATAGCTCTGCTAATTTTTGCACCTCACAGTTATGCAGCTGACAGCTCCTTTTGGTGGGGAAAACTTGGATATATTTCAAGGTGATAGCAGTTTTGTCCCTCTGGCAGCAAGCTGCTGCAACCAGCTTAGTCCATTATCTTCCTCTCCCACTGGATTTAATCCTGAGCAGAAGTCTTAGGCTTTTGTCAGAATAGAGGGTAAGGGATGAATAATTATTTCTCATTTGTGCTCAAAGAAAACAGAACTATACTGCATAGTAGTCTTCAATTACTGAACTGGGTTTGTCTATAGTTACAGTGACTTATAAATTACTCTTTGTAAAAAACACTGTTTAACATTATCATTTTAGTAATTTTATTCTTTTAATATCTCATACTTAAAGCTTTATGATACAAAATGTGGGCCATGCTATTTAATATTCAGAGAGTAAAATGCAATTTTATATTTTTTTTAAAAAAATTGTATTAGAAGATTTAAAAATATAGCTGGCTGCTCTGACCAAAGTGATTGAAGCACCACTGTACAACTGTGTACACGGTAATTTTTCTCAACTTGACTTTCTTAATCTCATGGGGTGGTTCTGTAAAATCAATGAAAAGTAATTAGAAATTTAACATTCTGGATGTTGTAATTACATTAATCTTTACTCTTCGCTCTGTGGAATAGCTCTTATAAATACCGGTACTTAATAAGCATATTTGAGAAATAAAATTCCCACAGACCTTAATTAATTAATTATGCAAAATTGTCTTAGCATATTGGGGAGCAGCATTTCCAGCTTGCTTTCCTCCAGGAGCTCAACATCACTTTCACTTCCTTCCCAGCCCCAAAATGCTAGTCAGAGATGAGCATTTCAGTTTGCAGCTGCCAGTTTAGGGTTAAGATGTGATTCCAGGTAACAGAAGCCAATGAGAGTACACCCAGTGATGTTTGTGACATCATCCTCCAGCCGGAGTACACAGAACAGCTGAGGTAGCGTTCAGTTTCAGCTCCAGTGCCATGATGATGGATGTTTACATCTCTTCACTGAGAGCCAATTATCTCGCTTTTGTGTGAGGCCCAAGGATCACTCATGCTGCCAGGCTGCACAGAGCACTGTTGGATCTAGCTGAATGAATTGTTTTCCCTGCCTCTGGTAAGAGCCTCTTCTGTTTTACCTTCTCTTTAAAATTAAAGGTAGATGTATGTAACAGAGGAAACAGGATGAGAAACTGCTGTCAGGGGTAAACAAGATTACTAGCCACTCAGATTTGAATCAGAGAAATGTGTAGCGTTATTAAAAGGAAGTAGGGATTTAGCAGAATGAATTGAAGAAGAGCATGCTAACGTGTAACCTGGCAAACTAATTTGCAGTAGAAAATGAATGGCAGGCAAAATAGCTTTTCTTGAGAGAAGGGAAAGTAACTGCTGTTACAGGATTGCTTTTTGAAGGTATTTGCAAAATTCTATATGGTTGTGTAAACCAGCTCATTAATTTCTTTTTGTTTTGCTATTAGTAGCAAAGGGTAGCGGTAAAAATGGTCAGCCGAGTAGTTATTGCTATAAATTTAAAATGAGTCAAACTTTGTAATTGTTAAGGGATAGTTCTTTGGGACAGTTTTCCAAAGTTGCATCTACACAGGAAAACAAAATTTACCAAGTGAGCAAAGGCTTGAGCTTCTGAAATAAAGTTGTAGCACTTTGTATTTGTATTTCTTATTTTTAAATGATATTAGTAAATAGGTTTAAGGAAGGGTGTGGAAGTTCCCTCCAGCCCCCCCCTAGAATGAAGAGATGTTAGAATCATGTATTGCACTGAATGCTTTCAAATACTTAACAAAATACTGTGTTTTATGTATCTGCAGATTATGTAAACCCCGAAAAGAGAGCTTTCAATTATCTAATCATTTATAAGAAATAATATTTACATCTGAGGATCCTTACAGTATTGTAGCCAAACAAATACATTTACAGTTGTTGAATTGCTATGACTATAGGTGACTGAACTTGACAGGGATCCTGAAAAATCAAATACAATAAAAGCTTTTACTTGGCAGGAGGTTTACATGCTCCCAGATGAAAAACTCAAAAACACTTTTAACTCCTCAGCTATTGTTTATCATCACAACAAATTAGCAGACAGTTGTCACTTTAAAGTTGCATGCAATGGTGTATTAGATGAAGACACAGAGCATTGTAGGTAGCTGTTATTTAATGTAACATGTTCTCTTACTAGCATCTCCATCTTTTATGGGGTAATAAAACTTTTGAATAATGATGACTCGTCTATCAGGCTTCAGTATGCTCATGCTTTTCAGATTTATTTTTACTCTGCTTTTCCACTCAGTATCGCTGCCTGTGCAAACCAGTAATTTGGATAGTTAGAAATCAGGGCTTGGGGAGGTGCTGAAGTTGTACTTGCAGACAACAGGGGTTTCTCAGCGGTTCCACAGCCTGCTAGCCCAGTCCTGTTGGGCAGCGCTTGACAGAACTGTGGTTCGATTTGTTTCCTCAGTCAATTCAGATCTGCACAAAACTGAGTGTATAGAAAGTGTCAGGTATGTTTTAATGAAATCTAAAGAATGGAGCTTTGTTGTCTCAGGCAAGACAGCACACGATCCACTAAATCTCCAAAGCTTACAAATGTGTATCTGGAGTTAATTTTTTTTTTTTTAATGTGGGTTGTTCTGTGAATTTCAAAAATCTGAACATGAGAATTCAAAAGTTTGATAATGTGAACTTGAAAGAATGAGTCACTGCTTTGAAATGATTTTTCCCCCTTAAGTACTTTAAAGTGGAGTTGAATAATCCAAAGGTATTGACTCTTGTCCTTTTCACAGGTGATCAATCTTGACCAAGGGAAAGCATTTGTTTTCTAACAATTAATTCTTTAAAGACCTATTTCTATCATTCTGTCAGCAAGGAAAAAAATCATTCTCAGGCAATGAACAGTCTAGGCATTTGAAGTTGCATGTTCTGCAGTGTATGAATGCTTCTCTCAGTATTAGAGTCTCTAATCATACACATGCACTGCTCTGAGAGTGATTGCAGCGGCAGAATTGCTTATCTCCTTGTTTTCCTTTGAGAAAGTTTGTACAACAGGATTTGCATGATATGATCTACCTGGATGGGAGACTTCATTGACACAAAGTTTTTACTTTTTATTTCATATTTTTGAAGAGAGCACATCCATGGGACCACAGCAATTTCTCATGCTGCCCACTCCCAGGGAATGATTTGTAGGCAGGAAGCCATAGGTAAAAGATCCCTGGTGCTACATGTATTTTTGTGTTTCATGCTCCCTTTCTACCACATAGTCCTTTGTCTGAATTATGTGATCATCATTTTCTTCTTTTGCATTTTTCTCCTCTGCATTGCCGAGTTCTCTGTATGTGGTACACCAAGCTAACTGTTACCAAGTGACAGGTTTTATAGGTCTTAAGAAGAGGTGGTAAAAGTGCACAGTGATAAAAATATATATATTAACCCTTTAAAGTCCTCTTCATTTTCCAGAGGCTGAAGATAATATATTATTTTATTTTGAAAATTGTTCCTCAATTTATATCATCACTTATTCCAAAATAACATTTTCCTCCTTTAGTATGCCTTAATCCTCTCCTAGCACTTTATTTAGCTAAGCACCTTCATTAGCTTCTTTTAATTATTAAATTCATAATACCATTTAGTTTTGTACTTTCTCTTTTGAAGTATTTGGTTGTATCTTTAATTCTATGCTTGTCTTAACAGTGTGAAATTCTGGACTTCCATGGCCAACATTTTAGTTAAGTCAAGAATATAGTAGCTATGATGTCATCTTAGCAATTTTATGTGAATGCATAAATATTTATTTAGATGCCTATCTTATGTGCATTAAACATAATATTTATATTTACTTTAAAATTTGAAATGTGATCACAGACATAATATCTGTTATTCTTACTAACTGGTCTGTGATAAAGTAATTGATATTATGCCTCTAATGAAGCAAAGACTAATAGTTATTAACTTGTTGCCAATGATGGCCTGATCAGTAAATCAGTAAATGAGAAAGTCAGAATTCAGAAATAGCCTTTCAAATTTCAATGCCCCCAATTAATCAATGAATCAATCAACCATGCACTCTCTCTTCTCTCTCTTCTTCCTCCCATCTTCCTTTATATGTGTGGCTATTTAACTAGTTATTAATATTTTTTTATTATCCACTCTATGCCAAGCACTCATCTTGGTGCTTGAATTTATTTGTAACTGAACAATATAAAAGATCCTTTTTTTTCTATCTGTCATGCTCTTATCTTTAAATTATGAACAAAATAGAATATATTTCAAGGTGTAGTTTAATAAAACAATAAACTTGCTAGGAAATGGGAAACAGGTTCAAAAATGGGCTTACTTGTATTTCTTGTGTTTATATGTATCAAGTTTATGTATGTTCTAACTTAAAATAGATTTGTAAGTACTTTACACTTAAGTATTGTGAAAAATATCTATCAATTAATTATAACTCATATTTTGTTCAGAATGTAATCACTGCAAGTTTATAAAAATAAAGTGCTTAAATTACAATGTATTCCAAAAAACAGTTTTGGACAAAACAATTTTCTATTTGTAGGGTACATTCAAACGATCTTGGCATATAATTTATTCTACTTTATAAAAAAAGTCATTGATAGTCATGAAACAATTTTACAGTTGTTTGGCTTTAGATGGGGTTTGGGTAGTATAAATGGGAGATTAAGAACTAGATGAATTTTATGTTTTCTTTTCAAATGATTAAAAATATCTTCCAAATGATAGTTTGTATTTGAAAGAAGCAAGCAAATAATCTAAAGTTTAACATTCCCCCTCCCCCCCAGTAGTTTGACATATATTTATAGTAGTGCTAGGAGAGTTGAACTGAATATGATATTTACTACCCATTGAATTTATTTACAGCTGTCCAGTGATTTTTTAAAAAGAGCCTGAAATCTAACCTCCTCAGAGAAAACTCAATCTGTACATAGAACCTATTGGTTGAAGATAAACCATTTTAGATGGTATCATTTAATTAGCTACTAACGAATCAATCTAGTGACCTACATATAAATTATAAAACAATTCAAAGTTGCCTGCACATAGTTAATTTAGCACAAATTTACTCTTATAATAGTATATAAAATTATATCCCTGGCATTGAAAAATAATATTATATTCCTGAATTTATACCTTTTACTAATATGCATTTGAAATGTGCAGAATTGAGGACTGGAATTAGAATACAATAATAAAATGTCTGAATTAGCTAAATTCAAGGAATATAAAGCCATGGTTGTTTAGAAAAAAAAAAAAAGGTTTACAAGACACTAGGCCTTGAATTTAGCTACTTTTACATTATTCCAGAATTATTTTTGGTAATATTTGTGATTAATAAAATATAAACTGACATCACATGTTATTTTCAAGTACAAAATCTGCTCAAAGCAGAGAATTAGTTGTTCAGCAATTCTGATTTTAAGTGCAAGGAACTGAGCACAGTATAAAGACTATCATGGTCACAGTTTTCATTCCGAAGTGATTCTACCATTTTGCCATCTCACACTATAAAACTCTCAGGGTGAACCATAGCTTTTGAATCAATGTGAAAATTTTACTTTTTCTAAAACAGAGTGTACATATTGGTATTGCAGACAGTCCGATGAGATATTGAGCTGGATAAGATTTATAATGTGGGGCAGAGCATGATAAAATCTGTTGGATTGATAGGTATAGTGCAAAGTTAAGTCCCAGTAACTTTTCTCAATTTTAATTTAAGTACATCCAGATGATGATTGGATGAACAAACAGTCCTGTTCAGCAGAGCAATAAATAGCAGATGCTCTCAAAGTTGTTTTTTGCTTGTTTCTCTGCATGAACCGTGGTAAAAATATTGTTTCTGCGAACAGACTACCTAAATGTGATTTCCTGCCACACCCCATTCCAATCTTATTTATTCATATGAAAACTGGGGGAAATGGAAGTGGTACCTACCTCACAGGGTTGTTGGGAAGTTCTGTGAGCTCACCTTATCAGCACTGAGAGCAGTGTCTGAAATATTCTATGAGCTTAACCAGTGCTGCCTCCTTTGAATGTTTTCACCATACTGACTTAGTTAGTATCGTGTGCATATTTTAGTTAATTTAGGTGTTTCATTAAAAATCAATATTTGCAAACACAATACCTCTGGTATACAGCAAACACAAAACAGTTGGGCAATAATTATACTATTACTCATTAAACTTGCTACTGATTTCTGGAGTTTTTAGTACTATTCATAGACCTATCAGTTGCTACAAATAAAGTTTTTGATATATCTTAGATTTCACATTTTAAATATGAAAAATTGATTAAGTAAAAAATGGATTTAATAACTTTTAGGAGCATTTCCTAGATTTTAATCATATAAATGTCAATAATATAAATGGAAAATCCTATAGTTTTCTCCTTTTTTTTTTCTTTTCTATTTTACACTATTTGCCTTTATCTTTTACTAGAGGCTCAGTGCATTCTTGCACTGGGAGGGGGGTGGGGAGCAGTTCCTCAGCCTGGCTTGCACATTCTCACAGTCTGGACCCCTCCAGGATGCCCACCCCATCCCAAGCCAGAAGTCAGACATCCCTCTCACAGTTTGGGGCTCTCGCAGTCTGAGACCCCTCACTCCTTACCACGTGCCTACAGCAAAGGTAGGAGAGGCTTCCTCCACCACTGCTGCACTTACCAGCCCTGAGCCCGGCTTCTGGCTGAGCAGCGCTCCCCCTGTGGTAAGGCACGGTCCACCAGGGAGCAGCTTCTGTGTTGGGCTTCTGCCCCGTGGTGGTCAGGACATGTCATAGCTACCAGTTGTTCTGCTGCTTGGTCGTTTTGCATATTAGGGTTTAATTAGGATACCATTATTTTTTATCAGTTGATGAGAGCTTGAAATGTGTAGCTATAAAAGGTTTTATAGAAACCAACACTCCTGCTTTCCAACAACAACTCATTGTCTCTCATGGGTGATGAAATAGTGATAGAATTAGGCTAGAAGCCTTTCTCTAACTCATACTGATCTGTATCCCTAACATACCCTGAAAGGCAAAGTAAGAGTGTTTTGATTTTTAAAATCTGTTTTTTCTTATTTCAGTGAAGTGCCTAACATGTCCTCAATATTAACATCAAGAGAGATACAAAAGAAAAGTAGAAAAAAACCACACCAAAAAACAAAATCCCTCTAACCAACAGTTTATAATCTTGTAAAATTAAGGTGTTGATTTACGTGTAAATCATAAAATAAAAACCTTATAATTTCACTAAGTTATTTTGTCTTCACTTCTAAACGTTCTGAGTCATTCCATAAATTATTTAAACTGCAGGCACACAATTATTGAGCACCTATGACATGACCACAATGAACAAGTCACTACTGA
Source organism: Pipistrellus hanaki (assembly GCF_964339955.1). Lineage (NCBI taxonomy): Eukaryota > Metazoa > Chordata > Mammalia > Chiroptera > Vespertilionidae > Pipistrellus > Pipistrellus hanaki. The sequence goes on from NC_140505.1 coordinate 116,293,428, forward strand.
TGCCCTCCAAGGCCCGTGACCTAGAGGCCAACACAAAGTCAAACATAAATAATCATAATGTGTTGTGATAAGTTTCATATTACAGACATGGACAGAATTCTGAGGGGCTTATTCTTACCTATAAAACAAAACAAAACAAAACAAAACAAAACACATCCCCCCCCCCCCAATAATCTGTCATTTAGTAGAGTTTTTAAAATAAATAGATATTTCAAGACAAGACCAGAAATGGATTATTTCAGGCACTGGGCCTTACCATCCAAGTTCAAATGGGAGGAGAAAAAACAGTGCATTCAGGTAAGTGCTCTGTCTGGAAGCAGGGATGAAGGGGGACTAAAAATTAGCCCCAAAGTATCAGAGAAGATGCTGGCTGTAAAAAACCAGTAGGTACAATCTGATCGTAACTATAAGTCTTGGCTAGAAGGTTAAATTGAGTTCTTCAAATTAAAATACTTTGGAAAGTGTGTGATGAGACAGCTTTGTGGAGTTGAGTAAATATGGAATGCTTCCTAAACGAAGCAAAACAAGATGAACCAAGACGATGTAAAGCAGTCTGACACATGTTAAAACGGCCCAGAGAACCTACTTCCTTAGATTTCAAATGGCATCACTAGATTCCCCATTCTGCTAATTTATTTTAAATAATGGGTGATATTCAATGGGTTAACTCATTTAGTAAGAATACAGAGAAGGGAAACACATGACAGAATTGAGAATATTAGAGTTTGGGAAAGAGTCATTGAGTCAGCTGTTTTTCACTCTTGATCGTGATCAGACAGTAGCCAAGGAGAGAAAATGTCTGATCTTGAATGACCCAACATTTCAATATAGGGCTAATCTCAGGTGGAAGATCCAGGAGAATGAATTCCCTTCTTATCACACAGCTCAGTTCATTGTAGCTATTCTTAAAATTAATTGAATAGCATAATCTAAAATATATTTATTAAAAATGTATCTTAAAGGAAGAAATAAGTATCATCCTACACTTTTCTTATGATTTAGGTGGCATGTGACTATGGTAAACACAAGTTACTATTGAGGGAAAAGAGAAAGAAGTCCTAAGCATTAGTGAATAGCATAAACTAATTATTTTCACAGTTATTTCTGAAGTCTGTCCCCAAGACTGTTACTCTAAATGTATTCATTTATACACTAATGAGTCTCCAATATGAAGAGAAAGATGACATCGAATGAGGACATAATTAATTAGGCTTATCTGCAGGCTCCCATATCTACAATGCTATGGGCACTCTGCCAGTGGTGGAGATACAGAGATAAGTGGGGTGTTGATGCTACATCAAAAATAAGGGTGTCATGGCAAGGCAGCAGAGACAATAGGACAGGTCATCCCAAGAGAGAAAACACAGTTGCCTGCCTGGTTCTAGTAGAACAAATTCCTGCTTGTCTTGGTTTGTAGTATTAACTCTCAGAGCACTGTCACAGATGGGATGCTAGTGAATCCTTCAGGGAAGATAAATGATCTTGATGATAAGAAGTAGGCAGGAACTGTGAGGCATTAAAGATGTGGATATTACCATCAGGAAAGTAAACATTTTAGGGAAAGGGAAAAAACATATAATCAAAAACGTATTAGAATACAGGATTGTGCTAGTTAAGCATAGGGAATATGATAACTAATTATAGAGAACTAGAGGCCTGGTGCATAAAATTCATGCACTGGGGGTGGGGATAGTCCCTCAGCCCAGCCTGCCCCCTCTCACAATCTGGGAGCCCTACTTACAGCTTAGGCCCACTCTCTTAGTCTGGCCTCCCTCTGCTGGAGGTGACCTAGCTGATCAGGAGAAGATGCCACCCCCACAACCCCGCTACTGCTGTCACTGCTGGCCACCACAGCTGCCAAGGTGTTTTCATCAACATGGACTCCAGTCCTTTCACCATGAAAAAATGACAACTTTCTTTAGGCATTTTCAAGATGTGTCTTTCATAGGACTTTTCTTTCTTTCTTCCTTTCTTTCTTTCTTTCTTTCTTTCTTTCTTTCTTTCTTTCTTTCTTTCTTTTTATTTTCATTTGAGGATATTTTTCCATTGATTTTTAGAGTGTGGAAGAGAGAGGGAAAGACAGAAAGAAACATCAATGTGAGAGGAACGCTTCCATTGGTTGCCTCCTGCATGAGCCCTGGGAGGAGCCTACAACCTAGGTACATGCCCTTGATCAGAATCAAACCCAGACCCTGCGATCAGCAGGCCAAGGCTCTATCCACTGAGCAAAACCAGCTAGAGCAGGATATGACATTTCTTAGCTCCTCCAGCAGAGGACCTTTTTTTTTTTTTCCCTTCAGGAGTGAGGTGGAAAAACTCTAGATCACCTTCTTGGATTCTTATTACCCAAGTTACCAAGAACAGAGAGTGGCGAACAGGAAGCTTAGCCAATGAGCAGTCAGAAAAGGTGTTTCCTCTGCAGCTCATGAGCAGAGGCCACCCTGTGGGTGTCCGCTGGAGGCTTGCTCCCCAAGCCGCACTGCAGCCACTGGGAGCAGGTCCCCACCCCTGTGTATGTCTGCTGGAGGGGAGGCGTGTTCTGAACTGAGCTGGTCCTGATTATTAAGGCTTGGAGCTGGTTGCGACTGTTAAGGTGCCTGGAGAAATTTGCATATTACCTCTTTATCATAGAGATATTTTATTCCCTTAAAATCCAGGACTCTGCTTAATTTTTATTTGAGTAGCCATGGCCTGGAAAAGGATTCGGCAGATGTTTGTTAAATGAATGCTTGGCTGCCTAAGGAAGAAAGGATAAAAACACTTCCTTTCCCTTGCAAAGTTGACTCAGCAGATAGAACATTGACCTGTGAACTGAAGGGTCACAGGTTCTATTCCAGTCAAGGACACGTACTTCAGGAACAGGCTGCATATGGGAGGCAATCAATTGATGTTTCTTTTTCTGTGTTCGTCCCCCTCCCTTCCATTCTCTCTAAAAATCAAAGTATCCTCGGTTGAGAATTAAAAAACAATCAAAAACTGGTTTTCTTTATTTGTATATATATACATTGGATATGCTATTTGAGATGCGCATTAAAGACCAAAGGAGATATATTTTGTAGCTATTGGATATACAATACTGGAGTTGAGGCACTTAATAACCAACTTCATATGATTGACTGAAAAAACAATCTCACTGAAGAATATCAACTAGAGAAAAAGCTATAGGGAGTTCCACTATTTAAAGGTTATGAAGAAGAGCCCCAACAAGCAAAGGATACTAAGAATGTGAGGCCTTTGATTCAGGAGGAGAACTAAAAAGAAGTCCTATCTTTAGATCAAGGAGTACAAGGCATTGTGGAGGGGAGGAAATCCATTCGAACTTTTCATGCTGGAAAAGCAAACCTGAACATGGCATTTCCTTTCCTCTTTCTCATAGCCTCTTTGCATCCTCTTGTCATTAAAACTCTTCAATAGCTTTCTATTTCTTACAGGACAATGACAAAACTATAATAATATGGTTTGCAAGGTGCAAAATAGTGTGTGAATTCTAGCAACATTTGCATCTTTCTTACAATGTCTTTTCTGTCCCACCACTGAACTCAACTCATGCTATTCCACTAGCAGGGTAGCAGGTTTCTCTCAATATTCTTCACAGTATATACTAGTAACTCCTACTCATCATTCAAATCGCAGTAAAAAGAGTGCATCCTTAAGGAAGTCCTCCATGACTTCCTTGACCAGATCAAATCTTCCAATTACAGTTTCTCAAAATAATAGTTTACACTTGCAAGAGTTGCAGCTTGATTAAATTTCAATTTCAATCTTCACCACTTGCCTTTAAACTTATTTAAAATAATGGCAGAGTCTGGTTTGAGTTAAATGAATGCTTGAATCCCCAGCAACTAACAAAACACAGAGTAAAAATAGTAGCTAAATAAATGGTATAGGCACACAGAAACTGGCAGCAACAACAAAAAAAAAGTATTTGCACCAGAAAAAAACAAGCATTTTTAATTATAGAAAAAAAATTGAATGAACTTTTCTAGAGTATTAAATGCTTCTTCATCTCTATAGCCACCTTGTCACTAATATGTGTATGACACCATTACTAATTATAATACATAGAGGCCCAGTGCACAAAATTCATGCAGGGGTGGAGGAGATGGTGGTATCCCTCAGCCCAGCCTGCACCCTTTCAAATCTGGGACATCCCTCTAACAATCCAGGACTGCTGGCTCCCAACTGCTCACCTGCCTGCCTTTCTGATTGCCCCTAACCGCTTCTGCCTGCCAGCCTGATCACCCCCTAACTACTCCCATGCTGGCCTGATTGATGTCTAACTGCTCCCTTGCCAGCCTGTTTACCCCCAACTTCCCTCCTCTGCCAGCCTAGTCACCCCTAACTGCCCTCCCCTGCAGGGTTGATCATTCCCAACTGTCCTCTCTTGCAGGCCTGGTCCCTCCCAACTGCCCTCCCCTGCTGGCCATCTTGTGGTGGCTATCTTGTGTCCACATGAGGGCAGGATCTTTGACCACATGGGGACAGCTATCTTGATGTGTTGGAGTGATGTTCAATCTGCATATTACTCTTTAATTAGATAGGATTAGTATATCAAATAACATTATAGTTTGTGCATGTTAAGTTACATGCCAAACAACAAAAAAATACTGTCAATATCTATAGTTAACTTTTTATATAAATATAACAAGGGCCCTTTGGAACATAAGAATAGTTGATAAATATGGAGAGGTATAGACCGAGCAAGGGGAATAGCAACTGAGTAAATCTATTTAATAAAAGCCTAAGTGACCATTATAGCAGAACAACCAGAATAACCTGTCACTATGATGCACACTGACCACCAGGGGGAGACACTCAATGCAGGAGCTGCCCCTTGGTGGTCAGTGCACTCCCACAGGGGGAGCACTGCTCAGCCAGAAGCCAAGTTCATGGCTGGTGAGCACAGTGGCTGTAGCAGGAGTCTTTCTCACCTCCATGGCAATGCTAAGGAGCAGCGAGCAGGTGGGCGATAAGGAGAGAGCGGGGTCCCAGACTACAAGAGGGCACAGACTGCCTAAGGGAAAACTCCCTCCCCCCAGTGCACAAATTTTGTGCACCTGGCCTCTAGTATATCTATAACTTGGAGGAGGCAGCATAGATGTTTCTGAACTAAGAAGAGTGTAATTAAGAATGTGGTGGCCATATGAAAACAACAGAAAAGCTCAAAGTACAGGAACAAATAAAACTATACTTTCAATTGAAGGTAAGGTCATTGGTTGCTTAAAGAAAGGAGTTTGAGATGCTAGACTGCAAGTACACTGGCAGGAAATTGATTGCTAAGAATTGAAGTCATGTCCAAGAAATTCAGAACTGAGAAAAAATAAAGACCTGCTGGAAAGAACTGTCAAATGTTGACTCCTTCATAAATGGGAAAACTTTACTTGATGGATAGATGTGTTAAATATTAGGTATTATTTGTACTTTCAATTGATCTTCATAACTTGTACCAACTACACTTATAATAAATAACTAGATGTTAAGTATATAGTTATTATATTTAAAATATCAAAGTGGTGAAATGAAAAGAACAGTAATATATGAAAAATGTAGAAAATTGTGGGGATTATTTACTCACCAGTTAATTTATTCTCATAAAAAAGATTCAGTTTCAATTTTTCACGTATCAGTATCTTTATAGACAACTAGAGGCCCAGTGCACAAAATTCCTGCATGGGTACAGTCTCTAGGCTTGGTCTAAGATCAGGGCCATCTTCTCAGGCTGCTCACAGCTGGACCCACCCCCTGCAGCCATACATCCCTGGTTCCCCTTCAACATTGAGAGATCAGTGCCTGACAGCCAGGGGAAGGGACTGAGAGGTCGGCTGTTCCCGTCCACTCACTGTCCCTGCCTCCGCTGCTGGTCACCCTCTTTGTATGGGGCCACTGGTGGGCAGGAGCCTTGGCCTGGTGCCACCTGCATCCCCCACCATCCACTCCTGGTTCCCCGTTCACTATCAGGCGATCAGAGCCGGCTGGCAAGGGTAAGGGACCAAGAGGTGCTCAGTGTGTCTCATAGTGAATGGTCCAGCAGTCTTTCTGGTCATTCAACCTTTAGGGTTCAATTTTCATATTACTCTTTTATTATATAGGAATAGAGTCCTGGTGCACAAGTAGGGACCTGCTGGCCTGCCCTGATGGGGGCCCTGAATTTGGGTAGGAGCTCCCCACTGGGGGACATGGCCAGCTGGGGCGAGGGACTGGGGACAGTTTGCCGGCCAGCCACGCCACCTGGGGTTTGAAGGGTGGCCACACCCTTGATCAGGGTATCTGCTAGGGGCTGGGCTGGCCTGGATGAGGGGCCATGGTGTTCTGGTCTCTGGTTGTTCTGGTCGTGAAAGTGTAATGGTCACTAGTTTTATGTATATAGGATGTTTATTTATGTATTACAAAGATAGGATGTATATATATATGCAATGCTTGCTCTGTAATACATAAATAAACATCCTATCTTTGCAACTAGGATCCTTCAAAAGAACACACACTATTCTAAGGAAGCAATGCTGTGGCCAGCTGCTAAGTAGAAGAGTTCCCATACATGAAGGGGTTGGTGGAATTCAGTGAAATCCAGAGAGAGAAAGATATGCATCAGGTACAGGCTAAAAACCAGTACGATTGGAGAACATACTACACTATCATATTCAAATATAAAAGCAGAATAAATGTATATACATATAAAATGTATGGATCTTTGCATATATAAAAATATACATGTAGTGGTAGAAAATTTTGTTTTCAAAATTGTCTGCAAAGAGCTATTTATTTTGGTAACTACAATGATTATAGAATTATTCTTAAGAATAGACTTATCATTTGCCGATGAAAAACACTAATTGCTTTATTTGTTCTTGTGGGCAAGAAGGGCAAGACATCTTTAAATAGCCTAGTGAAGAGGGAAATTACACCCCTCTCTTTTCAAAAATAGTCTGAAAAACAAGGCAACAGAGTTTGATCACTTACTGTAGCAACTGACCCAGAAGGAGGATTGTGATGCACCATGGATTCAGAGAAGAGTGAGATCAAAGAGAGCTTTGATAATTGGAAAAGTTGTCCCACAGTACTCTGTCTTGGGAAAATTATGGCCACCTCCATGTGACTTTCTTTGATTTTCTCTCAGCAATGGTTTGTAGTCAGGCCATTCTAGACCCCAGAGAAAGACAGAGGCCCAGGGACCCCAAAACTATCTAAGGAAGCTCATGGAGCCAAGATAGGAAGAAGGACAAAACAGAAAGCAAAGCATGATGGCTGAGGTCTGAGATGAAGGATCTAGGCAAGGGGACTGGATGCAGAAGCAAGATTCTAGCTTCCAGGAACTCTAGTCAGGCAAAGTCTCATTGTAAAAACCTGGTCTTACTGGGCCCCAGTTATTAGCAAGAACTCAGGAATTGGACAGAAATTCTGAGAGCAAACACTTCAAAATCTAGAGTGGACTAGCCCTTTGGGTCAAGTTGTTGACTCTATTGGTGAAGGGTAGAGTCCTGACTCAAAGTTACACTATGTGGTTTAGTCTGAGGTAGACAAGGGGGTCTCTGGCTGGAGATAATCTCTGGACAGAGACAGTACTCTGCACCCCAGTTCTTTTCTTGCTTTTAGGAATAAATTCAAACACGAGACAGCAAACAGTAACAAAAGAAGGCGAGGGTTTATTTATAGGAAGCAATAGGCGAGGGTTTATTTATAGGACCTGAGTGGACAACTCCATTGGCTGAGACCGAACTAAGTGCTCCAATATTTGGGAGTTTAGAGGTTTTATACCTCCAGGCTGGAATGCCCCTTGGCAAAGAGCAAGTCACCCCTCCCTCATATCTCAAAAAAACAAACAAACAAACAAAAAAACAAAAAAGCAAACAAGAAAAACCAAACAAACATGTATCTTTAAGCTACAAGTATCCTTCATCCAGGTGTTATGCTGTCAGTTAGACCACATTCTAGAGGGGCTCTGAATCTTTCCTGCTCAATGGATAGGGACCACCATTGTCTATTTCCAATTTGTCATTTCTCACACTTACTTCCTCCAAGCTTCAGCTGCCTCTCCCAGCTCATACTTTTCTATGTGCCTACTCTAACAGCGTATTCAATGCGTTATGGAATGTGGCATGGAAGGAGATGTTGAGAGAGTGGGCACTGGAGCCAGTCAGTTGGACATTAATTCCTGGCGTCAGCACTTACCAGTGGTAAGTCACTTAATCTCTCTGTGTCTCAGTTGCCTCACCTGAAGGATGCTTTGAGGATCAAATTAGATGATACATACCATCTTCTTTGCACAGCACTGCCACCCAGTACATGCTGGATACTTGCTGAACCTTCTTATTATGACTAACCTACAAACTCTATGCTTACACACTGCTTCTCAAACTCACCTCTGGGTGCCAGTACCTGTTCCCTTAGTGTTATCAATCCCTTTTTCTCTTTCACATGTCAGTTCAGATGCATTACTGGTGGGGTGCTTTCATCCTAAACTATCTGGGAAGGGTAAAGTGTTCAGAAAGCACCTGAACTTTTCTTATCCTGCATTTTAATTGTCCTTTCCCTCTCTGCATCTCCCATTAGACTCAGAGCTCTCTGTGTTTGGATTTCATATCCACTGCTGCATCAGCAATGCTTGCAAGGACTAGACGCTCTTTAAATGTTGATTAAATGAGTATATGGTGAGAGACTTCAAAAGTAGATCCCTTTGGAGAGCCATAATCTGAAAGGATTTCTCTGTTACAGTTTAATTTGGGTCTGGTAATTGGACAGCCAGAACCTGAAGATCTGAGGTCTCATTCAGAAGGCGGCATTGAAATTCACTCCTGTGTTAATTCCTGTCTACCTCCTGGTAGAACATCTTTCTCGTGTAGGGTCTGCTGTACCGCCCCCAAGCTGCTATAGCATTACCATCTTCAGCAGTCTAGCTGGAGTGAACATGGCTGGAGAATGCTCAGTGAATATCAGTAGGCCCAGCATTCTAGGAAGGACCGTGTGCGCATCTGTGTGTATGCATGTGAGCATGGCTGTGCAAGACACTGCTTCTGAGTATTCAGAAGCTCTTCTCTTACTTTTCATTTGTTTACAGTTTTTGTCTTTGTGAGAGAAAACAATGTATAAACTCTAACCACTACCTCCTGGAATCAGGTTGGGCCCTTTAAGACTGCAGGGACCTGGAAAGTTGGACTTGAAAGTCACAGGGGCTAGGCTAGAACGTGGCCCCTCTTTTTCCTTCAGGCCCATCTCACTGCTTGGAGAATGTGGAAGTCTGCTCCAAGCGTGTGCTGTGAAAATTTACCACAAACTTAGATACCTAAAGCAATAGACATCATCTCCCAGTTTCAAAGGGTCAGTGATACAGGAGTAGCTTACATAGATTTTTTTTTTGCTCAGGTTCTCAAGAGGCTGCAATAAAGGTATTTTTTTGGCTTTGTTTCTTTCTGGAGTTCAGGTTCTCTGGCAGGCCTAGGTGGTTGTGGACAGAATTCTGTTCCTTGTGGATGTAGGACTGAGATCCCTACTTTCTTGCTGGCTGTCAATTGGATGCTGTTCTCAGCTCCTACTGTCTGTCTTGGTTTCTTGCCAGGAGGCTCCCTCTCTCCCAGGTCTTCTCTCAACATGACAGCTTACTTCTTCAAAGCCACCAGGAGGCTCTTGGCTTGAATCTGATAACATGGAGCCTTATATAGCATAACAATCATGGGAGTGGCATCCCATCACTTTGGCCATATTCTGTTTGTTGTAAGTCACAAGTTCTGCCCATACTGGAGGGGAGGAAATCATACAAGAGTCTGACTCATTTTCAGTGTGTCTACCCCAGGGAACAATCATAGAATATTCTGAAACCTCTAATACCACTGCTTAACCACTTGTGGAACTTTCTACAAGTTTTTTCTATATTACAAGTGGCAGAGATCATCTTGAATGAGAAAAGTGAATCAGTAACCAAGAGAAAGTGATAATTGGAGTCAGAAAAACGTCCAGCTATCTTTCCCTAACCTCTCATCCAGAAATAAATAAGCAAATAACAGAAACTGGAGCCATATGTGCTTATTGTGGGTTTGGAGAGCTGGAGCAAGGTTCAGCGGTGATTGACCCTCTTTAGACATTTGGGTTAGGAACCCCTATTTTCAAGTCACAGTCAAGAGGAATGCTATTGACAGTCACTTTGCTGATATTATACTTGGATCACCATTGCTATTAGTCTGTTCAATAAGGAAAAATATCCAAAAGACCTCAGCTAGATTCAGTTCCTGTTTCCCTGATTGCTCGGTATTGTGAGGGGCTAGCAGAGACAGTAAGGACCTGGAACATGTGTGTATGTGTGGAGGTGACAAGTGGGGGTTAATGCCTTTTATGGCCCATTGCTGAGGGGCTGTGTAAAGATGGGTTTGGGTAACACGGCTAGTCTTTCAGCAGCCCCCTTCCCATTCTTTCTCCTTTTATCCCATTACTTCAAAAGACCCTCATGTTTTATTGTAAAGTTATTTCCCAGAAAACCAAACCAAATTAGTAAAAGTTATTGAAACTTTTAGAGCAAAATTCAAGTGTTCTGATATAAGAAATGAGAAAAGGGGTCAGTACATGTGGAATAGTTAGTGGGAGAAATAGCAAAAAAGAGAGTTGTGTGAGGTCCATGCCCAATCACATGGGGACAAAGCATTACCACTTGGGAATCTGAGAGGACTATCTGTGCACCACTCAGTCATTGAAATACCAGAAATGATGCAATTTCAAGTGAAAAATTGAATCTGTGGCAGCATCAGGGTTTGGCAAATCAGCTTTCTGGCCAGTGGCTGTATCTCTTTGCATTCATCTCGCAGGATCCTACAACTGAAGAGTTCTTGCCACATATCCTTTTGAGTTGGACTGAATAGCACATCACTCTGACCAATTTGGGCTTGTTCACAGCATAAAGTGGAGCTTGGTGTATTTGATGCTGAGACCCTGCCTGGGAAAACTCAAATGTCATTAAGTGGCCCTTCAATGTTCTTCCCTGTGTCTCAGGAAAACTGTGTAAAAGGTGCAGACCAAGAGAGACACTTGGCTGTTGGTTTAAAAATTCTTTTAAATTCAATATTATTGTGCAATAGTTTCATATATTTATGGCACAGTGGTTAGTTAGCAAAGTGTTCTCCCTGAGATTCCCAGTACCCAACCGGAACCATACATACTTATTACAATATTATTGGCTACATTTCTTATGCTGTACTTTATATCCCCATGATATATTTTGTAACTCCCAATCCTATACTTTTCAATCCCTTCACATGTGTCATCCCGGGTGATTTGACGGGATTAGTAAAAAAGGGGTAGGCCGTGGAGTGGGCATAACTTCTGAGACATAGGGATGCTACAGTAGGTAAGAAAAATGATATCTCCCTGAATCATGGGTGCTGTTGAGGGTTGGACTAGTCAAGCAGGCTCAGTTGAGGCTCAGTTAGAGTGGTTTAGTGGAATGAAGCCAGACATTAGACTGAAGTAAAAGGCTTGTCAGCATTGCTGACCAGACTGTTTTGACATGTCTTTCCTACCTGCAGTTAGTGGCCTTTGGGTGTCACTCTACGAAGTTTTCACATATATAGCAGTCAAATAGGTCTAGGATCTGGGACAGCCCAGGATCAGCTATCACTGAAGCCCTCATTGCTGAATGTGGCTGCCTTTCCCTCTTGGGCAGGGCAGCTCTGACCCCGAGCTTGACCCAATCTGGGAAAATGTGAGGACCAAAAGAATTAAGCACAGGAATGAATTATAAGCTATTGAACAAAATAAAAAAGTTAAATGAGCTAATAAATAAAGGTAGGAAATCTTTTTATGCTTCTTTTTTTTATATGAGAATGTAGAAGAAAAATAAAGAGATATAAACCTTCATAAATGAACTTCCGAAGACTTTCACTGGCTCTCTGGAATTTCTATGTCATTTGGCATTTTACAGGAAATGTATTATGTTCCTTTCTTCACAAGCTTCCATGAAAGCAAATTTTCATGTTATCCAAGCCAGATTTATTGAGACATGCAGCGTGTGATGACTTGGGACAATTACCTTGCAGTTAGTTACTCCACTGAGATTGAATAAAAATTTGCCATGGTTTCAGAAAACTCTTTTGGAACATGTCCAGTTTTAATAATGCAGTTGCCAATGAACATTTCCTAAAGGGAAAAAAAGACAGGAACATCAGCAGAATACAACTATTTAATAACAAAGTTAAAAGATCATGTGTATAATAGAAAGGATGCTAAGGGTCCACCTTTAAGATCACAAAAGTAGTAATTCCAAGTTGGAAGTTGAAACCTGGGTCTTAGAGTTTCCCAGGTATCATATATTTCTGTTTATATTGAAAAAATGTTTAATGTTATTCTGCTAATCCCAATTCTGCTGGCATTGAACATTTTAGATTCTTACTATTAATGCTCTGTTTGCATAATACTTCATCTTTTTTTCAGAGGCTTTCACATTTATGATCTCATTTGAGGGCTTCTGTGGTTTGTTCAATGGCCTTTTCATTAAATCACATCACCTCTCCACTAACTTTTTCATTCCTCTTGTGACTTAAAAGTACACTTCAATTGTTACCATAAATAATTCTAAGTTTTATTATTGTGCTGGAAGGAATATTGATTATTGAGTAAAAAGGCTTAACCATTTGAAGATGGCATACAATACAAATTTAGCTCTACTTTCTACAAATTTATGTCTGTGTGGTCCAGGGTTTTTTTTGTTTTGTTTTGTTTTTGTTTTTTTAGCATATTAGAGTTGTCCCTTCAGCAATTGCTTTATGCTTGCTGACCCTGAAACCATGTAAGCTTAATTCAAATAAACTCTATAACAGTTTATTTGAATTAACAGAGCTCACATTTACACTTCTTTTTTATGTTTTGATAAACATGAAGACTGTAATAAAAAAAATCAAATGTTGTAACATAATAAATAAGAACACTATGTAAATGTATAAAATAGAACAAGGTAACATGCAAGAGAACTAAATTTGAGAACCATTTTTTCAATATAGATCATTCTTTGCAGACAGCTCAAAGAATAGTGTATGTGCTCAGACTTTTGTATTTTTTGACTATGCAATGTATTGACAGAAGATGAGCTCTGCTAATTCTACTATTTAGGACATGCAGATCCCTTAATTGGGAATGTAATTGGGGAGGAAAAGTCACTAATGCATTTTAATAATAATGTTCTAATTTTATCATGGGTTTACATAGCTTTTAAAAAAGTAAAAAGAAATGACTAAACTGCATGTCAGTCATATATTATTATTGTCTAAGTATTGTTTTCATAATAAATTAGTGGCCCAGTGCATGGAATTTGTGCACATTAAAAGGGAATTAATTAGAGGAAATATTTTAATATTCCTATTTGCCCTTTCTCTATAATAGAAGTGTCAGAGATGTAAGAAAATTAATATATATATATAAAATCTTCCTTCTGCCAGAGTCTTGGGCATGAAGTAGGACCCAGAGTCAATTCCCCACCCACCTGTGTGTGCTTTGAAATTGTGCAAGATCCAGACCGGGTCGGCCCCAACCCCATTGGGCAAAATACAGACCCAGCTGGCCCCACATCTATCAAGCCCCACTGGGTGGGGGGTGCATCCTCAGGTCCCCCATCAAGACCCTCCAGGTTTGGGGGTACAGCCTCAGGACCCCTGTCAAGCCCCACCCAGCAGGAGGGCACAGCCTCAGGTTCCCTGGTGTATGCCAGGCAGGGGTGTGTCTTTAGGTTCCCCATCAGCCCTGCAGGGAGGGTGTGGGGAGCAGCCTCAGGTCCCTGCTGATTGCTCATTATGGCTCATTGAGGGAACCCTGCCTCTGGTTTGGGAGCAGCTATCTTGTGTTATGGGAACCCAGCCTCCTCTGTGGTGCCACCATCTTGTGATGGTGTTATGGTGTGAGGATCAATGTGCATATTACCTCTTTATTATATAGGATGCTACCCAAGAAAAACCTCAATTTTGCAAAATAATTCTGTATATTTCAAATTGAAACCAAAATGTGGGTTTTGAGTCCCAGTTTGTTGGCTCACAAAATTGAAGAATGAAGTCATGGACAAAAACAGCAGAACCAAGTTTATTAAGAGAAGCCAGTCCTGGAAAAGGTGCAGCTGGGTTCCTGGAGCAGGCCAGTGTCCAAAGCTTAAAGTCTATTAGTCCATGTGTAGAATCCCATGTGGCTTATGCATAGCTCCTGTGCAAAGGGAGTTGGGGGAGGGAGGAAGCACATGTTTTTTTTATATATGCTAGTATGCTTGTTAGTTCCTGATTGGTCTTTTCAAATAATTTTGCCTAAGCTACATTTTTGGGTTTGGTTTATATGCCTTACTACCCTGTGATTGGTTATCTGCAAGCTGCCTGCCTATGGAATATCTATACATTGTAAAGTTCTTGGCCCATGTCTCTTCAAAATGACTCTACAACCCCCAAATTTTAAACTCTCTTATACAAGATGCCAAGCCAACAGAACACAGAGGAAGAAAACGGTAGGCTATGGAGCAAACTTTCCTTTAGAGGAAATGAAAAGTTTCAGAAGTGTCAATTTTGGTCATAAGATAAAACATTATTAAGGACCAGCTTGATGTTGTAGCAACTTAATGTTGTAAAGTAGGTTGGCCTTATAAAATATGAAAATACAAATGCCTTGACTCAGGACAGCAGCATCAACTTATTTATGGATTAACTGTTACTGTTGTTAAAAATCAAAATTCAACCAAGTAAATTTGAAAACTTAATTGGCTTTATGAAGCAATTAATGAATTGGGCAGCATCCCATCTCCATTGCAGAAAGATGCTCAGATGAGTTGTACAAAATAGGTTACTATAGGAAGCAGGATAAGGAGCTATTAGCAAATGAAAAGAAAGGGTTATTTTTAGATGAGGACTTCTTTGGGGGGAAGGGAATAACCAGGATGTTATTGTTGTTGTTTTATCATGCAAATTATTTCTTTTTATGGGATATAGACAGGGCCCTTTGGCAGATGGCCTCTTTGGTTTTGAACAGAAAATCCCAAACTGGTTGATTAAGATTTTATCTCTGGGAGATTGAAACAGCAATTAGGTCAGGTATTAAATACAGGTTTTGAATCATGGGCTTTATCCCAAGTGGTACCATCTGGGGATTATAGTTTTCTCTTTACCATTTAATTTTGTGATGTCACTCTTCAATGTGATCTTATAGTTATCTTGTTTTCTATATTTCCTAAAATTGTATCCCCTGATTTATATTTTTATGAAACTTTATTATAAATGGATCGTGAACCTCAGAAAATGTAAATCAAAATTAATTTTTCTCCTTATGTATGTATAGCTTCCTGCATGATGTCATGTCTAAAATTTAATTTCCACAGAGATATAACTAAGGGTAAGAAAATGAACCTACAGTAACAGTGGTTTTGATTTATATATAAAGACTGAATTAAAATAAAAGTGTTAATCAATAAATAGTTTAATGAAAAAGAAACGTTATTATGCATTTTACTCAGGCTTAATATTTTAAATAATCTTTACAATATTTACAATATTGTTATTTAAAATTATATTCAATATTATTATTTATAATACTACTTCAATAAATTTTTAAGTTTGTTACTTCTATAGCTAATATTTATGGCATTTATAATGTGCTAAGCATTATGTTAAGCACTTACAGGTATTTTTACCTTAAACTAGCAACAGTCCTAAGAATTGCAAATGATTTATTACCACAATTTTATTGGGAGGAATACCTAGAATTAGTTAGGAAGGTCACATTGCTAGTGAGTGATGAAACTGGGAAACAAAGTAAAAGTTGGTCATCTATCTCCAGAACTTTTACCACAGTTTTATTAAATGATAAGTTGTCCTTTTGTCCCTATGTGTATATATGTGTGTGTATGGTGTGTGTATTTTCTATGTCATTATCATGTTTATATTAAACTACCTATTCACAAAATTTGTACTCTCTTTTTCTCAACTTATATAATTAAAGAAAAACAATAGGCTAATGGGACATGTAGCATCTTATTTAAGATATAGCCTATCCCAGATATACAAATTTAGCCAAAATTCAGCCACAATAATCACAATGAATAAATGCTTTTCAGAATCATGGCTGCAAAATATTTTTTCCTCATATTAAAGTGTCCAATTCTATAATCTCTTTTTTCAAGTTGATCTTGAAATGAATCTCAAATCATTTAGCCAGTGTCTCTGGTTAACATTATAATATTTTAACCGACCCTGTATGAGCTCTCAGCCCTATTTCCATTTATGATGCTTATATATTTGTGTAGTAAAGAGCCATCCTACACATGGCATTGATGTTAGAAGTGAAACAGTGGTAACTTTGTTGACCTTTGGTTTTGTATTGGTCATGGTGGTTGATTCCTTGACATTCTTTTCTACTTCCCCATTATTAATTTAGGCTATCTTTGTAACCCCTTTCTATGTTGCCAGGGATTTAGAAACACAGAACCGGGACCTAATCTTTGCCTACAAGGTGTGAGTGGAAGCCTGCTGGGATGAGAGTAGAGTTGTTGAGATTTCTTCTATTCCTAAAATGGACACAGAGATGATGAAATCCCTTTTGTGGAACTGCTGCAGATGTCTTGCCAAATTTACATAACCAAAGGGCCACATCAATTAGCACAGGAGGCTTGAGAGCAGGGAAGAATTCAGGACTTTGAATCAGGGCTTCCAAACAATCCTGAAAACTCCCTACATTTAGACTATTAGGTGAGACTGGCCCCTTTATTATTATTTGCATTTTCTTGTGTTTCTTGCATTTCATTATTCCCTGCATTGTACATAAGCATTGAAAGCATATGATTCTGTGATGTCAGTAACACATCTGCACTCTGCACTCACATCTTGAATGGCCATAAATTAGAGCTTTCAGTCTGCTGTAAAGATAAGATCAATTTCTATCTAGAACTCTGACATCATACTAGATTAGCCCAAGATTATATTTTAATATATGATGATTTTTTTTTGGTGGCATAATGTGGACTCAGGTTTTTGTAGTAGTTGTTAATGGTGGTTGTTTTTAACTTGCACTGCAAATATTTATTTAACAGCAATCTTATTCAAGGCCCTCTAAGGAAAAAGACAATAAATATGACCCAGCACCTTCCTTCAGTCACACTTTAGGAAAGGAAGCAAGTACTTACTTAGGAGTAAGTTTAAGACACTGTGAGATTCATAATAAGGTGATTAATCTAGCCTACAACATCAGGGGGAAAATTGCCAAAAGGAGTGTCTTCTAAACATAGATTGAATGAAAAACAAAAACTGAGCAGAACATAGCCAAGTAAAATGACATGGTGTTTCAAATTGCATACACAAACACTCAGAAATAAAAGACAGCAAACCATATTGATCAATATACAAAAAAGTCAGTATGACAAAAGTATACTAGTACAGTTTGTTGAGTGACAGAAGCTGGAAACAAGATGGCAAGGGGGAAGACAAGTCTGGAGAAGTTGGTAAGAGAGAGGAAACATTACAAAAGGAACTTGTAAAGCTGTAGTATGAAGTTCCTATTGTTACCTGTATGAAGGAGGAAGTCAGTGGAGAATTTTATTCAAGGAGTGACATGCATATATCTCTGTGTTGTTTTCTTTGTGTTTGTTTTTGGGGGGTGGGAGACAAAACCAAAAAACCCTTTTGCTTTTCTGTGGATGGAATGGGAATAGACAACTTATTTTTTTATTGTTGACATATTACAGAGTCCTACTCATCCCCTTCCCCTTTACTTATCTGGTGTAGACAACTTTAGAACAGAGATGTCAGTCAAGTGTTAAGAGTTATTAGGAAAGAAATGATGTAGCCTGAACAGAGATTGTGGCATGGGGAAGAAGAAAAGTAGATGAATTTGAGCAGGATAAAAAAATATATATATATATATATATATATATATATATATATATATATATATATATATATATATATATATTTATTATGCAACTAAACTGGAGTTCATTAGAATTAGTTGCCACAAAAATATAAATTAACCTATGGGAATGGATGAAATATCTCAGCACTGTAATATATATATATATATATATATATATATATATATATATATATATATATATATTTAATAGAAAAGAACTAAGGGCAGATCTTTGAAAAATATCAACATTTAGAAAGGGCAGAAGTAAATAAAGACAGCATAAATAAGCAAACAAAAAAACAAGAGAAAAGTAGTGAGCTTACAGAAAACAATATTTCATGAAAGTGGGAGGAGGCAAGAGTGTGAAATGCAGTACTAGCTACTAGAGGGGGATGGGGCAAAACTGAAAAGTGTTCAATGGTTTTGGCAAAAATGAGGTCATTGGTGACCCTGCGGAATAGTAGTTTCAGTGGAGTAGTGTGGGAAGAATATGGATTAGTGTAGGGTCTAGGAATGAATTAGAGGTAAATGAAGAAAGACAAAACTCAAGCTATAATGTGAAGAGGAAAATATTGGGTCGGCAACTAAGTAATTGCGGGTTTCACACATATATGGCTTCAGTTGAATTTTTAGGTTTGCAGACGTAGTACAAATGTAAAACACATTTTGTATTTGATAGTTGGCTATTCAGCTGTTAATCAGTAAAAAAAGTTTTTTGATCTGTTTTGTAGTTTTTGTTTGGCGTTCGTTGAAAAATGGAAAATCAAAAGGAACATTTTCGTCATATTTTGCTTTTTTATTTCCGCAAGGGAAAAACGCATCACAAGCTCATAAAAAGTTATGTGCTGTTTATGGTGACGAAGCCTTAAAAGAACGGCAGTGTCAAAATTGATTTGCCAAATTTCGTTCTGGTGATTTTTCACTCAAAGATGAAAAACGCTCTGGTCGTCCAGTTGAAGTTGATGACGCCCTAATCAAAGCAATAATCAATTCGGACTGTCACAGTACAACACGTGAGATTGCAGAGAAGCTTCATGTATCACATACATGCATTGAAAATCACTTAAAACAACTTGGCTATGTTCAAAAACTCGATACATGGGTTCCTCACGAACTGAAAGAATCACAGTTAACGCAACGCATTAGCAGCTGCGATTTGCTAAAGAAACGTAATGAAAATGATCCATTTTTAAAACGACTGATAACTGGCGATGAAAAATGGGTTGTTTACAACAATATCAAGCGGAAAAGATCGTGGAGCAGGCCAGGTGAACCAACTCAAACAACATCAAAAGCTGATATTCATCAAAAGAAGGTTTTGTTATCAGTTTGGTGGGATTACAAAGGAATTGTCTACTTTGAACTCTTACCACCCAACCGAACGATCAATTCTGATGTCTACATTGAACAACTAACGAAATTAAACAATGCAGTTGAAGAAAAGCGGCCCAAATTGACAAATCGAAAAGGTGTTGTATTCCATCATGACAATGCAAGGCCACACACATCTTTGGTCACTCGGCAAAAATTAATGGAGCTTGGTTGGGATGTTTTGGCACATCCACCATATAGTCCTGACCTTGCACCATCTGATTACTTTTTGTTTCGATCTTTACAAAACTCCTTGAATGGTAAAAATTTCAATAATGATGATGATGTCAAATCGTACCTGATTCAGTTTTTTGCTAATAAAAAACAGAAGTTTTTTGAACGTGGGATTATGATGCTGCCTGAAAGATGGCAAAAGGTCATTGATCAAAATGGGCAATGCATTAAAGAATAAAGTTATTTAGTTCCATGAAAAAATTGTCTTTGATTTTCTTTAAAAAATCCGCAATTACTTAGCTGCCGACCCAATAGAAGGCATTAGGTAGAAGGGACATCTAGTGTCGACCTAACAAGATCTCTCTCTGCACTGATGTATGAGTCATCAAGAATTCTGACTATGTACCCAAGAACTGTCACTGTGAACTGGGACTTATGCTTACATATACTGCTTACCAGACACAGATTGGTACCTATTTTGCATTTAGAATGATACTTAAACCACAACAGCATGCTGACTCAGCAGACTGATTCATACTTGATGGAGAGTTTCTCTCAAGTATGCATGGAAAGTGCAGTGTTAGGCTTACAGCCACTCTTCAGTAAACATCCACATGATGTGGTTTAAGGACTGGGTCCATCAATCTTCGGTTGCTTATCATTTTGTGAAAATCAATTCAAATCTTTATTTTTCTTTGCTTATAATCCCCTCTCCCCCTAATGCTGGTCCTATATTAGTGTAAGATGAGGTTATATCACTTTTGATTAGAAATAACTATCTTTGAATGTTCTCTAGACAATATTATTAGAGAAATACATATATATATATTTTTATGACAAGCCAAATCAGATGGCTTTTGAAACTATATTGAATGTATTAGTAAGAAATTTTCAACTTAGCACAATTTCATGCCTTTGATTATTATTTCTATTGCCACCATGTTAATATAGATTATTTTAATATAGAAAATAAATATTATCAAGTGAGAGTAGAATGTCCAGTTTCAAATAAAAACACTTATTCAATTACAAAATACATATTTCATAAACATATATAGTATAAAATAAATTTTAAAAATATTGAAACCATAATGAAATAAAAAACACATAATTGAGTTGTTCTTTAACTGATTTTAATAGTAAGAAGAGTTAGAAATGTAATGTATTCATATACTTATTAAGTTTTATTTTACAGGGAAAACATATTATGATATTTTTTAATAAACATATTATTCAAAAACATACATAGCTCAAAGGGAATAATTCTTTTAATACACAAAATTTATGAATCTCTTTGGATGCCAATACTATATATATATTTAGGAACAAAATTTCTAATCATAATAAAAAATAAACTATAAAATTGAATGTTTCTGCTTTATTGTTATTAAGGACACTTAACTCACCCTTCTGTTCAGTCTGAGAAAGAAAACGCCCTGGAATTCACCAATAAATTATTAAGACCCTGGTGCAACTTAACAATTCAGAAGGAGATTAAAACTTCCACTCACTGAAACACAGCAAGCCTGTCACCTATCAAAGGTTGCACCTTCGGAGTCCTCCTAATAAAGGTTTGCGGACTAATCTAATGTGCCATTAACATCAAAGTGTCTGCAGCCTACAATATTGCTTTTGCTTTAAACATGTTGAGTAGCAACCGGCTGGCTTGCTTCCAGATTCTTAGTTGCTTGTGGGATAAGCACTGAAACTATTATATTATAGTTCTTTGAAAACAGACTTGCATATAAGTGGCTTGTAGAGAAAATTATTTCTTGCAAAATATCACCTTTTTGTTTTTTTTTCTAAAACGTATTTTATTCATTTTGAACAGCAAGGGAATTGGTTGTGCAAAATTCCTAAAGTTATGTTATCTGTGGAAGTGGGATATTCCTTTCCCCACTGAGTCCTTATGATATCTCAAGACTAAGAATTTTCTGAAACTCACATGGGAGGATGAGTAAGTTTCCCTTGTGTGAAGTTACACCTCTATGTTTCCAAAGTCCCATTTCCTTAATGCAGTCCTGAAGGAAGTTCAGTTAGGGATTCAGTAGAGCTAAAGCAAAGCCAGTGTGCAGAGTTTCCTTTCCGTGGTGGACTCAGAACAGCATCAAGCTAGATGCAGTCCATTAGTCCATTGTGTGGGGTCCACATGGTCATGAACCACATGGTTGAATGCAGGAACATGACAGTCAGGAGTCAACCAAGAGGAACCAAGAGTGCAAGAGCACAAGAGAGAGAGCACCTTTGTTTAGGGGATTACATATTCCAAGTCTTCCCATGCTTGCAGGGACTATTCTGGCCAATGACCTGTTCTCAGTTGTGACTGACAAGCAAGTATCTTCCCTATTTCACCCAGACTTTACTGGGCTTGTGTCTATCCTCCCCCTGTCCAGTCCCTTCCCCTAAGTGATACGTGAGGCATAGACCTGGGGAGTGTTAAACTGCAGCTTCTTGGCAAAGCTGCACAAATTGCATGCCTATGATATGTGGCCTTCCCTATGTTTCTTTCTAGTTATTCATAACTAGGTTAATTACAATGGTATCAGATACACCAGCGTTTTTCAACCGCTGTTCCGCGGCACACTAGTGTGCCCTTGAGATGTTGCCTGGTGTGCCGTAGGTGCAGACAAGACAAGAATTTTATAATTTTTCACTATTTTGTTTACTTAATATTTCATAATAAAGTAATTATAAAATACTTTCTTTGTGTTTATTTGATTCCTATTCAAGAGAATTACTTTATATATAGTCAATATAGGCACAGAGTTAAATTTTTTAACATTTTCTAATGGTGGTGTGCCTCGTGATTTTTTTCATGAAACAAGTGTGCCTTTGCCCAAAAAAGGTTGAAAAACACTGAGTTACACCACATATAATACAAGGAAGTAAATCTAAATTTAAAAATCTGGAACAGAATACCCTAGGTTTCTCAGTCACTACCTGCATTACTTAGTCCCCTACTTTATTGCTGACAATTGAAGTTGTGATTTTTCCCCCTACAGCCCTACAACTTGTTATATCTTTTTTATTTAACATGTAGGTAATAGCATGCATTTATTTCTGTATAGGATCAGAGAGAGGTTCTCCATATAACATCAAATTACATTCCACATGGGCCAACGGTATATGTTCTATATTAGTGAATTGTGTCATTACCCTCCAAAATTCTCACCTCTCACTTGGGAGCCTCATTTTTTCCTATTATCTAGTCTATCCAATTATTTCTTTTACTTTCCTCTTAGGTATGAATAAGAACGTATATACTTATTCACTGTCTCAATACCAATGGGCAGGGGACCACTCTTTATTCTGCATATCAAATAGGTAGGCACTCTTCTAAAGTCTGTGCATATTTTACTTCATTCACCCACACAAGTCTTCTTATGTGGGTGTACTTTTTTTCCCACCTATACATATAAAAGCCTGAGCGACCATTATGACTGGATGACCACATGACCAGATGACTGGATGACCATCCAGTAGCTATGATGCACACTGAGCACCAGGGGACAGACACTCAATGCAGAAGTTGCTCTCTGGTTGTCAGTGTGCTCCCACAGCCAACCTCCCACATCTGGCCATCCTCCTGTGGCCCCTTCCCCCAGCCAGCTGGCCCCAATTAGCCCTGATCTCCAACTGGGACTGGGCAAGATAGCCCTAATAGGCCCTAATTGCTGAGGGACCCCACACATGCATGAATTCGTATACAGGGCCTCTAGTGTTCATATATTTTTTAAAACCCTGAAGAATGAAAAGAAAAATGTCCAAGAACAAAATTATAGGGTGGGACAAAACTTAATTTATTCTTGTGTTTTTGTTTATTAATTATTGTATTATTTTTCCATATGAACAGCTGTAAATCTACTTTTGCTCCATGATATATATGCTCAGTAGCCTATTCAGGGTTGAAATTAAGACATACTGAACTCATATATTTTGCACTAAAATACCCTGTTTTACCACTTCCCCTTCCAAATCTGACCACACTTGGAATACTTGGTGATATGATTTATGTTAATTTATTTGAGAAGAAATTCCTTTTGAGACATTTTGTGAGTTTTTTAATGAATCAACAACAAAAAAGTCCAATGTATTGAATTGAAATTATATTGATTTGTTAAATAAATGTGGAATTTTAAAATTGGTTCCACAAATAATCAGAGAAGTGGGATATCTTATGGAACCAGCAAACTTTAGCAAGTCACTTAAATGCTTTGAGCTTTGACTTGAATTTGAACACTTTTAACATCTAATATTTGCCTTTGTTGG
Organism: Pipistrellus hanaki; assembly: GCF_964339955.1. Lineage (NCBI taxonomy): Eukaryota > Metazoa > Chordata > Mammalia > Chiroptera > Vespertilionidae > Pipistrellus > Pipistrellus hanaki. The sequence continues at coordinate 116,317,083 of NC_140505.1, forward strand.
ATAGAATAAATACAATTATTGTCAACTATAAACTTCTATAGAAATGCAAAAGAGTGTTATTGTAAATGTTACCAAAATGAAAATTAGAATTTTGCAGTCTCTATGAATAGGGTAACTCTAATAGAACTTCAAATAAGAAATATACAAAAACCATTTAAATTACTTACCACACGTTCATAAGAAGTCAAATATATAGGTTCTGAGGTTTTTAGATTTACTTAGTTGCATAAAACATTATTTATTACCATTAGATTAAAATGATTATTTTACATATCTGGTTTCTAAAACTATATTATTCTTTGCTTAATTAAACATTCTGCTTCACAATAACCCAGTTTCCTTTTATTTTTATTTTATTTTTAAAAAAAATATATTTTATTGATTTTTTACAGAGAGGAAATGAGAGAGATAGAGAGTTAGAAACGTCGATGACAAAGAAACATCAACTAGCTGCCTCTTGCACACCCCCCACCAGGGATGTGCCCCCAACCAAGGTACATGACCTTGACCGAAATTGAACCCAGGACCTTTCAGTCCGCAGACCGACGCTCTACCACTGAGCCAAACCGGTTTCCGCCCAGTTTCCTTTTAAATGTTACATGGGTAATTAGACAGGCAGAAGATGAGAAAGGCAGAACATAACCCACCAATTAGGTACACATATATAATAAAGCAGGAGTTTTGCATATACCCTAAGTGTATGAGAATTTACAAACAAAAAAAGGAAAATAAAATATGTTTGAAGTGTCTTGCCTAAGGATAAATCATCACTTTTAGCATAGAAATTGGTGCCAGAAACAGTCTCTTTTTAACGACATGGCAAATGTCATCTGGGCTACTTCTTAGCAAATAATTTGCTAAAAGGAGAATTTTAGAAAGACTATATTAGGGGAAACATCTGATTTATACTTTTTATAGATTTCTAACACATTATATCTGATTACTAGACCCATTAATGAGACTAAAACTTCAGACATACGTTTGTAGTAGGCTTTTATTTCAATTTGACCAGACTCTTCTAAACTGCAGTAGGCACCCATTATGGCTCATGATTGTTGACCCTGAAAAAAAAGCAGTATGGGAGGGGATGACCCGTTCATAATGTAATGGAAATTCCTTTTCTCATTTGGCACATAAATTAGGAGAAAAGGAAAAAATTGGGGGGAGGCAGTGTTTGAAGTATACAGTCATCTGTTAAAGGTCAAATTTCCAGAGACATCTTTACTACAAATCTGAGGAAATAAATATTCAAAATCCTTTCCTGCATTTTGCAAAGGCACAGGTTATACTCCTGAGTCTCTCAGGATTTTTTCCTTTAGGAATGTTCCCACATAAGCACATGGAAGTACAATGCATTGTTGTATTTTCAGTTCCTTTTCCTGATCAAAATAACAATATGTTGGCATCTTCAGCTTCTTTGTGACAAATTCTGATTTTCTACTAGATAATTAAATAACATACACAGGACATATTTTGTTTTCTCCCGAAGATAACCCGTAGTTGAACTGAAATTCATTTACACAAGAATTATAGTTTAAGTTCTAATAGCATCTTTGAGTTAAAGGATGAATGCAATTGAAAAGGTCAAAACCTATTTGACTTCCTTTAAATGTCTGATAACTTGTTTACTTGAATTTATCCTATTCAAAATGCCAAGATATTTGCCCTTTTCATGTAGATTGTAGGGCTGTTCATTAATATTTTTTCTGACATCCATTCATTCCAAAACAGTACAGTTATGCGTTTATAAAAGTCAAATAATAGATAGGTCCTACCTTGAATTAGCACACAGTCTGGAGCTACTTAAAAACACATAATAGGCCTTTTCATTCATTCAGTGCACATTTATTTATAAGGCACTTTTATTCTATACTAAGCATGGTTCTAGGTTCTTGGTACACATCAGTATATAAAACTTCTAAAACTCCCTGCCCACTATCCAAAGTGAGATGTATACAATGCAATATACAGATGATATATTACAAGGTTTACACTTAAAATCTATATAATTTTATTAATCAATGTCACCCAATAAAATTAACATTGGGGTAAAAAACTTCCCATCATGGGAAACTTTCATGCTAATGAAAAATAATTATAATGTTTTAGATTTTAATCAATACTATTAAATATTTTCTCCCCATAGGATTTTACCATGACATAGGCGGGTGGTGATGGAGGTTAGGAAATATGGTCTCCTATCTACAATAAGGACAATATTTTGTGATATTAATATTAAAAAGACTTTCATGTAATCACATTATGCTTTTAATACTGTTTTTGCTATAAATTTTATATATATGCTAATATATAGTATTTCCTACTGTATAGACCAAATTATTTTTCACCACTTTCATCATAAAGCCTTTCCCTGTCCCTGACAGAGGCTATTCACTCTACCTTAAAAACTCGTAAACTTTTAAACAAACTCTCTTCTAAGATGCCCTTTTTGTTTCTAATTATATACTTCCTTATACAATTACTATATTTCAAGCTACTTATAGGTAGAAACTATATAGTAGTCATGATTCCATTAACTCTGGACTTAACATAGTTCATGGCTCATACCAAATAAATATTTACTGTATTAAGTATAAATCTAATCAATCTAATTCAAACATTAGAATAAAGCACACACACACACACACACACACACACACACACACACACACACTATTCTTTATTCATTGTCTCTAACCCCCAATTTGAATTTCAGTGTAATTTGAAATGCCATGCGTCTGTATCCACATAAATATCTAAATATTCCTCATAACTCCCCAATATATTAGACACAAAACTATAGTTTCTGACTTCTAAAACTGAACTATTTTTCAAAAAGGAAAGGGAAAAAAATCAAATTAAACTATGTTTATTGTATTGATGTAAATATGTTTTAAACATCATTCCTACAACTTGTTTTAAAAATATGCATTTCTAAAGTCATCTATATTTATGAATATATACTACCCTGTTTCCCTGAAAATAAGACAGTGTCTTATATTAATTTTTGCTCCCAAAGACACGCCAGGTCTTATTTTCAGGGGATGTCTTATTTTTCCATGAAGAAGAATTCGGTACATATTAATTGTTAAATGGAAATAAAGGAAATTTATTATCTGTATACGGTACAGTAGTACGGTAGTTGTCAACACAAACCAAACTGAATCCTACAGTATCAAGAATTTACTCATTCATTCAATGACAATCATCTCATCATCTTCTGGAACATCATCATAACAATCCAATTCCTGAATTTCCTGGTGAATTTCTTGTGACTCCATTTCTTTCAGAATCAGTGGACGAAATCTCTCATGTTTAGCATTAGCACTGTCTTTAAATAAGTACTTCTTGTCAAGGTAACCTGCTCGCAGTGCATTTGCAATGCAACTGTCAGTGATTTTCTCCCATGAATTCTTCACCCAAGTCACAACTTCTTGCAGTTTAGGTTTCACAAAGTTTCCATGCTGATTTCTCTCCATTCTATTTTCAATGTAGTCATTAATTTCCATGCGCAAATTGTCTTTGAATGGCTTGTTTATTGCAATATCAAGAGTCTGGAGATAGGCCTTATTTTCGGGGGGATGCCTTATATTTCACTCAGAAGGAAACCTGTAAGTAGGTCTTATTTTTGGAGGATGTCCTATTTTTGGGGAAAAACGGTAGTATACCAAAATTATTGTATGTGAGAATACAACTCTCATATATTTGAGTATTATTTATAATTTCATCATTCATTTGCTTTCCAATATATTTAAACTTATATAGATTTTGATATTCAGGTTGTTCATTAATACACAGATAATACCAGTTATTGTATGTGAAGCAAAATTATTATAGAAAAAGCATCAAGCTAATTATTTTTCTCTTTTCAATCTAGATACATTTCATAATCCCACTAGACATGAGCAGCCCTAAATTTACATTTCCTGAACAATGGCTTTGTTAATCCCGAATAACGTTCCCCAGCTAGTGTATATTATTTCCCTGAGGAGTTCAGTTGACAGGCTCTGTCTGTTTAGTTTGACTTTGCTAATTGTAATAAGAATTAATTCTCCTAGCTGTGTGGTGAATATATAAGTATTGTAATGGCATACATCTAATTGTTCCTTGCTGACTAAATGTTTTGTTGTTGTTTTAAACAGGAGTCTTACATACATAAAAAGAAACCCTTAGAATTTATTGGCATAAGAAATCTGTTTCAAAAATGCAAATCTTTATTCCTTCTGTTTCAGTGAAAAAATTGGGGAATAATAGAGTGTTCTGTCTATTAGTGTGCAAACCCTGTGAATGTAATATTACATTTGTTTTTTTTTCTCTTCCCCAAAATTGATTGTAAATGCCCCCCCTACTTAGTTGACAGCTCTAGAAACACTTTTAGTGTTCAATGCTCTATTAATTTAAGCCAACGATATTTATTGCATTGGTTTATAGAAATATTTTTACAAAATCATTTATTGCATGCATTTTAGAATTGATATACAAATAAGTGTAAAAAGGCACCTTAAGTGAAAATTATCTATAAAAACATGTAAAGGCAGGACACTCAGGTACAATTTTAGACTATTGATCTTTTTTGATCTTCCCGTTTCTGTTCACATGAGCTTCCCTGAGGAAAATTTAATTGATTCCCTTTGGTTTCATCTTCCTTTTCTATTAGATTTATTTTTTCTTGTCTGAAAAACAGTCAGTAGATGGAAGTGATGGATGTGAATGTGCAGTTTTCAGAGGAAACTGGAGCCATGTGGCTCAGAGAAGGGTCCATGTGTTATTCATCCTTTGTACTCCTAACATCCAACACAATGGTTGACGCGTAGTGTAGTTCAATAAATATTTGTTGAACTGAACAAGCTCTAGAAGGAGGTCATAGGCAAGATCTGCTGAAACAACATGTTATTGTACTTGAAGAAAGAGGCACATGAGGAATATTAGATTCTTAGAGTCATGAGTGAGAAACTTGGAACGTGAGTCTAATAGTAAGATGAGAAGTGCTTCTGGCTCCTGTCCTTGATGTACTTCTACATCATTTAATTTCATTGCAAAACAACAAACTCCAAATTTTTATTATATTGCCCCTTGCTCTCACCATACAAGCAAAATAATGTTTCCAAATCAGGAGAGAGAATTATTTGGATCAGACCTTTATTTTGGCACTGAATCCTTTCAAATAGATATACTGAGCTTTTAAAATTATAAACATTATATTCAGATGCAGACCATGAAAAATGCTAATTATGTAATGTTAAGTAAAAGCAATCAGGATAATATAGTGTGATCATAACTATATTTAGTAAATTGCTCATTTTGAAAATTTTTTCCGTACACATGTTAAAATACTAGAATCTGATTCTTGATAATAGAACCTGCCATATTGGACCTATCAAAAATCCATTTACATGAGGGACTAAGTCATTTTTAATGTCAATGAAGAAACTGTGCCTCCAAGATTCTATACAGGAGTATCTTTGAAATCTTCTGATAAGACCTCGGGAACACATGCTAATGTTTAGAAGAGTGTGGCAGCAGTGATGACAACCAGGACATTACATATCTATAGCGAGTTGCTATTGTGCGAATGGATTATTCCTTGGAGAGGTGTATGTAGTGGATCATTTCTTGGAGAGGTGTATTTAGAAGACATCTCAGCAGCATCTCAGCTCTACTAGTGCCTGAGGCAGGCTTCAGATGCCATGTAAATAAAAAATTAATAAATAAATATATAAATAAAACATGGCATGGCAGTCTCAGATGGTATCAAAACTATTAGCCAATAGTAGTAAGAAAGAAAATATAGACACCAAATGGAAGCAAGACTGTTTCATAAATACAATTGAGGCATTTCTTGGATGAAAAAAAGAAAAAGAAAACCAAGATGGAAAGTGATTGGAGGGGACTTGAGGTCCTAACACGAGTAGGCAAGGGTGATCCAGAGAAAAGCATTTAGATATGTTATTCTGACATTAGCATGATAATAGGAAACATAAGTTATATGTTTCTATTACTTTATTTTTTATTGAATCTATTGGGGTAACATTGGTTCAGAAAACCCTATAGGTGTTAAGTGTACAACTCAATAAAATGCCATCTGCAGACTGCATCATGTGCTCTATTTTACCTTTCTATGCTGAATATATGCACAAACACTGTTACAATTGCCTATAGTCTTCAGTAAGATAACTAGCTGTACAGGTTTGTTACCCAGGAGCAATAGGCTATATCATCTAAGCTAGTAAAAGTGCACTCTATGATATTTACAGAATATGAAATTGCCCAATGATTAATTTCTCAGAACATATCCCAATTTTGCACATGACTGTATGCCTTTGATTGCCGTAAGAACATAATTTCCTTCTTTGAACTTTTGCTCCTTGCATATTAGTGGTAACCCTGTTTGGGTCCATGGTAGTGGATATAGTTTTTAATATTTATATTGAGTTTTCTCTCTCCTTTTAAAATTTTTAAATGTAAAGTCTTAAATAATTTGACTTGTTTTAAAGTCCCTGAAGGTAAGCAACTGACTCTTTCTAGTAAGACAAAGGAAGCGAAGCCTGTTTGGTGAAAGCAAGGATGCAGAAGATTTAATAAGAGTGCTTAAACCTTGACATCAAATGATTCAGAATATTTTCAGACATTTACATTGTGTGTACATTTATATTGAGGGTTGGGATTGTGTGTGCACATGTGGAGAAGGATGAGGATTTAAGGAAGTAGGTATTGAAGAGGTTATGTTTTATGCCTGAAACACTTTACCATCAGTAATATGTATATTTCAGAAATTGAAAGGTCTCATTGGCTATTCCTGCTGAAGTTGAAGGGAAACTCATATTAACAAATGAAAATAGGCAAATCTAACATAATCACTAAGAAATATCTATACAATTTTGAATACGTGATTAGAATTCCAACACACTAAAGTCAACAGTGTGCAAGAGATTGTCTCAGTCTGTTTTATTGTCCTTTATTCTTAACTCTTTTGAAGAACCAAATCACCTTTTTCTCCTCTCCATTCCATTTTGTGAGACTTTGATGATAATTTAGTAAGAGTTTTTCAGTAGCAACTCTGTTCTAGTCAGACAGAGTTCTAACCTCTGGAGATATGGCAGAAAACACAACAAAATCTGCTCTTGTGATGCTTTGCATTCTAGTGAACATAGGTAAAAAATAGCAAACAAATAATTGCATTAGATTATGACATGTGTTGGAAAAAAAATAAAGCAGGATAAGGGGAGAGAATGCCTATTTTAGGTAATATGTTATATCAAGATCTCTCCGATATGGTGACTTACTTTTGTTCAGAGAAGTGAAAGAAGTGATATCCAAACACCTAGGTGAGAAGTCTAGACAAAGAGAGCAAATTCCTAGAGGTAGACAATCCTGAAACAGAAGAAGGCCATAAAGGGTGTAGTGAAAAGAGCAAGTGAAAGTAATAGATCAGGTGGTATGGACTAAAATTGTAAAAATGGAGAGATGTTTAGCACTTGAATTCTGGAATATTGTGTAGATACAGATTCTAGTTGAAGATTCATACTGGCCACTCCATTATTTGGAGTTTGGACATTAAGGAAGAAGTTGAAAAGAAAACTAAGGACAAGTATTTGTTGAGAAGGAAGAGAGAGAATAAAAAAAAGCTGAGATATTTAATACTGAGTAAAGAAAACAAGGAGGCAGTGGTTAAATGTATTCAATTTCAATTAAAGTTATCAGAAATTTAAAAATATGTTTTTATAATTATAAAGTAGAGATCATAAAAAATACCACCTTATTTTCAGATCTTTAAAATCTTAAGCATTTTTTTCCTGCTTAATGGATTTTACACACAGCAGTAGTATCTTAGCAATTGTTTCTGAATGCAACTCCAATTATGATATATTAAATTTTCTCAATTGAATTTTCTTCAGAGTGCTGTTACTATAAAAGCACTGAACTACAGAGCAATTAAAAATATGTACCAACTAAAATAAAAGTTGGGTCTATCAAGACTGGAAAAGTAAAAACAAACAACCCCCCAAAACATTGGATTTGATGACATTCAGGCAAGCAGTAGCTTTGACAGGACTATATTCATTGTGTAAGAGGAACAAAGCTTATTTGGAGGAAGTTTAAAAACAGTGGGAAAAGACAAAATTAAATAATGAATATATTCCACTCTGCATGTGTGTTGTGTGGTGTGTGTGTGTGTGTGTGTGTGTGTGTGTGTGTGTTTTTCTATAAATGGAAGAAGAGAAATAGAGTACTAGTTGGAGTGAATTGTGAAGTCAACAGAGGTTCTTTGTTGAGGGGGAGACATTACATAATATCTATGCTTTGATGAGATCATTGCAGAAGAGAGGAAAAAGAATCACCAATAAATACTACAGAGAGAGGGAAACCAGTGGCAAAATATATGCCAAAGACATGTGTAAGGGGTTAAAACCCAGAACATAAAGCAGAAGAGTTGATCTTAGATACATTATCACTTCACTTTAACAGGAAGAAGGCAAGTATGTTGTTGAGCATATAGGTAACTTGTTAAGTTAGACGATTTGAGTAGAGATGGGTGCAGTGATCTAAAAGTTCCCATGTTTTATATTTTTCAGTGAAATAACAAACAAGAAAATAAAGACTGAGAAAGTAAGAAATGTAAGAAGCTTAAGGAGATAAAGATATAACTTTAACCAGAATTTAGTTATTTCCAGATATTAGGAAAGAGGGAAATGAGCAAAAGGAGTTTCTCACCAGTAAATACAAATTCCCAGGAACCCCTCTTCATAAACTGCATTCCAGCCATTTTTTTTCTTACTTTTCAAATATATTTTATAACTGAGGTATTTGAAATTGTTGTTTTTATATTAGAACTTTTTTCAGTCCTTCTAAAATGTAGCTTTATTGTTGAAAATACTACAGATGTCCCTCCATTTCACAACCCCATTGACACCCTCCACCCCATTCCTGCCCCCTCCCCTGGCATTCACCTCACTATTGTCTATGTCCATGAGCCATGCAAATATGCATATAAATTCTTTGGTTAATCTCTTCCCATCTTCCCTTTCCCTCTGTTGTATGTTTCAGTATCTTTGGGTATATTTTGTTTATTGAGCTATATAACTTTTAATAATTTTCTGAAAGTCAATTTAAATACCAGGAAGCCTTTTTTTTGTACAAACCCTAAATTTGCTACTAACATAGTACTTATTATCCTATCTAATGAAATTGTAATATACAAATTGACTGTACCTCCACTACACCCACAAACCATGCCCACAAGCCAATCAGGAGCAAGTATGCAAATTAACCAAACCAAGATGGCTGCTGCCACAGAGAGAGTTGGAGGCTTGTGATTCCTCAGCAATGGACTGGCCCTGGACTTAAGGTTACTAACTTTCAAATATATATATAATTGATTTTTTACAGAGAGGAAGGGAAAGGGATAGAAAGCTAGAAACATCAATGAAATGAGAGATAAACATCGATCAGCTGCCTCCTGCACACCCCCTACTGGGGATGTGCCCGCAACCAAGGTACATGCCCTTGACTAGAATTGAACCTGGATCTTTTCAGTCTGCAAGCAGATGCTCTATCCACTGAACCAAACTGGTTTGGGCTACAAAGTTACAATTGTAGAAGATAAATAATTCCCAACAAAAAGCAGCAGGAACCATGGAGCTGGAGAGAGCAGAAGACTTGTGTTGCCCCCAGTGATGGAGGAAGCCAAGCTTCCCACCTGCCCTGGCAGGCCCTGGCCTCCGTTCAAGGCTACAAAATTTCAATTATAGGAGATAAATAAATCCCAGATACCAGGGCCTCTGCTTGGATTGCCAGGCAGCATGGCCAGCCTGAAAACCATCACAGGCCCTTCGCCTAGGCCTCCCCACACCCCAAAGGAACCCTCACCCTGATTCGGGACACCCTTCAGGGCAAACCAGCTGGCTCCCACCCATGCACCAGGCCTCTGTCCTATCTAATAAAAGAGTAATATGCAAATTGACCATCATACTAACAAGATGGTTGTCCCCATGTGGCCAAAGATGGTTGCCACCATTTGTTCAGAAGATGGTTGCCATTAGATGGCTAGCAGAAGAGGGAAGTTGGGGATGACCAGGCCTTCAGGGAAGGGCAGTTAGGGGTGACCAGGCCTTCAGGGGAGGGGAATTAGGGACAATCAGGTTAGCAGGGCAGTGGTGAGGGTGTGATTAGGCTGGCAGGCATAAGTGGTTAGGGGCAATCAGGAAGGCAGTCAGGTGAACAGTTGGGAGCCAGGAATCCTGGATTGTGAGATGGATGTCCTAAAGGGGCAGTCGGACATCCCTTGAGTGGTCCCAAATTGGAGAAGGTGAAGGCTGGCTGAAGGACACAGAACCCTGTGCACAAATTTAGTGCACCAGGCCTCTAGTATTGTATATAATTTTTTTCATTTCTGCCAACAGACTATGTATTCCTCACATAATACTGATATATCTATATTAGCTGTGGGTAAACTATTGTATATTATAAAATGACACAGATCCATTGTTATATGCTGATGATTCTGTTTTGTTTTATTTTCTCTCTCCAACCAAAATTTAATTCAATGAATATTTAATTAGTAAATGACAACACATTTGCATAGTAAATTTGTTCTTAAAATTGTATATTGTATTTTGAATTAGAAATAATTACAAGTACTTTTATTTAATTTTCCTTTTAACATCTGCACAAAGGATAGTGCAAGTTCAAAAATGTAAGTCTCCACTGTCTTATGTATGTATTTTAGGATGAACAAAACAAAATGAAACAAAATCTAGAAATTGACAAAGGAATAATAATGATAATAAAATTCCAAAATCTTAAAAGTTTATTTAGAAGTTATTTCTGACGAGATTAAAATTAAGCACAATTCATCTTGCAGAGGTGTGTGTGTTTTTTTTAAATGGTGTTTCATAATTAACTCAGATATTCTATTCTAACTTTGACTTCCATTCAAATAGGAAGGTATAATTTAGATGGATAGAAACAGGCTTTGCAATAAAACAATGTGACAATAGAGACTTTTTTTTTTTTTATCTTATTCCATTCAATGACAGGAAAATGGAAAAATCTGTCACTTTTGATGGAGAACAGAATATAATGAAATTTAGTCTTACTTGAGTCCTTTGTTTCAATTTGATTTTCAGTTAACCAAGGATCATTGTTTAGTTTAAAAGCTAATAAATTTGGTTTTCTTATCTGCACAAAGGGATGCACTTAAAGTACCACACCTGATTTTTAAATATACTTTTGGTTCTATATAACCTACAATATAGGCTTTATTAAATTACAACTGATGCTCTTTTACAGAGGAGACATGTATTTTGATGTTTTTCTTGTCTCAGGAACATTTTGTTTTGTCTTGTTTTATACTGTGGATTATGCCAGTGTGATATATACTAGAAGAGAGTTTCTGTGAGAATTCCTATTCCTAACATATATAATTAATAAAAAATGTATATAGAACAACATCTTTTGAACTATCTTTATTATGGAAACTATTCCTAGGTATACGAATATATATGTATGTATATACTGTTTAGGATGGTGAATTATGCAAATATCTCAGTTTTTATTGAAGGAACTTGTGTTTTTTTAAATTAGAATCAGATAATTGGGTCTAATGAAATAAACTTACATTTATCATTCAGCAAATATTCATTGTGCATTTACTGTGTTTCAAGAATTATTCTAGACAAAGGAAATAAAGCAATGAATAGGACAGAAAGATTTCTACCTTGATAAAACTTTCAAGAGTTGGTATAGATAGACTATACATAAAAATCAGAAAGTGACAGATATTCTGAAGAAAATAAAACAGGATGAAGCAATCTGAATTGATTAGTATTGGTGACGTAATGAAGGCTTCTGGGGAAGGTCTCTCTGTTGATTTGACCTGTTGAGAGAATGACAAACATAGTCCAGAAGGAAAAGGAGCTATGCAGAGGGTATAAAACAAACAAAGACACAGAAACCAGAGTAAGTTTAGAGAGTTATAGAAACAGATAAATTCAGTATATTTGGATTATAGCAAGCAGTTTTAATAGTGGTCAGAAAAGCGATCAAAGAGCTAATACCAAAAAAAAAAAAAAAAAAATGTTGTAGAGCCTAGAGCCCATAGAAAAGGGGGTACTCCATGGAATACAATGGAAACTCAAAGAAGTGTGCAACATAACCTTAACTCATTTTTACAAAGATCACGCAGATCCTCAGGTGGAGAATGGATTACGTAGGCAGCTAATGGAAGCAGGAAGACCACTTCCCATAGACTGGTAGAGGGTGATGGGGACTTGAATGCACCCAGAAACATAGAGATAAATTTAAAATTTGATCTAAAATCTATCTTTCTCTATCTCCACATAACTTTATTTTTTCTCATTTTCAAACTGCATAAATGGGTCTTGTTTACCTTTAACTTTGACTTGAATGTGCAAAAGCCCTTTGGGGGCATGTAACCTATGATCCTCCAACATTGAATATGAAATATACACTGAGTGGCCAGATTATTATGATTTCTGGACGCATAATAATCTGACCACTCAGTGTATATCCTATATAATAAAAGGCTAATAAGCAAATTGTCCCCTCTACCAGGAGTTAGTTTGACCAGAAGGCAGGCTGGCCAACCACCCATATCACCTCTCCCTGGCCAGGCTGGTCGGACCCTGCACTGGGGCCTCTCTAATATGTGTGTATACACACACACACACACACACACACACACACACACACATACACATACACACTGAGTGGCCAGATTATTATGCATTCAGAGATCATAAAATCTGGCCATTCAGTGTATGATATTGTTACATATAACTTGAATTAATAATGCCTAGTGTCTCAATGCATTTTGTATTTTCAAATTGATTCAGTAGGTGTTTTTTTTTTTAATTAATTTGTGCTATAGAACCATTACCCATAAACTCTTATGATGGTTGTTCTTTAAAGTTTGTCCTCTAAGTAATGGCATAACTAATACTTATGACAGTGAAATAACAGAGTGTGTTATCTATCACTCACTATTTCTTTTCACTGTGTGGTTAGAACTATTTTATTAATTGCTGAAGAGGTATCTTTTTACTTGGCTTACCATATGGTACCACCATGACTTTATAACTGTGCAGTCATTTTGCCCCATATGTGTGAATCAATCAATATACTGCAGTGGTCCCCAGGCAGGGGAGGAAGGGATGGAGCGGGACTTGAATAGGACTAACAACAGTGGTTCTAGGGAATAAGCTATTAGGTCTCAAACTCACTTTTGGAAAGAACTGACAAGTGCATGTTTCTGTCCCCAATTGATCTGTTAATTTAGATCACTGATGCCAAAAACCAGAAAGGCAAGTTATCAGGAAATCTCAAGTAAATTAAAAAGATTTCCTCCAGCCACAAATCCTCTCATCCTTCAGCACACAAAGCTAATGTTCCAGTAGTTTAGCTATTGAGCTGGTAAAGGAGATGTCACATCCTGAAGTCCTTGGGGAACCATGTCAAACTGAATCAACAGAACACTGTTTCATCCTTATTTTTAAAGGCACAGTCCATGAAAGGAACTTTTGCTGCAACTTATAAAACAGTAATCTCACTAATAACCAATGAGTCTTTCTTTACCTTTCTTTTTTATAACTATTTAACATTTTATATAAGTATATGTAATATAAATTCATATTAAAATATCAATTAGGTGGTGAAAGTAAAATCCAATAAATAAATACAGTTTTTCAAGTGTCTTCTTTGTTAGTTTAACTTCGCTTCTGGCATAATATGTCACAGTGATTTATTTTTATACTATCAGAGCATGGTTGTATTTCACTAATTCTATTTTGTTCAAACACATATAATCAATAACCAAAAACTATAATAACAAAATAAGTACTTTATTAAAAAATTAATATAACTAAATTAGGATGTTAGATTTTTTTCATTGATAGTTTGTTGAAGTGCTATTTAGTAAGAGGAAAATCTATACTTGCTTTAAAAAGGATAGTTTAGCCCTAACTGGTTTTGCTCAGAGTGTAGAGCATTGGCCTGCAGACTGAAGTTATCCTGGGATCGATTCCAGTCAGGGGCACATGCCTGGGCTGTGGGATCGATCCCACAGTAGGAGGTGTGCAGCAGGCAGTGGATCAGTGATTCTCTCTCATCATTAATGCTTCTCTCTCTCTCTCTCTCTCTGAAATCAATTTAAACATATTTTTTAAAAGGATAGTTTAGTGAATATGCAAATTATTCTTTCTTTTATTTTCTCACCTACAATATTCATAAAGGAATAAGAATTCTGGGCCTATAAGCTTTGCATTTAGGAAGACAATGAGTCTCTTTCTTTGATGAAAATGGTGGGAAATAACATCAGGTTTTTTTTTTCTCTTTTAAGATGGCCAAAGCTCTGGAAATATACAGGACAATTATTAACGCCTAAATTTTGACACCACAGTTCAAAATTTCAGAGACTAAACATAGATCTGGGTATAGTTTCTGAAAGAATTCTACTTTATTAACAAAGAAAATGGCTGAGATCACATCAACTGGACTCACTTTTCAACAGTAACAAAAAAAAAAAAAAGGGTAAAGTTAAGGAGGAAGAGAAGAAACACTTGTCTGGGTTAGCTCTTCTATAGGTAGGGTATGATCAGCAAAAGAAACTAGTAAAGGAATTGGAAAAACTTTGAAGAAGCAAGCAAATAAAGATAAGAAAAACATGTTGAAAATGAAAAAAAAAAAAAAAAACTACAGGTATTTTCCCCAAAAAAGACAAATAGAAGCAAAGAAGAATATTGCCAATCTCTGTTCATTCTGAGATAGCTCTCTGTTCTCTATGTTCTAGTAGAATTATACTAGAATTTTGTTGACATACTTATCGCTTTGTGGCATAGTTGTTGGCTTATCCCTTTTTTCCAATCAAATTAGGAACAGACTGAAAGCAACATGAAGTCTGCTATTTCTTTAGCCCCAGTGCCCATTACAAGATCTGGAATATATCAAATGTTCTTCAACTTTCTGTCAATTGAACGAGTCAGATTTAACAGTACATTACCCCAAGAGGAACAAAATAATGAAGTAAACATCCAAACCCAAAATAAATATTAATCTAGAATAATATTGAAGGTAAAATGGAAATATATATAATTGATATAATTCTAATAAACTGCAAAGACATTTGATACTATTTTGCCCATAGGTAAATTATACTTTAAGGATAAGTGATAGTTGTGCATTAGGTATTTTGCAATATTGAAAATAGTTTATTAATACTTCTAGGTAACTTAATTGATTCCTAGTGGGCTAGAATTTAATAAATTCATGAGGATTGTGTCTGGAGTATTCCTGAACCTGGACTAAAGCTGCACTTCTGGGTGAATGTAAGATGATGCCAGCCTCTGCAAAGAAAGCTGCCAACGAGGGAAATAAGAGGCTGACATCTCACATCACAGTTCTTTATAGTCAACTGATTTATTTCTCACAGTTCAGTTTAATACAGTTCTTCACATTGTTGTCAGAGAGTTGCTGAACATCGCACCTGCAAGTCAGTTTATGCCCCAAAATAAATCCAGACATTTAACAGGGATTCATATTGAAGGTAAAGATTAATATTACAACTTGATTAGGATATATTTATTGAATAAAAACAGAGACACCTATACTATACCAATTATCTACTATACTTACTAGTATCTTGAGTGTATTTATCTGCATATAAAATCCTTGATTCAAATAGAATATTCTGAAATTGATAGGACAAGGGGATTAATGGGCTAGATAGATAATGTGAGGAGCACAAGGGTTTCAAGGAAAAGAAAAGTGAAAGTTGAGCCTAAATTTCCAGGCTTTGTCTTTAAGAGAATCACAGTCACTACCTGTATATTTATTAAGAGGCAAGCTGGGAGGCAGAGAAGTGGAAGTATTTTGAACTTCTTTCTGAAACACAGAAGTGATATTCCAACACTCTTACCCAAGAGGATTTATTTGTTGTTGTTTATAGAGTAACAAAAACCTTTATCACATTCATCTTTGGTGACGGTGAAATAGAGGGCTGAGATCTGGTGGGGATTGTGGAACTATAAAGAAGAACAGTCACCACATTTGTGCCCAGCAAGATTCCTTATTCTCATGCTGCTCTTTTTTGCTAATGCCCGGCCTTACTTTTGAATCTCTGTCCACAGGTAGATGGAAAATCCTAGTTTGGGTCATTTTTTGTTACAATCAAGTTGAGAAATAAAGACTGATTTGTTTATGATTATTTAAATTAGTTAAACATGGGGTTGGGAAACATTTCATGTGTCTTAAAACTGATGCTAAACATTAAGAATGTTGAAATTTGCCTAAATTATTTCAATTTAGAAGTAAATATAAGACTCATATGAAAAATAACTGTCAAAAGTTGTGATGTTCTTGGCCTGGCCAGTGTAGCTCAGTTGGGTAAGCACCATCCCGTGCACCTAAAGATAGCCTATTTGATCCCCAGTAAGGGCATCTACCAAGGTTGTGGCCTCACTCCCAAGACACAGTCAGACACAATCCTTGCTTCTCTCTTTCTCTTCACTTTCTCTCTCCCTCTCCCTTCCTCTTCAATAAAGTTGTGATATTCTTCTGTTCCTATTTTACTTAGAAGAAAATAAAATTTCTTCTAAAATATACATTTATTGAATATTTTTTATTTTAATGTATTTCTTAAAATACAGGGCGTCCCAAAAATGTGTGTGTGTGTGTGTGTGTGTGTGTGTGTGTGTGTGTATACAAAATTATTAATTCCAATAAGTTAAATCTGAAAAGAAATATCAATTGAGCCATCAGCTGTTAAAGTGTGTATACATTTTTGGGGGCACACCCTATGTATTTAAAAAAAATACATTTTATTGATTTTTCACAGAGAGGAAGGAAGAGGGATAGAGAGCTAGAAACATAGACCAGCTGCCTTCTGCACACCCCCTACCGGGTGTGCCTGCAATCAAGGCACATGCCCTTGACTGGAATCAAACCTGGGACCCTCCAGTCCGCAGGCTGACACTCTATCCACTGAGCCAAACCGGTTTCGGCCACCCTGTCTAATTTTGCTGAGAAATGTGCTATCATGCCTTAATTCTTTTAATTAAATGTTTTCTTTGTCTTTATGATTTTAAGGTCTTTGCTAGTCTAAAGCAACTATAAAACATTAAGGAACTGATTTATATGTATTAATTTTTCAGGGATCAGTATCCTTGAAAAGAAGGAAAATATAAAAGCAAGAGCTCTATTTAACCTGGCATTTGCCTGGGGACATTTTATTCATTTATATAGAGAACAATTTTGAGGCAGAAATCAGGGTTTTGAGATGTTGAAGCAACTAGAATTTCATCAGAATGAAAGAAGGGTATGGGTATCATCTGCAAAAAAAGGGCTCTAGAATTCTATCTAGAAGCTTTTGAGGTTCTTCACCTGAGAGCTGGGCTTCAAGTATTCACAGTGACTCTCTACTAGATGTATGAGATATTAGCTTCTATCGATACTTACTTAGATCTGAATGGAAATACCAGAGGTCATTCAGTATTGCATTTACTGGAGTTCCAGTCTAGCCTTGGAAATGCATTTGAGAACCCATATAGTTCTTATTGTAATGAGAATATCACTTTTTAATTAGCACATCACCCTCGAATTAAGGAAACAACTGAAATTGACTCAGAGTAACTACGCATAAAGTTAAGCATAACATTATGGATATATTTATGGCATAAACTGTGGTGGTGGCTTTATGTATGCATGTATGTTTATCTTTAAGTTCATCAAGTTCAAATATGTACAGGTTTTAGTGTGTTAATCATAACATCAAGAGGATCTGTCAGAAATTGTATTGCCTCTCTGAGCAAAATCAGTGCCATTTAAAGAGAAAAATTACAATCTCCACTTAAAGTAAAATTGATAATATACAGCATCTTTAAAAAAATGTCCTAGCTATTCGGGAAAACAGGAACATGTTTGCATAATTAATAGTAAAAGGAGTCAGTAAAATAGTTTGCTAGATGAGATAGTTTGAATTAGCAAAATTTATTGTAATATAGCTATTAGCATATGTTTAAAAAGTTAAAAATATGGACATATTAGGGAATGGTTGGTGAAATGGCAAAGAAACGGAAATTATAAAAATCAAATGGAAATACTAAAAAAAAGTGAAATATGTAGAAATATTAGATGAGCTAAAAAAATTTTAGACACTGGAAAAATACTAAAATTAATGACAGATCAATGAAAATTATTTAAATTTAAGATTCAGGTGAAAAAATTAATGTTAAATGGAGATTCAATAATTTGAGAAAATATCAAATAACATAACTGAGTATTGGTGGATCCAGGCAGGACAGGAAAAAAAATAATAAGACAGAGGAATAATCAAGGATAAAATGACTCAAAATTTGCTGAGTTTTACAAAATACATCAACTTGTGTGTCTAGAAATGTATTGAAGCACAAGTAAAAGTCAAAAAAAAATCTTTAACAAAATGTTAGCATTATGAATCCAGCAATAAATAAAAACTATAATTCATCATGACCAATTGGATCTTATTCGTGGAATACAAGGCTCGTATAAAATTTAAAAAGCTATTAATCTAAATTATGCCATTAAAAAGAAATATATGACTACATCCTTCAATGATCTCTAACACACAGTTACGTTGATAACTCACAATAAAGTGAAAATAGATTAAAGATTCCTTAATCATATGAAGCATATTTCTGGAAAACCAAAAACTAACATCATAGATACTGACAAAATAAATATTGATGCATTCCCTTTATGATTAGGAACAAGAATGTGAGCTTTAATTATTTTATGTAACATGGCACTCAAGGTTGTGCTAGTGTGATTAGGTAGGAAAATGAGGGGAAGATTCAATATAATGAATGAAAGAAAAAGGATAAGACATTCTTTATTCACACATGACATAATCTGATATAAAAAAAGTCCTGAGAAATGTGTGAAAATATAATAAGTATTAAATTATCAAAATTCATAATATACATAGCTAATATGTAAGAATGAATATAATGGCAAAAAGCAATTGAAATATTAAATTAAAATACAATACAATTATAATAGCATCCTTCATAATAAAAGAGTGATATGCAAATTGACCATACTTCCACTATACCCACAAGCTACACCCACTAGCCAATCACGAGCAAATATGCAAATAGATACAACCAAAATGGCTGAGGCTACAGAGAGCAGGAGGGAGGCTTGGGTTTCCCTGGCAATAGAGGAAGCCAAGCTTTCCAATTGCCCTTGCTGGCCTAAGCCTCCACTCAAGACTACAAAGTTTCAATTATAGAAGGTAAACAAATCCAAACAGAAATGGCAGCAGCTACGGAACTGGAAAGAGCAAGAGACTATGGTTTCTCCCAGCGATGGAGGAAGCCAAGATTCTGTATCCCTGGCCTGCCTTGGCCTCTGCTCCAGGGTACAAAGTTTCAATTATAGAAGATACATAAATTCCAACAGAAATGGCTGCCACCATGGAGCAGTCAGGATGCTTGGCTCCACTCCAGGCTACAAAGTTTCAATTGTAGAAGATAAATTAGTCCCAGATCCCAAGGCCTCCACTTGGGTCGCCAGGGGGCATGGTCGGCCTTCAAACCACCACAGGCTCCTTGCCCAGGCAGTCCCATGCCCCAAGTGAACCTCCACCCTGATCTGGGACACCCTTCAGGGCAAACCAGTTGGCCCTCACCCATGCACCAGGCCTCTATCCTATCTAATAAAAGAGTAATGTGCAAATTGACCATCACTCTAACACACAAGATGGCTGTCCCCATGTGGTCAAAGATCCTGCCCTCATGTGGACACAAGTTGGCCACCACAAGATTGCCAGCAGGAAAGGGCAGTTGGGAGGGACCAGGCCTGCAGGGGAGGGCAGTTAGGGGTGACCAGGCTGGCAGAGGAGGGAAGTTGGGAATGACCGGACCTGCAGGGAAGAGCAGTTGGGGGTACCCAGCCTGCAGTGGACAGTAGTTAGGGGCAATCAGGCTGGCAGGAGAGCACTTAGGCATCAATTAGGCTGGCAGGAGAGTAGTTGGGGGGTGATCAGGCTGGCAGGCAGAAACAGAAACAATCAGGAAGGCATGTAGGTGAGCAGTTGGGAACCAGCAGTACTGGATTGTGAAAGGGATTCCAGATTGGAGAGGGTGCAGGCTAGGCTGAGGGACAGCTCCCTCACCTCCGTGCATGAATTTATATAATAATATTTTATAAATAAACTAATTGTAAAACATGCAATATGTTTTAAGAACTGACAACAAAAACATTTTTTTGAATACATTTTTAATGATTTCAGAGAGGAAGGGAGAGGAAAAGAGAGAAATAGAAACATCAATGATGAGAGAGAATCATTGATCAGCTGCCTCCTGCATACCCCCCAACAAGGATCAGCCTGTCACAGGGCCATGTGCCCTGACCTGGAATCTAACCATGACCTCATGGTTTTGAGGTTGATGGTCAACCCCTGAGCCATCCTGGCTGACCCAAAAACATTTCTAAGGAAAATTAATAGCAAAATAAATTATGTTCATGTCTTAGAAGGATCAGCATCATTAAAATATTTTCTTAAGTTATTCAAAAATTTCAAAGCACCCATACAAAAATCATTAATGAAATCTCAAATTACTTCAGAGTTGGGAAGGACCTAGCATAGTCAGAACAATAGTAAAACCAACCATGAATTTAGAGGACATTTGCAGTCTAATTTCAAGAATCATTTTATACCTTCATTAATCAAAATATTGTGTTATTGATATAGGAATAGACAAAGAACAATGGAATAAAGTCTATACATAGTACGCTATAGTTAATACACACATATAGATAACTAGTAAGATAGGCGTCAAGATAGTCCAATGGAAAACATAAAATATGATATATATCAAAGTTATTTTCAGATTAATTATATATAAATGTAAACCTTTTATAATCACAAAATTTCTATGAGAAAACAGAGGAAAAAAACTTAATATTCTTGAAAACACAAACCACAGCCTGAGAGAAAATATTAGTTATGCATCTCTTTGACAAAGAAAATATTAGTTATGCATCTCTTTGAATTGTATTTAAAATGCATAAAGAAATATCAAAGGTGGGGGGGATGGGTAGTAAAGTCTACATGAATTTCTAATAATATGGAAATGTATTAAATATTATTAGTCACCAGGGAATTACAAATTTAAACTGCAATGAATTATAGTCTAAAACAAAAAGTAAAAATTATCAACATAAACTCCCTCATACTACACTGGCCTATAAAATTTTCAACCATTTTGGAAAAATATCTGATAGTATTTAATAAAGTGAATCATATACCCACACCATGATGTAGCTAGATATTTAGTAAAGAAAAAAGAAAAAAATGTCCCTAAAATTAATTGCATAGAATTTTTAGAGAACTTGTAATTAATAACGTAAAATTGTAAACTATCAAATGTCTATTAACAGGAAAATGGATAAATTATAATAGATTTGTTAAATTTAATACTGTAGTACATTCATCAATGAATTATAGATAATTCAACTTAGATGAATCTGAATAATATCCCAGTGAGCATAAGAAGCCTGATACAAAAGAGTACATACCATATGATGCCAATTTTATGAGGTTTAGGAAAAGGGCAGATTTTTCTATGAGATAGAAATAAAAACATAGATTGCTTATGCAGAATAGAGCTTGTTAGAAAGCGGTCATAAAGACCCTGGTGACTATGGAACTTTTCTATCTCTTGATTTGGTTATTAGTTGCATAGTATATATCAGCGATTTTCAACCTTTTTCATCTTCTTGCACACAAAAACTAATTACTAAATTTATGTAGCACAACATAAAAATATTTTTTGATGATCTGACCAAAACAAGGAATACTTTTGATTGGTTTACCAATGAAAATAAGATAATTGTTGTACTTACCTACTCTTTTTGCTTCAGAGTGATTATTAATAAAAGCTGGTGCTTATACTTGTATAGAGTATAAAGATTTATGGTATCATGAATTAACCAATCAGACACAACCTTATTATGCCAGGTAACCAATAAGATACAACTCTATTATATGACCAATAAATTTATGGCTCCAAACAGGGCATTCACACCTGATGGCTACTGTGTAATTTGAAATTCTAAAGGAAAAGAGGCCAGGTATTGCGTGTTTCAAAATGTATTGCAGAATACCAGTTGAAAACCACTGGTGTATACATGCACCAAAACTCATCATAATAAACTCTTAAGAGCTGTGATTTTTACTGTATGTAATTTTAACCTCAATTTACAAATATTTTTTGAATACAAAATGGTAA
This sequence comes from Pipistrellus hanaki, assembly GCF_964339955.1. Lineage (NCBI taxonomy): Eukaryota > Metazoa > Chordata > Mammalia > Chiroptera > Vespertilionidae > Pipistrellus > Pipistrellus hanaki. The sequence goes on from NC_140505.1 coordinate 116,339,369, forward strand.
ATTTTAGCAGGTGGTTTTCTATTTGAGTTTTTCATTTTCTGATATAGCACCAATGTTATGCATTCTCCAAAAGTAATGTTACATTTATTTAGAGATTGATACTTACATATTTTGCAACTTGCATATTTTGCATGCAGGATAACAGTGCTTATGACAACTGTGAGCTATTTCATAAAATACCCGTTTCATAACTGGGAATGCAAACTTTATGAAGGAAGGCATTTTAAAACATATTTTGTTTATACAATATATCTCCAATGACCTACAACAGACACAGATATACGATAAATACATTAAACTGATAATGAATGACAGGATGATGAAATTAAATGTGACTTGGAAAAAAATTTTAATACAAAATTATGTAGCATCATTGCTAAATTCAGAACACACAGATTGTTTAGGAAAAAAAGTATCTTCCTTTCCTAAATTATGCCTTAAAATTTATCATCTCTATTACAATCCTGCAATCTCCTGGCTCCTCTTTTTCTCTTGCTTCAACCTCCTGCTGCCTCTCTGCTTCAGCTCCCTTCTGCCATCAAGTCATAAGCCTTTAAGGTCCAGCTGCTTTTCATTGCTCCCCTATTGCTAAAGTTCTCACAAGCATTTTCCCTCTTCTGTTAATATATTTCCTATTGGCGTATCAAAAGTGATAGCCACATGAAGAAGAAAAATGTGGAGACACAGTAGCAGCAGTCTATCAGGAAGTTTTAATCCTGAATAACTTTTGAAAGAGATCAGTTTGGTATGATAAAGATATAAGCATTATGAGCAAGGCTATTAAATTGCTCAATAATGTATTTCACACGGATGGCATCTGTTCTTTGAAAATCTCAGTGAAGTAAAATGAGCAGATTCTGGCACAGAATGAGTACTTTCTGCACGTCTTTGTCTATTGTTGAGCCATGTGTGATACCCAAACTTACAAAAGTCCAATATTCATGGTGGCATGCTCTGTACTGTATCTTTGGTGCCTTAGAAACAGGAAATTTCAACCTGAGACTGAACTGAACATGTGCTGGTGTGCTGAACATGTATTACGAGGAAACAAGTGGGTGATGTTAAAGCTATCACTCAGAGGAGATACTCTTAAATCATGACTGTGTCATAAAAACAGCCCATTCTGAACCACCATTCCTAATCAAAGTATACGTTCTACCCACTAGAAAGTCTCAACTGATAAAAATTTATAAACTACTACTCAAGATGACTCAACAATACCCCAGTAAAATGAATAGAACTGATGGAATAGAGATAAATTTCCATGTATATGAACAATTAAAACATGAGAATGATATATCACTCAAATCGATCAAAATAAGTTTCCTAATACACTCATATAAAAAGAAATAAGGCTTAATAACTATAGATAATGCTATTTTTTTTAAAGGAAAAGACAAACCAGAAACTCAAATCCCATGGTCATGTAAAACAGAAAGTAAGATTAGAATGATATTTATTTGATGCTTTGTAATAAAGTTGATATTATTAAAAAAAAAAGTGACTCAATGGCATTTAGATATTACTAATAAATAGAAGCAATTTTCTTTGCAAGATTTTGTGATGTATTATGTATTTATACATCCACTTAGATTGTACAATCTAGTTAAATGCTTATTGGTTGGCTACTAATGTATTATACTGACAACATATTAAAAACTTTATGTTTTAAAATATTTTATTAAACATAAATTCATTAGCCAGTGTCTGAATATCCCTTACTTAAAATGAAGTTTCTCATAAAATCCTAATCTTATTTAAATGAAACATATGAAGCTTCACAGTTTCCATTTACTGAGTTGTTTATTCTAACAACTAGAGGTCTGGTGCACAGATTCTAAAAACTAGAGACACCAGTGGGGTGCCTCAATCCGGCCTGCACCTTCTCCCAATGTCAGGCAGTCAGGGAGGAGCCTGAGCTTGGGCAGGTGCTGTGCCACTCCTGCTCACTACCTGCCACTGCTGCTGCTGGTAGTGTGCTGCTGCAGAGGCAGGAGATGCTTGTGCTGCCAGCTGCAGCTGTGCTCACCAGCTGTGAGCCCAGCGTCTGGAACTTGTCAGTCAGCTGAGCTGTGCTCCCTCTGTGGGATTGCACTGACCACCAAGGGACAGCTCCTGCATTGAGTGTCTGCCCCCTGGTGGTCAATGCACATCATAGCGACTGGTCATTTGGTCTCTTAGGCTTATAGATGATATATATAGATATATAGATATATAGATATAGATGATATAGATATAGATATAGATATAAATATAGATATTTTAATTTACCTATTTTTGTTTTTTTCTATTTAATTGTCAATCAATAAAATATATATTTCTCAAACAATGTAATATTTTAATGTTTATCAGATTTCACTCTTATCCTTATACATTTCAATTGATACTGCAAGGTGTGTTGCCTATGCTTAATGGTAATTCAATTAAGAATTCACCATCTACTTTTTCAGTTAAAATAGACTATAGTAATCCCACCTAAAAATAGTATCACTTATCTATATGATCATCTCTACTTAAAAATAGAGAACTATACCCTTCAAAATATATTTCATAATTATATAAGACTTATGAAAACATACAAATTACATATACTTGATAAAGAAAACTTTTGCAAGATTAAGAGTTGTAAATTAAATAACTTTACTTATGGAATATAAACATACTTGTGCAATCAAATAAAAATATAGATTTTTATTTAATGTGTGTGTGTGCTTAATATATGGAAAATATATATTTTAGAATCATTTAGCTGATGTCATATAAAATTTTGTTATCAATAAAGATTATTGTGTGAATGTTGGTGAAAAACATAAATTACAACCTTAATACATAGGAAAAAAAGTTCTCTTAAACGTGTCACCATCTTTGGTTCTAGATTATACTGACAATAGAATTAAGCACATTGATTTTCTCCTTCGTAGATTTTTATTATCAGTTCCTAATTGTTTGAATGATAACTGCTTGCTTAACTGACAATTTCCTTAATTTGAGCAAAATTGATTAAAACTACTTTATTGTGTTTTGATTAGATAATTTAATCAAATCATTTTACTATTTTGCTTAATGATAATCATTTATATGGACCAAGTGCTAAAGTTTGGACATCTTGAATCATTATATTAAAAATCAACTGAAATGTTTAATGAACTGAATTAATTGGAAACAATTAATAGAACAAATAATTCATTAGAAACAGTTCATAATCTGTCAGACAACTTGTTTAATAAAATAATTAATAGACTTTATCATGGCATTTTTTATTGAGTTATTTGTCACTTAATCAATATTTCACCTTCAGATTTTTTCCAATTCCTGTGTTAGACAAAATCATGATCAATAAACACATATGATCAGATATGCATGCCAAACTCACACATGTAAACTCTTGAAACTATATTGGGATCTTTCTTCTTTAAAGCCTATATATCTGAAAATATTATATAGTTCTAAATATTTTCTCATAATCTTCTTTTATCTTTTGCCCTATGCTTATGGAATGTTTTAGTTCACAGTACAGCTAACAATGGAATCAGTTATGCAGTATAAAATGAAGCTGCTTGGTGATACATGTAAAATAAATGTACAACCGAAAAACATGAAGTACGGGCACTGGAAAAAAATTCCTCACATTAAGTGGGTAATCTGGAATCAAGAGAATGAAAATAAATAGGTGACATTAATTTGAGGAATCCTTATAAAATGCTTCTTTTTTTTAACATTGTTGCAAGCAACTGCTTCTTCTTTATCCTTTTTATGATTTTTGTTGGTTGGCATATATGTGTGTATTTGTGTGTGTAGCTGATATACACACATACATATGCTATTGGTATATATGTGTACTTTGTGTGTGTGCACATGCACTTAGACATATATATAGAAAAAGAGAACTATAGGAGACAGGTTGAAAAGCAAAAATATTTGATACTATCTATTGTAATGCACAGTTCAATCTAATGCATGGTTTCAGATATTTGCTTTCTGTTATAATTGTCAGTTCTCATATATTGATAATTATAGTTAGCTATATTTGTGTATGATAAAGTAGATGTCTTTCAGAAAACATAACCAGTAAATCTTAAATATTTTAATATTTTCACTATCAAAAATACCTGTTGTAAAAATATGAAATTATTATTGTGCTAAGAACTTAAAGATATTAACTCAGAAAATTAATTTAAAATTTTCTTTTATATTTTTAGAATGCCCAAATGCATTAAATATTTTATTTTATTAATATCCTAATGCAATTATTATAATCTAATAAAAATTAACAGGAGAACAAACAGATCATGAAAGCAAATATAAAACCTATTTTTAATTAAATACCTTTTACATTTTTGGAGAACTACTTTGATAGCCAGCAGTTTAAGAACCAAGATCCCGAAGAGAAGGGAACTGTGCTGAGCAGAGACCACGTTCTGTGCCACGTTTCCCTTACTGAGTTGTGCAGAGAGGGAAGTACTAAGAACTTGATCAGAGCTTTGGCATTCTCTTGGGACTAGAAAAGTGAAAATCAGGATTGACATCTACCAGGGCAGCCACAACTTGAGGAGCCAAGAGCTATACAGAAAGAGGAATGCAGAACAGGGAGTATAATAATACTTGGCAAGTTCCTAAGCATTCGCTGATTTTTAAACTTCAGCCAAAATGCTAAGAAGCTGAATGGAGCTTTTGCCAATTTCATGGGCAGGGGAGACAAACATTTAGTTCAGGACCTGCCAAAGAAGATGCTCTGGTAACTACTTTAGGCTTCAACTGGAGTAGAGCAAACCCAAATAATCCTCTTACACAGGCAAAAAAAAGCAGCTCTAATCAGTTCTACCCCAGCCTGATTAAATGAATCTGCCTCTAATCTAAGGCTTGCCAGACATTAGGAAACAAAAACAAACAAACAAAAAAGCCTTTCTGGTTGAAAATAATGGCATTCAAAAAACTTGAAATTATCTTTAAAATTTTTCGCACAGTGTGTTCAACATTCTATCAAAAATTAGCTGATTTATAGAAAGTGGGACTAAATTATTTTTTAAAGAGATTAAAACACAATCCTTATTTGAATTATCATATGTGGATTTTTAAATACCAATGATTTCCCCCCTGGTGTCTGTAATCATTTGTTGGAGGAGGGATGGAGGGGGGACAATGAGGAAATAAGGTCACATATATAATGCCATAATCAATAAATAAAAAAATAATAAAATAATAAAATAAATAAATAAATATCAATAATTAATATGCACAAGCACATGTAAAATAATGTCCGCAGAAAATTAAAATATGTAAAAATTTTAGAATATATAATATCATGTCTTAATATTAAAAGCATAACTTAAGTTTTAGCTAGAGTAAGGGTTAGTAAATAAAAAGAAAGGTCATTAGAAAGTAGAATGAGCCACAGAAAGAAGAAAATACAGAAAGCACAAGAGCATTTTAGAATCATATGTGATGAAAGATGCTGGTATATCTTCTAGATAGCAGAATGAAGGACAGAGAGGAACCAAAAGAGAGAAGGGAAGAAAGGTGATTTCAGGTGACATGAGGCAATCTGAGGGAACAAAAGAAACAAAACAGAAGCAGGAAGTTAGAACCACGGCTGTGGACTTTCCCAAATGACAGGATGACAAGAAGTGTGTACAAATGAAACATCAACTTTCTAAAAGCAAAGACAGAAAGAGTATCTCAGTTTTTAAGAGATGCTCTTTTTCAAAGAACCAATAATGTCACTTACAGCGGACTTTATAGCAAACAGGAGAAGCTAGAAGACAATAGTGTTACTAAACAGCGGAAAAGATTACTGCCAACATAGAATTGTATAACCACTAAAATTTTTCTTTAAGAATTGAAGATATTATACATATATACGTATATGCAGTATCCCAAAAATGTCTACATGCACTTTGCATAGTTATAAAGTCAGTGTTTAGTAAAATGCATTTCATTTTCAACATTGAATTATCAGCTATTAAAGTGTGTATTAATTTTGGGGGGACAATCTGTATAGAAGACATGTTTATTGATTTGTGTTGTTTGTTTGTTTTTAGGGAGAGGGGAAGGGAGGGTGAGAGAGAAGAGAGAGAGAGAGAGAGAGAGAGAGAGAGAGAGAGAGAGAGAGAGAGAGAGAGAGAGATATCAATGTGAGAAAGAAGAGAATCATTGATCAGTTGACTCCCACCATACACACACTGACTGTGATCAAACTTGAAACCTAGGTATGTGCACTGACTGGGAATCGAACCTGTGACCTTTTGGTGCATGGAATGGTGCTCCACAACTGAGCCACACTGGCCAGGGCTATAATAAAAATATATATATTTTTAAATGAGAAGAAAATTTATTATTAGCTATTTCAAATAAAGAGAGTTTTTCTTATAATTGGAAATAATTATAGCTAGAAGCACAAATAAAGAAAGGAATGAATATTGATGAGAAGGGTAAATATACAGAGAATTAAAATGCATTACAATATATCACTGAAGCTATGAAGGTAGAACAAAATGGAAAGGGTAAGTAGTATGGGTCAGTAGAGATAGGGGTTCTATGGTACTTATGTTATTCAAGATGGTAAAATCACCAATTTATATTAAATATGTTAAGTCAAGAAAGTATGTTCTATTTTCTAGGCTAGGAGTGAATGCCCTTAAACCACAGAAAAATAATGAAGACGTAAAATGGAGGAAAGATGTGCCTTTCCTTTCAATAATCCCTGAGATAACAACAATGTGAATATTAATCTTATAGGATTTTCAGATTTCTTGTTCCTATTTCTGCATTTCCCCCCAAATATAATGAAAACTAAATAGAATTAACCAACTGATGAACTGCAATTTGGACATGAACAGTAAAGGTGCCATTAAATGTCTTTCAGAATCAGAGTTGCAACCAAATGAAATCCTATGAGAATCCAGCATTTAGTTTTTCTTTTTAATTCCTTAAAATCTATCTTTACTATGGAAAGTACTACTGAAATGTGTTAAGCATGTAAAAGATCATGGATTGAATAGATGCAAGCTATAGAGAAGGAGAAGCTGAAATTCTTTTTGAAGATCACTACATGGCACTGTCAGAAGGAGCACAGGCTGGCTGCCTGAATGCACTCTCTTTCCCTGAACACAAAGAATGGCTTTGGGGAAAATACAAAAGGACCCGGAAAGCAGGCGACAAATGCTTTCCCACAGCTAACTACTCTATTTGGTTCTTCATTTTCAAAGAAAAGAATAGGATATATTATTTCAAATGTGGGATTTGCATATGAAGGTGTTTTCAAGTGTTATATATTTTTTTTTTATTTATTTTTTACATATTTTCTTGATTTTTTTTTATTGCCCCCCTCTCTCCCTCCCACACATCCCCTCCCTCCCCATAGTTTTATGTCCATTGGTTGTACTTATATGCATTTATACAAGTCCTTCGGTTGATCTATTATCTCCCCCTGATATCCCTACCCTCCCCACTGTAATTATATTTTTTAAGAAAAAAATATTCAGTGGACTTTCATTTTCTACTTACTCTAAGAATGTTAAGACGGTTAAGGCAATCCTTAAATTAGAAACTATATTGCAAGATGTTTTAGTGTCTTTTGATTATCTGCTTTTCCAAGTATTCCTTGTTCTCACTCTCACAATACTAATTTCCCTTTGTGTGTTTTTACAGCTTATTACATTTTTTCAGGTGGCAGGCTACTGTAATTTGTTATTGCATAGGAAGGACTGCAGTTTGGAAATAAATATATCACACCCTTAGGAATTTCAGTTACTTTCATACATTATTTATATTTAAATCATTTTTGATATTTCAATATTGACAAAATATGATAAAATAATTTTATAAGAAACCAAAACAATTTTGTCATACCAAGTCGCTCTACAATGGGTTGAGAAATTGAAGTTGAGTAATGATGTGGGAAGTCTGGCATTCTTTATGGAGCATTATTTCCAAATATAAAAGACAGCTAAAATCACCCCTACATATAGAAATAGAGAAGCATTAGTCTTAATTGAAAAGGGAAAATATTGAAATCATTATCAGACTCAAGTTTTGTTTCCACATAAAACCTATTAGGTCCTATTCAGTCACCCAAACCTAACTTTTAAAAAAATTATATTCTTTAAAATTTATTTGAAAGTCATTTACTTATAAATGTATTGTATATGTATAATTTATATTTTAATAATTGTTTTAATATTCGTTAAATAATTTCACTATAAGAAAGTTTTAGTGACTTTTTTCCTTTCAGAATATTTAAGTGGATGAAAAATCTGTGTCCTTTGCTCTTTTATCTGGCAGTGGGATTTTAAAATTATTTTAGTTAATGAATAACCTATAGAGCAATATATTGAACTGCACAAATCATGTTTCAAATGTCTCAAATGTTGTATCTGAAACAGAGTATAGAAAAAAATGATTTTTCTTCTTAGTAGAATTGGAGGTTATACAATTTATTTCTTTGAACGTTCAGATTCCCTGGGGTATTCCTATAATACACGTTTATGCATTCTATCTCCAGCTTCTGGAGAATGGAAGTAGTGCCTGACAATCTATAGACCAAATTAGCACTGCAGAGACCGACTGGGCATGACCCTCCTGTTGGGCCGTTTCCCCTCTTCTTGTGTTTATGTTCCATATGCTGCGCCATGCTTGCCCACAGGCAAGGGAGATAGAATGTTTATACTCCTGAGGGAATTTTAAGTGCTGTTACAAAGATATATATATTTTGTAGTCACCAAATATCGCAATGTACACAACTTCCAGACTTATTTACCCCAGTAGAACATCTTCTGTATGTCTGAGTGGACAACTTAAATTCCATTCTCAGAAAATCTCTGACATTTCCAATAATTGTTATTTTGTTTAGTTGTTTCATACACCTTTTTGGGAAACAAACAAACAAAAAAATCGCTTATCCATTGTAACTTGAACAGAAAAGAGAAATCCAACCTTTTGCTTACCCATAGAAATGAACTTCAACATGGGGAGGTCCAAGAGGTTCTTATCTCAGCAGGCTGTATGTCTCATCTGCCATCGCAGGATCCGTGGCGGTGGAATGCTTTGATTACCTCATTTTGGGACCATCAGAAAAAATTTATTTTGATATGGCAAATATGTTTTCTCCTAATTTAATAATATGCTTTAGATTTCTGGAGGTCTTTCTTAAGTTGTATGAAATATTCTTAATGACATGCAACTTAGACAAATAACATCCTTTTAATATTTTCAAACTTAGAATCCTAAAAAAAATGACACTTAATTTGCAGGAAAATACAATGTCTAGGGTCAAAGTTGTAATACTCTGTCTCAGTACAACAATTTTTTGGTGCCCATAATAGATTATCTTAAGAAAAAAAAGGTATTATATAGCATTCTAGAAAAGACAAATCTATAGGAATGATAATCATATCAGTGGTTCTCAGGACATAGAGGGTATTAGAAAAGGACTAAAATAGGTAATAAAACATCCTTTTGAACAATGGAACTATTCTTTATTTTGATTGTGGTGGTTGTTATAAAACTGAAAACATTTGTCAAATTCACTGAATTATATATCTAAAAAGGATGGATTTTTACTACATATAAATATTACCTCATTGCCCTAGCTTGGAGGCATAGTTGGTTGGAATAGCATGCCACACACCAAAAGGCTGGAGAAGGACTGCAAAGGGGCTCCAGGGCATGTTCGGCTCATCTCGCCCTGTCCCAAGCGTCCAGACCCCAATAGCATGCTAACCTACTGGTTGAAGTGTATGCCCCCTGGTGGTCAGTGTGAGTCATGGAGACTGGTCAAATGGTCAAACAGTCTGACACTTAGCATTGGCTTTTATTATATAAAAACACATCTATATCTATATCTATATCATCTATATTTATACCTATATCTATATCTAACCATCTATATCTATATATCTATATATCTGGTAATATATATATGTATATATATATGTGTGTGTATATATATATATATATATATATATATATACATACTTTATGGAGTTAAAATAGTACCATATTAGGGAGAATATTCAGGATAATTTTAATTATATGAATTAGACTGGCATATGGATTAAAATTTTTCAACATGAAATTCCTTGTGGTACAATTAAGTATGAAGAGTGTCATTCCCACTTTTAATGATATTCAAACAGTGGTTGTTAAACTCTAAAAGTGTATGATCTAAGCTAGTGATACATAAGATCATTGATATTAGAGAATATAGGAATATAATTAGAATGTTGAAAATGGTTTAAAACGTCTCTTCCAATGGAAAAAGAATTCATAACACATCAGAATTAATTAAACATATTAAATGCTGAAAAAAGATACATTGCTTTTATTTGATACACATAAAAAAGTGGAGCAAATTTTAAAAACGGCTTTGTTACTAAGATTTCTGCCACAATCTATTGCTCAGTTTGTCATAGTTTAGCTAATTCTAGCATTCATGATAAAAGTGATATTAGTCATGATATAATTTTTATTAATTTTAAATTTGGATGATATTGGTTAATAAAATTGCCCTGGCTGATGTTGGCTCAGGTAGTTGGAATGTCATCCCATGCATCAAAAGGTCGCAGGTTCAATCCCAAGTCAGGGCACATACCTAGGTTGTAGGTTTGATCCTTGGTCAGGGCAGCTAGAGTAAGCAACCAACCCATGTTTCTCTCTCTCAAAATAATAACAATAACAATAATAATCATAATAATATGGGTTTCTGATGTACAATTCTACAATATACCAACTGTACATTATATGGTATGTAAAGCACTCCAGGTCAAGTCTCCTTCTTGGCAATCAGATGTAGAATTGTTTAGATCAATTGTTAAAATTTGCATTACATAGGTGAATATATGTAGGACTCAGAAAGCATGCATTATCTGATAAAGTCCATGAAAAATTTGTACATATTAACTAATATGATTATTTATCTATGATATAGTTTAATGTGCTAATTGACTTTTTTCCTGTTGAATTTTGTTCAAGTGTTGCCATTTTCTTATCTCAAAGTTAGTACCATAACTCCAGTCTCCTCCAAACCTTATATTGATATCTGTATCAAGCCAGAATTGGGTAGCTACTTCTGGTGAGGCAAGGTAGGTTTTCAGTTACTGTCAAAACAGCCTTCAACCTAGAAAAATATATTCTGGGGATGTGAAGGGTACAGTATTTGAAAAATAAGAAAACAGTTTGGGTCTAAGGATCCAGAAGAAAACCAGAGCAGTATGATGGCAGAGGTGGGATCATAAAGGCCAGAGCAGATTAAGGGTTTGGTGAAGAAGACAGGACCCTATGAGTTTGTTAAGCTAGGCATTGCTGAGAGTCATCCTGGCTCACAAAAATGAAACAGTTTGGAACATCAATAGCAATGTAATGACAAGCTAGCCTTAATGTTAATTCAAGCATCTTAATATGAATTTAATGGTTTTAAAACAAGAGTTTTGCATGTTTTTCTCTCTGGGCCCAAATCTAATGACAGGCCACCATCTGCTTAAGTAATCCCCACCAGGGGAGTGGAGCAGGCATTTCTGATGTAGGGAGAGCAGTCTGAGAGGGGAATTTCTGCTAAAGTCGCTTAGCTATAAATGAAAACAGTAACATTAAAAATGTGATGAATAAACAAAATGTGGTAGAGCAAGAAATGTTAGTTTAATCTTCTGAGGATAGTAAAAGCAAGAAGGAGGGAAAAGTCAACATTCTGCTCTTAATCAAATTCTCAGCATAACTGTGAATACATATGCCCTCAACCAAGGACTGCAGAGATTACAAATGTTCTCCCTAGCCAACATGCTCTATGCAAATTGTCAATTTAATCTTCTTCCCCCTAACGTATTTACTGTGCTTACACTTTATTTTCATATTCTCAAATCAATTTAAGTAGATATGAAATTCTTATTCAATGATAAATATAAGCAAAGTTCCTTCTACATTATTAGTAGCAAATGAATATATTTTTAAAAAATGGTTTCTCTTAATAGGCTGGAATTATTGTTTAATATTAAATAATAAATCTCAGTCTAGTGTGATTATTATAAGAATCTGTCCTTATAGGCATGAGAATTAAAGGCAAAAATATAGATATAAATGATTATTTGAAAGAGACATATCCCAAACTATATTATATTAGGGACAGAAATAATATGCTTTTGCAAATCTTTTTTGCATTGTTTTAATTATTTAAAGACTATATTTTTCCAAATAAATATTTTTTCATGTTATCTATAATAATAGAAAGCTAATATACAAATGATTGGCACACCCTCACACCATAATGACTGATCAGCAGAAGGCTGCATCCCAGTCTGGGACCAGCCAGGAATGTGACTGATGCTATGTCCCAGTGAGGTGATTGAGACTGTGTTCCCACCTGACACCATCCAGGGACATGATGCACTGCTGGTGGGGCTTGATGGGGATGGTGCTGGCCAGGTCTAGACTTTGCCCAATGGGGATGGGGCCAGCCAGGCCTGGGTCTTGTGTGATTTTGAGGCATGCAACAGGTGGGTAGACACTTGACTCTGGGTCCCATGGCAAGCCCCAGACTCAGGAAGGAGGAGGAAGCCGGATACACACATCCAGGATCCACACAGCAGAGTTGTGGCAATTAAGGTCAATCAGGCCAGCAGGGGAGAGCAGTTAGGGGCAATCAGGCTGTCAGGGGAGCAGTTAGAGGCATTAGGCCTTCAGACAGAAGGAGTTAAGGGTTATCAGGCAGGCAGACAGGCGAGCAGTAAGGAGCCAGCAATCCCAGATTGCAAGAAGAATATCCAACTGCTGGTTTAGGCCCAATCCCACAGGGGTCCCGAATTGGAGAGGATGCAGGCTGGGCTAAGGAACTGCCCCCTACCCCCAAAGCACAAATTTCATGCACAAGGCCTCTAGTATTAAATATTAGGATGCTACTGACATAATGAAGAAACATTTTACTTTTATGAATTCTAAATGCCTAAAGAGTTTATGTCCAATCACTATTTTGGGGGTTTGAGGGAGACCTAATATTCATTAGATTAAGTCTGTTCCAATTTGTAGGTGTACTTGAATTTCTCTGCATGCATAAAATAGTTCCTTTTCAACATGTTTTTTAATGTACACATTGGTTTGTCTTTTATTATTTTGTTAAAGGTATATGTTTCTATTTCCAATAAAAAAAATAAAGTATCATGGGTTAGCCCCGGCCACTGTGGCTCAGTTGGTTAAGTGTTATCTCATGCCCAAAAAGGTCATCAATTGCAGTCTTGGTCAGGGCACATGCCCAGTTTACAGGTTCAATGGGAGGCAACTAATCAATGTATCTCTCTCACATGGATGTTTCTCTCTCTCCCTCTCCCTTCCCTTCTATAATCAATAAAAATATATTTTAAAAGATCATGGACTACTTATACAGTATTTTTAAATTTCTAAAAATGTTTTTATTGATTTAATAAAATAGCACGGTTTGTTCTTACAGGGTTTCTTAAGTTTTAAAATGTTTTTATTGGTTTTAGAGAGAAAGGGAGAGGGAGAAAGAGATAAACACAACTATCGGCCCTAGATGATGTTGCTCAGGTGGTTGAGCATCATCCTGTGCACCAAGCGGTTGACAATTATTTCCCAGTCAGGGCACATGCCCAGGTTGTGGGCTTAATCCCCAGTGAGGAGCATGCAGGAGGCAGTTGATCAATGTTTCTCTCTCCCCCGTCCCCTCTTTCTTTAAAAAACAGACAAACAAAAAACCCTCCATCTGCATGCCCCCCAGTAGGATTGATCCTGAAACCCTGGCATGAGTCCCGACCGAAATTGAACAAGTGGCCTCTTGGTCCATGGGATGATGCTCAGCCAGCTAAACCACAACTAGAACACTTGTACACTGTTTCTGAGAACATAAATTTAGTAAAGCCATTATCGAAAATGGTATGGATTTCCTCAAAAAATTCAAAATAGAACTACCATATGATTCAGCAATACCACTTTTGGATATACAGTATATATGAAAGAAATAAAATCTGAATATCATAGTGATACCTGTGCATCCATGTTCATGCAGCATTATTCACAATATCCAAAACATGGAAACAATGTAAGTGTATATCACTGGATGAATGGATAAAGCAAGTGTTATTGTACACAAGCATAAAGGTTACTATGTGAGGTGATGTATGTGCTAATTAGCTTAAGTGTGGCAATCACTTCACAATGTCTACATATATCAAATCATCATATTTTACATCTTAAGTATATACAAATTTTATCTGGCAATTATACCTCAATAAAACTAGGGAAAAATATAATGGGACTAGCCAGTGGAATTAATCTCATTGTGATATCTACCACCATACTGAGTACAGTATTATGGTTGCTCTTTCTAATTAGGCTGCCCAATTATGTCTCCTATCTTCCACCAACTTTTTCCATTCTGTTGGTGAGAATTCTTCAATACAGGCATCTTCTTGCTGGAACCTATACTTGACAAAGGTATCTTGGAAGAACTGTAGGTTGTTTTTATTGAATAGTAAGCTGGTATGCTTACCCAAATTTAACCAACCACACTGCATGGGATGGAGCAGAAATGATGGAATAGTAAATGGATCAGACATACTATATGCTGCATCTCTGCTTGTAAAATCACAGCAAGGCTTGTGTCACATTTTAAGTTCTCAATGCATATCCCTTAATTTAATGTAATAATGAACAGTTAATCTAAACATTATTTCTCTTACCACTTCAGTACACACTAAGAAAAATAAAAAGAGCAAAAGTATTTTACCGCAAAAAAAGATTATATAGGATCTAATATATAATTTAACAAGTACTTAGTCATTGTTAAAATTCAGACACACAAGAATACATCCTTATTTATAAAAAATAAGAATAGCTTTAAAAGAGCTTTAGAAGAGAAAACTACCAAGAATACTATTAATGAATAGACATACTTTCACTTACTTTTCAATATTATTTTTCAATGACTGGCATATTCATTTTCTTACTTTATGGTAAATATTTGTAGAGCTGAAATGTCAGACACATTTCTGAATATACAAAGAAATAATATGAGGAACTCATAAGAATAGTATGAAAATCAGAAAAAAAGTGCTAGTTACAGTTTGGTAGGTATAATAAAAAGTCAGGCACAGGTACTGTCTAACCTATAAATTAAAAAAAAATAGTTTGGGAATGCTTTCAAACTAAAACTATGTTTGAATTAACTCTGGAATATGAGCATTAGTAAGCCAGTAGACAAGGTTGCAGAACAATAGAGTAGTAAAATAAAGAATGTTTCAGAAAACATGGACATATGACCCTTTATGCAAATACAAAAGAGATTACAGTATTTAAGCCTTCATAGAAAATAGATAAATTAAAAATATGAGGGATCAGTTTTGAAAAAGAAGTACATGAAAAAGAAGTCATAGACAACATTTTAGGTCACATTAAAGCAATAGTTCTCAAAGTATGGTGCCAAGATCAGTATCACTAGAAATTTGGTAGAAAGACCAATTGTCAAGGCCCACTTAAAAATGCTGATTAGAAACTCTGAGATAGGGTCCTGGGAAGCTTTTAATTTGTTTTAATTTTATTTTTAAACAAGCTCTTTAGATCCTAATGCACATTAAAGTTTGAGAACTTATCATACATTATGGTATTTATCAGACATTATGAAGCCAGGCATCTACAAAGCTCAGAGAAAAGCCTGAATAGTCCTTTAAAATAATTTACTGGCAGATTCTTTGGAAAGAGACATGAATAAAAACAAGAAGATGGATTTAATAACATGCTAGAGAAACCTGATAAGGTTCTCAACATACTAAATATGGTGATATAAAGTGTGGTTCAAATTTAAGAGACATTTGGGGTGTAAAATTGAGATATGAACAAAAGGATATTGAAGCATAAAGATACAGTAAAAGGCTGAATCTTGATTGATTTTGAGTTTTCTAGCATTGTGTACTAAGGAAAGCAATCATATTAGACAAAAAAGTACTTAATATGCTGCCAAGTGCTATTTGTATATATTATTATTTTATTTGACTTATTTATGAGGTCTTTATTTAAAAACATAATTATACTAAATTTTGCATATTCTTTATTTGGTTTAAGCCAAATATATCTACAATAATTAAAGTGAAAACTGGGTTTCCTATTTATAATTAGGGAATTACAATATATAGAGTAAATTGTACTTACCAGATGATATATCTTGGAATTATTTTTTGAAATATTAAATTTATTGCTTTTATACAACTAATTTAAATTACCAAGTAGTTAAGTTGTTAATATTCTTTTTAAGTTAGTATAATAACATGAATTCCAAGCTTATTATAGAAAATAAGCATGAGAATCAGACAATGCATTTTCTTTTTCTTTTATATCTTATTTCTAAAATAGCAAATTCATTCTCATTTTTCAATGTTTTAAAATCAATGATAGCATTTTTATTCTAAGATAGAGTTATATAAAGCTTATTTCAATACCTTTCATCAGGAATGTTCAGGTTATAAGAATTACTAACACTTGCACAGTATGTAAAGCCACATTCTTGAGCCATAGAACTAGAAGAAATGAAGAGCAGAAACGTGTGTGTGTGGGCGTGTGTGCACGCACGTGAGCATGTTTGAGTTTTTAAATTTATCTTTATTGCTGAAAGTGTTAGAGATGTCCTCCTTTTTCCCCATTGACCCTTTCTAGCCCACCCCTTCTCTCCTCCCTAGGCCTTTGCCATACTATTGTCTGTGTCCACAGGTTGCATGTATGCATTCAAGTTCTTCAGTTTATTTCTTCAAACCCAGCTGCCATTTCCACCTTTCCATCCCATTCATCAGACAAGCATCACATGATCTTACTCAAATGTGGACTCTAAAGAACAAAATAAAGTGATAAACAAAATAGACCCAGAATCATAGAAGGAACAGAATCTTAAGGACAGTTTGGTTTTAACAATGGGGGAAGAGGCACAAGTCAAAGTTGATATATATCTAGTGACATCTCACTAATTACTGTAAGAATGCCATACATTATCTTATTTAAACTTACAATTAAGTATGCATTAGGAGGCAGTATTTATTGTTTAGATTTTTAGATGACAAAAGTTTAAGATTTAAGTAACTTATTCAATTCACTGAATTAGTAAGATAAAATAGCACCAGAACTGATATCCAGAAGTGTCTCCTTCTGGGTTCTGAACTTTTCTTTTTTTAAAAAAATATATGAATTTATAGATTTCAGAGAGGAAGGGAGAAAGATAGAAACATCATTCTGCACACCCAGTACTGGGAATCCAACCAGCAACCCTGGCATATGCCCTGACTGGAAATCCTGGTTCATAGGACAACACTCAACCACTGAGGAACACTGCCTGGGCTTTTTTTTTTTTTTTTTCCCCACTGTTTCTTCCTTTCTTTCTTTCTTTCTTTCTTTCTTTCTTTCTTTCTTTCTTTCTTTCTTTCTTTCTTTCTTTCTTTCTTTCTTTCTTTCTTTCTTTCTTTCTTTCTTTCTTTCTTCCTTCCTTCCTTCCTTCCTTCCTTCCTTCCTTCCTTCCTTCCTTCCTTCCTTCTTTCTTTCTTTTCTTTCTTTCTTTCTTTCTTTCTTTCTTTCTTTCTTTCTTTCTTTCTTTCTTAATATTTTCTACTTTGTAAAAAAATAAGACAGAAAAGAAATGACTTGGCAAGTACATAAAGAATAAGGCAAATCCAGTAATAATGAAACAAAAGATATAGAAATATCCAAAACGAAAATGAACTTACTGTTAGTTTTTTTTTTTTTTTTTTTTTTTTTTGTGTGTGTGTGTGTGTGTGTGTGTGTTGATGAGAATAGCAAACTTTGATTTTTATTATTAAAAAAAGGTCATGGCATTTGGGGTGTCCATTAAATATTATACAACTGGCTATTTTCTTTTTTGTATATGAATGTGACAATGTAGCTCTAGCTAAAAACACACATAAATAATTATTTATTGGAGACAAAAAGTTATATCACAGTACAAGCAAACAAAATCACAAA
The DNA here is from genome assembly GCF_964339955.1 of Pipistrellus hanaki. Lineage (NCBI taxonomy): Eukaryota > Metazoa > Chordata > Mammalia > Chiroptera > Vespertilionidae > Pipistrellus > Pipistrellus hanaki. The sequence continues at coordinate 116,357,324 of NC_140505.1, forward strand.
GAAGGGAAAAGACCAATTTAACATCAAAGATTATACATATAGTGCAAAAATAAAATGTAGAGAAGTCATAAATAGGAAAAGAGCACAGATAAATATTAATGAAACCCCTCTTTGTATGTTTTCAATTTTCCAGGGTATCTGTGAGAAATATTTATCCAATTATATACATCATCCCATATTTATATAAAATAATGCAAAACATATATTAACATATTCTTTTCAAATTACTAGTAAAATATTCTACCATATAGAAGTAGCACTGTGAAAGGTCAAACAAAATATTGGATTGCTATGTTGTGCAAAAATGTACTGTTAGAAGTGAAATGAGATATACTTATAATTGTGTAAAATATTGTAGCTCACTGTGAACAATTTCTGCTTCTTTTGCATGTTACTTTTTAAAGTAACAACATTTTTTTAATAAAAATAAGTAGCTAATTGGAATAGTTGTAGATAATTATTCTATTTTGGGCATTACTGCTTGAGGTATATATGATAATAATCATAAAACTTACATCAGCATTCCTAAAAAATATTCTGCTAATGTAGTAAATTGATGTGAAAGTCAATCATATCGTTTTAGTGATATTCAGAATACATAAAAGTTCGCATATAATAAATTTCGTTACCCAATATAAAAGTTGCTGATACAGAGTTACACTAAGTGTTCATAGTAATAAAAATCACTATTAGGCAAGGAGTAACAGTAAGCTCTTCTAAGAAATATATGAATTCCTGTTTAGGTTATTCACTCCCTTATATTAAGGAATTTACTACCATGATTGCAATTTATCCTAGCCTAAACCGGAAATCTCTTGCAGAACATTAATGTAGATTTTGTAGCCACCATTTTTCTCTGTGACAGTTTCATGTTCAAAATTGTATGCATGATCCTCCCTGCATATAATTTTATGATTATATTTTAAAATTTAATGACTCCATAATTTTCTACCTGGAAAAGTCATCAAAATAAAGCTCTAATTATTTTAATAAACTGAATCATTAGTATTAATTATTGAAAAGCTATTTAGATTACATTGAACCAGAAAACCTGGGTTTGGGACTATGAACATCATTGCAGGTGATCTCATTTTCATTTGCTTTATCACCACTAAGCTAAGAGAAAATAAATATTTCCAAAAATCAAATAATTCCTAATCATTAAAAAAAATGTGATCTATAGTATATATGGGGGAGGTCTTTTTGTTCTAAGCTTTATAGCTTTGCAAGATGGATATTTCTATTTATAAAACAATTTGGTTCCTATGTGAATCTATTCTCATTGCTGGATGTGGAGTACATCAAGAACTAGGGTTGAGAAATACCCTAGAAATTCAGATTCATTCATTTAGCAAAAATTTATGAAATTTCAACAATATTAGACTGAGATATGCAGATCAAAATGATTACTGAAATTCATCTTCCTAAGAGAAATTTCTATATTATGATTATTGCCCATTGTGAGTGTTTGAAGCAGCACAATAAAGACTAGTCTGCAAGAAAAAGGGTCCTGGATTCTAATCCCTAGCTACAATATCAATAATTGAACAGGCATTTAGTTTATCTTTACCTCAGATTCATTTTTTAAATTAAGTTTATTGGAGTAACATTGGTTAATAAGATTAGATAGGTTTCAAATGTAAAATTTTATGATGCCCATCTTAATATGTATTGTGTGCTCATTACTCAAAATCAAATCTTTCATCACCAAATATTTGATACCTTTTACCCTTTACTATCTATACCCCCACCATTTCCTTCTGCTATGTTTTTTATTTATTTATTTTTATTTCTTAGAGAGAGAGAGAAAGGGACAGAAACAATGATGTGAAAGCGAATCATCTATTCATAGGCTACCTCCTGCATACCCCATGCCAGGGATCAATCCTGTAATCTGGGCATGTGCCCTGCTTGAACCAGAAAAAAAAAAAAAAAAACTCAAAATTCACTGGCACACAGGACAAGGCCCAACCAACTGAGCCACCAAGGCTGTTTGATTTTTTATTTGTTTGCTGCTTTCAGTTTTATATTCCATGTATGAGTGAAATCATATGGTTCTTGACTTACTCTGTCTGATTTATTTCACTTAGCATTTTAGTCTGAAGATTAATTCCTGTTGTTGCAAATGACAGTCTTTTCTTATGTTTGAGTAGTATTCCATTGTATATATGCAACAAATCTTCCTTATTCAATCATCTCATGAAGGTCACTCGCTCATTTCCATGCCTTAGACACCATGAATAATGCAGCAATGATCAGTTTTTGATCTTTTAAATAGATTATAAATTTCTGTTATGCTTGCTTTAATGAGCTATGAAGATAGTTAAAATGTTGGGCTGTATACTCCAGGTGTTCTGCAAACTTTTAGTAATGTCTTAACTATTTATTTACATTTAACTCCCATGATAATAAACTTAAAAACAGTGTTTTATATATTTTGAAAAGTCTCACAATATCCAGAAAAATGCCTTGTACTTTAATGCTTTTCCACCAATGATCAACAAAAGCAAGCTCTAACATAGGTAAACATTTGCTTAAATCATTCAGTAACTTCCAGGCTGGGCATATGGCTTATTTTTTTTAAAATTTATATTGTTCATCTAAAAATAATAAGATCAGTGATTACTTCATTGTTTTGTTTTTTTATTTGAGAAATTAAGGCTTTTATTTGTAAGAGTTTGTCCTCTAATTTTTTTTATACACATTTCTAAAAAGCAAATGAATAGCAGTCCCTTTCCTAGAATTAGACTTAATTTAACTTTAATAGCTAATTTTGTAATCGCTTCTTAAGTAATGTTTTGGTATTGGAAAACACTTTAGAAATGAGATATTGAGACATTGAAATGTTTGCAAACCAATATCACATAATAAATGCATTATAGTTGTTATACATAGTGAAAAGATATTCATTAAGCATTAAATTATTAACATACTAGAGGCCCAGTGCATCACATTTGTGCACGGGAAAGAGTGTGTCCCTCAGTCCCTCCTTTACCCTCTCCAATCTGGGACTTGGTGGAATAGGACTTAACAGGCAGTTAGACATCCCTCTCGCAACCCAGGACTGCTGGCTCTCAACCACTAGCCTGCCTGCCTGCCTGCCTGATTGCCCCTAACACTTCTGCCTGCCAGCCTAATCACCCCCTAACCACTCCCCTGCTAGCCTGATCAATGCCTAACTGCTCCCCTGCTGGCCTGATTGCCCTTAACTGCCCTCCCCTGCAGGCCTGGTCACCCCTAGCTGCCCTTCCCTGCTGGCCTGGTTGCCCCTAATTGTCCTTCCATGCAGGCCTGGTTGCCATAAACTGCCCTCCCCTGCTTGTCCAGACACCCCTAATTCCCCTTTCTTGCCAGCCTGGTTGCCCCCAGCTACCATTTCCTGCAGGCCTGGTCACCTCTAATGTCCTCCCTTGCTAGCCTGGTCTCCCCTAACTGCCCTCCCCTGCGGACCTGATTGCCCCTAACTCCCCTCCCCTGCTGGCCTGGTCACTCCTAACTATCCCCTCTTGCTGGCCTAGTTCCCCTCAACTGCCCTTCCCTGCAGGGCTAGTTAGTTTCCCCCAACTGCCCCCCCCCCCTGCAAGGCTGGTTCCCTAGATGCTCTCCCTTGCAGGCCTGGTCCCTCTCAACTGCCCAATCCTGCTGGCCAGATAGACCAGATGTCATTCTGGACAAAGCCATGGTGGCCGGGGGTGAGGCAGAGGTTGTTAGGGTCGATCAGGCGGGCAGGTAGGTGAGAGGTTAGGAGCCAGCAGTATTAAATTGTGAAAGGGATCCCCCAGGGGGTACTAGATTTCGAGAGGGTGCAGGCCAGGCTGAGGGACCCCTCCCCATGCATGAATTTCATGCCCCAGGCCTCTAGTTGGTGAATAAACTGATATAGATTTCACATTATAATTCACCATACATTTGACCACCTTTACCTTTTATACATCCACCTCCCTTCTCCCTGATAACCACCATACTATTGTCTGTTTTTTGTTTTCGTTTGTTTTTCTTTTTTTAAAAGTTATCTTTATTATTGAAAGTATTACAGATGTCTCCTTTGTTGCTATTTTTCCTCCATTAACCCTCTCTACCTCACACCCATCCTTTCCAGGACTTCACCAAAATATGGTCTGTGCCCATGTATGCCACCCATTTATTTATTTAATGGTTCATTTAGCATCTGTTATGTGCCTGGCTCTTTATTAGGTGTAGGTATAGAAATAAAACAATAAAATTATCTGACCAATGAGAATACCAATAGGTAAACAAAGAAAGGTAGAATAAATTGTTAAGATACAGTCAGGTTGTATAGGAAAATGAATAAGAAAGGATTTACTTGGAGTAAAGCTTGAGCTTGAGTGAGAAAATGAATGCTGTTTAATCAGAAGAGGTTTGTGGAGTACAAATTCTCATCCCTAGTCAGAGAGAATCATGTAGGCAAAATATAACATTTTCAGTGTGTTCAGGGAAATGCAAGTGCTTCAGAACCAACAGAGAATCAGATAAGGGGAATGTTAATGCCCAACCAGAAGTCAGGCTAGAAATTAGTCATGGGCAAGACTATGAATAGCCAAGACATTGAAAACTTTACTTTTCCCCCTGATTTTAGCTTCACTGTGCTTATCTGCTTATGGTCTTCAAGTTTAACATTTTGAAAAGAAATAACAGAAGAAAGTGATGCATTCTGTTTTCTATCACCACTAAAAACCAGTGAGGATGACACTCAGGTAGTAGAAAATAGTAAAAAATGCTGGTGGTTGAATTTATCCCTTGAATAACATATGAGTATTTCCAAAATATGACCTGCATTATAAAATTCATTTAAAAACAAAATAATACAAAATAAACAACAAAAAGTTCTGCCAAACACCCTACATTGGGAGGTTCCTGATGCTACTTAGATCCTACAAGCAAGATTGCTCACAATAAAGAATGATAGAATAGAGAAGGAAGCCAGAGTGATATAGAGTCTGGAGGCATCAAAAAGAAAAAGCTTACAAAAAGAGGATATTACATCAAACAATGCAATTCAGGATATCTATACTTACCACCTCCACACATGATGTCATCTCTTTTGTGATCCAAGCGGAAGAAATAGTGGAAAGCAATTAATCGCATTACAACTTTAAATATCAGGAAATTAAGACTTTTACAACATTGTTATCTAATCTCCAGACTTTATTAATACCTTCAATTGTCTCAATAATGTTCATTATTGCAAAATAAATTCCAGAATCACGTCCTGCATTCATTTGTCATATTTATAATCTGGTACACTTTCTATGCCTATTTATTTGTCTTTTTCTTAGGAAGAGGTGGATTCACACAGTTAAATTTTTGGAGAGTTCAGAGTTATTTTGTAAAATATCACTCAATTAGGCTTTACATCACAATTAATTTTTTTGACAGAAATACTACATAAGGATTTTGTATGTTATATAGGAAGGTACATCTATTTATTTGTTTCATTACTGGTGATAATTGCTAAAAAAGAATTCATTAAATCAGCAAAATAATTTACATTATAAATGTATGACTGGGAAGCTTAAACATTAGAGTTAATAAGGCTAAATTTGGGTTAATTTTTGTTGTTTTGCATACACAATGAAAAGAAGAGCAACTTATAGGGATTTGTACTTCAACAGAAATGCATTTAGAACCATGAAGCAGCAGTAGAATTATGTTGAATGTTTCTTTAATAAATTTGAAATTCATTGCTATAAATGCTATTTGATAAAGTGTCCACTGAGTTTTGACTATTTAAATCCAGTTACAGTTTTATTATAAATATAAACAGCAATCTTAGTTTTGACAAAAATTCTTGTGTAATTTTTATCAAAATACTTAGCATATTTATAATAGATTGCAAGCTCATGAAGGGCAAGCAATATACTTTACTTTTGATCAACGTCTACCTCACAGATATCCTATATAATAGAAGGCTAACATGCAAATTGTCCCTTCGACCAAGTGTTCAGCCTGAAGTTCGACCAGGAGTTCCACCATGGGGCAGGGCCAGATGACCAATCTCCCATGTCCCCTTCTCCCAGCCACACCCCTCTCCCTTGGCCCCATCAGGGTGAACTGGCTTGATCCCACCCATGCACAGATTCATGCACGGGGCCTCTAGTTTCTAAATAAATGCTTTAGTAGAATTTAGTTATAGTTTAAAAAGATAATCTTGCATTCCAAATGCTCACTACTTCAGATTAAGCATTCTTCCATTAGTTTTGAGTACTGAGTTTTCATTGTTTTGACTAACTCACTAAATAGTTATTAACCACCATCTACATCAGTGCTTCTTGAAATACTCATGATAAACACTATGGACATGATCTCTGACCTCAAATAATGTACAGTTTTGTATGGATTTAATCCTCATGATTATTGTATCATTTTATTGGTGAACATAATTTATAATTCTAACTTTAATATCCCTTAATGGAAATGTGCTTTTCAACACCATACTTGCCATTGAATATTTATTTAAAGTATGGGTTTTGATGTTAGAATAAAATGTCTAGTTAGTTTGTGGATCTATGACTTTTTAGAAATGTTACTCTAAACACTTCATATGCACACATAAACTTTGGTTCCTTAATAAACATTATTGTTATGAAGACTAATGTAAATGAGATAAGATACCAAATGTAAGGTATACAATTTTAATTCAAAATGGGCAAATGAAGTGAAATATGTATTTGCCAAAAATGTGTTTAGTATTTCAAGTTAACTGGCTTTTATTTTGTATTTTTAATTAATATGAGCATTGTTTTTCTTTTCCTCAGTTATTCTCTTAAATGTTTATTTCAATTTTATTTCTTGGAGTATTTTTATTGTATTTCATATAATATACTGCTGCTATAATATAGAAGTGTGGAAAGTAGGGGTTATCTACATTCCCAAATATTCGTACACTGTTTATTAAGAACCTAACAGTAGTTTACCACTACTTAGATAAATTTTATTTTAAATACTGAGAGGGATTCTTTTTTTCCTTCAAAACTATAATTCATCCTAGAAAATGCCATATCATGTTTGAAACCAGTAATAGCTTAGGATTTAAGTTGCATTTTATTACTCTAATAATTTTCTAAATGGTTTGCAGCCTGTCAAAAGATATACTTATCTTCAGATGAGCACCTAATCCATTATAGTTGACTGTAATTCTGTGTCTATGTGCCCTTGCTTCTCAACCTCTAATACATTTAGACAATTTTGGCTGTGGTACAAAGGTAATAAAAATAAAGAAGTTGAAGACAGCAAAGCAGCATATAGATCCTGTAAGCATATTATTTTTTCTTGCATGCATAATGAACCTGAAATTTTAAGTGCATGATTTAAATACTACTTTATTTTTAAATTTGCTAATTTTGATATATACAATTATCTGTAAACATTTAACTGAATAGTTTCAAACCCTGATATTGATGAGGTCAGGAACAACTCCATTAAAGCCAATAAATTTCCATTTATACTATAGTATCAGATACTTTAAAAATAGATAAAGCAGCTATCTATTATATTAATTAAATAATGGATGATTTGTTTTTCATTTTATTTTGTAATTATAGCACTTTTATAATAAATTTATTTAAAAATATATTAAAATGATTAAATATATCTGGTTTATATTATAAGCTTAATTTGATTCCAATCAAAATCCTACAGGAGGCTTTAGTATTTGGTAATGTAATTATAAAATGGTAAAAGTGATTCAAATAATGCACCAGCTTAAGAAAACAAAATATTTTGAGACGGAGGAATAATGAAATTCCACTAATACATACTTCAAAACATTGTTAAGCTTCAATTAAACAGTTCACTTTGTGAGTTAAGGCACACCTGGAAATACTTTTAAAGGAGCAAAATGTTTGGTTCTTTGGTATATATTGCCTTTGATATTCAGTTAATTTGGTATTCATTTGCTGTTTAATAATATGTTAACAAAGATATGTGGAAAGTATTGACTGTTATAAAGTTACTAGAGGCCTAGTGCACAAAATTAGTGCATGGGGGGGGGGGGGTGTCCCTCAGCCCAACCTGCACCCTCTCCAATCTGGGACCCCTCTCACAATCCAGGACTTCTGGCTCCCAACTACTCACCTGCCTGCTTTCCTGATTGCTCCTAAACACTTCTGCCTGCCAGCCTGATCTCTCCCTAACCACTCCATGCCAGCCTGATTAATGTCTAACTGCTCCCCTGCCAGCATGTTTGCCCAACTTCCCTTCTCTGCTGAGCTGGCCATCCCTAACTGCCCTCCTCTACAGGGTTGATTGCCTCCAACTGCACTTCCTTGTAGACCTGGTCCCTCTCAACTGCCCTCCTCTGTTGGCCATCTTGTGGTGGCCATCTTGTATCCACATGGGGGCAGGATCTTTGACCACATGGGGGCATTCATCTTGTGTGTTGGAGTGATGGTCAATCTGCATATTACTCTTTTATTAGATAGGATTCTTACATTGTATGTAATATAAAAAGCAAACAAAAAACAAACAAAAAACAAAACAGAAAAATTCCAGACACCACAATTCTCTTCAAGACTGGTACCATGAAAATGTCCTAAGCAGCTTACTTATCTTAGCTCCCTCTCCAGATAGATGGCTTGTCTAAAACTCTTCCTCTCAGCTACACTAGAAATATTTGAAATTCCCAGATGTGTTCCAGGCATTTTAGGAGCACTGTGCATGTTCTTTCTTCTGCCTATAATGCCCTCTTCCCAAGCCTATACTCTCACTTCAGCTTAAAGTCACTTATTCAGCAAAAACATCCCTGCAAACCTAATATGTGTTCATAGAACACCATTTCATTTCCCACAGACATCATCATAGTTTCAGGTATATAGTTTTTGTAGCTATTTAATTCTTGCATTGGAATTTAAGCTTTGTTGTGTGTGTGTGTTTTGCCCAGCATTGTATTCTTATTACTCAGCAGAGTACATCGCATGGGATAAGTGCTCATTGATTAGATATATGATGAAACAGCAAGAGACATGCATTGTGATATTCCAAAGTATTTTATTTTCTATGTTAAAGACATTGGAGAGAAAGGTGAGGCAGGATACTGGTGCCCTTGGGTTTGTGGAGCTGGTCATCAGCATGTCCTTTCCCAAGGCACATCTGAAATAACCCAGTGTCCCTTCTCATTCTGCACATCTCCAGGTGCTATGGTGCGAGAACTTCAGAAGTATTGAAAGGCCCAGTATCCTTTCAGAAATCACAACACTTCAAAAAACAAAACAAAAAATAATCTCAACCAAATCTTACTGTTGACAAAGATACCACCTTGCCTGCTTCAGCAAGAGAAATTGACTTTGGGATTAAAGGAGAAATCTCATAAGAATGATAAAGTTTTGATGGTGTTGGAAAGGGAGATTCAGGTCCTTGTGCAGGCATGTGGTGCTCAAAACAGAAGCCTCCAGGATCTGGAAGATGTGCTGGAGAAGATGGAAGCAGAGCTCAGTGTTGCGGTCGGGGTGGGGGGTAGGGGACAACTCTGCCTGTAATGCTACACTGCAAAAGGCTATGTTTTCTCAAGCTGGTAACTAGATGAATTCGAAGCCTTGAGTTAATGAAACTTAGAGAGGAAAAAAAAAAAAGAAACTAAAATGAGAAGTATGATGGCTAAACAACAAGGCATGGAGATTAAACTGCAGGTCGCCCAGAAGAATCTCAGAAAGTCTCAGGGGAAGTAGCACAGCTTGTGGGGAAACTTGTTTCCATAGAGAAATAATAGATTGACAAAAAATCTGACGCAGATAGACTCTTGGAATACATTGAAGAAATAAGTTGTAGCTCAGATCAAAGTAGAAAAATGCAGGCTAGACATTGCCCAGTTAGAAGAAAATTTACAAGAGAAGAATCATGAAGTTTTAAGCCTTAAGCAGTCTCTTGAGAAAACATTGTTACATTGCCTACGCAAGTAAAAGATCTGATGGCTGAAGGTCAGCCGCCAAAAAGAAAAAGAAGAGCTCATCAGCAGGGACGGAGAAGTGGATGAAAATCTACATTCTGTAATGCAAACCTCAAAAAAGAAGTTTATTCTTGGAAACCAAGAATCGTAAAAGCTACAACAAAAAAGAGTTGCAAATTAATTCACTTCTGAAACAAAAGAAGGAATTATCTTCTGTTCTTCAGCAGAAGCTATGTTCTTTCAAGAGGAAATGATAAAAGGAATCTCTTTGAGGAAGAACTAAACAAGCTCTGGATGAGCTAGAATCAGTGGTCAGCGAACTCATTAGTCATCAGAGCCAAATATCAGCAGTACAACGATTAAAATTTCTTTTGAGAGCCAAATTTTTTAAACTTAATCTTCTTCTAACACCACTTCTTCAAAATAGACTCGCCCAGGCTGTGGTATTTTGTGGAAGAGCCACACTCAAGGGGCCAAAGAGCCTCATGTGGCTTGCGAGCAGCAGTTTGCAGACCACGGAGCTAGATAAAATACAGAGAAAGGAGGGACAAGCTGAAAAGCATGCCAAACAATTGGGAGAAGAAAGAAAACTTAGGGCTGAAGAACTGAAACTTCTAGAAGAAAATATGAAGGTGAAAGAACCTGAACACTAGAAAATTAATGCTGCTCACACTCGGGCCGCCTGCTATGCAGAAAAAGGTTTAACAGTAAGGTGCAAAACCTTGGAAATGTCACTGCTCCATTTGAAAGCTATAAAGCATTAACAGCTAGAGGGAGACAATATCTTAATCTGGAGAATTTATCACTTAGGGAAAAAGTGACCTAGGCCAAGAAAGGAGCAGAGCATGTTTAGCATCAGATATTGGAAACTGAGAGGTCAACTCAAGAACTATGCAAAAGTGCTTCTAGATCTGCAGGCCAGATTATCTCTTAAAGAAGCATGAATTAAACAAATTACAGCTTCTGGTCTCCAAAAAATAACTTGATTTGGAGAACCAACTCAAGCAGCAAGGTGAAGACTTTAAGAAGGAACTGGAAGAGAAAAAAGCAAGAAAAGCTGAAGAAAATGCAATGGCAGAATTAACTAAGGAAATGAATAAGGGTTCTTTATGAAGAACTATATAATAAAGCTTTTTCAGCTACACCTGGATCCATTTGAAGCAAAAAAAAAAAAAAAAAAAAAAAAAAAAAAAAATCTTTGTTGAGTAAACATGGTGAAAATCAGGTATAGCTAAATAACCTAATAGATTCATATGATGAATTATTGGGTCATCAGAATATAAAACAAAAAATCAAGCATGTTGTGAAATTAAAAGAAGAAAATAGCCAACTCATATTGGAGGTGCCAAAACCCCACTCTAAGCTTGCTATAAAAAAACAGAGCAAAACAAAACTTCAGGAGGTATTGAATAAAGTTCTGGGTATCAAACAGTTTGAACTTTCAAAGGCTTTTCTTCATGAAAGTAAAGAAAGTTTTGTTCTCAAACCTCATTAAAAGAAGGCAATACAAAATGCCGTTGGGCTCCTGTGGTGTTTCAAGAATCATATGTGTAAACATGTGAAAAACGACCTGAAGATTATTTTATTATTCTTTTTATTATTGTTGTTGCTGTTATTATTATTATGTTTGCAATGAATAGTTTTAAATTTATTTAATATTAACTTCCTATTTTTAGGTATCTGAGAGCAAGTTCAAAATATTTACCAATATGTCTTGTGACATTCTATTTTCCACTAGAGGCCTGGTATATGACATTCATGTACTGGGGAGGGGGCTGTCTCTCAGCCCAGCCTGCAAGCTCTCCAATCTGGGACCCCTTGAGGGATGTCCAACTGCCCATTTAGGCCTGATCCTGGCGGGCCTAAATAGGCAGTCAGACATCCCTCTCACAATCCAAGACTGCTGGCTCCCAACCGTTCACCTGGTTGCTTGCCTGATTTCCCCTAACCGCTTCTGCCTGTGAGCCTGATCACCCCCTAATTACTCCTCTACCAGCCTGATCAATGCCAAAGTGCTACCCTGCTTGCCCGATTGCCCCTAACTGTCCTCCCCTACTGGCCTGCCCCCGCAATTGGCCTCCCCTGTAGGCCTGATTGCCCCCAACTGCCCTTCCCTGATGGCCTGATCTGCCACAACTGCCCTCCCCTGCCAGCCATCTTGTAGCAGTCATCTTGTGTCCACATGGGGGCGGCCATCTTGTGTGTTGGAGTGATGGCTAATTTGCATATTATGACATAGGATTATATAGGATTGTCAGTACCTCCTCCCTGGTGCTCATTTCATTACTTCATTCTAAACCTTGTTTTTAGCTTTTCTGCTTTACAAATTGGCCCATCATTCAGCATTCCTTTAAAAATCACTCATATTATTATTCTCCCATTTTAAAACCTTAGATGATTTTAAGATTCTAATCCAAGGTTTTTAGCTTGATTCTAGAAGGCTTTTCTAATCTGAACCTCTTAAACAAAACACCTTGGTTTGTTCTTGCCTCTATTTTGATTTTCCTAAGAATGTCCACTCTGTTTTACTCATCATCCATTTATGCCATTCAAGCAAGAAGTAAGAGTAATCTATAGTAACTAGTAATCTCTATCTCATACCAGAGATAATTTGCTGGTCAACAATTTGCATATTTCTAGACTATCCCAATCCAACTAAATTTAAATCTGAGTTTTGGCCTGAAAATATGCATTTTAAACAAACACTGCAGTTAATTATTAGATAAATCAAAAATGTGAGAAACAGTGCCCTTAACTAAATCTAGAGAATTTCACTTATACTGCTTGGCATTGTCCTAACTACTGGGAATTTGATTAGTACTTCTGTAATATGAAATAAAAATTCCACATTAAGTCATTAACCCAATTATTCAACTTGTATTATATGAAATTACCTTAATGTTTCTACTTAAGGTTTATTTATTATCTGTATCTTCCCATCTTCTCCAGAATGACAAATGATAGTATACTATTTAGAGAATGGTAATTCTCCATCTAAAATTTCTGATTTACATAGTTAGTGTGTTTTAAGCCACTTTTTAAAATAATACTTCTCTATTGATGAGAAATCATTAGGTAACAGAGATTATTACAATCAGAATAGTTTTTTTCATAAAAATATTTTATTAAATCTTAAAAAGATAAAATAAGCTCTGCTGGCATGGCTTAGTGGTTGAGCATGGACCTATGTGCAGGAGGTCATGGTTGGATTCTGGTCAGAGTGCATGACCCGGTTGCAGGCTCAGGTTATGGGCTGGATTCCCAGGAGGGGGTGTTCAGGAGGCACTCTACCAATGAATCTTTCTCATCAATGATGTTTTTATCTCTCTCCCTCCCCCTTCGTCTTTGAAATCAATAAAAATATACTAGTATATTTTTAAAAAGATAAAAAATGAAGATATTGGTATCACCTAATTCATACTACTTTGCTATCCAGATATCTTTTTAAAAAAATATATTTTATTGACTTTTTTACAGAGAGAAAGAGAGAGGGATAGAGAGTTAGAAATATCAATGAGAGAGAATCATCGATCAGCTGCCTCTTGCACAGCCCCAACTGGGGATGTGCCCACAACCAAGGTACATGCCCCTGACCAGAATTGAACCTGGGACCTTTCAGTCAGCAGGCCAATGCTCTATCCACTGAGCCAAACCGGTTTTGGCTATCCAGATATCTTTACTAGAATCATCAAGTTAACCCAGAGTTACAGGATAAAGTTCATATCTTTTATCTTGGTAAACATAGTCTTTTAAAACACAGCTACCCTTTAAAACTTACTTCATATACATTATTCTGTATAAACCTTCTGCTCCTGCCAAATTGATTTACTCTTTATTTCCCAAAGGCATCCCATATTCTTCTATTTCAACAAGTATTATATATAGCCCCCCCCTTTTTTTTTCATGTCTTTGCTTACTTAATTCTTAACTATGCTTTAAAATCTACTCAGCTCTCTTCAGCTCTAGAAAGCTTTACCCGATGGGCATGCTAATTGTCTTCTTATGTATATACAGCATATAATTAAGAATTTGCTGCTTATAGTCACTCATAATTTTATATGTTTATGTATGTATATGTCTTTATAATTAGATTTTAAAGTAACATTTGAGCAAAAGTCATATTTTATATAAAGTAATATGACTAATAAGAATTTCCAAAAGAAACCTCAAATATTATTAATTGATTGAGGCAGGAAAGTTAACAAAAGAACTTATATACATATACGCTTAATACATAGGCACAGAAAATAGTGTGGTGAAAGCCTGAAGAGTTGAGGAGGGGTAGGGACACACGGGTCAAGGAAGAATAAAGGGGGCCATCCTATGCAATAAAAGGTTAATATGCAAATTAACCATCACTCAGCTATACCCACCAGCCACGCCCACCAATCACATCTACCAGCCAATCAGAGCAAGTATGCAAATAAACTCAACCAAGATGGCTATGGCCACAAAGAACAGGAGTATGGCTTGAGTTTCCCAGGCAACAGAAGTAACCACGCTTTCTGCCTGCCCTAGCTGGCCTAAGCCTCCACTCAAGGCTATAAAGTTTCAATTATAGAAGGTAAACAAATTCTAACAGGAATGGCTGTAGCCACTGAGCAAGCATGGAGCTTGGCTCTGCTCCAGGCTACAAAATTTCAATTGTAGAAGATAAATAAATTCCAGATACCAGGGCCTCTGCCTGTGTCACCAGAGGGCTTGGCTGGCCTGCAAACCACCACAGATCCCTTGCCCAGGCCTCCTCACACTCAAAGGAACCCCACACTAATCTGGGACACCTTTCAGGGCAAACCAGCTGGCTCCCACCTGTGCACCAGGCCTCTATCCTATCCAAAAAGATAATAATATGCAGATTGACCATCACTCCAACTCACAAGATCAAGATAGCTGCTTTCATGTGGTCAAAGATCCTTCCCCTATGCAGACACAAGATGACCACCACAATTTGTCCAGCAGGGGAGGGCAGTTGGGAGGCACCAGGCCTTCAAGGGAGGGCAGTTGGTGTGATCAACCCTGCAGGGGAGAGCAGGTAGGGGTAATCAGGCTGGCAGAGGAGGGAAGTTGGGGGCAAATAGGCTGGCAGGGGAGCAGTTAAACATCAATCAGGCTGGCATGGGAGTGGTTAGGGGGTGATCAGGCTGGCAGGCAGAAGTGGTTAGGGGCAATCAGGAAGGCAGGCAGGCGAGCAGTTGGGGGGCAGCAGTCCTGGATTGTGAGAGGGGTCCTAGATTGGAAAGGGTCCAGGCTGGGCTAAGGACACTACCATTCCCTCCCCCACCCTTCCGTGCATGAATTTCATGCACTGGGCCTATAGTCTGTAATACTTCTAACTGTAAAGATAAAGCAAAGGAACAACAACAAAAAAAAAAAAAAAACCCACCATTATTAATGTATTGAAGTTAAGGAGCTAAGAATTGATTTTAAGAAATTAAGAAATATTGTCTTGGTACCAATGTGGGTTCCGTGGTTTTATATGATGTCTTAGTCTAGCTAATAAAAAATAATATTTCACAATTTTGTTACAATTTTTGAAAGTGTTAATTTTTCTGATTGGTAGCCATTAAACATACTTATGCAGAGAGTGATCTGATTAAAAGTGACTTTCCAGGATTAAAATCCAGTGATAACATGGATTTATTTAATAACCCAATAATTAAATTTGTTATGTTTCAGACAAAGATTCAATAGTGAGGATTTAGAAGCTTGTGAGAGTGACAAGTTCTCTAAGAATGGATAGTCTTAAAGGTAATTAATTACTTTTTAGAATGTCCTGGGGAAAGGCTGTATGCAGAAATTCTGATAAAAGTTGATAATTATTACACTAAAGTAAAATTATATGATTTAAACTATGGGATGGAGATGAAAAAGTATTACAAAGGAAGATTGGCAGGATATAAACACTAATTGCAGAGATTTTATTCACAGAGGGTTTCACACCATATCTGATTCAAATTTTCATGAACTGCTTATTGAAATGTAGATTTCTAGGGCCTATCTTGGGTTTTACTTAACCAGAATTTCTATGGGCAGAGAGCAGACATGAATCAATTTAAGATAGTTGTAACATTTTAAACTGAGGATTAGGAACATAGTATTTAAAGATAAGAATTTTGGTTTCCACATTTGTGGGGAATCTGAGTAAAAGATCTCACAGATTACTGGAAATGTAGGATAATTATTTTTAGTGTGACAAGTCATTTAAACAAATAATTCATTTAGGCTATTTGTAATTTCAATTTATTTTTTACAAATAATTACTTTCTTGGTTCATAGCATTTACATGATTGACTGTCCAATAATATTCATTGAGGTAGCATCATATTTAAAGGTTTTATTATCTTCACTTCCATTTTTGTAAATGATTTTAATAAATGTCAAGTATTTAATATACTTTAATTATATAGTTACACATTGCATTCATTGTTTTCCTAAAATTTTCTAATTTAGATTATTTATAATTTATTTAATTGTTTACAGTTCTCTTAAATGTGTGTAAAGGATTATATAGCCTCAGAATACGTTTTAATGTTGCTGATTGTTTTAAAATAAAATATTTGCTTTCAGATAAAGTTACCTAATTATCCAATTTTATTATTTATTGTGAACATTTACTTTTATTAAAAAATATATTTTTATTGATTTTCCACAGAGAGGAAGGGAGAAGGTTAGAGAGCTAGAAACGTCGATGAGAGAGAAACATTGACCAGCTGCATCCTGCACACTTCCTTCCGGGGATGTGCCCACAACCAATGTACATTCCTTTGACCAGAATCAAATCTGGGACCTTTCAGTCCGCAGACTGACCCTTTATCCACTGAGCCAAACCGGTTTCGACCGAACATTTACCTTTTAAAGTATTTTCAATAATTACATTTCAATATTTTATTCCTAGTTTAGAACAGTCAAATTCCAACATTAACTTGCCTTATTTTTCTGATAAAGATTGTTTCAAAAATCAATTAGTGAGTATGTCTAGCAGTTAAAAATGGTCAAAATTCTAATTTTATACTATAATGAGTTTTATATTTTTAGAGTTCTGATAAGGCTTAGAAGAAGGGGTCATGATATGAGACATACGAATTAAATTAATGCATTAATATATATGTATTAGGGCTCACCATGTGTTCTGGAAATGTAGTCAAAATGTTTAAGATCCCTGGTTTCAAGCAGTTATACAATAGTTTATTAGGAGATGTGTATGCAAGGTCAGTGATCTAGCATCTATCTTAAGTGTATCTTTAGCAATGAAACAGGTACATTTTAAACTTTTATTTGGACAATATGATGTCTTCATTATTTTTTTTTCAATCACCTTTAACTATTGCTTGCCCTTCAAGAAAATAAGGAATGATATACTTGATTTTCATTCATGAGATTGAGTTCACATTCAATATTTAAATTACAAAGTCAATCATTTTTATATGTTTTTGGAGTAATTTAGATATCGCAGATTTTGCTCAAAACGTATTGCGATCATCTCAATGTGGGTCATTATCCTATATTTTTCTAGTTAATATTCTTTTTGTGGTTGTTGTTAATCCTCACCCAAGGATATTTTCCCCCCATTGGTTGTTAAACAGAGTGGAAGGGAAGGGTAGAAGCAGAGAGAGAGAAACATCCATGTGAGAGACACATTTTTGGTTGCCTTCCGCATGTGCCTGGACCAGGGCTAGGAAACCAGTCTGCAACCAAAGTACCTGCCCTTGACCATAATCAAACATGGTACCTTTCAGTCTGTAGGCTGATATTCGAACCACTGAGTCAAACTGGCTAGGGCTCTAGTTAATATTTTTTGTCACTGAGTTATAGAAATCATATAAGTGGACTCATCATTTTTCTAATATTTTTAGTCTATTTTGTCTACCTGCATAACAAAAATATGCATATTAAAGAGTGGGATAACTAAGAAAGCAATAATGACATCTATCTAATTTGAATTACATTATATGCTTTATACTTCACCTTTAATCTCATTGTGATTTTTTTTTCATTTGAAGAAGTCATACTTTAAAATTACCATATTTTAAATTCTATATGGATATGATTATAATTTTAAGCTTAGGATTAAACAATGATCAGTATGCATATTATTATAATTAATAAAGGCCAAGTGCACAAATTTCTTACACTCATGGGGGGAGGTCCCTCAGCCCTGGCTGCAACTCTTGCAGTGGGCCTAAGCCAGCAGTCAGACATCCTTAGCACTGCCACAGAGGCAGGAGAGACTCCCACCACCACCAGTGTGCTCACCAGCCCTGAGCCCAGCTTCTGGCTGAGTGGCACTCCACCTGTGGGGCTGCACTGACCACCAGGGGAAGCTCCTGCATTGAGCACCTGCCTCCTGGTGGTCAGTGCATGTCATAGTGACTGGTCGTTCTGCAGTTGGGCAAAAACTGGCTCTCCAACATCCCTCAAGGGGTCCCAGGTTGCAAAAGGGTGCAGACCAGGCCGAAGGACTCCACAGGTGCATGATCGGGGCCCAGGAAGGACATAGGAGATTGGCCAGCTTGGGGGGGAGGGGAAGCTGTGGGAGGACTCCAGGATATATATATGCTCACACACAACTTTTTTTTTGTTTTACCAAGTTGATGTTTCCAGTTGGTTTCCTAGTAGTGTTATCTGAAACAAACATGTGCACTTAATCTGTTCATTTTTGGTTTTCCATATTAGCAAATAAATCTATTGTCTCATCATATGTTCAAACCTCAAATCTGGGTGTTGTCAATCCTTTGATTATTCCATTTCCCATATACCCACATACTGCCACCATTATGTCTATGCTTAAAGATTAGTTCATTTTAAACTCTTTCACTGCTACTTCTCCACAGTACCATCATCTCTCACCTAACTGTGCACCATTGCTTCCAACCTTAAGTTCTTACCAGTATCATTCATTTTCCACACATACCAGTAAACGATCCAATGACTAATCACACTTAGATACACAAGCATTACTCTACCTACAGGTTCTATGAATATGGCTCTGGACAAATTTGTCAAGTTTCTCTCATACAACTTTCAGCTGTGCACAAAACATATTTCAGCCACTTTGATCTTTCTGTTTCTGAATTCTCCAAGTTCTTCTCCTTCTTGACCATATTTTACCCTTTTGCATAATGCTCATTTCAGGATCATCTTCTTATATTTTTGCTTACCTATCACCCGTTACTAGAAGCACTCATTGACTATTCCATTTTAATTAGTACTCTCCCATTATTCTTTATTTTGTCATCTTTTATTTTCTTCAAAACTCAACATTTATAACTTTTTTTTTACTAGCTGGTCTTATTTCTACTGAAACATAATGTCCATGAAAACAGTTTTGTTATTTGTGTGATTCAGCACATTGTCCTCGTTCAGAAAAGATGCAGGTGCATGGTAAGTACTCAACATAGATTTGTAGAAAGAATGAATGAGTGACACACATGAAGTGCTAAATAAGTTAACCTCTCATCTCAGTAAAAATGAGTTTCTAGCAGAAAATGGATCACATTTTCAATTACCATTTGTGTTAACAGAATTTGGAATTTACTAAAAAGATGTTCAACATGAAATAAGTACTGCTTCATGGTACTCAATATCAAGTATTTTGTATAAATATGGATCCCTTTAACTTTCATTTTTCCTTTTCAACATGTTTTAATTGATAATTATTCTATACAATCATATCATAGCCATTCTGACAGGTGTAAGGTGGTTTACCCTATTGTCATTTTAATTTGCATCTCTGTGATGATCAGTGACTTTGAGCATTTATTCATGTCTCTTGGCTGTCTATAGTCTATATTCTATTTGGAGAAGTGTCTATTTAGTCCTCTGTTTTCTAAATTGGATTTTTTATCTTCCCTTTGTTAGGTTGTATAAGTACCTTATATATTTTGGATATTACCCCTTCATCAGATGTATCAGAGCCAAGTATGTTCTCCCATACAGTGGGCTCCCTTTTCTTATGTTGATGGTTTCTTTTGCAGTGCAGAAGCTTTTTATTTTGATGTAATCCCACTTGTGTTTTTCTCCTGTGCCCTAGTAGATATATCTGTAAACGTATTGCTATGAGAGATGTCTGAGATTGTGCTGTCTATGGTTTCTTCTAAGATTTTTATGGTTTCACAACTTACACTTAAGTATTTTATCCATTTTGACTATATTCTTGTGTATGGTGTAAATTGGTGGTCTAATTTCTTTCCTTATTTTTTTTTTTTTTCATGAATCTGTCCATGTAGTGTTTAGGATTTTATTTCCATGATTTACCTCATGGACAAGCTATTAAATGTTTTATTTTTGTTATATTTGCTGTGTGTGTGTTGAAATTAATGTGAGGATAGGTATTTTTCTCTAGTAGCCTGAATAACCATGAATTCAGAAGATTCTTTCCAGGAGCAGAAGAACTGAAGGTCATGTACTTGTTGGATTTACAGCTGTTTGTATTGGGAGAAGGCAGGCCCTTTTTTATTCTTTGTTTTTAATGTGAGAGAGGCTATGACCCTATGGCATTCTCCACCACATTTTAGGGCATGGGGAGGTGAAAAGTATTAGTTTTACAATCAGTGGTGAAGATTAGAATCTGTCGAGTGGAAAATATAACAGTTTGTACTTTCAGGATCAGTGTGTAATATACTTAGTGGGATTGAAAAGTGATCGGAGCAGGATTGAACACATTAACAAAGCACTAAAAGACCCAGGGGAAACTATAAAGGGAAAGAAGAATGATAAGAAGGGCCTACATTGAAAGTCAGCTCTACATTCTGATCTTACTTTTGCTTATTAAGGAAAAGACTGGGACTTTATATATGTGTATGTGTTAATAAAAATGCATATATCGACATGGACACTCAATTGCTTGAGCCACATGTCCCCATATTTCTTGGCACTAGAACCCTGCCTAGTATTTATTGGTCACTCGCTGAATCCCTAAATACTTATTGAATGCATTTTGTATAAAAGATACATTTCTCTCTGAACACAGTAGCCCTGTGAGAGCTACCATGTGAGAAGTATCCTTATAAAGATTGGAAAACATTATAGTTTACTCACCATTGTAAGGAAAACGCTTCAGAGAGAAGTTTAGGGAATTGAAAAAAGCCTTCCTCTTTTTTCATGGCAGGAGATCAAAGGATGGAAGTTAAAGTGGCAGTTTAGGAAGGCAGACTCAGGGAGTCCTCAAGCAGCGCATCAGTATGCTGGCAGGATCGCTGACCTTGATAGGTAAAACATCATGGTAGGTGTGAACCTAATCATGCAGGCTGGTCCATGTTAGTCAGGACCCAGAGCCAGGAACCCTGGCCAGGGCTCTAGAATTTTAAAGCCAGAAAGTGGGGAAAACAAGGTTGTGGCAGGATGTAGGTGAGGCTCCATTGAAGGAGTCAGTCATGAAGGTGTAAACCAGGGCATTAGCTACAAAATCAGTCATGCCTAGCATCGCGTGAGGCACCTGATTTGAAAATTGTCCAGTTAATCAGAAAAGCAGCTTAAAACACGATGTTACTTTTAAAAGTTATAGTTATTTAGCAAGATTTTTAAAAAATACAAATAATTAGATATATTCATTCACCAGTATTTTCATATTCTCTGTGTGCTGGTCAACTGATTTGAATTCCATTTTATATTTCAGGGCAAGAAAGAGTAAACTCAGCAGGTTTGGCTTGCTCAAACCCTGAATATTACAAAGAAGGCTTTATCTTCAGTATTGGCCTTAGGATGGCTCTTGGGAAATAACTGTGAGCTCTTGAAATATTATACTTAATACCAGTATTTTTACATGCCCTGGCCTTAGGCCGCTCTGTATTTAAAGTGAATGCCTGTTTTTGTAAGCCATTCTGTATTTAAAGTGAAGGCCTGTTTTTGTAGGCCATTCTGTATTTAAAGTGAAGGCCTGTGCCAGCTTGACCAGACAAATGTAAGCCAGCAGTGTGATTTATGGTGAATGTCTGCTTTTGCTCTGACGGAGGCTGGAATCTGAGTAGTAGGGGCAGTCCTGTACTCAGTGCAAGCCTGTGTTACTGAACTCCAACAGAGTCTATGAGTGCCAGTGTTCAGGTGACTTTCCCTGGTTGGTAGGTAGCACTTTGCACATGTTGTCATATATTATTGATGAGAGAATTAGTGTGTTTCCATGTGCCTGTACTGGGAGGGGACACCTGGAGGTACCATCTGATTTCTCCTGGGATTTGTCCTTTTCACTTTATTATTTTTAATTTGTATTTTTTCTCAGTAATAAATATAACTATGAGTGTGACAACTTTTTAGTCCCATGAGCTATTCTAATGAAGTATTGAGCCTGAGGGTTGTCTTGGGATCCTCTGACAATTTCCTATATGACATATCCATACAATATTTTCTGAAGTGTTTGTTTTCCTTTTTCCTTTTTAAGAAACTGGCGGAATTTAGAGTCTGATTGTAGATTTATTCTAAATTTTATAATTTTTGAATTAAAGAAAAAGTTCAGCTTGCAAATCATCTATGAGAATTAATGCATTGAATTTTAGTGGGAATATAAGAAAACTACAAGGAGTTGACATTCAGGGATACTTATTCATAAATAATTAACAGTGATGGACCATATATTATTTGCCAGGCCTTGTTATATGTGTTTTTGTTTGTTAGTTTTTATTGAACTCAATTCATCTTTAATTATATCACTCATGAGGTATTTAAATTAGTGCAGCAAAATGATACCTGTTAGTAAACTAAGGTGACTTAAGGAAGAAAGCTTGAGTTATCAACTCAGCATATTATCTAAATATTTTTACCAAATGCTCTGTAATTTATGGGAAGTTTAAATCTCTATTTTACTGGTAGCTATGATAGTTCTTCATAATTTTATTTTTGGAGATAAAATTTGACACTGACATTCCAAATAATGACAAGTCATGGATGGAGGCCATGTAATATGACCTGAGATAATGTTCAAAACTATGGTCTAGGATATCTTTCCACAAGGAGTTCCTAATTTAGATAGTTACTTTGTAGTTTTCTTTCCCAGTACAAGTTTGAAAAGAAATTGAGATTTTGTGCACTATAATCTTTTATAGATGGGAATGTAAAATGTGACAGACATTGTATGAAAAGTTCAGGGAAGAACTTTTAGATCATTGGAATCTGTTTTAAGTAAAACCTTTGACAACTAACTCACTTCAAAAAGCATATAAGAAAATGACTTTGTAATTTAAATATTGAATGTAAATTCAATCATATAAGTAAAAATGAAGTGTATAATTTTCCTATTTTTATTGATCTTAAAAGGACACATGCATAACACATTCATCTTCTTTATTATTATGATTTTAAAATGAGAATTTGAGAAAATATCAAGTTTTCAGAAGAAAATGCAATTAAATATATGAATAGCAATTATTTTAATATGAAATACTAAAATATTATTTTGGAGTGTTCAACACATTTAAGCATTTTTATTAACTTAAATCTTAAGATTTTTCTCATAATTTATTTAACATCAAGAATCTATTCTCTCTCTCTCTCTCTCTCTCTCTCTCTCTCTCTCTCTCTCTCTCTCTCCATATGGAGAGAGAGAGAGAGAGAGAGATGAGATGAGACCCGTCCACTCATATACCATATCACAGCTAATTTTTTATTTTCCTTTCTATAATTGTTCATAAAATGAAAAGGGAAGGGGAGCTCAGCAGTGCTTGAGGAGAGATATAAAAATCAAACATTAATTTTATTCAGATGAGATGATTTGTATGCATGCTGATCAGGCGACAAGCTTATCTCATTACAAGCTCAAGGCTGTGAGTGTTTCATCATTTCTCAGATGCCATTAAGTTTAATAATATGACTGCCTGCATTGTGCATTAAAAATGTGTGTCTGTCCTGTGATCTTGTATAATGATGAAGTGTTTG
Source organism: Pipistrellus hanaki (assembly GCF_964339955.1). NCBI lineage: Eukaryota > Metazoa > Chordata > Mammalia > Chiroptera > Vespertilionidae > Pipistrellus > Pipistrellus hanaki. The sequence continues at coordinate 116,381,088 of NC_140505.1, forward strand.
TGAATATTTATCACTTCAGTCTTTAGTGCTCTCAACTTTCTACTAAATAGCAAAGTTAATTGCCTATACTGCTCTAATTGCATTGTTTAGAGAATACTCTCTTCTCTTCCTTGTCAGTTGAAGCAGTAATATGCAGTAATATGCAGATTTTTTGAAGTGCAATAATTGGCATGTGAAAACTTGCACAGACATATAATTGCACCCCAAATTGAAACGCGGTGGGCATGCTTAGTCTCTGGCAGGGTCAATTAACTCCATGCCATTCTCTCTGGGAATGTAAGTGGTCAGTCCTGCTGCTTTAAACAGTAAAAGAGGCACCGACTTGCATATATAATTTGTTTCAAAAATTTTGATAAGAGCATAATTTTTAAATATGAAAAAAGTATACACAATAAGTCTTTAAAAACTTACCTTTTAATTTGTAATTTATTTTATTTTTCTTTTTAGAATTGGTAGTTCCATATGAAATGCTTCAAACTAAATTTTGTTGACATTGTTTATATTCTTTTGGTTCTTCAAATATTTATTTATTTTGTTTTGCTCTCACTGGAACCCTGTGAATAATATGTTGGATATAAAGCTCTGAAATCCAGAGGCTTGAGATTTAATCATAGTTTTATCTCTCAAATATTGACATAGAGAGACCACTTTATTTTTCTGTGAGCTCCTAAATGGTCCAACTTAAGGACATTCCTAAATACATTCCTATATACATATATTACAATCCACAAATCTTTTTTCATAGTCACTCATTTCAGTGCAATAATAAATTATTTGCACTAGTGGTTTAAGTCCTTATGTATGAAAAATTTCACTCAATATGATCTGTATTGTTTTCCCTCCTCTAATGATTTACCATGATTTAGTAATTTCTCTCGCTTTGAAAGAGGAGACCCAAATTCTTTTCTGTAAACATCTTTGATTCCCCACTCAAATGAGGCTTACCCTTGTTCCAGGCATTTGCAATTGAGAAGGAAAGACTATCCTAAATAATAATTGTATTATGTAAAAATTTTATTATTATATATTTTTTTGCTTTCTTCTTTTCTTTACCCCCACCTCATCCAGTCTCAGACACTTCAATAATTAGACTGACTTTTCCCTGGATCCAAGGCATATATGCACTTCTGGTTAAAAACAAATAAGCAAAAACATTATACACAGACACACAAACTAAATAATTTCCAACAGAACAAATCTTTTAGTAGGTATTATAAAAACAAGTTTTTTAGATGGGCCAATGGTTTGGTCTGTCTGCTGACTGATGTGTGGTAAGGAAGGACTTTATAATTTTTTAAATGTAGATCAAGTTTAAGATAATTAATATATTTACAGGTATTGGAATAACAGGACAAAGGCAAATGATTATAAAACTGCATGATATAATCTAAAAAAAATGAGACTAGTATGTACAAAGGAAGTATCAAGAAAGGTAGGTGTTATCAAATTTAAAGGGTCTAAATCTTAATGATGTTGACATTTAATTTATGCTGATAGTATTTGAAAAACTATCAAATTTTTAACCAATTAATAAAATAGTGTGTGGAATGGATGGAAAGAGAAGCTTTTGAGAAATAGGAAATGTTTCCAATCTAGGATGAGTATTCAGGAGGGACCATTAGGATGCATAACTTACAAGTTCTTTGAGAGATTTAAATAGGATAAGAGAGCACAGAACAGATTTCAGAAAATAATATGCTGCTTAATATGCTTATAAAATTAGCTTAAATAAATAAACATACACATAGATAACTTCTAATTGTCAACCCAGAAGCATGAATATGAGGTATAGAGATCAGGAGGGCTAATGTAAAAAAAGGTATATTATTTTCTTAGAAAAAAAAAAGTGCATATCCCTAGCTAATTGAACAAATTAATATACATTGAAATGAAAACTAGGACAGGACAGGTAGGTTTCTCCGAGCAAACATGGGTGTTCATTTTACCTGTGGTCTTCTGCACAGAACAACCTGTCAGTCACAGTAGTTAGAATATGGGCCTACAAGAATAGATGGATAGGCGAAACCGGTTTGGCTTAGTGGATAGAGTGTCAGCCTGTGAACTCAAGGGTCCCAGGTTCGATTCTGGTCGAGGGCATGTACTTTGGTTGCGGGCACATCCCCAGTTGGGGGTGGGGGGAGCAGGAGGCAGCTGATAGATGTTTCTCTCTCATCAATGTTTCTAGCTCTTTATCCCTCTCTCTTCCTCTCTATAAAAACTCAATAAAATAGAGAAAACACCAAAAACAATAGATGGATGGTATTATGACTGGCTGGTAGTAGAACTCACAGACACAACCTCAGGTTCTCAGGCCATAGGAAATAGAGTGAGGAAGTATTTATGCAGATATTGCTAAGTTATTAAAATTTCAAGAATATTATTTATGTTTCTAATAATAAAAAAAAAAGATATGCACATTTCCTATGTCCCGAAGGGTTGGTTGGCATTGCTTTGTTATTAATAGCTAGAGGCCCAATGCATGAAATTCATGCAAAAGTAGGCCTTCCTTTCCCTGGGTGTCAACACTGACTTCCCTCCTTCACCCAAGATCAGGGCTTCCCTCACAGCCCTGTCTTCATCTGGAAGGTCATCCGGAAGGACGTCTAGAAGGATATTCGGTCTAATTAGCATATTATCCTTTTATTATTATACATTATAATGAAATATTTAATGTGCTAAAATATTTTTCATATAAATATTTTCCATGTTCCACCTGATAGTACAAACCTATTATCAAGGCGGTGGCTAGCACTGTGCTATAGCAATGATCCTCTGGGATCCAATATTGGACAGAGGTTCTGTATCATGATAGAAGACACTTAGTGAAGCTGTATTTTTGTCCTGAGCATCTCTCTGTTCTTAAAATAGTTTCCATATTGTTGTATATTAGTGCTTTAAAAAGTGATCAAATAACATGTGTAAAGTAGATAAATTACTACCAAGTTAGTATAAATTTTACCACACTAATTTTTCTATGCTTATTAGGTTATCCCCAAATATGAACATATTTAATATTTTAGCATGATATAATCCAGTATGAAACACAACTTCTATAATCTCAGGAAAATGGATGTTTTCACAACATTAAGACATAATTAGGTCTAGCGTTGGCCAAATTCAGGAGGATTTGAGAATCTGCTATCTCATAATTAATGTCTAATTGTTCATAATTATGTTGTTTAGTTTTGTGCACAATCCAATTTACTTTTCTTTGCACCAGGGCACATGCCAATTATACTCTGGCTACAACTGTCAAGGCTATCAACAAATTAAACACTGGTTGCCAGGGATGCATGATAATGGACCTTTACCAATTTGTATAGACTAACTAGGCTCTTAAGCTGGATAAAGCAAGTTTGTAGAATGTTGAATCTCTACTATCACTTCTAATTATCCATTAATTGGTAGCCAGGCCAGAATTTAACTCAAAAGACAAAGGTGAATGACCTATAAGTTATAGACATCTATTTATTATTATGTTTAAAATATTTAGACACTGCCCTAGCTGGTTTGGCTCAGGGGATAGAGCATCGGCCTGTGGACCGAAGGGGCCCTCCTTGGATTCTAGTCAGGGGCACTTCCTAGGGTTGCAGTCTCAGTCCCCATTGGGGGGCGTGCAGGAGGCAATCGATCAATGAGGAGTCTCTCTCATCATTGATGTTACTCTCTCTTTCTTTCTTTCTCTCTCTCTCTCTCTCTCTCTCTCTCTCTCTCTCTCTCTCTCTCTCTCTCTCTCTCTCTTTCTCTCCCCCTCTCTCTATCTCTGTGAAATCAATAAAATATATTAAAAATAAAATAAAACATTTAAATGTTGTATGGTCTGACAGAAAACTTAGCAAGATTTCTGCTTTTAAACAGCTTTCTCTCTCTGCAGTTACTTAAGGTTTATTCTAGTGAAGCAAATTTGAGTCTTTAATATTTTTCTTCCTTTATTTTGTTTTCCTGTAAAACAACCACTTGGCATGGCACAAGCTGAAACAATGTAAAATGAAGAGCACACACGGAAAGTTTTTACTGTCTTATTGATGAAATAGTTTTTCTCCTAAAAGGAACTCTTAAAATTGAAAATAATTTAAAATCCCTAAGGAATGGTTTTACAACATAACTTATGGGCATTTTTAAAATTCTTATTACAGAAACAACTTCTATAACTTTGAACATAGGAATTAAAACACAAAATCTCTCTTAAAACCTTCCTATCATGATAATCTACTTTAGCCTATAGCATATCATTAAAATATGTCTCTGAAAATATGTTCACATTACAGTGATTATGTATAATACTGAGATCCCTGATAAGATGAATCCTTAGAGTGAAGGTATTTGGGGTTATAATTCATGGAAACAATAGCTTTTAGTGCTCCACAGTACATCACAAGAGTGACAACTCAGTGATGAAATGCAATGCATAAGCCCCTCAGTCACACACACCAATCTTTTATAACCTGAAGAATATTTTGTCTCCATTTTAGTAATAGTGCCATGATTCTTAGCATCATAGAATAAGTAGATGTAAGACCTGCACTTGAGGGTATAACCAGCAGAGTAGTTTCAATTAGAGGAAGTTATCAGCATTTTCACTGCATATAGCTTTCCTGGTAATAGAAATATTTCACTTGCTGAAGGAGAAGAACATTTATTAACATGACCTACAGTGATTATATATTAAAGCTGAAATGAAAAATATGAATTCTAAGGCATAATATTGACCAGGACATCCAGTATTAAGCACAAAGACTAAAATAAATGTAAGATTTCTCCTCTATCTATTTGCTCTAATAGTCTCACCTGGATGCCTAGTGCACCTTGGGGATTCCTTCTTCAACAAACCTCAAATTTGGATATTATCAGACCAGTTATTTTTGTCATTGGAATTTATTGAACACATATTATGTGCAAGGCACTATCTTAGGGGCTGAAATCACAAAAGAGAAGTCAAATTGGTTCCCATCCTGTGGAAGGGAAATCATGGGAGCCAGTCCCATAAATCATTTGCTATAGCAATGAGGTCTTAGTGTATGATCTTTTTATGTCTCTACTCTTCTTTCCTTAGTTCCTGCTGCCTCCATGTGCTGGGCTCAGTAATACCTACAATATAATATACTACCATGTTTCCCCAAAAATAAGACATCCTCCGAAAATAAGACCTACTTACAGGTTTCCTTCTGAGTGAAATATAAGGCATCCCCCCGAAAATAAGGCCCCCCTAGGCTAAACATGAGAGATTTGGTTTACTGATTCTGAAAGAAATGGAGTCACAAGAAATTCACCAGGAAATTCAGGAATTGGATTGTTATGATGATGTTTCAGAAGATGATGACATGATTATCATTGAATAAATGAGTAAATTCTTGATACTGTAGGATTCACAGTTTGTCTGGTTTGTGTTGACAACTACCTTACTACCATACCCTATACAGGTAATAAATTTCCTTTATTTTCATTTAACAATAAATGTGCACCATACTCTTCTTCATGGAAAAATAAGACATCCCCTGAAAATAAGACCTAGAGCATCTTTGGGAGCAAAAATTAATATAAGATACTGTCTTATTTTCGGGGAAACAGGGTAGTATATTTAGTAAATTAAATTTCAGATAAAGACACTTTTTTAAAGGTTTTTAAATTGATTTTTAGAGAGTGGAAAGGAGAGGGAGGGAGAAAGAGAGAAACGTCAATGTGAGAGTCAAACATCAATTGGCTGCCTTCTGCATGCTTCTTACTGGGGAATTGAGCCTGCAACCTGGGCAGGTGCCCATCAGTACATAGGATGACACTCAACCAATTGAGCACACTGTCCCGGGCAAAAAGACACTTTTTAAATTTTCTATTTTCTTCTACCCACATTATCAGAAATATACTTTTCATTGGATTACATTTATTTATTCTTTAATTCATCTCTCATGCAAATTATTGGTGATACATTTTTTTAAAAAAATCTCACAAAATAGAAAATAATTTAAATGCCTACAACTTATACTTTTCAGGCAAGAAATATTAAGTTTTTCCCAAATGAAAAACACTGTTAAGTATAAAATATCCATTTATTTCTAATTACTTATTTTTCTTTTCTCCTATAGAAAGTTATCTATACCTCTATTGGAGTGCTCATTACATTGTTATGGTTTGTTGTTTATGAGTTACCTTCTCTTTCTGCATGGCAATACCCTCCAGGTTGGAAAGTCAAACATGATTCTGGTTAGTAATATATTAAATGAAAATTGATTTTGCCCTAAGCATAATGTGTTCTTCAGAATGCCATGGAAGCAGAGTGCATTTTATGAATGATATATATCCCAGAGGAGATGTTCCATTAACTACAGCAACTCAAAAGTTGCTCTGTTATTCAGGTTCAATATAAATTTTGGGACTATTGGGTATAAATAGCCCCCTTCATGCATGGGAATTGTTAAGTTTTTGTAGTCATCAGTTTGGGCTGCCATAACAATGTACCATAGAGTGAGGAGTTTAAAAAAAAAGATAATATTCTCACAATTCTGAAAGTTGGAAAGTCTATGATCAAAGGAACAGGAATTTGGATTCTGTTGAAAGAGCTTTCTTCCTGGCTTGCAGATGCCACCTTCTTTTTTCTATCCTCACATGGCCTTCCATTAGTGGGTGAGTGGGAGAGAGAGAGAGAGAGAGAGAGAGAGAGAGAGAGAGAGAGAGAGAGAGAGATCACTGCTTGGTGTCTCTTTTTGTGAAAACACTAATTCTATTGAATTATTACCCTGCCCTTGACCTCCTAATAGCTCCTGTCTCCATGACTACCTTCTGCTAGGCCCACTCTCTATACTCACATTGGGGGTTAGGATTTTAACATTTGATTTTGGGAAGGAACACTTTATCTTTTGGTTATAAAACAAAGAGAATAATAAACAGACAAATAGCAGAAAATAAACACTTAGTCTCAACAACCCCTTGCCTCTACAAAAATATGGAGTGCACTGCAGTGCCTCTCTCAATCTCTACCAACATAGTTATAGCCAACAATATATATGTACAACTTTCTACATACATTCGCCTAAAAAGGTTAGATTTTGCACATAGAACTTCAGCTTAGAGAAAAGAGAAAGAAGAACAGGACTATCCACTGGAATCTCCTAGCATCCAGTTGTTGAGATTACAGATATTTGAGTTTGATATGAACTATCTCATTTGATTACAGCTAAATATGACAGGCAAACTGGTGAACCAGTATGTGTCTTTTCTACTTTTCATCACATGAAAATAAATACGTGTGCATAAGCATCTTGTCATAAGACAGAAACAAACTAAAAATAAATCATTTGTACCCAGGCAGAAAGCTCCATCTTCCATCTCTGCATGCCTGCTATATCGGCTTGATTTTCTTTTCTGTGCATGACCTCTCTTTCCATCTTCAGCATCTGCATGGCTGTGGGAAGTGCTCAGTGGTACACCACCTGACTTCTAAGAATATAAGGTAAATCTAATTATTGAACCTGAATTCCAACTCTCATTTTTCAGAGGGAGAATCACCCTGACTTCAGTCAGATGTTGCAGATGTTGGTCTCTAGTAGGGTTGACTATAGGCAAGGAAAGTTTGATGAGGTTCTTCAGAATCTCTGCTTCTGCATGTAAATAATGTGTAAAACCCAGCACAAGACCACCACCAATGACTCTCTTTAAAAAGGAGAAAAATTATGGCATCAGCCTTATTTGGTGATGAAATTGACAGTCTACTTTTTTCTAGTTTCACCCTATGAGTTTAGAGATACTACCAGATTATGGAAGCTACTTTAATTGGGAATAGACTTACCAGATTTGTTTTTCATTTCAGTTTTTGCTATATGCATAACTTAAACTACGATATATGCTTTTAGTTATTGTATATTCACTACCTCTGAAACTTAAATGGCTTTTTTTACCCTCTATGACTAAAAAGCTAAACTTGAACATTAAGTACAGCGAGTAATTGGTTAAAAGTATTTTATGTTCCAGCTTTGAAAAGTATGGGCCATTACAAAAAATAAAAAGACCATCAAGCCCTTTCTGTGCAACTAATGGAAAATGTTCAGTTTAAAGCTGGCCCTTAAAATGTTATGAAAATTGTCAGTTATAGCTCATAATGGCCAAAGTCCTTATTGTTTTATGCTCAGACACATTAAAGAATTTATGTGATAAAAGAATAATAATCACAGTTTAATATAAAATACTACTCAACTCAAATTTCTCAATATTTACATTTTATTCTCATCTAAGTTGTTTTGAAGAACATGGTTGTGAGCAGCTACTTATATTGAAACTTACTATAGGTACATTTTATTGTATTGATAGTTAATTGAGTTGTGTTCCTTCAAGAACTGCATCTCTTTTGAATATTCACCGAGTGTGCTTATAATTACCCACCAAATCTCACTGGCTTATGAAAAGAAGCACTTATATCTCAATTTCTGAATCAGATGATGTTTACCTGATCTTCACTAACCTCTGTTTGGCCTCCTGTGACTGCCTCCCTTATTTTTCAGGCACCAGCAAACCAACTAAAACATATTCTTCTTGTGGTGATGGAGGAAAGCAAGATGTTATGCCTAAAAGGACAAGCAAATTCCAAATTTCAGTTTTCATCTTTTCTCCCACTATCTTTGACAAAAGCTAACATCAATAACATCAATATCAATGGCACAGAAAATATACCCCTCACTTTGATGTTGGGGGAATTGGGAGTATAGCGAAGAAATGAATATTTACTAAATCGTAATCCACCAGTTCTGAAATAGAAATGAATATAAAGTATCATATGTGCATGTGTGTGTGTGTGGGGGGGGGATTTGTCATTCCCGTTCAACATATATAATGAGCATTTACTATTAGTTAAGCAGTTACCAGTTACTCAAAATATATTTGTGAATATATCTTGAGTAACTGGCAATACAGCCCAGAAACTATAATTAACCTCATTTGTATATAAAGTTTATTAGTAAGCACATTAAAAAATGCATATAACATTTCTTAATTTGTGTGATAAATGCTGTATTTAGAAAACACAATGTACTATTACGACAGCTAATAAGGGAGTCTAATAAATTCCAAGAAGTAAAAGAAAAGAAAAAAACTTATTTGAGGTAGTGGCATTTAACTTATGATTAAAGTAGCAAATTTACTCAGGAAAAGAGGTAGAAAAAGAATTCCAGGAAAAAAAGTTTATAGTGTACAAAGGTCTTGGGCAGAAAAGAGAAACCAAAGGCCAATGTGGAGATAGCAGGCAAGGAACATGTTATAAAATATTAAATGAAGGAAAGATCATAATCTTTTGGCAATGCTAAAATTTTGGAATTCTAGGATCAGTGAGAAATTGTTAAAAGATTTTAAGTAGGGTTTAGGTGACTTAATCAGATTTGCATTTGTAAAAGGTCATGGTAGCTGCTGAATGAGCAATGGATTAAACCAGACTATCAAGTCTTGAAGGAATGGTATAGCAGCTGAATTGCTCATACACTGTTGAATGAATATACATTTGCTGTAAATGCTTTAAAATTTATTTGAAATTGTCTATCTAGTAAGGCTGAAGACTATGTTCTTAAAAATATACTGTTTCTACTTTTATTTTATTTTTTTTCTAGTAGACTTTTTGTTTATTTCTTCTATTACCGTTTATCCTCCTATACCTTCTTTCATTTCTACCCTCCCTCTGTGTGCCCACAATACCATCCCACAAGTTATGTGTCCACAAGTTCTGTGTCCACAAGTTCCTTCTCTCTCTCTTTTTTTTTTTAAATCAATCTCTTCACCTCTCCACTCACTTTAAACACAGGAAAAATATGCAATATATTTTAGAGAAACGCATTAATTAAGTTCTAAAGACAGTAAGAAAATAAGTGTTAAAACTAAAAATGAGCATAATGGTTATATCTGAGTGAAGACAAAATCAAATAGAATCAGGGAAAGCATACAAGGGATTTCTTAAACTACCTAATGGATATTTTGTAATTACAAAATATTTAACAAAGTATTGTAAAATAGGGCATAGCAAGCTCAATGTGTATGAAGACCATTTTAAGAGTTATTAGAATAATTCAGAGAAACCTGAATTGCTGGAAGGTGAGTCCAAAATGAGGAGTAGTCATCAGACATATGAGGAGGATGTTGTGAGTGACTCTGAAGGACTAAGAATTTTCCACTGTATTCTGTGCATATACTTGATCTTTCAACTCTTCCCACCCATGTCCTCTTACACATAATGTTATCATTTATTAAGTTTCTCTATACTCTTGATACAAACTAGATGCTCCAATTCTTGCTAATCCAAGTGAAATTTTTGAAGGACTTTTATGAAAGCGAATTGTATGTTTTTGTTGCTAATCCTCACCTGAGTATATTTTTTTCCATTGAGTTTTAGAGAGAGGGGAAAGAAAAGAGGCTGGGGGAGAGTGAGAGAAAGAGAAACACTGAGGTGAGGATGGAACATTCAACCTGGGTCTTTGCCCTTGACTGGGAATCGAAGCTGAGGCCATTTGTGGGAGGGCCAACGTTCAAAGAAATGCTTGCCTAGACTGAAACTTATTATTTTAAAACAGATTTTTCTGCTAACAATTTTGTGGTTGATTTTATACTACAATGTGATCACCTGGTATATGAATTGGAAATTGAGATAGATTAAGATTTCATTCTAGATGTTTTGAGTTGGAGTTATCTGTGAGAAATCAAGTGGTAATATTGAGGAGAGTGTTAGACTTTTTTGAAGACTAGAGAAAAGTGGGGGGAAATTGATTATAACATTAGCCATAGGAATAAATGAGATTGCCTGGTGAAAGGGTATAGAGTACAATGAGAAAAGTGTCTGAGATTGACTGCTGAGGAACTCAAGCATTTATATGTAGGATGGAGAAGGAGAAGTTGGCAATAGAGAGCAATGAAGAGGAACCAGAATGTATGAGGGAAAATAGGTCATGTCTTCAGAAGTAGACCCTGAGATAATGATTTATGTTCTTGTGATTTATTTTAAAAGAAGTGTTCCTGGAGAAACTGATGAGGGAGCAGGGAGGAAACTAAAGAAAGGATGTGATTTCAGGCAAAGTCTAAGCTGTAGTCTGAGACATCTAAAGGATAAATTTCTCTTCAAAAAGTTTCCCCACTCAATGCAAATGAGCTGAACTTTTATACTCCAGCTCAGAAATGCTAAAAAGTGTCAGAGGGAATCTTGCTTGGAACATAAAAAAAGACTCAATACTTTTTAAATACAGGGATGCAGTTAATAAAGCATTGACATATGCAATAGGCTTACGGGTGATTACTTTATCGACTATACTTTTTGCTATTTTAAACAATACTGTTTGCAGAATCAAATTCCCTTTTTATGTTAAAAAATTATTTCAAACACTAAGCCAAGATTGATTCTCCAATCATGATACAAATTCTTGAATTCCTCTAAAGAAGCCAGAATGACAATTTTAGTCTCAAAAAACAAAATGGATTTTTTATAGTCTTTCCATAAAGTTAGACTTTATTTCTAAGCAAAGTAAGTCACAACAAGAATTTGCTTGGTAATTAATTTTTGTCCAGATTCAACAATCTTCTTAATTTAATAATGATGTATTTGGGATTCGTGCATATACTATGTTCAGGTAAATTAGTATATTTCTACATGATATCAAGGTTCTGCTAAATCAGACACTAAAAACATTATATAACAGCCAAATTCTAATCAGTCTGACTATGAGGTATATAGCTGAGAGCACTATGTAAATACTACTCTGTACTTTCATAATTATTTCATACAAACAAAAATAGATCTGAAGGATGTTCAGTGCCCATGTATAGTTCATAACTTTATTTTTATCTAAGCAGTATTACTATTAAAGTAATAGTATCTCAATTTTTCCTTGGGTAATTACACCTATCAGCCTGTGCATGCAACCTTATAATAAGGTCATGTGGCTATTTCTCTCCAAAACTTGAATTTTGAACTGAAAAAATAAGTGCAAAAAAATGTTGTAAGCTAATTCTTACTAATAGTGATATATTGTCCATTAGTTCCTCTTACCATGATTCCAGAAACTTTTTTATCCTATTCTCCCTGATCTTTAGTGTTCTCAGGCATTTGGGGAGCTCCTCCATAAGCTCATGTTAGTGTTTTATTGACCTAGAGCTCTTTTCCTTTACTTATAGTCAAAGCACAGCAACAAATGAAGAAGCCCTACTTATTATTATTTTTTTTCTGTCCACAATTTGAGATATATATATATATATATATATATATATATATATATATATATATATATATATAATCTGGTAAGAGATTAGAAATAAAATAGTGTAGCTTCATGACATTACTTAAGATCCTATACCTCTTTCTGGAACTTGAGATTGATAATATGCTTTAAAAATATGCAATTACCCCAACATGTCCAACAGAATTGTCCTTGGTGATTTGAGATACCATGAATGATAACATTACATGTAATAAAAGATTTTTTTTAAATACAGCTGAAATATCTCTTTGGAGGCAAGCCTGCTATTAGAGCTTTATATTTGACAAACGGCTTTCTCTTAGCCACTCTTTCCCTCCTCACTGTCCATCATCTCAGCCTTGGAGATCAGCACTCCTCTCCTTTGAATGCATTAGTCATTCAGGAGTAATGACATAAAAGCTTAGCAATGTTCTGTAAAGGGAGCCTTTTATTATACTTTTCTAACAACCATTAATATCTATAACACTCAGCGGTTTTCTAATTTTCTCTTATAAAAGGATGAACTATAACTACATGACAAAATGGCATGAGGTCCAAAATTATTACCATTTCATTTGTGAGGGTAAGAAAGGGAAAATGTAGAAAAATAAGCTGTACTACTATCAGACACAAGAAACCTTTTATTAAAAAAAATATAAAACTTTGTTGTGGGGCAGAGGAGTCACTGAATTTATTATAAACCTTAATTACAACAAAAAACAAAATAACAAAAATGATTTATTCTTCCTTCCAAGTGAAAGGGAATCATAATTTAACCCCCAAATGGTCAAAATAATGTGTTATATAGAGTTATATACAATATAACTAGGGTTATTTTATCTAATATCTGTTGCTTTCTCTTCTTGAATTTAAGCAAATAAAATATTCAAACACAGCATTTAAACTTCTTTTAGTTTCCTTAAGTATTTAATAAAATCTACATTTAGACGCTAAATTGCATATCACTAAATTCTTCACAGAATATGATATTTTACTTTGTTTTTCTTTTCTCCGGATTGGATATGTGTACATAACTTCCAAAATAGTTGTGTAAAACCATCAATAAACCTAGTTCTGATGCTTTCTACTTAGAAAGATTTCATCCTTTTTGCTTACTTGAATGTTTATTAAAGAAGATTTATTAAAACCAATGTTGTTGTTTTTTTCATTGTGGATACTAGCTTTTTTTTTTTTTGGTTCTTTACATAAAAGGATTTTAAATTCATTTTCAAGGGGAGAAGGTAACATAGGTAGTTACAGGCTAACCCGCAATATAATATGCAAAGTAAATCAGTGTAATGAACACTAGGTAATTCTATTTATGGCTATTGGAGCAGCCCTATGTTTAGAGGAGGTAAGGGCATATAAGGAAAAGAAGTTCTCCATCTGAACTGTTGCACTTTTCCATTAAGAGAAGAACTTTTCATGCTCTATTACATATAATAATTTGTTTGCAAATGTTTCCAAAAGTTTAAATATAATAAAGCCTTCATTTATAAATAAGTGGGCTAGAAGTTTAAGAAGGAACTTCATTTTGATGAATGACAGACATCTATAATGTTTACATAACCACAATCTCTGCTCTAAACTCTTTCAGATTCAAATGAAGAGCAATCTAATCAGATAAAAATGAGAAAATCAATGTACACCTTCTAAGTACCTATTTTATGCTATTTTTTAAATATATGATACTGTAAAAGAAATGGACTTTAGAGTGTGTTTGTATCAGAATCTATTGGAGGCGTGCTTTATTACTGGCAGCATGATATGGAGATGCAAAACCGAAGATTCTGCTACTTTCCATAGGAAAACAAAGAATAGAGCACACACAGTGTCTAGAGGTTAACTAGTAGGTTAACTGATTGAAATATGTGCATATCCTTTATACGTGTGTAATAATTACCATAATACCCATATGCTTACTTAAGATTTTAATTTTTATGCCAAATGTATCCTATAGCCCCATGGTCTGCAAACTGCAGCTCTTTGGACCCTTCAGTGTGGCTCTTCCACAAAATACCACCACTTGGGTGAGTCTATTTTGAAGAAGTGGCATTAGAAGAAGTTTAAGTTTTAAAATGTGGCTCTCAAATTTCAAGCATTGTACTATTGATATTTAGCTCTGTTGACTAATGAGTTTGCTAACCACTACATAGCCCAAGAGTTAAAATGAAATTTCTATGCTAATATTTTAAAAAAGCAGTAATCATTATGAACTTCATGTTAACAATTATTTTCTGAGAAATTAAAAACAAAAAACAAAAACAGTCACTCATTTGAATACTTTCAAGTTCTGCTGGCTTTTTGGTAGCCATTAAAGAGGACATGATGATGATAACAAAAGTAAAGAGTGTATAGTTTTTGCAGGAGATGATTTGTCTGTCCTGCCCTCAACTTCTCCGTCCCTTGCTTGTGTGCTATTCTCATCTCCAGAGCACACACAGTTATTCCTTTCCCAAACATTCTGGAGGTTCTAATAACCAGCACAGCACTTTGAATTCTCAAAACTTTATATTAATAAAGTATCTGCTCCTGGGATTTCATCAAAGTGCATTATTTTCAGTTGCTTTATGTATTTTCTTTTTCTCAGGGACGAGTTGCATTAAGCAGTGTACAGCCCTCTATGATCTACGTATGCAAGACTTCATTACTGTCATACATACACTGTCCTCTTGGGCCTTACCCCAATTTTCTCTTGCACTTCTCATTAATAAGAATCCACCTAAAGTAGTTGGCATATATGTTGGATTTTTAGGAATCTTGCATATATTTTCCTTAGCAAAGATCAATGGTATTATGTTATAATCTCATTTTCTTTTTTATTCCATATTTTACCACCTTACTGAGGTATAATTTACAAACTATAGAATCCACCTTTTTTCATTGTGCAGTCCAATAAATTGTAGCATATTTTCACAGCTGTACAACCATTACTACAATATAATTTTAGAACGCTGTCAGCCCTAAAGGAAATTAGGTGCCCATTGATAGTCTCTATTTTCACTTCCAGCCCAAGGCAACCACTAATATAATATCTGTCTCTCAATATTTGTATTTTGGGGGAATTTTATGTAAACAAATCCTGCAACATGTTTTTAGGGAACAATTTTGCTATATAGCATGCATCCATATACAACATTTTTTTTTACCAGTTCCCTTTTCTATGGGCACATTAGGCTACCTCTCACCCAGTG
The DNA here is from genome assembly GCF_964339955.1 of Pipistrellus hanaki. NCBI lineage: Eukaryota > Metazoa > Chordata > Mammalia > Chiroptera > Vespertilionidae > Pipistrellus > Pipistrellus hanaki. The sequence continues at coordinate 116,396,473 of NC_140505.1, forward strand.
CCTTGCTACCAAAAGCAATGCTGTATCCACATCTCTTCAGGAGCCTAAGCTCAAGCATCTTTGAAGAAGATAGAGCAGGTTTCTTAGTCATGGGGTTTATGTATACATAATTTAAGGATGACCAAATTTCCTATAAGAAAATTATATTAACACACATATGTGCCAATAGTTTATAAAGCTAATGGTTCTAAACACCACCACATTTTTATAATATTGGGTTTTTAAAATTTTTTTAGTACTTTGAATATTATAACTCCATTATTGTTTTAACACTCAGTTTCATTATTATTGAGCTGAATATATCTTGTATTCTGATTAATAATTCAGGTGCATCCTTTAGTGGATTTTCTATTAACACTCTTACCTAGCTATTGCATTTCCTCTTCCTAAATTTTATTGTATTTGTTTTATTTTGCAAGAGTAACTTATATATTCTTAGTATTGATTCATGTTGTGTCAAATAGTTTCTACCAAGTTATCACTATTAATATTTTCCACCATAACTTTGATTGAACAGAAATCAACTCATATTTATATCTTTCTCTACATCTTTTAATCAAAATAGTATAAACATAGCTATGGAGCAACAAAGATATTATTAACAAAGATACTTCTTTCACATGCCTAGAATATAATTGAATCTCAAATAGTCAGCAAATGATTTCCCAGCAAATAATTGAGAATAGGTCTCACTGTGTTCCAGACTAAAAAAGTATGAAGACTCCACCAAGAAACTGAGTCTATCAAGATTATTAAAAAAAAAATGAACAGTGCCACATTTAGAGGTAAATATTTATTTTGACTAAATTTCACATATCAATTTGTAATCCTTTGAAAGAAGAAATAATAACATTTAGCACTGTCAATTTTCATTTGTGTTTTAGTTATAAATAAGTTTAAATAAATATTGTGATATTTGAAACATATTTCATTAGATAGTAGAAGAACTTTGGCATAACTGTCTTGCTTTTCAGTAAATCATCATTAAAGTATTAGAGTATTCACACACACACACACACACACACACACACACACACACACACAAAGTATTAGGAGTCTGGGAAAATAAACATCAAAATCTGACTAGTGACATAAAGCCAGTAAAAGTTCACTAAACTATTTCAGAGCTTTTTTCTGGAGAATATTAAAAGTGATTTCTGTTGAATTAATTTATGTATAACAAAAGAACGAGTGGTAAATTGATTATAATTTTGAATTTTGCAAAATGTTTACTTTTAATGGATATATATATCACATTAGCTATTTTTCAGACTCTTCACTTCTAAAAATATATAATTAACCCAAATAAAACCTAAATGTGGGTATATAAAGTTATGAAAAACATGGAAATCTCACCATATCAAAAACATCTTGAAACATGGTTAGAAAGATAAGGTTCAACTGCCTGGGGAACAAAAACAAATTTGTATTTATTGATTTGCAAGCATCTTACATACATGTAAATTGACCGTACCTCCGTTATGCCCATAGCCCATCAGGAGTGAGTATTCAAATTAACCCTACAAAGATGGAGATGATACACATGTTTTTAGGGGATGGAGGGAGCTACAGGAGCAGTACTCTAGTTGGGAGCAAGGACTTGATAGCTCCTGGGTGGTCAGACATCCCTCAAGGGGTCCCAGATTGGAGAGGGTGCAGGCTGGGCTGAGGGACACTCCCCCCACCACCCCAGTGCACAAATTTCATGCACCAGGCCTCTAGTATACATATATTAAGATACATTTTAATATTAAATAATGCATGCATTTTTATAAACTCGGTATCTATTTAAAATAAAAATAAAGAACATTACTTCTAATTTAATGATTTCCTTATATTTACTCTTTTTTAAGAATTCCTATCAGTGTTATTAGTAAAGGCTAAGGCCATGCTAGAGAATTTTCTTATTTGGATACCAACTATTTATATAAAGAGCCAGGGTCCTACCAAACAAATGGGCAGGGACTGGCATGTGGGCTGAACTCCATGAGGTTCCTGGTGGCCAAGGGTGCAGAGCGGGAGTGAGGGCGTGTGGGTGTGTGCATGACCTAAGCAACACACACTTACATGTCATACACTCACAGGGTCCTCAGCAGCACCACCTGCGCCTCCCTGGACTTCACCCTCCAGCCCGGATCCTCCAGGTCCTGAGCTCTGGGGTCACTCAAGTTCAGCAAGAGTTTACAATTTGCCCAAGGCGCATTGAACAGTTTCCTCTTAACCCATTTGTGGGAGTGTAATCTGATTTAAAACCAATGGACTAAACAAACAGAAGCACTTTCTAGAAAGTCAATTTAGAAATGTGGGTCAAAATCCAAGTGAATTAGCTTTGGGCCAGGAGTTCCATGTCTGTGAATGTGTCCTAAGTAAACAGTCAAATAAGCAATCATGTTTACTGTCGTTGTTGATGCCAGGGGAAACTGGAAACAACCTGCCCTACAATAAAAGGTTAGTGAAGTAAACCATAGCAATGTCTAACAGTCAGGAATAACACGTAGCCATTAAAAATATGTCTGCACATCCAATTCCTTGACATGAAAAGAAGGCCATAGCCTCATATTAAGTGGAGGCCAGGTGAAGGTCAGAAGAGGGCTTGTATATTTATATGTATGTATATTTTATATGTCAGGGAAATAATAGTTTTAAAACAGTGATTCTTCATGAGCTCTGCAATTGTGAGTGTTAGCAAATTGTGTTTCTGGTGTGACAGGTGGCCTCTGGTGTCCCATACACACAGACACCCTTGCCTGTGGGGCAGCCTAAACCTTTGCCGCACTTGCGCCTCTCTGCTGTGGCAACAGTCCAATCAGACATTCCCTTTTACTGGGCTGGTTTCCTTTTCTTCTTGCCCAAATCATGCCTTTCCAACAAAAGAATATTAACCAAGCAATCCTAACAACAAGTTTTGTTGCCATCTGCAACTTATGCCCTTTTATGCAAATGTTGTTGCTTTCAAGCCTACCAGGTTATATTTCAAAACTTTTGTTTTTCTGCAAATTGCCTTTTATTTATTTGCTTAAAATATTCCGGAGTATTTTAAATACATATAGAAAAGTAGAGAATAATAGGACAAATACTTATCTATACTAATAAAAGGGTAATATGCTAATTAGACCAGACATCTTCTGGACATCCTTCCAGACATCCTTCCAAAAAAAGCCATGGTGATGGGGGCCAAGTCAGAGGCATCTGGGGGCCAGCAGGAGCAGGAAATTGGAGGCAACCAGGCAGGCAGATAGGTGAATGGTTAGGAGCCAACAGACCCGGATTAGGAGAGGGCTGTCTGACTGCTGGTTTAGGCCCAATCTCAACCAGCAGTCGGACATCCCCTAAGGAGTCCCAGAAAGAAGAGGGTGCAGGCTGAGCTGAGGGACCCCTCCCTCTGTGCACAAATTTCGTGCACCAGGCCTCTAGTGTTCAAATAAGCCATTTGTATTGAATGATTGAGTGAGGAATGCATTGACATGTATTTCCCATTTTTTAAAATATATTTTTATTGCCAGAACCGGTTTGACTCAGTGGATGGAGCATTGGCCTGCGGACTGAAAGATCCCGGGTTTGATTCCTATCAAGGGCATGTACCTTGGTTGCAGGCCCAACCCCAGTAGGGGGTGTGCAAGAGGCAGCTGATTGATGATTCTCTCTTATCAATGTTTTTAACTCTCTATCCCTCTCTCTTCCTCTCTCCATATATATTTTATTGATTTTTTTACAGAGAGGAAGAGAGAACCAGTTTTGGCATGTATTTCCCATTTTTATAACATAGATGTATTATTTTTCTGTGATATAATTATTCTAATAAGTACAGAGTTCCAAATATTTGGATATAAGTAGTGTTTTATTCTTGTAAAATTTTATTTAAGCCATTTTAGTATATTTCACCTAAAAATTATTATTATCACATACTTTATATTTCATATCACCATAGATTTCTGTAAGTGTTTGTTGTTGTTATAACAATCTGTAACATTTACTGGCCAGAACTAAAAAAACATTTTCAAGAAAAGTTATATGGAAGATAAATGCTGTGTTTGATGAAAAGTATTCATTAAGTAAACATACAAGCTGGGAAGTCAGCTATCCCCTGGGCTATAGGAAATATGTGCAATGGTCTTTCTGCTTTTGTCAGTATGGCGATTGATTAAAGTTACTAAGTGACTTTAACAAATATAACATGCATTACCAACTTTTATAACCCTTCAGTATAAATATCTCTTTTCTAAGAGTACTCAGTTCCAGAGTGCTCAAACACTTCAATATAGCACCTGTGCTTTCATTTTTACTAGTGGACTCTAGCAAGCTTGCACCCATCAGCGCCTCCTATTCTATCTGATGGAAGCAACCCTCTCATGACCCACTGCATGACAAAGCAGAAATACTTGTAGGAAACTCCTGGAACCTAACTGGAGGAACACTTTCTCTCTCCAGAGGATGTGAAGCGTAGTTGTGAGGTATGAAATTGCTGTGGCCATTTAACTGGAATTGCAGATGTCTTCAATGATGTGACAGGCACTATAAATGGAGTGATGGTGACAAAATGCTGATCAGCAGAAAAGATGAAGAAAAAAACCAGTAGAAATATGTCAGTTTTCTTTCCAAAATATCTAACATATTTTAGTTAATTATTTTGAATTTCCTAGTTTAACAAACATATCATATTCAAATAGTAATTGTGGCTTCTTGAATGTTTCTTGAACCACATTACTTTTTGTCATAACTTTCATACAAATGTTAAATTTAGTGTTATATGGAACATTTGATCTAGACTCTGGAATTAAAGTGGATGCTTTTATTTCAGTGTTTTTTTAATTCCTTAAAATATTAGTTTTTCAGATTCATGTTCTTTATCACACTAAGAAAGAATTATGATGTCCTAGCTTATTGAGTTTTTATTGGTAATATTGAATTTAATTTCATCTGTCTTTGCAGTTTTTAAACTTTTTTGATATGAAGAAAAATGTATAAGAGAAATATTAGAAAGTGCTATTTTATACAGAGTGACAAGAAATATGAGTATATGGAACAAGAACATTCAAGACATAAAAATGTCTAAAAAAAACAAGGACCATGCTTGTTTTAATAGTGTAACAAAAATGAGAGCGGAGTTATTGTAGCCTATGAAGCAAAAGACAGACAGGGGAAGAGGTCTGGGAGATGGAGTGGAACAATGATCCAGATCTCATAGGTCCTTGTGAGCTACCAGGGGCTTTTATTTGAGATGAGAACAGTTAAACTGATGACTGACAATCTAATGTGTATTTAAAAGATTATTGTGAAAATTGTACAGGATTTGGAAACAAGTCATGAAGAATAAGAGCCAGTTAATACAGAATAATCCAGGTGAAATATGGAAGTATATTGGAGCAGAGTGAAACTAAAGGGTTGTGAGAAATAATCAGAATTCATATGTATATTGGAAGTAGACATTACATTTGATAGATGTAAGATGTGAGAGAACTAGAAGAGTCAAGGATGACTGCTGTCATTTTTGCTTGAGCAGTGGATGAAATGATTAACCTGTGAAGAAAGGAAAAACTTTAAGAAGGAACAGATATTGGGAGAAAAATAATAGTTTAGTTAAGAGTATTATTAGTTTAAGATGCCATTTAGAATTCTAAGATAAGTTCATAATTAAGCATTTACATGTATGAAACAAAAATATCCCTGAAATAAATTTCACTTGCTCATTGCATATGATTATTTTACTTAGTGCCTTATTCAGTATAGTAGTATTTAATTTAAAATTTAAAATTTTGTATTTCTAAATACATATTATTTTTCTGTATTTTGTTAGCCCATATATTGTTTCTTCTTTGCTCATTATTTAGAGTATGCCAAATACCTGTAACAAATCTAAATCCAAATATGTATTAGCCAAACATCAGAAGAGGGTTTTGAAGGTTAACTGGGTATTGAAGTCAATAGTTGGGTGACTGTTCTATGTTCTTCACTCAGTGTCCCAAGCTCCTTCTATCTTGTGTTTGCACAGGTGATTATTTGGTCCTCATCAAACTTTGCATTCAGATGAGGAAAGAAAAAACAAAGGAAAGAGACCCACAAATAGTTTAATGGTCCATCCTATAGTTAGCACATATAACTTCTGTTTCCATTACAATAGGCAGAACTTAATCCCATAGCCACTAACACCAAGATAGCATGATAAAAATATTTTATACTTTTAATGTTCAGAAGTAAAAAAAAAAAAAAATCTTAGCTCATTCTTGTGGTTTCATAACTAATAAAAAATCTTTGTAAACTAGTAGACTTCTGACCAACTTGCTTTCGATTAGTTTAATATGTAATGACCTCATTCAGCTTTCTTTGCATTATTTTCTTATATGTTCTGTATATATTCTGTTTTAATCTTTCAAGGACTCATCCGTTGTGAACTAGAGTTCTTCATTATAATTGCTTTGGTTTATTTTTTTAAGTATTATATGTTGTGCCTTATTGTTTTATCAGTTGTTATAGTTTCCATGTAAAATTTCTTTATTGAAAATGTAAAATGTTTTACTTTATTTACTCTTTGCTTACTAATTTGTTTTCTATATTAAATATTAATACTGTGTTAGATAAGGGATTTAATTTTTTAAAGTATATTTTTATTAAATCAAAGAGGAATGGAGAAGGATAAAGAGATAGAAATATCAGTGTTGAGAGAGAACCACTGGTCTACCATCTCTTGCACTCCCCACACTGGGGAACCTGCCCGAAACCTGAGCATGTGCCCTGACTGGAAATCCAAACAGTGGCTTCCTGGTTCTTAGGTCAGTACTGAACCACTGACCCACACTGGATGGGCAGATATAGGATTTTTAGTAGGATTTGTTTAACTTTAATTTGTAAACATATTTCATTTTGTCTCCAATAAGTATCTCTAGTTAAATTTAGTTTTGTGATCCAATCCGGAAATCTTCATCTTTTGCCAGATTTTTGAATAGTCATAATTAATAGATCCAATCTTTAGTCTTATTTAATACTTTCTATGTTCAGCTTTTTTTCTTATTCTTTTCCCCCAATAATTAATTATATCTTTAATGAACTAATTAATATATGAACAATATTTTTTCTGATTTTTAGTAGAAAATTTCAGGCTCATATTAACATTTTTTAACCTGTAGTTTTCTTTTTAAAAACATATTAAAGCAATTTAGCCAATTTTATTATTTTTATGTAAGAATTTTTAAAATTTATTTATTTTATTTTATCATCATTATTATTATTTTGTTGTTAATCTTCACCGAGGATATTTTTCCATTGGTTTTTAGGGATAGTGGAAAAAAGAGGGAAAGACAGAGAGAAATATCCATCTGAGAAAAGCACATCAATTGGTTGCCTCCTATAGGGCCCAGGCTGGGGAGGAGCCTGCAACCAAGGTAAGTGCCCTTGAACAAAATCAAAACCAGGACCCTTTAGTCTGCAGGCCAATGCTCTATCCACTGAGCAAAACTAGCTAAGGCTGTTTTAAGATTCTAGCTTATCAAACATAATTTGCTATACGTTTCTTAGTATACTGTCCTCTCCAATGATGTTTTCAAAGTTAGTTGTTTTATAAAATGCCTTCCTTGTAAAATAAAAATGCATTTGTGATGAAACAAATTATGCAACTTTTGATGCTGTCTGAATACTACCTTCTGCTAATGTTGCCTGTTTCTTGCAATAATTCTATTTCCTTCCACAGATTTGTCCCTCTGTTTTTCAATACACAGTAAGTGTGCCCTGTTTGCTTGTCTTTCTCTGTTCCTTGTTCTTTTCCATGTCTGCTCAGTAATCAAATGTATTAGCATGTTCTGCAATATGCTATATGGGTAAACAAAGGAAAAGTGAGAATGGTTATTTTACTTGGTTTAACCTCATCAATTCAGAGATGCAGCAACATGAGAATGAGTGAGATCCAAAGGCACCACAAACGGAGTTTTAACTTTTTGCTACAAAAATCATTCCCTGGGTAACATGTGGCACCTAGAACTACCCCAGGCAAAAATGATTTTTGTCTTTTGATAGGTGCATTTGTCTGTGTCTACTGTACATATGCGTAATCCTGCTTGGCCTAATTTCCAATAGCTGATATGTTTTCCAGAGATGCTCATGAGGTTCAAATTTGTCATCCAACACCTTGCACCTTTGCCATCCAAACCCACTCATATACACTAAGAACACTGTTTACCCAACTTTCATTCTTCCAAGTAAGGTCGCTTAGGTTTAGTTATAATTTGGATCACTTTACCAATAAGAACGATTTTTATATACAAAAAGGGAATTGTGGTATAAGTCCATTTGTCATTCTAATAGGTACATTCTCTTTTGTAAAAATGTCTTCAAGTCTATAAACTATAGATATAATCTTTTCCCAGTTTTTAGAGCTAATACAATTTTTACACAACTAAAAGATAACAAAAATGGTCCCAGAGGATGCCCTCAATCCCAAAGAGAATTTTGTTTCACCATGTCTTCTCCGAGTCTAGTAAAGACATTGCACTAGGAATGACACACCAGACTTGCTATATGACCCTGTCTCTATGCCAGCTGGGAACTTCAAGTCTTTCAAAATTCCATTTTAGTGCCTAAAGTAACCTCTTCCAGCTTTCTGTTTTCAAAAGGTAATGAGCAAGGTGATGCACAGCCCAAATTTTATGAGCCACATCTGTTACCCTTATTGTTAGGCTCCCCCTGCAAATTAGGATTCTATGTGAGCATTGCCAGAATAGGATTTATTTCTTAGTGATGCTGTTGCTTCATGAGATGGGAAATTATTTTTAAGTAGAGGCCTGTTGCACAAAAATTTCTGCCCTCTGAGGCAGGGGCGTTCTTCAGCCCAGCCTGTGCCCTCTCACTGTCCGGGACCCCTGAGGGATGTCCAACTGCCAACTTAGGCCCAACCCCACCCTGAGGGGATGCTCAACTAAGTGATTAGTCAGATATCCTTAGAGCTGCTGCAGAGACAGGACAGACACCCATCTCCACTGCTGCACCGGACAGCCATGACCCGGCTTCTGGCTGAGTGAGGCTCCCACTGTGGAAACCCATTGATCACCAGGGGCAGCTCCTGCACTGAGTATCTGCCCCCTGTTGGTCAGTGCGCATCATAGCTGTCTTTCCCAGTTGTTCCACAGTTAGGGTCAATTTGCATATTACCCTTTTATTATACAAGATACCTTATATACTAAGGAATCTTATATAATAAATTGTTACATTATTTTTTCTTCTATTAAAGTTACAATTTCTAGAATACTATATATACCTTTCATTAATTTACAATACTCTTATGGCTTTCACATTATTCTTTATTTTGTTGACTTTTTCTGCACTTAGCACAGCACTTGACATTTATGAAGTAGTAAAAATACTATTAATAAATAATGGTTATTAATGTTTTTACATTTATGACTAAAGTGTGCATCATAGGCTAATGTGATATTAAGAATACAAATCTGTATTTAAGAACAGCAGATGCTTATGGCACTGTAGGTAGTACAATAAGATTAAAGACAATCCAGAGGTTATATTTTTAAATTTTACAACTTCAATGTGTATATAGTCAAATTATACTTGAACATTTTTTAAATCACCCTCAGACCTCTAGAACATGAAGAAAGGCTTACATTCAATTGCTTTTGGCTAATTTTACTGTGTCTCTGACCTTTCTAACTATGGGGTTATAGAAAACAGGTTTTGGGAGTGATTCAAAATAGAAACAGAGGCATGGATACATGGAGCAGACTGATAGCATCAGAGGGAGAAAGTTTGGGGAGCTGGATGTCAAAGATGAAGGGATTAAGAAAAAAATATATACATATACACATAGATAGACCCAGACAACAGTGTGATATGCAGGAGTACAGAAGGAAAGAGGGGTGGGGGGGGCAAGTGGAGGTTGGCAAAGCGGGGGGAAATAGGAACGCAGAGATTTTGCTTGGGGTGATGGGTGCACAATGCAGTGTGGTAATTTTGTTGAGTTGGACCCCTGAAACCTAGATAGTTTTGAGAACCAATGTCAATTCAATAAAATCAAAACCAATTAAATAAAAAAGTAGTAGACATACAAGAAAAAAATTTAACCAAAGTAGAATTTAAGGCTACTACTTGGACTTTAATTTTATCTCAGTTTATTGGATTGAGTAAGCAAACTGCACACATAAAAGGACTTCCTAGTAACTTTGTAATATATGACTATACTTTTTCTACATTTTTTTCAAACAAACTGATTGAGGCATTTCAAAGATTTAACAAGGTAACAAAGATGATAATTTAACAAATAATTAATGTGAGAGTACATATTGTACTTTGCCTTTGTTCAGCATTTACTAGTACAATGGCTAGTATAGAGCTGAAGTTGTCATTACATGTTTGTAGGGGGAACTGCCCAATCATGCTGTAATACTGACTTCCCAAGATATAATAATCAACAGCAGAGAGATCTTACTGGACAGCTTTCCCAAAAATATATTTTAATGCAGCTATGAAGTCATTATGAATTTCACTTTCTTTTTGCAATTAGTTCTAAATGTATAAAGTAAAAATGAATTTGTGTTGACACAAATTATGAAACTTTTGATGTATCTGAATACTACCTTCTGCTGGTTTTGTCTGTAAGTCTCACAAATACCATGTTTTGTTTCAACCTTGACAGAGTGATAACATAAAAATAAACAAGGGTCTAGTTGAAGCCATTGTTTCATTTCTCTTTCCACATTTCAAGGTCATGCCAGAGTACTTTGCTATCACTTCAGATACTTTGAGATATCACTGTTAAAAATCAGTCTTTTCTCATTATTAAATATCACTAAAATTTATTGACACAGAGAGACTGATAGAGGGTGCTAAGGACAATATACCCTTGGGTATGCATTGTCATGTGAGATTTACTAAGTTAAAGATAGACATTTTTTTTTTCAGTATTGATTTGCCTATGTCCTGCTCAAGATTGACATACTAAGTGACTTATATTTTATTTATTATTGGCATTTTTAATCCTCACCCAAGGATATGTTAATTGATTTTCAGAGAGATAGAGAGTGGGAGAGACAGAGAGAGGGAGAGACAGAAACATTGACGCCAGAGAAAAACCTCTGGGTTGCCTCTTCTATGTGCTCCACGGGGAGATGGAACCTGCAACCTAGGTATGTGCCTGACTGGGAATCAAACCCACAACCCATGTGGTGTACAGGAGGACATTCCAGCCACTGAGCCACCGACTGGGGCAAAGACCAACTTTTTTAGTCATTAGACACATTTAACTGTTTTACTGCTTCAGTTATGATAAAATATTTTCAAATGAAAGTACTATTATTTTGTGGATATTTACACACACAAAGGCACAAATGAACACACACACTAAAAGAACTTTCAGCTATTTGTCTTTATTCCTGTTTATGGATTTGTTATTCCTCTTTTACACACGTATAGTATTTCCTAGCAGATTAATTGGAAACGTATTGGAATTTCTTCCATCTGACTAGATCATCATTCTGTGTTTACATTTCTGTAGTATAATGTTTACTTTCTAAAATTTTGTAATTAACTTGGGTTAATGCTTGCACACCACTTCAGAGATGTTATGGATTAATTACTTATTTAATTAGTTATAACTCACATAAGATGAAATGTGCCATATAAATGTAAACATTTCAGTTAAAACTGCTTGCATAGCTGTAATTGTAAAAAAAAAAAAAATGGTATAAGAAAATTATGATGTGGTCAAAACTGGTTTGGCTCAGTGGATAGAGCATTGGTCTGTGGACTGAAGGGGCCCAGGATCAATTCCAGTCAAGGGGATGTTCACTCCGGTCAAGGGGATGTTAAAAATTATGTTGTCACAAAAATATTATGAAAAGTAGAAAAAATAATAACAGTAACATAAATTTCATATCTCAAAATGTTGAAAGAAAAAAATAGCAACAACAGTTACTATGTTTCTATACAACCTGATTAGGTTCCTGTTTGTATATTTACATGAACAATCAGTAATATGTATTTTTGCTTATAAAAGGCATTTATTTTAAAAAAGAAATGCATTTAGTTAAGTCTTCATGATTCATAACTTATAAGATTGAGTTTCCAAATTATTACAACAATTATATTGTATTTTAAGAGACATAATATTGATTTTCCAGTGACATGATTCCTCAACATCTTATAATAGCAACTATATTTTAAAGATATAGCTATTTTGTTCATATTTTAATTATTTTAAGCAATTTAAATAAAATTAGCCAACACAGAGCTGAAAAATAATACACGTATATTAGTCTTTGTGCCTCAATGCATTATTATTTGCTTTTAAACAGGATGTTTATAATCACAAGTGTGAAATATTATTGAAATGAATAATTTGTATGCCCTTGGGGGAAAGTTCTGTTCCAAAGTTATAGAAGGCTTCATTAAGTGAGATTAATTGTTTGTATGCACAAAGGAGATTTAAATGTGACCCACTTTTCAAAAATACTTTTTTTCTTACAAATATGTAGTCTATTATTTTTAACTACTTTTTAATGTAAAAATAATATAATTAACTGTGTATCCTTTGAAATAGAGCTTGTATTGATTATTTGCATGAGGGCTCCAGACTGCCAAAGGTACAGGCTGGACTTAGGGACCTCCCCCCAAGTGCATGAATTTTCATGCACCAGGCCTCTAGTGTATATGTAAAATGACCCCAAAAAAGTTCCAAAAGATCTAAATAATTTGTTTGTTTCAATGCACAGCTACATTAGGAAATGGCACTAGGTCCCTTTGTGAGATAATTGGGAAAATACTGACCACATATACTGGTGATAGTATTTCAGCCTTTTCTTCAATTAACAGGTTCTACATATCTGAACTTATTAGATCTAGACACTGGTGAAGAATTACAACTTTCTATTTTGGTGGCTGAAGTTTGCCTTTAGCTTGGCAGTCTGTGATATTTTCTAGTTAAACAAGTCAAAATCACTATAGACGGCGATTCATCTCTCTCACAACTAGCAATATTATGACCAATTAGCCATCACCACAGACTTGTAGTTCAAGGATGCTAATTGCCATTCATACCCTAATGCCCATTATGGTGATTTGGTGCACCTGATCTCTGATAGGTAGCATCACACGATCACTGTCACTCTGATATTCTATAAACCCTATGGATACCAGCTAAAGATATTCTTAGCCCAGGTTTCTAAAATACAGACATTCTGAGCTTCTCAAGGATGCCAACATTCTCATCACTAGTACATTCCTTATTGTTATGCTGAAAGGAGTTTTCTATACCCCCTTTAGGACATACTCAGTGATAATTCTCCAATATAATAAAGAGCTAATGTGCTACTAGACCAGACAGCGGAATGACCTTATAAACAGACCTTCTAGAATTATCAGTGGGTGGGGTGGTGGGGCCATGGGGCAGTGGGGAAGCCAGGGCTGCAAGGACCAAGCCTCTTGCACAAAGTTCATGCATCAGGCCTCTAGTTTCCTACAACGAATAACAAACTAATGTCCCTACATTAGTATGTCACACTACATCTACATTCTTTCTCTATCTATCCTTAGAATTTTCTTAGAAACCATGATGCCATTGTTGAAGGAATTAATACAACCTCATTTATTATCAGCAATGTGGTCCATATTACTGCCTGGACACTGAGTAATTCAGCTCCAGAATCCATTCTGAGGCTTAGTTTTCTATGCCACATCCAGTACAAATGTATCTCAACCTGTGTTTCTTTTCTCTCTACCCACCACCACTGAAAAGCAAGTGTCGTGGACCACTAATATATATAAAAATTGATCCAAGGGAACATGAGGGAACTATAATGAACAAAATAGAGGAGGAAAAGCCAATATAAGGGAACACCATTAAGTTGGATGCCACATTAGGTAAGGGGTTGGTTAAACAGGGACCTTCTGATGAGGTGAATAGAATGCAATCATAAAAGGCAGTCAAAATTGTCATTTTAGTTTCTACTTTTATGCCTCAGAGAAAAATTAATTGTTCAAAATACTGCCTGTTGTTATATATAGGATACCCTATTTTTCTATTGTGTGCAATAAAGAGACTTCACTGTGGTCATAATACATGGTTTTATTATTGTTGCTCTAAGCAGTGCCATCCACACTTAAATCTCAACTACTAATAAAACTATAGGAGAAGCAAAGATGGCTGCAGTGTAACAAGAGACTGAGGGCCCTTGCTCCCAGTCATAGATGGGACTTACAGCTGTGCAGTCATTTTGAAAAAAATAAGAGAAGTATCGCTGATTGGACATATTTTGTCTAAGGAGCACTAAAGAAACAATGTAGAGACTGGTAGGAGGAGGGAGTCAGGGAAGAGGGAGTCCCCTAGAGCCAGTGCTCAGCTGAGAGACCTGAGGGATAGTTGCTTCAGAGCTCCCTCCCCTTAGGAGCATGGCCTGGCATCCAAAGGCAGGCCTCTCAAACCCTGAGCAGTGGATAGGAGAAGGAGAGCCTGTGCGGGGTGGAGGGATTCAAGGGAATAGTCTCCCTGGGAGGTGGAAGGGGGGTCCATACCTTCCCAGTGAAAAGAACACAATATCAGCAACCCTGGCAGGAGAGATTCACTCCAGACTGCTGGGAAGGCTGTGCAGTGGTGTGTGGCCCAGAACAGCAAAAGGCTGGGCCTTCACCCAACAGTCACCTAAAGGGACCTTCTGCTTTCCAGAAAGGCATACTACAGAGCCCCAGAAAGCATCTAAACTGTGGACCCTCCCACCTCAGAGAGAGAGTGAAGTTGCCTTCAAAGTAGGTTTTGTGCTTGTTTCTTCATATGTTTTGGATTTTTGGACGCCACCCAATGGCATGCACTGGGAAGGCTTACACGAGGGAGACAGGTCAGCGTGAGCTGGGCTTTGTGTCTGTGGTGTGGAGAAGCTGACCAGCAGGCCCTGTGAGTTGAGCCAACCAGTACTGGGAAAGGAAGGGTGGAGTACATCTACCTCTCCTGCAGTCTAGGGGCAACTTCCCCAACAGGAAAGAGGCTTTATCAGATCTTTAAAGCCCCAGATACTTATGTTAAAAAAAATACAATCCCATTTACCAGTGCAACAAAAAATTACAATAATTCAGAAATAAATTTAACAAAGGAGGTAAGAGACCTGTACTCAGAAAACTACAGGACTATGCAAAAAGAGATAGAAGAAAATATAAATAAGTGGAAGAATATACTGTGTTCATGGATTGGCAGAATTAACATTATTAAAATGTTCATACTATACAAAGCAATTTATAGATTTAATGCAATCCCTGTTAAAATACCAACATCATATTTAACAGCCGTAGAATAAACTCTCCAAAAATTCATATGGAAACAAAAGAAGACCCTAAGTAGCCCCACAGCAATCCTGAGAAAGAAGTACAAAGTTGGAGGGATCACAATACCAGGTAGCAAGCTATATTACAAAGCCACTATACTCAAAACAGTGTGGTACTGGCAACAAGAACAGGCATATAAATCAATTAAACTGAATAAAGAACCCAGAAACCAACCGAAGCCATTATGCTCAATTAATATTTGACAAAAGAAGCAAGAGTATGCAATGGAGTAAAGACAGTCTATTCAATTATCTGTGTTGGGAAACTTAGACAGGTACATGCAAAAAAATAAAGCTACACCACCAACTTACATCACACACAAGAATAAACTAAAAATGAATAAAGGACTTCAATGTAAGCAGTGACATCATTAAAATTCTAGAAAAAAATGTAGGCAGCAAAATATCAGACATCAGAATATTCATTAATACAATTCCCAGGGCAAGACAAAAATAGGAAAAAGACAAACAAACAGGACTACATCAAACCAAACAACATTTTGTACAGCAAAATAAACCAGCATCAAAATGAAAAGATAATCCATTGTATGGGAGAACATATTTGCAATGATACATCTGATAAAAGGTTAATTTCTAAAATATATAATGTGCTCATATAACTAAACAAGTCAATTTAAAAAATGGGCATAGCACCTAAATAGACACTTCTCCAAAGAGGCCATACAAATGGCCAAGAGACATATATGAAAAAATGCTCAATGTCACTATCAGAGAAATGCAAATAAAAAATGACAATGAGGTACCATCTCACACCTGTCAGAATGGCTATTATCAATAAGAAAAAGAAAAAAAAAACAGAAAAAAAGAAAACAAGTGCTGGTGAGGATTTGAAGAAAAGGAAACCCTAGTACACTGCTGGTGGGAGTGCAGACTGGTATAAAAGCTATGGAAAACAGTGTGGAGTTTCCTCAAAATATTAAAAATGGAACTGCCATCTGACCCAGTGATCCTACTTCTAGGAATATATCATAAGAAACCCAAAACACCAATCAGAAAGAATGCATACACCCCTATGTTCATAGAAGTGCAATTTACAGTAGCTAAAGTCTGGAAACAGCCGAAGTGCCCATCAGTAGATGGGTGTATTAAAAATGGCAGTACACTTACACGATGGAATACTATGCAGCTGTAAAAAAAGAAAGATATCTTCTCCTTCTAGAATTCATGGAGAAACCTAGAGAGTATTACCCTAAGCAAAATAAGTTAATCAGAGAAAGATGAGTATCACATTACCTCACTTATATGTGGAATCTAATAAAAAAGTTAAACTGATGAACAAATTCGATCCAGAGACATTGCAATATGAAACAGAGGGATATATTTCAGCAGGGAGTTGGGATGGATGGGAAGAGATTAACCAAAAAAAATTATATGCATATATGCATATCCCATGGACAAACACTAGATCAGGGGAGGCAGAAGAGGGGTTGGGAATAGGTGGAGGTGGTCAACTGTGGGAAAAGATAGTTCATCTGTAATATTTTCAATAGTAAAGACAAACTTTTTTTAAAAGAAAGGGAAAAAAAAAGAAAAAGAAAAGATACCACTGGACCATGGAGAAATCAGAAAATTCCAGTTCTTATTTTTCAACTTCTCTAGACATTGACAAATGGATGATATTGACAACCAATGTCTTGGGAATCTTTGTTTATTTGAAGAGCTTTTATTCTATCTGCCAAGTTGGACAGACTGCTACCTTATGTCTATTGTTGAAAGACTAGTTGTTTTATTTGCATTTTGTGACTTTATTGCCTGTTTTATTTTTAAAAGAAAAAAAAATGAAGCAAAGCAAAGATCAACATTTCAGGGTCTCTGAGACTCTCCAAACATATTATAGAATAATCAGTGTGTCTTACATATTCTAAGTGTGTGTGATCAGATCCTACTAATAAAAGAGTAATATGCAAATTGACCATTATCTGCTACACCACCAGCCATGCCCACCAGCCATGTCCACCAGCCAATCAGAGCTAGTATGCAAATTAACCCCAACCAAGATAGCCACAGAGAGCAAGAGAGAGGCTTGGTTTTCCCGGCAATAGAGGAAGCCAAGCTTCTGCAGCCCTGGCCAGCCTAGGCCTCCACTCAAGGCTACAAAGTTTCAATTACAGAAGGTAAACCAATATTAAAGGTATGCAAAAGGTCCACCCTTCCATCATTACCTAACCAAAAGTGCATTTACCGTTATGTCTTCCTTTTATTAAATCCGTTAAAAAAAAAAAAAAAAAAAAAAAAGAGTGACTGATCAGAAAAAGAGGGAAGGAGAGAAAGAGAGAAAGAGAGTAAGGGAAGGAGGGGGAGAGAAAGAGAGAGAGGGAGAGAGCGAGAGTGAGCACACTCATGGACATTGAAAACAATGTGGTGATTACAGGGTGGGGAGGGGTGTGGATGAAAGTGGAAGAGGGCATACATAGAGGGAATAAATGGTAATGGGAAAAAGTAAAATTTAAAAAAAAGCTAACATTCTACCCTCGAGCCACAATTAATCTTGGTTCTTTAATTAATAGTACCAGATGAAAGTTTTAATAGTAATTAAAGTGAGATCATGACCTCTAGAGCTCAGATTTCTCAACAAGTAATTTGCCATCAATATTTTGAGAAATAAAGCAACCTCCCTTATACTGAAATGAAATGCACATTTACATACTCAATAATGGTTTAATTAAATCTGTTTCCACAATATATTTTAGAAATTAAAAATTTGATTTGAAATCCAATTGCATTGATGATATTTATCCATTAGAATTTGTTCCCCAAAGCACTAATATCAATAGTTTGAGATGGTTAAATCATAATAAATGTTTATATTTATAAGCCTGTAAGTCATTGCTGTTGTTATCCATAGAATGATTTATTTCAATCATACAGCCCTAAAACGGAAAAGGATTAGATGTCCTCTAATCTCCCACCTTGCTCAACTTGCCCAATTCAGATGACTGATCCCAATTTCCCCATAAAACAACCTATTGTCATTTCAAAAATTCTAGTTGAAATAAATTTCCTAAACTGACATTAAATCTACTTTTGTACAATTTGCAAACACTTATATCCTTATTAAGTTTTCTGTATTAACCCAGCTTGACATTTCTGTCTCCAATTTGAAAGCTGAGGCAAAGCTGAATGACTATTTTTATTTTTAATTCTTTCTTTTTCTTCTCACATAACATTTATTCTATTTTATGCCTCATTGACTATACCCCCCAAAAAAAATTCAAGTGTGAAATCTGACCAGTGCTAACCAAGTTTACAGCTGCCTAGTTCAACACAGCAGCTTCTTTTATCTGGACTAATTACTGAAGCAACTTCTAAAAGAGCTTGCTCTTTCTGTTATTCTATGCTTTATTGTTCACAGAAAAGCCAAAGGGCCCATTATTGCTCAATTCAGATTACATTCTGCTTCTATTCCTACATTTGCTTTCTATTGTAAATAAAGTGAAATGAAAACTTTTTGCCATGCCTTCTAAGGCAGTATGTGATTCGGCTCTTGATGACCAATTCAATCTCATTACCTGCCATACTTTCTGCTATGCTCCTATCATAGCAGTCTTCTGTGTTAAGCAAATTATAAGCACTGTTCTTAGTTGTAGAAATAATGTTATCCCATTCCTTATATGGCTACCATTATGGGCTTATATGTGCATACCCAAAATTCACATGTTAAAGTCTAGCACCTCAAAATGTGAGTGTATGGATATAGGACCTTTAAAGAAGTATTTAGGTATAAATGGTATACAGTTAGACATAAGCCAATATTACTGGTTCTCTTATAAGAAGAGGAGATAAGACACAGACACACACACAGAGAGAAAATAATGTGAAGACACATAGAGAACGCAGCCATATATGAGCCAAGGAGGGAGGTAACAGAAAAAAACAACTCTGCTAAAATTTTAATCTTGGACTTCTATCTTCCAGACCTGTGAAGAAATAGAATTTTATTGTTTAAGTGACCGAGTCTTTGGTGCTTTGTTATAGCAACCCAAGAAAATATCCAGTTGTCATTATTAAAACTGCCTTGTTATTTTATTTGTTTATTTTTTCAGATATGCCTCAATTTTTAATAAGATGCCCTAAACACACATTTGTTACTAAAAAATGAAATAGCACAACTTTTTTTTTTTGCATGCATCTGTCCAATTCTCTCAACCCTATTTATTGAATAGATTGTCTTTACCCATTGTATGTCCTTGTTTTCTTTGTAAAAGATTAATTGAACATATAGGAATGGTTTATCTCTGTGTTCTATTGTTCTCTATATTTTTATGCCCACAACATGGTGTTTTGATAACTATAGTCTTATAGTATAGTTTGATATCATGTATCGTAACCTGCAAACTTTGTTCTTTCTCAGTTTGCTGTAGATATTTGGGTCTTTTGTGATTTAATATAAATTTTTGTATTATTTGTTCTAGTTTTGTAAAATAAATGCCACTGTTTTTTTAATATGAATTGGATTGAATCATTAGATTGCTATGGGCATTGTGGACATTGTAATGATGTCCCCTGAGCACAGTATATGGTTTTATTTATTTGTGTCTTCTTCAGTATCTTTCTGCTGAGTCTTATAATTTTTTGACTGCAGGTCTTTTACTTCCTTGGTTAAATGTATTCCTAGGTATTTGATTTTATCTTTTATTCATATTTTTTTTCTTTAACTACTTTTTCCTTCACTATCTTTGAAATTTGACAGATGCTCTGCTTTTCATTGTCTACTGGTATCCAAAAAAATGCCATCAATTCCCCAAATCTTTAAGATGATTGCCATGTAGATTTCTCCTATTTTTTTCTGGTTTTATTATTTTACCCATAAAACAGTCATGTTAGCAAACAGTATAATGGATAAACTCTATGAAGTATTCACTGGAGTGTGCCCAAAGATGATTAATAACATCTGGTTATTCTCAAGGACCTTCATAAATCTCAGTAACTTTCTTGTCACCAAAATCACCATATTTCCTTAGAGTAAATAATATACTCCATGACATCTACCAGTGTCTTACACCCTTGATAAGGAAGGGGAGGATGGAAGAGTGGTGAGATTCTGAGACAAGTAGAACAGTAGGCATTTAGAGTCAGAAAAATGGGGCTTCAAATCTCAGTTCTGTGTAATGACAGCTCTTTTGTCTTGACCAGCTCAGAAAACCACTCTAAAATTTATCTGTTTCTCTATTTCAAACATAGCATAAATAAAACAAACTGGAAAATATAGTCAATATGCTTGAATTTTTAAACATTGAAAGCTGATAAATGTCTAATACATGGTAATTGTTATGTTTTTATTTAGAATAAAATCAAGTGGTTCTATATTGGACAGATCAGATAATATTTTTGCCTGCTATAACTGCAGTTTTCCCATAAGGCTCATGTTTCATGCCAATGATCACAAATCTCTGTTGAAGAGTTTGCACATTTTGGTTTTCATGCTCTGGAGGACACAGCCTCTCCAAGCTGGCCAAAATAAGAAGGATTGACACTCATAAGCTGACCCATTGATCTGTGAGATCTACTACAATCCCACAATGGTACTTTATAGTGAATCATGATGACTACCCAAACCAGTCAGCTCTTTTTTAGAGTCTTTAAAGTACAGAATACCAAAATAATCGGAGGGTGTATTAAAGGACAGAGAAGGGGGAGGCACAGAAGGAGATATTAGCAAAATATAAATCATAAATTGATACGATAATGAGAGTAGTAGATATAATTAAGCAGTTTCTAGTTCTCCAATTAGAAAAAAACATTTGGAGAGTTTAGTTGCTAATCAGAAGCAAAGGAAAAAATAGGTAGACCCAGAAGCAGACATGGAGACTCTACGTCACAAGCTTAGCAACCCACTATGTTTGATTGTCAGCAGAATGCTTTAGATTACTGAAAGGCCTGTTGTATTTTGAGTGATGTGGTGATGTTTCACTTTTTCATGAGACTCAGTTATATGTCTGCAGAGATTTTCATGTCTCTGTTACTTCCCTGAACATTTATTTCCAATTTATTATCCAAACCAACATGGATGCATTTCTATGTCTTGTAGATGATAAGTCTTTATTAAAACAGGATAATTAGAAATCAATTAATAATAGTATATGTAATTTATACATTCTTTAAAAATTAAATACTGTTTTTAAAATCAACTACTTTAGGCTTCTTAGTTTTCTGAAGGGCAGTTGCTTTTACCCTTGCTCGCCCAGCTAGACCGGACACAGACACTGATAGACATGGTGTCTGTTCTAGGTCAGGGCTTTTTCTGCCTGTCTTCATGCCTCCTTCTTACCTTCAGGATGCTCAGAGTTTCCAAACTTAAGTAAAAATTTTACTGCTCTCTTGACTTCTATTTTCTGCTGCTTATTTTAGTTTTTATTTTGCATTTTGCCTTTGATGTATTAGTATTTTTTATTCTGTAATATTTCTTTCACCTTATTTAAGGACTTCCATTCTCAAATGTAAATTTTAGCATACAAATCTCCTCTATCCAAAAGAACAATTTGCTCTTGTGACTAATAATCACAATACTTATACTTATGACTAGTAATCAACTCAGGCAGCAAATCAAACAGTGCACTGCAACTAGAGTCTCTACCCTGTACATCACTTAGAAAAATTGAAAATTCTTAAGGTATTTTTAAAAAAATGTCTCCTATAATCTCATGGATTTATTTTTCTCATCTGCATCTGAATCTAAATAAAGTTTTTAAAACTCATTTATCTTGCTTAGATAATATACCTACAGAGCATTTCTTAGCAGCCAACCAGGAATATGTATTTCCCATACTTTGGCAATTACTATGAATTCTAACCGAGGCCAGGATCTCATTGTATCATATCCAGATAATACTGATTTTTTTGTTTCTGTTTCCAACCTTATCTTATCCAATCATATTTTCTTTTATACTTCTAGATGAAATTATTAAACGATGTAATGTGTTTCCATTGACACCTGATTTTCTCTCAAATTCCTCTCTTTTTCAAGTCCTGTCATAATCATTCCTATTCTTATCTGTCTCCATATTTCCCACCCTATGATGGTCCCCAACATATGCTTTGTTTCAAAAAGGCTGATGACCATTCCTTTCTTAAACCACTATTCTGTTTTCTCCTATTTGAGGAGAACTACCGAATTCACAAATTATATATACAATATATATATATATATATATATATATATATATATATATATATATATATATAAAAATTTGTAATTATTTGTAAATAATAGAAGAATATGCAAATTAGCCAGGATCCCGCATGGCGCCTGGCCAAGGCAAGGGACCTCAGACCATGCCTCCCGCCCCATGGGGCTTGACCTGGAACCTCAGGCTATGCTCCCTGCCCCAGTGCTGGGCTGGGAGATCTCAGGCCATGCCCCCCACCCTGGTGCCATGCCAGAGAACCTCAGGTTACGCCCCTTGCCTGGTGGGGATTGACAGGGGACCTCAGGCCACACTCCCTTTCCCAGTGCAAGGCTGGGAGACCTGTGTCTGCGCCCCCTACCTGGCACCAGGCTGAGCTACCTGAGGCTATACCCTCGCCCCCACCCAGAAGGCTTGACAGGGGTGGGGATGGTTGGGTCTGGTTTCAATTATAGAAGATAAATAAATCACAGATACCTGCTTGCAGCTTGAGCAGAAGGCACTTGGGCGGGGGCACTGAAGAAAAAAAGGAGAGGCTTGGAGCCAGGGAGCATGGCCAGCCTGAAAACAGCTATTAGCCCCTCACCCAAGCTTGCCAGGCACCCCAGTAGGGATCCCCACCCTGAAGGGGGTATGGAGAGCTTAAAAACAGCCCTCAGACCCTCACCCAGGCTGGCCACACCCCCGTGGAGTGAGGATCCCCACTGGGGGGCTTGACCAGCCTGAAAACAGCTCTCAGCCCCTCACCCAGACTGCCCCATTCCCCAAGGGCACCCCCATCCTGATCCATGACACCTTTCAGGGCAAACCACCTCCCAGTCCCCACCCATGCATCAGGCCTCTATCTACACTAATAGGGGTAATATGCTAATTAGACTGGGAGACCTTCCAGGAGACCTTCCACACATTCTTCTGGATAAAGCCATCGTGGAGAGGCCAGGTAGAGGCAGTTAGAGGCCAAGAGGGGACGGCAGTTTTGGGCGATCAGGCCAGGATGGGACAGCAGTTGTCAGTGGTCAGGCTAGTAGGGGGCAAGGCCATTGAGGTAAGCAGACAAGTAAGGGGGCTAGTTTGGGGCACGAAGGATGTCAGTTGGGGTCAGTTGGAGGTGATCATTATAGCAAGAGGGATCATTATAGCGAGAGGTGATCATTATAGCGAAAGGGAGAAGGTGATCAGGATAGCAGGGGTCAGTTTGGAGTGAGCAGCCAGCAGGGGCCAGTTGAGGGCAAGCAGGCCAGTGGGGAGGGAAGGTGGAGGCAAGCAGGCCAGCAGGGGGGAAAGTTGTGGGTGATCAGGCCAGAATGGGATGGCAGTTGTGAGTGGTCAGGCTGGTGGGGGAGTGGGGCCATTGGGGATAAGCAAACCAGCAGGGGACCCAATTGGGGGCAAGCAGGACATTAGTGGGGGTCAGTTGAATGTGATCAGGATAGCAGGTGGGAAGATAGGGGAGCAGTTTGGAGTGAGCAGGCCAGCAGGAACCAGTTAGGGGCGAGCAGGTAAGTGGAAAGGGAAGATGAGGGTGAGCAGGCCAGCAAGGAGGGCAGTTTGGGGTGAGCACACTAGCACAGAGGGTAGTTGGGGGTGATCAGGCTGGGGGGGGGCATTTGGGAGTGAGCAGGCCTGTGGTGGGGGCAGTAGGGGGCAAGCAGGCTCGCAGGCCGAGTGGTTAGGGGCAATCAGGCAAGTGAGTGGTTAGGAGCCAGCAGTCCCAGATTGTGAGATGGATGCCTGACTACTGATTGAGGCCTGATCCCTGTAAACTGGCAGTCAGACTTCCTTTGAGGAGGAGTCCCAGATTAGAGAGGGTGTAGGCTGAGCTGAGGGACACCCCTTTTCATGCACAACTGCAACTTGACATGTGCCCCGACTAGGAAGCAAGTCATGACCTCCTGGTTCATAGGTTGAGTTTCAACATCAGAGCCACACTAGCAGGGACACAAATTATTTAACTACTAAATCTCACATTCATCTCCCTAATTGTTAAACACTTGTTGTCTTTATCATTTTTATGACCTAGCTAAATCCTTTCTTAGTCTTTATTTCATGTATATTCATTTGCAACAAACAAATAGTATATGGCAGAAACTACGTATTATAAGCTATTTTTTGTATTGCCTTCAGTGGTCAGAACAATTGAAGGCATTAATAGACATTTAATAAATTGTTTCAGGCTAACTAATTGATTTCAAACTTCCTTGCAAATGTGAATAAGGAAGGTGGTAACACTCTATCATTCTTGATCTTTTACAAGATGCCCATGGTATTTTTCACCTTTCTCTATGGAAAAAAAAAATGAGTTCCAAAAGGACATTAAATACATTTACAGCTTTAAATATAACCAAAAAAAAAAAAAATCTGGAAGTTAGGAAGAAAGGTGAAAGAAGAAAAATTTCATAGCATCACTTAGGGAATATCGAAATGTCATCTACCCTTTCAAGGTGATAGAGATTTTAGCTAGAGAACTAAATTTGCCATAAACTTGAAGGTCACTGATCTATTACCCTTGATTATAAGGTTTTCCAAGCATGAATGATATGTAAATAATTATCAATTATTCTAAGTGAATCAAGCAACAATGATGATGCTTGAAATAGACAAGGGGTTTTTATCTCTTCCCTTATATTTACACAATATTTATGTGTCCTTGAAAGTTTGGATTAGACTTATACGTTTATATATATATAATTATATTATATGTGTATAGTTGGTATTTTGTGTCAATGGCATTTTTCAGTAGTTATGTTTTGTTTTGTTTTTAAATAATTGCATTACTAAAATGACTGGTAATACATTTTCAGCCCCAGGTGGGTCTCTTTCCCATTCAGAAGTGATTACAGAAAGATTGAAAACATACTTTGCATCCCATTCGTGGTTGGCTTTTATTGAACTTGGTTAGTGTGACATGCTTCTGTGATTTTAGGTTTTTGGAGTCAGTGTGGTCCCCTCGGAAGTGTTTCCAGGTAAATGTGGGTGAAAAGCATGTAGCCACTCACGTTAAGCTTTCATAAAGTGCTTTGAGAAAATGTTTGAAATTGAAGCTTAGTTTATAGTCCTACTTTAATGTGCATACATAACTCCCACTAGTTTTAAAGGGAGTTATGTATGCACATTAAAGTATGCCAATATAGCCGAGACCGGTTTGGCTCAATGGATAGAGCGTCAGCTTTTGGGACTGAAAGGTCCCAGGTTCGATTCCGGTCAAGGGCATGTACCTTGGTTGCGGGCACATCTCCAGTAGGGGGTGTGCAAGAGGCAGCTGGTCGATGACTCTCTCTTCCATTGATGTTTCTAGCTCGCTCTCTCTCTCCCTTCCTCTCTGTACAAAATCAATAAAATATATTTAAAAAAATAAAAAATAAATAAATAAAGTATGCCAATATATAGAGGGAAGAGTAATCTTTAATTCTTTTGTTTCAAAGATTTTTTAAAAACCCTTTTTTCTAAATAAATACTACACTCTTAGAAGTTGTTTTCATCTTTCTGAAAAATCTAGAAATTAAATTTGACTTTATAAAACTTCAAATGTAAAGAAACAAATTTTGTTTCACAGTTCTATATTACATATACAGATGAATAATGATATTATTTTGCAAATACATCAAAAGTAATATTTAACTTTATTTGCAAAGCCACAAATAGCAACCTTTTTTACATGATTGCAGAATTCTGACAACTGTTTGATAACTATAAAAATTTCTGTCCTCATTTTCTTTAGTCCTAATACTATTCACCTTTAGATTAATTTACTTTTATATTTATGTGCCTTTTCATACCTGTTCAATAAAACTTCTTGTATAAACATTACTGCTTTTCATATATAATTAGAAAATTAATCTTCTTAAAATGCCAGAAACTTTCTACAATTTAAAAATAACAGTTACTTGCACCTTGGCCAGTTGGCTCAGTTAGGTGATTGGACATTGTCTGGTACACTGAAAAGTTGATGATTTGATTCCTGGTCAAGGCATGTGCCCAGGTTGTAGGTTTGATCCCCAGTAGATGGTGTGCAGGAGGCAGCCAATAGATGTTTAACTCACGTATCAGTTTTTCTCTATCTCTTTCTGTAAAAAAATATATTTAAAAATCTCAAAAAAATTAATTTGACATTCTATCAAATGTATAGAATGAATTTGTATTTCTTAAAGCAAAGTGCTGTACTGTCTGTATATTTTAAAAAATATTTTACTCATTTCAGAGGGGAAGGGGGAGAAACATCAGTTATGAGAGAGAATCAATGATTGGCCACCTCCTGCATGCCTCCTCCTGGGGATTGAGTCTGCAACCCTGAACCCTTTAGTCACTCTTCCCACTGAACCAAACCAGCTAGGCTACTGCTTATATTTTCAAGGTAAATGAAATAATGTACCTCAAATACATGAAAAATAAGTATCTTAAGCATCTTTCAGTTTTAAAGAGGATGTGAACTAAGAAAAAGAACAATAACCCTTACTCCTTCTGCATTTCTGAAATACATAGTAGGCCAGTGTAATCATGATTCTTAGCCCTCAGCTGAGTCCTGTAATTCTATTAAGAAAGGTTTGATTTCAAGGTGACTAGATTTTTCAAATCTTCTATAAGTATACTTTTTCTTAAAAATATATGGTTATGTAATATGTACTTTTTTGATAAATGTTTTATTACAACTAAGAAAATAGACTATAAAGTTTAGGAATTATGTTGTAGAAAGTGTTTGTTTAATGTCCTAAAAATTGTTTAAAAATTACTTAATATGTGTTTAGAAGGCTGAGTTTTTGCATTCAAATGTAGATATAATATAAGCGTTAAGATGTCATAATATATTATGCTTTAGTTTTCTCTTTTAAAAAAAGATTTCTCAAAATTCTATTTTCAGAGTCTTTGCCAATTACATTTTAACTCCTTGACAATAGAGAGGTTGTGCTTATTTTTAAAAATATATATTTTAAATGATTTTTAGAGAGAGAGGAAGGGAGAAGGAAATAGAAAGAGAAACATCTATGTGAGAGTAGAGCATCAATTCGCTGTCTCCATATCCCCAACAAGGATGTAGTCCACAACACGGGCATATGACCTGACCAGGAATCAGACCGGCAACCTTTTGGTACATGTGATGACACCCAACCAACTGAGCCACACTCGCCATGGCTGTGATTACTTTTTATATAGGTGCATCCATAATGGCACTGTGGTCATCTGACCTTTCTGGTCTCAATTTTTTTTATTATTATTATTACTGTTATTGGGCCTTTTCACATGATTTTTCTTCTATCTTGAACACTCTTGTTTCATACTTCTTCATCTGACAGACTTCTACTCAATCTATAGTTTAGCACTCCTCCTACAAAAGCCTTGGCAATATTCTAGGCTTAGTTCATCCTGATCACCACTTAGAGTACCCTATAACTACCCCTAGTATTATTCAATACTTTTGTAATTAATTAACTCTTTGAAACCATATTTTTTCTCATATGCATCTTCCAGTAGCCTAAAAGTTCCATATCATAAAACATATATACAGAGACATTTTGCTCACTGTTTCTATTCATTTTTTGCAATGACAGAGCACACATTAGACATGTAATAAATACTTTTGGAACTAAAAGGATAAATGAATATAATATACATTCTGCTTTGTTCTAGTTAAAATTATACCATGATTTCATGATTTTTTTCATATTTAGAAACAATATTCTTCACTTTATTATGGATGAAAACAATAATAATAATGCCGGAACTGGTTTGGCTCAGCGGATAGAGCATTGGCCTGTGGACTGAAAGGTTCCAGGTTCAATTCAGGTCAAAAGCATGTACCTTGGTTACAGGCACATCCCCAGTAGGAGGTGTGCAAGAGGCAGCTGATCGATGTTTCTGTCCCATCAATGTTTCTGACTCTCTATCCCTCTTCCTTCCTCTCTGTAAAAAATAAATAAAATATATTTTTTTTAAAAAACAATACTAATACTGATGTATCATTATTTTCTAAGTCAATCTGCTATCTATATATATAAAAGCCTAAGCAACTGTCTGACCATTCGACCATCTGACCAATAGCTGTGACATGCAATGACTACCAGGGGAAAGACACTCAATACATGAACTGCTGAGCTGTGGTGACTTGTCAGCTATGGCTCTTGGGCGATGCACTCAGAACCAAAGAGGAGGGAGCCTGATTCCAGGGAGTATAACTCAAGATCCATCCTTTTGCAATGGGACCCTCAGAGGATGTCAAAGAACTTGTTTTGGTCCTATCTCTACAGGCCAGGCTAAGGGACCCCACTGGTGCATGACTCCATGCACTGGGCCTCTAGTATAATAAATAATTCAAGTTAATGAAATAAATAGATAACACTAATATGAATATCTTTATGTATATAGCTGTTTTGTTCTGTTTAAATGTTTAAGAAGAATTTTCAGAAATAATAGCTAGTATAAGAATATTACATTTTTATGTCACAAATTATTTGGTGAAATGATTGCATTAATTTACAATATCATATGCCAAGTTCCCTAGTAATAAGCTCACCACAAATGGATTAAACTTTTTATTGCTAAAATTTTGTTTTGGAAGACAAGATAGAAGAAGACACTAACAAAAAAAATTTGATGTGACAAATGACTAGTGTTTTCTTTAAGAATATTTGATAGGAAATATATATGCTTTAAGGCCATTGGTCAGCAGTGGTGCCTGAAGCGCTTGTAGATTTGTGGGCCCTGCAGGCTCTCTGCTCTTCTTCGGGAATCACAAAACTCTGCACAGTCATGTGCGGTTCCAAGCTCTTCATCTGAGATGAATAAGTTGCCCAGTAGTCAAACTTTTAAAATTTTGCACACCAAGTAATCAGCTAATTACTTTTTAGTTTTACCAAACTTTATATTTGGCTTGCCCTAGAATAAATTTATTGAATAGAGTTCAATGTTCATAGTGTTTCCTTAATTATATCTAAGAAAATTCAAAAATGCAAAAACGGGGTATTGTACAATTTTAATAATGCATAACATTTTAATCAGGTAAAATCAGTGTTTCTCAATTAATCCATTTATTGAAAATTTCCTAGCATTCAACTTGCATTAATGACTTCATCAAGAAATCTGTCATCAATTGGTTTTGCCAAGAATAAGAAATGATGATTCATTTTTCAAGAGCAATAGCAGGAAAATTTCAGGTAATTTATCAAAATCAGTAACAATAATAACTAACAAACCAGAAATACATGATATGTAATTCAATACTTTGTTTTCCAAGTAGAGGAGTTACTGGTTACCAAGCCTTTAAAAGAAACATTTTTACATTATCATCTTTTGTATCATCTGTTCTAAAAATGTAACTACTAAAGTATAAATATTATATTTTGTTCTATCATATTTGGTTTTCACAAAATAGCAAAGTTGATTTCTATTTGTTCTATAATGCTCATTCCTTAAAACTAAAATAAATAAATAAATAAATGACAATATGTTCAGAGATTCTACTGCAGAAAAAAATCCTTTATATGAATTTTAAAATTTCCCCCCATTTAGCAATGCTTATGACTAAAATTTTTGAAATGCAAGGCTTTTTAATTACAACATTTAATTTGCAATATGTGAATATGTGAACAAAATTACCGAGTCCTGTAAAATTCTCAATTTGAACCACACTTACTGAAGTAAAATCTTGAAGAATAAGAACATTTCTAAAAGCATTTTTTAATGCATGCTTCAGGTTAAATGTCCACAAAAGGCAGTTGTTATGGCTCAGTGGTCCTGACAGAGAGTGTTCATCTATGTCAGTGTTTCCCAAACTTCTCTCAGGATGAGAATCACCTGGTGGAGTTGTTAAAACACAGATTCCTGAATCCCAACTAAGAAGTGCTAAACTAGAATTTTTGAGAACATATAGGTAAAATTGCATACCTAACTTAGTGCTCTGTATATAAAATCTGTCTTAGAGCACTAGTTAAGTATACAATTTTACCTATATGTTCCCAAAAATTCTAGTTTAGCACTTCTTAGTTGGGATTCAGGAATCTGTGTTTTAACAACTCCACCAGGTGATTCTCATCATGAGAGAAGTTTGGGAAACACTGATCTATGTGGTGACTCAGCCCCCCAGCTGGAGGAGTTAAGAGCTGTGTCCCTTTCTAAAACTCTCTGGAGTGTTGATTTTCATTGCATTTTCACCGTGGAAAACAGTGATTATTCCAGATCTACTTCAAAAGCAAAATCAGGCGTGATTTTACTCAGGAGAAGTTTTGTCACTTCTTCACAACCAGTGGAAGAAATTGGACTCAACATCAGACATGGAAATGACAGTAAATTGTCCTGAGATACCATCACACCCATTGAAAGAAATAAACATAACTAAACATACTGGAGAAAGAATTAGCATAAGATTTTAAATCACTCAGAGAAAAGCATGGTCTACCATTAACGCAATCAAAGAAAAAGAATGCTGCTTCAAAACAGAGAAATCAATGCTTAAAAGTGAAATGAAATATTAAACAATATCAATTTAAAAAGATGAAAACTAAAACTATAATTAACATCATCCAGTTTGCTAAATCTGAGAAAAATATATATCACCAATGGAATTTAAAACAATTTGGAAAGCATGCTGAACATGATACAGCATTATGCACAAAATAAGTTCATTATGTGTACAGGAATTTGTGGGGTTTTGTAATAAAACTAGAGATACATTTTCTAAAGATGATATTAGAGATTGTGGCTACCATTTACCATTAGGTTTAATACTGAACTAAAGAGGTTTATTTAGGTTTATCATTCCCCAAGTTCACTACATTATATGCACTCAATAAATTATCATAAAGTTAATTACAAAAATATTTATGAACTTAAGTGCACAAAATCATTGTAGTGTACTGTTTCAGGTAGGATTCCTTTGAAAGAATGTGCTATCATATTTTACTTTTCTGCCAACCATGCTCCTAGCACATACTAATGTGTTACTTTATATAGTAAATATTTAATAAAACTCAATTACTTAATAATAAGTAAATAATAACTATTATGGAAGATGTTTCCCTTTTCTTTGTATTAATAGGAGATATAATTAGGAATATGTTTGTTTTCTATTATATCTCTTGCTTGTATTTCTCATAATTCTCTTCTTTTATCCTTCCTTTATAGCAAATACCAGATATGTGTAATACTAGTATGTGTAATTAATTACTGTATGTTACTTAAAATAGAAAACATTGCTCATATGATTTAATGTTTTGACAATATCTATACACTTCCAATAATGAAATCTATATGGGAAGTTGAAAATCATACATATAATTCTTTTTCCTATAATATTATGTACTGAACATAATGTTGGAAGCTTCTTGTTGTTTTTGTTTTGTTGTTAGGGTTGCTTTATTTTTTAAAAGATTCTCTGCTAGTAAGTTAGATAATGCCAGAGTTTATAAAGTTAACTATTACTGGAAGAAGGAAAATTATTCCCTAATCCAAAATATCATTCATCAAATCTATAAAACAATCTGCTCTATATCAATTATGGAAAGCTTGTAAAAATATAGATCTTAGAAATAAAATTATCCAGTCAGTATAAACTTACCATCTTTCAAGTTTGGTGTGATTTATCATTTGCTTAAATATAACTTATTCAGGAGAGCACATTTTATTTGGACTTACATAGATTTTTTTTTTATTATAAGAAAATGTAAATTAAAATAACATAAAGAGACCTTTGTAATCAAATACATCTTGGTAACAAAATTATTATTTCATCTCTCAATAGTATATTAAGAGGCAGTATGGATCAAGTGAAGAGATATATCACTGTCTAACTCTTAATCTTGTTAGAGCTAATTAAGTGTAGATCTGTAAGAAATCTCAGGTAGTCCATGTAATTTTTAATTTAACAAATTATCTGTGTGTTTTAGTAACCAATGTCCATATTTATAAAACAAAAATATCTGCATATTATTTTAGTTCAGAAAACATACTTCATTTTCATATGAATTCTCATTCACCCCACTGTTACTCTTTTCAATTTTTGATAAAGTGCAATTTAATATTTCAAAGAGGTAAGCATATGTAAGTTTGAGAGTATTGAAAAACTAAACACTAGAGGTTCCAAGGTTGATAACAAATGTCAACTTTGTCTTTAGCTTGATATTTTTTTTTACTTCTTTTATGTACTGTCTCCAGAAATAAAGTTACTTGAGACTTTTATGAAAATAATACTAAAGATTATGGAGCCTTTTCAAGGTGTATTCTATTCCAAAGTCCAACTTTGGATTAGTGTCTCCTGCAGTGCGCAATTAAATCTGATACAAATTAGTGTCTGGAAAAAATAAATTCAGACTGTTGCCCTTAGAATCTCCCTGAATATCTATCATGTTTACTGTTAAAATGTTGAGATCTTTTAAAAGACTCTAAATAATTAGGAAAAGCTGGAATTCACAGTGAAAATAAAACTAATATAAATACATGACTTTTTCAACAAATATTTATTAATTATTTACTACATGACTGACATAACTAAGTCATGAAGATGCCAAGATGAATGAAAGATGAGTAACATAAGAATCATGTATTGAGGATTTCTGATCCAGGCACTGTAGCTATTTGCTGCTGCATTCTATCCACCTAGCCTTACCCATGATTTCTGAAAACATGGTTACCAGAAATACCTAAACTCACATCCACCACATATGCCAATAGGAGAAGATGACACTAGATCTGAAATTAAGGAGGTTGGGGAAGGGAAGCGGAGGAGAAAAACCCCAGAGAGCCATTCTATTTTTCTAAGTTTTGGCCTGTTTACACCCTGACTAATCAACCATGGCTGTATGGGTGAGGGAGGGAAGGATATTAGTATGATTGGCATAGCCAGGATGAAGTGTCTTTTCTCTTCCTCTGGCAACTGGCATTCACAACACAGGACACAAAGGAATGTTAGTTTAGACAAAATAATAATAATAATAATAATAATAATAATCATCTAAGTAGTTTCCTGTGGCTACTGTAACAAATTACTAAATGGAGTGGCTTAAAACAACATAAATTTATTTTCTCATAATTCTGGAGTCCAGAGTCTAAAACCAAGGAGCCAAAATGTCACATCCCCACAGAAACTTTGGGAAAGAGGTGTATTTCCACTTCTGGTGGCTGTGGGCATTCCTTGGACGTGGTTCTGTCACTCCAGTCTCTGCTTCCTTGATCCCATTGCTTTTTCCTGTTCTGTGTGTGTCTCAAAAATCACTTGATTTTTCTCATAAAGATACTTGTGATTGCATTTATTATAGTATCACCTGATAATCCAGAATAAAGTCCCCCAAATCTTTAACTTAATCACATTATTTCCCATATAAGGAAATATCCCCAGGTTTCAGGCATCTCTTTGGGGCCATCATTCAGTCCCCCACAAGACCCATTCACCTAGAAGATGTATTATTCAGGTTAGTCAAGATACCAACCATGACTTATACACCAAAATAATAATCCAGAGCCAGTGCAGAGATATTAACCACTGCTTCAAAGGTTAAATGCAACTCTACACCTAAAAACAAAAACTGAGTACATTAAGAACTAAAATTTTCCTGACCAGTTTGGCTCAGTGGATAGAGCATCAGCCTGCGGACTGAAAGGTCCTGGGTTGATTCTGGTCAAGGGCATGTACCTTGGTTGTGGGCACATCGGGAGTTAGCTGATCAATGTTTTCCTCTCACTGATGTTTCTAACCCTCTATCCCTCACCCTCTCTGTAAAAACCAATAAAATATATTTTTTAAAAAGAACTAAAATTTGATAATTATTTATTTTTAACCAACATTATATTAGTTTCAATTTAGAGATGTACCTTTTTTTAAGTAGGATAAGCAAATGCAAAAATCTGATCTATTTATACTAACTTTCCTATCTTCCCATTGCTTGTACAAAATATATGAAATATTAAGTTTAAACGGCTAATCAAAAGAAAAAATGGCAAACAATCCTATATAATAAAAGACTAATATGCAAATCGTCCCCTCAACTGGGAGTTCAACCATTCACCATGACTTGCACAGACCACTAGGGAGAGGCGTAGAACATGGTGAGTGTTGGTGACTGGCAGCAGGCAGCACTGGCGGTGTTGCCCGCCCTGATTGGCCCCAGCGAAAGCAGGACCACAGTGGGATGGTGGGATAGGTAAATGGGCAGTGCCAGGCCAAGGCAGGTGTGAGTGGGGCCCTATAACCCCACCAATTTCCCTGCAGAAGGTGACCTGCTACAATGGTGGGGGGTGGGGCTCCCACCTGGATTCCAGGTGCTGAGGGAGCTTAGTGGGGCCCGATGACTCAGCAGAGGGGAGGGCACAGGGGCCTGGGGCCCAGGTGCTGCCCAGGGCCCAGAGGTCAGCAGGGATCTGCCCTTCCACTCCCACTTTGATCACCGGCCAGGCCTAGGGACCGCACTCATGTATGAACTTTGTGCACCAGACCTCCAGTAAATCTATAAGAATTATAATGGTGTTCTCACAGTAAAAAAAAAAAAAAAAAAAAAAAACCTACAAATTGGCTTTAAAATAACTTACCGCCAGGACCGGTTTGGCTCAATGGATAGAGCGTCGGCTTGGGGACTGAAGGGTCCCGGGTTCGATTCTGGTCAAGGGCATGTACCTTGGTTGCGGGCATATCCCCAGTAGGGGGTGTGCAAGAGGCAGCTGATCGATGACTCTCTCATCGATGTTTCTAACTCTCTATCTCTCTCCCTTCCTCTCTGTATAAAATCAATAAAATATGTTTAAAAAATAAAATAAAATAACTTACCATTGGGTAAGACTACTAAAAATAATCTAATGGGATGCTATATAACACTTTCGTCTTTATGGATACTTTATTTTTTATTTTAGGTTATATAATGCTATCTCAGAGATTTTTTCTTCTCAGCCACTAAACTATTAATTAAATACTTTTTATGTAAACTTAAGTACTTAAAACAACTAGGAAAATAGCTAATGCCACTTTTGCTGTATATTTTGGCTCCTTCATTTCTCTTAAACTTGAAATAAGTGTTTTAATGTGTTGTTATAACAAAAGAGTGCTCTCCATGCCATTTCCACGTCAATAAGCATGGTTCTTCAGGTGACCTGTACGTTAGTATTTAAGTTCACACCAGCACTTGTCTCCTTTCCCTACCATTGTGTTTTATCCCCAAGGGGTGTGTTGCTTGTCTTCTTAATGGCATAAAAAAAGGCATTTAATTTTGTAATTTTTGTTTCTTTTCTGTCATTTTATGATTAGTTAAGCAGCTTGACAACACATAGTTTGAGTTACAAACATTCTTTTCAAAAGTATTGTTTGATTTAAGAAATTCAGTAAGAGGTTTTCCATTTGGGGACTTAAGAGGCTGATTCCTTTAAATTTAGTGCAGAAGACAAACTTAAAGGGTCCCTGAAGCCTTTGAAGCTGCGTGAACACACATTCTCATTAAGTTTAGTCATTTGGTAGAGTGGCAGGAGTCCCTTTGATTTGCCCTAGAATTTAGACTAAATCACATCTCTGCCACACCCCTCTCTCACCAGCAACACCCCAAACTAAATACAGCTTTTATTATACTGCATTTTTTTCCTACCTAAATAGATGGTTTTAAAGTACACACTGTGATTTATCTTGACTAGAGCACTCCAAGTTGACTCGGTATATCTCAAAGGAGAGCTATGCATAGTTTGCTATATCTAGATTTAGAATGATATCACTTTTAAAAAAATAATTGTATAAGGGAAATTATGAAAATGTCTGTCTCTGAGCTATTTTCTATCTCTTTACATTTGCTATGTCAACTCATCCACATAGAAATACATTCTGTCCTCCAGTGTCTTATTTCAAGTACAGCCTAGATTTGCTTCCAACACTCTTATCTATAATAATAAAATTGTAATATGCAAATTACACCAGACATCCTTTCCAGTGTCCTTCCTTCCAGACAAAACTGCAGTGGGCAGAGGCCGAGGCAGAGGAAGAGGCAGCAGAGGCCCCTGGTGGCAGCAGAGGAAGGCAGGGGCCAGGGCCAAGGGCCCTGCACAAATTCAATGCATAGGGCCTCTAGTTCTCTGTTAGGGGGGATGGACTTGCCCTCTTTGGAGGAATAGTCTACACAGAGGAAAACTATCCCACTAATAGTCTTCCTCTGTGTAGCTAACAGTGTGACAGTAAGTTATCTATGTTCATATGTGTTTTTTATTAGTGTTCTTAACTATTCTTAAGCCCTTGTTTATTAATTTTTCATGACCTTATTATCATCTCACTAACTAAAGACTAAGCATATTGAAGGTAGCAACCATGTCTTGCAAAGTAATGCTAAATGTAGCAGATACTCATTTTAATGAATCGCTGAAGGAAGAAAAAATGTATCTTAGTAAAGAAAAAAATTAATATACAATATCTTTCTACTTTACACTTGACAAGTGAATGAAAAAAATAACACACTTCCATTTCAGTAGTTATCATTATTTTAACAACAAAAAGTTTTCATCCAGTAGTTTTCAGTTTAATACAAAATTTTAGGTACTATGTTTTAATTCTACTAGTAGCCCTGAGCACGAATGTGTGCCAGTAGCTCTCCAGAAGCTCACTGCCACCCTCCAGTAGCTCTCCACCTGCTGCCTCCCCCTCCCGCTGCTCCCCCTGAACCCTCCTCATAGCTTGCTACCCTGCCCCCTTCTGTAGCTCTCCACCGCCTGCTTGTAGCTCACTGCCCCACTCTCCTGCTGACACGTGATCCGGACGTTAAGCTTCAGGGCATAAAGACCATTTGCATATTGCATCTTTGTTATATAGGATGAGCCAAAAATATTTAAAAGTATGTAGTCTCTATTCCCCACTCCCTCTTCACCACTAAGTATTGTGCTGGGCCTGTTTATTAATACTTAAATCAGAAAAAAAGAAAATGAAAAAAACAAAATTTTATTTGACAGAGTTTGCCTGGAGGTGATAGATTTATTTCTTACTTTACTTAGAATTGGTGCCTTGAGATAAAAAAAAAAAAAAAATGAATCTAATTATAAAAAAATCACATTTGAGTTTATTGATTATGAATAATACACATTCCACAAAGGAATAGTGGAGAGGAACAGTAAAATAGTGAATCCCTGGTATATGTTAAAGCAATTTTGGTGACATTATATTGTAAAAATTAATAAAACTTACAGGTGATTGCAACATGGGAATGACTGGCAGGCATTAAGGAGCAATAGGGAGCAGGCAGTAGGGATGTTCTGTATTCTGTGGAAATTGTCCATATACAGAATCACGTGGACTGTTCATGAAAAATCTGTCTAAAATTTTATAAGTTTAAGTGCATCTACTCAGTGGAATACTACTCTGCTGTAAAAAAGAAGGAACTCTTACCATTGGCAACAGCATGGATGGACCTGGAGAGCGTTATGATAAGCAAAATAAGCCAGTCAGAGGTAAATAAGTATCACATGATCTCACTCATTTGTGAAATATACTGAATCATATAAGCTGATGAACAAAAATAGAGCCAGAGACAGAGAAGCATCGAACAGACTGTCCAACTTCAGAGGGTCATGTATTCGTGCATATATAACAATGGACACAGACACTAGGGGAGTGGGGGCATGTGCTGGGGGGTGGGGGTGGCCAATGGGGGAAAAAGGAGACATATGTAATACTTTAAACA
Organism: Pipistrellus hanaki; assembly: GCF_964339955.1. NCBI lineage: Eukaryota > Metazoa > Chordata > Mammalia > Chiroptera > Vespertilionidae > Pipistrellus > Pipistrellus hanaki. Next base: position 116,434,537 of record NC_140505.1, read on the forward strand.
ATAAATAATTAAAATAATAATAATTTAATGGCAACTCTCAGAAAAATAAAAAATATGTATATGTATTTTGTATAAATTCTAAATTACTCAAGTTAAAGTAAATGGTGCTTCAAAACTCCCAATCAATGCAATAAAATTAGAAAATAAAAATAATAAATAATAGAAAGCAAGATTACATTGCTAAATCCAGTGTCTCTTTACCAGCACAGCTTCTTATACCTTTTATTACATGAGATTTTATTATCTTTTTTATTATAGTTTTCATTCCCTTTACTTTCCTTCTATAGGTCACTTTATAGCATTTATTTTTTCAGAAACAGTGAAAACCAGAATTTATCTATATTCAAATTTATTACTACATAAGGTTAAAAACAGCAAAAAGTTAGAGTACTGTGCATATATACACATATGTGTGTATTGCATAAATGCATATATAATTTTTATTTATAGTATCTATATTTCCATATGTTCAACCACATTTAGGAAAAGTACTAGGAAGATTAGCTATAGAGAGATTATTGATCAGGCAGAGGAAGTGAAGGAGGATTGAGTAGTTCATATGTCACCTAAAACTGCTAGAAACAGTGGAGTACAAAAGCATCTCATATATAATCTCTGCCTTCTGGCCATTCTCTCAGTATGATGGCAAGGCAAGCCTAGATGAAACAACGCACAAATGGAGACAATATATGGCAGTGCCAGAGCCCGTCCCATTGGCACTCAATCACACACTCCTCAACGGCTCCAGCTTAATGGGAACTTCCAGCTAGTCGCATCAAAGCTTCTCTCATGGCATGGGCCCAAATCATTTGGGACAGTTTCACAACTGATAGCAAGGAAGGAACAAAGTAATAAGTTACTTTGAAAATGCAACATTATGGGATTCATGTCCCAGTATTAAAATTTAGAAAAGGAGAGAAATGATGAAGGACCATGAGAAGGGGGACTGGAAGACAAATAAGTGACAAAATAATTTTAACTTTTTTATTATAGTATTGTATAATTGTTCTTTGTAAATATTTTCATCTCTTAGTAGCCATTATACATTACAGTTTATGTATCACATACACTGTTACTTAAGTACAAAAAAATGCATCATATAGACTTCAAGGGGTATTTAGGCTCACCTTAAAGTTTCCTCTGGTGTGGCTCTAAAATCTATGATTTTCTAAACACAGTCATTTTTAAGAGTCTCATGCTCTACCGACTGAGCTAGCCGGGCACTTCCAAAACACAGTCATTTTTAAAAGTGTAGGAAAAGAGCCTATTAACTGACACTAAATGAAATTTGGGCAGGTGTTTTTTCCATTAACATGTGTCAAGTGGCAGGTTGCTGCCCTCTATTTTACTAAAATTCTAATTAGAATTATCTTGGAAATGAAACATTAATTGGTTGAAAAGCAAAAAGGTCTTTTCAGGGAAGATGCAGTAATAGCATATAATGTAAGCTATTTGAGGTAGAGAATAATTCTTTAGTAATAGAATAATACCTGAAGTTTTCCATTATTATAGAAACTAGATTGAATAAAAATCCACATTAAATTACCATTAATAATGAAAATAATAGGTTAATTGTGTTCATTTATTTATAAACTAGAGCCCCGGCACGAAAATTCATGCAAGAATAGGCCTACCCTTTGGCACCAGCTTCCCTCTGGCACCTGAGACCCCAACTGGCTTCCCTTTGTCCCTGGTTTTGTCAGAAAGGACATCCGAAATGATGTCCAGTCTAATTAGCATATTACCTATGTATTATTATAGATTATTATAGATAGATTTATTTTCCAATTACAGTTGACATACCATATTTTATTCATTTCAGGTGTACACCATAATGACTACACATTTGTATAGCTTATGAAATGATCATCCTCTGACACCATAGTTATTACAGTGTTATTGATTATTGACTATATTCTCTGTGCTGTACTTTACAGACCTGTGGCTATTTTTATAACTGACAATTAATACTTCTTAATTCCTTTCATCATTGTCACCCCTTCCCCAATTAGATGACCATCAATTTGTTCTCTGTATCTTTGAGTTTGTATATTCATTTATTTTACTTTTTAAATTCTACATATGAGTGAAATTACATGATACTTGTCTTTCTCTGTCTGACTTATTTCCTCTAGCATAATGACCTCAGGTCCATCTATGTTTTCACAAATGGCAGGATTTTATTATTTTTTATGCTAGGTGAAATGCCCATTTCTTAATTAAATTATTATTATTATTGTTGTTATTATTGTTTTGGTGTTGAGTACTATAAATTCCTAATGAATTTTGAAAATTAAGTCCTTTTCAGGTATACAAGAAAATATGTTTTCCTATTCAGTGGGTTGTCTTTTCGTTTTGTTGATGGTTTTATTTGCAGTGTGAAAACTTTTTAGTTTCATATAGTCCCATTTGTAATTTTTTAAATTTTGTTTCACTTGCCAGATGTGCTACATTAGAAACAAAACATTGCTATAGAAAATGTCCAAGATATTACTGCCTATGTTTTCTTCTAAGATTTTTATATTTTTTGAGTATAACATTTAAGTTTTTAGTCCATTTTGAGTTTATGCTTGTGTGTGGTGTAAAAAGATAGTCACATATCTGTCCATTTCTGCAACACCATTGATTGAAAAGACTGTCATTACCCACTGTAGGATTTTTTTTCTTCTTTGTCAAACATTAATTGTCTATAAAGACTTGGGTTAATAATCCATTCAGAGAAAACAAGTGACATAGGATTTAACTTTTGTATGGAATCTAATGAACAAAATAAATGAACAGACAGAGTGGAGACAGACTTGTGGATACAGAGAAAAAGCTGACAGCTTTCAGAGGGGAGAGAATTGGGGACTGGCTGAGAAAGGTGAAGGGATTAAGCAAAGAAAAAAAATAATTTAAAAATAAGTTAAATATTCAGATTAAAAAGCTACAACACTTTTTATAGTAAGGAACTATTTGAATCAGGATTTACTTGGTGGCAAAACCATTTAAATTATGAAATTGTAAGATTAACATGTCAACTGGAGATAATGAAATATTTGATGTGCTAGTATTACAAGGACTGGTACATGGATATATAATTCTAATAGCATAAGATTAGAAAAGTAAAGACAAGCCAAAGATTGCTTAAACCACAAATGAAGATCCTAGGAAGGCAGAGAATGCTTCAGAGACATGATTCTGGGTGCTGGCATTTGTTAGAAGCGTCCACTCTATAAAGGAACTGGGGTCTTTCGATTCTATCTTAGTCAAGTCCCTTATAATGCTTTATGAACCCACCGCCCTCCTGCCCAAAGAAGAAACTAAAAGTAAATTTGTCATAAAAAAACATCAGTATAGTATATAGATACCACCTGGACAAAATAAGACCATTCCTAAATAATGCAATTACTTTTACATAAAATTATAAAAATAGGTGTCAATGAAATAAAATATATTTGAAGGATTAAAATAACATGTAAGATTTTAAAACCCGGTAAATGTTGTACATTATTGTTTTAAAAAGCATTCTGTCGAAATCAAAAGTAGAATGCAAAAATTAACTTAAATGTATATTTAGAGCCACACCAGAGGAAACTTTAAGGTGAGTCTAAATACCCCTTGGAATCCATCACAAAGGGCTAGTGTTTCCCTCAAACCTCTTTAAAGTAGACACTTGTTCTTTTGTTCTTAAGATTTCTGCTGGAACTCAAGCAGAAATTTTATTATATTAATAAAAGAGCATGTGCTAGCAATTAAATATCTTTTTAAACTTTTCCTAAAACTGCACCCAACAACTTGCATTTATATCTCCTTTGTCAGAACTTTGACATGTGTCATTTCTATTAGTATGGTATGCAAATCCAGAAAACAATTGTTCTTACACCTGAGCAGATTTTCATTTGCTTCCCAAATTGGAGTTCTAAGGTTTAGGAAAAGGGGTAGAATGAATACTGGGGGTGTTTCTGATATCATTTTCCACCACAATTTTTGTTGAGTAAGTGCTGTGAGCAGAGGACATGGGCTTCTCTGGCCTCTGTGAAGAGAAAGGGCTGGTTTTCTAATTCTTCATCTACAACTTAATAAGCAAAGAAATGCAAAGGGATTCAGAGGCAGTGAGCTGTCTGAATCTATAAGAACAAAATCCTGTCATTCTTCACAGGAACAAAGTGAATAATATTTTAACAAACAAATTACAACAAATTTCAAAGTTCCTTACTCAAAAAATAATAAATATAAAATAAAGAAAGGAGAAAGACAGATCATTATAAATAATCACAGTTAAGAAAATGTTATTGTAAAATTCAGCAAAGCAGGTAGCTTTGTAACAATCTCATTAAAAAAAAAATAAAATAAACGGAATGAAAAGGATTGGAATGCCTACCAATGCATTAAGTGATTTGCTTAGTTTAAAAATAATATATTTTCTTACTTTTAAAAATAACATTTGAAATTTTAGCAGTATATACCATATATATATAATTGTGTGTGTGTGTGAATACATATTCACATTTACCTATACTGTCACATATACTTGGTATGTAAAGAGATACAGCACAGTCATAGTCAAGTTTATTTAGTTTTGACTAAAAAAAACTAAATTATCCTGCATACTAATTTTCCTTCCATCCAATTTATAGCATTTAAAAGTAATTTATGTACTGATATTTGTCAATTTCTTGGATCACAAAACACTATACTGATATAGTTCATTTTGTTGGCTAATATTTAATATTTTCTCACCAGTGTAATTTTATAATTTTATTTCTTCTTTATTATTTTCCCATATTATATTGACCAGTTTAATTTGTTCACTCACACATTATTTTGTGTGTGACCTTTCACCAATACCAACAAATTACCTTTTTCCCTTTCTCATTTTTTCATTGAAAATTTTCACACAACTTTTTAAAAGTATGTACCTTATTCACACTGCAATTTGAAATTATGTTTTTGAAATGCAAATAAAACTTCACTATGAGTTAAACATAAAAGTAAAATGATAATTTTAGTGTATTCAAGAAATGTGAAATTCACAGAATACTAAAGAATGAAAAAAATATAAATGTCTTCTAAGGAATTCAAGAGAATTATATTTAAGATGGTGACATAGTGTTCAGAAAGCACGAGTAGATATTACTTAGATAAATAAGATGGATTGACAAGGACATTTCATGGAAAGAGAAGCTGAAATATAAATTTAAAAACTTATGTAAAGGCATGGCGGTTTTGGAGAAGCCTGGTAATGGGCCATCACAAGCAATGAAACTAGAAGGGAATACTAGGGCCAAATTTAGAAGGGCTTTCTGTGCTAGTTTGGACTTACATTGATATGTAAGCAATGAAGTAGAATCAGAAATGTTTAAGAAGACTTGCAAGAGATAGAGAGAGTGAAGAGATCAATTGGAAAGTTACTATAAAATAATTTTAAAACCACTCTGCAATAATAGTTTGTAACTTAGATTATTAGATATCACAAGTGTGCTCTCGTGCTGGACCCATGAGAATGTGAAGAAATAGGTATTTTCAATCATTGCTGTTGTGATTTTGGAATGGAAAAATCTCTAGGGAGGATATATTGATTTTTTTTACTCAGATTTCACCTGCAAATATTCTTTGATCCAATTCTACTATAAGAATTTACCTGTTAAATATATTTACAGAAATAACATGAAAGATTATTTGTCACAACATTATAATAATAAAAAACCTCACCTAAGGGTTTATCAGCAGCTTAATAGTTAAATAAAATATGGTGCATGCATATAACCCTATATTATAAAGAGCTAATATGCTAATTAGATCTAACAGCTGAATGACCATCTAGACAAACTTCCGGACAACCATTCTATGAGCTTTTGGACAAAGCCAGGACTGCAGGGGCCTAAACAGCTAGGGCTGTGAAGGCCAAGGTAGCGGGAGCTGTGAGGGTCTAGCCCCTTGAGCCCCTTGCACAAATTTTATCCATAGGGCCTCTATTGAAATTATATGCATTTTTAAAAAATGAAGAAATTTCTTTGTGGATTGATAAGACAAACTCCAGGATGCACTTAGTGAAAGAAAAATGGAATAAGAATGTATATAGCATACTACTTATTTTTTAAAATAAAAGCTAAGAAAAAGTAATGAGTACTTATTTGCTACTATAAGTATAAAACAATTTTAGAAATAAGAGTGCTTGCATTTTACAGTAGAAAGAAATTGGGTAGCTAGGAGAAAATAATGAAAGGAATTTTTTTCCAATATGCCTTTTGAATTTTGAATCATGTGAATGGATAACCTATCAGTATATATATATATATATATATATATATATATATATATATAGTTCTTTTTAAATAGAAATGTCATATTTTTTCAGGTAATAAATATGGGAGCCTGAATATGGGAAGTTAATAGCAATAAGCCTGGAACAACATGTCACATTTGTGATTTTTATACAGGATCAGGTCCACTTTGGGATATAACGTAGGATATCTTAATAGAGTTGCAAAAATCTTATGTGAGATCATGCTAGAGATATGGATACTGGACATCGTGATATAGAAACCATTGATATTTATAAGCTATTTCATGCAGCATATAGATGGTATCACAGCAGAAGCAGATCAGAAAATAAGCTCTAGAAGCTTTTACACGCCAAAATGTAAAGCGGTGAGGATAAAGAGAATTTAGTGAAATCAACTAGAATAGGGTAATATTATTGGAGTATCAAGAAAAGAGTATCATTCTGAATTTTTAGAGAAATAAATTTAGGAAGTAAAGGTGCTCAGTTTCATCCAATGTTACCAGAAATGTGTGCTCAATAAAATAAGTGCCTTAAACCAAGAATCATTTACACTGCAATATGCACAATGCCACTTCTTGGATATTCTCCACATACTGTAAGTCTCTTGCTCTTATAAGTTGTGTATCATTCAAAGTATATAGCAAAGTGATTTTATAAATTCTAAATAAATAATGAATGAGTAATGAGAATTTTAAATAGATCTTAGTGTTCTCTGTGCAATCATCTCTAACAAATGCATTAGAGAGATACAAAGAATGGGTGCTGAGAAAGTATTGTTTTTAGTCTGGAGTCAGTCACTGAGGAAAGAGGATGGTGGCAACATGTTGTCAAAGGATTAAATGGAGTGCTGGGTGAAGAGAAAAAGTGCTACTTATGAAGATTCAAAAAAGTCAAAGGAAAACTTATGAACATGAGAAATGTAGTTATGCTATGCTGTAAAGAGCAAGGATAAAGAGACATACTGACAAGAAATTAAAGAGATTTAATAGTAGAAAAAGTGAAGTTTTGAAGGAAAGCCCAAGAATGCTTAGGGTTAGCTTTCAAAGAAAGATGTCTATTTTTCCCCCCTGACATTATACAGTATAGTACACTAGAGGCCCAGTGCACTGTTTAGGGTCTCTAGTGGCTACCAGCTGCCAGCCAGGTACTCCCTCCCTTCCTCCCAGCTGGCCCTGCCCCCTGGGTAAACTCTCAGACAACTCCTGGTCTAGGGGACAATTTGGATACTATGATTTATTATATAGGACTAGTGGCCCAGTGCATGAAATTTGTGCATTGGGGGGGGGGGGCGGTTCCCTCAGCCCAGTCTGCACCCTCTCCAATTGGGGACCCCTTGGAGGATGTCTGACTGCCAGTTTAGACCCCATCCCCCAATCCCAGATAGTCAGACGTCCCTCTGAGCCTAAACCAACATTTAGACATCCCTCTCACAATCTGGTTCCGCTGGCTCCTAATCACTCACCTGCTTCCCTGTCTGACCACCCCTAACCTCTCTGCCTGCCTGCCTGATCACCCCTAACTGCCCTTCCCTGCCAGCCTGATCTCCCCAGGTCTCTGTCTCTGTTTTTCTCAGCAGTCCTCCAGGCCTTCCTGCCTCCCTGTGTCCCTCTTCCTCTTTCCAGGCTGGGAGGGGGCAGGGCCAATGGGGACCGCTCTACCCTCCACCAGCCCTCCCTTACATCCAGGCCTCTTCAGGCCCAGTCTGTTTTGTTTCCTCATTCTGACAGAGGCTCTGAGAGCGAGCTTGGAGGGAGGGAAAGAAAGGAGAAAGAGCTGTGAGCTGGTGGGCGCTGTGTGTGTCTGTGCAAGTGTGCAATTTTAAGTGTGAGTGCCAGCCCCACTTTCCCCCATCCCTGTTTCTGCTGCCATAAATCCCCACCCACCAGAGCCTGCTGTGCTGCAGCCTGGACAAATGGTCCAGTCTCTGGTTGTTACGGATGTGACAGACCAAGGGTTTTTAAATATAAGTATGAGAGCATAGATGGACACAAAATTTTGATGGAGTTGAGAGAGATAGGAGGGGATAGTATATATGTTAAGGAGCAATCATATGTTCTTAGATGATATTTTTTAATACAGTTTTTTTTAAATATCTATATACTATAGGCACTTAAGTTTCAGTTAAATTAAATATAATGGTAAAGAGAAGATGGGTCTAGAAACTTGAAGAAAATGGTAGAAGGGAAGTACACTAGGAATTCAAAAATAAATGAAAAACTTAGTTAACAGAGAACTTATTTAAACTGAATCTATATGAATTAGTGCTAATATTTTTCTAGGTTGTACATATCTACAAATACAAATCCCCAATTTTAATAACATATATATTTTAAGTATTTTTTTATCACTAATTATGACAATAGTCTTATAAATTTAAATCACATAAACTCTCTGGGCCTTAGGTTTGTTTTATTTTTAAATATACTTGTATTGATTGCAGGGAGTAAGAGAGAGAGAGGGAGAGAGAGAGAGAGAGAGAGAGAGAGAGAGAGAGAGAGAGAGAGAGAGAGAGAGAGAGAAACATCAGTGATGAGAATCATTGATCAGCTTCCTCCTGCATGATCCTTACTGAAGATTGAGCCCTCAGGTGCCTTAACTGCAAATAGAACAGTGACTTCCTGGTTCATAAGTTAAAGCTCAACCACTGAGTTATACCAGTCAAGCTGCCTCAGTTTTAATATAATAACAGAATAAGGTAATGATAACTTATGTCCATCCATCTTTCAGCTCTTCTATTTCTAAGCTATTTGAGTATTATTAGATGTTGATAATGGAGTGTGCAGTAGCATGATATTTGCACATCAAAAGTTATTTTTAAATCATTTTCTGTAGCCTATGATCACTTTTATTTTTTTATGTGAACATGAGGTGATCACGTAGTTATTTGAGAGAATTATGATCTTCAATGAAAATAAAACACACAAAGGTCTCCTTTCATTTGTGTTTTCCCATCATATCATGTCTCAGATGAGATAAAGAGTCAAGTGTTTCTGTAGGGCAACAAGAATAACTATAGTTATTTTTTGCTGTAGAAAATGGAGTTAAAAAGGAAACGGAAGATAATATTTAGTTTATCCTGTGATGCTCGTGAGCACCACTGTGGGATTCTCTCTAGGGTGCTGTTATTAGATAAGGGGATGGATAGCTCCCTCTTGTAATGTCTTTGTGTGTCTGGTGAATGCCAGCGGTAGGAATTCGCAGGTTATGTGAGACTTCTGTGGTAGCAAAGAGATAATACACACTTCACGGGCTCTCCACCGGGTTATGAGATACACAGAAACATGCCTTTGTGTCAAGAAATTATTTTCTGTATTTCTATACTTGTTACTTTACAGTGGAAATCACATAAAACCTGAGGAATTGTGAAACGATGAGTTTCAAGCTCTCTTTACTTCTCTGAGTTTAGTATTTATTATTTGCTTAAGACTTTCAGCCATTTCAAGACAAGGTCTACTAGGCTCTATATACTGTCATTTACACTTAAATTTCTCCTGCCTGATTAGCCATTTTATGCCCTGCTTTCTTTTGCATTTGGCTAGTGATATCAAAGTGCATTAATGCTTTATATAAGACAAAATATCCTGTGGAATCTAGTGTTAATATTTGGAACCAGTCGATGAAAATGGTTAACTGCCCATCACTGTATTCATTTTAAGAAATTCCAACAATTATACATCAAGGTTTTGTGTTTCTGCCTCATTTACTCAATTCATTAGAAGTAGCTTTTATTTAAAGCTATTGCTTTTGTTCTTTTCTTCAGACTTAATATCTTTTTAAAAATTCTACAGCAACATTTTCTTTCTTTTTCTAATAAAATGTTCTTATTTACAAACAAAAAAATGATAATCTTTTAAAAATATTTTATTGTTTATTGAGGTTGTTACTTTATGTCATGTTTTATGGGAAAAAGAAAAGGGGGAGGATACATTTTTAATTTTTTAGATAGGTCATTGCAATAACTAAACTGAATTATTCTCCTAGAAATCTTTGTTCTCCAATGGTAGGTTAAATAGTAATTTGTGGCTCCTGGAATCAGAAAAATGTAATTTAGAAAGGATCTAGGAAGGCAGCCCAAGCACATGATAATTATTTCTTCTCTTGTCCCCCTGGACCTGGAAGAAGAATCAAAACACATTCGTGACTTTGGGGTTTAGGAAAGACATTACATTGTGTTGTTTAAAGATTTCTAAGAGCATTAAGAACTTAGCCTTGAAATACAACTTATCTTCTGGGGAGAGAGGGAATCTGCTATAGAATTCTCATACAAATATTGAAATCTAACAAAAGTAACCAATATTTGCAGACATTTGACAAGAATACACTATAAAATTATGTTTGTGATCTATGAGTCAGCACAACATGACATTCAAGAAATCAAAGGTTTGGCTCAGTGGTAGAGCGTCAGTCTGCGGACCAAAAGGTTCCAGGTTCGATTCCGGTCAAGGGCATGTACCTTGGTTGTGGGCACATCCCCAGTAGGGGGTGTGCAAGAGGCAGCTGATCGATGATTCTCTCTCATTGATGTTTCTAACTCTCTATTCCTCTCTCTTCCACTCTGTAAAAAATCAATAAAATATATTAAAAAAAGAAAAAGAAAAAGAAATCAAAGGACATCACTCAGGAGACTTCTCTGTGGCAACTACTTGAAGATCTGTTCCCCTCAAGTAAAAAATTAAACAAGGATATTGTGTGTGAGATATAATAATGATTAGTGAATATATTAGTGAATATATTCAAAAAATGTATTGAAAATACAGAGATGCTAGAGCAGTGATTGGTAAATTGCAGCTCACAAGCCACATGTGGCTCTTTGGCCCCTTGAGTTTGACTCTTCCACAAAATATCACAGCCTGGGCGAGTCTATTTTGAAGAAGTGGCGTTAGAAGAAGTTTTAAGTTTAAAAAAAAAATGACTCTCAAAAGAAACTTTAATTGTTCTACTGATGATATTAGGCTCTGTTGACTAATGAGTTTGCCAACATCTATGCTAGAATATACTTTTTTAAATGAAAATGCAATAAAATAAGAAATACATTTCACAGTTCCTCAGACTCAAAAGAAAAGACATGAGCTGAAACCGGTTTGGCTCAGTGGATAGAGCATAGGCCTGCTGACTGAAGGGTCCCAGGTTTGATTCCAGTCAAGAGCATATACCTTGGTTGTGGGCACATTCCTGGTAGGGAATTTGCAGGAGGCAGCTGGTCGATGCTTCTCTATCATCGATGTTTCTAACTCTCTATCCCTCTCTCTTCCTCTCTGTAAAAAGTCAATAAAATATATTTTTAAACTAATAAAAAATAAATAAAAGACATGAGTTTAACCGAAACCGATTTGGCTCAGTGGATAGAGCGTCAACCTATGGACTAAAGAGTCCCAGGTTTGATTCCAGTCAAGGGCATGTACCTTGGTTGTGGGCACGTCCCTGGTAGGGGATGTGCAGGAGGCAGCTGGTCGATGTTTCTCTCTCATCGAAGTTTCTAACTCTCTATTCCTCTCTGTAAAAAATCAATAAAATATATATATATATATTTTTAAAAAGACATGAGTTTAAATATATTTTGTATCATTTAAAATAGTTTGCTACTTATGTGAGGCTTTCTGTTTGAGAATTGTGTACTGAAACATAATTTACAACTTTTAGGGTGTTTTCCCCCCCTTTTTTTCTCTGAAGTGAATATGCCTAAACTGTGGTTCATATATTTTAGTACTGAATTTCTAACATAATCAAGAGATTTCATTAGAAATCATCAGAAAACATTAATTGGCAAACATCTAAAGTGTTCCTGGATAAAACTAAAATTAAGACAAAGATACTCACAATAGCTACAAATGCCATCCACAAAGGGCTACAACCTCATGACCCAATCATTTTCCAAAATCCCCATCTTCCAATATCATTGTGTTAGGCTTTAGGTTTTATCATATAAATATTTAGGGGATGCAAACTTCAGTCTATGTTAAATTAGACTGAAAAACAAAAGCAGGAGAGTAAAAATCAATAAGGCATTTGGAATTATTTTGCTGTTGGAATTAACTTGGGGTTTATGAATAACTTCCTATTTCCAGTTAGTCAAAAGAATCATCTGATTTTAGAAGACAATATTTTAAAGTTAGTTTAGTCCAAAGTCCTAATTTTGCAGAAGAGGAAATTGAGGCCAACCTAAGATTGCATGAGTGGTTTAATGGCATTTGCAAAATCACACATGTGTTCTTCTAGGTTCTTAGTCTAGTGCTCTTCTGTGATCCACTTCATGACACCTCTAAAAGAGGGTTCTCATTAAACATGTATGCATGATTCAGAGCATTTTTAACAGAAATACTTAACCTACAGAAAAATTCTGCCAAGGATTCTGGTACTAAGAGTTCCCACTGGGCAATGAGTCCCTAGACAGTACCCTGCACCAACTGTAATGAGCTATATAATGTCTCCAATCTCTAATGACATGTAGGCTTCACAATGTAGACTTTTTAAAAATAAAAAAAATGTAAACAAGGGTTTCATTTCTCTACCCTTCTATACCATGTCCCATGAAACAGAGCCTAGAGCCTGTCACATTCAGCAATGCTGTTTTAGGACAATTGGGGAGATATGTTTCAAAATAGTTGCCCATTGTTTTTCTTTTACTGTTAGAGATAGGCATGATCTCTCTCTGGCCCTTTCTATAACTGAACAATTGAGCAAGGTCTCAATGTAAAAGTTGCAATTACAGAAATAGTGAAAATGTCACTGAGATGTCACTCCTAGAGTTCATTCAATTCCTATGACAAATATTCTCCATTCTGCATTGCTGACATTGTCTGCTTGTCTTACCAGTTACGCTAGATGAGCACTACCTCTTAAATATTACAAAAAGCTGGATTTATAATGCACTTGTAAATTTGTATGAAGAAAAAAATAGCTACCAAAATAAATGTCAAACCATAATGAGTAGCATGTATAGAAAATTAAAATGAAGTCCCTCATTTCTGTACAGTGAACACACATCACTCATTTTGATGACAGACTCTCAGATTTAAATCACTGATTGTGCTGGCTCCTCATTTCAAAAAGTTGCCATGGCAACAAATCAATGAAAATGAAAAACAATTTATTATTTTTTTTTTAATTTCTATAAGTTTCTAGGATGTGTTTTTGGAATATAATTCATCATCTAGGGAATTTTCAAATGTTCTTTTATATATATTTTACTATTATTGCTTTCTTAGTCACAATAACCACATATATTTTCTCTGATATAGAGTACCAAAACTATATTACATACATCACATACTTTCTGTCCACTTTCTCTTGAATAACAGAGGAACAATGATGATTTTTTTTTATCACTTACACTTTACTTCTTTAAAAATTTTAAGATGAATACCTAGAAAACAGCAAATGCACTGTTTATAGCCTTGATTTAATAAAATTTTTATTGTTTAAAGAATTACATATATCTCCTTTTTCCCCAATTGACCCAGCCACTTCCACCCGAAAGGACAAGCCCCCAACACCCCAGTGTCTGTGTCCATTGATGATGCTAATATGCATGCATACAAGTCCTTTGGTTGATCTTTACCACAACCTCCCTCCCGTGCCTTCTCACTGAACTTATCTGTTCAGTGCTACCTTATCTCTGGATCCATTTTTTTCATCAGTTTATGTTGATCATTATATCCCACATAAGAGTGAAATAATGTGATATCTCTCTCCTACTGGCTTATTTCCCTTAACATAATGCTCTCCAGTTCCATCCGTGCTGTTGCAAATGGTCAAAGTTCCTTCTTTTTTAGAGCAGCACTAGAGTCCGGAAAATTTGTGCAAGAGTAGCCTTCCTTTTCGTGACTACTGGCACTGGCTTCCCTCTGGTACCCGGAACCGGGCTTCTTCACTCCTCTGGCCACCAGCAGGAACCCAGGCCCCGGGCTGGCTTCCCTCCAGCCCTGGTTTCATCAGGAAGGACGTATGGAATGTCATCCGGATGATGTCCAATCTAATTAGCATATTACCCTTTTATTATTATAGATAGTATTCCATTGTATATACATGTACCACAGTTTTTTACTCCGCTCATCTGCGGATGGGCACTTAGGCTCTTTCCAAATCTTAGCTATTTTAAATTAAGCTGCTATGAACATAGGGGTGCATGTATCCTTTCTGACTGGTGTTTCTGGTTTCTTGGGATATAGTCCTAGAAGTAGGATTACTGGGTCAAAAGGCAGTTCCGTTTTTAAATTTTTGAGGCAACTCTATACTGTTTTCCACAGTGGCTGCACCAGTCTGCATTCCCAGCAGGAGTGCACAAGGGTTCCTTTTTCAGCACATCCTCACCAGAACTTGTTTGTTGATTTATTGATGATAGTCATTCCAATAGGTGGGGGATGGTACCTCACTGTTGTTTTACTTTGCATCTCATGGATGACTACTGACTTTGAGCATGTTTTCATATGTTTCTTGGCTTTCTGTATGTCCTCTTTCAAAAAGTGTCTATTTAGATCATTTGCCCATTTTTTGATTGGATTGTTTATCTTCCTTTTGTTAAGTCATATGAGTTACCTCTAAATTTTGGAGATTAAACCCTTATCTGAGATAGCATTGGTAAATACCGTATATTCTCCTATGCAGTGGACTTTCTTGTTGTTTTGTTGGTGGTTTCTTTTGCTGTGCAGAAGCTTCTTATTTTGATGTAATCCCATTTGTTTATTTTCTCCTTAGTTTCCATTGACCTAAGAGCTGTATCGGTAAAGGTACTGCTATGACATATGTCTGATATTTTGCTGCTTATGGAGTCTTCTAACATTTTTATGGTTTCCTATAAAAAGGACTTACATTACGTCATTTAACCATTTTGAGTTTGTTTTTGTGTATGGTGTAAGTTGGTGATTTTGTTTCATTTTTTTGCATGTATCCGACCAAATTTCCCAGCACAAGTTATTAAAGAGACTGTCTTGACGTCATTGTATGCTCTTGCCTCCTTTGTCAAATATTAATTGACTATCATGGCATAGGTGTATTTCAGAGTTCTCTGTTCTTGTGCCAATATAAGGCAGTTTTGAGAAGTGTGGATTTTTAATATAGTTTAATATCTGGTATTGTGATTCCTCCAACTTTGTTCTTCTTTCTCAGGATTGCTGCAGCTATTTGGGGTCTTATTTTATTCCAGATGAATTTTTGGAGAGTTTGTTCTAAGTCTGTGAAATATGCCCTTGGTATTTTAATGGGGTTTGACTTGAGTTTATAAATTATTTTGGATATTTTAATGATGTTGATTCTAACAATCCATGTGCATGATATGTTTATGTCTTACTCTATTTCTTTTTTCAATGTCCTCCTGTAGTTTCTGAGTACAGGCCTTTTACCTCCTTAATTAAGTTAATTCTTAGATATCTTAATTTTTGTGATGCAATGGTAAATAGGATTTTTTTTTTTTTTTAGTTTCTCTTTCTGTGACTTCATTATTGGTTTATAAAAAAGCCATGGACTTCTGGGTGTTAATTTGTTATCCTGCTACATTGCTGAATTCATTTATTAAGTCTAGTAGTTTTGTGATGGAGTGTTTGAGGTTTTCTATTTACAGTATCATGTCATGTGAAAATAAGGACAGTTTTACTTATTTTCCAATTTGGATGCCTTTTATTTCTTCTTCTTGTCTCATAGCTATGTATAGTATTCCAGTACTATGTTGAACAGTACTATGGGGTGAGAGTGAGCATACCAGTCTGGTTTTTGTTCTTAGGGGAAATAGATTTAGTTTTTGCCCATTGAATATGATGTTTACTGTAGATTTGTATTTTTCTAAGAATATGTCCATTTTATTATGTTGGGGTATGATGTATTCCCCACTTTACTGAGAGCTTTTATCAAGAAAGGGTATTGGATTTTTGTCAAATGCTTATACTGCATCAATTGGTATGATTTTGTGATTTTTGTCTATCAATTTGTTTATGTGGTGTTATCACATTTATTTATTTGCAGATATTGCACCATCCTTGTATCACTGGAATAATTCCCACGTGGTCATAGTGTATGATCTTTCTAATGTAATGCTGGACCCGATTTGCTCAAATTTTGTTGAGGATTTTAGCATCTGTGTTCATCACGGTTATTGGCCTGTAGTTCTCTTTCTTTGTGGTGTCTTTATCTAGTTTTGGAATTATAGTGATGCTGGCTTCATAGAAAGAGCTAGGAAGTCTGCCTTCCTCTTGAATATTTTTAAATAGTCTGAGGAGGATAGATTTTAGTTCTTTGAATGCTTGGTAGAACGTCTCTATAAAGCCATCCAGACCAGGGCTTTTGATTGCTGGAAGATTTTTTATTACTGCTTCAATTTATTTGATAGTTATCAGCTTATTCAGGGTTTTTTTTTTATTCTTCCTGATTGAGTGTTAGAAGCTTTTATTTTTCTAAGAATATGTTCATTTTGTCTAAGTTGTCCAGTTTGTTGGAATAGAGTTGTTCATAGTATTTTTTCATAATCATTTGTATTTCTGTGGGGTCAGTTGTTAATTCAGCTTTTTCATTTCTGATTTTGTTTATTTGGGTCCTCTCTCTTTGCTTCTTGGTGATCCTGGCTAGAGGTTCATTAATTTTGTTTATGCTTTCAAAGATAAGGTTTTATTGAATTTCTATAGTTTTGTGGGGGTGTTTTTGTCACTATGTCATTTATTTTTGCTCTGATCTTTATTATTTCTTTCATTCTACTTACTCTGGACTTTTCTTATTGCTCTCTTTATAATTCTTTGAGTTGTTGAGTTAGATAATTTATTACCATTTTTTTTTCCTAGGCCTGTAGAGCTATGAACTTCCCTTTCAAGTCTGCTTTCATTGTGTTCCATAGATTTTGTATTATTTTGTTTTCATTGTCACTTGTTACCAGGATGCCTTTTATTTCTTCTTTGATCTCTTTGATAACCCAATAGTTAATTAATGGCATGCTATTTAGCCTCCAAGTATTTGATAATTTTATTACTTTTATTGTAGTGATTTCTAATTTTATGTGATTGTGTTCTGAAAAGATGCTTGATATGATTTCTATCGTTTTGAATCTGAAGAGACATTGTCTGTGTCCTAATATGTATTCTATATTTGAAACTGTCCCATGTGCACTTGAGAAGAATGTATATTATGTACTTTGGGGTGAAATGTTTTGAAGATGACAATTTAGTCAATCTGACTTAGTCATTTAGGATTGATGTTTCTTTGCTGATTTTTTACTTAGAGGATATATCCAGTGGTGTCAATGGGTTGTTAAAGTCCCCTACTATGACTGTATTGCTGCCTGTCACTCCCTTGATATCTTCCATAAGTTTGTGTTTTGTTTTTATATATATATTTGGGTGCTCCTGTATTGAGGGCATATATGTTTACCAGAGTTATATATGCTCTTATTGAATTGCTCCTTTTAATATTATGAAGTGGTCTTCTTTATGTCTTGTTATGGCCTTCAATTTGAGGTCTAATTTGTGAGATATAAGTATTTCTATCCCAGCTTTTTTTTTTTTTTTTCATTTACATTTGCCTGAAATTTGTTTCCAAGACTTCATTATCAGTCTGTGTGGGTTCTTTGTTTTGAAGTGTGTCTCTTGTAGAGAGCATATATATGGGTCATGTTTTCTTATTCATTCAGGCACTCAATTTATTTTGATTGGAGCATTTAATCAATTAATATGGGTTGGGAATTATGATGGACCTGCCCAGAGAGTAGAGGTACCTGACAGGCAGGGACAGGAACCACAGGCCTCCAGGAACCAAGAGTCGGCAAGGAGAGGAGAGGGCCTACGTAGGGAGTGGAGGTGAAGCCAGCAGACATCAGCCCAGATTCCAGCCCTTTCCCTCCAGAGGCAGCAAGACCTAAACCCAGAACCCCAGCCTGAATCAGAAGAGCCCTAGGGAGGCTTCAGGAAGCTCTAAGCAGAGCTGCACATTGAGAACAAGAGACTTTGTGAGCCTCTGACTGAGACCACACTGCCACTGGCACAACTGGAGCTGTAGCACACCACACAGAGGCAGGAGTGCTTTGCAGAGAGGCCGATCCTCCTGGGGCTGGAGAGATTTAAGCAGAGCCCTGGATCACAAGGCCAGTGAGCTGGAAGAGGAGCTGAAGGGCCTATCCAACCTCCAGGCTGACATCCACGCCTCAAGGACCAGAATGCGCCCCTGATCTGCCTCATCAGCAAACTGTCTAAATGACCCCAGAGGACTTGCCCCTTCACCCGCATTGATACAGCTGCTTCTGCCACACACACCCCTTCCCCTGAGTGAACGTGAGTGACAGGGCTGCCGGGGAGTCTCTGAGAAGCCATAACCTCCCCTCGGGACCTCCAAGCAGGACCAGGAAAGAGCTGAGGAATAGGAAGTGCCTGGGCCAGTAGCCAGGACCAGAGTGGCCACCCAGAGGTCCCTTTTCACATGTGCGGCCACCGGCCACCCTTCCCACCTCTGAGCAGGGATCTGAGAATGTGCTAAGCATCCCACCAGCCTGGTGGTGGGTGGGCCTGTATATAGGGTCCATGTGCCATAGGGAGGGACATGTTCTATTTGTTGTTGACCCCTCCCCGACGCTGTCTGGGGCAGGAGGAGAAGGTAGTTTTGAGACATAGCACAGGCACCACAAATAAAAGTCGTGACGTTGCCTCCTCCCCCCGCCAAAAAAAAAAGAATGGGCCGACTGGCCAATGCCCCTCCCTTTCCTACCCCATCAGCCTCACCCTCGATCAGCCTGCCCCACCACAATAAGCATGCAGCTCCTCCTCAAGGCGGGCTGCCTGACCCTGATGGCACCCTTCCCACCCCAATAAGGGGTGGGGCCAGCCAGAGAATCTCCTGCAGTCCTCCCCCTGCCCAGCCCCACCTCAGATTGCCCCTCCCCACCCCATTTGGGGATGTGGCCAGCCAGCCCACTGACCATAGCCCCTCCCAATGACCATCTCCAATTGGCCCCCTACCCTCAATCAGGCCAGCAGGGGCAGCGTTTGGGGGTGATCAGGCAGTCATGCAAAGTGGTTAGGAACAATCAGGCAGGCAGGCAGGCAGCTGAGCAGTTAGGATCCAGTGGTCCCAAATTGTGAGAGGCATGTCTGACTGTGGGATTAGGCCTAAACTGGCAGCCTGACATCCCCCGAGGGGTCCTGGATTGGAGAGGGTGCAGA
Organism: Pipistrellus hanaki; assembly: GCF_964339955.1. NCBI lineage: Eukaryota > Metazoa > Chordata > Mammalia > Chiroptera > Vespertilionidae > Pipistrellus > Pipistrellus hanaki. The sequence continues at coordinate 116,453,932 of NC_140505.1, forward strand.
ACAGGCTGAGGGACCACCTCCCCTCATGCATGAATTTTGTGTACTAGGCCTCTAGTGTGTGTATATATATAATTTTCCTCTTTCTTTAATCTATCTATCTATATATTCATCTATTTTTGGTAAAGGAGAATAGAGTAGAGAGCAGATAGGCCTGAGTTTGGTGAGTGAAATTGATTAAGCTATTAGTGGAAGAAGAGAACAAGCAAGGAAAGGAAAAGCAAAATCATAAAATAAAAAATAAAAACTAACAAACAACAACAAGAAAAAAATTGACTAGCAAAGAAAGAGAAATGAGAAGTGTGCATAGATTTGGAGCAGGGGAGGGGAAATTAGGTATATGAGTAAGTCAACAGAGACTACTATAATAGTAATGCATCAATAAAGCAGATAAAGATCAATTTTTAACAAGGAGTAAAAAGAAAGGAGAGAGAAAAACTAAAGCAGGAGCAGGAGAAGAGAAAGATGAAAAAGGGAGAACTGAGGAAGAAAAGGTTGGCATAAAAGAAAAAAAAATTAGAGTAAAATAATGATAAAAAATAAAAACAGAATGTAGAACACTAATCCAAAACATAATTTTTAAAAATTATAATTAAAAAAGAAAGGTTAAAAATAATACTAGTAGTAGTAGTAGTAGTAAAAAATGAAAATAATAAAAAATAAAATAAAGAATGTCATTATTTTCACCTGTTTCTTCTATCTGCTCCATGAGAAGTCACAGGACCCTCATCCACCTATTCAGCGACCATTCTGTCTGCCCGTGGACAAACTTTTGAGAAGCCTGAGGCTGGGCAGGCTGAAGTCTCGGTGTTCATGGGTTTACAGCCAAGGCAGTTGGCCCATGGCGGGTGTGGCTGGAGGGTCCCAGGTGGTGTCTGAGTTGGAGGTGAGGCTGTGCTCCCAGAAACAGCCGCTTTCCCCTTCGATATGGCAGTCTCTGCGGCAGAGCCGGCCACCCCAGGAGAGATTGCAGCAGGAATAGAGGCTTCCCAGCGAGGGGAGCCTGGTCCGCCAGTCCCCAACAGGCCTGTGGTATATAACTGTTCTCACACACATACACGCACACACCCCACATGTCCATGCAGTCCACTTTCACACTCACTCACTCACACTCTCTTCCTCACAGCTGTTCTGTTGGACACCATCTTGGATCCTAATAACTTCTTTTAAAAAGAAATAGTTTCATGCTGAACGCATATATCTATTCTCAAAATTAAATAAATTAATTGTGTTAGCCAAAGAAAAATTACAATAATGAAGTCATAATTATGTTTTTAATCAGACTCACAATAGGAGTTAGCAAATAATTTAATGTTAATATGTCTTCCCTTCAGGTGATAAACCTATTTTTTTTTACCCACACCTATTAATTTTGAGTAGAACATATCCTAGTAACTTTAATCAGCTATCATTGCTACAGCAGTAGACATAAAACTCTAGTGGTAAGTCTTAGTTTCAACTGAATTCATGGTACATTTGAAGTGTGTATACTAGCAAATTTTAATAACCAGATTAAAAAATCAGATGGGTGTAGTAGTCCTTTAATTTTTTTCCTGCTGATTCTTTAATAACACTTCATATATTTCTGATGGCATTTAAGTATTATATTTTACAATAAAGAATATAAAATATATGTTGACTCTTTTTCATAGCAATCAAAATGAAAGTAAAAAGTAAGTAATTTAAGGAAAATTTTAAAAATAAGTATGTGATAAAAGCTTGACTCAGCTACTAGAGAGTAAATTAGTTATAATAGTGATTAAAACTTTTTTCCCAGAAAAATATACATATATATGTATATATATTGGATTGGGCAAGACAGAGCAGTAACTTTATTTTTTTTAATTTTTTTAATTTTTTTTATTAAAGTATTATCTTTGTACATATAACATTGTACTGCCCCCCTCCTATACATGCCTTCCCTCCCCAGAGTTTTTTGTCCATTAGTTGTACTTATATGCATGTATATAAGTCCTTCGGTTGATCTCTTATCTCCCCCAGATCTGCCTAACCTTCCCACTGTAATTTGACAGTCTGCTTGTTGCTTTACTGTCTCTATATCTATCTTTTGGTTCTTCAGTTTATAATGTTCTTTATCATCCATAAATAAGAGAGGTTATGTGGTGTTTCTCTTTCATTGACTGGCTTGTTTCACTCAGCATGATGTTCTCCAATTCCATCCAGGTTGCTGCAAATGATGAGAATTTCTTCTTTTTTATGGCAGCATAATATTCCATTGTGTAGATGTACCATATTTTTTGATTCAATCATCAGCTGATGGTCACCTAGGCTGTTTTCAAATCCTAGCTATTGTAAATTGTGCTGCTATGAACATAGGGGTGCATATATCCTTTCTGATTGATGTTTCTAGCTTCTTGGGATATATTCCTAGGAGTGGGATTCCTGGGTCAAATGAGAGTTCCATTTTCACTTTTTTGAGGAAGCTCCATACTGTTCTCCACCGTGGTTGCACCAGTCTACATTCCCACCAGCAGTGCATGAGGGTTCCTTTTTCTCTGCAACCTTGCCAACACTTGTTGTTTGTTGATTTGTTAATGTTGACCATTTTGACAGGTGTGAGATGATGGCGCATTGTTGTTTTGATTTGCATCTCTGGGACAATAAGTGACTTTGAGCATGGTTTCATGTGCCTCTTGGCCTTCTTTCTGTCTTCTTTTGAGAAGATTCTATTTAGATCCATTGCCCATTTTTAAATTGGGTCATTTATCTTCATTTTATTAAGTTGTATAAGCTGTCTGTAGATGTTGAAGATTAAACCTTTATCAGTGATAACATTTGCAAATATGTTCTCCCATACAGAGGGCTTTCTTGTTGTTTTGTTGATGGTTTCTTTTGCTGTAAAAAAGCTTTTTATTTTGATGTAGTCCCATTTGTTTATTTTCTCTTTAGCTTCCATTGCCCTAGGGTCAGTATCAGTGAACAAGTTCTTATGGCATATTTCTGAGATTTTGCTGCCTGTAGATGCCTCTAGTATTTTTATGGTTTCCCTCCTTATGTTTAAGTCCTGCATCCATTTTGAGTTTATTTTTGTGTATGGTGTAAGTTGGTGGTCTAGTTTCATTCTTTTGCATGTATCTGCTCAATTTTCCCAACACCATTTATTGAAGAGACTGTCTTGACTCCATTGTATGTTCATGCCTTCTTTGTCAAATATTGACTGAGCATAGTGATTTGGGTTGATATCTGGGTTCTCAGTTCTATTCCATTGATCTATATGTCTGTTCTTTTGCCAGTGCCAGGCTGTTTTGAGAACAGTGGCTTTGTAATACGGCTTGAAGTCTGGTATTGAGATCCCTCCTATTTTACTCTTCTTTCTCAGGATTGCTGTGGTTATTCGGGGCCTTTTGTTGTTCCAAATGAACTTTTGAAGAGTTTTTTCTAGGTCAGGGAAATATGCCATTGGTATTTTAATGGGGAGTGCATTGAACCTAACCTAAAGATTGCTTTGGGAAGTATGGACATTTTGATGATGTTAATTCTACCAATCCATGAACATGGTATGTTCTTCCATCTGTTTACATCTTCCTCTATCTCTTTTTTTCAGTGTCGTGTAGTTTTCCGGGTATAGGTCTTTTACCTCCTTAGTTAAGTTTATTCCAAGGTATCTTAATTTTTTTGGTGCGATTGTAAATGGGATTGCCTTTTTAGTCCCTGTTTCTGAAAGCTCACTATTGGTGTATAGAAATGCCATAGATTTCTTGGCATTAATTTTGTATCCTGCTATATTGCCAAATTCATTTATTAAGTCAATTAGTGTTTTGATGGAGTCTTTTGGGTTTTTTATGTACAATATCATGTCATCTGCAAATAAGGATAACTTTACTTCTTCTTTTCCAATTTGGATGCCTTTTATTTCCTCTTCTTGTCTAATGTCAAACAGGAGTGGTGAGAGTGGGCATCCCTTTCTTGTTCCTGTTCTTAGAGGGAATGGTTTTAGTTTTTGCCCATTGAGTATGATGTTCACAGCAGTAACTTTAGCTAAAGCCAGAATATATTTTGATATAACAGGTAGCAAAAAGGCCATTTTTTTTTTTCAGACAGGAAGATTAGAGAATAGAGAACTAAAAATATAGATCACAATTTGGTCAGGAAAACAGCATCTGCCAAAACAGGAGTCAAAAAGTAGCATGATAGTATGGCAACAAACACGTGAATCACTCCTGATAAACAAGCAACTATCAAGTAGGTTACAAGAGTAGTCTTAGCCAAAGCCCAGGCATGGAAGGTCTTAGCCATGGCCACTCAGTATAACAGAACTAATAACATGACAGGAAGAGTTTTGAAGCATCTTTATTTATTTATTTTTATTTATTTATTTATTTATTTATTTATTTATTTATTTATTTATTTTTAAGTATATTTTATTGATTTTCCACAGAGAGGAAGGGCGAGGGATAGAGTTAGAAACGTCATGAGAGAGAAACATCGACCAGCTGCCTCCTGCACACCCCCTACTGGGGATGTGCCTGCAACCAAGGTACATGCCCTTGACCGGAATCAAACCTGGGACCTTTCAGTCCACAGGCCGGTGCTCTATCCACTGAGCCAAACCAGTTTCAGCTCATGTCTTTTCTTTTGAGTCTGAGGAACTGTGAAATGTCATTATTTTCATATTACACCTCTTCTATACTCTTCTATACTGTGGAATCTTCATTCTGAGTCTGATCTTCCATAGGACTAATATAAAAAAGTAGCAGTTTATTTAAAATATTAATAAAATGAGTTAGCATTGTATATTAAAACCACCTTCTATACTTAAAAGTAGAAATAAACTAAAGATAATATGCATATCAGTAATATTTAATAAGATATAGTTCTCCACTGATTTCCACTTAGGAATATGAGTTGGAAGTTTGAAGTGAGTAGATTTATACATTATTTTCAGAAAGTGCAATAATCAATATACCTCTTCTCTTCATGGTTTTAGAGAGGATGTGTAAGAGGAATAGAGCTCTGGATTATCTATTTAAATTTTAATTTGAGCAATTATTTTATTCTAATAACCAGAGTCCCAGTACACAGATTCGTACACTGGTGGGGTCCCTCAGCCTGGCTGTGTCCTCTTGCAATCCAGAACCCTTCTGGGGATGTAATAATGTGCAAAGTGGCAGATGGCCAGGGAGGATCCTGAGCCTGGGCCCGGGCTGGTGGCAGCTCTTACTCATCCCAGCTCAACTGTGTCTGCCACTGCCATTGCAGCAGTGCTTGCCAGCTGTGAGCCAGGCATCTGGCACCCATCGATCAGCTGAGTGGCATTTCCAAAAGGCAGATCATACATTAAGCATCTTCCCCCAGTGGTTAGTGCATGTCATGGTGACCAGTTGATGGGTTGGTTCACTCATTAATGGCTTAGGCTTTTATATATATAAATAGAATGCACACTTCTCAAAGCATTAAGTAATTGTCTAAAAATATATTTCTTAATCTGCTAGGATCACTTACATAATATCTCAAGAACTTTGTTTGCAAAAATATGTATTAAAATTACTTATTTTCCATTTCCATTACTGAATAGCATGCCATAATTAATAAACACTTGGAGCTTGTACTTTGTGGGCTAATCTACACTTTTTATATAAGAAGCCAGCAATGCAGTTGAGTATGAAAACTCTGTGGTTTTCTTAAGATTCTTCAGACTCCTTAAACACTGAATTACTCAATAATTTTTAAATCTTTTTATATAGACTTCTTTTGAAGTATGCATTACAAAAGCGAATGAAAATGTAACTCCTACTCATCTCTGATAGTCCAATACCATAATATTATTAATGATAAGAATCTTCAAATAAAGGTCAAGAAGTCTTAGATACATTGTTTTTTCTCTAAAAAAGAAAAGTACCTGAGTAAACCTAATAAGCTATATCATTCTCTTAAATCCATTATGTTGAGAAAAGAAGGTGGTGAGTATATGAGCACAGAAAGTGAAGTTTCATTTTCAAATTCAATTTTAATTCACTTCATTTTCTATATTTCTTGTATTCAGTTTGCTAATATATGTAACTCCCGCTCTTCTTATGTATGTATTTCTCGCTCTCTCCCTTTCCAATCTATCTACCTATCTACTATTTTTACCCATCTATTCAACCCATCTCTCTATCCATCTATCCAAACAGCCTTCCATGCGTCCTTGCTTTATGTGAGGTGAGAAATATAAGATGAAATGAGAAAAGAATGCCTGGATACAAATATGTTTGGCATCTATTTATCACTCATAGATATAGATAGTATTACAGTCACATTTTATACACTCACATTTTTAGGTATTTTGTTGTTATTTTCAATTATATCATTTTTTCCTAACAAAAGCATTGATCTGACCAGGGATTTTTTAAAATATGGTAGAGAAAAAAGATAATAAGAGGAATTCAGGAATTTCTAAAAATCTGTATTTGCTTCAGGAACTCTTTTATGAATATTAATTTACTGAACATGAGTTTTCTTTGGTTGTTGCAATAGAACTAAGAGCGTGTGGCCAAGTATTTAAGTGTGGGGAAAATGCCATTTACCACCTCTATAACTTTGGGCAAATCACTTAATCCTCTTGTCCTCAGTTCTATCATCTGTAGAAAAGGGATAATTGAGCGTGTTAAGTTTATAAAGAGCTTTAAACAGTGGTTAACACACAATAAACACCCTATGCATTAGCTCTTATTGTCTGACAAGACTTACAGAAATGAAAGCGCATGAGAGCAAGACATATGCTTTTATGTTAATTACTGATGCCTAGCACTGAGAATAGTGCCCAAAACTATTCAATGAGAAGGTATTCAATGTCATATTTGGAAGAGGCAGTATAATATCCTAGTTAAAAACAATAATCATGAAGACAGACTCCCTGCATTAAAATCCAAGTTTCACTACATTAGCTATTTAACTTATGCAAGTTAGTTAACTCTGTTCTTTAGTCCCCTCACATAATGTAAAATGGGGATTAGTTAATTGTGCTAGTATGTGCCAGCTTGACAGGATCACAGAGTGTCCAGGCATTTGGCTAAATTTTACTTCAGGTAATGTTGTGAATGTGTCTTCAGATTAAATTAGCATTTAAATTGGTAGGATAAGGAAAGCAGATTGCCCTCACCAATAAGGGTGGGTCTCATCTAAGTCATTGAGGTTCAGAATGGGACAAAAAGGTGGAGAAAGGTAGAATGGGTTAGAACCATAGGAGTTAAATACAGATAAGAAATCATAGTAGCTTGAACTAAGGTGACAGCTGTAGTTGTAGTGAGGCATGGTTATACTATGAATATATATTGAATAGGGCCACCAGGATTTTCTGATGAATTATATATGGACCATACATAGACTTCAATTATTTTTTTAATTTGGAAGGCTGCTATTGACCTATTCAGTTATTCTGATGAATTAAGTATTTGAGAAGTATATCTATATTATCTCAACTTTGATTTGAATTAAAATATTTGTCAGTAGGGTTGCCCTAATCAAGAGAAAGAGAAGAGTTTTGTGGGAAGAACCTATTAAAAGGATATTTGAGAATAAGTCAGATAAGCTACAAAGTCATATTTTTAAGTCCTCAGAGAAGTTGACACAAAATTAAATGACCAGATTCCAGAAAAGGATGAACTTTCCCTGAATAAAAGATCTCATAACTCTTTTTATTCCTAAGGGCACTGCAATGAAAAAGACTTACTGCTTTAGACAGTAACAAGGAGAAACCAGCATAATTTTGTTGGAGTGGCAAATTAGAATTCCAAAGAGTCTCCACCACAAAGCCATTCTGTAGCATTAACCAATTATTTAACAGAGGGGCTTTTCCAAATACAAGGCCATGGCCCTGGAGGAAGGGAGGAGAGCTAAGAGAGTTCACCCCTAGGCCTATAGGCTGTTATCTATTGCACTGCTACAGCTATCTGGGACAGGGCAGAGGAGTGCAAAGAAACCCTCAGAAGCATGGAAAGCTAGGTTAGTAAGCAGATATTTCACAAAACCCAGACAAATAGCTTAACTACAGATTAGATTGGCCCATGCTATCACATAGCCAAACTGACAGAGTAAGGAGCATATATTTACTATATACATATATATATAGTAAATATGTATATGTCTATATATAGTAAATATATCCTATCTAATAAAAGAGTAATATGCAAATCGACTATAACTCCAACACATAAGGTGGCTGCTCACATGTGGTCAAATATTGCTTCCCCATTTGTACACAAGATGGCCAGTAGGGGAGGGACCAGGCCTGCAAGGGAGGAGAGTTGTGGGTGATCAGGCCAGCAGGGAAGGACAATTGGGAGGGACCAGACTGGCAGAGGAGGGAAGTTGGGGCAACTGGGCCTGCAGGGAAGGACTGTTGGAGGGGACCAAGCTTGCAGGAGAGGTCAGTTTGGGGGAACCCAGGCCTGCAGGGGAGGGCAGGTGTGGGGGACCAGACCAGCAAGGGAGAGCAGTTAGGTATTATGAGGCTGGCAGGAGAGGGCAGTTCAGGGTAAAAAGTCTGGCTGGGGAGCATTAGGCATTAAACCACATGTGTCAAACACAAGGCCCGCAGGCCAAATCCAGCCCGCCAGGCCTTGCAATGTGGCCCACACCGCGCTGTCATCACTGCACTCCGCTGTCAGTTTATGACATTGTCAGTTTATGACTGTTCAGTAAACCATTCGGCCTGCGATTTAGGCTGGATTTTAGATTTTGGCCCCTTCTCTGATTGAGTTTGACACCCCTACATTAAACAGTATGGCAGGGGAGTGGTTACGGGGTGCTTAGGCTGGCAGGCAGAAGCAGTTAGGGGCAATCAAGAAAGCAGGCAGGTGAGCAGTTGAGAGCCAGCAGTCCTGGATTGTGAGAGGGATGTTCAATTGCCCATTCAGGCCTGATCCCAGCAGGATCGGGGCTAAATGGATAGTCAGCCATCCCTCGAGGGGTCCCAGATTGGAGAGGGTGCAGGATGGGCTGAGGGACACCCCTCCCCCCACCCCTCACTGAGTGGCAGATTATTATGACCTCTGAACACATAATAATCTGGCCACTCAGTATATATATATATATCTTTGGAATTAAAAAGTGCATATTGAAAATCAGGATAAAAAGCAAAAGCTTCATTAGAAACTTAAATTAATGTTTAAACTATATCAATAAGTGAAAAACAAACTAATTAATTAATGCAAACAAGCAAAATTGCTCCTCAAGGAAACTAACTGTAAAGAGAAGGGATAGTTTAGAGAGAGGAATTATGATATTTAAAAACAGATGGAGTCATGAGCCATACCCTAAAGAGTAGAATACCTCCAAAAAAAATCAAATCAGTTTTTTCAATAAAGAGAAAGCAAAGAATAACTTGTTCAAAAAGCTGCACTCTTTCTCCTAGTAAGGAAATATATGAAATGCCATCAGTAGCATAGTCTGGTCTGAGAAACTTCAAAGTCTTAAGGGGGGGTGGGGGGGGGCGGGGAATCAGAGGAAATTTAATGAAGTGGATTGCCACAGTCTTTTTGCAGCTAGGGTGCAGGAATCTGGAGAAGGGCTATGACATAAATGAATTGAGAGACTAGACAAGAAATATAAATTTGGGAGGCATGGGGGAAGCAGCTTCATTTTCTAGTGAAGTGGGATCCCAAATGTCCAGATCCAGGGCATTTTATTCCTTTCCCCCCCCCCCCCTTTTGCAAAGCAGATATACATATCAAAGCAGATATACATATCAAAGGTTTGGTAAACAATAAGGATTATCAGGTTATGGGAATTGCCTTTGGCTGTTCCAGCAGCAGGTAATAATATGCAGATTTTCAGCCCTGCTGAATACGTCCATTCAACCTTTTGGGGACTTCTCCCATCTATTATGACTTGCTAAACTTAGCCTCCAGCAGTGGATGTTAAATTTGAAGTTTTAGAGGCAACTGAATTTGATATCTGATAGATGCCCAAAAGGTCCAAGGAATCCTGAATAATTAGTAAGGTACATGTGCAGCTGAGTGGATTTGTGTACTCAAGATCTACATCCAATGTTAACCAGCAAGCACTTTCATTTCTGCTTCTGCTTTTGCCTGAATAGCAACAAAATTTACTCCTGTTTTTGCTTCTGATCTTCAAACTGAACCAGCAGGACTCATAATCTATTACATGCCTTCTTTCAATGTAACAAAAGGCCCAGAACATATGTTTAAAAATAGAGTCCAGGTTTTATATCCCACATATGAATGAAATCATAGGGTTCTTGGCTTTTTCTGTCTGATATTTTGCAGAAACATTTAGCATAACATTAAACATAGTAAATGAACAAACAAACAAAACTTACAGATACAGACAATGGTATGGTGGTTATCATAGGAAAGGGGGGTAGTGGTAGTAAAGGGCAAAATATATGGTAACAAAAAACATTTGACTGTGGATGGTGGGCACACTATGCAATATACAGTTGATATATCAGATAATTATACACTTTAAACATATAATATATTATTAATCAACTAGACACCTGGTGCATGAAGATTTGTGAAGAATGGTCCTTCTTACCCTGGCTGCTGGCACAGCCTTTGCTCTGGCCCAGAACCACCTTCCCTTCTTCCCACGATGCCCAGAGGCCCAGAGTGCTGGGACAGTGTGAAACACTGCATCATAACCATAGCGGTGACAAAACATACTGCCCTGGGTGCCTGTGTATGCAAACTAACCCACCATCCTTGTAGTGTCAGTTTGCATACTCACTCATGATCAGCTGGTGGGCATCGTGAAGGTATGGTCAATTTTCATCTTTCTATTTTATTAGTGTAAATATCACCACAATAGATTTAATTTTTTTTTAAATGGAGTCTAGGGGAACAAATATTATTAGGATAGAGTTTCAATTTTAAAGCTAACAAAATAAGTAAAATTATTTGAATAAATTATTTTCAATTTATTGTAGTCCTTAGGTTGGTAAGTATTGTATTATGATCTGATTAATTAGCCAACTATGACATCCTATATAATAAAGAGGAAATATGCAAATTGACCATCACTCCATCACAAGATTGGCTGCCTATGACCAGGCCAGCAGGGAGCCTAGTGAGGAAAAACCAAATGACTGAACAAACAGGCTGCATAGGGAAACCAGGCTGGCAGGAGGGTTACTGAGGGATGACCAAACGGCTGAACAAGCAGGCTGTGTGGGGCGATCAGGCCAGCAGGAGAGTTAATGAGGGACAACCAAATGACGGAACAGCAGGCTGCATGGGGTGACCAGGACAGAGGGGGGTGGGCAGTTGGAGGTGACCAGGCTGGCAGGGGGGGCAGTTTGGGGTGATCAGGCCAGCGGAGGGGAGAAGTAAGAGGCAACCAGGCCAGTGGGGGAGGGGGGGTAGTTAGGGATGATTAGGTTGGCAGGAGGGCAGTGAGGGCAACTAGGCTGGTGGGGGCTTCAGTTGGGGGTGATCAGGCCGGTACACGAGGCAGTGAGGGGTTATAAGGCTGGCAGTGGAGAGTAGTTAGGGGCGACCAACGCAGGCAGGCAGGTGAGCGATTAGGAGCCAGCAGTCCAGGATTGTGAGAGGGATGTCTGACTGCCGGTTTAGGCCTGATCCCCAGGATTGGGTCTAAACTGGCAGTTGGACATCCCCTAAGAGGTTCTGATTGCAGAGAGTGCAGGCTGGGCTGAGGGAAACCCCTTCATGCACAAATTTCATGCACCAGGCCTCAGTAAACTATAATATACATTTTACATGACTAGTTAAACTTTTTAAACTTTATAGGCTATTTCTTCCCTAAATCCTTATTAGACAATTGTAAAAGTTTCCTGACCTTTACCTAGAACATTTTTATTGATAAAAAAAAAAAAAAAAAAAAAAAAAAAAAAAAAAAGGCGTGAAGCCTCTGGGAAAATGCTATAAGGGAAAAAAATTATTCTTTGGGTAAAATAACCATATAGAAGAGGTTAGTTAATTTGTCTAGAGGCTTCCCTCTGTGTACCAAAAATCTGATTAGAGACATTGAGCTGCAAATAGGTCTGCCATAGCCAGAGATTTCTACTTATTTTGGAAAAACTAGATTTGTATGCCTCATTTTAGATGCATTTAATAATAAAATTATTAAATTAGTTAGCCATATTTTTAAGTTTTCCTCTTCACTTCCAAGAAATTGGGAACAAAGAAACCTTCAAAGACAGTGTTTTGTGTTCATTCTCTTGCTTCCTGATTTCTATTTGTTTCCATACCTCTGTCTCCCATTTTTCTGATCATTTTCAGTGTGCTGATTTGCATCTTAAGGTAGATACTATGTGGTGATAACTTACTCTACAAGGGTTAGTCCTGTTTAGGGCTGCTGCTCTGTTGCCCTTAAAAAGAGAGATGGTCAGGTGAGAGGAGCAAGAACCAAAGAGACAGACCCTTCTCATTTTAGTTCACTGTAATCAGTGCAAATTGAATGTTCGTATAGTGGTTTTATGTCAAAAAAAGTAAACACATATGCTACCACCACCTAGGTAGAGTAGATTTTATCAACTCTACAGTTCTCATAATCAGGGAGGGAGGGGTGAAGGAGGATTGGACTAGTGCATCTCACAGAGAACAGAGGAGACAAATGTTTCCAACCAGATGAATGGAAACTGGAAACATTGGTCTCAGCACAGCTACACAAAATAATTATGATTCCTTTTGAGGGGAAGCTAAATCAACAAAGAGATGAAGAAATACAAAGAAAAGTGATGAATAGACCATGAAAAAGAACCAATGGGAACATTAAGAAAAGATGCTCAGTCTTCCAGGAAAATTGGATTGCTTTGGCATATGAAATGAATAAAATTGTTAGCATAATATGTTACATTATTTAAATCCAATGATATTTCTAGAAAATTATATATATACATATATATATATATATATATATATATATATATATATATATATATATATATGTTATCTTTGTAAATGTTTTGTATAAACTTGACTATCCATTGATGAAATTGGAATTGGAAAGAATCTGAGGGGAAAATTTGAAAGTAGGATGATTTTTATATATAAAAGTAATTAAAATATTAAATTAGATGTCTAAGCATGTTTTGTGAGAGCCAAAGGAAATCTTACATTTTTATTAAAATCATGGAGAGACTATGTAATATAAGTCAGATAGATATTTCTCCAAGTGATATATACTGAATTAATTTTAATTCAAATCACGAAAATACATTTTATATTTACCTTAGGAAAATTTTAAAATCTCTTATGGGCCGAAATCTCCGGTTTGACTCAGTGGTAGAGCATCGGTCTGCAGACTGAAAGTTCCCAGGTTCGATTCCGGTCAAGGGCATGTACCTTAGTTTCAGGCACATCCCCTGTGGGGGGTGTGCAGGAGGCAGCTGATCAATGATTCTCTCTCACTGATGTTTCTGACTCTCTATCCCTCTCTCTTCCTCTTTGTAAAAAAATCAGTAAAATATATCTTTAAAAAAAATCTCTTGTGGCTTCACTTTTCTAATATGAAAGTTATGATAATATCAAAGTCCTCAAGCTTGCTTCATAGGACTGTTTTAAGAATCTCAGACAGTAATATATTATAGATTTAACTGCTAAATCTATAATAATCTATTATTTAAAACACTGTAAATTTTAAAGGACAATTAAATTATCTTATTAATTATTATGTAAACTACTGGGGAACATATTTCTCATTATTAGTAAACTATTGAGTTTAGTTTTCTGGCTGAAAGAGATCATTAAAATAGTTTAAACATTTTACTTAACATGACATAAATATTTTTATAATTTTGAGGGGATTTTTACTATTTACACAAACTAATCAAATGAATAGTCAGAAAAAGAGCCGTCACTTTTCTGATGGGGCTTTTTAGTTTGTACTATTTTTCCAGCATATTTATTATATGTGGTTGTTATTGTAAAGGAAGAATATAATTTTCTGGATAATTTAGGCCCCAACTTTCTATTATTATCTAAAATATATAGATATAAAAATGCACAGTTGTTTAAATGTAGATTTTTATTATAGCCCTTTTATTGTCATAAAAATATCTAGCAAAAATATCTAAGCAGATAAGTGAAATAAAGTAAGTTAAAATCTAGATTTGAAAAGCCCTTATACTTAAGTAAATCTATAATAATCTATTATTTAAGAGATCCAGAAATAACTGCTAAATCAAAAATACTTTCTCAAATTGCAATTCATAGTATTCAAATTCTGTCTTCTAGTGACATCTTTTTGCATTAATGAATTTTCCCCAAAAAGCTCTAATTCATGAGAAAGTGTCATAATAACTCATTTAACAATTATTTAATATCTATTATATTTCAAACACAAAGGTGACATGAAATGGTTTCTGCCCTTGAATTTATGGCACTGGGAAGATATAGATTTTCACAGAAAGATTTCAATTAAGAAGTATGATAGTTAGCCCTCTAATTATAATCCCAAGAAGAGATTGGCCAAATTGCTGCAGGGGTTACAGATCTTCTAACAGAGGTGACACTTGACCAGGGATTTGTCTAAGAAAATGGAATATCCCTTCAAAAGCACTGAAGCTTGAAAGTTCACATGAACTGTGTTTGAATGATGGCAGGTAGTTCAGTGTGTGAAAGATTATTTCAGGAAGTAAAATATATGGCTAACAGCCCTGGCTGGTTTGCTCAGTGGGTAGAACTTAGGCCTGCTCACTGAATGGTCACAGGTCCTATTCTTGTCAAGGGCATGTACCTTGGTTGTGGCAAATCCCCAGTGGGGGTGTGCAGGAGGCAGCTGATCAGTGTTTCTCTCTCATAGATGTTTCTATCATGTTTCCCCCGAAAATAAGACATCCTCCGAAAATAAGACCTAGCGCAACTTTGGGAGAAAAAATTAATATAAGACACTGTCTTATTTTCGGGGAAACAGGGTAACTCTATCCCTCTTTCTTCCTCTCTGTAAAAAATAAATATATTTAAAATATATATATAAGGCAAACAAATGTATTTAACCAAACAGACAATGAGAAACCAATAGAAGGATCAGAATCAAGGACATTATTTTGGCAGCAGAGTTACCTGATTCACTTATTTGTTGGCTGGGAGGGACCATAGGCATTGTTTAGTTGGGGATGTGCTGAAATGTCAAAAGGGTAGCTGCTGTGTGAAAAGAACCATTTAAAGCTTGAGTGATTTGGAAAAGAGAGCTCTCAAAAGTTATGAGTTGGGTTATTTTCCTGAGTAGAATGGAAGGGTGATTTCTTTCACAGATTCTTGTCCTGATGGATTTGAAGAATGAAGCCATGGGCAAAAAGTGGAAGATGAAAAGGGTGGGCATTTATTGGAAGCAAATACAAACTCCCACATAGGGAGGGGGTCCCAGGGAGTAACCCACTAAGCCTCTTTTTCTAAGGTTTATAAAGGCTGCAGCCGAAACTGGTTTGTTCAGTGGATAGAGCGCCAGCCTGGAACCCAACTTAAGGGTTCCAGGTTCGATTCTGGTCAAGGGCATGTATCTGGGTTGCGGGCACATCCCCAGTAGGAGGTGCAGGAGGCAGCTGATTGATCTTTCTCTCTCATCGATGTCTCTAACTTTCTATCCCTCTCCCTTCCTCTGTAAAAAATCAATAATATATATATATATATATATATATATATATATATATATATATATATATGGCTGCAATTCTGTGTTTCTTCATACTACCTTCTTATTGTTAACTCTTTTGTAGAATATCAGGTTCAAAGTCCAAACCCCACCTGGTGGCCCCTTCTCCTCCCTCCCTCCATTCAGTGGTAGAATTCCATATCTCTTGTGAAAATCTGTTTTCCTCTTTCTCCCATTTGTCGGCATTTCTCTATCCTCTGTGAAAGTGTTTCCACTTTCTCTCCATACCCTGTGGCTTTTCCCTCTCTTCTGTGAGTGGGTGTCCTCCTCTCCCCTATCCTGTGGCACCTCTTTTTCTTGTCTGTGCATGCACGCCTTTTGGCAGCTCCAAGCCCTCCCCCATGCCTTCCTCTCCATGGGCCCTCTTTGTTCCTAAAACTCCCTAAACCTGCCTGTTTTATCCTTAAAACTCCTTTCTGCTATATGCATAGCTCATGGACACAAACAATAGGGTAGTGAAGACCTGGGGGTGGGTGGGGGAGGGGCCAAACTGAAGCTCATAAAGAGGGGGAAATGGGAGACATCTGTAATAATGTCAACAATACAAAAATTAAGAGACATAGAAGGTTAAAAAAAAAAAAGTCATTGTGAGAAATATCTTTCTTAATTCTTCTCCTTTCCACAATGTGACTAAAGAGTAGCTACACAATGGAATACTATGCTGCCACAAAAAAGAAAGAATTCTCATCATTTGCAGCAACCTGGATGGAATTGGAGAACATCATGCTGAGTGAAATAAGCCAGTCAATGAAAGAGAAACACCACATGACCTTACTCATTTATGGATAATAAAGAACATTATAAACTGATGAACCAAAAGATAGACATAGAGACAGTAAAGCAACAAGCAGACTGTCAAATTACAGCGGGGAGGGTAGGGAGATCTGGGGGAGACAATAGATCAACCGAAGGACTTGTATACATGCATATAAGTACAACCAATGAACACAAAATTCTGGGGAGGTAGGGTATGTATGGGAGGAGGGGGGAGCAATGTTAAAATATGTACACAAATAGTAATTTAATAAAAAAATGTAAAAAAAAAAAAAAAAAAAAAAAAAAAAAAGTAGCTACAGGTGTTACTATCCCTTACTCCAGCCCAGGTTCACCGGTGAATTCCTTACCTCACTCCTGGGCTTGACTCTAAGATTCCTCTCTGCAATTTGTGATTTTAACATTCCCAATTTCTCAGTAGTAATTGAATGATTGTGAAAGTAATTTTTACACAAATTTTAAAGGCTTTTGTCTGATAGACAAAAAAAAAAGTCATAAGTGTTGTATACCTAGCCAAACCCCAGTTTTCATACTTCAATTTAACTTTTAAAAAAATTCCTTTGGATTTTGAAAAACATGTAACTATTAAGTGCATTAAAAAATTTTTAAACGAAGCCAAAACCGGTGTGGCTCAGTGGATAGAGCGTTGGCCGGCGGACTGAAGGGTTCCAGGTTCGATTCCAGTCAGGGGCATGTACCTTGGTTGCAGGCACATCCCCAGTGGGGGGGTGCAAGAGGCAGCTGGTCCATGTTTCTCTCTCATCAATGTTTCTAACTCTTTATCCCTCTCAATTCCTCTCTGTGTAAAATCAATAAAGTATATTAAAAAATTTTAATGAATAAATAAGAACAGATTTAATAAAAATAGTATCGAATAATAAACATTTTAAATAATTTTAATTAAAATTTGTATAAATGTAATTTTAAACATCAATAAATAATTCATATGAATAGTGTCTATGCAAAAAATTCAAGAAAAATGAATTAATAAGCACAGAAACAAATAGTAATGAAAACTATTCTGTTATTTAGTAAATTATGACTCTAAAAAATGCATTATTGCAAGTGATAGAGATGATAAAGGAGAAAAAGTGAATAGGTTCAAACACTAAATTCAGATCATTGATGTTTTAAACAAAAGAAGATAAGATTGTGGGGATTACAAATGGGTTATATCTATATAAAGACCATCAAATAATCTTCATGAAAATAACAAAAAAAAAAGTAGTGAAATAGTTCACATAGTTTCAGAGACATATTACTATGCAATCATCAAATTCAGAGATTTGCATAATCTAGATAATATAAAGGACATTCTATCTGTAAGTAAAATGATACAAATTTAATTAGTTTTATATTAAATTTAAGAAAAACTTTTTTTTTTAAGTGAAAGACATTGGTACATTTTTCTCAATTAGCATGTTGTATTAACTTATTGAACTTCTAATGTTTATGTTATTGCTTTAAATAGCTTATTTATTTAACACACTGCACACATTTTTGGTTAAAATAATACCATTTTCACTAATTGACATCAAATTTAACTAAGAATACATATAACCTAATAGAGCTAAAGAATTACTAGCAAACTGTAAGGTTTGAGGCACAGGAAATTGACCACCAAGATATATTAAAGTAAAGTTTATTTCCCAGTAATGAGTGGGACTCATTACAGAGGTAGAGAAATCAGAATTGAAGGAGTGGGGAGAAGAGAAAGGACCCAGCTGGGCTGCCTCCAGATGGTCATGGAGAAAAGCAACACATGGCTGGTCTGGGGGTCTTTTCAAGGGGAGGAACAGGAAAGGGTTGGACCCAGGGCAGAACAGGAAGGGGTGGGCTCCAGGGGACTTTGGCACATGCTGATTAGTGGTTCAATGTCTTGGGGATGTCTCTGTGGCAGATGCCAGTAATGTTATAACTCCACCCAATCTCACACAAACAAAGACTTAAATGATTTTTAAAGAAAAAACAAACAAAACTTATTTGTTGAAAGAAGTGTCCTAGCAAGTCCATGATTGGTAACAACTCGCTACCATGTAAGTTAGCTAGAGAATGCCTACTAATGGCTGCATTGTTGTAAACATGACTACCTGTTCCACTCCCCTCTTTATTGTCTGGATGAGGATATTGAGGGGTTGGACAAACAAATTGGACAATGGGGAAATATAAAAACGACTAAAGTTTAGAGAAGAGATAATAATGACATAAAAAATACTTACATTGCCGAAACCGGTTTGGCTCAGTGGATAGAGCGTCGGCCTGCGGACTGAAGGGTCCCCGGTTCAATTCTGGTCAAGGGCATGTACCTTGGTTGCGGGCACATCCCCGGGAGGGGGTGTGCAGGAGGCAGCTGATCGATGTTTCTCTCTCATCAGTGTTTCTACTAGCTCTCTATTCCTCTCCCTTCCTCTCTATAAAAAATCAATAAAATATATTTAAAAAAAATACTTACATCATTAGTAAAGACCAAATGAAACCAAGATATTATTATCCCTCCGCCCCCACACATATTAGGTTGTCAAAGATTTAAGTTTTAAGTCACTCAGCTACCAGCTAGTGTGTGAGAAAAGGTACATTCTCATAAGATTCTGGTAATATTATATTAGCATGGGTATCAAATGTTGACCCTTTGTAATAAAAATCTTAAATAGACAAATTAGTAAAAAATTATATAGACAAATTATTGAGTGAGCAAGGTTCTGATGATTCCTATAGTATAGACAGTGCTGGTATTATCCTTCCAGTCACTCTAACCTGTATCATTCTTAATATCACTAATATTTGTGATTTATATTCTTTTGATTCCAATGTATTTACTCAGGTACTTTTATCAGAATGTCCTTTCATTTGAGTGTCTAACACCTATGTACAATTACAACTAATATTTTCTTTTGTCACTTAATATTTCTTATTTTGTATAACTTTTACACATATACTTATTCCCTAAACCAAATGCTTAACTCTTTGAGGCCCAGAAACCAGTCTTAGACATTGTAGTATCATCCCCTTTATAACAGTGCTTTATGTAAATGTATGATCAGTAGCTCTAGCTTGAATAAATCATCACTCTTACTACAAACATTATCATGTGAAACATTCTGGTAGACGGAAATTTTTAAACATGCAAACCTTTTTTAATTAAATCTTTATTATTAAAAGTACCACATATTTCCCCTTTTTGCCCCCATTTACCCCATCTAGCCCTCTTCCCACACACACACCTGACCTTCACCACCCTATTGTCTGTATCCATGGGATATGCACATATGCATCCACTCTTCTGCTGATGGGCACTTGGGGTGTTTCCAGATCTTAGCTATTGCAAATTGTGTTGCTATGAACGTAGGGGTGCTTACATTCTTTCTGATTGGTTCTTTGAATATATTAAAATATATTCCTATAAGTGGGATCACTGGGTCAAATGATAATTCCAGTTTTGTTTTTTTGAGGAAACTCCATACTGTTTTCCATAATGGCTGCACCAGTCTGCATTCCCACCAGCAGTGTACTAGGGTTCCCTTTTCTCCACATCCTCGCCAGCACCTGTCATTTGCTGAGTTGTTGATGGTAGCCATTCTGACAGGTGTGAGGTGATACCTCAATGTCGTTTTAAAAAAAAATATGCAAACCTTTTAACAAAAAATATTGAACAAGCTACTGCTTACCAACAGTGTACAAGACTGTGGATACAATTGTGTACCAAAATGAACAGGGCCCGGTTTATGATGAGAGAGATGTTAATTATACTAGTTAATATACAATCAAAGTTAAAATAAGAGCTCTGAAGAAAAGAAACAATTGTTTTATATAGTTTTGAATTCTATATTCTCTAGCAAAGACAAATACTTGCTTAAATCCAGGATGATTTCTCTGATGCTACACAAATACATTTCTCCCAAAATTATATTTTCAATCTGCGGTCCTAGGTAGAGCTAACAAATAGATGTGCAATGTATTTTTTACTGTGTAAAAAGGCTCTCTTGGACCTTCTTTTTCTGTTTCACTTTTCTGTGAGGAAATACTGCCCTGGGAATGCTCAGCTCCAGTGTCAGAGGTGAGAGCCTACGTGACGTCCTTAGTTCAGTCAAAGGAAGCCACACTCAACCAAGGGCAAGTCATCCCGCCTTTTCACTTTGAAGTGTTCAACGATCAGTCATTTGCCTTTCCGTCAATCCCATCTATAGTGAAGAAACGTTTCAAGGGTGAGCTAATGACTTTCCAATTTTGTAGGCAGCAAACGGCCTTGTAAATGTTTAAGTTTAAAAAGGTCACGGCAACTAATCATCTCATTCTGAAGTCAGATTCACATGTGTACACCAAAGAGTACTGGCAAAGAACTGACACTCCTCCTCGTTCGGTTCCCCAAAGATCTCTCACTTAGCCGCTGACTCAGCGCCCCCGGGAAAGTGCACGGAGGCTCCAGTGAAGGAAACAAAGCGAACGCTTTGCCTCTTCTTCCCTTTGCTGCCCTTTGCATTTTGCCACTCATCTTGCTGAGTTGAAATCTATTCCTTGGCAGGCAGGGCTTGCACAAATGAAAGATACATTTTTTCTCCTAGATAGGACAGATCAGTGAGACTCATCAAATATTAATGATGAAAGCTTGGGGAATTAGATAGACCCCGACCATAGGCTTCTCTTGACAGTGATGCAGAGTCAGTTTAACCTGTTTTTTTTTCCCTGTAAGATTTTCATCAAGAATGATATGAAGAGGGGGGAAAAAATGCATGATTTAAGATTCAGATGGGCATAAGATTGTTTTGGGGAAAGGTAATTTCTCTATCTTTCATTTTCTGTCATGCTTTATGTTCCTTTTTTATTTTAATTACATTTATTGTGACGTTGATTAATAAGATATATAGAGATCAAGTGTGCATTTCTATGATGCATAATCTGCATATTTCCTTGTACACCCACCACTCAAAGTCAAATCTTCTTCTGACACCATATATTTGCCCACTTTATACTTGGCTACTCCCATCCCACTTTCTTCTGGGAACCACCATATGGTTGTCTGTGTTTATGAGTTTCAGTTTCATATCTCACATATAAGTGAAATTATATGGTACTTAGCTTTTTCTGTCTGACTTATTTCCTTTTGTGTCTTTATTTCCTTTTATTGAACTTAGCACAATATTGTCAAAGTCCATTCATGTTGTCGCAAATGATAGTATTTCATTTTTTCTTGTGGCTGAATAGTATTCCATAATATATATGTACCACAACTTCTTTATCCATATATCAACCATAAAGACACTGAGTAATGTAGTATTATAGATTTGTTTCTTGAATCTCTTCAAGTGCTCATAAAGGAAATTGCTTGGAAAAAATACAGAGAGTACACATTTCTTATTGAAAGGAATTTTAGAAACAGGACAGGCAATCAGGAAATAAAGAGGGTCCATGGGAGAGGAATGAATATGAGGGGGGCAAAAATAGCTCCAAGATGCTGAAATGCTTGTCTTATTTACACAGAGGATAAAGACATGACATAGGGTAAGGAGGTGGAGGACATACATTCACAGAGAATAAAGAAAACTCACAGGACACTGGGAAGATGGAAACACTTCACAGGGGATAGAGGAATGAGAGAAAGAGGGGAGCAACACATGGTCTTTGAACTTTGATACTATGTAGCAGAATGACCAATGAGGAAAGCGTGGAGATGAGGGGGTCCTAAATTAATGAAGGTCCAATTAAAAAGGGTTGTGCTCAGACAAAGAGTTATAGCATATACAAACTGAGACAAAGGGACATGAGACAGATTTTTTAGATTGATTTTTTTTTTTTCAGAGAGAGAGAGAGAGAGAGAGAGAGAGAGAGAGAGAGAGAGAGAGAGAGAGAGAGAAGAGGGGGGAAATAGACTTTTTCCTTTTAATGGATCCCTCCTCAGCGGGTCCCATTTGGGAACACCTCTACCCAGAGTTTGTATAGGCTTCCAATAAACTTCCACATTTTATCAAATAAGTTTTTTAGTCCATGAGTTTATTCTTCAAACTTCATACGTCAAAGTCTCACAGAAGAAAAGTCTGCACCTCAAACTCCACATTTCATTGTTATTTCATTTCATTTAACGTACAATAGAATAATAGTTCACATTTCTGTCATGGAAACACTTCATGTACCTAAAATGAAGGGATACATTGAATGTGTATCCAAACATCATTCACAAAGAAGTATGTATTCTTCCTAAAGTCAATGCAGTTATTTTTTACTTGCTAGGATTTTGTTATCTTGAATGTCCTTCCACACTATTAAAAACTTATAATTACATTTAGGTTTACCTTCTCTTTATAGAATTCTTAGTCAATTACCATTGCCCTGAGATTTTTTCCTAACATATGTTTTTATTTTATATAGATACAAAATTTATATTTATAAGATTTAAAGATGATAGAAAGTTATCAATTATTATAACTTGAGTAATTATATATATTAAGTATTTGTATATTATATTAAAAATTATAACATTAAATATCTAAATACTGAAGTTTGAATATTAGAAATTTGTTGAAAATTATAAAATGATTCAATTACACTTTAATTTTTAAAAAAATTTATACTAACAATTATTTGTAGTATAATATAAAATATTTTTATCATGCTAAAGGACAAAAGTATATAAAATTAGCCATTGTTCATAAAAATACTTCAGAAAGATGATCACCCAAAATAAAAGTAAATATAACTAAACATTATCTATTAGAATTTGTGACATTGAAAGTGCCATCTAATATGCTAAGTGTTAATAATCAAAAAAGTTAAAATCCTTTTTTATTTATACTCTTTATTTTTTATTTTATGTCCTAACAGGACAAAAATCATATTATAATAATTTTATTTTATATCAAAATAATATTTATAAAAATAAATTTTATGACAATACCAATACGTTTATCTTTGCATAATTGTTCTTTACCTAATTGAATATCTTGATTCCTATATCTTTTCTTAGGAACACCCTATGATTTTTTTCCTCAGTATACATGCACAATTATGAAGCAAATATAATCTGGCAAGCCACTAATGGATTCCAAAGAACTTGTGATTACAGTGTGTGATTACGTCTCCAGTTGGTGATATGCATACACGGTTAAATCAGCAAATTTCATTTTGTTAATCAGTCTTTCAGGAATTCATCTACACTATGGTAAAAAAATCAGATGTGTTGTTAAGATATAGCTTAAAGTGCATTTAAATTCACATCACTAGTAAGTGGAAAGACTCAGAAGACACTTGGTCTTAAAGGATGTTATAACATTTTCAAAGTTATAACATTTTCTTTCATGATTGCCTAATAATCTTATTACCTTCTCTAATTTCTCAACTCCCTTCATTAATGTGTTTGTCCATCAGTTTGAAAACTTAGGCTGCATAGGCCATGCCCTGCTGTGGTCAAATATCAAGCTTTCCTAGAATTTGTCACATTGCTGCTGCAGCCTTCTGTATGCAATTTTTTTTGGAATTTATAGTTAAACCTACAGAAGTTCTACCTCCTTTCTGCTCAACCCCAATGATTAGCTCTGGTTGTAGGCCCTGGCCCCTCTGTGTTGAATATAACAAAATTAGTAGTGCTGAAACTGTTTGGCTCAGTGGATAGAGCGTTGGCCTGCGGACTGAAAGGTCCCGGGTTTGATTCCAGTCAGGGGCATGTACCTTGGTTGCAGGCACATCCCCGGTGGGGGGTGTGCAGGAGGCAGGTGGTCAATGTTTCTCTCTCATCGATGTTTCTGGCTCTCTATCCCTCTCCTTTCCTCTCTGTAAAAAATCAATAAAATATATATATTTTTTTAATTAGCTGTAATGATACTAGCTCCATATTGAGAGATTCATTTATTTACAATGAGGATTCCAAATGACCACTGCCATTTTAAAATATCAATCTCCAATTTCAGCTATTATTTATTTTCATTTTATTGAACTTGTCAGGGTGGCACTGGTTAATAAGATTACATGGGTTCCAGGTGCACATGTTCATAACTCATCTGAACACTGTATTGTTTATTCACCATCCCAATTCAAGTCTCTATCCATCACCATTATCTATCCTTTACCATCCTCCACTCCCATCCCTAGCAATCACCACACTGTTTTTCATGTCCATGAGTTATTTCTTTTTTCCTTTTTTGCTCAATTCCTCCCCTTGTGCACTGTTGGTGGGAATGAAGATTGGTGCAGCCACTGTGGAAAGCAATATGGAGTTGCCTCCAAAAATGAAAAATGGAACTGCCTTATAACCCAGCAAGTCCACATCTGGGAATTTATCCAAAGAAATCAGAAACACTAATTTGAAAGAATCTATGCAGTCCTATGTTCATTGTAGCGTTATTTGCAATAGCCAAGAGTTGGAAGCAGCCCAAGTGCACATCAGTACATAAAAAATAGGTGGTACATTTACACTATCAAATACTAGTAGGCTGTAGAAAAGTAGAAAATCTTATCCTTTGCAACGTCATGGATAGACCTGGAGAGTATTATGCTAAGTGAAATAAGCCAGAGAAGGCCAAGTACCATATGATTTCACTCAGATGTGGAATCTAATGCACAAAACTCACTAACAAGCAAAATAGAGACAGACTCAATTTCAACTATATTCTCTGTATGCAGAAGCTACAGAAAAAAAAATAGAAGGAACATATGACATCTCTGTGAAGATGCTGTTGATCACAAAAGTTGTTGACAGTCCATAATAGGATGAAAAATGGTGATGAAAATGTCAGGAGGGCAAAGACACATGTGCCTCAAGAACATATGGATTTTCACAATTAGCCATTGTCTAAAGAATAAATGTTTACATAACATCAAACTTCAGAAAACAGAGCTGCTAGTTCTTCAGAGGTAACTAAATAGCCCAGAGTAACACTGAAATTCTAAAAATATAACTAGGACTTTTAAGTATCATGGAGAAAATAATGCAAAATGAAAACATATTTATTCCTCAAACTCCTTTTCTTTAATGGATACACACATGATTCTAAAGACATTATCTTCAGCGACTTTTCTTCAGGTATCCATTGTGTTACAACTGCACATAAAGGTTTCTTCTTAACACCTTTGTTAACACAGCCTGGCAGATATTCAATAGCAAATTGTGTTCCAGGCAGTGAATTTTAATACTGTAGCAGAAACAATCTCTTGAATGTTGTAAGGCCATATATATATATATATATTTGCTCATTAGTTTTACAGACACAAGTTCTATTGTTCTACAGTACTCCTTTCACAGTAAACTCTAGAGGATGTTTATTGCAAATTTCTGAGTTTATCAATGCATGTAACTTGATATTTTTATTAAAACTTGGAAGTGTACTGATTCTAGAAGACATAAAAAGTCATAGAACAAAAATAAAATATACCAATACAACTAGTAAAATTAAAATATCTCTCAGAATAAATGTACACACACACACACACACACACACACACACACGTTATCTTTAATTTTCTTCTAAAATATAAGTACATTAGATTTTTAAAATCTCATAAGCCATCCAGACTTTTGTGTTAATATTGTGGGTATAGTTGCTCTATTATTCTAAGATTTAGAAATTATTACTGTTGCTCAATTTTCATATTACCTCTTTATTATATAGGCTATTTTATTTCATTGATTCACATATTTACAAATGTTTTGCCATTTCTTCTTATCAGAACGTCCACTTTACCTACATGCTTAATATATATTCTCTAGACTTTCCTTTAGTGAAGACTTCTTAGTTTTTCTTTGTCTGAAAGTATTTTTATTTTGCTCTTGTTCTTAAAAATTATTTCCCTGGACTGTGAGTCTAGATATGTTATTTTTCTGACACTATTAAAAATTTATTCTGTTGTTTCCTGGATTTCATTTATTAAGGAAAAAACAATTGTCTGTCTAGTGGCTATAACTGTGCTGTAATTTGTTATTTCTCTTTGGCTGCTTTGAAAATCTTTTCTTGATCCTCAGTGTTCTGAAGCTGCTTACCATGTGTCTCTATATTGTCTTTGTGTATCCTACTTTGTTGATCTTTCTGAATCCGAAGACAGATATATTTCAGCAATTCTGGAATTTCTTATTCATCATTCATCTCCTTTAATGTGACTTCCTACGTTTTTCTCTGTTACGTTTCTTTTTCTTTTTTTCCCCAAGTAATTTCTTAGTTTCTTTTTGTTGTTGTTAATCTTCACCAGAGGCTATTTTCCCATTAATTTTTAGGGAGTGTGGAAGGGCATGGGAGAGACAGAGAGAGAGAAAGAGAGAGAGAGAGAGAGAGAGAGAGATCAAATGATTGCCTCCTGCACTCACCAAGGTAGAGTCTGCAAAAGAGGTATGTGCCCCTGACAGGAATTGAACCCAAAACCCTTTGTCCTCAGGCCAATGCTCTATCCACTGAGCTAAACCTGGTAGGGCCATTTTATAGTTTCTTAAAGCCTCATTCTTTGAATCTACAAGTTGACTGATTTGGTTTGCATTTGGGACTTACTTTCAATAAATCTTTTTTATTATTTTATTTTTTATATTAAGAAATTCCATTTACATATTTTATAAATTTAATTATCTCTTCTTTGTTGTTTTTATATTCAATCTCAACCTCTATTTTCATTTTGTGGTTATAATTGTACTCTTTATTGTTTATCCTTATTTTCACTCATTAAATCATTTTCTTTGTGTGTTTTTGTTTTTTACTATGACATCACATATCTGGAATGTTATTGGTTATATTTTTGACAAAACAAACAGCATCAATTCAATTTTCAGATCTGTGATAAGGACCAAGTTGTTTTATGATCTTTTTTTCCGTCAGCAAGCATTAAGAACAAGACTATACATATATTTAGTCTGCCAGCTATCAAACATAGGGGTTTGAAGGGTAAAAGAGGTGGAACTAGATGAAAGAAGGTGATGAGATTAACCAAAGGACATATATGCATAAAATATACACATAGACAACAGTTAGGTGATGGCCAGAGGGAAGTGGGTGAGGGCTGGATAGAGACGGGCAAAGGAGGGGAAAATGGGAACAACTGTAATAGTGTCAACAATGAAAGTAAAGTTTAACAAAAGTAAAAAAAGTGAATGAAAGATTATATATAAATTTTTAAACCCCTTGTCCCTATGGACTTTATTTCTCACTTTACGGAAGAGGTGTTCTTTTATACTTTTTATTCTGTTCCTCATGAGGCAGTCAGTCAATAGGAAAGCTTAAGGCTTCCAAGGATCACTAGAAATCTTAGTGCTGAAAGCTGACTTTGGTGATTCCTTACCTCTTATGTTCCCATTTTTACTTTGATCTTAGACTTCGCAGAGTTTTTTTTTTTTTTATGTCATGTGTGTATATACATAATTTTATTTATTCATTTAAAAATGTTTTAATAATTTATTACTAGTGATTTTTTTAAAGAGAGAGAGGAAGGGAGGAGAAAGAAACATTGATGTGAGAGTATAACATGGATCAGCTGCCTCTTACTGGCCCCCTAGTGGTGATAGAACCCGAAACCCAGGCATGTGTACTGACCAGGAATAGATCCAGCAACCTCTTGGTGGAAGATCTATGCCCAAACAATTGAGCCACACCAGTCAGGACTATAATTTTACTTTAATTGTTTTTATCCTTCATCAAAAAATTAATTTTGAGTATATAGATACAATATGCTAGTTTGAATCAGGAAATCAATTGCTTGAAGCTCTATAAAGATAGCATTAGCTATTTACATTATGAAGACAATGTAAACAGTAATATTTTTCTCTTTATCTCATAAGTAACCTCTGCTTAAACTTTAATTCAAACTAATTTTCTACATCTGTGAGTTTCCAACATTTTCCTTACATAACTCTGATTATCTCTTGTTATGTCTTTCTCATCTCTAAAGCAAAAACTTTAATCTCATTAATCTTATTAAATTATTAAACCCTGTCAACAGAGAAAATGGATATAATTTTGTTTGATTCTGCTTTTGAATAAAATAAAGAAGCATAATTTTGTTTCTATTCTAATCTTTTAGAATTTATGAGCACACGATGTTAATTTTATAGCATTTGGGATTCTTACAATTATCATTAATAGCTACTATTTAACTAAGTAGGAAATTCATAAAATGTCCATTCAGGCTCATTAGTGAAGTTATCCATGTGATAGTTGGAAAAGGAAGGTAGAGTGGGATAAGAGATGTGCATAGTCATCTCTTTACTCATGTGGAATATGTGTATGTAAGGCACCTGTTGTTGGCATTTTCTGGCATAAATATTATATATCAAAGATATCTGGTTACTACCTTTGGAGTATGGAATTTTCACATTAGTTTAAATCATCAAGATTTATTTGTATAAATTAGTATTTATATTGTTCATTGCTCTGTTTTGTTTTCATATATTTTTCTTTAAATTCAGTGCATGCTATATTCTTGCTTTGTTTAAAAAAAATAATGTGAAAATGCCATTATGAAAACATCTATATAATAAAAGCCTAAGCGACTGCTATGGCAGATGCTCAATGCAGGAGCTGCCCTCTGATGGTCAGTGCACTCCCGCAGGGGAAGTACCACTCAGCCAGAAGCCAGTGCAATGATGGTGGCAGTAGCCTCTCCCATCTCTGAAGCAGTGCTAAGGAGCAGTGAGCTGAGCAGTAAGGAGCAGTGAGCAGGAGGGTGGTAAGGATCGAGAAGTCTCGAACTGTAAGAGGGATGTCTGACTGCAGTCTTAGGCCCACATGAAACAGGTCCCAGACTGTGAGAGGGTGCAGGCTGGGCTGATGCACACCCCCTGCTGTGCACAAATTTTGTGCTTCGGACCTCTAGTTTAATTTATAAAAAGGCTGTGTCTTACCCCACCCTCTGCCCTTTCCCCACCCCCGTTGTCCTCATCCATAGGTGGGGTGGTAACCTGGTGGAGGGGAGCAAAAGAGGGGGAAACAATGAGGAACATTTGTAATAACATGAACAATAAAGATTTATATATAT
The DNA here is from genome assembly GCF_964339955.1 of Pipistrellus hanaki. Lineage (NCBI taxonomy): Eukaryota > Metazoa > Chordata > Mammalia > Chiroptera > Vespertilionidae > Pipistrellus > Pipistrellus hanaki. The sequence goes on from NC_140505.1 coordinate 116,483,215, forward strand.
AAAAAAAGGCTGTGTCTTGAAGGAGGAAGAAGGGATTTTCAAAATGAAATTTCAATCCATCAGTACGGAGTTAATTTTCATAAGCTGTTTTTTTAATTTTTATTTTTCAGTAGTGTTTAGTAGCAATTAGAATTCACAATAATTTCTTCTTTTTAAATATATTTTATTTATTTTTTACAGAGAGGAAGGGAGAGGGATAGAGAGTTAGAAACATCGATGAGAGAGAAACATCGACCAGCTGTCTCCTGCGCACCCCCTACCGGGGATGTGCCTGCAACCAAGGTACATGCCCTTGACCGGAATCGAACCTGGGACCTTTCAGTCCTCAGACCAACACACTATCCACTAAGCCAAACTGGTTTTAGCCACAGTAATTTCTGTTTGTCCAAATATTATAGTTCATGTGGTTTATTTCTTTTAATCCATTGAGGCAGGGGTCTTCAAACTACGGCCCGCGGGCCACATGCGGCCCATAGAGGAGTCTGATCCTGCCCGCCAGGTTTTTTGGGCAGTGAGAGCAGCCGAGGTGTTACAGTAGGAATTAGTAGTTCATATAGTCCGGCCCTCCAGCTCTCTGAGGGACCGTGATCTGGCCCCCACTTTAAAAAGTTTGAGGACCCCTGCGAGGGGTAGCGTTCTTTAATTATATTGTGTTCTTTCTTGCATTTCTACTCCTGCAGCTATCCAATGTTAAGCCAAAGAGTTAATACCAAAGTACTAACCACAGAAAATAATATTACTTAAATGTAGTTGAACTTGTCAGCTTTGTGGAGATATTTTAGTGGGCAATTGTGCATTGTAGTATTCAATGCTAGCCCACAGAAAAACGTAACTCTACATAACCCTTTTATCACAATAGATATGTGATCCCATATTACCTGTCTGCTATTTTTTATAAATATGGACTCTTTAGGTACTGAGTTGTCAATCTTTTACTTTTTGTCTCATAGAATTAAAGTAGTAGGGCATTTTAAGTTCAACATGTCAGTTTTGATCTTAACATAATAAGATTTATGAGCAATTAACTTCCCCAAAGCATCATTATCTCAATTACAGTGGGATTGTTCAACCTTTAACCTCAAACAAAATTTGGCAAAACCTTGAATTGATGCTTTTTTAATTAAAATAATCAGCTTCTATGTTTCTATGTTATATGAAAATTATTGCTTGTATAAAACTGGCAAATAAATATTGGCTTACAAATTAGATAAATCAATATTGATAAATAATCAAAATTTCTGCATGTTTTAGAAAAAGAATGTCTTATTTATTAAGTATAAAATAATAAGGCAGAGATTGACTCAATATTACTCATGAAAGGAAAGTATATACACTGTCTATAAATTTTAAGTCTTTGTATTTCATAGTATGTATTAGAGGAACTGTGACACGTAGCAAGCACAAAGTATAGTGACTTTTACTTGAACCGCTGCTATTCTCTCATAATAAGAAATGCTGCAGAAATAAAATAAAACAGTGTAGTGGTTCTCAGACTTTTTGTTATCCTTTTCTTTCTTAAAAATTATTGAGGACTCCAAAAAGGTTTTCATTATGTGAGTTTCATATCGATATTTACTGTATTAGAAACTAAAATATAAATTTTAAATGATTTATTTCCTTTGACATTAACAGAAAATAATTACTTATAATATTTTTATAATAAAAATAACTGGATTTTCTAAACAAGAAAATTTTAGTGAAAAAGGTAGCATCATTTTACATTTTTTCCAAATATCTTTCATGCACGGCTCAATGGGAAGACTGCTGGATTCTCATGTCCGTTTCTGTATTCACCATTTTAATATCAAACATTATGCAGCCTTTGGAAAACTCCACTGCATACCCTTGACAGAATGAAAGTAAAAGACAAAATAATATCAATATAATTATGAGAGCAGTTTTGATATTGCAGTTCTTCAGATAAAGGTGACCCCAGACACCCTTTGAAAACTGGTGATTTAGTGGTTTAAAAGGAGAATCTTTTTCCCTGGGTCTACAGGTCCCCTGGGCTATTCTACCAACCTGAATTTAGGTTGACTAAGCTCACTTGGCTTACACCAGTATTTGCAGTCATTACTGGGTTGTCTGGAAGTTGGCTGCTCTGGGCTGGCCTTGGCTGAGTGGATGGGCCTTTCTCCACCTGGCCTCTGTGCCCACAGCAAGCTGGCCTGGTCTCATTCCATGGCAGTGAGATGTCAGGAGGGCAAGTGAAGCATGAAATGCCTCTTGAGTTCCAGGCTTAGCAATGCACACTATTGGTTCTATAGCATTCTTTTGGCCAAAATACATTAAAGAGGTAACTTACATTCAATCATGGGAAACAGACTGCTCCTCTTGACAGGAGTTATAGCAAAGTGGTATTGGCACATTCAAAAGGGGTATATAAATAAAAGATGAGGATTTTGAACATTTTATGTCAGTTAACCATAGAATCCTAGATTTCCAACAAAAATAGAAATTTAAACAAATTCTTTGCATCATTTTAAATTGATTTAACTCCATTGTATACATTGTAAAAATCTATGAGTTAATTTAGAAGTAATGGTGTCATCTAAAATGTATTAGTTTTGTCCCTACACTGTATATGCTCAGATATAACCAGGGCCTCAGATATAATCAGGTTATGAGAGATGTACTCATGTTAAATAAAAATACATTGACATGGGTAATAACTTTGCTAATTGCTTAGTTTATAATAAGAACTGTAAATAGTATTCAAGATGAAAATATGTGTATGTGTATAATTAGCAAATCTTTCACTGTAGCCAAGTAATATTAGGCAAACTATGAAACTGCCATTGAATATTCATTTTAACAGAGACTGGAAAAAGTAAAAATGCATAATTTAAGCAGTTTAATTCTTTAGAAAATAAATATAGAAATCAGGATGTTTTTCTTTTATTATCAAAATATTCATAGGAGGTCAGATGAGCAAAGATCTAATTACACCAAGCTAAGAGAACCACATGTAATGATAAGTTTGCTTTGTTTTTTTTTTCCTTTCTAACAGGATGGAAAATTCTTTAAATATGTACACTGCATCTCTTTCCACTCCAAGGATAACCACACCAGTAAGGGCCAAAATACCCAAATTACCCTTTCTAGACCAAAAGTTATACACTCAATTATGTGTCTAGAATCACATAAATATCTAAATTTATTTTGAAATTTTTACTACTGAACTGCTTCACTCATCTTTAATAAAGCAGTTCAGTAGTAAAATATAAGGAAATTGGATGGTGGGAAGATTTGTAGGAAACTAGAGAGAAACTTCCCCATCTACATAAAACTAGGTTCACACACTTATTGCAATATGAGAATGAAAGCCCATTAGTACTATGCACTCTAATTTCAAAAGAAATTTAGATATTTATCTGAAATTCTTTTTTTATACATTGCACAGATCAAGCCAATCTTGTTAGAATCTAGATTATCCCTTAAGTGGCTACTGTGAAACAGACATTATTTGAACATTGCCGATGTTGTCATAAATTTCCCACTTTTTAGACCTTGCTTCAGTTGACATATTGTCTTGTTATTAATGTTCATATATTTTTATATTGACGTATTAATATTTATATATTTATAATTTAATCTTTTTTCTCAAAATTATGCAAACTTGTGCTCTCATCGTTTAAGTGTAGGAACATCTTAAGCAAACTTAATTCAAATGACTAAAACTTTAAAAGGTCACACAAAAAATAATGCAGAGAAAAAGAGAACGGGAGAAAAACAGAAATAATGTATATAAATTTGCAAGCCCCTCCCCCCTCCATTTAACTTATATACCCAGGGTGAACCTGAGAATGGAATGGGAGATGTACGTGTGTTCTTCCCTCAGATATTATCCATTCCTATGTGTGAACATCTTATTCACCAAACAATATGATTCCAGTGCTTAAGGTGCATGCATTTCACACACAGTGCCTAAATCCAATTAGATGACATTTGGCACTCAGTAGAAAAAGCACACTCATTTAATATGTGGGGGAAACCACTATCAGTGAATTCCATTTTAGGTAGAATATCAGTCTTAAGCTTGGCATAAAAGTTCTATTTCTCTCATTTTTGATTATACATGTTTTATGCTTTAGTTGGTAAACAATGAATTAAGTGGCTACATGACACACTATGATGTTAGACTATAAAGACAATATTGAATCCTTTCAAATGTACTACATTGATTGTCAGAAACCTCAGGCTTGGCTTTGTCCTTTCAATAACAAGTTAAACCAGTCTGTCGGACTCTCTAACATTGATTTTCTCCCCTCCCCCATAAAGTTGCGGTTGTACTAATGAACTTCACATTTCTTTGTAGCTTGAGTATTATATGATTATCTGTTTGACTTTCAGGTGGTTTATTTAGTAATTTAATGAAAAATGAAAAGTGCTTTGAACTGCTGAGTAAATGATAAACAATTCCTCCAGCTAACAATGTAAGTGAAATTCTATTAGAAAGCAAAGTATAAATATTATTTGCATCTAATTACTATTTGGTCTTGCTTCTTCAGCATTCTTTTAAAAAGAAACAGTGCAATGCTTTGTGCATGGTCGATTTCTCAACAAGTGTTTTTTTTTGTTTGTTTGTTTTTTTTTGTTTTGTTTTTTGTTTTTTTTTATGTTTCATGTGTTTTATCCCACATAGTGCCATGTACTAATATACAGGTAGTCACACTGACTAATATTATTACCTATTATAGGTTTCATCTCTTACATGCATAGCCAAGTGAACATCTGCAGTGTAGGCTATTATCCTTTTATTCCACAATCATACCAATTTCAACTCAGATATCAATGTGTAGACACAACTTCTTAGCGTGTCTGGACAGCTAACAAAATACCACAGGCTGAATAGCTTATAAACAACAGACAAGTGCCAACATGAGCAGGTAAGGATCCTTTTGTGGTTGCAAACTTCTGGTCATACCCTTACATGGCAGAAAGGACAGGTAAGCTGTCTGAGACCTCTCTTTCAGGACTCTATCCCACTCAGGAAGCCTCTGCTCTCATGGCCTAATCAGCTCTCCAAGTCCCACCTCTTACCACCATCACCACTTTGGGTGTTAGATTTTCAACATCTGAATTTTTAGTGTGGACAAAGAATGAGACCATAGTGTACAAATAAACTGCTCACAGGCAGGTTTTTCACCAGTTAGCATGGGATTTTAAATGGACAAACTAATTATGAATTTTTATTCTGTAATTTAATAGCTATTTGAATACGGGCAAACTAATTCTATCTCATAGCCTCCTTTGTTTTTTCTGTAAAAGGGCACATGACTTAAACTTATTGTTATCTCTTTCCATTGCTCCGGTACAAATGGTATCATGAAAAATATTTTTAACATAAGAAAAAAATAAACTCAGATAACCAAAGTGTTCTTTTTAAAGGATTGTAGGCTCACACAGAAAATTTCCCCAAATAACTGCTACTTGTCCCTCCTAAAAGTCTCAACATGGCTTCTTGTTTATAGCCTTGCTTTTAGGAGTCTTCTTCAGCTGGATTTCAGGTGTTCAGAATATGTTTCTTCTGTAGTTTCTTTGTAATTTTGATGTGATTGTGGGAGAATGCAGGTACCAGTCTTACCTATGCCTTCATCTTGACTGGAAGCCTGATAGACTTTTTGAGTGTGTGCCAAGTTCTAGTTGCTTTGTTATCTCATTAAATCAAATAACTCTGCAAGTCAGGTATTGATGTGCCAACCTTAAAATGAAGAACCTGAACTATTGTATGTTGCATATCTGAAACTAATATATTGTATGCCGACTATACTTAAACCAAGTAAATAAATAAACGAATAAATAAATTAATTAAATTAAACCAAATTAAGAACCTGAGAATTAAGACTGCTTAAAATCATGCTTTATATGCCCCTAGCCAGTTTGCTCAGTGGTTAGAGCATCAGCCTGTAGACTGAAGGGGCACATGCAGGAGGCAACCAATCAGTGTGTCTCTCTCACATCCATGTTTCTCTCTGTGTGTCTCTCTCCCTCATTTCCAATCTCTTTAAAAAAAACAATGGAAAAAATATCCCCAGGTAAGAATTAACAACAACAAAACAAACAAAAATACATCCAGTAAATAGAAAATGCCAATTAATATTTATCTATCTTCTACATTATTTTAATAAAGTATATGTAGAATGAGATTTGGAGTTGAATTTTAAGGATGAATTAGAGCTAATTAAACAGCCGAAGAATAAGTAATTCTAGGCACAGTAATCAATAGCAACAAAGGTACATGTGATGAAAGGAATGACTTATCTTGGGAAGTGAGTAGTCCCTCAAAGCTATAATATTGATCTTTCAAATGAAATACCTGACTGGAAATGTAGGCTGTAGCCAAGATGTAATATGCCTAACATGGAGCTAATAACAATATGCAAGATGAACTTCAGTAATAAATGGTTTATGGCAGGGAAAATAAGTAAAACCCTATAGCTATGAACATGGGCTACTGAGTTTAAACACCTTATCATACCAATCAATTCTAGAGTAATTTTCAACACTAAATACAATTTTTTTTTTATAATGTGCATACCCTGGCAAATAACTACTCTCCAAAAATGTTAATTGTTATTTTGGAAAAAGAAATCAATTTGTTCATTTAATAAACACTTGTTGAGGACTAGGATACTACAGTGAACAAAGCAGATAAATTTCTTGCTCTCAAGGGGATTAAATTCTGGAAAGGCAGGGCAATCAGAAAAAAAAAATGATTAGCAAAAACGATTAGGAGGAAAATGTCACAGATCTGTTTGATATACAATTGATAGAACTAAATCACATTCTACATGCGGGATGGTGTGTGCCATAAGTTGGGGGAACACAGAAAGAGGTAGAAATGAAGCTGAGATTTCTGGTGACTTCTAGCATCAGCAGAAGGCACTGCGTTATTATTAGCCAAAATACGGAAAGAGACCCAGGAACACATGTGGGCAGAGCTGAAGAGAGGAGCAGAAAGTGAATCTGATTTAGAAGGTGTCAAATTACAGGTGTTGTACATCCCAGTAGAGATAGTGGGATCTGGAAATTGGTTACTGTAGATGGTAGGCTATGGTAGGACAGAAAAAAAATATATATTTTCTTGGTTACACATCTGTCTCCAAGCTCCAGCAGAATGGTGGAGCACACTGAACATGTGCTTCACAAGTTTGTTGTGGAATCTAATGAATTTATATTTTGTAGAAAATACTGTCTAACTTTGTGACTGACTTGCAATGAGATTCTGTTAAAGAAACTCCCTTCTGCTTTCCATCTTTGCTGTTATCACCTCTCAGATAGATGCAAGAAGCAAAACTTAGTGATTTGGCGAACTGGTTGGGTTTATAGGTCCCCTTTCTAATTATGTTCTGCTAAACAGAGGTACTTATCAAGCAAAGTGTAAGCTGTTATTTAATTATAATTTAAAAGACTCTCCATTTAGAGACTCTAAGTGTGGCAGAGGGATCTGAAAGAAGCAATATATTCTTTAGAGACAGCAGGGGATGAAAGAGGTTTAACAGCATGTGTCTGATATTTTCTGGACTAAGATATCCTTAACTTTCAAAGGATGAAAAATTAAATACCTTGGATCAATAGAGAATGTAAAAAACTCAAACTTATTGATCATAAGTCACTGACAATAATATATATTTTATATTGCTGAATTATTACTGTACCTATACAATATTACCATATAGTCCTGCACAAATGTACACTATAGTCTAACCTGTTATTTTACTGGTAAAGATGAGCTTAGCAAACTAATGTGAATTTTAGAATTAGTCAAATCTCTGAAAAATGATGGCAAAAGCTATAGTGATTCTGAACATTTTTATAAACCATGACATATTGTGTTTAACATAGTTTCAGTGTTAAATGTATTCCCATAAATTCCAAAACTTTCATTAAGAGTAGAAATGGATTCCATTAACCAGAATGTTTTACTACTAGGCAAAAATTTTTTAACTGCATAGAAAATTGTTAAAATGTGCAGATTGTAATATTCTATATTCTCAGTTAAAGTTTTTATCACATAAATTTTATGAAAATGATGTAAGTTGCAAAATTCTGCACAAGAAATATATTTTATACTATGACATTTTATCTGCATAATTAAATATTAAATATTGTATTAGCCAATGAAACACACATGAGAAACCAGTAATTTTAAAATAATAAATATCAAAATAAAAAATTGATAAAAAAGAAAACCATTGAAAAAATGTAAAAAACATGCAAATTGACCATATCTCTGCTATGCCCATGGCCAATCAGGAGTGGATATGCAAATTAACTCAGCAAATATGGTGGGTTAATTTGCATACTCAGGCTCAGAGAGGTTGGGCAGGGTGGGACACTTGCTATTTTTTTTTTTTTGGGGGGGGGGGGGGGCGGGGGAACGCTGGTGCAGCAGGAGCTGCAAGAGCTGTGCTCCAGCCAGGAGCAGGAACTTGCCAGCTGGGAGTGATGCCAAGGGAAGGAAGGCCTATTCTTGAAGGAATATTGTGCAATGGGCCTCTAGTCATTAAATAATACTTGATAACCTATTTCAACCTAGTTACTGGCATTTTGATTTTTGTTTTTTTAATATATTTTTATTGATTTTAGAAAGGAAGGGAGAGGGAGAGAGAGACGGAAACATCAATGATGAGAGAGAATCATTGATTGGCTGCTTTCTACACAACCTCACTGGGGAACAAGCCCGCAACCCTGGTATGTGCCCTTGACTGGAATAGTACCTGGGACCCTTGAGTCTGCAGGTAGATGCTCTATCCACTGAGCTAAACCAGCTAGGGCAACTAGCCATTGTTTTTGAGGATACATAAAGGATAGGGAAATTCTTCCTCTAATGCTTCGTTTAAAATACGCATCAGAAAAATATCCATGGGTTCCCTTGCAGCCCCTTTCACCTTGTTATCTACTATATTTAATTTGTTTAGAAGATGAGATGTAGTGTTAAAGTTAAAAAATATTCTGTTTCTTGAATGTTTTCTAATAATGGTTAATTGTAGCTTTGTCATATTACTATTTTTCTTTTAAGAATGTGGACACATTTATTAAAAATATACCAAGAATTAGCCAAAAGCGGTTTAGCTCAGTGGATAGAGAGTCAGCTTGCAGAGTGAAAGGACCCGGGTTCGGTTCTGGTCAAGGGCATGTACCTTGGTTGCGGGCACATCCCCAGTAGGGGGTGTGCAAGAGGCAGCTGATCGATGAATCTCTTTCATCAATGTTTCTAACTCTATTCCTCTCTCTTCCTCTCTGTAAAAAATCAATAAAAATATATTTTTAAAAAAAGAAAATATACCAAGAATTTGCTAATAATGATTTTAGAAACCAAATCCAATGCAAACCAAAACGTGCACATTTCTATTGAGATTAGCTCCTATTTAGTAAGGGGTGCTATATAAAATGCATTGCTATTGCTACTTTAATTAGAAAGAGCCCCTTTCTGCAATGACTCTGGCTCTGGAGGAATTATAAACACACAAGTTAGAAGCACTAAGAAAGCTTATTCTACTAAACTGTCAACAGTAATCTCTCAGATCTGTTTAAATTTATTGAGAGGCCCAAAGATCTCATTGAAATTCTGACAATAAACACAGAACAAGTGCTAATAGTGTTACATTCAATACACAGAAATATATTAAAGATGTAGGGAGTTGGCAGTAGCTATCATAAATGTGCCTACTCTTTAACCCAGCAAATTCATTTATGGGATTATATCCAAAAATTATGCACCAAGATATATTGTAAGAATTTTCACTGTGTGTTTTTTTTTTTTTTCAATAGAGAATATTTGAAAACAACCTACAATATATATTTGTAAGAATAGGGTCAAATAAATGTTTCAGCTAGAAAATTCAGGAATTTATTTATTTATTGAGTCCTCACCCGAGGATATTTTCCCAGTGATTTTTAGAGAGTGTGGAAAAGAAGGGGATGGGAGAAGATAGAAGAGAGAGGGAGATAGATAGAGAGACACAGAGAAAGAGAGAGAGATGGGAGGAGAGAGAGAGATGGGAGGAGAGAGAGAGATGGGAGGAAAGAGAGAAATGGGAGGAGAGAGAGAGATGGGAGGAGAGAGGGGGGGGGGAGGTAAGAGAGACACATCAATTGGTTGCCACCTGCATGCGCACGACCAAGGTCCATACTTGGGAAGAGTCCGCAACCAAGTTACATCTGCAACCAAGTTACATGCCCTTGACCAGAATCCCACCCTGGACCCTTTACTCCTCAGGCCAATGCTCTACCCACTAAGTCAAACTGGCTAGGGCAAGAGAATTCAGCTATTTAAAAGAATAAAGTGCTCTATTTGTACTAACACAAAATTATATATATATATATATATATATATATATATATATATATATATATATAATTTATCTTTTTTGTTAAAAATATTACAGATGTCTTCTTTCCCCCTATTAAGCCCTTCTAGCTTTTCCCCATGCATATAATGCAGTGAAGTCAATGTTGATTTTTAGCAGGTGTGTGTGTTGTGTGTGTGTGTGTGTGTGTGTGTGTAGAATAGGCCCTGGAAAATTAAATTATGGGGGAAACTAGTTATCTCTAGTAGGATTTTAGGAATGGGGCATATGGATATATTTACTGCTTCTATTTTTTCCATATTCTTATTTTACTTGTATAATTAATAGTTAAAGTAATACAGTTTCTCTGTCCTTCCTCACTCCTTATGAATATAATTTGCATATGCCTTTGTGTATTACAGCATTCATTTTTAATTTTTTAAATATATATTTTTATTGATTTTTTACAGAGAAGAGGGGAGAGAGATAGAGAGTTAGAAACATCAATGAGAGAGAAAAATCAATCAGGGATCTCCTGCACACCTCCTACTGGGGATGTCCCGCAATCAAGGTACATGCTCTTGACAGGAATTGAACCTGGGACCTTTCAGTCCACAGGTTGATGCTCTGTCCACTGAACCAAACCAGTTAGGGTCATTTTTATTTTTAAACTTCAAAAAATATGAGTTTTCAGGACTGGTGGTGACATAAATATGACATCATAACTGGATAATATATCTATGGTAATATAAGCAGTATTCCTCCTAATTTACTGTGCATTTATTAGTGTGGGGCAGTTGGACAGGCTCATACTAAATATAATTTTTCATATATATATATATATATATATATATATATATACACACACATGTAAATTGTATTTACATGTGTATATATAAAAGAAGACTAAGTAGTAGAACTTAGTTGGTTATTAATTTGTTTTAGTATATAAAAAGAGACAAAATAGTATAATGTTTAACAGAATAGTATGCAAAGTTGGGTAGATCTTTGTTTGGAATATCAATACTATAAGACCTTGGAAGAGATTGTTAAATGTTCCGGAAAGCCTCATTTTTTTCTTAGTTAAAAAAAATACATAATAACTACTTGTTGGAATTCTGGGAGGATTAAAATATATCATGCATATGAAAAGCCCTATAGCACAGTGCTTACCATGTAATAAGTTCCCTAACACTTAGAATGCATTTGTGCTTTTTCATAGTTTATATTAATACTTTGTTTTCTTCAATAAACTTTATAATTTCTGAAACAACATATGGAAATATTATTCTATTAAATTTAACCACTGAATATATTTGCAAAACTGTATAATTTTCCAATAACATCTTTAGCTTTTGCAATAGAAATATAGCAATTTTAGTATGAGTGAGCTGGAAGTTAGCCTAACAAAAACATATTTTGTGTAATTCTCTCATTTTAATTGATTATCTGCACAGTGCCATAAATCAGTGATGTTTGGAGTATACATGGGAAATAATGGAAAATAAATTATAAAATTGAACATAGGAAAATTGGTTTTCACTGTTAAAATTATTAATTTCTTTCTGAAATGAGTCTTTCTTTAGAGATTTTCATTGTGCACTTAGACCATAGCTTCCTGATCAATAAAGTAATTCATACCATGGGAGATTAAAAAAGAAAATAGACTGAGTTTAATATAAAAATTATGTTTAAGGAAATGGTAATGAATCTTGGTTAGCATGTCTATTTTAAAACCCATTTGTTGCTGTTTTAAAACCACTTGACAATCTACTCTAAGAAATCAACTGGGCTGAAACCGGTTTGGCTCAGTGGATAGAGCATTGGTCTGTGGACTGAAAGGTCCCAGGTTCGATTCTGATCAAGGGCATGTTGTGGGCACATCCCCAGTAGGGGGTGTGCCAGAGGCAGCTGGTAGATGGTTTTCTCTCATCAACGTTTCTAACTCTCTATATCTCTCCCTTCCTCTCTGTAAAAAATCAATAAAATATATTTTTTTTAAAAAGTAATCAACTGGGGTGTGGGGGGAGTGGTGAAAAGACAAAGAAAAGGCCTATGAACTAAAATTGTCATGCAGCTGTGAATATTACTAGCTAAATATTAAACTTAAGTCTGGGAATTGAAAAAAAAATTAAACTGATATATTAGAAAAATTTAAGATTTCTGATAATAAGATGAATAAAGAAAATGAAAACTTTAAAATTCATTTTTAAAATGTCAATTATGACATTGCTATGAGTATTCTTAATCTATAGATGTTTATAGGCTTCCCATATGAACATTTAACTATGGAAATGACTGGCTTAATTTTATCAGTGGAGGTCCTAGAATATTTGTGTTTTTATATCTGAACTGGAGGCCCAGTGCACAAGATTTGTGCAAAGGGGCAGGGAGGGTTGTCCCTTAGCCCAGCCTGAACCCTCTCCAATCGGGATCCCTCTCACAATCCAGACTGCTGGCTCCCAACTGCTCACCTGCCTGCCTTCCTGATTGCCCCTGACCTCTTCTGCCTGCCAGCCTGATCACCCCCTAACCACTCCCATGCCAGCCTGATTGATGTCTAACTGCTCCCCTGCCAGCCTGTTTACCCCCAACTTCCCTCCTCTGCTGGCCTGGTGCCTCCCAACTGCTCTTCCCTGCTGGCCATATTGTGGTGGCCATCATGTGTCAACATGGGGACAGGATCTTTGACCACATGGGGCAGCCATATTGTGTTGGAGTGATGGTCAATCTGCATATTACTCTTTTATTAGATAGGATAGAGGCCTGGTGCATGGGTGGTGGCCAGCTGGTTTGCCCTGAAGGCTGTCCTGGATCAGGGTGGTAGTTTCCTTGGGGCATGGGGTCAGCCTGAGTGAGGGGCCTGTGGTGGCTTTCAAGTTGGCCATGCACCTCAGTGACCCAAGTGGAGGCCCTGCTATCTGGGATATGTTTACTTTCTAAAATTGAAACTTTGTAGCCTGGAGCAGAGCTAAGCATCCTGCTTGCCCCGTTGTGGCAGTCATTTCTGTTTGGATTTGTTTACCTTTTATAATTGAAACTTTGTAACCTTGAGTGGAGGCTTAGGCCATCCAGGGCAGGTGGAAAGCTTGGTTCCCTCTGTTGCCAGGGAAACACCTCCCTATTGCTCTCTGTGGCTGTAGCCATCTTGGTTGGGTTTATTTGCATACTTGCTTTGATTGGCTGGTGGGTGTGGCTGGTGGGCATGGCTTGTGGAATGGAGTGATGGTTAATTTGCATATCACTCTTTTATTAGGTAGGATTGGCACCTCTAGTCAACCTAAAATTATTTATCAATCAAAACCTAGAATGTACATTTTATGGCCTAAGTTGTCCAGTTAGATATTGGAGTACATTCAGTTATAAAAGTGTTTTTAGAAATAAAAAATTATGTCTCACAGAAAATTAATATATGAGTGTAATTTTATAAAATATTAAAAGAAAAATAAGAATTGGAACAGGCTCAAAATACATTTTATACCCTGATAACAAATCCATGATAGTGCTTTGCTTCACATATTTTGCATAATTTTGAAAATATATGTCTAATTTTAGATCTTCGTTGACAAATGTGTAGTTTCAAATATGTTATATTACTACTGAAGAAAACAAGGAAATAGATAATTATATCAAGAAAAATAGCTATTCATACTTATATTAAACACATACAACCAATATTAATGTCATTGCCGTTTTTTTAACCTTTTCTCTATGCATTTTTATATAGTTAACTTTTGTGTGTATTTAGAAATAGTAAATATATAAGAACATTTACAGCCTTATAAACAAGATAATATCCAGAGATAATTTAATAGCAAATGCTATTGAGTATTTTCATTTAGGAAGAGTTTTAATGATATAGAAAAAAAATATTTTCTCAAGTTTTTTTGACCTGTAAATTACCCAACTCAGCTCTACCTTTTAATGGGAATAAACAAAAAAACAACATCTGTTGACAATTATCCTTTTAAACTTCAAACTATATAAATGTTATAGCATTGTAAGCAATTTCTGAATAGAAGAAATCCAGTTATGCTTCAAGTGGTTATAAATAATGGATAATATGTTCTATTTGATATAGTTTTATTATCATGTTAGCGACCGGATGCACAAAAATTCCTGCAATCTTCCTTTCCCTGGATGCTGGCACCGGCTTCCCTCCAGCACTGGGGACCTGGGCTTCTTCCTCTAGCTGCTGGCAGGCACCCAGGACCCAGGCTGCTTCGCTCCTCCAGCCTCCTACAGGCACTAGGGACCTGGGTTGGCTTCCCTCCAGCCCTGGCTTCATTAGGAAAGACATCTGGAATGACATCCAAAAAACATCTGGTCTAATTAGCATATTACCTTTTTATTATTAAAGATTTCTTGATTACAGAAAATTTGAAGCTACAAAAGGAGAACTGAACTTTGTAGTACATAATACAAAGTCCAGCTTCACTATTCAGATTAAAATCTACATGAGAATGATTAAGTCTTATTGGTTTCTAGAATTTGGAATCAAAAGTAAATGAAAGAACTGCAGTCCTTTACACCAAATTTCTCCATTCTTGGTTCTTAATTCATCTCTACAATGACTTAGTGGAACAAATTAAAGTATTTTTTTTGGGGGGGGGAAGTGTTTGTTTCCTAAGACTTTATATATCAGAATAACGTGTTATTTTTGCCCCTGTCCTAGCCAGTTTGGCTCAGTGGATAGAGCATTGGCCCACAGACTGAAGGATACCAGATTTGATTCCTTTGGTCAAGGGCATGTATCTGAATTGCAGGCTCCATCCCTGGTTCCCCTGCTGAAGGCAACCAATCGATGTATCTCTCTCACATAGATGCTTCTCTCTCTTTATCTTTCCCCCTCCCTTCTTCTCTCTCTAAAAATCAATGGGGAGATATCCTCTGATTATATTTGCCCCTGAAAAATAAAGATAACTTCTGTGAATTGCAGTTATGGAACAATAACTTTTCCCTTCAAAAGTCTCAAGAAATTTTGTCTTTACTTCCCTTTTAAAATTATCATGGAGTAGAAGTCTGAAACAAGTCAATTAGTTCATTTTGTTTGTCAAGATATTTGAAGTATATTAGTTTGAACTCTTTCTGGTTAGTTGAAAGATTTACAAGAAAAGAGAAAACACAAGTTCCTAGCGCAGAGATGTTACATTATACCCTCCATCTGGAATCTCACCACCTTTACCCACTTCCTGTCTGCCATCCCCTCCTTTATGGAATATTTCCTGAGGACATCTACTCCAGGGTGGATGGGATAGATTCTTCTTTCTCTGTTTTGTGTTCTGTTGTAATATGTGCACATGCTAAAGTCATACCAGTCACACTTTAGGATCTAGGTTTGACACATTTACCTTCTATTTACCTTGCACTAAAGGATAGGGCAAGAACATGTATTTATTAACCTTTCATTTCTACCACAATGTCATCTGTATAGTGAAGCTTCAATAAATGCTAAAAGAACAAATCAGATTTAATATCTAGGGTAGGGGTGTCGAACTCAATCAGAGAAGGGGCCAAAATCTAAAATCCAGCCTAAATCGCGGGCCGAATGGTTTACTGAACAGTCATAAACTGACAATGTCATAAACTGACAGCGGAGTGCAGTGATGACAGCGCGGTGCGGGCCACATTGCAAGGCCTGGCGGGCTGGATTTGGCCCGCGGGCCTTGTGTTTGACACATGTGATCTAGGGCAACACAGATCAAACAATCAATGATGTTTCTAAAAATTATTAATAGTAGCTATCAGGAAAGAATTTCTAACCACAACATATGTTTTCATTGTACTTGCTTTGTTCGTTTTTTTTTTTTTTCTGTTCTAGTTAAGATGAATATGACATTTTAGTCATTGTGTCTAGCACAAATACATGGTAATGTATCTTATACAATAAAAGCATGTTATGTAAATTGTCCCCTCAGCTGGGAGTTCTTCTGGGAGTTTGACCAGGGGGTAGGGTCAGCTGGTGAAAGGGAGGGAGTACCTGGCCACAGCCAGTAACTGCTATGGACCCTACTAGTGCATGAATTTCATGCACTGAGCCTCTAGTTATCTATAACAGATTTACATATTCTGACTTTAAAATTTAATAACAAGCTCAAGTAAAAATACTTAAAGAGGTAAACAATTGGTATTCTGACTGAGTATATTGCATGAATGATGAGATATATTTACACATATACCATATTTGTCAATATATTGCTGTACATCAATATATTGCTGTACAAAAATGTGTGGCAATTTTATTGAGAAAATCTATTATCTCTTTATATTAGTTATATACTTATTATTACTAATGTGTTTCAATATTATTGTTGTAATCAAGTTAAATTTGATTTGGAGCCACCTAATTTTTATACCTCTTTGATAAACTGAGTAGACAGGAATACATAAAAAGTTAGATTTATTTAATGACCTGTCATTTATCATAACTTTATAGCATACTAACAGTATGAACTTTGCCTGGTCACTTAATGTAACATTAATCTATCCAATCTTTAGTTTCCTTATTGGTAATTTGACAATAACCAAATGTATATATGAGTTTCATGGAAGATTTAGCAAAATGTACTAAACAGCCCTCTGAATGAGGTAGTTATCATCAGCATCATTGTTCCTTTCTCACCCACCACAACTCAAAACAGCTTCAGGACTATAACTTTCCTTAGCATTAACACCTGTCTTCTTGCTAACATAATTCAATGTCTGCTATTATTGGTTCCACTCCAGTCTGGCCTGTTCCAGCTCATTGAAAAGAAACTAGAAATCTGTAAGATTTCTCTCTTGCTTCAGTTTCAAAAACATTGCAGTTTCTTCGAATTCTCACTTCCAGTTTTACTATTTTTACGGTCACTGGCAGGAAACCTCTAGCCTGTCAACACCATACAAGTTCTATCTCTGTTGAAGCTCAGCGTGAACCAGAAAATAAATCTTGCTGGTCATCACTGTGAACACTACTGAGAAGTCTAGCCTCTATAACTTTCCACTTGGTTATTACTGATAGCTGCAAATGGAAAGTATAACTTAGGGCTGCAAACATATATATATTAAATGGGGAAAAAATTGCATCTGCTCCTATCAATACCTGAGCCTTTTGTACAAAATGTAATGATAACCAAGTTTTATAAAACTCTTTTCAATTCTGTGGCTTCCTGAAGCTTTTGCTATGTCAGCAACATTCTTTCTGTTCATCAGAAAGTATTGCAGACTGCCCTTAGGGCATGTGCAGTCCTCTGCTAAGCAAAGTAGAAAAACAAATTGAGCAAGAATTTTAAAAAGCAAGCTAAGCAAGTCAGGTGCACATATTGATAGAAGTCAGACAGATGAACAGTTGACTGCGAGACTTCTCTCATGTTTTCACTGATGTGAGATTAAGTGTTGAATACAAGCCCCTAAGTTTGGAAGAATATAATTTCCTTTTGCATTATAACTATCGATTTAAAAATAGACTATTAAATAAAATATGTTATAATTTAGTGCCTTTGGGGAAATTAATGCAGCCACATTCATTCTGATAAATAGGTATATGTTTTGTGCTGTTTTTTCTTTCTATTTTTCCATCCCCTTATGTGGCATGGTATATTTAGCATTGGGAAACTGTGATTTTACCCTAAAAAGCTGGAGGGAGAAAACTAAACTCATTACATTTGGTGGTTTGTTGCAAATAATCTAAGTAACATTCCATAAACATGATGAATTTGTGAATATGCTAAGGCATATGCACTTTAAGCAAGCAGCTCTGCAGAGTAATAATTCACTTGTCACTTTATATCAGCATCAATTCTTTAACACATGAGCATTTTCCTTGAGTTGATGAAGACTAGTACATAAATTTTCAGTGTCTTCCCAAGAAGAAATGTAAGAGTATTTGTACACCTAATACTTTATCTGCCTCCATAAGCAACACTTTGAAATAAAAATGCATGTTCACAGGGTTACAATGACAGAACCATTATCTCTACACATATGCATGCAAATGTATGAGGCGGTAAAGATAAGTAAATGGCCCAATAGATCCAAAGAATATCTGTCTGCAAATCTTGTGCCTGTGAATATCTTGCCCCATATCTGAATTCTGATATTTGACAGATAGATTATATCTGTCTGAGACTTCCCTGGCATAAATTAATTCCTCTATTTTGCTACTGATCTTTTAACTGCCCATAGTGTCAACTGTAATTTTTTATGCTGCATTTTTAAACATCCTAAGATATTTCCAGTTATCTCAGTTATGAGCTATTTCAATCCCTCAAAATTCAAAATAAAAACGTGGAATTATCCTTACTTCTCACTAAATAAAATCATAATTTTTAAAAAAAGGTTTTATAGTGGATTAATAAGGGATACAGTTAAATTTGATATGCTCATATTCATGCTTTCAGCCAAAGAGCCTAGGATTACATTGTTTGTTTGGGTCATGACTGGAAAGCTCTTAGGAAAGATTCAAGAGTGCCACAGGAAAGAAATACAAACATTTCAGGTAGTTTTCTCACAGCTCCAAGTTCAAGATTTCAAGGTTTCTGCACTGTGAAAAATCCTCTTTCTCTCTCTCTCTCTCTCTCTCTCTCTCTCTCTCTCTCTCTCTCTCTCTCTCTCTCTCTCTCTCTCTCTCCTCTACACACACACACACACACACACACACACGACCAGGGAATAGTTGTTTATTTTCTTCTTTAAAAACAATTCACTAAGTACTCAAGTGATATAAGTTTTTTAAAAAACTATTCTACATATAAGAAGTTCAGAATCCAAAGGGAAATAAGACAAATATATTTAATATAAAAAAGTAGAAAGCATTAAGTTAAGAAATTATAGATAAAATGATATTAAAAAGTAAAAAACAATTTTCGACTGAAAATAAGTTCAGAAAAATCTTCAGCAAGAAGATAGAATTTCTGTGACATAAAAATTATAATCCAAAATTCCAGAATTGGTAATAAAACAGAGGAAATCCATGGAAATCAAATGTCAGTCAACTGTTGACAACTTTGATTACAGTACTTATCTTTAAAAAAAACAAACAAAAAAAACACCTTTTTTTCTTTATTGATTAAGATATTACATATGTGTCCTTATCAACCCATGTTAAATTTAGCACAAAGTATACTTAGCCTAAGGACAGAAGGAATTATGTATGAAAGCATGCCCAAGCATAAAATAATCTATAGTTAGGCCTTTGAGAAATAAAATAAATGGTGTTGCATCAAATGATATCTTTTTTTTTCCCTTAGGTGCTTCTAAATAGTTCAATTACTAAATTTCTCTAACCCAGGGTAGAGATTACAGAACTATATGCGATTAGTTGTGATTTCCATGTTACTCAGTTTTACGTGTAATACAGGCCAGCTTCTGAGTTCAAAGGAGGGTCCAGCAGAGCTTTCATGGAAAGCTTCTGCCTTTCTCCAGGAGCTGTCTCCACATCTAGGGATGCTGCTGTTGGTGTCTGGAAATGGCATAGTTCCCTGGAGCTATTCCATTTGCATACAGTGTTAGTTACCATTGGACCTGCCCTCAAACAGAGGTTTTGCCAAATAAATCCAAGTCCTGCCAATACCAGGCCATCTTTTCATGATTTAAGAATATTAAAAAAAAAAAAAAAATCCTCATGGTTTTGAAACAGGTGATGTCAACTTTGTAACACAACTTGGTGATGCAGGAGCACCTGCATATAGCTAGGATAGAGAGTTCCAATGAACTATATGACTTTTGTTTATAAAATTAGGAACATTTTTAAAGGTTTATGACAAGTGATCCCTTATCCATGATTTCCCTTTCTGGTTTTTCCTTACCTTGGTCAACCACATTCTGAAAATATAAAATGAAATATTCAAAAAATAAAGAGTTTATATGTTGTAATAAAAAAGTAATGAATTTAAAGAAATAAAAAAAGGCATTTTCCAACTTGACTGGCTATTCTGCAATCAATTGTTTGTGGGTGGCAACCAGCTCATCAAAGATTTGGACCCAATTGCAGAAAATATTATTTTTAAGTTTTTCTTGATCCTTTCTATTCACCTCTTTATCCTCCAACCAAGCCTAATTCCTTAGCTACTTTTTCTGGATTCTCTGAAAAATTGTAAACCATTCCACTGACACTCAATGTGGAAATAATTGCAGTAATTTAAGGGCTGCATGTCTGAGCAAGGAATGTAGCCCATTTCTGTGGAGTTGTGTCCCTACAACCACTCACACTTTTATGTGTTCAAAACACAGAGATGGTCAATCTCGCCAATGTCCAAGGGACAAAGTTAGTGAAGCAATGATCTTTGGATTTTAAAATATGTGGAACTGTATACAAGTAAAACGTTAGGAGACAGCACTTTAAGAACAACAAAGGTCTGAGGGAGACTTGGAGAGAACGGCTCACAACTACCACGTTCCCATTCGGAAAGTTTCTGAATGAAGCTGCTAAGAGTTCATCTTCCTTCCTTCGCTTAACTGCAGCTGTTACCAAAGTTCCTCCCGCAAGCAATATAAGCTTTATTGTGGCAACTTTGCCATGTTTTTCTGTTAGGTGACTTTGGGCAAAGACACACCTGTTTCAGAGTTCTCAAACAGAAGAGGCCAGGCCTCTGCCTTCCATCCGCCAGGAAAGGTGATGCTGGCCTAGGACGGATTCTCTGGTGTGCCTGTGGCTCCTCTTCCAAGCCCAGCGGGCCATCTTGGCTGAAGAGCTTGTAGGGAGACAGCAGAGGGACAGAGTGCCTGAAGCAATGGGGCTCCCATTGCAGGGAGCTCTGCTTTTTGAGTGTTTATTTGTTTGTTTTTACACTCTAGTGAGGTTTTTGGTTGTTGTTTTGGTTTAATTAAGGTGACCAGACATCCCGCTTTTGGCAGGACAGTCCCGATTTTTAACAATTTGTCCCGCGTCCCTCGGCGTTTTTAAAAAAGTTCCGATTTAAACTTTTCAAGAATCGGATCTTTTTTAAAACGCTGAGGGACGCGGGACAAATTGTTAAAAATTGGGACTGTCCCACCAGAAGCGGGACGTCGGGTCACCTTAGTTTAATGTAATATAAAACTGTACCTATTCTGACAGAACAAGCTTCGGTTGGTTTACCTCAGCAGTTTGAAGCAGAAGTCGGACACAGGATGAAGAGATTGTAGTTTGCCTGGCCAACATGTTCAATTCCTACTCAGGGCATATGCCCTGGTTGCAGGCTCAGTCTCCAGTGGGGGGCGTGCTCTCTCATCATTGATATTTCTATCTCTCACTCCCTCTCCCTTCCTCTCTGAAATCAATAAAAATATACTTTTAAAATATTGTGGTTTTGATTCAGACTTGTTCAGGAGTTCTGGGACCTCTACCTGCCCACATACTGCTCAGTTCTCATCCAAGTGTCACTTTGTCATGAATTGCATAATACAAATAAAATCACAGCTAATTCCAGAACTTGAAAAATAAATAAAATACTTTTGAAGAGGCCCTTCCTTCATTTCCCCCCAGTTTTGTAAAGAGCAGGACTGAAACAGACCAAACGGATTTGGCTTCTGTACAGTATTCACTGCATGCATCTCAGGGTCTGGGTAGCGGGGGGTAATCTGGGTCTGCATGGACCCGCTCCCCAGCTCTGCAGGGCGCGCTCTGGTTCCTGCCCTGTGGTTTACTGTGGCGCATTGTTTACATGTGATGACAGATCGCTTGCAGGAAGCGTTCTTCCTTTCTGTCCTGCGCACAGCAAGGCTTGGTTACTCTTTCCTTGCTAACCCCTGCAGCCAGGCGCCTTCTGGTCCTTCCTGGGCTGGAACACAGCGTGACCACAGGGTGACCTAGTCTGGGTCTTCCCACTTCTGGTTTAGGAAGCAAATTTCCAAAACAGATTCCCCCTTCTGGTTTAGGAGACGATGCTTCACACACACACACACACACACACACACACACACACACACACACACACTCACACACGATAAACAGTGAACAGGTAGGAAAAATCCATCGCTATTGTCACGTAGGACCTGGTCTCTGATGATGGCCCGGGGAGACTGTGGCCAAGGAGAGACTGAGGGAGGACTGAGCCATCTTGTGGTGGCCATCTTGTGTCCACATGGGGGCAGGATCTTGGACCACATGGGGGCAGCCATCTTCTGTGTTGGAGTGATGGTCAATCTGCATAGTACTCTTTTATTAGATAGGATACCTTTGAAGTTTGGTAATAGTAGTTTCATATATATATATATAAATATATATATATGAACATTCAGCTTCTGGGTCTTCCAGAGATAATGTGATCCTGCCTTAAAAACAAAACAAAACAAAACAAAAAAACCCCACAACTGGTTAAGTCTTATTGAACCAGATGGGCCAACTCTGCATATATTTGGGGCAGAGGAATAGAGTTATTATGTATCCTTGTCCCATAACTGTATTCACAAGTGTGCTGTATTTTCAACTTGTGACAGAAATTGTATTTGAAAATGCACTAAAACTACTAAACAAAGCATGTTCAGTATTTTCCATTGCACTTGGAAGAGATAAAGTGTATTGTAGCATGTTGTAGCAAATGAATCTCTGGTGACATTTAAGGTGTACAAAGATGATAAATCAACCTGAGAAAATAATTCACTCAAACCATGAAAATATGACTTACCATTTTTTTCTAAATGAACCAAATCTGTAACAATCAACCCATGACCATTGAAAAATACATTTTACACTTTCTAAAATTATTCCAGACACAGTGGGAAATTTCTAACAAATTAGACATTACTGAATGTGGAACCACAATTCTGCTCAAGTAATTTGCCCTCATTTCTGTGACTGATATTCCCAAGCAGGAGCATGCTTTATGGAAGTTTTAGTAGAATGTGCCCTTCCGTTTAAACATTTGAAACCACATTTTTACTTGCTTTTAATACTTCCAGTTTGTACAGGGTGGTGAGCTTGTGTTTGCCATGTTTGATTTAGTGGTTTTCAATAAATAATCAGTTTTATTAGTTATCTTTTTAACATGTTTTCTTTTTACACAGGGGCCCTGAGAGATTAATGTTTTTACAGAGTATCTATGAACTAAAAATCTAAGTTTATATGGCTCCTGGTAACTCTTACCTTGATACCTAGGAGTTACTTTGCTTTTAAATCTCTCTACTTCTCTCCAACCCTTTTCTACCATTAGCATCGCTTTCCTGATATGTGGTTCTCTCCCTTTCTATTGGATTATTTTGAATCACATTGGTTTATAGTCACAAAGCAAACATTTCTCAAAATCCCTTGCTATCATAAATACTTCGTTAATAAAACACATAAAATATTAAGAAGTAACTTGTGATTATTTAGACTTCCTGCCTTACTATTTATTTATTTATTTATTTTTTACTATTTGAAATATCAAACTCTGAGAGGAGAATTTTAATATCCTTCACTCTGTTGGTGGACTCATAAGTGTGTGCTGATCCTTTCAAGAGTATTTGATTTATATATTTTTATGCTAAAATATTTGATAATTTTTGACACTTGATATGAGTTGCACTGTGAGTATTAAAGATGCCAAGCATTAAGTGTTTTGACTTCATGAATTTCTGTTGGTTCTGAATTAGGGGATTGTTTACTGTTTTTTTAGCCATATATATTTGGTTAAGAATCATAGCATTTAGCATTATAAAGTGGACTTAGTTATATATTTTTATCTTTTCATAGTCTACATTTATCCGCATTTTATATTAAGATTGTGAATTATGATATTTTATTGTTTGTACTTGCCTAAAATACTTTGCCCATTATTTTACTATTATTCTTTATAGATCCCTTTTTTAATTTTATCTTTCATTTATACAGTTTAAAATTAAGGTTCATATGTGTATTTTCATGTGAACACATGCACATACACCAAATAGAGAATTTTTTTTTAATTATTTAAGATATTTGCATTTATTGATACTGCTAATGTGTTTGGTCTCTAGTGTCGTAAGGTATTATGAAATATTTAATATATCTCTCTGTGATTAATTTTGCAGATATATTTCTATATTTTCTTTTCATATTTAAGAATTTTTGTATTTCTGTTTTGAGTAGTCACCTTTCACTAGTATCTTTATCTACATTGTATAGATAAAAATAAAATTATTCTACTTCCTTCTTACTCTCTATCATAACATTTTTACCTCATAAATACCGGTCTTGGAAATCATTACTTTTTGCTAGAGGCCCAGTGCATGAAATTCATGCAGGGGGGATGGTGTGTGTCCCTCAGCCCAGCCTGCACCCTCTCCAATCTGGGACCATTCGGGGATGTCTGATTGCCGGTTTAGGCCCGATCCCTGCAGACATCCCTCTCACAGGTACATCATACAGCTATGCAAAAATATCTTTTTTGTATACTTATTCTATAAGCTTTTTTGTATTACTTTTTAAACTCCTTTTGTAAAAAACTAAAACACAATACACCTTAGCTTAGGCCTTTACAGGTTCTGGATCATCAATATCAATATCATCTACTTTCATATCTTATCCCAGTGGAAGGTATCAGGGGCAATGTTGGATTAATAACCAAAATATATAAAGTACTCATAAAACTCTGCAATCTGATTATCCAGGATTTCAAAAAATCCCTTTGCTGCTTCCACATCAGCACTACCAATCTCACCACTCACTTTCACATTCTTGAATTTTTACAGAACCCAAAGCTATCAGTAAATTCAAAGGCCAGCCTTTTTTCAACATGACAAAAAACTTTTTCTTTAGTCATGACCCTCAGATTGTTGAGAGGGATACACTTCTGTGTCTGGTTTTTTATCCAGGTCATTGGAAGTTTCTCTATGTCTGATATAGGTCCTTGATTTTTTGATAGTCTTGTTGCCTTCAGTGAATAAGATACTTTAACAGTTACCATTTAGTTCTTGTTCTTGAAGATTATAGCAACAGCAGGATGGGATGTGCCTGACTAGTGAACAATAACCATCACTGATTTTTCACCTTCATTATATTTAATCACTTTTAATTTCATTTCCAGGTCAATCACTCAATGTGGCCTTCTACTGACAACATTAACAGTGGGGCCATGATCATCAAAAATCATGAAATTAAATCAAGAACAAGATAAAATGGTGCAATCAAGAGATGCAATAAACAAAGATGTGTGAGGCTATTTCCAACATAACACTGCACACTGGTTTACAGCAGATAGTTTTTTTTATATATATAAGTAGGTACAATAGATTGTAAAATAATGATAAATATTATGGTATAGTAGAATCATAAAAAAGTAACAGCTTTTCATTATTATTAACAACTATTATGGACTGTATATAATTGTAGCAGTTACACTTTTATGTAATTTAGCACAGTAGGTTTGTTTACACAATCATCACCACAAACACAAGAATAATGCATTGCCCTACACAATCACAATAGCCATAACTTCACTAGGCAATAGGAATTTTCAGTTCCATTGTAATTTAATGGGACCACCTGCATATATGTAGCTCTTCATTGACTGAAATTTTAAGCTACTCATGACCGTACATCAAACTTAAAAGCTTTTGCATAAGCATGCAAATAAAACAATCAAGAAAATAAAATGGCAATCTACAAACTAGGAATAAATATTTGCAAACTATATTTTAGATAAGGGATTAATAACCAAAATATATAAAGTACTCATAAAACTCTATTATTTTATTTTGTAAAACAAACAATCCAATTGAAATAGAAGGGGACATATGTAATACTTTCAACAGTAAATATTTAATTAAAAAATAAAATATAACAAAATGGGCATAGAAACTAAATAGACACTTTTCCAAAGTAGGCATATACATGGGCAATAGGTACATGCAAAGATGCTCAACATCACTAATCATCAGGGAACAACAGAGAAAGGCAAATCAACACACAATGAGATATTACTTCACACTTGTTAGAATGACTATCATCAAGAAGAAAAGAGAGAACAAGTAGTGAGAGAATGTAGAGAAAAGTGTATTCCTGAACAATAATGATAGGAATGAAAATTGATACAACTACTATGAAAAACAATATGGAGGCTCTCCCAAGTTAAGACAAACAAACAAATAAAAAAGTCACTGTTAATGTTTGATATATCATCAAGGTTCTTTGAAACCAATTGAGTATTTTTTTTATTTTATTTTTTATTTTAAAGCAATTTTAACTATTTTAGGGTTTTATTTTTGATATTCGTATTTTTGTAAAAATCTAGAAAGTAAAGAGAATAATAATTTATTATTATTTGAGTGGCATAAAGTTCATTATAATTTACATTTATCATATGAGCTATTGGATCTTTTTATAAATCATAAGATATACTAACAGCTTTGATTATCTTTACTATATTTTGAAATATTTTGCTATTCCACTTTCTTAGAGAGTATTTAATAATTACACATAATTTGTCCCAACCATTCAAAAATATATTAAAATACTTAGAAAATGTGAAAAAATGGTGACTTCACCTAGGAAGTTGATACAGTTTTGAAGAAAACCACCAACATGACATAGACTTCAGTCTTCATGTTGCTAAAGCACTGAGTCATCTTTCAACTAGGTAAAAAGGAACTCTAAAGACACTATCTTTTTAGTTTCTTTTTTTTCACCTTTTATTGAACATAGCTGAATATGAAGTATTTTTTAAAATTGTCTGATTACAGTGGAAGGAGAAAAATATTAACATAGTGAGACACTTCAAAATTATTAGATAAATCAGATGATAAATGCAAAGAGATGGTGAGTGGCACTCTGCTAGAATGATAGTGGTCAAATTCATAGTATGAAAAACTCAGATAAATTCCTGAGTAGAAAATATGTCTATGAAAGTAACCAAAAAATGTATATGTATATATACATAGTCTGGGATGGGGGAGGGGCTGGATGAAGGGGGATTAAAGGGGGAAGGAATGGGGGACATCTATAATAATGTCAACAAAAATAAATAAATCTTGCTGTTCCTCCCAGGACTAACTAAAAATAAGTAACATAAAATAAAAAATAAACTAACTCATTCAGAGCATCATTCAACAGGAAGAATTTCATCTCACAAGATTATGCAATAAAAACCTAACAATCCTATATACTAAAAAGATATGGAACAGAATTCATTTGTATTTTATGATGTTTATGCACAAGCATTTACTTGATAAGATCATTAGTACATAAGCGCAAGAAATAAAAATAAATGGAAGGAAATAGATGATATGGATATGAGATTAGTGTTTCTGAATTCGAAAATGAAAATGTGTTGCAATGATGGATCAAATAAGAAAGTTGTGCTTGCTTCAACAAAATATGGAGCTATTAAATTTCTCAGAAGTTTGTATCTTGGTTCAAATATAAGAAGAACCTGAAGTAATGATAAGCATGAACCTGTTAGAGATGTACTTAAAATATAGAATCAGAATTTACTAGATGAATACTTTCCAGCTTCAGGAATAATAGTTGAAAAGCAGTTTGAGGCATTGTACATTTTATAGACATATACTTTCAAAATTGGAGGGAAAATAAAGATTAGTTATGTTTAAATTCTTACTAATATTTATAATGATATTTTTATAATAACTTAAATCTTAAGTTATTATGAAATGACTTAAAATAATAATAAAAATATTTTCTGGAACAGCTTGTGTAGCATTAATATTATTTCCCCCTAAAAATATTTGGAAGGATGGAAGGATTCACTAAGGAAGCCACGTGAACACAAATTTTATCTCTCCCCAGCTTTATTAATATACTGGAGGCCCGGCGCATAAAATTCATGCATGGGGTGGGGGGTGCTGTCCCTCAGCCCAGCACGCACCCTTCTTCAATCTGGGAACCCTAGAGGGATGTCCAACTGCCCATTTAAAGGTGCAGTTGGACATCCCTCTCAAAATCCAGGACTGCTGGCTCCCAATTGCTTGCCTGCCTGCCTTCCTGAGTTCCCCTAACCGCTTCTGCCTGCCAGCCTGATTGATGCCTAACTGCTCCCCTGCCAACCGAAATGATGCCTAACTGTCTCCCTGCCAGCCTGATTGACCCTAACTTCCCTCCCCTGCAGACCTGGGTATCCCCCAATTGCCCTTCCTTGCAGGCCCGGTCACCCCCAACTTCCCTCCTCTGCTGGCCTGATCACCCCTAACTGCCCTCCCTTGCAGGCCTGATCCCTCCCAAGTGCCCTCCCCTGTGGACCTGATCTCTCACAATTGTTCTCCCCTGCTGTTCTGATCCCTCCAACTCCCCTGCTGGCCTGATCGTCTCCCAACTGCTCTCCACTACATGCCTGGGTGTTCCCCATCTGCCCTTCCCTGCATGCCTTGTCACCCCCAACTTCCCCCTTCTGCCAGCCTAGTCCCTCCCAACTGCCCTCCCCTGCTGGCCATCTTGTGTCCAAATGGGGGCAGCCCTCTTTGACCACAAGGGGGCAGCCATCTTGTGTGTTGGAGTGATGGTCAATGTGCATATTACTCTTTTATTAGATAAGATAATTGATATATAACATTGTGTAAGTGCAAGGTGTACACTTAAATTATTTAATTAATACATTGCATAATGATTGCCAAAATCTTAGTTAACTGCTCAATTACCTCACATAATTTCATTTGTGTGGTGACAACATTTAAGGTCTACTTTCCAAGCAACTTTCAAATATATATTATTAATTATTAGGCACCATTTGTGCATTAGATTCCCAGAACTTAATCTTATAGCTGGAAATGTGTACTCTTTGACTAACCTCTCTCCATCCACTACCTCCGCCCCCAATTCCCCAGACCTTGGCAACCACGATTCTACTCCCTATCTCTATGAATTTAGTGAGTATTTTATATTCTGCATTTAAGTGAAATCATAGATTATTTGTGTTTCTCTGGGTGACATATCTTACATAGTATTATAAGGATTTTAGAGACAGGAGAAGTAGTTTTAGGGAAGGGGGTTCATGGGAGAGGAATGCATACTTGACTGGCAGAGACAACTCCAAGCTGCCAGATTGTTTATAAGAACATTTCAAGATAAGAGGAAGAAGAGAGGTCACTGGGTGAGCTTTGAAACTTTGAAACTGATACCATGCAGGGAAAAGGTGGAAAGCAGCCAATTCGAAAAGAATGGGTGACATAACATCAGGAAGGGTTTAATTATAAAATGTCATGGACAAAGAAGCTTTCAGCATTTATATACCTGTGGACAAAGAAACAAAGGACTGGTTTTTCCCCATTTTAGAAAAAGATAGAGGTTTTTCTCATATGGGACCCCTTCTCAGGGGGTTCCCATTTGGGACTACCACCCCAGAGGAGTTTGTATGTGATTCCACACATTTGCTTAAAATATTTTGGTCTGAGAATTTTATTCTTCAAATTTAAGAGGACAATACCCATGAGGAGAATCCAAGCCTGCTGTTCTAGATATAAGCATAATGCCCTCAAGATCCTTTCATGCTTTTCCAAATGGCAGGATTTTCTTTTTTTAATGGCTAAATAATAGTACTGTGTTTGTGTTTACATGAACACATAAAAAGTGGGATATATATCCTACTTTTTAATCCATTCATCTCTTGATAGATACTTAGATTATTTCCATATCATGGCTATTGTGAACAATGCTGCAATAAACATGAAATTGCAGGTTTCTGTTTGAGATAGTAATTTTTTTTTCTGCAGATATATACTCAGTAATGAAATTACTGTACATATGGTAGTTTTATTTTTATTTTTTGAGGAAACACCAGTTTACATCCTACCAACAGAACACAGTGATACCTTTTTCTCTACATCCTGCCTACAATAATCTCTAGTCTTTTTTATTATTATTATTATTTCTATTCATTGAATCTATTTGGGTGACATCTATATATATAAAAGCCCTAAGCGACCATTATGATGGAATGACTGGAACAACTGGAATGACCAGTCACTATGATGCACACTAACCACCTGAGAGCAGATGCTCAATGCAGGAGCTTCCCCCACCTGCAGGCCCCAATCACCAATGGGCCTGCTGGCCACCCTCCTGGACCCTCCCCATGGCCAGCAGGTCCCGATCACCTGATCGGGGCTGGGCCTCCAGGTTAGGACATGGAACCGAGGGTGGATGGTGGTGGATGTGGCCCCTTTCCCAAGGGGCTAAGGGGCCAGCTCCCTCCTCAGGGCCAGCGGCCAACTTCCTGGGTCCACCCCCCTCTTCCTCTCCCAGCCAGCAGGCCCCAGTTGGCCCACTGCCTGCCTGCAATGGGGGCAGTTGGCCCCACCCCCCAGATGGAAGGTCCTTTTTGCCCGATCGTGGCCAGGCTCTGGGCTGGGATGGTTAAAAAGGAGTGGGTAGTGGCAGACATGAGAGTTGAAGGAAGGAGGAGGGGAGAAGGCAGGGAGGCAGGGGACCACGTGGTGGTGGTGGTGATGCGCGGGTGGCGAGGGGGGAGACATGGGAAAGTGGGGAACCTGATGGCCCTGATTGCTGGCCATGCCTAGGGACTCCACAGAGGCAAGAATTTTGTGCATTGGGCCTCTAGTGGGAGGTGATAGCTCATTGTGGTTTTTATCTCTATTTCCTTGATAATTAGAGATGTGAAACATCTTTTTATCTACCTATTAGCCATATTTTTATGTCTTTATGTCTTTATATATATTAATATCCTCTGGCCATTTTAAATCATATTATTGGCTATTTACTTTCGAGTTGGATGAATGCCTTATAGATTTGGGATTATTAACCTCTATCCACATTTATGGTTTAAAAATATTTTCTCCCATTCTTTGTGTTGCCTTTTCATTTTGTTGATTGTTTCTTTTTTTTGTGTGTGTTAAATTGATTTTCACTTGGATTTCAGGGTGCTGCAAAAGAAGGGTTACAGTTGTTCATCTGGAAAATAATACAGTAATTAATAAATCATAATAATTGGATAAACTCTGTTTCATATACTCACAACTGTAAACCTTCTTTCACCCCACCCTGTAGTCTACTTGTTTATCTTTTGCTTTGTATTTATATTTTTTGTTGTCACATCCAATGCAAAGAAAAAAATATTTTCCCCTAAGTTTTCTTCTAGCAAGTTTATGATTTCTGTCTTACATTTAAGTCTCTAATCAATTTTGGGTTAAATTTTTATGAAAATTGTGAAGTAAGGGTCCAATTTCATTCATTTGCATGTGAATAACCAGTTTATTGAAAAGACTCTTCTTTATCCATCAAATATTCTTTGCTCTACTTTCAAATATTTGTTGATTGTACATACATGGGTTTATTTCTGGCCTTTGGATTGTTTTATTGGTCTATGTCTATTTTCATAATAATACAATACTGTTTTGATTACTATAGCCTTGTAATATAGTTTGAAATGATAAAGTCTGGTGCTTCTAGCAGTTTAGTTCATCTTTCTTAGGATTGCTTTAGTTTCAGGGACCTATTATGGTTCCACAAGAACTATAGGATTTGTTTTCTATTACTGTGAAAATGCTATTGGAACTTTGATAGGAACTGTAGTCAATCAATAGATGGCTTTGGGCAATATAAATATTTTAACAATATTATAATTAATGGACACAGTATATTTGTTTGTGGGTTTTTGTTGTTGTTGTTGTTGTTGTTTTCAATTTCTTTTATCAATGCTCTGTCCTTTATTTTAAAAACTGCAAACTGCCTCCTGGAAGTTGGGTTTTTTTCTTTCAGGGATCATTGACCTATGTTGCCTATTGTACAGTATATAAAAATACCCATCATCAACTATGAATGACATACAGTTGTTTTGGAAATTCAAGAGAAAAACTTAAATATTTTTGTTTTGATTACCAACTCTATGGTCAGAACGTGATAAAGTATCACATTTAATTGTACAAATAGGCTTCCTGTTTTTTCTTTTTATCAGCTTATTATTGTAATGAAATCATAAATTTGTATTAATTTAATATGTTAATATTATACACAGTCATTTTTATAATTTATTTTTCCCAATTTTTTAAAAAAATGAAAGCCTCTTAAATCTGTTTTATGTGTCCTTTAGATATGCTCCTATTAATCTTTGAAAGTCCTCTTGCTTTATAGCACAACAAAATTATAGTATATAATCTGAGTCTCTTCCCTTACTTACAATAAGTTATTTTTGTTTTGTTTCTCTGTATAGTTTTTCCTGAATATTTATTTGTATTTCTCTAGACCCAGGTGATTCTTTGTATAAGGCAGGAGAGGATTTTCTTTGTATTATTTGCTTCCTTAATTTGTCTCTTATTATGGTGTAGTTTTACTGTGGTCAGTTTAAAAACTGACATATTTTTATATTTTTTTCTGATCTTTTGTTTACTCTGATTTGGCCTCCTTAGCCAATTCTGTTTGTCCTGGGCTTGATTATTTCACTTACATGTAAACTTAAACTTGTGCTATTGTCTTTCTCCTGTTTGTTTTAAGGATATATACAATGAAAGGCTATCGTTTTCTGATTGATCTGAATGCATTTTGGAGAATTATAACATGAAGGTTAGATATTAGAATTTGGGTGGGCACCATAATGCTCTAAGGACTTCTGCATTTCTTTTTTTGTCAACTCTTTGAAATTACCTCCTGGGATTTTGTTCTATTCTGAGTTATGCTGAGTGCACTGCAATATGCCTCTAAAGCACTATTTTTACACCTCTCCTAATATTTGAAATATCATATATCACCTGTCTCCTCATGTTATATATTTATGTGTATATTAGGTTAAGTAGATTTAATAAAAAATGTTTTCTCCAAAAATAATTTATATCTAACATGTAATTTCTATTGTATTCAGCAGTTTAGTGCCACAAATTACTATACCACATAGGTTGGATAGTGTATTGACAATAATATATTTAAAATATAAAACCTAATTAAATGGTTTATAAATAGTGGCCTAATTGAGCAGACTCTGTTCTAAGACTCACTTAGAACTTCATGAGTTCATGCCAAAACTGGTTTGGCTCAGTGGATAGAGCATTGGCCTGTGGACTGAAAGGTCCCAGGTTCGATTCTGGTCAAGGGCATGTAACTTGGTTGTGGGCACATCCCTAGTGGGGGGTGTGCAGGAGACAGCTGATCAATGTTTCTCTCTCAATGATGTTTCTAGCTCTCTGTTCCTCTCCCTTCCTCTTTGTAAAAACTCAATAGAATATATATTTTTAAAAAGAACTTAGTGAGTTTTAAGATTTAAAAGCAACAGGAATCATCCCTCATAGAGATATCATAAGAAAGCCTTATTTTCTTTCCATTTGTAAAATTTATCTAACATTACTATTGAGGTCTTTTTGAAGATCCAAGTTATCTATGCAAAGTGTATTTTCCAACACTTAAAGGTATTAAATAGAAGTTAATAATTATCCTTATTATCTTCATGTACAATTGAACTATGCAGATGTATTTGACCATTTATATTTTCTCTATCTCAAGGGAATAGAATTAGAATGTACTTCATAACATAAAATTTACATTGAACTTATAACATTTAACTTTCAGAGCATCTACAGACATACCATGAAGCATTGTGTATTTTTAATATTATTTTCTTGAAAATTTTGCTATGCTTATGCTTTTGTGTCCACAAAATAAAAGGCAATTTTCTTTTCTAACAAATGAAAAAGTATTTTAAATATTCAAAGTAACTTTTCAAATACTATTGAAATAATGTTTTTTTAAATATAGAAAGTTTTAAAAGTACAAATAATAAAGTTTTCTTATAATTCTATTACACTGAAATAACAACTCCTAATATCAGACATTGTTTCCAATTTATCCTATAAACATCAGTGTCTTATAACAACATTGAATCATCCATCTTATATAAAAACTGCTGTTTGAAATTTTAACCTGCTATTTGGCTTCTGTAAATGCTTGCTTGCTTAGATAATAAGGACAATAAGACCAGTCCCACTTCTTTGTGTACATAAATACTTTATTCTAGAGATGAATCCAGAGAAACCCAGCACACAACTCAAAGTGGCACAATTTCTAGAATATGCTTAGTTTTAGACCAAATGATTCAAATAGTTTTTTTTAATCATTTCAAATATGTTTAGACTTTAAAAAAAATGATCATTAATCTAAATGCATCTGTGGTTATAAGGTAGAAGAGTGAAATAGAAGACATACAAGAGTGAAATGAAAAAAAATATTAGGTCTCTACTAATTTTGTTGACTTTAATTTTGTCTTTTTGGAGCTTATAAATTATTACAAACAGTGAAACTTCTAGTTAAAATTAGATCAAGTGTGGCAATGTAAATGTAATACTCTAGGATCTACTCTGATTTAACAAAAACTTATTGGAAAAGTAAAAAAAAAAAAAAAAATGTAACTCAGAAGTTCTCAAATATATGTTTGGACTTGTGCCCGAAACTTAACCTCCATTGTCACTTCTCTTTTCTTTCTCCAGATTTACACCCAATTGCTCTTTTCAGTGCGTCATCAATGCATCTGAGATGAGAATTAGGCTCATAATTTTCTGGTTTCTTTCATTTTTATTACATTATATTGGAGGGAGAGGGATATTACTTTAATGTTATATCTCACTAATGAAAGTTGACATGTCTGTTTTCCTCTTTTGTGTTCTGCTTCTCATTAAAAACTTGTTTTTTCTTAAAATATTGTTACCAACATTCATTTGTTCAGAAATAACTGAGATTTTATTTTCATTTTTATTTGCTCCATATTGACATAAACCTGTTTATTGACTTTATGCAATGTATTAAGAATATCTATACCAATCTTATGTATAAAAGGGTGATATTTTATAAAGGTCTGGCTCTTGATATATATGGTAAAGAAATATTTTCAAACAAATTAATGGTTAGTAATTATGTACCTCTTTTCTTTAGGAGAGAATGTTTAAATTTCATCAAGTGAAACATATTTTTGAAATACTGGATAAAATGAGATGCCTGAGAAAACGTTCTACAGTGTCATTCTTGGGAGTTCTTGTAATTTTTCTTCTATTTATGAATTTGTACATTGAAGATAGCTATGTTCTGGTAAGTTTTAGAGGTTGTTGGTTTGTTTGTTTGTTTGTTTAAAACAATGCCTAAATCACTAGACTTAGTTCATTAGTAAACTAACTTCAATTCCAAACTGTTAGAATAGCTTTATAACATCTATTATCTACTTGTTTATATTTTGTATTAACTTTATATTATCAACTTTATAATTGTTTTATGTTGCAGTGCTTTCTTTAGTGCTATATATATAGTGATTCAAAAATGTATATATAATTACAAATTAGTTAGCTATTATCACTGTGCTGAATTAATTTTATGTAAAACCATCTCAGTATTGGCACTTTAATTTGAAATATATACAACAAACAAAATTTGATTAATGACATTACACCTTATTCCACTATTTTCTGTATTGTTCAAATTAAAAAATCTCATTGTTTAATGATATTAATTATACTATGTTGCTAAGAAGTAATATTAGATTATAATAATAGAGGCCCAATGCATGAAATTCATTCACAGGCGTCCCTCAGTCCAACCTGCACCCTCTACAATCCAGGAGCTCTCAAGGGATGTCCTACTGATGGTTTAGGCCCACTTTCCGTGGTTTTCTGCTCTCTGCAGGGCCTAGGGGTTTCGCTGCAGCCATGGAGATGAAGCCCCCATGCCCTGCTGTCCCCTTTCTGCCTGCCACCGCCATGCGCCATGTGAAGGAAGCCCCAATGCCCTGCAGTGTGCTCTGTCTGCCAGGCCTGGGCGCTTCACCAACACTGACACACTAAAGAAGCCCCCATGCCCTGCTGTCCTGGCTCTGTCTGTGGGCCTGGGGGTGTTCCCTCCACCACCTCGCTAAGGAAGCCCCCAAGCCCTGCTGTCTGGGCTCTGTCTGCTGGTCCTGGGGCTTCCCTGCTGCAGCAGCGCTAAGGAAGCCCCCTAGCCCTGCTATCCATGCTCTGTCTGCCTTGTCTGGGGGTGGATCCAGCCCCACCGTTTGGTCCCCACGAACCCCCGTGGGGCTGATGGGCCCAGATGCTCAGATCCAGTGGAGTGGGAAGGCAGAATCCACCCCCTCCAGAAAACAGGCCTGGACACTCTAGCAGCAGGGCTAAGAGGACTGGGCACCGCCATCTTGTGGCTATGGGGGCTGCCATTTTGTCACAGAGTGATTGCTAATTTGCATATCACTCTTTTATTAGATAGGATGTGACACCTCATTTAGATTTTATAAAAAGTTAGTGTTCTATATATTTATATACACTAAAGAGTAATATAGAACCTCAAAAACTAAAAGTATTGATGTTAAGATATTCAGTAGTTTATAAAAGATAAATTAATACATAATATATAAATTAATTTTAAGTGTATTATGGAAATATTGAAAATGTTTGCTTCTGCCTAATAGTGAGAATTTAAATGGTTTTAATTATCACCTCACATCATGTGTGATGAGAATAACATGGACATTATTGCCGATTCACATTTTCTTTCTGAGTTAAGATATCTAGAAAAATCTTAATTTTTATATTATTATTCCTATTCACAAATTTCAGAGAAAAAGGGAGAGAGAGAGAGGGAGAAAGAGAGAGAGAGAGAGAGAGAGAGAGAGAGAGAGAGAGAGAGATCAATAATGACAGAAAAACATTCATTGGTTACTTCCTGCATGCCCCCTACTGAGAATCAAGCCCACAACCTGAGCCTGTGCCTTAGCTGGAATTAAACCTGGGACCACAGACCAACGCTCTATCCCCTGAACCAAACCATCTAGGGCCTGTTTACATATTTTAGAAAATCAAAACCTTTGGACACACAGAGGACTGAAAGTACACTGAAAAGTACTTCATGTAAGCACACTGAAAGATTGAATTAATCCTTAGCAAGAGATAATCTGAAAATATCCACAAAGGGTGTGTCCCCAAAAAATGTTTTATTTCATCAAATAAACATGATTTATTAACTATCTACTATATACTATTCAATATCCTATGAGGCAACCGTATGACCTTGGTATTGGATCTTCTGTAAAGTATTTTTGCTTCATTTCGCATTTTTCTTTAATGGCAAAATTCTGCCAGATTTCAATTTCTTGGCTCTACTAGGCCTTTTTCCTTGAAGTATAGGTCTTGATCTCTTGGACCCTTCATCCTATCGTTCACAGTCAGTTCACAATGGCTAAAATCACCACACACTAATACTAAAACTAAGCCTGATTTAGGTAAACTGAACACTGGAGAAACTTCTAATGGTTATTATTTTGGATTTTTTTTTAAAACCTGATTATTAGGTTTATGAGATTTAAGGACAATAGAACAAGGTTCATGTGATCCAGCATTTTTAACTAAAATTAAAGATTATAAATTAACCAGAGGAGCCCTTGATGAATTATTTAATTCTGTAATAAAAAGTTATTTATTGAATCTTTGTCTACAGGTAGAAGGGAATTACATCTTGTAAATCAAACACATGGTATTGGCAGGAGGCTTGTAGCCAATGATTTGCTGCATTTATGAGACACATTCAAGTGCAATTTTAATGTTTCACTTTAAAAAGACAAAAGGTCATTGTGTACATTTTTATAACATCTTTATATCTTTTTGGAATAAAACCTGTATAAATTCATAAAATTTAAATGCATAACGAGTAATAGACTATATATCCATAAGAAGATCAAATACTCAACCCTGTTTTGTAAATGTTCATATCTAAACATAGGTCCTAAGGTAAAAGGTCTGATTTAAGGATGTAGCTCTTAAAGATCACTTTCTCAATGGATTTTTCTCTAGTTATATTAAGCCTATAGCTATATAGTCAAGTTAGCAAATTAGCCCATATAGAGAAGAAATTACTTTTTATCTTTAAAACCTGAAATTATTCTTAACTATTAACTTGCAAAGGGAATTAAAATGATTTTTAAGTATAACCCCCCCCCAATATTGAAAGTTCAATGAAAGCATTTTTATTAGTTTCATTTTTCACTATTTACTAGGTGATATTCTCTTCCTAATTTATATTTTGAGCTACACTTTATCTCAGTTCTTAACATGTATACATATTTTAAACATTTTAAATCATTAATGTGAAATTATGTTAAAATTATTCTTCCAAAAATAATATCCTTAGAAAACTAGTCCTCTACTATAATATAATGCAGGTCTTTTTGCATGTGTTTTTTCACAGTTCTCCCTTTTGAACCTTTTATATGTGCTTATTTCATTTTCATAAAATTATCCGACTTGATTTTCTTTCTTGACTCCAAAATGCCACAATGTGTGTGATTTTCTAAGCTTAGGCATGAGTTAGTCTTCCTGCCTTTCTTATTTCAGGGAAAATAATAGTTATAATTTGGAGAAATTAGACGATTAGAAGTAGTAAGGTCTCTGGAGTTACTTAGCAACTTACACTCTGCTCTTTTTGCTGGAAAATGCATTGGTGGCCTGAAATGCTGGGCATATAACAGTTTGGTGTTTCGCTCACATATTAGGGCTATTAGTGCCTTTCAGCGGGAAAGGAAGCCACGCTCAGTATATGAGAGCCAAATAGTATCACAAGGCAAACTAAGTAGAAGAGACACAACATGCCCAATCAACCCCGCTTCTGGGCTGTGACCATCTTCAAAGCAGCCGATAGGATACATACCACTATTTAGCCTGTTGCTAGTCCACTGAATTCCATTCCCATCCAGAAAATGATTGTCATAAAGTTTTGTCTTATTCCTGAGAAATACACTATAGCTTAGTAGCTACAGAAAGAAGGTATCTAGGGAGATTCTTGCTGTTCAGGTATATGCCTCTAGAAAGGAGGCAACAAGGCTGACTCAGGTGCAAGTTGCATTATTTATTTATGCTGAAAAGTGCAAAGCTTAGTCTTAAGAATTTAATAAAGTTATTTTCTATACGTTCCATTTTTATTTCCTGTTATGTCCTTCCACCAGGATGAATGTATTTTATCTTATCACAGAAAAAAAAAAACACTGAATTTTTACATATTGAAGATAGAATTCTTAAAGAGATATTCAGTATCCTGCTCTTCCTTTAGAATGTGACATCACCTAAGAGCAGACTGGTACAATGAATTTAGTATTGTCACTACTGTAAGTTTCATAGCTTTATCTTCTAGATCTTATTGACTATGGGTACCATTACATTACTATTAAAGAAGTCGATGCTAAATTGAGTTCCAGTTGCTTTTTGGCAATTCAAATTTGTTTTTTTGTTTGTTTGTTTGTTTGTTTTTTTATTTTAATGATGTTCTAAACTGGAGTGGGGAACATTTTTTTTCCTGCCAAGGTCCATTTGGGTGCTTATAACTTCATTCGTAGGCCATACAAAATTATCAACTTAAACATCAGCCTGCTGTATTTGGTCAAATATTTAATTAACTCACCCTTGATGCCTTGGCAGAGCCAGACCAAATAATTTTTGAGCCTTATACGACCCATGGGTCATACGTTCTCACCTCTGTTTTATATGTTTTATAAGACAAAGATGGAAATATTTAAATGTAAAGAATTTTAAATCAAATTCAATGGAATTTTAATTAGTATATTTATAAGAAATTTATTATCCAAGCTTTAATTTTATATATTTTAAAAATATAACTTTATAATGGCAAACACATTATAAATTTTGTAATAGACTGAAGTATTTTTCTTTCTCAAAATTGTCAAGGCAATATAAAATATAGAAAGATAGTGTTAAACACCAAATATCAGTTCATAAACAGAACTGAATATACAGAAAATATCATCTGAATGAATCTTGGTTTAGCAAGAATCAAATTGAAAGCTCTTTCCTTGTCATTGTATAAGATTCTCAACTTTAATTAAAAAAAAAAAAATTCCAATCTGGCCATAGATTTAAAAGTTTGGTGGGTCACCTTTGCTATTGACATTTGATTTTTATACAAAATAGTAAATGATCTAATAAAGGTAAAATTTGTATTTTAACTCTTACTAATCTTTTAAAACAAAGTTTTAATGAATGTTTTTTTTTTTTTTTTTTACCACAGCCAATAATAGGAAAATTAAATTTATTTAATGCCTTCACTTTCTTTTTAATGACTTGCACATACCTGATGTTTTTTCTAATTAGGTTGCCCCCAAACATATTCCATGTGCTGTAAACTACATAGAAAAGCCAAGCAAGCTGTGATTTTGCTAATAATGTACTAGTATAGCCAATAGTCTTGATCAAGTGGTGATTACATAAAGTGAAATATACAATTGAACTTAAAGAAAACAGAAAAAAAGGAAGCTATCAATGGTAACAGGGTGTGTATTTTAGCCAAAATAGGAATATATTTTCTTACTTTAGACTGTTTGGCTCAGAATATAGAAGGTTAATATGATTCGAATGGGGAATTTAGTGGCAAGTTGTTTTGCATGAAACTGTAAAATTTATTAAACTCAAATTTTAAGATCCTGAAATCATTGTAAAGAATTTGAATTTTAACATGAAGGCAGTGAGAGTTTTCATGTAGGTATTTTTATCAAGATAGTGCCATTATTAATGCATGTTATAGAAAAGAAAATGTAACTGTAGTATAACTAGTAGAATAGGGTAGAGAGAGCCTGGAGCAGAGACTCTAGGTAGAAATCCAGGTGAGAAATCATAAGCTACAGAGGTGCCAGTAATTGAGATTTATATGGCATGCATATTTTGCATCCAGAGAAACTTTTTTAACCCATGACCATCTATGATTCATTTATCTCCTCTGCCTCTCTCTTGGCATCCAGGAAGGAGACAAACAGCTTATAAGGGAAACATCCACACACCAACTGAATTCAGAACGCTCTGTGCATACTTTCAAAGATTTATCCAATTTCTCAGGGGCCATCAATGTCACCTATCGCTACTTAGCTTCGACTCCTTTGCAAAGAAAGCGTAAGTATCCGTACACATTTAAATCAAGAATACATAAAATACTTTGTTTAAAAAAATGATGATTTGCTTCATTTGTATGATGATACAAGTTTATAGAATTTACTAACATAATACATTTTGGGGAAATTGTTCAATTTTTTCCTTAGAAATTACAATTACTCACTGATCCAATTCTATTAATTAAAAAAAAAAAATAGCACCTCACTGTAGAACCATGTAGAGAGACAAGGAAAAATCAAGCTATTTTATTTTATTTATTTATTTATTTATTTATTTATTTATTTATTTTACACCTTTTAATTTTTATTGTTAGTTTTTTGTTGAATTTATTGGGGTGGCATTGGTTCACAAAATCATACAGAATTCAAGGGTACAACTCAACAAAACACTGCACATGTGCCCAACATCCCAAGCAAAGTCTTTATTTTAAATTTTAAACACTGTTTTTAAGAAATAACTTTTTCCATATTGATATTCCCATATTTCAAACTTCAATGGTTTGATTTTATAATAGTAACTTGCCACTAGTTTTGAATTAGTGAAAATCATTGTATCTGTTTCCTAAGGAACTATCTAACAAATTACCACAAAGTCAATGGTTTAAATAAAACAAAAAAAATTTATTATCTCACAATTCTGGAGGCTTGTGGTAGCATAAACCCAATCCCTGCATTTACCTTCCGCTGGCCTTTTGTCTCTCTACAACCTCTGCTCTCCCTATAAGAACACTAGTCATTGAATTTAGAGACCATTCTAAATCCAATTTAAGTTCATCACAAGATCCTTAACTAATTACATTTGCAAAGATTCTACTTCTAAATATGGTCACACTCTGAGTTTTCATGTGGACATGAATTTTTGGAGGAAACTATTCAACTTACTAAGGGCAATTTGAATCCATGAAGTAATGTACTACATTTCACTGATTTCAAGATATCATGGATTACAGAGAGTATCATGGTCTAAACACTGTATCACTAAGAAAATATAAGTATCTGTTTTAATTGAAAGATGCTGCCCAGCAAGTGTGGCTCAGTGCTTGAGCATCGACCTATGAACCAGAAAATCATAGTTCAGGTCCCGGCAGGATACAGGCCTAGGTTGCAGAGGGGATCCCCCGGGTGGGGCATGCAGGAGCCAGCCAATCAATGACTTTCCCTCACCATTGATGTTTCTTTTTTCTTTTCTATTTTTTTTTTATCTTTATTGTTCAGATTATTACAGTTGTTTCTCGTTTTTCCCCCATAGCTCCCCTCCATCTGGTTCCCAACCAACCCCATGCCCTTACCCCCTCCGCCCCTCATCCTGTCCTCATCCATAAGTATATGATTTTTGTCCAGTTGCTTCCCACACCCCCCACACACCTTTCCCCCCAAAAATTGTTAGATCACTCCCTTTCTATACCCCTGATTCTATTATATTCACCAGATTATTCTGTTCGTCAGATTTTTTATTCACTTGATTTTTAGATTCACTTGTTGATAGATATGTATTTGTTGTTCATACTTTTTATCTTTATCTTTTCTTCTTTTTCCTCTTCTTAGAGAAAACCTATCAGCATTTCATATAATACTTGTTTGGCAGTAATGAACTTCTTTATCTTTTTCTTATCTATGAAGCTCTTTGTCTGACCTTCAATTCTGAATGATAGCTTTGCTGGGAAGAGTAATCTTGGTTGTAGGTTCTTGCTATTCATCACTTTGAATATTTATTGCCACTCCCTTCTGGCCTGCATAGATTCTGTTGAGAAATCAGCTGACAGTTGTATGGGTGCTCCCTTATAGATAACTGTTTTTTCTTGCTGCTTTTAATATTCTCTCTTTGTCTTTTCCTCTTGGCATTTTAATTATGTATCTTGGTGTGGTTCTCTTTGGATTCCTTTTGTTTGGGGTTCTCGGTGCTTCCTGGACTTATAATAAGTCTATTTCTTTCAAAGAACCACCATTCATATGCAAAAGCCTCTGGATACAGTGTGGATGGGGTGGAGTCTCAGGGCAGAGCAAACAGCAATGGTTTCCCGTCAGCCTTGCCCAAAGAGGTCCTTGGGTCTCATTGTCCCTCGGTAATCACTTCAAGCATCCATGAGAGAAAGCTGCCCTCAAATTCTGCCCGATGCCAGATAATCCAGTTTCTCCTTGTTTGAGTCTGGGTCCCCAGAGACTCACCCGGAACTGGAGTTCAGAGCAGTTGGGATCTTGTGTCCTCCTGCAGCTTAAAAAAGCCAGCCGTGTACTCATTTGCCAGCCTTCTCAATGTGTGCTTGCGCCTCTGTACCTCTGCAGCTCCTCTGA
Organism: Pipistrellus hanaki; assembly: GCF_964339955.1. Classification (NCBI taxonomy): domain Eukaryota; kingdom Metazoa; phylum Chordata; class Mammalia; order Chiroptera; family Vespertilionidae; genus Pipistrellus; species Pipistrellus hanaki. Next base: position 116,526,530 of record NC_140505.1, read on the forward strand.
GTCTCAGTGTGCTTTTCTCTTCCCTTTTAGTTGTAGAATTTCCTCTCAGCCAGCCTTCTAGTGGTTCTGGATGATGTCCCTTTTGTCTTTTAGTTGTAGTTTTGAAGTGGTTGTGTGAGGTGGCAAGTTCAGGTGTTTACCTATGCCTCCATCTTGGCTTCTCACCATTGATGTTTCTATTTCTTTATCCCTCTCCCTTCTCTCTTAAATCAATAAAAATATATTTTAAAAAATAATAAAATAATTGTAAGATGTCATCAATCATAACATGAAACCAGATTTTAAAGTATTTTTGTATGAAAAATGTGAACTTTAGATTAAATGAAATACAGTGATATCATGAACTTCTTAATAAGTTGTGTGGAGACCACAAAAATGTAGTCCCCTGTTCAGAAGTCTTTATACAAGTGAATTTGTGATCACTGGGTGATGAAATTGTAACTTAGATTTCTTTAGGTCTTTTGTTCATTCTACTATTTCAAATATCTACTGATCTTAAGCTTCTGTCCAATTGCATAAGACTTCCACTATTTGTGACCCACTATTTGTGATCTAATATTTGTTCAAATATTACTCATTTCCTTTTATCCATGCTAATTTTACTAATGTATATTGATACACATGTCAAATGCTTTATACTAAAGAGGCAATATAAAACAGAGAAATAAGGGCAAAACAGTTTGAATCAGTCCACTTACTAGGCATTCCACTTTATAAAGTTATCTAATCTTACTGTGATTTAGTTTTTTCAGCTATAAAGCAGGAATGATACACACAAAGCTATCCCAAAAGATTGTTAGGAATATTGAGATGCATATTTCTAGTAAAATGCATAGACTTCTGTCTTTTATGTAGAACATGTTCTTTAAGTATTGCCAATATTGAGCATTACTAAAGGCTGGTAGTTTTAATTTAATGGTACAGATAACATTGGATTTTCAGAAGTCGGGGTTATAAGTCAGGTATTTAAACAAAATGTATAAATCTCTCCTTCTCTGACAAATGAGCAAGAAAGATTTTTCTGAGAAGGGCTTTTTTCAATATTGTGTAAATTGCATTATGTAGGTGTCTGCATTAAAACAGTGATCTTGGTGAATGTAAACATTTTCCTATTTTCCAAGTGGCGATTCTGAAATTCTATTCAGTTCTCAATCATGGTGAAAATGAAAACTTCAAAAATAAAAATATTTCAATAGAAAGATAGATACCACTTCTCAGAGGCAAAACACCACTTCACCAGGTTTTATTTTATTCCTTAAAAATATCCAATTACTAATTTTAGATTTAATTATCTGGATAAAAATTTTTCCAGATAAAGTTAACATAAAATGCGTTTCAAAACAGTAATATTCATGTCTTAGAACAATGTGCCTTACATTTGAACTATAATGCAATTTTTCAAAATTAGCTTACACTATTGTTTGCATTTTAATTAACTCACTGGATAAATTGCAAATGAAAGTTTTGAAGTCCAATTATGAATTCTTCTGATGTAAGATAATTCTGTGATCAAAGAAAAATGAAAATATGTGTTCCATGAAAAATTTAAGTCGAAAGCATGAGTTACTCTTAATTTTCTTTTTTCATAATTTGAGATTAGTTTGTCACACTTAACTATGAGTTTCCTTCTTTTGTGTTTGTGTTATTTTTTAATAGTATAGGATATTACCTAAATATCTATATTCTCTTAGGGGTATAATGAAAACATTAAGCTACAAAACACTTTAAACCATATTTTTCATTTCATAAACAAATGTTTACAGCAAAGGGACTCATATCATTGTGCTGAAGATGCAATTTTCCATAGAAAATATCAATTGTGTGTAAACTACTATAGTTTTTTGTGTTTAGCATAATATTTTAATCAAAAAAAATGTTCTATACATAATCATTTACTAGGTTTACTTAATATAGTAGCAGGCCTAATGGGGAAATAACATTTTGTTTCTTTTTATATGTTACTCAAAACCTATTTTACATTTAATTTGTCATCCTTCTGCATTCTTTGCTTAGGGTTTCTTACAATTGGACTTTCATCAGTGAAACGAAAGAAAGGAAACTATTTACTTGAAACAATCAAGTCAATTTTCGAGCAGTCCAGCTATGAAGAGCTGAAGGAAATCTCAGTGGTGGTTCATCTGGCAGACTTTAATTCATCCTGGCGTGAGGTCATGGTCCAGGATATTACACAAAAATTTGCCCACCATATTATTGCAGGGAGATTAATAGTGATACATGCTCCAGAGGAATATTACCCGATCCTGGATGGCCTTAAAAGAAATTACAATGATCCAGAAGACAGAGTCAGATTTCGTTCCAAGCAAAATGTAGATTATGCTTTTCTGCTTAATTTTTGTGCCAATACATCAGACTACTATGTAATGCTTGAAGATGACGTCCGGTGTTCAAAAAATTTCTTAACTGCCATCAAGAAAGTCATTACATCCCTCGAAGGAACCTACTGGGTAACTCTTGAGTTTTCAAAGCTTGGTTACATTGGAAAACTTTATCATTCTCATGACCTCCCACGTTTGGCACATTTTTTATTAATGTTTTATCAAGAAATGCCTTGTGATTGGCTATTGACTCATTTTCGGGGTTTGCTGGCTCAGAAAAACGTGATCCGTTTCAAGCCATCTCTCTTTCAGCACATGGGTTATTATTCATCCTACAAAGGGACTGAGAACAAGCTGAAGGACGACGATTTTGAAGAGGAGTCATTTGACATCCCCGATAACCCTCCTGCGAGTTTGTACACCAACATGAATGTCTTCGAAAATTATGACGCCAGCAAGGCCTATAGCAGTGTCGATGAGTACTTTTGGGGGAAACCACCTTCCACAGGAGACACATTTGTGATTGTTTTTGAAAATCCAATTGTAATTAAAAAAATTAAAGTCAGTACTGGAACAGAAGATCGGCAGAATGACATCTTACATCACGGAGCCCTAGATGTTGGGGAAAATGTCATACTTCTCAAGCAAAGTAGACAATGTGATACTTACATAAGACTAGGGGAATTCAAAAATGGAAACTTTGAAATGTCAGATGTGAATAAAAAAATCCCATTTGATATAAAGTGTATAAGGATATACATTACCAAAACACAGAAAGAATGGCTGATTATTAGGAGTATTAGCATTTGGACTTCTTAGTCAATTAAGTCAACATGTCCAGTAACTGAAACAGGTCTTCCTGTTTCCTTTTCTTGTTACCTTCCTCTTTTGCTACCTTTGCTACATGGAGGTAAAGCAACAGATGGGATATTTTAAAAGAAAGGTCAGTCATCTTGGCAGTTGTGATTTACATATCATCATCATCATCATTTTACTTAAATATCCACTTGCATTTATTTCAACTTCTGAAGTTGAAATGCTTTCACTTATATTTTTAATGTTATCATGTCAATTTCAAAATTTCAACTGAATGTCAAAAAAGGTGGCATGAAGGGTGTAAAAAGAGAAAATGTGGTTTACTGGATGACAAGGCTTGAAAAATAGTTGCCAACTGTGCACATTTCCTCATAATTTTATAATTTATTATATCCATCAGATAGCTTTTATTAAGAATCTCTGTGAATATGCAGTTGGTTAGAATGATAATCTGCCCTTTTTTCTTGTATATTTGTTTTCATAGACTCTTGTGCATCTATGATGAATACCTCCTCATAAAAAATGATGTCTTTACAAGAGAATTTTGTGTGTAAATGGGGCAATAGAAAGAAAAAAGAAAACTACAAATCTATCTCCTGATTATACAAAAGGGAACATTGGTCATTGTATAAAAACACTTAATAGAGCACCTATTATCAGTAAATTTTCTAGTTTCCCTTTTGAAAAAAATAAATTAATACTTACGCCCAATATTTTCAAGTTACATCGGGTTTCTGCACTTAGTAGAAGAAATTAGAGAAGGCCTATAGTTAGTTCATTCCTATAAACGTTTTCAGTATATACAGAAAATTTTCAAAATTGATTTTATATGTTTTATATTAAAAGTTGTACAATTGGAATCATATACTTTTGGGGTGTTTAAATAAACATCTTATAAAGAAGAAAAGTAAGAAACATAGAAATCAGTTGCCTCTTCTACACTCAGAGTGAGTTCATAGCAAAGCCAGAGTGAGAGATTAGATATTCTGACATCCAGACAATGTCCTTCCCCTCATGTGGAGATTGGTCCTAACACTAGGTATGCTTTCTGTTCTCTGGTATACGTATATGTTATGCTACCTGGAAAAGTTGGTATTATTTTTCCATAAGTCCTATTACCGTTCTGTGGAGTAATCGTAAAGTGTCCTAAATGATACCATGTACCCAAATGGTAAGCAAACGATTGAATTTTGTTATAAGGATAATTGTGAGTACACCATTTGTCCATTAAAGCAATTCAGGACACCTTAGTGCATCTTAAAACATTGTTGTTGTTGTTTTTATAATATACTGAACTTGTCTCCTCCTTTCTATTTTTGACAAACAGCAAAGATGAAAATTGATAAAAATAAATGAAGAGTACTTTGTGTGTGGATATGTGTTTATGTGTGTGTGTGTATGTATGTATGTATGTGTGTGTGTGTATGTGAGATTAGACTTGTGATACTGAGAATGAAAGAGAAATTCTTCTTCCTTTCATTCTGAAACAAATTCCTTAGGACTCACTGGCATGCTAACAGCAAAATAATTAGGAATTATTCAGTCTATCTAAATTTAGTCTATCTAAATTGATTAAATGAAAAACTCAGATAAACTATTGGAAAATATTTTTCTTTAGTTGATAAAATAGATGTTTATTTTTTGCACCAATTTGCTATAGTGTTAAAAAAAATTAGCCTGTAAATATTAATTTCCTATAACATATCTAAGTCATAAAATCATAGAAAAGAAGAACACGGCCATAAGCTATTATCTTTACATTGATTTGGAGAATACTTGCCACATAAAGGTACTCTGTTTTCTTGGCTTGTCTTACCTGCTTTTATTAGCTTGTCTTACCTGCTTGTCTTGGATAGTTGTATAGTATTCTACAAATATATCAGAAATTATAAGAAGAACTGTGTACTGCACTTTCAGTGATAAAAGGTATATGACCAAGGCAGGTAATACCAAGATACAGGCAGACTCCATGAAGTGAGTTGCAAACATTTAAATTTCCTTCTGAGAGTGATTTAAAAGACCAGCCATCTACACCACCTTCAGAAAGTGCTTCAACAAAGATTGCTGAAGATAACAGTGAAATTGGATTTTTGCTAGAGAATTATAAATGCAAATGGAATCCAAAGAGGTTGTGTTTAATCTTAAGTTTGATCCTTTTATTACTGAAATCAGGTTTGAATTATCTGGCCAATCGCTAAAGATTGTCTCTATGTTTCTTTATAGGTCAACTGTAGGTCAGCGTTCTAAGGGAAAGCCTGACAAAGGAAGTTTCTCCATTAAAAATCATGGGGGGGCGGGGGGCGCAAATAACCTTTCTCTTTCAAAGAGAAAATCTGAGCCAACATTTTATACATAATTTAATATTTTATTTTCTATGTTTAAAAATTCTGAATGTGTCTCAGGCATAGAACAACAAGACAGTTATTAGGTTTAATTATATTCAACATGCTTTTAAGTAAGCGTTACGTGATCTCTCTCTTTGAAATAAGATTTTTTAAAAATACATTATTTTCTTTTTTATAAATATCCAATGAAAAGGACTAGAAACTGACATGAATAGTTATTTAATTGCTATGAAAATAAGATACAGGTTTCAGGAACAAATATAGTATATAATTCACATAATTTCTCAATTTGTACATTTAAAACTGACTAAAAGGCTTACTTACATTTAAAACTCTTCTCTTTAAGGGAAACATTTCAGCATTTATGGTCATCAAAGAAAAGCATCTTATAAAAGCATAATAAAAAAATGGAAATATGTATTTTTGGGAAATACTCATTTTATCAGCAAGAACAGGTATGGATATAAAAAGTGTTCATGCAAGCACTCCTGCATTCTCATTAAAAAAAAAAGCTATCACTGTGCAATTTATAAATTAGATATTTTCCAGGTATAAAAATATAATTTGAAAATCTGTGTGTCATTTAGAATCATCTCTGCATTACAGCCACACTTGTAAGACTAGGACATTTCACTTCTTACTGAGCCAGTATTCTCTGGGAATTTTTATAAAGCTCTCATGGGAAAACTATGCAATACAATAATGGTATATATAAAAAAACAAACATGTCACTCAACATTTGGCAGTTTGTCAACATGTGTTTAGAACATGGCACCCAGGATTAAAATTGAAAACATTATTCTTGCCGAAACCGGTTTGGCTCAGTGGTAGAGCATCCGTCTGCAGACTGAAAGATCAAGGGCATGTACCTGGGTTGCGGGCACATCCCCAGTAGGGGGTGTGCAAGAGGCAGCTGGTAGATGTTTCTCTCTCATCGACGTTTCTAGCTCTCTCTCTCCCTTCCTCTCTGTAAAAAATCAATAAAATATATATATATTTTTTAAAAGAAAACATTATTCTCAATGTCTTCTAACAATTAAAAATAATAGTCTAATTATCTTCTTTTTTCTTATCTATATATTAATTTAATGAAGTCTAAAATTACATTTATTTTAATCACCATACTACTAATAAAACCCATGCCAAACATTATGATATTAGTTAGTTATATGATCTATGTATACATGTTTGATTTTCGAAGGTTTCCTTTAATACTTAACATTAATTTTAAGATAATTTCTTTTTATATATATATATTTTACTAAGTTATTATTTTTGTACATATACCAATGCCCCCCCCCTCCCGTACATACCCTCCCTCCCCAGAGTTTTGTGTCCATTGGTTGTACTTATATGCATGTATACAAGTCCTTCAGTTGATCTCTTATCTCCCCCAGATCTCCCCAGCCTCCCCGCTGTAATTTGACAGTCTGCTTGTTGCTTTACTGTCTCTATATCTATCTTTTGTTTTTTCAGTTTATAATGTTCTTTATCATCCATAAATAAGTGAGGTCATGTGGTGTCTCTCTTTCATTGACTGGCTTGTTTCACTCAGCATGATGTGAATTTTAAGAGAATTTCATCTTGTTTCTCCTGACCCACGATCCCCATTTTTCAGCTCTTGATTCTGTCATTCACTATGTTAACATAGCTCCCCAGTTTCATGTGACCACAGCTTTGGTATCCTATACCTTTGTCTTCATAGGAGATACAATGGAAGAAGTAGGTAGACCTGAGTTTGAAGCACAGGTCCTCAATTACTAGCCTCTAGATATAACAAAGGTTATTTAGCCACTCTGAAACTCAATTCCCTCATCTGTGAAACTGGAATAATTTTACCTGTGTAGGCTTTTAGGGCTATACATGAGGTAAGCTCCACATCAATGCTACAATATGTTATGTATACATAAAAAGATATTGCCCTTTAAAATACAACCAGAGAACTCTATCCTGATCGAAAAAGTCATAAACTTTACTACCCATTGGAAATGTAATCCAGCCAATGTCTCCTCTTTTGTTCAAAAGAATGTCATGTAGCCTAGCCAGGAACTTAGGCTGATGCTCAGTAGATGTGAGAGAAACACATCTCTTGTTTGCCTCCTGCAGGAGCCCTGACCAGTCTGATTCATGGATCAGGGAACATGCCCTGGTTGTGGGCTTGATCCTCATTGTGGGGCGGGAAAGAGGCAGCCAGTCAATGATCCTCACTCAACATTGATATTTCTATCTCCCTTCCTCTCAAAAATCAATAAAAATATATTTTTAAAAAGAATGTAACATAGAATTATGGAAATGCCTTTCTAAATTAGAATATATTTTATTATTTGCATTTTATTACTCCAGAAATGTTACTATTATAAATATGAATTATATATATATATATATATATATATATATATATTATTGAATATATGAGAGAAAACCTTAGCATTACTATTTTATATATATATATATATATATATATATATATATATATATATATATAATTGATTTTTTTACAGAGAGAAAGGGAGAGGAAGAGGGAGTTAGAAACATCGATCAGCTGTCTCCTGCATGCCCCCTTCTGGAGGTGTGCCCACAACCAAGTTACATGCCCTTGACCTTAATCGAACCCGGGACCCTTCAGTCTGCAGGTCAACACTCTACTGAGCCTAACCGGTTTCAGCAGCATTACTGTTTTATCTTCTACACCTCAACTTATTCTTGCCTTTAGCTTTCTGGTTGTATTCCTCTCTTGGTTACATGTACTTGCTCAAATAGGTGACATCCTCTGAAAATCATATTTCATTAGGAAATCATATCTCTATTAAGTTCTTTAAATCCCTTAAAAGCTTACATGTGTGATAGAGGATCTCCTCTCTGAAAAGAGGATTCCTCATTTTAGAATTATAGGTTTATTTTTATTTTATTTGAATCCTTAACATTTTGGTTAAAACATGAGATGCACAGCATTTTTAGCCCTAAAGATATTAAGATAACAAAGTCACTGTTCCCAAAATTCTAGTCCCTTCAACTTCATCATCCTGTTGATGTTTACACTGATTTAAATACAGAGCAGAACTCACTTTATTTGCCCCTAAACTAGGCTGTTTTAATGTTCTATTTTGAACATTGAAATTGAAATGTAGGCTTGAGGCCCTAGCTGGTTTGGCTCAGTGGATAGAGCTTCAGCCTGAGGACAAAGGGTCCTGAGTTCCATTCTGGTCAGGAGCATTTATCTTAGTTGCAGGCTCCTTCCTGGCCCAGGCCCTGGTCAGGGCTCCTGCAGGAGGTAACCAAGAGATGTGTTTCTCTCACACTGATGTTTCTCTCTGTCTCTCCTCCACGCTCTCTAAAAAATCAATGGGAAGATATCCTAGGGTGAGGATTCACAAAACAAAAGAAAGAAGAGAAGAAAGAAAAAAATACAGATTTGAGGCCATTTTAAAAATAATTAGATCTGAACATTATTTTGAAAAAATACATATGTGAGACCAGAGTAGTTTTTTTTATTTTAAAAAATGCTTCAGATTCTGATTTTACTCTGTCTAGATAGTCTTTGTTAAGATTTACCCAAAAGTTAAATTCATTATGAGAGAGAATATGTAAATTGTATATGCTCATAGAAATATAATCACATTAAGACTATAACATGTTCAAATTTTGTCTTAAAAGAGGAAAAACAATATCTTAGCCATCTCTTCAAAATAGATGAATTAAAGACACAGTAGTACGATTCTTAATATTTTTGTCAGAAATTAATATTTCTATGAGGCATATACTCATTAAATTTAATATGCAGTATAGTATCACCTTATTTAATGGTTGTTTAAGGGTGAACAATGACAGTGAATAAATGAAATTCAGGAACTTAGTCTATACTTTCAATATAGCTTAAATTACAAAAGTCAATATAACCTATAATCATTCTGCTTAGTTCCAGATAAATACAATTTTATACAATGTATAAAAGTCATCAAAAATCAATATATATTATAATCAAAACAATGGAGATTGTTAGCACTTAAAATGGAAACCTATTTTTAAAATATTTAAAATATTTAATTTATGGTCAAAGGTCTGGAAGAGATGCAGGGAATTTTTCTCTCCTACCTTCTTTCTCACTTCATTGGTCCAATAAAATACCTGCACTTCTTCTCAGAAATATATAATAATCCCATTTTTAATCTCCCAGGTTTTAAACTCTATTGCTAGCCAGACATTTAAAAATACTTTATTAAAATTCATCTGAGGCAATTTTCTTATTGAATAATCTATTTGTTTTTTCTATGGTATGTCCCATGTCCCAACTATTTGAAAAAAAGCTCTTGATATACAAAGCTCTTGATATATATTACATGTATCTATTTCCCCATGAAACAGTTCACTTTTGTTTAACTATTTAACATGTGTTATTTTCTCATTATTATAGTTTTAAATATATTTTTTACACTTAAAAACATTATTTCACATTGTTTACTTTATCAGTAAGTGAGACTATATTTTCATCTAAAAAGTTAAAATAATGATCTTGATTTCTTTACCACTATCTTTTAAAGTAATCTCTTTTTTACTCTAGGTTAATTTATAATCAAACAATTGAGTGCTGTTGGTCATTATAAGACAAATGAGATAGTAATAACTGTGGGTAGAAGTTATTAACTACTATAAACTTCAGCTCACACTTTAACAATTAGTGCTTTTGAAAGGTATTGAGGGTTTACACCTTTCCGACTATTTGTATCAAAGTGGGTCTAATTTTTAATTATAATTACTTATCTAAAATAATTATTCTAAGTAAATGGAAAAATATAAGAATAGTTTCCTAGAAAGTCATGTCCTTGATATGTAAATTAGCCTAAGACAGTTATTTTAAAGAAAGCAAAATGATCTCTGCTAGTAAAATAAACAATATTTTCTCCCTAAGTAAACATATTTACAACCTTAACCTTATATAAAATTAAAATAAAGAAGTATTCTCATTTGAAGTAAATATCCAAATTAAAAAAAAAAAAGAATTCTATTAATACAGTTTTAACTTATATTTGCAACATTTCCAAAGTTCTGAATTATATGTAACTGGGCACAAAATGTTTTTTGTGTATGTGTGATATTTTCATCCACCATAAATTGGTCATCAATCACGACCTTCTTAATATTCTTAAAAATCACTTTGAAGAACCAATTACATTGAGAAAATATTTGGAAAATATTTTACTAATAATCCAGATTTTTGAAACTTAAGTGTGTATTTTAAATATTTATAATTTAATGGTTGGCGATATGCTTAGTTAAATCCATAAACCAAAGTATTTATACTCTTTAACTTACCGCTAATTTACAGAGTAAGCAAGAAACACTCAGAATATCCCTTTTAACATCAAAATATCTGTCAAATGAATGATAATAACAACTTACTGTTAATTTAACATGAACTACTGATGAGGTACTTATTTTAAATATTGTAGTAGGAGAGTTGGTTGAGCATTTAGGGAGTGCAAGAATCACAGCAGGATAAATGGTACATACATGAGCTGTGAGATTTCAAAAGACAAGCTTATTCAAAATTTGCCTTATACAAGTTGCTATCCTCCATTTCAGCATTACACATTAATATGGCTCAACTTGTTGGTCTATAATACTCCTCAAATTTTTTTTCTAATCAAAAATTTATTCTTGTGTTAAAAGACAATTTAGGAGAGGATCTAGAGCTTCTACTTACTTGCTCAAGTAGATTAATCTTATTCTTAAGGGAATCAGAATTCCTGATAAGTCTTGAAGCTCTATTTTGCTATGTCATTTTATTAAATGGATAAACTCTTTTCTGCCATGGTGAGCTACAAGATGTCTGAAATAATTTGGGAAATGATGAATCTGTGTTATGCATAGTCTATAAAACCAATAAAAATGTAAGTGCCCTTCTAGGTAAAGTAACCTAAACCCATTATCTTTGAAAGGTAAAAATATCATTTTAAAATATTTTTTACATATTTATCAATTAAGCAATTCAATTTAATGGAGATAATGTTATATATTATTCATCAACATATTACCAAGTCAGAAGGTGCTTAATAAGTTGTGATCTGATACACTTCTAAAAATAGCTGTCAAAATACTATTCATAGTGTCACTCTAATATTCATGTTTCATTTTCTAAGAAGAAAGTTATGTTTTAAAATTATTTTGATAATACATATTTATTATTACAGAAACTTTTATATTACTATTAATATAAATAATTTAGTGTATTATAGATATATATTTTTCACCTTTTTTTAAATTTTCATAAGTGAATTAAAAAATCATTGCAATGAAATTTACATATTGCTTTCACAATATAAGATTTTACAAGTACAATTTTACTTAAAACAAACAACAATTCTCGAGCCACTGCTTTCTTTTGTTTTAATTGCATAATTTATGTGATTGATTTAATTTTTAGTCACTAATGTTTCAGGAGTCATAGACATAGACCTTGTATCTAACATTCTTACTAAGTTAACAAACCAGTTCAATATGTTATGTCAACATTCTTGATTAATTGATTTATTGATCTGACCATATAAAATACAATGTTAAATATATATACTTTAAAATATATTTTTATTAATTTCAGAAAGGAAGGGAGAAGGGAGAGAGAGATAGAAACATCAATGATGAGAAAGAATCATTGACCTGCTGCCTTCTGCATGCCTCCTACTGAAAATTGAACCCATAACCCTGGGCATGTACCCTTCACAGGCTGATGCTCTTTCCACAAAGCCAAACTGGCTATGTGCAATGTAAAATATTAATCCATCTTATTTCAAAGCAATATAATAGCTGGATAACAAAAATACTAAGAATTTGGAATAGTCTAAGCACATTACATTTAATTAATTACATTACTGTTTTTTCATAATAGTGTATTCAGGACAAAAAATTATTCAAATGAATGTGCGTAAGGAAGTCAGTTATGTCCAGGTCGACTTTAAAATAAAAAGAAATATAATGTGGTGGTTTAGCTAGATTATGCTAATAGTTGACAGATTTTAAAGTAGTCTAGCCAAAACCGGTTTGGCTCAGTGGATAGAGCATCGGCCTGCTGACTGAAGGGTCCCAAGTTCAATTCTGGTCAAGGGCAGGTACCTTGGTTGCGGGCACATCCCCAGTAGGAAGTGTGCAGGAGGCAGCAGGTCGATGTTCCTCTCTCATCGATGTTTCTAGCTCTCTATTCCTCTCCCTTCCTCTCTGTAAAAAAATCAATAAAATGTATTTTTTAAAAATAAAATAAAGTAGTCTAGAAGGATTTTTAATTAATGTGTCTATGTTAATAATCATTTTAATGTCTTCCACTGACTTGATCCAGCCATTTAGTTATACTGACAAGAAATTATAAAAGAAATCTAATTTTGTCAAGTTTCTTTTTTATACAGTTGATTATGTTAGTGAGTTTACCAGGCGTTTCAAAACTTACCTTGATTTAATCCTTAATGAAATTGACTATCAATCTATTGAGGAGAAATAAAAATCAGACATTGGTCATTATACAAGCAAAACCCCTAGAAGGATTATTGAACTTTATCTCATTTAATGGTTTATTAGCATGAGCGATCTAGGAAAAAATATTCAGTTCCATCTATTGACACAATTAATGTTAACGAATTAATGATATTCCCTTAGAAATTATTTAAATAATATTAATAATTCATACTTAAAGGAGGATAAGAGAGGAGACCACAGAATGAGACTAAGTTATCTGGTTCCAAAGAAAAGGCATCTGAGCTGATAAGAAATGGAAACAAAACTAACAAGCCTTCACAAATTTACAGATCTGTTAGTTAGGCCTGGCATCCAGAACAGGGCTTAAGTGTAAATAGCATCTTCTGAGCAACTATGAAACGCAATGCCAAGACTTTGTGTTTATTTTATTATCTTATTTAATAAGTGGAGCAATATTATTAAATAAGGATATGATTAAACCTAACAGCATATGAGAAAATTTGGATTTAGTAACTCACCTGAGGTCATATCTATACTAATAAAAGTGTATTATGCTAATTAGTGTATTATGCTAATAAAAGTGTATTATGCTAATTAGACCAGACATCCGTCCTTCTGGACATCCTTCCAGATGAAGCCGCAGTGGCAGGGGCCAAATCAGAGCCCCTTGCATGAAATTAGCGCATTGGGCCTCTACTAATAATTAGCTATTCAGAGTGGCTTCTATCTCAGGTCTGTGTAATTCAAAAGTCCATAACCCTAACCACTATTGCATATCACTTCCCAATTATAATAAGTTCACTGACAATGCATTTGTCTATAAATTATTTATCTAGATGATGTAACAATATTTTCTGGATAAATAAGATATTATTATGTCAAAAATAATGTTAAAAGTCTAAAATAATTCATATAACTAGAAGTTCCTTCATGTAAATACTTTTTTTAAAAAATTAGTAAATATAAACATCTAAGACACTCAATCTTACCATTCATTTCACTAAACTAATTACAACCTCAAAGTCTAAGGTATATTTTTCTAATTTTTAGATATTTAAGAAATAAAACTCCTGGATTCTAAGTACATTAAATAGGACTCCAAAAGTTATAAATTTGAATTAATGCATTATATTACGACTCCAGCCTCAAACCTGCCAAATTGGTAGTTTGGCAATATGCGCAAAATATGTATTTTGGTTGATTATTTGAATTTTTACAAATTTTCAGCTAATCCAGTGGTAAAATAACAACAAACTTTAAAGTTACATTTATCAGTTTATAGATTACATGTACTGAGTGCTTAGTATGTATTAGGTATTCTAATGGCTACTTCCAGTACCCATAAAAATAGTGGTTAACACAATTCAAAATGTAAAAGCATCATGTGGATAATTTACTGAATTCAGATTACTGGATTCTTTTTTCTGTTGTTATGTTAATCCTCACCTGAGAATAGTTTTTCATTGATTTTTAGGGAGAGTGAGAGAGGGAAAGACAGAGATAAATATCAATGTGAGAGAAACACATAGATTGCTTGCCTCCTGTAGGAGCTCTGACCATGTCCTGGGCCGGGGTGGAGCCTACAACCAAGGAACTTGTCCTTGGCCCCTTGAATGGAAAGGAACCTGGGACCCTTTGGTCTGCAGACTGATACTCCCTCCACTGAGCCAAACCGGCTAGAGCAAGACTACTGGATTCTTACCAATAGTTTGGGGATGGGTCTAGAAATTGCAATTGTTTATGTATTCTAGTTGACATTCATGCAGGTGGTTCATGAACTCCTTCTTAAAACACTAAATTAAATTCTTACAACTTTCAAGTAGTCATAACTATTTTTCTTCACAGATGAGATATCTCAGGGTTACAGTTAAATAGTTTGCTCAAGGTCACACAGTAGAGATGGGTCAAAACTCTGACTTTGTTAATGAAATTCTAAGTTCCTCTGAACATTATCATTCTTTACTCAAATATACTTAAATTAGTAGTTTTTTTGTTTTTGTTTTTTTAGTTTTTTAACTCTGCTTGTTAACATCACCAGAGAAGCATTTACCATTCCTAAACTCCATTCTCAGAGTCTAGCATAAGTGCTCTGGAATTTCCAGGAATCAGTATTTATTTTTTTTGTTCCTAAGTGATTCCAGTGTGCAACAGACTGGGAAATACTGTGCATTTGAGAATTATTGTACAACAGTGAAATTCCACTTCTGATTTATCCAAGTTGCAAAGGCCACAGATTAGGAGACAAGATGGAGGATGTAGAGTTTTCTTTGCTGTTCCTTGTACTTTGTATATATTATATATATATAATATATATAATAGTATTTCAATACTATTATGGTTGGACTGAGAAAAATGATAACTTCAGCCAACTTCCTATACCTGAGTTTATAGATGTCACCACACAAGTCTTCCTTTTGAATATAGGATTCTAGTTTGGGGAAAACTGCAAGTAATCATTTTACAAATGGGCCTTGGCATATACATTTTATTAGTTATAAATTAGGAGTCTTCATTTTAATACTCAACATCTAATGGTGCCATCGTTTTTGTTTGTTAAAAATACAAGAATGTAAATAGCAATGGTTTTCAACCCACTGCTGCCATGAGCTGAATTACCCTCTTTGCTCTATAAAGTTAAGAAAACTTATTTAAGATAAAGTAAGAAAAATTAAACTTTGTTTCAACTTTTCCATAATAGGTTTTTTAAAAAAAATTATCTAAATGTCAATATATATGTATTTTATCATGCAGTTATAGTCCAAATTATGTAAATCTCTAGTGTCCTTGTTTTAGTGTTTTTGCTCCAGAAACTGGATACTTTAAAGTGTATTTGTCAAGTTTTCAAAATTTGGTTAACAGACAGAGAACACACTGAGTTGCTCTTAGTGCTTAGAGAGTTTGAGGTTAAACGATGTATAGTAATACAGAGAAATTGCAGTGTTTATTTGCATACCTATAAAGTGTCAGAAATCTTAGTGATGAGTATTTGAGTCAAAAAGAGCAAAGGCAATAAACACAATAAATTATGTTCACCTACATGCAGACGTATGTTAGCATATAAATTCACACATTGTTCTAAAGAGCCCCCTACATCAAGTCCAACTAAGAAAAACATGTTTATCTCATTAAATTCATTAAAAGATGAATAAAAACGGATCATGCTGTAGCTGGGTGAGTAAGATGGTGGAAGCATCCTCCCGTGCACTGAAAGGCACATACCCAGGGTATGGGTGCAGTCTTCTGTTGGGGAATTTATCTGTCTGTCTGTCCGTCTGTCTGTCTGTCTGTCTATCTCAGCGTTTTTCAACCGCTGTTCCGCGGCACACTAGTGATGTTGCCTGGTGTGCCGTAGGTGCAGACAAGACAAGAATTTTATAATTTTTCACTATTTTGTTTACTTAATATTTCATAATAAAGTAATTATAAAATACTTTTCTTTGTGTTTATTTGATTCCTATTCAAGAGAATTACTTTATATATAGTCAATGTAGGCACAGAGTTAAATCTTTGAACATTTTCTAATGGTGGTGTGCCTCGTGATTTTTTTCATGAAACAAGTGTGCCTTTGCCCAAAAGAGGTTGAAAAACACTGCTCTATCTATCTATCTTTCTATCTATCATCTATCATCATATCTCCTCCCTTTCCTCACTCTCTAAAAATTGAACTGGTTACTTACTTTTTATGAGACCAATAAATCTATTCACATATTGATCTTTTGTCTTATTCCAATATGTAATTTCTTCTGTACAGAGTCTCTAGCTAAAATTAAGTATTTTTTCTTTACATATGTGATGACATCATAAATAATATTTTTTAGGTCAATTTTTATGTTGGACTCACATGATTTTTAGATTTGATATACATAAAAGTTTTAGGAATACTAATTTGTATTATTTGCAACTTGCAAACATTACTGAAAATGTATGATATTAAGCTTGAATTTATAAATTTTATATATTTCTCATAGTTATTTGATTTCTTGTAGATTTCCTACAGTTATTTATTAGTCTCAACATAGCCAATTTTATTTCTAAATGTTTTATTGGTTAATATAAAAGCAATTACATTTTCTTCTAAGATGAAATAAAACTTGTTATTTTCAAACAACATTTAAATCAAAGGATGTAGCCCTACCCGGTTTGGCTCAGTGGATAGAGTGTCAGCCTGCAGACTAAAGGGTCACAGGTTCAATTCAGGTCAAGGGACCATGCTAGGGTTGTGGACTTGATCCACAGTAGAGGACGAGTCCCCTCTTCCTTCCTCCCTGAAATTAATACAAATATATATATTTTTTTAAATAAAAATAAATCAAAGGATTTATTGTTGAATACTTCAGTTTAATGGATTATGAACCTGAAATGCCAGAAGGTTTAATCAATGTTTTCAAAATTTTGTTACTAGTTAATATTAAAGAAAAAAAAAATCAATGTTTCTTCAGGATCTATTGCTCTATCATTCATTAAGTTTGCAGATTCAATAATATTATTCATTTAAAGAAGTAAAATTAGAAATTACTATGTTTGGTTATGCGGTTAAGGTGCACAGTAGAATTAAAAAGTTGGGTTTAATAGTTTCAGTAACAAATAATAAAAATAGTATTTTTATTAAGTAGTCTTTTGTACTTATGCAATCCCAGAAGTTTCAAACTAGGTATATGTTAAGTGATAGTTAATGACAGATGATGATGAAGGTAAGTAGATAGACAGATAATAGATAGATAGATGATAGATAGATAGATAGGTAGATAGATAGATGAAAGTCAGTTTGAAAAAGAAAACTGCAGTTCCATCTACAAGCTTAGAAAAAAAACAAAAACAAAAACAAAACAGAAAATGAGAGAATGTGACCAAATTATAGAGGAGAAAAATAAGAGTGGATATTTAGAAATAGTTTTCAAATTAACAATTAAATTTTAAGATATATTTTTTATTCTACCATGATATTATAGTTGTTTCAATTTTTTGATAATATAAAAATAAATGTCTTATAATTTTGAATGAAATCATCTACACTAATAAAAGAGAAATATGCAAATTGATTATACCTCCGCTCCGGGCCTATAGGAGTCGGAGAAGTTGGGTGCCAGCGCCTGAGACTGGCTGTGGCCCACGACGCAGTCCCAGGCACCAGTTCCTGCAGCTGGCTGTGGCCGGGGAGACAGAAAAGCCGCCCACCCCGTGGTCCCAGGTGCCAGCACTTGCAGCTACAGCCCAGGTGAAGCCACCTACCCACCACCCCCTGCAGCTGCAGCCAGCCCAGGTGACAATGACTGACCAGAGGGAGGGAAGCCCAGATCCCGGGTGCCTGGGGTCAACCGGAGGAGGGAATCCTGGGCCCTGGGTGTGGGGCCGAGGCAGAGGTGGTTAGGGGCAATCAAGCTAGAAGGGGAGCAGTTAGAGACAATCAAGCTGCCAGGCAGAAGCAGTTAGGGGAAATCAGGGAGGCAGGCAAGCAGTTAGGAGCCAGCAGTTCTGGATTGTGAGAGGGATATCTGAGTTCCCATTATCCCCAGAGGGGTCCCAGATTGGAGAGGGTACAGGCCAGGCTGAGGGACACCCTTTTTCACTCCCCACGCATAAATTTTGTGCACCGGGCCACTAGTAGATAATAAAAGCATAACACACAAATTTTTGATAATAGGGAAATTGTGCACTGATATTTTCAATTGTTCTATACAATTAAATGTTATTAATTTGCCACTGTTTAGTGAATGCCCTCTGTGTTTTAGGCATGTCCCTTTCTTACCATAGCCTTATAAGTAAGTTTTATCCACCTTTATGAAATATAGATATTATATTTAAAAATCTGTCTATTTTAAAAGGCAGGAAAAATTCAGATAATTTAAAAGGTGATTAATTTAATACTCTTAAATCTGTATATTTTCCATGAACCATAGGTCAAACAACCAGACAAAATTTGTCAATTTTAAGTGAATTTAAGTTAAGACATAGCTGAACATTTTAATTGTTCAGAATATAGGACAAGCACTGTTTCAAATGTAAGCTTTCACTTCATGAAAGTCACATTTGTTCACAATTCCTTCTCTGAATTTCAGTATGGTTCTAGTCCACCTGTTCAGTCTCCTCTTTCCAAGTTTGTGATTCTTATAATAGTAAAAAGGGAAAAACGGATTTAAAAGCAATATGATTAATTTGGCAAAGTTGAACGAAGAGGAAGGCAGGGGAAAATGTAGGTAGACAAAGTGGTCTCCTGAAATAATGTCAACATTAGAAGAAGTTAATAAAGCCCTATCAGGTTTTGCTCAGCAGATAGAGTGTCAGCCTGTGGACCTAACAGTCCCAAGTTCGATTCTGGGCAAGGGCATGTACCTCAGTTTCAGGCTCCTCCCTGGTCTACCAATCAATGCGTTTCTCTCACATTAATGTTTCTCTCTCTGTCTTTTCCTCTTTCTTCCACTCTAAAAATCAATGGAAAAATATCCTCTTGTAAGGATTAACAAAAAAATAAAAATAAAATAAAACGTTAATAAAGAAATAATTAACTTTGAAATATAAATAAAAACAATATAAAAATCATTTCTCAACATTCATCAACTTTTTTAAAAAATATATTTTTTATTGATTTCATAGAAGAAGGGAGAGGAAGAGGAAGATAGAAACATCAGTGATGAGAGAGAATCATTGGTCACCTGCCTCCTGCATTCCCCCCTCCTGAGGATCAAGCCCACAACCTGGGCCTGTGCCCTGGACAGAAATGGAACCTGGGGACCTTCAGTCCGCAGGCCAACGCTCTATTCACTGAGCCAAACCAGCTGGGGAAACATCTCTTTTTATTGAAAGAAAATATGTCTACAAGGTTAATGCACATTTCATGAGCTTTCTCCCTAAATACCAGGAAGGATTCATAACCTGCACATTTGACAGAGAATAAAAGTGCAAGCTCTACATAATAATTCAAATATGATCAGTAATAATTTATTTTCATTTCTCAAGGGCTGTCTGTAGTTTCACTCTCTTACCCAAAAAAGCAAATATAATAATAGGCATTTCAGGCATCAACCCTAAGAAGGGTTATCAATTAGAGGATGAACGACTTTTCAAAACATACATTACCTACATGGCAACTAATTCTCCTTATTCACCTAACTGATCTGTAGGTGGGAAAAATTATTGCTGCTGATAATTGTTCTCATTTACCATAGAAGTGTCAGAGGAAACAGCAGGAGAAAGCTTAAAACTGAGCTATGATATGGGGAGAAAATTGTAGTTTTAGAAGAACTGTGGTTTTTCTGTTCCCGTTTTTCAGATAAGAATATATTACCTTTCATAAATAGTTAAAGTTTTTATCAGTAAATATATTTTCCCTAATCTAGTCAGTTGCCTTCACCTAGATTCCTTTGTGGTTAAAGTATAATTTATCCATTTATTCAGGATAACTGTCAAGTCTTTATTTATTTATTTTGTTCATTTTACTATTTGTATGATTTAACACATTTTTATTTCATATTTTCCTCCCAGTACCCACTTACATATAAAAGCAAAGTTTTCCCTGTCATTTTAAAGACATGATCTGAATTGCATTATCTATAACATTAAACAACTTTAGACCTTGGTAATAGCTATCATATATATATATATATATATATATATATATATATATATATATATGATAGCTATTATATATATAGTGTAATACGCTAATTAGACCAGATGTCCTTCTGGACAACCTTACAGATGAAGCTGAGGCTGCGAGGGAAGGCCGGGTCCCAGGTGCCAGAGGGAACCCTGGGTCCTAGGTGCCAGCAGGAAGCTGGTGCCAGCAGCCTGAGGAAGAAAGGCCTTCTGCTCCAGAATTTTGAGCATCAGGCCTATGTATATTTGATTTCAGAGAGGATGGAAGTGGGAGAAAGAGATAGAAACATCAATGATGAGAGAGAATCATTGATCAGCTGCCTCCTGCATTCCCCACAATGGAGATCAAGCCCACAACCCAAGCATGTTCCTGACTGGGGATCAAACCATGACCTCCTGTTTTATAGATAAACTAGAGGCCTGGTGCATAGATTCGTGCACTGGGGGGTGTCCCTCAGGCTGGTCTGAGGGGATTGGGCTGAAACCAGCTCTCCAATATCCCCTGAGGGGGGTCTCAGGTTGTGAGAGATTGCAGGCCAGGCCAAGGGACCTCACCAGTGCACAACTGGGGCCAGGGAGTGACTGCAGAAGGGCTCCAGTGAGTGTCTGGCTCATCTCACCCAGTCTTGATCGGCAAGCTAACCTACTGTTGGAGCATCTGCCCTCTGGTGTTCAGTGCACATCATACCTACTGATCCAGTGGTTGCTTAGGCATTTATATATATATAGATGCTCAACCACTGAGTCACAAAGGCCAAGCAATTCAAATTTTTTTGATGGACATTGTTTTATTGCTAACTAGATTCTGAAAACATATCAGTACTGATAGCTACTGATAATCTCTTGCTCTGGCAAACAAGCATTTGTTCAGAATCAAATTTTTGAGGTCTTTGATTTGATGCTACGATTCAAGATAAAGCCAAGCATAGTCTTATGTGGATCTTTAAAGTTCTTAAACTTATAACAAACTTCATGTGTGCATGTGTGTGGGCATGTGGTGTGTGTGTGTGTGTGTGTGTGTGTGTGTGTGTGTGTGTGCTTACGTTTTTCTGAATAGAATGTCTGTGCTTTCATCACATTATCAGAAGTTTCAGGACTCCAAAATGGTTAAGAACCACAACTATACATGAGTCATGCTACAAGAATATTTTCTTACACAAACATGCATTTATTCCATATACAGAAACCATGTAACAATCTGTAATTTTCAAACAACTATGAGAAATCAAAAATCTAATCTTACAATTCTTCCACTTTAAAATTTTAGAATTTAATTTTGGAACAACCTCCAAAAACTGTTTGAAAGCACATAAATAATTACATTAACAAAAGTTGTCCATACCCAAGAAAGCAAAACTATTTCTAGTGGCTATACAAAATAAAAAAATATGTTAATTTCTTTTTCTTCCTTCCTTCCTTCCTTCCTTCCTTCCTTCCTTCCTTCCTTCCTTCCTTTCTTTCTTTCTTTCTTTCTTTCTTTCTTTCTAATCTTTAACCAAGAATATTTTTCTATCAATATTTAAAGAGTGATAGGGAGAGGGCGAAACAGTCTGAGAGAGACACATCCATTGGTTGCTTCCCCCACTCGCCATGACCTGGGACTAGAATGGAGCCTGTAACCAAGGTACATGCCCTTGATCAGAAATGAACCTGGGACCCTTCATTCCCAGAACCAACATTCTATCCACTGAGCTAAACTGGCTAGGGCAATACTTGGCTTTTATGCAAGGTTTCTGTGAACAAATAAGTTAAAAAATAAAAAGCTTACTTAACAAATACCCGACAATGTTAGCATAGCAGCTAAATATTTTGATTTAATTACTTGGATAATTGCAGGTTATATATTTTTAGTCAATTGAGGGAAAATAAACGTTTTTTATAATGGATTAAATTATTTCATTTTTATAAAGAAATAAAGTATATTGGAATTAACATATTAATCAAATTTTACCCTATGTAAAATACAGTTGATGGCTCAGGAATATGAATGAGTCACAAGTGCAACTTATAACTTATTACAAATGGAATATATTTACACAATCTATTATCTTTCACTACACTACTGTTTTTTTTAAATGTTTTTATTAATTTCAGAGAGGAAGGAAAAGGGGGAGAGAGACAGAAACATCAATGATGAGAGAGAAGCATTGGTAGGCTGCCTCCTGCATGCTCCCACTGGGAATAGAGTCTGCAACCTGAGCATGTGCCCTTGACCAGAATCTAGCCTAGGACTCTTCAGTTCGCAGGTCTGTGTTCTGTCCTCTGAGCCAAACCCGCCAGGGCAATACTTCTTTTTTTAATCACTTAATCTGGTCATTATTTATTTGACAAACGTAATTTGTAAAATAGGTTTAATAGTACACAATGTTGAATTTTTGTAAGCTTAGGAAAAGAAATAGTCAATATTTAATTATTGTGATTAAATCATTACCTAAACAATATCATAATGCAATTTTACTTCATTGAACTTTGAAAATTGTTTAGATTATTTAAACCATTGGTTTAAAAATGACACATTTTAATTAAAATAGTCAAAGCTGTGCTATCTTAAGTTCAGATGCTGATTTTGTTCTGCAGATCTCAAAAGCAAAAGTTATGGTGGGTATATAGACCAGGAAATGTATGATGCTACTACAGGTAGGAAAGTATTTGGCACTTGTCTTTGAACAGGCTACATTACTATACTAACTACAAAACATCTTCAACATTCTCTTTGATACACACCAGCTGGGCCATATCAAGCTCATTGATTTTAAAACTTAATCTTTCCCATCAAGGTTGGCTAACTCTTTTTACATTTTATCTCCAGTGACAATGCTAGGTTTAGGTTCCTGGCACCTTGGTTGTGGGCACATCCCCATTAGAGGGTGTGCAGGAGGCAGCTGATCGATAATTCTCTCTAATCAATGTTTCTAAATCTCTATTCCTCTATCTTCCTCTCTATAAAAAAATCCCAGGTAGGGGGTGTGCAGGAGGCAGCTGATCAACGATTCTCTCTAATCAATGTCTCTAACTCTCTATTCCTCTTTGTAAAAAATTAACAAAATATATTTTTTTAAATGTCAAAAAAAAAAAAGAAAAAAAACTTAATCTTTCCCAAATAACTCTATTTTTGGAGAACTTTTATAAATTATAGTTTTAAAAGTTTCTAAGGGAACTTTAAATATATCCAACTGTTGTGTTTTCCACATATCTCATTCAAGTATACAAAAAGAGTGAATAAAAGGAGACATAGCTCGCAGTCTTATTACTCTGTTTTGGTGATGGGAATGCTTTTGACAGGAGGTAATCAATTCTTAGCTCATGAGCTCTATCATCTCAAAATAATTTTAAGATCCTAATGAACTCATGGGACTTCAAATTATATTTATTACTTCTAATCCAAGCCTCCCAATTGCATTAAACCACTTTTTTAGGGTCAATGGAAAGTATATATCAATTTGTCAATATTTAATATGAAGTGGAAATTCTCACATAAGTAAGTCAGGGAAAAAACAAAACAAAACAAAAAAACAAGAAAATAGGAAAACATGTTTTGTTGTTTTCTTTAATTGTTCATATTTTAATCTGGCATAGAAATTTCCTTAGGATAAAGTTTGTATGGAGACAAGCACATAAAATATTCTTGAGATATTAAGATATAAAATAAAATAACATGGAAGAAATTGTTTATTATAAAATATAAAATAAAATAAAAAATATATAGGTTTGGCTCAGTGGCTAGAGCATCGGCCTGCAGACTCAAAGGTCCCAGGTTCATCTCCAATCAAGGGCATGTACCTTGGTTGCAGGCACATCCCCAGTAGGGAGTGTGCAGGAGGCAGCTGATTAATGTTTCTTTCTCATAGATGTTTCTAACTCTCTATCCCTTTCCTTTCCTCTCTGTAAAAAATCAGTAAAGTATATTTTTAAAATATACTTTATACCTGATAATAATTGAAATCATACAGTTCGATAATTCCATTGTTCACTAGTACTACCCCTAGACCCCATTGTTTCTTAACTTTCCTCACTTTCTGAGGTGGAACTAACAAAAAATGATGTCCAAATATTCATGATAGACATTATTTTCTGAGTTCATAAATGTTTTCTTTATCATTGAATTGTCTCTTCTCTGTAATAAAACAGTAAAAATCTCAGTGTTTTGAGCCTGATAAACAATGCCCATACAAATTGACAGTCTCAAGAACTATCATAAAACAGAGTTAGATGATATAGGTCACACTTTGTAAATCTGACTGCAAAACTAGAATACTAATGAAAGTTAACAACCATTTTCTTACCTGCTCCCAATTTGTAACTGTTGCCCTGGTGGCTCATATATTACAGAATGAATCCTGTTTTCTAATTCATAATCAGGAAGTCACTAAGAGTGACTGTGTGTCGCCAGACAGCAACATCAAATAACTGAAACAAGCTGTATCTTCTAACATTAGACTCCAATCAATGTAGTAAATTCAGTGATTTTCATGGATACTGTGTCATTGTTCTTAAAGCAATTTTGCACTTAACATCACAATAAAACTATAAGATAAAGAGAGAAAGATATTATTTTTATAATTTTACAGAGTAGTGAAATATTGTCCCTGAAAAAGAAGGGTGCAGAGGTGAATTTTACTCCTGTAATAAGCATAAGACATAATAAAATTAATAAACCAATAGTGACACTTAAAAGTAATTTCTTGAAGTCACAAAGCTAAAATTGTTTCCGTAAACCTTAAAGAGAGTTAACCAAGAAGACAATAAATATTGATTTCAAAATCACCAATTAAAAAACATAAAAGTCAAGAAACTATGAAAAAATAATTAAGGCAAGTGAAGGACAGGCAGAGGTTGCTCTATGAAAATACAGCACAACTTAAAGTATTTATGCAAATGTCAGTGTCAGGTTTAAAATTGTTTTCAATGAAACATTTCAACACTTTTCTCTATTTCTTTAAAATAGTAAAAATAATTTCAGAATAAAGCTGCTGATGTATTTTTCTCTTCAAGATGTGGAATTATAGAGCTCATGAGAATAAATGACAAAAAATAAATAGGGAAAGAGAAGGGAGAATGAAATTGTGATAAAGGGACAGGGAGACAATGATAGTCAGAAAGGACGAGTGAGAGACAGACAGGAGAGAAATCTGTAAATTATGGCCTGAAAAACAAAGATCTTAAAACCATAAATTCCATAGCTCTTCTATTATTATCATAGCTAAAGAAATTAGGATAATTTCTTGGATGTGTAAATCTCCTAGGTCTTATGATATTTTCTAGCTTTTCTGGCTATAGATATTTTGAGTTGCTTAAGAATTACCATTGCTTGGCTATGTATCATGTGATTTTAATTCAGTTATAGAGAAGTTTCTCTTTATTATACCAAATCATCAGGAAGAACTTGAAGAATAACAATATAGTTTGGATATGAGTCTACATATATTGTATTAAATGGTTAGTAGAGATTTAATGACATTGCAAAAGTAACTGAACCTTCTCCTAGGTCCAATTCACTTACACTTTTTTCCCCAAAATGTTAGAATGATAGATGTATACTGAAACATAGATTTTGTAAGATTTTGCAATTTGACAATCTGAAACTCAGTTAGCTAAATTGAATATTCATGCAACTGCTACTTGTTTTGAACCTCAAAAATATAGTTACTCTTTGAAGGAGGCTCAATTTAGTAATAAGTCAAGATAAAATTGCTAATTCTAAATAATTTTTTCAAAGATTAATTAGTACTGGCCAACACTCACTGGACAAGAAATAAATAAACTAGAGGCCCTGTGCACAAAATTCATGCACAGGTAGGGTCCCTGGGCCTGGTCAGCGATCAGGGCTGATTTGGGACCTTCCCACTGCCAGCCAGGACCTTCTTGCCCTGGCTGCCAGCTGCAGGCCAGGGACACTTTGCATATTAGTCTTTTATATAGATAGATAGATAACATGGTGTTTTCCAGTTAGTTTTAAAAAGCAAGTAATTGTTCCTCACATATTATTTTGTTCTTCAGAAAAATATAGTCAGCCTTGCTGGTTTGGCTCACTGGTTGAGTTTCAGCCTATTAACCAGGAGGTCACAGTTTGATTCCCAGTCAGGGCAAATTCCCAGGTTGTGGGCTCAGTCCCCAGTGGGGGACATGCAGGAAGCAGCTGACTTTCAATCTTTCTCTCTCTCCCTTTGTCTCTGAAATCAATATATATATTTTATCAATATGTATATATTAATTTTATGCACTGGACCTCTACTATAGAAAATTCATACACTAGAGATGGTGTCCCTCAGCCCAGCCTGCTCCCCCCCCCCCCCCCCCGCCACAGTCCGGGAATCCTCAGGGGTGGGAGGCAACTCGGCGATCAGGAGAAGGCAATGCCCCCATCACACCTCTGCTGCTGCCACTGCCGGCAGCACAAGCCATGGCTGGCACTGGTTACCTGAGCCTCATGCAGCACTGGGCAGCTAGGTAGCCACCATTTGAGGCTTGCCTGTACCTTGGGCTGGCAGTGGACAACTGGGGGCTGAGGGGACTAGGAGACTCCAGAGGCAGATGCATGGAGCAGCTGGGCCCGCCTGGGTACAGGCCCAACCATGCCGAATGCCTGCCACCCCAGCAGGGCTGAGGGGACAGGGTGCCATCATCTTTGAAGGTGTGACAGTCAATTAGCATATTACCTTCTTATTGGCTGTGGATGCTGACATTTTGTGACCGTGTGAGGGTTAATTAGCATATTCCCTCTTTATTAGATAGGATATATATTGTCAGCTATGGAAACTCAGTATGTGGTATTATGATAATTTTTTATCTCTGAGGAAATTATAAAATTCATCCATAGAGAAGGTAAATAAATTTGAGACATGAGTATATTTGATATTATCTCATATGATATAAAACATCCCTAAATTGAACACTTATTAAGTCTCATATTTGGAAGAAGGGAGAATGGTGGATTTTGCTGTATGTTAATGGCAGGTCCCTGACTTGACTAAACATAATCAAATAAAATAATTGGGGAGAAGTAAGTTTCAAATTTATATAGGAAAAGAAAGCAACAGAAGCCAATAAACAACAGTGGTTCCCACAACCCGTGGCATATTTTATTTATTTTAAATATGTTTTTATGTTTTTAGCCTAGGTGGTGTGGCTCAGTGTTTGACCATAGATCTATGAACCAGAAGTTCATGGTTTGATTCCTGGTCAGAGTACATGCCTGGGTTTTGGGCTTAGTCAGTTCTCTGTGGGGAGCATGCAGGAGACAGCAGATCCATGATTTTTTCTCACCGATACCTCAATCTCTTGCTCCCTCTCCCTTCCTCTCTCTGAAATCAAACTGCTGATCTCCTGGTGCATGCGAGGACATTCAGCCAACTGAGCTACCCCCACTGGAGTTCCAGGGCATACTTTAGCATCTTAAACTATCTTGAAAGACCTTGTACATCATCTGAACTCCCCTGAACTGATTAAATATTTAGCTTAAAGATTCCAGTTTCTATCTTTACCATGTGATCTATGTGGACTCACTCTTTTCATGACTGATATGCTTTTTGCTTTCTCGTTCAGCTTTGCAATAAAAGGGAAATTTATGGTTATCTTTGACACAACTGAGCTATCTTCAGTTATATTTAGAGGAAGGATACTAGGATAAAAGTCAATTTTCTTCTGTCTCTGTAGCTAACTGATATTTTGGGGATACTTCAAAGTATCTCTTAGTGCTGTTGATCAACCTCCAAAACTCTTATTTTTCTTCTAACTGCTACTGTAATTCATGTGTGTGGTGAGAAGAAATCTGGAAGAACAATTCTGCACATATACCTCTGGCTCATGCCCTTAAAAAGACCTACGTATAATAAATTTCTAGAATTTTTGCAATAAATAAAGTAGCATGCCCTCATTACAGAAAGATCTGCAAAATCCTAGACCTTGCCCTTCACATATAAGAATAATTCAATTATAAATGAAATAAACAAACAAACAAAAAGAATCATCATAAACATGACTCAGAAAAAAATAAAAATAAAAGCATAAACATAGCTCACCTCCCTGCCTCAAAGCAGGTAGGATGTTATTACTATCTCTTTGATGAATGAATTCTGAATAATAGTCTTTAAGTGATCTGTTATGAAAAAATACACATGGCAACAAAATAATAGCTTATGTCTTTTCAGCTTTGACAATGGCAAAGGGCTTTCACCTACATTTTCATCATTTTTCTTGACTGGCCCATGATTTCGCATGTGCTTGAAAGACATGTAACCAGGAAATCAGCTTTCATGATAGGAAAGCCTATTTAAAATTCATAGAACCCATGAGACTCAAGGAGAAGTATTAAACAATAGTTAAACCTTTCCTCTTAGTCAGCTATTCTTTTAAAATTCCCATGTCTGAATATTCCCTAGTCATCCAGATCTAAAAATGTCAAGCCAGCATTGACTCAGCTGAGCAACTTGTAACTTATTTCAAAATCAACATTAGTTTTTTGTTATGGGTATATATATCTTTTTGTGTCAAGTCATCAAAGCTTCATAACCAAGATTATTCAAAACACAGATGCTTGGTGCATGAAATTCATGGGTCCCTAGGCCTGGCTGGTGGTCAGGGTCAATTGGGAACTTCCAGCTGCTGGCTGGAGCCTTCCTTTGTTCTGTGCTACCCCCTGGTGGTCAGTGCCTGTCATAGCAAGAGATCAAACTCCTCGTCTCCTGGTTGAACTCCTGAGGGGACACTTTGCAGATTAGCCTTTAATCAAGTATATAGATAAATTGGGCAATGATAAAAGAAATATAAAATCTTGTTACTTCATATTCTTTTTCAATCTTATGTTTGAAACATAAATTATATGTTTCTCTATGACAATTTCATATTTGCATGAATAGCATTGTCTGATGATAGAACTAGGCCTCATGCTTCATTCTCTAATTATGCAATTTACCCCCTGTGGTTTGAATTAAATTTTACCCAATAAACTGAAAAGTTGAATTACACTTTTGTTTTTCTACATTTTATCAAGTATTGCTATTTAATAAAATTGTCTTTTC
This sequence comes from Pipistrellus hanaki, assembly GCF_964339955.1. Lineage (NCBI taxonomy): Eukaryota > Metazoa > Chordata > Mammalia > Chiroptera > Vespertilionidae > Pipistrellus > Pipistrellus hanaki. The sequence goes on from NC_140505.1 coordinate 116,556,098, forward strand.
TAAAGACAAATGTAATCCAAAGAGTGCTATGTGAATTTTCTCTAATCTTTACATTATATTTTAGAAAGTTTATTGCTATTTCCACTGTTCTTCTCTAAAAACTTGAAGATTATATTCAAGTAGAAAAAAATTTAAATTCATTGGAATTGACTACTATTTAGATCTATCATTTATCATTTGGAGATTTTAGTTGTGGTTTGATTTTCTTTTTCATGAACCTGGTTTTGTGAAAATCAGACTTCTATTAAGTTGGTTGAAAATATTTACTTTTCACTATATGTGTTCATGTACTTAATCTCATAGAAAATAGTAATATGCATTGTGCCCCAAAGAGTTTCATTAAACTGATCTCATTGTAAACATTTACTGATAGAAATGTATACATATATAAAACAAGTAAAAACTAACAATCTAGATTTTTTTTTGGATAGCTCAAATAGTTATTGTAACTCTCGGTTCTGTAACTTTTAAAGTCTGTCACATAGTGAAGTGGTATGCTTGATCTTTTTAAGCCTGTGCTTGCAATTTATAATTCATTTGAAGGATCAAATTGAGAATTGTTCAAAACTGTGAAGACAAAACAGCATAAAGGCATTGTGTATATTTTTTTTTTATAAATACTTGTTTTTGAAACTTGTACTTGCCCCCAAATGAAAAATAAAAATAAATAAATAAAAATAACAACTGTCATTTGTCTAAAAGTGAATAATAAGAATTGAAATGAGGAAATTATATCTGTTCTTTCAATTATTTTATTTAATATCATGTAAGCATATAAATCCAAACATTTTTATGTGAGAGTAAAAGAGATGAAAAATATAACCAGGAGTGGTTAATATGCTGAATTAAATGTTTTATAAAATAAAAAGGAAAAGTTGACTCAAAATAATAAAATGACTGAACTTTCAAAAACTATGGGATTATTTTGTGAGGACTCTTACTTGGATTAGTTGCACCATCTAGTGGTGCACACATTCCAAATAGGTGCATCAAATGCCCTTACACTGGTGTTCTAATTTGAATATATTTTTAGTTTATCATTTCAGAAGTTCTGAATTTCTAAAAGTCTCTGAAACATATTTAAACCCTACAACTACATATCTGTTTAAAAATGAAAAGCATAAATGTTTAATCTAACAATTGCATCAAGTAAGAAAGATTTTGTTCTGTTTCGTCCCCATTTTTACTATGTTAGTATTAATAATTAAAAAAAAAACACAGAAAGGTAAAGAAGAGTACAACCTGAAAATAATATCACAATAAGTACAACAGTTTTTCTTTAAATGAAAATACTAAAATTTGATATCATCACAACTATTTATTCAACTTCATAAAAAGTAAATGTATTTATTGGAATAAGCTGACCCATAAAGAATTTTTCTCTAGATAATAATAATATTAAGTAATCTTACTTAAAATACATAATTACGTTTATTTTAAATCATGGACCAAGTGACTCAACAAACCATCTATCAATCATTTGTGAAGCTATGAATGTTTTTGTTGGAATTGAAATAGCCCTGAGTAGTTACAGGGGCACACAAAATTGAATCTGAAATTTTAACAGCACTTTAAAATTTTAACTTGGTGGTTAAAATGCATCAATAATATTCCAAAATAAGTAAATATCCATATGGTTTTTAACTAAGAAATTTCCATTAAGAAATTCCAATCATTTATTCTTATATGAAATGTTTAGAGAATGATCAACTTAACTCTCTCTTAAATGATTTTTTCCCCCACTTTCTTTCTTAGCATGCTCCAAAAAGAAATGGCCCAATGATTAGATCCTACCTAACTTAAATATTAGGCATATCTAGTCCTATTCTTCCCACAGTGTCTTCAGACTACAACTCATTAATTAGGGCTCAGAGTGATATTTTCCTCCAGTGAAAGAAGCCAATCAGAAAAAGTAGGAAAGGATTTAGGGCCCCCTGCACTTCTTAAACTTCTGAGGTTACCAACAGCTGCAGTTGCTTCAGGGAAATAGCAAACTTGTTGTGAGAACGACAAAAGGAAGCAAACCCCTCTCCTTCTCTCTGAAATAGAAAAGCTTATATTTTAGCATCTACCTGTACATTTAGACCATCTCTCTCTACCTTATTCCCCGGAATCAACATTTCTTCCCTCCCTCCCTTACCTTCGGATTCTATCTTGTCTTCTTTTTATTACAGCTCACAAGTGACATTTAACTACACTAGTTTCAACAATAATAAGTAAACAACAACTATGAAACATACTACCTTATAAAAGAGTAATATGCAAATTAACCATCACTCCACTCAAGCCACACCCCCACCCAATAAGAGCGAGTATGTAAATTAACCAAGATGGCTGCAGCCACAGAGAGCAGTTGAGAGAGGCTAGGATTTCCCCAGCAATGGAAGCCAAGCTTTCCACACACCCTGGCTGGCCTAGGCCTCCAATCAAGGCTCGAAAGTTTCAATTATAGAAGATACATAAAACCAAACAGAAATGGCGGCAGCTAGAGTGAGCAGGGGGCTTGGCTCTGCTCCAGGCTACAAAGTTTCAGTTATAGAAGATAAATAAATCCTAGATACCAGGGCCTTGGCTTGGTTTGCCAGGGGGCATGGCCAGCTTTAAAACCACCATAGGCCCCTCTCCCAGGCTGCCCCCGTGCCCCAAGGGAACACCCACTCTGATCTAGGACACCCTTCAGAGCAAACCCGATGGCCCCACCTGTGTACCGGGCATCTATCCTATCTAATAAAAGAGTAATATGCAGATTGACCATCACTCCAACACACAAGATTGCTGCCTCCATGTGGTCAAAGATCCTGCCTCCATGTGGACACAGGATGGCCAGCAGGGGAGGACAGTTGGAAGGCACCAGGCCTGCAAGGGAGGGCAGTTGGAGGTGATCAACCCTGAAAGGGAGAGCAGTTAGGAGTGGCCAGGCCGGCAGAGGGGGGAAGTTGGGGGCAAACAGGCTGGCAGGGGAACAGTTAGACATCAATCAGGCTGGCATGGGAGTAGTTAGGGAGTGATCAGGCTGGCAGGCAGAATCAGTTAGGGGTAATTAGGAAGGCAGGCAGGCAAGCAATTGGGAGCCAGCCATCCTGGATTGTGAGAGGAATGCCTGACCCATCAGAATTGGGTCTAAATGGGCAATTTAACATCCCTCGAAGTGTCCTAGATTGGAGAGGGTGCAGGCTGGGCTGAGGGACACCCCTCTACCCCATGTACAAATTTCATACACTGGGCCTCTAGTCAATATATAAAAGCCTAAGTGACCAAACGACCATTCAAACATTCAACCATTTGACCAGTAGATATGATGTGCACTGACCACCAAGGGTCATACATTCAATGCACAGGCATGGAAAGATGGAACAGACTTACAAATCTCAGAGGGAAGGGGGGATGGAGAAGGCAGGAAGAGATTAACCAAAGGTTTTATATGCATACTAGAGGCCTGGTGCACAGATTCGTACAGTGGTGGGATCCCTCAGCCTGGCTTGTGAGAACCAGGCTGAAACTGCCCCAGTGCAGGAATTGAGAAACTGGCAGTCTGACATTCCCAAGGGGTCCTGGATTGCAAGAAGTGCAGGCCAGGCCTAGGGACCCCACTGGTGCATGAATGGATTCATACACGGGGCCTCTAGTAAAAATATAAATATTCATGATTCCAAAGACCATACATGATATTCAACTATATATGTCTCATTAGTGATGGTCTAAATGTACTGGTAGATGCTAAAATATAAGCTTTTATATTTCAGAATAAAATTGTCTACTCAACAATTTTGCAGGATTAAAAAGGATTACTAATGGTTGAGCAAGTGACTTACAAATAAACTTTCAACAAAGTCAAAAATACATTTAGACTAGGGGAAATTACACTACTGTGCAGAAACTATAAATCTTACTGTTTAATTCAATGTAACACTAGATAATAGTTAACACGGTTTAAAAAAAGTAATTTGTATATGAGCTCAAATGTATTCAGGAAGATGTCATTGGGAAGCCATTGCTAGGATAAACATACATATGGTTTTCCCAGAATAGTACTGAATTTCTCAGTTTAAGATCTGTACCAGCCTTCCTTCCTCCCTCTCTTAGTCTTTATATTTTTTTCATAAATAAGAAGTGATAGAGTAAAGCTACCACTGGTAATGAAAGAAAATATTAATCAAATTTAAACTTTCATATCTCAATCCAAATAGGCTTAAAAACACATTTGTATTTCCCTTCAGATATTTGTGGTATGCTTTTATTGTATGCTTTTTGGTTGGTGCACATCCAACCAAAATTTGACAAATAAACAAGCTCAGCTATGTGTGCATTCTCACATACTTAATATTAAAAAATTCTTTTTAGAAATAAGGTTATTATTAATCCCAAAGATAAATTTAATATTAATGTAAGTAAAACAATATTTTTAACATTAAGATGGCCATATTTCCTCACAATAGAAAGGTCATTCAAAGTTTAACTCTAATAAGAATGTACCTTATTAACAATTCCAACAAGATTTGTGTTATTATGCAACTGTACAATAATTTAGGAAAGTCCAATGCAAATAGTCCAATGGGTTTTTGTTTTTGTCATTGTTGTTTGCCAGAAATAAGGCTTTCACGGAGTTAAACTACAAAGCACTAAAACATCACCATGTTTAAAAGTTCTATTCAGTCTCTGCAGGCCAGCCTGGATCTGGCCATGTTTCCAACAATGGAAGCCAATTCTGAATAAACACTAAGCACTGAGCACACATACAGAACCAGTAAATATGAAATACTTGATTGACTGAATGGGATCCTTGCTTGTAGCTCTTTGTATTTAGCCTAAGGGTTTCTTCCTCTTTCCAGTCTTTGAATATGATTTTTTAGATTCTAGGCTTAAAATAAAATTATGAATTATATTCCTATCTCTTATAGAAAATTATATCTCTGGTTATGTACTGGCTCTCTGATACCAAGTTGCTACTATAATATACTTTTGTTTTTAATACCTGTTTAACCACTAGATGGCAATGTAATGAAAATTATAAACAAGGGAAAAAGTGAAGGGAGTAGTTTTACTTGAATTGTTTCTGTAGCATTCATTTCCTCAAATGAATATATGTATAGACACACAAATATAGATTATCGATGATGATAGATGATAGATAGATAGATAGATAGATAGATAATAGATAAAATATTGACTCGTAAATGAAATCTGGTATTTATATTCATCATCCTTACATAAAGCCTATAGATTATTAGGTTACAATAATTGTCTTGTATACATACAAGTACTTCTTTTCTAGTTACTTTACCACATCAGGAATCTACTAATTATAATTTTTAATTTCAATATCAAATGTTGTAATCCAAAGAATAATTGAAATGTGTGTTGTCTAATCATAAATAGATACGTAATACTCTTTTCTATAATAAGAAAGCTAATTTTGATTGAATTACTATGTGCAGTGTATTTTTCAAAAGAATTAAAAGACAATTATGTTGTTGATTTTTTCATCCTTCTGGTTTACGAACTGTATGACCCTTATTCTGAATATCTTTTTCTTAGAGCCTACTAAATTGGATTTCATTTTTGCTAATTTAAAGGTACTTGCTATGATACAGCACTCTGAGAATGTTGGGTTTGGATCTCAGGATGGACAAAGAGTCAGGCTGCAGCCTGAGAAGAGAGTTTTTAGAGTTAATGGAGATGCTTGTTCCATCAATCCCACTGCCACCCATCCCAGACATCAATGTTTGGACAATTTTCCTGGTTCCCCCATGCATTTGTAAAAGTACTAGTATATCTATGCTATCTACTTTCCTCTTCAAAAGATCCCTGAATGTTTATTTTAACCTTATTTCACTGATTGAAGAGTATTCAAGAAAATGAAGGGACTCATTCAGGGTGAATTACCAGTAGCTGCACACATTTCAATGGTCCTTCTCAAGTCATGCTAGTAAACATAACTGATTTTAGACAACAGAACCAGAGAAAGCAAAAGCAGAGATTCACATTTGAAAGGGTAAGTGATGCATTCCCATTTATCGTGTGTCCTATATATCCTTGTAATTCTGTTCCAATTCTTGTCTTTAAACGAATAGCTTATTCATTCCTACTTGGCAAGAATGTTTTGTGACTAGCATCTACAATGTTCACATAATGCTTTCCAACATTTAACAAATGATATATTATTTTTGCAAATGGCCTTAAGTTGTTTATCTATAAGTAAATAATAACAATGTACTATAAATTTAATCAAGTTACATACTATAATTTTTAGTCTCTTTTTGTAACTTTATTTCACTTGAATTTAAACATACTAGACATGAGACTTGATACAACTTTAATTCTTTTTAAGATTAAAGAACTCTATTCTGCCTATATGTGTTGAGTTAATAACTGTATGAATTCTTGAATCTCAAAACATGTTAAACCACCTATTAATGTTGGAAAGAGCCCATTGAAGGTGACTTATGTTTTCAAGCTCGTTTGGCTAATGCAACATGCTATGTACTCTGTTTGGAAATTCAAAATGCCCATTCATATATTAAAACCTCAAAGAAGTCCTGAAGTAAGATGGCTTGCTAGACTTTACTTAGCCCAGGATTTTTTAAACTTATTTTATCCAATAAAGTAGCCAGAGAACCAAGTTGGATGCTTGGGAAAGGATGTCTCTGACCTATAAATTTAATGGCAAAGTTTACTACAAAAAAAGTATGAGTCTATATATTTTCAGCAAAGCATAACAGAAATTATGCTTTCTGATGATGAGTTTTCAAGCCAGATTAGTGGCTGTGATATTCTATTTGCATAGGGTTAAGAAAAGGTATAAACTCAACAGGACCTTACCCCTACCATTCACCAACAAACTCCAGTTGGACTACTCTCTATGGTTTCTAAAACTGCCTTTAGCAAATGACATTATTTGGTTGTGAAGGAAGATTCAAGTTATAAGTTAGTTCTTTAATGGCATAAATTGTTATACACATGTATTGACGAGTGGACACCACACCTGTTTTACCACATTATCCTATATAATAAAAGCCTAATATGCTAAGGGTCTGGTGGTCCATTAAACTTATCAAAGCGTAATATGCTAATGATATGCTAAGGCTGCTCAACCACTCACTATGATGTGCCCTGATCATCAGGGGTCAGACAGTCAACTGGTCGACCAGATGCTATGATATGCACTGATTATCAGGGGCAGATGTTCTGACCAGTAGGTTAGCTTGCTTCTGGGGTCCAGCCAATTGGGACTGAGCAAGATGGGGCAGACATGCCCTGGAGCCCTCCCATGATCCCTTCCCAACTGGCCAACCTCCTGCATTACTCCCTGGCTCTGATTGTGGACCAGTGGAGTCCCTCAGCATGCACCCTCTCAGAATCCCGGACCCACTGGGGGATGCCGAAGAGCCCGTTTCAGCCTAATTCCACAGGCCAGGCTAAGGGACCCACCTGGTGCCCGAATCTGTGCACGGGGCCTCGAGTAGCTATGTAAGTCTACATGTAACTGCCACTAGTCCATGGGCATGTATAATCAGTGTACTATTTAAAAAAAAAAAAAAGAGATTAGAGAGGCCTTCCCTGAATCTACTTCATTAGGAAAATTGAGTACATGTACATGTGCATATATGATAGTGTGTGTGTGTTTGTAAAAAGTGTATATGTGTGTGTGTGTATGTGTGTGTGAATGTGTGTGTATAAATGTGTATAAAAGTGACAGTATGTGGTTCATGTGGTGTATGTGTGAGAGTTCAAAACAGTGTATAGAGACAGAGCACATAATATTTCAAAGAGTTAGAGTTTTATGATAAATATGGGAACTGCAAATTGGGATGTATGAGCAATGTGTATGTGGGACTCTCTAGTTTTGACTGACAAAAATAAATAATAAAACTAAATTTGACACTTGAAACTAATATAAAAGAATATGGAATGTCAATTGTAATTGAAAATTAAGAAAAAGCGAAACCGGTTTGGCTCAGTGGTAGAGCGTCGGTCTGCGGACTGGAAGGTCCCAGGTTCGATTCCGGTCAAGGGCATGTACATTGGTTGCGGGCACATCCCCAGTGGGGGGTGTGCAAGAGGCAGCTGGTCGATGTTTCTCTATCATCGACGTTTCTAGTTCTCTATCTCCCTCTCTTCCTCTCTGTAAAAAAATCAATAAAATGTATTTTAAAAAAAAGAAGAAAATTAAGAAGAAAACACTAAATTTTATAAAATACTATACAGTTCACATAATTATTTTGCCATCCTGCAATCATAGTCATTGATTCATATTATTTATCAGACCACAGAAATCTATAGATAAAATTTGGGTTAGTCTTTTTTTTTATTACAGAGACTATTCAAAGACAGTCCCGAACTGTATTTTACTTAAGACTCCTTTTTATAATAAAATCTTGTACCTGCATAAAAATTCTCTTATTGAAACCTAAAGTGGAGAAGGAGGCAGCCTTCTCACCACTCCTGAATTGGCATACATTCCACTCTTTCTCTTATAAAACCAAAAGAATCCCAATTCTCTTTAGATGTAGGGCTGCCTTCCTGTTCTTAAGGACATGAATTGCATCTAGCTGAGTGTTAGCATTCTAGTTCATCTGACAAAGGTGAAAAGCTAGAATGATTCTAGATTTATTCATACAACTCCTAGAATTTGCCTGCTTAAAGGGTGTTGAAATTATCTAGTTCACTGCACAGTACACCAAGAAAACATGAAGTGGTTCATTTCAAATTGACCAGACAATGGTGTTCTACAATAGCTCATCTTTGTACCTTTTGTGCAGATCCAAACGAAGCTGTATACTTATTTCAAAGACTGAGATTACGTTGAAAAGGGCCAAGAAAAAAAGACTTAGTTTACCCAGCCCCACTTGCATTGAATCACATAGATTTTATTTTGAAGTTGTTATGCTCTTTTGTAGATGATTAGAAATAATCACAAAACTTGTCAATTCTTTGTGTATAGACAAAAAAGATTGTGTTTCCAGTTTCAGCATGTTCATTCATGAAATTGTTTAGTAAATTAAGATTGGGAATACTTAGTTGAAATATGTATGGGTTATCCATGACTCATAAAAAATAAAAACAGAAACAAAAGTATCCCATATTTACCCACCTAACAATGTCCATTTCATATTTATTTTATGTTTTATACAGTAAAAAACTTCTAGACATTTACAATCAAATAATAATTCTATATAGTCAAAGCCTAATATGCTAAGAGTCTGGTCCTCCATTCAAAAAATCAAAGAGTAATATGCTAATGATATGCTCAACTGCTTACTATGATGTGCACTGACCACCAGGGGGCAGATGCTCAACTGGTAGGTTAACTTGTTGGTAGGCTCTGGCCAATTGGAACTCAGCAAAATGGGCCGGACACGCCCTGAAGCTCTCCCATGGTCCATCCCCAGCTGGCCAACCTCCCACATCCCTCCACAGACCCAATTTTGATTGTGCACTGGTAGTGTCCCTCAGTCTGGCCTGTGCCCCCTTGCAATTCAAGCTGCACAAATTTAGTGCACTGGGCCTTTAGTCATTTTATAAATTCATGTACATTTTTTAAAAATCGAAGTATAATATATCTATAGAAAAGTACAAAAATCCTAAGTGTACAGTTGAATTTTCTCAAAGTGGATATGGCATATAAACACCACTCCTCTCAATCAAGAATAACACATTATCTCACCATTTATAAAACCATTCCAATTACCCCTATGTCAAAAGTTTAGCTAAGTTACTCCATGATATTGATGCTTTGGTGTCCATTTTGTTTGGTCAGGTGGCCTGCAGTGCATGCCCTAAATAACAGCACATAGTCATAAGTAAATATGTTTCTGATATGCCTTCCCCAACAACCCTGTGATCCACAGCCTTCCCTGATTTCTAACCTTTTCCCCAACCCCAAAGCACCACTCCTGTGGACTTTATGCACCAAAGGTCCTGTCCTGCTATCTGTGTCTGCACTCTGACTTGACCTTCCCAAGTGAACCCACAAGCTATGCCAGGTTCTTCCTCCAGAACCTGTGAGAAATAAACTCTATCTGTGTGAGTGAGCTCTATTTGTGGATCCCTGTGCTTCACATAACAAGTGCTAATTTGACAAATCTTAACACCTTCTAATCAAAACCTCACCCTTTCCCTAGAAGTTTTCATTTGCTGGCTGAAAGGTTGTTTGAAGTTATGTACTCTGCAAATGTAAATTCTAAGATTTCTAAATTTTTTAATTTAGGACTTACTACTGATTAATGTTTGTATGCTATCTATAAGTCCCATGCATTGGTACTGATTTAAGGACACCTAAATGTCATTACCAAAGGTCTGTTAATTCATACCTACTGAAATTAACACAAGTTGAAAAAATTTTACTAGCCGTGACTTATTATCATTGATAGCACATTTTAGCAACTTATCAAAGATGATTTTGAGGTAATTCGATTTATGTATGCTTGATAAGCAATATAATACTAGTTAGTAGTTTCCGGTATCCAATATAGTGATTTGACATTTTTACGCCTTACAATGTGACACCAAGCAAGTGAAACAAAAGCAAAAATAAACAAAGAGGACTTCATCAAACCAATAAGCTCCTGCACAGCAAAGGAAACCATCAACAAAACTATGAAGAATATATTTGGAAATGGCGTATCTGGTAATGGATTAATACTAAAAATATATAAGGGACTTGTTCAACTTAATTAATAACAATAAAAAATACAATATGATAAAAAATGTACAGAGGATACAGAAAGACATCTCTCCAAAGAAGATACACAAATGTTCAATGGACATATGAAAAGATGCTCAAAGTCAGTAATCAGAGAAATGCAATTCAAAACCACAATGAGATACCATCTTACTGCTGTCAGTATAGTTAGTTATTAGAAAAAAGTCAACAAATAACACTTGTTGGTAAGGATATGGAGAAAAGGAAACCCCTGTGCACTATCAGGAGTGCAAATTGGTGTTGTCATTATGGAAAACAGAATGGAGGATCCTCAAAAAAACTAAACATAAATATCTCAAGTATAATTTTTAATATCTTTTTTAATAGATTATGGCTGAGTTTCTTAATGTCATTTATTATTTCCTTGAACATATACAGCACATATATTTTAAACTCTCTGTGATGGCTTCCACATCAGAATTTGTGGTGGATCTGTTCTTAGAGTCTCTGATTTTCTTAGTTATTATTTGGGTCTCTCCTTTTTTCATGAATTTGAGTTTGTAAAACATAACTTAATTACTTAGTAGAAAAAAATACCTGAAACTGTATTTGTACAAGGATTTACTTCTGGCAAAGATGATAACACTAACTATGGCCCAGAAAAATGCAACTCTAGCAGAAACCGCTTTGGCTCAGTGGATAGAGCTTAGGCCTGTGGACTCAAGGATCCCAGGTTTGATTCTGCTGGTCAATGATTCTCTCTCATTGATGTTTCTGACTCTCTATCCCTCTCTCTTCCTCTCTGTAAAAAATCAATAAAATATATTTTTTAAAAATGCAACTCTACTGACATGACTGTCAAAATTTAATATTTGGATATTTACATATATAGAAATGCTTTAGGAGACAGACCAGGGGAGGCTGGGTGTGTGCCCAGGACTCATGGAGCACTGGGGAGGGGTCAGGCTGGCTTCCAGGGGAGGGGCCCCGGCCTCAGAGCATGTCCCACTCTTTCGGGGAGAGCTACCGGGTGGGCAGCACCTTGGGGGCCCACGCCATCACCGTTTTCTGCTCCTGGGACCACAAGGTGACTCAGAAATGGGCCTCCCGCCTCCAGCATGACAACATCCGGACCCAGCTGAAGAGCCCGGTGTGTGCGGACCGGGAGGCGGCGCTGCTGTCCCTGCCCCTGGTGGTCTACCTCCTCAACCTGGGGGCGCCCTACCTGTTCCGCGGCCTGGCCGCCCTGGAGCGGCACGACTCGCCGGTGCTGGAGGTGTACGTGGCCGTCTGCAGGAACCTCATCCTCAAGATGGTCACCCTGGGGACCCTGTGCTACCACTGGCTGGGCCGGAGGGTGGCCGCGCTGCAGGGCCAGTGCTGGGAGGACTTCGTGGGCCAGGAGCTGTACCGCCTCACAGTGCTGGACTTCCTCTTCGCGCTGCTGGACACGCTGTGCGGGGAGCTGGGCTGGAGGCTCATCTCGGAGCGGCTGGGGCGGGGCAAGCCCGAGTTCGACATTGCCCGCAACGTGCTGGAGCTCATCCACGGGCAGACCCTGGCCTGGCTGGGCGTCCTCTTCTCGTCCCTGCTGCCCGCCGTGCAGATGGTCAAGCTGCTGCTGCTCTTCTACGTGAAGAAGACCAGCCTGCTGGCCAACTGCCAGGCGCCCCGCAGGCCCTGGCTGGCCTCGCACATGAGCACCGTCTTCATCTCGCTGCTCTGCTTCCCCTCCTTCCTGGGCGCGGCCGTCTTCCTCTGCTACGCCGTCTGGCAGGTGAAGCCCTCCAGCCTGTGCGGGCCCTTCCGGGGCCTGGACAGCATGTACGAGGCGGGCAAGGTGTGGGTGCGCCGCCTGGAGCGGGCCGGGCCCCGGGTCTCCTGGCTGCCCTGGGTGCACCGCCACCTGGTGGAGAACACCTTCCCCGTCTACCTGCTGTTGGCGCTGCTGCTGGCTATCATCTACCTCAACATCCAGGTGGTGAAGGGCCAGCGGGAGGTCATCAGCCTCCTCAAGGAGCAGATCAGCAACGAGGGGGAAGACAAAATCTTCCTAATCAACAAGCTTCACTCGGTCTGCGAGAGGAAGGAGAGGAGCGGGGCTGGCAGGACCCAGGAGGTAGCGGTGCCCCCGGCCGGGCCTGCAGACCACCGGGAAGCCTAGCAGGACCAGGACGGCCTGGTAGCACTGAATGCTCACCCCCGGCTGTTCCCACGGCGCTGTGGAATGGGAGCTGGAGCGGCACCCCCATGGACCTGGCTGCCTGGGACTCTATTTATTCTCATTATATATGGTTGGCGCCGAAACCGGTGTGGCTCAGTGGATAGAGCGTTGGCCTGTGGACTGAAGGGTCCCAGGTTTGATTCCAGTCGAGGGCATGTACCTTGGTTGCGGGCACATCCCCAGTGGGGGGTGTGCAGGAGGCAGCTAATTGATGTTTCTCTCTCATCGATGTTTCCAACTCTCTCTCCCTCTCCCTTCCTCTCTGTAAAAAATCAATAGAATATATTTAAAAAAAAAAAGAAAAAAAAAAGAAATGCTTTAGTTATGTTCTAACAGTAACACAAAGCTTTATTGTAAACTCAGTGCTCTATTTTTTTTAATATATTTTATTGATTTTTCACAGAGAGAAAGAGAGAGGGATAGAGAGTTAGAAACATCGATGAGAGATAATCATCGATCAGCTGCCTCTTGCACACCCCCTACTGGGGATGTGCCCGCAACCAAGGTACATACCCTTGCCCAGAATCGAACCCGGGACCTTTCAGTCCGCAGGCCGACGCTCTATCCACTGAGCCAAACCGGTCCCGGCTCAGTGCTCTATTTTAAAGCTGTAAAAACATTGGAGAAAGCTATGTATGTTTTACTATCTGATTTTAAAATTATCTACTTTGTACAACAACATTGGTCTTATTTAATATTGCAAAGTTTTAACAACATTAATACTATTCCATGTTAATTTTTCTGAATTGATACTTATATTTTCAAAGTAGGGAGTCTGGATAACTATCCTTTATTGCAATAACCTCATGATACTGCAAAAGAGAAACTTATTTTTTTAAAAAAAATAAGGAAATATGACCAATTAACTGTTCTATTCCTGCATTTTAAACCATGTTTGCATAGTATAAAATATTTACATGTGATATTGAAACTTAATGGCAAGCTATTTATGTCAGAAACCACAGACTGACTAATTTATTTTTTTAATATATTTTTTATTGATTTCAGAGAGGAAGTGAGAGGGAAAGAGAGATAGAAACATCAATGATGAAAGAGAATTATTGATCAGTTGCTTCCTGCACACCCCCTATTGGGGATTGAGCCTGAAACCTAGGCATGTGCCCTTGACTGGAATTGAACTCAGAACCCTTCAGTCTGCAGGCCAATGTTCTGTCCACTGAGCCAAACCAGCTAGGGCCAGACTAACTAATTTAAATATTATATTAAAAATTAGGCCAAAAATGCTAGGCTGGTGTGGCTTCGTTGATTGAGCATTGTCCCTTGCACAAAGAGGTCACTGTTCAATTCCTATTCAGGATACACGCCCTCATGAGGGGCCTGCAGGAAGCAGCCTGTTGATGATTCTCTTTCATCAGTGTTTCTCTCTCTCCTTCTACCTTCCTCTAGCTGAAATCAATAAAAAAAGTATTTTTAAAATAGACCAAATTAATAAAATCACTAAGCTTACACACACACACACACTATATAAATAAATAAATGTAAATACATACATACATCAGCCATTCAACCAATCAAAGCATAATATGCTAATGATATGCTAAGGCGGCTCAACTGCTCGCTATGACACACACTGACCACCAGGGGACAGACAGTTGACTCATCAACCAGCGCTATGACATGCACTGACCACCAGGGGAGAGATGCTCCAACTGGTAGGTTAGCTTGCTGCTGGGGTGCAGCTGATTGGGATTAAGCAAGACAGGCCAGTCACACCTTGGAGACCTCCCATAGTCCCTCTCTGGTTAGCAAACCTCCCACAACCCTCCCCGGCCCCAAATGTGCACCAGTGGTGTCCTTCAGCCTGGCTTGCACCCTCTTACAATCTGGGACTTCTCAGGGGATGTCAGAAAGCCAGTTTTGGCCTGATGGTGGAACTACCAATCACTATGATGCGTACTGACCACCAGGGGGCAGACGCTTAGCATAGGAGCTGTCCCCTGGTGGTCAGTATGTTCTCACGGGGGAGCACCACTCAAGCAGAAGCCAGGCTCATGGTTGGTGAGTGCCAGGCTGAGGGACCCCCCTGAGTGCACAAATTACATGCACCTGGCCTCTACTAAATACATAAATAAATAAACTTCCAAAATAAATGAGAGGTTCAGAGATCTTTTAGTACATTTTATTAAAAAAATCAGGAATATCAATTACTGGGCAAAAACATTTATACTTTTCTGACTGTTACTTAATGTAGATTCCTCATATCTGCTTATTTCTCAATCATTTTATCTCTTCCTTTAAAATTCTTACTTTATTTAGAATTTTCAATTTTCAATAAATTAGAGGATAATTATTCTAAGCCCAAAAGAACTTGATAAAAAATTGCAGAAATATATGAAAATATATTTTTAAAAAACAACACAATAACTAGGTAAATTAACTTTGATGAAATAAAAAACGAAATGAAAAAAAGAGTAAGAATTGAACAAAATATACTAAATGTAAATGCTCACAATCTATTGGTTGCAGTTTTGACATTTGATTAAAAGATTGATGTTAATAACTATCAATGTTATTACCTCTATGATCATTTAACTTGCTAACTGACAAAAAACAAACAAACAAACTAAAAAATTGCCCTCTAAATAAATATGCATGGCTATCTACTTCAGCCACATAGGGACTGTGGTAGACTGAATAATGGCTCTCAAATATGCCCGCATGCTATTCCCCAGAACCTGTGAAAGTTGCATAGCAAAAGGGACACAACATATGGGAATAAGTTAAAGACTGTGTGATAGATTATCCTGCCTTATCCGGCTGGACCAAACATGATAACAACAATCCTCATAAGAAGGAGGCTGGAGGAGTAAGAGGCAGAGGGGCAGGTGATGTGATGACTGGTGCAGTAATGGGAGTGATGAGCTTTGGAGTTAGCAAAAAGGGCTACCAGGCTGCATGCAAGGAGCATAGACAATCACTGGAAACTGAAAAGACAAAGAAATAGATTCCCTCTGCAGAGCCAGAAGGAACCGACCTGCAGACAGACACCTTGGCTTAGCTTACCAAAACTGATTTAATTCTTTTGGCCCTCAGAAAAGTGAAAGATAGATTTGTATTATTTTAAGCTACTAAATTTGTGGTAATTTGCTGCAGCAGCAGTAGATAACAAATGCTTTGCTACATATCATGAGCTCACAATTTGTAGAGCAACACTGCTTTCATGACAGGCAAAGTAACCCTGCAATTTCAGTGAAGACTTTATTCTGAATTGATTTTGCAACTTTAGCATAATAAGCAAAGGTTATTTAATAAGAGACATACTCTTATTATATACTAGAGCATATAGTATTTGTAAAGAAACTAATATTCAAGATTGTGGTATATGCTTGTCTTTAGTTAAATAATAAGAGTAGAAATTGAGCCACATATACTACCAGTGAGCAGGTCCTGAATCATTTCCCTCCTTACCTTCTAGGGGCCTAGTGCTCACCTCTGTAAGCAAATGGGGAGGAGGGGGGAAGCAAACATTAAAATATATACAAGAAGCAAGAAGGATCATGAGAAGGAGTTTTAATTATCTTCTGAAGATTGATGGCATGCTCAAAAGGATAATGGTGAGGTTAAAGAAAGATTTGTGAGGGATACTTGGGATGAGTTTTGGAAAAGAAAGAAAATGAAAAGAACAAGGGAATATTCATATACATGGTCCCCTTCTGAAAGCTTAATCAGTAACAAACCTAATCTCTCCTATCCTCTACTATACAGGCACATTGAGCAGAAGAATATATGTTGTCTAAATAAGAGGACAACTTCTATGCAGTTTTTTAGTGCTCGCATTAATCCTTTTTTAAAGGATGTGTGTCTCTAGCAGAGTTCAGGGTGTAGGACAGACTCAGGGCTCCCTTGCCTGGGAAACCTAAAGCCCCATTCTCTGAGGGCAATGAGGAAAGACGTATCTGAAAACTTTGGTTAAGGCCAATTCTAGTTAAAAATACCAAGCTCAATAACATATAATGACAAGATATTATTTTAAATGCTAGGTCCGAAGGAGGTTAAAAGTAAAAGAGAGAGAGAGAGAGAGAGAGAGAGAGAGAGAGAGAGAGAGAGAGAGAAGACAGTTAACCACAATGCTGATTAATCAAGCTTTAATTCTAATGATAAGCTCTCTAACAAGAAAGCTTAAGTTTATCTGACAATCTATTTTATTCTTAGCCAAAACAAGAAAGATTTTACAGCAATTCGTGATCTTTCAGCAAATTGAGTTTTTAGAAGAATTATGAAAGTTTAAAGCTTAGATGTGGTATCACCATGCATGCGAGCTCCTCCAATCCCTTTCTCCAGCCCCTTCCTGGGGCTAGGATTCTGAGGATACAGTTTTATAACACGCAATTAAGAATTGAGTACATAAAAACATATTCATAAATATGTGTGAGGCCTAAAATTGAGTCTTTTACAACCAATCTCCAAATATATAACATATTTTAACATATTCAAAAAGAATATGGACATTATATTTTTATCTTGACTTTTCATTATTTACTGACTGTGGTGAAACTTCCTGACATCAAAATGTAAAAACTTTGCTTTTCATTTCACTGGTCACCATTAGGTGGCAGTATAATGCCAACAATAAAAAGTAGTTTAAAAAGAAATTTCTAGATTTGCTTTCCTCACAAATAGTCCTATGCCTGTTTAAAATTTAAGGTCAAGAATTAAATCCTATAATCTATGCACCCATTTTTTTATTTTTTCTCCTACCAAGTTCTTAAAATTATGAATTGTGTAAGAGAAACCATCTGTCTTAAACACCTGACTAGGAAATTACTCCTAGATACAGTCACAGCAGAAAGTTATAATAATGATGAATTTAAAATAAAACACGTGAAGATGTAAAAAAAAATACTAGAACATTGAAACATAACATATAGAGTCTGTATTCCAGAAAGACAAAGAAATAACATTTGTTTTTAAAAGTGTAAACACATAACACTCATTTCCAAAATAATTAAGAGCTCTAAATATAGTCTCTTCCTTAACTCATATTTAATTATTTTAAAGGAGTATCTTGAAGACCCACCAGAATACTCATGAATTGGGCCCCAACAGTCATAAAAACTCAAAGCATCAGTCAACTGAGGAGCACAGATAAACTCCAAGGTCAGGAGGTCCAAACTTCAGGCTGACTGACATTAAGCCTCTAACCTAGAAGGTAAATAACCAATAGTTTAGATAACCTTTTATACTTCTGCCAACATTCCTCAAACTGTGTTTAATTATTATATCTTTAAATTTTTCCAGGAATATTAATTTTAACCCATTTTCACTACTATAACAATATTGGAGAAGATGAAGATACATTCAGGGTAAATTGTTATGATTCCACAATATTATTGCAGATGATATGACCTTATATATACAAACCTCAATGATTGCTTATTGAGAAAACTTTTAGGACTAAGCAACAAATTTAGCAAAAATTTAGCAACAAAATCAACAGACAAAAATCAGTGTGTCTATTATCTAACAATAAATAATCCAAAAATGAAATTAAGAAAATAATTATATTTACAATAACATGAAGAAATACTTAAGAATGAATCAAGGAGGTGAAAGATGATAATAAAACAACAAAATATTGCAGAAATAAGTTAAATAAGACATAAATAAGTGGAAAATATTCATGTACTGAAAGACTTAATACTATTAAATGACAATATCTGACAACAATCTACAAATTTAATCTAATCTCTACCAAAATCTCAAAAAAGATTTTGGCAGAAATAGAAAAATGCTTCCTAAAATTCATGTGGAATTTCAAGGGGGCCTGAATAGACAAAACAATTCTGATAAAGAACAAAGTTGGAGGACCAGACACTTCATTTCTAAATTGACTTTAACATTGCAATAATCAAAATGGGGTGATACTGGCATAAAGACAGACAGATTGACCAATGGAATAGGAGATGAGTTGCTTATCAGGTTGCTATCAAGTTAAAGAAATAATGACAGTGTGACATTGCTTCAAGAAGATAAAATTGATCTGTGGAACTAAATAGAGATTCTAGACTATAACCCAAGAATAAAGAAAACTCACTCTCTCTCCACATTTATACAAAAATCACTTACCAGTGAATTTAGATCTCAATAGGAAAGGTAAAATATAAGAAAATTACAAAATAATTCACAAGAAAGTAAATGAGTTCTTAAACACAAGAAGAATGAATTATTTACAAATATGACTATAATAGAGTTATAAATTATTATTACTTAAGAAACAACATTATGAGAATGCAAGACACCACAGATTACTTTAACCTTGGTCAGTGTAGCTCAGTTGGTTGGAGCATAGTCCTGTACCTGGAATGGTTGCTGTTTCCATCGGGTTGGTGTGCACAGGAAGTCAGGGAAGACAATTAATTGATGTTTCTCTCTCACATCAATGTCTCTCTCAGTCTCTCTCTCTCTCCAAAATTATGTCTCTCTCAGTCTCTCTCTCTCTCCAAAAGCATGTCCTCAGGTGAAGATTTAAAAAAATATATTTAAATACAGTGCAATAGACTACATTACATATCTTATTATGTTTTAAAAACATTTTATATTATTCTTCATTTCTAAGTAATAAATGTTAAAGTGAAGATATTTAAATGGCCAGAAAAGATATGAAAGAGCGTTCAACTTCATTGGTCATCAGGGAAGTGTAAATTAAAAACGAAACTCAATACCACTGTATATGAGAAAGGCTAAGGTTAAAAATACTGATAATAAAAAGTGTTGGTGAGAATGTAGAAGACTTTTCATACATTGCTTGTGGGCTTAGAAATTGGTATAACTTGTTTAGAAACCAGTTTGGTTTTCAATAGAAAATTGAAGAAATGCATAATCTGAGAGCCTGTAATTTCACTCATAGGTATATGCTCTGGTCTAGGTGAGTATAATTGTGTGCACCAAAAAACACATGCCAAAATGTTCATAGCAGCATTACTTGTAGTAACAAAAATAAATAAATAAAATAAAACAACCCACCCAGGCCTGGATGGTTCAGTTGGTTGGGCATTGTTCCCTGCACTGAAAGGCTGCTGATTCAATTTCCAGTTAGGGCACATGCCTAGGATGCAGGATCCCTGACAGCTCATTGATATTCTGCTCATTAATATTTCTCTCTTTTTCCCTGTCCCTTCCTTCCTCTCTAAAAATCAATAAAGATATTTTCAACAGGCCATGGGGCAGGAGGGGGGATCAATTGGGGAAAAATGAGACCTATGTAAAACTTTAAACAATAAAAAAAAAATCTAACTTCAGATGAAATGCAAAAAAAAATCTTTAAGTAATAAAACACATATCCATTAATATTTAGAATATAACACTAACATAATAAATATTCTTTTTCTGATATTAAAAAATATTTTCAAGAAAATACACACATGCAAACAAACACAATCCAAATGTCCATGAAGGAATAGCTGACATATATATATATATATATATATATATATATATAAATAACATTATGTAGTGAATTCCATTTAGCAATGAAAATAAATGGACTACAGTCATGTACAACAACATGAATGACTCTCACAAATAAACATCAAGAAAAAGTAGCCAAACACACTGTATATAATTACATGTATAGGCAGGTAGAACTAAGATATAGCTGGGATTTAGCAAAACATATTTTGGTGGCAAAAAGCATAACAAAAAGATGACAATGATTACCAGACAAGTAAAGGCAGTTAATATCCTTAGCAAAATACCTTAGCTAGGGATTGGAAGTTGTGCCAATATTCTCTTTTATTTTCAGTGAGGAGGTGATTATACAAGTTCTGCTTTATAATTCATATAGCTATTATTTTATATCTTACGCATGCTTATGTGTCATATTTCATAGTAAAGTATTTTCATTTGTTTGTTTATTAAATCCATCCAACACAGAACCTTTTTTGTTTATTTGTTTTTTTCTTTCATTATTTTATTTCCTATTATGATAGATAGATATTCAATATTATTTTACATTACTTTCAGGTATACAAGCATCATTTTATTTTATTTTCCCATATTTTTAAATTACAGTTTACTTTCAATATTATTTGTCATGTTTTTAGGTGTACAGCATAGAAGTTAAACAATCATATACTTTAAAAGTGTTTCCCCTGGTATTTGTAGCACCCACCTGGCACCATACATATCAATAGTTATCACAATATTATTGACTATATTCTGTACTTTATACCACTATGACTGTTCTGTAATTACCAATTTGTACTTTTTTTTTTTTTTAAAATCCTCACCTGAGGATATTTTTCCATTGACTTTTAGAGAGAGGGGAAAGACAGAAAGAAATATCTATGTGAGATAAACACATGGATTGCTTGCCTCTTGCAGGCACCCTGACCAGGGCCCAGGCTGGGGAGAAGCCTGCAATCAAGGTACATGCCCTTGACCAGAATCCAATGTGAGGCCCTTAAGTCCACAGGCCAAGCTCTATCCACTGAGCAAAACCAGCTAGGGCAATTTGTACTTCTTGATCCCTTCACATTGTTCACCCAGTACCTCAACTCCCCTCCCCTTTGGCAACCATCAGTCTGTTCTCTGTCTTTGAGTCAGTTTCAAGTTTGTTTATTTACTTTGTTCTGTAGATTCCACACACAAGTGAAATCATTTGTTATTTGCCTTTCCCTGACTGACATTTCACTGAGCATAATACCCTCCAGATCCATCTTTGTGTCCCTAATGGTAAGATTTTATTTGTTTTTATGGCCAAGTGATATACTATTGTATACATATATCACTTACCACTTCTTGTTATCCACTTGTCTACTAATGGCACTGGGATTGCTTCCATATCCTGGCTATTGCAAATAAAGCTGCAATGAAAATATGGATGCATATGTTTGTTTGTTTTTAATTAGTGTTTTGACGTTTTTTGAAGTGGAATCTCTTAGTCATAAGGCAGTTCCATTTTTAATTTTTTTTATGAATCTTCATACTGTTTTTCCTAGTGACTTCATCAATCTGCGTTCCCACCAATAGTGCACAGTATTACCATTTTTTCCACATCCTTGCCAATACAAGTAATTTGTGAATTTATTGATGATAGTCATTCTGGCAAGTGTGAGGCAATATCACATTGTGCTTTTAGTTCGCATTTCTCTGATGATTAGTGCCATTGAACATCTTTTCATGTGTCTATTGGCCATGGGTAGGTCCTCTTTGGAGAAGTGTCTATTCAGGACTTCTGCCCATTTTTAAATTGGATTGTTTGGTTTTTGCATGTTAGGTATTATGAGTTCTTTAAAAATTTTGGATATCAACTTCTTATCATATGTCATTAGAAAATACGTTCTCTCATTCAAAAAGTTGTCTTTTCATTTGGTCAGTCATTTTCTTTGTTTGGAAAAAAAATTTTAGGTTAATGTTAATCATTTGCTTAGTTTTTAAGAGATATCAGAAAAAAAAATATTTGCTAAGAGAAATGTTTGAGATTTTACTGCTATTTTTTCTTCTAGGAATTTTATGGTTTTGAGTCTTACACTTAAATCCATTTTGAGTTTATCCTTATGTATGGTTTCAGAAGGTGGTCTAGTTTCTTTCCCCCCCCCCCTAATAAAACATTTAAACATAAAAAAATTAATTTTATTCTTATTTTGCTCTTGCTTGTATTCACTAAGAAAAATAGAAATTCATCAAAATCAAAGCCAGAGATTTACAAAGATGTATAAAATTAACCCAAGTATAATAGTTTTTAAATTTGAAATTTTAATCCAGGAAGTAGCTATTTCAGAGCCTTTCTGAGGATCTGATTACCCAATTTAAAGTTTCCCCCATACTTTGCCATGTCATCTTGTTTTATTTTTCTTCATAGACGTACTTACTAAGTTAAATCTTACTATTAGTTCATTTGCTTTTTTATTTATTATTATTATCTCTGTTCTGAATGGCAACCTAGAATAGCTGGTTCTGTGTTTCTAACACTTATAATCTAGTCTGGTATATACTAGGAGTTATGTTTACATGGACATTATCAACAAATGTAACATAACAGAGTTCTCTGTTTCAATAAATCTAGGAAATCCTATTTCTTATATTTTACTCAGAATGATATTCAATTTATTTTAGCATATTAAGGGATGTTCAGAAAATGAAGTGAATTGTTTAACTTTGATGATCGAGCATTTTCCAAACCTGTGAAATATTTTCTTAGAGTAACAAGCTGGAGGTTTGCCAAAAATTAGCAATCTAAACAATAGATTCTGAAATTATGGCAAACTCAACAAAGCATACAGGAGTTTTCAGAGTGTGGGAATATTTTATGAAAGTAGCTTCACAAGTCTCTAATTCCTCATTAAAGACACAATTGGCTGCTGGTTATGATATTCTGCCAAGCTTGGAAGAGATCCTCAGGTCATTGAAACTCAGAAGGGGTGTACTCAAACCTCTTACACACTACACATGTCACCATGAAACCTCAGCATAATTACCCGCTGTGGTTGCAAAAACTACATCTTACAAGCTACCTCTCCTGGATCTCACCTCTGTTTTTGAGATAGAAATGCTTCCAATAGTTTATATTATAATTATGGAGGTCTATTGAATCTATACTGTGATGGCAGTGTCAGGACAGGTAAATTTTTGTGAGCCATGTCTTACAGAGAAGGACTATTCTAGACTTAGAGCCCTTCTCCACCAAGAGAACTCTTTAAAAATATTCCAGGGAACTAATACTACATGTAAATATTTTAGAAACACTCAGGTAGGCAATGCAATATGTGTGTACACATTAACTGAATATTTTTATTAAAAAATGTATTCTATTTGAACTTTGGGTGAAAATGCATTGATATGACAATGTTTCAATTTTCATGTATCTAATTTTGCTTTCAGATAAATGCAGTCAATGTCAGCTAGCTAAATATTTTTCATGCCACTCTAACCTAGAGGTAAAACTTGGGTGACTAAAGATTATTTTAGAAGAAGGAAAAAGTTCCAAGTATACTAAACACTGTATTTCATTCTGTTTTCCTTTTGATATTATAGAATTGAGCCATTTTACCAATTCCTGTCACTGAGCTACAGAAAAGAGAAAAGCCATTTTCCTCCATCTTTAAACTGGCACGTAAATGTCCATGCTCCTTTAATAAAATCACAGAGACTGTTTTCCTTTACATATTTATGGCAACCTTCCTGACCCATGGGCCAGCGCATTCGGGAAATGCATAATTCTCTCCCTTTCCATCAGGTAACGAGTGTGCCCTTGTTGCAGATGCAGAATGCCTTTCGGAGTTGTTTCTCTAGCTTTTAGCCACAGATAATGGAGTCAACCGGAGGTTTTGCATCATTACTGAAAGGCACTCTACATTGATGCAGCATGCTGCTTGCTTTAATAGGAGCTACAGTGAATAGTCCTCAGAAATCACCTATTGCCAAGCAAGCAAACGGATGACCTAGGTGGAAGGATAGTCCACCACAAAAAGATGAAGGGTTTTCTGTCAAAGATGTAGTCAGTTATGTACCTGGTACTTTTCATCTTTGCCCCTTGTGGAAGGATCCAAATAGAGCTGTGCACTTATTTCAAAGACTGGGTTCCTGGGCAGAGGGCAAAATAAGATTCACTATACACTCTTTCATTCCATCATAAATTGAAGTTGTCATGCTTCTTTGTAGATTATATAAATGTCCAAAATACATGTTATACTTTGTCCATAAATACATAGAGATTCTGACTCTGGTCTCAGCATGTTTATTTATTTCATTATTCCTCAAAGTGGGATTGAAAAACTGAAGAACAATTGGAAAGGTCAGCAGAAGCTGGTGGAAAACAAAATTAGTTTGGAATATCTCTAGCAATTCACCAAACTAAAGTTTCTTGTTAAATTTCCATTCAGAATACCTTCGTTTCAAATCTTCACTTCTATAACTCTAACCCCATCTCACATAAATGAGCACAAAATGTAGGAAATAAAATTTTAAATTGGTTGTTATGAAATGAGAGAGAGAATGACAATATAATTGGTGAAGTTCAGCATATCTTAACTTTCTATTTTGTTTTGAAAGATAATGTGTTTTCTTTAATTAATGATTTTCATGTTTCTGTCTTCAGATAGTACTTCCTACATATTTTTACAGATAGTTAAATTATTACAGATAGTTATATTATGAAAGAATGTGATTCTAGTTATATTTCTTTAATAATGGTCTGTTTAGTCCTCCTTTTTCATTATTTTTTAATTAACATCAGCATTGCATATGCAATCAATTACTATCTATAAATTATGATTCTTAATCTTATAATTTTTTGCCTCCAGCTTGATCTTGCCTTTAAGCTCTGTCTCCTATATTCGACCACTTACCTGACAATTTACATTTGAAAATATCAAAGAGTGTCTCAAACATATATAGAACCCAACAGGAGCCCATGTCAGCTCTAAACTGTGACTTTCCAATTTGTGTCCCTGCAATAATCATACCTAATCGGAGTGAGGTATTTTTCCTATTGCGTCTCATAATGTCACAGTGTAAAAAGTACTATCAATAAGATGTGGGCAGAGTGCTTGTGAGAATCCAGAGAAAGTGCACCTCATTTAGCACTGTGATGACAACGAAGGACTCTGAAGATGATGAATTATGAAGAGTAACATGAGTTATGAAGAGTAACATGTAAGTGTCAGATAAGGGAAAAGGGCATGTGATAGAGGACACCTTTAATAGAATTAGAGGCATAGTGAATCTGATCCATAAATGTAATTGCATGAAGTAATATGAAAATATTAGTATCAGATAATATATATGAAAGGGCTAATTTGCAATTTGCTAAGTATTTTTTAGCTTTACTTCTTTACATTAATTAAGCAATATTCAAAATTTTGAACATAGAACTGGTTTTTAGGGATATCTCAATTCAAAAATACAAAGAAACAATTAGATGGAAGTGTCACCGAAATCAAGGCAAACAGAAGTTGCTTAGCAGTGACAAATTAAAAGGGCATAACAAAAATACAGTGACAATAGGATGGAGAAGAGAGAAAAAAAAGTAAGAAAAGTTATGTGAGAAAAGGTACAGGATTTACAAAGATGGTGATGTAAATAAACCAGTACTCACCTCCTTCCACCCCACATCAAAATTACAACTAAACTACCTAAAACCATAATTTAGAACTACCTAAAATCTTATTGAATGGAAGTCTTACAACTACAAAATTAAAGAATTAGCCATCAAGACTGGGAGGAGGGGTGAAGACTCTGAGCAGAGTCATAGAACAGGGTGGACCCAGACCCACGTGTGGCAATTTAACACGAGGAGGGATATCTTGGCTGTGGAGGATTCCAGTGCCAGGAATAGAAGTTCCTATATCTTCTGGCTGTGAAAACCAGTAGGGATTGTGGTTGAGTGAAACAGAGGCTGCTTGAGTCCCAGGTAGTTCCTCTTCAAGGGCCCACACACTGACTTCTCAGACTTATAACAGCAGCTTGAAAGGCACCAGGTTATTCGAGGAGAAACTAACTTGTCTGGAATCAGGGCAGGAACTGGAGGGGCATCTTTCTCCCAGACATAAGTGCTGGCACAGATCATTGTTCCTTTGCTGATCTCCCACCAAGCCAACAGGTAGGCATCGTATCTAAATTTTCCATCAACCTGTCTCACACCTCTCCCCCCGCCACCCTGGCCCTGGTGATTCCCTTAAACCCCACCACTTCCTACTTGAAGGCTCATCCAAGCCTTTTCCAATGGCTTTTCCATACAACTGGCCTCTCTTGTCTCATGATTTCAACTTTCTTCAAATCTCTCAAACAAGCTGCAGCTGCAATCAGTGTGCCCATACCTCTGAATAAATGGTGGGCACTAGTGACAGCCAGCCTTGGTTCACAGCTTGGCCTCTCCATGGCACCTTAGAGTCCAACATAAGTAGCAGCCATCTACAGAAAAGTAGCTTGTGCCAGGTGGCCCCAGGCAGGGCACAGGCAGTGGCTGACTTTGCACCTCCTGGAAGCCCCCAGAGCCAGTGCACCAAGCCAGATCAAAACCCTGCCACTTTCACGAATGCCACATTCAAGGGGCCCAACTAGGGAGCAACCAAGTCCCACTGAAGCAAATCCTGCTCCACAGGCTGGCTCCTGCACAGCAGTTCTTCCACTGTATTCCAGCTGGTCCTCACAGCCATTTGGCCTGAGGGTAAATCCCTCCCAGTAAAGCCATCATTAAAGCCCAAAACGGTATCTCTGTTCCAGGAGGCAGGTTGGAGGAAAGATCAAACATAAGGTAAAAAGAATTTGTTTCAGTTGTCTGTACAAGGACATATTAGGAAATTGCTGTGTTAACACTTTTTCTCTTAATGCAGTGGCCAAACTTCAGTCACATAGACAGCAAGTGGTTTGGAAAGATATTTGTACCCAGTAAGGTATGTCTTTAACTTGGTCTCCCCTGGAGTAGGCGAAGTGCCTCAAAGAGTATGTACTCAAGACATAACTGTTATTTAAAAGGCTTAATTAGTTTAGAAAGCTAAACTGCATTCTATCTTGATAAAATACAAATCAGAGTTTTTGAGAAAAATAATGAAACAAAATTCTAAGACTTTAAACCCCAAAGAATGATGTTCCCAGAAAGCTAATGTGGCATTGGTACAAACTTTGTGACTGTTTCCCAGAGATTTCATAAAAATATTTGGCAGTTCTCAGTCCATGTCATTTTGGCACATTTTAGAAAACGGGAAGAAATAAATTTCACATTCCTAAACTGCCTTGTCTGTGGGCAGCTTTGTCTTGATTAAAAATTGGTTAAGAACAGCAAGTGAGTCAGATTGCTTCTCGGATACTATTAAACAGCGGGCTTCTATCCGCTAGAGGAGTGGTAAGTTCTTAAGTGAGCAGGGATTAGTTTTACAAGCACTACACTGAGGGCATTTTTACAGTTGTTGAATTTAAAGCCAGGAACATGAAACCTTTTCTTGTAAATATCAGCTGCCTTGGCTTTCATTACGCTGTGCTATGGTAAATGCAGCCTCCTATTATATTACTTCACACCTCCTTTTAAAATGTACCAATAATAAGATTGTAAAAAAAAAAATGGCTTACTTTCTTTTCTTTTATTTTTCCCAGGACCTTGCTGAGAACACTCACAAACTCTTATTTAGGTTTATTTGCACAGTATCTCAGTATTCATTGGAATGCTTCTCCTGACAGTATCTCAGTATTCATCGGAATGCTTCTCCTAAAGTGAAAATCCATATAGTCAATGCCCGAAAGTGTCTGAAGTAATTCAAATCGGAACGAGATGAAAATCAGGTGCCATCATTGGCAACATGCCTGGAAGCTCTGAAAGGTTTTCTGTCACAGGAAGCCTCACTGCATTTAGGCTGTTGTTCTTCATCAGAGAAAAACTGGTTTGTGTTTGTCAGTCTTGGTCGACAATGCCCAGTGGAGGCGATTCTCAGGTTCTTAGGGCAGCATGGCCGTAGAGTGCCCCCCACATGGAGCGCCATCAGCATCTTAATGAGCCGGTGGCTCCCGAGGTTATCCAGCTCAGTGTATGATCAGGAGCACATACACAGCAAAGTCCTTCTCAGAGAGATTAGCCCTGGCTGTGAGATACCTACCCAGGAAGCAAGTGTAATGTCTTTTTATTGGGTCGGCAGCTAAGTAATTGCGGATTTTTTAAAGAAAATCAAAGACAATTTTTTCATGGAACTAAATAACTTTATTCTGTAATGTATTGCCCATTTTGATCAATGACCTTTTGCCATCTTTCAGGCAGCATCATAATCCCACGTTCAAAAAACTTCTGGTTTTTATTAGCAAAAAACTGAATCAGGTACGATTTGACATCATCATCATTATTGAAATTTTTACCATTCAAGGAGTTTTGTAAAGATCGAAACAAAAAGTAATCAGATGGTGCAAGGTCAGGACTATATGGTGGATGTGGCAAAACATCCCAACCAAGCTCCATTAATTTTTGCCGAGTGACCAAAGATGTGTGTGGCCTTGCAGTGTCATGATGGAATACAACACCTTTTCGATTTGTCAATTCGGGCCGCTTTTCTTCAACTGCATTGTTTAATTTCATTAGTTGTTCAATGTAGACATCAGAATTGATCGTTCGGTTGGGTGGTAAGAGTTCAAAGTAGACAATTCCTTTGTAATCCCACCAAACTGATAACAAAACCTTCTTTTGATGAATATCAGCTTTTGATGTTGTTTGAGTTGGTTCACCTGGCCTGCTCCACGATCTTTTCCGCTTGATATTGTTGTAAACAACCCATTTTTCATCACCAGTTATCAGTCGTTTTAAAAATGGATCATTTTCATTACGTTTCTTTAGCAAATCGCAGCTGCTAATGCGTTGCGTTAACTGTGATTCTTTCAGTTCGTGAGGAACCCATGTATCGAGTTTTAAAACATAGCCAAGTTGTTTTAAGTGATTTTCAATGCATGTATGTGATACATGAAGCTTCTCTGCAATCTCACGTGTTGTATTGTGACAGTCCGAATTGATTATTGCTTTGATTAGGGCGTCATCAACTTCAACTGGACGACCAGAGCGTTTTTCATCTTTGAGTGAAAAATCACCAGAACGAAATTTGGCAAACCAATTTTGACACTGCCGTTCTTTTAAGGCTTCGTCACCATAAACAGCACATAACTTTTTATGAGCTTGCGATGCGTTTTTCCCTTTGCAGAAATAAAAAAGCAAAATATGACAAAAATGTTCCTTTTGATTTTCCATTTTTCAACGAACGCCAAACGAAAACTACAAAACAGATCAAAAAACTTTTTTTACTTATTAACAGCTGAATAGCCAACTATCAAATAACAAAATGTGTTTTACATTTGTACTACGTCTGCAAACCTAAAAATTCAACTGAAGCCATATATGTGTGAAACCCGCAATTACTTAGCTGCCGACCCAATATAAAGCCCAGCAGCATGCTTGGAAAGCCCTGGAAGATTTTCTGTCACAGGAAGCCTGGCTGCATTTAGGCTGTTCTTCATCAGAGAAAAACTGGTTAGTGTTAGTCTTGGTCCACAATGCGCAGTGGAGGGAATTGGTTTGCTGACCAGGGTAGCTGGGCTTTACAAAAAGACATTAAGCTTTGGATGCTTCTTGGGTAGATATCACACAACTGAGAATGACTTTGGTGTGTGTGTGTGTGCTCCTGATCACACACTGGGCTAGATAACTAAATCCCTGGAGCCACTGGCTAGCTCATTAAGATGCTGATGGTACTCATTTGCAGGGAGCTCCTTGGCCATTCTGCAATAGAACGTGAGAGTTGCTAGAGGTAGAATCCCTGTACACATGGGGGTCTTAGAGTTGAGTCTTCAAAGGGATGGATCTGGCTCTTTCCAGAGGGCTACTTTCTACCGGATCGTCCACAAAGGACCAGGGTGAGAGTGAGCGGCTGCAACCATTGTCTGCCGTAGCTGAGCAGTGATCTATTCATTAAGCAAACACTTTCATGAGTGTGTACTATGTGCCCAGAGCTGTGAAGGGATGCAGAGATGAACGAGGCATAATAACTAGCTGAAAGGATTTTGAAATATTTTCAGAAATTATATAACTTAAATGTGTACCACGTGATAAATGTGCTAGCAGGGACATACGAAATGTATCACAGCAGTGCAAAGAAAAGAAACAGGGAGACCTAATGGAACTTTGGATGCCAAGCTGGTAGGTTAGAAAATGCTCCCAAAAAGTGGCATTTCTGTTAGTTTCAAAAAGACTGGGACACAATCAATTGGATGAAGATAGAAGTGATTTTGAAGTAAAAGAAATGGCATGACAAAAGGTGTGGAACAGAAAGCACAAGAAAACCATCAGTGTAAGTGCACAGAGAAAGGAAGGCAAGGTGCAGGCAGAGAGGCAGCCCACACCCAGGTGTGTGTGTGTTCCATGCTAGAGGCTGTGGGGCCTGCTCAGCTATATTTTATATTTAAAAGAATTGAGGCAAGTTCAGACTCATTTTTACTAGTTTTAAAAGGCAAGGAAGAGTATACAATTTTAAAAAAACTTTTTAATATATTTTAAATTAAGTGAAAGATTAAAACATGCTTACAGTATAAGGCTAATTGTTGTATTTCACAAGTAATTAAACGATTGGTAAAAAGGTCAGTTTAATTTCTATATTACTTTTAGCATAATTAAAAGTGCTTACATTTGGAAGAAATAGATGACTTTTCAAGATCCTTGTTTTTTGGCAATAAATAAAAAGCTGAATTATGTTTTCATATGTAATTAAGTGTGAATGGATAACTAACTTTTTCATTTGTTTTAAAGATAAAAAGTATCCGTACTTGTTATAGTACTAGTAAAAATATTAAATATAATTTTTCTGACATTTTATTGTGGCCATTTAATGATAATATTTTGCACACAAAAAAAACTCAGAAACTTATTCAGGAGAAAACAGAAATATATATATTTATGAATAATTTAACAAACATATTTGTAAAGGAAATATTCTAAATAGTCTTCAAACAATTCTTCATTCAACCAATATATATATATATATATATATATATATATATATATATATATATGACAAAGTAATAGTCTTTGGAGTTAAACACTTGAGTTTGAATCCTGATTCTGTCACTTACTTTCACTTCAACATTGGGCAAGTCATTTAATCTCCCCTAAAACTCAGTTTCCTCATCTGTAAAACAGGATTAATAATGTCTAACTTTAAATAATATTTCTCTTCATATAATGTTGTACTCTTTGTATATTTTAATTATATACTTACAATAATAGAACATGTAATTAAAATCCCAGAAACATAATTGGATTTCTAATTTTAAAAATTATATTGTAAATATTATTATTGCTTCTAAGGTGGATATTTGAAACAGAAATTTCCATACAACATAGCCATTCTCAATATAATTTGCATCAAAGTCTTCACTTGATTAGCATTCAGACTCCAAAGGGATGAGGACTGGAAGCATAAGGACTGAATTTACATTTTTTTCAGCTTTGATTATATAAAATGGACAAAATTAAAGATAATATACATAATAATATATATAAAGTACCAGTTCATGTTAGTTCTCCCTCTTTATGTTTTACAAATCCATTTTCCCCCGTTTCACTTAGGCATTTGTTTAAAAAATAATTTTATTGTTGATAGTATTACAGATCTCACCCATTTCCCTCCCCCTTACTCCCCTCCTCCCAGCCTCTACCCACCTTCCCAG
Source organism: Pipistrellus hanaki (assembly GCF_964339955.1). NCBI lineage: Eukaryota > Metazoa > Chordata > Mammalia > Chiroptera > Vespertilionidae > Pipistrellus > Pipistrellus hanaki. Next base: position 116,588,113 of record NC_140505.1, read on the forward strand.
GTTTTCAGTACCCTATTGCCCATGTCCATGGGCTATGCATATCCTATCTAATAAAGAGGGAATATGTCTATTGACCCACATCCTGTCACAAAGATGGTGACACCCACAACCAATAAGGAGGGAATATGCTAATTGACTGTCATGCCCTCAAAAATTATGGCACCCAGAGCCACAAGATGGCGGCATCCATTCTCCTCAGCACTCCTGGGGAAGCAGGCATGCAGCAAGGCCAGGCCCACCCCCAGGCCAGCCCGGCTGCTCCATGAACCTGCCTCCATACACTCAGGGCAGAATAGAAGCCCAGGTAAGCCTCAGATGGCAGCTACCCAGCTGCCCAGGGCCGCCTGAAGCTCAGGTAACCAGGGCTGGCCAATGCTTCCGCTGTTGGCAGTGGCAACAGCAGAGGTATGATGGGGCATTGCTTTACCCCAAACTCCGGGTCACCTCCTGCCCCTGAGGGCTCCTGGACTGTGAGAGGGGGCAGACCAGACTGAGGAAACCCCACTCCAGTGCATGAATTTTTATGCACTGGGCCTCTAGTAAGTATATAAATTATTTGATTTACCTCTTCTCTTCTCCTCAACCTCACATCGAGGTATGTCAGTCTGTTCCATGCCTCTATGCTTTGGGTCTTATTTTGTTGGTCAATTCATTTTGTTCATTAGACTCCACAAATAAGTGAGATCATGTAATATTTGTCTTTCTCGGTTTGGCTTATTTCACTTAGCATAGTATTTTCCAGGTCTAATTCTGCTGCATAGTATTCCATAGTGTAAATGTCCCACAGCTTTTTTTATCCATTCATCTACTGATAGGACTTGGGCTGTTTCCAAATCTTAGCTATTGTAATAATGCTTCTATGAACATACTCTTTCTGATTGGTGTTTTGAGATTTTTAGTATATATTCCTAGAAGTGGGATTGCTGGGTCATACAGAAATTAGAAATTCCATTTTTAGATTTTTGAAGAAACTCCATACTGTTTTCCATAGTGGTGCACCAACCTGCATTCCCACCAGCAGCAAACCACATCCTCATCAGCACTTGTTTGTAAATTTTTTTTTATGATAGTCATTCTGACAGGTATGAGGTGATGCCTCATTATGGTTTTAATTTGCATTTCTCTGATGATTAGTGACTTTGAGCATTTTTTATATGTCTTTTGGCCATTTGTATGTCCCCTTTGGAGAAGTGTCTATTCAGGTCCTCTGCCCACTTTTTAATTGGATTGTTTCTTTTCCTTTTGTTGAGAGAAATATGGTAGCAACCATACTTGGGTAAAAACTGCTGTTTGAATTTTAACCCTGCTATTCTGGCTTCTGCACTTGCTTAAACATAAGGTGGTTACCTCAGCTTCCAGATGGAGTCCTGGAGGCTAAGGCGATTTTCCTGTGCCTATGGACCAGGACCACAGGAGATTGATTCCCACTGACTCAGTAGCTTGAGGAGTAGAAACTGTAGATAACCTTTAGAGATTGAACACTGAGCTCTGCTTCTGGACTATCTGCTATGGCAAAATAGGGCCACATTCCAATGTCCAGCAGGATGTGACTGGGAACGACCCTGCGGGATGTTCCCAGCCTTTAGAATTTAGAATTTAGAAAAAGGAAAATTACTGTGGTTTGGATCTTTAAAAGGACTGCTTACACCTGAAACAATGCGGTCGTGAGTGTGGCCACCTGCATGTGGTGCTCTTGCAGCCTTCCTGGCCAGTTCAATAAATCCTTGCCTGCTTTTTTAAATCAATCATCAGCCTCCGGTGGTCTTATTTTGAATCCAGGGTTCAACCCCACAACATTAAGTTGTATGAGTACTTTCTATATATCACTTAGGCACTTGTTTTTGTTTTCTTCTCATAGAGGTCCCAAGGAACAAAAAATGAAGGATAATGTCCCAGGCTGCCAATGGGAGGTGAATTTCAACATCTCAGATTCTGTGTGGATTCACATAGGACCAGGGACTTCTTCTAGACATATGAGCTCATACCAAAACATGGGAAATGTAATCTCTGAGCTGGGGCTTAAAGATCAGTAGTGTGTGTTAAAGGGAAGAGTTAAGAATGACTACTAGGTTTTCAGCCTGAGCAGGTTGTGGGACAATTTATGGAAATGAGGGTGCTAAGGAGTGAACCTCAGAAGAGAGTATAGACTAATTCTCTATTGAAATGAATGGTTCCTCCATTGAAATGGGAGAGTGAGGGTAAATGCAGAGTGGTGTTACATTTGGTGGTAAAGAAAATATGCAATTTTCTTTTTATTGCTTTTAATCTTTAGTGAACTCATTAGAACATCATCTGATGTGAGGAGACTAATGAATGTTGCGATTGGAAATAGGAGAAAAGGTATAAAACAAACTTCAGTGATAATTATAGGCAAAATTTATTAGGCAGATGTAGTAGGAGTTCAAGGTAACACTAAGGACTTGAGATTTGTGATCAGAAAATTTAAGTGTAATTTTTAAACAGCACTGAGTGTTTTTTTGTGTTTTTTGTTTTTCCAGCTGTGTTCAGCTTCTCGGGTGAGGCCAGAATTGGGGGAGATTTCAGTTTAATAGCATTTTCACAAGCTTATCTAATGCAGCACAGGCAGTTGAGGGATGCAGGGGAATGATTTTAATGTGGACTATAGAATCTGGATCAAGTAACTAGCAAAGTGTGGGCATGAGTAGAAAGTGACCAGTGAAAAAAAGTGGAGACAATGGGTTAAATGGGATCATAAATGTTGGAGTGAGTGTCAAATTATATGAACTGGAGACAAAATAAGATATTTACAGAGTAGAGTGCTTAAAATTGAAACTTTGGGGAGGCTGAATTTATTGGTAGTGAAAAGTTCTGTGATATAACCGTGGAAGTGATTGGGTGAGATGAAAAGGATAAAGTGTTTATTATCAGAAGTGGAGATGTAAGAGACTGGGAAGGAAAATTATTGAATAGATCTTCTACAAGTATGTGGAGGTCCTCAAGAATAATGAATGAAACAAATAATTAATTAGGAGATAAGCAGGTTTGGTGTTTTTTTAAACACAGAAGGTTAATATGTAAAATTATATTATGCTCTATAGTTTTGTGAGGGAAAAGGAAAAAATGGCATGAACCTGGCCAGAAAAACTGTTACATTTAGCTATTAATATGCCCTGGGCAACTTTTTCAGCATTTTACATATATTGGACTACTTTGTATCATTCTCCACTACTCATTTACTTTCCACATTTTGCAGCTGAATAAACAAGTTATATAAATTGTCCGAGGTTACTAGTGAATGGTGAAGCTGGATCTGGGCATTCTGACTTCAGAGTATACACTCTAGTCACTACAAAATACTTTCCCTTCTTAGGATCAATGTTTCGGCACTTTTCAATGTTGAAGTTTATACGATGGTAAAGATGGTGGGGTGGTGTTTGTGAGAAGGCATGATTTTAACAGGAAAGCCCCGAGATCGGTGGGCTGTTCGTAAGTAATAGTGAGTGGAGTTTAGGCTGGGGAAGGAACAATCTCATCAAAGGACATGGAGTTCTCAGTGTATCTTAATTCCAGAACAACTTACTGCCTGGTATCTTTCATAGATGGACTAGGCTGCAGGTCTCTGAGGAGTGTTCTTCCTAGACCCTGATAAGACTGAGAGTCTAGGATGTCCCTACTAATGGGGAAAGGTAAGGACCATGATGTTTTATGAGACCCACCATAAATGTGGTCTCAAACAAAACTTATGAGGATTCATTTCCAGTATTCCTTTTGCCTCAAAAATTCCCTCCCAATTAGGAAAGAATAATAATAATAACCCACACATATTTATTGATGATGTTAAACATGCAGTTATTATTTACTAAATCATAGTGGGGGGAGCCTATAAATTGTAACCCTTCTAATAGAAGTTAATCTTCAGCCTGCACGATGTGGCGAGGTGGTTGAGCATTGACCCACGAATCAAGAGGTCACTGACTGATTCCTGGACAGGGCACATGCCCAGGTTTCGAACTTGATCCCCAGTAGAGGGCATGCAGGAGACAGCCAATTGATGTTTCTATCTCCCTCTAAATTCAATTAAAAACATATTTATAAAAAATGTATCAGAAAAACGTGTGTTACCTATGGCTTATTTTCTCTTTATTGGCTAATTAGTTCATTTAACAGGAAAACAAATTCAGTTGCAAATCATTTATTAAGATAGGCATAATGATCAATAGTTCATGGATTATTCTTTTAAAATGATCCTATTTTATCACTATTACCTCCCATAACTGAATGATTCAGGCATTGAATATTGGGGGGGAAATGTATATCTCTCAAAAACATTCAGTCAAATAATAAAAGCAGTACTGTTACTTTTGGGGAATTAATGATACTTAGGATAGACTTTTCTGTAGGACACTATTATAATCTCTCCCAATTTGGTTTAAAATGTCAAACATTTTGACTACCCATTAAGTGCTTTTCCAAATTAGAAAATATTCTATATATGACTTAATTAATATCTACTTCAGCTATACACAACATATCATGCTCAAGATCTAGATTTATTTGAACACATTTAGTCCGATTTCTATTAATCAGAAAAATCACATCCAATAAACCACAACTGTAGAAGAGACATTTGCACACAGATGTAATTTGATATTTAATTAAGGAATGATAAGTCATGTTCACATGGAAGTAATATATTTAACTTCTCAATAGTAGTAAGAATCTCTTTTGAGGATGTAGGGTCGTCTGGGTTTATTCTTATATAATTGCCGTTTCAGAATGTAAGGAATTTTTCTCTTTATAACTTCTTCCTTTTCATTTTTGTCATTTCCATTATCAAGAGCATCTTCCTGAATCACCTGCAAGATAGACAGAATATGAATGAAACTTACATGCATGAAATATTCCATTTCAGAGTGTTTTTTTATATCTTCTCTAATTTATGATTCAGACAGTAAGACATATGTGAATGAGGTTAAAAACAATATGTTTTGTCCAAGAAGAGGTGGCTATCAGGTGGCTGAGAAAGAATGAGAACACACTTTTCAGTATTCTTCTAGTTCATCAAACTAACTTTTTTAATATGTCAAGATCACACAGTAATAGATGTGCTCCAATTGAAGGAGCACATCTAATAGAACTTTGAGTATTTTTCAGGCCTCAATTTAGACTAAAATGTTATTGAAATATATCATAAATCATAACAAATAGTTTTTAGTCTAGTAAAATAAGTTTGGCTTGAAAGATCTACATGATTTTATGTTCAGTTAAGTTATGTACTGGCTTGACTAGCAAACCATTCCAAATATTAATTTCTCAATCATAGAGAGAATACAAACTAACATTCTTAGTCACAGAAGCTAACATATATGGAAGTTCTGTTTAAATGGTAATGATCTCTTTAGATTGTGATGCTTAATAATGATTTAGCTGCTAAGGATGCCTAAAATCCACACATTCAATTGAAATAGGAATATATATATATATATATATATATATATATATATATATATATCCCTATCACTCTGGTCTTATTTGCCTAATCTATTCAAATGCTAATGAAACTTTTTGTGTTTTGTGTTTGTTTATAGATAAACACACATGACTTAGAGCTTCCAAGAAAACATTTTGAGTTGCCTAAATTAGTTAGGCAGTGCTACCACAACCACTACCAAAACTTGCCTAAACCTGCCATCCATTTAAGTGTTTGGATTAAATCTGCCTTAATATATACCCCCCTTTTAGGATTGAAGGAAAAATGTTTTTTCTCAACTCCAAATATTTGAAGGATCTGGGGGAATGTTAATTTCAACACATGATTTATTCTTTTTTTTAAAGATATTTTTATTGATTTCAGAGAGTAAGGGAGAGGAAGGGGTGGGTAGAAACATCAATTATGAGAGAGAATCATTGATTGGCTACCTCCTGCATGCCCCCTACTGGGGTTGAGCCAGTAATCCGGGCATGTACCCTTGACTGGAATCAAACCAGGACCCTTCAGTCTGCAGGCCGGTGCTCTATCTACTGAGCCAAACCAGTTAGGGTGATTTATTCTGTTTTTTATATTAACGTCTTCCTGTTATGATAATGATCAGCATTTTTTAAATTGCTACAAATGAGAGATAACTTAATTATATCCCATGTAATAAATGGCTAATATACAAATTGGCCGAACAGTGGAACAACCAGTTGCTGTGATGCACACTGACCACCAGTGGACAGACACTCAACACAGGAACTGTCTACAGAAAGAGCAGCCACTCAGTCAGAAGCCGGGCTCACGGCTGGTGAGCAGAGTGGCAGCAGCTTCTCCTGCCTCTGCAGCAGCACTAAGGATATCCAACTGCTGTGCTCCCCATGGGGAGTGGGCCCAAGCTGGCAATCTGATATGCCCCAAGGGCTCCCAGACTGCAAGAGGGAGCAGGCCAACCTGAGGGGATCGCCCCCCACCCACCGAGTGCATGAATTTTGTGCATCAGGCCTCTAAGTACATATATATATTGTGTTTTGTTTTACCTCCCAGTGTTGAAAGGCCCTGCTGTGACAGATATTTCGGATCTGGTATATTGTCAGCATTGCTTCCAAGCTAAAGTCATCTACGGCAATGGGGAATCTCCTTCTTGTAACAAGGTCCTCTCCATGAAACTCTCCTGTTTCCTCAGCTTGTCCGTCCAGGTTATTTATAAGGCTGCAAAGACTCAGCAGAGTCATTTTCCAAGAGGGAACACTTGCCCTACTGACCTGAAATATAAAAGATAGATATTGTATTTAAAACTTATATGAATAAGAAATAAATTTCTAGTGTGCTAAGTTACTACATTTTAGAATCTAAATGTTACTTTAGTCTAATAAATACACTGTCATTAATTTTATCACTTCATATCACAAAGTTGAATAGGGCCAATATTCTCTATTCTCATACTCTCTATTTTAAAAATTGCAATAAGTAATACACACACATGCACACATACATGAGCAATGAAAGAAAGAATAAAAGAAATGACAGTAAGTAGAAAAATATAAATATATATATATCATATCACAGGTGAAGACATTAAATATACCATTTCTTCTTAATTACACTTCAGTTTAGAGTCTAATGGAACAGGAACTAAAGTGTTACTATTAGATTTGGAAAATTAGAGAGGTGAGAGACCACTAATCTATTTCACACACTGAGATGTCATAGGCAGCATCACAGCTCACCAATTTATTAGAAAATTATAATATTCTCTATATCTTGTCTTTTAACATTATGACCATAATCAACCACTATCCCATGTGCCAACTATAATCAATGAGAAAACATAAGGACAAAGTAGAACCTAAATGTGACATAATAGTAAAAATTAAGAAATATTTCAAACAGCATAGATGAAAGAAAGCACAATTTTTTTTTCCTAAATGACATAAAAATGGAATGACTACTAAGCTGTGATGGAAAGACTCAATAAAAATAGTTTCAGCTGTCAATTCTCTCTGAATTATTCTCCAACTGTAATCCAACTGAAAATCAAAGTTCCAATTTGAAAAATATGGGGAGGCTGGAAATTAGAGAGGCTATTTGTCAAAATAATTATAAAGTTAATTGGGAAGTATGAATGTGTGAGTATAACTACAAGGATTTAGAAAAATAAAAAGGTAATGAGGAGGAACTTACTTTATCAGATATTGAAAACTATTTTTAAAACTTCAGGACTTAAAGGAGTGAGTTAATAGAGCACGAATAAACATAAAACTCAACAGAAGAGAATATAATGTTCAATAATAGATCAAAATATATATGAGAATGTAGCATAGAGCACAGTTTTCATTCGAAATCCTTGGGACAGTTTGGCTATGAGGAAATTTGATTTAGAGCTAATAATATTTTTCTTGACATATTATAATCTAAATATCCAGATGGATTAGATATAAATAAAATAATGTTTAAACATATACAATTCATTTTACAAACTTGGAAAGGTTTTATTAAACAAATATCCAAACCAAAATCCATAAACAAGAAGATAATTTAAATAGATAAATGTGTAAATTATCTTTCTGGAAAATTAACATCCTGAGCTAAAATAAAGAACAAGCTATCATGTAAAAGCTGACACAATGTGTTAATATTCTTAACAAAAGTATAGCTTTTCAAAAAGAAAATGCTGAATATCACAATTTAAAAAAGTAAATTTTAACACTGAATAAGTAATGTGAGCAAACAAGTCACAGAATCACACATGAAATAAATGTGTGGAATGAAGTTCATCTTGGCTACCATTAGGTCAGACTTTAAAAAGCACAAGTATGCTCAATGGTGTACTATGGAGACCTTTCTTAATAAAAGTATGCCAAACTAGCAAACATAATTGTATGTACACAGTAAGGATCATTGTAGCTAAAACGTGCTCATCCATTTAGAGAAGAGAAACTTGAGGTGACAAGACCTAAATTGGAGTTTTGCTTCAGAAATTAGACAGGAGCTTTCTTATCATCACATCCCAGTGTTATAACAGTGATTGACCAGGTGTGGCTTCCCCTCAGCATTTAATTTTCTTTAAAAACATCTTTTGGAGGGAGCCCTGTTCTCTGACTCTACAGGCAGATGCATACTGGGTATATCCACACAGAGTGGTAGCACGTAAGCAGGTCTATTCTAATTGAGTTTTATTCCTGGGCACAGGTTACCAATAGGAACCTTGTTTTCAAGACCCCAGGAGAGGAATAACAGGGTCCAGTATACAAAGTTTTACTTAATTCAATAAAAACAATGAGCGGGTACAGATAACACTTCTGTTATAGGAAGAACTTAAATCCAGGCATGAATTTAATGTTAATGTCTAGGAGGTCATAGCTCCAACCACAGCATTTAAAAATAAAAGATAAATGAAAGCAAGCAGTGGTAACTACCCACTTCCTTAGGAGCAAATAGCTCATAAGTCATAGTTGCAGTATTAAATCTCAAGGCTTCTGTTTGCCACTCTGTTGCTCTTTACACTCTACCACCTGCCTTTCATGGATTGTCATGAGCTTTCATTTTTAATTTAGGAACTCCATTTTACTTTCCCCGATATAATAAAAAAAAGGCAAAATGTCACTGAGTTTTCATTTATATATTTAACTTGAGGCCAATATACCTTTCACCACATACAATTTGGTAGGAATGGAAACAGGATTCCTTTAAACACATGTACCCATCCACATAAATAATATGTGACTATTTAATTAAAGTTACAATATACTGATTGATAGCCACTATTATTTCCTTCCCTGTCACATCAACACCCTTAACTCCTTTGAACTCAAGGAAAAGTTTCCCGAAAAAGGAAATGCCTCCCAATGAACATGTCAGCCTTTACGGGAAGTTATTACTGTGGGAAAGAGACACCAGCTTATAATGAGAGTCCCTATGTTTCCCAATCCATGGTTTAAAAAAAAAAAAAAAAGCTTACCCTTGATGTGTGCACATTGGTCAATAAATCTGCTTCGAATGCTTTCATTTCCTCTTCAGAGTCTGAGTAAAATCAAAACCACATGGTTACTATATAATCACATATCATATAATTATATTGTAACCTGCAGATTTTAGATTTATCCTTTAAAAATTATTCTTAGATGCAGGCTCTTTCCTATGTATGCATTCTGCTTAAAATAGTAGTCAGAAATATTTTGTAGATTTTTTTTAGACTAAGAGGCAGTCGGAGTAATAGAAGCACTTCTAAGAAAATGAGCTCATGATTATATGGCAAAAGGGCTATTGATGATTTGGAGTTATTTAGTCTCTAAATATCAAAGTTTAAAAAAAAAACTGATTATATCGTACAATAGAAATGTCATCATATATGCTGGTCCATTTTCACCAGCAATAGTTTACATATATAGAATATATGCACACTGATATTTCTAAAAGCAGCATCATGAAAAGGTGTATGCAGACTTTTAAGACAAAAACAAACAAAAGAGAATTGCTTACTGATAATTTTAGAATAAATAAAACATTAAGATTTACTTAAGATGCTGCTTTACAAAACACACTTAGAAGCATGTGTTTGTCTACTTAAAAAAAAATCCAAGCATATGTACTTATCAATTTTATAACAGTCCATTAAGAAAATTGCTTAAATAAAACGCATGTCCATAAAAACATGTATGATAGCATTAAAAAATGGATTTCTGATTTTTTAAAAGACTATCGTTTTCAGTTTCCACTAATGAATATTCTACACACACATAAGACTGTAAGGTAATAAAAAAAAAGAACACTACAATAAAATGACTGAAATCAAACACACTGACATGCATCTCATAAAGCAAAGCAGAAATTAAAAAGGCTCTATCTTCTTTGCACCACCCACTCTTATTAAGAAGAAGTGTGGCACTGGGAGAAACCACGTGCTAAATTGTATCTAGAACTAAATTATACCAGGGATCATTTTCTCCTATTATTTTAGGGGCACAATCTATTTTTCAAAAGAAATAAAAATCACTTTAGGCATTCATGAAAATTTTTTCCTGGAATCACCATAAATTTTAGCTTATCACAGAAAGAACTTCAAATGTTTATAAATGAAATATTTAATCAATAATCAAGTTTTACTCACATGCTCTAAGTATACCCCTAACCTCTTGCAATTATTAGATAAAAACAGAACTTTAGAAAATGTGGTATTTATCTCATTTAAAAATTTGCAAAGTTACGAGTTCAAGGTATTTTAAAAATAAAATTTTTGATAAGATTTATATCTTCTGCTAGTATAAATTTCATAATTTAAATAAAATCACAGAAGTTTAAATTAACGATTTCAATGTCATTTCTATCAGGTAAAAAGTATAAAACAGGTTAAATTATTTTTCCAGCATTTAGTCTCTGTTTTCTTTTTCATTTTGATGTGATCATTTAATTATTTTAAAATATTAATTTAAGTATATTGCAGTCAGTATAGTTTTGATACTCTTCTAAATTTAAATCTCATTTTTAAGATGAATTATTGATAATTACTCAGAAATATATGGCTTCTCCTTAATTATCACATTCAAAACTAGGTAAATACTTTTAATTAATATAAGACTGTCAATTTTCCAAGTATATTTGTATCAACTTAATTGGCATGCAATAAAAGGTTGACTATTATTTGTCACATAAAAATACTATGTGAAGTATATTCTCAAAAAGGAATATTTTTGTATTTTTCTAGAAATGATTATTTACAAATAATGCTTCATTTATTTATTAATTAATCATCAATTGTCACATTGTTTCTTGGCATACACACACAGAAGATCAATCATTTGGGAGAGGGAGAAGCCCCTGCCTTCTAAGAGAATGACTGGGAATGAGACAAAGCAGTTGAATGGCATGGGTTTTCATGAAGGCTTCCCACTTTGACAGGCACTGCATCTGTACTTCTCATTAGATAGTGACCAGCCTAGATTAAGTTTCAGGTGTCATTTTATTTTCTCTAGTAATTACGTTCCAAAGAAGGGCCTGAAGTGTTTCATTAAAATCCCTCTTATTGCCGGGCAGATTTAAAAACAGCAATCTGTTCATTCTTATAATCATGAAGACAGAGAAAGAAAATATCCAGCTTCTATCACTAAAAAGCAATTCCAGAATAAGGGAGAAACTATCCTCCCTGGATACATTAATGTAAGCAGCAACACGCTACCAAAGGGAGAAAGAAATCACTTCAGGGAGCTACGAGATGCAGCTGAGCTTACCTGAGCACAGACTCCAGGAGGTGAAAGCCAGGAGCATCATGCAGACCAGCTGGATTTTCATTCCTGCCATCCTCTCCTTGAGATTCCTAGGAAGCCAAGTTCATAAACGTCAGACAGGCTGAAGGGGAGTCTCTGGTGCTTCCTCTTGCCTTCAGCTGATTCTGAGAGTGACTGAAGTATGAGGGTTGCTTTGACCATTCCCTATATATACACGTGCATGCAGGAGGATGATGTCATGAGAGCATACAGGGATTATCCTTTCAGGATGTGCCCTCCCTTCATCTCCATTCCTCCCCCACTTCCTCCTCTTCTTTTTCTCCTTGGCCCCCCCTCCTCTGAAAGTGACATCTTCCCTAATTGCAGCTGCTACTCCAGATTTCCGACACTCAGAAGGAGTCATTCCAAAGCAATTCCAAAGAGAACATGCTAGCAAAGAACTCTCAGTGCAGTTTGCTTCCCCATTTCCTCTCTTTCCTTGACTCAAAGAAGTTGTCATTTTCATTTTGTGAAGCAGGAGATCTGTCATTTCTAATACCAGGAGCATCCTGAGGATGAATGTCTGACACGAGTGATTCTTTAGCTCTGAAGTTCTTAAAGAGTTAGGGTTCTTTTCTGAAAACTCATTCTGGTAAAACTTTTCAATGCTCTGTGCTTTCAAAACTAATATAGGTCTTAGATAACACCTGCTAAAACAAGGAAAAAGGTAAAAGATCAGCAGAGAATAAGTTGTAATATTGGGGCTAAGCAAAGAAATTTAGATAAAGGAAATAATCAGTTAAAAATACTAGTAACCCTAAGGAATGGGATATCATTTCCTAACAAATTGAAACGTTTGTTTGTAATAAGTAACTGGGAGAATAACTTAGTTACAGTATGTTTGCTGACTTTTGATTATTTTTCCTTAGGAAAACTATTTCATGATTTTAAAATCCAACTATAAATTATGTGTTAACAGGTGGGAAAATGCATTATTGTATCACTGATTGCTGTTTTGTGATACTTTCCTCCTTTTTTGTCATCCTTGATGCTATATCCTATTCGTTGTGTAATGTCCTTCTCACTGGTTTTCACCATTACATTATATTTCTTTCCCTTAAGTCATAAAAATGAGACTGAACTTCAGGAAATGAGACAATCCTAAATAGCCACCGTTCACCAAAGGCACATTTCTAAGAGAGTGCCTTCATGTGCTTCGTTGTTACAAAAAATTGCTCAAAACCTTTTGGAGTGAAGCAGTCCTCTTGCATTAAGTAATTCAGGAACATGGAGTCATCTGCTGTCCGGAATGTGAATATTTGAAGGTAAAGGTGTCAGGCTTGTTCACTCTTGAAATATATCAATCATATGGTAACAAGCAAGAAAAAAATCTGAATTCATTTCAACAAAGATTTTATATATGTGGCATATGTCTGTGAGATTAGCTTCTCCGTTTTGCCTTAAACTTAAGGAAAGGAATTAATTTGAATAATTTAATAATTTATTCTTATAATGTAATGTTTAGAAATTTAACAATAGCTGATGCTTTTGCTACTTTTATTTTTCTTTACAAACTTGCATACAACACAATATTGAACAAAGTTTTATATAAAGGCTAATTAACTGGCAAACAACTGTAAAATATATACTTCTGCAATTTTATCTATTGCCACTAGGGGGAGAAATAGAAGTTTAAAAGGCTTTATTTTTAAGTAACTGATCACAGAATTATGAGTATTTTGCTTAATTTCTTCTCACTATAAGAGCATCTTCTTGATAGAAATCTTTTAAAGCTACCTTTAAAGAAGTTATATATTCTTCTCATGGCATGTAAATGTGCTGTTTTGTCTTCTTTGGAATTGCAAATACAAAGAATAATCTTTTAAGATGTATGCAAGAGGCCTAGTAGTATTATAAAAAGGAAATGTGATTCCTATTTTCAAGTGATTTCTCTAATATGAAGCTAAGGAAAATGTTGACAAAATTTTATTCCTAATTAATTAGAAAAAAAGGGACAGAATAAATAAAATTAATTTTGTTTTAAATATATCACTTCAATATTACTTGTCAATGTGAGAATTATTTTAAATAAAGAACATATTTGGGAAAAAATGGGGAAATGTCAAATGACTAAAAATCAAATAGATGCTATGTACTGTTTTTCTTTTGGGGGTAAAAAGTATGTGTAACTTTTTGTGGCCTCTAATTGGTATTTTTAAAAAATCTGTTATTCTTTTCCTTTTCAACACCAATGCCTTTGAGCTATAGAAAAAAATTAAATAATTTGTTTTAGAAGGTTAGGTTACCTGTAGATATTTGCCTTTCAAAAAGTATTCTAGGGCCCCCTGTGTGACTACTGATTAAGTGTTGTTGACCCATGCTCTAGGAAGTCACTGGTTGAATTCCTGGTCAGGGCACATTCAGGCTTAATCCCCAGTAGGGGGCATGCAGGAAGCAGATGTTGATGACGTTTCTCTCTCATCCATGTTCCTATCACTCTCCCTTTCTCTAAAAATCAATAAAGACATACACAAAAGTATTCTAGGAAGCACCCAAATTACTATGTCATTAATGCAGGATTTTAGGAACCTATCTATGGAGATGAGTAAACTACTTTTGTTTTAAAGACTTTGCCTAAAATCCTTCTATCTTTTATTTAATTCTTTAAATAACTCACAAAGAGCTTGAACATTACACTTGGATAATCTTCATGTATTGGCCTTCACTTATGGGGCGGCTAATTCTAGGTTTTATTTGTATTTAGGTAAATAGGTTTATCTGGATGCATATACAATAGATTGCAGCATCTCTACCATATGTAGATATGAGAGCTTCTATTGTGACTTAATTAGGCATTTATTAGCTAGTGACTTAAAATAATATTGACAATTGAAAAGAGTGACCTGTAAATTTCTTTAATTTGGGGAAGGAAAAATCCAACAATTACTTGATGAATAGTGGTTCTTTGGTTTCCGGTGATTCCTTTCTATTCCTTTGGAGCAGTAATTCTCAACCTTTCTAATGCCACAACCCTTTAATACAGTTCCTCATGTTGTGGTGACCCCCAATCATAAAATTATTTTTGTTGCTACTTCATAACTGTAATTTTGCTACTGTTGTGAACCGTAATATAAATATCTGTGTTTTTTGATAGTCTTAGGTGACCCTGACCCACAAGTTGAGAACTGCTGCTGTAGAGCCAAAGACCAGATGAAAACACAGATATTTACATTACGGTTCATAACAGTAGCAAAATTACAGTTATGAAGTAGCAACAACAATAATTTTGTGATTGGGGGTCACCACAACATGAGGAACTGTATTAAAGGGTCGTGGCATTAGAAAGGTTGAGAACCACTGCTTTAGAGGCTTCATCACCCCATTAACAGATTTCAGTCTCTCCAGCCTCTTTATAGCCTAACTAGAGGCTCTGTGCATGAAATTTGTGCACAGGGTGGAGGGGGTGTCCCTTAGCCCAGCCTGTACCCTCTCCAATCTGGGACCCCTCGAGGGATGTTAAACTGCCTGTTTAGACCCAATTCCACTGGACATCCCTCTCACAATCCAGGACTGTTGGCTCCCAACTGCTCGCCTGCCTGCCTTCCTGATTGCCCCTAACTACTTCTGACTGCCAGCCTGATCACCCCTAACCACTCCCCTGCCAGCCTGATTGATGTCTAACTGCTCCCCTGCCAACCTGTTTGACCCAACTTCTCTCCTCTGCCGGCCTGGTCACCCTTAACTGCCCTCCCCTGCAGGGTTGATCGCCTCAAACTGCCATTCCTTGCAGGCCTGGTCCCTCTCAACTGCCCTTCCTTACAGGCCTGGTGCCTCCCATCTGCCCTCCCTGCTGGCCATTTTGTGGGGGCCACCTTATGTCCACATGGGGGCAGGATCTTTGACCACATGGGGGTAGCCAGCTTGTGTGTTGGAGTGATGGTCAATCTGCATATTACTCTTTTATTAGATAGGATAGAGACCTGGTGCATGGGTGGGGGCCAGTTGGTTTGCCCTGAAGGGTGTCCCGGATCAGGGTAGGGGTTCCCTTGGGGCGTGGGGCAGCCTAGACTAGGGGCCTGTGTTGGTTTGCAGGCCAGCCACGCCCCCCGGTGACCCAAGCGGAGGCCCTGGTATCTGGAATTTATTTACCTTCTACAATTGAAACTTTGTAGCCTGGAGTGGAGGCCTAGGCCAGCCAGGGCAGGTAGAAAGCTTGGCTTCCTCTGTTGCTGGGGGCAACTCTACCCTGCTCTCTCCAGCTCTGTGGCTGCCACCATTTTTCTTGGGATTTATCTTCTTGAGCGGAGTGATGGTTAATTTGCATATTACTCTTTTATTAGATAGGATACCTGAAACGGAAGCGGTCAGTGGGGTTTTACCATTTGAAATCGGCCCTCCATCATCCCCTTGACTCCCTTGCCTCTTGCTTCCTGGCCTTCTCTCACATTTCCATTTTACGGCCTAACCTAAGTATACTTTTCTAAGTTTGAATCCTGAGAGTCATCTCATCTACTTCTACTATTCCCAGTGCCTGCTAAACGCTCATTCATTTCTGGTAAATTGTGAAAAGAAACAGAACCTGCCACCCCAAAATATGCCTCTTGGGCATATTGAATATCTTGAGTTGGTTACTTTTAAGAAACAGCAAACACAAAAGTCTGAAAACATATAAGGAATGTTTACATTAATTAAGCCTTTCTAATTTTGTATGGGTGTCTTCCTCTCTGTACTTGAAAGAAAAGGATGACTACATCTCTGGAGACTCTTATCAGGGGAGAAGGCAAATCTGAATTATAACCTTAATCTTGTTTCATGTGCTTTTGGTAACCTCTCATAACTGGCTTTCTCTCACCCCTCAACATTTTCTTTTGTCCTTAGCTGGAGATGGTATTGAAGGGAGTGGTTTAGGCTATTTTGGGGAGTTACTCAGTTTCTCTGGGTATCTCCCAGTACAGGAGGCATACTTTCTATTTGTTTTTTCTCTTGTTAATCTGTCTTTTTATGACAGAGGGGTCTCAAACAAGAACCTAGAAAGGTAGAGAGAAAGTTATTTTCCCTCCCCTACAACTGTAAACTTCTGGAAGAGAATGACTATCACTCATCAGTGTATATCTTCTTCTACCAAGACTTACAATCCTTAAATGCCCAACATGTATTTACTAAATTGAATCAAAATACTGATTATTTTAAATTTCTAACATATTTTCCCATGTTTGTATTTGCAACATTTTTTAGCCACATCTCTAATTTCAGTGATTTAAAACTCTTTCTTTTATTATTAATCTTAATATTTCATGTGAGCCTTTAACTGTCAGTTTTCTCTGCCCTTTCTCCAGTCATTCTTCTCCCCCCTGACTGGGAAAGTCAAGCTTGTTAAGAACAGAGCCCTGGGATTATGTGCATTCATCTGCTGAGTGCTTAGGATAAACTGTGGGTTTACACCATTCCTCTAAATGCGTCTCTGGTTTGGAACCATAACCCTGATTCATCTGAACAAACAATGATCTTAATCTCTTTGTAAACTCAATTGGCTTTTCTGTTCAATTAAAGTCCATTTTCTAGACATGCAGATAGTTTTATGCATGCACACATCACACCCATATATATTCTCTCCCACACAAAATATGACCCAGACCTTGGAGAGTTAGGTAAATATAAACCAAATATCCAATTTCCCAATCTATATGTAATCATGCTTTGCCCATAATCTCTATAAATAACACGCTCATTTCCCTTTGGCTCTCCCTGTCTCTGCTTTTGCATCTTTATAGGCAATTAACTTGGAAAAATTGATAATAGATTTCTGTAGTTAAAACATTTTGCTACTTAAACTCCGATTATAATACAAGCTTTGGCTGGGATTCACATGGCAACAAGTTGCCATTATTTAAGGAAAAATGTTCCATGTTGTAGTTACTGCTGATCTCACTTATAATCTTGTTTCTCTAAAAAAAACAAAACAAAACAAAAAAAAACACAAAACGAAACAAAACAAAAAACATGATGTCCAATAAATTACTACCCTCTATGTCTAATGCTCAAGTAATTTTTAATTTTCCATGTAAACCTCATTTTTATAAGACTGAAATAAAAGCATCATGAAAACAAAACAAAACAAAACAAAAACCCACGTTCCTAACAGTTTTCTCTTCTTTTCTCAGTTTTACAAATTAAAATGCAATAATACAATGAGGTGAATTTTTATTGAAAGAAACCCCCCCCCCTTTATTTATGTTACAATATCTATGAAAGTATCTCTAGCATCTTTACTACTCAAATCAAACAGATGCACTTTAGCTAGTGGGAGCAGATTCAGAGAAACACCCTCCTTTATCTTAAGAAGATATTAGATATTTAATTCAAATCACAGTAATTTATAGTATTAGTACTTTGTGGTTTTATCATGTGTGTCTTTTCCCCGACTTAGATTATTTCCCTGTTGATCCTGATAAGTCCCGTGACTTTGAATTTTATCTATTCCCTGGCCACCTCACAATTTGTATCTCTGACTTCCCAATCACATGCTTAGCTGCTGGACTTGAAGGATCATTAGGCAAATTTATTGCCTAAAATAAATATTTGATTCCTCCAACACCTTTCTAAAAATACCCCTAATCTAGTGTTCTTCATTTCAGCAATTAAAACCATTATTTACTGAGTGGCACAAATCCAAAACCTAGAAGCCATTTACTTATTTTTTTTTTCCCCTTACCCACCACTTCTAAGTTTGAAAACCCTCAGGAGTTCAGGTCTGCCACTAACATATATTCCAAATCTAAGAATTTTCTTATTACATTAACATCACCCAGGTACAAGCCATCATTGTTCCCTGAACTACAGCAAGAGCCACTTGGACAGTGTCCCTACCAATAGTCTTGATCCATTTTGATGCAGTCACCATGAGAAGGCTAACCCCTATTTTGTAAAACTACTGTTTGAAATTCTCTGCTGTTTTTCTTAGATGGTCTCTTATTCTAAAATAAATAAATAAATAAATAAATAAACAAACAAACAAACAAATAAATAAATAACTTTGCTTTCTAGCCTGCTTTAGCCTGCTTGACTAATGAGGAAGATAAACCTAGATGTCTGACCTTGTAGGTCAGAGTCTAGATATGCCCATACTCTCAATGCCATGCTAGGTGCATTTTTTTAATTGGATAGAACTGTGTTGTTTTGAAGGCCAGCAGCGAGATAACCACTAAGTGCACACAGGGCTGGCTCTTTAGTGAAAAAGGGAAGTTCTGCTTGTAGCTTGCTTAGAATTTGAATTCATTTTTCTAAGCCCATGGTGGTGAATAAGTGTGACTCCAAACTCTCTGAGCATTGCTTGATTTATTCCAGTTCTCTGTAACAACCACACAATAGAAAGAAGTATTTTTTAAATGTAAATCTATGCTTAATACTCTCTGCTTAAAATCCTCTAAAAAGGTTTCCTATTATATTTAGAGCAAATTCCTGACTGTGGCCTATATTATCCTGAGTGGATCTTGGCTCCCTCTGTGCAGTCATATCCCACCATTCTCTCCTTTCTGTATATTTCAAATACACTGGGCTTCAGGCTTTTTCTAAAACATGCCATCCCTTGTTCTCAGAGGTCTTCAGTAAAGACTGTGGTTACTAGTAGATTACTGTGCAGCAAACACTCATTCCCTGTCTCTTCCAGAGTGAGTGAAATATACTTTCCTACACTTTGACCATGACTTTGGTTGTGAGGCTTGCTTTAGCCAATATGATGTTAGCAAACATATGGGAAACAAAGACTTGCAAGGTGTTTGCTGCATGAGGCTTTGCCTTTTTTCTCTTTTTCCACTGCCCAAGACCTTTTCCTGGATGGTCTCCAAATGAGGTAAAACATGAATCAGAGCCAAACTAGCTGTCTTGCAAAACTGCAGGTAAAACAGGGTCACCCTGGCTAACTCACAGACTAGGAAGAGGATTAAATGATTAGTTTTAAGTAACTGGGTTTTAGAGAAGTACAGCATTTTTGTGGTCACAGCTGACTGATACAACCATTATTTAAAAACACATCCTACTGCTACCCCTTTCAATCCCCAAAGTTTTTACGTGTGTGTGTGTGTGTGTGTGTGTGTGTGTGTATGTTTTATAAGTAAAAGCAGATATCTTTTTTCTTTGTCTTCTTTTTTTATAATAATAATAATAATAATAATAATAATAATAAAAATGATGCTGATCCATAGTAGGCACTCAGTAGATATTGTTAAATGGATGAATTAAGGAACTAATGATACTCCAGCATCCCCTCTTGATGGTTTTAGGGTAGCTATATCTCACTCACTCTCACAAGAACATTTTTATTCTCCAATCTGTGAACTGTAAAAGTCAGGAAGCTAATCTCTTTTGGAGAGATTCCTACTCAAATGGTATGAGACAGTGCCTTCCAAGAAGTATTGAACATTGTTTTGAATTAAAATTGACATTTTATGTTGCCAGGAAGGAAAACTGGAAGTACGGTGGTCCTAAAGGCACATGTTGGCCTTTCCAATTTGGTGAGCTGATCTATGCAGAAAGAATAGGTAGGCACAAGTTGTTAGAGGCAGAGGACTAGAGTGAACAATAGAGTATTCTGGGTCCAGACATAGCCACCATAACTAATACCACAGGCCTCGGAGTAATCTAAGATTAAACTTGAAATTCATTTACTGAAAACCTACTCTATTACAGGCACCATGCCAGGTTAATTTTATTTCATGTAACATAGCACACTGTGAAGTAGGGTTCACAGAATGATATTTTCCCATTGTGTAGGTTTAAAAAATAGTTTTAGAAAGTTTAAGGATAAGGGGACTTATTAAGTAGAGCTTGAATAGCACTGAACAATGCTTTCATTTCTAAAGCAACAGCTAACCTTTGTAATATTAATGCCAGATCCAATAACAAGTCCAAGGAAATCTTGCATTAACATGCTGTGAAAAATATTATAACAAATAAAGGACAGGCAAATGCTCTTAACCTAAAAGTACACTTAGTAAAAGGCAGGTTGGGTTCAATTCTCAAATTGTTTCCAGCTCATCACTTTAATCTTGCTTGTTTTTATTGTCTATTTGTTTGTTTGTTTCTCTTTCCAGGCTTGGGGGTATTGCACATATTAAACAAATAAACAAACTGTTTATCTCAGAATCCGTCTTCTTGTTATGTGGCACTTAAATGGGATCTGCATTCATTGAATTACTTTAACTGTGGCGGATATGAAAAAAGAGCCATAAATAAACTGAGGTTGCAGCCCAAGGGAGTCAGTGCGAGGCCTGGGAAAGAGAACAGTTCCCGTGTCGTCCTCTAGGTGGAAGCACTAGTATGTATAGAATGAAAATGGAGAAGCACTCCTGGGGTACTAGGCCACATTTTAATATGATCATAATCCATTAAGCCAAAGAATTTGAAGATGAAAAGGGTTGTGTGGAACACTAGTCTTATACTTTAATTTTACGGAGAAGGACAGACAAACAGAGATACTCTAAGTGAGTTATAAATTTCTCTATTTTCTAGTTCTTAATCACATGGGTCTTAACTGCTCCAAGTCCAACCTCATTTCTTATCCCAGAGAAAGTTTATTCTCTAATGTCAGTCAAGCTATTTTGAGAAATCAATTTACCTTCTATGAGTTGTGTGTGTGTTCTTTAATTAGTATAGCAACTCCACCAGTTGGAAAACATCCAAAGGGTATTGGTTACTCTAAAATGGACTTTTCCTTTTGGACAGGACTCTCTTTTTGGTACTTCAGTCTTCTTTGTGGGGTTTCTTCCTTATGCTGCAGTTTGAAAAGTGCCCAGTCAGAAAATCAGGGTGAATGTGGGACTCAGCTCATAAGTTTTCCTTTATTCAGGAACTATAGTTATAGGCTGTGCTTTCCCCAAAGCCTAAAAGTGGTTTAATATATTTTATCCTATTTTGTTGACTTTTAAAGCAGGAAGGTAAACCTTATAGCCATTACTCTGTTGGCCAGAACTGGAATTCTATATGCATTATTATTGCAACTCCTTACCCTCAACTGAATGAAAGATATTCTCTCAAATAGTTTTGTTTTTTGTTTTTGTTTTTTCCTTCCAGTTCTCATTTACCACACTTCAGTTCCTGCTCTGATTGTAAACTACCAGCAAAGTATTTAATACTTTGAATTCAATTAAATGAGACCATCAATGAATCAGAAATAACTCTCCAAGTAACACTTAGTTGAAACAAGGTAAATGGCAATAAACAACCTGATATATTTTTTTAATCTGTTTTGGGTTTATTCATTCATTTTTAATTCATTCATTCTATTTATATTTATGGAACACTTACATTTTGGGAGCTAAGAACTAAAGATGGAGGTTGGACAGTGAATAAGAGAGACATCATTCTTTTATTATGGTTTGGAGAAATAAAGTCTGAAAGAAAAATTTCAGTGTGAAAAAAAGAACATTCCAAAGCCTAGTTGCCAACTCTTCTCTCTGGTTGGCATTTATTTTGATGAATTCAGCATTGTTGAGGATCCAGAAAACTGGTCATCTTTTAGTACTAGATATAATAAAACCTTTGTCAATTAATTCATAATAACTGAAAATTCCAGAAAGTAAAGTACTTTAAAAAATTTTAATTGATTTTAGAGAAAGAGAAAGGGCGAGGGAGCCATAGAAACAGTGATGAGAGGGAAACATCAACTTTGATTGGCTGCCTCCAGCACATCCCCTACTGGAGATCCAGTCCAAACCCCAGGCATATGCCCTGAACAGGAATCAAACCAGTGACCTCTTGGTTCATGGGTCGATTCTCAACCACTGAGCCATATTGGCTGGGCAAGAGTAAAGTACTTTAATCAGATTATAAATTTCTTAATTTATGTTCACACCCCTAACTACCATAGTGTCTGCTCTCACCCCCTTGGGCCAAGACATTCTTTCATTGTAATATCTATTATAATTAGGAATTGTTTTGTGAGAATGACATCAACACAAAGACTCTTAAGTGATAACAATGGTTCCTGGCACCAGGCTTGGAATTGCTTCATCTTCACAGCATGGTTACTAAGCCAGTTCTTTCTCACTGAATTACAATGTCTTACCATACAATTTTAATCTGTATTTTACAAATAGAAACACTGAGGCACAGAGAGCTTGAGTAACTACCAGTAAGTGGTAGAGCTGGAATTCAAACACATGAAGCCTCATTCAAGAATTCAAGTTCTCAACCATTTTGTTATAGGGCTATGCAGAGTACAGACAGCAAAATCTGATATATTATTTCATGGGATGTTAGTATATGCATTGAAGTGGCCTCAACATTGTCACTTATTTCTATTTTTTATGTTTTAGCGGCTGCCAAATGTCACATTAACTAAGATATTATTTCTTTAGGTATGATAATGAATTCAACCATACTTCAGTGAAGTTTGTTAGGTGGCTTTGAATAACTCTTTTCAATCCACTACTACCCTATCTAATAAAGAGGTAATATGCAAATTGACCCTCACTCCAACACATAGGATGGCTATCGCCATGTAGACACAAAATGGCCGCCAAAGGATGGTCGGCAGGGGAGGGAAGTTGGGAGCAACCAGGCCTTCAGGTAGGATAGTTGGGGGGACCCAGGCTTGCAGGAGAGGGTAGTTATAGGTGACCAGGTTGGCAATGGAGGGAAGTTATAGCTGAACAGGCTGGCAGGGGAGGGCACTAAGAGGTGACCAGGCCAGCAGGGGAGGAGTTAGGTGTCAATCAAGCTGGCAGGAGAATGGTTAGGGGATGATCAGGCTGGCAGGCAGAAGCAATTAGGGGCAATCAGGCAGGCAGGTGAGTGGTTGGGAGCCAGCAGTCCTGGATTGTGAGAGGGATGTCCAACTGCCTATTTAGGCTCGATCCCACTGGGATTTGTTATATTTTAGAGACCCGCGCGTAATAAATGCAACTCCATCTCGCTAGTTTTGCTTTGTTCTTCTTCGATTTTCTTTTTTTTTTTTTCTATCAACAATTATTTTTTTTTATTTTTTATTTTTAAATATATTTTATTGTTGTTTTTTTTTTTGCCCCCCTCCCTCCCACACATCCCCTCCCTCCCCAGAGTTTTGTGTCCATTGGTTGTACTTATATGCATGTATAAAAGTCCTTCGGTTGATCTATTATCTCCCCCAGATCTTCCTCCCCTCCCCGCTATAATTTGACAGTCTACTTGTTGATATACTGTCTCTATAAATGAGCCTATTCTATAGACTCTTTTAAGGATTAAGGAAGTACTGATGAACAATGTGTTTTTTCACTATTATACAAAATGATACAAAGTGCACCTTTTTGGATATTTACACATACTCCTTTAGTTGAATTTTTTTTTTGTGAAGTACAGC
Source organism: Pipistrellus hanaki (assembly GCF_964339955.1). Lineage (NCBI taxonomy): Eukaryota > Metazoa > Chordata > Mammalia > Chiroptera > Vespertilionidae > Pipistrellus > Pipistrellus hanaki. Next base: position 116,612,084 of record NC_140505.1, read on the forward strand.
CACTGAGTTAGATATGTGTATTAAACCTTTATAGATAGTATATTAGAAAAGTATTCCATAGAGTGTTTCAATTAAGTACTCATCGATAATGTATGCCCTGATAAATATCAGGAATTACTTTTTAAAATTTGACCAATCTATCATTTAAGAATTGTCAAGGTTTTTTTTTTTTTGTTATTGTTTGTTTGTTTGTTTGTTGTTTGTTTTGCTTGCATTTCTCTGATATCTAGTAAATCGAATTGTGATAGTTTTTTTTTTTTAACTCTGTATGATATTGTGATTTATAATAAGAAATACATACTTGGACTTCATCCCCGTTTGTGGCACAGAGGTCCAAAACTCTTGGAATTTCCTAAGTGAGAGAGTAATAAAAGTGTCTTTTGTTATGAATGTGGTAGATTTGGAACCCCACCTAAGGATGGGGGCTGGCTATCAGGAACCAACTGTGTGATTAGAGATTCCATCTCCCAGCCCTCATCTCCAGTGAGGGGAGAGGAACTGAAGGCTGAATTCACTCACCAATGATGAATGATTGAATTAGTCACACCCATGTGATCCAGGCTCCATAAAACCCCCAAAGGACAGGATTAAGAGAGCTTCTGGGTTGGTGAACACGTGGAGATGTGGGAAGAGTGGTGCGTTCTGAGAGGGCTGGGAGCTCCTCCCCTTTTCCCCCAACCCTTGCCCAATGCATCTCTCCCATTTGGTGTTCCTGAGTTACATCCATTTTATAGTGTAACAGGGATCTAGTAAGTTAAATGTTTCTCTGAGCCACTCTAACAAATTAATTGAACCCAAGAAGGGGGTCATGGGAACTTCTGATTTATAGTCATTCAGTCAGAAGTACAGGTACCAACCTGGACTTATTAATGGAAGCTAAAATTGGGGGTGTAGGAGGTGGCAGTCTTGTATGAAGGAACCCTTCACCCATGGGATCTGGTGCTACTTCCATGTAGATAGTGTCAGAATTGAGCTGAATTGTTAGTATACCCAGGGGAGTCTGGAGCACTGCTTTTCCTTTACCCAAAAGTTTGGAACTGTAATTATGATACAAACACTTTATGTAACAATTTACCCCAAAACTTAACAGTTAAAACCATTTATTAACTCAGGCAAGAATCTGGGAGAAGCTTTGCTGGGTGATTTTGTCTCAAGGTCTCTAATGAGCTTTCAGCCAATCTGTTGGCAGGAATGCAGTGTCTGAAGGGGCTGGGTGTCTGCTTCTATGGTCATACCATGTGGCCATTGGCAATAGGCTTCACTTCCTCACCATGTGGACTCTCCATAGATTGCTCACAACATGACTTTCCCCAGAGAGGGACAGAAGCTACAGTATTTTTATAATCTAACTAGAGGCTTGTGCATGAAATTTGTGCACTCGAGAGGGGGGGTCCCTCAGCCTGGCCTGTGCCCTGTCCCAGTCTAGGAGCCCCCAGGGGATGCCTGACTGATGGCTTAGGCCTGGGAAGTGGGCCTTAGCAGACAGTCAGACATCCTTATCACTGCTGTGGAGAAGAGAGAGTCTCCCATCACTGCTGTTGTGCTGTTGTGCTTGCCAGCCCTGAGCTCAGCTTCTGGCTGAGTGGTACTCCCCCTGTGGGAGCTCCTGTGTCGAGCATCTGCCCCTGGTGGTCAGTGACTGTTTGATTTGCATATTAGCTTTTTATTATATAGGATATTAAAAAAGAACATCATAACTTCTGCCATTATTTGTTATAAACAAGCCACTAAGTCTACCCTACTGCTATTCATTAGAAGTGTGTCACAAAGACCTGTCTACACTCTAGGATAGGGGTGTCGAACTCAATCAGAGAAGGGGCCAAAATCTAAAATCCAGCCTAAATCGCGGGCCGAATGGTTTACTGAACAGTCATAAACTGACAATGTCATAAACTGACAGCGGAGTGCAGTGATGACAGCGCGGTGCGGGCCACATTGCAAGGCCTGGCGGGCTGGATTTGGCCCGCGGGCCTTGTGTTTGACATATGTGCTCTAGGAGAAGGAATTACGCTTTACCTATTGAAGGGAGGAGCATAGAAGAATCTGTGGACACAGTTTTAACACGTTAGCACTGAGCTTCTTTAATGCCACTGTGGACTGCCTGTTTACAAGCATGACCTTTTTAATAGTAATTTTTAGGACTTTACTACATATGAAAATCTACAAGATGTAAGCCACTATATTGGGTGACAATATAGCCACATTTTTTATGTTTCTACCATCAATCACTTGAGTAAATGCTTATATCCTCCAGTGAATACCTGAAATGAGGATAGTGCTAAACCTTATATACACTTTTTTATTTCCTTATACATACATACCACTTCTCTTGGGCAAATCCGAACTGCCAGCATCACTACTCTTGTGCTTCAGGACCATAATTAAGTCAAATAAATGTTACTTGAACATGAGCCTTGTGATTCTATGACAGTCAATCTGATGACAGAGATGATGACCGAGTGACTGAGGGTGGTGGTGTATACAGTGAGGATACTCTGGACAAAGGGATGATTCACATCCCAGGCAGGATGGATCAGGACGGTATGATATTTCATTACTTTACTTAGAAAGGCACCGATTTAAAACATATAAATTGATTATTTCCAGAATTTCCCATTTAATGTTTTAGACCATTATTGACTATGGGTATGAAACATCAGAAAATAAAGCAATGAATAAGGGGGGACTACAGCATTCATTAGAAAATTTAATATTACCTCTCCTTCTCCTTCATTTTCCTCTTTATTTATAAAACAAATCAGTCCTGCTTACAGAGAATATGGGAAGGAAATTTTTAAAAAGTGAAATGTTTACTTGCAGTTGTAGCTTTTAAATTTTGTTTTAAGAATAGTTTAATGGGTTTTTGAGAGAGAGGAAGGGAGATGGAGAGAGAGAAACATCAATGATGTGAGTATGAAAAATCCATTGGCTGCCTCCTGCACACTCCCTACCAGGGATCAAACCCACAATCTGGGCAAGTGCCCTTGACCAGGAATTGAACCAGCAACCTCCTGGTGCCTGGGACGAGTGCCCAAACAACTGAGTCACCCTGTTCAGGGCTGCAGTTATAGCTTTTTAGCTGCCCTTGTTCCTATTGCTCTCACAGGTTCCAATCTGAAAATCTGGATTCGTAAAATCAGGTCTGTGCCCACTTATCTAACAAGCTTAGATCCCTGCAAGTGCAGAAATGGCAGTATTGATGGTCATGCATTTCTTTCTGACCTACACTAACAAACTTAGCAAGAATTTGGAAATTTATGGTGGCTGCATCTTGAAAATTTCCAAGAATGAGTCATACCTCATACGGTTACATGTTTGTCTATAGAACCCTAGTGAGGAAGGTGCAACTGCAACCTGTAAACTTGCTTACAGTTGGATTCAAATCACCCTTTGCAACCCTGGTTTCCTTTCAATCCAGAATGGCACTTTTAGTCACTGAGAACTTCTGTAACATTGAATCTCAAAGGGAAGGTGTGGACTGAGATCCATGAACTTCCCAGGAGGCTCCCAATCCAGGTGCAAATTCACCCGCCAGTTCTCTCAGAACACAAAGGTATTAAAGAAGGTAGTGTTTTTCCCGAAGAGCAAAAGGTGCTGTGATGCTCTTCTTCAAGAAAAATTAGTTCAAGTTCATATGTTTCATATTATTGGTGTATTAGTCAACTCAGTCTATCATTAAAAAAAAAATACCACAGGTTGGGTATCTTAAGCAACAGAGATTCATTTTCTCAAAGTTCTTGAGGGCTAGAAATCACTCATCAACATGCTGGTAAGTTCAGTTAACGGTGAGAACCCTCATTCTGGCTTGTGTAAACTGTTGCCCTCTCTGTAGCCACATGGTCCTCAGGGAGAGAGAGCTCTGCTACCGCTGCCTCTTCTTATGAGGATGCCAGTGCTAAGGGATCAGGGACCTGCCCATATGACCTCATTTATCCTCAATTAAACAACTCCCGAAATGCCCTCCAATACAGTAACATTGGGGGTCAGAGCTTCAATACATTAATTTTGGTGCAACTGCTTAGTTCATAACAATTGGTGTTAGTGCTTTGATAAATATGAGACTAATCTGTTCTTTGTATTCTAAGGAAAGATGGCTGATAGTGGGGTGAACTAAAATTGCATTCACTAAATCGTTAATAATATTAAAAAAGGAAACAATTCTAAAGATATTTAATTATCATTTAAAAGCCATGTTTGTAACTATATTATAATTCTAAACCATTATTGTTGTTAATACCTATAAATAATAGTAGCAATAATAACAGCTACTTTGCAATTATTATAATTTTCCTCAATTCTCCTAAGTCAATTTAATAGATTTTCTCCCCAAATTACCACTCTATGCATAACTATATTATTAATATAATTGTTTTTCCAATTCAATTCAAGCTCTTTGAAAGCCAGTACTGTGCCATTCAGTCTTTGAATAGTAGGCTTTTAATTCAGTACCTGAAAACTCTAGCATTTAAAAAAATGCTTATTGTGTCAAAGTACTAATGAGCTTCAAATCAATGTTTGTTAAACAAGAACCAAACATAAATGGTAGAGAATAAGATTAGCAAATTTATTAAGGTTATATTTGTATTTTTTAACATTAATAATTTAACTATTTTTAATCTTTATTAAAAATCAACATTTGGGAGGATCCAAGATGGCTGCACAGGTAAACACCTAATAGCAGCCGCACACAACAATTTCAATAAAATACAACTAAAATATAAAATGGACATTACCCAGAACTACTGGAAAGTCAACTCACTGGAAATTCTACAATGAAAAGCAAGGAGAAAGCCAGAAGGAAGTGCGGAGGAGCTGTAAAAGCCTAAGGTACTGAGACATGCAGCTCATGAGGAGAGGACGGAGCCGGAGAGGAGGGGCAGCTGAGTGCCTGGCTGGCGTTCCCTAGCAGGAAGGAGATAAAAGCTCCGACTGTGCTGTACCCCAGACCCGACAGCACTGAACCCCAGTTCTAGGCCAGACCCTGGGGACCCAGGCTCATACAGAGGGAGACTGAGCTGTAAGGCGGAACCCCGGGAGGCACGAAAGGCAGAGCCCCTGGAGGCACGCACATTGCTCGCAGAGAAGGAATGGTTGGCTGTGCCACGGGATTGCCCTGGTGGGAAGGAGACAAAAGCTCCAGACTTCTCTGAACCCCACTTCCAATCCTACTTCCAACTGAACTGAACCCCAGTTCCGGGCTCATTAGGGGAGAGACTAGTCTGTTTGGTAGCAGGCGAAACTCGAGGGCACCTCACTCTCAGAGGTGCTTGCAGCAAGTACTGAAGGACCCTGAGAAACACCGAGACTCAGGAGCTCATAGGGCGTGGCTGATGGAAGCCAAGGCTATAGGCTCCACCCTGAAACTCCGCCCCATCCAGGCAGAGCTCAGACTTTTAAGGCTACCAACTCAGGGAAGCTGCGAAAATGCCTTGACTAGGAAATAGATCACAAATGAAAGAAATGGAGGACAAAAAGCGACTGGATATGGAGTTTAAAACCACACTTATAAGGTTCAAGAATCTCCTAGAAAAGGCCAATAAAATAAATGAGACCTATGAGGATATGAAAAGGGATCAACTAGAAATAATAAGGGATCAACAAGAAATAATAAGGGATCAACAAGAAATAATAAGGGGTCAACAAGAAATAAAGAATAGATTGTAGGAAATAAAAAATATTATACAGAGTCCTAAAAACAGAATGGAAGATCGCAAGAATCAAGCCAAGATTTGGAACATAAAGAGCCAGAAGACACTCCTCCACAGAAGCAAGAAGGCAAGAGAATCCAGAAAGTTGAAGATAATGTAAGAAACCTCTGGGACAACTTCAAGCGAACCAACATCAGAATTATGGGGGTCACAGAAGATGAGAGAGAGCAAGATATCGAAAACATACTGAAAGAAATAGTGACAGAAAACTTCCCCCACCTGGTGAAAGAATTAGACTTACAAGTCCAGGAAGCGCACAGAACTCCAAACAAAAGGAATCCAAAGAAGACCACACCAAGACAAATCATAATTGAAATTCCAAGAGCAAAAGACAAAGAGGGAATATTAAAAGCAGCAAAAGCAAAGCAGGTAATTTCCTATAAAGGAGTACCTATACGATTGTCAGCTGATTTCTCAACAGAAACCATGCAGGCCAGATGGGAATGGCAAGAAATATTCAAGGTGATGAATAGTAAGAACCTACAGCCAAAAATAATCTATCCAGCAAAGCTATCACTCAGAATCGAAGGCCAGATAAAGAGCTTCACTAATAAAAAAAAGCTAAAGGAGTTCATCATCACCAAACCAGAATTATATGAATTGCTGAAGGGGGTTCTTTTGGAAGAGAAAGTAAATAAAGATAAAAACTATGAACAACAAATATGTAACTATCAACAAGTGAATCTAAAAACCAAATTTTTTTTAAAAAAATCTGATGAACAATATTAACTGTTGAATATAATAGAATCAGAGGTATGGAAGGGGAGTGAACTGACGATTCTCGGGGAAAAGGGGAGAGGGGGGTATGGGAAGAGACTGAACATAAACTGTGCAACTATGGATGAGGACAATGAGGGATGGGGAAAGGGCAAAGGGTGGGGTGGGAACCTGGTGAGGGGAGCAATGGGGGGGGGGAAGAGGAACATCTGTAATAATATGAACAATAAAGATTTATAAAAAAAAAAAAATTCACTAGAACTCTGTCTCCAAAACCATGAAAAAATAAATAAATAAATAAATAAAAATCAACATTTGGTATTATTACTACAGATTAATTTGAATCACTCCCATAAGGCACTTCAGAGGTAAAAGACAAATTTAATGCTCTTATTTTTAGTATTAATAATATTTGAGATAAACCGCAAAGTCTTAAACCAATACATGATTGGTTTTTAACATTTTTAAAAGCTCTGAATTGAGTGATATTCCATTTCTTTTTTTGCTGTACAGATGTAGACTCTTTTTAAATATTTATTGATAATATTTATAACCTAATCAGAGCCAAAGACTAACCATCAACTTGTAATAATTCTAGCACTTTCATGTGTGAGTAGTTAAGGAGGTAAGGAAAAAAGAGGTGTCCTAATTCTTCTAGAAACAATCCATTCCAGCAAAATAATTTTTCATACATAGCCCCACATAGTCAGGAAATGCTGGGAAATGGAGCTAACATTTATTGATTATATATTATGTACTTGGAATGTTGTATATGTTACCTACTATAATTTTTAAAAAACCATCATATTAGGTATGAATTCTATCATTGGAGGTTAGTTAGAAAATTAAGGGTCAGAGAGTTTAAAGAACTCAATGTCCCAATGTAACAGAGGCCAAACTCAAATTCAGATATGTTAGATTCCAAAATTGATAGTCTAGGTCAGTAGCAGTATATTACATGGCAGTAGTTCAGAATAAGATCTTTCTCTAAGGGGAGAAAATGTTGACAGAGAGTTTTCTATTACCAGTGTGTGTGAGTGTGTGTGTGTGTGTGTGTGTGTGTGTGTGTGTGTGATTTACATGACTCATAAGACAGGATGTATTAAACGGCTTTCCCTTTACTCAGCCTTTCTCCCTTGGCAATATTATTACCTCCCTGACTTTTCTTCCTCCACTTATTTTATAGACAGAAAATGTGTCTTCTATCTCTGAACTCTTCCAGGTATCTGTATATTGGCAAACTAGGTAATGTCCAATTGTATATGACTTAATTCTTTTCAAGTCCATGTCCTTCTGTATTTTCCACCATGCCAATTAGTTTAGAAGCCTACAAACTCTTTGTCAAGATAGTAGCTTAAGTACCAACTTTCTCTTAAGTTCTAACATTGAGGAATATGGGCAAAAGTTTTGAAAGTAGGAGGACCGGAGGGACTTACAAATATTGACCCAGCAGCATTGGAGTGCACACTGCAGGGTTTTGCTAGGAGCAGCCCTGAAGTTTTAACAGCTGTGGTTGGTCAAAGAAGTTTCTCCAGCAGCTGAGAAGCTGTTGCTGGTTCATGGCTTCCAGGATGGTAGCCGCTTCCTGTATTCTGCTTTTGTTTCTCTATTCCTTTTAAACACCTTTGTAAACAACTCTCTGCACCAAACCTTGCTTGGCTTGAACTACCTAAAGTGGTGTTTAATGCCAGGATTGGAAACATATGATGTCAGCTATTCTTTGCTTATCCATTCCATATTAGTTAAAGGAGTCTGCCACATTTTAAAATTACTATTAGTGTTTGGCACATTAAAACGTAAAGAGCAAATTTCTAGTAATCACACATCACATATCTTTATAAAACTATTTTAAAAAATTTGCTACTGCTTCATGAGTGTATGAAAATTCTTGTCACTGGATTAAAACTACTTTTTAAAAACAATTGTGTAAAATATTACATATAGTATTATTATGTCTCCTTTATCCCCCACTGACTTCTCCCCAGCCACCCTCCCCACACATGCCCTCACGCCCCTCGTGTCTGTGTCCATTGGTTATGCTTATATGCATGCATAAACCTCCTTTGGTTGATCTCTTACCCCATCCCAACCCTGCCTTTTCTCTGAAATTTGATGGTCTTTTCGATGTTTCTCTTTCTCTGAATCTATTTTTGCTCATCAGTTTATGTTGTTTATTACATTCCATAAAGGAGTGAGATCATGTGATACTTTCTCTGACTGGCTTAGTTCACTTAGCGTAATGCTCTCCAATTCCGTCCATGCTGTTGTGACTGGTAAGAGTTCTTTCTTTTTCTTTTTTTTTCTTTTTTTTTTTACAGCAGCGTAATATTCCATTGTGTAGATGTACCACAGTTTTCTAATCCACGCATCCACTGATGGGCACTTAGGCTGTTTCCAAATCTTAGCTATTGTAAATTGTGCTGAAATGAATATAGAGGTGCATACGTCCTTTAAATTGGAGTTTTAAATTTCTTGGGATATATTCCTAGAAGTGGGAATACTAGGTCAAATGGGAGTTCATTTTTAATGTTTTGAGGAAACTCCATACTGTTTTCCACAGTGGCTGCACCAGTCTGCATTCCCACCAACTATTTTCTTTATTTGTAAACTATAAAATACATGTCATTTTGATCTGTGAGATTAAACCCAAGTCATTTAAATGCTTGCAAATAGAATAAGCATATATATTGTATTTATATAATTTAAAAATAATACTGAATTGGGAGAATTGTGTTTCAAGCCTACTACTGTGTGGTTTGGCAAGTAATTTATTCTCTGATGTCCTTAGCAGGAAAATGAGTACTTGCATGGTCTGTTTAAGTCCCTAGGTTTTTATGTTCTATTTTACAAGTTACCTAAAAAGCTATATGTGAGTTATTAACATCATTGACAAAGTCTGTTCTCCTCTATGCTGACACATGCCCTTGAGCAAGTGCATTTATCTCTGAGTCTTGTGTTCTTCGTTTATATAAAGAGGTTTTACACAGAGGGTATCTATGTAAAATAGATACCCTACTCTATTATTTTACCTACTCTATTATTATCTTTCATTCCTGTTTGATTTCATTGTTTTGAGTAATAGTTAAATCGTCACATAACTCTTAATGACAGCTTTTTAATTGATAAAATTAAAGTAATAACTTTCTTTTCAAAAAAAATGTTTTTATTGATTTTAGAGACAGAGGAAGAGAGAGGGACAGAGAAAAACATCCATGAGAGAGAGAAAAATCCATTGGCTACCTCCTGCATACCAAAAGATGAAGCCTAGGAATTAAGCCTGCAACCAAACAAGCAACATTTTTTAAAGATATTTTTATTGATTTCAGAGAGGAAAGGAGAAGGAATGAGGGATAGAAACATCAATGATGAGAGGCAATCACTGGCCAGCTACCTCCTTCACTCCCCACACTGGGGATCGAGCCTGAAACCTGGGCATATTCCCTGACCAGGAATTGAACTGTGAACTCCTCGTTCATAGGTCAATGCTCAACTACTGAACTAAACCAGCTGGACAAACAGGCAACTTTTTGGTGCATGGGACCACACCCAGTCAATTAAGCCACAGCAGGCAGTGCTGAAATAATATTTTCTTTTCTGCTAGCAATATTAGGATCAAACAAGATATCGGATATAAAAATACCTTGTGTAAAACATTATTATATAATAACATGATTCTATTATTTAGTACAGTAGATGATGTCTAATTGACAGTGTTTAATCATAGGCACACATTTAATTTTATTAAAGTATCTGTGTTTCACAACACTTCTTTTAAAGTTGAGTGATTTATAGTAGTAGTCACCCTTATAGGGATTTGCCAATTTACCTCTTTAGATTTAATAAACTTCATTGCTATGAAGTGAAGAAATTGGGACTTCTGTTTAGGACACAGGTATCTAGCAAACACTCAACTGTCAGCTATTCAAATATTGGTTAATTAGTTAAAAGCCTACTGAAGCCCTTTCCCAAGCCTAAATCTGAGGCGAAGGCTTTTGGCTTGGAAAGGGGCTGAGCTTGGGGTTGTAGGGAAGAGTAAAATATCAATGGAAATATATCCTCAGGTGAGGATAAAAAGAAAAATAAAGAAATATCCTATGAAAGACACATCTTGAAAATGCCTAAGGAAGTTTGTCATTTTTTCTTGGTGAAGGGACTGAAGTCTGTGTTGACGCAAACACCTTGGTGGCTGCAGTGTCTGGCAGTGGCTGCAGCAGCGGGTGAGGGGCTGGCGCCTTCCCCTCATCAGCCTGGTCACTTCCTGCAAAGGGAGACCGAACTGTGGCTTAGGTCTGTTTCCAACAGAGAGTGTGTCTAAGCCATCAGTAGGACATTCCTTGAGGGTTCCCAGTATGTGAGAGGGGGCAGGCTGAGTGGAGGGACCCCTCCCCAGTGCATGAATTTCATGTACTCGGCCCCTAGTAGTAATATTAATAGCAACTCTGGAATTCAGTCTAACTTTTTATACTCCACTAACTTTCTTGTGGTTTTCTACCTTCTTCTACAAACAGCTCAGTTCTGCATGGTGTCATTTTGCTAAATCGTGAAGGTCCAAAAATTCTCATTTAAGTTTTGATCCCGCTTTTCTATCTAGTGTTAATTATTTGTGAGTTCTCTATTGTCCAAATAAGACAGATTCTGTATGTTGCTATTATTTTCCTTAACTAAGCATGGACTTTGGAGTAAATCAGATAAACAGATTATAATAACAAGCTGTGTAGTATGTTATTCCCTCACAAATTACCATATAAGTGGTAATAGAATAGTTCAGAATCAAGCAACTATGTGCAATCAAAGATCTAGAACCTCAGATCTGCTGTGCTTTTCATGCAGGCCCTGGGGAAAACTGGCTCTTACCAGTACAGACATGTTTGATAATTATACCACTAAGCCACTTTTATCATTAATATGTGAAGAGTAAATTTCTAGTAATAAGAAAAACACCTCTGTATAAGACACTATTTTTTAAAGAAAAAAAAATCCCCTTTAACTTACTTTTGATGGAAAATGAGAATGCATTTTTATTAGTTCCTTCCTTTTGCAGATCAGAAAACTCAGACAGATTAAGGGTTTTATTCAAGATCTCTACTAGAAAGTGGCAGAGCGATGGCATGCATCCAGTCTATGTCATAGAGCTTCAAAATGAATGCTCCTAACTCCTGTACTATAGGGATGGGGTCTTCCATCTCTCATCCCTCGCAGAGCAGAGAGTGCCACGTGTGCTCCCTGGCCACGCTCTGACCTACCGATCCATGTTTTCTATGTTATTGTTGGGAAAGACAATAAAAGGCAGAAAGATCCCAGAATGTTTGGACCATTTAAAAGTTGGAACAGAAGCTAGGATGGGTGGGCAGCTGAAGATCATGTCCTCGGTAACCCCAATGAACATCAAAGATTATCACACAGATTGACAAGAAAAGCCGCAGCTCGCACAACCACAAAAAGAAAGGGGAAGGGCTGCCGGTTACCTGATGTCAATTCTGTAATTAAAAGCCTCCCCATAGAAGGAAAAGATAACAGTGATGAGAACTCCATAAGCACTTCCTCTGGGACAGCAGTGAAGAAAAGGATGAAGCAATGCATGAGGAAAGTGACACTGAAGAAATGACTGACGTGAAGGAAGAACTGGAGCTGCACAGAGGGAGATGGGAGAAGGGACCAGGACTATAGACATCCCTGAAGTCCTGAGGAAGCTGGAGGACAGTTGTTGTCATATCCACAGGAGCAAAGAGTTACTGAAACTTCTGTGCCAAACCAACACCTTAGCTGTATTTTAATCCAAACCAGAGCGTTTTGCTACCAGTGCATCTTTTCAGCTGATGAGAGGCTTCATGTCAGCAGGCTGCCACAAGCCAACTCGAATGTTCATTATACCCAAGCAGAAAAGAACGCTCGCCTTTGTGAGGAGATGGTGGGTGGATTAAGGATAACCTTTGATTATACTCTTCCACTGGCTTTACTGTAGCCATATGAACAAGGTCAGTATATATAAAGGTAACATCCACATTTTTCCTTCTGATTAAGGAAAGTGCCACAAACACTAATAAGAAAAAGGATGAGAGATCTACAAAAGGACTTGTATGCATGCATATAAGCTTAACCAATGGACACAGACAACAAGGGGATGGGGGCATGAGTGGGGGGGATGGGAGATAATGAGGGAATAAGGACACATATGTAACACCATAATCAATAAAGAAATTTACACAAAAGAAAGAAAGAAAGAAAGAAAGAAAGAAAGAAAGAAAGAAAGAAAGAAAGAAAGAAAGAAAGAAAGAAAGAAACAGGATGAGCTCTCTCCCAGCCCACCTTTGTTGAATTCATCTGCGCCTGCGGCAGGACATGTCCACCATCACATCCTGCGCCTAGAAAAGAAGACACCAGTGCATAGCAGATCGTCCCCACCTGTTCCCATGACCCCAAACAACGAAGGGAGTGTGGTGTGTGCCACCTTTGACGTCATAAGAGCTAATGAAATAAACAAGCTCCTCTCCCTGGAACTTGTACCTGACAGGTAGCCTCCGGGTGACCTGTGGCCTCCACCTCTTACATTTGTGGGGCACAACTCTTGCAGTTGAGTGTTCCAAACATCCTTGGAAAGATGTCCTTTTCTTCGGAGAATCTGAAGGCTTTCCTGGAGCACTTTGATTTCTTTCAGACGCCCCCTCCCCCTTACGCCCCCCCAGAGTCCCAGAGTCCGTCTGTGTCGCTGCCTGGGGGCACACTACAGCACCGAGAGCCCCATGGTAATTTACTAAAGTTCCCGGGCTCTGGAAGACAGCCTCTCTGCCCAGTTTGGCACTCCAGGCTCCCAGTGGGGAACTGGGGAGAGAGTGAGAGATGTGATGCCCACTGGAGGGGAGAGGGGTTGGGAGTTGGGGCTCTAGCAGAGGGCCAGTTATTTGAATTATTAGATACCATGGTTACTTCTGTTAAGGCATACTTCCTTGGTGCTTGAACAGCCTCCGACATCTGACCTTAGTCACTGTACACAACACATGTGACAGTGGGAAAGGAGCAGCTATGTTCCCAGTGAAACATTTATGAACACATACATAGGTTAGGCTGTTTCAGTACAGGTTGGGGTTGTTAGCAATAACCACCGTTTTTATTTACTTGTTATCACTAGTAAAATTGTTTTTGCAAACTGTTTTCATTCTTATGATGACACTGAGCAGCTCTAACAATTTTTAGTTTTCCTTGGAAGCTAGAAAGTAGTCCAAAATTATTTTAGAGGGAATTGATATTGAAGGCAAAAGAAAATTTGCAGTTGTAACTTTATTTTTGATAATCTAAATAAAAGCATTGCTTGAGTTGTTTCAGATTTTACAGCTGTACTTTATTGTGTAATGTGTTAACGAAAAAAACCATTGAAACCTGTAAAGAATTTTTTAATGAGTTTATTTGAGCCAAAACTGTCGACAATTGCCGGGAAGCAAAACCTCAACGGATTGAGATAATGCTCCTAAGAATGGCGAGTTACATTTCTCTATTTATACACCGAAATCAAAGGAGGGTCATAGGTGGGTTACATGAAATTCATTGGTGATGGAGTAAGGAGGCGGGAGAAAGCAAAGTGGTGGGAAACTCCTGGGATTGGATAAAAAGTAAAATGATGGACGTGTACTCAGGTGAGTGCAGGAACAATTAACATGATAAAGAAGGAATTTGAGGCATCTGTCCTGTTGCCCACCACATTTGGTTGTTCCCCAGGGGCTCCAGAAAAAAGGGAAGTTACAAGTTACCCAGACATCTCACAGATATGTTATCTTAGAGGCAAAAAGGCAAATGGGCTCAGTAAAAAGATCAAAGTTGATCTTTGTCTGGGAAAAGATCTGGGACATGACTACCTACTATAACCTGTTAGATATTTAATTTTCAAACCATCTTTTGTTATCTTAGGTCTCTGGGTTTGCAAGACTGCCACGCAGGCCTTCCCTGAGCTTGTCAGGTTAGCATGTGGCTTTTTTCTTTCACAAATGTTACGGTTCCCATTCTGTAAAAAGTTATTTATAAAATTTTATGTTCTGAATAAAGCATAGACCTCCTCCTTAGAAACAAAAAGGGTTTTCTATCAGAATACATGTTTTAATGTTTTAACCTTGTTTGGCTTTTGAGATAAACTCAAGCATAAATTAAGTACATTTCATTTGGTTGTGAAAAATATTCATTCACTTTTTTTTTCATATCAAGTGTAATGTACCATTTTCATGTTGATTTTTCATGATAATTTAAATGTACACATTTTCTATATATTTTGGTTGAGCTTCATACTCATAGATGAGTAAAGGGACACTTTGTGTTCTACCATCAAAACTTATTTTACACATTTTATCTTTTAAGAAAGGTGGAGATTGTATGGAATCTTTCTTCTACTGAAGATTTCCTGTTGATTCAAAAAAGAACAATACATTCTGAATGTTTTAATGTATAAGGTTTAAAAATCTGGAATGTATGAATTTCATATAAATGTATAGTAGGCAAGTATCAAAGATTGGCTAAATTTATTAATGAGGGATCCAGCAGAAGTATAAAGCTGTCCAAAAGAGGATAGAAAAGAGTGCTATCTTATATGATAAAAGGGTAATATGCAAATTGACCAAATGGTGGAACAACCAGTCACTATGATGCACACTGACCACCAGGGGGAAGATGCTCAACACAGGCCCTGATCGCCTAATGTCCAACAGGAAACCAGGGGTGGGTGGCAGCAGATTTGGGCAGTGCCAGGCCAAGGCCCTTGCCCCCGCATGTGGCCCCACACAGAGAGGGTGACAGGCATTGGGAGAAAGGGCTGGTGAACAAGCAGGAGCAGCCAACCTCTCGGTCCCTCCCACTCCCCCCTCCACCACCTTCACCCCTGGCCAGCAGGCTCTGATCAATTGGAGATATTCTACAAGGCAATAAAACCACAACTTTTTGAGTAATATTTCTACTAGACAAAAATAACTTGTATCACATCAAATAAAAAATAATTTGCAACTCACTCTTGTTTTTCAATTTAACATCTAATTTTTCAGAGTATGGGCCTAACTAATAGTAAAAGTAAGTTTTAAAAAATGCCTTCTTCAAAAGAAGTGAAACATCTTTGGGAGGAACTAATCAATGCTCCAAGATATCACTGCAAAGTCATGCAGCCAGAGTCGGCCTATAATCCCTGTTTAAAAAATAAATAAATAAATAAATAAATAAATAATATATATATATATTTTATATATATATATAATATATATATATTATATATATTATATATATATTACTTTGTCTAATACTCTGTGTCAACACTTATATGCAATATTTTACTTAATTCTCAAATGAATATCAATGATTATAGGCCTTTATATGAAACTCTGATTATTTCCTTATGAGAATCAACTTGGATAAAAGAGTTTAAATATTTTGAAGGTTATTGATGTACATAGCCAGATTCATTTTTATCAGGGATATTATCAATCTCTACTACTCAGGTAGTTAGTATACTCTGACCATCATACTGACAGACTTGAGCATTATCATTTTAAAAATCAGGCAACTTGATAGATGCAAAATGAAATATCTTTTCCAGTTACCTACAATATCTGGTTACTATGCCGGGACCGGTTTGGCTCAGTGGATAGAGCATCGGCCTGCGGACTGAAAGGTCCTGGGTTCGATTCCGGGCAAGGGCATGTACCTTGGTTGCAGGCACATCCCCAGTAGGGGGTGTGCAAGAGGCAGCTGATTGATGATTCTCTCTCATCGATGTTTCTAATTTTCTATCCCTCTCTCTTCATCTCTGTGAAAAATCAATAAAATACATATATTTTTAAAAAATATCTGGTTACTAGTAAAGTTGATTTAAAAACAAAAACAAAACAACAACAAGGTTTTGTTCTTTTCTTTTAAAATTGTTATTTGCTTATTTTCCTATTTAGATGTGAGTGCCCATGTTGTGAGTCCTTTTAGCTTTTAATGTCTGAGGGACATTAACCCTGTGTTTTAATTCTTACACATCAAAGAGCTTGTCATGAACAGCATTAATAGAATATTTTATATGAGGAATAACAGCATCATAAATGACACTCATTTGAGCTTACTTGAAACTCAACATAAGATTATACTAATAAAGATGTAATGTTTCCTCTTGTTCCATTAAAACTCCTTTATTGAAAAACGTTTTATATGAAAACTATCTGTACAAATAATCTTAATAAGGGTGGAGAACCGAAACTACAGGAAACAGGCATTTGTAAATACAAAATTCTTTGCAAATTGACAGCAGGCATTATATTAATAGATAAACAGTATACCTTTAGGTGATTGTGTTTAGAACAATTTAGAATAACTCGGTGATCATCCACAATAGTTTAAATCAAAATTTTTTTGTGAAGTGCTTGTAAAAAAAATCAAGAACTGAAACTGATATATTCCCAAGATGATATATATATCTTATATACAAGTACATTATAAATAAATAACACATTTTAAATATTATGTAAATTGCATATATGTATACATAGATATAGAACTATGCAATATAGAGTGCTAGAGAAGAATTATGATGGTAGATATGATAGCTATTGAAGGAAAATTTTGAGCTCTGTAGAATCCTTAATAAATCCGTTCATATAAAAGGATCATCAATTTTGGTCACTTTTTTGTTTGATGTTGGTGGGGATGAGACTAGAGTCCCAAAGAAAGTGTGAACCACCATGCTCTCTGCCAGGGTCAGAGATCCACAAGCCTAAAGTGTGATTCCCAATGAATCTACAGTCCTTTGACTTCTTTCCCTGGCTCTCTTTGCTGAGGAAGCCAATGATTAGATGCTTTGTGCCAGGAGTGGGAGGAGGGGCAGGAGGGAGGGGACTGGGGAGAGGAAATCCTAGAAAAAAAATATCTTGGGAAAACTCAGCAGGCCTCACCTCCGCGAAGGGGAGCTCAGGGGGCACAGCGCTGGCTGCCCAGGTCCTGGGTTCGAGCTAGGTTGGGACCCTGGGATGCCTCCCCTCCCCTCGCCCTCCACTGCGCACCTGGAGTTCCCTGGAGTCCTCCCTGCGCGTCTTGTCACTTTGCGGGTTGAGTGAGGGGCGGGAACAAACATTTGTCTCTTCCTTAGAACTCCCAGACCCCAAAGGCCCAGTAAAAGCCCAAGATGAGGCAAGGGCTGGCATGAACCCCTGGGAAGTCGGACTCCAAACCCCGACTGGTCCCCAGGCCAGTGCTGAGCTCAGGGGTCCTTTGGTCCTTCACCTTTGGGAAGATGAATGAGGAGCGTGGAGGAGTGGCGTCCGGGGCGGCTCTGAGAGCCCTGAACTGGGGGCCTGGGGGCCCGGGGAGGAGCCTGTGACCACCCCGCGCTCCGGCTCCAGCTGCGCTCCTCCTCCGTGTACCTCCCTCACAGGCACCCGGGGCAGGGGTTTTCCTGTGGAATCCGCGGGCAGAGTTCTGGGCCCTCACCCCTCACTCCAACTTGCCAGATCAGATGCTATTCCCGACTGGAGCTGCGGGGAGGTGGGGGAATTTACTTCTAATCCTTTCACGTGTGTGCTCAGCTCACCCTGTGTGGCTGGGTGTGGAGAGGAGGGAGGGGGTTTCCAAGCCCAGTGGAGTTCTCATTCCATGGGTATGAACCTGCCCGCGTGGTTGGCAGTGCTCAGAGTTTAGCAAGTCTGCAAATAAGCACAGAACACAATAGAGTCCCCCTCCCTTCCTCTCTCTCTCTCTTTTTTTTTTTCTTTTCCTGCTTCCAAATGCTTTCTTTGAGGCTGAGGCTGGGCAGGTCTCCAAAGGTGCAGCAGCCACAACAATCCCGCAGTTCAAAGTTAGGCAGCAGTTGCACAACTCCCAGCAGCGCTCTCAGCCTGCTGCTGCTAATGAGCTGAAAGCCAGGGGCATCGCAGGAGGCGAGCAGGAAGCTGCCGGGCCTCCTCCCTTCATCCCAGGAACCCAGGCGCTCCTGCCTCCCATCCTCAGATCACTTGGGGATAAGCTTTTGCTGTGCACTTGCCTGGCGACCATGGCTCCCTTTGGAAGAAACTTGCTCAAGACTCGGCATAAAAATAGGTAAAGTCCAGCGGATGTGTGTGCTCCGGAGTCTGTGTGAAAGTATGTGAGTTGTTGCGGTTGGGTTCTGGTGAAAACTGTTCTCTGGAGACAGAGCCCTAGGGAGTGAGGGCTTGCATTTGTGCTTAACTGGTGAGGAGATTGCTTCAGAACCAGTGACTGCGGTGGCCAGGGCAGGGATCAGCTGAAAATGATTTTTTTTTAAACTCATTTTTCTCCCCATTGGCCAGTCATTGTACCATGATATAACCCACATTTCTCTTGGTGTTGCCTTACATATTTGAGAGAAGTAGGCTAGCAAGTTTCATTTTGTTTTAGACAAAATTTTAGTGTGTTATATGAAGAGTTAAATGTTTATGAATATTTAGGTAAAACTAATTAACCACTAATGAGAACGAAAAGCACAGTTGCTGATAAAATCCTGAAACAATGCTTTGGCTGTCCTTAAAGTAGGGCAGACCTGAAACTTGAAAAGTTCCTGAAGTGAAAATACTCTGTCAGAGAAACTGTTCATGGACTGGTTCTTTGGGAAATGTTTGAGAACTTTAGGTGGTTTCAGGAGAATTCAAACAGTTGTCCTCCTTAATCCTTATTATTAATATTTTACTTTCATTTGATTTTCTTTGCACTTTCAAGCCTGAAATGCCCATAGTGTAAATAATTTATCTTACTCCCTCTCTCTCTCTCTCTCTCTCTGTCTCCCTGTCTCTCTGTCTCTCTCTCTCTCTCACACACACACACACACAGATTTTTGAGTCAATATGTGTGTTTCATTTCTATTCAATGTTTTATTGACACCTTCAATGTTACAACTCTATGCCAAAAATGTGAGGATAATTTTATACACGGGCTGTACTTTTTAATATATTTATTTGGGCCTAAAGCCTTTTTCACAGCTCTTCTCTCAGTCATGCCTGTTTGTACTTGTAATTTATTTGTAAATTTAAAAGCATACAATTAGATGGTAGGAAATGATACAATTATTTTAGAGTGTATGCATAACAATATGGAAGTGATACAACTTTAAAGTAAATCTCCATAGTTTAATTTGTATATGAATGTCTATTTAAAACATTCTGTTTTTAACTCATTAACTCATTCCAAATATATTCATGATTTAGTTGACTAAGTTTGCTTAAGAAACTAAAACAGCAATAATTTATACTATAAATTTTTCTGAACCAGTTTTATTTGCTAATAACTTACAATAGACCACAAATATGATATATCTGGTAACTGGCAAAACTATGTTAAAATAAATAAATGTGTTTGGGTATTATTAAAAAAAATATGTTAGTGATGGTTATCAAAAATAGGTTTGTATCTTAGTACATGCAAAATACTCTAAAATACTCCCCTTTTCAAAATAAAATCCTTACTACTTCTTAAATGATTATTCAGTAGTATTATTTATAAGTATGTGTTTTTTTTAATGCTGTCAAAATATATTGACATTTATTTGGGAAAGTTGATGGTTTTATAAGACAAGTTATATTTCTGCCATACTGATCTTTTTTAATACCCCCCAGGTAGTTCAGGATTGTTGTGCGCATGTGCGTGTGTTTGTCTTTTGTTTTTTTATTACAAATTCAAGAATTCTGTCATTGCTATGCCAAATAACAGTGCAACAAGGCTTTGCACACACCCCTGTGAGTTTCCCTCAGGGGAGTACGTGTCCACTTTCATTACCTCCATTTTGCTACTGTTCCATCTACTCTGCCCATTAAAGTAATTTTTGTTCAAGGAGGTGAGTACAGAAATATTTTTTAATATAACATTTTCAATGTAAAATTATGAAAAAGTGGAAAGAATAATAAAAAATGAAGAGTCTCTAGTATTTCAAGTTTCTCTGAGCAAATGGAATGGTGCTCCAAAAGATGATGCTCTATTATGAATGTGTTTTCACAAAGGTGGTAAGTAATGATACTTTCCTCTTATAATTGAGAGCTTCTGTTTACAGGTTTATATTTTTCTAACCTTAAGACAAATTTAAACCACAGTGATAGTCCAGTCTGTAAAAATAAGAGTATTTCAAACTAAGCAGTAAATAATTTATGTAATGGATTGAAATATAATTAATTTACTTTTTTCAGTATTTATTATTGCTATTGATGATATATTTTTGTTTTATTTTTCCACCTGTTTCTCTCTTCCTCCTCCACCCCTTCCTCCCTTCCACTCTCTCTAAAAATCGATGGAGAAAATATCCCTGGGTGAGGATTAATAAAAAATAAAAATTCTGGTTGATATTTGATATAATGCAAACCCAGGGAAATAGACAAATAAGTAATTGGATTTGGAGACCAAGTTAATCCTACCCTACTAGATCATTTTCTAAATTAAAAATTTTCAGTTCTAAGTTTCATATAAATAAAAGAAATGGAGCCAATCTAAAATGTGTTTAAAATCAGAATTAACTTTTAAATTTCTCTAACTTATTAGTATTTAATAGCAAGAGTAATTTACAGAAGAGCTTTTACTGTCAGAAGATGGGTCATTTATTTTGGTTCCAGAATAATAGAATGTTCTATGACTGAATCCTAAAGATCCATGAAGACCTTATCCAACTTCTTATTCAACATGAAGAATAAAAATGTTGGAGATTCTAGATATTTTCTTTTCAATAAAGTATTTAAAATTCTGAAAGTGTTTTCTGAAAGTCACTAGATAGACATTGTTTCTCATATAAAACACAAAGAAGCACATTGTGAAGCCCAACTTGACTTGGCATTCACACGGACCTTCAGGAATGGGATTTAGATTATTAGCCTTTTCAGATATTCACATAGGTTCCATTTGTGGTCCTGATCATCTTCTTATTAGATTTGATTGTCAAAATAACATTGTTTTGAAAACTATTGCTACTAAATAGCAACCAACAACTTTTTTAAAAAATTCAGAAAAGTAGAATGCTACTGTAAAGCTTTTAGGGATACTTGGTTATGAGTTGTGATTCCTTGGGTTTTTCATTATAAATTTGAGGTCAGAGAATTGCTTAGATCTTTTACTAAACTTTGCTAGAAGCAGAAAATTGTCATAGGAAAGCAGCATCCCATATCTTCATTTGAAATTTAAAATAGTATAATTTATTTAGGTGATTTGTAAAAGGAAATTAATAGTGATTATGATAGGATCTAATCTGGTTAACATGGCCTTATAATTATGGTTAAGCACTATTTAGTCCACTCTTGACTCTTCTTTGGCTTTCCCTATACCTATGGATTGATGTCTATCACAGGTGATAAGAAATATTGTCATAATATCAACTTGAAATTAAAAGTCTCCAAAAAAATGTTCTTGTAATAAATATATTAGAAATAAAATGCAGCTCTCTTGTTTATAGTTGATACATAAAATCTGCATTTAAATTTGCTTTTGAATCAATTAGAACACAACTGCCAAGCTTTTTAAACTAGATGTTTCATATTGCTCCCATAAGTACATCATGCCATAAATGCTTCGTCAGAAGGAAGAATTAAGTTTTGCTGGCAGGATAGATATTTTCTCTGTAATTAGAAGTATGGTAATATATAAATTCTGCAGAATGGGGAGTTATTATGTAATGTTTTGTTTAACTTTCAATGAATATTTAAAATGGCCCCAAAACTGGATTGAGAAATGCCAGATATTTGAGTATTAACATCTTCTTAGTTCCCAGGAGTTCCTGAAAAAATTTGCCCTTAAGAATACCTGGTAACTTAAGTAGTTACTAGTTGGCAGCAGACAGCCCATTCAGAACAATGAATGGAATGCTCTATTCCTGGCAAAAATATCCTGAGAACTGTAGCAGTGGTGAAATTGAGCTCTAGGTTAAATCTTGAATTGTTACTCAGACAACTATAAGCTGACTTAAAATCACTACATAAGATGTGTTATAATGCCCTGTACTAATTCATGAGACATTAAAGTATAAAGTTCTTAAACTTTGTACTTTTTTTGAAGAAAAAAGTTTTAAAAAGTCTGCAGCTGGTTAACAATTTTATTTACAAGGAAATTTGATAGTAGCTTCAAGTAATTCACAAAATGTGGCTCTCTTTTTATTTTAGTTCTAAAGGTGGATGAACGTTGAAGTGGGGCATGAGTTTACCTCTTTAGGTGCATGTGGATTCCAGTTATGTAAGAGCAATCTCTTTGTCTCTAGCACATTAGTTTTCTAAAGTGAGACAATAATCGGCACCAAGTACATGTGGAAGGCAAAAGTTCAGCATACTTCCTTGTTCTAAATTTTTTTTTTTAACGTATGTTTGCTTAGGAGTTTTTAAAGACGTCTTTTTGGCTAAATAAATATACACAACACATATACTATTGGTTTCTCAAGAATCAATTATTTAAAATATATTTTGATTCCATTCCTGTAGAGCCTGTTGTAATACTACTTTTTAGAGGAAGTTTGCATAGTTGTTGATTATAATGTAAAGCAATTGCTAATGTGAATAGTCACCCAGGGGTAAAGTTATTATTTTATGTGAATTGAATAGAGCCTTGGAAAGATGCTTAGCACTGGCAAGATATTTTAAGGATAAGAATAATCAATGATAATTAAATATGCTGACAAAGAAAGTTATCCCGAAAGGCTTATATCTGCAGACTATAAAGCCCTCTTGGTTTGAATAAATGGATTTTATATATGCTCTCTAAATACAGCTGATCACTGTACAGAACTTGGATCACAGGAATAGAGCAGTATCCTTGATGCATGGGTAAAGAATGAATCCAGAAATTCAAGGTTGACACTTCTTTTGCATTTGAATAAATAGTAGTTCAAAATATGTAACTATTTAAATTTTTTTACGTAATGTTACTTTTTAATTTGTCCTTCTTGTTAAAAGTATTGTAGATATCCCTTCCCCCTTTTTTTCCCATTGACCCAATCCATCCACCACCCACCCCTCCCAGGCCTGATCACCCCTCAGGGCTTCTCCAACTCCCCCGGCCCCTGAGGGGAAATGGGGGCTTGCAGCTGCTGCTCCCTCCTGCTGCTGACTCTGGCCCAAATTGCTCTGCTCTGTCAGCAGGTGCAAGTGGGGCCAGAACCATAAGCACATGGGAGTGGCAGCTGGAACAGGGCTGCAAGCAGACAGGGGACTAGGAGCCACAGTAAGAGGGGACAGACAGGGGTGCAGAGGATGGGCTAAGACCTGCCCCTGTGCCCATCCCAGCCTCGTGGCCCACAGCTCCTTTCAGGTTGCACAAATTTGTGCACTGGGCCCCTAATATGCATTTAAATTTTTTCGTTGATCTCTCTCTACCCACTCTTCCACATCCAATCTTCCTTCTGATATTCCACAGTCTGTTCAATGCTTCTATGTCTCTGGATCTATTATATTGTTCATCAGTTTATTTTGCTCATTAGGTTCACCTCTTTATATCTCTGATCCTAGGCTCAACACCTCCTTTCCGTCAAATGGTGAAGGGCTATATCTGACAAAAATTCTGTAAAAGGTATTTTAGAAATATTGCTGGCTTTTGGTAGCAAACAAACCAAGGTAACACATTCTTCACCAGGGATACTCCTATTCAACTTCATCTCCTTGAACACAACGGAGTATGTATGAGTGAGGTTTGGCAAACGATGGTGGACGGCTACTCTCTACACCACTGCTGAATCTGAGCATTTTCTCTTTCTTTTTAGGTAAGAGGGAAATATGATTGTGAAACATTTATTTTCTCACATGAAATGAGAAGTTATGATCTTTTATGAGATAATCACAGTTATGAGACAAAGGGAAAATGTTAGTAAGAAAAATATCTTGATTAAGAATTCCAGCTCTTTATTTACATAGACCTTATATCTCAGATATGCCATTACTAATTGTATGCCCTGTGGCAAGTACTTAATCTTTCTCATACAACAACAACGTGCAAAGGTAAATCCAAGTTTGAAAATCAGAGGATGTACTCTTTAAGTAAATAATACACCATTATGAATAAAAATATTGCTAAGGTCATTCTGGGGTCTTGGAAGGCCGCTTTGCAAATAAGGCAGCCCTTATGGTTAAGTTTCATTAGTTTCAGGGCAAATCCACCTCTGTGCCAAGCACTGCTTTAAATAATTTACATAATACTTAAAATAATGCTGTGAAGAAGGAGCTATTATTTTCTCTATTCTACATTTGAGGCAATAAGGGCACAGAGGAGTGCAACAAGTAAGTAGCAGAGGCAGGATTTAAATTCATATTTTTTAACCAATTTGGTGTAGGGCCTATTTCGGACTAAATTTTGTCATCTCTAAAATAGACTTAATCCTAAACCATCAAGAAATCTGATTTTATATTAAAGACAATACACTACTAAGACATAATAAAAGCTCAATAAATACTTACTTCTTGTTCAATCCTGTTGGATTAAAATGCTATTTAAGCCCTAGTCGGTTTGGCTCAGTAGACAGAGCATCAGCCTGCGGACTGAAGGGTCCCATGTGCAATTCTGGTCAAGGGCATATGCCTGGGTTGTGGGCTTGGTCCTCAGTAGGGAGCCTGCAAGAGGCAGCCTATCAGTGATTCTCTCTCATCATTGATATTTCTATCTCTTTCTCCCTATTCCTTCCTCTCTGAAATCAATAAAACTATATTTTAATAAAATGCTATTTAATACTTAAATGTGGTATGATATTTTGGGTTTTAAAATGTCAATCTTGACACTCTAAAACTTCTGCATCGCCACTGATCTCTTTTCCTCCTTGGATATTGAGAAGTCGATTATAAATTAGTGAATAAAATTAGAAATAAATCTATAAATATTTTATAAAACTATCTCTGAATCCTGATGAAATTACGAATTCTGACATCTTTTAGGTTTAATCCTCATACTTTTTTGAGTCAATTATAAGACCATTAATGATTTTGCAATGCATAAGTAGTTAAGGGATATTTCCTTAATGTCTTTGTGAAGTTTTGATAAGAAGGGATATATAATTTATATATATTTAACCTTACCTTTAATAAAATAATATTTAAGGTCCCTTTAATGCCTAAGCTCCTATAATTCTAAAGTACCCTCTGCAAATTAGAGTTTGATTCTCTTGTCCCATTTGTTTACCTTTTCAAGATAACTTTAGAAAATAGAATAATAAAAAGAAATTTACTTTAGTGTGATTTCATTTTACCTAAGACCTGATGATGCATTGTCACACAGCCTCCACCGTGAAAGGCAATATTATGGTAAAAGTCAAATGTGTTCATTTCTACTTACAATCACATGTGGTTAGATTATAAATTATATTTTTGTCTAAAATATCTAATAATTATTGAGTATTTGCTATCAGCTAACCATAATTTTAAATTTAGTAATACAAACATATGAATGTTATGAGTAGATATCTTTTTTAAAATCTTTAGGGTAGTTTTTTTTTTATTTTTTTTTTTATTACATTTCTTTGAACCAGTGAACTCTGGATTTGGTATTGTACCAGACATGCAAAGACACACCTCCATTCCTAAGAGATTAAACTCCTAATTGAGAAAACAGCATTATAGTTCAATATCTCATGAATGAACTTCTTTTTAATTCACTATTTCATGGGAGACTACCTTTGACAGGGTAGGTAAAAGCACAATCTTTATCACACAGTCAAGAAAATGAAAGCATAGTGTCTTGGGGTTGGAGAGGGCTGTTTCTCTGTAGAGGCAGTACTCAATAAATGTTTTTGAAGTGGAAGTATATAACAGAGAAGTAAATGGAGGTAAAGAAAAACAAAAGGAGCATCATCACAATTAGCATTTATTAAACTCCCACAGTGAGGTGACAGGCTTGGACAAGAGAAGGGAACACAATAAGATGTATAAAAGTATGTAGGAGGGGGCTGAATCACCCAAAGCTAAGACTGACTCAGACAGGATAACCAAAAAAGAGGAATCAGGAAGCAGGTAGAAATATGATCAGTTTGGCGACAATCCATAATCTTGGTTATGTTAATAGAAAACAACATTTTACAGTTGAGGAAGTATATAGAAAAATGTTAAAGATGTGTTTATGACAAACTTAGACTTACAGTCAACTGTAGTTAATTGCTATTCATTTTAATCATCATATTAAATTGGTCAGATTATCCGTTCATAAAATTGAGTTATTTTACTATTTTGTTGATCTCTTAGATTTGAATTCCATTAATGCATTCAGTGGTCTAACTTCAGCAAATGATAGGAGTTTTGTATCAGAGGCTTACTGGTATACTGCACAGTGCATGCTTGTTTTCTCAACCAATGATTAGGACATTGATAGTCACCTCAGATGCCTTTGGTTACTCTAACGTTCCTCCTTTACTCTGACTTTTTTCAATCCTCCTGGAATTCCCTGAAGTGTGGATAACTGAGGGTACTTATGATCTAGTAGCAGGGTATTAATTTGGGGAGACCACAGTCTGTCATAGAAGAGTCTGAGGATACCTATTTTCAGCTCTGCACATAAGACCTTACATTTGCCTGGAAGTTCGAGAGATGCTATTAAAACCATGTCTGTTTCCACCAGTTAGACATATAATAACTATAATCTTATATGAAGAAAAGAGCTTTACACAATTAGAAAAAGCCCTTTCTGTGTAAAGCTGTGGTGAGCCTTTGGGATTCCACCTTTTTTACCAGTGCAGGCAGGTAGGCACTTTGCAGCAATGGGACCATGCTTGTCTACTCTAGAATTGAAAGTCAAAGAATTTATTCCTAGGACTACTAAAATAGGCACTACTAAAAACTTAAACCAAGTTACTTTTTTAAAAAAATGCTGATTACTTTCAGTGTTTCTACTTTTTTGCTGCAATCACAGTTTAGAGGATTAAGCAAAATGGCAGTTTGTACTATGTAATACTTTATGAAGTCTGGGTAGACTTTTGTACTGCTTTCTTATCTATCGTAGCACCTGAAAACAAAACATTTATGAACTATTCCACTCTGTCATATTTGCCATCTACTTGTATATATCTGGCCTGTTGTGACACAAAATGATGGTTATTTGATGACTTCTAAAAATACAGAAATATTAAATGAACCCCACACCTTGGAGGGCATTATGAGAGAGTAAAGATGAATCAGATATAGATCGTACTTTGAAAGAATTTGCTGATAAGTGGATACACATACATACATAAATAATTAAAATTCAAGGCAGGCATTTTAAAGTATCATAATAAAATTTATGTATTCAACAATACATATTTACTCCCTAATATGTGCCATATGTTATTTTAGGTAGTGGGAATAAAATAATGGGAAATAATAATGAGATATACAGTAAGGACTTTTTCTAATTGTATAATAAAATAATGAGATAGTCTACTCTCACTGAATTTATAGTGCAGTGTTAAACAGGTAGACAATAAACAAACAATAAATGAAACAATTTATTGTCTCAAATTCTGTTTGAAACAAGAAATTTTTTTTTTTTTTTAAAATATATTTTATTGATTTGTACACAGAGGAAGGGAGAGAGATAGAGAGTTAGAAACATCAATGAGAGAGAGTCACTGATCAGCTGCCTCTTGCACACCCCCTACTGGGGATATGCCCGCAACCAAGGTACATGCCCTTGACCGGAATCGAACCCGGGACCTCTCAGTCCCCAAGCCGACGCTCTATCCATTGAGCCAAACCGGTTTCGGCTGAAACAAGAAATTTTAGATAGTGGTTATTATTAGGGGTCACTAGGGAGACAGAATTTATGGGAATTCAAAATTGTGTTGTTAAGGGCCTTAGAAAATGTCCAAATAGGAAAGAAAAAAAAAAGAGTCACTAATAATAATAATTTTGGGACTGAGTAACTGGAATATAGTATGTCATCATAAGGAACAGAAAAAATGGCAAGCTTAGTTTGTGGAGGGAAGAACATCATGATGAAGAGTGAAAAAATGGAAGGTATCTTTTGAATGTTTCCAAATATTCCACCTCCAAACATCTGGTGTTTAGACATGCTGCACCTGAGATGGGACTGTGAAAGCAGCCTTTCATCCAGCCTACTTTGATACCTCCTGATATCCATGTGGGGCTGATTAATGTGGAACATACTGCACCTGGAATGGGGCTTTAAGGACAAAACACACTGGTTTCCAGTGAGGGCTTTCAAGCTGACTAACCCTATATTAAACCCACCCAATTTCCATGGAGCACTTAGTAACCATCCCTTTAGTGATCCTTTAGTCATTACCTTTGGTTGAAATTACTTCTAAACAGAGGCATCACTTCTATGGGATTGGAAATTTTTTTCTGTTTAATATCTTTTTTATCCCTTAGACACTCAGATACAGAATCATTGTGTATATACTGGAGTCCAAAGAATGTTTTCAGATTTAAATAAATAAAAATCTAGATTTTTGTTGCAGGGAAGGGATCTAGGTTAGAAGTTGGCAATTTTTTTTTAATTTATTTATTTATTTTTTTTTTTTTTTGTGTGTGTGTGTGTGTGTGTGTGTAAAAGGCCACATACTAAATTTATTTCAGTTTTGAGGGGACATAATCTTACCCTCTCAGCTACTCAACTTTCAACGTAGTGTGAAAACACCTATAGACAATAGATAATTAAATGTGCATTACTGGGTTCCAAGAAAACTGTATTTACAAAAACAGGTGGTGGGACAGTTGTAACCACCAGGCTCTAGTTGACTGAGAAATTCCCTTCATTTGTCTCCTACCCTAATTATAATCCCTTCTACCACCCACCCTACTCCAAAAATTTATAACATTTATAACATCTACTATGTTAGACACTTAGACTTCAAAAATGAAAGACTCAGGCCAGGACCTGACTGAAAAACTATCAAAAAAAATAAAAGGTAGAGATGCTATTATTTAAAGTCACTGGGTTCTGTAGAAGCATTAAGAATGCAAACTCATTTCAGTTTGAGGTGGTGGAGGGAAGGGTATTCAGAGAAAGTAAGGGTATTTTTCTAGAGGAAGCAGTATTTGAAGTAGAGTAAGAGTTGATCCAATGGAGAAGGAGCTAGAGGATTTTGCAAACAAAGAGAACAAATTGTAGAAAAGCCCAGAATGAAAACAAAAATATGGCAGATATAGTCCAATTCTGTGGAATATTTGAAAGTCAGGTTGCCTTCATGTTAGACCTGTCAGATATCAGCAAGAAGTTAGGAATCACTAGATTAATGTGCTTGGTTATGAGTTGGGGAAAACAGATCATAGAAGAGAGAGGCCGAATGGTTTGGACGAGAGAGACAGAGAGAGAGGAGAAAGGGTTAAACGGAGAGGAAGAGAGGTAAAAAGATTAAAAATAAAGGACTTGGAAGCCATTTAAACTTTTAATCAAGGGAGATACACAATTAGATTGCAATTTAAAAGGGAAGTCTGGCAATATTATGATGCACAAATGTGAAGTGGGCAAAAGTTTATAAAATAATTTGTAAGAGCTTACTACAGTCATCTATTGTAAAATAGAGTTTTACTACAGATGAAAGGTATCTTTTGATACCTCCTGATATCCATCTATTGTAAAATAGAGTTGTCTGAATTGTAGTAGTAATCATAGAAACAAGGGCACACATTTGTGACATTTGGGAGGAAGAATAATATTACTGGGGATGAGAGAGAGAGAGAGAAAAGAATTGAGGAAGAGGTCCAGAATTCAAACTTGAAAAAGGGGTACTGGGATAATGATTACATTCAGTAAAATGGGAAATCAGGAGATGGAATAGTTTGAGATATGATAGGATTGGATGATGAATTAGTTTTGATGGGTCAAATTTGAAGTGCTTTGGGCTATACAAATGTAAGTATCAAATAAATGTGCAAAAAAAGGAAGTTGGGAACATGAGTCTGGAATTTTAGGGCAAAATAATTGGATTCGGAAACTATTATCATATACTTGGTTGATAAATGTGTGGGCAATATGACAGTCCCTCATAAAATGTATATAGTGAAACAAGAAATGAGTCATGGAAACCTGGGGG
The DNA here is from genome assembly GCF_964339955.1 of Pipistrellus hanaki. NCBI lineage: Eukaryota > Metazoa > Chordata > Mammalia > Chiroptera > Vespertilionidae > Pipistrellus > Pipistrellus hanaki. The sequence goes on from NC_140505.1 coordinate 116,642,432, forward strand.
ATGCCAATTATATCAGTTATCACTGCATAATCAAACATCCTAATAATTAGTAGCTGAAAACAAAAATGTATTATTTGTCAAGATTTTGTTGATAATCTGGGGTGGTTTTTCTGGTTTCACCTGGCTCTCTCCTGAGCAGTGGGCTGGCTGAGGACTAGATTCAGATGAAACAACAGATGGTTGGGTCTCTCTTCATATAGTCTTTCATCTCAGGCTTTTTCATCCAACAACAGCCTCAGTTCAGCTGCAAAGGATCTGTGGCCATTTCTGCATGGCACCTACATCTGTAGAATGTGCAGAGGAAATGAGACCCTTGTAGGAACTGAGAAGGAGGAGCTAGAAAGGTAAAGGAAGAACCATGGAGAGTGCAGTCAAGAAGTCAGGCAATAGATTGCTGCAAGAATGGAAGAGAAAGCTCACAATACATAATGTAACAAAGAGGTCAAGTCAGACCAGTGGCAAGAAATGACTATTGGGTTTGACAGTTAGGAGAGCTCTGATAAACAAGAAGACTTGTGTTGGTTGGGGGTGGGGAAGGGTGGAGGTCATTTTATCATGGTGGGTTGAGGCTTCTGTAAAGTGATGAACTAGAGAAAGTAACTGTGGGTTTCTATTTGTGTTTGTGAAAGAAAAATAACTGAGTGGAATATTAAGTCATATTCAGGATATGTGACAGGTAGTAGGAAGGACCAGAGAGAAAGGGAGAAGATAAAAAACAGATTAAGAAGGACTAAACCATAAAGTAAAAGTCCTTGAAGAGGTGGAGGCAGTGAAATTCAGAGCATATTAAAGATTTAAAATGTTGGGAAGTAAATGGACATAGATACTTTTGATATAGATAACTAGTGTTTTTATCTTATAAATGATGGTTTCAAGTATCTCCTTTTCCTTAACAAAATTATATGACAGTTCCTCACATGTTCTTGTTTCTACAAGTTATTAATTTATTGTTTCCCTTTAGGTAATTTATTTATGACTAATGTGAAGAGCTAATTATCTTAGATAAGTTTCCAATTGGAGGTCATATTTCATTACAGTTTATTATAAAGTATGCCTAGAAAATCGGGACAAAGAAGCTTATCTGGTCCCTCCAGCTATCCTACTGTATAATTTAAATTCATACATATTTCTAGTGCGATTCAAATATGCCAACAGAGCTCAGAATACATTTAGAGAGGAAAGAGCAGGTGGCTGCAGGCAGATACAAGCTGAGAACCACCATCACTAGGGAGTATGTTTCACTGAGAACCAGAACCAATTGTGGACTTAGCTGTCAAAAGGAAAACAAATGCTAATCATCGATATAGCTACAGCAACCATTAAACTAAATACTCAGGCAAGGGAATTTTCCTTTAATAAATATACTTATGCTATTTTTGTTATGAAATATTTCTCTCCAAAGTACAAATCAATAAGGGAATTTTAGGTGTTTGCTAGTACAGGTAACACTGGGAAGTAAGCACTAGAATTTCCAAGGAGATTAAATATTTTCTCAGCATTTCATTTGGCAAATACTACATGTTAAATGTTTGCATTTTGATTACAATCCATTTCCGGAATCTGAACCATGAGCCTAGTTTACTTAACCCTCAGTAGTCTCCAATACACATTCTTTGCACATTCCCTTCCCTTTTCTCTGTGAATGGGAACTATGTACTAGAACTACCCTGCAGTTGTGGAATGTCCAGGGTTTTCCTCACTGGCATGTATTAATACTTTCTGGAAAATTAAACTGCCATTATTAGAGCATATAATAGTGAATTTTTCTATAGATATGTATATATACATATATATAAAGTTTTAATTTTAGGGCACCTTAAATTATAGTTTTTACTATTGCAGTTATGTATAGAATATTTTCTGAAGGACCCCAATTTGAAAACTATTACAATAAAAGTTAATGGTTTAGTGAAAACTATTTGATAGAACTACTTTTCATGCTTCATTTATTAACACAGTGATTCAAATTTTTTTAGTGACCTAAGAAAGACACATTCTCAATGGCTCAAAGGTTGTGTGATTTTTTTCTTCCACAGACTGCAACACTGTGGTCCCCAAAATGTTACTTCAGACACCATTTGCAAATAACCAGACTGAGCTTGTGGCCCAGAACTTCCTCACTACTTGCCTGCTTTATTAATTTTAATTTGCTTAAACTTTAGTGTGTGTGTGTGTGTGTGTGTGTGTGTGTATGCACACACTCACACAAACTTTATCAAAGACAATCAAATGGTCATTTAACATTCCCTTCTTAATTTTATGTACAGTGTAGGGGAGAAAAACAATTCCTCAACCTTCTTGAGGTCCCTGGGTAGGTCTGAAAATTAAACTGAAACAAAATAACAGGAAAAGAGCATACATTTATTGTAAGTTTTTCATGACTTGGGAGCCTTTCTAAAGAAATGAAGAACAAAAAATAAAATGGTTAAACCTGCATATTTTTATGCTAGGTTTGATAAAGAGTGAGTGAACAGGTAATGTAGTAAATGGAGGAAACTTAGGAACTCGTGATGTTGGATTCTTCTTGTTCCTCTGTCTTCAGAGATAACGGTACTCATTTCCTCCAGGTATAGGGAGGGCACTTCTCCATAAGGGTGTTATGACCTGTTTCATGAAAGAGGCGTGTGTGGAAAATCTGAAGGAACTTCCTGCTTCTCCCATTTTCTCACTCTGTCAGCTAAAAATACTCAGCATATCAAGGTGCCATATCTAGGGCAATTGTGTCCTGAATCCCACTAGTAGTATATTTACTTTACTCCAAATGCATTCACTTTTCCTGAGGTAATCAATTTCTAAGTACAGAAAATAGTCAAAACAAACTTCAAGTAGATTTTAAAAGTCAACATAAGTTTTAAAGGCTGAAAGAATGGAAAACTCACAATACCTTAGACAAAAAATAAATAAATTTATGAACAATTCTCTGAAACTTAAAGAAACTTGAAACTCTTAGGTTGTTATTCAACATCTATTCTTTCAAAAATTATAATTTTTATATAAGAGAATCCATCACTACACACACACACACACACACACACACACACACACACACACAGAGTGGCCAGATTATTATGATCTCTGAACACATAATAATCTGGCCACTCAGTATGTGTGTGTGTGTGTGTGTGTGTGTGTGTGTATACATACATATATATATACATACATATATATATATATATATATATATATATATATATATATATATTATATATATTAGAGGTCCTTTGAATGAATGGGGTCCGGCCAGCCTGGCCAGAAGGAGGAGACATGGATGGTTGGCTGGCCTTCCTGCTGGTCATACTCATGCATATTAGCCTTTTATTATACAGGATATACACTGAGTGGCCAGATTATTATGCATTCAGAGATCATATATATTCATGCTTTGGTTACATGAGAGAATTTTTTAAAATATTTTTATTAAATACTGGTGGCTTGTGAGAAAAATGACATTTTATTTTATATAGTAAAGAAAATCGCTGAATTTGTGCATTGCAAATGTTTCCTGTAAATCATGAATATTTTGAGATGTCATGCCAAGAATGTCAACTAAGTTAAGCCTGTTTTCTCAATAGGTTCATATATCAGACTCATATTTCCTATCTTGTTTTCAAGAGAAAACAATGAAACATGTTGATCATTATATTAGACTTAATAGAGAGTTGATCAATGACCTGATTCAATTCTTATTTATCCATATTATCCTTATTTTTTTGTTTTCTTTATTTCCCCCCACTTATTACCTGAGGGTAGTTTTGAACAAGTACTTAATCTGTTGTTCCTCAGTTGCCTAATCTGTAAAATGAGTTTGACAATAGGACCTATCTGATAGAGTTGTGATGAAAATGAAATGAGTTGATATGTAGAACAGTGTTTGGTAAGTACTGAGCCCTCAGTAAATGTTTGTTATCCAGGGATCCTTTTACACACACTCCACTGTTCTTTGCCTGTTTATGTTCCTGACCTCTGGTCACTTTATTAGTTTTTAAGTACCTGTTCCTTAACTACCAGGTCCACACATAATCATATTAAATCACAATACCAAAGGATCTTCTTACAGACAGGTTCCAAAATCAGCATCAGTTAAGTCTCTTGAGGCTCATTAATGTAATCAGACATTATACAAAGGATTATGGGAATTCAGAATGAACTGAAGACATTGAAGTCAACTTCTATGTCATTTTCTTATTATGTATTCAATACTACTTAACTTTTGTTATTGCCATTACTTTCATTTTTTGAAATTTTATAACACATGTGTACAGAGTATATCTCATGATTTAAAAAAGTTTTTAACATGGTCTTAAAATTTTAAAATCTCTCTCTGAGATATCTTTCCTCCCTCCTAGCTGTATGACAAATTCCTGAGCATAAGGATAATCTTGCCTTCCAAATAATTTTATCCTCAGCATTTATTCCCATTTGCTAAAACTATGGTTCCTTTGACAAATGAATGGTAAAGCAATTCATAAAAATTCACATACCATAATTCAAAATGGATAATTTATTTGGGATTAAAATCTGTGTCCAGCTGGATCAGAATATCTGTGCAAGAACAATTTTTCACTATTTTTCTATTACATTTATCAAAATACAGGACACATAAACAACATCTGTTTAATTCTGGCTGTGTTTTTTGATATTGCTTTGGATTGCATAGTGATGTGATTTTAGGGTAAAATAAACTTTTATCTTTTGAGGAATATAATGTGTTTTGAGGTTTACTAAAAATATGAAGGGCATTACTTGTATTATGTGTTAGAAAATGTTATGGACACAATTCTCATTTCCTTATGAAATGAGAAGTTTGACTGAAAAGCATTTATTTACTTTCAACTGCATGGAAAAAATATGACAATATCTTTATTTGACAAAAAAACTGATAAAATTTAAAATACTAGTAGGTCTTGCTTAGTACTCAGCAATGAGAAAGTACAAATAACCAGATTTTTTTTATACATTGGTCATGTCAATTCATTTGAATAATAGTGACTTCAGGACATTTTACAGTACAGATTGTTATATTCAGTGTTGTTTTTCTTTATTGATTAAGGTATTACATATGTGTCCTTATTCCACCCCCCCCCCCCCATTGTCTTCCCTAAGATATTTTTAAACACTGTTTCTGACTTACCTAGGCATAGCTTCCATGGTTACAATGCCCCTAACCCTTATGAGGTGATAGCAGTGATTTTCCCCCCCTCTCATTTCCCAGTTGTCTCTGGGACCTTCTTTTTCATCCAGTAAAGAAGGTATATTATCCTTATTTTTTTGTTTTCTTTATTTCCCCCCACTTATTATCTTGTCTTCCTCTAGAATCTTCCATTCCTTTGTCCCCTTTGTTCATGGACTGCAAAGGAGGAGTAAGAGAGAAATACAATGGAAATCCCTCTGCTGACTCCCAACTTCCTATCCCCTCCACTATCTCCTTGACCATTCCCATCATTTTATTCTAAGTACACTTTTTTTATATCCCAATTCCCAAGGTTGGCAGCCTGATTTTCAAATATTATTTCTTAATGAAGAAGAGAGATTTACTAACTAGTCTGTGAATGTAAGTTTTTTCCTGTTCTAAAATTAACCTTATTCTGAAGAGGGTTTGTGTTTCTACCACATCTAAATGCAAATATTAGTATTCCTTAGGACCAGCTCTGGGATCAAAGGAGGGAAGTCCAGTTGTGCAAGATTAATAACAAGCATAACAATTGGCCATGGGGTGAAAGGAGAAAAAAAAAGTTCCATTTTATTCCATTAAGAAGAATGCCAACTTTCACCCTTTGTTTTAGATTTGAGATTAGAAATGTCTCTCTTGTAAATTGGCTTCCATATATTTTACTATTAGTTTCTCAAGATGGAAGAAAACAAAAGCAAAAACGTGTAAAGGTGATGCTGCAATGCAAGTATATTTTGTTGTAAATCTGGAACAGAATTGTTCAACAGCATGACTACTGACATTTTAGGCTGGATAGTTCTTTGCTGTGAGGATACTGCTCTATGCATGGTGGAATGTTTATGTTCCTGGCCTCTACCCACTAGATGCTAGTGGCACCCCAGACCCTAATCTGAAAAACAAAAATGTCTCTGCATTTCAAAAAGGCCCCTGCCAGGGTGGGGCAAAATCATCCCTGGTAGAGAATCATTGGTTTAGAAAAAGAGAATCTTCAGTTTAAAGAATGAGTAATGGTAATTTAAAGGAAACTGGAGTCTTTGGATGCCAGGACTCAGGAATTCCCCCCAGTGCTTCATAGTTCTTAACCCTTTAACCTGATGTATGCTTCCATTAAATCAGAAGTGTGGTTCTGCAGAATTAAACAATGAAAGCTCCTATACATGGCAGCTAGATTGTGTCAGTATCATACTTTCTGGATTGTAAATAATTGTATTATAAGTTCTGTGAAAAAAAATGCATTCTAACATCCAAATATTTTCTATAAATATTTGTAAACTAGAGGCCCAGTACATAAATTCGTGCATGGATGGGGTCTGGCTGGCCTGCCCTAATCAGGGCCAATTAGGCTGGCCAGGAGGAGGAGCCATGGGTGGTTGGTGGGCAGGTCTCACCCATGATTGAACTCCTGATTAAACTCCTGGTTGAAATCACGGTCGAGGGGACAATTTTTATATTACCTTTTTTTATAGACTTTTATTATAGAGGATTGCATTATAACATAGGTTCTAAAGATAAAAATGCATACAGATGTCCATGTATTTCTGTAAATATCTATAGTTTGCATTCTGATATTCATATACTGGCATTTCTTATAATGTAATTAATTTTAGTAATTTTTCATTTTAATGATTCTTCTATTTTTAAAAGAAGAGTTATTATGAAATATTTGTCCTGATAAATTTATACATCAATTTTCAATAATGTAATGATACTCTTTGATTTAATCTCCTACTTTACAACTTCAGTGCCTTTTTCCTCTCAACAAGTAAATTAACATGGGCAGATATTGCCCATCTATCTCTGTCATTTCAAGGAATCCTTTTTCTATAAATATACATTGTATGGGATCTTCAAATTTGCATTGAAATATCATATTCAGTATTTGATATTAATAGCTTTAAATATAGATTTAAATAGCTTACTTATTCCCTAAAGCTTTGTGCATAATAGTTACTCAATAGAAGTTGGTTGAAGAAATATTTTTATGAATGTTGCATTTGTATTTATGAGCCAGATTATTTAATTTTGTGTAATTATATTTGATTTATTAAAATTATTTATCTGCCAAAACCGGTTGGCTCAGTGGATAGGGCGTTGGCCTGTGGACTGAAAGATCCCAGGTTTGATTCCGGTCAAGGGCATGTACCTTGGTTGCGGGCACATCCCCAGTGGGGGGTGTGCAAGAGGCAGCTGATCGATGATTCTTTCTCATCAATGTTTCTAACTCTCTATCCTTCTCTCTTCCTCTCTGTAAAAAATCAATAAATATATTAAAAAAATTATTTATCAGTGGGGATATTTTTAAGTTTCTGGTAGGTAATAGAGTAAACAAAAGTCTCATCTACACTAATAAAAAAGAAAAATGTGAATTGACTAAACCTTCACTATGCCCACAGCCAATCAGAGCGAGTATGCAAATTAAGCCAACAAAGATGGTGGTTAATTTGCATACAGTGAGGGAGAGAGGAGTGAAGACTGAAGTCAGCATAGAAGGAAGAGGGAGGGAAAGCAGAAAGCGGAAAGCAGAAAGCGAGCAGGTGGTGCATGGCTTTGTCAGGTGGCAGCAGCAGAAGGGAAAGCACAGAGGTTAGTGGGTAGGGGGAGAGTAGGGAGTGGAAAAATGCAGTACAGGAGAGCTGGCTCTCCAACATTCTGTCTCTTATTAGCCCAACAGTTTTGATATATATACTAGAAGTGTAAATACAAAAATATTGAATAGTTGAAACAGGTGAAAAAATTTTGTGGGATAAGATGGAAAGTATTTGTATAAAAATATTGTTAATTATTGTAGGAAGTTCAATAAAGTAACTGAATAACAATGCTAAAAACATTACACTCTGTTCTGCCTTAGATAACATTAATTTTATTATTAGTGTTAATAACCTATATTTACCCAGGTCCTGTTTTATAATTTTCAAAGCACTTTTACTTTTTTTTCTCTTATTTGATATTTGCAGCAACCTTGTGAGAAATGTCTTATATGTAAATTGCAGTATTACAGTGAAGGGTACAGAGGATAAGAAAAAAATGATTTATCAGAATTCAAAATGACTATTAGTGATAGTTAAGATGATATTATAAACTTAAAATTTCAGTACATTTGTTCCAACTGTATTCTTTTGAAAATCTTCACAAACAAATCTTATTAATGTTTCAAAGGGAAAAAAATAAAGTATTTGATAAAAATGGATACTGTAGCATGATGAATTTTTTTAAAATTTTTCTTCTGTATATATAAATAATTTTCAAACACTTTGTGATTACAAACTTTAAAATAAATTAAATATAAGTGTGCTAAGCAAAAAAAATATATATATATATACACTAGAGGACTGTAGCAGTGTAGGTCACATGTACTCAAGGTGTTTATAATCATGAGATTTCTCCCTGTTCCTGAAACAAGGTAGTCAGAAATCAACATGGGTAAAAGTTTAATATCAAATGAGATTAACCTAAAGTTATGAATGTTTTTAAGGTTTTATTTGACTTCTTAAAGTTTAATAAAAGTAATCTTACCATTTTGACTACACAGCCATATTTTGAATATGACATTATTATCTAATCTATTATTTCTATGTTTTCAACTTTCTGGAAAGATGATAATCTTTTGTTTATGTGACTGGAAACAAAAGACTAGAATTTGGTTTATTTCTGTCTAAGAACATCTGGATGAGAAGCAGCAATATGAAGTACAAAAAAGGACTCGTTGATGATATAGTTGTTTCATTTATCTCCCCATCCTTCTTACTCTCTTTTTGTATATATTCATCATGGTTATAAATAACTTAAGGCTTGTAAAGAAAAGCAGCATCCTTTTCCCAAACCATTTCTTACCTCCTGTCTTATTCCCTGAGGCAAATACTCTGAAATATCCATGCTTACAGCTTCCATATTTTTAAATGATATGCCTATATTCAAAATTGCTTGATTCATTCATTTTAGGCATTACATACTGATTATGGTAATTAAAGAGATTTAGCTCCTATATCACCATCTCTCTCCCTTTTTTATTATTCTCTTATACTTCTACTAGAGACCTAGTGCATCGATTTGTGCACAATGAAAGGAAATTAATTAGAAAGTGGCCAGTGGGGCCAGACTGGGCGAGATGGACAGGACACACCTGGAGCCATCCTCCCGTGGTCCCTCCCCAGCCAGTGACACCTGGGGTGGCGCCACAGCTTGAAGGTTGTCTGTAGAGTGAGTGAGGTCCCTCTGGCAGGTGGGGTCCCTTGGCCTGGCCTGTGGGGATTGGGTCAAAACTGGCTCTCTAACATCCCCCGAGGGCTGCCTCTGCAAAGTGCAAGAGGGCACTCTGCAAAGTTGCTGTCATACAGGGTGTGGGACACGAATGCAGATGTGCAGTAAACCAGATTCCAGGCTGACAGTGCCCCAGCAACAACATAACATGGCAGCTCCTGTGTTAAGCGTCTGCCTCCTGATGGTCATATGGTCATACAGTCACTTAGCCTTTTATAGATATAGATACAGATACAGATACAGATACAGATACAGATACAGATACAGATACAGATACAGATATAGATATAAATATCTATGTATATAGATTAAATACATATATAGACATATGGATATATAGATATATATAGATAACTATATATAGATATAGATTATAGATATAGATATAGATTTATATTTTTATTGATTTCAGAGAGGAAGAGAGAGGGAGAGAGACAGGAACATCAGAGATGAGAGAGAATCACTGATTGGCTGCCTCCTGCATGCCCCACAAGGGGATCTAACCTGCAACCCAGTCAGTCATATGCCCTGACCAGGAATAGAACAATGACCTCCTGGTTCATATGTAGATGCTCAACCACTAGGCCATGCCGACTGGGAGCAAAACAGTATTTTTAATGGAACCTTAGGATATATTCAATATTATAAAATTTAATAAAGTATTAATATATATATGTAATTTTTAAAAACATGTACATGAGATATGTCACAAATCTATTATACATGCTTATATATGTAGTATAAAACATACATTGACTGTATAGTAAAATATGTTAAATAATATTTCAAATTACTTTTAATAGTTTCCAATGAGTCAAACATAGTAAGAGATGATTGTGTAAAACAGTTATGTATTAATCTCTCCCTCTCTCTTCCTCTCTGACATAGCAAAAGATGATTGGGTAAAACAGTCATATTTTGCCTAGTAAGAGCATTTTTTCATTTCATATGAACCATTCTTAAAATAGACAAAGTAGTTCAAATAAAGTCAAAACACAATCATAACTTAGTCATCTTTCAACACATATTTCATTGGAAAATTCTTTGTTTTACCGATTTTTCTTTTAATCAGAAGCAAAATTTGAGAAACTATACTTATGTAAGGTATTTAGAAATGTTTTTTCACTTATTCATTGTTTTGCCTCCCTAAAGTAGACACCTTAAAGTAAATAATCTTACTATATGTTTGTGATATAGAGAACCAATTTAAATCTTCCTGGCCATGTAATTTATTCAAGAAATGTTGCTGATAATAAGATACTAGGAATGATAGGTACTATACTTTGAAGCCATAATATAACTAAATTCTAGCTTATAAAATTTTATATCTACTTGTAAATTGTATGAATGAACATTTATCAAATTTACTTGATTCCAAATTTAAACTGCTACTAATTAAATGTGAGTATAGAAGTTACTTTATTCATATTAATCTATAATTTTTAGTAATTCTACTATATAAAGTAACAAATTATAAATCCTATAATTCAAGCAATTCTCATTTTATAGCCAGTTAAATTGTAATTAATCTATATCTGAAAATAGCTGTGGTGTTTCTATATCCCATCAGGAAGTCCACTCTTTAGTTATGCATTCCCAGAGTATCTAGAGAGAGTCACTCATGAAACGACTATCCACATTAACCTTAACATCTGCTGCCATTCTCTTTGTTCCTGCTGCCTTAATATTATGGAATCAGAAACATAGGAATCCCTCAGTACTTGCCTTTATACTTGACTGGAGGCCCAGTGCATGAATTTGTGCAGGGGAGTCCAGCTGGCCCACCCCTATGGGGGCCCATTGGGCAGGGCTGGTGGAAGGACCACAGGTGGTTGGCTGGCCAGCCTGCCCAGATCAGGTGTTGGAGGCAGATTGGAGGTGGAATCAGGTGGCAGGGGAAGGCCGTGGGTGGATAGTGGCTGGCTCACCCCTGGTCAGGGTGTTGGGAGCCAATCAGGGATCAGGCCAGCCAGATGGGGGCAATAGGGGCCCAGATCAGGCTGGTTGGTTGACGCAGTGTGTGTCATAGCCACCAGTTGTTCTGGTCCTTTCTGGTTATTCTGCCATTCCGGTCACTGGGCTTATATATATAAATATATATATATATATATATATATATATATATATATATATACACACACACACACACACACACACACACACACACACACATATATATATAAAGCATATATATATATATAAAGCAAATATATGTCTAAATGAAAGTGGAGGAAGGCAAATTTATAATTGAACCAGAAACTTGGTTGTAGTTAAGTAACTTAGCTGAGTTGGAAATAGTAAACGTCAAGAAACTTCTTCATTATACAGAGAGAAAAAAATATTGCACTATTAAGTAATATCAAACGAGCAAGGGCAGAGTATGAGGAACTAAAATATGAAAAAGAAAAGAATTAATGATATTAATCAAATTGACAATGAGGAATGGAACTAAAATACTGGGATAAAAATAGAAATGAATGACTGAGATAAAATTTTATAAATTAAGTTCTATGATTTTTCAGTTTTTATATGGTTATAGTACATTCTCAGTGAAGTTTAAGATCCAGTAAAATTTTTATCACTTCTCCCCAACAAACATACAGTAAAACAAAGCAAAAACAATACTTTTAGGCCTGCAGTGTCTGTATTTACTTTTATTTTGCTGCATTATAATTGAAAGTTATACCTCTTAACTACTAGATTTGAATCATTAGGTAAGAACTGTTTGTTACATTATATTACATGACAAACCAATTTATGTAATCTACGTTTGTATTTTTAACCTTTGTTATGTATGTGTTTATAGATGTCATTATTTATACTAGATAATAAATTTTCATTGGTTTGGAAGGAAACATTACTCTTAGTACCAGTTCTAGTGTTAAATTCTTTATTTATATCAGATAACTAGGTTTGCATGTGTCTATGGACAAATGAAAACAATTATTTCTAAAATATTGTGATTAAGATTAAAAAACTGGTTTAATTTTGATGAATATTTTTTATTTGAAAGTGTTTTTTTATATCATGCTGAGGGTTATCAGTATAGTTTCTGGGAAGCACTGGTGGAATAAGAAACTTAGCTCTAGAATTGACACTGAAGTCTTCTCTGTCTAACTTTAGCAATCTTTCTCACAATAGGCCAGAGACAATGTCTTATAAATAGTATTGTCCTTATACAATCCACATTTCCGTAACAGTGCCAGACACAGAGGAAGTGCTCAGCAAATATTTGTAAAATGAATGAATAGGAACTCCATCAGACCCATACTATAAAATAAATATAGTTTTCCCAAATCCTAAGCCTGTTAACAAAGCAGAATTTTAAAATGATAAAGCTTATACTAGATATGAAAGATTTATTCCCTAAATTAAATAATAAGCAGTCATTGCTTTTAAATATGTTCAGTCAAGTGGCATAATTTTTGAAAATTTTTTGATTTAAATGATGGTTGTAAAAATTTCACAAAACATTTTGAGTTAACAGTCCCAAAAAAATATAAGGATGTTTGGGGCAGACTTGTTGGAAATGATTGTGAGGTTATTAATAAAGACAATAACTTTCTCATATGTTATATAGAAATAGAAATATCTTTCTTGATTGTGAATAATACCCATCAGTGTTATATTATCCACATGAGCTGAACACTAGAATATCTCTAGGGAAATACATAATATGCTAGTACAAGAACCTGAACCTTCCAAACAAGAAGTATTTCAATTGGAATAGGGGTCATTAGAGTATTGGAGTGTTGTCATTTAAGTGGTTACTATTATTCTAAAGAATCTATTCATCTCTGTTTCTCAATCCTCTTCACAGATATAGTGTAGGGTAGAGTTTATAGGTCATGTATCATCCTTAGCTAGAGACCCAGAACTTATGTTTCCCAGCCAGAAAGTAGAACAAGACATAGGAACTACTCCAAGGAGACAACAGTAACTGCTATTATATGTATGAGAGTTTTGTCAGCTGAGGGAGGCACCAGGCCAGTCTGAAACCCCTTTTACTAAATCAGAATAAGAATAAGATTAACAAGAAAAAGGCACAGAAGATGACACCTACCCACACACTTTTTCCAAGGTTGGCCATTGGGAAACATCCTACCTTGACCAATGGAGTGCTCCAATAGGGCACTACAGTTCTAATTGCCATCAAAGGATACTTTATGTGATAGAGTTTCTCCTAAAAATACAGTCTATTTTATGATTTTTTTCAATTTAATCTGCATATCTCATTCATCAAATTTATAAGCTTGTTTTTCTTGTTTAATGATTAGAAATGCATTCTGGAGTCAGCTTTCTTGCTTAAGTTTCAATACTCACTGCACCACTAACTGTGTGACCTTAAGACAGTCACTACACCCCTCTGTGCTTCAGTTTCTTTATCTGTAAAACTAGAGGCTCGGCACATGAAATTCATGCACAGGTAGGGTCCCTAGGCCTGGCCTGTGATCAGGGCCAATCTTCCCTGGCTGCAGGCAGCCAGCCCTGCTACCTGCTGCCCATGTCTACAGCCACCCACCCCAGGTTCCCTGTTTCCAATCGGGCAATCAGAGCCTGCCCCCTGCCACCAGTCGCCTTCTGTATGTGAGGTGACCAGCCAGGCAATTGGTCTCAGCTCATTCACACCTGCCTTGGTCTGGCACCACCCACCCCCAGTTCCCCATTCCCCATAGGGGAATTGGGCAATCGGAGACTGCTGGCCAGAGGCAGCTCCTGCACTGAGCATCTGCCACCTAGTGGTCAGTGCACATCATAACGACTGGTCATTCTGCTGTCCATCTGTTTGCACATTACACTTTTATATATTTACTAGGTGTACTGGTTAATAATGGTGGATTTTGTAATCAAAGAAAATATGGTAATTTCAAGAGAAACATCGAAAGTGCTTTACTCAACCCTAACTGGTTTGGCTCAAGAGTGTCAGCCTGCAGACTGAAAGGTCCCAGGTTCAATTCCAGTCAAGGGCATGTACCTTTGTTGCGGGCACATTCCCAGTAAGGCGTGTGCAAGAGGCAGCTAATAGATGATTCTCTCTTGTTGATGTTTCTAACTCTCTATTCCTCTCTCTGCTTCTCTGTAAAAAAAAAATCAATAAAATATATTTTAAAAAAATAAAAAAGAAAAGACTTTCTTTCATGCCGTTGACGTTGAAGCAACATTTTACTGATGACTTTTTGGTTTTCCATTTGTCTTTCGTTCAGTGATGTGACACCCATTTTCTTTCCTTTCAAATCTTTCCCATTGCTTGTAAATGATTGGAAATTGTTTGCTGAGCAACATTTAATCTTTCTGTAAGTTGTTTTGAGTTTGACACACATCTTTATTCAATAATGCTTGTAATTTTTGGTCTTTAAACTTTTTGGTTGACCTGGACCTTCTTTATCTTTTACATTGAAATAATCACTTTTAAAGTGTTTAAACCCAGCATACACAAGTATCTTGAGATGAAGTATGTTCATCATAAGCTTCCCGAAGTATACAATAACTTTTTCTTCAAAATAAAGTGATGAATTAAAACTTTCCTCAAATGCTCTTTTTTTTTTTTTTTTTTTTTTTTTTTGGCATGAAATTTGACCCTTTTAAGTGTAAAAATATCTATGATGTTAACACCTTCAGCAAATTTGACATATAAAGTTTTGAAGCTTGTTGTCAATACAACAAAATAGCATACGAACCAAGTTGCATATTTATCAACATATGTATAACTCAATCTATTGAAAAAAATTCACATTATTAACTAGTATGCCTCGTAGATAATATTTGCCTACCTTATAAACATTTTACCTTAGAATTGTGAGGACTAAATCACTGATATAAGTAAGCACTTCGAACATTGCTTGGCATTTATTAAAAGTTTATAATTGATTTTTATAATCTTTTTTATTTGAAACCATAAACATTTCATTATACTAAAAAATACAGTGATAATTTTTAACCATGCCCTGGCAAATTCATACAATAAAAGGAAAACCACCACAGGGGGACAATTCATCAGTATCCTCAACAAATACCTTCTGAAGAACAGAATTTGTACATGACTATAACCACTCAAAATTCAGACCTCCCATCTCTGGCTGTTTTTATCACTTCAAACTTCTAAAACTTAGCTTCCCTTACTGTACTCATAGCTAAAGCTGAAAATGTTTCTCTAGAAACATCAGGAAGCTATTTCAACCCAGATACTTTTAGAATAACAAACTTTATAATCTTTTGCTGCTTTTTTTTTTTTTTGAAAGAACAAGAAGAAGGGGGAGACATCAATTGGGTACAGGCCCGAATGGGAGATCCAACCTGCAGCCTAGGTATGTGCCCTGACTGGGAATCGAATCTGCCACCTTTTGGTGTCTACGACAATGCTCCAACCAGCTGAGCCACACCAGCCAGGGCTGCTGCTCATTGTTCTTAATGGGATTTATTTTAGAGTTTAACCCTAAAGACTCTCTATCTATAAAAGCCTGAGCAGCAGTTGATTAAAGGACTGAACAACCAGTGGACAGTAGCTATGACAGCCGCACTGACCACCAGCAGGTAGACGCTCAATGCAAGAGCTGCCCCCTGGTGATCCATGTGCTCTCACCGCTAGCCTCTCATGGCTGGCCAACCTCTCATGGTTCCTTCCCCTCCACACCCCACCGGTTGGCCCTGATCACCAGGTGGGCCAAGGAATCCCACCCATGCATGGACCTCTAGTGTAAAATAAAGATGTCCTTAGTTATAACATCATAGCTATTGCCATTATCTTATGAGATTAATAATTATGACAATAATTATGAATCTATTTTGTTATTTTAACATCACATAAAAATTCATATGGAAGTTAGTTGTAATTTAACATACAGTATGTACATTGAATTTGTACTTCTTTTCAAATTATCCAAGTTAGTAAACTACTAACTACATAGTGTACAAAAATGTTTATGTTAAATTCAAATATTTTATATACATGCTTAAGACATATCAAGGTAAGGATTAATTTAGAGGTAATTTGTCCAGTAGAGTCAGTCATAAAGCAGATTGTTGTTAATTACTTGGAGAGCATATTTGTTTTGCTTAGAGTGTATTTGTATATTAGTTTTATAGTAATCGAAATATTAAAGTAGTTTTATCTTAATTTCTAACCTATTTTTATGCTGGTTAGAATTATTAAATGCTGTGTCATAAATATCAGACATCACATTAATCTATTCTGTCATTAAATGTAAAATGTTTCATAAGAGAGAAATTACAACTCAGAATGACTTTTTGAACAATTATTGATAAAATTTTGTTAGTGCACTGAACTAGATCCAATCTTTATGTTATTTGGTATCACCAATTTGTTCTTTCTTCTGTAGTAGTCGCTTTATTGTCTCAAGAGAGTCAATAACCAAAGTATAATAATCAGTCATTTAAAATAAAGATGACAATATATGATCAATCACTCTTACTGCTGAAACATAAACACTATAAATTAAATTCTTACTATTAAATGATTCTAGAAACCAGAGAAAATTTTGTCAGTATGTGCTTCCTGGAGTAATATGCTTTGAGGTGCTACATAAATAAAATGATAAATGACTAACTTTCATAGCAAGTCAATTACTACTCAAAAATCATGTCTTCATAAATCACATTGATTATAATTCATTTCATATTATTTGTTTTTAGCACTTTTTAAAGAGCTATTATGAAAGACAGTTTTCTTATTTACAATCAGAATAGAAAAGTGTTTGTAAAACTTTGCCAAAAGGTATAGCCTAGAAGTTATGCAACTATCTTGATTCTTTCACTACCTAAGTCTTTTTTTCTTCAGAAAACTCTTCGCCTCCTCCCATGCTCCTCTACATCATAAAGGAAATTACTATCAAGTTTTAACTTGTTATGTATGTCCCAACTTGAACCACTTCCTATTATCTCTACCATTAAAACTTCAGTCCAGGCAACCCTCATCCCTTTCTTAGCTCTCTCCACTAGATTTTCCACTGAGACTTCCTGCGTTTGTTGCCCTTTTTACAGTCTATATATACCATAAACAGAAGCCATATAAACTTAAAGCATAAATTAGATTATATTCCTCTTCTGTTTAAAACTTTCTCATGGCTTCTCTTTAAAATGGAAACAAAATCCAAATACTTTACCATGGCCTGCAAGGCTACGCCCGTCTTCTAGACCTCATCCCCTGTCATTTTCCCCTCTGTCCCACCAGCAACAAACCCGACTCCACTATCCTCAGCTTCAAACTGCATTCACATATTTTTTCCTGTCCCTGGAACATATTTCACAGTCCCTGCACATCTGTTTACTCTTTTTGGAGTTCTTCCCTTAGGGCTCTCATTGCCTTCTCATAACTTACTTTCCTATTCAAATATTGCCTTCTTAAAGAAGTCTTAAGTCTTAAACACGCTAAATAGACTTCTTTCAAGACACTGTATCCCTTTATCCATTTAATATTTTGTCTAGCATTTACCACTGTCTGATTTAATATTAAGTACACAGTTGCATCTGTGCCCTCATTTCCTTTGTTTATTATAGGATCTTTAACATTTTCAAAAATATCTGGCACATGGTCATACAATAAACATTTTTTTTGAATGAAAGAATGACAATTTTTTAAATGGACTGTTTTCAACTCTATGACTTTAATATCATTTCACCATTTCTACCTTTGCTTCCATGGTCCTTCCCTAGTCCTAAGGTTCTATCATGACTGTAAATAAAATTGACTGTCATAATATATCTTTAAAGCAATGCTAAGAAACAAATGAAATAGATTATACTCCAGATTATGAGGATGAGGATGAGGATTGCCTGGACTAGAGTTTTAACAGTAGAGATAATAGGAAGTGGTTCAAGTTGGGACATACATATAAAGTAAAAACTTGATAGTAATTTCCTTTATGATATAGAGGAGCATGGGGGAAGGGAAACAATTTTCTGAAGAAAAGAAAAGAAAAAAGACATAGGTAGTGAAAGAACCAAGAAAACACACAATTTTTGAGTAGCAATTGGCTTGTTGTGAAAGTTAGTCATTTATCACTTTATGTAGCACCCTCAAGGCATTTGACTCCAGGAAGCATATACCAAAAAAGTTTTCCCTGAAAAATTTCTTTCTCCTCTGATTCACCTTCACTTTGATAATTGTCTTGCTTGTCTTAATCTAGCAGTTTGAACTTAGTTATATTGCAGTTGACTTTTAAAACTAAAATAGCCTCAGTTGTTTTTGATAGGAATTTGCACTTCCTGAGACCACTAAGAAAGAAAATTAAGAAATTTTCCGAGGTTTTAAGATTTTTTTTTGTGCACTAAAACTTCTGATTCTTGTGCGATCTCAATCACAAAATGTGTGTCTTCTTAAGGGTATTAAAGTTAAACCACTGTCTTTCTGACTTTACACAGGTGATGACAGGAGTATAATGTGCTTTGTTTTTCTTTCAGATCTCCAACTAAAGACATGGATTCGGAAGAGAAGGAAATTGTGGTTTGGGTTTGCCAAGAAGAGAAGATTGTCTGTGGTTTAACTAAACGTACCACCTCGGCCGATGTCATTCAGGCTTTGCTTGAAGAACACGAGACTACCTTTGGGGAGAAACGGTTCCTCCTGGGGAAGCCCAATGATTATTGCATCATAGAAAAGTGGAGGGGCTCCGAACGGGTTCTCCCCCCACTAACTAGGATCCTGAAGCTCTGGAAGGCATGGGGAGATGAGCAGCCCAATATGCAATTCGTTTTGGTGAAAGCCGATGCTTTTCTACCAGTTCCCTTGTGGCGGACAGCCGAAGCCAAATTAGTACAAAACACGGAAAAACTGTGGGAGCTCAGCCCTGCAAACTACATGAAGACATTGCCACCAGATAAGCAAAAGAGAATAGTCAGAAAAACCTTCCGGAAACTGGCTAAAATTAATAAGCAGGACACAGTTTCCCATGATCGAGATAGTATGGAGACCTTAGTTCATTTGATTATTTCCCAGGACCATACTATCCATCAGCAAGTCAAGAGAATGAAAGAACTGGATCTGGAAATTGAGAAGTGTGAAGCTAAGTTCCACCTTGAGCGGGTGGAAAGTAATGGAGAAAACTATGTCCAGGATGCCTACTTAGTGCCCAGTTTCAGTGACGTGGAACAAAAGCTAGACTTGCAGCATGGTGAGAGCCAGATTCTGGAGGACCTGAGCAAAAGTGACGGAATCCTGCAGCTGGAGGAGCAGCTAGTATATTACAGAATGCTAATCGATAAGCTCTCCGCTGAAATCGAAAAAGAGGTGAAAAGGGTTTGCTCTGAGATCTATGAAGACGTGGGAGGGGCAGCTGCGAGTGAACTTGAAAGCCTAAACTTAGAAAGCGTTAAGTGTGATTTGGAGAAAAGCATGAAAGCTGGCTTGAAAATCCACTCCCACTTGAGTGGCATCCAGAAAGAGATTAAGTACAGTGACTCATTGCTTCAAATGAAAGCAAAAGAGTATGAGCTCCTGGCCAAGGAGTTCAGTTCAGTTCACATGAGCAGCACAGATGGAAGCCAGCTGAAGGAAAGCAGAGGGAAGGAGTCCGAGGCCCCCAGCAGTGGCGGGGAGGGTCCGCCCTCCACTCAGAGACTGTTGAACGTGTACACGAACGACACAGACTCGGACACTGGCATCAGCTCCAATCACAGTCAGGACTCGGAAACAGCCGTGGCTGATGTGGTGCTGCTGTCAACGTAATGGGAATGTCTTCTTTCTGACCTACTTTAGTGTTGTTCATGCTTGTTTTATTTACCAGGGAACCTTATTTTAAATATTACATGCTGGGGGGAAAAATGTAAGTCCTGTTAAAACACTCACTAGTTAATAAAAGCTAGAGAAATGTGTAAGCTTGTTTTTGATTAAGATATCCAAGGTGACCTAATTATTACTAGCTCAAATGATGAACTGTTGATTAGGAATGCAGCACAAATAGATTGCTGAGAAATAATTTTAGGGGAGTTATAACCTCCCATAACTTCTATGAGAAATGATTTATCCATACTTAAAACAAATTCTTAATATTAGGCAGTCAGTATATTCAAGCAACACTCATGAACAGTTGAAATGCTATAATAGATTTTTTTGATGCCATATTATTAAAATTGTTATATCTGTAAAATGTGTGATAGGCACTCTACTGTAACTATATTAATTCAAATCTTGATTCATCTCATTGATAATTATACATTATCTTTGTCACTTCCTGAACCCCTCTACCCTTTGAGACTTAATCAATAGGAAGTGGGAAGGGCTGCTGGTGGGACCTGTACAAGGACCAGCAGTGGATCAGATGGGGATATAGATGAGGAAGGGCCAAGGACTGCATGCAACAGCAATTTTTATTTTTTTATTTTTATTTTTGTAAAGAAGCCTGAAGTGATCAAGACATAAGCATATGCTTTCTCTAGCTGGCAATACCAGTCTTCTGATTACACCAATGGCCTGTGCAGCTTCATTCTTTGAAGGAGGTATGGTGTGGGTTACAGAGAAAATCACATGGTCTTAGTCCTGTTTGTTTACTTCCTACTAAAGTTGAAGGGATGCAACTCAGTCCTTTTGAATGGGTAAAATAGTCTATTTTATCTGTGAACATGCGGAGTGCAGAGGAACTCACATGGACAAAAAGCAAAAACAAAACAAAAAAAAACATTTATTCTGCTGTACTGTAATTAGATCATCTTTGTTGTACTTCACCTAAGGTGCAACCTAAAAAAAGTACTAGCTCAAATCCCTACCCCCATGCATGCTAGTAAATATGGAACAAATAAAATGATTTTTTTTTTTACATCCTGCCTTGACTAACAATCATTATAGTTCCAGTCTACACTTGGTTTTTAGTTTAAAAGTCCCTGCTTTCTCCTGTTCTCTCTTTCTTCTCTCGCTCCCTTGTTTCTGGCCAATGAACATGATAAATCATATTGAAACAATTTTATTGTACTGTTACATGAATACTGCCGCAGTTTATTTTTCTTTAGCTGACATTTCTCTTCTATGCCACTACACATGTAAGTAGAAATGTTATTTTACTTACATATGAATAACTAATAGATGAATATTAGTTAAGGTTCCCAGAATTTTTCATTTCTTCTCTTTTGTTTTTATGCTTACTGTAGTGCATATTTTAATTGTTTTTTAGTGTATTTTTTTATTCACCCATCCTCCAGACCTTTCACCAATCTTTGGGAAAATATTTAGAATTTCACTTTGGGGAGGAATCTATGTTATCAATTCTTGCACCAATATATTACTAAATGCTTTATTTGAAGCTGACTGGCAAGAAAAGTAGGAATTTTTTGTTTCAGAACAAGTACAGTGATAAAGAGTAAGTAATAATGCTAACATGGGTTTATTTTATTTTTTTTATGAGAAGGGATTGAATAGTCATTTAAAAAAGGGTAGTTTATCTGTCTAATAAATTATTTAGCAAAATGGTAAGCTATTGAAATAGTGTTATTTTTTCTGGGAATCAAATTTGGTTCATCATCAATGACAAATAAATTGTAATGCTTTTTCTAAAGTGAAAGTAATCTCTTTGTATTACACTTCAGTGAAAAAAATAATTTAAAAAGACTTTATCTGCTATAAATTTGCTTACTGATCTGAACTAAAAATATATTCTGATATAGAAGCAGGACCAGACAGATCATTTTATTTGAGAAACTTTGATTTAACTTTTGCTTTTGATGCATTCTAAGGACCAATTCTTCCACATTTTTACAATAAATAACGTTAAAAACTTATCTCAATGCAGTACAGCTGATATTTAAATTCATTCTAGATTTTTTCTTTTTTTTTTTTTTAGTTATGCAAATATATTTCTACTTTTGGTTTATTATAATTTTAAATCCCCAGTTAGCATGGTGAGTTTCTAATTTAGAGTAGTATAATAATATAAATAAAAATAATAAAATGCAATGCACTCATCTCTGGAAACTTAACCATTCTTTATTAAATTAATAGAATTTAAATTATGAATATAGAACTTGATAGAAAGGTAATACTTTAATTCATTATAGAAGTTTTAAAACAAAGTGCTTATAAATTATTAACAGGTTAACTATGCAATTGCTTTATGTAACTAGAATCAGCAAACAAAGCTGACTAGTCTTCCTTCCTCTAACAAAAATTAGATTTTCACCTACTGTGCTTTGTCCGTCATTCCACTTAGAATGACTCTTTCCCTCCATCTGCCATGTACTGAAATCCTACCCTTTCTCAGTCAGTAATGCTATCTCTTCTAGGAAAGATTTATTGCATTCAACCAGTTCAAATGTTTTTTTTCTCTGAATTTATAAATATTTTAGGTGTACTATTCAGAGAGGAACATTCATATTGTGGCTTAGCTTATATTTACTTATGAATTTATCTAACTTCCTTCCCCCAATGTATTCTTGATTGTCTGTTACTTTGTCTTTTATCTTATTAACCTACTCCCTCCAATCAACCTCTTCACCCCCTACTTAGTTTTTGAACTGAATTTTGACATTTTAGATTTTTAAATTGCTAAATTGTAACTTTAAAAAAAATTATACATAGCAAATGATACTTGTGCATTTTAAATATGCATTTTAACAGAATATTAGCAGTAATTCTACTTGTAAGTTCTTTGTGGGAGGTACTAAATCTTCATGTTGTTATGAAAAAATTTAATGTGGTATTAGTTATTTTATTTTATTTCTAATTAGCAGTTTACTGGTTTATAGCAATGCAAATAATGTCTTTTTAAAAGCCCCTTAGTTAATTATGGCATTTTTCTCTGCATAATATGCGTACAAAAATATATATTTTATATATAATTGATTTTGAAATGGTAGAACACAAAATAATTTCGAAATATCCTAAATGAAATAACCTATTTTCTCCCTTTAATAAAAAATAAAGGTCCAGTGTGAGAAATCACGTGAGAGGCCCCATGCCCTATAGTGCCTCATGAGGCACCTCGCCTCCCATCATGTCATTAGAGCCCTGCTCGCGGGCAGGGGCTGGGGAAAATAAGAGGTGCTCCATGTACCTCCTAGTGACTGGTCATTTGGATGTTTTGGTTGTGACACCTCTGGCCTTCTATTATTATGATTATTGTCCCCCTCATTAATTCATAGAAGCTATTTTAATTCAGTAAAATTTATTTTTATATTTATTTTAACATTTACTATATCTAACATTTGATAATTTTCAAAGTAGAATTATAGTTTTATTTAAAATGTATTTTTCTAGTGGTAAAGTAGTTTCTTCTTATCCACATCTGGATTTTTTTTTACAATTGCCTATTTATTTTCATAAATCTGATTGATATAATAAACCTGTCAGGACAAATATAAATATATATATAATTTCTTCCTGTGTAATTAATTTAGAATAATAAAAGAAATAGTGAACCCTTTTATATGGTATTGTTTGTCTTTCTGGGTGTAATACTTGGCTATATTAAAAATAAACTTTTAGCCCTAGCCAGTTTGGTTCAGTGGGTAGATCATTGGCCTGTGGACTAAAAGGTCCTAGGTTTGATTCTGGTCAAGGGCACATGTCCAGGTTGTGGGCCCAATTCCCAGTATGGGGTGTGCAGGAGGCAGCTGATCAATGAGTCTCTCTCACCATTGATGTTTATTTCTCTCTCTTCCTCTTCCTTGCTCTTTGAAATAATATATATATATATATAAATTTTTATATCAGTTGGATTTATATAATTGCTCATCTAACTCGCACAATCTAAGATCAGATATTATTTTCTAAGAATAAAAATGTATAGCAAATAAGATCTAACAAAACTTTTTATTAGGTTTCATACATATTTGTTTCAATCTACCATTAAAAAAATATTCTCACTTTTATACAGTTACTCCCCCTTATCCATTGAGGATATGTTGAAAGACCTCAAATATATGCCTAAAACTGTGGATAGTACCAAACCATTTATGCCATGTTTTTTTTAAAAGCATAAATACCTATGATAAAGTTTAATTAATAAATTAAGCACAGTAAGAGATTAGAAATAACTAATAATACAATAGAAATTATGACAATACTAAAGACCCGGTGCACGAATTTGTGCATGGGTGGAGTCTGGCCAGCCTGCCCCATCAGGGCCTATAGGGCCAGGCTATCCTGGGGGAGGGGTTGTGGGTAGTTGGTGGGCTGGGCCCACCCCCTATTGGGGTGTGGGGGTGCAATCAGGGGCAGGACTGGCCAGGGGGAGGGACTGCAGGTGGTTGGCAGGCCCAATCACCTGGTTAAACTCCTGGTGGAGGGGACAATTTGCATAGTAGCCTTTTATTATATAGGATATTATAATAACAGTTACGTGAATGGCTTTGGGGCATTAATTAAGTACAATAAGGGTTCCTTGTCCGTAAGCCCTGCAATATGAACAATCAATCAGATAACTGAGATAGTTATTAAGTGACTACCAGGTGGGCAGTGTATGCAGCATGGATACCCTGGCTAAAGGCATGATTCCCATCCTGGGCAGGAAGAAGCAGGCTGGTGAGAGGTTTCATCACACTACTCAGAACTGATTATCTTAAAATGTATACAATATTTATTTCTAGAATTTTTCATTTAACATTTGACTATGGGTAGCTGAGACTGCAGAAAGCAAAACCGTGGATAAGGGGGACTGCTGTACTAAGTGGCCAGGTTTATGGCCTGGTATCTTGCTTCCTAAAACAAACTCCAGCCCTAGCCAGTTTGGCTCAGTGGATAGAGGATCCCGGGTCCAATTCCCATCAAGGACTGGTACCTCGGTTTTTAGATTCCTCCTGCTCATGCAGGAGGCAACCAATCGATATGTTTCTTTCACTTCAATGTTTCTCTCTGTCTTTTTCTCTGTCTTCCACTCTCTCTAAAAACCAATGGGAAAAATATCAGGTGAAGATTAAATAATAAAATGAAATCAACTCCATTTCAATATAAAAATTTAAGTATAAATTTTTCCTTCTGTCATTCAATTTGTCACTATCCTTATTTCTCAAAACAAGTCTTTAGTTTTGTCTGTGTTTAATAACTAAATCATTTGAAAAATAAGAAAACTTATTTGCTTGTTCTATAAATCATTATAAAGTGACTATTAAAAGTGTCTATAATGTTCAGTAACAACACTTAGAAGTAAGTTAACACTATTTTCTTAACCCATGTATCTCAATAGTGAGAGAAAACACCCGTTATTTTGATGATCTAGAATTAACTTGTCTCCAACAACTGGTATAATTCAGAATTATAATTTTTAAATTAAAAATTAATAGTTTTATATCAGAAAGTGGAAATATAATGATTCTGCCTTCTATCAGGGTTTCAGGTATTTAGTTGTCATGCTTTTTGATGTTATCAGGGATTGTGCTGATACCATGTGCCAGCCCCACCATTCGGGTTACTGAACTTCCTATTTTGAATGTAGAACAAAGAAAATGGCCTTCCCTGAGAGTCACCTAGGTTTACTTATGATATAACACATTGGGGAGTACTTTGGAATTAGTGTTGGTATCTACCAACAACCTCAGTTGCTCACAGCTTTCAGTCAGTATTCCCATCCTTCATAATAAATGGCAACAAAATACCCCAGGACTTGTGAAAACCCATAAGCATTTAGGAATTCATCATCGTTTTGTATAATATATCAAATTGAAAGCCCAATAATGGCAGAAGTATTAGGTAAGTTCTGAGATATTATTTGTGTGAGAAATTTGTCAAAGAAATACTAATATTAATAAGATCATACAACAGCAAAATCTAGCTGAAAATAAATGAATGAAAGAAATGTATTTAGACCAACTATACTCAAGATATAAGAAAGCGGGGTATACCAAAATGCATATATGATAGGAACATGGAAATTAATAGTTTTATTGATGTGTTTATTAAAGTGAAAAGTGGGGCATAATGTATTTTTTTTCACCATATACATTTTAAAATACAGTATATAATTGAAACACATTCATTATATCCTCATATATGGTGTTCCTCTCACTTTATTTCTTTGCTATGGTTCTTTAGAGACTTTCCTGAATATCAGACTAGAGAGTGATGTGTAGGAACAAGATACACTAACTGAGAACTGAGCCTGAAGGCTGTAAGCAAACCATTTGCATCCAAGGATGGCAGATTTCTACTGATGAAATATTTTTTTTTAGAAAAGAAAAAAGTAAAATAAATAAATTAGATAATTCTTAAGGTCCTTTCAACTTTGTTAAATTATGTAAGCTAATGCATTCAATGGGTTTGATACTTGCGCAATGAAATTAGAGAG
This sequence comes from Pipistrellus hanaki, assembly GCF_964339955.1. Lineage (NCBI taxonomy): Eukaryota > Metazoa > Chordata > Mammalia > Chiroptera > Vespertilionidae > Pipistrellus > Pipistrellus hanaki. Next base: position 116,669,081 of record NC_140505.1, read on the forward strand.
TTTTGTTTCTATTCTCTTCATTTTATCTTTAGTAGAGCCTACACAAGACTAAAATAAAGTAGTGCAAAAACTCTCAAAAAAGTGAGTGAAACTCGAAACTCTGACTCTGTCAACATTGGTATTCTTATCTCTTCTTTTTTTCCAAATTAGTTAGGGCAGGGCTATAGAGGGGGTAGTATGAGCCTTGACAGACAAATGAGTCATGGTTATGATAGTTAATAATATTGATATATGGCCAGGAAAAAGAATATTATTGTGTTTCCAGAACAGAAAAACTATGCTGGAAATAGAGGTAGGGAGGAAAGTAACCTGTATTTATTATTTTTATACCTCTGTACTGTATAAATGATATTTGCATCTAGTATATGCCAAAAACACACACATTAATAATATTAGCTATGTAATGAAAGAGCTAGCAGAGTTTCCAGAATATGAGTTGTTCTGTGAATATAAATGATAGAAAAGTGAAACTTCTGTTCAACAGTAAACTATGGTTATATACTATATGCAAAATAAACAATACCTCTTCCTCTTCTACTCTGCTATAATTATTTCGTTGTTATAATTTAAGTAGCTTGGAAAGTATATACCATCATCTATCACTCAGCACAAATATACTGGTACTCATAAAGATACACATTCAAGATAAGGTTTTCCATTCCAAATCCTATTTTTAAAGTGGGGTGGGAGTGTTTTTTCCACTCTTGGTAGCATTTGTCATACCCAAATAAGAGAGAACAGAAAATTTTATACCTTTTTAGAAGCAAAACTAAGATTTTGAAATGTTTCTTAGCATTACATTTAGGTATGAGGATTTTTAATGAGCCATTCTCCTATTGTAAGGGCAGATGTTTGACCTAGTGATTGTTAGTACTTTTTCTGCTTTTCAAGAATAGATCATTGACCAAAATTTAAATTGCCCAAAGGGGTAAAGTTTAAAGAGAGAGCTATCTATCTTTTTTTTTTCAGCATCAGCCCATATGATCCATTTCTAAGGTTATCTTCCAAATGATTTTAAAATGCACAAATGTCAAATACTGAGAGGAACGGCAGTTTTATTAAGGATGGGAGTATGATACTGCTAACTGGGATTGGTAATTCAAAAGCAGGACAGCCTAGGCAGGAAAATGCCTATGGGGTGGAGATTTAACTTTTAGGCCATCTTGAGTTTTAAGTCTTTCTGCAGTAATTACCAAACCAGTCTCCACAACAGAATCATCACAAAGAGTACTTGTTAAAATGCAGATTCCTGAAATTTGCCCTGGGGAATTTGATTGAAGAATTCTGGACTGTGGCCCCAACTTTTGTGCTCTAAATAGCTTCCCCAATGTTTTTAAAGCAATGGCATTCAAGTGTGGTTTGCTGAGTCTAGCAGAGTTGGGGAGTAACTGAAGACATTACTAAGCAAACATTAAAAAGCATGAAAAGCAAGCATTCTCAAGATGACCAAGAGCAGTCATTTGCTTTGAAAAGACATAAACAGTTCTAGGATACAAAGCCAGTGGCAGTCTGAAAACAGAAACTTATTAAAAAGCAGCTCTAAAGACTGCAGACTTCTGCCCAAGGACAGAGGTTCATTGTTCTATTTCTAGATAGTGCTTAATTTGAGGTAAAAATGATGGAAGAAATTAGGCAATTGGGGGACTACTGTGACCAAATGTGTGCTCTAAGTATTTTTGATGTTATACTCCTTCAAGTGTGCCAGAGATGTGCTTGCATATTAAGATTAATAAACTGCCCCAAAGTGTTGTGTTTTCTTGGCTCCAATTAAATGTGATTCCTTCTGCAATATAGCTAAGGCAGTTCTCATGAAAGAAGCCAGACAGATTTAGTTCAAATTTGGATTCTAGCCTTTATTACCTCTATGATGTTAGTCAAATTACTTATCCATCTTGTGCCTGAGTTTCCCCACTTGGAAAATTGAGATAATAGTATCTGACTCTTTGAAATGTTTTAAGGTTAAGAAATGTAGCTTGAAAAGTAAACTAGCATTGCACCTGGCATAGAGTAAGGTTTTATTATAATGGAAATAATTATTGCTATAATACTTTGATTATTTTATTACTTTTTAAGATGTTAATGATAATAAAAGAAACATAGATCATTCTATTTACATAAAAAAAATTTAAATGCTTACCAGGTTGAAAAGTTATTGTTTATTGTCAGTGCTGTGGAATTATTTACAGAATGTCAGTTTATGTGTCCTATTGCCATTTCAGCTGGAATTTTATATAATTTGTACTATATCATGAAAACTCTCTTAACATTGTGGGTTTGTTTTTGTTTTTTTTATCACAATCCAACATTAAATGAAAGATGTGTGTATAGGGAAAAAGAGGATACAAATAGAGCTTTGAAATGAGGTATTTAATATAAGTTTTACAAGCAATACATGTATCCTTCCTTGGAGGATGGCTGTGTATTTATATTTAATTTGAGGTAACAACAAAAAAGATTTGTTGGGATTTATTTATCTTCTATGAATGAAACTTTGTAGCCTTGAGTGGATGCCAGGACCAGCCAGGGTGGTGCGGGAAGCTTGGCTTCCTCCATCTCCAGGGGAAACCCACGCCTCCTGCTCTCTACAGCTCCATGGTGGCCTCTACTTTTGTTGGGCTAATTTGCATACTCACTCCTGATTGACTGGTGGGCATGGGCTGTGGGTATAGCAGATGTATGGTCAATTTGCATGTTTCTCTTTTATTAGATAGGATAACCGATAACATCTAGTATGACAAAAGCAAGTCCCAATTTCCAAAAGAATCAAGAGATTGTTTATTTTAATTTTACTTCACTGTAGTTGAGCCAGAGAGGAAACTGAACTTGTTATATAAAAAAGTACATGATGGTTATGATACAGTTGGGAAGATATCATACCTGACATTTATCCTAATGATAAAATTTCTAAAAGTTTGTTTTTGCAACTAATGAATTGGAGATATAAGCAATAATAATAATACCAGAAGGGGGAAATTTTACATACTAAATATCAGTTGTAAGGATTGAGAATGAAGAATTCCCAAATTACTACAAAAAGATGAAATCATCTGCTTATTTTTATCTTAAATTTTAAAAAAATTATGTATTATTTATGTTTAAAAAATAAATAAGCAGTTTCCCATGCATAGTGAAGTTGGAGTATGTGATATGAGTTCACTACTTGAAGCCTGATGTAGTGATGTGTCATTCCAAACAGACTGCTTCTGCAGGCAGCCTCCGTTGCCATGGAAGCCAGCTGAAACTGGCTCTGTGAGTCTCTGTCTCCACCTTATTGCATGTGATACCACCATTAGTGAGGATCATGGTTGGGCACCAACTCATGCTTTACCCACTACCTTACAATCATAATTAGAGCCCTTGCTTAGCATTCATCATTCCTTATACACACACATTAAATGAGGCTTGAAGTGTGTGTGCTTTCTCTATGCTAAGTGAGTAATGAACTATTATGCATAATGCCAGAGGAATTTTTCCAGATGGTTAGAACTAGAATACACAAGTCAGGGAAAGAAGCAAAAAAAAAAAAAAAAAAAAAAAAAATAGGTTATACTTTCCCAGGTAATCAGTGCTCAATTGTAGAATACATGACTCACTTTGACTGGTGCTTTCTCCTTGTGTTGCCTGAATTTTGAGGCAGTTACCAGTTCATTAACTTCTCTAAAACTTACCTGGACATCAGTGATCCAAACTGAAATACTTAGAATCTCCTTAGACCATTCATATCAAATCACCATATTCAGTGTCCTCAAGTCCCATTGCTTTTGCCATCCATGTATGTTTCAAAGTTTCATTTTTCTTTTATCAATGTCTTATTGCAGCTGGAGTCAGAAAGGAATCAGAGTTTGTGTAGTCCAAATATGTCATTTTACCAAAGAATAGTGATTCATACACAGCTGGAGTTTTATAGATAGGTAATGGAGGAAATAGGACAGATATTCAGGCCTTTGAACTCTTAATAGAAAAGTGGATTCCCCAGAGTCTCTGTGTGAACCTAACACTTGCTGTTCTAATTCTGATGTTGTAATTAAGCTGCAGTTTCCCTTTGTGTCATTTCCCTGTTTGGAAAAAAAAAAACACAGCAGAATTGATAGGAAAGTACCTAGTTCCAGAAGAGCTGGAGACTAGCTTCAAATCCTTCTGTACCTCCCCCCTTGCATTCTTAAAAGTAGCAAATTGACAGGTACGGTATCTCATTTATCTTTTTGTCCTAATCATGAGAAAAATGCCTACAACTGACAAGTATCCAACGAATATTGTTTGAGTTCAAATTGCATCAGTCATCTGACAACCCGTTGCACAATTATAAAGGCATGAACCTCCTCACCTACTGCAGCAAGCAGTTCATATTTTCCCATGTATTGACTACAGGAAAATGAGCCGCCATTTCCAAAAGCACAGAGAGAGACTATTTCCGAATGTCATAAATATCTGACAATCGGTAAGGAAATGTTATTTTATAGTTAGCATTTATTTTTAAATGTTACATTATATGTTGCTTTATTGCAATATATTTTGAACATATTTTATAGAACACTTGAGAGATAGGTCTCTCATCTAAGTACAGCTTCTTTAATTAGGAGTTTGCACTACTACAGTCTTTCCTTCTTGAATTCCTTAGTTTACTCCAAGCTTGTGAAGGAAGTGAAAGAAGAGTCCTCTACTGAAAACCCTAAGTGACCCTCTCCTTCAGTCATTTACTCAACCAAAGTTTGGTGCTAAAAGCCCTCAGTTTTGTTGGTCTTTTTATCCTTGAGAGGGGAATCACAAGGAACATTCTGAAATTATCTGTGAACTTATCCCCTGGAATCTCAGTCACTGTGCCTGTTTTTCTCACCCTTTCTGCCACTCCCAAGGACTAACATGGGAGAGATCACTCAAGGTGACAAATCTCCAAACCAATTTGTTTATCCAGGCTCTCCCAGGCATCCATTATCATAGATAGTCAAGAGTTTACTACAGTGTAATTACAATAATAAAAACTTCTTGGATGTTATCTTGAAACTTAATGTACACCACCCTAAGATGGGTAGAGAAGCTGAATTTGAATAGGTCTGAACTTCAGGTAGCACAATTGGCAACAGAGGCAGGGGAGTAAGAATAGATCAGATGTATGTATAGTGAATGCCATGTAAACACAAAATCATGACTAATAAGAAATTATAAGAATAAAGCAAACATCCTATATCTGTGAAGAAAACTTATACAATATCTATAGTATATGCAATTATGATCTTTGTATATGTAGCTCTTTGAAACTATAAAAAAAAAGACAACCTCAAATATTCTCATATATGGTATTGTCTTACCATCAAAACTCACATGGATGAGGTTAAACGTGCATTTACCTACATTTTAGCCATGTTGAAACAAAAGCAGATCAGAGTATTTGCCTCCAGCATTACCATATAATTAACATTGTAGGCAGGGAATAAAACTAGTTTTCTGGCTCACTTGTATCAGTATCTAATCTTAAACTGTATATGCATTTTATTTTCAACAATAAGATTTCAATTTATCTTTTTTTTCTTCCTCTTTCTTTCTTTTGTGTTTTCTTTTAACTAAGATGTACATGGTTTTTTAAATCTAAATTTTAGGAGTTCCTGAGAAATTTTTCATAATTAAAACTTTCAAGAGCTTGATTTGTACTTCAATAGAAAATGTCATAATTTACTTAGCAATATCCATTCAAGAAAGTTTCATGATGTCAATCATGAATATAACACAGGGTAAGTACTGTGGTGAACAGATAATAAGTATGATTCAAGGTAGGGGTGTAGTCTGGTCTACATGGGAGAGGAAATCAGCTAGGAAAAGAACCTAATATTTTTGAGAACATATATTTAGCTAGGGAATTTACAATGATTAATTTATTTCAGTTTTACAACTCTGAGAGATGTTATCATCTCCACCAAGCGTATATTAAAAACAGACAAAAAGAGGGGAGCAAAGTTCCCATGATAATATAGTGAGATCTGAAATTAAATGCATGATGTCAAAGATCTTATTGTGGACTATGAAGAACTTGGAAAGTTATAAGTAGAGAGAAAAAAAATCATGTTAAGCAAAGGAATAAAATGATAATTGAATAAGCAAAAGACAGTATAACTGTAGTCTGGCTGAAGGAAACAGACAAAAAAAGTGATAAAAGGTTTGGGGGGGATGGGAGCAGGCTGGAAGAGGTTAATAAGGAAAAAAGAAAGACCTATGTAATGTTTTCAACAGAGAAGATTTAAAAAAAGAAAGATGATAAAAAATGTTGCATTTGTTTTGAATTTGAATAGTCAATAAATGATCAATAACATGATCAAAAATTTTTGGAGAACATTATTCTGGAAGAGTATATGAAGAGATGTTATTACAACAGCATAGGCAAGAGGCAATAAAGCACAAAAGGGAGACTAACTGGGATTATAGAGGAAAAGAATAAAATATGTTTAACAATATTATTTGTAGAGAAGTATTTTAAAATTTGGGTTGTGAATTGAGGAAGGAGACAAACTACGTATATAAAACTATTAATTGATTGGGACTTAGTAATAATCAAGAACAGATAATAGTAAAGATTCTGATTCACTGATTTTGAGATATTGTTAGAATTTAAAAATTAGTTGCTATAACTAATAGAAAATCCAGTGGCCATAACTTGGCTATTTGTTGTAATGACTTTTAGAAGATTATAAAGATCCCAATATGCAGGGATTAAATAATAATAATTGGGGGTGCATCTAGACTCCAATCATTTTTAAATATTTCCATGTGCAGCCAAGGTTGAGAAGCACCACCATAGAGAATGAGATTTGAAGTTGTGAATATTGATGAGAACACCACATGGTGAGTAAACACTCACTCAGGAGAATGTTGAGTCAGCAAATGATACAGAAGAGGCCACAGGTAGGACAAAGCAGCTAGTGCAAGAACCCAAAGGCCAAATAATGAAGTTACATAAAATAATGAAGTCACATAAGAAGAGATAACCAACATGCCAACTTTTCAGACACAATTAGAAAGAGGACTGAAAAAAGATTTCAGGTTTATGATAAGATAGTTACCTCCTGATTGAAGAATCAGTCTCAGGATTGTAGTAAATGTCATATTACAATTGGCAGAAAGAATAGGTGTTGAAAAAATTGAGTTCATATAAATTAACACTTTGAAAAAAAAGTAGTTTAAGAGCTGAGTTAGAGAAAGAAATGAATTAAAGAAATTTGATAAATTATATTATGATAGACATATGAATATTTTAAGCTGAACGAAAAGAAGTAGGATTGTGAGACAAATTGAAGATGTATATAAAACACTGAGAAATTGGGTTTAGGAGAAAGTAAGAAATAATGAGATGCAAAATATATGCAGAAGATTAGTCCAAGTGATGGGAAACTCAAGAATTTAAAAATGAATGATAGGGAACTCAAGAAGTTAACATTTTTTTAGCTTTAGATATATAATTAATGGGCTTGGTAATTAATACATGTAGAAAGCTATTGTTCTGAGAATTGAAATGTATGACTGGAGAGACACGCAAGCAATTTGACCCTTGTGCTCCAGGAGGACTGCAAGCAACCAAGACTGTATTTGAGCCACTGTACTCCAGGGAGATACTGTCTGCTGCTCAGGATGCAGATTTAAAATCATGGGTCAGAAGATAAAGGGATGCTCAGAAAATCACAGCACTGCAGCTTTTATTTGATTAATTTCTTTTTCTTTTTCTTTTGAATTCCAAACCCTTTACCTATAATTTTCTTTGCCATGTAAAAAAAAAAAGGGCATCTTGGGATGAGGTGTAAGACTGTCTTTTTAGGGTACATAACCCACAGTCTTCTTAGATCACTGAATAAAGCACCCAAAGATTCAATCTTTGTATCTCTGTATTGGTTCTAGTAGTGACAGGTAGTTCAAACACTGTCTATTCTGGTTTCTCTATCAAATAGGAAAGTTTTATTTTTTAGAAAATGATATGAAATAGGAAGAATGATTTTGGATTCTCTAAAAATGTAGAGACAAGACCATTTTCTGGGTGTTTTAAGGTCTGATAGGCACCTTCAGGACTGACAAGAAGGCATGGGGTATGTGAAAACCTTGATAATTTTATCAATAAGTCACACGCACACACACACACACACACACACAACATTCAGTGTAGCAGTGGAGGCTCAATGAAGATGCATAATAGAAATTTGTGGTAAATCTTATTAGCATAGTCAAGACAAGTTTCAAAAAAGCTCTGTACTTAGAGAAGTTTATGGGTGATTGTGAAATGTTTGCTATTGATATGATTCACACATGATTAGAAATTGATAAGGACAGATAAATAGGTCAACAGATTCTGAGAGATTTTACAATAGAAAGCATGTTATAAAAATGATTGAGCATGGAGTTTCAATTGGTTTCATTGTGGAGGGAAAAGAAAGAGGTTCATTGAAATACTGTGATGTCTAGTGGTTGGGAATTTGTTCAGTCCAGTTAAGAAGTAGGATAGGCTGTTTCCAAATCTTAGCTATGGTGAATTGTGCCTCTATGATTATACAGGTGCATATATCCTTTCTGATTGGTGTTTCCAGTTTCTAAGTGTCCATCAGCAGATGAGTGGATTAAAAAACCATGGTACATCTACACAATGGAATACTACACTGCAGTAAAAAAGAAGGACTTCTTATCATTTGCAACAGCATGGATGGACCTGGAGATCATTATGCTAAGTGAAATAAGCCAGTGAGAGAAATAAGCCAGTGAGAGAAATATAAATATCACATGATTTCACTCATTTATGAAATATAATGAACAACATAAACTAGTGAACAAAAACAGATCCAGAGTCAGAGAAGAATCAATCAGACTCTCAAACCTCAGAGGGCAGGTAGGGGAGAGTGGGGGTAAGGGGAAGAGATCAACCAAAGGACTTATATGCATGCACATAAGCCTAACCAACAGACACAGACAACAGGGGGGTGAGGGCACGAGTTGGGGGGTTGGGGACAATGTGGGGATAAGGACACATATGTAATACCTTAATCAATAAAAAATCATGAGAATTAACTCCTCTCTGAAAAAAATAAACCATATGAACTGAAAAAAAAGAAGTAGGATAAGAGAAGTGGTTAAAAAGAAGTATTTCAAGAGTTTAAACAGTAGAAATTGAAGTCAAAATGCCTTGGGGACTAAAGAGTCAGAGTACTAAAAGTCACTAAATTTAAAGAGTTTAAAGGATATGATGCTATAACTCATATTAAAAATTTTGCATAAGATTTAGTCTACAAAAAATTTTTAAAAAATAGCAGACTAAGCATTCAAGGAAAATAGCTTCTGATATTTTTACAAAAGCATTTTCAGAATTGCTCATTGAAATGCTAGTCAGATCTTTTCAAAGGTATAAAGGAGTTCCAAGAGCAAAAATGTGGGGGAATACTATATAGTACTTTCTATTTTAAATATTTATAATGAATATTAATGTATTAAAAGCTCTGAGAATGTTTGTGTTAAGAAGAGACAGAAAATACACAATAGTAAGTAACAAAGAATCTGCTTTACTTATGTATGTCTAAATTTGTTTGTTAAACTTTTTTTTTCTGTTACATCTAAAAAGATCCATTAAAAAACCATTTTATGAAGCATTTTGGAAAACATTGGCCAATCAATTTAAAATGTAGTTTTATTTTTAATTTTTATTATTATTTTAAATCATACTAGGGTGATAGCCTACATGAACATGTAGGCTACATGTGTGGATTACTAATCTACAAAATCTATAGTTTTAGCAATGATTTTTCCCACAATAATTGAGAAGTAATTAAATTTGTCTGGATGGATTTTTTTCCAGTTTAACTTTATTTATTGAATTGAGTAGCCCACTAATTCTATTTTGCTTTTAACTCAGTAGACAAAGATTCATTTTCATTACATTTAATTTCCATGAGTTGTAGTACACATTTGTATATTAGTGTTAAAGAAATATACACACACTCATGGTTTTTTAAAAGTATGAGAATTATTAATAGATTAGTGTTTGCATTCTAATGTTGATAGATGCTGCCCTGGTGGTGTGGCTCAGTTGGTTGGGCATCTTCGTGCACTCCAAAAGGTTATAGTTATATTCCTGGTCAGGGCACATGTCCAAGTTGTAGGTTCCATCCTCAGTATGGGGTATTCAGGAGGCAGCCAATCAATGTATTACTCTCACATCCATGTTTCTCTCTCTGTCTCTCCCTTTCTCTTCCCCTCGCTCTAAAATCAACAATAATATTTTAAAGTGTTTTTAAATAAAGTATTATAGACATAATACACTAACAAAAATTCAGAAAAGGGATGTTAATGGGTAAATTAATCATACATTTTTTCTATGCAACCACACACAAATAATTATATATTTTAAAGTTTTCTACAATTAGTATATACTACATCTGCAATAAAATTATAAAATCAACTTGACCACATGTTCCATTGATCACAAGAAAAGTTCAGTCCTAGCTTTAAAAGGGTAATTTTTGTTTCACAGCAAATTACAATCTGAAACACAAATCTGAAAAAAACACCAAAAAAAAAAAACAAAAAAAAAAAACTATGCCAACTACAGATCCACACCTGGGTCAAGAGGTAATCTAGTTGGTGTTATTTGTAATAATTGTGTTTTCTCTGGTCTGAACATATACTGAAAATACGATTATGATGGAGGTTTGGAAAAATAAAATCTTTTCGTATGCAAATGTATTTAAATGTATTAAAATGAGTCGGGAAACAAATATTCCTTTCAAGGCAACAATAACCCAAAGGTAGGTTAATGTTTCTTAAAAGAGTAATTGGAAATATACTATCCTGATTTTTTAAGCAATATAAAACTTTCTTTATAGTCAATTTATTAACCATCCACTTCTTTCATGGAGTGTTTCTATTATATTTTTGTGGCACAAATGTGCTAAGGTGATTTCCTTCAAGTATAATTACTGCTATTAAACCATTTTCACTTAAGAAATCTGCAATTTCAATGGGCTCAAACTAACACTTGAACTTGCAGGAAATCAGGATGTTAATAATTTACAATGGAATGTATCTGCTGAACCAAGGACTAGTTCCTGTGTAGAAAATAACTTGAAACAAGAAAATATATGCTTTTGATGTTCTGGATTGAAAAGTCATGATGCTGTTTTATCTTTCTTATTTTCTTGTATCTGAAGGTAAAGATTTCTGAGAACAAATAATTAATAGTTTGGGTTGCATTATAATTATATTGTAGACACATAATTAAACTCCATGTTGTATTTATACAAATAAACATAAGTGATGGGGATAAAGAAATACAGTAGTTTTTGTTTTGTTTCAATAATATAATGAGACAAAGGTTTGGGCCAACTTACAGTAAACAATTGCATAAAGATGTAATGCAACTCAGTGATAGGAGAAAAGGGCACAGTAATTCTAGGGTAAAACTATTTAAAAATAATAAGACTGTCTCTGTTTCAATCCTCACCTGTTGAAACCATACTTTACTTGATGGGATGATTCTCTTCATAGACAAGTTATTAACCATCCACTTCCTTCGTGGAGTTTTTAATATTATATTTTTGTAGCACAAATGTTCTAAGGTGATTTCCTTCAAGTATAATAGTAACTCCTAAAGCCTTGCTGGTCTCTTTTTGTTTGTTTGTTTTGTTTTGTTTTGAAATACAATGTCTTAATTACTTAAAGTAAAAAAAGAAAAATTAATATATCTCTGTGAGGGGAAAAAAATGACAGTAAACCAAATAAAAACAATAGTTAGTGACAAAGAAAAAAGTGGTCATAAAGTTAGGTGAGAGATTATGTGGGCAAAGAATAATTTCAGGGATGAGCCGAGCGGTAGGGAGCAGCAAGCAGATGGGCAGTAAGGAGTTTGGAGTCCCAGACTGCAAGAGGGCACAGGCTGGGCAGAGAGACACCCCCACACACACACTTCCAGTGCATGAATTTCATGCACCAGGCCTCTAGTATAGTCAATAATATTGTAATAACTATGTGTGGTGTCAGATAGGGACTTGACTCATCATGTTGATGACTTCATAAGTTATATAAATGTATAATTACTATGTTGTACACCTGAAGCTAATATAATATTATAACAAAAAATAAAGTGTTTTGCACATATCCAGCAAATTAAACATTAAGCAATACTTTGAGTTAGAATTTTATTTCTTATTTCTGTTTTTGAAAAGGTCAGTACAAAAAGGCAGCTATTTTAACTGTTTTGTCAGAAGTTCTAATGGTAGTTAGTGGTGAAGCTGAGGTTTGAATCTAGGTTGCTGTCTCTAAACCTATTTGTCTAAACACTATGGGATATTTCCTCTTTTCAGGCAGAAATGTAATGCCAGTGGGTTTCTGCAGGATGAAGAAGCTGTGCAGAGGGTGTCCTGTGGCTTTGATACATTTAAAATGTTTATTTTGAGGTGAAGCAATTAACATTACTCAACCTGCTGCATTTATTTCTGACAGGCTCTCAGCTAGGAGAGAAGATAACATTTAAATTTACTCTTATAAGAAATTAACTATTTGGTCATAAACTTCCTACTTCAGATCGTTTTTATTATACATCTTCAGTTTAATCCACTGGCAAGCAGTTGTGTTTGAGTAAACCTTAATTACTGAAATTATGAGAACAGTTTCCTAAGCAAAATACTCACAATGGCACTGCATTATCTTAATATTCATTTAAAATATGTACAGTCAATGAAATATTGAAAGATGAAGCATTTATACTCCCCAGATTATGTTGTGGGAGAAATGAGGTTACTAGTATATTTTATTTGTTTATTTTTGTAACAGAGAGGTTATCTATTGTGGCAACTGTGTTTATTATATATACAAATGCTCTGTTTTCAAAACCAGTCTGACCCAAAGATAAGTGGGTCAAATCAATACACTGTGTGTATAGAGGCAGTCCAGCTTTTTGCTTTCCTTTTCCTATTGTTTTGTGATGATGACTGGGAATCTTTAAAAGTCAGTTAAACCTGTTTTGTCACCATATTGATACATTTAAACATACAACAGATTGGACATATTTTAATGACATGGCTGAATTAAGCAATCAGTAGTTTTAAATTAGGCTGTGTGGTCACTGAGAAGATGTCTACTCAAGAAGGGCTTCTGGTGGCTCACTGGGCTCACATTTTTAAAAGACAGAGCCTAGCAGCCATTGTTACACAGGAGTCTCTCATGCAAACTGTACTTCAGGGAGAAGTGGGCATTGAACTGCCTGCCTCTTCACCAAACTGCCTGCCTGCACTGTTTCTGTCATCTGACCCAACCCTTTAAAGGAGATCTTGGAATCCCATTTCATCCACAGGGCTGAGGCTCTTCGCATCCAGTCCAACTGTGCAGCCATAGCTCCCATCAGTGTTTTCACCATCCAATCAGAAGAGTTCCATTCTGACCAAAGCGAGCAGTGCCTTTTGGATCAATCAAACTGTGAAGATTTGGAGTCCTCATTTGCATGAGGACAGAGCAATCAGAGACCAGGGGTGGAGACTTAGATCTATATAAGTCAGCTTCCCTCATGCTGGAGGAGCACACTTACCCGGGCTAAGCTGAAACACCAAAGATGTCTCGCAGGAACAGAGCAGGCCAGTGAGGAGCAGAGTAGAACAGTCTTCTGGAGTGGGGTCTGGCTATAGGGCCACCTGGGTCCGGGGCTGTCTCACAGCCATGCTGTTCTCACAGCCCTGCCAAGCTGTACCACAATCAAGCTCTTCCACATCAAATAAAGTTTTGTGCTTCATCAGACCCCAAATTGGGGGTTCCTGTTGGCTTTGAATTGGTGCCAATGACCATTGGTTGACAGCTATTAGTTATTATCTATGTGTTACCGAATAACTACTATACAAGAAAGCCCAAAGTACTTCAGTTGAGCATGTTTTATGATGAATAGCATTACTTTAATATAGCATTAAAAAGCAAATTTCAAAAATGAATGTGATTCAGCTCTAATACATTTTCAGGGTTATGTGTGGTTTCCAAATGATAGAATTATTGATATTATTTTTCATGTAATATATTTTAAAGATAACATAGATATCAAGTGAGCTAGAGGCCCAGTGCATGAAATTTCTGCATAGGAGTTTGTGTCCCCGAGCCCAGCCTGCACCTTCTCCAATCTGGGGCCCCTCAAGGGATGTCCCACTGCTAGTTTAGGCCCTGTCCTACTGGGCCTAAACAATCCAGGACTACTGGCTTCCAACTGCTCACCTGCCTGCCTTCCTGATTGCCCCTACCCACTTCTGCCTACCAGCCTAATCATCCCTAACTGTTCCCCTGCCAACCTGATTGATGCCTAACTGCTCCCTTGCCAGCCTGTTTGCTCCTAACTACACTCCCCTGCAGGCCTGGTCCCTCCCAACTGCCTTCCCCTGCTGACCATCTTGTGGTGGCCATTTTGTGTCCACATGGGGACAGCCATCTTGTGTTCTGGAGTGATGGTCAATTTGCATAATACTCTTTTATTAGATAGGATAGAGGCCTAGTGCACTGGTGGGGGCCAGCTGGTTTTCCCTGAAGGGTGTCCCGGGTCAGGGTGGGGGTTCCCTTGGGGCATGGAATGGCCTGGGCAAGGGTCCTTTGGTGGTTTGCAGGCTGGCCATGCCCTCTGGCAACCCAAGTGCAAGCCCTGGTATCTGGGATTTATCTTCTATAATTGAAACTTTATAGCCTTGACAGAGGTCAGGGCCAGCCAGAACAGGAAGCTTGGCTCCCTCCATTGCTGGGGAAACCCAAGCCTCCTGCTCACTCCATGGCGGCAGCCATCTTGGTTGGGTTAATGTTGGGTTAATTTGCATATTTTTTCCTGATTGGCTGGTGGGCATGGCTTGTGTGCATAGCAAAAGTATGGTCAATTTGCATGTTTCTCTTTTATTAGATAGGATTAGCATTAAATTGGTAAATTAATTCATTCTTTTAACTGTTGTATTACATTATATAATATATTAGAGGCTCAGAGCATGAATTTTGTGCATGGGAAGGGTGTGGATTGGGGGCATCCCTCAGCCCAGCCTATATCCTTTCCATTCTGGAATTCCTCTCACAATCCAGACCCACTGGCTCTTAACCACTCATTTGCCTGCTTGCCTTCCTGATACCCCTTACTGATACCCTACCAGCCTGATGGCCCTACTACTCTCCCCTGCCAGCTTTATCCTCCTAACTGCTCTCCCCTCCTGGCCTGATCCCCCTAACTGCCTACCTGCTCTTCCTTCTTCTCCATGCCTTGTAGACCCCTGGATCAGGCGTGGTAAGAGCTCTCTGCAGTGGCCCTGCCCCTGCGCTGATTGATCCTTACATGATGGCTTTCCAGCCAATTTGCATATTCCTCTATTATTAGTATAGATATATTCATCAGCTATTACTGTGTGAATTGGAGAAACCTTTCAAATTGTGCTTCCTTTTGTGGGAAACCTAAAGAATGGCAGAAATCAGCCAAAATCAGTTTGGCTCAGTGGATAGAGCATCTGTCTGCAGACTGAAAGATCCCAGGTTTGATTTTGGTCAAGGGCATGTACATTGGTTGCGGGGACATCCCTGGTAGGGAGTGTGCAGGAGGCAGCTGATCAATGATTCTTTCTCATCGATGTTTCTAGCTCTCTATTCCTCTCCCTTCCTCTCTGTAATTCTTGACCAGAATTGAACCAGAGATCTTTCAGTCCATGGGCTGATGTTCTCACCACTGAGCGAAACCGGCTAGGGCCTATTTCTCTTCTTGCTTAGTCAAAACAGAGTAATCATCTAGACCCAGATAGTGTTCCTACACATATATCATAGTTGAAAAATTTATTTTACACATATTCTGTATACATGTTGGAAAGGTTCTACAAAGTCAAGGCCCAAGTCTTATTTCACCTTTGTATTACCAGCATCTAGCACAGCATCCATCTAACATTAAATATACAGTTGTGAAATGAATAAGATAAAATAATTTCTAAGATTCTCTTGTTTCCTTTATCCTATAAGCAACATTTTCACCAATTTTACTTCTGAATCTCATCATCTTTCTTTCATAAACAAAAAATATTATCTATTTTATACTTCAATGTAGTGAAGAAAGAAGTTGGAAATTACTTCATAAGAAAAAAATATATTTTACTGTCATCCTGAAAAATGGGAATATAAAATATTGGCAAAAATCTCTTACTAATTATTTTTATACAATAAAAGTTTTAGTGAAATAAAAATTTCAATAATGATTTTTTGTTTTTTAAAAAAATATTTTCAAGAGCTAAAATTGATACTTTAAAATTTAATTATCTGATCTGTAATTAAGATGCTTTCACTAAATCATTCTTAGTCATACTTACCTTTTGAAAGACTTATGATATATTTAATTAAATAATCAAACATAAAAAAGGTGTCCAAACTTAGTAAAGGTGGATGTTAAGACCTATAACTCATTGGCCTGTGGAACAAGGGGTCACGGGTTTGATTCTGACCAAGGGGAAGTACCTCGGCTGCAGGCTCCTCCCTGGCCCAGGCCCTGGTTGAGGCACGTACAGGAGGCAATCAATCAATGTTTCTCTCTGTCTTTCTCTTTCACTCTCTAAAAATATCATTGGGTAAGGATTAACAACAATGACAAAAAAAATAAGAAACATCATTTTTCCTGGCCTGTGTGTGTCTGTGGTTGAGCATCGACCTCTGAACAAGAGGTCTCTGGTTCAACTCCAGGTCAGGGCACATGCCTGGGTTTCAGGCTCTAACCCCTGTAGAGGGCATGGAGGAGGCAGCTGGTTAATGTGTCTCTCTCATCCATGTTTCTATCTCCCTTTCTCTTTCTCTCTTACCAAAACCAATAAAAATATATTTAAAAACTAAAAATAAGAGCTATAATTTTTTGAGATAGTGGTTAAATTTTTGGATTTTACTTTAATTTTGCAAAGAATGAAAGCACCACTCTAAGTTAGTCAAGCATTTCAGAGAACCATTATCATATTGCATGTAGCAATGAGGAACAATAGCTCTTTCATCATATTGTGATGAGAAAGTGATTCATTTTTTATTAAGAAAGTATTTTATGTAATTTAGCATTTTAGAATTTTAAGAACTATTGAAAATAAATATTAAGATAAAATTAATTTTCATTCACCATAAGGTAAATATACTATACTAACTTGATAAATTTAAAAGTCTATAATAAAGTATTTAATAATACAATTGTCTTTTCCAAATTGGCATATATTGGATGCTTAAGAAATAAATCTACTAAATAAATGTATTATTACCACTTTCTGAATTTATTTTCAAGAAAACAAAAAATGGATTATATATATATTTCTTACAGATTTCTTAATATCCATGAATATAAAAATGCTATATAAATACAAAGTACAATTAAAAAAAAACCAAAAAAACAAACCCATATCTTGTTTTTTTCTCCAATGGAATTTATTATTGTTTAAATAAAAAAATCAAATGATTTTTTTTCATTATATTCTTTATATTTATGGTGATTTTTATTGGACCATCATTCATTTAAATGTATGTCATTTAAAAGATTGGATTATTGGAGAATCCAAGATAGCTGCACAGGTAAACACCTAGCCGCAGCCGCACACAACAATTTCAATAAAATACAACTAAAATATAAAATGGACATTACCCAGAACTACAGGAAAGTCGACTGACTGGAAATTCTA
This sequence comes from Pipistrellus hanaki, assembly GCF_964339955.1. Classification (NCBI taxonomy): domain Eukaryota; kingdom Metazoa; phylum Chordata; class Mammalia; order Chiroptera; family Vespertilionidae; genus Pipistrellus; species Pipistrellus hanaki. The sequence continues at coordinate 116,686,720 of NC_140505.1, forward strand.
CAACAAGAAGCAAGGAGTAAACCAGAAGGAAGCACGGAGAAGCTGTAAAAGCCTAAGGTACAGAAACACACTGCGCACACGGAGAGGACGGAGCCGGAGAGGAGGGGCGGCTGAGTGCCTGGCTGGCGTTCCCTAGCAGGAAGGAGATAAAAACTCCGACTGTGCTGGGCCCCAGTTCCGACTGCTCTGAACCCCAGTTCTAGGCCAGATCCTGGGGATCCAGGCTCATCCATAGGGAGCTGGGCTGTAAGGTGGAACCCCGGGGGAGCGGCGAAAGGAGGTCCTGGAGGTGCGCACATTGCTCGCAGAGAAGGGCCGGTTGGCTGTACTGCAGGATTGCCCTGGCGGGAAGGAGACAAAAGCTCCGGACTGCTCTGAACGCCACCTCCAACTCCACTTCTAACTGAACTGAACCCCAGTTCTGGGCTCATTGGAGAAGAGCCTAGACTGTTTGGTAGCAGGTGAAAATCGAGGGCACCTTTCTCTCAGAGGTGCTTGCAACGAGTACTGAAGGACCCTGGGAATTACTGAGACTCAGGAACCGCATAGGGCTGGGCTGACGGAATCCAAGGCTGTAGGCTCCACCCTGAAACCCCGCCCCATCAGGGAAGCTGCAAAAATGCCGAGAAAACAAAATAGATCACAAATGAAAGAAATGGAGGACAAAAAGCAACTGGATATAGAGTTCAAATCTACGCTTATAAGGTTTTTCAAGAATTTCCTAGAAAAGGTTGATAAGACCTATGAGGATATGAAAAGGGATCAACTAGAATTAATAAGGAATCAACAAGAAATGATAAGGGATAAACAATAAATAAAGAATACATTGTCGGAAATAAAAAATATTATACAGAGTCCTAAAAACAGAATGGAAGATCGCAAGAATCAAGTCAAAGATTTGGAACATAAAGAGCCAGAAGACACTCCTCCACAGAAGATAGAAGGCAAGAGAATCCAGAAAATTGAAGATAATGTAAGAAACCTCTGGGACAACTTCAAGGGAACCAACATCAGAATTATGGGAGTCCCAAAAGATGAGAGAGAGCAAGATATCGAAAACATACTGAAAGAAATAGTGACAGAAAACTTCCCCCACTTGGTGAAAGAATTAGACTTACAAGTCCAGGAAGCGCACAGAACTCCAAACAAAAGGAATCCAAAGAGGACCACACCAAGACAAATCATAATTAAAATTCCAAGAGCAAAAGACAAAGAGAGAATATTGAAAGCAGCAAGAGCAAAGCAGGTAGTTACCTATAAAGGAGTACCTATACGATTGTCAGCTGATTTCTCAACAGAAACCATGCAGGCCAGAAGGGAATGGCAAGAAATATTCAAGGTGATGAATAATAAGAACCTACAGTCAAAGATAATCTACCCAGCAAAGCTATCACTCAGAATTGAAGGCCAGATGAAGAGCTTCACTAATAAAAAAAAGCTAAAGAAGTTCATCACCACCAAACCAGAATTATATGAATTGCTGAAGGGGGTTCTTTTGGAAGAGAATGTAAATAAAGATAAAAATTATGAACAACAAGTATGTAACTATCAAGAAGTGAATCTAAAAACCAAGGAAATTAAAAAAAAAATCTGATGAACGATATTAACTGTTGAATATAATAGAATCAGAGGTATGGAAGGGGAGTGAACTGACGATTCTTGGGGAAAAGGGGAGAGAGGGATGTTGGAAGAGACTGAACATAAACTGTTCACCTATGGATGAGGACAATGGGGGGTGGGGAAAGGGCAGAGGGTGGGGTGGGAACCTGGTGGAGGAGAGCAATGGGGGGGGGGGAGGAACATTTGTAATAATATGAACAATAAAAATTTATTAAAAAAAAAGAAGTATGTCACTTAAAATAAGGACTTTACAGCTTTTTATTGACGTATCCAAACTGCCAGTACCATTATTCTTGTGCTTTGGGATGATTATTAAATGAAATAAAATTTGTTTGACCACAAACACTATGATACCTGAACAGTCCATCTGATAATTAAAATGGCTACTAAGTAAGAATGAGCATGTGATATGTAGAACAATGCACTGGACAAATAGATGATTCATGTCCTGGTGGGATAAAGTGGGGTGGCCTAAAATTACATTACCTACTGAGAAATCTGCAACTTAAGACTTATTTCTGAAACTTTTTTGTTCAATATTTTTGAACTGCAGTTCACTGGGGGAACTAAAACTTTAGAGTGAAACTGAGGATGCAGGAGGGGGAACTATTGTACACTCTTGAAACCATTAGCACAGTCAGGATAATGCTCATGCTCATATCCATGCAAAAGTTTATTTATGCTCCACTATAACCCTTCCCTCCTGCTCCTGTCCATAACATCTCCCCACCCCATTGTCAGGCAACTAATGGCCTGCTTTTTGTCACTATTGATTAATTTACATTGCCTACAATTTTGTGTAAATGAAATAAAATAAAATCATATGGTATGTACTCTTTTGAAGCTGGTTTCTTTCAATCAGTATATTTTAGGATTCAATAATATTTTGGCATAACAATCATTTATTTTTCATCAAATAATATGCATTGTATGAGTATAATAAAATTGCTTTACCTGCTGAAAGACATTTCATGGTTTTCAGGTTTGGGTATTATAGATAAAGCTGCTTTGAAAATTTGTTTCTAAGCTTTGTAAAAACATATTTTCATATTTGTGAAATTAGGTGCATATTCAATGTTTTAAGTGTTTCCACTCTACCTAATATAAAAACCTTAAGATAGTGTAATTTGATTTATCTACCTCCTGGGCTTTGTCTACTAGTTGACATGTGGTATAAAAACTCACACTACACTGAACTGTGAAAGCCAAGAAGCTGAGGTAAAAACAAAACAAAACAAAACAAAAAAAACCCAGTTCATTGATTTTACCATATTATAACTCAAAAGGAGAACCCTGCATGTGTGCATGTGAGGTGGTAGTAGACCTGCCTTAGAGCTCACCATATTGGCCCTACTTGGTCAATCACAGTCATTTGATAAGATCTTTGAAATGGTTTATAATTTTTATTTCTTTTAATTTTTCTAAAATGTAAAATATAATGTAGCAAATGCAGCTAGCACCATATAATAGCTTTAAGTACAGTTAACTGAGAAAGCATCACATATTCTTTTAGCTACTCTTAAATTCACTTTTTCAGGATTGAACAACAGGAGACAATAAAAGGCCTTTGATAAATACTTATTAGGCAGTGGTTTTCAAGATCCCCAAAAGCACCTTCTGTACATTAGACCTTATGCTAAGAGTTTTTGACATGTGTTGGTTTTATTTGAACCTTAAGATAAACTATAAAAGTAAGCACTATTATTCCTGTGTTTGAAGATGAGAAAGCTGAAGTCCTGAGAGAGAACATGTAACTTGTCATATCTCCTAAATCAGTTTTGTTGCCTAGTGGAGATCAAAGTTTGGACTATCTTTTAGTTTTATTAGTGATCGCTAAGGGGAGGAAGCCAGGGAGCATCATTCAGAGGATGTTTCTGTTATGTTCTGGGCTCTTGTGACAACCTGTTGATTGGGCAGCCCTTTATATGCAAGGTTTTCTATGGAAGGTACATAAAATCTCCCAAGAATATAGAGTCAGGAGCCAGAAATACAACTTAACATTCTTTTTATTCCTCATCTGAGGATTTTTTAAAAATGTATTTTTAGAGAAAGAGGGGAAGGGAGGAAGAGAGGGAGAAACAATGATGAGAGAAAGGAACAACAGAGATAAACATCAATAGGCTGTATGCACCTGGACCCAGGATGGAACCACAACCTAGGGATGTGCACTGACTGGGAATCAAACCAGCAGCATTTTGGTTTACAGGGCAGCACTCCAACCAATGCAGCTACCACCCCAGGGCTAGAAATACAATTTAAAACACAGATTTGAAGTGATCAGTTAGCCCTAGAAATAAGGAGAGCATAAATAAGCCTGGGCAGAAAAATAGCTATTTGCGCAGAAAGAAATACAGCTACAGGGATAAAAATAGCAGGTCATGGAGGGCTCAGTCAACATGGAGTCATGCAAAAGATGAAAAGAATACAGTGAAATGATGCATTAAAAGAGAGAAACTGAGGAAGTGAGCAGCAAATTTAAATTATAGAATAAATGGATATTGATTCAATTGCAAAGGGATTCTATAAGACTTCTGAAATTTACATAATAAAACTAAAGATTAAAAAAAATAGATTTCTCAGATTAATGAACTATTACCATTGATTTGAACTGATGTATAATCAAACAACCCAAGTAAACTATCATTTATGTGTATAATTGTTTTATTTATTTATAAGTTTTGTTATTTTCTCTGCTTCAGGCACATTGTTCTCAAATTCTTAAAGAGTCTGTTTTGGAAACAAAGACTCTTTTGTAGAAAGCAGCTCCCAGATCTAGGCGAGACCATCCTGAGGAGTCTGTGCTGGGGTAGTTTCCGTACGCCTCTGCCCAGGAGAGCTCATGAAGGAAAAACTCCAAGGAGGAGGCCACATGGAGAAAAAGCTTCGAGAGACACCCTGTGGCATAGATGCATGTGCAAACATAAATGAGAATACATTATGCTTCTCAGAATACTTTCCAATGTTATTCCCCTAATTTGTGCATATTTTATTCAAGGACAGTGAGGACGTTAAGTACTCTGATAGAAATACATTATAAATCAAAATTAATGAAGTTTGAAGTGGTTTTTAAAGCTCTCTTATTCAGAAACTCACCGTGCCACATTGATGGCCCTTGAATAAATTAATTATGCACTGTATAAGTTCCTTAAAACTGCATTTTGAAGACATTCACTAAAGAGCTTCTTTAAATGTAATGGAGTAAAGTATGGAAGAAATAGTTGATAACATTACACTACATAGTAGTCTATGAATAATTAATTGTATAATCTAAAGAAAATATTCATGTGGGAGAGTTAGAATACAATCTGGAAAAAACAAAGCATGATTTTAATCAAATTTATCTGCCCCAATATGTTTGAAAAAAATAGGTCATCTATCTATAAACTTAAAATAGGTAGGTATTACTTTAGTAATAAGCAAACAAAGAGCTCTGTAATATATAATAGGTGTAAAATATACTGCGTATATAATGTAATGAAATTAAAAAACACATATTCAGAGCTAAGTCTTTTATTTTCAAACTAGATTCCTGGTGTATGAATTCATGCATGGGTGGGGTCCCTTGGCATGGTCAGGGATCTGGGCCAATCAAGGTCAACTCACCCAGTCCCCATTGGAACGATTGGGGCTGAGAGGTTGGCCAGATGGGGGAAGGGACCACATGAGGTTGGCTGTCTGTGGAACGTTGGCTGTGGGAGCAAACTGACCACCATGGGGCAGCTCCTGCATTGAGTGTCATCCATTCATGACAGTTACTTAGGCATATATATATATATATATATATATATATATATATATATATACACACTAGAGACCTGGTGCACAAAATTCATGCATGGGGCAGGGAGTGTCCCTTAGCCCAGCCTGCACCCTCTCCAATCTGAGACCCCTCAAGGGAAGTCCAACTGCCTGTTTATGATAAAAGAAAACTTTTGTTAGAAGGAGATTGAGCCACATTATACTGTCATTTATATCTCATAAATAGCATTTTTGTTTCCATGGCATGAGGAGGACAAAAACTGTCCAGAATAGAGTTCTTTAATGAACACTTTAATAATTGCATTTCAGCAATTTGTATTTGTTGATACTATACTCAGAACTTTCTGGAACTCCCTTGGGTAGAATGCCTCAGTAAATCCTGGGGTTCACAGCTGCAGTTTCCTCTTTTCAATTTTAAGAATCAATCCAATCTAATTGGCAATCTTTGATTTAAAATAAAAAAAATTTCTGTTCATAGGACTTTTTCCGTTCTCCAATAATATAATGGCCATAAACTTTATTGAATTAAGTTTTTTATTGATTATTCTGCATCAACTAGGTTACTGCACAATAATCAATATTCTTCCCATTATTTGCCATTGATACAGGCATTCCAGGGGTCTGAAGACTGGAAGTTCTGAGACCAACTGTGGATTCATGGCTTACTGCAGGAAATAATTCAAATACAAGCCAGCATAGAGTTTAAAGTGAAAGAGAGTTTATTGGTGAAGCAGTGAAACAGAGAGTGGTTACTCTGTAGACACAGCAGCTCCTCCCTAGAGGGATTTACTTCTTCTATTGAGGCTCATTTAATTGAGTGTTAATATATTTAATAAGGGAGAGGAATATTCAGGATTTTTCTAGGGTAGAGGTGGAAAGTTCTTGGAAGAGCACTGTAGATTATACTGTGTCTTCATATGGGCTTTCCACTTCTGATCATGGGAGTTTTGGTTCTGCCGTTTAGTATGCTAATGTATTACAATGAGCATATAATGAGGTTCGGGTTACTGAAAGGTGAAATTAGTTGCCATATTTGATTGAACTAGTCTTCTGCCAGTTCTAACCCATAAATCTGTTGAGGATTGATCTTACTCTCTCCCTGATGGTCCTTGGAGCCCTTATCAGTTATAGTACTTTTGCCAATATCCTATCTCACCACTTTGGCATGTGGTGAGATAGGGTATTGGCAAAATTTTGATCTCAAGGCTATCAAGATCCCACTCAGTAGAAAATTTTACCACTGTTTTACAAATTTTTAATTGGGGTACTTGCCCATAATAAGAGTTATTATCAGAAATAACTTTTTTTATGACCTATCTATAAGCCAGGGGAAGCACTAATTACTGAACATCTTCTCTTTCTATCATCTTGCAAATAAATTTCCCTCTTTCCCTCTAAAATCTCAGGTGCCTTACCTCATCCCTCTTTTCAGGATGTCATATACCTCATTTGACTTTCTCAGAACCGTTCATGTTTGTGGTATTCCCATATATGTGTGTAATTAAATTTGGTTATTTTCTCTTGTTAAACTGTCTCATGTTAATTTAATTTGTTAGACTAGCCAAAATGTAGAGTAACATGTTGTCTCCCTGAAACTATTTAGCATGTTCAATAAATATTTAATAAATCAAGCTAATCAGTGATGCTCTATTTTAGAGTTAAAGGATGATTTATAAATGTATAGAAAGAATAAAAATTAAAGGTCCCCAAAATAAATCTTCTATATTATCCTCTTGCCTCTGAAGAGATTTATATGAACCACACTCTTTTCTAAGAAGTAACTTGTACTCAGAAAGACAATTACAAAGTAATCTAACTCTTCTAGGGTCTTTAATTTTTAAAAAAGTTCTCTGTGGGAATTATTAAGAACTGCTGTCACCAAAGTCCCTATGTATCCTGAGATTTAGCATGAGATTCCAAGAGTAAAGTGTTCTTCCTGCGTCATTAAGTTATAGAAACATTTTATCTTAAGAAGTTAAAAGTTTCCTTCTTCCCCATATTGTGAATGTGCATTTCCATTGTCTGAAAATGTTCACATCCATAGCAGAAAGTATGCTCATTTTTACATTTTACTTAATATAATAGAAACTCAAATGATCTGTCAGCCACCTGATTTACTGACTATGTCTACTAGTTATCTTTCAAGTCACTATGTTCATGCCAAAAGTTGAATCTGTTTTACATTAATTTCAATGTTAATATGCACTTCTGTGATTCTAACTTTAAACTCAATGGGAAAATCTTTGTAGAAAAGATGATTTAGAAGAATAAAATAATTCAAGACCTTTTATGTTTTTAAACATAAAAAATTGGGCATAGACCAGAAATTTGAGATAGTGTCTGCCCTCTTTCCTCTTTTATAAAGAGAGATAGAAATAAAAGCAAAAACACACAACTTCAAATAAATTCAACATTTTTAGTCAAAGCTATTAACATGGTGTAGATGTTTTAGTGTTATATTTAAAAAGTATAAAAGTTGACATTATTTTGTTATACAAAATGTTAATTTGAAACCATTATCTATCTATCTTCTAGCTAAAAATTAAGAGTACTTTCCCCCCAATTTCTTCCTTCCTTACTATTATTTATAATTTCTTTAAGTAGTTAGATACTTTCTACAGGAAACATTAATAAAATGATGCAGGCCTCATTCACTACAATTATCAGGAACACTATGCTATCAAAGCAATAAGCTTAAGCTTAATTTGCCCAATGGCTAACAGAAACAAATATAATAATATCACTACGATAAAAATTGGGAATAATAGATAAAATATATAAATGTAATTCATACATAATACTAATATTAGCTATCATTTTTACTTAAGCTAGGTAGCATCATTCCTTTAAAAATCACTTTATATCTAACATTTCTATTTCGTGCATTATATATATATATATATATATATATATATATATATATGTATATATTTTATTGATTTTTCAGAGTTTAATTTTTTTATATATTTTTTATTGATTTTTCACAGAGTGCATTATTATTTTAATACTGGCTCAGAACACACCTTTTGTAAGAAGGTATTAAATGAAAAATAAATCTGAAATATTAAAGTTAAAATAATCTTATCTGGAAAACAAATCTGTTCTTCTGCTAAGTGCTAATTCTCTTTTAAGCCATCTGTGTTCAACTATTTATTATTTTGTAATGTCAACATCTGCTTATAAGAAAATATATGCTTGCATATATTAAAGACTGGCTATCTATACAAGAATGTGAACATTCTTTATGGCCAATCCACATGTAATTCTTTTAAAAAATATTTTTGTTTTCTCCTGGGCAATGAAAATTAAAATAGTAGAACATCAGAAAAGCAAAGGCATTTGCAAATCTCTGTGACACCGGTGAGACAAGGATACAAAGAATTAAGTTTAAGTCATCTTTATGCATTTCTTTGTATATAGATTTAAATCTTATGTAAGTAATCTGGAAATGTCAGAGATAATTGAATATAAGATTATGTTCACAACTCAGGTATATCCATAACTCAATAAAATTACTTATTTGAATGGTAAAGCCCAGCTTACATATTTTATTTGCTGAATTACCTTTATTTCTGTTTTGCTATCAAGTAAATGCTGAATCTCACTACAGAAACCAAATCAAATATTATATAAACTAAGAATAATTTTCCAACATCCCCACATAAATTAATCTTGTTTATACTACTTCCATACACTTTGTAATTGCATTTTTCTTCATTTTATTGGACATTAACTTTTATTTCTGTTAATAGTATAAATGCACATAGTTGAGAAATCAAATAAAACTAAATGACTTTTTAAAATTCTTTATTGTTAAAAGTATTTCACACGTCTCCTTTTTCCCCCATTGACCTCTCCTGAGCAATCCCCACCCCCCAGCATATGCCTTCTTCCCTCTCCCCCACTCCTCCCGAGGCTGTGTCCATTGGTTATGCTCATATGCATGCATACAAGACCGTTGGTTGATTTCTTACCCCCTCATTCCCCACCTTCCCTCATAGGTTGGACTTTGAGTGAGATCATGTGATATTTCTCTTTCCTAAATTACTTTTAATGAAAACTAAGAGCATAGTCATATTTTCAAACAACCTAGACCTTCTTCCCAGAGACAACCATTTACAAACATTCATTTTATTCTAGGCACTTAAAAATAATATTTTAAAAATATAGTCTTAAAGTTTTATTTCCTAACATCAAATTTAGACATCACCCATTTATTTATTGTTATCATAGGTGATGGTTTAGCTCTCTTATGTCAAGCACCTTTCCCCATCACACATTAACCCAATTTAGTTATGTCATAAGTATGACTTAATACACAGTGCTTATTTTATTTGGATATATAAATATGGCTTATTATCAATCCATGAAATGCATTGCATTTATTTTTATATTTATATAAAATAGTGTGTTTTTTCCTGGCATTATAATTACATTTTTTCAATTGTTTAGTTTCTTATGAATCTACTACTTTGTTTTTTCCCCCCTTTTCTAAATATACTAGAAGATTGGTCAAACATGGGAATAGTGACTTCAAGTGATCCTATATATATAATGTAATTGCACTATTATTTTTTTATATTGCTACTTCAGAATAAGTTACCTATTGCAGTTGATGCTTAGATTTGATGGAGTTGTTGTTTTTTTGTGTTTTTTTTTCTTTTCCTGCAGTGATGGAGTGATGCTCTGGAGCAAATGCCTACCCTCCAGAAATTTCATATTACATTTTTGTTGGGTTACTTCTTATTGTGTTGAAGATCACATTTCAATCACTTCCTAACTGCTTAAGAATTTAAAAATGAAAGACCTCTATCATGTCAGAAAAAAAATGTCATAGACTTCAAAATGGACAAAAAAAATTACTGAGTGTACTTCCGGTGGACTTGTGACTATTATCAGAAAATCCTCAGGGACTGCCTGAACTATAGCAGTGTGATTCTTTGATAATCTCCTTTGGCCAAACTATTTTATGATAGTGTGGGGGTATAAGTCAAGGTGTTGAAACTGATACCCATTCAAAGGAACTTCCTCATAGTAATGCAAATAAGTTTTGTCTAGCAGGTAGAGATACAATTGATTTAGCCTTACAGAAAAAATTGTCCCAAACATTAATTTCCATAGAAATTAACAATTTTCATAACTTTAAATTAATTTTTGTTTTTCTTTTAAATACATATTTAAATTTCCTCCCTTTGAACTTGTTTTAATTGAGTGAAATAACATACTTGACTCATTTAATATATTTATAAAAATAATATATGTATTTCCTTAAAAAATCAACATAAATTTGAAAATGACTTTGTTTTAGTCTTCCACTAAATTAAAAGTTAGACTGTTGCAAATCATTTTCTTTCAGAATTTTGAAGGCATCATTTTACTGATTTCTAGCAGATCAGAAGCCTTATATCTTTCCCATTCACACTTTGTAAATCACCTTTTTTATTCTTTCTCTCTTGAGCTTTCAGTCTTCTCTTTTTGTACAGGATAGAATTTCAGTTTACTGAGTACTCAGTAGTTTCTTTTACCTTGGAAATTCAAGTTTTTGTGGACAATGTTTCTTTGAGGCAGCATGCAGTAGTATTTATATGTATAAGCAATGGTATTAGGCTATTGTTATTTAACAATTTCTGTGATCATATCCTTAATTTGCAAGAATTATTTCTTTTTACCCAATTTCCCTTTTTCATGGTTTAGTTCTTTTATGGTATAAATACACTATCTCCAGTTGTGAGTAGGATGGCAACTGGGTCAAAAAAGAGAGAGGAAAAAAGAGACAGAAAGAAAATGAGAAGAGAAAAAAAAAAAATGAATAGGTACAAAGATTCAGCAACAAGAGAGTTTGCAGTTTGCAAGACGTGTAAAAATGCTCATTTTGACGAGTATCTGGGAATAAAACTGGTAAGAAATGGGGCTGAAGAGATAAGAGTGGTCACATATTCTATGAGTTCTTCCCTCTTATATTACTATCTTCTAATTCTTCTCAGATGGCTTATCATCTACTGTGTCTGTAGCATAAACAAAATTCTCCTTATCTGTTTTTCCTTTCTTAAAGCTTAATATGATGTTTTTTCTTCTTCCCCAAACTCAATTTTTTTCCCTGTTGTATTTATTCTATTCTCTAATTTCTTTTTTATGTTTTTTTCTTTTTGAAAGCAAACTTAAAATATTAAAGCCTTGTTGCATATATGTTATTAAAGTATAAAGTTGTTTATTTTTTTACTGTGAAATTTATTTTTGTAATATCTTCCAAATGTTACCTGGACTTACATGAAAGTTTTCAACTTGATATATTTATCTTATGTCTAAGATCTACTCAACATCATTATAAATTCAAATTTTTTTAGTTATTTTAATGAATCTAACAGAATATAATTTTACAAAAACTGATATCTTTTAACACCTAGTTTTTCACAGTTGCTTTTTTTTGTTTTTTGTTTGTTTAGTTTTGATTTTACAATCAAAAATGGATCTCATCTTAACTTTGATCAAATAATTTTCAGGTCTATTGAGAGTCAGTTTAAAATGTGGTATATTAAAAATAAAATAAAATGTGGTGTATTAATGATCTTGACTGGGAATCAAACCCATGGCCCTTTGATGCTCAGGCTGGTACTCACTGAGCAGCACTGGCCAGGGCTATAAGATTTTTATATATGAGATATTTATGGCTCTGTGAGGTTTTACAGGCTTTTATCTCTGTCTGGATTTTATTTTTCTTCCTTTTTTTTAATTTCACCCAAATTATGAAGTACTCTTCAAATGGCAGTTCCTGTCTGTGATTTTTGTCAAACTCTCTTCAGAATATTTTCCCTTTTTAGTTTGCTGCATGATATAGTCTTCTGAATTATATCTATCTCTCTATATGACTATGTCTATCTAGCTATCTTTCATTGAATTATATTACATTTGCAATTTTTATTTTTCTAGTCTATTTTATTTTAGAAAATGACTCAAACATCCAATGATTCTTCAACTGGAATAATGACAAGCTTTAATTTAAACTTTAAGACCAAGTTCAGTTCATATTTCAAACATAATTATAGTTATTTGACTTTAGTGTGTGGGATAAATTGGAATCAGAAGACAGGAACAGTAGGAAGATCAGTTAGAAATCTAAAAGATAAGCCTAGATAGGAGTTAAGAAAAATTAATCCAAGTGCTGGCAAAGAAAATGGAAAAGGTGAGAGGAATGTCCTAAAGTTAAGGTAAATGACACTGTGACAAACTGATTTTGAGAGGAAATGGGCAGGGAAGAGTGGGAGTTAAGTCAAGAATGTTTTATGCTCAGGTAACCTCATCTACACTAATAAAATAGAAATATGCAAATTGACCATACTTCCACTATGACCAACACTCAATCAGGAGTGGATATGCAAATAATCCAAAAAAGAAGGCAGGCTAATTTGCATACACAGGCACAGAGTAAAGACAGAAGGCTCTGGTCCAAGAGAAGACTTAAGACTGAAGACGACTGAAGACTAAAGACTGAAGATGACTTGGCTTCTCTACTGAAGCCGGAGAAAAGACCTGGGTCCCAGGTGCCAGAGGAATATTGGTGCTGGCAGCCAGGGGAAGGAAGGCTTACTACATAAACGGCCCTCTAGTCTATATTATAATAGGCCTGTGGCCCTAATGCCATAACAAACACAGGACTAGTCATCTGGAGGTGCATTGATGGGTCTCATGGCATGACGGATCTGGGGTCCTGCTTCTTGCAGTGGGTTTGGGGTCTGAAGTCTCACCTCATGCATCAGGTTTGGGGTCTGGGGTCCTGCCTCGCATGGTGGGTCTGGGGTCTTGTACGATTTCAGCTCATGCGGCACGGCCCACAGGCTCTGATCTCAGCAAGGCTGCAGCTAGGCAGGTGGTAGGCGAGTGGGCATGGCAAGGCGCACACAGTGGAGCAGGGCCACACGATTTCACATGCTGGGTTTCTAGTGTATTTATAAATGCTATTCCTTTTGACATGGGAGCTCGGTCTTTTCCTGTACCCTTTTTGCTGCAAACTAATAAATTTCAAATTCATTTTCCCTCCCATCTAAGAGCACCCTGATTAAGTTTAGAAACATCTTCTGACCCTTTGGATTATTTTCCTGCTAGACATATATGCAGTGGTTTAGCATACTTTTCACAGCATTACCAGAGGATTTACATGTAGTGTTACTATGAGATAAGTTAAGTTCAGAGACAGGCACTTTGAGGAACATTTCTTTCAGATCCTGCATTGATAGTTTCCTACTTTATAAGATACAAGTCTTGCCTTGATTTTAGTTATCTATTGTCTTAGTGTGTGATATGCATAACGGAATGGTGAATTAGAAACACTGAGTGATGCACCAAGTTATAAGAGACCCCAGATGTCAGGTTACAAGTCAGAACAAGAAGCACATTTGCAAAGGGAAGGCCAGGGATTTCCGTCTCTACTCTTGATCTTTCATCCACATCAAAAATAGCAACAAAAGGTCTTGTAATGAGAACTGGGACAAGACCTGTGAGGAGGAATTCTTTGGAGATATCTGTGCTGTGACTCCTGTCACCTTGCACTGAGGGACTGTTTGGGGAAGTGCTTACCTCTTTACATCATGTCAAGAGAGCAGATTTGAATATTAGAGTGCTTGATACATTTATCTTGTACTTGGAAAGACAGAGTGAACTTCTGTGTAGCTCATGCCTGAAAAAATCCAGGAAGCAGAAATGGACTGTTGCATTTTGGTAGGGCTTACTCACAGAGGGGATGCTGAAAAGAATGAATGTTTTCCTTTGACCAAAAATGACTCTGTGAGAGAGCAGTGTTCTAGTCCTTTAAAATTCTACTCAAGATGACCATTTGGGGGATGACATCACCCAGGAAGTAAGTAAAACTCTTGTGATGATGTAGACTGTAGAGCATCCAACAAGAAGAAAATTCACCACTCCACAGAAAACACACTGAATTGTTCTGAGTCACAGAACAAAGTCATCAAGGAAATTAATCATAGTCTAGAACAGTTATTGAAAAACTTACACAGATAATTTAGGGCTGAAGAAGTAATAGTTAAAACTTTTTGGTTGCCTAATTTACAGATACATTTTCTAGACATGGGAAAAAGAATGAGAGAATAGGAATAAATTCAAGCACTTCTAAGTTAGTAAGAGATAAAGTTGATTGTCCAAAAAAAATTAAGTAGAAAAAATCACTTTTGAAAAAACAAAGAGTTTATACATGAGCTATCCATTAAGGAATATATACAATTACATTAATTTATTTTAAATAAAATAATGAGAGGGAAAAGGAAGTATCCCAAAATGAATCATTTTAGAACATAAAGCCATTTTACAAATAATGTTAGTAGAGTAAGAACTTTTATTCTCATGCTTTTTATTTTTTTAACTTTTTATTTCTTTATTTATTAAAAGAACATTTTTTAAAATTTCACTGAGCAGTTGCAATAGATGCTTTGAAGTCCTGTTTGACAATTTCATCATCTGGGCCAAGTCATGACTGATTTCTCAGAGAAGCATCAATCAAATATTCTCCTCCTTTTTAGAAAAAGGATTAAAGCTTAAATTATGGGGAGAAAAAAGCACCTAATCTTCCTTCCATGAACAGAAGCTCCTTTTGGGCAAGAGAGAAGTTTTAACATCAGACCACGTTTCACATTTGCACTGTTACATGGGACTGAGCACTTGAATTACTGAACCAAGGCCATGTTACTAGTTAAAGTAAGAGTATGACTTTTGTTATTTAAGAATAAAAGGAAATTACCCTACTTTTTCTCCAGGGCAAGGGAAAAAAGATCCCTGATTGGTAGACCCAAAGGGGCTGTGAGATTTAAAATTTACTTTGTGTGTGTGTTTTTTTTTATAATTCACCCAATGAATACTATGAGTTTATCATATGTGCATGTGTGTATGTATATACACATTCCATTGCAATGACATACCTTAACTTTATTTTACACTAGTAGAGTTTTCACTAGTATCAATTCACAAACTCTATGATCACATTATGTAAAGGGAAGCTCTAGTATCATGGAATTAGCAAATTTTCTTTAATTTAAAATAATGTTTAAAATACTATATTCTTTGCTTTTTATTAAAAGCTAACTTATTATCCTACTGTAACTTGAAGCTTCATTGTATTAGTTCACCTAATATAAGCATTAATTTAAAACATTTATTTCAGATTTTATTAAAAGCTCTTGTCATATTGGTGAAAGAGATCAACAGAACTAAAAATATCTTGAAGATATTAGATTAAATTTAAGTTTTGTAGAAGGTGTAAGCCATTAGAAACTATAAGAAATAAACTTTAAAGGTATAAAAGGAGCAAAAATTATTGGAATACAGTTAAGTATGATTAATTGCAGTAGTATAAATTAAGTTGGAAATTAATGTGAGAGAAGAAATACATGACAGCTTCTCCCACTGTAAAAATTTTTGAGAAAAAGATGTTTGTCAGTAGCAATTGTGTTATGTAATGTCTGTCTTTCAGTTCAAATACTAATTTTGAAGCATTTTCAAGATTACAATGCTTAGTTCTACTTCATATTTTTACTAAAATTATATAGCTGTCACAAAGTCATGGTCTATGAACTTTAGTTATATGTGTTTAAGAGAACATTGTGATTTTCTTGCAGTTAGCAATCATATGATGGCTATTATATATAAGTAACATTAATTTATTCAAGACTTTAAAATTTTTATAGGCTATCTGAGAAGACTTACATGATAGTAATAATTCCAATGCCCACCCAAAGACTTGATTTTTTTATGATCTATCTTAAAGCATTAACTACTATACATATATACATACTTTAATACATGTGTGTGTATACAGAAATATATGTATATGTATATGTATATGTATATGTATATGTATATGTATATGTATATGTATATGTATATGTATATGTATGTATATGTATAAAATCATTATTTCTGGTTATTTTTTTAAATTCCCCAATATAACAAGTCATAGACATTCTAATAACCTTCAATTGTTCATCACTACATATGTTTCTTATAGCCATCTCTTCTTCATTGTAATACCATTATTTTTATAGATTACTGAAAAGGTCTCTTTATTGGTTATCCATGTTTGTTCTCATTCTGAAGGGACTTGCTATTCCTACTCCCTAAACTGATTTGTGCTTTTAATAGATAATCATTGGAATACACGATTTTTGTTTTAAATATTCACTATAGTGAAATCTTTGAAATAAATTTTCAGGGACAATCAGGAATTTAAACAGAGTTTAAATTACATTTCTGCCAAAACCAGTTTGGCTCAGTGGATACAGCATCAGCCTGCGGACTGAAAGGTCCCAGGTTCGACTGTGGTTAAGGGCATGTACCTTGGTTGCGGGCACATCCCCAGTGGGGGGTGTGCAGGAGGCAGCTGATAGATGTTTCTCTCTCATCCATGTTGCCAACTCTCTATCCCTCTTCTTTCCTCTCTGTAAAAATCAATAAAATATATTTAAAATAAATAAATTACATTTCCCCATATAATTCAATTGAGGGCAATTGGATGAATATATGTATTCAGTACTGTTCTCTTCCAATTTATCGGCACGTGCGCGCGTGCGCACACACACGATGGCTATGACAACAATGAGACCATCACCATTGTCTTCTTAGCCTATGGAAAAGCAGGTGTCATTGTACTCTGATTCCAATTTCAAAATATTTTAAATTTTAAAGTAGTGGCTTTAGAAATTAAACAAATAAGATTCCTTATTGTTATTTAAAGTCAAATCATTTTAAATGAAAATTTTGTTGAAATGATTTTGTACATGTTCTTAGAAAAAAACTACATGATTTAAAACAAAAATATAATTTGTACTTAGTATTAATATACGTTTATACAAAATGACATGTTTCTACTGCAAGAGAAGCAAGCATACATGATTTACAAAATAAAATGAGCCATCAAAAGTTATACAATTTTGCTTGAAATTATATAATAATAAAATGAATAAATTAGCAACTCAATTTAAGTAGAAATTAAAATCTATTAAAGAAATTATTCTGACTCATTTAGTTTTGGGGAAATTAAAACTAGTCTTGGAATCATTTTGACAAATTGACACAAGATTTGCTTATCTCCAAAATGTTCCTCTGCTGTTTTTTATAATATTGTTAGAAGTAATCTAATGTGTGTTTTTTTCTAATATTTTCTTTATTGCTGAACCTCCACAGTGCTTTTCTCAATAATACTGACAGTTAGTATAGCATCAACCTTATAATTACATTTTTTCAAGATATACTGGCAAGTGAAAGAATGATTAGATATTTAAACTAATTAAAATATATACTTGCAAGGTTATTAATGGTTATAATTTTGGCATAAGCATTATTGATACATTTAAACATATGGGAAAGATGTAAAACTATTGTGAGTCATAAAATATATTCATATATGCTTTGGAGATGAAAGTATATATACCTATGAATACATAAATAATGTAATGAATTTAGTGTTATATGATCTTAAAATCCATATATATATGAAAGCATATTATGCAAATTGACCAGATGGTGGCATGACCAGTTGACTATAATACACACTAACCACCAGGGGGCAGAAGCCCAGCACAGGAGCTGCTCCCAGCCTACAGGCCCTGATCACCAGATGGGAGCCTGCCGGCCAACTTATTGGTCCCTCCCCTGGCCGACAGGCTCCTATTGCCCAATGGGGTACCAGGAACCAGGGTGGGTGGCAGCAGACACTGGCAGCACTGGGGCCCAATCACCCCCACTGATGGCCCCCACACACAGAGGGCCAGTGGCACCTGCCGTGGGGGGTGGGGCTGACTGCTGAAAGTTTGGCTCTGATTGCAGACCAGGCCTAGGGAACCTACCTAAGCATGAATTTCATGCACCAGGCCTCTATTCTATAATAATCTATAACAAAAGCATAATATGCTAATTACACCAGACAGCAGAAGGACATTCTGGATGTCCTACTGGATAATGTTTTGGATGAAGCCAGGGCTTGGAGGGATGGGCCCCTTGCACAGATTTTATGCATCAGGCCTCTAGTGTACTATAAATAACAGTTAATCTTGTCAAACTATAGTCTAATTCTAGGCCAAATAAATTATTGTATAACTGTCTCAAAAGGAGGAAAAAAAGGTCTGACATATGTTATAAATAATTATTTAAACTTTATCTTAAGTAAAAGCATCACAACAAATATTCTGTTAGTCACAGTTTACTATTTTGTGCTATTTAGTTTACTATCTTTTTGTAGTTTCTAATATGCAGAACACACAGAAGTGAGATAAATTTGAGGACAGAAAACATAATATAGTTAAAAAACATTTTCCACACCATTGAAGAGGAACTGTTGCACTAATGTGAATAATTTGATGAGTGATGATTTCAGTTATCTTTAGACACTGTATGAGTTTTCGCAAAAGTGATATAAGCAGAATTTAAACGTTGATATTCTCTCTTGTGAATATTTTGTCACAGTAAGAAGAATAGGCCTGGCAAGCAAACTATTGCAGAAAAAGGAAAAAGATTAAAAAAGCCAAACTCAATGTGTGTCAGTCTATCTCCAGAGGCATACATTTGATTATCTGAGATTAACACAGCCTTCCAGTTAAATCCAGCCAAATCGGATTACCTTCCATTGACCCCAGACTATGAGACAATAAAGTGTCATTTAACTCATTGAGTTTTTGTGTGGTTTCTTCAGTAGCATTTTATGTATTTATGAATAGCATTATAAACTAGTGGGCTTAGTAGAACATTCCAACAAAGAAAATCAAATATATATCCTTTACAATTAAATATGAAACATTCTCTAGTATACTAGTAGATTATATAAAACAGGTATCAATAAATTTAACAGGGTTAAAATTATATAAAGTATACAACCATAATAAAATAATGTTAGAAATCAATAATAGAAGAAAATTTGGGAAAGTCACAAATATATGGAAATTAGACAACAGTCTTTTAAATAACCAATAAGCCAAGAAAAAAATCACCAAGAAAATTAGAAAATATTGAGATGATTGAAAATGAAGTAAATATACCAAAACATATAAGATGCTACTAAAGCAGTGCTTATTGGAAAAATTACATCTGAAAAGCCTATATTTAAAAGAAGAAAATCAATGTCATTCTTAAGAAAAGTAAGACTATAGTGACAGAGGAAATAAGTGGAAGAGTAAAGGGAGAGGCCATTAAGAGATGGGTGAGGTCATAGATTGGAGGAGATGTAAGAAATTTAAATTTTATTTAAATTGTAAAAGAAGCCCCTATAGTGTTTAAAGTAGACTAAAATATTATGGCAACAATATATGATCAGATCATATTTTGTGAGATATGATCAATTTATATGATTTTAAAACTACTCTGGAGTGTGAGTGGACATAGGAAGAAAAGTTAAAACAAATAAATCAGTAGTGAAGTTATGGTGTTAGCCTAGATGAGAAATGATAGCATTTGGACTAGGTAAATGGCAGAAATCATGAATCTTTAGTATCAGCCTACTTGAAAGAAGGCACTATGAATGTTTAATTTTTATAAGTTTTGTGTCCAATATAGAACATATAAAATAGCTAGTTTCAACAAGTCAATGTTGAATAATTAATGCAAGGGTATAAATCCATGTTCTTATGATTGCCAAATGAAGACCTTTTTTTGCATGATTTTTTTGTGTTCAATGCAATGCAGTCAAAATGCTTTCTGATAACCTTTTTCCTGCATTGAAACATACTTTAATCTGGTTTTGTAAAAATAAGAAATTTTCAGTTTGTAAATAGGAGATCAGGGTATTCATACTCAAAGGCCAGAAGCATCATAGCTGACACTTAAACATTTTGTTTCCTCCTTGCTAGCGTCTATTAAGAATAATTGACCCCCACAGACTTTGAAGTGTAATGATCATCTGAATATTTCCCTTTCATGTTCCCAGGAGATATGATGCATAGAAAATTCAGATTCATACTTACAGAAATAATAATAAAATAGTGTTTTCTGCCCCA
Source organism: Pipistrellus hanaki (assembly GCF_964339955.1). Classification (NCBI taxonomy): domain Eukaryota; kingdom Metazoa; phylum Chordata; class Mammalia; order Chiroptera; family Vespertilionidae; genus Pipistrellus; species Pipistrellus hanaki. Next base: position 116,707,083 of record NC_140505.1, read on the forward strand.
ACATCATGTGTAATGAACATTAACAAAAAGAACAGTAAAATATCTATGGGCAATCTAATTTTAAGAGATAAAAACTTTTTAAAAAGTAGAATATGTATTAAGAATAAGGAAGTTCACTTGAGGTTGCAGTTTTCTTTTTCTTTTTGAGACATAGTGTGATTGGAAAATTCTTTTCTATTTGTTTAGCACATTGTTTTGGCCTTTAAATAAAAGCTGTGAAGGAAACCTCAAGTCAAGTCTGATTTTCCCAGAATAATCAGATACCATTCATTGTCTGAAAAATAATACCCATGTAAAACATCCACAAAACTGACGCTGAAGTAACTATTATTTTTGCTACCTTTTTAAGTGTTTGCTCAGACAAGTGGTATAGGTTATCAGAGCAGAACCCCTGGGAAAGAAAAACTTGGAACAAATAGGCATTTCTTATCTCAAAACTTCTGCAATAGAGACAAACATTCCGATTTTGTTAAGGTACATACCACCAAGTAAATATTGCTACACTGAACTCATGCAGTCAAATTTCAACTGAATTATTTTTGTCCCTCAGCTGGGTAACAGCTCACATTTATATTTTACTGTGTGCCACACTGTAGCATTTAATTCACAATCCTTGATTGTTGAATACTGTTATCTCCATTTCACAGATGTAGATGATGAGGTCAGAGAGGTTCAATATCCTGCACATAACCACACAGTTAGTGAGGTAAGGCCATAATTCCTACGCAGGTCTGTCTGACTGAAAACATTACCTGACAGTATCTTAAAATATTGTTAACTTTGGTTAATGGCTTATCATGTTAGCCCCAGTAGTTGTCCAAAATTCATCTACACTTCTCAACACTCAAACTCGCTCTAGGTTCAGACCAAGATCAAATTGTCTTCTCAACTTCCCTCTGTGTTACCTCAAATTACCTGCCATCTCCAAGCACTCTCTCAATTCCGTTTTCTTATACCCAGCTACTCTGACACTCACCTGTGAAGGCTGTCCCTGAAGTCAGCAATGACTTCTTATGGCTATGGCTAATACCTCTTATCATTTGTCATATTCTGCTTTCATTGGGGTTTTTCCAGAAAAAGATCCTGTAGCAGATTTGAGTTTAAGGATACAACAAGTTCATTTTTTTTGTAAGTGATTCCAGAAAACACTATTAGGGCACAATTGAAGAAAGAGGAGGAGAAGAAGAAGAAAAAGGAGGAAGAAGAGGAGGAGAAAGAGGAAGAGGAGGAGGAGGAGGAAGAGGAGGGGAGCAAATGAAGTTTTGTTATCAGGCAAGTTTCTCCTATAAATAACTTAAAAGTTAAGCACTGGGAAACTGGCGTAGCCACTGAGATGTGCCTCAGGACTATCCTGCTGTAGGCGCCAGGGGGCTAGAGAACTTATCCTCTACATCACAGCAATTGGTTCGGGGCTGCTGGGGTTGGGGGATATTTTCTAACACTATTAGCTTGTAGTGTGAGCAAGGGGCTTCTGTTGACCAGAGCAGTTCTCAGGTAAAGTAATGCAGGTACTTGGAACTGAAATGTGGGCAGCCATGCACCGATCTGATGACTGTGTGGGAATATGGGTTTGGTGCTGACAGTATATATCATATGCTATCTAACAATATTTGGCATGTTTGTATTTTTTTATAAGAACTTTTTGTTTGCCTTTGTACTTCTCTACTCGCTTTATGTTCTTTTCCTATTCCCACCATTTAAACATAAAGATTTCCCAAGAACCTGTCCATAATTCATATCATTTCACCTATTACACTTGGCAATCTCATGGTCTCTATATCAGTGCAGATAATTGCCACATCTATAACTCAGTTCCAATCCCCATTTTCTGTCTCAAGATGCAGTCTTTTAGTTTAAACCATGACTGAGGGCCCTCTCTCTACATTAAGCACCTCAGGGTGTCCAATGATGACCTTATAATCTTCTTTTAAAAACTTCATATTTGAAAAATTACTACTATATTTTTTCAAGTTGAATTGTCAGAAAATAACAAGTCATCTTTAATACATCCATTTTCTTTCCCAAAAATATTTAATTGGTTACCCTGTCCTGTCAATTCTCTCTCCATAATATCTCTTTTCTATCTTTTACATTTCAATTTCTAGCTACCATTTTATTCAGATACTGGCATTTTCTTATCTTTGACTTGTCTACCTCAATAGTCTCCAGAATTTCTTTGTAAAAAATTTCCATGTAAACTACTGCTACTTTGATTTTCTTAAAGCACAATTCTGATCATGTCATTTTCCATTCAAAGTCCAAGAGATTCCTCATTGCTTATAGTACATTGCTGTAACATTAAGAACATGATAGTTACATCAAACAGAACTGGTCTAAATTTTGCCCTATGACTTAACCAAATGTGTGCATGGATCAAACTATTACACTTTATGAGCTTCAATTTCTTCATCTATGAACTATTCATAATGATACTGTGTTACAAAAAAAATCATTTATAACATGACCTGTAAACCACCCAGCACTATGTCAGACATGCTGTGGGCATTCAGTAAACCGACAACCTAACAATTGTTAGACTATTTTCCTTCTTTTTCCAAGATTAAGTAGCCTCGCACTAAAGTCTTCATAATTTACAACCAGAATATAAAAATTACTGTATATGTTAGAAACAAAAAGATTAAAAAATACACATTTTTGTGTGTTTATTTTTTAAATTATGGGAAAGAAATTACTAGACATAGAAACAAATGCAGATATAACAGCAATCAATTAATGGCTTGGAGTACATGCATTTTAAAGGAAAGCTGTATATAAAAAAAAAGTAACAGAAACAAATGAGATTTTAAAAAATATAGTAATATATATATAATATATATAGCAGTTAAAAGTTAAATGGCTTCTATATGAAAGGATCTGATAAATTAATAAGAAAATATAGCCAAAACTGGTTTGGCTTAATGGATATAGCATTGGCTTGGGGACTGAAGGGTCACGGGTTCGATTCCGGTCAGGGGCATGTACCTTGGTTGTGGGCATATCCCCAGTAGGGCGGGTGCAAGAGGCAGCTGATCGATGACTCTCTCTCATTGATGTTTCTAACTCTCTAACTCTCTCCCTTCCTCTCTGTACAAAATCAATAAAATATATTTAACAAAAGAAAATATAAACACCACAAAAGTAAAATTTATGAAGAACATAATTTGATAATTAATAATATAAGATAATATATGATCAATTGATATTAACTATGTAGGTTCAGTAACAAATGAAGTACTAAGAATTAAAATACCATGTTAGTAAGCACTAATTATTTAAATTATTCTGTTCTGTTACAATCTTTCTCATGTAACCTTCACTCATGTTCCTAATTCAGTCTCTGAGTCTGCATAGAAAAGACAATACCTGCAGAAACCAGTTTGGCTCAGTGGATAGAGCATCGGACTGCGGACTGAAAGGTCCAGGGTTTGATTCTGGTCAAGAACACGTACCTTGGTTGCGGGCAAATCTCCAGTTGGGGGTGTGCAAGAAGCAGCTGGTTGATGTTTCTCTCTCATTGACGTTTCTAATTCTCTATCCCTCTCAATACCTCTCTGTGTAAAATCTATAAAATATATATTTTTTTTAAAAAGACAATACCTTATCTCAGGTGTCTCCTTGCTATTAATTGAAGAAATGTATGACTTTTCCCCTATAAACTCTTTACCTAATAATGACCACTTTCTTTAATGAAAACTTGCATTACTTTATTTGAAGTCCAGAATTGCTACAAACTTTCAGAAAATGTTTGACTATAGTACTGAGGTTTGAAAAAAAAATATCCTTGTTATAATATAGGCAGAATACGACAGACATATTTAAATCAGTGGTTCTCAACTGGGGTCAATTTTGTCCCCATAATATTTGGCAATGTCAGGAAATACATTTGATTGTCACAATTAGAGTAAGACCATTTGCTATGAGGGACCTAGAGATGCTGGTAAATATTTTGTAATGTATAGGGATTCCCCCTCCATCCTACAACCCAGTTATTTATTCCAAGATGGCAGTAATGCTGTGGTCGAGTAAACCTGATTTGGATGATGATCTAAGTAATATTGTGTCCAAAGAAAAGAATCACATTTTTATATTTTTAATTCTGGGTAACTTTTTTAGGAAGAGACCTCTCTATACTTATGGGTATTATCAGGCTTTGAAAAAGATTACTCTCAGAATAGCTAAATGGTCATTAAGAAATTTTCCTCAGGAAAAGTTCTGGCCTCAGCTATGATTTCCTGGTGCAAATTTTATTCTCTTCATGAATACATTTGCATTTAGTTAGAGAATCTGTCATTTTCCTTATGATCTTGCATCTGGCATTATTTTCTACTTATGTTTCCAGAGAGCTATGCAGACTTTAAAAGAAAATTGATTTTAATCCAAGGGATCAACAAAGCAACAATTTGTAGTTTATTAGACTTAAATGATAGAGTTCTTACCAAATATTCTTATAAAATTTATCCTACCTGAAATCTACCTGAATTATTTGACTGTGAGGAAAGGATATAATGTAAGATGAAGGAAAATACACATACCCACACCTCTGAGTGCAATCTACACAAAGCATCAGAGTCATAGCACTAGTTTAATATGTCATGGTTCTATTTCCCTAGCTTTAAGCAAGAACTCATAATAATATGGAACACATGTTTTAGTATTTTTTTTCCAAAGAAAACCTAGCAAGAACAAAGCTTTAAACCAATGGTCTCCTTCCTAAATGACCAATGTGAAAAAGCCTCCTGTTGTCTTCATTCTGAAGGAATGGACACTGCGAGTCACAGGAGCAGTGCTTGTGGAAAGCAGGAAGACAGTGGGTCAGAGAAACCCACAGGACACTAATGGTGCCCTGGCTTCTTTTTCACAATGGAGAATGGGCACTTTTTTTCTTTAACACACCAGCTCACCATAAGGCAAGGTAACAATCAACTGGAAAGATACCAGAAGCAATGAGTTTCAAGAAACTCATGATAAAACACGAACTACTTGTGTTCTTTTAGGAACAGAGGGAAGTTTTGATGATGGATAACTTGGAGTTCCAATAATGATGTTGTCAATTATCAGCTGCACTCTGACCTCTTTAAGACCAGCAGAGAAGTAAAGAAAGATACTCCTATGTACTTATGAAACTACAGTACATCCTTAGGTTACATCGGAGATCCTTTCCTACAGCACAAAGTAACATGATTTTCACCATAAGTCAGAACCCACCTACATAAGCACCTACATCACTGCACATACACAGCAGTAATGAAGTGAAACAGTAAAATAAAATTAAGATTTAGTCTTTGCAAAAAAATGTATTCTAAACATTTGCCATCACCATTTGTGTATCCTGATCTGTACTTGTGGTAAATAAATAATAAAAAACATAAAGCACATACGTACATATGTCAAAATGACAGAACTATTTTTTTTTATAAATAAATGGGAGATAGCAACATAACCATGAAACGATGTATGTTGTATCTGATGTAACCCAAGGAAAGCCTGTACTAGAAGCCCAGTGCACAAAATTGCACTGCCCTACCCACCGGCATGCACAGCCCTGCTCACCCACGCATGCCTCCCCTCACTCACCTTGCCCCACATGCCAGCCACCAGCCTTGCTGAAATCGGAGCCTATGAGTCATGCTGCGTGAGCCAAAATCACATAAGACCTCAGACCCACTGAGCGAGGTGGGTCCCTATACCTGCCGTACCGGCAAGACCCATCAATGCACCTCCTGGTGACCAGTTGTTTGGTTGTTATGGCATGATCGCCACAGGCTTTTTTTTTTTTTTGAACATATCAAAATCAATTTTTAATATAAGAGGAAACATTTACAGACCATGCAAATCCTGAAAAAGGACTCCACTTTCTGACAAACATAGAAATGAAAGTTAAGGCTGCAATGAGATACCTTGTACACCTACTAGGTCGATAAACTATTTTGACAAATCAAGTATATATAAGATTAGAAGAAGGGGGACACTCCTGGTAAGAGTAGAATTTGTTTAAACAACTTTTTTTTTGTTGTTGTTATTAATTCACTGTTACTTTTATTTATTTTTTTTTATTAAATTATTATCTGTGTACATATTTTAACATTGCCCCCCCCTCCCATACATACCCTTCCTCCCCAGAGTTTTGTATCATTGGTTGTACTTAGATGCATGTATACAAGTCCTTCAGTTGATCTCTTATCTCCCCCAGATCTCCCCGCTGTAATTTTACAGTCTGCTTGTTGCTTTACTGTCTTTGTCTCACTCATTTATGGATATTAAAAAACATTATAAACTCACAAACCAAAAGATTGATATAAAGCCACAGGCTTTTTATATATATATATATAGATAATCAGATGAATTATCCTATCTAATAAAAGAGTAATATGCAAATTGGCCATCACTCTAACACACATGTGTCAAACACAAGGCCCGCGGGCCAAATCCAGCCCGCCAGGCCTTGCAATGTGGCCCGCACCGCGCTGTCATCACTGCACTCCGCTGTCAGTTTATGACATTGTCAGTTTATGACTGTTCAGTAAACCATTTGGCCCGCGATTTAGGCTGGATTTTAGATTTTGGCCCCTTCTCTGATTGAGTTCGACACCCCTACTCTAACACACAAGATGGCTTCCCCCATGTGCTCAAAGATGGCTGCCCTCATGTGGATACAAGATGGCTGCCACAAGATGGCCAGCAGGGGAGAGCAGTTGGGAGGGACCAGGCCTGTAAGGGAGGGCAGTTGGGGGTGATCAAGCCTCCAGGGGAGGGTAGTTATGGGTGACCAGGCCAGCAGAGGAGAGAAGTTGAGGGGGGACCCAGGCCTTTAGGGAGAGCAGTTGGGGGTGATCAGACCATAGGGGAGGACAATTAGGGGCAACAGGCTGGCAGGGGATCAGTTAGGCATCAATCAGGCTGGCAGGGGAGTGGTTAGGGTGTGATCAGGCTGGCAGGCAGAAGTGGTTAGGGGCAATCATGAAGGCAGGCAGGTGAGTAGTTGGGAGCCAGCAGTCCTGAATTGTGAGAGGGATGTCCAACTGCCCGATTAAGCCCAATCCTACTGGGATCATGCCTAAACAGGCAGTTGGACATCCCTTAAGGGGTCCCAGATTGGAGAGGGTGCAGGCTGGGCTGAGGGACACACACCCCCATGCATGAATTTCATGTACCAGGCCTTTAGTTAAATAAATAAAGTGATTGAAGTTGACATTTGAATTGGGATATTTAAACATTAATAGATTATTTAAGCTTTAAGTATATTTAACATAACTTGCACATGTTGAGGGAAAGCCCCAAAAGTCTAAATTCAGGATCGAATCTGAAGAATTGACACATTGCCTTATTCAAATCTATAAGAGCTTTCATAGGAGAAACTTACATACATAGGCAAAGCGGTTGCTCCAGTGGTGGCCAGGCAGGGAAAAATCCACAGCTCTCCCAGGACAGGATGCCTTTTTAAAGGAGCTAATAGTAAAACCATATGGTGGTCATGTAGAACACTAGAATGAACAATGCCTTTCTAAGTTAACAGATAACATCAGGCAGTGACCCACACTCTATACATTGATTGATCTCCTTCCTGGGGGCATGGCATTTATCTTTCGCAGCACTCTGGTTTCTGGGTAGTCAGCCTAACCTGAGGCTACAGAGAGTTAAACAGTCACAGAGAATTATACAGAGTCCAACATTTCCCAGACACCTTTGCTATTGGAACCGTGTTACATCTAAACTAAGTCCCCCTACAGCATAATACTCAATATAGATAACTGAAAAACTGATGTTTGTTATGGACTGAATTGTGCCCCAATCAAAATGTGTGTGTGTTAAAGCCTAACTTTCAATATCTCATAATGTGACTGTATTTGCAGGTAGGGTATTTAAAGAGGTAATTTTGTTAAAATGAGGTCCTTAGGGGGCTATAATCCAATATGACTAGTGGCCTTAAAAGAAGAAGAGCGTTGGACACACAAATGTCCAGAGAGATGATGGTGTGAAGATACAGGGAGAAAGTAACTATTTATAAGTCAATGAGAGAGGACTCACAATAGGCAACCCTGCAGACACCTTGATCTCAGACTTCTAACCTCCAGAATTATGAAAAAAAATAAATTATGTCATTTAAGTTACCTAGCCCATAGTACTTTGTTGGGGCAGCACCATGTCACTAATACAATATTTCAACAAAATCTCTCTTCCAAATCGTGAATTCTTGAATGTGTCATAGTTTTTATTTCAGAGGCCAAGTTTATAGTTTTAAATTAAGGTATAATTCACCTATAGTAAATTTTATTTTTTCAGTTTATGGTTCTGGGACTTGTGGCAAATGTGTAGTTGTGAGACCTCACACAGTTCTGTCATCCTCCCATAGCCCCTGTGCCTTTTTGGAGTCAACTCAACCCACTCCTCCCCTGCTTCTGCTGACTTCTACAATGTTATCTCCTTCCTAGAGGCCCGGTGTATGAAATTCATGAATGAGGGGGTGTCCCTCAGGCCAGCCTGCACCCTCTCCAATCTGGTATCCCTACAGGGATGTCTGACTGCCAGTTTAGGCCCAATACCAATGGGCCTAAAAGGGAAGTAAAAAATCCCTCTCACAATCCAGGACTGCTGGCTCCCAACTGCTCACCTGCCTGCCTGATCTATGCTTAACTGCTCCCCTGCCAGCCCGATTGCCCAAACTGCCCTCCCCTGCTGGCCTGGTCACCCCCTACTGCCCTCTTTTGCCAACCATCTTGTGGAGGCCATCTTTGACCACATGGGGCAACCATCTTGTATTGGAGTGACAGTCAATTTGCATATTACTCTTTTATTATATAGGATAATTTGCCCTTTCCAGAATGTCATATAAATGGAATCATGTAGTATATAGTCTTTGAAGACTGGGTTATTTTACTTAGCATGATGCATTTGTGATTTGCCCAAATTAAGAGTATCAGTAACCTGCTTTTTTTTTTCTTGCGAAGTACTATTGTCACAGTTGATTTTTTACTCCATTTAAGTGATATCTGGATTATTTACAGTTCATAGTCACTATAAATATTTATATGCCTCAGTTTTTGTAAATATAGATTTACTTTTCACTTGGGTAAATATCTATGACTGAGATTACTGAGTCATATGCTAAGTTTTTGCTAACTTTACAAAAATTTTAGCAAATTGTTTTTATTAATGGCTGTTGCATTTTACATTCATACCAGCAATATTTGAGAATTCCAGGAGGGCTTTTCACCCTCTTCAGCATTTATTATGTCAATTAAAAAAAAATCTTAGCTATTCTAATAGTTATACAGTAGTTTCTCATTGTGTTTAATTTGTATTTATCTAATCACTAATGATGTAGAACTTTTTTTGCAAGTGCTTGTTACCCATTTATCTTATTTGATAAATTTTTTTACATATTTACCCATTTTATTATTAGATTGATATGTCTCAATTGTTATATGTTTTTCATATAGATACTTTATCCATGTGATTTGAAATATTTTTCCCCGTACAATGGCTTGTATTTTTATTCTAAGTCCTTCAAATATTAGAAGTTCTTAATTTTGATAAAATTTATTTCAGCCGAAGCCGGTTTGGCTCAGTGGAAGAGCGTCGGCCTGGGAACTGAAGGGTCCCGGGTTCGATTCCAGTCAAGGGCATGTACATTGGTTGCAGGCACATCCCCAGTGGGGGGTGTGCAGGAGGCAGCTGGTCAATGTTTCTCTCTCATCAACGTTTCTAACTCTCAATCCCTCTCAATTCCTCTCTGTGTAAAATCAATAAAATATATTTTTAAAAAAATAAATAAATAAATTTATTTCATTATCACTTCTTTTATGGACCCTGCTTTAGTTGCTTTATCGAAGAAATGTTTGCCCAACTCAAGGTCACAATAATATCCTATAATTTCTTCTACTTTTATGGTTTTAGCTTTTCATTTCTATCTGCCGTCTATTTTTATTTAATATTTGTATAAAGTTCAAAGTATGATAAAGGTTCCTTTTTTGCACATGGTTGTCTGATTTTATATCTATTAATGATTTAAAAACTTTCAGGAAACTAGAAATAGAAAGGAACTAACTCAATCTAAAAAAAAAATAGCATCTACAAAAATATATAAAACCAACATCTTACTTTACAATTAAAGACTAAAAGCTTTCTTCCAAGATCAAGAACAAGATACCATTTTTATACAAGATCATACTAAAGATCCTAGCCAGTTAAATAAGGTGAGAAAAAGAAAATAAAAATATAAAAAATAATGACAGGAAAGAAAAAAAATGATTCATATTTTCCAATGGTGTGATTATTTATACAGAAAATCCCAATGAATCTATGAAATGCTATTAGATCTAATTAGTGATCATTTGAAATTATATTAGAGTCTGGATACAACACAATCTCCCCTTTGATAACGGGTTCTGTATATGAACCTTGGCTCAACTCTGGAAACCAGGCAAGGGATTGATACTTTTTAATTGGGATAGTTGCCTTCTGCCTTCTGAGCATCCAGGATGATTTCTTTGGGTTTATACATTAAATTCCATATTTGTTAAACTCACTGCTCTTGTTACCATTGTGTTCTGTTTACTACCTAACAGAACAGTAGATTAGACCCTTTTGATTTACTACTTGCTGATGATAATGTAATTGCATCCACTTTGCTTCTGACAGTTAAAAGCTGTCCCTGATTCTATTAATTTAGGTTCCTATCATTTTCCTTGTTATCAAGGAACCTAATACAACCATCAGTCCTGGCTTCAACAGAACCCCACCCAGTGATGAAGGTAATCCCCTTGCCAATGCATTCCTTATTATTGCTTTGGTTAAGGGGTCTCCTACCATTTCTCCCCTGGAAAATGGGTGGCTCCTGTGGGTTCTGGCCTCCTACCATGCTCACTTCTGTGATCATTTTCACTCTACCTTTCACTATCTGCTCTAGAAGTTCTGTTAAGTAGAACTTAATGAATGTGAGCCATTAACTTTCCTTTTTTTTTTTTTCCTAAGAGTCACATGAGGTATTGCAACAGCCAAGGGCAATCCATTCTACATGCATCTTATCCCAGTTTGTCATCAGTAAAAAAAATTAGCAATTGCACCAGGATAGCATGCTAGGAGCTGTCAGTTATCTATCATCAGCGATGGTGTCCTCATTTCCAGCTGGTGCTCTCTCTTCAAAATTCCATTTTTGTGCCTGCCTTTTAGGAGCATTTCGGGTACAAGTTATCTTAGGTGGGGTTTCCAAGAACTCAGGTTCTGAGATGGCTACTCTTGTGCAGAAGGTTTGTGAATAGTTCTGTCAGAAGCACTCTGCAAAGTGAGGGGAATGGATTAAGTAGAGGAAAAAGTTGAAGCACAATGTAGTTACATCAGAGGCCTCCTATCATACCATATCATGAGGAGCTCTGAGCTGAGGTGACACTGCAATAAATATATATTGACTTCAGAGAGGAATGGAGAGGAAGATAGAAATTGATTTCAGAAAGAAAGGAAGGGGGAGAGAGAGATAAAAACATCATTGAGAGAGAATCATTGATCATCTATCTCCTGCACACCCCACACTGGGGACGCAGCCCTCAACTCAAGCATATGCCCTGACTAGGAACTGAACCCTGACCTCCTGGTTCATAGGTTGACACTCAACCACTGATCTATGCTGCCTAGGCCAGTGATGTTTTGAATTAAGGAAAGGATTCCAAGCCCTTGTATTACAGCATCAGCAAGTTATTGGACATAGGTTATCTCCAAGAGGGGGAATAAGCTTAGATAAGGCAGCTCTTTTTACTGAAGTTCTGAAAAGGGTACAACTTTTGAGCCATGTGCACAAACACTGTTCCAATGAGACTATCAGTTCCTGTGAAATGAGCAATGATGTGGGCAGCTCATCAGAACATCCATCTGCTATATTGCTTAAATGTAAAATGAGGCAAGCAGTCATCTCAGAATCCCTAAAGCTTGCAGGGAAATAGAATACAGTTGTATCTTTTAATATACTTGATGCAAATGTGGCCATTCATCATTTGCTTACTAATTTCTATGCCAGATACTACAAATGTTTTTGCTTTGATTTGATAATTAGATTTAGTGTAGTGATTCATGTTCACAAAATTGAAAGTAATTAAGATGAGTCATTGTTATTTTCTAGAAGAGAACAAAAGTTAATATTACCTCTAGATACAGAAATTATTTAATATTCTAAAACCTTTGCTGCTCAAAAATATCCAAATTTTAATTTTACTAACTATGAATATAAATGTTACAACCCTTTTATAAACATTGGTTTAAACATTACAGCATAATACAAATCTAACAAGGCAAAGGCTTCTTTTAAGGTTAGAGAGATTTGATTTTGATCTTAAAGGATGATTTAACCAAAGGTCCCAAATGATTACATACCTTTTGAAATGTTGCACAGCTAATTAATAATGAATCAAATTTTTGACTCTATAAGAATAAAATACATATATTTCAAAAGCATCTTCCCTAAAGTGTTATTGAATTGATCATTAGTTGACTAACAAGTATTCAGATTTGTTTTGTGTGGACACCCCTGAATAATAGTCAAGGGAAATTTAGTAAGTATATTTCTATTAACATAAACCCCGCAAAAAATCATTTCATACTTGCATAAGTAGCTCATTGTTTTCCAGGAAAAGCATTCTGACTATTTTAGGGCAAAATGCAGTTTGCTTTCCATTTTCTATGTCTCAGCATTTTGGGTTTTAAAGATTTATTAATATCCTGCTTTGAGGAAGAAGCCTCCCAACTGCTAGCAAATGTCCAATGTATATATCTTGTGAGATATAGGAGAAAAAAATTCTCAAAACATTTATAGCAATATAAATATTCTATATAAATTTATTTTGCTCTTGGTAATATTTTATACCTTTTAAAGAACATAATTGATATAATTCATAGTAACATTTGCTTCCCCATAATTCAATTAAAAAAGTGAACAAACATATCTTTAAAGATTCACCAAAATATTTATTCATATATTTTTTCAAAGACTCTCTATTCATTCAATGAACAGTTATTGAGCATTACTACACATTTTATCTTGTCTTTAATAGTGAGCTCATCCTAAACACCACTACTTATTAGCATTGGAAACTTGACCAAATTACTAACTATCTTGGAGCACATTACATTTATTTTTACGAAATTGAAACAACATATTTACCTTATAGAATTGTGAAGGATAAATGAGAACACACACAAATAACTTAGAACAGTAAAAGCTATTACTTACCAAAGTAAGCACAAAGAGAAAAATTTCAGAAATGTTTGCTGCCACACACCAACAGTTGTACTATGATAAATGCTAGAGTGGGCAAATGTGTTCTATGAAGAGGAAGGTTGTGGTGTCTGCCCTCAGGGAATGTGTGGGGTAAAGGAGTGGTCGGAAAATGAACAGGGACAAGTACTCTGACAGAGATGCCCAGGAAGCATGGAGGGATATGTGATTCTGGATCTGAGGAAATATCTGAGTGAGACACATAAATTTAAGAATTGTTCAGGCTAGTGCCATTTCCAAAATAGTATAGCATACTGAGAACTCAAGATTAGCTCTGTCAATAGCTATTCATTATGAAAAAATCTCTAACCTTTACTTCTAAACTAACCTTTTCCATAAAAGGTTATTGTTTTGTTTGTAAAATTTTGACATTCTATTCTCTATTCTCTGAGATTTTGTGTTTTGGTATTGCTATTGTATCTAAAAATGTTTATTATCTAACTGAATTTTGTCTTGAATATTTAATGGTTCAATTTGTTGGCTGGTTATTATAATTATTAGCTTTTAATACACTTATAATAGTAATTATGAAACTATGGTTCATGGAATCTTATGGTTTCTAGAAAAATTTTCCAAGGATCTATGGAGTCAAAGCTATTTATCTGACACTATTAAGACACTGTTTGTCTTTTTCACTGTATTGACACTTGCACTGATAGTACAAAAGCAACGGTAGACTGGTACCCTAATAGGAACAAGGCATAAAATCACACTCATAGTCATTGGACTCTTCAAAGCCAGGTACCCATAGGGAATCTAGTGTCACTTAATAATATCTCTGATTGAAGTATAATTTAATTTTATTGAAGTTTTACCCTTTTTGCCTTTGTGATAATTTTAAAAAAATATAAATCTATAAAATATATGTTATGTTCACTGGTGATAAGCCTTAAGGAGAAAACTGAAGTAGGAAAGGGATACAGTAGAGGTGGAGAGAAATTAATTAGGCTGTTTGACTGGGTTGCTAGAAAAGCATCACTGAAAAGACAGCAGTTAAGTCCTGAAGAAGGGATGAGAGTGAGCCAAACATATACATTTGTTTCATCTGAGAAACACAGGTACATAAGCTCTGCTGTGAGAGAGTGTAGGCCATGTGCAAGGAACAGCGAGAAGTGTCAGTGTGGGAAGAGGAGAGGAAACCAGGCAGAAAGCCCAAAGTCATAGGAGAAGAGGTCAAAGAAGTCGCACAGGGCTCATCAATCTTATGGAAACTTTGACGTTTAATGAGTTGAAATGCCAATGGGAGATTTCCGTGGAGCTCTAACAGTGATTTAAAAGAATAATTCCAATTTCAGTGGGGAAAACAGACAAGGAAAGAAGTATAGGCACAATGAGAAAAATTGCACAACCCATGGGTCAGGGTGTAAGTGGGAGGGACCTGAGGAGTAGTGTATGGGTACACTTCGAAGCAGACAAGGTGTTCTGTGAGAGGAAGGAATGACAGAGTTTCTATAAACTGAAAAGGGACAATAGGTAGAGCAGGTTGACGGTGGAGGGAGGGGGGCATGTGGGTAAAAGAGATGGGGTGGAAGGAGGATATTTAGGGGGAGGAATACAAAGAAATACAGAAAGAAAAAAACTAGGGACTCAGTTTTCAGCTGTTAAATCTCAGATGCATATTAGACATTCAAGACCAGGTGTAGAATAAGCAATTGGATGCATATATTTGCAGTTTAGGGGAGAGTTATGAGATGGAAATAAAATTTTGGAAATATATATATATATATATATATATATATATATATATATATGCTAGTAGCTATGAGACTAGATGAGATTACATAGGGACTAAATGTAAATTGAAAGTGTGAATATAAGAAGATATCCAAGGATTGAGCCCTGAGGCGTTTCACGAGAAGTAGGGGGATGAGAAGAATACACTATGTAAGATAGAGCTACCAGAAAGTTAAGTGGAAAACCAAGGGAGGGTAGTGCCCTGACAGAAAAGGTGGGGGAAAGTATTTTTTAAGTATTAAAAACTGCTGTAAGTCAAAAAGTATGATGACTAAGAATTAAACCCTAAATTGAGCAATACAAAAGTAGGTGGTGATGCTGGGAATTACAGTTTTGATGGAGCAGTGGGGGTGAAGACCTGAAGTGGGTTCAAAAATAAATGGAAGAAGATAGATTGATGATAATAAGTAGATAAAGATGCTATACAGGAGTTTTACTGTAAAGACCACTAGGAGAATGGAGCAACATTTTGAAAGGGAAATGGGTGTAATAAACATTTTTTTTAAATTTTTGATTGAGAAGAGATATGATAACATTTTTGTAAGTTTATATGCAAGATCAAATATGGAAAAACTCATAAGCAAGGGATTGGTGATGATGATTCACTGTGGAATTTAAGCCTATAAAAAGGAGATGACACAGAATGTGTGGAAATCCCTCCACACCTATCAGGATAGACTACTAGTTAAGGAGAAAGTACAGGAACCAGATCATCTGGTTTGAATTCCAGTTCTGCCATTTAACCTGCAATGTGACTTAGGTAAATTTTTTTAAAAACTTTTTTATTGATTCTTTACAGAGAGGAAGAGAGAGGAATAGAGAGTTAGAAACATCGATGAGAGAGAATCACCGATCAGCTGCCTCCTGCACACCCCCCACCGGGGATGTGCCCGCAACCAAGGTACATGCCCTTGACAGGACTCGAACCCGGGACCTTTCAGTCCGCAGACCGACACTCTACCACTGAGCCAAACCGGTTTCGGCATGACTTAGGTAAATTTTTAACTTCTCTGTGGTTCACTTTCTTCTCCTCTAAAATGGTGCTAATAATTAAACCTTCCTTAGAAAATTGGTATGAGAACTAAATCTATGAACATTTGAAAAGGGCTATATTATGCTCGCTAAATATAAACACACACACACACACACACACACACACACACATATTATACATTCATAAATACAAATGTAAATACATTCCTAGTGATATTCTTTTTTAAAAATTCATTTTGTTTCTTGAGTCCAAAACATACTACTAACCATTTATCTTCCATATCAGCAATTCTTTGGTAACAAAAATGTAAACTAAATTCCTGAACTAGAAAGCAATAGTTAAAATGCAGCCCTGCTACTGACCAGTTTCATGCTTGATTTAATTATAAATCAAACTCTTCAGCTATATGCAAGAGTAAAAACATTTTTACTTATAATGGCTTTTGAGTAAGAAATGAATCTGGTATTTAAAGGACCTTGCCTAGTACCTGTAACCTGGCATATAATCAGTTAACCTGACTACTAACATAGTTAATGTTACATAGATTTTGGCACCTAGACTGTCATAGATATTCTATGGGAAAGAGAGTGAAATCCATTAAGATTAAACTTCGTTCTTATGCCAGCCTCTCCCATTCTTCTTATCTGTATGGAAAGGTAAAACTTCAAATATGTGGTATTGGCCAAAGAATGAAAGGATTTACAAAATAATGAGAACAATACATTTCTTAATCCAAAAATGATCATTATCAAAGATGGATCCCATAACATTTCTGGTTCTGACAAGCAGGTTGCTGTGCCATCAAAAACATTTATTGGTAATGAAACCGCATTACATGTTTGAAGATTTTTGTGTGTTTATGTGGAGCAGTTTATATTTGTTGAAGTCAACCATGTATAGATGACTCATAACATTGAAAGATTAAGATTGAATTGACAAGTACAGATGTGTGGAAAAGATGCATTACAAACAAAAATAAATGCAATGGGCTAAGTGTTTATACTGGAGTCCTAATCTCGCAGGGGTCCTCAAACTTTTTAAAGTGGGGGCCAGATCACGGTCCCTCAGAGAGCTGGAGGGCCAGACTATATGAACTACTAATTCCTACTGTAACACCTCGGCTGCGCTCACTGCCCAAAAAACCTGGCGGGCCGGATCAGACTCCTCTGCGGGCCGCATGTGGCCCACGGGCCGTAGTTTGAAGACCCCTGCTCCAATGTGATGGTATTAGGAGATAAGGAAGGATTAGGTCCTGAGGTGAGTCCTCTAGAACCCTTTAGTGCTCTTATAAAAGAGACTTTAGAGAGATCTCTTTCTTCTTCCACCATGTGAGGATACAAGGGAGGAAAAAAGGATTTTAAATCTAAATCCTGTCGAGGAACCAGGAAGTGGCTCTCATCAGAACACTGCATCTACTGGCTTCTTGATCTTAGACTCTCCCGCCTCCAGAATTATAAGAAATAAGTGCTTGTTACTTAAGCCACCTAATCAATGGTATTTTTGTTGAAGTAGTCAAAAATGGCTAAGACAATTAGGGTACATATAGAGGTTACAAGTAGCAGGAAAATAAGTCCTCAATGAAAAACTATTCAAATATGTTTATACAAATAAATACTGCTAAGAGTCAGCATAGCCGAAAATGTAGGGACCAACTGGGTAGTGTTCTTAAGATATTCTGGTTGCCCACTACCAGAAACAAAAAATTGCTGGTAATTTTTAAGTAAGGTTATCTCATTTGGGAATTGACCATAATATAAAACAACATTTTATAAAACTAATTCAGATTATGGTTCAGTAAACAATAGTGGATAGAATTATGATTCTTGATTGATTTCTATGGGCTTTGATTATATAAAAGAGACCTGTGAACAATATACTAAAAAAAAAAATGAACTCTATCTTCATAAACATTTATATTTATCTTAACCAAAATATTAAAAACACTTTGAAATATGTTATTTTACATATTCAATCTGGATTTTAATACTATCTAGGAGTTAAGAGAGAATGCTATTTGTGTTTAGAGTGCCACATGTTGTGAAAAGATGCCATCTTGTGACATTTATAGTTTTCTACTTTATCTGAACATAAACTGGATATTTCAGAAAAATTATATCAAATGACATTTTTTATATTTGCTTTATGCTTTTTTATAACTTTCTTCACCAATTTTTTAAAGTTATATTCTTAAAATCATAATTTATAATCAAGGCATTGGAAAACCCTAACCCAGGAGAAGAAATTCTAAATTGGCTGGGCCATAACTGAGAAGTAAAAAGAAACTGACTATATAAACATTTTCTAGGAAAACATTTGTCATAATTGTTCTGATTTGATAATAGATATACATTATTAACACACAAAATTGTATTTAAAGCATTGGATACAATGTTAAAGAGAACAATACAAACATTTACTTTCATTGTCATCACTGAACATTTGATGTCTCAGCCATCATTATTTATAGATGATCTATTCAACATATAAAACCAAATATATAAATGATAGGATATTAAAATTAATGAATTATTTAAGTAAACAGATTAGATATAAAGTCATCATACAAAAATCAATGGATTTTTAAAAAAGTGATCTTTATTTTTGAAAGTATTATAGATATCCCTTTTGTTTGTGGGTATTGTTTTTTGTTCCCCATTGACCCCCTTCATTCCATATCCATCCTTCCTAGGCCTTCACCACTTTATCATCTGTGTCCATGGGTTATACATAATACACATATTAGTTCCCCAGTTAATTACTCCCCCTAACCCCTGCCTCCCCACTGAGTTTCATCAGCCTGTTCCATGCTTCTATGTCACTGGCTCTTTTTTATTCATTAGTTTATTTTGTTCACTAGATTCTACATATGAGTGATATTATGTGGTACTTATATTTCTCTGACTTGCTTATTCACTTAGCATAGTACTTTTTAGGTCCATTCATGCTGTTGTAAATGGTAAAAATTCTTTCTTTTTTATAGCTGTGTAGTATTCCATTGTGTAAATGTGCCACCACTTCTTTATCTATTCACTTGCTGATGGGAACTTGAGCTGTTTCCAAATCTTAGCTATTGTAAATTGTGCTGCTCTGAATATAGGGGTGCATATATTCTTTCTGATTGATGTTTCTGGTTTCTTGGGATATATTCCTAGAAGTGGGATCACTGGTTTAAATGGGAGTTCCATTTTTAATTTTTTGAGAAAATTCTATACTGTTTTCCACAGTGGTTACAACAGTCCACGTTGCCACCAGTAGTGTACTTGGATTCCCTTTTCTCTACATCATCACCAACACTTGTTTTTTTTTGTTTTGTTTTGTTTTGTTTTGTTGTTGTTGTTGTTGATGAGCCTGGTACTGGCACAAGAACAGGCATATAGACCAATGAAACAATAGAAAACCAAGAAATCAACTCAAGCAATTTTACTCAATTAATATTTGACAATGGAGGTAAGAGCATACGTGGAATCAAGATAGTCTCTTCAAGAAATGGTGTTGAGAAAATTGGACAGTCATATGCAAAAAAAAAAAAAAACACAAAAATTGAAACTAGACTATCAACTTAGGCAATACACAAGAATAAACTCAAAATGGATAAAATACTGAAATGTAAATCATGAAACCATAAAAATCTTAGGAAAAAAACATAGACAGCAAAATCTCATACTTCTCTCATCTCCCAGGGCAAAGGAAACTAAGGAGAAAATAAACAAATGGGACTATATCAAAGTAAAAAGCTTCTGCACAGCAAAAGAAACCATCAACAAAATGAAAAGAGAGCCCACTACATGGGAGAACATATTTTCTAATGGCACATCTGATAAGGGGTTAATTTCCAAAATATGTTGGGAATTCATAAAACCTAACAAAAGGGAGACAAATAATCCAATTTAAAAAATGGGCAAAGGACCGAACTAGACACTTTTACAAAGTGGGCATACAGAGACATATGAAAAATCAATAGATATTTTAATGAACAGAATAACCCATCTATATATTTATAAAAGCCTAAGCAACAGAATGACTGAATGACTGAACGACAGAGTGACCAATTGACCAATCACTATGATGCACACTGACCACAAGGGGACAGAAGCTCAATGTAGGAACTGCCCCCTGCTGGTCAGTGCACTCCTACAGCAGGAGTGCTGCTCAACTAACCGACCTGTTCCAGGGGCCCACCAACCGGGTGGCAGCCACTGACTCCCTCAGTAGTCCTGCAGGTCCAATCTCCAGGGATCGGGCCAAGCACCAACAGACCAGTGCTTCTGGCACAATTCCAATAGCACTGCCAGCCTCTGGCACCATGGCCGCTTACCCTCCCTAGACGCTCCACAAGTAAGAAATTATATAAAAGCAGCTGCTAGGACTACAACCAGCACGAATATCAGTGGGATGAATACGGATCCTTGGCCAGCAAGGGCATCTCATTGCCGGCCTGGAGGGACAATTGCATCCCCGCCCCCTCACACCCTCCTCCAGATGCAGGGCTCATGGCTGGAAAATGCTGATGTAGCAGCATGAGCCTCTCCCAATCAGCAGTAACTTGAGTGTGAGCCTGTGGCAGGCACAGCAGGGTCAGGATGAGTAGGAGCTGCAGGCAGGAGTGGCAGGCGGTATTGGACTGATGGTTTCTGCCCCATCCCTGCAGGCCATGCTGAGGGACCCCACCCATGCACAAATTCGTGCACTGGGCCTCTAGTTGGAAAATAAGATCGTATAAAGATCCCAGGGAGGCAAGGACAAAGGATAAGGAAAACAAAGTGCTGGGATGGTGGTGGGGAGGTGTCCTTGCATTTGTTGCCATATAATCTTGATGACTTTAGTTTATTTTCATCTTTATTTTATTTTCAACACCTTGATCATTTTTTCAGATTTTGAGAACCCTGAGTTTATATTCATTTGGGGTTCTTGAAGGCATAGTATTGCTAACCACTACCAAGAAAAAATAGCTTTAGTTTAAACATTTTACTGGTGGTAGTGGAATGTGAGGGGAATGGGACAAGTGTGAAATGAAAAGAATCATCTCTGCTGGAGGCAGGAATTCTTGATTCAAGAGATGTAGAACAAAATTTTGAGACAGATCTCTTTGGAGTAAAAATAGTAGAAAAGGTTAAAGAAATGTTGGGCTCAAAATGGTTAAACAAATATTGATATCAGAATTATATATATATATATATATATATATATATATATATATATATATATATATAAGATTATACATTTGGCTTGAGATTTTCTGTAATAAATTTGGGTTACGTAGCTCACAATAGAATGGATGCATTCTTGTATTCAACAATTCAATTATTAAAAGTTAGCTGATGCTCAAGAATAGGAATGTCCTCTGCATTTCTTCAATCTTGTTACAGCACATAGTTTATTTCTACCTCTCTGTTCATACTCATTTCTTTGCAGTCACGGATAACCATGATCAAAAGGGAAAATAGTGATACTCATAGTGATTCATATCGATACTTTGGGTCCAGAATTCTAATGACATTGGGACTTCAATATGGCTTTTTGTGAGACTGTCTCCTGAAGGCATGGATGCTGGGGGGGAATGATATGGAGGGAAGAGCACAGGCTCTGGAGTCCAGATGGACTCAGTTAAAATACCAACTCAGCTACTTCCAAATGGTAGGACTTTGGGAAAGTTACTAAAACTATCTCTGACTCAGTTTTCTAATCTGTACAATGAAGATGACAACATTACATCTTCATAGCTTGTTGTGATGATTAAATAAAGCAACACATAGAGTTCTTGAAGCAATGTTTAACAGTTAATAAATTCAAGCTATTTTTTGTTTACTATAAAATATTCCGATGGACTTAATAGCCAGATCCCAACATCCCAACAGTGTTAACTCCACATGAAATTTTGTTTCAAGTTCAAATATATAGCAATAATTAGAATTATATATATGAAATAGAATTTATATATATAAATTATATATATATATATTAAATATATATATAAATTAAATATATATAAATCAAACATATATATATATAATGTTATTTGAAAGTTATTGATGAGCCAAAACCGGTTTGGCTCAGTGGATAGAGCGTCGGCCTGTGGACTGAAGGGTCCCAGGTTTGATTCTGGTCAAGGGCATGTTCCTTGGTTGCGGGCACATCCCCAGTAGGGGGTGTGCAAGAGGCAGCTGATCGATGATTCTCTCTCATCAATGTTTCTAACTCTCTATCCCTCTCTTCCTCTCTGTAAAAAATCAATAAAATATATTTTAAAAAAAGAAAGTTATTGATGAGAAAACACTGGAAATCATGGTGATATCCAGAATTAGAGGGCTTGACCACAAGATAATCTTACTTGATTAAAAATTCCCAGGGGGGGGGGGGGATCTGAAAAGGTAAAATTTAAAATAGAATTAAAGTCCAATCCTAAAGTATAAAAGCAAATTATTAAAAAAAAAAAAACAACTTTACAAGTCCAATATTAGAAAGGTGCATCAAAATAAAAATACATGTAGAAAAATATATATGTAAATTTGAATACATGACATAGTGAATGTACCAACAAAACTAACTGATTAGCATAGATATAGTGTTAAGAACAGGGAAGGGAAGGATTCTCCTTAGTCTGTGCTTGTTAGAACACATCTAAAATGATACATACAGTTCTTAAAGAAGGAATACATTTGGAAATCATAGCATATAAGATATTCCCTTAAAAGTTAATTAAGTGCAGCCTTGTAAAAAGAAACTTCAGGGTAAAATTATATTTGCCTAACCTAAAGAACTCTAAATGTAATAAACATTAGACTTATTTCATGTAGAAAACATATTTTATATGTGGCTAATGGATGAAAATTAGAGGAAAATATTTTCTGTCTCAATGTGTTCATTCTTGCCATCTAAAATGCCCCACAGTTTCTAAGCCTGTCTTGTTTAAATTAGAGAGTGCATTAAGAATTTCTGCTTGGATGGTGAGTGCACTTGAGAATAGTATGCTTACAATTTTCTGTTAAGTATCTGAAATGCTTGGGATGAGCTCTGGGTACTTTCATAGCCCCGGGTAGTTTGCTGGGCACCCAGCATCTGTTCTTGATCTCTCTTTTGGTAACAGTGTCTTGAACCACTTTTTTTTTATTGATTAAGATATTACATATGTGTCCATATTCCCCCATTTGCCCCCCATCCTCCCACTCATGCCCTCAATCCCCCTCCTGTCTGTGTCCATTGGTTATACTTATATGCATGCATACAAGTCCTTTAGTTGATCTCTCCCCCTTATCCCCTCCCTTCCCTACCTTCTCTCTGAGGTTTGAGCATCTGATCAATGTTTCTCTGTCTCTGGATCTGTGAATTACCTCTCCCACAGTCTCAATTCACTGTGCTTTTTTTTTTTTTTTTTACGGAATTGACTTGACAACACACTCTATGGGCACTGTAGTTGCCTTAAGGATGTTCATATGTTCCAATTTTATCCAGTGACATTTAGACACAGGATTTTTGCTTGAACACCACTCCATTCCTGCCAAACAAAACACACATGACCACAAATTGTACTTGACTTCGAGAGCTATTGTTTTTGCATTAAATCTGTGATGGAAGCACCAAAAAACAGAGCAGATTTAAGACATATTTTTAGAATGGGTCCTAGTAATGTAATTTGAAAGCTTGCTACTTGTATAACCTTGGGTATTTAACTTGTGTAAGCACAAAATTTTTGCTTTTATATTGATATAATAATAGGTTCACACAAATGTGCAGAGAGATTCCTGGTACCTATCACCCAGCTTTCCCCAAAGGTGACATCTTACATAGTGCTTTATCAAAACTGGGAAGTTTATTGGTCTAGTATAATTAACTAGATTACAGACCTTATTCTAGTTTTATATTTTGCATGCACTCACTTTAGTGCCATTGTATATAAGTCTTTTGTGCCATTGCATATGTCTATGACATTTTTTTCATATGTATAGAACCACCATTAATATCAAGATAAAGCATTATTATTATATCCTTACAAAGTATCTCTCTTGTGGTCACAAACCTCTTTCATTTCCTTAACCCCAGCAACTAGTTACTCAATCTTTTTCTCTAGAATTTTGCCATTTTGAGGATACTGTAAAAATGGAATTATACAATGTGGAACTTTTTGAGATTGGTTCCCCTTTCTATTAAAGCCAGTTTAGGTTTTATATCACCTTAATCTGTGATCCAATGGACACAATCACAAAAAATACAGAGTTTTGTCTTAACCTCAGTTGTGTTTGTTATTCGCTATAATTGAGATTTCCATTCTGTCTCTTTAATTAGCTTCAGTCTGCCATAGAGAATGAAATCTCACCTCAAAACCCAGCTGTGTGTCTGAGATCCTTATGGTTTCCTTGATTCTTGCCTTCTACCTCCTCCTCAGGTGCTATGGCTCCCAAATATCCAACCAATGTGCAGAGTACTTCTAGAAAGTGGCTGCTAACTGTAACCTCAGCACCATCATGTTTCAAACCTATTTTAGCAGTGATCAGGAAAATAGAATCTTGGAATAGACTGCTTTTACAGGAAACACAAAAACACTTAATAGAATAGCTCTATACCTATCAAAGAAAATGAATTCACACATAAAAACTTTACCAAAAGGAAAAGTTCAGGGTCATATGCCATTCATGGTAAATACTATTAAACAGGTAAGTAAGATATAAGAAGAGGTAATATTTTCCAACTTGTCTGTGACACCAGCAAACTTGATTAATTCTGACAAGGACATTATATAAAATACCATTACAGACTCATATTCCTTGTGAATACAGATGCAAAAATATCTAACTAAATATCAGGAAACTTAATACAACCATTTCTATATACAAACATAAGAGCATATCATGAGATATGTTCCATCAATATTAAGTTGGTTTAATACCTGAAAGTCAATCAAATTAACTGTCTACATGAACATAACCAAGTTAAAATACATGAGCATCTCCAATACATACAGAAGCATTAGAAAATATTGAACTGCCATTCATGACAAATATATCCATCATACAAGAAAGAGAAAGATTTTATAAAAGCCAAATATGAAAAGCCTACAGCTAATTCATTTAATATTAAAAAATGAAATATATCGCTGAAACCGGTTTGGCTCAGTGGATAGAGCGTCGGCCTGCGGACTGAAAAGTACCAGGTTCAATTCCCGTCAGGGGCATGTGCATTGGTTGCAGGCACAGCCCCAGTAGGGGGTGTGCAGGAGGCAGCTGATCAATGTTTCTCTCTCATCAATGTTTCTAGCTTACTATCTCTCTCCCTTCCTCCCTGTAAAAAAATCAATAAAATATATTTTTTTTAAATGAAATATATCTATTTTAAAATTGAGAGACATGCTAAATACATTCACTTTTGTTCTATTTAACATTGAACTAGAAACTTATCAATGTAAGGTAAGAAAAAGGAAAAAGATATTTTGACTGTAACAAAAGAAGGAAAATCGTCTTTTTTACAGATGGCATTATGTTTATATAGAAAACACCAAGGAATCTTCAAAGAAAACCCACTAGATCTAAACAGTAAATTTAGCAAGATAAATATACAAATTTAATGTGTTTCTTTGTATTAGCAACAGAAAAGTAGAAAAATCAAAATTTAAAAATACCATTCAAGACATAAAATATATAATGAAATACATGCACATCTTTATACTATAAAACATTGTTTAGAAGAAAAGAGAAGACTTAAGTAAATGGTGAGATATATAATGTTCATGTATATGGTTTGGCAAAAGTAAGTTTACAGTTGTTTATGGAAAATAATACAATTAATAAATAATAATGCAAGAATAAACTGTGTTTCACATACTCAAAACTGTAAACCTATTGTCCCCACCTGTTTTAGAAGACAAGTTATTAAGCAATCAGTTCTTCACAATGTGTTTATAGAATTCATGCAATTTTTATCAAAATATACTTAATATTTTGATAAAAATTAAAGCACAGCTTTAGAATTCATAGGAAAATACAAGATCTTAGAAGAGCCAAAACAATCTGAAAAAGAACAAAGTTAGTTGATGTTCACTTCTTGATTTCAACTTACCTTAAAGCAACAGTAGTCAAGACTGTATGGTATTAAAATAAAGGTAGATATTTTTTTGCAATGAAACATAATAAAGTCTAAAAATATAGTGATAACATATATAATTAATTTTAATGAATGTGACAATTTAATTAAACAGAAAAAAGAAAATGTCCTAAACAACTGGATATCCCTATGGAAAAACAAAAGCAAAACCTTGGATTTTCCCCACCTTACAAATATATTTAACTCAAAAGGATTATAGACCTAAATGTTAAAGCTAAAACTTATATCTTGAAAATGTTGGGTAGGCAAAGATTTCTTTACATAAGAACAGGAAGCATGAATCACATAAAAATATTTATAAACTAAGGCCCAATGTATGAAGATTCATGCAAGAATGGGCCTTCATTCTCTTGGTTTCAGGCACCACCTTTGCTCCTGCCAGAGCCACCTTTCAGCCTTCCCATGCTGCCCAGAGGCCCAAAGTGGCTGGGTAAAGCAGAAGACATATGTTGTAGCCATGGCGATGATGCAAGCTTCCCATCCCTCCCCAGGCTGCTTGGTGCCTGCATATGCAAATTAACCCACCATCTTTTTTGATTAATTTGCATACTCACTTCTGATTGGCTGGTGGGCATCACAAAGGCATGTTCAATTTGTATCTTACTCTTTTATTAATATAGATTGTGCTTTTACCAATATAAATTTTTCTTCTCATTAAAAAAAATGGTTAAATAAATGAAAAGGCAAGCCACAAACTGGAAGAAAATATTGTAATACACATATATCTGATCAAAGACATATCTGGTACATATAAGAATATATGACTATAAAGATATATATGCAATAAATAATACAGAAAATACTCCTAAAACTCAATACTAAATAAACAATGCAAACATGGACAAAGATTTAAACAAAAAACAAACATGCACATTGCTAATAAGCACTAGAAAAAGTGTCAATCTTCTGGATCATTGAGAAAATTCTAATCAAAACTGTCATGAGAATTGCTAAGATTAAGGTATTTGTAAGGGTATGGAAAAATCTGAATTCTCAGTTAATATTGGGAGAATAAACTGGGAACCAATTTTTAAAAAGTCATCTACTTCCTTATAAAGTTAAAATATTCTTGCAATTGTATTTCTAGAAATTTACCCCAAAGAAACAAAATCTTATACTCATAAAAAGACTAGTAGCCAGAACCGGTTTGACTCAGTGGATAGAGTGTCGGCCTGCAGACTGAGGGGTCCCAGGTTCGATTCCAGTCAAGGGCATGTACCTTGATTGTGGGCACATCCCCAGTAGGGGATATGCAGGTGGCAGCTGATCGATGTTTCTCTCTCATCGATGGTTCATTCTCTATCCCTCTCTCTTCCTTTCTGTGAAAAATCAATAATATATATATATATATATATATATATATATATATATATCTTTATAACACTTGTACAAGAATTCTCATAGCAGCTTTATTCATAATAAAAATAACAAAACAAAACTGAAGACATTCCAAATACTCATCAACTGGAAAATGTATCTATAATAATAAAAGCCTAATATGCTAATTAGACTGGACGTCCTTCTGGACGAAGCCAGGGCTGCAACCCTGAGATTGAGGAAGCCATTGTGGCTGTGAGGGAGGAATCCAGGCTGCCACCCTTGGCTGTGAAGGCCTATTTTTGCACTAATTTCATGCATGGGGCCTCTAGTATACTTATATATCCAATGGGGGACAACTGAATAATAATAATGACTGAACTGGTGATATATGCAACAATATGAATAAATCACACAAACATAATCTACATTAATAAAATAGAAAGATGCAAATTGACCATACCTTTTGCGACACCCACCAGCCAATCAGGAGTGGGTATGCAAATTAACCTAACAAAGATGGCAGGTTAATCTGCATATGCAGGTGCCCAGTGGCCAGGGAAGACAGGATGCTTGCATCATTGCCATGGAGACGTTGCTGGTGTTCTACGCTGCCCCAGCAGCTCTGGGCCTCTGGGCAGTGTGGGAAGGCAGAAAGGCGGCTCTGGCCAGAGCAAAGGCAGTGCCAGCAGCCAGGGGAAGGAAGGCCCATTCTTTCATGAACCTTCATGCATCGGGCCTCTAGTTTTGAATAAAAAAAACCCAATCACAGTCCTAGCCAATTGGCTCAGTAGATAGACCGTTGGCCTGCAGATCAAAGGGTCCCGGGTTAAATTCAGGTCGAGGGCATGTTCCTTGATTTCAGAGTCCTCTCCCACCTGGGCCCTGTTCAGGGCTGGTGCAGGACACAGCCAATTGATGTGTTTCTCACTGTCTTTTTCTCAACATGGATGTTTCTCTCTGTCTTTCCTGTCTTCCACGCTCTCTAAAAATCCATGGATAAAATATCCTCTGGCACTGATTAACAAAAAACAAACAACAACAACAACAAAAAACAGCAACAAAATAAACTTAGTCACAGAAGAGCACATTCTCCATAACTGCATGGCTATACTCTTCAAAAATAAGCAAGACCCTTCTGTGGTAAGAACAAACAAACAATCAAATATGGCAGTCTCGGGTGAAGGTAGAGAAGCCTGATTGGAAACAAGCACAAGGAAAGTTTTTATATCTTGATTAGGTTATATGCATTTATCAAAACTAATTTAATCTGAGATATATGCTTATTACTGTTATTTAATTTATATCTGAATCTAAAATTTAAATTGAACAAATTTTTTCTTAAATATTGAAAACTTTCCAAATTAGCCAATATTCAATAAATATCTTCAGATACACTTGTGATTTGACTTATTGCCTGTCCATTATGAATGTGGTTCTTCCTCCCATCAAAATCAGTTTCCCAAGGCATTGTACCTTTGAATTCCAATCTTTGCTTTTTTCTATTTGGCCAGCTGTTGAGGTCTCACAATGACTCAACAATAGTCTTCTTTACATTATTTAAATAAGGACTCATTTGTAATAACTAAAAATATGGAAATTCATTTGCCAATGTGAAGAGCTCCTGACCACACTGTATATTCAAAAACATTTAGATGGCCATTTATTCACTGACTGTTTTGTAATAGCTGTCATTTATTACTGAACTAGGCATTTAATTGTATGGCTCTAACAAGTTGTGAATTAATAGCTTGCAGCTGAATTTTTAAAAAATTCATCTTCTTTTCCTGGTATTTCTTAGCTGCTATAATGACTGTACTTATGTATGACATGAGAATAAAACCATAGGACAGGATTTCAATCATGGTCATTTTTTTCAGTCAGCAATTCCTTTAAATAGACTAATTTATTGGTAATTCACATCACTTTCTGAGACAAGAAAAATGAATGTCTCATATGTTTTTATTACATACTGGCATAATGCATTATTTATATATTTTGTATAAAATAAAATTTATTGACAAAAATGTATCAATGTCTATAATGCAAACTCTTCACTTTAGGTTATATATTATAAGGACAGTTACTTTTGATGAAATTAATCAGAATATTTTAATTTAAAAATGCAAATATCATTGAAAAACAAAATTATTAAAATTTACAATATAATATGCAGGCCCCATTTTAAAATTAAGAATTATATTATATTTCTTTGGCTATATACATACTATATACATATAATCTATACCTGGCTTGAAATCAAATAAATCATTAAAATATAAATTTTTATTAACACTAATAAAACTAATAACACTATTAACACTAAGCTATTGTTAAAATAATCAATTGATAAGTTCTGTAATAAAAAATGCATTTCTAACCTATTTAAATAATAAAAGCTGTCAAATTAACAAATCAGTAAGCAAAAACTTTGTTTCCATGTCTACCAATTTATTACTAAATATTATTAATTCAAAATTTTGGTTTCAATCGCAACAATTCAGATATATACAATTTTTCACTGAATTTTGCTTTTTTACATTGATACTTTGTATACTATCAAATGTTTTCTTATAAGAATTAAAGTAAATACCAGCTAAAGAATTCTGTTTGCCAAATTCTGAGTAAAAGATAAAAGTGTTACTTAGAAACATGTAATTTTATAAACTTTAATGTAATTTATACTTTACATTAAATGGAAATAATGCCATCTTATATTCATTTTAAGTCTAGTTGTTTATCAGTATTGCTAGTACATTGTGATTCAGCATTCAGTGTTTCCCAAAGTGTAGTACGGGTACCCCCACGGGTATGGGAATAGTTTGGTGGGGATATGCACTGCACCATGCTTTAGCTCCGCCTAATTCTATGTTCTCATGAGTACGAGGGGTACTCAGCGTTACGAAAATTATAGAAGGGGTACACATATGTCAAAAGTTTGGGAAACACTGGTTTAGGGGAATATTTGTAAATTTTTTAATTTTAGACATTTTTATTTAATAAATAACTTCAGTAAATAGCATTATGAAAAGTGAACTGTTAAAATTAAAAGGTTCTTAAAGTAAAAATGTTACTAGTATAAAACAAAATGAGCAACTCAAACAGTGTGGAGTAAGTATACAGTGGTCTGTCATGTAGCACTAACTGGCATAGTGATAGCTGTTGCATAAGCCACAATACAACTTCCCATGCTCATGAAAAAGGCAAATTTACAGCTAAAATATTAAAATTCTGATTTTAAAAAGTCTTACCATTGGGTGGTGGGCACATGGTGTAATATACAGATTTTATAACATAAAAACCCACACCTGAAATCTATATGTTTATGTTGACCAATGTCATCTCAATAATTTAATTTAAAAAAAACCCACAAAATTGTAAATACAGTAAACAATTAGGAGTGGTGATAAAAACTATTAATTCACAGCTAAATCTTAGGGGTAATACATTATAAACAATATTCATAAATTAAATTCATGTTTTAGTTTTTTATCTAATTTATTCTCATGGATAAAAGTGTCTACCATTTCTTAAAATATTTAAGCTTCCATTTTAGGATTTTTTTTGTCAGTGAGGAAATTAAGCATGATTTATTTCCATTAAAATGTGTTTTTTTCTATTTCTTCCTATTAAAAATTATTTTTATTACATAAAGTTTTGACCTAATTTCATAAAATTGAGTCAAGCATTTACCTGTTCAGTCAGTTCAATATTGGTGAGCAAAAGTACCTACTCAAGTTCCTATCTAAATGTAAGGTACAATGTGACAAAGCTACAATCATGGCAAATCTGTGAAAAAAAGTGTACAAAGTCACTGGCTTATATTATTTACTATTTGGGTAAACATTAAACTGTAAGTAGACTTGGTTCATTTTAATTTCAGTAAAGAACATTATTTTTGTTGTGTCCAAGGTAACATTCCGAAGTTGAATTAAAAATAAAGACATTTCATAATATAACTAAGCCACACCTCATTCAATTTCAGACTTCCTTTTGAATAAAAGAGTACTAAGTCAATATTTTTGTAGGTGGAAGTCATAAATTAGATGTAAATACTCTTTCAGTTTATTATAATTTTAACATTCTAACAATTAATAAATTGAACATCCAATATCAGATTTTTAAAAATTTTAACTGGAAAGCCAGGCATTCAATCTTTTTCTCCAGGAAACAAATTAAGAAAACACTGACTTTTTTTTTTAAACTGAGTGAGTTACATTATGATTATGCTGTGGCATGAATCTTGCTGTTTGTGCTCTGCCTGACATTATCATTCAGAAACTACCATTAGCAGAACATATCTCTTCAGCACAGTACAAAAAGCCTTTCACATATAATTAAGTTGATTTTAATGTGGTTTACTAACTAGACTGTGTACAGATATGTAGATTGTAAAATGATTTACTTTTAAAATTATTTGATTTATGATTGTGTGGTTTTCTAGTGTTATGCAAAAGTGTTAGAAAGGCAACATGACCATGTTTCAAATCAGTCATACAGAAAAAATTATATGTCAATGGATAGGAAACAGTGGTTGCAACAAATAAAATTATGAATTGGTTCAAATAAATAGAGCATATTTTGAGTGATGAAAACTCCAAGATTTTAAAATTAAAAATTAAAATATATAGTTATAAAAATATAATGTAAATTATAGAGCATGATGATTTTTGTTAACAATGGATTGATTTTCATATATTTTTTATGACAGGAAATATATCGGTGACTATCTGTTGAAATGATTATGAATTACTACCAAGGGATTTAATTAATTTGGCCCAATTCTATACAGTATATTCTACGATAATTAATTGAAGAGTTATTTTTCTCTTCACACCTTGGGAAGTCGGCTTCTCACTAGCCTCCTAATGGAAGACTCAGCAAATGAAGATATCTTTACAAAACAATAAATACAGGTCTATAGTAGGGATGTGCATGTACTTTGCAAGAGGATTATTATCTTACAGAGATTATAGAGAATAATGAGTCTTGGCTTTGTTTTTCAGCTGCAACTGTAAGTCCATGTTCTCATCCTAGGACTTGTACTTCCTGACCTGCAGGGAATGTGAAGGTATCCTGGCTGTAACACCTGTCCTACACTGCTTGCCATTGCTTGTCTGGCTGGCAGGCAGATGGCCCTTAATTCACCACATGGATACTCAGCAAAAGATGATCTTCCCCTCCTCTACCTAATGGTGCTGCGTTCTTTCCACTCTCCACACTTCCTTTTCTCATTCTTTATTTGATTTGTTGTTTATTGTGGCTACTATGTGCTAAGTAATAGATAAAATAATATAATCGTGAAAAAGAGACTGAGAGACTAAAAGAAAACCCAAAATTACAATCTATACTAATAAAAGGGTAACATGCTAATTAGACCATCTTCTGAATGTCTGACTTCCTTCTGGTCGCCCCAAACAGCCCCCCTCCAGGCCTGGTCACCCCCAATTGCCCTCCCCGGCAGTTCTGATCATCCTTAACTGCCCTCCCCTGCAGTATTGGTTGCCCCCAACTGCCCTCTCTTGCTGGCCTGATAACCCACAACTACCCTCCCCTGAAAGCCATCTTTGACCACATTGGGGCAGCCATTATGTGTGAGGGCATGAGGGTCAATTTGCATATTACCTCTTTATTATATAAAATTGTTGTACTGGAATTTAAGTCTCTAATTTTTGAATCCTGTATATAAGTATTTATTTTCCTAGAAAGTTGTTTAGACATTAACTGATTAATAGGGTGTTCTAAAAAGGTATATACACACTTTAAATAGTTATAAAGAAAGTGTTTATTAAAACACAGTTCATTTTCAAAATTAAGCTATCAGTTGTTAAAGTGTGTATACATTTTTTGGGATGCACTATATTTTCCTTTTTCTGCACCTTTAAAACTTTTTACCTGACTCATAAATTATTATATTATTCAAAGGGAAGGAAGAATAAAATAAAGTAAGTTTCAGAAAAACATGCAGAGTTTGAAACACTTAGCTCATTTATGTATAGCCAATGATGAGACATATTCAGCCAGAGACTTTTATTTTTTTTATTTTTATTTTTTAAATATATTTTATTGATTTTTTTACAGAGAGGAGGGGAGAGAGATGGAGAGCTAGAAACGTCGATGAGAGAGAAACATTGACCAGCTGCCTCTTGCACACCCCCTACCGGGGATGTGCCCGCAACCAATGTACATGCCCTTGACCGGAATCAAACCTGGGACCTTTCAGTCCGCAGACTGACGCTCTACCACTGAGCCAAACGGGCCTCAGCAGCCAGAGACTTTTATATGTTAATTACATTTATCTCTTATTTGTTCAGCTCTCAAAATATTACCAATTTTAAATTAGTCACTCAGTGAGGTCTAGAATCATATTTTGAAACTACTGAGATCTAATTGTAAACTGCTTTTATTCTTTTATCTTTTTTACTAAGTTTTATAGAATGTGAGAGATAATTTATGCAGCTATATATTCTTAAATTAAAACAATTAGCATATTTTAGAGTCTTTTATGTTTATTGCTGAACTTGCACAAACATTTAATTTTCCAACGATGAATTAACTCTTTGATCAATAAAGTGTTTTAAGAGAGAGAATGTAGTTTATATAAATAAAGCACAAACATAAATTTCAACTCAGGGTGAATAAACACAAGCACAAAGGGCAGGACACATGAGCAGGCAAAGAATGTTGGCTGACAGAAGAATTAAATGCATAATACCTGTGGATGGCCTCCAATAGCTGTTCAAAGAAGAGCAGAAGAAAGCCAGACTGAGCTCTTTATCAGTTTTTATCAAGAAGCCTTTGTTTGCAATTGGCAAAGCATTTTCAATTATTCCTTTAGAAAAGATATCAGTAGACACTGAGCACAATCTTATTCTATTCTAGCAGAATTTTATTCTAATAATAGCAAGCTCTTTTACTTCCAAAAGTATTTTTGACTTAAATATACTAAATTAACTTAATATTTTAAGTGATTTATTTTGGGGAAGTTAGGGAAAAATACTTGGGATAAGATCTTAACCAGAGAAAGCAAAATTTAAATGTAAAAGCTATTACTATTTCAAGACAATCTGTTTTTGAATTGTGTTTATATTGTGTATATAAACACAATTCAAAGTTTATATTGTGTATCCAGACACAATAGTTATGGTGCAAAAGTAAAGTTTTTATTTTAATGTCTATTAAATAACAGTGACATTTTTCAGTATTCTAATTATTTTATTCAATTGTCTTTTGATATAATTGAATTATTTAAATCAAAATTATTTAGTATTGCTTTCTACATACTCTAAAACCAACATATTCTGCCCTTTAATGATTTTTGTTTAATACAGTTATAATCTAGAGTAAAGATATATAACACAATTAAATGAACGTCTATGTAATTTTTCAGAGAATAAAGACCTTTACATTTAATGTATTGATAAGCACATTGGCGGGTGGGGGTGGGCGGGGAGGGAAAGGAGTTGGGGAGATTGGAACTGGGGCAATGTCTTAAGGGGCTTCTAAAATTGGTTGCCACTTTGTGTGAGTCCTACTTCATAACTGGATTATCTATGAAAATGAATGTCACACTGACCTTTTAAAAATATATGCAGAAAGGCCCACATTCATGCTATCACTTTGCTTTATCCAATTCAAGTACTACAAACTGTTCAAAATCTGTATATAAATCCATTTTGCATCTAATTAAAAACACACACACATTTGTTGCAGTAAACCACAAACTTAAGCTGTAACTATCTTTTCCACAAGATAAAAGCAAAAATTACCCTGGAAGAGCAATTTCCAGAAACAACATTATCACATCAAAAGTAAATATATAAACCCCTAGAGCACCTGATTACCATCTCCCATCATGAATACATAGGAAATCACCTCCCAGCATATTTTGTGCAATACTCATGTACAAACAAAAAAATAAATGAATCTTTCTAAATTAAATTATTAAGCCTAATTATGGACCGGTTGTTCACTGAGGATGGAAAAATGATAATTAGAGGGATGCATTGAGGTAAATTATGGGAAAGGCAAATAAAAGTTTTATTTATCACTCAGAAAACTTCTTAGGTGTGAGAATTCAGCAAGTAGAAAGGATTTGGCAAGGCTAGTAAAGTGAAAGTGTAATGACTTCAATTTAGACTGATTCCTGTAGTGATTCCCCACCTTCAAGAGTGAAGTGACCGAAACAGAATGATAAATGTACCTCTTTTTGAAACCAGGCTGGTCAGTTTCTTTCAAAATGCAGTGAAAGAGCAGCCCAGGTCACTGAGCAATTAATGTAAGCACTACAGATTCAACTGCTCAGAGCATTGCAGTACTACGAGCTTGCCTTTTAGGCTGTCACCCAAGAAAGCTATATGCCTCAGAAACAAGTTTCTCTGAAAATGAACAGATAATACTCTTCAAACATTTCAATTGTGGTGATCTTAGTGAATTCATTTTAAAAGCAAAAATTAACTTTGGTACCTGTAAAAAGCATTTCTAACAT
Source organism: Pipistrellus hanaki (assembly GCF_964339955.1). Classification (NCBI taxonomy): domain Eukaryota; kingdom Metazoa; phylum Chordata; class Mammalia; order Chiroptera; family Vespertilionidae; genus Pipistrellus; species Pipistrellus hanaki. Next base: position 116,742,969 of record NC_140505.1, read on the forward strand.
CCATGACCTTGATTATCATTGACTTCCCTCATTTAAAAAGCAAACATCTGTCCTAGTTATATGTACAAATGTGTATTTTCAAAAGGATTGACTCAGTTCCAAGAGAGTAAAAATGCAAGAGAAGAAAAATCCGTAAGGCATTAAAGTGCTGATTTCTACAAGAAAATAAATACAGAAGTTTTTATATTTCAACTAAATATTTCAATAATGAAAAGGAAATTGGAAGCACATTATTATCAATTTGACTACTTTATATACACTGAGTGGCCAGATTATTATGACCACCCCATCAGTAATTTGTTGGGCCACCTTTTGCCTTCAATACTGTGGCGATTCTTCTTGGCATTGACTCCACAATATGTTGAAAGGTGATGCGAGGAATCTGACACCATGCCTGATGAATAGCTCTATCAAGTTCTGTGAGGTTTGATGGTTATGGAACCAGCTGCCATGGCTCTTTTAATTTCGTCCCACAATGCTCAATGGAATTGAGATCTGGTGATTGTGGGGGCCACCTAAGCAAGGTAAAGTCTCCCTCATGTTCTTGAAGCAACTCCTGCACAATATGAGCACCGTGGCATGGCATATTGTCTTGTTGGAAGAAGCCATCCCCATTGGGATATGCCCTCAACATGGGGATGAACTTGATCAGCAATAGGATGAATTATACTTAGGTATGATGTGCTATTCAGATGTTGTTCCACACGAATTAAAGGGCCCAAGTCATGTCAGGAAAACATGCCCCAAACCATAACACGGCCCCCACCAGCTTGAAGGTTTGTTCTCCTGCATGTGGGATGCATGCTTTCATGCTGTTTCATTGAAATTCTCACTCTGCCATCTGCATGATGAAACTGGAAACATGATTCATCAGACCACATGACTTTTTTTTCCAATGCTAGACTGTCCAATCCTTGTGTTCCTATGTGAATTGAAGAAGTTTTATCTTGGTTATTGCAGACAGCAAAGATGTTGGAACAGGCCTTCGGCTCCCATATCTCATGTGATGCAGTGTACAGCTAATTTGCCAACAAACGTCAGGTGGTCATAATAATCTGGCCACTCAGTGTAAATGGCCTCTGTATGTCTTAGAAGGCTCCTGGAACAAACAAGTTAAAATAAAAAATTTTGTGGCAACACATGATTAAAAATAAATATGCTAAAAAAAGTGCTACTTTAAATTGTTAAAGGGTAATCTATATTGCTAATAGGTATAGACACATTTTGTTAATATAGCCAATATCTAGATAAGGTGATACCTTCCTGCTTACCTACATAACATACTAACTAGTTTTCCTATTAAAGAGATAGTCACTTTTTGTACGTATAACTAAGAATACAATTGAGGTTACTGATTTTATTTGGATGTTTTACATAGCATGTTACATTGGACTCTATATTTAAGTTAAATTTATGTTTGTTTTATTTTGCTTTTGGTTTTGTGTGCAAATTAGTATTTTATTGATGATTACATATTTGCAAGATAATCTTAGTCAAATTCCATTTATAGTTTTAATCCCCACTTAACCTAATGATTTATTCTCCCTCCTTAGAGGAAATGAAATAAATTGTGAAAGTGGGTTGATCAAGATGGTGACATGGGAGACTCTTGAGCTCCTTCCTCTCTTCCCATGGACATGCCAAATATACAATTATTTCTGAAAGAAATCCAGAAACCAGTTGACTGACTCACACACATTGGGCAAATGAGAACACACCTACATTGAAAATGACAGGAAAGGCTGAGACATATTCTCATCATAATCCCCACCGAAGCAGTGCCATCTAACCTGGAGAGAAATCCCAACTCTCAGCTACTCCCTGAGGAATGAATGGTTTGCAACCCACATTCAGTACCCCAATCTTTTATTCTCCCACCCAAGGAACATAACTCTGAAACACCTAGCTATGAAAGCCAATTAGGCTTGTGTTCATGAAATACACCAGACCAAGCATGTCAAAATTGCGGCCCGTGGGCTGCATTTGGCCCACATCGAAGATGTTTGCAGCCCAGTCAATATAATGGTTCACAAGAAACCTTTCAATTTTTTTTTATTAATTTTTACAATATCTTGTTATACATAATTATTAATAGGAACTACAAAGTCCGTTAATGACTGATTGCTATAATCGTGTTGCATTCAATTCTCTCATATGCCTCACACACAGGCACACCATTTCTCTCCACTAATACTAGCAGCGAATATTTTAGCAGCCGATGGCCACATCATTAGTCTTGGACTGTTTGGTTTGGTTTGTGCAACAGGAAATATTTCGCTTTTGGAGAACAAGAAAAATAGGTTTATTTGCATTACACTCATTAATTTGAGCAATTATTCAGTGTCTGGTAAGTTAATGTTCAAGAAAAAAATAGACAAAAATGCACATTCCCCACTCTTTCCCTGAGGGAGGCCCAACAGCATACTTTGAATCTGCTACCTGAGAATCAGGCTTCGAATTTAGCCCACAATTAGGGGTTGGCTGTGATGCTCCCTGAAGACTAGGAAAACCAACTGGTAGACATCTTTCTCGCTGTCTGTCTAGCATGAACCAGTATCACTCTACAAGGAGCTTGCACATATGTCTCTGCTCTAGTTTTCACACTGCTGCCTAAGAGACAGATCCTAGATCATGTGGCTCTGATAGCCAAAGGTGCTTTTATTCATGAGTCACAGAGGACTGTAGCAAACAAAGCAACAGTTTCATTTAAATTTATCTTTATTGTTAAAAATGTTACAGATGTCCCCTCCCCCATCCCCCACATTTGTCCCCTCCACCCTGCTCTTACTACTTTCCAAGGCCCCCACCACATTGTCTGTGTCCATGGGTTCTGCATGTATGCATGTAAGTTAACACTGAAATAGTGGCACCCTAATCAATGAAATATGACATTTATTCTTCTAAAAATAAAACAAAACAAAACAAAACAAGAATGCTCCCTCTCACCCCCTATTTTCAGCATAAAACCAGACATCCCAACCAGAGCTCTTACAGTATTTTTCGAACCATAAGACGCACTTTTTTTTCCCCCAGAAGTGGGGGGAAAAAGTCCCTGCGTCTTATGGTCCAAATATAGCCTACACATATACTGTAAAAAAAAAGTTTTTTTACTTGTCCGGCTCTATGTGGTCTCTGTGTGCTTGCCCGGCTCTAAAATGGTTCTAAATGCTGCTGTTTACTTTACAGGGTTGATTACATGTGTTTATGACTGTGATGTTGGGTTTTAATGCACATAAAATATTTTAGGACACTATTTGTTTCAGAATCTTTTTTTCTTCATTTCCCTTCTCTAAAAACTGGTGCATCTTATGGTCCGAAAAATACGGCAGTTAAGAAAAATAAAAATAAAAGGCAACCAAATCAGAAAAGAAGTAAAATTCCTCTATTTGCACATGTCATGATAGTAAACACTCCATCAAAACAGTAACAACATCAAAACAATTAGAAGAAAGGAAGAAAGAAAGGAAGGAAGGAAGGAAGGAAGGAAGGAAGGAAGGAAGGAAGGAAGGAAGGAAGGAAGAGAAAGAAAGAAAAGAAAAAAAATTTCAGTAAAGTTGGAGAATAAAAACATCAATATTTAAAATCAGATGGATTTCTATACACTAGCAACAAATTATCAGAAAGAGAAATTAAGCCCTAGCTGGTTTGGCTCAGTGGATAGAGCATAGGCCTACAGACTGAGGAGTCATGGGTTCAATTCTAGTCAAGGGCATAAGCCTGGATTGTGGGCTCAATCCCCAGTAGGGGCCTGCAGGAAGCAGCCGATCAGTGACTCTCATCATTGAAGTTTCTCTCTCTCCCTCTCCCTTCCTCTCTGAAATCAATAAAAATATTGATTAGAAATTAAGAAACAATCCCCTTTATAATAGCATCAGGAAGAATTAAATACTTAGAAATAATTTAATAAAGGAAGCAAAAGAGCTACACAGCAGAAATAATTAGACAGTGATAAAATAAACTGAAAAAGCAAACATATGAAGTTATATACTCTATGCTCATGGATTAGAAGAATTACTATTGTTAAAAGGTCACTACTTCCCAAAGACATATATAGATCCCATTTAATTTGAATTGCATTTTTTACAGAATTAAAACAAGTAATCCGAAAATTCATATATTGTAGAACCACAAAAGACCTAGAATAGCCAAAGCAATCTTAAGAAAAAGAACAAAATTAGAGACATACATTTCCTAGTTCCAAACTTTATTACAAAGCTGTAATAATCAAAACAATATGTATTGGCAAAAGAGAGACATACAGATCAATGGAACAGATTGCAGAGCCTAGACATAAAACCATTTATAGATGATCAATTAATTCTTAACAAAGGAGCCAGGAATATACATTGGGGAAACTATAGTTTCTTCAAAATATGGTTTTGGGAAAATTGAACATCAACGTATAAAAGAATAAAATTTGATCTTTATGTTACATGATACACAAAAATTAACTCAAAATGTATTAAAGATTTGAACATGAGACCTGGAACCATAAAACTCCTAGAAGAAAGCATAGTGGGTAACCCCATTGACATTGGTCTTTTTGAATATGACATCAAAAGCAAAGGAAACAAGCCAAAACAGGTTTGGCTCAGTGGATAGAGCGTTGGTCTGGGGACTGAAAGGTCCCAAGTTCGAATCCAGTCAAGGGCACGTACATTGGTTGCAGGCACATCCCCGGTGGGGGTTGTGCAAGAGGCAGCTGGTCGATAATTCTCTCTCATCGATGTTTTTAGCTTTCTATCCCTCTCCCTTGCTCTCTGTGAAAAATCGATAAAATATATTTTAAAAAAAGCAAACGAAACAAAAACTAAAATAAATAAGTAGGACTATATCAAACTAAAAATCTTCTACATAATAAAAGAAACTGCCAACAAAATGGAAAAAGAATCTATGGAATGGGAGAAAATGTTTGCAAACCACATATTCAGGAAGGGGTTAATATAAAACATATGAAAATAAATCATGCAAATCAATAGCAAAAACTAAACAAATAATCTATAATAGTTGGAAAATGGGCAAAGTGCCTGAATAGATATTTTCCAAAGAAGAGATACAAATGAGCAGCAGGTACATGGAAAGGTGCTCAGCATCACTAACCATCACGGAAATGCCAGTCAAAACCACCATATCATCTCACAATTGTCAGCATAGCTATTATAAAAAAGCTAAAAAGGTTTAGTGGATGGGTGGAAAAGGTGAAAGGGATTAAAGTGCAAATTGCCAATTATAAAAATCATCAGAGGGATGTTAGGTATAGTATAAAGGATTTGTCAATAACATTGTAATAACTCTGTATGATGCCAGATTGATACTAATTGGGGTGATCACTTTGTAATGTATATAAATATTGAAAACTAATGTATTATATGTCAACTATACATGAAAAATAATCTTTTAAAAGTTAAGAAATAACAAATGCTGGTGAGGATGTGGGGTGGGGGAGGAAGAAACCCTTATGCACTGTTGATGGAAATGGAATTTGACACAATCATTAAGAAAAGATTAATAAAAGTTTCTCAAGAAATGAAAAATAAAACTTCTACTACCTCACCCCTATCCGCTCCCCCAGGATGCCCTACGGTAGGAAATTATTATCCCTGCTCATTACTAGTGTGTTTTTTTTTTTTTATAATGTGAAGGTAACACAGGATGTGTATAAATGTCAATAAGATACCATTTGCCTTATAGGGACACATACATATTTTCATTCTAGTTATTCTGATTTAAGCATCCCTTAAATTATGTTTCTGGTGGTTTGCCTACATACTACCTCATGGGAACCACACATGTAATGGAACAACCATATAAATTTTTTGTGGCAAATGTTACTTAACTAGATTACAACATTCTACTTTAAGATTTAAAAACATCCTTAAATTATGGTAGATAATTATTTTAGTTGCCTGAGGTAAAGAATTCTTGCCAGAACTCTGAGACACGTGGTTTGGATGAACTTCTTTTCTTTAGACATTATTAATTCACTGTTTCCATAGAGCAAAAATGTTGTTTTGTTTTGTTTTGTTTTTCATGAATGCTTTTTCTAAAAATACAAAACAAGCGAAACCACCAAAGCAGTATTGGATCTATAGCAAATTTTATTCAATATTGTTTTTTAAATCTTATACTACAGAAATCCTAAAATACTAGATTTATTTTGCTTTTTTGAGTTCACTATAAGTGTTAACATAAAAATTGGGGAGGATATAATTTTCTAAAATAAATGCCTTAAGCTCTAGCTGGTTTTGCTCAGTGGATAGAGCATCAGCCTGTTGACTGAAGGGTCCCAGGTTCAATTCCAGCCAAAGGCACATGCTCAGATTGCAGGCTTATCCCCAGCGTAGGGCATGCGGGAGGCAGCTGATCAGTGATTATTTATCATCATCGATGTTTCTATCTCTCCCTCTTCCTTGCTCTCTGAAATCAAAAAGATATATTTTTTAAAAGTATAAAAATAAATAAATTAAAGGTCTTGGTGTGTTTTTTCTCATGGTTATTTGGTTCTTGCTCTAAACTTAATGTGTTTAATTAATATCAGTAATTTTTTGTTGCTTGCATACAACTATTAATGCATTGTATTTTACTAGAAGTAGAAAAAGAAATCTTTATAAAATATATTTTCACAATTTTAAAATAAACTTTAAGGTACCAACTAAATGGTTTATGATTTTTAAGAATGTAAACCCAAGAACATTGTTATTGTAACATTATTAAATTATTCTAATTTTATAATGATTGTGACAATAAAATATTTGTTTTTTCAGACCAAATTTAGGTAGTTATTACAACCTTCAAATGAAATAACTGCAGTTGTTAGATATAAGAAATATAACATTTTTTGTAAGTTGATTAGTTGCTTTTTATTCTTAACATGCTTACATTTTTATAATTATGATCTCTCTATTTTCTAACAATCAATCAATAAATGGGTTACTAATGACAATATTGGGCAAAAGGTATTATAGTTTATTAAATTGAACTAGTTTTTCTGTGGGCCCTTCTGCTTTTCTGGTTTTAGCACATAAAATTCCACTTACCATTTCTCCATTAGATTTCCCTCTTTTCCTTGGATCATTCCTATATCTTGCTCTGCATAGAGATTCAGTTGTTAGACTTCTTCTGATTCTTAGGTTTAACTTTCCACTGTGCTTTGTTCTCTGAGCTAGGAATTTCATCTTTATTTCCTCATAAGTTTTTCTTTAGTCAGACTCTGCTTTTATTTTCTTCTTAGTCAGTTTGTCATCTTTACAATTTGGCGACAAAAAAATATCAATAATGCTGTTTCTACTGTAGAACTGTGTTACACAGGAAGTTCACAAAGCTGATTTCTGCCCACAGCTTCCTGGAAACTCTGGTAGGAAGACTTATACTTGCTCAGGGACTCAGCATTCCCCCTGTTAAATGGAGGATCTAAAATAGGTTGTCTTTAAATTTTTTGCAACTTTAAATATACTCAATCCATTAATGGTAATAGACTTCAATATATTCCTACTTCTTCAAACTGAATGTAATGGCAGAAGAATGGTTTATTCTTTGGACTATGGCACTGTTACATGAGTCCATTAGAAAGTCCTCTAAATAGGGCTTGAGAACTGCTCCAGCCCCCATATTGACCTATATTTTCCTTCTACTATGCATATATTTGGCTATTATTTTAAAAAAATATTCTTTCTAAACTGTGCCAATGTCACTGGACTCTAGGTGAAAGTTGTCTAAAGTCAGTAAACCCATTGTTTAAAGTGTTTTTGCTTCAAATATGTATGTTGCCATAGACACTTGGGGAGAAGTTTAGCCTTTCTACCTAGATTAAGCAAAAGGAAATGTAGCTAGAGTTCATTAGGAACCACAATTTCTATCACAGTGCAATAATTATAAGCACACAAACACTTCGTCTTTTTGCTGAAATAATCAATTGGTATTTTTCACATCATTTTTTTTAAAAAACAAACTGTGGCAAATCCTTTGATCTATGCCCCAAAGCTGAAGAATGCCAGCTTTAAGTTAAGAAGTATTAAAATGGATAGAGTGAGGAATTCCTCCTTTTGGGGCAGAGGACAACTATCAGAACAGGTAATTTTTAAATATATCTTGAGTACTATACCTTGATTGTTCTCTGACCTTTGGTGTCCATATCTCTACACCAGAACAAGATTGAATAAAACAGTCAAGTTTAGTGAGGTAAAGCATCCCTGTGTATGTAATACCCTACAACACCCCATCAAAATAGCTAAGGAACTGGTTTTCCTCCATCTCACTAATGGTGATAGAAAACAAAAAAATTAAATAAACAAAAATTGTGCCAAAACTAGAGTTTGGTATTGTATCAGCATGCCAGAGAAGACTTTTCTGATAATAAATAGGCTATTAAGATAAGTTATGGAATGTTATAAGTAATTAACATATGCCTCAATAATGTTACAAGAGTAAGACAAGATATATGAATATATATAAAGACAAAATGTATAAAAATTAATAGTTTAATTAATAGTACCAGACAGAATAGGTAACATATAAGATCAATTTATTCTCTCTGAATTCATTTTAGAATATACATGTATTTGAATATCTTTATCTTATTAATATATGTTTTTATATGTGCCTATTTAAATTAATATTACCAAAACTCATGTCTTCTTTCTCTTTTTATTTAAATCTAGAAGCTAACTTACTTTTAAATTTTATTTAAAAAAACTTCTTTTCAGTAAAGATAGTGTTATCATCAAACTAGAGGCCTGGTGCATGAAATTCATTCATGGGGGTGTGGGGGGCGGGGGCGGGGGTCTCTCAGCCCAGCCTGTGCCCTCTCACAGTCCAGGAATCCTCAGGGAATATCCGCCTGCCAGCTTGTGGCTGGATGTCCTTCTGCTGCTGTGCAGCCTGCTGCTTGAGCTTCAGCAGCTGCTGCATGGTCATGGCTGGGCCACCATGGTCTGTCTTGTGAACACTATCAAGTGGGTGAATCAAGTGCAGAGGCAGGCTCAGTTTCCTGTGCTTCCCTGAGTCACTGAGTTGTTCAGACTGCCTTTCTTCTATAGAGAATGGCACCAGGATCAGGCCTAAACTAGAAGTCGGACATTCCCTGAGTGATGTAGCAGCGCACCAAGTGGCAAGTGGGCAGGAAGGAGCCTGAATCAGGGCTGACACCATGCACCTCCCGCTCATCCTGGCCCTCTGTGCCTGCTGCCGCCACTTGGTAGTGCTGCTGCAGAGTCAAGAGATGGTCCTGCCATGGCAGCTGCATGTGCCAGCCATGAGCCCAGCCTCCTACATTAAGCCTCTGTTCCCAGTGGTCAGTGTGCATCATCGTGACCATTGTCCCAGGTGTTCTGCCTTAATGGTCACTTAGGCTTTTATTATATAGACTAGAGGCCTGATGCACGAAAATCATGCAAGAGTAGGCCTTCTTCCCCCGGCTGCAGGCACCAGCTTCCCTCTGGCACCCAGGACCCAGACTTCCCCTCAGCTGCCAGCAGGCATCCAGGACCCGGGCTTCCCTCACAGCCCCAGCTTCTTCCAGAAGGTTGTCCGGAAGGACATCTGGTCTAATTAGCATATTATGCTTTTATTATTATAGATAGGGTTACTTTTCTGATTTTGCTTGGAACTATAGGATGTCTCCAAAAATTGTATACTTACAATGTGAATACTTATAAGGTAGTGTTTATTAAAATACACTTCATTTTTCGAGTTGAGGTATCAGCTGATGAAATGTGTATGCAATTATGGGACACCTTGTATTAAATAAAACTCTCTATACCCCAGTGAATCTGTTATTACTTTAGCTGATTGCCTTACTTCATTAATTACTACTTCTTTTACAGTTTACTAAATGACAATAAAGTCCTCCCTCTCTAAATTGTGAAGAATTGCAGTTTCTGGATTCAAAAATTTGGCAGAATTTCTCCCTTTTCACAATGCTACATTTAATGCAACACAGTACAGGTGTCACACATTTGTTATTGCACTTAGATCTTTAGATTTCTCAATTTCAATGTATAAAACCCAAGTTACTTTCATATATAAAACATGTAACAGAAAATTTTAATTGTTACTTATTTCCCATTGCCTTCTATATAGTTTATCTTAATTGGATGGTGTTACAAAGACTGAAATTTAACTTCAGCATTAAAAATTAGATATAGAATGAGTTAGTCCAAGTTACATCCTGATGCAGTGAATATTCTAATTAAAAATCTGCACCCATGGGTGATGGGTTAGTGTTATATAGGAAATATCTTAATCTAAAAATTATTCAGGTTTTAATCCTAAATTATCAATATATTGATGTAAACCAGATGCATTAATAATTAGAATAAATGATAGCAATAGTTTAATAGCATGATGCATGTTAGAAATCACTTCCCATTGGTGAAATTAAAAGTATTCAAGTTCTGTGGGTTTGCTAGAGACACTTTTTTTCCCTTTTCATGAATAGTCTATAAGCATGTGGGAACAGAGCCCTAGATTTGATTTCCCAAATGATACTATAGTCTGGTTGCCTGATGAAAACTAGGCTAATTCCGAGTGATCTAGAATAGTGTCAAGTGAGCATGCCAGGGAGATAGCCCCCAGAAAGACAGTAATATCCTAAATCTTGCCAGTCTGTATGAAAGCTTTATTTCTCCTTACTAATGAATTATTATCTAGGAAATAGCTTCATATATGAAAGATCTTATCTTTCATTAAAAGCTAGTAGTGATGTCACACAGCAGACTAAAGTCAAATCAACAGAGACTTTGAGGGATCCTAAGGAAGACCTAAGAGATGTTGACTTTTTTATCTTGGGTTGGTTTGCAAGAGTCTCCTTTGTTGATCACCTTGAAAGCATGGGTGCAATTTTAGATGTAGAAACAGGAACATCTGAATTGTTCTGCAAAAAAAGGAGGAAGTATTTGAGACTGGGGGTGTTTGGGAAAAAGAAACAGGGACAAGAGAGCTGGAAGCTATGTGGAACAAAGCAGTGAGTCTCCACTGCTACAAAGGAGGAAGAGAGAGTCCAGCAGACCTGTATGATGAGGAATTTTAGAGCATTTGCTAGGCAAGATGTAAAATAAACTTCCTCTTCCTCTTCTGCTATGAAATCATTAGGAAAATACACATTGCTCACTCATGCTTTTGGAGATGGCCACTTTTTTTTCCTGAAAAGTATTACAAAGGTACTGATTTCTGCTTTTTTTTTTTTTTTTTTTTTTTTTTTTTTGTATCAAGGGGCAATTTTAAAGGCCACACCCAGGGCAGTTTACATTTAGGATCCAAATATATTTAATTGTAAACTCTTAGAGATTAATGTCATTTTCCAACCACACTGTATAAAAGTTGTATATATTTGAACAGATATACATAATACTACACTACATACAAAAGAGGGCCAACATAAATATAATCACATATTTTTATTTAGAATTCTTACTTAATTCCATGCCTGATATGTCTGTTCAGTAAGCTATAACTGCATACTGTAACATGAGAAGAACAATTGTTCAGCTGAATAAATGTTTTCAAAAAGTAGTGATATTTTTACATGCATACATATTTTCTCTAGTGTAAGGAAAAAAACAAGTTTGAAGCAAACATTCTCTGTTTTCCTAGTGAAAATAACCTGTAACATAATTCAATTTGCTAATGGGCTGCCCAGGAATAAAAATATCCATATAATCTAGAAGACAATAGCACTGTCAGCCTGAATTAAAATGCCATCAGTGTGTTGAAAATAAGAAGAAAAGGTAAATATAAGGATCAGAACCACTTGGGGGCATACTGAAATTTCACTTCTCTGGGCCATTTTCTTCATGTCTATCAGCCTTTGTAGTAGGAAACAACTTTTAAATCTAAAGTGTGTACCAGCATACTGACTAAGAGACATGCCATGACTGACTTTTTTCTTAATTGAAATACTTTCTCATTCAAGTTCAGTTCTTAAAAACTGTAATACAAGATTTTAGCCATAACAATTTAGTATTCAAGCTACTTGTGTGTTGAGCACATATTTAGAATCAAGAAGAAAAGTTAACTGTATTTGTGAAAATATGATATGCCTAATAAGATATGTATTGAAAACAGGTTAATAAATTATTCTATCTTTTCTTATTGTCATATTAAATTAAAAAAAAAAACTTACTGTCACAGCATGCTAAAGCTTTTATGATTTAGTTAGTATATAAATACCTAGGGGCATATAAGACAATTTACCAAATTGTGGTACAATTTAGTTGTTTATCAAATATCCAGGATGCAAAATCTAATTTGTGTCTGACTGTAATCAGACTAAATGATTATTGAAATTGGAAAGATTGGGGTATGATAAAAGACCATAATAAAAGCAACCTAAAACAAAAATGCTTTTGGTGAGCCAGGGAAGTTGTAATTAATTATATTGGAGAAAATCACAATGGTAACACTTGAGTAGTATGTTAATGAAGAAGTAAATTCTACTTGACTTTAAAAAAACTTTTTGAAGTGTAATGGTTTAGAGAAGTTTGCACTGCTTCAGAGATGTAAATAGCTAAAACTTTCAAGAGAGTACCATTTTGTTTCTTCTAAATAATATCACCCCTGAAAAAAAAAAAAGTTTCTCAAGATTCAGCAACATATTCATGAAGCAGCATGTGTTTCTTTCAAGGTCTGCGCTTCCTGAGAAATCCGGGCCCTCCCCTGCTTTGTTTGTGGCGGGTACTAATATCCCCAAATGGAAAAGAAGTGTTCTTTTAATTTTAACTGTGCTCTGTCCCTATTTGGTGAATTAAGTCTCACGCTCTGAGAGTCTTGCTTCATGAGCAAGCTCACCTTTTGGTCATCCAAGCCATTTAGCTGCAGAGCAACCGGCATAGCAATGGTAGAGCCTGAGTCTGTTGATGCCCGAGGAAAGAAGGAGAGTGAGATGGTATCTAATGTGAATGGGACATGGGACGTGGGTGGTGGGCAGGCGTGCTAGGGTGAAAGGATGGGGCTTAAGTGAGTGCTCATAAAAATTTCAGGTACACAACAGGAGTCTTAGTAAGAGATTTATTTGAGAAGGGTGGGGATTGAACTGGAAGGAGAGGCCAAACTGCCAGGGCCGTAGTAAGCCTATCTCCTGGTAGTAATCTTTCTTCATGGACAAAATGATCTCCCAGGAAAGCCCTTTTGGGTAAGTTTTACAATATTGGTGATCCCTGAATGACCTAGGCACCTGGGTCCCGAATACAGGCTTGAATCAGTGAGACAGTTTCAATTGGATAGAAACACAAAGAAAAGGATGATCTCGATCTCGTCCCTGGTGGTTGTCCATGCAGTCCCATTTGTTTAAAAGACCTTTAAAGTTCATTGATATCATAAAACACCAAAGGCAAATTTACTTAGTTGGTTTTCAACTTGAAAAGAAAGATGGGGGGGGGGGAGGGAGATAGTTTGAGTACCTTCGTCTCAATGGGGAGTTGTAAATCAGCCTAGTACACAAAACATAAAAGGAACTTATTTCACTCAGAATGTCTCTTAATTTTGTAGTTCTGTAGATGAAAGGCTTTTCTATAGAAACTGAAAAAGATATTGTAATAGAGCCGCTAGTATAAAACCATATAAATTTAATTCTTTCATATGGCATTTTTAATGTACCTATAAAATTGAGTAGCTTATAACTAACTACCTGGTAAGCAGCAGAGTTCCAAATGGGGCTAATTTAAAGGTTTTCATTAACCAGTCCTCATGATTCTTAAAGGTAATAAAATAAGTAGGTTTCAGTGAAACAAAACACAACAAACCACCTAAATAATAAGCCAGACTTGAAAAAGACAATAAACATGATGGGACCGCATGGATGGCAAAGGATTCTTAGCAAGATGTAACAGGGCAGAATTAATGTTGGAGCAATTATTTTGGCAGTATGCTCCTTTTCTTTGAGTCATTTATAGTCTTAATCATTAATAAGCAAACTCAATAATTGAGGCAATGCTCTAGCTTTTTAGACTTAGCAACATTGGCAGTTAGTAACATTAGCACGGTGGATGAAAATCCTTTACACATGACTTCTTCCTCCACAAAGGAAGTTCCTATAGATTTTGTTTTTTATTAATCTTTGATTTTTCAACTCGACAAAAGGAAAGAGATCTGGCTTTTGAAAATAAGCCCTTGGAAAGGGGCCATAGACAGGTGTTAACAAGCCCCGGCCTGCTTTTCATCCAGAAAGCAATGGATTTATTTTCTTTTCCTTTGTGCTGAACAATGCATGTGGGAAATTAGACCCCAGGTTCCTGTGAAATGGAGACTAAACTGGATTGCTAATCAGCATTCTGAGTTGTGGCCAAGAATGTCTTTACTGTTTTAGGCTGAGCCTGAGTACACAGCAAAAACATATAAGAATTGGTTGATTAATACGGGAGTGGAAGGCGGTTTCATGTTGGTGGGCCAAGATTGGTCTGATGAAATACTTCATTGAAGTGTTTGCCTCAAAAGAACATATAGTGAAGAACCTTCCATAAAAAGCTAGATAAACATCATTAACTTGAGAAGACTATAAATTTTTTTTAGAGTTAGATTCCAGCTGGCATGTGCTTCAAGTCCATATTCTCATGCTATTTTTTTTATTTATACCTCTTATAATGTAGTAACATATATGTAAATATCTATTTCTATTATTAGATTGTGAGTTCCTTAAGGATAAGAAGTACATTTTATTTACCTTTGTATACCTTTGTATATGCCTGGTACATATACTATTTAACAAAAAGTGATCTTAATAGGTAGGCTATAGTTAGTACTGTTTATTGAATAGATAAATTGAGTCTTGAGAGAAGAAATATATTTCTTGCTGAAACTGGTTTGCCTCAGTGGATAGATAGAGCATCGGCCTGCAGACTGAAAGGTCCCAGGTTCAATTCCAGTCAAGGGCATGTACTTTGGTTGCAGGCACATCCCCAGCAGGGGGTGTGCAAGAGGCAGCTGATCAATGATTCTCTCTCATTGATGCTTCTATCTCTCTATCCCTCTCTCTTCCTCCCTGTAAAAAAAAAAAATCAATATATATATAAAATATATATATTTCTTGTCTCAGGCAATTTATAAGTTAGGCAGCAGTTTCTGTTATTATCCCAAATCTTCCACAATCTCTCCACTTAAAAATAATCTAAGAACTTCTATTAAAATATTCAATTAAAATTATTGTCTCAATTAAAAATAACTGACCAAAGATTGAGTTGTAAAGGTGAGGAGGATGGGGAAAATATGAGAACAAAAGCCTTCAGGATGAATTTTAAAAAGTTTAGGGACTGTAAAGCACTAATTGAGCTACCAGAACATTTTTATGATATACTTTTAGATAATACAATACATAAATGTTGAAAAGATGGCAGATGGTATGTAAGTGAACAGACTACTACATGGACAGATGTCAAGTTGATATTATGTTGTGCCACAGGCTCTATCTTTGTGTCTTCAAACTTAAAATTAATATTTGTGATTACTTATAAAAAAAACTTATCAAAATTTTTGAAGACAGAACATTGGGAAGGTAAACCAGTACAGTGAATTTATGCTGCCAAATAACATTAACAGTCTGATCAAATCTAACTATATTTTATTGGCACACACATATATGATGCATTTTGGAAAAAAAATATTGGGCTTTATTGGAAGTTACTTCAATTTAAGTAAACAGCATAATATCAAATGAGCTAATTGAGCTAATACACATTCCCCTGCATTTTCATTCATTCATTGGAAGTATCTCAGTCTTTGTTTAGCCTAGAACCTACCTTGTATACTATGTATTTGTGCATACCACACCAAGAAGGAGGTTGAAAATGCCAAAAGTTGTTTAAAAGAGAAGGTCTTGTATAAAAAGAAACAATGTATGAGGGTATTTTGTAGAGAAAGGTGTTAATAAAGGCAAACACTAGGACAGCGTTTTTCATCTGTTTTCATTTCATGGCACACATAAACTAATGACTAAATTTCTGTGACACACCAAAAATACATTTTTTCTTCTTCAAAATATAAAAATATTTTAGTCACTTTCTCATATCGATGAAATTTTTTAGCATTCAAATCAATATTTTTTTCTATCCCATGTTTTATTGATCAATCATGGCAACTTCAAAGTTTGAAGAATCTATTTGTAGATCTAACTTCATAGATTTTTACTGCTTTAAACTTAGTTAACTTCAGTTAAATTCCATTTCTGTCTTTCATATCAAAGATTTCACTCAAAACCTTCTTATTACAAAAACCATGTATCTCTGAACATTCGAGTTTTCTCGTGCCATAATTTGCAGAACCTGTCCTTTGACCTCAGAGAACCCTATTGCTTGGGCCTTATTCTAATAAATATTCTCAACCTCTTGATATTAGAGAAAAATCTTAGAATTGCTTAGATTTGAATCACTATAAATTAATGAATGTTATTTTAGCTGAACTACAGGAATGTTCAACCATTCTTTTATTTTTCTTGGTCAGTTACTTTTTCTTTCTTGTTCAGCATTTCTTTCATTTTAGACTTTCTTCACAAAACCCTCCCTCATTCACTAAACAACTTTATGTACATTTTAAAAATAGAGCCGAAACTGGTTTGGCTCAATGGATGGAGCGTTGGCTTGGGGACTGAGGGGTCCCGGGTTCGGTTCCGGTCAAGGGCATGTGCCTTGGTTGCGGGCATGTCCCCAGTGGGGGGTGTGCAGGAGGCAGCTGATCGATGACTCTCTCTCATCGATGTTTCTAGCTCTCTATCTCTCTCCCTTCCTCTCTGTATAAAAATCAATAAAATATATTTTAAAAAATAAAAAATAAATAGAATTGGGATTATGACTCTGTTATCCTTTGGATAAAATAATTTATGTCTGTGCATGCTTATATTTTCTTCTCCCAGGATCAAACTGGGAGAATGTCTTCATATTCTGAGATAAGTTAAGCAACTTATCATTACTCATTATCTTCTCTCTCTTCTAGGATCTCTGTCAAGTTTATCTTCTATCTTCTATATATTTAACTTCAAATTTCTACTGGTTCTTTGCCCTCAGTCTACATACATATGCTCAAGGTTTCAGTCCTAAGTCTCTTTTCAAAGACTCAATCGACACCAATCAATCTCTTCACAGTGTCTCAGTGGCCTCTTTTTTAAATATATTTTTTATTAATTTCAGAGAGGAACAGAGCGGGAGAGAGAGAGAGATAGAAACATCAGTGATGAGATAGAACCAATGATTGGCTTCCTTCTGCACACCCCCTACTGGTGATGGAGCCCACAATTCAGGCATGTGCCCTTAACCAGAATGGAACCTGGGACCCTTCAGATACTCTCTATCCACTGAGCCAAACTGGCTAGGGCTCAGCGGTCTCTTAATTCATCCTTCCTAGTCTCCCTTTCAGCTCTGCCATCAGATTTCTATCCTTGAACTATCTATATTTTCTTTTCATGCACACAGCCTTTTTGGCAATATCATCACTCATGATTTTAACACAAACCCTGTAAGTTCAAAAGCTACAAATGGGTATTTCCAGGTTAGACCCTGAACCTACCTGCCAGAATAGTTAGCAGTCTCTCAAATACAACATGATCAATGCAAATTTTATATCATCTTCTGATTCCCAGGCCTGTTATTCATGTACAAAATCTCAGTTAAGGAAACCTCTTCACTACAGAGATGTTGAGTCCTGACACCTGTTAGTCAACTTAGACCTGCTTTCTCCCTCACACTCAGTTTATCATATCCTGCTGATTATGCTTTCAATTATGTCTCCTTTCTTTTCTTATATCAACTGACCTAGTACTATGCTCTCATTAGTTGTATTTATTACTTGAATTATTGAGTTAGCCATTTAATTGGGCTCCTTAACTTTCATTCTTATGTGACTTTAATCTACTTTTGATTATATTACATTGCTAAATGACAGAATGTGAAAGCATGTGCTTCATATAAACAAAGTCGAATTTAGTATATTTGAAAGTAGCTTGTAGAAGCAACTAACTACATTTCTATACTTGGTGAGTATTCTGGCATGTCATTTATCATGTCACCATGTATGGAATAACATTATTCTGTTAAAACAATAACTCATCATCCCCATAGCTACTCTTCTACAAGTTACTTCCTAGGAAATGCAGCTCTGTGAAAATGATCCTTCTGACTTTAAGTTGAACAGTGTTTTTCTGAACTATATTTTAAAGTATTATCATTCTCTATTTGGTTCAGGTATGAATATAATGGCCTATACCCACCCACTACCACCAGCCTGATAAGTGGAACCACTCCTAGCTTTCATCAGGGTATAAGTGATCCATTGACATGCACTGTGAGAGAAAATCTGTTTGAACTCCCATTCTACTCCCACTCTTGGCTCCTTTGACAGCAAAAAAATTTACCCTGGCCCAAGAACTACAGAACTAAAATAGCTTCTGAATGTGGATGTTAAGGAGAAAATAGAATGAGTTTCTGATCTTAGGAATTGGAAATAAAGTTTAATTTAAAGTTTAGTTTAAACCAGATCATGAGTTCTTAGTGGTTAGAGAAACAGCAAACAGAAGGTATAGCTTTGTCTTAAAAAGTTTGAACTCAGAAAAGCCACAGAATGAGAATTTCCTAAAATAATTCCCTCCTAGCTTGAATGATTCCTGTACCTAGTTAAATCCTGAACCAGTTTTTTTGCCCATCAAAAGTTTATACCCATAAAACATTAATCACACTGTTGAATAAAAAATTCTATAAATTGCAATAGGCTCTAATCCTGATAAGAAATATTATAAAAGATTAAATATCAAGGTCACAATTCAAAACTAGATACACATTCAGGAAAAAATTGACCCAATTAACACAGAGTCCTAAATACCCTTTTGCTGGACCTCCTAGGTTTTATCTGATTGTATAAGTGTGTGTGGCTTTAAGTGGCTTTCTATTCACTAGGACATTTTAGATACCTATAAAAGTAGAAGATAATTTATTTAAGAAATGATAGCAATGAAAATAAATATGGTCTAAAGGAAAACTATATGATTTCTGTCTTGTAGGAAAGATAACACCAAATATTACCTGTATGAAAATCAAGCAGTTTTTAATCTATTAACAAATTAATTTAAACATTTTTGAAGTCCTAATTCTCCTTTGAATGGTTATATCTTACCAGTTCCATCATTAATTAATGAGTTAAATGAAAATTTTATACATGTTTATTTTATAAGAGAATTGTAATTTTCAAAGGTAAGTCCTATCAATAAATTCAAAACCCTCTGATAGAAAGCTACAAAGGTTTTGTCACACAGCCAAAGAATAGTGATCAACTGACTTATTTCCCACAGATAGCTACACATCAAATAGTTGAGGTAGGAAAATCTTGCCATCAAAATGATTTTACACTTCTGCTATCTAGAGGTGCAGTATTTCTAAACATAGAAAACTTTAATTTAGATTTTGCCTAAAGGCAGCAGGTGCTGGATGTTTCTTATGATTTGGTTTCTATGTGAATGTTTCTTGCCATTTTTAACTAGAGGGGTGAAATTTGGGTTGAAGAATTTTTATGATGAAGACTAATGTTGATTGGAGTTCGCATCTCTAAATTTAAATTGCTTGGACCTCTTAATGAATATATATCATCACAAAACAACAAAAATAAATAAATATGCCTCTCCTTTCCCCAAAATAAGTGTCCTGTCATTATATTTCAAGTGCAACTTGATTCTACAAAAAGAAAAATTATTGATTCTGGTGAATAAGTCAATCAATATATTAGATTATTTCAGTTCTAAATTAAATGGATAAGCATTTACAAAGGAGCTCCAATCAAGTAGGACACATGGAATATAGAAGTAGAAGGCAAGATAACATAAAATAATCTTAATATGCCTGTCATTTATAAATGAGTCACATGCTTTGTGAAATAATGTAGGGATGGGATTTATTCCTTTCCTTAAAATGTGCATTCTGATTAGCATAAAAATAAGTGACCCTCCCCCAAAACCAACATCAGTACTTTCTAGGAACCCATTGCAGGTCACAGTGAATAAAGGGAGCTAGAAATCTAGACCTTTCCAGAGAAGACTGAATTCAAATGTTTGTTAATGTAGTCAGTTAATTTAGAGTTATCCCAAATGACATTTTTCTTTTCATTTGATTTTAATTTAGATTAAAAAAACACACATTCATTTTAAAAGAAGGCCTCAATGGTAATTGTTAGAAGCCAACACCACAAAGGAAAAATGGGGCCCACTGGACCGAAAACAAACAAGAATGTATTGCTGCTAAGGAAAATGTAATCAGAGCAACACGTGACAATGCAGGATAATTTGAGAAAGTGCTAAATCTGAAATATTCTTGACCATGAATGACAGAGATTTGGATATAAGACATTTTATAAAGGAGAAGCAGGGTAATAAATTCATGGCTATTGACTAATGCCATATTAAGTTTCACTATTCTCTGTAAATGTTTCTGTTAAATAGGTTGATATCAATATATTAGGAAAACAACATAAAGTATTGTTCTCTTATTTGTCTGCCATTTAAAAAAAATTTTTTTGTGAAAATTCAACATATGTTTTAAAATCGCATTTCAGTTTTCAAGAATGTCTTTTATATAAAAACTAAGAAGGGATCACAATAGATAGACAAACTAAGTTCAGTGGGAAGAAAAAAGAAGAAAGGTGATAACTGCCTGGAAAGGCTTCATAGCCTTGCCTACAGTTCAAAAGGTAGAGGTGAGAGTGAAGGGCATTCAAGAAGGAGCTTTCTGAAACAATATGGGTTTTATCAGAAAATGCCAACTCAATCAATAGTTTTGCTTGTTTTTCTAGTGAAGGATATGTGAAGGAACTCACTAAATGAGCGTTAAGACCTGATTGTAAAGAACATCAAATGTCATGTCAAATTGTTAAAATTTTACTCTCAGAACCACAGAGAATAATTTAAATTTATCGAGTGGTGATAAGATATGATCAGAACTATGCTTTTTACATTTTTTATAAAAATATACTTATTGTTGATAGTATTACAATTCCTCTTCCCACCTATCCTCCCAGCCCCTGCCCACCCCACTCACCCCCATGTCTTCACTACCCTATTGCTGATGTCCATGTCCATGCACTATGCCTATAAGCATATAAGTTCTTTGGTTTATCTATTCTCATCCCCCTAACCTCACGTCTATGCTTTAGGTGGAGTAGATTGACCACATTTTCAAAGGAGTCATTATGGTAGGGCAAGATGGAAGTTGGAAGAAGCCATTAGCAGGCTTTTCAAAATATAAGAAAAGATAAGGAATATTGCTCTAAAAATAGTTTTTGTAGGAATGAAATAGACTTGTTTCTGAATTTATAGATGACAGTATTTTTGTCTTTCATAATGAAATATAATTGGTTAGCTTTTACTTGTAGACATTGTTCCAGAGTAAACTATTCCTTTTTGCTCTTATTTTTCACTTGAGCCTAATTCAATTTATAACTGAGTTTATCATGTATGATTCTAAATAACTGTACTGATTTTTATAATGGCCTTCTGAAATTTCTTAATTGCAGATATGGTTAATTAATAAACATGCCATTTGAGCATGATAATGCTTCCCTCCTACCATTTCATAAATCTAAAAATTAGTGAAAAAATGAGTGCCTAGAGAAAGAGTTTAGTCTCATTAGAACTCTAAAAATGTTGTCAATTATATGTTTTTATTAGTAATACTACTTTTCCCACTCTTCTGTATATAAATTCTAGTGAATGTGATGAAAGTACAGAACCTACAGTTGTTGGGAAAGAGTTGAATGGGAAAGTGGCATACAGAGGCTGCAGGCAGAGGATGGATTTCATCAAGAGAATGATACTTGAGCTGAGTCAGACAAAGATAAAGGGATTTTCTTCAGAAAGTGCAGAGATTTCAGTCATTCCAGAAAGCAGTAGAAGCAAATTAAATGTGGAATAATACAGTAGCTTCTGGGAACTTTATGAACAACTCCAGAGACTGGGTTATGAGGAGCCTGGTATCAATCATTAAACCTGGGAAATGGAGGAGTCCGAAGTCTTGAGTCCTATTCTAAGGGGTTTTAGCTTTATCACAAAGACCCTGGAAAGGCTCGGAGCAGGGATTTATATAATGATATTGGCAATGCCTCTTCCCAGTAAGAGATTGCTATGTAAGTGGGGAGGCATGCAATAAAGATTGGAAAATTCTATGAATTATAATGTAGCAACATGAATGCTTGATTTAATGTGCTTCACACTTTGTACATCAGTGCTTGAGAAAATGCATAGAAAGGACTGATTATCCCTAGCTGGTTTGACTCAGTGTATAGAATGTAGGACTGTGGACTAAAGGGTCCCAGGTTCGATTCCAGTCAAGGGCACATGCCCCGGTAGCCAATCAATGATTTTCTCACATCACTGATATTTCTCTCTCTCTTTGTCTCCTCTTTCCTCTCTGAAATTAATAAATATATATATATATATATATATATATATATATATATATATATATATATTTTAAAAAAGGGACTGATTAAAGTCAGGTATGTTTAATAAGGAAAGGATTCCTAGGAGAGGTTTGTTTGGAGCCTAGGTTTTATGTGAGACACCTGGAGAAATAAAATAAAGATAGAAAGAAGCATCATAAGCAGAAACAATGAAACCAAGAAGCAAGAAGGAACAAGTTATATTGGAAACAAAGAGTAGAGTTGTTAAAAAATGAGGATGAAAGATAAAATTAGTTTCTATTCTTTAATTGATTTGAGAATTATGAGGGAAAAACACATTTGTTGTTATTTCAACAAAGAAACAGAAATGTTTTCAGAGAGATTTTAATCAATCTTATAATCACATTACTTATCAGTTAGCCCCTTGAGAAAAGTCTCACTTATGATGCATATGTAAACATATTAACAGAAACTTGGTAAGCAATTTCAGTTCTTTGTGAGACATAAAATGATTATAGCTGAGTTTGATTTTAAATGAGTTAAGGAGATAAGCTTACCACACATAGAGGTATATCACAACATAGGCTGATGCAAGTATATATTTACATTGACATGTGCGAATACATAGAAAGTGCAAATAGATCCAGAGAAAGCAGTATTGTTCCCAGGGGAAAAGATGCATAGTAAGCACTGGTGGTTTTCTTCTGAAGCTTATGGAGTTGGCCGTATAAACATTCCACATAGGTAAATAGAAAAGGAATTCTTATCTGAGATAAGGAGAGATCTGCCAAGACCTACAGAAAGCTCAAGCTGCATCCTTCTGTTGAGTCATGAGAAAATGAGTGATACCTCAAGAAGGAACATGAATTATATCTCTAGTTACTTTGAAGTCTTAGATTGAAGTCTGGGGATTTAGAACAGAAAAGTTAGATTTTACAGATGGACAGACCTCTTTGTCTAATTGAAAAAATGCCTTTTGGAGACACAGAATCATTTGGATTTGAGTCCATGCAGATGATGTTGAAAATTTTGCATTTTCTGAGCTACAGTTCCTCATTTCAGAATGATGGTGTCAGAGAAGAAAAAGAACATCTCAGGAGAAAATAAAAAAGATTTAAAGCTAAGGCTTTGTCCATATGCTACTTTCCATTCATTTTTGCCATCTTTACCATTTTAGATTAAATTTTATTTAGATGAAAATAGAGGTTGCACATCTAAAAATATCACAAGCATAAAGATGAAGGAGTTTCTGGACTATGGATTTCATTGTATTGTTGTTTGAAATGAAGTGCCAATAGGATCAAATGCAAGAGGTATTAATGTAAATTCTTACACCTAGGAGCAGAAATTAGTTGCACAAGTACAGGATGATAGAAAACTGGGCTAAGTGCATTTTCAGTTAAAAAAAAAAAAAAGAAAGAAAAAAAAAACCACCTGGGTGGATAAAGTTAGTTTTACAATTTTATACAAGCCAACTGTATGATGTGGCAGCCAAAAACATCTAATGAATCCTCAAACAGCATTAACAAAATTATAGTGGCTAGGAAAAGCAAACTAATAATTCTCTGGCGCTTTGCTTTGCCCAGACCACATCTGGAGCTATGTGTTAATTTCTAGACCCCATTGACAGTTAATTATAGTACAGCACTAGGAATATAATCAGTTGTTAAGTACATTGGAAACCATGGGATATGAGGGAACAGTTGGGGAAAAATTACTGTGCTTATCCTGGGAAAAAAGACAGGCTTAAAAAGCTGCCTTATAGTCTTTGAATGACTGTCATATGGCAAAGAGTGGCTACTTCTGACATGTAGCTTTTGTATTGTGATTAGTGTCACTTCAGGGGTAAATATCAGGGAAAATTAGGTTGAGTTAAGAAAAGAGAGATTTTTTAAAAAAATGGTTTTATAGACTTTAGAAAGAGAGGAAAGAGGAGGGTGAGATAGAGAAAGAAACATTGATGGGTTGCTTCCTATACACACCCTGACAGGGGAAATCCAAAACCTGGTTATGAGCCCTGGTTAGAATTGAACTGGCAACCTTTCAGTGCCTGAGACAACACTCAACCAACTAAGCCACACCGGCCAGGGCAAAAGGGAGATCTCTTTAAAACTTAAACTGTCGTCGAAACTGGTTTGGCTCAGTGGTAGAGCGTCGGTCTGCGGACTGAAAGGTCCCAGGTTCGATTCCTGTCAAGGGCATGTACCTTGGTTGCGGGCACATCCCCGGTAGGGGGTGTGCAAGAGGCAGCTGATCGATGATTCTCTCTCATCGATGTTTCTAACTCTCTATCCCTCTCTCTTCCTCTCTGTGAAAAATCAATAAAATATATTAAAAAAAAAAAAAAAAAAGCTTGGAAGCAAAATGGTAAGAATAAAAAATGAATAAATAATAGAAAAGTAGATTATATTCTGTGGGAGCAGAGAAGAGAATTAGGGAGAACTTTCTAAATATTTTTATTTAGGTTATTGTGAGATTTGTTTTCTTGTTGGGAGGAAAATATAATATCTAAAGACTATCTCTTGTTTTCCTTTTAAAGACATAGATTAAGTAACAAAGCAATAAAATTATATCCAAAATTTACCAAATGCATTAATTATAAATTTGGAATCTAAGAAATTAGATTTTCCTTTAAAATACAAATAAATTTTCAGGGTGTTTTTCATAGTTAAATGCAAACATGAGATCACTGCTTCTGTAATGCGAATTTATGTTCTTCATTCTGTAATTTAGGGATGGGTTAATTATTCCTACATTTAATCATAAACATAAATTATCTTAATTCCGGGGGTATTTAAGATTCTTTTCATATGGGTGGCCTTTTTGATATATACTTAATTAATGTCTGACTTAGATGGTTTTGCAGAAATAACCATATTACAATGTGCAGCGAAAACAAAGCTCTTGTAATACTTCATGTTAAAGAAATTTAAACATCCCACATTTCAAAGTGCAAGAGTTTTGAAATTTAAAAAAAGATAATGCTTTCAAAATGTCTTTAATTGCTGTATGAAAATTCAATGAACTTATTAGATTCTTAAGAGTAATGCTTATGTCTCATTCTTTTTTGTACATGCACAAAATATGCAAGCAGTACATATTAAAGAAATATTGTTTATTAACTAATTTCAGTCTTTTTCTTCTGTTAAATAACATAACAAACATACTGTTTCATGGAAATGACATCAGTCAAGTCCTCTATTACTTCCCCATAATCTGATGTTACAAAAAGTAGCACCTCAAGCAGACTTTATTCAATGCTGATTTAACGTTTATAAATACAAGCTAAGCTGTGATTTTTATGTAGAACGGGATTTTGAAAGAATGAGTGTTATGTTTAATATGATGCAAAATAAATACATTTGAAATCATTCTACCAATAAATATATGTATGTACAAATACATACATATATATGTATTGGGGTGTGTGCATGAATTTTTATGCCCCCTCTCTCAGTCTGGGAGCCCTCAGGGGCAGGAGGTGACCCAGCCATCAGGGGAAGGTGATGCCCCATCACACCTCTGCTTGTTGCCACTGCAGCAGCGCAAGCCTCAGCAGGCCCTGGTTACCTGAGCCTCGGGTGGCCCTGGGTGGCTGGGCAGCTGACATCCGAGGCTTGCATGCACCGTGGGCCGGCTCTGGGTGGCTGGGGGTCTGAGGGGACTAGGTGATTCCAGAGGCAGGCGCACAGAACAGCTGGAACCCCCTGAGGGTGGGCCCGGCAGATCTGGGCACCACCATCTTTGAGGACATAGCAGTCGATCAGCATATTCCCTTCTTATTGGATGTGGGTGCAACCATCTTTATGAGAGTGTGATGGTCACATAGCATATTTCCTCTTTATTAGAAATAACATATACATATATGCAAAATATATGATATATACATACATATAGATGTAAAAATATAGATCACTATATATATATATATATATATATATGTATGTATGTATGTATGTGTGTGTGTGTGTGTGTGTGTGTGTATGTTATACCAAGCATTCGTTCATTCAACAAATATTTAATAAGTGCCTATTGCTCATCAGGTATTATTTTAAGTACCTTAATTAGTGTCTGATACATCAGTAAACAAAAAAGGAAAAGTGATGCCTACCCTAGTGAATCTTACATTGAAGTTGGGAGGTGGCCACTGAACCAAATATATAATTTTTTAAAAAGTGATGTTCATTATAAGAGAAAAAATCAGTAAAGGGGCAAGGTACAAATAGGAATACCAATTTGAGGACTATTTTAGATGGTAGTTTGGACCAATGAAATGGATCAGATTCCATAAATAGTTTTAGAGTTTGAGTCATCAAGATTCCTGACAATAATGTGAGGTGTGAGAAAGAGAAAGAAATCATGAACAATGCCAAGATTTTTGTCCAGAACAACTATAAAGTATTAGTCAACTGAGTTGTGAAAATCTGTGCATGTATTAAGTTTGGGAAGGTAGTGCATCAAGAGCAGGAACTAGGAAATTCCAAAAGACTGATCAAAGATAAGCCCATTACACAGGTGAAATTCAGACCACAGGTGAATGTGAGCAAGAGCTACCAGACTTTGTTGCACTCAATTGCGAAAGTAATGGCAGTATCCTCCTAAGTTATCAAAAATTGGCAATTAACAGACTTTATATTAATCAACATAGATTATAGGATGTCAGACAATATTTTTCTCTGTATCTTTCTTAAAAATGTCACACATGCATTTAAGAAATTTTCCTTCTTATAGCAGAAAACCCCAAGGGGAAGGCATTCTTTGAAGGATTGAATTTGCCGCGGTGTTGAAGTTAAGGCTTTATTGTGTCCATCACTTAACTGTGTTCCTTCCAACTTCCACTGATTTATCTAGTTGGCAAGAGCTGTGACTATCCTCCTCTGGATAATAACCTGCCATTAGTTTTCATTTTTATTGAGTAGAATTTATTATTTTATTGACTGAAATTGGAATTCAGCTGACCTTTACGTTGCCAATATAAAATAATGTGGTGAGCAAATTAATCCCACACAAAGAACAAATAATGTTTTCTATCTTGGAAATGAAACAAACGTTTCCAAGTACATTACACAGTACATAGCTACACACAGGTAAAAATGTTCCTTGTTCTAAGCAGTACAGGGATACAAAACATAAACACACCGTGATTCCAAGCTCCAGGTGTTCAGTGAGAGGGGATAAGAGAGTCAAGGGGAAACCTCAGGAAGACTGTGCCAACTAAGAAGTTTTAGGGAGAAATTTGTGCAAGAGTAGGCCTTCCTTCCCCCATCTGCCAGCACAGGCTTCCCTCTGGCACCCGGGACCGAGCTTCCCCTGCAGCCCCAACTTCATCCAGAAGGCTGTCCGGAAGGATGTCCAGAAGGACATCCAGCCTAATTAGCATATTAAGCTTTTATTATTATAGATAACCTTACTCTGACCACGTGATTGAGATAGAGAAGCTAGCCCAGATAAGCTGGGCTTAGTTGTGACAGTCAGCTTTCTTTATGAAAATTATATCTCTGCTAGGCATTCATTCTCATTTGACTTCCTATATTACTGATAAAGCCAATTTATTAAACCAGTTAGACTAGGTTGGGCACAGGTAGAATGCCGCTGTATTCTTTTTCACCTATACCTTTTAAATTTTATCTAACGATTTGTTATTGTTATTCTTTCCTTGTGTTAGATAAAGTTGGGCCAACTACATAGTTTTTATAAAACTTTCAAATTCTTTATCAAACACAAAAAACAAAAACACAGACCATTTATACAAGTTAGA
This sequence comes from Pipistrellus hanaki, assembly GCF_964339955.1. Classification (NCBI taxonomy): domain Eukaryota; kingdom Metazoa; phylum Chordata; class Mammalia; order Chiroptera; family Vespertilionidae; genus Pipistrellus; species Pipistrellus hanaki. The sequence goes on from NC_140505.1 coordinate 116,771,080, forward strand.
ACTACTCTCGCAGGCTGCACTGCTGGCGTCTTTTTATTTGATACACTTTTGACCTTCTCTCTGGTATTCCTTACCTCACAGTTCTATTCTTTGCAGAGTCAGGTATAGGGGAGTAGAGAATCGGTATAAGGGGCAAAAAAGACCTTACATGATGGGATCAGTTTTAACTTGATGTTGGGTCTTTGTGTTGAATGCTGGCCTTTCTTTTGTTGTGGGATGCTTTTGTGGTTTCCTCTGTAGCCTTCCATAACAAAACTTTAAAGGTAAAAGGCAATGCTTGCTTTAGGAATGCAGCTTGCTCCTAGGGCTCATAAAAGCTGATGGCATAAATTCCCAATTGCGTTTAGGAACTTCATGGTGGCACCTTGAAATCCATCGTGGTAGGAGTATTTAGATAATGGAAATTTGCAAATGCTACAAATCATGTCTTGTAAACATTTTTCCCAAGGGGGAAGGGCTGACTGTGGTTACATTTATACCAGCAGACCAAACGGGTTTTTAGGCCTCTTTGGCCTTCTGTTTCAGAGAGCTATTTGGGAGTGATGTCATTGTCCCTTAACTTCAAGAACATAATGTAAACTTTCAGAGTTCTTTTCTCCAAGAGTCCCTTGCTTGAGGGAGTGAGACAGGAAGTAAAATATACACATAATGACAAATCTTTTCACAAAATTCCTCCCTACCAGAATACAATGTCCAACACATTTCTTATAATAGACTGCTGTCTTCTGATCTCCCTGTAGTACCTCCTTTGTACTTGTCTGAGACTGGTCTGTAAATGACTTATTTACAATGTCATACACTGGAGAAATATAGTAGTTGCTATTTTCTTTAGTTGTGGCTAATCATACTGTTTCTGGAGGCAAACAGTACCACAATAATAATGACTATTATTGTGACATTTATTATTATTATTATTATTATTATTATTATTATACTTAAATAGCTTCCATTAGTGGACTAATGGAAGGGCTGCCTTAAAAGCTTTATATACATGACAGATTTTCACTCATTTAATCCTCACAGCACTCATGACAGACAGGTACTGTTATTATCCTCACTTTATAGATTAAAATAACAACAACACAAATCTGAGGCACAGAAGTGCTAAGTAGCTTGCCCTAAATCAGCCCAGACCATGTTATGTATATTCTATATCAGCTTTCCCAGGCCTAAGAGGAACTTAAAAAAAAAAAATAGTTCTCTTTGAATACATTCTGTCTCCGTGTGGTGGTATTATATAAGTAATAGGACAATATGGAAGCCATATGAAAACTTCTGAGTTAGGTATCTCCATTCTGTTTCACAGAGTCAAACTCTACCTGTGAAATAACATCAATAAAAACTCACCATTAGAAAGCAATGACTCCCGTACTTAAAGGAGTTCTCTATCACTTCAAAATTTACATTTCACAATTCACCGTGGTGTTTAGGCAGGAACTGACTATGTCTTTTTATCCTCTTCATAGAATTCCATTCTAGATCCTCAATACATTATATAAAAAATTAATTACTTAATATTAAAAATAGAACATTTGAAAATTTTATATGCAAATTATAAAATATAACTAAAATAAAGAACAGAGTATGTAATTAAACATCCTAAAATTTGAGAAATAATACCAAACTTTCATTGAGTGCTTATGGTACTCCCAGCACTGTTTTAAACTCATACTAGCTCATTTATAAAATATTCAAATATAGAATTTCAAAGGCTTTCTAGATTATTATTTGTAAACTTCAGAATTGACTATTTGCTTTATAACTATTTAAAGTTCTTACTTCTTTTTTCCTCTCCCCTGCTGAGTTACTCTCCATCATAAACTCCACTCTGATAGAATCTATGATGGTTACTTGTATGTGTCAGCTTGACTGCACATGGGAGGCTCAGGTGTTTGGTGAAACATTGTTTTGGGTATTTCTATGGGGATGTTCTTGAATGAGATTAACATTTATATTGGTAACTGAGTAAAGAGACTTATTTCCCTAAAATGGGTTAGCCTCACCCAACCAGTTGAAGGCCCGAATAGAATGAACCTCTTGAATAGAGGCATTTCCTCCTGTTTGACTGCTTTCAAACTGGGATATTTCTGTTTTTCTGTCTTCAGATTTGAACTGAGAATCTGGTCTTAAATGCTACCTTTAGACTGGAAATACAGCATAGGCTCTCCAGGGCCTTGAGCTTTCTAATTCACTCTGCGTATCTTAAGATTTGTCATTTCTATAATTGTGTGAGCTAATTTTTTATTTATAAATATATTTATACTAGAGGCCTGATGCACGAAATTCATGCAAGAGTAGGCCTTCCTGGCACTGGCTTCCCTCTGGCACCCAGAACCTGGGCTTCCCTTGTAGGCCTGGCTTCACCTGGAAGATCATCTGGAAGGACATACAGTCTAATTAGCATATTATACTCATTATTAAAGATATGTGTATATACAAATGGATATGTACATATAGATGGATGGATATCCTTTTGATTCTTTTTTTCTAGAGAATACCAATATAGAATCCAACATAGTTTTAGAACAATTGATATGACTATGTAACTATTGTTTCCTGGGAAAGTCTAGCTGCTAAGATAGAACTTGGAGGAAAAAGAGGATAACCCACTGTGTACATAGATTTTCTTTTCCTCTTATTTTTATTTCAAATTCCAACAATCTACTCCTTGAATACTACATCATCCTATATAACAAAAGCCTGATATGCTAAGTGTCTGGTCATCCGTTCAACTAATCAAAGCATAATATGCTAATGATAAGCTAAGACTGCTCAACTGCTTGCTATGATGTGCACTGACCACCCGGGGCAGATGCTCTGACTGGTAGATTAGCTTGCTGCTGGTGTCTGGGCAATTGAGGCTGAGTAAGATGGGCCAGACACACCCTGGAGCCCTCCCATAGTCTCTCCCCAACTGGCTAACCTCCCATGTCCCTCCCTGGCCCCAAATGTGCACCAGTGGGGTCCCTCGACCTGCCCTGTGCCCTCTTGTAATCGGGGACCCCTCAGAAGATGTCAGAGAGCCAGTTTCGGCCTGATCCACTCAGCGCAGGAGCTTCCCCCTGGTGGTCAGTGCACTCCCACGGGAGGAGCACCTCTCAGCCAGAAGCCAAGCTCACGGCTGGCAAGCGCAGGGGTGGTGTCAGGAGCCTCTCAGTTGGACATCACCCAAGGGCTCCCAGACTGGGAGAGGGCCCAGGCCATGGGATGCCTCCCCCCTCCCACCAAGTGCACAACTTTCATGTACTGGATCTCTAGTTATTACATAAAACACATGATGAGAGGCAAGAGACCATAAAATATCCCCTTATTTCTTTTCAGCCTACATGGATTTATGCATTCTATCAGCAATTATTGAGGGATTAGAGGCTCATTGCAGGAAGATTGCTGCAATAGGGCTTCCTGCTGCAGTCACTGCCCCACCTGCTTACCTTCCTTCTCCTCTGCCCCACTTGCTTGCTTCTCTGTAGCTTTACTCAGAGCTTGGCTTCTTTCTATGCTGTCTTCTATCTTTGCTCTGGCCTGGATATGCAAATAAACTGCTGTCTTGTTTGGGCTAATTTGCATACTCACCCTGATTGGCTGGTGGGTGGAGCTTGTGGGTATAGTGAAAGTGTGGTCAATTTTCATGTTTCTTTTTTATTAGGTAGGATTATTCTAAATCTGACATTGTGCTATCGATACATCTTTTGAAGGATAAAAATATGCCCTTAGGCAGAGCTGAAAACCCAGTCAGGAAGTTTTTCAGTCAAAAATTATATGTTCATAGATGCTGAATTTACACAAAATTTAAGTCATTAAGGGCTTTAATATATATATCATATATAATAAAATCCTAATATGCAAGTCAACTGAACTGTGGAATGCTGACTCACTATAATATGCACTGACCACCAAGGGGCAGGTGCTCTATGAAGGAGCTGCCCCCTGGTGGTCAGTGTGCTACCACAGAGATAGCGCCTTTCAGCCAGAAGTTGGGCTGACAGCTGGAGAGTGCAGCAGCAGTGGTGGGAACCTCTCCCACCTCTGCAGGAGCACTAAGGACCCGTCAGTGGATGTCCGTTGAGGAATCCTGGACTGTGAGAGGGTGAAGGTACGGCTGAGGGACCCCCTTCCAGTGCATGAATGCCTTTTAAAATAATGCACAGTATCAAACCATGACCATTATTAAATTGGCAATTACCTCAAAATTCCATAGGTAATTATTCAGTCTGTCCTACTAGTTCCTAAATGTCACTTGCTTTAACAAAGGGAGGTCACAGATAATTATTATGCTAATTACCTATTTTTAGAGTTGGGGGCAACAGAACAACACTAAGGAAATGTCAAAAAATATAAATCTTCATAAATGAAAAACAAATCATTATTCCAAAAATATTGATAAAATTTATATAAAGAGAATGGATCATTTAAGTTCTAAGTAATTAAGAATAGCTCCTGAAGAGCTAATGAATAGAAGTAAAACAAAGAATATTATTTTTAGGAAGTCTTTTACACTATTTCCCATAGTATTTTATCTTACTTCACTCATTGCCTGGAATAACTGTTTTTGTGGGCTCTACTTCCAACCTCCGAAAAGGGGTGAACCAAGATTTGCATGGGACAACGTAGCTTCCAGAAAGTTCCCGTGGAATGGTGGGAGTAGAGGAGGAAAAAACTCAGATGTGGTTAGTCACTGTCAACAGGTGCAGACCTTGTCTTCATGAATTTCATTATGGATAGAAATAGAAGAAAGTGAAATATTCCTAAAACATGATGACATTTCTCCAAGGGTTGCATTTGTTTATTTTAAAAATAAAGGGAAACTAGCTTTTTGAAAAGCTGCTGAAAAGTCAGTGAAATGGAAGAAACTGAAATACTTGAAAAGGAAAAGAGAATTATAGAGCAAGAGCCCTTGGAGATAATCAAGTCAAAGAACAGGTGACCTGCTCAGTTGAGTCAGTGATGAGCATGGATGTGCTGAGACATAGAGTAAGGTCATGCAAGAATAAACATGGTTGGCTGCGTAGAACAGCGGAAAAGGGGGTGGACCCTGGAGCCAAACAGCCTGGGTCTGAAGCCGAGCTCTCCCAGTTTTTAATGATGTTGTCCTTGAACAATAGTTTTCGCTTCTTGGTGCCTCCATCAGAGAAAACAGGACTAATATTAATATCTCCATCATAGATCATCAGTGTGACAATTAAATATGTTAATAAATATAAAGCCACTCAGAATAATGCTTGATACATGACAAACATTAAATGTTAAAATATCATTTGCTGCACTGAAGGTAGAAGAAGGGAAATTGGATTTTTTAAAGAGAGAGAAAAGTCTGCAGTCACTGCTCTGCAGTGTTCTCATAGTAAATCCTATCAGCAAATAACACTGAGAGGAACAATGAGTAACCAGCAGAGTGCTTGCTGTCCCAGTGCTTTATGCTCACTCACTGCTTCCCCACCACACTCTGTGCGTCATGTACCATAATTACTCCCATTTGCAGAGGAAGAAGCACATAGATTAAGTAAAATGGGCACAGGAGTATCAATTGAGCTACAGAAGATTATTCTGCCTGAAATAAAATGAACTCTATAGCCTCTGTAAGCTGTTCCAAATCACATGCATATATTAGGATGCTTAGTGAAAACTGTGAGCAAATGAGAGCATTAGCCATGTACTACAGAGGTAAACTACTTATTAATACGTTTGTATAATTGGTATAGAAGAGCAGTTTTCAACCAGTGGGCCACAATAATTTTTAAAACACGCAATTCCTGATTATTTAGTCAGGGGGACTGACCTCTTCGGTTAGATTGTCAAGTAAAACAAGACAAGAGCCCACACAACAACAGTCATGGGTGTATAAATGAATCAGAATTATATCTTTTATTTTGTCACATTGGCAAAAAATATATAGTATTACTTGTTTTGGTGTGCCACAGAATTTTCAGTAATTAGTTTATGTGTGTCATGCGATTGCTAGTAAAACACTAGTTTAGGCAAATGATAAGCTGGGGGAGGGGGAAACCACTGGGGACAACAGAGAAGAAAGAGCGAGGCTGAGGAGTAAGGGCGTGCTCCTGCATGCAGCGGGGAGCCGCCCACTCCGTGTGGTGTTGAGTTACTCTCCATGGAACACGCGAGGAGCCTTACCTGCCTGATTACAGAAGTCTGTGTCCATGCTGCACTCTCCTGATGGTGTACACAGTATGCAGCCCCAAATTATCAAACACATTTATTCTTTCCTCAGGGAACACTAGCAGGCACATTCCACCTGCCTCGTTAACCTTTCTTTTTTAAATGTTTATTAAGATTTTTATTTCCCGTTCACCTTTTCTTTCCTTATTGCTCAAGATCATTCCATCTCCATAGGCTTTGCTGAAATTTGCAAGTTTCCCCAGAGCTGCAATCACAGTTGGTGTATCTCCAGCTTCCCCCCTCTCCCCTTACCTATGATATGCAAGTCACCGTCTGCTGTTTAAAACTGCTTTGCTGCCAGTATAAACTGTTAGAGGTATGTTAGGAAGACTCAGATCTGTTCCTACCCTGAAGAGAATAAAACCTGCTTTAAATATTCCTAAAGGTTACTCACTATCAAAGGCTTGACTTATTTCAATTTGAGAAAATTGAAAAAGGACTAGGATTAAAAAGCACTGATAATACACCTATAGGCCTCCAGCCTACTGATAAGTATTATACCTCAGGGGAAAACGTATTGTTATGGTTTGTGTATGGCTGTGAGGCTCTACAGTAGAAGAAAGTCTGTAATTTTAGTTTTGTTATTTCTTTGTGAGCTCTAGTCAAAGCAGTCCTTCTTGGTTATTTCATATAACAACTTTTATTATTATTATTATTATTATTATTATTATTATTATTATTATTATTATTTCAGAGAGGAAGCGAGGGGAAAAGAGATAGAAACATCAGTGATGAGAGAGAATCATTGATTGGCTGCCCCCTGAAGGGCCCCTACAGGGGAGATCGAGCCAGCAAACCAGGCATGTGCCCTTGACCAGAGTCAAACCTGGGACACTTTGGTGTGCAGGCTGATGCTCTAACCACTGGGCCAAACCAGTTAGGGCTCATGTAACACTTATTGCATTTTATGCGTTAGGTCCATTATTATCTCTCCAGGGCAGCTTTTACCTTATAACCTTTCTCAATAGCTAGAGACAGAAAACCAGTTGGTCTAATAAGTAATTTGAATTTGGAATATTTAAGAACACACTGTTCTTCTGACAAATCTTTCAAGTCTCTGAATGGATGGGCTACTCTCATTGAGTTGATGTGAAAACTGGACTGCCATTGAACAGAAAGCCTCTCATAGGAACTTGTATGTCAGATCATTCTCGAGTCACAGGTACTGCACATCATCTATCAATCGAGGGTAGAGTACAAAAGTGATCATTATAGTTTTTTTTGTTTTTTTGTTTTTTTTTTACAAAGATCAGTTTAGGACCCAGATTACTTGTTGCCAAAGATTAATAGTGATTTCCATTAAAAAAAAAAAAAAAACATTTTGGGAGAAATCCATCAATTTGAGAAGCAGAAAGGAAAAGAGTGCCCATCTGTCTTTCCGCTGAAAAATTATTTGGCAAAGTCATTCTTCTGGAAGCAGCATTCCAATGCCCAAAGTCAGCATTCCTTTCCCTAGACTAGTCCCTGAAAGGTTTTTGGTGATTATTAAAAAAAATAAAAAAATAAAAAATAAGAGATAAGGGAGGCCATAATCACAAGGGAATTTTCTGGAGTCTACATCCTCCAGGTTTTTGAAAATTGGGGGAAAAAAATGTTACATAAAATAAAACACTAAATGTCTAGAAGCCAATTAGCACTTAAGCATTCTGTCTCAGAGGCTGAGACAGGGATGAAGATGGAGTTGGTTTTAAAAGTCTGTGCATTGGGAAGGTTTGCAGGTTTGAAGTCTGTGTGATTACAAACATTTAGTATGGAGCCCAGACTTAGAGTGTGGCTGCTGGGCCAAGCCCAGGGCAGCCCTGCACTCACCTGTCAAGATAGGCTGAGTCTGTTCTAAGCGTCTATGTTTCCATCTACTCTGATAAACAGTATGTTGAGGGGCACAAGACTTACTCATCAGTGCAGTCTGCTGACAATGTACCAAGATTCATCCAGCTAACCTCCCTTGGAGCATTTAACAGTTTACTCCCAGGGCAGAAGGAAAGAAAAATGTGATTCTGAGGCTCTCCATTGGCACCTAGTAAGTGCTCATAATTTTTTGTGTAAAGAACAATTAAACGGATAAATATGCCCAGGGTGTAAAGATCTGTTTGGAAGGACAGATGGAAATGAAAGCCTTATTGCAGTGAGTAAAAGAAAGAATAAAAATAACAATAGGGGAGAAAACAAAAGAGGCAACACCGCCAAAGATTTTTTGGTGTGAAAGGGATGAAAAATGGAATAGGGGTTTCAAATGAAAGTAGGTTGAACTTGATTTTATTAAAATAATTGTCTTTTTAGGATACATTTGTGTTTTAATAAAATGATCCAGTAGAGAGGGGGGAATTGAGTGGGAGAGAGAAAGGGAGAAGTTACAGGAGCAACATCCTTCAGTGGGTGAGAAGAGAGAGTGGCTGGTCTTAGGTCAGAGCACTGCCTTCCCTTCATCCTTTGGTCCCCGGAAACTATTTGGAGGGAGCTATATCAGTGTATGAAAGCAGTAGAGGCTGGAGTGTAAAATAGCACTCTTTTGATTCCTTCCATTTTCTAAATGGAAAAGTAATCAGCACCAGCACAGAATAAAAGGCAGGAAGTATTTCAGATTTAAGAAAAGAAAAGAGGGTATGAAATAGCCTAGGAGGAAAGGAGATTGAATGGGCCATAGAACTATACTAAAATTGCTAGGCAGCACTAACAAAATTCTTGGATTCTTCTTTAAAGTTATTCCTACCCTCTATGTTTATATAGAACTTGAAAACTAGATTTATAATAAAAAAATTTTACTCTTTAAGAAAAAAATCATAACAATTTCAAACTGGTAGTGTTTAGAAATTATGCATTTTGGGGAGGCAGAGTCACTATAGCCTCATATTTAATTATTTCTACTTATAACTGAATCAGTACATACAGTCACACTTAGTGCTACTGTTCCTATACAAGAGTAGCTGTTCTCAGACCAGGGCTTCAGATTACATAAATTATGAAAAAGTGTGCACACCTTAATTAAGTTCAATCACATCACCTTTGAGTAATATCACATTGCAATATACTATCAATGTGCAATTTGGGATACTTAGGATATGCTATATTTTTATTTCAGTATATTTTTTGTGAATGTGAAAGATAAAGGTTTAAAAAATAATAACAAGAAAAAAAATATGAAAAGAGTGAATGTTTGCATGTCTTGGGCTTCTAGGAGTAAATGGACTAATTTTACTGAAGATGTTTTCATCAAAGTAGTATTGGTCCACTCCTCTTTATAATCTGAGAAACTGAATGGGGAAAAAATTGTGAAGAATATGACTAAGAAATTTCTTGTATAGGCAAATTTTCCTGTACAGTGAATTATTTTCAATTGTTACATAAAATATACACTATGAAGTTACTCTCTGGACAGAATTTTATGAAAATTTGGGGAACTGTGAAAAGGTAAACATGGTAAATACTTTTTTAAGTTTATTTTTATTATTTACGGTATTACAAATGTCCCCTGTCACTATCTTGGAGGCTGGGCAATTATTTTAAATGTCTGTGCATTGAGATTGTTTGAAGGTTTGAAGTCTGTGTAATAGAAAATATTTAGTATGGGCCTCCCCCACTTCCTCCCTTCACCAAGCCTCCACCCCACCCCAGGCCTACACCACATTATTGTCTGTGCCCATGGGCTATGCATATATGCATATAAATTCTTTGGTTATAATTACAAAGCCATTGTAATAAAAACAGCCTGGGACTGACATAAGAACAGGCATATAGATCAATGGAACAGAACAAAGACACCAGAAATTGACCCAAGCTATTGTGGTCAATTAATTTTTGACAACAAAGGAGGTAAGAGCATACAATGGAGTATAAAGACAGTCTCTTTAATAAATGTGTTAGGAAAATTTGACAGATACATGCAAAAATAATGAAACGAGACCACCAACTTTTCACCAGACACAAGAATAAACTCAAAATGGGTAAAATATTTAAATGTAAGTGACAAAACCATAAAAATCCTAGAAGAGAACTTAGGCAGTAAAATCTCAGACATCTCACATAGTAGAATTCCTGCTAATACATCTAGGGCAAGAGAAACAAAGGACAATATAAATAAGTAGTATTACATCAAACTAAAAAGCTTCTGCAGAGCAAAAGAAACCCTCTTCAAAACGAAAAGGGAACCCACTGTATGGTAAGTTACATTTTACAGGAAAAGAATCTCATGCTTAACAAAAACACGTTTCAGTCCATGTATCCTGGCTAAGTTTACCAATCTTTCTTCAGACTGAAATTGTGTGGAGAGCTGACCTGAAAACAGGGGACTTTTTCCTCGGAGCTGCCCTGGAAGCAGGGGTCTCTTGGTGGACACAGCTCCGGTAGGACAAAAGTCATAGCTCTCATGAGAACGTGCTGTCAGCTGTTTTGCAGCTTGTTAATGTAAAAATACTACTGAGCTTTGTAAAGAATAACATATACTGTTTAACCTGCTGCTTGCGTATAGATTAGAAAACAATTCTCTGCTTACATACAGAAACAAAGATGTGGTGCTGGGTAAATACTTAGCCTAAAAGTCAGCAGATATTTATCTGGTGACCTGTATCTTGTACCTCCCTGCTTTTGCTGTATAAAAATGAGCTAAGAAATAAACTCGGGACTGCAGACTTCAGTCTCAGTCCTCCCAACCCCATCTTTTCTTGTCTTTCTTTTTCCTCATCCTCACCCCCTCAATCAGGTACTGTTCGTTGCCGGCAGGTTCCGGCAAAATTGTCTTCAGTAGTTTCTAACTACAAGAATGGCAATTCCTTGAGATTCTGTATGGAAGAAACCTTAATAAAGAATGTACATAATTATTATTTTCACTAGCATGTGGAATGCACACAGTATTATAATAAACTTTCATATATTCAAGGTCATTATTATTTTTGGTTATGTATAATATATTCTTTCAGGAATGTTAATGCCGCATTTTAGGAAACTGAGGCATAAAACATGTTCAGGCAGTGAGTGGCAAAGAAAATAGTGAATAACAGCTTACTTTTGAAATCTTGATCTCAGGGAAAACTAATTTATGAGACTTATTTTATCTCTACGAATCCTTTATCTTTTATTCATGATCTTTTTCTAAAGGATTGAGATATTTTAGAAAGGATTCTTAGTCTCTGGATACATGCTAAGATTGTCCTATAAATACCTATGAGCATTTTTGTCCAGTACAACCTGACAAATATCAGTCAGGCAAATGACAGGATGACATGTGCTGAACATGAAATGAGCCACAGAGTGTATTTAAGTGTATAGTTCAAGGGAGAGTTTGAGCATCATATGCTTTTGTGTCATTGTCACCCAGGAGTTACTTTTTCTCCTTGACAACAATGGCAATGGCCCAATAAGGACTTCCCACTGATTACCCTCTTATACAAGTAGGAGCCATGGCCATTTTCTCCCTTGAGGAGAACATTAGGAATTAGAGGTAGGCAGGGAGAACCAACAACGTGAACCTTAAAAGAGAAGTTCAGCCGGGCTGGTGTGGCCCAGTGGTTGAGGGTCTACCTATAAATCAGGAGGTCAGGGCACATGCCCAGGTTGCAGGCTTGATCCCCGTAGGGGTCATGTAGGAGGTAACCAGTCAATGATTCTTTCTTAATATTGAGGTTTCAATCTCTCTCTCCCTTTCCTCTCCTCTCTGAAATCAAAATTTTTAAAGAAAGGGGAAGTTCAAGGGAGCTTCATGTTGCATATTGCAAAGAAGGTCATAAAACCCAGGGAAATACCAAATAATATCATGTGTGGTTGCTTATGAAGCAGAATAAGGCAAAGCACAAGGCAGTTAGAAATATGCATACATTAGGTTACATATTTGAGTGAGGAGGTGTATTAGAAAAGGAAATCCCCTGTAGGGATATTTTATTTGATCGGGTTGATAACTTTTATGCTGGGAAAACATAAAGGTAAGCGTTGATTATATAGCCCAATAAAATGACTTTGATATGTGTAATGGAATGTGATTAATAAGATGTATCTGTTCAGGCATTTCAACTTGACATGTGGTTATTAATGATAACTTGGTTTTCAAATTCCAAAGTAAACATGCTTGGTATTGCTAGAAGTTCAAAAATATCTATTATATGATGGACATGATGTCTGAGGGCCATTCTCCCAGAGCATTCCTTGTCTGAAAGAAAAATGAGGAAGAAGCATAAAACATGTTAGTACCAGTGGGGGGTGTGCAAGAGGCAGCTGATCGATGATTCTCTCCCATCGATGTTTCTAACTCTCTATTCCTCTCTCTTCCTCTCTGTAAAAAATCAATAAAATATATTTGAAAAACAACAACAACAACAACAACAACATGTTAGTACCTCTGTTATGGATTGAATTGTCTCCTTCCGAAAAGCACATGCTGAAGCACTAACCCACAGTATTTTGGAATATGGATGTATTTTGAGATAGGGCCTTTGAGAAGGTATTTAAGTTAAAGTGTGGTTGCTAGGGTGAACCTTAATATAATACGACTTCCTAATAAAAAGAGGAAATTAGGACACAGACAATGTAGAGGGACCACTGTGTGAAGATGCAGTGAAGAGGTGGCCATCTGCAAGCCAAGGAGAGAGGCCTCAGAAGAAAACTAACATGCTGACACCTTCATCTTAGACTTCTATCCTCTAGAACTGTGAGAAATGCATTTTTGCTGCTTTAAGCCACCAGACTGTGTATCTTGTTATGGTAGCTCTAGCAAACCAATGTAGTTTTTTAGAGTACTTTTAAATTGGCCCTAATATTGCCAAATAACTAAATATTTAGATGAAAAGGGGAGAATTAAAAAAGGCCCTGAATAGCCACAGCAATCCTGAGAAAAAGTACAAAGTTGGAGAGATTACAATATCGGATATCAAGCTTTATTACAAAGCCACTGTTCCCAAAACTGCCTGGTATTGGCACAAGAACAGACATACAGACCAATGGAACAAAACAGAGAACCCAGAAATTGACACAAGCCTTTATGCTCAATTAATATTTGACAACGAAGGCACCACACTATCTTCAATAAATGGTATTAGGAAAATTGGACACATGCATGCAAAAAAAATGAAACTGGATCACCAACTCACAACATACACAAAAATAAACACAACATGGATAAAGAACTTAAACATGAGATAGGAAACCATAATTCTTAGAAGAATCGATAGGCAGCAAAATATCAGACATATGTCATAGAAATATCTTTACTGGTTCAGCTCCTAGGGCAATGGAAACTAAAGTGAAAATAAAGAAATGGGATTATATCAAAATAAAAAGCTTCTGCACAGCAAAAGAAACCACCAACAAAACAACAAGAAAGCCCATTCAACGTATGAGAGAAAATATTTCCCAATGTTATATCCAATAAGGATTTAATCGCCAATATTTACAGGGAACACAACAAAAGGAAGATACACAATCATTTGGAAGATAAACTTAACAAAAGGAATATATACAATCCAATAAAAAAAATGGACAGAGGACCTAAATAGACACTTTTCAAAAGAGAACATACAGAAGGCCGAGAGACATATGAAACCATGCTCAAAGTCATTAATCATCCAAGAGATGCAAATCAAAACAACAATGAGGTACCATCTCACACCTGTCAGAATGGCTATCATCAGCAAATCAAGAAACAAGTGCTGGTGAGGATGCAGAGAAAAAGGAAGTCTCTTGCTCTGCTGGTGGCAATGCAGACTGGCGCAGCCACTGTGGAGAACAGTGTGGAGTTTCCTCAAAAAAATAAAAATAAAAATGGAGCTGAACTCCCATTTGACCAAATAATCCCACTTCTAGGAATATATCCCAAGAAATTAGAAATACCAATCAGAAAGGACATGTGCACCCCTATGTTCACAGCAGCACAATTTATAATGGCTAGGATTTGGAAACAGCGGCCTAAGTGCCCATCAGCAGATGAGTGGATTAGAAAACTGGAGTAGACCTACAAAGTGGAATACTATGCTGCTGTATAAAAGAAGAAACTCCTACCATTTGCAACAGCATGGATGGAACTGGAGAGCATCAGACTAAGTTTAATAAGCCAGTGGGAGAAAGTTAAATATCACATGATCTCACTTATTTGTGGAATATAATGAACAATATAAACTGATGAACAAAATTAGAGCCAGAGAAAAAGTATTTCAGAATATAATAGAAGTAATCATGTTACTTGCAGATTTTTAATATTTACTACAACTTTTGTTATATCATACTATTTTAGTACAGTTTTGGTAATTAATTATACTTTTTTAAAAATATATTTTATTGATTTTTTACAGAGAGGAAGGGAGAGAGATAGAGAGCTAGAAACGTGGATGAGAGAGAAACATCGACCAGCTGCCTCCTGCACACCCCCTACTGGGGATGTGCCCGCAACCAATGTACATGCCCCTGACCGGAATCGAACCTGGGACCTTTCAGTCCACAGACCGACGCTCTACCACTGAGCCAAACCGGTTTTGGCAATTTATTATACTTAAAATCATTTTTTCTTGAAATATTAATGTTTATTGAATGTAACATTATTATATTTAAAATTGTTTCTCTTGAAAAAAATAAATAAAAAGAAAAAATTAAAAAATATATCTTTGGCCATCCCACTAAATTAAATAAAGATATTTAACATCTGTGAACCTCAATTTCTATGTTTATTTTTTAAAGATAATGAATAGTTCACAACTTAAATAAATAAAATTCTATATTCAATTTCTCATTCATCTGTTTCTCATTAAAACATGGAGATGAAATTATTCAAAACTATTTTTTAGTGTTTTAAAGAGGAATATCCATCTCATTTTTTTTGCATTAGAAAGTCACTCTTTAGTTTGAAAAGGTAATGTGAAAAAAATGTTTGACTTTCAGAATTCTCTTTTATTATTTATTTATTGTTAAAAGGTGTATCCTCAACAACTCTCAGCTGGTCTGGAAAGGGAACAGATGTTTCCTTTCATGCGTTTCCTCTCAGTCTTTAGTGTTTGACAGGCCGAAATTGGAGTATTTATCGTTGCTGGTGTTGTGGTAGTAATTGCTATTTATTAAATTCACCAAAAATATATTTTAAAGATATCTAGCATATTTTAGATTAGTACTATCTAATTTGACTGTCATGACAATTTATAGTCAAAATATCAAATAGGTGTATTGAATGAACTCTTACTTTCCACAACACACATATGCTCAAATTAACTGTATAGACCAATTTGAACTTTCAATGTTTAAAGTGTCTTACAACATAGAGAATTTAAAGCAGTTTATAAATATACATAAAAACAATAATAAGACATAAGCAAAAATAAAGATATTTTAAAATAAAATCTTTAAATTTGAAAACACATCCAATACTATACTAATATTATACTAGCAGCCCAGTGCATGAAATTTGTGCATGGGGTGAGGGGGATGGAGGGGTAAAGATTCATCAGCCCAGTCTGCACCCTCTCCAATCTGGGACACCTCAGGGGATGTCGGACTGCCCTGTGGGATCAGGCATAAACTGGCAGTTGAACATCCCTCTCACAATCCTGGACTGATGGCTCCTAACCGTGGACAACTGCCTGCCTGCCTGGTTGCCCCTAACCATTCTGCCTGCCAGCCTGCTTGATCTTAACTGCCTCCCCCACCAGCCTGCTTAACCCCAACTATCCTTTGCCAGCCTGTTTACCCTCAACTGCCCCTCTTCAGGTATGCTTGCCCCCAACTGCCCCCCTTGCAAGTCTGCTTGCTTCCACCTGCCCTCCCTGCCAGTCTGCTCACCCCCAACTGACCCCCCACAGGCCTGATCATCCTCAATGGCTCCCCCACCAGCCTCATCACCCAAAACTGACATCCCATCCTGGCCTGATCACCCACAGCTACCCTCCTCTCTTGATCCCTAACCACCTCTACCTCTTCTCTGCCACCATGGCTTTGTCCAGAAGAACATCCAGATGATCTCTTGGAGGATCTCCCAGTCTAATTAGCATATTACTCTTTTATTGGTATAGATAGAAGCCTGGTGCACAGGTGGGGGCCAGCTGGTTTCCCCTGAAGGGTGTCCTGGTTCAGGGTATAGGTTCTCTCGGGGGTGAGGGCAGCCTGGGTGAGGGGCTGTGGTAGTTTTCAGGTCTGTCACACCCCCATGGGATGAGTGTCCCCACTGGGTGTGACTGGCCAGCCTGGGGTATGGGGCTGAGGGTCATTTTTCAGGCTGGCCACACTCTCTTCAGGGTAGGGATCCCCGCTGGGGTGCCTGGCCAGCCTAACTGAGAGGCTGATGGCTGTTTGCAGGCTGGCCACACCCAGGGACCCTTACCCCGATGGTGGCATGGCCAGCCTGAATGAGGGGCTGAGAGCCTCCCTTGGGGGCCAGCCCAGGCAACCCAGGCCTCCCACTCTCTCAGGCTGGCTCCATGGCTGCCACCATCTTTGTCCTGCTAATTTGCATATTCCCTCCTGATTGACTGTTGGTATCACGGTGTGATGGTCAATTAACATATTTCTCTCTTATTAGTATAGATAAATGCTAACAATTACAAATCATATTTTAATGTGTTTAATAATTTATTAAAAATTCATAAAAAAAACTTAACTCTTATCCCACAAAATGAACATTATTAGTCATATTTTATCAATGAAAAGAGGTGAAAAAATTTTAAGAGATTTATCTGAGGTCACACTATGAAAAGCTTCTTTAATTTTATGATAATTTATACTTAGTGTATTAAAATTGCTATTCTTTGATTTGAAGCAAATTATGTCATCCGTGTTTATGCCACAAATCCAGAGAGATGGACATGTTGGTGCAAGGCCAGGTGAAATCAAACTGCTCATAAGCTCTAATAACACCTACTTCCATAGACATCCTGTACTTGGGATCCCAGCATTTATTTTATGCTAGTTGTTTCTTAATTTCTCCTTGCCTGATGACTCACCTCTATTTTCAGCAGAAAATGTGATGGGGTGGGGCTGACTGTAGGTTGAACTGATTTTTTTTGCTACAAATATTAGTTTTTAAATGAAATCAATTATCCTACTGATGGCATTTACTTTCAACCATCAAGTCCTATTCTTGCCAAGTTTGTCTACAAGGTTAGATTTTAAAAAATAAAAAAAAAAATGGTCTCTTCTTGGTATTTGATTACAAGAATTTATTGAGGTACACATAAGCAAAGTCAGATAGATTGGTCTTTGCATATATGTAATCCTAGGTGAAAACAGTGCAATATACTGGGGACTTTAGAGTTCCCATAAATCAATACAAATTTAATAATCAGTCCACATTGATAATGCTCTTAATTCTCAGCTGGCCTTTATTCTGTCTTGCTCCATGACTGCAGGGATTTTGTTAATCTTGCTTATTGTTTTGTCCTTAGGATCTAATGCAATGCTTGAGATACGGCAGGTGAAAAATAATATTAATGAATGAAAAAGTAAATGAATAATCCTGGAATTTGATAAAATATACCCTATAACTAAATAATTTATCTGGCTTTCAGATGATATGAACTACAGCCTTATCTGGACAGGTAAGAAGACCCAAATATGTGTCCTTATTATAGCACTATGGTTATTAGGAGGGCAATTACAATAGTAGAACTATGTATTGTCCACCTGTCCCTAGATCCTGAACATAAATGTAATGACAAAAGGAGCTTGTGAAGTAGTTTAAGAAGGTGTGGAGAAGATAAAAAATAATTGGTTTCGGAGGGAGGGGAGAAAGCAGATGTGTGTCGTAAATATATGAAGAAAGGAACTATTTAAAAAAATGAGTGCAAAATAGGTGATGAGTTCTGATGAGCAGAAAGTGTCCATTGCCTTTGACAGCATGGAGATCAAATCAAAGGTTGGTTTGAAGAATTTAAGACTAAATGGGAAATGAGGAAATTAAGTTTCCTTATGTAGATCCTGGTTTTCAAGAAGCTTAGAAATTCAAAGGAGTAGATAAATGGTAGAGTAAATGGTAGGTACAAGTTGGGTCAAGAGAAAAATTTTTTTTTTAATGAGAGATATTAGAGGCTGGTTGAATGTCAAGAATAATTGATTAAGAAGAATAGATTTTCCAAAACCAGTTTGGCTCAGTGGATAGAGTGTCGGCCTGCAGACTGAAGGGTCCAATGTTCAATTCTGGTCAAGGGCACGTACCTTGGTTGTGGACACATCCCCAGTGGTGGATGTGCCAGAGGCAGCTGATCAGTGTTTCTAACTCTCTATCCCTCTCCCTTCCTCTCTGTAAAAAATCAATAAAATATATTTTAAAAATAAAGAATAGATTTGAAGAAAAAAAAATGTTTTAATAATAAAAACAAGTTCTCAAGAAGGTGAGAGGTAGTGGAATAGTCTTATATTTCAGCTATATAGAAATTAAGTAACCTCCTTTAAATATTCTTCCCTAAATTTTATCATTTTCTCTCAGCTTTAATGTTTCTCATGATCTCTGTCTGTTCATGTTAACTTATCATATCCAATGCAAATGCCTCCTATAGTGTGGAATCATCTTTGAATCCACTGATACACATTGGCTTTTCTAAATTATTGATTATGCCTCTTTTATTGCCATTACTTCCTTATGACTTTTCATTATAGTTTACTATAGAGACTTTTCAATATTCTAGCAGATTATGAGTATGTGGAAGATAAGGCTATCACTTCTATTTCTGTCTGTCCTTCATAACACAAGCAAGTCATTGCCTTTTAAATGTTAGTGACTTGTACCAAAAAAATGCATATGTGCTTTGAATGAGCAAACTGACTTCCTGGTTATACAGATTTCAGGGACTCCTTGACTGAAATGATCCTTTACAAGTATTACTCTTGAGATATTTTAAAACGTCAATGCAGGAAATATAAAAACCACTTACTGTGTTTATGGTTTGCTCTTTCTGAAACTAAAGTGTACTGATGTATTCATGGCATTTGTTTTTGACTATAAAAATTGATTTCCTTGTCTGAAGAGGTGAATGAGTTGAATGAACAACTGTTCCTAAGAACATCAAATTCAGGCCTCCTGTTGACTACCCAAATAACCAGAGAAATAGAATCTGTAAACTCAACAGCTTATAACTGGGCAGTTTATCTGTATGTTGTGATCATTAAAATCTTCTTTTAAGTCTTTCAGGCACAATATGCTAAAAATAAATACAGTTTCCAAATCACTATCCATATTTTTGAATACCCATCACTGTATTCAGGCAGAGAGGGAAAGAAGTGATGCTCCCCTGCATTGCACAGACAGAAGCAAACCTATTCTTAACTTAGATATCCACTATGCAAATTCAATATTGATTCTTAAGAGCTGTAATATTTTTCTAGTCTTATATTTTATTGAATTATAATTTAAATGTAACATTGTATAATTTTAAGGTGACAAAATAATGATTTTTATATATACATATATTATGAAATAATTATCACAATAAGTTTATTAGACACCAATCACTTCACATAGCTACGATATTTTTAATAATAAAACTGTTAAGATTTACTCTCTAAGCAACTTTCAAAATACATATACAATACAGTAATTGCTACTACAGTTACCATGATGCATGTTATATCCCCAGAACTTATTTGTCTTATAACTGGAAGTCTATACAGATTTCCAGTACCTTTTGTGCATGTTTACTGCCAATGTACTCTTTCATTATTTGAATATCTTAAAATGTCCATATTTTCCCTTCATATATAAAATGTTTTCTCTGCTAAAGTTCTAGATTGATAGTTGGTTTTTATTATGTTATGAAGAATAAAGGTACTTTCTTAAATATATAGTTGTACACACATACATGCACAAATACCCACTAAACAGAAGGTACTTTCTTAAATATATAGTTGTACACACATATATGCACATATACCCACTAAACAGAAACATTATCTTTTCTCAAAAATTCTACAATTGAGATTGTAAAGAAATAAATAGTTATAGCAAAATTTTAAGCATAAGTACACAAAGTGTTGCAAAGAAATACCATCATATTGATCTGTAAAAGAAGAGATTTGTATGGTGTAATAGATCAATGGAACCTTCTCTAAGGAAGTAATAATTGAGAGAAGATATACAAACACATGAATAGACTTAAAACTTTTAGAATCTTCCTTTTGATTATAAAAAGAAGAGAGAAGATTAGCCAATATGACAATGTTTATTTCAATCATATTTTGAAAAGAGTACAATTATTAATATCTTTTGAAAAGACTCTTGTTATCAAATCTAATAAAAATGTGATTTTGAAATAACTTCTAATGAATACACTTGCAATAGTATAAACTATATTGGAATATTTTATTTTAATTAGGACTTTCAATTCAGTTTTAAAAGCATTTATTAATAGTCACTTTATTCAAATACCTGTTTAAGGATTATAAAGGATTTGTAGAATTAGGGTTCTTGTATTATAATAGTCACCAACAAATACTTATTGAATTAGTTCTGACTTATTTAATATAGTAAATACTGGAAAGAAATGTAATATTCTCTGCCAATATATAAACTGAAGTAATAATATCCCCTGATACATAATAACATTTTTTACAAGAGAAATCTGCACAAATTATAGCAGATGCTTGATAAATCCTTTTTTTTAATCTTTGCTGCTCTGCCTTGTCATTTTCACAAGGATAAGTAATACATGGCTATTACTTAAAAAATTTAATAGCAAACACTTCTAAAGCAAGAAGACCAAAGGTTAAAAAAAAAATAAAAACTTTAATTTAAAAACATGTTAAACACCTTCAATATACCTTATTCAGTTTTTAAGTTAAATTTGTATATCTGTGCTAAATTTGGTAGATCTAATATAAGGGCTGGAGTTCAAGTGTGTTATGAAATAAAATAAGATGCTATATATCTTGCACTGCTAGGGCTTCTATAACAATACATCTCAGACTGAGAGGCTTAAACAACAGGAATTAATTTTATCATATTTCTGGAGCCTAGATGTCCAAGATCAAGGTGCTAGAAAAGTCGATTTCTGGTAAGACCTCTCTTCCTGTCTTCTGGCAGCTGCCTGCTCATGGGCTTTGTTCATGGATGTGGGAAGAGAGAGAGTTCTCATGCCTCTTCCTCTTCTTATAAGGACACCAGTCCAATGGGAGTAGAATCCCATCCTTATAAAATTATTTTTCCTTAATTACCTCCCTAACGGGTCTATCTCAAATACAGTCATATTATGGTATAAGGCAGTAACATATATATTTTGTAAGGAACACAGTTAAGTATATATATATATATATATATATATATATATATATATATAGTAAGGAACACAGTTAAGTGTGTATATATATATATATATATATATATATATATATATACACTTAACTGTATATATATATATATACACTTAACTGTGTTCCTTACAAAATATATATATTTCTTACAAATTCTCAAGTGATTCCTAAATATGAAATATATCGGGGGAGGGGGAGAGAGGGAACCACCTCAGAACTGTAAATAATTCAAAGTACAAGGAATTTAATTAGTACATGTATACAGGTGTATATAAGCAATATGTCATGACTACTCTCAAAAGGAAGACATGTGATTAATTTATTCTATGAAGGATTTGATGTATATGTGTCTGATTAGGATTACAAATTTAAAATTAAAAAGCCTGAGTTTGCTATAACTTTTTAGAAAGTTGCACATTTGTAATATATTGAGTTACATATTCTCAAATCTCTTACAAATCTTTTTACCATTTGATCCTTCATCAGCTGAAATTTTGTCAGTAATTTTGCACTTGAGAGAAGGGTAGGACTTGAATTAATCAAGGGATCATTATAGTACTTGGCAATATAATCTTATTCTTTCACTGATGGAATTTGACTACATACATTTATTTTTAAAATTTGATATGAAGTCTCTTAACTACATGAATGTTTCCTCTTTTTTATTTTTTATCTTCCTCTAATTTTAGTTTCCTTTCCTCTACTTTTTTCATTTCCTTTCTCTAGTCCACATTATTGCCCTTTACCCTTTAAACTTCCTTTCATATATCTAATGACTCCTATTTGAATAATTTTTGGTATGTTTTCTTTTCCTGTGATAGATTGGGTTGCTAACTTGCACCTAACAGATTGATCTGCTAGGTATTTTTTATCTTTCTAAAAACATAATATTCAAGATCTCCTGAAACTTATGTAGCCATTGACAACAAGGTCTGCATATTATCCATGTTCTCAGCCTTATCAACTCTGAAATGGCTGATCCCTTAATTTGATAGCTACTTTAAAGGACAATTCTCACAAAATATTTTCTGACCATGGTAACCATAATGCACAGACACCCCTATGGAAAAGCGTTTTAATCAGAGCTTGTTGCCAATATTAAGATCACAGAGTTTGGGGTGGATTTTGGGGAAATGCCATGACTCAACCAGATTATAAAGGATCAGTGGAAACTATGATAAGCAAAAATAGAAAGAACAACTTTTATTCTGCCCCTGAATATAACTGGAATCATTCTGTATGGCTAGCATTCTCTTGATGTGCAGGTGCCATTGTTAGCTCTTGCTCGGTCTGTCACAATTCTATTGTTACCTATACAAGCAGCTTTGAAGTTTTATACTAAGAAACACATTATCCACCCCCCACTACACATATGATACCTTAATTTAAAAAAATGAAAGAAAAAATTTAAAATAATAATAATAAATATAGTTTATAATTTAAAAAAGAAAGAAAGAAAAGAAACACATTATCTCCACTTCACTTCTGTGATAAAAGCTGTAAATATCACAATTCAATGAGGCAGGTATTGTGCCCTAAACTTTCCTTTCTCTGGAAAACATGCAGGCCTGAATTCATATACTTATTCCTTCACAAAATATTTATTGATGTGGGCTCAATACTATCTCTGCTCATCTGTGGTCTTCTCTATTGGGGAAAATAGACATTAGTCAAATAATCATGCAATGGCATATTTTAACTCTGATAAATGTTGTGAAAGACAGGTACATAGTTCAAGGAAATCTGTAAAATGAGGGATTGGCCTAGATTCAGTGGTGTGCTCCCTGTAGAAACATCACTTGAACTGAGATTTGAAGGATGAGTATCAGATGAGAAGGTAAAAGGATAGAAAGCACTTTTGGTAAAGTTGATGTTAATTAAACATGGCAAATATGTACCCTAATAAAAAGGTAATATACTAATTAGACTGGATAGACTGATGTCCTTCCAGACAAAGCCACGATGGAAGGGGCTGAGGCAGAGGTGGTTAATGGTGATGAGGCTGGCAAGGTAGCAGTTAGGGGCATTAAGCAGGTAGGCTGAGGGATTAGGGATGATCAGGAAGGTTGACAGAGTGGTTAGGGTTGATCAGGCAGGCAGGTAGCTGAGCAGTTAGGAGCCAGTGTTCCCAGATTGTGAGAGGGATGTCCAATTGGAAAGGGTGCTGGCAGGACTGAGGGACCCCGCCCCCATGCATAAATTTTGTGCACTGGGCCTCTAGTAAAGAAATAAAAATAATTGACTTGGGTATAGTATAATTTTGGAAGAGAACATGTTTGGAATTCAGGTTGAAGAGGAAGCTGGAAGCCAGCCTTCACTTTAGGAAGGAAGGATGCATAATAAGTCTTGCATTTTGTAAAGGTGTCTCCGGTTGCATCTGTAGAAATGATTGGGTGCTGTGGGATGGGAGTGCAGATGCAAACAAATCAGTTAGAAGTCAAAGAAAAGGTTCAAAGTAGTGTTTGATAAAATGAAAAAAAAAATTCTGTACTCTGGGATCATATAGGCATTAAAATAAATAAGACTTCGTAAAGGGTGAGAGAGGGGAAGATGACGATGATGATTCCTAGATGGGTTTTGCTCCTGTGTGCTTGAAGTTACCATTTATTAAGAAACTATAGGCCCCATGTACTCGGGGGAGAGGGGTGGTTCCCTCAGCATGGCCTGCACCCTCTTCCAGTTTTGGACCCCGCAGGAAGTGGACCTAAGGCAGCAGGCAGATATCCTTCTCACAGTCAGGGATCCCTTGTTCCTTACCACCCGCCTGCCTGCAGTGGCGGCAGGAGAGTCTCCCACCACTGCTGCTGCACTCACCAGCCATGAGCCTGGCTTCTGGCTGAGCGGCACTCCTTCTGTGGGAGGGCACTGACCACCAGATGGAAGCTCCTACGTTGAGCGTCTGTCTCCTGGTGGTCAATGTGCATCATAGCAACCAGTGCTTCCACTGTTTGGTTGAATTGCATATTACAGTTTTATTATACAGTATGGAACATTGTGTCCATGGGTTATGCATATATGCATATAAATTATTTGGTTAATCTCTTTCAACCCTTTTCAAGATAATGTGCCAGATCTTAACAGTTTTGCTTTTGTTTTTTAATGGAACACTAGAAAAAAACATGTTTGCAGCAGGGGGATAAGTTGTTTTGACATTAGGCATACCTCCATGAAGACTACACTTCATAGAATGAAAGAGATGCCAATAGATATGAGTTAATTACAATTGTGGTGAGCACTATAAAGGAGGAATATAAGATGTCCAGGAAGAAAAACAGGTAGACCAAATGTAACCTAGGTGAATGGGCATTTCAGTAAAATAAAAGCAAGATCAAAGATGAAAATAAAGTGTAGAATGACTATTACTGTCACAATAATGCTTCAGTTTCCTAATTGATACAATTTTTTTTTAATTTTCAATTTTTTTTCTATTTTCTTCATTGTTATCATATGTATAATATAAAATAATGGCCTAACATTTTCTTTAACTTCAATTTCAACTATAATCATAACTTATCAGTAGATTATAATAAAAGACAGAAACCAACTATTCTCCCTTATAATTAAAATGTGCTTTGTAGCCCAACTGTTGTGGCTCAGTGGTTGAGTGTCAACCTATGAACCAATAGGTAACGGTTCAGTTCTTGGGTAGGGCACATGCCTGAATTGCAGGCTCGATCTCTAGTGGGTTCTACCTCTGTCTCCCTCTCCCTGCCTCTCTAAAATCAATAAAAATATACTTTTTAAAGTGCTTTGTATTTATTTAAGAAATTTTTTAAAGATGCCACTTAATATTTAGCTTTAGTTTTTCTCCCGCTCCATCTTTCTTAGATAGATAATAGATAAATAGATGATAGATAGATAAATAGATAGATGAATAGATAGATGAATAGATAGATAGATAGATAGATAGATAGATAGATGATAGATAGATAGATGATAGATAGATAGATAGATAGATAGATAGATAGATAGATACAAAAGCATGTAGATGCCCTAAATATCCCTAGGTTTCTGCCTTGGTCAACTTAGGACCAGGGCTCAGCACCTTTCTTTATACTCTGCAGAAAGTCAATTTTAAAAGCCCAATTTTAAAGATTTTGTATAGAAGACAGAAAAGGGAGAGGGCAGTTATATCACACAATTCAGTTTTTCACCCTGAATTTTTTTTTTCTGTCATAGCCTCTCTCTTTTTATTATTTTTCTTCTTTCTTCCCTTTCTCTTCCCCTCCCTTCTCCCTTCTTGGGTTCTTTTCCCCAGGTGCCCTCCAGCCTCCTGCCCTCCCAGACAGGAGCTCTACCACAAACAATTTCCTCTGCTTTCATATACTTATATTTCATTCCAGTTCCTTCCACCTACCCACCCCTTTAACCACTTGTGTATTCAGATTTGTGAAGGCCCTTAGGCTGCTGCTTTGGATAACCCACATCCTCTAGGATTCCAGAAGCCCCACTCCCTTAGACAGTGGTTCTCAACCTTTCTAATGCTGCCACCCTTTAATACAGTTCCTCATGTTGTGGTGATCCCCAACCATAAAATTATTTTCGGTGCTACTTCATAACTGTAACTTTGCTACTGCTAATGAATTGTAATGTAAATATCTGTGTTTTCTGGTGGTCTTAGGTGACCCCTGCTAGTGGTTCTCAACCTCTGGGTTTCAACCCACAGGTGAGAGTCACTGCTATAGAGCAAAACAAAGCTGACTGATGATCTAAATTTTAACTCTTCTTTAAAATATTTTAAGTAATCCAAATTCAACTTTCCCTACCATAAAACCCTATATAATAAAAAACTAATATGTAAACGGTCATCACACCATCATGCCCTGATGTCCTCATGTAGTCACAGCTCATACACTCAGAGGAATGGGGAGAGAGGAATGGGGCTCAGCCAGGAACAAATGAGCTCATGAGAGAGGAATTGGGGGCCAGCCAGGCTGTGGCCCAGGAGAGGGACAAGCCACCCACCCCATGGTCCTGGTGCCAGCTGCTGGGAATGCAGCCTGGGAGAGGAACAAGCTGCCTGCCTCATGGTCCTGGGAGCCTGTGGCTCTGGCTCAGGCGAAGCAGCTGCCCACAGTCCCCTGCAGTTGTAGCTGGCCCTGGAAGAGCCAGCCCAGGTCCTGGGTGCCTGTGGCCAGCCAGAGGGAGCGAAGCCCGGGTCCTGGTGACTGCAACTAGCTGGAGGAGGGAATCCTGGATCCCGGGTGCGGGGCAAGGTAGATAGAGGCAGTTAGTGGGGAGAGGAAGGCCAGCAGGAGAGAAGTTAGGAGTGATCAGGCTTGAAGCAGTTAGGGGCGATCAGGTAGGTAGATAGAGGTGGTTAGGGGCAATCAGGCAGGCAGGCAGAGGGGTCAGGGGCAATCAGGCAGGCAGATGAGCAGTTAGGATCCAGTGGTCTTGGATTGTGAGAGGCAGTCAGACATCCCCCGAGGGGTCGTGGATTAGAGAAGGTTCAGGCCAGGCTGTGAGACCTCTCCCCACCCCATGCATGAATTTCATTCATTGGGCCTCTAGTTACTTAAATAATTAAGATACTGGAAAATCTTGGTTTATTTTATAATTAATATTTTTTGAATTGTGTTTTTCTGGATAATTAGACAAATGAAAGAAAGGAAAACTTTCCTTATTATTTCCTCATTTTAATACCTCAAAACCATCCTCCTTTATCTTATTATGTGTACTTACCCTCATTGCTCTGAATAACCCAAAGCAGTAAGTGGAGCCATATCGGAAACCTCTGTCCCACCACTGAGTTCAACACTTTGATAATTTCAGTATGAAATTTTTGATATTTCTAGGTCTCTATAGAGAGTTACTCTGCATAAAATAATTATGCAGCATAATGTTACATAGAATTGCAGTTTGGTTAATAAGTGATCACCAAACATAAATCCAATCTATGAAATGAGAGACATTAAAAATCAAGTCAGCTAGAAAGAGGTGGATAGCTTTTAAAATAAAAGCTCACCTTTTTTTCAATATAGCTGATTAAAAGTTCTAAAAATAGTATTTTCTAAGAAATTGGTTATTAAACAGCACACATTTATTTTATTTTTCTATGATGATGCTGCAATTGCAAATATTCTGAGTATCTGGAATATTATAGTAGTAAAAAAATACAATAAAATAGTTACTAATGAGTAAGTAAACCTATAAGTTTTCTGAATTTCACACTTAACCACATTATAAACAAATGTTACAGTGCAAGAAAATTAAATCTGCCAATATGCAGCTAAACATAATTTTAATTGTACTTCTATAGATGAGTTAGCACATTAATATTTCATAATTGTTTTCACCCTCTAAGAAGCCATCACTAATTAAAATGTCTTTTGAAATGCTATTGAATCTTTCAAATTTTTGAAATTATAATTATAAATATGTGTTTATAACTCATCAAGCAAATTTCCTAAGACTCTTTCAATCGCAAAATTTTGATAATATGGCAATTATTTGAAAAGTATTACATTTCTAGTAATGTGATTGAATATCTATCTGTATTTTAATGACTAATAGTATTAAAATCTACTCCTTTGTACATTACCACAGGGATATTAATTTCTTTTGTTACTAATGTTTTAGCAGTTATAGTGAAAAATGTGTTACCCAATATTTTAAAGGAATGTACTTTCAAGAAATGATCTTTGTCTAATTCTGAAAATAGATCATTGGCATAATTGCTTTCTTAATTATGATTTATCTTTGATTGTAAAGACTTGTTTATGAATAATTGTGCAATATGTTTTATATTTTTTTTCTATGTTTGTTTTGATTTTTAGATGATGGCTGAGAAAAACTTGTAGAAATTATTTGATGTAACACAACTGTTTTCATATTGCCAAAAAAAAAAAAAAAAGATTGATAAATGAAGCAAAGAAGAATTTCTATCAGGACATTTTTTTTCTTTAATGAAAATTTTTTTAAAAGAATATTATTTTCTATAGAAAAGGGTGAGGGAAGGGGGAGGAAGTTGAGATTTCCCACTATATCCTCCAACTTCCTGAATGTTGACCTACCCAAATTTTTGCATATTTAAAATGAAACTGTTCCTAAAGAAGCTTATGCAAATTTTCACTGTATGATGCTTCTTAGATATTTCAAAAAGCTCCTCAACATTTTCCAGATTAGCACATATGCTATCATATATTCACAATATAATTTTTTGATCAAACACAGACAATTTTGCGTGAAATAAGAGCTGTTAATAATTAAACAAGACCAGAATCATAAAGTGGGTCTGTCCCAGATGCAAATGAATATTGACTCACTATAGCCATAGCTATCTTGTAAATATATTTACCCCATCAAGAAATTGCCTTGTAGGACCAACAACTCCATGGATTTTTTTTGTTATTTAATATACTTTGTCAGATGGATTATCATTTATTGTATTTGTGTGCCCTTTATCTTATGATATTCTTTTTAGTCATATTTATAAGTATTTCTTAGAACCCATAATACACATATTTATAATATACCTAAGATTATTGTATTTACTATGTACTGAGCATTGGTCTAAATCTTTGTTATATACTAGAGGCCCTGTGCACGAATTCATGCACGGGTGGCGTCCGGCCAGCCTGGCCCCAATCAGGGCTGGGCCTGTCAGGAGGAGGTTAGACAGCCCAGATCCAGACCCTTATCAGGGCCCCCCATCAGGGCCAGGTTGGCTGGGAGAAGAGGCTGTGGGTGATTGGCCAGTTGGACCTGCAACCAATTGGGGTTGGGAGGCTGGCCATGGGGAGGGGCTGTGGGCAATGAACTGCCCAGCCCCGCCCCCAAATGGTGTGGGTAGGGGTGCTGATCTGGGACCAGCAGCCTGGGGGAGGGGCCATGGGTGGTTGGCTGGCTGGCCCTGCCCCCTATTGAGGTGGGGTGGTGATCAGAGGTGAGGCTTGCCAAGAGGAGGGGCTGTAGGCTGATCAGGGTAGTGGGGACCCATGGGGGTATGGTTGGCTTGAGGGAGGGGCTGCAGGAGGTTGGCCACCAAGCCCAGTCCCCTATTGGGGTGGGGGATTGCGATCAGGTGTGGACCAGATAGGGGGAGGTGCTGCAGGCCTATCATGGTGGGGTGGGCTGATGGGGGCACAGATGGCCAGGGGGAAGGAGGGAGAATTTGGCTTGCAGGTCTTGCTCTTAATTGGGGTGGAAGAGTCGGATCAGAGGCAGTCCAGCAGGGAGGAGGGGCTGTGAGGTTGGTCACTGGCCCCACCCCCTGATAGGGCCAGTTTGCTGGTTGTTAGCTCATTATGGCTGTTACAGTCGCTGCCTTTTTATGTATATAATTATTAGATTACTACCCATGTTTCCCCGAAAATAAGACATCCTCCGAAAATAAGACCTAGCACATGGAAAGATAAGACATCCCCTGAAAATAAGACCTAGAGCAACTTTGGGAGAAAAAAATTAATATAAGACACTGTCTTATATTCGGGGAAACAGGGTAGAAGCCCAGCGCCAGAAATCACATGGCCCCGCCCACTTGCACACACCTTGCTGTGCCCACCAGCTGCCAGCCTTGCTGCCATTGGACCCTGTGGGCCACACCATGCGAGCCAAAGTCACGCAAGACCCCAGACCCACCAAACCCACTGCACCAGCAAGACTCATCAATGGGTATGAATTCCTTAACAACTCTCTCAATCCCTTATGTTGGATGCTCTTATTTCAAAGTGATGAATGAGGAATGATTTTGCCCTCAGGAAAATTCTAATCAAATAAATAAGAAAATGAGTCAGAGGATAAGGATGCCATTTTGCCACTCTTGTCAAGAAAGCCATTCAAACCAGTGCAAATACGTACACTTCATCAGCTGAAAAAGAAAGATATCCAGTGATGTTAGAGGCTTTACCTGGCATTGTCTTTGGAAACTTAAACCATTTTTCAGGCCAAATACAAAAAATAAGGATGATTTTACGCACATCTGACTTCTAGATTTGCTCACAGGCATGGGAATGTACATGTAAGTTGCACTGACCTATTTAAGACAGAGGGGGTCACACGGAAAGGAGGGAGGGAATAAGAGCTCTATGAATTGCAAACTGCGTATTACCTGGTTGGTCTATATAATAAAAAAAGAAGCAATCTTTATAAAAGAGTCCTGATTCCTTTCAAACAATTTGAAAAAGTCAGTTTCATGTGTAGGTAAAAGGTGTGTGGGGGCAAAAAATAAACATTATGCTTAACCATTTTGAGTAAAACTCCAATATACAGAGAGAAAAGTCAATATATTTCCATAGAAATTAATTCTGTCAATTTAACTACATTTACCTATCCTGAGTCACCTGAGAGCAAGAATCTGCTTCCTTTTTTATTGCTGTCATGAGTTCTGATAAGGTTTGCCCAGGACAAAGTCAGCACTCAAGCAAGATTTATTGAATAAACTAAATAAGAATATGGTTATAAAGAGTTCAAAAGATTTGCAAATGCAAGATATTATTGACAAAGCATTTTTTAATTTATTTTTAATGTTAATTTATTTTAGTTAGTTTAAATCCATTTATTTATTTTTAACTTTACTTTTGGAAGTATTACAAAAGTCCCCTTTCTTCCCCCATTAGCTGCTTCTAGCCCACTCCAGCCCCCACCCCGGCCCTCACCACCCATTGTCTGGGTCCACGGGTAATGCTAATATGCGTGCATACAAGTTCATTGGATGATCTTTTTCTCCTCTTCTTCCCCTGCCTTCCTTCTGAGGTTTGACAGTCTATGCCACTGGTCGGCAAACTGTAGCTTTGAGAGCCACATGCAGCTCTTTGTCACCTTGACTGTGGCTCTTCCACAAAATATCTGTGCTATTGAAATGTACAATGCAATTGAAACTTTGTGGCCCATGCGCAGAAGTCAGTTTTTGGCTCTCAAAAGAAATTTCAATCATTGTACTGTTGATATTTGGCTCTGTTGACTAATGAGTTTGCCAACCAATCATATGCAATGCTTCTATGTCTCTGGGTCTACTTTTTTGTTCATCAGTTTATTTTGTTCATTAGATTCCACAGATGAGTTCTTGACTTTACAATTTTGAATCCAGCCCAGTGCAGATTGTACCAATATCTCCCTAAATTGAATATCAAAAGTTGTGTATGTACATAGAGATTAATAGTTTAGTAAAGGTTTTAAGAATATAGGTCTATGTAAACCATTGTAATATATCTTTATTTAAAAAACACACATATGTGTAAATATTAAATAACCTATTTGTTCAAATGTTTCTGTTTTCTTTTTTCTTACATATTTTATATTAAAAATATTTATTATTATAAATTATGGAATTAAGTTAGTCACTTTTGTAGGCATATAAACATATAATTGTTAAGATAAATAGACAAACAAGATATAATATACATATTGACGTGTATTTATATCTACAATATTTGTGTAAAATTAAACATTGCTATGAAGGTACATTTCAAATATTTTGTTTTATAATGCATGACATTTAAAAACATAACTTTCCTTCTAATTAAAAATTTAACACTATCTAATTTGTGAAAACTGGTTTAAGGGGTGTTTTTCTACCCCAAGGGAGACAGAAGTTTGACAGGGACAGGAAATGGGCTTGACTCCCTATTGTGCATAAATAACCCTCTTTATAAGAAATAATCTTGGCAGTGTGTTCAAGTGGCTATGTAGACTGATGTGTGCTTCCTTACCAAATCAGAACAAAAAGGAAAAAAAAAAAAACATTTTAGACACCACAATGCAGATAATTAAAATGAAAACTTACAAAGCAAATTTTTTTTTGGCAGAGCAGTTTCCTCCCCAGAATTGAATATCAAAATATAGTTTCCACTTTTCCGCTAACATGTCACAAGTTCCACTCTGGGTGACGTCTGTGGTCCTGGCTCAGGATGTGGACTAGGAGGGTCCAGGTCACGGGAACAGTGACCACAGTTGTTGGATTTATTAATGCATTAATTATCTTTCTAAAAAAATATGTTATACAAAATGGGCTGATATCATTACCAATTCAATTTCACTGGTTTTATTACAATTACATAATCTAAGCTGCACCCAAGAATATTATAATTAAAGAGTCATTATAATTTGCATTTGGGTAGATAGAAAAAAAATGAAATAAAATATATACCTGAAAGGACAGTGGAAACTAGGTTGTAGCAAACATTCACCTTTCAAAATTCAACCATCTTGAATTTATTTTTAAAATATATTTTTATTAATTTCAGAGAGAGAGAGAGAGAGAGAGAGAGAGAGAGAGAGAGAGAGAGAGATCATTGATGAGAATCTTTGGCTGCCTTTGACTGAAATGGAACCTGGGATCCTTCAGTCATTAGGTCAATGCTCTGCCAACTGAGCCAAACCAGAGAGGGCAACAATCTGGAATTGAAACATATTTCTATGCTTTGTTTGTGGGCAAAAGAAATAACAGTATGGCAATTAGGGCTGTGTGCTAGTTACTAGCATCTCTGCCTCAGTCAGTTCTTTAATTCATAGTTTATTTAAAGTTACTTACCTATATTTTAACTATCATTAGATTGAAACAGATTAGTAAAAGAGACAACTGGAGTTCAATGTGATTGCTTTAATCATAAAACATTACACAAGAGTAAAACAAATTTAAGGCTAACATTTCCATATATTTAAGTTTATCTATAGACTATTGGTAGATTAAAATAAGTTAATAAAATAGCCATATGGTGCTCAATGAGAGGTTACTTTAGTCAAAATACATTATATGAGAGGAAAAATGATACAAATGATGAGAACTCCTGCAAAATAAATTTTTATTAGATGAATATATTTTTTAAAGCATCAGTTCTCTACTACAGCAGTGTTGCCCACTGATCAATACATGATAACTTTCACTTATGTTGATGGAAACCTAGTTCTGCTACCAAAATTATGTTGTTTTTTTAAATATTAAAGTGGACTTCTAGTAAATAATGTAGTTTCCACAGTGCCCACAAAGCACTTATTGGCACGAGATAAACATTTATAATCATAGGAAAATGCAAAAGTTGACATCCTATGGCACAAGTGTTGCAGCAAAAGTTTGGGTGAGATATATATATATTTTATGGTACAGACACAAAACTGGCTCTTGAAGTGATTTTCAAAGGTATATAGCTTTGTCAGCCATTTAAGGACTTTGTCCTTTCATCTGAGAGAGGGTGAACTGTTGCAAAGTTTTGAGTCAGTTTGATGTTTGCTCTACTACAATTATCCTGGCTGCTGTGTAGAGGCTAGAGGCAGAGGCATGAGCTATTCAGTAGGAACAGGGTGGCAAGCTTGTAGCTGTGGTGAGATGCAAAATTCTGAGATTCTGTACTTACCTATATTTTTATATAATGGAAGATTTCCTCACCAATTCAATATGTGGTATGATAAAAAGAAAGAAGCTCCATGTCTAGGTCTGAGCACTGAATCCTGGTGTTGCCATGGAGAGTAATGAGGGAGGGCAGGGCAGAACTGGTGTGGAGGGGAAGATGAAGAGTTCAGTTCTATACCTCTGAGAGTAAAATGATTGTTTGGTATTGAATGTATGCATAACTTTCTAAAACCATTACAGGTGTTTGTTGCAGTTCTTAGCTATTGTAATTTTTCTGGCTTCCTGGATTTTTTGGTGGCATTATCAATTTCATCTGCCTGGTTGTTCTTTATTGTTTTATAGGTTCAATATGCAAACATGTCAAAAGGATTGAAGGTCTAGGAAGATTTCCTTTTCTCCTGAGCAGATTTCTGTTTGCTTATGCAGGTGGCTAGGGTCATCAGCAAATTACACCACCCTTAATTCAATCAGGGATTGAAATTAGAAGTCACACTTTAATCCCCCAAGTGTATTTCACTCTTATTTTGGGAGTGCAGACCACCAGGATCTTAATCAAAACTTGAGTGATTTACCAATGCTCTCTGGTGAGCTTGTACTCAATTTTATTCTTGGAAATTTTTCAAAAACTTTCATCAGCTTCATGACCTCTTAGTCACTTCTTGCAGAGTTGGCAGATCCCCCTACAGGAAAGCAGAGTTCAATACCAGGCTCATACCTATGAGCTTTATTTCCTTTATTTTAAAATTTGGCCCTGTAACTGCCTCATTATCATTCCAATGGGATATTACACACACACACACACACACACCACACATTTTATTAATTCATCTCAGTACCCAGATTGTATCAAATAAATATTTCCATTACTGGTCCGTTGTATTTTTAAAATAATTTTAAATTTATATTTTATACCTAATATTAATAAGATAGCTAACAAGTGCATACTGAGGTGTTTCTTTTTCAAAATATTATTGACAGTTCTATTCTAATTCGTGGGATACAGCAGGAAACAAGCAGCTAAAATACCTACTCTTCTGAAACTAACATTCTACTGAAGACAGAAAAGACCAACACAACTGTCAGAGAGCACCTGGGCTATAGTTGATTTTAAGGAAGTTCCTGTAAGCTAGAGCACATAGTGAGTCCTTTATTTGGAAGTCAGGGAAGGATTCCACAAAAAGAGTACAATTAAGCTAATAAATGAAAGACAAGAAGAAACAAGACACTTAACAATCTCATTTGAAATTCTGCATAACATTAGATATGCTTGAAAAATAAGAAAAGGCAATGAATCCATACTGTGTTGACCACAGCAGGAGAGAATTGTGAAAGAGTTTAGATGGCCAACTCAGGGCAAATTCATATAGAAACTTGGTGGTCAGGGGCAGAAATGTAATAAGTAAAATGTGTACCTGCCATGGTTTATTTAAGGCATCCAACCCCCAGATAAATGATGAAGAGAACAAGAAACATAAACTCTTGCCTATTGGAAACATTAAATACAATGGGATAGTTGTGTTTGTTTTTTAAATAAATCTTTCAGCTCAAATCTCACTTTTCACTTTCTCCCTCATTGACTTCTAAACTGAACCGTCATCAAGCTATCTCAGTGGGCTGATGTTGCACTTACGTTTTTGCTCTTAAAACCAAAATTAAGTTAAATTAAATTAAAAGGCCCACCCATAGAAGTAGCAAGTCATCATTATACAAATTCCAGTGTAGTAACAGATTTAGGCAATAGCATCACTGCATGCTAAGTAAAAAGGGATGCAAAGAGAAAAATAACAACAACACTTGCACATTATAGATTTCTGGTAGCCATTCTCCTTTGGTGATCCATGATATAGGAAGGACTGAATTTTCCAGACCCAGCTAATACTATCATGAACATGTTGTCAGTGATAGCTCCATGGTCACTAGAATGCCCATGTGTGTGAGTGAGTGTGTGTGTGTGTGTGTGTGTGTGTGTGTGTGATCACTTCCTCCCAAGCAGTTGCATATCTACATCTTCCAAGTAATACTATATGGTTTTGAAGACAGAAAAAACACACACAAAAAAAGACGTCAATGTCACAATGGCAAGTGGCGATTAAGGGAAAGCTATTAATGTTGAATATAGGGTTGCAATATTACAAGGCAGATGAAATCTCTAGGCCTTCCCTGCACATCTAATAAGAAGGATGGATGATCCACCAGTCCAGCTATAGGATTCAGACCTGATCTGGGCCTTGATGAGGTTTGGTGCTATCTAGTGGCAGTTTTCTGCTATGGCTAAATATCAATGGAAATGATTCTGGTTCCTTGGACTCTTGCTACCTCATGCTTAGTGCAACCTAGAATGCTGGAGGGCTTTCTTAAACTTACTTCCACATCCCCTTTCAGCCTTGAGAAGACGCTGTGTGGGTGTGACACAGAAAGTACCTTCATACTCCTGCTGCCACCCCACCAGTTAACTGCTGTTGCCTAGTATCTGGTGCAAACCTCCTGTGGGGACAGGGTGTTTTCTCCATTCTCTTGCTCTATATTTAGTCTTAGGTAAAGCCTGTGCACTTCTGCTACAGAGGTAGGGTTTTCTCAGCTTCCCTTCCGTCTTCCCCGGCCTTGTAAGGATGGGGTCTTGGGCCAGAGTGAGTCTCCTACTCCTTCCCAGCAGAGTTTGCATCTCTACCAGTTTCATCTCTATAAATCCTTATAAACAGGGCATTTTTATAGTCTCAGTACCTAGTAGTATTTATTTATTTATGTTTGTTTATTGTAACAACTTGTTCACATGCCTAGATTACAAAAACTTCTGCGTCTTTATTTACTTGTTTGTTTGTTAATCCTCACCAGGGGGAATAATTGATTTTAGAAAGAGGAAAGGAGAGAGAATGAGAGAGAGAAACATCAATCGGTTGCCTCTTGAATGCATCCAGACCTGGATCAAATCAGCTACCTGCAGCCGAAACCAGTTTGGCTCAGTGGATAGAGCGTCAGCCTGCGGACTGGAAGGTCCCAGGTTCGATTCTGGTCAAGGGCAGGTTTGATTCTGGTCAAGGGCATGTACCTTGGTTACATCCCCAGTAGGGAGTGTGCAAGAGGCAGCTGATCGATGATTCTCTCTCATCAATGTTTCTAACTCTCTATCCCTCTCTCTTCCTCTGTGTAAAAAATCAATAAAATATATATTTTTTTAAAAATCAGCTACCTGCGAATGTGCCCAGACCTAGAATCGAACTCATCACCTTTCCATGTACAGGACAACACTCCAACCAACTGAGCCACAGGGCAGTAAATGAGTCTTATATGTAGTTATAGTATTATTACAATGACTACAACCTATTAAATGTTTGCTATGAAACAGACCTTGTTATAGGTCTACATATTATAGTCTCATTTAATATCATCACCAAGCCTATAATGTAGGCACCATAATTCAAATCTTTTAATTTAGTAAGAAAACACAAACTGGCCAGGCATAAGGCCTCACCTTCAGTATAGCTCTTAGTTTAAAGCTTCACTTTTGCCACCTTGAAACTCTTAATTTATGTTGGAACTTCAAGTGAAGTCTAGGAGACAATGGAATAAGCCTGTGACCTGAGGAGATAGGGCTTGGGGTTTATGTACAAGTTCCAGTTCCACCAAATGGGCCCAGCGGGCACAGGGGCACTGAGCAATTGACCTGGTGTTCCAGCCCACAGGTGTCAGTCTTAGGGCAGTTTAGGGCACTTTGAGTCCAGACTGGCAGCCATGATGAAAAGCAGCAGGGGCAACAGCAGTGACCACAGCCACAACAAAGAAAAGAGGTGCAGAGGATGGCTTTACTATCTATCCTCAAAGTCCTCCCCAGAGCATGGGCATGAATATTGACCCTCCCACATACTCAGGCAATATAGGAGGTCAGTAAATTCTTATAAAATAAAAAGTTATGCTGGACATTTCAATAGAGTTTATCAGTAAGTGACTAGAATTCTTAGAGTTTAGAATATGTGGTTTTGAAAACTGCTGTAATATTGAAAGTGAATATCCACAGCACTAAAGATCATAGGAGTTTAACTTAAAGATCATCATATTGCACTAAAAAGTACATGATTTCCATATGAAACTTTAAGTAAGCCAATTATTCATGAGGGACACACTTTTAAACTTAATTTTTTGCTTATAATTAAAGGTATAGAGATAAAGTGACTAAGGTATTTTGAATTATATGCACATCATGAATTCACTTTTGTTGCTTTAAATACATATTTTTCAATTATAGTTTATATACAATACTAGATGCCCCTTGCAGGAAGATTCCTGCAATAGGGCTTCCTGCTGCAGTCTCTGCTGCCCCAATGGCTTCTCTCCCTTCTCCCTGTCCTGCCTGCTCTGGCCTTGATATGCAAATTAACCACCATCTTGATTGGGTTATTTTGCATACTTGCCCTGATTGGCTGCTTGTGTAGCTTGTAGCGAAGGTATGGTCAATTTGCATGTTTCTCTTTTATTAGAGAGGATTATATTAGTTTCAGGTGTACACTGCAATGATCAGATATCACTTCTTATTCCCTTTACCTTTTTTCCACTGCAAGTTGAATGGGCTAAGTCTTAGGTAATCACCAGGGTGGAGCTAACAGTGAAAGACAAGTATATGGGGGCTCAGATATGGAGCCCACTTTCAGGCTCTGTGAGGATAGGGCTCAGAAAAGGAACAATGGCTCCTGCCAGTATTTCTGTCTGGGAGAAAAGCACACGTCCCTCCACCCCGCAGTTGTCCCCTGGATGCCAGACAATTCAGTTCCTCCCTGAAAGTCCCTGGTATCTTTTTAGCTGCTGCCCCCCAGTGCTGGAATTCAGAACAAGTGAGTCCCAGTACATTCATGCACAGATCTTTTAAGAGGAATGCTGGGAACTTCAAAAGCTCTCCATCTTACTCTGCCACAATACTCAGTGGTTTTTACAGCCAGAAGTTATGGGAATTTTTCTTTCCAGCATTGGAACCCTGAGCTGAGGGGCTTGGTGTGGGGCTAGGACCCCTGGTTCCTCAGGATGGACCTCAGCCACTGAGATATTCCTCCCAATTTTTAGCGCCACACATGGGTGTGCGGCTAGACCAGTCCAGTTTAAGTCTCTGCCCCTCCTACCAATCTCAGTGTGGCTTCTTCTTTTTATCCTTAGTTATAGGACTTCTGTTTAGCTAGATTTCAGGTGGTCCTGAATGATGGCTGTTCTATAGTTTAGTTGTAAATTTGATGTGGTTGTGGGAGGAGGTGAGTACCTTGTTTACCTACTTCACCATTGGACTGGAAGCCATGAATCTACTTTTTATTTCTTCAAAAATGTTCCACAAATTACAGGAAATATGAGAGGAAGTATTAAAATATCATTTTAAATTTAAATTCACAGTTGTATGACATTGATTTGTATTGAGTTAAATCTTTTTAGAAAAACTCTTCCATGAGAATCATGAGCTCTAGAGATATAATAGTATTTCTAAATAATGTATTAGAACTATGTATGCATAAAAAAAATTGTGACTTTCTTAATAAAGGATTTTCTCTTACCTCTATTAATTTAATCAATTATTTATTTTCATAAATATCCATCTCTGTCTATTTATTTTATACTTTGATTTACATTTTAATACTCCTTTAATTATTTTGTTACTAAAATTATTCCATTTTGGGCTTTGGAGAACTCTTTCAAATTGGCTTCTATATTGCTCTGAGATTCTCCCATCCTTTTTCTTCCTTTAGCTTTTCCTTACTTTCCGCCACTACATGTATGATATGCCTCAATGTTAAAATCAACCATTTCTTTAAGGATATCTGGTTTCTTTCATTGGAAATAATAACTACTGCACTTTGAACACTGCTAATTTGTTTTCTCAAAGGCATTTTAAACTAAACTAAACAACTCCAAAACCAATTGTATCCCCAATCCCTGTCCCTAAAACACTGCTAATAGAGTTCTACTTCACTCTGTTCTATCTAGAGTTGTCTCTACTGCTGCCCAGATCTAAAGCTCATGTTCCCAGTTTGCAGGCCAGCACACCCATGATTGGGGTAGGGTTCCCCACTGGGGGGTGGAACAGCCAGGGCAAGGGGCAGAGGTTATTCTGGTCTCTGTTTGTTCCAGTCATTCCACCATTTTGGTCTCCAGGCTTTTATTATACAAGATGTCACTCTGGGACAACTAATTACCAGTATAAAATGTAATTGTCTGAAAACATATACATCACACATCGACTCACTCTTTGGGAAATAGAAGAAGTATAAGCAGAGATATCCTTTTCTCAAACAAATCACGATACAGTTGAGGAGATAAGAAGGAACTTATTTATGCTGCCAGAAAATAACACACTATGCAATGTATTTAGGTACAGATGTGATGACTCTAAAAGTTATAGGAAGTAGGTGGAAATAGATTTCTAAGCTATTGCTCAAAAATGTTCAATACTTTGAGTATCTTGAAGGCTGAGTAGACAGATAGGATCTGACAAGAAAAGGGAAGATATTTTATATGGAGCCAAAGCATTCTAGAAGGCATATAAAGAGAAGCTCACACATGGCAGCTGGTTTCTAAAATCATGCAACTTAATCTCAAACAGGCTTTGTAAAGTCTGCTGAGGCCAAGACAAAGTTACGTTAAGATCTGTGTAACTTTATAAACTTTATGTATTTTAAACACATTGCTAACTCGCTTTGGATTCTAGTCTCAGATTCTTCTATTAATTCTAAATGATCATTTAACATAGTTAAGCTTAACATTTTACAAGAAACTTGCCATAATATTTTTCCTGATAGTCTTTCTAGATAACTTGTGAGTTATGTAAGACTACATATAAAAATGTTCTGTATGCCATAATTATAATTTGAGTATATAATATTTTAAAAAGTAAGCTATTACATATTAATTCTAACTTGTATTTTCACATATACATATTCAATCTTTTAATAGTGAAATTAAAATACCGGCAATGTAAAAGATGCAACTAAAAAATAATGGAACTTTTTATGACAATGCAAATGAAATAATCAGTGTTTTGGCCTTCTTATTTCTTGCTTGCAGGATGTTATCAATCTCTAATTCCAGAGCTCAATTCACTGAAGCCTACAAATATGCCTTTCCAAGTTGCCTTTAATAATTAGGATTAAATCGTGTTCAGTTAAAAATTCTCTTGGGCTGTTAAAAAGCATGTTTGATATTGATATGCATTTAATTAATAATTTAGCATAATGTTCTTTATTCACTACATTTTAGATTTTTGAAATTAAGAAATTTTAACTTGAGAAATTAAACCTATGATATTAGCTTCAATTTAATTTCAGTCTGCTAAAACATGTGACTATATCATTCCAACTACAAACTCTCTCTTTTCCCTCAAAAAATAATTCATCTAGAATTTGAGTTTGTTTTAGCAGTAGTTTAGCACAGATTTCTTTACATTCGTGAATAAAAATTATCTCTCATCTGAGCTAATTTCCCTTCTCTTAGCAAAATGTTACTGCCATTTACTTCAAGTATTCTAATTGCTCAACAAGATGCACAATGTTCTTGTCTGGTACAGAGCAGAATAATCAACCTGTGTGATGCAAAAATAGTTTCTTCTGCCTTATACAACTTAAATTTTATGTGAAGTGAGCTCTGAGACAATTGTTTCTTGGAAGAAGAGCTTTTGAGAATTGCTTTCTTCAACTTCCAATCATTTACTTTTTTCCTTTGCATAGTAATTCCTTTAAATTTTTGTTCCTCTTTTCTCTGTACTGTACTTTCATTCCTGGTACATACATATGCTTGCCTGATTCACTTAAAGGTTAACTTTTATGCAGAAAGTAAAAAAAAAAATCTCAAAAGTAATTGTATTAAATCAAATACATACATCAAAATTTTATATGGTAGAATTCTTGGTATCCTAACCTATCCTTATACAGTTGTATCTTATATTCACTAACTAATTTCATCTAATCTATCTACCAAATATGTCCCATTAAGATTCTCCATTTTCTTACCATTGATTAGAAAAGTATGAGGCAAAATTCCATAAGTAAAAACATTATGGGCACTATTATGATTTAGGATATTTTATATTAAGCAGTGGTTCTGAGCCAAGAACAATTTTGGTCCCTAGGGTATGTTTGGCAATATCTGGAGACATTTTTTTTTATAGTTACAGCTGAGGAGGTACTACTGGAATCTAATGAGTAGAAACCTAATGTGCTGGTAAACATACTGCAATGCATGCGAGAGTCTTCCAAACAATTGTCCAATCCAAAATGTTGATGATAATGTCAAAATTGAAAAACCCTAATATAGAAGGAACTTATGATTATCATAATGCACCAAATTGATGTTTTTCTTGATGACAAAGTCCCACATTTGATTTTTAGTTTCAGTAGCTCCTTTATACATTAGGGCATGCTGTTGTCCACTTAGTCACATCGTGCACTTTATGAAATATATATAATAGGAAATCTGTCTATAACCTAACAGCATGGACCTCTCTAAACTATCTAAAGACAGAAGAGGATGGGATGCACTTACAGGCATCATATGTCTAGTAAATGATGGCTATTACTGCATTATAAATTATAATTGTGGACAGAAAGGAGAGATGAGTAATTACACAGTATTCTGTGTAATTTACACATTAATGT
Organism: Pipistrellus hanaki; assembly: GCF_964339955.1. Taxonomy (NCBI): domain Eukaryota; kingdom Metazoa; phylum Chordata; class Mammalia; order Chiroptera; family Vespertilionidae; genus Pipistrellus; species Pipistrellus hanaki. The sequence continues at coordinate 116,813,359 of NC_140505.1, forward strand.
ACTGCTTAGCATCCAACATATTCTGCTTCAATTTTAATGGTAAAAATGGTTGGATGGTTTTTTTCCTCTTACTCTGTTTAAATAAATTTTCTTGTTTCTGTGGAAATCTCGGTCTAAGCTGACCTGACATATTAACACAAGAGGGCTTAATCATTACAGATTATCATTATGTCATATGCTTAATACACCTGTTTTTTAAATAATTTCTCAAGCTATGCTTGTTTGAAACAGCATAGTAGTTAAGAGAGTTACTTCTAGAAACTAACAAAGCTGACATTGAATGATAACTTCACTTCTAACTTACACAATTTTTGCAAGTTACATAATCTATAAAACCTCCAGTTTCTTATTAATAACTAGTGGCCCAGTGCCCAAAATTCATGCACAGAGGGTGAAGGGGGTGTTCCTCAGCCCGGCCTGCACCCTCTCCAATCTGGGTTTCCTCGAATGATGACCTACTGCCGGTTTAAAGGGATCGGGCCCAAACTGGTAGTTGGACATCCCTCTCACAATCTGGGACTGCTGGCTCCAGCCACTCACCTGCCTGCCTGATTACCCTAACTATTCTGACTACCCGTCTGCTCGCTCCCAAATGCACTCATCAGCCAGATCACCCCCAACTGCCGCCTGTGCCAGTCTGCTCACTCCAAACTGCCTCCCCGCTGTCCTGATCACCTCCAAAGGACCCCCACTGATGGCCTTCATCCACAACAGGCCACCCTGCTGGTCTGCTTACACCCAGACCCTCCTTTTTTCTTTTCTTTTCTTTTCTTTTCTTTTCTTTTCTTTTCTTTTCTTTTCTTTTCTTTTCTTTTCTTTTCTTTTCTTTTTTTTTCAGTGCTTCCTTGAGCAGAGGCCAGGGCCAGGCCAGGGAAGCAAGTATCTAGGATTTATTTATCTTCTATAATTGAAACTTTGTTGCCTTGAGCAGAGGCCAGGGCTGGCCAGGGCAGGCAGAAGCTTGGCTTCCTTCATTGCCAAGCCAACCCAAGCCTCCTGCTTGCTCCAGCTCTGTGGCCCGCCACCATCTTGGTTGGGTTAATTTGCATACTTGCTCTTGATTGGCTGGTGGATGTGGCTTGTGGGTGTTGCAGAATGATGGTTAATTTGCATGTTTCTCTTTTATTAGTGTAGATACTAGAGGCCGAGTGCATGAAATCCGTGCATAGGGGTTCCCTCAGTCCAGCCTGCACCCTCTCCAATCGGGGACCCCATGGGGTATGTTTGCCTGTCAGTTTAGCAGGGATTTGGCCTAAACCAGCAGTCGGGCATCCCTCTAGAAATCTGGGATTGCTGCTGCCTCCTAATCACTCACCCACCTAACTGCCTGATCACTCCTAACCACTCTGCCTGCCTGCCTGATTGCCTCTAACTGTACCCCTGCTTGCTTGGTTGCCCCCAACTGCCTTCCCCTGCTGGCCTGATTATCCCTAACTCCCTCTGCCTCAGCTCCCATCACCAAGTCCAGAAGGAAGTCGGACTTCCAGATGATGGTTGGTCGACCTAGTCTAATTAGCATATTACCCTTTTATTAGTATAAATTATTAGTATAAATAGATAATATAACATAGGATTACTTAAATGGGAGGAGGGAACTTTTTTAGGAGGAGGAGATGCTCTTGGAAGACAAGAATACAAAACCCCTATATCAGGACTGATAGCCAGCCATATGCACTATACTGCCAAACTGGTCATTAAAAAAATTGAACCAATTTCTTACACCTTACATCAAACAGCTGTTGCCCTTAAAATACCTCCTCAACCTCCATCTTAGGTTCTGCCTGCACAGTTCACCCAGGTTAGGCTCTGATTGGTCAGTTTCTATGCCTGTCAGCATCTCTGGGCCTGATCCACAACATCTCTGGGCCTCCCTCTCCAGGCTTCTTTCTGGGCATGATCTACAGCCTCCGCAGCAGCTGCTGATAAGGCTTTGCCTCTTTCTCTCTCCAGGCCTTGCTAACAACCATGGCAGCTATAGATCAGTCCCTGCCTCTCTCTCCGGGCCTCTCTTGGTGCCTGGTCTGTAGCCGCCGTGGCAGTGGCGAGGTCGCCATGCCTGGCTCACCCTGCCCAATCCACCGCCACCCAGCCCACCCACTGGCCCCCAGCCTTGCTGTGATAGGAGCCTATGGGCCATGGGGGAGGGAACGAGAGGTGCTCCATGCACTTCCTTGTGACTGTTTGACCACCTGGTCATTTAGGTTGTGATGCCCCTTACCTTTTATAATGTAGATAGCAATGATAATAATAATAATAGTAATAATAACACTACTCTATGGGTTTTGTGAAGATTAATTAAAGATGCACATGAAGCTATAGGTATAATATCTCACACAATATTTTTGTGTTTAACAAATTTAAGTATAATGAATTTCCAAAATACTGTATCATACAGCAAACTCAATAACACAGATCTTTTTCCAGCATATTCAACACTTACTTGTTATCTTTACTTAGAAGTCTAAAAGCATACCAGACTTAGTATGTCAAATCCAAACCCTTTCCCTCTAAAAGCTGGTTTTCTTCCTCTTATGCTCCCCATATAGTGAAGATGTCCATAGAATTTATTATAATCAGAGACCCAGGAGTCTTCCTTACCTCTAGCTTCACAGTTATTCTCTACTTCCAGTGAATCACTAAGGTCTTTCTAATCTACCTATATACAATAAATAGCCATAAAGGTGGGTCTATTATTTTAGGCCACCATTTTCTCTCTAATGGAAAGTAATATCAACAATCTAAATTATATCCACACAGAAACTAGAGTGGTTTTTCAAAAATGAAAATCAGGTCATGTGTTTTCCCTGTTTGAAGGCTCTGAGTGGCTCCCATTTCTCATATATTAAAATGCAAAATACTTAAGTTACAAATCAGTCTAAATTAAAATTTTAGAGGCACCAAAATTTTTATGTTCTTTTCCATAAAAATTTAAAATAAATAGCATAAAAAATGAAAACATCAAATTTTAGGAAATATAACTATTTATTTTACTCATATTTTAATTCTTAATAACTTTCCTTCAAAAGTAGTCTCTCTCTACCCCTTGCTCTGGAATTGTCTGTTCTTGCTGGTGTAATAAGCCCATGTTCAATATGCCTACAAGGTAACTAAGCACCAAAGCCATTCTTAAATTTTTAGCTTTACCTTCAAGGCTTTTTTTAAATCAGAATTTTTAACTTTTTTTTTTTTTTTTTTTTTTTTTTTTTTATAGTTTCAGAAACGAAAAGGAGAGAAAGATAGAAACATCAATGATGAGAGAGAATCATTGATTGGCTGCCTCCTGCACACCCCCTTCTGAGGATTGAGCCTGTAAACCAGGCATGTGCCCTTGACTGGAATTAAATCCAGGACCCTTCAGGCCACAGGTAGTTGCTCTACTCACCAAGCCAAACCAGCTGGACTACCTTCCAGGCTTTTTAGTAACTACTTTCCTCACACTCTTCTGGATATGTGCCCAGCCATTTAGGTTGCAATTCTCTGCCTTTCCTAGCGGCATTCATGATTGTTTCTCACTCTGATTTGAGCACTCTATTATCTCTTCTTTATTAGCTTATTCTGCTCTATGCTGAAGGCACAGCTTAATGCACTTTCTCTAGAAAAGCTTCCTCAAATACTGAGTTGGGGTATACCTCTACAACTTCATGCCACTTCGTACAACCCTCCTTACCAAACTTTACTACTTAACTCTACTGCTTACAAGAAACCATTTCTGTGTGGCTCACAAGCTTAGAATGTTTCTTAATTTATGAAAAGAAAGTTATTATTTCAGAGCATATGAAAATTTTATGCAATACATATTTCAGTTCCTTTAAGTAGTTTACTGGATACATCCACTCCTATTTATTCACATATTTTTCATTACAGCTTTTATACTCTACCTGTGGAGTAGTTACAAGAATAATACTCCCTACAAAACCTGAAATATTTGCTATCTGGTGCTTTAGACAATGCTAGTCTATCTCATTAGATGTCAAATTCCTTAAGGGAGAAAATATATTTCCCCAATTGCATTTCAGATATCTGCTGCTCAATAGAAGTTTATTAGCTGATTAGTGAGTTAATGAAAAAGTGATAAATGAGTTGGTAATGAATAAATGTAATGAAAACAATAGTTAATGTTTATTTTAGTTGAAAGCAAAGTAAATCAATTTTGCTAAATTCATGGGGGAAAAAGATAAATTCAGAAGAAAATAGATTATATCATAAATAAAATAAAATGTTAAAAAAAATTAGGCCTAGGAAAATATAGGAATTAGAATGGATTTTGAGATATATATTTTTTTAATCTTTATTGTTGAAAGTATTACATGTATCCCCTCCCTCTGCCCCCATTGACCCTTTCTAGCTCACCATCACCCCCAACCCTTTGCCCCTGCCCCAGGCCTTTATCACTTATTGTCTGATGAACAAAATAAACTAATGAACAAAATAGATCCAGAGACATAGAAGCATGGAACAGATTGCCTAACCTCAGAGGAAAGGCAGGGGTGGGACAAGATCTACCAAAGAGCTTGCATGCATATAGGCTCTTGATATCTTGATAGCAGGAACCACTGGATAATTTCAGTAAAACAAAATGCTTAGTCTTACAACTACATTTGGCTCAAAGTTTATATTTCCAAGAGAGATAATCTGACCACACCTTGACTAGGGAAATGATCAATGTTTGAAGGTGTCAATCAGATATATAGTGTTGGAGAAGATATTTTCAACAATACTACATGTAAAGAAAAATCAGTGTTCTATTACTAGAAATAGGAGTAGTGTTAATTCTACTCCTGTAAAAAAAAATTATAGGATAACCTTACAGTAGAAAAAAAATAAGAGTCAGATAATTTTTGAAAAATTATAATTTTTAAAAATTTTATTAAATTTACTAGAGGCCTAGTGCACAAAATTCATGCACGGAGAGAAGGTGTCCCTCAGCCCAGCCTGCACTCTCTCCAATCTGGGACCCTTTGAGGAATGTTCGACCACCCAGTTAGGCCCAATCTGGCCTAAATGAGCATTTGGACACCCCTCTCATAATCCAGAACGGCTCCCAACTGCTCACCTGCCTCTGCCTGATTGCCCCTAACCATTCTCCTGCAAGCCTGATCAATGTCTAACTGCTCTCCAGCTAGCCCAATTGCTCCTAACTGCCCTTCCCTGCTGGCCTGGTGACTCCTAACTACCTTCCCCTGCATGCCTGGTTGCTCCCAATTGCCCTCCTCTGAAGGCCTGCTCCCCCCACAACTGTCCTCCCCTGCTGACATGGTCTCCCCAAGTGAGCTACCTTGATGACCTAGTCACCCCTAATTCCCTCCCTGTTTGCCTGATCACCCAAAACTGCCCTCCCCTGCAGGCCTGGTCCCTCCAAACTGCCCTCCCCTGCAGCCTGGGTCACCCCAACTGCGCTCTTTTGTTGGCCTGGCTATCTCCAACTGCCCTCCTCTGCAGGCCATCTTGTGGAGGCTATCTTGTGTCCACATGGGGGCAACCACCTTTGACCACATGGGGGTGGCCATCTATTGTCTTGGAGTCACAGTCAATTTGCATATTACTTTTTTATTGGCTAGGATTGGGGTAATAAGGTTATATAGGTGTCAGGTGTACAATTCTATAATCATCTGTATATCACATTGTGTGTTTACCACCCAAAGTCAATTCTCCTGTCACCATGTTTTTTACCCCCTTTTGCCTTCTTCTACCTCCTCCAACTCCCTTTTCCACATCTGTCATCTGTGTCTATGAGTTTTTGTTTGTTTCTCTCATTTGTTGCTTTCTGTTTTATATCCCACATATGTATGAATGAAATAATATGGTTCTTGACTTTTCCTATCTGACTTGTTTCGCTTAGCATGATATTTTCAAGATCTATTCATGTTGTCACAAACTATAGCACTTTATCACTTCATATGTATGAGTGTACCACATCTTCAAATAACATATGGTACACATATCTCTACAAGTAAATGTTTTATGGGGTAGATACCCAGAGGAAGGGTTGCTGGGTCATATGTTCACTCTATCCCTAATTTCTTGAAGAGCTTCCATGCTGTTTTCCATAGCTGCTGTACCAGTTTACGTCCCCACCATTAATATATGAGGTTTTCTTTTTCCCTACCTCTCTGACACTTGCTATATCTTACTGAAGTCAGATAATTGTAAGTGGAAATGTCTGGAAATTAGACTACAGCTATCTGTATTATCTTTTACATATTGACAAGCATTTTAGTCATTATTACATTATTGTCTTACTCACCTCTCATTAATTGACTAGTTTGATATCAAAATTATTGTTTAAAGTGAAACTATAAATGGAATCATTCATATTATATGCTGAGTATCATGTGCCCACCTGCAGTTTAATGAAGGGAATTAAAACAGTTATTCTATTTATCAGAGCTTTCACAATAACTAAAAAAAAGACAAAGGCTAAATTGTGACTCAGTGTATGATAATAAACATATTGGCTAGATTTTGATGTGAAATTCTTCAAATCACCAACATTTTTGAGATAAAGAAGCTAATGTGGCATATTAATAGCATGATGATGAATGAGATGTCTCTGATAGTGAGGAAAAATAGAAAGGAAAAACACCTCAAAGAATGGGCATTCTTAACCCCAGTATTACTCAGCTTCTAGTATTTGTCGCTTCATTCATTCTGTGAGTACTGCCTGTTCTCCAGGCTATGTATGATACATCTCTCATTAAGTGACAGTCCTTTAAAGTGTTACCTTGAACTTTCTGAAAAATAGATATTCTGTGAATGAGACTAGGCTGACAGCATTTTGAGATCATTTTAGACCATCACCACAATCATCTGACTTGCTCTCCAATTGGATATTACAGTACATATTTGAATCTTTCAGCTTTTATGTTGTTTTTTTTATTTAAATATGCTAAGTTCTTAGACTATAAATGTTGAAAAATTCCTAAAGAATTTCTAAAAATTCCTGAGAGCTCCAAACAGGGTTGCTTCCAAAATTATTGATGCTTCCCAGATAAATTACCCTAAATTTTGCACTCTCTTTTTACAAATGACATAACAAGAATGTCTCATGTGCAAAAGTTTATCTCCTTACAAGGAAAAAAAACAAAACAGCCATTTGAAATACCTTTGTAAGAACAAACCATTTTTTAGTCATTATAGCCACTCAAACCAAATCTACTAAAACAAACAAACAAACAAAATCCCAACATACTAGTAGTATTTAAGAATTTTCACTCTCTGTAAATGAAAAAAAAAGAATCAGATTAACTCCATATGTCCATTTAGGTAAAGAAAATTAAATTATCTTTATAAGGCATAGCATTTTACCACATGTAGATTGTTAATTAACATATAATTTAGCTGATAAAAGATAAACAGGTCATTTTATTTTTACTGTGACTACTTCTATATTATAGTATTACTATCTTAGTCAACTTATATCTAAACTTTCTTGCTTCTGATTATTTACAGTTTAAGCCACATAAATTACTGAACATTTATTGAACATTTCAAACAAAAGTGCATCCTTACTAGCAAAAAAATATTATAATCTTTTATAGATTAAAATATACTTAAGAGCACACTATACAAAATCATATTGTCTCCTACTGTCTTTGCTGTCTATGTTGACTTTTCTGGTCATATATTTTTATTAGCATCCACCAATAAAAGAATAGTAATGGAACCAGTGTCATTTTTAGATTTTTACTCAAAGAAACAGCTGTGTATTCCTGATTACAAACATCATATACTTCTAAAAATATTGTTATGAGCTGTTTCTTTTCTTTTTTGACTTAAGAATAATTATAGTTTTACTCAGTAATTTTGGTTGATTTAAATTTTATGGTCCAGCAATATCTTATTTTGATGAGGTTTTATTGTTGTTGTTTTCCTAAAGGTTATGTTAGGGTAATCCCTTTGTAATCTTGTGATTTGATGCACCAGGTGGAATTTTTACTTCTGATCTGGTATGAATCTTTTCTTGACATTTTTATATGACTCCAACATAAGTTATGTATCCTATAAAGCCAAAAGTGAAAGATTGTCATTATGATCTTTCTTTAAATACTTCCCAGAAAGCCTGAGTGCAGACATAAGAGATATATTACTATAAAACTTGGTTTATTTGGAGTCCTTCCTCAATAATAATTTAAATGTCTTAAAAATAGGACACACATTAAAAATTTGTTTTTATGAAACTCTATCAGTAACATAATTTTATTTCATTTCAATAAACAAATTGAGCTTTTTTAAAATTAAAGGAAAACCACAATGCCTCAAAATATTAAAATAAATTATTTATGCTCACTAAATTAAGCACACATTTTCCTTCTGGTTGCATATTTTATATGAAAACTAGTCTATAACAGATATCTCTTTTGTGGTACATAAGGACAGTGTTTACTACAACACAATAGTACCTGACCTGAGGTATTTTAATACTAACTTTTCTGAGTTGTTCCCAAGAATCCTGGGAAATCTCAATTAATCAAAATTGTTTACATCTTGTTTCAAAGCATGCTTTTATTTTAACTCTTAGAAATTACACAATTATATATTTCATCATCAAAAATGTTTTCATGATTTATTCTCAAATATTGGAGTAGAAAAGTCAACCAGTGTAAATGTAAAAGACATATTTTAATCAAGTCTTTAATTTGTATCACAAATGAAAGTATAATAGTAATGAGAAATGATCTGATCTATTTGGAATTCAGTTTTCTTTTTTAAGTATCAGGAGATTAGACTAAGTAACTTGGTCACTTTCAGTTTTAAAATTACATAGTTTCTAGGTCATATCTCATAAAAATAAGAAAAAGAGAGAACAGCACTGTTTCTTAAAACATTTTGCTATAAAGTATATTTAGAATATTTTGAAGTGATAATATATACTTTCATATAGTAGAGTTTTTTCTGTAAGAACAAAGATGAATTATTATAAGAAATCTTAATTGTTTTGCTATGTTACATCTTGGCATAGGTCAAGAAAGAACTCCTAAAGACTCCAGGTAAAAGAAAAGCCACACACGACATACTAAAAGGACAGGCAGTTGCTAGAAGCTTATAGGCAATAACCAGCCAGGCCTGCATGAAATTTGTGCATTAGGCCTCTAGTTTAGTATTAAAAAATTAAATATATGACTACAAGGTTGCACTTCAGTGTCATTATGATGTTAGGGGTGTTACTAATTGTATTCATCTACTTTCAACTAAGTGCTCCCCTGCCAGCTCCCAAAGATGTACTTTGGAACAAGCACTTCAGAAGCTAACTATTGATGGATGCATCTGAAGTCCAATGCATGGGATGTGGGAGAGAAGTCATTAAAGTACTAGTGTTCTAATGGTTAAAAGCATGTTTTCTGAAGTTAAACTACCCAGGTTAAAATACCACATCTGCTACTTTCTCTATGATTTTGAACAAATAACTTAACTTATTCTTTGTCACTATAGGCTCATTAGTAAAGTAGGGATAACAGTACATATTTCAAAAAGGTTTTGTGAAGATGAACATGATTTAGAATATGTAAAATATTTTAAATAGTACCTGGCACATACTGTGAATACTTATTAGTTCTTATAACACGTGCACATGGGGAAGTTGAAGAAGTCATGGGAGAAATTATCAGATGCCACTCCCACAAATCCTAATAACCAATACCTAGTTTTCATAAGGTGTCCATGATGCCACTCAGCAACATAGAGGCCATTGTAATTGATTGATTACAGAATTCTTCTTGATATACCATGATGGGATATAAAATTCTATAATTTAATAAACTCCTATCTGTAGAAGGGAAATTTTTGTTAAAGGCAATACAATCTTAATGACTCAATTTTTTAAAAAATATGTAAGTCACTAATGTCCCCAGTCTATAAAAAATTCTTATATACCAACTATTGCTACATATTTTATTATTGAGAGAAAAATCACAGTTTGTCTGCTACACTTTCTAGAATACTAGATTGGAATAATTATCAGGCAAGAAATACAGTATTTAGCTATGTAATAATTATTTACCCTTAAATTCTCTCCACTATCAATCTATAGAGCTCGTGTTCAAACTTGGAGAAGAAGCCAGTACTAGAGAGGAGTCATGAAAATAAATAAATGATGAATATTTAGAGTTCAATAATGTGCTCATCAACAGGACTCAAAAACCACAACACTAATTTTATCCATACTGGTTGTCTATATTAAATGTGAACGTACTTATTTAACAAATATATAATGGTAATTACTACCCTTCAGACACTGTTTTAAAATACCTTTTAGGCATTGAGTTATTCAGTTCTTAAATTATCTCTATTTGTAGATGCTGTCATCATTCTTACGTTCACATATGAGAACACTGAGGCATGAGATGGCCGTGTCACATGCCTGGTGTCATGCAGCTTAGGTGACAGAATCATGGTTTACACCCTGAGCGTGTGGTCCCCATCACCAGGTAGTGATTACCAAATATACATTTGTTAAATAAGTAAATTCATATTTAGTAAAAATAATGGTATAAAATAAAACTAGTTTTAGGATCATGAGTCCTTTTGGTGAACAGGTTATTGAACTCTCCATACTCAAGTTTTATTTGCTTTTTCTCTGGCTTCTTCCCCAAGTTTGTGCATAAATTCTATAGATTAATAGTAAAGACAATTTAAGGGTAAATAGTATTAGGTAAAAATTTCTTGACTGATAACTATGCCAACATTGGCATTCAGGAAGTGTAACTAATATATTCTGATTCTCTCTATATTATGCTGCTATGTGTTAAACTTTGTTTCTCATTATTCCTCCACAATTGTTATACAATTGGTCAAATGAAATTATTAAATAATTGATGAATATTTATTTAATTTGACCTAGATACTCAGTTATAAAATTTAACTTCAGCACTCAAATCATCATCATCACCATTTTTCATAATAACTTAATTATATTTCAGTTGGTCATATTAAACTAAGAGTTTCCAAACATTCACTAGTTGTCAGTCATTACTGAAATTACTTTTACATAAAACATCATTATTTTGGATATTTTCTAAAATCATAGATGAAATTTAAATAGGGAAGCAACTCTGCAATTAGTTCCAAAGAGCTAATGGTTCCAAGGTAACTTAGGTTAGATGTTGAAAACATTATGTGAGTATGTAACACAAAATTTTATTTTCTTGTGATAAGCTTGAAATAAAAATTACATGTACACCCACCTCAACAATAGCTAATAAAAAGAGAAAGTTGTTTTCCCTAATGTGGAAACTGGCTTATATCAGAAAGGTTGATATTGATAAGAAAGCCTTGGTAGCATCAATCCAGAATATAATACAGTTATTTAAGAATTATTCCCCCAGTTGACTTCATTATTTCTTAATGGCTAGTGTGGCCTAAATCAATAAATTCTGATAATTGAGTACATAGTAGTTACCAATCTTAATATAACTAGTGATACACAAAAGCCATTGAAAAGTGGAAATAATGATACTAATAGGAAGGCATTAGTATGAAAAACTATACTTCAGTAATTCATTAACTGATTTTTGTTTCATTTCTTCCTAGAGATTCTTCCATCTTGCTTATTTTATTAGATAGTTATCAGGTTATTAATATAATCCACAAATTAAGAATAAAATCAATTTTATAAGTAAAGCCATTTTTTACAATGTTGATCAGATGTGCCTATGCAACTATTGAATGTTTAAAGGAATATTTAATTTATTACCTGCAAATAACTTTACAGAATCAATTGTGACTGATTTTCTCCCTTTCCCCTACATCCATCCCACTTCAGATATAAAGCAATACTTGTTTTATCAGGTACAGCAAACACAATTTCAATTGAATGGAGTTAATTATTAATAAGGTCAATGAAAGTTAACTTCACATAAGCGGTTAAAAAAAATACCCTATTGACAATTAACTTAAAGTGTAGTACTGTGCTAAACATTGTTTACAAAGGTCATAGAATTAACAAAAATCCAGTGACTACAAAAGAATTCTGAACAGTAATCTCCCAGCATGCATCTTTATTGCACATCTCTTAGCCTGCCACTCCCACTCAATCCATTCTGTATAGCTGGTTCATTCAACTTAATATATATATTTTTAGCATCACTTTTATTTTGACATTTTTGTTACTGGAATTATAAACAAATTATCGCATATAAATATAGATGGCAATATTAAAACATACACACACACACAAAAAATACCCCCAAAACAAAAAAAAACCTTTATATACCTATCTACCAAGTAACTGAAGAAAAAATTGTTACCAACAAAATATAAGCTTGCCTCCAATTTCATTTCTTACTGACAACAGGGTAATCACTCTTCTTAATTTGGCATATACCATTCCATGTAGCTTTATACACTGACTAATATGCATATGCATTCACTATTAATACATATAATTTCTTTACAAATTCATGTTATAAGAAAGCATCATATTTTATGTGTTGTTTAACATTTTCTTTTTGAGATATATTTATGCTAATATATAAACCTTTAATTCATTTTAACTAAAATTAATTCAGTAGAATGTTCTTTTTAGTAATTCATTTTCTTATATGTATCTGTTCATATATGTGTTATATGATAGCTTTACTCAGATAAATGGATAGGTTATAGATAGATGATAGACAGATAATTAATACCAAAATATAATGAATTCTCTTGCACAGGTCTTCATATGTACAATTGTGAGATCGCCTTGGGAGAATATGTATAGGAGTAGAATTCCTGATCTTAAGAGATGAGCATCTTCAAGTTTCCTAGATATTGTCAAATTTCTTTCCAAAGTGTAATGTCAATTACCTTTCTACTAGCAATGTATAATAGTTTCCATTTTTCCATATCCTCTCTAAAATTAGAAGACATTGGCTTTTATATTTTTACATTTTTTTGAAATGTAAACTTATTCTTGCCTTGTATTGACACATTTTAATTCTGCTATGTATTCTGTGGAATTTAAGAAGGCATGTGGCTTATTAACATTTGTAAGATTCACTCTATCCTCTTGATCATAGATTTAAAGGCTTTCATCAGCCGGTTCTACATTTTCATTGCTTATACAATTTTACATTTTTATATCAGTGGTTCTCATGTGTAGTTCCTGGACGAGTAGCATCAGAAAAACCTGGAGATTTCTTAGAAATGTAAATAATAGAGTTCCCTAGACCTATTCTATTATACTAGAAACTTTGGGAGTGAAAACCAAGCAATATCTGCTTAAACAAGGTGGTCTTGATGCACACTGAAGTTTACCTTGGGAGTACCTGGTCTTTCCAATGCTTCTCTGTTCCCATTTCACTCCCACTCATCTTCATGACCACCCACGTTTTACCCACGTTGTTTCCTGGCATGAAATGTTTTCTTATGCGTGTACAATCAATTTGAAACTTTTGCTGAACCTTGGGGCTCATCCCTAAATATAGTAAACTTGCCTAATAGGCCAACCATATAGAGTTACTTACACCCCAAAATGTAACATTACTACAGTAGCTCATATTGTTGGGCCTCTTGTTTGTTTGTTTACTTAAATGCTCTGTTCCCAACACTCCTGGAGCAGCCCCTTGTCTCGTAAGATCTCAGCTGTGGAGATCCTGTGCAGAACAGAGGTGGCCCTTTCTCTTTTGTGTCATTGCTATTTCTTGTACATGCCACTACTCTGACAGCCTTTCCACAGCTCTGCCACAATTCTCTGTTTATGTGTCTTTCTTCCCACCGGGGCTGCAACTTCATTGTCTTGGTATCTTCATAACCCAATTCATAGCAAGTAAGTCAATTTACATGTGTTCAATAAGTGACCGTACATTTCATTCCACTTTTACCAGGTACATATAAAGTTCTGATTCTATTCTGAATACTAAGGAGATACAAAGGCTGACTAAAACAGTTGCCAGGTTTGTGGGTTGCAAATAAAAATATATCCTTTAGAGAAATTTTCCATACAATTTCTATCTTACAATTATCATTTTTCTTATTGTGTGAGTATTTCAGAGCTTTCAATTTAGTAAAGTTTGAGTTCTGTCCCAAATAGATAACATAATACTTCAGTTGTTTTATATATGTTAAGTCTATTTCTCTCAAACTCATTGTAAATAATTTAAAAATAAAATTTATCTTTACTTTAACATCTCCCACAAGGCCTAGCAGAGACTGGACTCAACTGTTATTGACTTGTATTTCCCTAATTGCTAGTGTCACTCCAATAAATTTAATTACAAAATAATAATTTTACCCTGATTTTTATGAGCTACACCTTCACTGTGAAAAAACAAAATGACATTACATTAAATATTTTTATGCAATTGAAAATTGAAGGCATATTTTTCTATTTAATGATAAATTTATACAGTTTTATATAATAACCATGTAGTAGGATTGAAAATAATATAACTTTGAAACTATTATCTGTTATTATAAACAATATTTTGACCCACAAAAATTTTATATCTTTCAGGATTGAAAAAAGAAAAAAATATTTTTTTCCAATTTTTCCAGAATTTCTACTATTGAGTTATTCAACTTTCTCCAAATTTTATACTTTCTAGTGCCTACATCATTACACACTTATTGTCTTTGATTACAAATAATAAAATTGCTAATATTCTCTCTTGGCTGCTTAGCTAGTTCAGAACTCTCAACTTAGGTTGTAACACCAACATCTGAAAAAAGTATAATGTGCTATGATTAGCATGGTGCTTTTTTTCTTTGGATCAGTATTTTGTGCTATTTATTGTCATACTCCTTATTCTGATCCATAAAATAAATTGGTCCTTTAGAAAAGCTGGTTAAGTTGTTCATTGTATAGCTAGATGACATAATCTCATTTATTCCTTACACCAACACAATTTCCCCCTTATTTAGAGACTAGAGGCTTAATGCATGAAATTCATACATGGTAGAGTTCCTAGGCCTGGCCGACAATCAGGGCCGATCTGTGGGGTGACTGGCGAGGCAATTGGGGGACCCCCTTGCTGGCATCCACCTTGGCCATCCTGGCACCACCCACTCACCAGCTCTGCCTCCCTCCACTGCCACTGGTTGCCTCCCTCTGCAGAGTTACCAGCAACATAATCAGGTGGCCCCGCTGTCACCGGCCTTGGCTGTCCTGGGGTCTGCAGGCTGGGGGAAGCTCCTGCATTGAGCATCTGCCCCTGGTAGTGAGTGCGCATCATCGTGAATGATCATTCCATTGTTTGTTCCACCACTTGGTAGATTTTCATATTAGGCTTTTATTATATAGGACTAGAGGCCTGGTACACGAAATTCATGCACTGGTGGGGGGCGTGCCCCATAGCCCAGCCTGCACTCTCTCCAATCTAGGACCCTTCAGGGGATGTCCAATTGCCTGTTTAGGCCCAATACCACTGGCAGTCAGACATCTCTCTCACAATCTGGGACTGCTGGCTCCTAACCACTCGCCTGCCTAACAGTTCCCCTGCTGTCCTGATCACCCCTAACTGCCCTCCCCTACCAGCCTGGTCACCCCTAACTACTCTCCCCTGCCAGCCATCTTGTGGCAGCCATCTTGTGATGGCATGGGGGCAGCCATCTTGTGATAATGTAAGGGTGTTGCATGAGGGTGCAAGGGCCGCCTAGGCTTTTATAAGTATAGATGAGTATAGAAGCTTTAAGGAGGCTTAGACAGGATCATACAAAAAAAAAGCAGTTGGCCAAGTTATTACTGCTCTTGGTCTTATGATTCTAAACATCCTGTTGAGATAATGGCTGCCTTATTATCTCTTGTATACTAGTAAACTTAGAAAAAAGCTAAAGCATGAGATAGTGAATTAAGAGAAACTAAATCTGCAGTGTTCTTTTGAAAGCTGACATTTGATTTCTGACCTGTGTTTAATGTGATGCAGTTTTATTAAATGCATGGAAAAGATGCTTAGTCTACCTATTAATGGTCAGGGATATCAGGAGATGGACAGTGAGAAAGAGAACAAAGCAGAAATGCTGGATTGCACAGCCTCCTTCTAAATGGATTTCTGAAAACTATTTGTAGAGATCTAATGACAGGGGGAGATAGACTTTTAACTCCACAGCATGTAGGATAAGCAGTTGTGCTCCTGAGTCATTTAGACCAGTGTTTTTCAACCTTTTTTGGGCAAAGGCACACTTGTTTCATGAAAAAAATCATGAGGCACACCACCATTAGAAAATGTTAAAAGATTTAACTCTGTGCCTATATTGACTATATATAAAGTAATTCTCTTGAATAGGAATCAAATAAACACAAAGAAAGTATTTTATAATTACTTTATTATGAAATATTAAGTAAACAAAATAGTGAAAAATTATAAAATTCTTGTCTTGTCTGCACCTACGGCACACCAGGCAACATCTCGCGGCACACTAGTGTGCCGCGGAACAGCGGTTGAAAAACGCTGATTTAGACACATGGCAGGGCTGTTACACCTGCAGGCCTCACAACAGACTGTAGGAAGTGTGACAGCCTATGCTGCCAGCGTGGGACTGCAGATTTGAATTTTTCCCATTAGAGACATGAATCCCTGCTGCTTTTCAAACATAAAAGCTCCACCTTCCCTTTGCAAAAGCATGTTTTAAGCTGCAAATCAGAAAGTGAACTTTAAGTCTTGATCTGTACCTTCAAAGGTTGGTTTGAAATGGTGAGAGCGGAGGTGTTTTCATAGTGTCCTGTCTTGTTGAAGAGCTTATGGCGTAAGTGCCGTAAAGCATATTTCAGCAGAAGTGAAGTCAGCATGGGACCTGTTTTCAAAACCATATAACGTGTTTTCCAGGTGATAAAAACAACCCTTGAACCAAAGTAGTCAAAGGAAAGCAAACAATGAAAGTTCTGAGTTGAGGTGGGAGCGTTAGGAAAGCTAGGGTGTGAGTGGTCCTTTAACAGGGCTGCTGTTAAATTTCTGTAGTGTGTGAAACGTGAAGCCAAAGCAGAGTAGAACCAGACACTTCTATTAAATTAAGTACAGGGGATGCTTACATGTGCCAAGAATTTCCCAAACATAGTATTGTATCTTGTAAAATCATCACCCTCATGCCACAATGCCCAGTAGAAAGCCATTGTAATTGGTAGTAAGAAGATTTTTACTACCTAGTCTGTTTTTTTCCCCTCTCTTTAAATTTGTTTAATTTATGATTAAATGATAACAATAATAGCTGCCAGGTTAGCATGCAATAAATACCCAAATTAAAAGTGACATTATTTATTTTGTTCATGCAACTGATGCTCAGATTCATCTGTTACTACTAGTAATAAAGAGGCTGTAAGAAGGATACAAAATTTTTATTTGACAGGTTCTCTGTTCTTTGTATTGTCTGCAATTTAGTTCCATTGGCTTGGAAAGGATCTTGAGACATTAGATCATCAGTTCTAATTGAGTCAGGACAGGTTTTTACTACAGGAGGTTATAAGGCGTCTGTCAACAGTTTCCCAGAAAGATCTATGAGTCTGCCTTAGAAGCCTGTTATAATGCCAGTGGTCCTAATCCCATGTCACCATGTCAAACATCCCATCCACTGATTCATGTTCCAGGAATCTTTCATCAATAGCAATAGCAATGACCATGAGCAACCTAAAGCCCATCAGCTAAAATTTAAACTCCTCTCCAGATGGCTGGCCACTAAACAGCATCTTTGGTATAATAATCCCTTCTATAGTTAAGACTTTTATTTGTCCTTGGCAAGGATGTCATATAATGTAGCCCACAACACTGAATGCAAAGATGATACAGATTGCCTAGGGCAATATAACTTGCACTAGAGCTAGTTTACCTTTATTGATTGTGGATGTGCTCTCATCCATTCATAATCTTTCACTCCATCTATGTTGTGACCAACAGCATAAAGTTCAGAGATAGCTGATTGGGGTTAAAGTACAGTCTTTCTTATTGGGAGTGGCTGCAATTAGCATGGTGGCCATTCAAGCTACCTGAGTTAAATGGACGTAGCTCTAGGAGCAGAGTCTTTATATTGTATTTTTAGCAGGTGCTGTTAACCATTGAATAGGCACTTAGGCAGCAAAATGTGAAATAAAGAGAACTAAACCAATGGCTTGAAGCTCCTTAGCATCTGCTCCTGACTAACTGTGTAACAATGTTGTCATGTGT
Source organism: Pipistrellus hanaki (assembly GCF_964339955.1). Lineage (NCBI taxonomy): Eukaryota > Metazoa > Chordata > Mammalia > Chiroptera > Vespertilionidae > Pipistrellus > Pipistrellus hanaki. Next base: position 116,831,427 of record NC_140505.1, read on the forward strand.
AGAAAGAATTAAGCATCATAGGCATAGGTATGGTACCGTGTAAGGAGGAGGTACTTAGCTAAGTGTGGCCACAATGAGCACCAGAATTTCAACTCTAATAATCAGGCTGTTTTCACCCAGTGCATCCATGTGCCTGTATGTTTTGATATCTGCAGCTATCAGTTTTGTTACTTGGAGGTTTGTAAAGGTGGCTAAGTGTTTCTGACAATGACTGAACTTGGGAATTAATGCATGTACACGTAAATGCTTTTTTTAAAAAGCATCTGTGGAGGAATTATAATGTTAATCTCATTTTCATCAGGTGAAAAACTATTGCTAACCCTTTTTGTGAACTCTGAATTTTTCTTATAAATGAACATAAAGCGATTATCTTCAGAGGTCCCGCCTTGCTTTGCCCCAACTAGCACAGTTAGGAGAGCCATTTCTTATTCCAGGATTCTTTTTGTTAATCACAGAGAGCTTTTATTATCTCATGCCAAATATTTGCTTCAGAATTATTATTAGTTGGTTTCTAAAGGGAGATTTTGCCTTCCTCAAACTTACTCTTGTGGGGTAAATTCTGTGGTACCTCATTGTCTCTTATTTTTAAAACTGAGCTTGATTTTATAACACCCAATATCTCATTTAATAAATTAAAATTAGTACTTAAGACTGAATACCAGGATAGTACTAGATAATTACTATGGTATCAATTGGGTGTTTTATCTGGACTGCTATATAACTGTTATTTATTTTATTTTGTAATACTTTTTTTTATTTATTTCAGAGAGGAAGGAAGAGGTAAGAGAGAGACAGAAGCATGAATGATGAGAAAGAACCATTAATAGGCTGCCTCCTGAACTCCCCATACAGGGGATCAAGTCCACAACCTGAGCATGTGCCCTGACTGGAATTAAACTGTGACTTTTTGGTTCATAGGCCAATGCTCAACCACTGAGCCACACTAGCCAGGCTGATAGGTGTAACTTTTAAACAGTGGTAGGTGTAATAAGCATCATGCATGCCATATCCTTCAGGGGCACCATATTGCTGTGTAATAAACCACTGCAAAATCCAGTAACTTAAAAAGCAATCATGTATTCTTACACTCACAGGTCAATTGGAAAAGCTTTGCTTCAGGCTGCAGGTCTGCAGGTTGTTTGGGGGAACTCTGCTCATGTCCCATTTTGGGGGAGAAGGGGAGTGGATCCAAGCTGAAGGATTATAGGAATATATTTTCTTGGCAACAGTACAAGAGGGAAAGTCAAAGTTTGCAAGAAAGTGTAAAACTCTGTATCACATCTGCTAACACGAGCCAAAGTAAATCACATGGCCAAGCTTAAGGTCAAAGAGTTGGATGTTGAACTTGAGCATGGATTTATAAGACATCTACAGGGGAGTGTAAAATGAGGGGTAACAATTCAACCCATTATGCACATTTCCTAAGAAGCCAAGTAAGCTATATATTGTACTAGGTGTTTCCTCTATGCAGACCCACTATTCACCCTTCCTTGGTATGGCTTGTGCTCCAAGAGGCTGATATCTAAGGACCACCTATGTACATTGGGTTTATCTGCTGACCAGTTCCAGGTGGAACCGGCCAAAAAGAGATTCTGGCAGAAGCTTGGAGGGTGCAAGCTTGGGACCTTTCTTTCCGTCTTTACTATTATATCTCTGTCAATAGCTTTGCCCCTTCTCTACTTTGCTTCCCTTTAAGTGGATGTGCCTACATTGTTTTAGCTGCCCATTGTTGCTGGTCTCTGGGTATCACATAATTCTTTGTTTATTTTCTAAACTATCAAACTATTATATATGGATTTAAATCATTCTCTTTCAAAATCTTTTCATTTCAGTCATCTGAAGTAAAATCTGTTTCTCACTAGGATTCTTATACAATACACAAATATAATTAATTCCAACACATGTAACAGATATTTCCTTGCTAATCACAAATTCCTTCTCAAAATGGTATAGTGATTTTTGCTAATGATAAAGAATCAGGCATGGTCAAGTTTGTGTGTGTGTGTGTGTGTGTGTGTGTGTGTGTTTTATTGATTTCAAAGAGGAAAAGAGAGGGATAGAGAGATAGAAAGATCAATGATGAGAAAGAATCACTGATCGGCTGCTTCCTGTATGCCTCCTACTAGGGATTGAGCCAGCAACCCATTCTTGACTAGAATCAAACCTGGGATCCTTCAGTCCACGGGCCAATGCTCTATCCACTGAGCAAAACCGGCTAAGGCTCAAGTTTTTTATTATGTTACATACTGACCCCTTTTTATGATATTTGGATACAACATAGGTCTTAGTTATTTGGTTAGAATTCTAAGATTCCATATCACTTGCTCAATGTAATACATGACATTTTAAATACAGAAAAGTTTACTATTTTGATTACATTTCATTCTGTACATTTATTCTAAATTCTCTTTCCTAAATTCTTACTTTTGGGGGAGATTATTCTCTTTCTGTCCCCCCCACCCCCCAATAAAAAGCTACATTTGGCTACATGATTTTTGCTTTGCAAATTAAGTGTTGTTTTTTTTAAACCAAAGAAATTACACATATCTCAACATTTTTTACTGCAAATGGTGGTAACTCCAATTTGTCCCAAGGTTAATGGCATTATAGGGTTTTCTCTAGGCATTTTCTTTGTCTTGGTACAAACTTTACACATCCAGTGACACATATAGAAAATGCCCCCATACCAGTGACACATATAGAACATGCCCCCATTCCCACACCCTACTGGAAATTTCATCTTTCATGGGTCCTATCATAACCTTTTCTTTTAAAAAATTAAGTACTACTATGAGGAATCCCTTGGGTCTCTTTTCTTGCCAGGTTTCTGTTTGGAAGATATGTCTTCTGAAAGCACACTTAAAGTCATCTTCCTCTTAAAAATAAATTTTCATTTCCCCTTTCATTCCTCTTTGCTACTTTCATAATTAGAAGGTGCAGGTTGAAGAGGTGGGTCCACTATGGATAATCCTGGTAATGTTGAGAAAAGCATGTATAAAACTGGAAAATAAAAATTTTAAAAAGACTGGTAAGTCAAGGCATGTATGTGTATGGCAGGGAAGGAGATGAAAAAGGTACTAAAGAAGGAAAGTCATTCAGATTTATAAAACAGAGCACTCTAGGCCTGGGAAAAAAATGCACCCCACTCAAAACATGTCTGTGATCAGAAGCCAGGAGCACAGGGCAAAAACTGGATTTGTGTAACTTCAAATATGATATATGATGTATATTAAACTAGAGCCAGGAATGAGTTCCAAGTCTTGGAGATAACACAACCCTATTTCTTCAGTAGCCAAGATAATTTATTTATAATCACTAAATGCATTTTAGAAAGCAAGAGAACTCACAAAGAAGGCTGGTGCCTTAAACTACATCACAAGAGGACCTTTATTTTTACTGAAAGGTTAAAAATGACCGGGAAAAGAGTGCAATTTGAGTGCTTTACCTCCCCCGCATTCATATTCTCTCTCTCTCCCTCTCTCTCTCTCTCTCTCTCTCTCTCTCTCTCTCTCTCTCTCTCTCTCTCTCTCTCTCTCTCTCATCTGTATATAATTTAGATCCTGATTTGCATTCACAATATTGTTTTCTTTAAAATAGCTACAGCAAGTACAGTGATGTAGTTGATATTGGCATCAACAAATATCAGACAAGTCCTTTCTGATGATTAAAAAATCTTTCCCAAGATTCTGAGTCCATAGTCACTGAAGAATAAATACTTCTGGATCTTTTAGTTGGTAGCAGTAGACATTTATTTTCAGGTATGTGTTTTTTTATGATTGGTGTTGAGAATCATGTTGTTTTCAGTCTGGCCGGATAGGATCCACTGAAGCACAATTGGTTATGCACTTCCATTGAACAGTAAAATGTTCCTAGTTATTTTGAGGAAACTTAGTTGCTTCCATATGGTTGTCATATCTTTGTTCATCCAAGCACAACTTCTAATTTTTTTTTCAATTCAATCTCAAGAGCTATAGTCTAAATGTTATGTTGGAAAGTTATTCAATTCTATCTCCTGACACTATTATTTAAAATATTTTCTATTTTCAGAGTACTTTGTTTCAGAATTCTTCCTTTCCTTATATATTTTTGTTTGTTTTTATAGATTGGCTATTTTTGCCATACCAAGTGTCTTTCTTCTTTATAGAGTTCGGTGGGTGAAAACCCCTGTGACAATGAGATTCTTATCTCTCCTGCTGTTTTTACTGACTTTTTAAAAGCATTAGTATTTGCATCTCAGATTATTTTTTATTTTTACCTAAATCTGAAGATAAGAGGTAGCATTAAATATTAGGTTTAATATTGAATCAATTTGGAGGATCCATAGCCAAAGAGGAAGTTAAGTGTCATGATGACTAAGTATTCCAGGCATAATAGAGCATGCACCAACAGCGAGAAGAAGAACGGAGGTGGGGATGTTTAAAAAGCATACGGGTTGAAAAAAATATCCTCTTATTTCAATAAGGGGATAAATAATATTTCTATTGCCTCAGCTATCCTGGAGTGATTTTCATAGGGCCTATCTATTTGAGAGTTTAATTCTCCTAAGACTGTTCATGAATTCAGGTGTTGAGTTGTTCAAAGACAAAGTAACCCATTAATCATACGTCTACATTTAAAATATAGCATTAATGCCTAAATTTAACCCCAATTACATTATACAGCTTTAAGTTTAAAGTCTTTAACTAATTTAGAGTATTTTAACTGGCAGTCAAAGAGAGTCCTATTACAGAGCAATATTTGATGGAGTGATAATGGAGGTAGATTCAAACCCTAGTAGTTCTCAGAGGCTCCTAAGTCATTTTAATGAAAACCTTGACGCAAAAAGAGCACTTAGTAAAGCACTGAATTTGAAGCTTATGCTCTCTATCTGTTTATCTCTAACTCTCATGCCCATTAGAGTTAGAAGAGGAGTAGGTACCAACAAGCCTTCTTAAAAGGAATGAGAATGATCTGAATTATTTTCCAAACTATGCATGGCTCATTTCCCAGGAGATGTTTTATACTACCCTATAAAGGTATACACCTCCATTTATGGTAGTTGTATTAGATTCCTATTGCTGCTATAATAACAAACTTAGTAACTTAAAACAATACAAATATATTCCTATATAATAAAGATGTAACATGAAAATTGACTGTCACCCCTCATACAAGATAGCTGCCCCCATCTGGTCACAAGATGGCTGCTATAAGATGGCCGGCAGGGGAGGGCAGTTAGGGGCAAACAAGACAGCAAGGGAGGGCAGTTGGTGGTGACCAGGCCAGAAGGGGAGGGCAGTTGGGAAGGACCAGGCCTGCAGGGGAGGACAGTTAGGGGGGGACCAAGTTGCAAGGGGAGGGCAGTTAGGGGGGACCAGGCTGGCAGAGTGGTTAGGGATAATCAGGCAGGCAGGCAAGCAGTTGGGAGCCAGCAGTCCTCAATTGGAGAGGGTGAAGGCTGGGCTGAGGGACACACACACCCCCATGCACGAATTTTTTGCATGCGGCTCTAGTTTGTCATAAAATTGTAACATTAAGAATATTCCAAAGAATGAAATCTGTCTGTAGGCTAAGTACTGGGACCTCCAGAGAATTAAAGCAGCACACATAACAGGTTATAGTCATTTTGGATCTATTTCCTCCACTACTCTCCATTTTACAGCTGAACTTTAGCATTTTCCTTTAATTTGAAAAATGCTTCGTTGGATTATTCATGCAAGAAAAGCTAAACAGCAAGTTGCATTTACCGTGACATGTATCAGAATTGTCAGCTCAAATTTATGAAATGTGTTTGAGCTTTGTCAAACTCTACTGCAATTTGATGAAGAAGTCAAGAAAATGTAGAAATTTATCTTTGTCTCTTTGATCTTCATCTATTCATGTCAAAATAACATATCAGTCAAACAAGGATAACCTTGTCATTTCTTTTGTAATTTGTTCAATTTGAAAATTTAACAGAAAATCTTGACATAACATAATTTAGTTTTATTACCAAAGTGGGAACAATTTTACCTAATCAAAATTAATTCATATTTTTCCCAGAATTAAAAGAAAGATTGATTGCTAATTATTAACACAAAAATATTGAGGCTGCTTGTTTTTCTTAGTAAATCTTGATGTGGAATAGCCATATGGAGCAGTTAGGAATAATGTAATTTTAAAAAAATAGTTATTGTTGACAGTATTACATATGTCACCTTTTTTCTCCATTGACCCCTTCTAGCCTGCCCCCAATACCCAACCCAAGCCTTCAACACAAAATACTTGAAACTTATACTACTATCTTGGACAATTAAATATCTCTTTATACTATGCTTTTTTTTCCCACCTGAAAATAAAGAGGCAATTGTATGACTTCATAAATCTTTCGCCCACCAAAACAAACCCACAAGCCCTCAAGCAACACTAATGTGACTTCTACTTGACTTTCTTCTTCAAACAGGATATGATTTTCTTCCATTAAGCAAATATTCATTAATCACCTACTGCCTTTAGCCTTGTGCTTTATTTCAGAATTTACAAAACAGCAATTTCTTAGTTCATAGAACATAGTATTCTGCTTTTGAAAATGACACCACGTATGGTTTATTGGTGAATGTAAAAATTTCTCTCCATGGAAACATAGTTGCCTACATATAACTATCTTAAAAATGCAAATACTAAAATCAGTTTAATTGGCTAAATATATCTACAGGAGTCATTTATTTTTCAAAGAATATATAACAGAAAAAAAATACCAAAAATTTAAAATACTTGAGAAGAGAGAAAAATTGCCATCAACATTAAGTGTGGAAGACATTATTTCTACTCCTTCCGTTCACAATGGTCCAGCAAGTCTCATGCCGCAGAAGGCATTCCAGGGTTTAGCCCATTTCACGTGAAGGAATCTGCTATCTCCTTATTGTAGGAAATCGTGATAGCTATCAAGAGTAGAAAAGAGGGTCTAGCAAGAAAAAAAGTACTAAAGAGCTTATAACTTTAAAAAATGACTGAGAAAGTTTTCATTATTGCTTATATAAGTGACCAGTGGGCCATATAATAATTCCAAATAAATGACGTTAACTCCTAACAACTTCTCAGTCATTATATTAATTACGGGACTTGTAATACTGAGTCAAAACCTGTGCAGTCACTTTCTCATTCAATTTGATGTTCAGAGAAGCTAGATGTTGGGTAGAAAAAGAGAGAGTGAGGGAGAGAGAGAGAAAGATAATCAAATATATTTTTGGTTCTTTAAGAGCATATAATGAAGGATCATGATTAGAACTGGTGTGGCAGAGTTAACTTACCTTTAGCTAAGATTTGAAGAATGACAGAGATTGAATAGTGTGGGAGTGGGTGCTTTAAGGATAAGGATGGTTACATGACAAAAGAAAGAACATGTGCAAAGGTTTTATGAATAAATGGACTATGTCAGTGTTAAAAAGTGAAAGTGGACTAGAGTGTACACAGTGATATAAGATGGTACTGTGACTTCCCCATGCAGAGCCTCCTAAATCATGTTAAGAAGAAAGAGTTATTCTGTATCTTAAGAGTAATTGGAAGTCATTGGTGTGTTTTAAGTTAAGTATGAAACACATTCACAGTTACAGATTTAAAAGATCACTCAAGTTCTTATGAGGGAGCTCAGAGTGGCTTTAGAGAATACCATTCAAGCCCAGCTGGTGCTGCTCAGTGGTTGAGGGCTGACCTATGAACAAGGAGGTCAAAGTTCCATTCCCAGTTAGGTCAAAACTGATAGGGCTTAGAGAGAAATAGGACAAGAGAGATGAGGGAAAAAATATATAAAATGACTAAATGAATGGATCTTGACATCAACTGATATAGAAGACAGTGGGAGAAGGAGACTATGAATTCAATTCAGTGCAGAAGAATTTATGGTGAAAAGCAATAGTTTTCAATTCCCTTCTTCCTTCTTCTTGAGTAACCTCTTCTAATCATTTCTGTGTTGTTTTTTAATATTATTAATACATCAAGATGGTCAACCCATAACTTCAGAAAATAAGCCTGTATTTTTTTTTCTTGATTTATCAACTTCAGTTACAGTCCACTTACAACTGATATAAAAGATAACACTCTCCTGATCTCAATGCTGATACTTATATTTTTGTTTTTCAAAAATCTTATTAAATACATATTAGGGTTTAAAGAAGACAGTTTTGTGACTTTTTAAATATATATATTTTTCTTCCCAAATTTATAACTGAATTTAATATGTTATAATCAATTCTATGTTGTGTGTCTAGTTTTCCTAAGTTACTCGTCTTACTACTGAAACAGGAATTTTAGGGGAATATAGGCAGGTTTAGGGAATTTTTAGAATTTAGGTCCATGGGAAAAAAACACAGGGCTGCAGACTGGAAGAAGGTACATTTCCATAATACAAGGAATCCAGCCAAGGTTACATTTTTATAACAGTAGGGAGACTCAAGAATTACATTTACATAAGATAAGGGAACTGGGAGTAGCCAAGAGGTCTATATTTACAAAATAAGGTAGGAGAAAGAAAGCCCAGAAGGTTTTTCTCTTGTAACTTACAATTGTATAATAATTATATTAAGTATTATAATAGTTACAATTTACTATTATTAATCATTAGCTATCTATAATAATAAAATGCAATATATAAATTGACTGAATGGCTGAACAGTGTAACAACCATTAGGACTACCATGCTATGACACCCACTGGCTCCAGGTCAGCCAAGGTGGGTGTGATGTGATTAGTCGGGGGCTTGGCCATCGCCCATGATCACCCTGCAAAGAGAGGCCCAGGCCACTGGCTGGCGAGACAATCAATCAGGGGGATCTACAATCATCCCAAAGAGGAAGGCCCAGGCCACTGACTAGTGGACTCTGTGGGGGCAATCCATCTCAGAGCCCTGGCTGGGTGGGTGTGGCCTACCTCTTGGGGGTGGTCAATCCCGGGGCTCCTGGATTGAGAGGGTGCAGGCTGGGCTGAGGGACCCCCCTGAGTGCACTGGGCTTCTGGTCCTATATAATAAAAGCCTAAAATGCTAAGTATCCAGTTGGCTATTCAACCAATCAAAGCATAACATGCTATTGATGTGCTAAGGCCACTCAAACACTCACTAAAATGTGCACTGACCACTGGGACAGACAGTCAACTAGTCGACCAGTCACTATGACATGCACTGATCACAGAGGGCAGATGCCCCAACTGGTAGGTTAGCTTGCTGCTGGGATCCGGCCCATTGGGACTGAGCAAGATGGGGCAGACATGCCCTGGAGCCCCCCCTACAGTTCCTCCCCGGCCCAATTGTGCACCACTGGGGTCCCTAAGCCTGACTGACACCCTTTTGCAATGTGGGTCCCCTCAGGGGATGTCAGAGAGCTGATTTTGGCCCAATCCCACAGGCCAAGCCAAGGGATCACACTGCTACACGAATTTGTGCACTGGGCCTCTAGTGCATTAATAAAATTAAAGACTCAATTACACACAGGCTCCTAAGGCTTTCAAATGGAAGTGCCACACAACACTTCTATTTATTGACCAAAGTAAGACACATGTCCCACCTAAGTTAAAGGGGACTGGAAAGTGCAATCCCACCATGTGCCATGGGAGAGAATTAGAATTATCTAATTGTCAGCATTATTAAAAATTCTAAGTTGAAAATTTATGATTCACATTTTTAGGTTCAAAAATATAATACTTGAGGAATTTGGTAACATTTTTGGGTCACATAATGAACTATGTTATTAAAAGATTATTTTTATAAAATGTAGGTACCTTATTGTAAAATGACATGAATAAAACCCAGCTATTAAGGGAAAGCATTATGAAATCACTAGAGGCCTGAAGCATGAAATTGCAGAAGGGGCTTGGTCCTTGCAGCCCTGGCTTAGTCCAGAAGATCATCAAGGAGGTTGTTGGGCTGTCTGGTCTAATTAACATATTGTGCTTATATTATTATAGATTATTAGTTTACATGTAAATGTTCTGCTATCTGAATTTTAAAAGAATTTTTTGTATTTACTACTAGATAGTTTAACCTTGGAACAAAATTATTTGCCATTCTACTATCATGTCCACAAGATCATAATCATTAAATTAATTTAGTCTCCGTTGAGTGTTGTATGAAAATTCCCATTGAAATAAGCTCAAATTTTCATGTATTGTGAATATAACTATAAAATGTTATAGTTTGTTTCTTAAATATAGTAGATATTTACATAAATACATACATCTAAATATGCTCACATGTTATGTCTATTAGTGTATATATATTTTGGGTGGCTTAGATTAAATCCATTTGAATGAAAAGAGATATATAAAATTGTTAAGGTCCCTTTTATTAGATAACTCTATGAAAACACCTTTTAATTATTTTTAGTATTTTAAAATATTGATAAAATTAGATAAATATCATTTGATTACACTGAAAAAAATTCAATTTATATAACTAACTTTTAAATATAAATATAAATAACATGAATCATCATTAATAACCATACAATTTCTTTCTGCTCTGGTGATTTATCTGCTCATTCTTCTATCATATTGTTCTCTCTCTCTCTCTCTCTCTCTCTCTCTCTCTCTCTCTCTCTCTCATACTGTTAGAAGACAAGCTGTTGCAATAAATAAAATAAAGAAATGCATAGGTCTAATGTTCAGGTAATCAGAAGAAGTAATAACATAAATAATAATATGGACATGTTACATCAGAAAATTTTTCTTAAAATGTTTTGCCATTTTATTGTTAAGGGCAAGAGAGGGAAAGATTGTGGGTGCACAAAGATTGGCATTAGTAAAGTAAGAAATGGCCTTTGTCTTCAGGAAGTTAAAATTTCACAAGTGGAGAAATACAATTACCTTACAAGAATGAACTAGATGTGATTGAATTGATAAAATTCTTTTTAGGGATTTCAGGAGTCAGAAAGAGCAGTTCAAAGAATGAGGGAAGAGCCGTGTCATTACAATATTAGCTGCTCTGTCTTGTGGCCTAGTTACTTTTATCTTTTAGGATGAGTGACTGAATCAGCACTTAGACTCTATGAATACAGTTTTGTCTCTTAATTTTAATAGAAAATCTTTACATTTCTTATTAAACTGTTTTAGTTAAAGTAATTTTAACCATTAAAAAGCTGGAAATGTTAGAAAAGGTAAAATTGTATATTTTAGTAGTAAAAACTGTAAATGGAAAGTGACCAGCAATAACATGACTACATTCACCATTCTAAGACAATATCTGAAAGTATCACCTGTTCTCAAAGCACCTGACATTCCTACTTCTCAGGTAGCTCACAAACAAAAGCTGACCTTTCACAGTGATTGTCCCTGATGACTCTCCTTAGAGGCATCAGTCAATAACATGGCGACTTTTTATCATTACCCACTGACACTAATTTTGAGAACCTAATATGTTAAAAAAGATACTTGAGGATAATTAGCCATCTGCTGAGCCATAAACTCCCATCAAGCTTAATTTATAAATATAGAGCATGATTTTGACTCAGTGGTAAACTATTTTTATTCCATTCTTCTATTAATCAGTTTCAGCATTTTGGCAACAATTTATATGGTTAGTCAAAATAACATTAATATTTATTTTCTGGGGGCATGGGCTTGCTACTTTTAAGATACAACAAGAAAAATAAAATAAAATAAAATAAAACCAGGCACATAATTTTAAAAAATAGTTGATTAGGAGGCTGTAGTTTATATTTCTTCCAAGATAAGCATGAATTTTATTACTTTCATTATTATGTGAAATTCCAATAAAAATAAAATTATATGCACTGCAGTGATATTAAAAAAAAAATCTATTCAATGTCAAAGCCATCAGTCCTTTCATTTCTAGTGATATTCTCTTATTAATAGTAAATTGATTCATTGTTAAATTAAATCACAGGACCTAACATACTTCAGCATCCAGTATAGTAGATGAGGGCATTTTATTACCTTCAGGAACAGGATGCCCTCAAGGAAAATATAGTATTAGACTTTTGTAAAGGACATTGATATACATAATGTTATGAATGCAAATGTGAAAGAAAAAATAAATACAAACTGTATATCTTCCTATGTTTCATAAGCCAAAGTAAAGAATCATCTAGATTCATTTGTGAATCAAGCCTTGATTAATTATGAATTTTATGAGGCATTATTGTAATTCAAAACTCTAACAAGGACATGCTTTAATTTGATTATATTTTAGAACTTTACTCTCAAAGTTCTTTAGTCACTCAACCATTGTAGGGAAACGAAGACAGAGGTGCAGAATGGCTCCAGCAGCAAAGGCTTCTGGGCCATATTGGACTCCCTAACCTTCTGTGACCATTTAACCTCCTGTAGCCACAGGTTTGGCTGACTACTCAGAAAGCCAAAATGCTGCCCAAAGATAAATGTCATGTCCCCGTGAAGGAGTTTAACAAATGTATAGAGTGTCGGTAATTGTCAGATATTACTTATTAACTTAGAAATGCATTATTCTTTCTGGTGGACTACCCTCTAAATGGTTTTACTATTAACACCCTTAAAAAGAGACCCTGTCCTGGGGAGGGTGTGGATTTCTTCCCAGCTGGCCACCACTGGCAGCAGCTGCTTTGCCCATGTGTATAAATTTCTCCTCTTAAAGCTCTTATGAATTTGAATAAAGTTATATGTCAGTTCTTTGGAATCGACCTTGAATTTAGACTTTTGGGGCTTTCCCCCAGCAACCATACTTCTCAAATATGTAATCATTTAATATAAGATATAAATCAACTTATAGTTTTAAGACTATTGAAAGGAGATTTTAGGGGTAAAATAGGCAGATTTAGGGAGTTTTAGGAATTAGGGAAGTCCATAGGGGAGAACTGCAGGGCTGCAAAGCTGGGAGCTGCCAGAAGGCATATATTCACAGAATAAGGGAGCTAGGAGCTGCCAAAAGGTATACATTTACAGAATAAAGGGAGAGGAAGCCACTTATTCACAGAATAAAGAGAAAGGCCACAGGAAGTGGAAAAACAAAAGGGAGAAGAAGAGAGGAACCCCATATGGAGTGGAGTTTGAGCCCTGAAGCCACCACAGTGACCAGTCAGAGGGGACATCAGGACACAAAGAACTGTTGCCTTTATAAACCTTAAGAAATAGAGACTTACTGGGTCTCTCTCCCCCTCCCTTCATGGGAGTCTGTGCTTGTTTCCCAAAAAATTCCCACCTTTTTTTATACCACTTTTTGTCTGTGGCTTCATTCTTCAAATCCACCTGGACAAGAACCCAGGAAATCACTTTTGCATCCTGCCCAGAGGAAAAACCATGTTCCAGTTCAATTTTCACATTTCACTAATGTGTGGAATAAGTTCATTGTTTGAAATAGATCTATAAGTCAGTAGAAGTATAATTTGTAGAAGAAAAATTTAATCTAATGAAATTCCTTTGTTTAGATTTATGTTTCTTATTTTCCATCACCCATTCTTAATCTGCCATTCTTCTATGTTCAGATTCTCAATTTTATGCTGAGTGAGACCTCATAAATAAAAATGGGAAAAATAATAAGATAATTAATGGGGACATTGGAGGGTAATTCATTCAGTACATTCAGCATACATTTGCCATGTGGTATGTGTTAGGTGGCAGTCTAAGGGCTAGTGGACCAAAAGTAAACAACACCATCTAACATTCTCATCCAGCTTATATTCTAGTAAAAGCAAAAACCTGAAGGAGGTGAGGGTGTGAGACACATTGCTATCTTGGTGAAGAGCATTCTAGTCAAAGGGAATTGCAAATGCAAAATTCTTGAGACAGGAGCCTATCTGGTGTTCATGATGAAAAGTGAAGAAGCCATTTCTGTATAATCGAGTGAGCAAGGTTGGAGTCCTGGCTGAAGTCAGAGAAGTCACTGGTTAGACAAGAGGAAGGAAAAACCATGTAGAGTGGAGCTGTCGTTGTTTTTAAAGTTTTCAAGTTCTTTAATATTTCTCCATGCAGAGGGGGGCTCTAGATCATCTCCCCTTGAATAAAAATAGACTTATAATTGTTTTGGTTTCTAGAGCATGGTATAAGTGATGCATTAGTTCCAAAGGTACATTATAAATGGGTCTTAGTGTAATAGATCTGCAAAAGAGATTTATGCCAGACCAATAGTGTTGAGTGGTTTCTTTGAACATTGTGCTATGTACTGAGTAGTGTCCTCCCAAAATTCATGCTGAAGTCCTAAGCCCCACCCAATGTGACTGGATTTGGAGATAGAACTGATAGGAGATAAATAATGTTAAATGAGGTCGTAAGGGTGGGGCCTTAATCCTATAGGATTAGTGGCCTTATAAGAGGGAGGTGTCTCTTTCTTTGCCTTCCCACTTGTACCCACCCAAAGAAATAGATATAAAAAACTAAGCTCCTGTCTAAAAACCAGGAAGAGGCTTCTCGTCAGACACCAAACTTTGTCAGGCAGTCAGCGGGGCCTTCCAAACTTCAAAACTGTGAGAAAATTACTTTGTTGTTTAAGCTAAGCAGTCTATGGTGCTTTGTTATGGCAGCCCAAGCGGACTAAGACAATATGTATCACTATAAGGTACAAATATAGGGAGATGGGATAAAATTATTCCATTTTCAAGCAGAATTTAAGGAAAATGTAAAATATCCAGGAGTTGCTTGGTTCAAAATAAAGATGAATCCTAGAATATGACTCTGAAGCCTTTAAAATTTAGGACACTGCATGTAGAACATCATAGATCTATTTAGCATACTAAAGTACTTCTAAGGAGAGTAATAATGTGCCTCACACATTCTCTGTGTTAAGCAATAAAATTTCTTAATAATTATAGTATAAGGGTATTGTCCCATAACCCAATGCAGAGAACTCATCTCAAAGAGATTTGTGGGAGGGGCCTTGTTTAACATAATGCATTGCAATTTGATGTATACTGAAGCACACACAATCTATACAGGAATTATATGCCTGATTAGACTGAAAATGTCAGAAACAGTACAAAGTTAACTCCTAAACTTTGATGGGTGGGAGCAGATAGAGAAAGATATACGCTAAAAACAATGACATAGAAGGAAGAAGATCTCAAGAGATCAAGCCAAGAGCTAGGGAAAATCAGTTCTAGAGAATATCATTTAGCTATAATCAATAAAATGACAACGTGTACCTGACTGAATTTCAGAAATGCTATGGGTCCATATTGGCTGGAAGTCTCCATAGAAGCTATTCAGGGCCCATTAAACCACATTTATTTGGTATTTGTGGAGTGTCTAATAGGTTTTCAGATTTCCTCCCCCAAAATATGAACCCAAAGAATTGACTCTAAGGTACTTTATCTGCTCCCTGATTTAGCTTACATAATAAAATTCTGAGCTTCAAGTCTGAGCCTGATGTCAAATGGAATGAGGCTTTGGTGGATCTTTGTAGGTTAGCATATACTCTGCACTTAAGAGGAATATAAATACTTTGTAGCAGGGTAGATATTGTAAAATTAAAAATAAAAAAAAAAGGTCTGCAAATTAGTTGATATTCTTCCCACTGAGTGGTGCTATTTCTGTCCCCTCCCCTTGACTATGACAGGCTTGTACTTGACCCATAGAGAATAAATGAAATAATGCTCTATTACTTCCAAAGCTGAGTCACAAAGGGCCATGCAGCTTCCCCCTGCTTGACTGGTATACTTGCCCTCCAGATGCTTCGATTTGAAACACTCCCTCTTGGAAAATCAGGGATCCCAAGCCTCAAGAAGAGGCCAGGCCACATATATGGACCATGGTTGACATTACAAATTGAGCCCTGCTAAAGTCATCCTACCTTAGCATCAGATATATGGGCTAGAATGTTCCGACAAGATTCCAGAAATCTTCAGTGTCCCTAGCTACACAAGTCTTCCTGGCTAAATTCCAAAGCACTGAGAAATGAAAACAAGTCATCTCCCTCCCAGCTGTGCCCTGACAGAATTTCTGACCCAAAAAGTGTGTGGTTATCAATTTTTTACATCACCAAACTTTAGATTAATCAATATCTAAGATATATTGGGCAACATTACATGACCTAGCTTAACATTTTAGAGACATAAATAAATTTATTCATTTAAAATATCTTGGTGCTATGAGTAGTATAACATCTTGCTAATGCTATGACAATATTTATAAAATATAAACTTATATCTTATGCCTAAGATTTGGGCCAAATAGAAAGTAAAGATTGAGTACAGGTGTTAAAGAACATTTGAGAACTGATTTTGAACTTTAGAAAGATCATGTCACTGAATTATATAGCACAAAACCCACTAATCTAGGTCCCATTGCTTTGAAAGGAGGTGTCTGTGTGGACATAGTAATTCACTGTAGCATTCAGGATTTGGTGGAGATGTGCCCTTCAGAGGTGGCAGCAGAGCTGGCTGACCAGAAGGAAGAAAGGCTGGGGAAGTCAAGTGAGCATGCCCCAGAGTCAGCATCACCAGGCAGCTATCCTCCTAGCTATGAGGCAGGGGGACAAGCCCAAGTGGTTCTTATTTTTGGGAAGCTCCTGAGTCTTGTACTGTAGGTAACTTTGGTCGATGTAGGCCTGAAGAGGTTTGCAGACACAAGAGAATAGGCCTTGGACCACAACCACATGGATTGCTGGGAATAAGTTAGTATAGGGTTGTGAGAAAGGGTGGAGTGAAGGATTTTTGTAGGTTCACTGGGGATAACAGTTTCCCTTCTGTCCATGGACAGTAAAATAAAAGAATCAAGTTTTTAACAATTGAGTAAAATATTAGAAGTGGTATTTCAAATTGCTGAGTAACAGACTTTCTATATCTAAGATAATTTATAAGGCATTAAATTGTCAATTGTTCTCTCTTCAAAGGTAATAACATGAGAAATAAGGAGAAAATAATATTAGGGCAAACTAGCTGTAATGACACGTCAAACACTAATATGCTAGACAGTGAATGATCTCATACTACTTGTACCACTGTTAGTGGAGCCTTAGAAGGGAGAAGTAATTCAACAAACTATTTTCATTTAAAACAAACTTTAAACTACAATTTATTTCTCTGATTCCTGGAAACTGGGAGATGCGACTTTTTAATCTCAGCCTTCAGAGTTTAATAATGTTAGATTGCTTTCCTTTCTGTTCTGTGCATAACCCAGGATAGAATATCACTTTTCAGTGGTCAAGGACAGATGACAAATGAACACAGCTTCACAATAAGTGACACAGTGCTTCTTACACACGTGTCAATTGTCCATCGATTTTTAGTTCGCTTGCAGAAACTTCCCTCAAATAAAAACTCGTATTCTCCATTATATCTAATATCTTCCATGATTGTTTGTAACATTAACAGGTATTTTTATAGAGACTCTTCTATATGTATACTGAGTAGTAACTGAACCCTAATAATTATCTTACGTGGATAATATTATTGTCTCTATGTTATAGTTGGGGAGAGTGAGCACAGAAATTTTAAACTGTTTTCCCAAACATTTGCAGGCAGAAAATCTATCTCCAGCGCACTCTCTTAACTGCTATTCTATAGAGGTCGCTGTTAATTGTGCTGGGTTATACATGATTCACACAAGATTTATCATATGTGCATGAAATGTGACAACTTAAACGCTGCTGCAGATTTCTTTTTATTTAAAATATTTCACAAGAATAAAGACCTAAGACTCAAGTCCAGTGTTACCTGTCTAATTAAAGTCATTAAAGCTGCTCTAGCCAGTTTGTTCAGTGGTTAGATTGTTGCCCATGCACTGAAGGGTAGCAAGTTTGATTCTTGGTCAAGGGCATGTGCCCATTCAGAGCAGATATGGGAGGCAACCAGTTGATGTCTCTCTCTCTCTCTCTCTCTCTCTCTCTCTCTCTCTCTCTCTCTCTCTCTCTCTCTCCTTCTCTCTTCTTCCCTTTTTGCCTACCATCTTCCACTCTCTCTGCAAAGCAACGGAAAAAATATCCTCAAGTGAGGATTAACAAAAAATCAAACATATGAAAACATTAAAGCCTATGAATGATTATGTGGATTATGGTAGAGAAACTTTAGAAAGAGGGAATGAATATATAATATTTGCATTATATATGTTTATATTATATTTTTTTTCTCTTTTATGTAGCTGCAAACTTTGCTCTTTGAAAAAAACATTCCATGGAGAAGGGGTGAGAATTTCATATATGCTCTGGAAATAATTTCAAAAATACAAGAAAAGAAATAAAAGGCAGAGAACGTTATAGTTGTTTCCATACTATGCCTCTCGTACCTGGGATCCTTGGATGTGAGGCCAGGGCTGCAGCAAGGGAACTACAGGCAGGATGAGAAAGGCTGTGGTTACAGTCTGAGAAGGACCCCAAGCTTGCCCTACCCTTTCAACCAGCACAGTCCTTTCAACCATTCTACATGTTCAGGGATGTGGCCCTGTGAGCAGGGCAGAAAGAGCTGTGAGTCAGAAGGTATAAGTGCATCTGCCACTCTGAAAGCAGAATAGCTGCCAGGTCCAGGAGTGCAATTTATAAAAGGACAGAACATCCTTTAGTCAGAAAGGATACTCTCACCATGAGACTCCTACAGGAGATGGAATCCATGGATAATCACCAGGTCACAATTTGACAAGAGATCAGGGACTTGCAATCTGTGCCTACTCTTAATCGGTGCCC
Source organism: Pipistrellus hanaki (assembly GCF_964339955.1). Taxonomy (NCBI): domain Eukaryota; kingdom Metazoa; phylum Chordata; class Mammalia; order Chiroptera; family Vespertilionidae; genus Pipistrellus; species Pipistrellus hanaki. Next base: position 116,849,977 of record NC_140505.1, read on the forward strand.
CTCCAGGGAAACCTCCCAGGACCAAGCATCCCTCCTTCTGAAAAGATTGAAGGTGGTTAAATGATCTCTGGTTTCACTCTTCCCTGAAAAATTTAGTTCTTAGGGTCTAATAACTTTTCAGAGTCCCAGTCCAGAATTAAATTATCTTTCAGAGAACTAAGCAATAAAAGGCTAGTACCCTTTTAGGAAATTGTTTTTAGATATATAATTGTAGTCCTAGTGGAGAAAGAAAAAGAAAAAGACAAAGAAAGAAAAGAAGATGTCTCTTCCTTATCAGCAGTGAGATCAAATCATCAACAAAATGATTTTATTGTGTTCATTGCTAGTCTTACATTGTTGTTTCTTTTTCAGTTCACTTGGTTGGAAAATGCACAATTAAGATCTATTTCAGAGTCATATAAAGGAAAACCTGAAGTATAATGTTAAACTAATTAGTCATATTTGAAGATGAGCAGTTTAATGATGATCCTAAATGGAGGTTTTTTAATTCTTTTTGAAAGGTAAGTGGGTGTTAAATTATACGTAAAAATTGCTTCTTGTAAAAGACATATTTTATTAAAAACCTTTTTGAAAGTTAGACACATTCTCATAATCTAATTGTAAAAGAAAAATATGACAAAGAATGACATAAGCTTTTTAATTATTGAAAAAAAGGAGAATCTTTCATCAATTAATTTTTATCAGGCACAAAATTCAAACAAAATATTTGATATAATCTTGGGGAAATAATTTTATTCATTTGAAAGAAAAATACATTTTATTAAGTGATTATAAAGAAATACTAATTATAAATTGTTTTGTTTTGTTTTCACAAAGTTTCAGATGGCTAGAGGGATTTGGGAATGAGACTGGACATATTTTCAAGCACATGCCTGGGTTGTTGGCTTGCTCCCCAATAGGGGGAGTGTAGAAGGCAGCTGATCAAGGATTCTCTCTCATCAATGATGTTTCTATCTCAGAACCTATAAATAAAGGCAAAGGATCAGAGAAATGGAAGTGTGTGGACTGCGGCCAAAGAACAACTTTCAGTAAAAGAGTTCATCAATGCTGATGTGGACATTCTACTAATGACAGAAAATGAAAGAAAGATATGGGTAAGCTACCAAGCCATGATGAAAGTGGGGGTGTCTTTGAGGAGAAGGGATAGTGTTAGAAGTGCTAGACAAAGTTGTCAAAATGGAAGCCATTGAGTTAATGCAACAAAATGATGATTGTCCACAAAGAACATTTTGAAACAAAGAGATGTTTGACAACCTCATCTTGCCTTATGGAAGGAACATGAAAGTATATTTCTTTCATGGCATCTATTGAGCTATCAGGTAGTATAATTGATTGAATAGTGTCCTCCAAAAATGCATCCCCACCAAGAACACCTTAGAATGTGAACTTATCTATAAATAGGATCTTCGAAGATGTAATTAGTTAACTTAAAATAAAGTCACACTATATAAGAGTTGGCCTGAAATCCAATGACTGGTGTACTCATAAGAAGAGGAGAGGACACACAGAGATACAGGAAAGAGATCAGCGTGTGAAAACAGACACAGAGATTGGAGTGGTGCAGCTACTAGCCATGAAATACCACCCGAAAGAGACATTGAACAAGTCCTCCTGCGGAGCTTCCAAAAGAAACCCACATATTAAAACCTTGAAATCAGATTTGCTGCCTCATCATCTGTGAGAGAATAAAATGCTGTTCCTTTAAGTAACTTGGTAATAATTGGCAGTGGTGGCTCTAGGAAATTAGTAGAGAGCAGGGTGCAGAGGGAGATGTTCAGTGTGCAGCCACTGTGGAGAACAGTATGGAGTTTCCTCAAAATACTAAAAATGGAACTCCCATTTGATCCAAGATCCCACTTCTAGGACTATATCCCAAGAAACTAGAAACACCAATCAGAAAGGATATATGCACCCCTATCTTCATAGCAGCACAATTCACCATAGTTAAGATTTAGCAACAGCCTAAGTGCCCATCAGCAGATGAATGGATTAAAAACTGTGGTACATCTACACAATGGAATATTATCCTGTGGTAAAAAAGAAGGAATTCTTACCTTTGCAACAACTTGGATGGAACTGGAGAGCATTATGCTAAGTGAAATAAGCCAGTCAGAAAAAAATAAATAAATATTCTCATTCATTTATAGAATATAATGAACAACATAAATTGATGAACAAAAACATATCCAGAGACAGAGAAGCATTGATCAGACTATCAAACCTCAGAGGGAAGGTAGGGGAGGGTGGGAGTAAGGGGGAGAGAGCAACCAAGGACTTGTTTGAATGCATATAAGCCTAACCAATGGACATAGACAGCAGGTTGGTGAGAACATGAGTGAGAGGGTGGAGGGATAAGGACACATATGCAATACCTTAATTAATAAAGGGAAAAATAAAGAAAGAATTAATGGAAACGTTTAAGGGTAGGCACCATAGCTAACACAGACATGGGCAATGATAGACTTGGCCTGAAAAGCAAACAATTGATTTTTCTAGGTGGTAATGATGGAGAAAAAGGTAATACTAATGAAGCTACCTTGACTATATCAGCAATTGCCCATAATAGGAAACTTGGTGTTGAGAATCATAAAGAACATGCAAAAGAGACATATTAGAAAAACAAATACAGTAGAACCAATTAACCCTCAGTGGAATCTAAGCTTGGAAAAACTTCTGAGAATCATTAGGGTGTAGCAGAACTCCTTGTTGGAGTCAGATAAATTTGGATTACCATCCTTGTTTTTCCACACTTGAGTTACATATATTTTGAAAATTCTTTACTATCCTGAAACCTCATTCTCCTTATTTTTAAAATGAGAATAATATGAACTCATAGAGTTGTGAAAACTTATGAAATTTGATATTTGTTGAGCCCTGTCCTATATTGCATTCTATGTAATAAAGACAGAGAAATGATCCCATAGGATTGTTGTGAGATTGAATATATATAAAATACAGAGTAAGCATTTATTTAATTTTATTTAAATTTATTAAATAATTAATTAATATTAGTTTTTATTTAATATTAGCTTTCTCTCTCTCTTCCTCTAATGATTAATTAACAACTCCAGAAGAGAAGAGTGAACTGCTATTCAGCCATAGCAGATATGTTGAGGCAGTCCACTTAAATTTTGTAACAAACCAGTTGGAAAACACTGGTTTAATAATGTGTTGTCACAGAAAACACTGAACACGGAATGTTAAAACACATTTTAATATCCACTCTCTTTGAGGTGTGACTAGCTCAGTGAAAATGTGCTGATGACATGAAAGAGTGTGTTATTGATGACATTCTTGCAACATTACTATATTTTGAATCACATTTTGTTATTGCACAAGTGTGTACACAAAAGTAACTCATCATGAGTTATAGGTTACTCATCATGAGAAATACCCAAAGATAAACACATGCACTATCTCTGATTTGTGTTGCTTCCAAATGTTCTCACATAGTAAATTAGAAAAAAACAATGACTTATTTAATCAAAATAAATAAGTTTTCTCTGATCATCTTGGATAAATGAATGACATCAGAATTATAATTTCTTAATTATATTCTTTATTGATAAACATTATATAAAATGAGATAGGTTACTATCTACATTCTATTTTCTACTTTTGTCTTAACCTTTTTACTTTTGCACATAAAAATATGTGCACTTTTATTGGGGCACATATTAACAAACACCTTGGACATTGAACTGAGTCAAAATTGTTTTTCCTCTCTCTAGGATGTCTAATTACTTTTTATCACTTTTCAAGAAATAATTGTAATTACTATATTTCACAATCTGCTCTAAGTATGACAACTGCAACTGCAAGCCAGCAAATAACATCCCTCCCCTCAAAGAAATAACATTGGGTAGGATGATTTAGAGTGTGCTGGCTGAGAAGACAGACCAAAACTCATCCTATATAATAAGAAATTAATATGCAAATCGACAAAATGGTGGAACAACTGGTCACCATGATGTGCACTGAGCAGAAAGGCAGGTGTACATTTAGGTGCAATCAGGCAGTCAGGCAAAGTGGTTAGAGGTGATCCTGCAGGCAGGCAGGCAGGCAGGCGAGCAGTTAGGAGCCAGCAGTCCAGATTGTGAAAGGGATGTCCGACTGCTGGCTTAGGCACAATTCTCTGAGGGGTCCTGGATTGCGAGAGAGCACAGGCCAGGCTGAGGGACACCCTCTCCCCTGCATTCATTTCGTGCACCAGGCCTCTGGCAACAAATAAAATAACAAATAAATGCACATAATAAAGTAAGTGCAATAGATAATTACTAAAAGATACTCTTTAGAGTATATTTCACTAATGAGGAAATGTGGGAGGTAGACTTGAATTATTTTTACAAGTTAGGTATGAGGAGAGCTGGAGGAAATGTTTCCTGGGTCGAAGATAAGAAAGCACAGAGACCCTAGGAAAGTCAGCTTGTGGAAAGAGCATTAAAAGGCCAACATAGCAAGAGTGAGGAGACCAGCAGGGCAGTGAGCCAATTAGGCAGGAGTCAAATAATGTAAGAAATTTGCAAGGTACAGTGGAAAATGAAAATGCAAGGTCGCTTATTCAAAACAATTAAGAATTCCAAGGGTGACAACAGTATGTTAAACCAAGTGCAGGGTCCTGCTGTGTGTAGGGTCCTGGGCTATTAAACAGAGTCCACTTCCATGAGGCCAGATCTGGGTTTTGGGTTTTGGATTCCAAGTTCTAGGTTTGTGTTCTCTCTCTCTCTCTCTCTCTCTCTCTCTCTCTCTCTCTCTCTCTCTCTCTCTCCTCTTTCTCATGCTCTGGGCCCTAAAGTTGAAACTTAATGTAGAATTGGACTTGAATTTTACAGCCATGGCAAACTCATTTGTGAAAAGTAGTATCTCTGAGTAAGCAGAATAGACCAGCCATCTGAGAAGGCAAGAGAGATGTAGAGAAAGAAGAAAAAAACTGCACATGAAAGAGATAAAAAAAACATCCTAATTTTATCAAAACAAGAAGTTCACATTAGCCACATTTATTAAATGCCATGGCAGCTATTTCAATTGGTTGACAATAAAAGGTATTTTTATTGTCTAATCGTGGTGTTTGGTATTTTATGCTAAATTCTATATTATTAAAATTTAATTTATCTTAATATGCAGGCTAGCTTATTCAGAATCACAAGGTAATGGGTGAAAAGGAGAAGGGTTTTATATGATCATGTCACAGAAGACCAAAGAAATATCAAGCACGCTTCCTAGAGAAAGGGAGGGACCCCGTTTATTAACACTAGTGGACTCCAGGAATAATTTCCAAATCAGAGTGAAGAAACACGCAGAGAGCTTGTCTATATATTTTCCGCTGAGGTCCTTGACCTGCAAATATGCCCCCTGCCCCCTTCGTGGCCCCTAGGAATCAGGCCACATAGGATGGTCCATCCTGGCACCAGCACAACAACCCTCCCGCACCAGGGCAGTGCATTGTTCACAGTTCCATTTCCTCTGTATTTAGATAAGTTCTGCCAGACCACTTTCCTCCTCATTCTGCTCTCCCCTTGTCCCACAGCTTCTTTTAGCCTGTGGAGCAATGAATCTGCAGGGGGTGTTTCTGGTATCCAGGTGTTCAGTACTGCAACCTTGAGAGCGGTGGGGTGGTCAGGATGACGGTATGTGGTCCCCTCCAGGTAGGAGTCAGTGCTTGTGGTCTTTACTCAAACAGAGTTGTCAGGTTGGAAGGGATGGACCAGATCAGAAGAACGTCTCAGACATGCTTCTGAGAAGCGTGCTTAGTATTTCTTTGGTCTTCTGAACCCTGAACCACGTGGGACATAAAAGGAGTTCCCACATGTTAGCAAAATTATCCTAAACACTAATTATACTTAAAATACCAAATATGAACAGATTACTCCTATAAGTCATATAAAACACATTATTTCTAAGGATATGATTTAACTTATAATTTCTATAATTATTCTAAACATTGATTTAAAATATATACACTCACCACATAAATAATTATTCCAATCCATAAAAATTAGAATTTCTAAGCCAATACAAAAGATGTATTATAAACCATAAAAAGTTCTGTTCTCATTACAATTTTTTTTTTTTTTTACTTTAACTCTAAAGGTACGTGTTGAGCCCAATGAATTACTATTGGTCACACAAACTGTCTCTAAAACTTAAAAAAAAGAACTCTGTGCCCTACTATAAGCCACATTGTTACCTAAATCTTTCTAATTCCATTTTTGGTCACAGAAGTCTGAACTCCCACTAAGATTTTTGCTTTCTCCCTTGACTGCTGCATTTTCATTTCCTTATCATTTTTTTTAAATATCTAAAGATTATTAATGCTATTAATATTTAATAGAGTCCTTCATGCAATTGCTTTATAATCTCTTGATTCTAACCTCCTCAATTGAATATATACAAATCTATAATTTTGTCTGTTTGGTTTGTTCATATGTTTTTGTTATTTTATTCATATTTTACCTATGTAGTAGGGCCGAGATTCATAAAGCTACTAAAATAAAATCAGACTGACTTATTTTTACTTCAAATTGTATTGTCTGTTTCTGTTGTTAAATAATCACCATGATAAAGACAAATGTAGCCAACTAAATAGGCGGTATCGGTATAGGAAACATATTACAATAAAGTAAATGTAACTCTATAGATATATACTAGAAGCAGCAAAACTAGGTTTAGATGGGAAATACAACAAAATCAATCTTACTTTAATAGCAGTAAACAAACAAAATTACAAATCAAAAGAGATCAGGGCTGTAGAAGGGAGAGCCAGCTGAAAATTATAGGAGATTTTCTTGAGAATTGATGTACCAATATGAGGTCGGATACCAAGAATTTGCAGTGGCCCTTACAGATTCAAATATCTCCAGCAGTGCTCACCTTACCTCATAGTTCTGTGGAGGTTGCTCTCAGTAGGGTTTATCCTGGGTAAACATTTTTATGTCTGAGAACAATGAAGTCGCAGCCAGCCAGGCAAACAGAGTGATAATATTGTCTTGTGGTGACCCTTGGGATTAAATTAATTAGGAAACACTGTAGAGACAAGATGTAACTATTAGGAAAAAATGGAGTGGTCAAGAGACTGGTGATCTCCATGTGATCAAATAAACTGTATGATGGAAGAAACAAAAGGAGGCAGCCAGGATAGGAGGTCGCAGCCAGAAAGAAGGAATGTATGAATTTACTATTGCAGAAATGAAATTCTGTGATGCCAAGTTTTAGAATGTACTTTTGGCAGAAGTGGAAGACTAGAATGAGGTGGATATGAAGGTCCTGGCAAGGTCAAGAATGAGATGGTCTGTCTTGTTCAAAGGAGTATTCATACTAGATTCTAGGTATCCATAATGATCACGACCTAGAAGATCTTCATGAATGAGAGTGGCTGAAAGTTTTAGTAGATACCAACAATTCTCATAAGAAGAGAGCTCAGTTCAATTTCATAAACTCCCATAGAAAAGGGGATTTTACATCAGAATAAAGAAGTGAAGTTGAGCCGAAACCGGTTTGGCTCAGTGGTAGAGCATCGGTCTGCGGACTGAAAGGTCCCAGGTTCGATTCAGGTCAAGGGCATGTACACTGGTTGCGGGCACATCCCCAGTAGGGGGTGTGCAAGAGGCAGCTGGTTGATGTTTCTCTCTCATCGACATTTCTAGCTCTCTATCCCTCTCTCCTCCTCTTTGAAAAAATCAATAAAATATATTTTTTTAAAAAAGAAGTAAAGTTGAGAAGCATTACTAGGAAAAAGAAAAAATATAACTTTCCTTATTACTCTGAAATAGATATGCTGGGGATGCCATGCCTTTAGTGGAAAGCCAAATTTAGTGAAAGTAGAAGTAATATTGAGTAAACTATTTGTGATAAAAGAGAGTTTGATTACTATGGAACAGATATCCCACAGAACAAAGTGGAAAGATTGGGGGAAGAGGGAAAAAGAGAAGATGGTTGGATTAATAAAACACAGGGCAGTATGAAGATTATTATATATTAAAGAGACTTCAACAGGATGATCTATATTGTGGTTATTAATTAAAAATTACAGATGCTTTATGTTAAATCCCCAAAGTACAGAAACTCACTAAGGCAGAAAGCCCCTGATATTTAACAAGGGGCAAAACTGGAAAAACAAGAACTTCACCCCAGGGTAACCTATCCTCCCCTAGCATTGCTGGTCATAAGGTTTAGAGCCCCTGAACTTTTTCTCCCTAAAAATAACATCTAAACCTCAACTGTATTTCAGCTCCAGGCCCAGAAAAGCAGTAAGACCGAACAAGTGGTGCCTTGGCTATCTCAGGACCAGTTGCATTGACTAATGATCTCCTGCCTTAAGGCCAACCAGTCAGTGGAGACCATGACCCTGAAAGAGCACGCCTGGGCAGCTGATGAATATTCTATTGAGACCCTCCCCTGAGACCTCTAAGAGAGAGATAAATATGCTTGGGACAGAGGACCCAGTGCATGCTCTCCCTGTGCAATTCCCTTTCCCTTTCCCCTCCTCCACAGCATGCACCCCTTAACCTCTAAGGGACCCACGAGGTGGATTTCAAAGGGAGAGTTGCAATACACAGGTAGATGAGAAAGACTTGCAACCAGGAGAGCAGTGGGCAGTGGCAGCTCATCCCAAGCTGGGGCCCTGAATCGCTTTTCAGGCTCTCTTTTCTCTGTGTAGCCCTTCCCTTTGGATATCCTTATCTCCTGTCCCTTTTTCCTTAAATAAATTCAAATTTAAAAAAATCACCATCTGCCAAAACCGGTTTGACTCAGTGGACAGAGCATTGGCCTTAGGACTGAAGGGTCTCAGATTCGATTCCGGTCAAGGGCATGTGTGTTGACACATCCCCAGTGCGGGGCATGCAGGAGGCAGCTGGTTGATGTTTCTCTCTCACCATTGTTTCTAACTCTCTATTTCTATCTGTAAAAAAATCAATAAAATATATTTTTTTAAAATAAAAAGTCACCATCTGAGGTGGCTATTTAACCTGCCCATGTACCTCCAACATTAACCTTTCACTGTAGACTTAATTGGTTGTAAGGTCTACAAAGAATTGATCCTGGAGTCCATTATATGACCAGAGGCCTGAACTCTCAATGCTTACGAAAGTCTTTCCAGATGCCTAGGCAGCCAGTGGCAGAAGAACTTAAACTTCTACTCCAAGTTTGCCCATTTTGCTGGTTTCCTCTTAAGGCCTTCTTCTTTTTTTTTGGCACCTTAAGGAGTTGTTCTTCCTGTTTTCTCCATTGTGTGATCATACCCTCAGTGGGAAGAGGTCCAAATTGTCTCTCTGCAGCTCTATTTCCATGCTCTTTTGCATAGCTGATTACATTCAGTTTGAATTTTGCAGAGTTATACAATCACTTATAGGTATTTATCTTTTTATTTATTTATTTATTTATTTACATCTTTAGGGCTCAGAATCCACAGGTCCCTCTTGCATCTGTGCACTCTCTATCTCCACCTCCAATTACAGCATCAGCTGAAGTCAGTAACAATAAGGCTCATGATCAGAGAAAGCCTGTTTGACAAGGTATGAGCAGCTATGAACACACCTGTGTGGCTCCCTTCTTCGCTGACTTCCATGTATAAGATGCCCCTCGATTTTCAGTTTAATAATTTTAGAAAAAAATAGCCTCTTATACACAGAAAAATACGGTATATGATTTCATTCATATGTGAAACATAAAACTGAAACTTCTGAACACAAATAGCAGTGTGGTGGTTGCCAGAAAGAGGGAGGTGGGGGAAGAAATGATAGTATTTTAAATACATTTTTAGTCAGATCTCCTTGCTGTTCTCTGCCAAGCAATGACTAGAAAAGATGAAAATACGTTTCCTCCCTGAATTTTTTTTTTGAGTCCCAACTGATTGAACACTTATTACAAAATGTTTATCCTACTTAGAAATAAGTTAATCACTAATTAATGAAAAATTTAGGTACCATTTTAAATTGGAACTATGTTCCCACTCTGCCGCCCACTGCCTATACCCACCCTGGTAATCAGCGCATGTCATAGTGACCTGTTGTTTGGTTGTTCCACAGTTCAGTCTATTTACATATTAGCCTTTTATTATATAGGATGTTATATTCTAGTGAGGAAAACAGACAATAGCCAATAAGCAAACAAGATACAGTAATTTCCAAGTTAATTGCTACAAAGAAAACAAAATAGAAATTAGAATGTTAGGTAATATGAAATCAATTGAACGGGCAAAAACATATACCTGCTTTGAGGTATTCTGTTTTAATTGACAGGGCTTATTTTTTTTTTCAGAATAATTAGGATATGTTAATTGATAGGTAGTTTTATTTCTCATTAACACCTGAGTTGGTATATAGCTAAAAAGTAGTTGTGCTTACATGTTGATGAAAATATATTAGCTACATTGGTAAAGAAGATAGTAAAATTTAGTATGCCATTTTTTGAGAGATTATACATTTTTTTAAATTATCTTTATGCAATTATGGAATATGACTTTGGAATTCACAGTGAAACTTCAGACTAAAGGCTATTCATATAATACACTCAGAAAGCTCATTACATTTCATGCATCATTAGTGTAAAATTGGCAATATGCAGTAAGCTTTTTAATGTAGAGGAATAAAAATTGTGGAGAAGTAGATGATTTAAAAAAACATTAGTGGACACCTCAAAGCTGAGTCAAGTCTCAACTCTGGTTTTTTTGTTTTGTTTTGTTTTGTTTTAAACAATATTAAAAAAACAATAACGGTTTGGAAATAATGTACTGAAGTGTTCTTGCTCTAGCACCTAATAAACCATAATTTTAAAACCAACTGTAAAACTTGCTTGTATTTTGTTTAAAGACCCTTATAGAAAAACATCCTCAAAAAATAATAGTCAATCAAATTGTACAGTTTGTAAATAGTGTTTTTTCCTTCAAAGTTATTATATAAGCCTACACTAATATTTTCATGGGAGAGGACAAGATAATTTTCCTCCTACCCTTCTAAACTTCTCTACCTGGATTACTAATCAAATTAACATGATACAGATTGAGAGAATAAAATAAACAATTTTATTACAGATGTACACACAGGGGTTTCATATGAATATGAAACTGAGAACAGAACAGGCAGTTAAGGTTCCTAGGCCATTGGTCAGTGGTTTGGGACCTCAAAGGAAAGGAAGGCAATTCACATAGAGATGAAAAAGCAAATGTTCGGTAAATAAGTGTTTGCTGGGCATCAACACTGGGACCCAGAGAGGACATTTTGATAAGAGGGGCCTTGCTAGGTTCTCCCTGCAGTCACACTTAGTTCACATTAAACTGTAGTTGTCTATGACAGCATCTCCCTTCCTGGAACAGCAGGTTCTCTACCTAAATTATTTTAGGCAGTTAGGGGTAAGATCATAAGTTTTTCCGAAGACTTTTGTTTCTGGAAAATAGACAGCTTAAAATAATCGATATTGCAAAGGGCCTATTTTGAGGTGGGAAACCTTGCTTCTCCTCAGTGATTTACCTCTAAGTATTTCAACAGACGAGGAACAAAATTTCACTCACCCAACAAAACTATCGAAGGTGCCTGGAGCTGATTTCCAACAGTATTGTATTCTCAAGGGAAAAAAAATCTTCATTTAAAATCATTTCTAAATGTATAAAATGATTTTTATTTGAGCCAACTATCAAAGAAAAATATAGAAAAAAATGACTTAAAATCTACAGCCACTCTACTTGGATATTATTTTTAGAAAACATGTTATTTCCAGGAACAAACACTGAGCATACTTAGCACATTGAGAGAAATATGAACCTGGCTTTAGACTGCTATGTAATATACAATAGACACACATATATAGACAGACATATGGACAGACATACTATATATATGCACATAAATATTACAATATATGTAATTTTCAAACATGTCTCATCTCTTGCCAACCATTGCCTTCCAAAAATAGTTGGTAGCAATAACTTCCTGAGATGGCTCTAATCAATTTAAACACTTTTTTAGATGCAGTGATGTATTTGTTAGTAAAACTTTACACCTTACTATCTTTATTTCTGTTCTGTGCCTTTCTACCCTCCACAGCTCTTAAACTGGCCCTTTTATGTAACATTAACAGTTGCTCAGTTGGTTAGAGCATCCTCCCAAGATGCCAATATTGTGAGTTTGATCCCCGGTCAGGCACATACAGGAAGCAACCAATGAATGCATAAATCCATAAGTTAATCTCTCTCTCCTCTCTCTCTCTCTCTCTCTCTCTCTCTCTCTCTCCTCTCTCTCTCTCTCTCTCTCTCCAATCAATAAATTATTTTAATTTAAAAAGCAGTGATTTTCTAGAGATATCATAATTGGTGAGCAGGACATTTAAAACTCAAGTGCATTCGAGAAATACTCAGCATCAAACCTTCCATGTAGCAAACATTTTTTAAGCACCTAAGGTTATGTTCATTGTTCCAAGATATTAGCATGGTTTTTCTCAGTTTTATGGCCCTGGTTCACTATGGTCCCTTAAGTCCTGAATTCAACTCAACAAAACTAAAGGCGCATGATAACAGTGCTTTATTAATTGACATTGTACATGATAAGGACTGGAGAAAGGAGAAATGCTTGCATAGGGGTTGATTTTTTAAGAGAATTTAGCATAATAATGTAGAATTTGATGATGACAAGAGATGTTTTAGATAAATGAGGAGAAAATAGCAAATCTGAGAGACAGTTTGAAGGGGCTAGTTATAGGCTCTAGAGACTAAATATGTTGCCAGTGAGATGATGAGACCTCTGTTCTTGTCTTCTTGAAGGAAAGATTTCAATCAAATAAAAAGATGTAGCAAAGTTAGTAAGAATGTATTGGCCACAGCAAAAATATACTTAAGCCAGTGAAATAAGGAAGGGCATAAAAGAAGTAACAGGAGAGCCTAGGCTGGGCTGCTTTGGCTCACTGAGAAGTCAGAGAAAAGGAGACATTGGAGACAGATTCAGTAGGTTAGCCCAGAGGAACTGCCACTGCCTATTGCACCCCTGATTGCAACTCTAGTGGGTCCCTTAGTGGGAAGAAGGGGAAAGGGAATGATGCTGGTATGGTCCCCCCTCGAGGAGAGCACTCACTGGGTCCATCCTAAGCACTTGTGATGTAGGTGGAAATCTTAGGGGAGATACAGGGGAGGGTCTCAATAGAACATTCATCAGCTGTCCAGGTGTGCTCTTTTAGGATCCTGGTCTCCACTGATTGGTTGGCCCCAGAGCAGGGAGTCATGAGTCAATCCAGCGAGTCCTGGGACAGCCATGCATCACTTGTTTGCTTTTCTGGGCCTGGAACTGAAATATAACTGAGGCCTAGATGTTATCTGTAGGGAGGAAAAGTTCAATAGGGGTCTAAGCCACATGACTAGCAATATGAAAAGTCAGGGGATCCAAACTGAAAGACCAGTGACATGCTAGGGGAGGATAGGTTACCCTGGGGGTGAGGGTCTTGTTCTCCCAGTTTTGCCCCTTGCTAGGCATCTGGGACTTTCTGCCCGGGTGAGTTTCTGGCCCTGGCCCATTGTCCTTGCTCTGCTCAGATCTGCCTAATTGCCTGTAACAGGTAGTCTTGCTGGCTCAAAAGCCTACAAAAGCTCCCTTGCTGATGACTTCATGGTAAATAATTGCCCAATGTTCTCTACTCCTTGTGACTCACAATATGAATCCATCACTCCAATTGGATTTATATCCTCACTCTCTCCACTCACCTTACCAATTATCACCCCCACGCTGATGCATATTTATTTCTAGTGAGCCTTCATTTCCATAACTTACTTAATTTATTTTTATTTAGTCTTATTTTTTCACTATGTAGTAAATCATACTTTCTTGACAACTGTATATCCAACAGCTACACCGATGTCTCCCTTTTCTTAATCCAAAGATCAAATAGTGTCTATATCAGAACATGCACTGACCTGTCAATGACACTACCACTCTCCCTTGATGTAACACCCTTTCCTTTCTCTTTATTACCCCCATTCTTCTGCAGTAAGAAGCTCTAACCATACACACACTTTTTCAAAGGCCACTTCCTCCTAATTACATTTGGAGAGAAGGAAGCGGTCAGTTCACCAGGCACCATGCTTTGACACCATCCATCACTCTGAACCCAAGACACAGCTCACTTGACTGCAATTCCAGCTTTATGATAATTTCTGCAAATTACCACCAACTCAAAGTTTTTGTATAAAACAGTCTTTTACAGAAACTCTTGGGGGAAGTGTTAGAATTATTAAAAATGCAATAATTTCTAAATCAATGCTAGACATGCCATTTTAGGGAAATTCATGAGCTATTGCTACTACATGAAGTTTCATATGGGCAATTTCCTACTGTAGGCCTGGCTTAGGCCCATCACTTTCTCACTAATTTTTCTCACATTGGTCTCTGTGTTCCAACCCCATACTTCCCTCTCTAACTAGCTGGCTTGCTGACATGCAAAATGTTTGTTCCTTCTATCATGCAGAGCAAAGGAATACTCTCTTTGGTTCACCCTTGTCTAACTGTGATATAGTTTCTTTATTTTATTCAAGCAAAAATCCATCAACTTAAATGTTGAATTGCATCACTCTCCTAGAGGGTATTATCACAAGACTTGGTTTGCTTTTGTTTTGTAAAACATAATGAACTTAACAAATGTAAGAAATGTTGTAAATTCACAGGGAAGGAGTGTTCAAGATGCTATAAAAAAAAACACACAAAACTATGTGTTTTTTTTTTAATTTGGACTTTTTATTTAAATTACATTTCCACTATACAGTAATGGGAATTATTCAGTCATCTTATCCTATATAATAAAAGCCTAATATGCTAAGTGCCCAGTGGGTCATTCATTCAACCAATCAAAGCATAATATGCTAATGATATGCTAAGGGAAGCTCAACTGCTCGCTATGATGCACACTGACCATCAGAGGGCAGATGCTTCAACTGGTAAGTTAGCTTGCTGCTGGGGTCTGGCTGATCAGGATGGGACAGACATAACCTGGAGCCCTCCCTCGCTAGCCAACCTCATGCATCCCTCCCTGGTTTCTATTGTGCACCAGTGGGGTCCCTCGGCCTGGCCTGCACCCTCTCGCAATCCAGGACTCCTTGGGGGATTTCAGAGAGCTGGTTTCAGCCCAATCCTGTAGGGCAGGCTGAGGGATCCCATGGGTGCACTGGGCCTCTAGTTTATTCATAAAATGGGATAATAGGACTTAAAAGAAGTGATACCCAGAGTCTGACACACAATGACAGGAGGGTTCTGCTAGACAAGGAGGAGGCCAGAGTGATGGAAGGGAAAAAATAAGATAAAATGGAGACACAGTTTTGGGAAAGAAATGGTTTGCAACAGAGAGGGGATAAAGAAAAGCAACAACATGGCTTTCCTGTCACATTAGCCTCCTCTGCACAGTCCCTATGTGTCCCCCTTCAACTGACTGTCTATGGTAACGCACATGTGGCTCACCCTCCAAGTGCTCCCTCCATCTTAGAAATCTAGTTCTATAAACTGCCTTCTCATTATGTACCTCTTTTACCCTTTCCTGTCCTTGCTCATAGAGAAGTTTGGGAAACACTGATCTAAGGCATCCCTTTTGATAAACTTTAACCGTGCAGGTGTTGGGACATTCAAGTAATTACTAGCAAAGAGGCTACTCTACACAAGCAGAAACAAGGGCAAGCTTAGGACCCAAAAGACCAGAAGCTTTAATTTCAATTTTAAGTGTAGGCAAAATAATTCAATTAACTGCTGGAGAATTACACCACATGAAACATAAGCAGTTGCAAATCACACAGCACATTATTACTCACACAATTCCTGGTGCTGCGGGTACAGGCTTAATGGGATCTCAGTGGTGCCGTCCTCTGGGGTCCGGCAGCTGGGTCCAGGCCGGCTAAGGGTTCTCGCCTGTTCAGGCAGCTGTAAAGGCACATCCTTTTGTCAGTCCAGCAAGCGATGCTGCTCCACACTCCTCTCCCCGCCAGCTGACAGAAGGGCTAGTACCTCCTGACAAAGATGTGACCGAGTTCTCTGGTGAGGAATGCGGGCCCAGCTGCCTGGACAGGCAAGCACCGTTAGCTGGCCCTGACCAATTATTAAAGCGTGCTTCATACCTGCAGCAGTTCAGGTGGCTATCAGTGAATTACGTCAATGCACACATGTTCATCTCAAACAGGGCGAGGGGCTACATGTGGGTATCTAGGGGGAGTACATCCCTCATACAACTGGTTGTCTTAGCAAGTCACTCTGAGTCAGTAACTGAGGTTCAAATCCTTACCTATGGGGTACACCGCTTCAGGGCAGTGGACAATGTGTCCTTCACATCACACTTTAAGTTTCAAGAAAGTTAAACATTTTAAAACGTTTTTAGCATTTTAGACATTTTAAAAGCATTTTTAAACATTTCTATTCATTACTACATCAAGCTTGATGGTTTTTAAATGTTCATTAAACTATGTTATTCTCTAGTAACATGCCTTTGAGAGTCATTAAATGTCTACATGAATTATGTGTTTATTGGGTAGGAAAACTAGTTAATATTCAGTTATAACTCACCAAGAAACCACTCTCACAGTACTACTAACCATTAGGAACCAACATTGTCAATAATAAATAAATTATTATTGCTGTTCAATAAATGGGTCCTTGTGCATAGAAATGATGTAATTATAAAATAGATGTATACTATATGAAAGAGAAGTGTTAATGCACAGGAAATATCGATGGATGTAGTAAAGGAAAAAAAAAAAACAAAAACACTTTTCAACCAACTGGGCTAAACACAGAAGAGAAGGTAATCCCTTTGAAATGGGAACACTTTTGAAACAATTAGGAAGCAACTATGTTAGAGAAAGGAGTGTTCAACAACATGAAAAGTGTACATGTATTATTTTTCCCTTTTTAGAATAGCAATGATCTGAAAACCCACTAGCCTAGTTATCACAGCAGCTATATTTGCATTTGAAAGATTACATTTCCTGCAATTTCTACTCTACAAAGATGTGTGAATCGTAATTAGGGACAGAAATAGAAAAGATAATTGAAGTACAAACGCCATTCATCGAACATAGCCCATCCCTAATAACTTGGTTCTCAACCAAGTTGTTCCCAGAAAAAATGTCTTGGTTGTGGAGCCAAACTTTGGTTTTCAACCTGACAACCTTGTTATGCTGATCCCTCAGTAGGACAAAAAGTGTCTCTCAGGCAACAGACAAACAAAGGAGAGAATGCTTTTGTTTCCAGGGAAATCAAAGGTTAGCATAATTTTAGAACAAAAAGAGGCCATCAAGAGGGCTAATGAGCTAAGGGTGTGAAAGAAACAATGACCACAGGAAACTGAAGAGGTAGGAAACCTGTTGTTGATTTGGATAAAGGAAAGCAGTTAACCAGTGACAGCATTTTGGAGGTAATATGGGAAAAAGCAAAGATGAGGCATACTGACCTAAGACACCCCTGGAACCAGTGCTAAAGGTGATTCCCATAAGGCTATTGCAGTTTGACTTGGTACATTTAAGAAAAGAAATGTTTGTTTATAGATTAAACAGTAGAGTATACTTGTACTATATATAAGGAAGGTTAAAACAGGGAATCACTTGGGGGACTAGAATGGATTAGTTCAATTTACATTATTTCTAATGGGAAAGGGGGGATTTGATTTTCGAACAAATCACTACTTGAACAGCCTTCCAGAACGAATGAAGTTCAGGAACCGAGACTCCACTGGATAGCCTCCGAACTCTGGGTAGTTGTAAACAAGATTCTATTCTTTAAGGACCAGCATCAGGAAGGAAGCATGTGCATTATGGAAAAAAAAATTAACTTTCAAAAAGCATAGTAACTTAGGATCAATGAAGAAGAGCTAGAGCTATGTCTACAATAGAGGTTGGAGATGCTGAACCAAAATGAAGAAAAATGACCAGGGTAGGCTAAGGGCTTTACCAGGTAAGAAAGGAAAGAGGTTTTTAGGAGTGAAATAGGCAGGTTTAGGAAATTTTAGAAATTAAAAGGTCCGTGGGAAAAGCACAGGGCTACAGACCTGCAAATGGTACATTTCCATAAGATAAGGGAGCTGGAAGCTACAGAAGGTACACTTCCTTAGAATAAGGGAGCTCTGGAGCTGCTGAAAAGTACACATTTACAGAATAAAGGGAAGGAAGCCCTCATTCTGAGAGGGAAGAAGAAAGCCCAGAGGGAATAGGGAAACAATAAGGGAGAAGAAGAGGTCTGAGCTCTGGAGTTGCTATAGTGCAGCGTTTTTCAACCGCTGTTCCGCGGCACACTAGTGTGCCCCGAGATGTTGCCTGGTGTGCCATAGGTGCAGACAAGACAAGAATTTTATAATTTTTCACTATTTTGTTTACTTAATATTTCATAATAAAGTAATTATAAAATACTTTCTTTGTGTTTATTTGATTCCTATTCAAGAGAATTACTTTATATATAGTCAATATAGGCAAAGAGTTAAATTTTTTAACATTTTCTAATGGTGGTGTGCCTCGTGATTTTTTTCATGAAACAAGTGTGCCTTTGCCCAAAAAAGGGACTTAGTGGGACTTTTTTCCCCTCCCCACGTGAGAGTCTGTACTTATTCCTCAATAAATTTCCACTGTTTCTACACCACTTTTCAGCCATAGTTTCATTCTTCAATTCCACCGGACAAGAGCCCGGGAACCATCCTGCTCAGAGGAACACCATTGCATGCCAGTCCAACTTTCCCATTTCAGAAAGATGAAAAATGGTCATCAAACTACCTAAACCATCCTCGTGAAACACCATGTCAGTATATTACATATGGCTGATTTAATAGTTCAGGTTTTTAATCTCAAGACACATTAATAGAAGCATCTAAGATAGATAACTAGCTATATAGCTTTGCCCAAATTGTTTTATCTAGCTGTGCCCCAGTTTCCTCACCTGTAAAACATTACCTGTTAACAGTGAGAGAAGCCAGCTCACAGGATGTAATAAAGTTTGCTAAACTTATATCTGTGAAGCATTTAGAACAGCATCTGGCATAGCATAAACACTGCATAAAATGTGTGCTCTAATCTCTAAAATACTGGGCAAAATAATCCTTTGATCAATGCACAAATGCATTAACAAATGCATCAACAAACATTTTGATTATCTAGTAGGTGGCAGGTGGGCATCATATCAGATGCTGGGAATAAAACAGTGCTAGGTACGGTCCATGTCTTCAAAGAACTTACATTCTAGACTGGAATAGATGGAAATAAAGAAAGAAAGAAATGTCATCATCATGCAAGAAGTGCCAAAGGGGGGGAGGGGGTAATAAAATGGGAATAATAACACATTCTTAAAAATATTGCAGTACAATATTTGGCATAGAGTAAGGACTTAATAAAACTTAGCTTTGCTACTTCTGTTATAGTCTTTTGGCTCATTTGTTTCCATGTTTATTTTTCCAGTAGATCATGAGTTTCTCCATGGGAAAAATATTCTCAATCAACATCACCATATTTTGAACAATATATGCCTGATATTCTACTCAGTACAAAAAAAAGTAAAAATTAATAACACAGTGCTCTTGTTCTGAGAGAAAGACAGATTTGTATACTACTTTGGAATCGCGACATATTGTGATAAACATACATGCAATGATACCAGCAATAAACAATGGAAATTTAGAGAAATGGAGCAACATGTCCTGATGGAGGGAGTGGTTTCAAAGGGAAAATTACCTGGTCTAGTCTTAAATTAAAGGTAGGACTCATGCAGCTACCAAATGAGATAGAATGAACCATGTAATAAAAAGTTCTGATTAGTTATTTTAGAGAAGATTCTTGAATCCAATAAAGAACAAAAAAGGAGAGAGTGGGTATGTAGATATTGGAGGACAGACATGTGGATAATTGGGACCCCAAGTTCTGGAGTAACTTATACTTAAAGGGAAGACATTTAGATTGTGTACAAAGAGCAGTATGGAACTTTGCATCAACGTCCTTGTCTTTGTATACTAAAATTCCCTTTTTGCTTAAGCTTCTGTGGATTGTGACCTTCACAGAGTAAGCTTTGTTTTAAGGGTGAGAACTTTGACCAAATGATTACAGGTTGGTGGGTCTCTAGGTTGGTGCCTGGACCTAATTTTAACCTCCAATACTGTGCTTAAGAAATACTATATGTTCTATATAATTGGTGGAATTAAATTGAAATTTAATGGGCTTAGCGCAAAAGTGTTTCTTACCCAATTTACAATAAAAATAACTTTGCTAAAAGCATCCAGACTTAAACTTATTTAAGTATCTATCTTAACAAGAGAGGTCTGTTATCCTAATCTTAATTGTTCTAGCTAGTAAGGTAACTCTTTTAAGGATTGAGATGGGATCTTAAAAAGGTGGAAGCAAATTTCCCCCATGATGGAAAATTAAGTGAGCACTTCCCATTATAAATTTTCCTTGTTCAAAGTATTGAGGGGCAAAAACATTTTGCTCAATTTCTGTTTATTTTGATGTAATAGAAGAGAGCACTTAGGCATACAATTGTTGAACCCATGGGAATCAGGAAAGGTTGTTATAAGTTTCTATTTGTATTCTGGAGGCCAATAGTGCAATTGATTCTGAACTAAGTGATCATCAAACTTTAAACATGAGAATCTAGAAAACTCAGATTCTAAATTTGAAAAATGATTTTTTTTTCTCTTCAAAAAGAGAAAACGAACTCAAAAATTTTTCCTAAAATGTTTTCTTAAACATCTAAGAAATGAATTTATTACCCAGTCTTGTATGACCACATTGTATTTTTAATCTATTATTTGGCCAATGCAGGCTTAAATTTTGTAATGGGTGTGTCTTCATTTATAGTAATTAAATTATGATTACATCAATTTAGATGAGTATCTCCTAGTGTTTATGTTTAATTTAAAGGCAATAGCACTGTTAATCATAGTGTCTGTGAGTCACAACAAATTGCCTAATTATGTATCTTTATTAATATATGAATACTGAAAATGTTAATTCAGTAAAATTCAGTCTTAGCAAATATGTAAATTAAGTCATGATCTCTCCAAAAGGAGACCATTATTTTAGACTGTACATGAGGGGTTTTTTTTTTCCCCTAAAAATTTATATGCTTCAGATACCATTGTATATTCCTTATACTTTCTCTGACCTAAATTACCAAAAGATTAAATTCCAATCTCCAGTGCACTGAGCTCATTCATGCACATGGCTAAGGTGTGCAGGGGAGAAGCAATGGTCTATTTCCTGGCACTGTCCATTTAATGAGTTGATCTTTAATTAGAGGGTATTTCATGGTCTATTTTCTGAATTAATGGTTCCTCATCTTTTAGCCACTGCCCATAGCATAAAGAGGCACCACATATTTTTGTTGCATATACTCATAGTTGACTAGGGGATTTTTATAATTGTCTTGGGAGATGTCCCTCCATCTCTACTCAGACACAATTTTTAAAATATTCTCAAGTGATATCTTTATTATACATTTATATATTTTACAGTTCATCATTTTTTGAAAATTCATTAGCATTTAGGGATAAAATTACCCTCAAAGTAAAATGTGTTTTCATCAATTTTATCCTCTGACTTTCCAATGCAGCCTGCATCTGATCATGTTCATTTAGAGCTAGAACCTTCATTGAATTTAATTTTTATCTTCCTCGGATAAAATAAAATAAAGGCAACCATTGTATTTTTTTTTTTTTTTTGGTCAAGAAAAAACTATTTCATATTATGATTTATAGTTTGTGTCATAAAGTGGCCAATTCTGTAAGCTAAACAATATAAAAAATGCACTCTAGCCTTGCAAGAAAATAAACTGTGAAGAGGAGCAGGAAAAGAAAGATAATCATTTTTTAAACTCCAAAAGAAACAAAATTTGATCTTATATCCTATTCTCCAAACCATAATAGATTAATGTCCAAGGAGTGAGACACATGTTTCTATGGGCTTAAAGCATTTTTTAAAAAAAATTATGTTCATGTTGGCTATTCTGACAGGTATGTGATGGTACCGCATTGTTGTTTTGATTTGCATATCTCGGATAATTAGTGACTTTGAGCATGTTTTCTTGTGCCTCTTGGTCTTCCTTCTGTCTTCTTTTGAAAATATTCTATTTAGGTCCATTGCCCATTTTTTAATTGGATCGTTCATCTTCCTTTTATTTAGTTGTATAAGCTGTCTATAGATGTTGGAGATTAAACATTATCATTTGCAGCAACCTGGATAGAATTAGAGAACATCATGCTGAGTGAAATAAGCCAGTCAATGAAAGAGAAATACCACATGACCTCATTCATTTATGGAACATTATAAACTGATGAACCAAAAGACAGATATAAAGACAGTAAAGCAACAAGCAGACTGTCAAATTACAACAGGGAGGGTAGGGAGATCTGGGGGAGATAAGAGATCAGCTGAAGGACTTGTATACATTCATATAAGTACAACCAATGGACACAAAACTCTGGGGAGGGAGGATATGTATGGGAAGGGGGGGCAATGTTAAAATATGTACACAGATAATAATTTAATAATAAAAAAAATATGTTCAGATATTCCCCTGACAGGCAAGCTGAACTGCTGCTTGAGCAGAGTTCTTCAGCAGGCTTTCAGTCATTTGTATTTTGTACCAGTAAAAAGACGTCTTGTTTTTTAAAAAATTCTGTATGCAATGGCACCTTGACTTTTAGTTCAAGCTTTCCAGATTGACAAGACTAGAAGGGAAAAATTACTTTACTTACACTGATGATCATATAAATATCTTCATTCTTATTAAAACAATGTTGTAAATAACATGAACAGTTCCTGTGAAATTAAATTATCCTAATGGAACATCTTATTTTATTAATCTGCACAAAAGTATAATGTTTTCCTAGAATACTTTAATTAAGATGCTACATTTATCAGCCTTGATTTTGAACATTTCAGATAGGGAACACTGACTTTTTAGGAATCCAATAAAAAGCAAAAAGTGCTTTATATTTTACTAATAGAGCCTACTTTTCTTCCGTTGGGCTCAAAAATGAGTAGTACAGTGGAGGAGGCACAGGTGTCTAGAAATACCCTCACATGTCCCATTCTCCTCAAAAGTTATCTCACAGAAGCAGGGCAGATATAAGGACATGATCAAAATGGCTCAGAAATTGCTGGCAAGGCAGCTTTGTCCTAAGTTTCAACAAAGATCTGGCTCAAAGGAAACATATGCCCAGTCTTCAAATTTGACTCCAGGTGCCATAGACAGAGAGAGGAAGGGAATAGAAGGCCATAAAGGGACATAGAAGTGGATCTGATTGGCAATCATGACCAACTTTTCCTTTATTAGAGAATTACTCATCTCACTCTGGTTTATTAGTATACTTCAAGTTCCATTACAAGTTCTTACTGTTCTTTATGCTATAGTGACCTTCATGTTTTAAAAGTGTCACCTTTTAAATGTTTTTATTCAGTTTAGGCAATAATAAAGAGTTGCTTTTTTTGCTGTTGTTATTCCTAAGGCAAGGATAGTTTTCCATTGATTTCTAGAGAGAACGGACAAAAGAGAGAAAGACACACAGAGAGAAATATCAATGTGAGAGACACATATCAATTGGTTGCCTACTGAATGCACCCCAAATCAGGGTCAAGGATGGACCCTGAAACCAAGGTACATGACCTTGACCAGAATGAAACCTGGGACCCTTCGGTCCCCAGGCCACACTCTATCCACTGAGCAAACCAGCCAGGGCCACAGTTACATTTTTATAATGTGCCAACACTACCTATTAATGTTTCCTCTCATGACTCATTTATTTTACTAAATTCCAAGCAAAATCCCCAAAAGGAAATGTCAACTCCTTATATTGTTTCCTCTTAGTAATTTTACAAAACTGAAAACTTCAATAAACTGATAAAGAATTTTCTTCAAAGTACAGAATGACATTAGAAAGACTTGGTCAAAATTAAATGTTTTTTAGAAATTTGGGGTTCTAATTTGCAATAGTCTCTTAAAAAGAATAATCTTTGGAATTAGGTTTTGTAATAATAACTGAAGGTTGTTTTTATGTCTTTTTTTTCTTATCATAAAACTTGCCAGAAAGATTCCTCTCCAACAAGAAGAAGAAGGGAGAGGGAGAGAAAAAAAATCTATTCTAGACTTTTATACAGGTAACCAAAAGCTGAAACATTTTTAAACTACTCTTCTTACTCTTTCATAGATTTTATGTATGGCACACTCAGGATTGAGGGCAAGATTTAGACTTTCAATGAGAAAAATAAGGATATAAGGTAACTATCACTGAGGATTCTCTAAGATCACAACAGAAAAGCATTTCTATTTCCCATGGCTTTCAGAATTCTTCTGAACCAACAACTAGGAAAACTTCTGGAGAGAAGTGAAGAGTTAGGAGAAATTATTGTTCTTTCTAAAATGTTGGACCCCAGGAAGGAAGGTGGAGAGCCACGTTGATTAAGCACATGGCTTAAAGTATTACAGACCTAAAACAGCTGGAGGATGTTCAGCTCTATAATTATCTCTAGACCTGGCGTGGCAGGGTCCTTTGCAGGAGTGAGTGCATCATTCCAGGAAACCATGGGTGTTACAGAAAACCAGAGAAGAACCAAGCAATACTTAGAGAGATTTATTATGCGCGGGTCCAGAGGAAAATGTCTCTCAAATTCTGGGCCCCAACATGGAGGAACTTTCCATATTTATATGTTTTTACCTTCTTTGTCTCCCAAATATGGGGTGTTTCCGACTGCCTTTGCAAGTTCTTAAAGAGCCCCCATGTGCAGGGGCCTTGAGACCTCAACCAAAGGCCTTACCTGGTGCCAGCACTGATAATTTCATCCGGGGAAGGTTTAATGGCCTCTCTGAAGTGGGAGTAGTCTTATTTTCCTTATTATTTAAGCAAGCAGCATTTACAGAAGCCACATAGCAGGGTTAAAATTTCAAACAGCAGTTTTTATATAAGATGGATGCTTCATTGGGAGGGGGGTATGCTCTACTGGAGTTTTATAGGGTACTTCAGATTCATGGGTCTCTACAGTTTCTCTTATTTTACTCTTACCTTTTGAATAATAACCAAACATACCTATTTTAAAATGCTCTTTGAAAGCTGAGAGGTGCCCAGAGGATGAGTACTCAAAAAGTAAGCTGCATGGGTCTGACTCTCATATGCACAGTTAGTGTAAGGGGATATAACATTCTTCAGTTCTGGGTGGTTTAAGAAATAAGACTTCTCTCTCCTCTATGCTTGAGTTTAGAACCAAGAAATAGAAAAGAGCCAGGGACAAAGTTGAAGGTTTGTCACAGGTGAAAGCTAGCTGTAGTACATACATGGCATAAGTGTGTGGCCAATTGGGCTTGCTAGCGTTCTTCCTAAAAACACACCCATGCAAACCTTGGAAGACCATCACACTTCCAAGGAGAAGTGAAGGTCAATAGAAAATACACTATTTCCTTGCGGAAGTGAATGATGAAGAGGGAAAGTAAGAATGAGTGTCATTCTAATGGCTGTCCCTTCCCAGGGAACAAGAGGGTAGGGAAGAGGCATAAAATCTGAGATAGACATACTACCAAGGAGGAGAGAGTAAGCATTTTACTTATATTTTAACTTTGTTGTATTTTTTAGAAAACTAAAAATCAGAAAATCAATTTGTATAAATTAGGACTTCTTTTCCATTAAATTAAATTCTAAGTGCATTAATGTTGTCTAGTGATACCTAATATCACAAAATGTCCTATGAAAATAAGAGGTTGATTTATGTCCAGCAATTTGGGGAACCAATAGATACTCCATTTACCTCTTGAAGATTCACAATACTTCTCAAATGTAAAGAGTCTATGATATCCAATCGTTGAGTTTAATGTTTTTAGTGGATCATTTCCCAAATATCTTTGAGCCTGAAATATTTTGTGCTCTATGAGGTTGTTGTTTCTTAGATAAACCTGCTCAAATTCTGCATAATCACTTTTTCCATGGAATGCTCCATAGAAAATGCCCGGTTTGGGAGCTACTCAAATATATTTGACCAATACATCACCCTTGTGAGAAAGATGTGCCATAATTTATACAATTGAAGGGGACATTTCCCCTGAATTTTCTTTTTTTCTTTTTAAATATGTTATATTGATTTTTTTTTTCTTACAGAGAGGAAGGGAGAGGGATAGAGAGTTAGAAACATCAATGAGAGAGAAACATCTATCAGCTGCCTCCTGCACACCCCCTACTACGGATGTGCCC
This sequence comes from Pipistrellus hanaki, assembly GCF_964339955.1. Classification (NCBI taxonomy): domain Eukaryota; kingdom Metazoa; phylum Chordata; class Mammalia; order Chiroptera; family Vespertilionidae; genus Pipistrellus; species Pipistrellus hanaki. Next base: position 116,876,134 of record NC_140505.1, read on the forward strand.
ACAACCAAGACATGCACTTGACTAGAACTGAACCTGGGATCCTTCAATCTGCAGGCCGACCTCTATCCACTGAGCCAAACCGGTTATGGCTCTCCTGAATTTTCAATGTGCTTTACAATGAGCTCCATGACGTGAGGACTGTCACACATTTTGTTTTCAAATCTCCCTCATCTTTATACCTATATTCAATTCAACACAACCATTTTCTTTCCATTATCGCTAACATCTGTAAGTATGCTTCCAGAGCCTGTTCAAATATCTTCTTCATGGTAAAGATTTTACTAACAATCTGGGCATTTTCTGTTAATCCCTTCTCTACTTCAGCAGAATTTATTCATGACCTAGAGTAAAAGTTATAATGAATGGTACTTGTCAGTTTTTATAAACTAGCACAGTGCCTTCTACACAATAGGCCCTCAATTATTCCACTGCTGGGATGGATGAATAGATAAACAGATGGTTAGCTGGACAAGGATTCTAGGCTGTCGATGAAGCCCTAAGCTTTAAGGATTTTATTTTTTATGTTGGGCTGTAAAGCTGTTATGGGCTTGGAATCATTCCTTGGTTGGGTAAGTGAAGGTAACTCTCTGATTCATAGGCACTTTATGAATTGGAGTAGTACTGGCATCCTGACTACAAAGTCAATTTTATTCATTAACTTAATAATATTTTAAATTATATTAAGTTATATTTTTAAGTCTATTGTTATATGTTAATGATGTATTTTTGGTTACATCATAAACACTATAAATACATGCAAATTATTAAGAACACAAATCAACATGTGTGTTTCTACCAGACGGCTCAGTTCTTGAGAACATGGTGCCTGTTTCTTGGAATTGTTCTGATTGCCTGCTTATGTTTTTCACAGAAGTCTCCATAAAGCATCCTTTTCCATCTGTCATTGCAATTTATAATTTTTAGAGTGTATTTTTATAACAATAGAACTATACTTTCTGGAAGACCATGGCAATATTATCTATGAATTAGTAAAAGACAGAGGTACTGTTGAGCCAAAAATCTTGACTATATGTCTGATGGCTGATTCACATTTTTCTTTCAAGAGCAATTTAATTTGAATTTTTTTTCTGAAATTTACTAGTATTTGAATATTCATGTGTTGTAATCTCACTCCCAGATAGTCAATTTTAAGAAAATTTTATTAGACATTTATATTTTAATGTTTAATATATATGTATTTCCAAAGCAATATATAATTGGATTTTTTTTTTTTTCCCCCTCAAGTAGTTCTTTGGGTTAAGAGATAAATGACTTAAGATGGAGCTCCATCTAGTGGTACAATTAGAAATGTATGAAAGGCATGTATTTCCTATTAAAAAATTACTGCAAATTACTCCTTTTCTTTGTCTCGGGTATTCTAAATATTTTTGTGTGTTTGCCTGTGTCCATGTGTGTGTATGTGTATGTATTCATTAAAGCAAATAGGAAGTAAATTCACTTCCCATATAATAATATTTTTCTATTTTTGTAAAAATGGCTATATCAAAGATTTAAAAATTACTTGAGACTACTTTCTCACTTACATATTTGATTTTTAATTTATTTCTTATGACATCTTATATATAGGATATATATCAATACCAAAGACAACATCAAAATTAATGGATTTTTTTTTCAATTCCAAAAGACATCACATTTTCTTTTTAAGTTGAGCAATTGACATAATATTTAACAATGAGTTTTGGTCTCCTAGAGTAGGTCCATAAAAGTGTCCTCAGTTTTGTGGCCCTTCTTCTTTATTGTCTTTCTGGACTTACAAACCCAAATTCAAGTCCATAATATAACATCAAAGAAAGTCAAATTAATGGGACAATGAAATGTAAGAAAATTAAACATCCGTTACTTCTCATTATCTGTCACAACAAAACTAAAATGACATATTTTATATTTTTGGCTAAAAACATTTGCAAGTTAAATCTCACATTAGCATATAAACAGAAATGAGAACATTTTCTCTTTTGACATTATTTGTGCTCATATGGGTATATAAAAAGGTTCTGCCAAACAAATTAAAGTATCTATATATATATAAAAGCTCAAGCAGCCAGGACCGGTTTGGCTCAATGGATAGAGCGTCGGCTTGGGGACTGAAGGGTCCTGGGTTCGATTCCGGTCAAGGGCATGTACCTTGGTTGCAGGCATATCCCCAGTAGGGGGTGTGCGAGAGGCAGCTGATCGATGACTCTCTCATCGATGTTTCTAACTCTCTATCTCTCCCTTCCTCTCTGTACAAAATCAATAAAATATATTAAAAAAAAAAAAAAAAAAAAAAAAAAAAAAGCTCAAGCAACTGAACGACCAAATGACAGATTGCTATGATGTACACTGACTATCAGGGGGAAGATGCTCAACACAGGAGCTGCCACCTAGTGGTCAGTGCACTTCCACAGCCAACCTCCTTGGTCCTCCCCTCCCCCCATCAACCCTGATTGCCAAATTTGTGCACCAGGCCTCTAGTATATTTTATAACAAATGTACCATTTTATTTATGTTTCTAGAGGCCCGGTGCAAAAAATTCATGCATGGGGGGAGGGGGTATCCCTCAGCCAAGGCTGCACCTTCTCCAATCTGGGTCCCCTAAACGGGCAGTCAGACATCCCTCTCACAATCCAGAACTGTTGGCTCCCAACTGCTCACTTGCCTTCCTTTCTGAATTCCTCTAACTACTTCTGCCTGCCAGCCTGATCATCCCCTAACCACTCCCATGCCAGCCTAATTGATGTCTAACTGCTCCCCTGACAGCCTGTTTGTCCCCAACTTCCCTCCTCTGCTGGCCTGGTCACCCCTAACTGCCCTCCCCTGCAGGGTTGATCACCCCCAACTGCCCTCCCTTGCTGGCCATCTTGTGGTGGCCATCTTGTATCCACATAGGGGCAGGATCTTTGTTTGTTTTTTGTTTTTTTCCTCATTTTTTGTATTAAGGTATTATATGTGTACATACCTTACCAACACCCATTCCCGCCGACTCCCATAGGGGCAGTATCTTTGACCACATGGGGGCAGCAATCTTGTGTGTTGAAGTGATGGTAAATCTGCATATGACTCTTTTATTAGATAGGATAGAAGCCTGGTGCATGGGTGGGGGCCAGCTGATTTGCCCTGAAGGGTGTCCCAAATCAGGGTGGGGGTTCCTTTGGGGCATGGGGCAGCCTGGGCGAGGGATCTGTGGTGGTTTCCAGGCCAGGAATGCCCCCTGGCAACCCAAGCAGAGGCCCTGGTATCTGTAATTTATTTACCTTCTACAATTGCAACTTTGTAGCCTGGAGCGGAGCCAAGCCTTCTGCTCACTCTGTGGCTGCCACCATTTCTGTTTGGATTTGTTTATCTTCTATAGTTGAAACTTTGTAGCCTTGAGTGGAGGCCTAGGCTGGCTAGGGCAGGTGGAAAGCTTGGCTTCTTCCATTGCCAGAGAAACCCAAGCCTCCCTCCTGCTCTCTGTGGCCACAGCCATCTTGTTTGGGATTAATTTGCATACTCACTCTGATTGGCTGGTGGGTGTGGCTTATGGTGTAGTGGAGATATGGTCAATTTGCATATTTCTCTTTTATTAGCTAAGATTGTAGAGTAACTAAATACCTCAAAACTAAGTAGCTCAAAACAATAATCTTATTATATCTTAGGAGTTGAGTACTTGATAGAGCTTGGCTAAGTTTTCTTCTGTTCCATGTGGTATTGACTGTGTGATTCGGCTGGCCTGGAGGTGTCCTTTGAAGAGGGCTGGGAATGTTGACTAGAATGCCGCACATGGCTTCATTGGTATAGCAGCCTCAGGGTAACTAGACCTCTAGAATGGATAAGGGCTTCAATAGTGACTGTTCCAATGAGCAAAGAAGAAAGGCTTTGATTCTAGTGACCTAACCTTAAACTTCATATAACATCACTACAGTTACACTCTCAGTCACAAACCCACCCAGATTACTCATATAAATACCCACTTCTAGAGGGATAAAGTATCAAAAACTTTGCAACCATACTTTTGAACCATTAGGCATTTAAAGTGAATAGTGAAAAGCACTAAGAATGTTTCATCTCTAGAAAACAAGACACAAAGAAGTTTTGATGAGTGTCTTCAACTCTCTGAGGAGTCACCAATGAAATTAATATATAGTCTATATTATTCAAAATTAATAATAGGACTCATCAATAAAATTATAGAGATAATTATTTTAGATTAACATAAGAAAGAAGAGATTTCTGGTGCTAAAGATCCCTATTAAATAATAGACTGCAGTGTAAAGTAGTGAATAATCCATGTGCAGAAAGATTCCATACATGCTATAAATATGATACCTACATTGTGTAAGACAATAGACTAAGTGGATCTCAAGGTTCCAACTTAGGTTAATCTCTTTAAATACATCTGGATTTAAAGAAATTGGCCTATTCTTCCACCATTTGAAGGGGAAATGAAACATTTGGAGTAAGAACAATCTATACATATAAAAGCCTAAGCAACCATTCAACTGTCTGACCGTCTGACCACCAGGGGGCAGATGCTCTGATCAGTAACTATGACATGCAGTGACTACCAGGGGGCAAATGCTCAATGCAGGAGCTGCCAAGCTGAGGTGATGTGGCAGCTGTGGTTCTCAGGTAATGCACCCGGAAACAGAGAGGAGAGAGCCTGATTTCAGAGTGTGTCACACAAGAACCGCCATCTTGCAACCTGTGACATTGGTTTCAGCCCAATCCCCTGGGCATCTAGTGTAATTTATAATATGATAAAACACTCATCTACTTCCCATATTGTCTTCATGCTGTAACACAATGGCTAGTTAACTCTTTGTGGGTTTTGTTGTTGTTGTTGTTTGTTTTGATTTTTTGTTCGTTTGTTTGTTTTGTTTTATTTTAAATATATTTTATTGATTTTTTACAGAGAGGAAGGGAGAGGGATAGAGAGTTTGAAATATCGATGAGAGAGAAATATCGATAGTGAGCTGCCTCTTGCACACCCCCAACTGGGGATGTGCCCGCAACCAATGTTCATGCCCTTGACTGGAATCGAACCTGGGACTTTTCAGTCTGTAGACCGATGCTCTATCCACTGAGCCAAACCGGTTTCAGCCCAGTTAACTCTTTGAATGAATTTGTGATCTAACTCATTTTGATGTAGGAAATGTTTATAATGAAGTTTCTCAGTTTTGCTGTATATTAAAATCACTGTAGGAAATTTTTAAATGGACAGTGATTCTCTAGCTATACCCTATAGATTTAGCTTACTTAAACTGAAGCGAGTATTAGACAATGGCATTTTTTAAAGCACTTCGTGTTATTTTAATGTGCAGTTGAGGCTGAGTGGGATGGTGGAACTGCAGGTGACGCCCAGGCTCTCTAGCATCACAGTAGAAACATGTGCAGCTGAGCAAGCCTCCTGGAAAGTCTAGGAAACAGGTAGTCATAACTTTAAAACAACACCATGCACCAAGAATCAGAAGACAATTAAAATGCCATTACTTTCACTAAGCCGCTAACTAGGTCTATAGGAAAGTTCACAGAGCCTGTGGAACATTTACTTTACCTTTTCAGAGCAGTTAAAGAAAGATTGTACATTTGCAGCTCATATATGATCCACATAGAGAGCACGTCCTCATTCTGGTCAGGACACGTGCCAGGGTGGCAGGTTTGATCTCCGGTGTGGGGCATGCAGGGGCAGGTGACCAATGATTCTCTCTCTCTCACACAATGATGTTTCTCTCTCTCTCTCTCTCTCTCTCTCTCTCTCTCTCTCTCTCTCTCTCTCTCTCTCTCTCTCTCCCTAAAATCAATACAAACATATTTAAATAAAAAATAAAAATATTCTGCTCTGGTTTATTCTGCTCTGGTTTGGTAGTGAGTGTGAGAGAGTGCCTAATAGGAATTCAGAGGTGAGATATTTCTAGCTGCATCACTGGAGTGAATCATTTGTTCCATGCATCAGAGAAAAGTTCAACAAAAATACTCAGAGTTCATTCATCATAAGTCATCACAGTCTTATATGTTTTATATTCTAACACTTAAAAACAACATGGATTTCCAAAAAAAAGAGCCTTGATAGTCTAAAAATTTCTCATAACTTTAAATAGAAATTATTTTATAGTGTGATGCATAAGAAACTGCTAGACTGCTGTGCCAAATTCATCTTGAAGATGACTGAACCTGACAAGTTACTTCTGGGAGGGGGTAGGGGGTGGAAATATCTTTATATAAACCAACTTAAATTATTTTTGTGGCAAGTTGCTTATTTTTTTTCTTTTTAATGTGTTTTAGTAATCTAGGAATTTTAAGTATAGTCCTCACATAAACAGTACAGAACAGTGGTCTGCAAACCGTGGCTTGCGAGCCACATGCAGCTCTTTGGCCCCTTGAGTGTTCTAATGCCACTTCTTCAAAATAGACTCCCCCAGGCTGAAAACCGACTTCTGCACATGGGCCACAAAGTTTCAATCGCACTGTATGTGTGCTCCCACACGTGGTATTTTGTGGAAGAGCCACACTCAAGGGGCCAAAGAGCAGCATGTCTCACGAGCCGCAGTTTGCTGACCACTGGTATAGAACACACAAAGCAAAACTGGAAAAGCAGAAAAAAATATGTCTGCATAAACAACATGTAAAAATCCATCTTTTAAAAATTTCTAAACAGAGTGTACTTAGCATTGAGTGTTCCCTCCCTAAAGGCAAGTATTATAACCTTATTCATCACTGGATACCCAGCAGTTAGCACAGGACTTAACCTAAAGTAGAAATTTATTTTTTTAATAAATTAAGTTGCCAATTTTAGTAAGCATAAATTATAATATTTGACAGGGTTAATTACTACTGTTATTGTTAGGGCATACTTAGTTTTGACATACAATTTCTTTTCTGGATGCAAGGATATATATCAATATGTTTATTTTTATATGAGATTTTATTTCTCTATTTCTGTAATACCTTATTTTTTACTGTCAATGCCAACATTAAATTGTGAAATTTAAGCATATTAACTAGATACTGCAAAATGTTACCACATCCACAGTGATGTTAGTCTTACAACAAAGTATTCTCAATTATCTTTATTCCTTTCAAGCCCATTTTTTTTAAGTGCACATCAAATCTAGACAGACAATTCTGAGAACAACGACTTCTGTCTGCTCTCCTTCATACAAGCTACAACAGGTCTAATCACTTCTTATGTGGACAAATAAAACAATTAAATCTTAATTTTGAGAGTGGAGATAAGTATTAATTTATTATCTCTTTTACAGTTTGATACTCTTACTTTCTTCTTTCTCAGGAAACCTTACTTTTTCCTCTGACTTGTGTTTTTGATCATTACATCCTCTTTGTTTGTTTTTTTGTTATTTCTGTTTCTGTAATATTTTATAAGAGAACTAGTGATCTGATACATGGATTCGTGCACATTGAAAGGAAATTAGAAGGTGGCCAGACACACCCTGGAGCCAACCTCCCATGATCCTTCCCCAGCTTCTGTGGGGTGAGCGAGTGGGGTCCCTTCAGCAGGAGGGGTCCCTTGGACTGGCCTAAGGGGATCAGCTGAAACCGGCTCTCCAATATCCCCCAAGGGGTCCCAGAGTGCAAGAGGACACTCTGCCAAGTTGCTGTTGTACGGGGTGTGGAATGCAAACACAAGTGTGCAGGAAACCACATTCGGGGCTGAGAGTGCCCCAGCAACAACATAACCCACGGCCAAAGTTGGAATCGCATGGCCCCGCAAGAAATCAGATTCCCTCCTCTCTGGTTTCTGGATGCATCATCTGAGAACTGCCACTGCCAAGTCACTGCAGCTCCTGCGTTGAGCATTTGCTCCCTGGTGGTCAGTTCATGTCATAGTGACTGGTTGGACAGTCAGACATTTAGCATATTTGCCTTTTATATAGAGAGATAGGATGATTTAAGAAGGTTAGCTCCTACTAATTAAGCTTTGTTTAATCATATGACAGCCCTATGAAGTACAGATAGTAATCATCCCAGTTATTTAGTGATATATTGAACATTCAGTAATTTGCAAAGTTAAGATTAGAAAACACATTTGTCTAATTCTAAATTACCCTACCAAACTATCTCTCTATTGGTGATAGATACGTATAAAGCTAGCAACAATCTCCATTCCATTGTCTAACTAAGAAATGCTTGGGTAGCTTACTGATATTAGAAAAGTGGTAAACTCCTACTTACGTTTTATATATAGTGTGTTCAGCTCTTAGGAAGTACAAATGACATTCAAGGACAATGACTTGATCTAAGTAACACTGTTGCCTTGGACCAGGAGCTTCTGTAAGGGACCAGTCTGTGTTACAAAGTGGGAGACAAAGACTGGACTTGAGAGCCATGATACTGAGAAAACCTGGAGCTGGTCTACAATGTAGTTGTCATTATTATCATGTCCCCCCCCCCCCCTTCTCCCAATATCATATAGTATCTGATAGGGGATAAAAGAAGAAGCTTCAACTCAGAAATGGATTTTTCCCTCTATGCTAAGATTATTATACACTGGTATGTCACCTACATGAACTCAATTCTACTTTTCAAATAAAACATAACATTTTAAATATTTTTAATACATATTGGCTTCTCCAGAACACAAGTACTATAAAATAAGAAAACATATTATTTTCTGGAACTTTATTAAGACTTGCTTCACATTTTAGAAAATCATGACATTGATCAAAATTATTCATTAAATTACATTATTTAATTGCCAACACAAAACTCTTGTATTCATTTATCTTGTTTAGCTGTTGATTATGATACCTGTTCAGAATTTAATTATTTTGTTATTTTTTTTCCAGTTCAGTTGTGCCTGGATATTTACACATGGAAATGAAGATCATTTTGTCATTTATTTCTTTGTACTGTCTTTTATATTTTTAAAAAAATGGTCATTATCTAGATCTATAAATTATCTTTGTAGATGAGATATAATACCTATGAATTTAATTGCATTTGTGCACTAAGGAGGTAGGGAGTCCCTCAGACCAGTCTGGGACCTCTCGCAGTCCAAGACCCTGAGAGGTCCTTAGCACTGCCACAGAGGAAGAAGAGGATCCGGCCACCGCTGCTGTGCTTGCCAACCATGAGCCTGGCTTCTGGCTGAGCAATGCTCTGCCTGTGGGAGCACATTGACCACTAGGGGCAGCTCCTGTGTTGAGCTTCTGCCCTCTGGTGGTCAGCACACATCATAGCAACCAGCTGTTCTGCTGTTTGGTCTATTTGCATATTAGCATTTTATTATATAGAACTAGAGGCCGAGTGCACAAAATTTGTACACGAGGCGGGGGTCTCTCAGCCTGGTCTGCACCCTCTCAAAATCTGAGAGCCGTTTTAGGCCCAATCCCTATGGGCAGTCTGACATCCCTCTCACAATCTGGGACTGCTGGCTCCTAATCTCTTGCCTGCCTATCTACCTGATCACCCCTAACCCCTCTGCCTGCCTGCCTGGTCATGCCTAACTGGTTGTCTGCCTGCGTATCACCCCTAACCCCTCTGCCTGGCTCCCTGATCACCCTAACTGCTCCCCTGCCTGCCTGGCCACTCCTAACAGCTCGCCTGCCTAACTGATTGCCTTTAACAACTCGCCTGCCTGTTGATCACCCCTAACCATGTACCTGCCTGCCTGATCGCTCCTAACCCCTCTTCCTGTCTGCCTGATCACTCCTAACTGCTCACTTGTTTGCCTGATCTCCTCTATCCACCCCTGCCACAGCTTCATCCAAAAGGACATCAGGAATGGCATTCGGGAGATCATTCAGCTGACTGGTCTAATTAGCTTATTACACTTTTAGTATATATAGAGGCCCAGTGCACAAAATTCATGCACATGGAGGAGTGTCCCTCAGTTCGGCCTGCACCCTTTCCAATCCAGCACCCCTTTAGGGATGTACAACTGCCATTTTAGGCCCAATCCCACAGTTGAACAACCCTCTCATAATCTGGTACTGCTGGCCCTAACCATTCGCCTGCCTCCCTGCTTTCCTGATCACCCTTAACTGCCACTTCTTGCTGGCTTGGCCACCCTCTAACTGTCCCTCTGCCAGCCTGGTTGCCCCCTAACTGCCCTCCTGCCAGTCTGGCCACCCCTAACTTTTCCCCTGCCAGCATGATTGCCCTCTAACTGCTCCCCTGCCATCCTGATCACCCCCTAACTGCCTCGGCCTCAGCCCATGACACTGTGGCTTTGTCAAGAAGGATGTCTAGAAGATGTCCGGTCTAATTAGCATATCACCCTTTTATTAGTATAGACTAGAGGCCCAATGCACAAAGATTCATGCAAGATTGGGCCTTCCTTCCCCTGGCTGCTGGCAGCACCTTTGTTCTGGCCATACCCACCTTTCCACTTTCTCATGCTACCCAGAGGCCCAGAGAAGCTGGGGTGGTGCAGAATGCCTGTGTTTGCAAATTAACCCTCCATATATGGTGGGTTAATTTGCATACTCAATCCTGATTGGCTGGTGGGCATCGTGAAGGTATAGTCAATTATTATGTTGCTATTTTATTAGGTAGATACTTTTTTTCTTAGGGTATTCCCTATGCATTTAAATATAAGTGCAATTAAATGCAACTTCCAAAAAATAATATATACAATTTAAAAATAATAAAAATAAATGCAATTAAATACCAGTGGGTAGAACTGTAGAAGTGCAAATTACAATAATGACTTGTATGTTATTTGTCTATAGTTATTATTAGATTCAATATTACTTACCTGCCCTACACAGGTTTCTCCTCCATTCTTCCCACCCTCCTTTCCATTCTTTCCCTCCACAGATACATATTGTACACCTTCTATGTGCCAGCAATTACATTAGGTGTTTGGGATATGATAGTTAACAGGAGATAAAAGGCCCCTGACCTCACAGAGCTTATAACCAAGTAGGAGAGACTGGAAATTAACAAGCAGACATGAAACAAACAATTTCAACAATGCTGAGTGCTATAAATAAACAAAACAAGATATTGTCACAGATGCTAAATGGGATGTAGGGGAGGACAGTTAGGGATATTGGATGGAAAAAAACACACAGCTGTTTGAGATTGGTCTGAGCAGACTTCCTGGAAAAGATAAAGTTGAGGCATAAATAACAAGGAGAAAACTCCTGTGCATATAAAGGAGGTGACTGCAGCCCTGCTCTGGCCTCAAGCTTGAAGAGCTTGGTCTTAGGACAGGTAACAGGGCCTGGGGGCTAGAGTTCAGTGGGGAGTGAGCAGTGGGGCAGGCAGAGAGGGCTCTGGTGTAAGACTTTGCAGGTCCAAGGGAAGAACTGTGATTTTATTTCAACTGTATTCAAAGTGGTTAGGGGATATGCTAAGCAAGGGATGAACTAATCCAAGTCATCTCTGGTTAAACACCTGAAACAATTAGGAAAATATTACAAAAAGTGCAGGACTACTTCTGAACCTTTAACTTCAGCCATTGGATGGTTGGGGTGCCATTTACTGAGATGGAGTTGAGTGAGGATGGCTCTTGGTGAAATTGAGAAGTTACCTTCTGAATCTGAAAAATTTTAGAGACCTACTAGGCTTCCCCCTGGAGATATCAAGGGTAAAGTAAATGTCTGGATAGGATATTATTTTTCTGTAAAAAAACATTTGCTTAACTTAAAGCAAAACTTCTGAAGCAGATGGTTATTTGTTTAAGTTCCTTGGAAGATTTCAAAGGGACGATTCTTTAGTCCAGAAGCTAGATAGAATCACAGAGAAAGTTTGGTTAATGGAAAAAAAAAAAAAATGTTATTTTTAACCTAAAACAATAAAGTAGGAATTTTTAAGGCAATTCGTGCCTATTTATTTTTCTTAAATATTGTTTATTTTCCTATCTAATAAAAGAGTAACATGCAAATTGACTATCACTCCAACAAACATGATGACTCTCCCATGTGGACACAAGATGGCCACCACAAGATGGCCAGCAGGGGAGGGCAGTTGGGAGGGACCTGGCCTGCAAGGGAGTGCAATTAGGGGTGATCAAGCCTGCAGGGAAGGGCAGTTAGAGGTGACCAGGCCAGTAGAGGAGGGAAGTTGGGGGTGACCAGGCCTGCAGGAAAGGGCAGTTGGTGGGGGTGGAGACCCAGGCCTCTAGGGGAGAGCAATTGGGGGGGACCAGACCTTCAGGGGAAGGCAGTTAGAGGTGACAAGTCATGCAGGGGAGGACAGTAAGGGGTGACCAGGCCTTCAGGGAAGGGCAGTTAGGGGCAATCAGGGTGGCAGGGTAGCAGTTAGGCATCAATCAGGCTGGCAGGAGATTGGTTAAGGGGTGATCAGGTTGGCAGGCAGAAGCAATTAGGATCAATCAGGAAAGCAGGCAGGTGAGCAGTTGGGAACCAGCAGACCTGGATTATGACAGGGATGTCTGACTGCCCGTTTAGGCCCCATCCCAGTAGGATCGGGCCTAAACGGGCAGTCAGACATCCTTCGGGGGGTCTCACATTGGAGAGGGTGCTGGCTGGGCTAAGGGACATATCCCCTGGGCACAAATTTTGAGCATTGGGCCTCTAGTATAAACTATAAGGAATCAACACTATTCAAGTTACACAATATCTCTAGACCATTGTAAAGGAGACTAAGTAGAAATTTCTTATTTCTTAGTACATCTCAAACAAGATCTTTAAGTCATTAAATCAAGACTAATCAGACATTCTATGATGGCTATACAAATTATTAATCAGTTTATTAACCATATAAAAATAGTAACTGCCGAGGTATAGAACAGAGCACAATCTGAACTATAAACAAGAATATGTCTCACTTATTTTTGTTTCTTTTTTCTTTGCAGATTGTGTATTTTATTACTCTGTCTCCATATGTGGTACTTATATGTTTCCTAGTCAGAGCACTCTTTCTAGAAGGTTCAATTTATGGCATCCGCCATGTGTTTACCCCTCAGGTATGTACTTTGTTTCTATGTAAGGCTTATGATCTTGAAAGCATTATGTTTGTTGTTAAATTTTCCCATAGTTTGATTCAAGGGATAATTGTTCTAATACACACACACACACACACACACACACACACACACATTAGGCTTTCAAAGTATAGCTGTTTTGTTATCTAGCCTAGATAAACCAGAGCTTTTATTTGTCTTCAATTATCTCCATCTAGCTCCAATTTTAAATGTCCCATTTTAGTTCTAGACTAAGGCTGTCACTATTGAAACTTTAATAATTTCTCTTTTATATTAAATTAACTTCCAATTTTTATACTTGTAAATTTTAGGACTTTTCAACCTTTATTTTTCTCCTATTTCAGTGGGTTCTTAACATTTTATGGCATGGATTTCTTAAAAAAAAAAAAAAAAAAAACAATAATGGGAATTTCTTACCAGAAAACATATTCATTTCTTAGTGTCTCAGGAGATGGACAAAACATACACAATCCATGGACCCAGGTTAAATCCCTTCTCAGAAAAAATCAATCTTGTATTGTTTTGAGATTTTGTACTTTCTAAAATAATATTTACCTGGCGAGTTTGAGAAGTTCTGTAACTTTTGTAAATAAATGTACATGTTAGGAAAATTCTCATTTGATTTCATAAAAGGCTCAGCACCTCAGTATGCTCTGTCATTTAGCTTAGAGCTGAACTCAATGCTGGGCACATCGAACATGCACAGCAATCTTCATGGACCCGTTGTTTAGATTTGACAGGAAAGGAAACGAAGTTTTGAGACGTATGTTTACTTGGTTAGTCACTGAAATGAACTCATACCTCACTACTACTTTGTGAATACTATTTAAGGCAGATACTGAGTTATTAAAATACAATTTCAAATTTAGGTCAGCAATTGGAAGTTATTTGAAGAATGATCATGGTGTGAGATTTGGGCAGAAGATACTAGTTTCCCAAGAATATTTGTCAGTGTTGTAGCTGCTTTGATACTGTGTAAAAGGGGCTGTGATTTTTAGGTATCTGGTTCTAACTTGGTATTCATTCTCTAGTAGTGAAAATATTGACACAGGTCTCTGGTGTTCTTGAGTGGTTCGTAAGTCCTGTTTGACATTTATCATTGTTGGGACACTTTACTGAGTAACTAGTTAAGATTCATCAGTTTTAGCTACATTATAATGCAAATCACCTTCAAATGGGACACACCTTAGGGACCAAAATTATTTATATATTAAAAAAGAAAAGTGTTCTAAGTTTAAAACAACTAACTAGCTTTGGTATGAATTTCTGGCATTTCAACCTTTTCTAAGTTGGCAATTAATTGCTTGAGAGATAATTCTAAATATTTTATTTGAATAGATATTTGGGAATTTAAACACTTAGTTATGGAACTTTTTACATGGACCCTATATTCAAGTCTGCAGCATTATTAACATTCTAAACCAAGTCTATGGATTACCTTAAAATACAGTTAATTCTTTGTTCAGCTCACTTTTCATTGACTGTAGATAAGATTCTGTGTTAGTTCACTGTAAGGGTGATAGTTGATATAATAAGAACAAGAAGATGTTAGCTATTTTTTTTAAATATATTTTATTGATTTTTTTTTTACAGAGAGGAAGAGAGAGGGATAGAGAGTTAGAAACATCAATGAGAGAGAATTATCATTGATCATCTGCCTCTTGCACACCCACTTCTGGGGATGTGCCTGCAACCAAGGTACATACTCTTGACAGGAATCGAACCTGGGACCTTTCAGTCCACAGGCTCTATCCACTGAGCCAAACCGGTTTTGGCGAGATGTTAGTTATTTTTAATTTACATTGCTCATATAAGGAAAAAGCACCTAAACACATGAAATATTCCCTAAACCCTGAATGGAGATTTAGTTCCTGAATTAGAAGTATAACAATCTGAATAATGCCCTTAGTAAATAAGTGCTTTCTGCCATCTAGTGGGCGAAGTGGAGATAGGCAGTTGATTGTAGTATTTTAGTACATCAACACAGAATTACCCTGTTTCCCCGAAAATAAGACAGTGTCTTATATTAATTTTTTCTCCCAAAGTTGCGCTAGGTCTTATTTTCAGGGGATGTCTTATTTTTGGGGAAACAAGGTAGCAAGATAACAAGTCAATAAACATTATGCATACCTCAGTTAATTATACATACATTATAAATATAGTAATTATTAGGTTATGAAAAAGCCATACATTTTAATAATAATAACTAAAATTAATTGAGCGATAAATTCTAATATTTGAGAGAACCATGGATTTTGTTATCTCTGAGTGTGTTCACATTTCTGTTCCACCCCAGAACTTCTGTGCAACCTTAGGCAGGTTCCTTAACCTTTTGAATATGTAGATAATAACAGCAACAATTTCATAGATTATTGTAAATATTAAATCAGATAATGTATACAAAGTGCTCATCAATGTGCCTGCCACTGTCGTCTATATATGTTAGCAGCTGTGGAGCAGTGAGAGTGTGGTAGGCAATGTGGCAAGTTGTATGTCTCATTACTCCCATGACTCAGCTGAGGAAGCAGCAATAGAGAGGACAGGCCACTTACCCTAGGGGGCACTGCTCAGATTATTTGGGTTATTCAGTGGCAGAACCTGAAACTGTCTATGGACCTCATGTTCTTACCTATATTTGGCATTGCTCCCACAAAAGGCAGTTTCATCCCAATTGAAAAAAAAAAAAAAAAAAAAAAAGGCAAAATGCCAGTTAAAAACACTACTGTTGCTAAAATCTAATTTAACTATTTATTGTGGTCTTTGGCTTAAATGTCTAATTTTAATTGTTCCATTTGAAAGGTTTGATAATTATTTAAGAAGTAAAGCAGAATTACTTGAAATACATGTTCAGCACAGATTCAGGACTTCAGAACTTTGGATCTGAGGGAGTCTTAGATATGATATGAGGCGTGGGCAGAAGTAGCGATCTGAAATAATAGCAATAATTTACCAGCCATTATTACTTAAAAATTAAATCATAAGTAGGGATGTGAAATAATAGCAATAATCATAACAAGTAAATAATAATATAATTCTATCTAATAAAAAGGTATTATGCAAATTAACCATCACTTCATCACAAAGATGGCGGCGCCCAGTCCCTTAAGCCCTGCAGGAGTCCCCAAGTCCTGAGGGGTGGCCTCTGAGAGTGGGCAGTGTGAGCGGCCTGGCAGAATGCTTGCTTCATTGATGCAGCAACAAGGCAAGCCTTCCACCCCTGCCGCGTATGGCCTCTGGGCAGCACGCATGCGTGGCCTTCTACATGCAAGCTCGGCCAGCACATCCCTCCCGGATGTCCCTCAGGCTTTTTGCTTAGGTTGTCTTTCCTCCTGTGTCTGAAGGGAGGCTGAGGATCTGCCATTGTTGGGTGTTACTGTCCTGGGACCACAGCACCACAGGCTGCAGGGCGCTGGCACCCTCTGGATGTGGGCGCTGCTGTCCAGAGGGTGACATCGCCAGAGGGAGCTGTGCCCACTCTCTGTGATCCACCTGTGCTGGAATGTCTGGGGGAGGCAGCTGGGAGCAGACAGATCCTGGGCTCTGGGAGTAGGGGGTGGGTAGGGAGTAAGCTAGGGAAGAGGAGATCAGGGCTATTCATTCCAAAGGATCTCACTCCAAGGCTTCATTCAAATGCAGAGAGCTCTCCCGTGATGTCAGAGCTTTGGACCTCACCTCAGGCTTCTCAGACTCCCTCACCCTTAGGCCACAGCTCACCAACTTCCGGGAGGAAGGATGTTTGAGAAACTGGCCTATGTGGGTGGAAAAGGGTACGGGAGCATCCCTCTGTTCACTTCTGTCTGTTTTCTCTTTGTAAATCCCATTTCTGGTTTTCTACACTCTTTCTAAGGGTGACCTGGCTTTTGACAGCACAAACAGACTCCTCTAGTTTCACAGCAGACCTCATGGGCTGATTCTGTTGCCTCACCCTCAGAAACCAGCAGGTGTATACGTCATGTTCATGTAAAAACATTCAAACCAGTAGACAACTTTTTTGAGTTTACTTGAGCCAAACTGTCCACACTTGCCAGGAAGCAGAATCTCAAGGGGTTGGGACAATGATCCAGAGAATGGCTGTTTTTTGCTTTGTTTTATTCATTTTTCTTTTTTAAAATTTAATGTATTTTCTTTGATTTCTAAGAGGAAGGGAGTGGGAGAGACATAAACATCATCAGTGAGAGAGAATCCCCAGTCAGCTACCTCCTGCACACCTCCAACTGAGGATCAAGTCCACAATGAGGCAAGTGTCCTACCCTGGCCATGGAGAGCCTCTGGGCAGCGGGCTCAGGGCAGCCAGGCCCAGCACAGAGCAGAGAACCATGGGGAGTGGGCCTAGGCCATCAGGGCTCCCGGATTGGAGAGGGTGCAGGTCAGGCTGAAGGACCACTCCCTCCCCCTCTCCCCCCAGTGCATGAATTTCATGCACCGGGCCTCTAGTTAATAAATAATGACACAAGATTAAACTCTGTTTTGCATACTCACAACTGTGAACCTACTTTTGCCTACCCCTGTAGGTGCATTTCTCTAATTATGAAAAGAAGGCTTTCAGGGAAGTCTATTTGAATGAATGAGTAATATATGAATTAATACATATGTGAATATGAAAAATATATATAGTTTAACTCTATCATACTCATCATCATTATTTGCTTTGACTACTAGACTTCCACCAGAAAACACAAAATAGGATTTATTTAAGTAACTATTTAACTTTTATGGATAATCGATTTATTTTGCTTTGGATAGAAAACAAAGACATAAATAGGAAGTGATTGAAAATAGTTCACTTCTCTTTTAAATAGACTTTGATATTCGTCTTAAAGTATTTAAAACAAATACTTTTGTTTTAAATTTAGATTTCCATGTAGATAGAAAATCTCTATGTAAGTAACATCATCATCTATAAGCTTGATAGTCTACAGTATTTCTTGTTCATATTCCTTGTTTCATTTTCAAATGAAAAAAAACACTATTTTTAATTAAGGACATATTATCTCCCTGACTTAAATATTATGATGAGCCAAAACCGGTTTGGCTCAGTGGTAGAGCTTCTATAAAATATTTTTAAAGAGATACAAAATATACTGTATATGTAGAGCAAAAAATTAAAAATTTTAATCACCAGTGGAATTCTATTTTTTAAATATATTTTATTGATTTTTTACAGAGAGGAAGGGAGAGGGATAGAGAGCTAGAAACATGGACCAGCTGACTCCTGCACAAGATGTGCCCAGGACCAGAATTGAACCTGGGACCTTTCAGTCTGCAGACAGATGCTCTATCCACTAAGCCAAAACGGTTTTGGCTGGAATTCTATTTTAAATGCTGTGATGCAGTCTATAATATATGTCTATTGCAAACCAATAATATTTGGCAAAAGGAAATCAAAGGATATGATGTGGTAATATCTTCCATTTTTGTTGCTTTATCCATCATTTAAAGAATGTGTAATATATTTTTATAGTTATAAATAAAAGCCTTTTAATGAGATGGTACTCAGTGGAGTTTTCCTGCATCATCTAATTTCATATATACATCAGTTTCATAAAAGTCATCATAATTTTTGTACTTCTAAGACAACACTGACCAGCAAGCTGTCAACTATACATGTGGTTTCCTGGGAGACTACAAATTTTTTTTTAAAAATTGTGGACCACATCCAAACACCATTTCACCATAATACTCTACTTCCTGTTGTCTCCAAAGTGGTGATAACTCTGTTAATCAGATATTGATCCTACTTGAAATATAAGGCTAATGATGATGAAACTCCTAAGTGCTGACTGAAATGCAAAGTAATCCAGTTCAAGTGATACAAGAAAAATCAATGTGAAAAACAAATATAATTTTAAAATTTTACTTGTAGCTTAAAATGTAATGCCATACAATTTTAACGATCACTTTAAAAAGGATTCATGTTTGTATAAAACAGAAGCAAAACAGAAAGATATGAAATAAAATGCCATCTTGCTTCAAGTTTTTAAATCAGTACTTAGAATACTAATATACATCTATATTACAAGTATATTGTATAAATATACTATGAGTAATATTGAATCCACAATAAACATCAAGTAGGTTTTGTAGGCACATGGCATAGGAAAATGCAGAGTCTGCATATTTCTTGAGAGTGCTAAGTGACTCACACATCATTTTCACACATATTTCACGCAAAATATATAGCCATCATACACATGATCCTGAATATAACCTTTCATCCCAACATTAGTGCCTTCTTATTCTTTGATACTATTGCACTATATAGCAATCACATAAGAAAATATTTTGCAGTTTTCTTCAACTAATTGCCTGACAAGGTAGCAATGCAACCAAAATAAGTACAGCCTATCTACACAAAACAGTCACAGAAATGTGCTGAGAGGCACCAACTTACAGAACTGCTCATTGGGAGTTCCCTGAAGGCAAACATGCATTTGAAAGTGCATACACCATTTCTGAATTGCAAACGCCATTACATCCAGAAATTGTTAGAAACTGAGGTAACACCTGTTTGTTTGTTTTTTAGAGAAAGAAATACTTGAAAAATCACCAAAAGTGTTTTTAAAAATTCTGACAAACATGAACCTCAGTCACTGTAAGCTTTGTCTACCACTCTTCCTGTGCAGATGTAAACTGAAGAACACAAAGGAATACACCAGCTGAATTTACACTCACTGTTAGTGTTCAAGATCACAGCCAGGGAACACCTGAGATCGCCCTCTGATGAGTGAGGCCTAAGGCTTCTCTTCATGAAGCCAATGCTGATTGATAGAAATTAACTAAAATAAAACCCACTGACCCAACACCTCCCACCCCCAGCTACAAATCAGATTCCTGCATATCTGCCACATCTGCCATCAAATACCCTATTCCATACAGCCCATTGGGAGCAGTATCCAAAGTCGGTGATCCACTTTGTTTCAGATAAATATTTTTACCCAAATTTGGAGATGACATTTTGCTTGGTATCTTTCCATGAATGAGGCTTGCATCATCTCCCTCTAAGTTTACAGGCTCCTTTAGTATCCTTCCTCTTTTATAGGCCACAGAGGCTAAATTACCTGAACTATTGTCCTTAAAGTTGCAGCAACGAATGAAGAAGACAGTCGGGATGGGGAGTAGGGCCAGGATTATCAGAGATAAACAGATAACCATTGCACACGCTGGAAATTTCACAAAATCCTTAGATGCCTGTTAACACCAAGATACGAATTAATAATCGATTTTCCCTGCAAGTATGGAAAAAAATATATTTGTCTCAGGTTTGTAAGCGAAAAATTCAAGCTGTTCTTGTGGCATACTATGGCCAAAAGAATGGCGTAGAAGTGACATTAAGCAACTTCAAGGTTAGACCTTTAAAGGCCTTGCAATTTCTGCTCTGCTTCACAGAATGCTGCTATAAGTCATATTAGTTGGAAGAAGTCAAGAATGAAAATTTACAGAGAGAAACTGGTTCTTTAGTTTAATCAGCTGTATGAGTTAGCTCAGACGAGACCAAAAGAAGACTCATCCAGCTCACCCACAGCACCCAAGAAATAATAACCAGCATTGCTTTCAATTATGACATTTAGGAGGAAGTTTGTCATTAAGAAATAGATACCTGTTACATACGCCATATTGACTTTCTGAAATCTAAATTTTATTGCATTTCTGGGGTTTTGTTGAGGGATAACAGACTTGTTTATGCCCAGTCATGAATTCAGTTGTTATTATTATGTAGAATTATTGATCATAGAATAAAGGTCAGGGATACTTCTGAAAAATAAGCACTCTAACTTTGTAACATCCCATCTATACGTAATGGTTGCACTATGATATAGTTAATACAGCTTGATGACAGAATTGAAATGGTTATTGCTAATATTAAATAGTTATAACAAAATATTACTTCAATAGTTGTTTACATTATATCTATATGGTCAATGCATCTTTTCATCAGAAAATAGTATCTGGTATATGATTTAATACATTTATAAAGGAAAATATTTCCAGTGGTTTGAGCAAAATGTTTTCTAGTTAAAGACTGAATAATAATTGGTTCATCTATGTAGTTACCCTGAAGGCAAACATGCATTTGAAAATGCGTACACCATTTTTGAATTGCAAACGCCATTGCAAACGCCATGAATAAAGCTGCCTTAATGAGAACCAAATTAGTATTTGATTTAATCTACAATGTATTAAGAAAAACATACATTTTTGGGAATGAACAAAACATAAATCTCAAGATCCTTGCATAAAAGCAACACCAATAATTAAATAGTAAAATATACAATGAATAAAGCAAAAGATAAAAACTTCCTTATTTTGTATTTTACCTTGTCTTTATTCCATGCATCATAGCCAGGAGGACTTAATATAATATTCACAACAGAAACTATTAGCAGTGATAATAGCACTATAGGAGTAATATATTTCCACAAATAATAATAATATCTGTGGGGAGCAAAGCCCATCATATCTCTTAGGTCTTCCATAAATCTAAATAAAAAGAAGGTAATTATCTCTCAATTTTATGAATTATCTTATAAATGTGCATTAGACCAATGATTTGACAGGGAATTAGACATGATACCATATAGCATTTTATGCCTATCAAAAAGTTACCCTGAAGGCAAACATTTGGAATACAAAGAGCCAAAGGACACACTTCTGGAGAAGCAAGAATAGAATACAATCCAGAAAGTTGAAGATAGTGTAAGGAGCATCTGGGACAACTTCAAGTGTACCAACATCAGAATTATGGGGGTGCCAGAAAAAGAGAGAGTGCAAGATACTGAAAACCTATTTGAAGAAATAATGACTGAAAACTTCCCCCACCTGGTGAAAGAAATAGACTTAAAAGTATAGGAAGCGTGCTGAAACCGGTTTGGCTTAGTGGATAGAGCATTGGCCTGCGGACTGAAAGGTTCCAGGTTCAATTCTGGTCAAGGGTATGTACCATGATTGAGGGCACATCTCCAGTGGGGGGTGTGCAGGAGGCAGCTGATCGATGATTCTCTCTCATCAATGTTTCTAACTCTCTCTCCCTCTCTCCTTCTCTGTAAAAAATCAATAAAATATATTTTATAAAAAAAAAAAAAGTATAGGAAGCACACAGAATCCAAAGAAGACCATACCAAGACACATCATAATTAAAATGCCAAGGGCAAAAGACAAAGAGAGAAACTTTCAAGCAGGGAGAGAAACAGTTAGTTACCTATACAACTATCAGTTGATTTCTCAACAGAAACTATTCAGGCCAGATGGGAATAGCAAGAATTATTCAAAGTGATGAATAGCAAGAACCTACAACTGGGATTACTCTACCCAGCAAAGTTATCATTCAGAATTGAAGGGCAGATAAAGAGCTTCACAGATAAGAAAAAGCTAAAGGAGTTCATAACCACCAAACCAGTATTATATGAAATGCTGAAAGGTATTCTTTAAGAAGAGGAAGAAGAAGAAAAAGTAAATATAAAAATTATGATCAACAAATACATATATATATCAACAAGTGAATCTAAAACTCAAGTTTATTAAAAATCTGAGGAACAGAATAGATTTGTGAACATAATATAATCAGGGGCAAAGAAAGGGAGTGGATTGATAATTATCAGGGGAAAAGGAGTGTGGGGGTGCAGGAAGAGACTGGACAAAAATCGTACACCTATGGATGAGGACAATGTGGGAGAAGGTAAGGGCAGAGGTTGGGGTGGGAACCAGATGGAGGGGATCTGTGGGGGGGGAAATGAGAAACAATTGTAAAAATCTGAGCAATAAAGATTTATTAAATTTGGGGGGAAAATAATTCAGAGTAATGGTCATACAGTTCATACACTGGATAGACGAGAAAATCAACAACCTTTGCAAAAATCAGGAAGAAATGAAAAATGATATAGCGACAATCAAAAACACCATGGAAGGCTTCAACGGTAGACTAGAAGAAGCAGAGGTCCGAATTAGTGAGTTAGAAGATAAAGTATAAAAGCAAGCCCAATCTGAACAGCAACTAGAGAAAAAAAAATTGAAAAGCAGGAGAGCCTTTTGGACAATGCAAAATGAAATAACATACACATAATAGGGCTGCCAGAAGGACAAAAGAAAAAGCAGATAGTCTTCTGTAAATATAATTGTTTTCTACTTAATTAGTCACGAATTAGAAGAGTGAATATAAAGCATAACCAGAGACATTATTAGTACTTAGTTTGTGTAAGAAGAGAGGGTGGGGGAGAGCCTGGTGTAGTGAAAGCTGTAGAATGGTGGCTGTGCTGTTCAATTAGGAGGGAGCAGGGAGGCTGCAGGAGGAAATGAGGTGTCTGAGGGAGAGAGATAGCAAGGCCCCAGCGTCATTTCTGTGGGAGGAGGCACTTTGCTCTTTATGACTCTTCTGTCTGTGGCAGGAAATAGGTGGGAAGCTCAAAGGAGGCATTCACCTGTTTATGACTATTCACCTACAATATAATATACCCTCCAATAGATCACGGTACCGTTATCTCAGATTTAGCAGTACAACACACACCTAAATCTCTGTAGCAGCGTGAAACATTGTAATCAGGCAAGTCAATTGTGAAACCTCAATATGGCTTTCTGTTCCTGTGCTGATGTGAAAATCAATCGCCTGCATGGATAGTACCTGAAACGAAGCTAACCCGGGAGTGCCATCTGGTGGACAGAATGGTTACAACAGGCTGTTCACTTCCCACAGGCTTTTTAAAAAATAAAACGACAATAAATTAGGGGAAATCTGTTGTCCAGCTAAGGAGTCCTAGCTAATACTGGCAATCAATAAAATCAGTTGAAACCTAGCAGAGGCGATGGTTACCATTGCTTCCTCTCTCCCCGCATAGACAAACCAACCATCCAGCAGCGAGGCGTGAAGGAGGCCTGTTCGGTGTGTGTCTCGGAAGAGTTGCACATACTGTGCCTGACCCCATGAGAAGGACCATCACCTAGCGCTCAGACTCCGGGGTGGGAGAAGAGAGAGCTCTCTTTGGGGTAACTACTGTGAGACAGAAGAAATCACAAGAAAAACAACCTGGAGTTTTAAAAATTACAGTCTTGCCCTAACCGGTTTGGCTCTGTGGATAGAGTACCCGCCTGAGGATTGAAGGGTATCAGGTTCGATTCCGGTCAAGGGCATGTATCTTGGTTGTGGCACATTCCCAGTAGGGGGTGTGCAGGAGGCACCTGATCAATGTTTCTCTCTCATTGATGTTTCTAACTCTTTATCTCTCTTACCTCCTCTCTGTAAAAAAACAAAAACAAAAAACAAATGCACATTCTTCTCTCAAAAAGATTTTACAGTGGTAGAGATATGATTATAGTGAAGCGAACTTTTGGAATGGCCGCTGTGAAATGTTCTAGAGAAAGGAGGCCTCATAGCAGCGTGGAAGTCGAATGACAGCCCTGGTTGGGATGGATGTGGGGAGACACTAAGTCAAAGATGTTTAGAATCCCATCTGTGCACCAAACATTCCTGGATAGGGGAGGGGTTTGCCAAGCTCCTGGTATGTAACTATAACTTGAGAGGCTTCATTTGCATAAGTACCTATATATCTTACACAAAATTGAGTGCATTGAAAAGTGTGAGGCTTCTGCCTAACGCTATAGTCACATAAACCTGATCCAGACAGTTGGAAAGGGGGCTATCTCTTGGATTCCATAAACAAATATTTTAGTAGCCAAACAAATAGCCAACTTTTTAGTACATCCACATTTCCCCATAAGGACCTGGACACGTGGAATTCCAGGTCCCATCTGCTGAGATTTGGGGGTTGATCTGGGATGGAGCCCTGAGATTCGCATTTTAAAAAATCACCCTCATTCGGATTTTGGATGTGGAATCCCAGTTTCAGAACCACTTCCTGCTCAACCAAGGGGACATTAGTCAAGGCTTGTTGCCTCAGAGCTGTGATGCTATGGGACAATTAAGCGTGTTTTTGCTGCTGTTGTGACCTGGCAGCTCTGGAGAATCTTAAGAGTATGAAAGGACAAACTCATCCCAGTTGGCCACGGACTCTCCCGTGAGGTGATCCAGGCCGAGAACCCTCGCTGCTGAGGGCCGTTATTTGGAATGACACTGAGAGGAGTGCAGGCTCCAGTTGTCGCACTACTTTTGCCAAGAGCACGGGACAGTAAGCTCAGGAGTGCTCGCTGACTACAGTCATCACAGGGGCGGTGGATGGCCCGTCCAGCTAGAAGCTTGAGAATTTCCTTTTTTCCCAAATCACTAAACCAAGACAATGAAAGGTCGGGGAGGGGGAAAGTGGATTTGGCATAATTTGCTATCAGAAATACTCTGATTTGAATAACATAAGGCCAAACTTAGTTCAAAATCCTCAGATGCCTCTGATTTCACCAACATGTCATTCCTTTACATTTCTATGGGCAGTATAACTAGGCATGCCAGATTTTTAGTATAACTCTTTCCAAATGGAAGAAAATAAAAGCACCTCATTTGGAAACCTAGTATGTTCTGAGACCTAAAAAGGAAACCCAGTTCTAGAGACCTTGACTTTTTGACCTCGCCCTAACATTATCCAGAAAGGATGTGATAGAAAAAGACAGTCTTGTACAAGGATAAGGGTGGCTGGCTTTTTCAAAACAGAAAACGTGGTGATAAACGTTGTAAAATCTGCTGTACGTTGTATCTCTGTGAAGAGACACGCATTCGATACCAATGGTCTTAATCTCATTGAGAGAAGTTAAATTTACTTTCTTGGAATAAAAACCAGGATAGTGTCTGACTGGGTCTCCTGGAGAAAGACTAAAGCTTCAAGAGGTCAGTCCGAGGGTCAGATATCGCTTCCTTGCAACAGTGGAGATTGAAAGAACTTGAAGGGCGCGGCAGAAACAATCAGCTGCTCGTCCAAGTCCATGAGCATCTCTTCTTCCTGGACACAGAGCCAGACCACGTGTTCCTGCCTCTCTCATACTTAAGCGTGGCCGTGTGCCTGAGTTTTACTCAGTGAAAGAGAAGTAGAAAAGACACGCACTACTGCCAGGATTGATCCATTGAAAATCTACCACACGTTCTTCTCCATGTACATTTCCCTGGAAGCCAACAGGGATGGTGGCCCCCACAGCACCATTGGATGCATGTGTTAAAGATGACAGCAATGCATCTGCTGGGTGACCAGACGTCCCGCTTTTGGCGGGACAGTCCCGATTTTTAACAAAAAATTTTTAACATGTGTCCAGCGTCCCGTGGCGTTTTAAAGAAGTCCAGATTTTTGGAAAGATTCTGGACTTTTTTTTTTAAATGCTGCGGGACGCGGGACAAATTGTTAAAAATCGGGACTGTCCCTCCAAAAGCGGGATGTCTGGTCACCTTACCAAGCCCCTGAACGATTGCTAAGAAAGACATCTGTCCAATTGCTCACCTGCACTGTGTAAGAGCCACTGTGTGCTTTGGTGACAATGATGAGCAAAGTCAGGCTACTTTTGCTAACTTAAACAAAGCCCCAGGACAGCCTTCATTCTGGAGCTCCTGCTTGTAGGGTTGGCTGTGAAAGGAGTGATCCGGTGAAAAGGAATGTGTCATTCCTGCTGCTGCTTACCATTTCTTTTATTTCCCCAAGTTGAAGTTCTGATTAAACAAGTTTTAAGTTATAAGTCATTTGAGAGGCTTCTGAATGCTGTCTCCATGTTTAAAGAAGTACATATGTCTCCTAAGGACCTATAAAGTAGAGGCAGAGAGGGGGTTAAATGTGCCAACAGCTTAAGAAAAGGAAACCCCTTAAGTGAAGAAAGTGTTGCTAATAAGTGGAAGGTTACATTTTATTGAATATACACATTTATGGACACAGTTTAAAGTTTTGTTCACAAACAGCATTGCCAAGGTTAAAGTTTATAATTAAATCCCATCTTATAAAGATGTCAGTTCATTCAGTAGTTCTATGATTTAGTTAATGACTAAGACAACTTATTTTAAGCATGGATGGTTTTAAAAGCAAAGTGCAGTTTAGATTACTAACTTGAGGCTCAGATGGACTGCTCCCTTGTGAAAGGGCGATTCACTGTGAGCCTTCATAGGTTCTAACATGTTCTCTTTTCGTGTAGTCTTTTTTATGACTCCGTCATGTGGTTTCCACACAACTATCTGAACAGCAGCTGCTTCCCAGGCTGCCCCCACCAAATACACACATTTGCTGTCTTGTAGACTTAGTTCTGTATTTGTGAGACTTAGGAAAGAGGCAAAACTCTGACATATGTACACAAAGATGAAACTTGTCTGGTAAGTACAGTCACTACTGATTGTCAAGGAGAAGAAGGAGGCAGATCCTACAAGACATGCAAAAAGCTTTGTTACACTGAGGTTTGGTCTCTGTGGCTTCCCATAGGGACTTGTGTAGGTGGAGGAGTGAGAGTAACATCATAAGAGAGTCAGAGTGTTGGCCAACAAATTGTTATGATCTAATATTTGGTCAAAACTAGACACTTATAAAGGATCACAAAATTTCTTAACAGAGCTTACACTGTATATACAAAGACTTCATGATGACTCTTAAAAATAGACATGTCATCAAGAGTGAACCCTAATGTCTTAATGTAATAATTTGGGTGATTATAATGTGTCAATGTAGATTTATCACCTGTAACAAATGCACCATTCTGTGTGGGATGTTGATAACGGTGCAGGGGCTATACAGGAAACCTCAGAACCTTTTCCTCAATCTTATTATGAACCTAAAAGTTCTCTAAAGAAATAAAGTCCTTAACAATAAATAAATAAATAAATAAATAAATAAATAAATAAATAAATAAATAGCAGCCATCTGCTGAATCTATACTTTATTCTAAGGAGTGGGAGAGAGAAAGAGAGAGAGAGGGAGAACACATTTGGGTTGGATTGGGATATATCTTGGAGGATATACAATATGAGCCTAAGTTTTCAAGAAGCTTTTCCCAAACTGGGAGTTAGGGTTCACAGTAAGTAATACAATACTACCAGGAAGTAGTACAGTGGCCATATTTAATTACATATTTAATTATATGATTTAAGTAGCCAAACCAAACCACATAATATTGAGGAAAGAATACTGACTTGTGATATAAAATTTAAGGATGTAAATTCTACTCTCATTTCTGTGATAGCTCATTAGCTAACACTGAAGAGTTCACTTAAGTGCTTCACACCTCACCAGAAAGATCTGAAGCATTTCCACCTCTAACTTCTACGACTTTCAGGGTAATCAGACTAGGAAGAAAATAAATGTGTTCTCAGAGGACATTCTGAGAATAAAGGACTTGAAATGGGTCTTAAAATAAAAGTTGGTTCCAGGAAGAGTAAAAAAGAGCAAGGTAGATATGGAAACATGGGAAAGAGAACAGAAAACAAAAATCTAATACAGTAAATGGTGCGGCATGTCCATTTATTCGTGAGAATTCATCTGAGAAGAGAAGAAGGTCCATGTCAGAGGCAACAGCCTGATGAGATGAGATAATGGGGTGTTTTGAAAATTAGTGTGAATATTTTGACAAGCATCTTTAAAATGCAACAGGAGCCGAAACCGGTTTGGCTCAGTGGTAGAGGGTCAGGGTCTGTGGACTGAAAGGTCCCAGGTTCGATTCTGGTCAAGGGCATGTACCTGGGTTGCGGGCACATCCCTGGAAGGGGTTGTGCAAGAGGGGGTGTGCAAACGTCTCCCTCATCGACGTTTCTAGCTCTCTATCACTCTCTCCTACTCTCTAAAAAATCAATAAAATATATTAAAATAAATTAAAATACAACAGGAGATGCACAAGAACAGGATGACAGAGAAAGCACCAAGTGTTGAAGTAGTTGTGGGAATGAAATAGAACAAGGACTCCAAATTATACCTTAATAAACTGGAACTACAATATTATCAAAAGGTCAAATAGTATGTTTTGAATAAAAATAATTGTGTCAAATGAGGTTGAGATATACTGGTTCAAAGCTGCTCACAGGGCAATTAAAGAAAAAGAAATTTAAGCTGTTTGCTTATTCAGTAAAGAGTAGACTTTTATCGCCAGTTGCCCTTCTGTTTCCCATGTCCTGTGTCCACATGCAAAAGCAGTCACTGGGACAGCTACTGGCATGGCCAAAATCTATTTGTTATCTAACTAATAGTCTAATAAAATAATTATTTGCATTTTTAAATGTTTAAAATTAATATACATTTTTGTAAAAATAAAAACAACTTTAAAAAGTTAGTATTTAACATAGGCACCAATTAAAATGTTAACATATATGGTCTGACTCATGTGGCTCAGTGGCTGAGCATCAACCTATGAACCAGAAAGTCACATTTTTGATTCCCTGTCAGGGTACATGCCCAGATTGCAGGCTCCATCCCTGGTGTGGGGTGTGGCAGCCCATCAATGAGTCTCTTTCATCATGTTTCTATCTTTCTTTGACTCTTCCTTCCTCA
This sequence comes from Pipistrellus hanaki, assembly GCF_964339955.1. Taxonomy (NCBI): domain Eukaryota; kingdom Metazoa; phylum Chordata; class Mammalia; order Chiroptera; family Vespertilionidae; genus Pipistrellus; species Pipistrellus hanaki. The sequence continues at coordinate 116,905,405 of NC_140505.1, forward strand.
CTAAAACCAATAAAATATATTTAAATAAAAATAAAATGTTGACATATATGAAGCTATTGGTAACCATATCATTATGGGTGAAATGTTTGATCTCTAACTAATAGTCTCATTTAAAAAATATTGTAATTGCCTATAGCTTCAAATATGAAAGTATCACTTTGTGTTTATCAGGGAAAGGGAGAGAGAAAGGGTTCTTGCTATTGTGTCACAGAAATTGATAGAGTTTGGCCCACTCAGAGGCAGAGATAGTTCAGTGAAGCATGCCATGTTCAGGTACAGTTTGTAGAACAAAAACAAACAATAAAGGAAACCAAATTAATCTTACCCAGAGAAGCAAAGGGAAATTTAAGAAGTTAGGTTTTTCTCTATGAAAAATTGCTAAGCCAAAAGTGGTTCGTCGTAGTTGGGTTCCATAGACAGGAAGCAACAATGCATTTAAATTGCCCCAGTATTCAGTTAAACATAGGAAGTGTTCATTTATTCTTCGGACTATTTCTGAATGCAGGAAAGAAATACAAAATATGGGAAAGTTCTGCAATGAGTTTTCATAGCCATATTTAGAAATGGCAAAGTTAGTCATCTCTTAAAATATGTACCTATCAGATGGATAACAATGCGATAATAGTACTTAGAGATTTGAATAAGAAATGGACTATAAGAAGCCTGTCTAAGGAAGAGTGACAAATTACAAAGAATTAGAAATGCATATCAAACACATTATTATACTCAAAATAATTCTCTGTAAAAATTATGAAAAATAATTTGTGTTATAAAAATTATTTAAAAATCTAAGTAATGCAGAAAGGAATAACAGTTTAATTCAATTCAATAAAATTCCAATTAAACTGTAAACAAAGCACACAGATTACACTATTCAGAAAAAGGCATTTTTATCACTAGGTGAACATTATTATAAATATATTTTTATTTACAGGACACTTAAAATTTTTTCAGTTACATCGAAGTATAATCAACACACAATAAACTTCACATACTTAAAATATGTAATATGATGAGTGTGCTACATCCTTGAAACTGTTACCACAATCAAGACAATGAGATACAAAGAAACTTTGGGAGATAAGAGATATGCTCATTATTTTGATTGTGTATGTAATAAACACAAATGTTCAATATAAACATTAACTCACTTAGTCATTCTAAAAGCTCTATAAGATTGGTATATTTTTATGCACATTCAAAAAATATGAAGACTAAGGCAAAAATGGGTTAATAAAATTCCCAAGATCTTACAAGCAAGTCTCCATAATTATCCTAGACCTTGACTCATATTTGAGTTTCTCCCCAATATCTTCTCAGTGTGAATTTGAATTTAAACTTAGGATTCTGGAATATAAATTATCCATTCAAATATAATGTCTCCGTGTATATACCAACAGAGTGGTAGATGGAGAAATAGAATTTCCTGTTAAAAAATTAAACCACATTAAAATTATATTTTAAATTAAAAGTATTCAATTTTATTTTACTTGGATTTAATAACATATAAACAGATGTGAAATAGTGGAAGTGAAATAAAATGAAATGAACTTAAAGTGAAGTTTTCTTTACCACTATAGATAATTTGCACAAGGTCCCTTACGTTTAAAAAATAAATTTTTATAAATAGTAATTGGATAAAGAGAAACTCTGTCTGTAATTTGGTTTATTTTATGTCCCTTGGGGCTCAGTAGTAAGATATTATTTAACTTTAATGGGGGGGAAAAAACAACTATGTATGATATTGGTTGGGCATACTGTCATTGTCTGGGAGTCTCTCTTTTTCTAAAAGTGAGTTTAACTACGAGATAGTATGAGGAAAAAGAGAGAGAGAAAGAGAGAGGTGAACACATAAGAAGACATTTTTAAGTTAAGTCATTGGTTGGCTCCAGGGACAATTCCTCACCCCCGGGAACATCAGCAATGTCTTAGAGACATCCAGGTTACCCTAAGTTGGGAGAGGGATGAGAGCTAGTGGACAGAGGGCCAGGATGCTATAAACATCCTACAGTGCAAGGGAAAGCCCCTTTCCAACAACAGGGAATCGTTTGCCTCTAAACCCAATGGCACCTCAGCTGAGTAGGTTCTGAGTAGAAGTCATGAGTGATCAAAGCCATGGCAGAACAAGAAAGACCAGGGACACGAAGCTGCTGGAAACCAGAACAGAAAAACCGTAACAGAAAGTAGCTTAGTGATTGCCCACAGTGGCAGAGATCTTGTAGACACAATAGAAACCTACTTTTGAGAAGTCAGGGGTTTTCAGAGAAGAAACAAGTCTCCAGAATTGTCCTGAACCTTGACTCTCCCAGACCTCCTGAGGCATGGTTTTCCCTTTACTTACAGACGAACCTGAGAAATAAACTTTCGCATCTGCCACTCACTAAGCTTGCCTTTTACTTTTCTTTGAAAACTACAAGAACCTAAAACAATTTTAAATATATTTATGAGTACTGAACATATACATAACTTTATTTATTTATTTATTTATTATTTCCCATTAGTAGTATTTTTATTAAAAATGTTTAATGTTGACATTATTGCACTTTCCCTTCCCCCCACATTTACCCACCTCCACACACATAAATTTTGATAAAAGATTTCACCCAAATCATTCATTCATTTTACCAAAATGCATGCAAGATATTTTTGCATATATTATTGGTTTCTGATGCATGATAAAATTATACTTATAGTACTGGAACTATCTGATCCTTATATAAGATTTTGAATAACTACTAAGCTAAAATAATTAAGAATTTAAGGATTAAGACAAAAATTTTATCATTTATTTTACAATTAACTTACTATGTTTTTCTAAATCTGTAAACTTATTTTAAATTTGACTCATCGTATAAATTGGATAAAAACCTCCAAAATTGAAAATAAGTGACCTATTTTTTAATATCTTTTCATTTACTTACTGGAAGCTTGAGAAATGAAAGGCCAAGGAAGAACCAGTTCTGACAAGCCATCTTTTTAGACTGACAGCAGAGAAGAACTTGAGCCACAAAAGTGCAATTCTTACTGATGTTGGAACTCAAATACCATTTCCATATGACAGATCAAGGTGAGAAAGCAGTTGTCTCTAAATTCAAAATTTCCACAATAAAGTGTTTTATAAAAAGTTAATTGCTTCGAATACTGTGACAAATAAATAAGCCACTGCCTCTGATTACTGCACTACAGATAGAAAGTAAGCATCATTGCAACTGAGAGATTTGGAAAACATTCAAGTTAATTGTCATAGCCAAGCCAGTCCATGAGCTGAAACGGACTTCTAGTTTTAGAAAATATGTAAAAATGTAATACTATTTGTCAGCAAGGCCATAGATTAAGCGAAACAAACAAACAAACAAACAAAACTAACAGAAATGTTGGAGATGGGATGTTGAGGAGAGGCCTCGGAGATTTTAGGTCTATTTGTGAGTTAAAAAATAAAGTTTTTAGGGAAGACTTTTAACTTCTTTATTACTGTAGCCCTTTAGGATCCTTTTTTTTTATTATTGTCTATAGAACCACAGAGAGAATTAAATAGATTTCTCCATGATTTTTAACTGAAGAAAATTGTAGCTTGTTCAAATTCTTTGGCAAGTTGAAAAAAGAAAAATAATTTTAGCTATTAAGTTTTTAGCCTGTTACTCCAATCTGTTATAGCTCACTGATTTTTTTTTAAGAACTCAATTTCTTTTCAGTGAAAGAAATTGTTCAGTGTGTTCAAAGCAATTGGCTGTCAATTATGTTATTTAAAATCCTTCAGAAAGTATTTTCCTGAGCAACTTAACAACTTAGGAGAAAAGCCTAATTTCAAACTCTAGATTAAATTGTTAAAGTTCTAAAAGATTTCAATCAGATAGTAAAAGTAGTCTAACTCTTCTTTATGTCCAATAAAGACATTTTAAGAAAAGTAGAACTAATTAACAGATCTCCCTACATTCTGTAGAATAAACTAACTCGAGACATGTCAAATCATGGCCAAGCTCAGCGGCCTGGGACATTTTGTATTTCTGTGTTTAAAAACATAATATTGTAAGTATATGTGCTATGTAAACGTGATTCAGACTAACCAGAGGGAAATAAAGAAAATTACTCTGAATATTGCAAATAGGGGGAAATGATTTAATTTTCCTTTATATCTAGTATTTATTTCTCATTTGTAGTCCACTAAATAATTGATTTAATCATTCAAGTGTTTTTAAGCCTCTGATACATGATCTATCAGCTCTAATATTTTATATTCTATTAATGATGAGGAAAACCAATATTCAATACCCCCGAAAAATCAATAATCAATATGCTGAAATACCACTACTTACAAAGTGCAATAATAACTTTGAATATGGAATTATTAATTCTTTCTAGTTGAAGACATAATATATTAGGAAAGATGAATTTGGTTTTGGTCCAATTAGAAAAAATGAGTAATTCAGACATATAAGGGGGAGAAACACATTCAACACATTGAAAATAGCTTTAATTCATGAGCTCGTTCCCAAATACTTTGAGCCTTACCAATAAGGGACAAACTTTTCTGGGTGTGAGAATATCACAGTAAAAACAAAGTCCCTGTCCTCAAGAAGCTTGACTTCTAGAGAGAGAAAACTAAGGGTGACCAAATAAACAAAATGGTAATGTGCTAGTTGGTGAGAAGAGCCACAAGGTGCCAATAAGTAAAATAAAGAGTGAAGGGATAGAGTGTCACATGGCGGAGTGCTGTCTCAGACAGTGTGGCTCATGACTCTAGTCCCAGTCAGGCCACCGGTGTGGGCTGCAGGCTTGACTCAAAGTGGGGGGAATGCAGGAGGCAGCCGATCAATGATTATCTCTCATCATTGATGTTTCTATCTCTATCTCTCCCTTCATCTCTGAAATAATAATAAACAAGCAACCATTTTGTGTTATTCTCAGAAATGAGTTATGATCAAGTCCATTTGCCTGATTTTGCTCAATATATTACTGTATCACAGTATTCAAGGTGAAATTGTGTCACTGGGTTGTTAAAAATTCAAATCATTTTTCCTGAAAGTTTCTCTTATGTCAAGGTGCCTGCCATTTTCTGTGTAGTACTTATCTTGCTACTCGTTTGCTATTCCTTTTTTAAAATTTAAAAAAAAAATCATTAAATTGATGGCTTTAGAAAACAGCGAGCAGGCAAAAATGACAGTGAATAATCCTGCTAGCCTGCCCCTACCCCCACCGCCACAGCCAGTTGCCTCCCTCTGCAGGGCGATTGGGGCCTCCCCTGCAGACAACCACCTTGGCTGGCCTGGGGCCTGTGGGCTGGGGCAGCTCCTGCCTTGAGCAGCTGCCTGGACCAGCCATTCCACCGTTCAGTAGATTTGTATATTGGCCTTTTCTTTCGTTAATGTGGTGAACTACATTGATTTGTGAAGGTTGAACCACACCTGAGTCCCTGGAATGAATCCCACTTGATCTTGATGTATTATTTTTTTAACGTACTTTTGTATTTGATTAGCTATTATTTTGGTTAGGACTTTTGTGACTGTATTCATCAGAGACATTGGTCTGTAGTTTTCTTTTCTGTGTGTTTTATCTTCGCCAGGTTTTGGTATCAGGGTTATTTTGGCCTCATAGAATGTGTTAGGAAGTATTGCCTCTTCTTCAATTTTTTGGACACGTTTGCAAAGAATAGGCTTTAATTCTTCCTTGAACATTTGGTAAAATTCACTGGTGAAGCCATCTAGTGCTGAACTTTTTTTTGGAGGGGGGGGAAGGGGGAGGTTTTTGATGGTTTTTTCAATTTCCTCACTGCTGATTGGCTGGAAACCAATTACTGTTTCACTAATAGAGAGATGTGGGCAGGAAGCCAAGAAGGCTGTCAATAAAATTAATTGCTCTAACCACTCACCCTTTAGTTGAGACATTGTTAGCTGAAGCAGCCTCCACTTCTGTTTGTCCTATGTAAATTTCTATTATTTCCTGTCTAAGCTCTGGGTGTTTTCTCCATAGCCTCAATAAAAGGGATGGCAGGGCCAGAGGAGTGGGTAGTTCTCCCACTAGAGTTGGACTACGGCCTGGCCCCCCATATTGCCAAATTAAATTTCTTATAGTCTCTTTTCATTTGTGTGCGGTCCTTCTCCAGAACCCAAACCCTGTACTGGGTCCCTGAACCACGTGGGATGTGAAAGGGATCCCACACTGATTGGTCTACTTAAATTTTCCAGTTCCTCATGATTTGGTCTAGGAAGGTTATATGTTTCTAGGAACATATCCATTTCTTCTAAGTTACTGAATTTCTAGCATAAAGGCTTTCATAATATTCTAGTATGATCCTTTGTATATCTGTGATGGCTTTGGTGATTTCTCCTCTCTCATTTCTGATTTTGTTTATATGGGTCTTTTCCCCTTTTCCCTTAGTGAGTTTAGCTAGGGGTTTGTCCATTTTATTAATCTTTTCAAAGAACCACTTTGTTTTATTAATTTTTTTCTACAGTCTTTTTTTCTCTATGTCATTTAATTCTGCTCTGATTTTTAATATTTCCTTTCTTCTGCTAACTTTGGGTTGCTTTTGTTCTTCTTTCTCTAGTCTTTTTAGGTGTGATGTTAGGTTGTTTACTTGGAATTTCTCTTATTTCTTGAAATAGGCCTGTGGTGATATAAACTTCCTCTTATTGCAGCTTTTGCTATAACCAGATTTTTTGATATGTTGTGTTATCATTCTCATTTGTTTCTAAATATCTTTTGATTTTGTTTTTTATTTCTCCTTTAACCCAGACATTTTTTAGTAGTATGTTGTTTAATTTCCACATATTTGTAGAGTGACTTTTTTTTTTTACCTCCTTTTTGCAGTTTCTAATTTCATGGCATCGTGGTCCGAAAATATACTTGGAATAATTTTAATCTTTTTGAATTTGTTGATGCTTGTTCTGTGACCCAAAGTATGGTCTATCTTTGAGATTGGTCCATGTGCATTGGAGAAGAATGTAGGGTCTGATGTTCTTGAATGAAATGGTCTGTAAATGTTGATTATATCCATTTGGTCTAGTGTTTCAGTTAAGGCTGATATTTCTTTATTGATTTTTTGTTTGGTTGATCTGTCTGGAGCTGTCAATGGAGTTTAAGATCTCCAACTATAATTGTGTTTTGATCTTTTTCTCGCTTTAGTTCTGTGAGTAGCTGTTTAATATATATTGGTGCTCCCTGGTTGGGCACATACTTTAAGAAGTGTTGTTTTCTGGATGTAGTGTTCCCTTTATCATTATAAACTGTTCTTCTTTCTCACTTGTTATCTTGAGATTTATTTTATTAGATCTAAGTATGGCTACACCTGCTTTTTTTGTGGATGTCATTTGCTTGGAGAATCATTTTCCACCCTTTTACTTGAATCTGTCTTTGTCTCTGCTATTTAGCTGTGTCTCTTGTAGGAAACATATGGTTGGGTTTTGTTTTTTGATCCAGCTTGCTATTATGTCCTTCTTTACTGGTGAATTTAGACCATTTATATTTAAGGTAATTATTCATGTATGAGGATTTCCTATAGCATTTTATCTTTTGTTTTCTGATAACTCTGTGCCTACATTGGTTCTTTTCCTTTATGCTTCTATCTGTTGTTTTTGTATTGTTGTTTTTTGTATGGTGGTATTCTATACATCTTTCCTCTGTTTCCTCTTTTTTAAGCTATAGGTCTTGTTTGGGGAATTTCTATGTGTGGTTGCCATTAGTTTTATAAAAAATGAGGTTGCATATATACCATAGTTTTTACCCTTTTGAGTATATCTGATCTTCATCTTCCTTTGCCTGTCCATACCCGCCCCTCTTCCCCTCATATGTTTTTATTGTCACAAATTATCCCTGTTTATCCTACCAGTTTTGGGCAATTTTACTCATAATGTTATGACCTTACGTTCTTTGTTTCAGGTAGAATAACCCCCTTGAGTATTTCCTGCAATGGAAGTTTTCTAGTGATAAAATTCCTCATTCAATGTCTGGGAATGCTATTTCCTCTTCATATTTAAAAGATAATTTTGCTGGATATAATATGCCTGACTGGTAATTTCTCTCTTTCAGGCATTTGAATATTTGGTTCCACTCTCCTCTTTCTTGTAGAGTTTCTGCTGAGAAGTTGGGTGAAATTCTGATGGGTTTTCCTTTGTAGGTCACTTCCTCCTTTTCCCTGGATGCTTTGAGGATTTTTTCTGTGTCAATAATTTTTGACATTTTCATTACCAAGTGCCTTGGAGAGGGCCTCTTTGAGTTGAGGTAAGTAGGTGTTCTGTTTGGATTTGTGGATTCTCTTTCCATAGATTTGGGAAGTTCTCATCTACTATTTGTTTTAATAGACTCTCCATTTCATACTCTCTCTCTTCCTCCTCTGCTATGCCTATGATTCTGATGTGTGTTTTTTTTTGTTTGTTTGTTTCTTTGATTGATTGATTGATTGATTTTATGGAATCAGAGAGGTCTCATATGGCTATTTCATATTTCTTTATTCTCAGGTCTTTCTCTTCTTCCCTCTGCATCATTTCTTGATTGCTATCTTCAATATCAGTTCTTTCCTCTAACTGGTTGTTCTATTTTCTATGCTCATCAGTTCACTCTTAATTTCTTTAATGGTCTGTTTCATTTCCAGGATTTCTGCTATATTCTTTTTTTAACAATTGAATTTCTTTGGAGAAATACTCATTTTGTTCATTGATTTATTTTCTGAGTGAGCTGAATTGCCTGTAAGTATTTTTTCGCATCTATGCTCAGAGCTGCAATCTGGAAATCTCTGTTATTCAACTCGCATAATTCCATATTTTCCAGCCTGTTTTCTGAGGATTTTTCATTTTCTTTCTGGTCATCATTGTTGTTGTGGATGTTCAGGACGTTCATTATTCTCTGTTGTTTTCCCATTGATCTATGAGGAGGTCTTTCTTCTCTATTCCAGTAGATAGTGCTGAATTACAATTTATTTTTTCCTCTGTGGCCAAACAGTTTTGAGCCTCTGCAGCTTCTGTAGGGCTGTACTACCTCAACTGCTTGGGTGTGAGGTTTGTTTTCCCCTTAGAGTAATGGCAGTTCCTGACCTCCCAGAGTCTAGCCTAAGCACCCCTCCTGGGGTTCAGTTACAGAGGGAAACTGTGTTTCTAGTAAAACATCTCTTGGTCTAAAGACAATACACTCCTGAAAACAATTCAAAGGCAACGGGAGGCAAGAGATCTGCTTTCTTTGCCTGAAAGCGGGCAGCCAGGCCCAGCGTTGGGGAGGGACGCTGTGGGGAGGGTGTCTGCTGACTAGCTGCTTACACATGCAGCTCCGATCCCTTGACTGTTGCCCTCAGTTAGTACTGCGCTGCGGACAAGCTGTTGGGAGCTGTTCAGCTTCCCTCCCTTCTCTCATCTCCCTGCTTATTCCAAGGATGGGCTCCTTAGTTATTCCCGTGTGCGGGTCTCTCAGGTGTGCATCTGTGTTGAGCAGGGACTTCTTTGTTGAGTTATAGGTGGTTATTTCGTTGAAATGTTAGGGGAGAGGATAGACATGCCCTTTCTGATGTCACTCCATAGACTGTCTTTAGCCCATTGTACGTTTTTGCCTCCTCTGTCAAATATTAATTGACTATAAAGATGTAGGTTTATTTCTGGGCTCTCTATTCTCTTCCATTAATTTATATGTCTGTTTTTATGCCAGTACCACGCTGTTTTAATCACTATGACCTTATAGTATAGCTTAATATCAGGTGGCATGATTCCTCCAACTTTGTTATTCTTTCTCAAGATTGCTGTTGCTACTTGGGACCTTTTGTGGTTCCATATACATTTTTGGGATATTTGTTCTAGTTCTGTGAAATACACTATTGGAATCTTGATAGAATTTGCCTTGAATTTGTAGATAGACTTTTAATGATGTTAATTATCCCTATCCATGAACTTGGTATATGTTTTCACTTATTTGTATCTACTTCGGTTTCATTTTTCAGTTAACTTTCTAACAACTGATCTTTACATATTTGGTTAAATTTATTCCTAATTACTTTATTCTTTTTGAAGCAATTGTGAATGGGATTTTTTTTATTCAGTTTTCCTTCCTGATAGCTCATTATTGGTATCTAAAAAGCACTGATTTCTGGAGATTCATTTTGTTACTGAATTTATTTATCAGTTGGGATATTTAGACTTTTCTATATAGAGTATCATGGCATCTGCAAAACAGTTTTAATTCTTTCCAATTTGGGTGCCTTGAATTTATTTATTTATTTATTTATTTTTCTTTCTTTCTTTCTTTCTTTTTTTTTTTTTTTTTTTTTTTTTTTTTGCTGACTGCTCTGGCTAGGCCTTCTAGTACTGTGTTGCATAAGAGTGGTGAAAGGTGACATCCCTGTCTTGCTCATGGTTTTAAGGGAAATGTTTGTTGTTTTTATCCATTGACTATGATGTTGGGTTTACACTATGCCTTATAGTAGGTGGCATGACCTTTATTACATTGTGGTATGTCCCCTCAATTCTCACTTTGCTTAGAGTTTTTATCATAAATGGATGATAAATTTTATCATATGCTTTTTTCTGCACCTATTGATATGATCATTTGGTTTTTATCCTTCATTTTATTTTTGTGGTGTATCACATTTATTGTTTTGTGGATATTGTACCCATTTGCATTCCCAGAATAAGTTTTTGCACAGTAAAAAAAAAAAAATCCATCAACAAAATGAAAAGACAACCCACTGAATGGAAGAACATATTTTCTAATACATCTGAAAAGTGGTCAATATCCAAAATTTATAAAGAACTTATACTAGTAAAATTCAACACTACAAAAACAAATAATTTAATTGAAAAATGGGCAAAGAGTCTAAATAGACACTTATTCAAAGAGGACATAAAGATGGCCAATAGACATATGAAAAGATGCTCAATGTCACTAATTGTCAGATAAATGAAAAATTAAAACCACAGTAAGATATCACTTCACACCTGTCAGAATGGCTATTCTAGGTAAATCTACAACTCTACCTCTTGTTGGTGAGGATGTGGGCAAAGGGAATCCCTGTGCACTGTTAGTAGTCTGCAGAAGGTGAGGGCATGATTGGGGGGGGGGGGGTAAGGGAGCAAAGGGGAGATAAGGACACATATGTAATACCTTAATCAATAAAGAAAAAATTATATATATATATATATATATATATATATATATATATATATATTTTTTTTTTTTTTAAACAGAGACAGAGTCATAGATAGAGAACAGATCAACAGCTCTGATGGGGAGTTTGGGGGGTAAGGGAAGTGGAGAACTCATGGACATAGGTTAACAGTGTGGTGACTCTGGGGTGGGTAAGAGGGGTGGATAGAGTTGGAAGAGGGTCTATGAGGGATAAGTGATGATGCAAAAAATAATAAATTAAAATAAAAGAATAAACAAAGTGATCTCATGAAAAAATAAAGATAAAATCTATGAAAGCCTAAAATCTTATAATTAGTTAGAGCCTGAACTTTTTCTTTATTTAAAACCTCTTATGTTCTATAATAAAATGTGCCCTGAGTACTGGTAATGTCAAAGTATCAGTTCAAGTAAGAATTTAAAGTCATAAGAAGTTGTGATTGGAAGATTAAAGAAATAAAACTAGTATTCCCCAAGCTAGCTCAAAGACTGTGATTAATATGCCGTGAAGGCAACTTTATCATGTGCCAATAGCAAAAGATTCAGTCTAGATTTGCATCTCATTTCCATCATATTTTAACTGTGATTTTGAATAAATAACATTATAGCTTTTTTAATATTGTGTTGAATTACTAGTGTATTTTATAGACTTCGTTTTATTTTTTAAACATATGGAAGTTTAGAAAAATATATGTAATAATTGAGAGCATCTTCCTCCTAATTTCTTTTACTTAAAAAATGTCCAACATTGTCCCCTATGTCCAGCTGGTGCAGCCCAGTGGTTGAGAGTTGACTCAGGAACCAAGAGGTCACCAGTTCAATTCCTGGTCAGGGCACATGCCTGAGTTGTGGGCTCAATCCCCACTAGGAGGCATGTAGGAGGCAACTGATCAATGTTTCCCTCTCATTCCTCACCCTTCCTTTCTTTCTAAAACTCAATGAAAACCTACTTTTAAAAAAAAGTTCAACCTATAATAAAACTGAAAGAACTCCCATGTGCCTTTAAACCATATGCATCAGTTAATAACAGTTTGTTTTAGAGATAGATATAAATGTAGGTAAGATAAAAGCATAGTTGTAGATATGAAATCAGAGATTTAGCTATAGAAATAGACACAGATAGAGATATAGATTTGTCTTTCCCCCCCAGAAAAGTCTAAGAACAAGTTGCAGACAAAATAGGATTTAATCCGGTTAACCATCAGAATACTTAGCCATTATCTCCTAACAATAAGGATATAACCACCCAAGAAATGTAACATGATGCAATAATAATTATCCTACATAAATTTCCTCAAGAAGCTCAATAATATACTTTATAACTTTTTTTCTCCTCTGATCAAAGATCAACTACAAAAATAAATATTACATCTAATTGTCTTCTCTCCTTAGCTCATTGCATCTAAAATAGCTCTTATTTTGTATTTTATAACATTCACATTTTTCTAGAGTCTAGGCCAGTTGTATTATAAAATACCTTACAGATTTGACTAATCATTTTTCAATATTAGATTCAGGTTGAATATTTATGTCAACAATTCTAGCTCAAGATTATTCTGTGTTCTTCCTATTGCATCATCTCAGAAGACATATAATTTAGGTGTGTTCCATCACTGATGATGCTAGGTTTAATCACTTAGTAATGGTGATGTCTAGTAGAGTTTTCTATTGTCAAGGTATTTTTTTCTCTTTTCAATTTATATGTAACATGAGGTGATACTTTCTGACCACATGAATATCATGTTCCCAAGCAACCCTAAAACAGAATTTCAATATGCATTAATGATCCTTGCCTGAATCAATTAGAAAACTGGTAGTTTTAAAAATGGTGATTTTCTATTCTGGCCAGTGGCTCAGTCAGTTGGAACATTGCCCCATAAACCAAAATTTTGCAGGTTCAATTCCTAATCAGGGCATATACAGTACCTAGATTTCCAGTTTGATCCTCAGGTGAGTACGGGAGACAACCAATTGATATTTCTCTCTCATGTTTCTCTCCCTCTCCTTTCTTCTCTAAAATAAAAAAAAAATAAAAAAACATATCCTTAGGTGAAGATTTTTTTTAAATGGTGATTTTATAATTCTATCATTCTGTCCATACAGAAAATGTTTTTTTATGATATCTCAAGAATTAATAAGTGAATTAATGAATTCCAGAAAGCCTTTCAAAGGCTGAAATTTTTATATTCTTAACAAATTATATATAATTACTCATTTTCTATTTTTAAAGTTATATAAGCTATAATTTACATAATTAATGAGTTCTTAGATGACTTTGTGAGATGATTTATTAAATTGATATTGATTTGAATTGTTCAGTTGCCTGACTGACTTACTGGTTTTGTCAGTTATTTTGGCACCCAGTACACACAGCCTTATACACAAATTATAAATATTTGTGAACTTTCAAAGTATTATTGCATGACTTCAGAAGTTAAATCCCTTAGGCTGCAGAAAAAATGTGCATTTTCAAATTTTCTTTAAAAATGGGTACATTTTCTCCCACAAGGTGGTGCTATGTTCACACCAGCAAGCCTAAAAATAGTCATGTGGGATCTACTATAACATGCACTCTGCAGGACTGAGGGAGAAATAGTTATTTGAACTAAAATCATATAAATGTCTTTAAAACTGCTCTTAACGTCTGCCTTACCCAAATAATCTGGGTAAGGCAGACTAAAATAGACTATTATAATATGTCTATTTTCTAATGCTTTATTTAGGTTCATGCATCCAACTAATTTCTGTGCTCCACATAATGTATAAGTCATCTCAAATACACATATAAACTAAACCCTCAAATTTCATAATTGCCTTCACCTAATCTAGTTTTACCAAGTTGTATCTCACATACTACTCATTCCAAAACCTTGGAATCCTACTCACTTCTCTGGCTCTCTCTTCCTTTTTCTTTCTCTACCTCTATCACTACCTCTCTCTCTACCTCTATCTCATTCTCTATCTCTATTTCTATCTCTATCTCTTTCTCTATCTCTATCTCTATCTCTATCTCATCTATCTCTCATCTATCTATCTATCTATCTATCTATCTATCTATCTATCTATCATCTATCTATCTCTCCCTCCCCCTTTCCCACTACTTCCTCTTTCTCTCCCTCCCTCCTCAGTCTTTTCTGTTAACTCTGCTTTCAAAATATTTCTATAATCTAGTCACTTCTCTCTCCCAATAGCTGTGTGACCCTGGTATAAACCACTATCATCTCCTAATTGATCTCTTGCATCTCTACAGTTTATTCTGCTATTAACCTAACAGCTAGCAATACTATTAATCACCACTCAGATCACTTCACTGTCCTGCTCAAAACCTGTAAACTCTCCCTATTCACTCAGAGTAGAAGTCAAAGTCCTGGTTTCCTGTCAGATCACAACCTCACCTCCTATGGTTCTCCCTTTCTCTTCCTCAGCTCCAGCCACACTGGCCTCCTTGCTTTTCTGCAAACATAGGAGTCACACAGCAGTCAGAGACCTGCTCTACCGTTCTCTTTACTTAAAATGCGGTTTGACAAATTACTAATTGGCTACTGTCAAGGAATTTTCAAGTTTTTGCTTAAATGGTACCTTTTCAACGAGAACTAATGTGCATCATATACATTTGAGTATTTCCATGTGATTTATTTCCTAGCACACATATAATTTATTAATTTATAAAGTTAATAGTTGTTTCCCCTATTCCATGAGGGCAGAGGTCTTGTTTGTGTAATTGATTTAAATCAATAGTCTAGAATAGTAGCACTAGTAGATGCTCAGTAAATACTTGAGTGAATTATACTATAGACATTAGCAATTAGTAGTCAATCAAAACAAATTTGATTTGCATTTTCCATACAGAAATATGAAAACAAACCAAAAATTTGGATATATTGTATAACTAGTGTTAATCTAGATTCAAAAGGTATTTGCTAACAACTCAGAGTTTAAAACATCTTATCATATAAGGCTAATATGCAAAGTGTCCCCTCAGGAGTTTGATCACTTGCTGTGATGTGCGTTGACCACCAGGGGGTGGCACGGAATGAAGTGAGGTCTGGCCAGCAGTTGTCAGATGGGGAAGGGAGGCCCCAACTGGCCGCCGGAAGGCCCCGATGGGCCCTGATCGTTGGCTAGGCCTAGGAAGCCTACCAATGCATGAATTTTGTGCACCAGGCTTCTAGTATTTTCAATAAATGGCCAAACAATAAACAAAACAGGCATCTGTGAAGTTTTCCAAAGCTCACTTGACATTACATGTTACATAATTTGATACATAGCTTCCTTCTGTAGAAAAGAAATTAGGATGATACAGTGAGTCAAAGTAGGTTTCTGGAATGTCATAAATATATTTGCTGCATAAAAACTTACACACTTTTATATTTGATTTTAGCATTTGGTTTTAAGTATGAACATTTTAATATGAATATTATGTCTAGTCTGCATATGTGTAATTGTGGTGGATTTAAATGTGGCCAAAAGAGGCAGTTTCTGATTCAGTAAGACATCCCTGTGAGAAGTTGATCCAGGACATGTAGGTTTCTAACATTTACACCAGAAATTCCAAACCAAAACAACTTTTGGTCACACTCATTTCTGTCATAGTCTTTTAGATATGATTTGAAGTTAAACAATATGTTCCACCAGTTTGACTTTTTTCTTAGTTTTACTAACTACTTTGGATAAACACACTTGTTATTAGTAAGTTATTTGACTCAATTGAAAAATAAATAGTTACAGTAAGCTCCAAAATTAGTTACCATGTCAAAGCTGATTATGTAGACCCAGTGCAAGGCTCTTCATGAAATCTATGTTTCCATTGCTATGAATAGCCACATAGGTTCCATTGCCTGGACCTTTGTTTGCATGGCCACAGTCTCCACTAGGATCATTGTTACACCCTACTTCAAATAATTTCAAAAGCATATTGAATGATTTTATCTAGTACTGTTAACTCATATTTTTTGTATACATTTGTCATTTATGTTTTAACCTGTTAAAGTATAAAATCCTTTTAAAAAAACACAGTAAAATCTGTCTTATTTCTACTTTCAGGTGACCTGTGCTACTAGCTTATATACTTTTAAGCTTTCAAATTTATTGTTTAAAAGAAAGAAAAAGAAAAAGGAAGGATGAAAGGATGAAAGGATGGAAGGAAGATCTTAATTAACCAATGTAACTGCCAGATGATGTTGTGGCTCAGCTAATAAAGTTAATTCCAGGCACTTTATCCTTTAAATGATAGTCTCTTGTCAAATCCTGTTGATTTATAGAAATGAGCTGCCTACTTACCTATCAATTATCACATATCAAATTCCTTATTCAAGCACCTGAAATAAACATTGCCTAGTGTAAACATTTAACTTAATGGTAAATTTGTTTAGGTCTTACCACATCTACTATACCTCTCTTTCCTTTGCATAAAAAAAAAAAAAAAAGACTTTCAAGACCCCTGCATTTATTCAGGGCACTGACACTTTTTTTTTTTATAACTTTCAAAGTATATATTTTTATTGATTTTCAGAAAGAAAGGGAGAGAGAGAAAAAAATCGATAGACTGCCTCTTATATGCTCCCTTCCAGGGATCCAAGCTCTCAACCCCAGGCATGTGCCCTGACTGGGAATTGAACTGGTGAACTGGCAACCCTTCAGTGCATGGGACAATGCCCATCCAACTGAGCCACACTGGCCAGGGCCAGTCCACAGCCTTTAAGAGTGGCTCTGAGTTCTCCATGCCCTCTCTCATTCCCTGTGGGACTCTAGAAGCCATGCTTTGCGATGGTATATCCCAACACAGTGGAACTTCACCCAGCTGGGTCCCTCAGTAACCTGCAGAAGCAGTGATCCCCACTGATACCACTAGATGTGTTATCATTAGTACAGCATAGCCTCGCCTATACTCAAAAATTAAGCTAGTGTAGTAGATAATTATAAACATATATTTTTTCTAATAAACTCAAGGTAAAATTTGCTATTTTATCACTATTCACCCTACAGCTATTTCATATGTTATTTTGAAATTCTTAGTACAACAGTCTTGAAGCAGGCACCTTCATGTTAATTATTCAATGAACAAATAAGTGTACAGCACCTCTTATTTACCAAGTAATGTAAAAGATAAAATTGGGAAAACAGAAAGCATGGTCCCTTCTATAACCAAGTTTACAAATTATGGGGAAGACAACTGAGGAAAAAAGAAAAAAAAGAAAAAGAAAGTCAACTTAATCATGACAAATGTCCTTGAGGAAAAGAATTGAGGACAATAAAGGGATGCAACCTAATCTGGGAATTTAGGGAGGGCTGGGAAGGCAGGCCTGAGTAAGAGCTGATACTTCATGTTTGAGGCTGGGATCAAGAGCAATTATGGAGGACTTAACCTTTGCAAAGATAGCCATCTTCCTAAAGAAATATATCCAAAAGCACAACATTGTCCGGATCAGATGGACATAGATAAATTTGTAAGCAACGTTTTAATTGCTTACAACTTGATCCAGGGGGTGAGTACTGAAACTTAGCATTTTAGGGTAGGGGAAGCTTATTTTCTTGCTTGTAAATAGAAGTCTAAAATTGGAAACAAGCATGAGCCCAGAACATTAATTCTCTTCCACCAACCGAAAGTCAAGAAACTGCACATTTGGCAGCAAAATTCTAAACAGCCTACAAGTGCCAATGTCAGAAGAACAATCTTTACACTATGTAGAAAATTGCTAGTTAATCCTTCTCCAAAAATTTAATTTTGTAAAGTGAAAGCAAGTTCTGTGTTTTAGCTATAGTGGAGTATATAGTTCTTTCAGATTGTTGAAAAATGTAAGAGAGATTTCAAACAAGTTATTTTAAACAGATTTAAACCACAATCTTTTTAATATACTACTTAATTGCCAACATTTATAAAGTGATTTAGGCTTTCCAAAGCATTTCATATGCATTATCTCATTTGATTCTAATAGATGAAATATATATATAATTATGTATAAATATTTAAAATCTATGACAACTCCTCAAACCCTCAAAATTAAATGTGAATTGAAAATAAACCCAGTCAGTCTGGGGCCAGAGTAAGTAAAATGAAAATCAGATTTTTAGATAGTATTAAATGGCAAGAGAGAATGTATAAAGCATAGAAAAATAAGAACTGGAAAAGCCTTTATAGAATATCTAGTCAAACTCCTCAATTATAATAATGAAAATAACTTCATATAGTGTATAAGCCATTATTTTTAATATCTGTGAGACTTTTAGATTAAGTGGTACATCGATATGAGATAATTATATTTCAGGGCCTGCATCCTACAAGCAAATCTTTCTTTCTTTTGTCCATAAACTTTCATCTACTAGAAATAGCATTGAAACCTAAAAGCTCTTAATTAAAAACAGGAAAATACAAAATACACTGGTATTTAAAATTTGGGAAAATATGTTACCCTACCAGCAAGTCTTGCTGGGATTTCACTGCAGTCGTTTTTCTTAAACTAATCACTCTGTTTTCACCCTTGATCCCTTCCTTCTATTTTCAGCCTAGCTCTTGGAGTGATCCTGCCCAAGCATCACTCAGGTTACTCAAGTTCACGCTAGGCGTGTTGCCTCCCCATAGCCCTGACATCCTGCTCACTCCTCTCTAAACGCTGGGACCTCATTACCATTCTCATACAACGCCTTTAGGACAGGACTTCCACATATGCCATGAGGCCCAGTGCAAATTAAAAACTCAAGGCTCTTTGTTAACATTTTATTCAGAATTTCAAAATGCTGTGAGTCTTGTGCTATAGCACAGATTGCACTCTCATGAAGACACCCCTGCTTAAAGGACTTGAACTTACTGTGTCTCTTCCAGGATACTCTTCCTCCACATGCTGCACGCCACCTATTCCCTGCACCCTTTATCTCTCCCCCGTTCTCTAAATCTTCAGTCCTTCCTTTAAAGGTTATATTCCCAAGCCCTGTCATATTTCTGCTCACCTTATTTCAACTTTAAGACTCACATTCTTTACATTATTTTTGTCCCTAGTTCATATTGCTATTTAGCAAGGAGTATATTTTACCTGTCCAACCTGCTTAATTCTGCCTTCCATCTTTAGAATGCAAGTCTTAAGAGAAAGTCTGTGTGTGTTTTTCATTGTTATTCCCTTGCACTCAGAACAATGACAGACACTCAGTAACAGTGCTGAATGAATAAGTGAACGGTTGAGAATGTGCTTGCCTTTCAGCAATAAAATGCAGAAGAATTTGAATCCAAGTCCTTTTCACTCAGAAGATGCCCACCCAGGAACTACACAGGAGGAACCCGCGGCTCCTCCCCCTCCGCCACCCCCATCACTGGCCTGGGAGAGTGAGATCTGAAACCTGGGGACCTTTACCTTCTACTCCTTCACATAAGTGGTAAATAAAATAATGGTTTTCCTTTATTCATTTTTGTTAAGGCTTTTCTTCTCTCTAAACATGTCCCCATTTAGAAGATTTTAAAAACTGCCCTTTATACCGTCTTTAGAATTAGGAATTTCAGTTCAATCAGACTATTACAACTGTAATACATGGTTTCAAACCGAAGTTCATTGTCTCTGATTCCTTTTCATATTATACATGACAGTGAATAAACATAGTTGTATAGCTTCTCCTTCCCAGTACCTCCTTAAATAACTCAAATTGTCTGGGCACAGCTAGCTGTATTTTGTACTAAACAGAATTTTGTCTCCCTGTAACTTGTATCCTAACACCAGATAACACCTCTGGACCATCCATTAGGTGGCGCTGCAAATCTCTGGGCAGAGTTGTCTTCCTAGAGTCTGATTAAACTTGTTTTATTTTCCAGTTTGATATGAGTTGTGATCATCCCCTGAGAGTTAGCTTATTGAAGGTTTGTGGAGAGGGGTAAATGTGTTCCACAATGCTCTAGGGGATAAGTAGTAGATAAAGTATACTAAGATTATCGAGGATGGTCTGTCAATGTTAAGTGCCAATATGAGGTGCTTTTGATGACCTCTCATCTCTTTTCAACCATCTTTTCTTTAGAAACTTCAAGCCACTTCTTCAAACTTATTTTATCTAACTTTCGGGAAATTATATATTTTTAAATTAGGTATTCACTTCTTACTAATATTTCTTGGGCTAAAGTAACTTATATGATATAATAATTTTCTTTTGAGAGTGTGCTAAATTATACTTCTCCAACTGAATTTTGTTAACACTAAATTTCAAAGATAGATTGTAATAAGGAATGTTTATGAGCTTGGATGCTCAGCAAATTTGTATTTCTAACTTAGCTCTGCCTTTAAACAACAAAAGTATCTTTTCTTGCTTATCTACAAGACTGGGAATATTTGTTTGTTCAAAAAATGTGTATTGAGTATTTTATTATGTTCTAGTCACTATTCTTGATATTAGAGATAAGAGTTGTAAACAAAATTGGCAAAAATAACTATTTGCTTATAATGAATTAATTTAGATTTGCCTTATCTAATCTATTAAAGATATTTGCTTCTCCTCCCCCCTCTCCCCCTCCTCCCCCCGCCCCCAGTAGCAGGAGAAAGCGGGTCAAGTGTAGTTAAAGTAATAAAAAACACATAGGCAGCCCTGGTCAGTATGGCTCAGTTGGTTGAGCATTGTACCATGCACGGAAAGGTCACCAATTTGATTCTGTCAGAGCACATGCCCAGGTTGAAAGCTCATCCCTTGTAGGGGTGCATACAAAAGACAACTGATCAATGTTTCTCTCTCACATTGACATTTCTCTCTATCTCTTTCTCTCTCTCTAAAAAAAAGTTTAATAAAACCATATTTTAAAATATTTAAAAAAAAAAACACAATGAAGCACATAACCAGTGATTTGTTAGAGGAAAATATCCAGAATAAAGCTTACATTCTTGTTGGTATAGGCAAACAGTAAGAATAAGCAATAAGTACTTCAGTTGATGGAGGGGAAGGTCAATGGGAAAAAAAAGGACACATATCTACTACTAGTTGTAATACTTTAAGCAATAAAATAAAAATTTAAAAAGAGAAAAAGTAAGCAATAAGTAAACAAGAAAATTTCATATAGTTGTAAGTGCTGAGAAGAAAATAAAGCAGATAGTAATGGAGAAGGAGATCAGTTGGGAAGATTGGATAGCTTTTGGAGATGCTATGAAGATTAAATATATTAATCTGGTATGAGAGATTTGTACTGAGCAGAATGTCTGGCAAACTTTCAAGAAATATTTTAATGACCAACAACTTCTTATATAAAAAATATATCTCTTTGGTCTCTATTTCTAATAAATTTTGCTCATAGATTAATTACATAATCACCCCAGTGACTTTGTTTTGAGTGAGTTATATATTTGGGGTGAATAATAACCAGAGAGAACAAAGGACTGAGAGCAAAATACTAAAAATTCATGTTGTCAATAATAGAACATTTCTCTCCTAAAATATTTAGATAAATATTTGTGTATATTCCATTTTCATATTTTATCTATCATTAGAATGAGAATTGATAGACAATAGAAAATATAAAAATCATTTTGATGTCAAAATGAACTCAGACCTTCAGTGTTAGAACTCAAATTTTATCAATCAAATAAGTTCAGGAAAAAATTGTCATTGTTTAATGGTTGAGTATAAATGTAAAAATCTTCAAATAAAATGCAACTGAAGAGTCCCAAATACTTACACATGCTCTAAGTTTCATAAAGTTGGTTTATTGGTTTCTTTAAATGTTTCCCTTCTCAGGTACACAATTTGTCTTACCAAAAGAGGGTTGTCAAGATAAAATTGAAAGGCAGAATTGAGAAGACACTTGCTCCAATAATAGAAAATTTTAATCCATAAAGTATTTTCAAATAAGAAAGAGTAGAATGTTGAAAAATATAACCAAGACCCATAAAAACACAACTAAATATATAGGTTACTTCCAAATCAAACTACAATATTTACTTGTCATAAAATCAAATGAAATATACTTTGCTGATATTTAACTCAAAAAATAAAAATTGAAGTTTAATCGCATGAAAATATTTTGGTCCATTTTCCATGTCCCTATATTTTCATCTAAAGAAAAAGTAGACTTTTCCATAATGTTATTTTTTCTTTTAATATCATGCCTATTAGCATATAGACATTCATATCACCATAATAATAATTAGCACTTATTAAGTTTCCACTAAGATTAATGCTAGTTCATAATATTATAGAGAAGAAAAAATCTTACTCTTTCAGAAAAAGAGCAAGAGAATATCTTCATAATCTTTAAGTTGGCAAAGTTTGCTAAATGGACATAGAAAATGTTATCCATAAAAGGGAAAAATGGATAAGTTGAAGTACATTAAAATGAAAATTTCTGTCCTCCATTAAGAAAATGATGAGGGATAAAGGCAAGACACCAAATGGGATAATATGCTCATAGATAAGCATAGGCATTCTAGAATAGTGCTGTACAGCAGAACATTCTGCAATGTCTATAACTGAGCTGTCCAATATGGGTAGCCACTAACTCTATGTCAATATTGAACACTTGATATATGACTTGTGTGAGGAAGAATCAAATTTTTAATTTTAATTGGTTAAAACGTAAATAGTGGCTACCATATTGGACAGAACATCACTAGTGGGTCTTAGAGACTTATTTATAGCTGCTTGGATGGTTGGAACTCAGACCTCCTCACTCCAAATTCACTCTTCTATGATACCATCATAAGTGTGTATAACAATCCAGTTTTGATGGTCACAGTAGAAGACTTTTTGCTTTTCATGAAAACTTTAATCAAATTTTATAACTTCTACTTTCTTAAAGAGGCATCATGAAATAGTGAGGAAAACATTAAATTGAAAATAAAATCTTGCAGTTTTTTTTTTTTTTTAAGGATTTGGTTAAGTTTTTGTTTGTTTTAATTTTTGTTCAAGCTAGTATGAACCCCTTTGAAAATAAGCTTTGTAAACAACGGAATTCTGCCATAGCCGCTCTCTCCACCAGGCTGGGATCACTCTCATTGGTCTTCACCATAAATCTCATTTGCACCATCATTGACTTAATAAATAATAAATAGATTAATCAGTTTTTACCATTAGATCTATGTTTTTAAATCAAAACTTTGTTAGTATTAGAAAGGCTGGCTAATCTGTCTTGATCTATAAGAGGCAGGGAAAATAAAACCACTGTAGAAATTAAGATCACAGAGAAATATTTTAGAAGGAATATGAAACCAGAGAAAGGGGTGACTCTCAGGAAAAATAAAAGTCCAGAGGAATCAGTACAACCATAAAGATATTCATTTTTGCAGAAAACAAGATTAAAGTTTGGATCAATATTTCTTTGTAATTCAAAGGTAAGGGTGATACCCAAGTGACATCTAGGCTTTCACTATGCTGTATTTTTTGTTCGTGATACTTACACAACTGTTTAGCGTTTGTCTCTTTCACCAAACTACAGATTCCATGAAGGCAAGGTTCATGTCACTTTTGTTTATTGTCATAATAGTATCATGAAAACATCCTGTTATATATTAGGTATCCAATAAATATTTGCTGATGAATGAATAAACAAATAAATAAGTATCCCAACTATACTTCATAAATCTTAGGGCATCTTATAGATCTTACAGTTTTTTCACCTCAGTCTATCACAGTGACATACAAATAAATTTAGGTTTATAAACTGTTTTTTTTTCTTTTTTAAAAAAATATATTTTTATTGATTTTTTACAGAGAGGAAGGGAGAGAGATAGAGAGCTAGAAACGTCAATGAGAGAGAAACACCGACCAGCTGCCTCCCGCACATCCCCTACCAGGGATGTGCCCGCAACCAACGTACATGCCCCTGACCGGAATCGAACCCGGGACCCTTCAGTCCGCAGACCGACGCTCCACCTCTGAGCCAAACCGGTTTCGGCTGTTTTTTTTTATTTGTTTGTTTTCTTGCTGATAATAGCTACCATATATTAATTTAGCACAGGCCAGAACAGTAAGTGTTTTGTATGTTTGATCAAACTTAATATTCAAAACCACCCTTTGTTATAGAAACTACTATTCCTATTTTTCAAATTAGGCAATGGCAGTACAGAGATAGTAAGTAAATTATCCAAGATCATGCATTCTACAACTGGTGGCATCAACATTTGAACCCAAGACTGTTTAATACCTGTGTTTTTGTTTTCTGAACTATAATGCAGAGATGTGGAGATAAGGTTGGGGAAAAAGAAGATAAGTATCAATAAAAAATAATATCACTTACTTCACAATTTTGCATACATCTGGCTCTGGTTAGTGATAAAAGGTATACGATGGGGTAGGTCCTAGAGGCAACAAGTGTTCGGCCCTCTATGTGACCTACCTAGTACGCTGTAGTAACGCTGTGTGTCTCTGTAGCCAAGAAAGACCTGAAATAGGATTTGCACAGCACACATGCAGGGAGACATAGAAATCAGTGCTAAAAGGGAGAAGAAAACACCAAGTTTTGGACGTGAAACTCTGAAGAACATATAGAACAGGAACCTTGACTACTCCCCATTGAAACCAAACTACCTGAGATTTCCTGTGTCGTGAATGGCTCACATAGCGCATGATAGGTGAATATTATTAAACTTTAAAGAAAGTATCACATAGTCCTAAATCTTCCAGTTCCAGAAATAATCAAAGTAGTTTATAAGAGCTACCATGTTTCCCTGAAAATAAGACATACTCCGAAAATAAGACCTAGCACATGGAAAGATAAGACATCCCCTGAAAATAAGACCTAGCACAACTTTGGGAGAAAAAATTAATATAAGACACTGTCTTGTTTTCGGGGAAACAGGGTATTAATAACAAGGCATCACCCAAAACTACTGTAAAGTTAAAGGATGTTTTCCTGAAATTTTGAAAACTATTTGGGACATAAAATACCTTCCTTTAAAAATGTGAACGATGTAATAGAAAGAAAAAAAACTCGATTGTAGATAAATTTATTGTGATCATTGGACCATTTGATTCACAGATTGAATAAAAAATATTTTATTCTAAAAAATGTTCACTTTTCCAGCATAAACTCTCTCCATATCTCAAAAGTTTCTACATGCCCTCTGTAATGCGGAATTCTTACCCACCACTCAGCAGGCATTGGAGATTATCAACTTGTAACCTGACTAGAAGAGTAGCAGTTCTGAATTAATCCAGCTTTAAAATAATTTTAAAACTAAATTTTCAGTTTCCCCGTCTATGGCCTTTTTGCGCCACCTAGTGGAGGAAAGCACTTAGTCTGCAGCCTGTAAAGCTTTAAAATGGTAATTTTCCTTCGAGTCCAAGCAAGATTCATTATTTAAATATATAACCTCGTGAGCATCTGGATGAAATCTCATAATGGGAGAACTCAGACTTTTTATTTTCTTCTACAGCCCGGGACGCCAGTAGGACACTGTGTGGGCACCCTAGAGGAAACTCCTCAATGCACTTCTGCACGCAGCCATATGGTTAGAATCAGCGGGTTCTCCTAGTGCCAGTTTAAAACAATGGGCGTGTATATGAATAACATGCGAGCAATCAGACTGGCTCTGGGTTTCATAGTCTCCCTTTGTATAGGGTGCTTTTTACACCTCATGGAAAAGGTACGTTGGACAAAGGCTAATATTTTTCTCCCCAGTCAGGGCAGCAGGACTGCAGCTAAAATGATGTCAGAGTTTCCATTTCAGCTCCTTATTTCCAATGCGTTAGCCCTCTGCCGTAAACATTAACTCTATGAAAAAAGGGAAAAAAAATACTTGGTTATAGTGCATCTCAGGCCAGAAGGGCATTCTCATGACTAAATAAATGGTTTTTAAAAGAAATTACACTGCATGTCATAAAATCCTATTTTTAGAGCAACTGCCACAAACAGAAAGGAAGATAAAGAGAAAAAAAATTTGTAAGAACTACAATTTAGTTTTCTTTTAAATGTCTTGGAAGAAAACAGCAAGAAGAGTCAGAATACAGAGATGATCTAGCCCTGTCGGAATTGATTCCCTGCCTGTAAGAACATACCTAGTCACTCATGATCATAATGCTCCCAAAGGATTTTACTCTGTGGGAATCAACTCAAAGCAGCATCCAGCAGCTCTATCTTCCTCGGTGACAAAACCAAGAAACTTACAAAATGTGTGTGAACAAACGAGCAGATGTCCCCTCTGCCTGCCTGGCGGCCTCCGGCTCCCACAGCCGCAGCTCAGCAGATAGAGGCTTCCGCGGTGGGAAGACCTCTCCCGGGGCAGTACCTATTACAGGGATTAAAAAACAAATCAGAAAAGTTCCAGTTCGCGCCCTCAGTTCATTTGGGGAAATATTTACTTAGAAGATGGAGAAGACTCAGCTGTTGGATCAGGCATCAAGGCCATAGTTCTCCTGGGCATGATCTGCAACGTGCGAGATGAAAGCGGGGATGGGGTGGGCCTCAGACTCTGAAGGTGAAAAGGAAAAAAGAAAACCCACGAATTTAGTATTAAGCTGAAAAAAACTGTTTGGGGCATGACAACTGCTCTTTACTTTGTGAAAACTTTTTTTTTTTTCTTTTAAACCAGTTTGGCAAAGAAATAAAGCCGTTAGCATTTTTTTATGAAAGAATTTATAGAGAGGGCTTACTTGATATTCT
This sequence comes from Pipistrellus hanaki, assembly GCF_964339955.1. NCBI lineage: Eukaryota > Metazoa > Chordata > Mammalia > Chiroptera > Vespertilionidae > Pipistrellus > Pipistrellus hanaki. The sequence continues at coordinate 116,932,055 of NC_140505.1, forward strand.
GAATGGGTTTATTTCAACTTTCATTTAGACAGAGGGAATATTTGTCCCATTTTAATGTGTTTTATCGTATTAGGGACATGCCACAAGCAGACCAAAATGATTCCATTCTAAGAATCATGCCTAACTTGCTACCCAAGTCTACCTCAAACTCAAGAGTACCAGCACCCCCAGTATATATATGATTTCCTGACTTGTGAAGGATCAACTGTATGTTTCCCTCGTGTCTCTCTGCATTCCCTCCCACCTGCCAAAGGGGCTTATAGATCCTTTGAATTTTCAAACATGTTTTGTATTTTCACATCAATAACTTTTTTTTTAATCTAAGAAATGAGGAATCTAACTAGTTTTACTTGGAATCATGAGAATGGGGGCTGTCCAGGAAGACGGACTCAAAGACTTCGGATGTAGGGCAGGGAGTGAGGACACAATACCTTTTATCATCTCCCTGAGCTTCAGACGTTATCAGTCTGCAAGGGAAACTTAATCCCGAACATAAATTGCATTTCCTAAAAAAACATAATCTTGCCTTAAGATACCAACCTCCCTGATTACAGGGAATGTCTGTGTTTACACGTTTGTGCGGAGCATGTTGGCTGTATTAGTGTCCTAGGAAACAAACTGAGTGCCGCCTGCTCCCAGGCCTGCTGCAAGCGCTGAGGAGAGAAAGCAAAAGAAATTCTGAAATCAGACCCCCGATCTCCAACTTCTTTCAAATTCCTGAAGCACATTAGCTTTACTACTGCATGATGTGCACGGTAGTATTTCTTCTAATGAAATCTGACTAAAAGTTTAAATGAGTTTAATGCATGAAATGTATAAATAAAATGTGGCCTTAATTAAATTTAGACTCGATACATAACTTAAATGGGTAGCCCAGGAACAGCTTCGGTATCATGTGTCCAGCCTATTTTGGGCTTTGCAAAAGCGGTTTGAATTTTGTCAGCGAGGGTAGAGCGCGTTCCATCAGGAGCATAATGTGTGTGCAGAGCTGAAATATGCAAAAGAACTGTGGAGACAATCCAGTGTGATGGAAAAGACGCAAGAGTGAGTACATAAAACAAGATATGAAACGGAGGTCACAGGATGGGATCCTGAAGTGTTGGTTTGCAAAGGGCAATTTAGAGATTGAAGACTTGGCTTAGCATTTCTCTGGATATCCCTTAGTTCCATGAGTTAGGGAAAATACCTTGATTTCATGAAGCCTCCACTTTCCTCATTTGTACAAGTAGATCAAGATGCCTTATCTGCCTACCTCCTGGTTTGCTGGAAGGATCAGAATGAGATAATAAACACAAAAGATCTTTGTATATAGTATAATGCTTTACAAATCTAAGAGATTATCGTTGTAAAAGACTTTCTTAACTATAGAAATTTCCTATTCACATTTAAGAGGTACAAAACAAGTATTCTTTCCACATATAATATATATACATATACATACACACACACACACACACACACACACACACACACACATATATATATATATATATATATCCAATTATGTATAATGTTTAGAGTTAATGTTATTAATAAGGAATAAATGAGCATCAAAGGAAAGTCTTGGGAAAACCTTGACAGCTATACAAGAAGCTTCATAAACTAATAGTAAAATGTATGCACTTTGAAATGCTATCCTCAGCTTCACCCTTACTCTGCTATCCTCCTAGCTGTAAGTATACAGTTTATGCAATTGGGTTTTATAAACTGCTTTTTTTTATCACTTGTAGAATGGAGATAATAACAATAGCATAATGGTCTTGCTCTGAGAATTAAATTATATATATATATATATATATATATATATATATATATATATATATATATATATATGTGTGTGTGTGTGTGTGTGTGTGTGTGTGTGTGTAAAATGCCTGTTTTTTAAAAGTATTGAAGAAAATATATATTTTTTTATGCTTTATACATCATGTGAATACCATAATATGCATGTCAAGGGGATCACACCCATAAACAAATAGAAATTATTTCACTTAAAAAGAAGGACAAAGAGTTTGGCTTCATTACTAGTTTGAAAATAGAAGAGTAATACAGAAGTCTCCCAAACTAAAAATAAAGAGAAAATGGTTGAGAAGTTATTAAAAAAATGGACTGAAGAGGACAGATGGATAGAAAGATCTCTGAAACTCCTTCTCTCAGCAGGAATGTTGATGATTCTAGGCTACACCACAGCCAAACTCTGTTGTCTTTTTGTTGTTTGTTTGTGTGTGTGTGTGTGTGTGTGTGTGTGTGTTTAATATTGCACAATGCCACTCAGTTTCAGGCATTTAATAGAATGAAGCCAGGTGAGTTTGAGCCAATTTTGCCTTTCATTTTTCAAGTTTGTTTATTACTTTACTTAGACCACAACATTCTGAGATCTCACACACACACACAAAAAATCTATTTCTGTGAAATTTTCAGCCTAATTTCCAAACCAGAAAAGAGATTTAAATAAACTTGGGTCCATTAAAAAAAAAAAAAAAAAAAGCATCCGAGATCCTGGATGTTTATTTGAAGCAATATGGACTGCTGACCTTCTGAGGTTCCCCCACCACCAATAAAGAGTGTGCACAATGGATTCACTGTGCAGGGATCTAGTGCCTCCCATCTGAATGGATAAAAATCCCATTGGTCTCGAGAAAAGTTGTTTCCAAACACAGGCAGAGGCATCAAGCCCGAAGCAGATATATTGATACCCTCCTTTTAGGAAAATGCACCAACCAATCGGGGTCCTATCTCAGGAAATCTGTAAATAGGTTATTTATTCAATATGCTTTATGAATTTAAAAAATATTCCTAGGCTGGTGCCATTAAGAAGAGACTCTTGTTGGAGTGGGCAAAGGGTTTAGTATTTCCTGGAGCTCTATAGGAAAATTCAGACCAAACTGCGCTCTCCCGTACAGAGCTGCCTTTAACATCACTGTGGGGCTTTAGAAAGGATGCCAATCCTTCCCCAAGTTCCTGAACCTTTTCAAAAACTGAATTTTACCACGTTTGAAACGATGAACACTGAGAAATTGGATTTGAAACCACAGCATTAAATGCTTAAAATCTGATCCTTCTGTCAGGACCTGGGATAAATTAAACTGATGTATATTATTTTTAAAGAAAGGGGGCGGGGGAGAAATATGGGAAGCGGGTTTCAAAGCCTGAAGGCACAGAACAAAACAAGTTATGCAGGTGATACAAACCATCTTAGTTCATTCCTGTAATGGCTTTCTACTTCCATATGGTGGCCCACACTGGAAATAATTCTTAGGAAAACACATTTGTATGTGATATATAAAACATTATTTTAGACCTTTCTGTTTTTATTTTCAGAGTATGCTATATTTTTATTGTGTTCAAACTGCTTTATTTTTTCACCTGGGTTTTAAGATTATTAAGGAATAATGAGTAAAGAATGAGAGAGAATGTGTACAGATGACAAAGGTAGAAGGTGAATAATTATCGAGTGTTTCCATCAAGTGAATTCAGTGCAGCTGGGTGATATGTATTTGGATTAAATCAAAGCTTTAGGAATTTAAGCACAAAAAAAAAATGTTGTTTCACTTTAGCATGTTTTAAACTTGTGATTTTACTAATATTGGCTGATTTTATTAATTTATGACACTCAAATATTTGCACTAGTCTACAGATAAGTAGTTTAAATGCAAAAGTCTCTACCTGATTCATTTTGGTTATTGTCAATGGAAGGATTTGATTTTATAGTAGGAACAAAACTGGTAAAAAGCTTCCCAATTTAAGTACATTTTAAAAAAGTCATTTCCCGGTCATGATTCAGACAGTAAAGGTAAAGCAAGTTCAAAGTTCAGAAAAGATCTGGTTATAGATAATCATCATTCCAATGTTTTAAAGATCTAACAGTTTAAGCCACTGCATGCATTTCTGCCAAAGAGCATGGCTTTTCCCTCTGGATGCAGTTACATTGTAATATAAAGAATAAGCTTCTTTTCAGATCCTGGATATTTGCAAAGCGGGAATTAGAGGAAAAATATCTCTATTCACTTGCATTATGGAAAAGATGCACATATACATAAACACCAACACATTACTATCAGCAGAATAATTTATCGATGAAATTATAATTATCTAAGCGGGCATCAAGATATAGTGTGTTTTTAAATGTTTTTATTCATTTCACTTAGAAGCCTTATTATATTGCTTAATAAAATAATTTAAACATGAGTTGTCTATACACTATAGACTAAATAATAAGACGTTGCAGAATATTGACCTACGTGTCCCCTCTGGGCTATGGAGTATTTAGGACAATATAAAGACAAACCGGAGTGAGGAAATTGGGAAGTAACTTGAAAAAAATTGGATTCATAAAATACATAGATGTTTGAGACAAGGAAACCTTCAAAATTTAACTGAGTGCTTTACCCTTCTCACACAGTCCTTTTTATATTTTCTTAAAAATTCTCCTACACCAAAGCCCAAATATCAAAGGCGGAGCAAATGAAGGCAGACTGGCCCACTAACAACCCGCAGAGGCTGTGAGGTTGCCACACCCATGTAACCTCTTGCTTCAATTTGCACTGCAAACTGTTGCATTTCATTTTATAACATCAAAAGTAAGCAGAAAGCATGCTCCCGAATCAATGAACACAACATGCAAGCCCTTTCTACCTCTGATCTTAAACAGTGCCTGTGAACTGAAGCACAGAGTAAGGGGCGTGCTGGTGAATGTGCCCTCTGGAGAGTCACCGGTTAGTCCTAATCACTCAGGAAAGAATATCCTCCTCAGGTTTAGGATTCAGAGCATCGAATGTTTACCTGTTTTACATCAATTACTTCATCTAGTAACTAGATTCTAGTTGGACCTGAGATTCGGGGAAGAGCTAAGGGATGCTGCAAACCTGAAGGTTGTAAATACTATTTTAAGAATGAGTCACTCTTAACTGAGGATAATTTCTTGGAGTTTTTTTTTTTGTTTTTTTTCTTTTAATCAATGGGGTTTTCTACTCATATATCTTGACCCTCAGCTCAAAGAGCACACTCCATTAAGAAGATACTTATTTATTTTCTTTTTCCCCACAAAAGATTGATGAGAGTTTTTCATCAATACTTGTTAATTACTTTTTTACGAATCTATTTTTATTCCATTTGCTCTATATTGTATACATTAAAATATTATAAATTCAATTTATTGGTGTGACATTGGTTAAGATTACATAGGTTTCAAGAGTATATTTCTGTGGTAGATGATCTACATCCTTCTTTTAAAAAGAAACAGGCTAAATTGATAATCAATGAAACTGATTCTCACATATGTGATATCAAAGTGGAGTTAATGTACTATTGGACCCGTGGATAAGACAAGAATTTTCTGAGTATTTAACTTACTGTCTGAAAATATATACTTCAATCTATTGCAAATCTAAAATCACCTGGTAATGATTTTATTATTTAAATTGTTTAAAATGAAAATGGCATACCAATGACTTTCTTATACATTTTTTTCCACAAAAACAATTCTCTAATATTTGTTTCTGTGGAATCATTTAAAGAATTTAGTCTCCATCTGAAATATTTTTTCTCGATTAAATTTAATGTGAAAATTAGGCAAGTAAATTATGACAACTGAATACTTCGGTCTCACACAGATAAAGATGTATCTCATGAATTGTCAAAGGGCTGCTTCGTACTAGGATAACACCTCCCACAGTGGATGTTGGTGACTGATTCTCAGTTGAGGAAAGAACTCTTTTGGTACTAATTTTTGTCCAAAAGAAACTCAAAGTACTTTTAAAATTAAGTGCTAGCACTAAATTGAAATGAAGCCACCCTGGCGAGATTGTGTGGTCTGTCAATCACTGAGGAGCCACTAGACAGCTGATGGGAAATAGCATTTTTTGCAAACATGGTAAAACCCTTTTCAGACCAAAGTACAGTGGTGTCTTTGATCTCAAAGAGAAAAGGAAAGACTGGCTAGCTTTTTCTTCAAGGACTCATCCAAAAATCTGCAAGACCAAGTCCATTACTCAGACAAAACTAACCTTTGTTGACCATAAGATAGAAAAGAGACCTGTTCAGAAGCATTCAATAGGGAATTTTGCTCTCATTCTAAAGCTTGCAGAATTCCTGAGAGATATCTTGGGAATACAATTCTCACCAAAAGTACATTCATCAGGTATACCAAATTCTTTACAACTGAAACTTTGCTCTGTTGTTTTGATAATAGTGCACGTATAATTGTTTGTTTTTTGTAATTTTATTTTGTATGAGTGTATGTGTGCATTTATGTATATTTCTAAAAAGTTAGGAATTCCTATGAAATTAAGGATGCACTTTTAAAAGCCAGGCTTTAATTTGTCAGTTCTTTGTCAAGGGTTAAATAAGAGGACTAAGGTATTTCCAACAAAGCATGATTTTTAAAAACACACTTTAATACTTTTATTTTTTGTTAATCCTCACATTAGAATTTTTTTTCTATTGTTTTTCAGAGAGAATGTAAGGGAGGGAGGAAAGGGAGAGAAAGATAAAAAGAAACATCAATGTGAGAGAGACACCTTGACTGGGTGCCTCCTGTACACGCCCTGCAAACCAAGGTGCCTTTGACCAGAAATCAAACCCTCAACCCTCCGGTGTGCAGGCTGGTGCTCTATCTACTGGGATATTCTAGCCACAGTGAATTCTTCTTTTAATTACCAGTTTCTAGTGAGAAATATAGTGATTTATTCATTTATAATTTTCCCAATTGTTATAAAAGGGGTCATAGAAAAAAATGGACACTGGAAAATTGTTTTATATAGTTACAGTATTTCATGAGTCTGAGCTTTGTTTAGCTTGAGTCAAGCTCTCAAAAGGGGAAATGAAAATGAAATAAAATGTCTAGAGCATGTGCCTGGTACTACGCTAGGAGCTTCACTTTTCATCTCATTTGATCATCACAGCAATCCTGCGGGCATATGACAGACCTAGAATTGTCCCCAGTGATTCACTGTCCTTGCTTGTGAGGCAGTGCTTCTTTCCTACCTTACTCACTAGAGCACATGTGTCAAACACAAGGCCCGCGGGCCAAATCCAGCCCGCCAGGCCTTGCAATGTGGCCCGCACCGCGCTGTCATCACTGCACTCCGCTGTCAGTTTATGACATTGTCAGTTTATGACTGTTCAGTAAACCATTCGGCCCGCGATTTAGGCTGGATTTTAGATTTTGGCCCCTTCTCTGATTGAGTTCGACACCCCTACACTAGAGGCTTGGGGATGTGACTTCCCCTGGGCTATTTAAAGGTCTGTGAGAGTGATGCAAAAATCTTTCAAGCAGACCCTTTGAGAGCCATCTCATGGTGCCTGCATCTCCCTTGCCTCTCTGCCATGAGACAAACACATGCCAGAAGGGCTGGCTTTTTTTCCATCAGGAGGAAAACAAGGAGCAAAGCTGAAGCTGATCTGTAAAGGATCTGCAGTCCAAGAAAGGAATGACCCTTGCTGTGAGCCATTCAGATTTGGGCAATGTTTGTCACACAGTATAATTTAACAGGTAAGCAATGCTGGTATAATACTTATTTTGCTAAGGAGTGCATAAAGAATCAGTGGAATGAAGTAGATTGCCTAAGTAACACAGGTAGTAAACTAGACAGCTTCAGAGGTATCTGACTCCATTTTCCATAGTCTTTCTCCCTTATAGCATTGCAGGTCAACAATGCATGCCAACTCAGTATCCAGGAGACTCCTACCTCAACTAGCTAGCCAAAATGAGCTGATATCCAATTGTATCTCACCAACCTTCCTGGGGAGGCTCTTGCAAATGTGAGACTACCAGTTTGAAAAACTCCTTTGTTCTCTTCTCTTTACTTTTCTATTCTTTGTCATTTATCATCTACTTCTATATCTTCCAAAATTAATACACATATCTTTCAATATTTTCAGTATTCAAATCTCAACTTTATAACTGGGTTCCAATCTCTACTCTGCCACTCTGCAGCCTTGAATAATCTCTGTGAGCTGCAGTTCTTGATGTATATATCAGGGTAATAATAACTTCCCTGGGCTTTATGTGAGAATTAATAATCCATGAAAAATGTCGACCCAGTACACACATAACTAATATTAAAATATTGTTTCTAGCGTGCTATCTTCTGGCGAGGCAACATCTGTCTAGAATAGATGAGAAAGGGTCATTGAAAGCTGGATCCATAAAATACCTAAATAACATTCTTGACATAAAACCATTGAATAAAATAATTTGCTTGATCTTGATTTTCCTTAGTTGATATCTTCTAGCCTTTAGTTTCCTCCAAAGAGAGAATCTTGTTCTATTTTGCTTTGTTTTTCTAATGTTTTTTTGTAATATTTTTAAATAATAGTGGTAAGGTTAGCAATATTTTTTGTTTCTATTAAATTGAAAATATCAGATATTCCATATTAGATTCATTGAGCATTATTATCTTTATTCCACCACATTATATAGCCTTACGCAAAAAAAAAAATACTACAAAATTCTTAGCTATAGCTCTTTTTAAATCTAATTACCAATCAGAATTTGAGCAGTTATTTCTAACTACGTTTAGCACTGCTAAAGTATAACATGGGCATGGCAGATGCATCCTCCATTTAATGTCAAACTGTTGATCTTTACATTAAATTTTGGCATTGGCTGTTAATGTCTTGAGTCACTTCAATGAACTTTTAATTTTATGGGAATCATAAAAAGAAAAGAAAGTAGATTTCAAGTTCAAAACCAGGATTGAAATTAGAATCCCATCAATTACTAGAACATCCTTGAGTCTCGATTTTCCTTTCTGTTAAATGGAATAAATTTTTTTAAATTCATGACACACAATTTAATTTTGAATTTCAAAGGAGAAAGCATTAGAAAAACATTGCTATAATCTATGAGTGGTATCAAATGTTAGAAAATTTTCTATTATACCTGATATAATAAAAAATACAGCATTTCCCCCTATGCTCTATATCATCTCAGCAGTTGCAGAAACCTCAATTTAATATTTTAATATATATGTGTAAACAATATTATAAATGTATTTATATATATTCATATATGTATAAAGTTATGCATTTTTAATTTGAAAGAAAATGAGTTTTTCTCCACACTTAATTATATCATATTATTAACAGAATAGCACAGAAATTACTTAAATATTTTTACTTACATGGACAGATAAGAGCTTTATATGAATTAAGGGCATTTAAAATATATTTGAGTAAGGCAATAGCATATTACAACTTTCAGTTGTAAATCTACCAAAAAAGGCAGCTTTGCTGAACCTTTTCCTTGTAGTTCAATTTTATCTTTTCATTCTAAGATTATGTTCAATTTCCTTTTCCATCCTCTATCAAATTTAGTGTCCAGGTTATTTTCATTTCTGTAACTCATCACTATTCATCAGGTATTATTAGTGCTACTTTTTCTGCTCAAATAAATGTGAAACAAATTTAAAACCAAAGGAGCTGATCTTGAAGTAATCCTAGGAGAAAACATGGTTTTCAAATTCTCCACAGCCTGCACAATAAATTAAGCTGAGGACAGAGAGACTTTTTTTTTTGCAAAGAAATTCAACAACATATATAGAAAAAGATATTTTTGTCTGTGTACTCATGTTTCTCAATTGCTTTTCTTCTAAAGCTATACTTGATTTGATCTGAGCACTTTTAAGAAATAGTAAACAACTAGGAACCAAATGCCACCTTGTCACCTCTTTACATATTACCAGATATAATGTTTTAGCTCTGCATTACATTTTCCCATACCTGTAATAGTGTATAATCACATCTCTTTAGCGGTTGTTTTTCGTAAGCATAAAGTCACAGAAAGAAAAAAATATGTACTTAAGTTAGTATTTCTTAGAGTCTACCAGATTGGAATTCACCCTGTAATGATCACAGAACCTTGCCTTTGTGGTTGTTTAATGAAAACGGCAGAGTTCACAATCTTGGCTCACCATGCTATCTGTCCACGGCCTTTGAAAGATGGCATACTTTCAAATATTCCAGACTGGTTCGAAATGCTGTCCTGTGTCACATCGGATTACCTTAGCCAGCTTGTGTTATGTTACATCAAGGATGTGACTAACATCAACCACATGTAACGCAGCAGAGCAGTGCCGTCCGCCAGATAAATTTCAAAATGGCACGGTTTTTACAAACCAGGATTTAGAAATTTCTGGTCATTAAGGAAGAAAAAGAGATATTTAAATTATTTTGAAAGCTATTTCTTTTTTTGTTTTTTTTTTACTCTCACTTTCAAAGGAGTTGGCAATTATAGATAAATTACAGCTTGCCATACTGAGTATTCCAAATCAAAGTTAAGTATCAAAAAATTCTGAAATTTATAATATCAAGAGTGTTCTAGAATGCAAATAATCAGGAGAAAGTTAAATGCAAGTACTTCAGAAAACACTAACTAGATGATTACATGTAAATAAAGAAAATAACTAATGAAATAGGAGATGTTGCAATAGGAGATGTAGTTCAGGCTCCACTAGTTTCATTTTGTAAAATAATTATATAGTTGCATATTTTTTTCAGGAAATAAAAGGAATAAGGGATACTTACCAACAAAATAATCAGAACAATAATGGAAATATTCCTAACACAGAGAATCTAAATTTAGCAAATCTATTAGTAAAAATTACATACTGGAAATACTGTTTAAAATAGTATATAACTAATAATGTTACTTTATAAGGTTCAACAAAATCCTAATATTCTATCAGCCTTCAGAGATACAAGATTCTTTTGCCGAAACCGGTTTGGCTCAGTGGATAGAGCTTCTGCCTGTGGACTGAAAGGTCCCAGGTTTGATTCCGGTTAAGGGCATGTACTTTGGTTGCGGGCACATCACCAGTAGGGAGTGTGCAAGGGGCAGCTGATGGATGTTTCTCTCTTATCGATGTTTCTAACTCTCTATAAAAAAATCAAGACAATATATATTTTTTAAAAAACACACACACAAAGATACAAGATTCTCCATGATGCCATTAGAGTTCATTGTCAATGATAAAATAAAAAACCCAAATGAGAAAAATTCTGATCTGATTCATGCCCACCTTAATACTGGAGATGCAATCCAAGCCTGAAAATGGGGTCAGTAAGAATATTGTCTCTCAGTTAAGCCTATTCATGGGCATGCAATATTAGCCAACTGCAAAAAGAGGATACGCCACTTTCAAATTAAAATTTATAAATATTTCATACCTTTTTCATTTTCCTCTCTATGGTAAATCCCATCTTCAACCACTTAGAAATATTTAATTTTTTTGGCTTCATTCCTCCATCTACTCTGGATCCTACTTTAACTAATCTTACAATAGCAAGTACAAATATGTTGAGTTCCTGTTCTTGTTATGCACTCTTATATCATGATCATTATTTCAGTTAAAGAAAATTGCCTGAGTCATGTATTTTAAGAACCAAATTACTAATCTTGGTAGAGTTTTATGGTTTTCTTATTACTCTATACTCTCTTCTCAGTTACTATCATTTAAGTCAGTGTTTCTGAATGGGCTAATTCTTCCAAAGCTGAGTTATTTGCCATGTCTAGAGAGAGACATTTTTGGTTGTCATAATTAGACTGCTGCTACCAGTCTCTGATGGTTAGAGGCTAGAGATGCTCTAAACACCCTACAATACAAACCACACCCTGGACAATAAAGAATCATTGGCCTAAAATGTCAATTATGCCAAGATTGAGAAGCTCTGGTTTAAGCTTTATACCACTTATATCTGCATTAACATTTTCACTACAAATAGCTCCTTTGGATGTTTGACCTATACATCCATTTGCATGTCTCAAAGTTGTTAAAACTCAATTTCAGTCCTCAACCCCAATCCTAGTGCATGGCATCACCACCCACCACTGACTGTCACAAGCCAGACACCCAGCCCAGAGTCCCCATTCACCTCTCCCTGCCTTTTCCACATGTCCAACCTATTACTAAGTTTTACTATTTCTATGGGCTAATTATTCTTAAATACATTAACTCTCTACTTTAATGCCAAACACCCAGTGTGAGCTACTAGCATTTCTTACTTAAACAACTTAGCCTACTAACTGGACTCACCACAACCACTCATAGATTTCTCCAGTCCAGTCACCAAAATGCATCTAGAGTGATTTTTTTTTTGCAAGCTCAGACGTTATCCTGTACCCCAAATTTCTAACATATGCGTGTTTAAGAACTCAATGCTCTTTCCAATGTTCTGAGAAAGGCTCATCATTTTTGGTCCCCGCTTGCCCCCTCAGCCTTATTCTATGCCACCTCTCTCCTACCAGTCTCACCAGAGCAGCCTTTGTTGCACCTTCCCTCAAGTTTCTCCTTTATTTAAATAATTTCATGCTTTGGATTTATTTCATTAATTTTACAACACGCATATTATCATTCAATAACTTCTCTTGAGTTTTAGATTATTCTAGACTAATATTTGTAATAATACTTAACTTAGAAAGTTAGAATTCATTTCTGTTCCTTTTATCCAATGATGTCTTCAATCTTAAAAAAAAATTTTTTTTCTGAATATTTTATTTTATTTTTATTAAATTTATTGGAGTGATATTGGTTAATGACATTATATAGTTTCAAGTGTACAACTCTATAATACATGATTTGTACATGTCTTCATTCTTGAGTTCAGCTTTTTAGAATGTATAGATGTCTCTACTTTCCATGTAACCACATATATAAACATGTCTTACTATTGCTTTATATATTATTCCAGTGATCAAATTCTTGGCCACAATATTTTAAAAAAATCTTTTTGAGGTACGACAGAGAAATTTGAGGCCAGACCTATTTTTATTTATTTTTATTTAATTTGTAGACAACTTTTTTCATTTTTCTGGGAATTCTTTTAAAAATTTAAAATGTTATTTATGTAATTAAAATTTGTTGTAATCTATCTTGTGGTATGTATTTTCTAATACTAAAAATGGCAATTATGATGTGAATATTATTATTAATTAAGTCCTTGGTATGAGCCAGAAGCCAAGCTTAAATGTCTTATACATAGTATTTAACCTTCACAATTACTTTGTGAGCTGATTACTGTTGTTATCCCCATTTTTAAAAATGTGAAAACTGACACTTAGGAAGATTAAGTAATATCCCAAGGTTGTACAAACTGGGCTTAGGTAAGGACATCTGACTAGTGCTTGCTAAAAAATGATGGTGAAAGTTGTCAGTTTGGCAATAAGATCAAAAAGGATATGAGTTCTCTACCCTCTTTTTCATCAACTCACCAATTGGATGGTAATACCGATGTGTGTCATTACCAAAGATGGTATCACTTCCATCAACCTAGGTCCTGGAATGCAGTGGGTGTGGTGAAAGTAGGCTTATAGTTTTATTCTTCTATTATGTATTAATTATTGTATTTTCATTTAAGCAATTGTAATTCTACTTTTGCCCCACCCTGTATCAGCTCTGAATAATTATCTTAGTGATAGTATAGATTTAGCAACACAATATCTCCACACAATATCTCCAACTATAATATTAAAAATCCAAAATATTTTCAGTATTAACAAGTTTAATCATAGCTAATTACCTTAAACCAAAAATGTATTGAAGGGTTGATTTAATCAAATATTTCTGCATCCAGTGGGCCCTTTAACATGTTTAAAAGTGTACTATATTTTATTAAAAACTTTAAAATGGTTAAATTCTCTGACCTCAATTTTAAAAATATGTTTTTATTGATTTTTAGAGAGAGAGGGAGAGAGATAGGAACATAGATCGCTGACTCCTGCATGCCCTCTACTGGAAATCAAGTCTGCAACCCAAGTTTATGTGCCCTGACTGGGAATCAAACTTGTGACCTCTTGGTGCATGGCTCAACACTTAACCACTGGGCCACACTGACCAAACTCTGATTTCAATTTGATTTTGGTAGTCTATCCAAAACAAATTGTGCTAAACACATAAAAAATATGCCAAAATATTTATGCTATTAATACATGTAAAATTGAAGCAAACTACATGTCCAGAAAAAGGCATATATTAGGAAAATTATGGCATAATTTTTTGTTTAAATATTATTGAAAAATTTTATTTGTTGTTCATAACAATATCTATTGTAGTATAATACAAAGACAATGAATTATAGGTATGATAAGTATCATGTACAAAACTGAAAGTTTGGTATAATTATGCTAGAACTATTAGTTTTATATAACTATATCCATATACATATTTACATTTATAGTCATATCCAAAAAATGGCCTTTGCAGCTCCTATCTTCCATATATACAATATTTATGATTATGTTATTTTTTAAAATAATACTTGTTAAAATAGTTCCATGAAACCTATCAATATATTTATTTTAAGAAATGTATTGAAGATATCTTTTTATTACATCATAAGATGTCCTCATTACTAGGACTCATGGGGGATAGAAAAGCTCTAATTCTAGGCATTACTGGAACAGCTCCTAGGAAAGAATTTAATTTTCCTTTTGGGCTATAAATCAAGTAAGTGATGGCTTCCACTTTGGCAATTATGAATCTGAGAACCAAAATTTGTTTTTGCTCTTGGCATGTATGCAGGATTGTATGGCACATGTTTTATGTTGTAACTTCTACCTGGTACCTTCTCATTTTTAATCCTTATTTTACATTCTCCAATTTTTCATTATTTATTTTCAATCAATTTTATGTAACTCCATTGTTGCAGCTCAGTAGTACCTAGAACTCATTGCATTTATTATATGCCAGAACTGTACTAAGCAGTTAAAATGTGAATTATTGAATCCTCCTAATTACTTTAAAAGTATATATAATTATTGTAAGATCTACATTGTACAAATAAGAAAACTGAGACAGGAAGGAGTAAAATCATTTGGCCAAGTTCACACAGTTAATAAGACTGAAAATCTAGACAACATGGACTCAGATTTAAAACTCTCAAGCTCTATGCTTGTGTTTTAATACATCACCTTAAATCATTTTTGGAGCAAGTTAAAATACAAATACATTGTCCAAAAAAATAGAAAGTATTTTTAGAAACTAGAAAATAGCTACATTTAAAATGAGAATTTATAGCAAAGAAACCATCAATAAAATGAAAAGGCAACCTACTGAATGGTAAAATCTATTTGCAAGTCATATACCTGATAAGAGGTTAATATTCAAACCAAATAAAGAACTCATACAATTCAGTAGCAAAAAAGTACAATCTGATTATCAACTGGGCAGAAGATCTGAAGAGATATTTTTCCAAATATAGACAGATGTCCCAAAAGTACATGAAAACTTTATTCAACAGAAATAATGGTCAGGGAAAGGCAGATAGAAACCACAATGAGATAACACCTCACCCATATTAATTATATCTCAATTCTAAAAACAAATAGATTTAACTCTCATAATGGTTATTATAAAAAAGACAAGAAATAACAGGTGTTGGTGAGGGTGTGGAGAAAAAGGAACCCTTGTGCATTGTCAGTAATAATATATTTAAATTGATGCAACAACTATGGAAAACAGTAGGAAGTGCCTCAAAATTCTGAACTATCATATGATTCAGCAATTTCACTTCTGAGTATTTATTCAGAGGAAACAAAAAAATCAATAAAAAGACATATGCATTCCATGTTTATTGCAACATTATTTATCAAGCCATAGACAAGATATGGGAATTAACTAAGCATTCGCTGATGGATAAATGGATAAAAGAAAATGTGATATTTATATTTAACAGAATATTATTTAGTCATAAAAAAGGAGAAAAACCTTGCCATTTGCAACAATATGGATGGAGCTTGAGGGTATTATACTAAGTGAAATAGTCAGATAAAGTAAAACAAATATTTTAATGATCTCATATGTGGGATCTAAAAACAACAACAAAAATGAGGTTGGTGGGTGGGTGGGTGGGGGAAGCAAAAAGAGCCTAAGGGGTCAAAAGGTACAAACTCCAGTGATAAAATAAATAATACATGGAGATGTAATGCCCAGCATGGTAACCATGGGTAATAATACTATATTGCATATTTGAAAGTTGCTAAGATAGTAAATATTCAAAGTTCTCATCACAAGGAAGAAATTTCTAATTATGTATGAACATAAACTAGACCTATTGTGAGGATAATTTCATGCATATACAAATACCACATCATTATGTTGTACACCTGAAATTAATATGTTATATATTAATTATATCTCAATTCTAAAAAAAAAAAAATAGATTTGACTCTCATGCATACCTGAAAAACCAATGGCATAGATTCAAAGCTGTGACTTGATCCAGATGTTTGACTAACATCACTGTCTGTCTCTTGGGTCTGCTTTTTTTTTTTCTTTTTCCTCTCTGTTGGCTTCCTTCTCAGACAGGGTCACCCATCCATAGAGTGCCAACCATAGCTGACAGAAACTCCAGGCTTCCTGACCCTTACTGCACTCCAGTGCTTACCATCTCAGCAAGAGGGAGCAGGCGTTCAGGGGCAGGGAAAGCCCTGAGAAAAGATCTCCTGGCTAAATGGGATCATCTGCCAAGCCTGGCCCATCAGTATCAACAAATATTAGCTGAGTTGGCGTCTGGGACCACCCTTTGACCTGGGGGAAGTGGTGGGATTAGTCCCACTGAATCACAGGACTGGAAATGAGGAAGGAGTGGATTTCAAGGAAGGAAAAGATTCAGGAGAAGTTAAAACCATGGATGTACATGATCAAGACCCCAATCCTATATAACCTATTGCCCCTTAGATTTCTGAAAAAATAATAAAAAAAGAATTAAAATAAAATGAGAATCTCTTTGGTTAGTTCTACTTTCTGCAATATTGTATTTATTTTCTGTTTATCTTTTTTCTTTAGGACAAGCAATAGACAGATGAGAATACATCCAATTCTTAAAAATGTACCTTATGAGAATGGAAACCACAGTTTTATTTCCTCTTTAAATAGTGATTTGAACCACTTGTCAAGCTCTGTGTGTATATAAATTGCCTGGGTTATCCTGTTAAAGTGCAGATACTGATTTAACAGTTTTGGATTCTGCAGAAGATTCTGCATGGCTAACAAGTAACCAGGTCATGCTGGGGTTGATGCTGGTCAATAACCACGTGAGAGCAGTAAGGCTTTAGACAAGCAGAAGAGGCTTTGAGTAAAATTGTGACACTATTTAAATTTATCACACTATTATATACCTAAAAAAAAAATCAATGACTCTTTTCTAAAGTTCTTAATTTGGGTCCAATAATACCTTAGGGAACAGGAGAATCTAGCTGTAAAGCATGCTGATAACCACACTGAGAAATAGAGGGAGAAGTTACATTCTTGCATGATGTAAAAGAATGTTTTCCAAGATGAAATGTAGCACATAGTTAATACTGAGTTAGCACCCCTTTTGCTGTCAGCAGATGTGTTCCAGTTAATTGTCTAAAATGGGATAATAGCTTATTTTTATTTATTTATATCTTTATTTTTAGGGAGAAGGTAAGGCACAGACCCGCACTCTCCCCTCCCCCCCCCCCCCCCAACACAAACTGCCTGATCCAAAGGTCATCTCCATGGCTTAGTGGTTGTGGAATATATTAATATATTCCTCTGTAAATTATGAATAATATTAATATCTACCTCAACTGTATTTTGTGAAGATTAAATGAGCTAATATATATAAAAATGCTTAGGACAGAGTCTGGCATTTTATTGACACTAGTATATGTATTATTATTTGTTTATCTCCTAGCAATTAAAAAAATAGTTTCAAGATGCTTGATACTAACTAGTAATTAGGAAAATCATTGAATTGTGTAAGCTTGATTTAAGGACACATAGCAACATTGACTAAATAGAGAGAATTAGCTCTTATCTTCTGCCAATTATAAATTTAGCTGAGGTTACTGCTTAAACACTGGACACTAACTGGTATACACAGCAGGACAAAATAGTTAGCAAAATCTCCAATTAGGGTTTTGTTTACACTTCCACTGGGAGGGATGATTTGTAAGTTTGAAAAAAACCCAAAACCTTTTGTGTTGATTACAGGTGTCAACACATCCAAGTTTTCGCTGTGCTTGAATACCTGTGGGGAAATGCAAGATTAAAAAAAAAAAAAAAAGTCTAATTGTTTTAATTTAAATTCAAGCATATTTTTATTTATAATTATGTTGATTGCTTTAACCTAGGCTGAGTAACATGTGAAAGAAAACTTTAAAATCAATGTTTTTTAATGTGAATAATTGGACCTAAGATAAGGAAATTTCTTATTTCTCCCTTTGTTACTAAAGAAAATACCTTATCTTTAGTAATTAAACACTGACAGATGTATTACATCCCTCTTATGTAAGTCAGGTCTTAGGTACAAGTTTAATTTCGTCTTTGGAAAGGACTAAGATGTACGTGTGCTTGTGGCAATAAAAACATTGAAATCAACAAATTTGGGAATAAATAAGACTCAAGTAGAGATACATAAAAAATAAAAAACATTGCCAAAAATGGATTGTCCCACATGTATTCTTTATTCTTGGATGTGAATGTGGGGATGGATTTGAGGGCAAGATGGATGACTACCTTATGAAATAAGAAGGTAGTTTGTGGTATTTTCTGATATCATTATTTCTATGAAACCCCCCAAAAGGACTTTTCAAATGTATGCACTATTATGTGTCCTTTATAATTTCATAATATGCTAAACATATTTAATATATTGAGTTTTATTGCTAACTGGCTTCTTAGGATTTAATTTCAAATGCAAAATTACCCTGATATTTTGGACTTTATAACATTGATACAAGCTATTATTTACTGCTACCATTTTATTGAATAACTAGAAATGAAAAACATTAGATTAAGTGAAAAAAATTGGATAATGTTAGCAAACATGTCTGTCTGTTTTATCAACTTTAACTTTTGGGACATTCAGCTCAGGCTACAATAAAATAAACAACCAAGGATTGTCTTCCCTGCTGAAGTTAATTTAAATCAGAACAGAGTATTTACCTTTCCTTCGAGTTTGTGTGATTCAAGGTTGGTCTATTTTGGAAAGACCAAGGAAGGCAGATCTAATCCTTTTCTGAAGCTCATTAATTGGAAGCAGGACCACACTGCAATAGCCTTTTTCTAAACTAAAGGAACTAA
Source organism: Pipistrellus hanaki (assembly GCF_964339955.1). Classification (NCBI taxonomy): domain Eukaryota; kingdom Metazoa; phylum Chordata; class Mammalia; order Chiroptera; family Vespertilionidae; genus Pipistrellus; species Pipistrellus hanaki. The sequence goes on from NC_140505.1 coordinate 116,951,104, forward strand.
TTAGGAATTTAAATGAGGTGAAAACCCTAAAACAAGACTCTCATAGTGGCTTCTTCTGTTTATACAGTTATACCCTAAATACAAAGCTGACACCATTTGTGTTAAATTTCACTAGTTCACTGATAAGCTAGAGCAGAGAGTACATTAGCTCTGGGTAGTCTTGTTAGTCACTCTGAGAGAGCTCGTAATTAATGCTTGTGGATTTCCACGTCACTGCCAAAAAGCAGTGTATAAATGGATACATCGCTAGTTTAATAGATACGTGGGTTAACAATTTCATCAATCACTCCTCTCATATTACCATCAGATCTTACAGATTTTAAATATTATTTAAGTTTCTCCAAGTGAATGAGTATACCACTGACATTATGTACTATTTCTACAAAGATCTGGAACATATAACATTTCTTGTAATCGTGAGATTGACCGCAATGTCACAATCTTGCACTATTTCAGCCGTCTCCTCAATGAAAACCAAATTGAAGATTAAAGTGAGCTGCAAATGGAACAAAATTCTTCCACTAGTATTTTAAGCCTTAAACATGACTTTTTTGGCATGTTTGAAGAATATAAAAAATAATAATCCAGTGCAAAGCACTGTCTATCATTGATATTCAATGTGTATTTTGATGCTGAAAAATACCTATATCTTGTATGTTGAATCACTTTGAGAATAACTCAGAAGAACAGAAAGCCTAGTTATTCTGAAGAGGCAGCATGGTCTGGTAGTAGTAGCATGGGCCTGAAATTTAGTCCCTGCTTTGCTACTAGATAGTTTAGTATATGGGCAAACAACTGGGGCACATCTGGAGCCTCCACAGATTCACTTCTATCTTGACTCTATGAGACTATACTGTTTGAATGGTTTAGGGCCCAGTGGTCGGCAAACTCATTAGTCAACAGAGTCAAATATCAACAGTACAATGATTGAAATTTCTTTTGAGAGCTGAAAATCGACTTCTTCGCATGGGCCACAAAGTTTCGGTCACACTGTATGTGCGTGCCCGCACGTGGTATTTGTGGAAGAGCCACACTCAAGGGACCAAAGAGCCACATGTGGCTCTCGAGCCTCAGTTTGCTGACCACTGGTTTAGGCATAACAGAGAAGCCAGATCATAGCCTTTAGATCTGGAAGGCCCACTTGCCATCCCTTTATAATTACTCTCAAAATCCCCAAAAGACTTGTCTGCACAATCTATTTCCAAGTTTACCCTCTCCCCCCACCATTGTCCCTTTCAGGTAGAGCATGAAGTAGAGTCTAACATACATGAAATATTATGCAAGACTGTGGCACATGCTTACACATGAGTTGGGGAGTGCGTGCCAAAGGTTTCATTGGATTTTCAAGGGAATCCATGAACTGGAAAAGGTTAGGAGTCCCTCCTCTGGTGTCTATCCCTATTTTATCTATGTAATCTAGCACTATATAATCCCATCTCTCCTATGTTCCAAATATTTCTCTTAGAAGAACATTTTCAATTCCACATTGGGATTTAAATCTCCAGAAAATAATTAACTTTTTTTTTTTTTTGGAATCAGAAAGGATTGGATTCAAATTCTAGCTCTGTAACCTCTAGATATGAAACTTTGGGGAATTTACTTACACCACATGTTACTGGTTTTCAATATACAGACTACTCTTTTAAATACTGATTATTCAAATATTTTTGTACGCCTGTGTCAGTAATGAGATCAAGAGGGTTGGATTTCTTGTTTTGTTTGCTCTGAGAGTTAAACAAAGACAATTTGATCGGGTAACATTTGAGCAGAAACCTAGAAGCAGAAAAGGGGTGAACTTTGAAAATATAAGAGAGGTGAGCATTCCATTTAGGAGAAACAGTAAACATGAAGGCCAGGCCATGGGGCCGACCCTGCTCAACGAGTGTCAGGAAGAAATGCATCCTTGATTGGAAGATGGAGTAGAGAAGTAAGAAGGGATTAGAAATGTCACTAAGCATTTTGGTAAGGGTTTCAGCTTTTTTCTTCTGAGGATTATGAGCACAGGAGTGGCATGATATGACACATGTTTTAAAGGAACAACTTTAGCTGTTATATGGATCATGGGCTGAAAGGGGCAAGAGGGAAAGGAAACCGTTTTTATGAAATGGTTGTATTAGTCCAAGCGAGACATAATGTTGGTTTTTACCAGGGAAGCAGTGGCAAAGGTGGAGGGAAATAAATAAATTCGGAATTTATTTTTAAGGTTGAACTTACTAGATATACTTATGGATTATATGTGAAGTGTGAGATAGAAAAATAGTGTAGTACAGTTCCTTTTTGGTTTGGTTTGGTTTGCTTTACTAATTGGATGGGTGGGATTGCCATTTTCCGAGATATGAAGACTCAGGAGAAATGGATGGGAAAAGTGAAATCAAGACTTTGTTTTGGGCTATGTTAGGTCCAACATACCTACTAGGCATGCCGAGTTCTGGGAAAGTCTGGCCCTGTACGTTTATTTATGTCAGTGTCTTCAACATAAAGGTTGTGTTTTAAGACAAGACTAGATGCAAGATCACTTAGGGAATGAAAAAAAGAGGGTCAAAGACTGAGCTTTAGAGTATTCTTATATTTAGAGTTCAGGATGTGAGATAAAACCAGACACTGAGACAAAAAAAAAAATTTCCTCAGTTTGATAATGTAAAAACATTATGTAAGATAATGGGTGTATATATATTTAACTGGCTTTAAAAAAACACACAATTCTTTGTATATCATAAACCACCAATAAATAAAACATATTTTATTCATAGTAACCTCTCTAACTTTAGGCTTAGTCTAAAAATTTTAGTATCCATTGCCCAATGGGCATTAGCATCTGACTGTTCTGTTAGCACCTCGAATTCAAAATATCTAAAACATATTTATCACATGCACCATAAAACAAATGATCCAGTTATGTTCTATACCTTGATTTTGAGTACCAGTGCTCTCCAGACTAGAGTAAAATTCCTTTCAAAAAGATTTGTGTTTATTCTGCTGTTTTGCTGAGGTGCAGTTTTATGCACTTGTTTTCTGAAACACAATTCTGTAACAAAAATTCAAGTTTCTTAATGATGGCATCTCATGCCCTCAGTGATTTACACAAAACCTTTTTCAAACCATCCATATTCTCATTTATTTGTTCATTTGTTTGTTTGTTTTTATCCTTACCCAAGGATATTTTTATTGATTTGAGAGAGAGAGGAAGGGACAGAGAGAGAGAAACATGGATGTGAGAGAAACACTGATCAGTTGATTCCTGTGTGTGCCCAACTGGAAATCAAACCAACCTAGATATATGCCCTGATGGTGAATCGAATCCACAGATTTTGGTGCACAGGATGATGCTTCAACTAACTTAGCCACCCAGCTAGGGCTCTATTAGATTTTAAGAATAGCTCGTGCTGCTATAATATAGGGGTGAATATATCCTTTCTGATTGGTGTTTTGAAAATATATTCCCAGAATTGAAATTTCTGGGTCAAATAAAATTCCATTTTAATTTTTTGAGGAAACTCCACACTGTTTTCCATAGTGGCTGCACAAGTCTGCATTCCCACCAGCAGTGAACTAGTGCTCCATTTTTCCCACATTCTCGCCAGCACTTGTTGTTTGTTGATTTTTTGATGATTGCCATTTTGACAGGTATGAGGTGATATATCATTATGGTTTTAATTTGCATTTCTCTGATGATTAGTGATTTTAAGCTAAGATTTGGAAACAGCCCAAGTGCCCATCAGTAGATGAATGGATTAAAAAATCTGTGGCTTAAAAAAAAACAACAACACACAATTCTTTGTACATCATAAACCACCAATAAATAAAACATATTTACACAATAGAATATTATGCAGCTGTAAAAAAAAAAAAAAAAAAAAAGAAAAAGAGGGATCTCTTACTCTTTGGGACAGCATGCAGCATGGATAGACCTGGAGGCTATTATGCTAAGTGAAATAAGCCAACATGAGAGAAAAAAATATCATATGATGTCATTTATTTGGAATCTATGAACAAAATGAATTTATCAACAAAATAAGACCCGAAGCATGGAGGCATAAAGCAGACTGACATACCTCCATGTGGGGATTAGGGGGACAAGAAGAGATAAACCAAAGAACTCATACACTTACTAGAAGCCTGGTGCACAAATGTGTGCACAGGTGAGATTTGGCCAGCCTGCCCAGTCAGGGTTAGGGGAGGAAGCTTCGGGAGGTTGGCCAGCTGGCCTGGCCCCCAATTGGGCCAGTTGGCCGGCTGCAGTGTGCATCATAGCAACAGGTTGTTCTGGTCATTCCAGTTGCTTGGCTTTTCTATATATATAGATAGCCCAGGAACACGGGCAATAGGTGAGTGAAGACCTGGTGGGGATACAGGCTTGGAGAAAGAGGTAAAGGGGGGTGGAATGGGAGACATCTGTAATACTATTAACTATATAAATATATGTATTTAAGATATACATTAAAGAAAGTAATAGCTTGCTCTAGTCAGTACCAGTAAGTCCTTTTATCAAAACTATTCTGTATACTGTTGTCAAGTCACTCTTTGAATCAACTTTCTCCCCATCTCTGTTTGGTCCAATAATATTTAGACTGTTGCCACAATAGTACAACTCCACCTTATTGGAAGCTCACCCATCTTCAAGGGTGTCTCCAGTGAGATGTTTTTCCAAAACTTTCCTGTGTTCAGTCAGAAGGGCCCTCACTGTCCTCTCAGAGCACTTGGCTTTCAACCTGCCTATACTACATCCCACTTGTACCTAGTACTTCTATAAAAATTACTTGTGCATGACCTCATTTTTATTCCAGATTTGAAACTGCTTGGGAGTTCAATAATCACTATTGAAGTAATTAAACAAGTAGACTATGCCATGCTCAGCACAGCCAGCAGTGAACCTGAGGGGCAGTGGTGAAAAATTAAAGAAGATGGACAAGAGGCTAAAGCTGGGGCTAAGTAGGACACTGCTCTGGGATGGAAAGACAATGCCACAGCCTGCAAGCCAAATCTTTATTTTATAACCAGATTCCATGAGGCTGAGTAAGGGCATGGTCAAGATGTTTACAATGTTCTAGAAGGTTTCCAATCTACTCAATTACATGCACCTGAACTCTATTAAGCCCACATTACTCAGCCTCCTGGGACCACAGTTCGGACCATAAAGTCAAGCTTACAACTCTAGCCTTGGCTATAATTGTACTGGGAAGGCTTTGCCTTCCAAGCTGTGACTTGGATGTGGCTTTGTCATGAGAGGACCGTGCCCTCTCATTAGTCTGAGGCTTGAGCTTCTCTAAACACTGTAGCTGCTCTCCACAGTAAACCGTTAGACAGAGATGGTTCTAATGCTTTGGTAGCCTTCATACGCAAACCAAAAACTGAAGCAGAGCCAATCCCCGTAAATGCACTTGTATGGGAGAAAGCAAAGTTTGAGAACAACTAATCACTGGCAACCTAGTAGACTTTCCCCCAAAATGCAACCGCTTCAGCTCTAGACAATCAAATGATTTTCTTGCTTTGCTTCTGAACTGCTTGTTGAAAAAGGTCATGGAAAGGATGTGATCTTAGGTTGCCCTGGGAGCTGGAGCCGGGAATGGCAGGCTCTGCACCTCCTTCTCGGTCCTTGGAATGTACACCCTTCCCACAGCCAGAGTTGTTTTGTGTTTTTGTTTTTGTTTTCAAGGCCACAGCATTGAGAGTACAACATGTTATTGAGACCATCTAGACCAGTGTTTCCCAAACTTCTCTCATGATGAGAATCACCTGGTGAGTTGTTAAAACACAGATTCCTGAATCCCAACTAAGAAGTGCTAAACTAGAATTTTTGAGAACATATAGGTAAAATTGCATACCTAACTTAGTGCTCTGTATTATATAACATCTGTCTTAGAGCACTAGTTAACTATACAATTTTACCTACATGTTCCCAAAAATTCTAGTTTAGCACTTCTTAGTTGGGATTCAGGAATCTGTGTTTTAACAACTCCACCAGGTGATTCTCATCATGAGAGAAGTTTGGGAAACACTGATCTAGACGGTATAAATGACTGAACCCTGCTAAGGCCTTTATATAAATTTTCAAGGTTCTGGTGGGCAGCCACAGAGATCCACTCATCTTGTGGCCATCCAAGACAAGCTGCCTATATATAATCCCTTGCTTAATAAAACTGCCACCTACCAATCTGGAGAGGTCTGCTTTTTTCTTCAGTTTCTCCTAGCCCTCCTCGTATGGAGACCAACTCAGATGTCACCTGGGAAGCTCTGAGCGTAGGAGCCAATGATGCTCCACGAAAGCCTCTCCCCAGCTCTTGCCAAAGGAGTGTGCTCTTAAGCATGCTGAGCTCCATGCTGCCTGATTTGAATTCATTTTTGCTCAAATAAACACTTGGAAATTTTAATGTACCTCAGTTAAACCTTTAACACTTCCACCACTAACATCTTTCCCAAATGTTTTTTTTTTTAAGTTCCTTTAATATGTGTTGAACTATAGTCACTGTACACCACCATCCTTATTTTACAAAATGAAGTGCTGATGCCCCACAAGTTTTAATTATCTGCCCAGAAACCACGTAGTGACCTTCAGAGAATTGTGAGAATTATGTGAAATTCAATTGTTCCTCCAATTACTCCATAGTAAATTATATTTTACTACAATAAGATATTGTCTGACTTTATAGTATTTCAAATCAATAATTCTGTCAGTCTTTACAAAGAAAAATATATAATTTCAAATGTCAATAAATATATGTACTTATCCAGTTATGCACTAAGAAAACCAGTAACATCTATGTTGTAAATTACTTGCAAATGTCTTTTCATCATTATTTTGAATTCTATTTTTTATCCTTTAAAAATTGAGATATAATTGACTCAGCAAAAATCTGCGCATATTTAAGATATACCATTTGATGCTTTTATATATGTTTATACACATGAAACCATCACCAAAATTATGATAGTGAATATATCCATCACCTTCAGATGTTTCTTTCCTCAATTCCTTCCTGTTTCGTTTCTCAATTCTCCAATATTCATCCCACCCCCACCCCAGCAACCACAAGGCTACTTTCTGTCACTATAGAGATATCTAGGAGGCTAATCAGAAAAAAAATGATAATATTGTGTTACAATATCAAATTAAAATTTAATCCATAAAGCATGTATTTGTTCTTTGTTTTCTTTCACTTTGCATACTTATTTTGAAATTCATTCACATTTTGCATTTTGCATAGTTTCCTCTATGTATTGCTATAAGTAATATTCCATTGTGGGGACATACCACAATTTGTTTACCCACCACCTGTTGATGGAAATTTGGGTGATTTCCAGTTTTGAGTTATTAAAATAAAGCTACTATGACCATATGCTTGAGTAACTAACTAGGAATGAAATGGCCTGTTCATTCAGAATTACATGTTTAACTATTTAAGAAATTGCCAAACTATTTTCCCAGAGTGGTAGTACTCTTTCCATTCTCACTCACAGTATATGGGACTTCCATTTCTTCCACATCCTTGCCTCAGCTGACTTGGTTTGGCTATTCCTTCCCCTTCCCCTCGCCCTTCTAATAGATGGTTCCCCATTGTATTTCAAAACACTTTGCAATTTAGTACAATGTGGTAAATCTCTTAATATAAGTAATAAAAAAAACTTTTAATAACATAGGGAAGTGAAGTCAAAGAAAAGTTAGGGAAGACTTTTAAAGATTTACCATTTGAAAGACACCTTGACATTATTCAGCTAGAAAAGAAAAGAAAAACAAGTAGCAAAAACATAAAAGTATAAAAGATCATAGCATGTTTAGAGACTGGAAAAATGTGTGTGGATAGTGCATGAGTGGTGGGAACATAGTTGGAAAGAAGGGTAGAGAGCAGATTTTAAAAGAATGTTTCCTTAGAAAGCATTTTTGAAAGTAATTTTTATTTTCACATGTTATTAAATATATTCATAAACTGTTTTTTCCCTATTCCATCTAAATAAAATTTATAAGCACACATGAATATTGAGGGGAACTGTTTTTTCCCCTCAATATTCATGTGTGCTTATAAATTTTATTTAGATGGAATCATACTTCAGGCATCATTATAAGCCATGTCTTTTCTTAATTTAATACTGTATCTGAGAAATGTTCATGTTGTTATATGTGGATCTAATTGATTTATTTTTACCTGCTGATTAGTATTCCACAACATACATCTATTTATTTTCTTGTTGGAGAACATATAAAATGTTTCCATTTCACAGGATGTTGCCACATTTAGGAATATTATTCCTTGGCATGTATTTGATAATTTCTCTATTGCAAATACCTAGAGTTGGAATTGTATCTTACTTTTGGCATTTTCCATTTGTGTGTATGTGTGTGTTTTTAACTGAATCATGAGGTATTTTGTTACATATTCTTAATAATTGTACTATTTCCAATACTCTTTCTTAGTCACTCATTGATCTTCAGCCTCAACAGAATCAATGCTATTGTTCCAAATCTAATGAAAATCTTTGCCCACAAAAGTAATGGTACAAAACATGGAAATTTATTCTTTAAAAGTAGCTGTAGAGAAGAGGACATCGTATTATATATCCCTCAAAAAGGAGATCAAAGAATAAAATAGAAGTCCAAAGAAATGTATGAGGAATAAAGAAAGAAAATAGTTTGTGGTTATCTTTCTAGTCCCTTCCTAGGGGTTGTTTAGGTTAGAGGCTAAGAACCCTGGTTTAAGAAATCAGCTATCTCTGCTTTTATCATGTTTCTTCATCTCACAATGCTCTAAATTTATTCTCTCTAGCTTATTTTTTTTTTACTTTGTTTTTGTTGTAGGCACTATTACAGGTGTTCACCTCCCCCCCACCCCTCCCCATCTTTGTCACCTCCACCCAGCAACCCTGCCTGCCTGGCCAGCACTCCAAGGGCTATGCATATAAGTTCTTTGGCCAATCTCTTCACCAAGAAGTAAAAAAATAAAAAATAAATAAATAAAAGAATGTTAAGAGGTCAAGTATCTCAAGGTTGGGAACAGGTATTCTATGTCTGTGCTCTTTCAAAAAAAAAAAAATTCTGAAGAATGGGCTGGATGGAAAAAACAGTCAGCAGAAAGACACTTAGGGGGCTAATAAAAAGAAAATGATGAGGGTCTAAATTTATGTTTTACTTTCCAAATAAAGAAAAATTCAACACGATATATTTTTGAAAAACATAATTTAAAAATTCCCTCTCTGAACCTCACCCCTTGCTCTCTCTCCATCTCTCTTTCTCTGTCTTACTGCCTCGCTCTCTATGTCTCAAAAAGACACTGATTTCCCTAAGGTGCAAATCCTTTACTTCACACTTATGATGGAACTAGAGGCCTGATGCACAAAATTCATGCAAGGGTCTTGGCCCTTGCAGCTGCCGTGGCTTGCCTCGGCCTCACAGCCCAGTTTCCACCAAAAGATCATCCAGAATGTCATCCAGAAGGTCATTCAGCTGTCTGGTCTAATTAGCATATTATGCTTTTATTATTATATATTCCCTGGGAAGGAAAGCTTTTGAATCCTTAGCATTCTTTATTCTCTCATGGATTTCAACTGCTGCATAGTCTTTAGTTAGAGAAAACCTACCAAACTCAAAATTTCTAGGACAAGGCTTTAGAGAGTATAGAGATGGTTTTCATTAGATTATATACATCTTCCCATTCAGTGCCACATTCTCGTTAGTAACTCCATGAACTAAGAATGATTATTCTTGCAGTGTATTTGAGAGTTCCAAAGGGTAAAAGCCACAGCATATGGTTTTTACTCTGATAACTCCCCTTAATAATAATAATAAAAGTTTAAGTTAAAGTGGTGTATGGTATAAATTTATAAGTAATATTATGCCTGGGGTATATAAAAATTTTATCATTTATGGCTAAAAAATTGCAAAAAGGCCCTTTCCACAAATTTTATTTTTCCATAAGAAGGAGCGGTAATTTTACAGTATAATAAAATGGCTATATTACATTTTTCCAAATCTATCTTAATGTCTTATATTAGAATGAGCTGAAAGCAATTTCAACTCTTCATTAACATGCATTCTAAAGTATGTCAAACATAATCCTAAAAATGCTTCTCATACATTAAATAGAATACATTGCCCTACAGCAATGATTACTAACTTGTTTTGGTATAGAAAAGAATAATTACTTGTGTTCTTTTGCATACAAACACTGAGCAAGTCTTCAGGGAATAATTGTTTGTATTTTACATGTTTATGTGTTTATTAAACAAATATTCATGGAAGGCAAAGATGTTAGCAGACAGACCCAGCTCTAACTTCATAATGCTTACATTTTTAATTAATTATTAATATATTTTGCAGTATTAAAGTTCTTTAATACATCTCTACTCCAGGGTTTTTCAAACTTGGCACATTGACAACAATCAAAAATGTTTCCACACATTAACAAATGGCCCCTTGGGAACAAAATCTACCCCCTATAGAGAATCATTGCTCTATTAAAATAAGAAGACAGAGAGGGGGGAAAAAAAAGCCCAGCCTGCATGTCTCAGTGGTTGAACGTTGACCTATGAACCAGGAAGTCAATTCCTGGTCAGGGCACATGCCTGAATTATGGGCTTGATCCCTAGAGGAAGCCAAACAATGATTCTCTCTCATCATTGATGTTTCTATTTCTCCCTCCCTCTCCTTTCCTCTCTGATAACAATAAAATATATTTCTAAAAATTAGAAGAGAATTTTGTGCTCTTCACTCTAAATAATGCTATTTTAAATATGTGAGAGGGATGGATTGTAAGAGGGATGTCCGACTGCCTGTTTAGGCACACCGGGATCAGGCCTAAACGTGCAGTAGGACATACCTCTCACAATCCAGGACTGCTGGCTCCCAACTTCCTGCATGATTTGGGCCCTTTAATTCATGTGGAACAACATCTGAATAGCACAACATATCTACCCTGTTTTCCCAAAAATAAGACAGTGTCTTATATTAATTTTTGCTCCCAAAGATGTGCTAGGTCTTATTTTCAGGGGATGTCTTATTTTTCCATGAAGAAGAATATGGTACACATTTATTGTTAAATGAAAATAAAGGAAATTTATTACCTGTATACGATACCGTAGTATGGTAGTTGTCAACACAAACCAGACAAACTGTGAATCCTACAGTATCAAGAATTTACTCATTTATTCAATGACAATCATATCATCATCATCTTCTGGAACATCATCATAACAATCCAATTCCTGAATTTCCTGGTGAATTTCCTGGTGACTCCATTTCTTTCAGAATCAGTGGACCAAATCTCTCATGTTTAGCCTAGGGGGGCCTTATTTTTGGGGGGATGTCTTATATTTCACTCAGAAGGAAACCTGTAAGTAGGTCTTATTTTCAGAGGATATCTTATTTTCAGGGAAACACAGTAAGTGTCGTTGCTAATCAAGTTAATTCTATCATGTTGATGGCATATCCCAATGGAGATGGCTTTTTCCAACAAGACAACACACCATGCCACAGTGCTCTTATTATGCAGGAGTGGTTTCAAGAACATGAAGGAGACTTTACCTTGCTTAGGTTGCCCCCACAATCACCAGATCTCAATCCAATTGAGCATTTGTGGGATGAAGTTAAAAGAGCCATCAGGCAGCTGGTTCTACAACCATCAAACCTCACAGAACTGGACAGTGCTATTCATCAGGCATGGTGTCAGATTCCTCGCATCACTTTTCAGCATCTCATGGAGTCAATGCCAAGAAGAATAGCCACAGTATTGAAGACAAAGTGTTGCCCAATGAAGTACTGATGGGGTGGTCATAATAATCTGGAATATATATATATAGATATATATATTTCTAAATGATACCCCAAAATTTTTAAGTAAAAGTTAAAATAAAAATTTTTATTATGTTTTGTCATAACATGTCAAAGTTATTTAATAGCTTGATATTTTGTGTTATATAGTCCAAGCAATTAGATGACTGAATGAATATTCAATTTTCATGTGGAAATGTAGTAGGTTTTCTTTTGAAATGTAATTTTTCATACTCTTATTTTTTAAATATATTTTATTGATTTTTTTTACAGAGAGGAAGGGAGATAGAGAGTTAAAAACATCAATGAGAGAGAATCATCAATCAGCTGCCTCTTGCACATCCCCTCCTGGGGATGTGCCTGCAACCAAGATATGCGCCCTTGACCATAATCGAAACCAGTTCCGGCTCATACTCTTATTTTAAGAAATGAAGGAGTTAACTTCTCTTCTAAAATCTCATAGTAGCTCAATACTTATAAATCTAAATGTGTATTAAGTGAATATGAATAGTTATGTAATGCAAAATGGTTACCCTGCAACATTAAAATTATTTTTATTGCTACTGGTTGAAGACTGAGACTTCAGGACTCTCTTCCAACATTGCCCAAAGCACTCTCCAAACAAGACCATGGCAATGATTCATAGACAAAACTGCACCAAGTTCACAGAAGATCAGTTGAAAACCCTCATCAAAGCATTCAGCCAAAAACCTTACCCAGGTTATACTACCAACAAAAGCTTGTTTTAGAAATAAAAACTGAAGAGTCCAGAATCCATATTTGGTTTCAGAATGGAAGAGTTAGTCCTTGAGTCTGGAAAAGTTCAGAACCTGAAGAGTACTTAGAAGCAAGGTGAGACCAGGGTCACCCTAAAGAGAGGATTCAAAATAGAAAAGATGCCAGTGTCATGCCAACTTCCTCTCGATTACACATCCTTATCACGGCACGTAGGAAGAACCCTTACACTGACATTGATTCCAGAGTCAAGCGTTCAAATTTGGTTTTAAAATCGAAAATCCAAAATAAATAAATAAATAAATAAAATAAAATCGAAAATCTAGATTCCACGTCCAGTGTAAAAGAGAACCTGATGAACCCTTAATACAGAAACAAGTTTAGGAGCAGTATCTGTGAGATGAGAGAGTTCAAGGTATAGGAACTCACAAAATGGTGCCAATCTCACCAGTAACTGTCATATTTCTCTGAAGCCAAAACAGCATGGGACTTCAGGGGTCAGAGAACTACAAGGTCCCACACAGCCCTATAGGCAGAGCCTGGCTCACAGTTCAGCAGATGTCAAGGATGATGAAAACAAAATCATTCATATCATTTTTAAGTCATTACAGTATTGACTGATTCAGGCAAAAACCAATGTTTGTGTAATATCATGATTTAGAAGAAACATACATATATTTGCTCTTCATCTATAGATCTTCGAAAGCCATGGGAACTTACTGTAATGGTAGCAATAAAGTGTCCCTTGTTATAAAATACTGTCGTTTGCGACAAATGGATAAATCTTGAGAATATCATGCTAAGTGGAATAAGTCAGACAGAAAAAGTTAAGAACCATATGATTTCACTCATATGTGCAAAATAAAACTTAAAGCAACAAGTGAACAAACAATAAAAGAAACAACCAAAAAATCATAGACACAGACAATAGCATGGCAGTTATCAGAAAGAAGGGGAGTGGGGAGGTATTAAAAGGTAAAGGGATCAAATATATGGTTACTGAAGATTTGACTTGGGGTGGGGAGTACACAGTGCAATATACAGATAATGTATCATAGAAATGTGCACTTGAAACTTATATAATCTTATTAACCAATGTCACCAATTTTTTTTTAATTGCACTAGCTTTTGAGGCAGTATGTAATCTGGCCTGGCTTTCCTCTCTGATACCTTCTCACACCTCTTGGCTCCTCCTACTGGAGTCTAGCCATGGGTACCTTTATTTCAGTTCCTCAAACACGTCAAACTTATTCTCTCAAGGCCTCTGCATCCTTCCAGGACCTGGAATTTTCTTGTCACATAACTTGTGTCATGTTGTCATTCAGATCTCAACTAAAAAGTCATCTCCATGGGGAAGTGTATCATTTTCTAATTTTTAAAAATGTACTTATTTATGATCCATTTCACATTATTAGACAAGAAGCTTCATGAGAACAGGTTCATGGTAGCCTTCTTTACTGCTGCATCCTCAGAATCTAGCATAATGCTTCCTCATGATTGGTGCTCAATAAATATTTATTGTATGGAAGAGTGAATGAATGAAAAACCACTAGAATTTAACTTGTAGTAATAAAGTAGGGAGTGCATGGGGCCAATTCTTTTGTTGGGGGAGAGGTACATAATATGTCGCTGATTCAGTTCATGTACCTACGAAGATTTTTAAAACATAGCAAGGTACTTCACATTTCTATTATTCATTTCTGGCTTATTTGGTCCACAAAATATAAAAAGAAATACAACCATTTCTGAGCCAATTCTTTGTATTTTCCAATCATTGGAGCTTACCCAACAGTTTTAGAAATCTATACCCAAAACATTGGATCTATTTCTAATGTGCAGTATTTTGAAAATGATTGGTCAAAAACTAAAGGCATGAATGCAAGAACTCGTCAAATAATTAAAATAAACGACCACCAAAATCCACACGTTAATGACTAATTTTTCATTGGTAGAACACCATAACTCTTATTATTTAAAGAGAAACGTGTCTTATTACAAAACCTATAACTCACTTCCTTTGTGACTTTAACTGCAAAGAGCTTTATTTCAGCACATGTAAACAACACCCTCTAATTCACAAATCCTGTTCAATTTAATAGAAAAGAAGGTTTTAAACTGATCATTATAAATGTGTGTTCTTTCTTCAAATACCTCTTGTTTGATGATCTTAAATTGGAGTTACCATAAAGACTGAAACCATGATATGATAGGATCTTTATTCTTACAGTCCATGACTGTTTCATTTTAACAACGTAGCTTTGACACATCAGTTTATTGCTTTGAAGCAAGGAGGGCAAACAGCCCTTAAAAAGACCACCAGAATTTAACTTGTAGTAACAAAGTAAGGAAGAAATTTTTTGGAATACTTCTTTCGTTAGTCCCGTCTATCCTCACGTCATCACATTTTCAGGAAGAAGGATTGGCTGAGAACTGGCTCCAACTAAATCCTTTATAGTGCTGTTTCACTGAGGGACTGGGAAGTGACAATTCCTATCAAGCAGCTGGCTTTTTTCCTTCCCTTGCCAGACTCCAGGGCAATCATGTTAAATTGAGAAAAACCACAACTCAATCGTGGGTCTTCCACTTAATTTTTCATACAAATTTAAGGTCAGACTGTGGCCTAATACCCAGTTAGGTACTTACAACACAGAAAAAGTTACACACCATGCAGTTCCTCTGAATACCATCATCATATTACCTAACAAGAGAATGCTTTTAAGATGGTAGTAGAGATGGAATTTGGTACAATGGTGCATTTTGAAGGCTGGGCTAACTCTCATAAAAATTTAGTATTTAATTCCTATGGATTGTAAAGTATTGGTAGTAAGCAAAATTAAAGAGCTTGAATTAACTTTTTTTAAAAAACATGCATTTCTTGTAGAAACAACTATAATCAAATAATCTATTATAGATAAAGTATTTTCCTATAGGTATTTATAACTAAACTAGTGACCCGGTTCATGGATTTGTGCACATTGAAAGGAAATTAATTAGGAGGTGACTGGTGGGGAAGGACTGGGCAAGATGGGCTGGACATGCCTTGGAACCAACCTGCAGCAGTCCTTCCTTGGTCGGCTACATCTGGGGTGGCGCCATGACTTGAAGGGCATCTGCAGGGTGAGCAGGGTCCTTCTGGCAGGTAGGGTCCCTTGGCATGGCCTTTGAGATTGGGCCGAAACCAACTCTCTGATGTCCCTTGAGGGGTCCTGAAGTGTGAGAGGGCACTCTGTCATACAGGGTGTGAAACGCAAATGCAAGTGTGCAGTAAACCAGATTTGGGGCCAACAGTGCCCCAGCAACAACATAACCCACAGCCAAAAGTAGAATTGTGCAGACCCACAAAAAATTGGGCTCCCTTCTCTCTGTTTTTGGGGTGCGTCACCTGAGAACCGCCACTGCCAAGTCACTGTAGCTTGGCAGCTCCTGCATTGAGTGTCTGCCCCCTGATGATCAGTGCAAGTCATAGTGACCAGTCAGATGGTCGGTCACTTAGCATATTAGCCTTTTATATCTATACTAGAGGACCAGTGCATGAATTCATGCAGAGATGAGGTCTGGCCAGCCCCACCCCACTTGGTGGATCAGGACTGGGCCTGTCAGGAGAAGGAGACAGTGGGAGGTTGGCTGGCCAGCCTGCCCCAATTGGAGCCCATCTGGGCTGGGCCGGCTGGAGAGAAGGACTGTGAGCTGGGGGCAGGCCAGCCTCACACATAATTGGTGTGAGTATGTGTCTGTGGGGGGACTGTGGGCCAATTGGGGTTGTGGGGAATGATGAGGGTGGGGTTGGGCATGGGGAGGGGCTGTGGTTGGTGGGCTGGCCCTCAGCCCACACCCCTCTCCCCAGCTGGCCCAGCCCAGGTGGACCCCGATTAGGGCAGGCCAGCCAGCCAACCTCCTGTTGTTTCTTCCCCTGAATGGGAGGGCAGGATGATAGGGGGCCAGTAGCCTAGGGGACAGGCTATGGGTGGTTGGCAAGTCAGCCCTGCCCCTGATCAGAGTGGGGGGCCAATCATGGTGGAGCTGGCTGGGGGAAAGAGCTGCAGGCCAATTGAGGTTGTGGGGGCTGATCGGGATGGGGAAGGGCTGTGGGCAGTGGGCCAGTCAGCCCCACTCCTAAATGGGATGGGGGGTGCCTATGAAGGTCAGGCCAGCCAGGGGGAGGAGCTACAGGAGGTTGGCCAGCCGGCCCTACCCATATTGAGGTGGGGTGGCAATCAGGGGTGGGGCCGGCCAAGGGGAGAGGCTGCAAGGGTTTGGCCAGCCAGTCCCACCCACTGATCAGGCCAGTTTGCTGGCCACAGAGGGTGTCACAGCAACCAGTAATTCTGATCGTTATAGCATTCTGGTTACTGACCTTTTATATATATCCTATATAATAAAGAAGTAATATGCAAATTGACCCATGCCCTCACAAGATGCCTGCCTATGACCAGACTAGCAGGGAGGTTAGTGAGGATGACCAAACAACTGAACAGCAGGCTGTGTGAGATGACTAGGCCGGTGGAGGGGGGGGGGGGTGGACACTTGGGGGTGACCAGGACAGCAGGGTGGGGCAGTTAGGACTGATCAGGCTGGCAGAGGGGGGCAATTGGGTGTGACCAGGCTAGCAGGGGGGGCAGTAAGGAGTGACCAGGCCAGCATCGGGGGCAGTTAAGAGCTATCAGGCAGGCACACAGAGGCAGGGATGGCAGTTAGGGGTGATCAAGCAGGCAAGCAGGTGAACGATTAGGAGCCAGCAGTCCAGGATTGTGAGAGGGATGTCCTGATTGGAGAGGGTGCAGGATGGGCTGAGGGGACTCCCCATGCACAAATTTTGTGCGCCAGGCCTCTAATCGATATATAAAAGCCTAAGCGACTGAACAATCAAACAACTGGTCAACCGGTCACTATAACGCACACTGACCACCATGGGGCAGATGTTCAATGGGAGCACCATTCACTGAGCTTGTCTGTGGCAGCAGGTGCAGCATGGCTGGGATGAGTGGGAGCAGCATGGCGCCTGGCCTGGGCTCGGGCTCCTCCTCTGCCTGCCCCTTTGCACATTACTATATCCCAGTCCAACATCACCTGAAGAGTCCAGGATTGCAAGAGGGCGCAGGCCAGGCTGAGGGACCCCACCAGTGCACCAGGCCTCTAGTATATAGACAAGAAAATAAGAGAGGGAGATCAATGTGTGCTCTTGAGTCTGGAGTTTCATTTAAAAGCAAACTATTATGTTGTTCCTATTTTTTTCCATATGATGAAGCATATGATTATCATTTTTAAGTAATTGAATTAAAATGGTTCTTATATAATATTTATTTTTTCTGTAAGCATTCAGTGCTTACTTACTGAATTTTGAATAGAACCTTAAAAACTTTGATTTTTAAAGCTTGAGAATTCTTGTTCCACATACTCATCTGGAGGAACATGCAAATATTGAACAGCATTTAATATTCATCAGCTCTTAAGCTGCTCTTAACTTTTTAGTTGACATCTTCTATGAATTGGCCATGTGATGCCTGATAGAGTCCTGAACTCTATGTTTTTCTGATTACTACATTGGCCCTTTAGTAACATTTGCTCATCATCAATATTCTATGAATGAGGTGATGTTTCATTGGAAGAAACAAATTAAAAACTTATGTCTCCAATTTTGTCACATCTGGGTGAAGCTCTCAACGCAATTGTTTTTACTTTATTTTAATCTTACAAAGAAATGTTAAGATTGAAGAACTGACCCTGTGTTTAAAGTCATTGTCAAAAACAGTGAAGTCATAAGCTTCTGTTTTTAATAATCCTTCATAAAACACAGAGTATCATTAATCATAAATGGCTGCAGATTTCCTAGGTCCTGGCACTACTATGGGGCCTAAGAATTTTTAAAGGTCTTATAAATTTGAGCACACAAAAGCCTCATGACATTGCATAAAAATTTGGCTGTGATGAAAAAAATTGGCTGTGATGAAAAAACAGTTGAAAGCATTAAAATACTTAGAAACCGAAGATAGTTTTATTGCCTTCCAATAAAATATGTCTAATTTTCAACTACTTTCACTTTTTATGTTTCACTAACATATCAATCAATCAACAACTTTTTATTGAGTGACTATGTGTTCAGCACCATTAAGCACTATAAGGAATACAGAAACTTATGAAAAATGTATTCATTCATGAAACATTATATCCTGCGTCTATTCTGAGTGCTTTAGAAGTGCTCTGTGCGTGGTAAAATGAGGAAGGAATAACTCCTTTTTAAAGAAACCTATATCCAGTTAGGGAGCTACAAATTTTACACATAAATTTTTGGGGAAAATACTGGACAAGTAAAACATATTAAAGTTCAAAGAAACTCTCCTTTGGCTTTTTTTTTTTTTCCAGGATATATTTTTCTGCTTGAGATGGGAACTAACTTTGATTTTCAACTTGGGATTCAGATAATTAGAAATAGATGAATGCTATAATCTGAGTGTTTGTACTCCCTCCCCCCTCCCCCCCAAATGTATGTGTTAAAATCCTAATCCACAAAGTGATAGGGGCTATAGGAAGTAATTAAGTCATGAGAGCTGCACCCTCATGAATAGAATTAGTGCCCTTATAAAAGATAACCCAGAGAGCTGGCTTGCCCCTCCCACCATATGCGGACAGGTGGGAAGGCACCAGCTGTGAACCAGGAAGAGGGCCCTCATCAAAATGAGAACATGCTGTGCCTTGATTTTGGATTTATTTAATTTTTTTTTAGAACTTTAAAAGACAAATTTCTGTAGCTTATAAGCAGTCCAGTTCATGGCATTTTGTTACAGCAGCCTAAACAAACTAAGACAAGAAACTTTCATTTAGAGAAATAATACAAACACCACACATACATGAATATGCATACCTATAAAAGATACATGTAAAATATCTACCTACACATGTGTTTCAGGAGCAAGTGAATAGATCAGTATTAATAAAGGGAGTTCATATGGAAGAAATAAGGTTCACAAAAATATTCTGACAATACAATTTGCACAGTGCTTCTTCAACTCAAGTGAGTAAACTGCATCAAACATTATGCATAGCCATATGGCTAAATTTCATAAGGAGTGAAAATGGAAGAGATGGAACATGAGTTCTCAAAGAACTTTTAATAAAGCATTGGGGGATATATAAAGAATTCTGACTAATTTTGGAATATAAAACTATGGGTATGTAGGACAAAAACTTTTTAAATTTGTCAATGTGAGCTATATCTTAGAGAGTGTTTAGGGCAGCGGTTCTCAACCTGTGGGTCGAGACCACTTTGGGGATCGAATGACCCTTTCATAGGGTCACCTAAAATCATCAAAAAACACAGATATTTACATCATAATTCATAACAGTAGCAAAATTACAGTTATGAAGTAGCAACAAAAATAATTTTATGGTTGGGGGTCACCACAACATGAGGAACTGTATTAAAGGGTCGCAGCATTAGGAAGGATGAGAACCACTGGTTTAGGGTAACTTAAACAGAATCAGACTGTGAAGTCATTCTATGTTGAAGGAACAATTTGGACACAGGGAGATGAGGAAAATGAAATGTACCCGCATTGAAGATAACATATCTACTTTCATTTGAATGTGTGAGAAGTTAGAAATCAAGCTCCATACAATGATCTGCTGGTGAAGTTTAAAATAAGTATGTATGCATATGTATATATTTATTAGTGTACATTGATTTAAAATAAACTTTACAGATGCAAAGGAAGTGTAACTCACAATTTTATTAAAAATAATGAAATATAAAATACTTTTAATAAAATTTTCATATAGCCAAATGATTCTCACAGAGTTCTTTCATCAGTTTTAAATCAATGTATGTACACTATAGCTGTAACTGACAATCCAGTGTAGTTCCAACACAAATATTGGTTGATACCTTTGCTTACATTAATTAGTAAGATAAAGTGAAACAATAAAGATGGGCCATCTTGAAGGGAAGAGTGGCTGTGATCAAAAGCCTAGCCTTACCTTCAACTGGGAAGAACTTAGATACCTCCCAGGACCCTACAACCACAAAACCCAGGGACCAGCTGAGAACCCACGAACACCAGGTCTCCAGCAGTGCAAATACGGGGACATGGACGAGCCATGCATCTTCTCATGAAAAGGTCAAATATTGTCTAGAGAAAGGTAAGGTCTGAAATCCAGACTGGAGGGAGAAATGCACGCAGCAGCATCTAGAGTTTCAAAGGAAATCTGTGCCCCACAAAATCCGCCATCATTGGAGTTAGTGTAACCCATGAATGTAGAAAGAGAACTCTAGAAATCAACCCATAGCGGGCTGGGCACAGAAAGACAGCCTGAAGTTCTATCAGTATACCGGCTGTGCGGTGCCAAGAAAAAAGACATGCACAGAGACATGAGCAGGGTCTCATGCAATGCTAGGAGAAAAAGTCATGAGTCTGCGTGCTTATTCTGGCTTTTTTTTTTTCTTTCTTTTTCTTTAAATCCTTGCTTTTAATTAATAAGACCAGTAAATAGAATATCTCGATTAAAAACACTCTCAGAGACTGCAGGGGAAAGTTGTTTTTGTTGAACCTGGGTATCAGAACAGGAAGAAACAATCAGAAAACCAGCTCTGGGGAAGTCCATTCTCCCAACCCAGTATTAAGTGTGGCAGGGAAAATAAAAACTAAATACTGGGTAGAGAGGACTTATAGCCCCGGATGTCAATACAGAAACACTGCCACCCAGGGGTTGAATCACAAATTGACTCTTGTGTAAATACAACTGAAAAAACGCTGAGAAACAAAGAAATACTGCCTACTTGAAAACAGTAGTGGTTTAAAACACAGAGGAGCAGTGGAATGCAAAAAACTTCAATACTGTCCTGATAACCTGACAGGAAACAGGAGTGCTAAACAGAACAGTAGAGGAAGTGAATTACCTTCACTACTGAACATTTTTTATTTTTTATCTTTTACTTTTATTTTTTTCTCACTTTATTTTTACCTTTTTAATTATTATATTTTTATTTTTAATTAGTATTATTTCTACTATTATTTTACCTTTTTAAAGTTTCCTTTTTCTTTATTTTATTTTATTTTATTTTATTTTGAGATTAGTGTCTTACATTCTATTTTCATTTTTCCTTGACTTCATTTTACTCTATCTCAACTTTACCTATATGTCAACACACTATTCCTGACATTCCCCCTTTTGTTGTCCTGTTCTCTTAGCCTATTCCTGCTTTAGATTTTCCCTATTCTTTCTTTTTACCCCCTGTAAAAAATTCATCCTACTTATATATCTAATTTCCGCTCTGTTACGCCAAGTCCATACACACTTCTCTCTTCTCTTTTTTCACTATCCAATTCTTTTTATCTCTTCCCTTTTTTCTTTCTTTTTTATTTTTGTTTTGTTTTGTCTTGTTTTGCCCTTTTTTCTCTCTGTCCTGTTGTTGTTTGTTTGATTGTTGATTACAATAGTTTGGTTTTTCTTTTCTTTGTTTGTGTGAGAGAAATAATCTCTCTCTCTCTTTCTCTTTCTCTCTCTTTTTGCTTTTGTTTTTCCTCTCCTCACTTGTTATTAGTTATTGTCTGCATTAGTTTGCATTCACTCCTGGGTGTTTGTTGTTTGCATTTTTGGGGGATTAGTTGTTCTATTGGAGTTTTCTCCTCATATAAATAGTTTTTTCCCCTTCTTCGTTTATCCTCTTTCTTTTCTCTCTAACTTTTTTCTCTTTTCTCAATATCATTTTTGCACTATTTTTTTTATCCCCTGATTCTTTTTTCTCTGTTGGTCAACTTAATTTGGGGTTATTAGCATCATGAATACATTTATATTCAGTGCCTTGTGACTTGTTGTATTGTATTTTGTGACTTTGAATCAATGCAGGAGAGAGAGAGCTACATAACCAGACACCCAGAGAGGAGCAATCATGGGGAGACAAAGAATGGCCAGCATACGAAAGAAAATAAGACATCACCAGAAAAGGAATTAAATGAAATGGAGGCAAGGAATATGTCAGAGAAATGGTCATGGTCATAAGGTTGCTGAAAAGGTGGGAATACAAATTTAACAATATGTATAAGATCAAAGAGGAAATGAAGAAGAACCAAGAAGAAATGAAAAATGAAATCACTGCAATAAAGAACTCAATAGAAAGCATCAACAGTAGACTAGAAGAAGCAGCAGACTGCATCAGTGAGCTGAAAGACAAGGTAGGAAAAAAATACACAAGCAGAGAAGCATCTGAAAAAACAAACAAACAAAATAAAAACTTTAAAAACAGGAAGAGAGGCTGAAGCAGGTTTGACTCAGTGGTAGAGCTTCGGTCTGCAGACTGAAAGGTCCCGGTAGGGGGTGTGCAGGAGGCAGTTGGTTGATGTTTCTCTCTCATAAACTTTTCTAGCTCTCTATCTCTCTCCCTTCCTCTCTGTAAAAAAATCAATCAAATATATTTAAAAAAAACAAAAAACAGGAAGAGAGCCTAAGGGAGTTTTGGGACAATACAAAACAAAACATCTGCATGATAGGATGCCAGAAAGAGAGAAAACTGATCAAGGAATAGAAAACCTGTTTCAAGAAATAATGACAGAAAATTTCCCTGAAATAGGAAAAAAAAAAAAAAAAAGAAAAGAAAAAGAAAAGAAAAAGAAAAAACTCACACAAGTACAAGAAGTTCACAGAGTTCCAAACAAAATCTACCTGAAAAGACTGATGTCAAGGCACATTATAATTCAATTGGCAAACACCAACGACAAAGTAAGAATCTTAAAAGCAGCCAGAAAGAGACAGAAAGTTACCTTCAAAGGATCCCCCATCAGACTAGCAACTGATTTCTCAACAGAAACACATCAGGCCAGAAGGGAATGGAATGAAATATACAAAGTCATGAAAAGGAAGGGTCTGAATCCAAGAATACTGTACCCAACAAGGCTATCAATCAAAATTGAGGGAGAAGACTCACAGACAAAAAAGGACTAAGGGAGTTTACCACCAAACCAGCAATGCAAAAAAAAATGCTAAAGGGCCTGCTATAAAAAAAAGAAATAGGAAGTAAAGAAGGAACACAGACATAAAGAATAAAAATGGCGACAAACAAGTACCTATCAATAATAACTTTAAGTGTAAATGGATTAAATATCATAATCAAAAGACATAGGGTAGCTGAGTGAATAAGAAAACATGACCCCTATATCTGCTGTCTACACGAAACCCACCTCAGAAAAAAAGACTCACACAGACTGATGGTGTAGGGATGGAAAAAGGTTTTTCAGGCAAATGGAAATGAACAAAAGTCTGGAGTAGCAATACTTATATCTGACAAATTAGATCTCAAAGAGAAGATCATAACAAAGGGAGCAATTCAACAGGAATATATAACTCTGGTAAACATATATGCACCCAATACAGGAGCACCCAAATACATTAAAAAACAAAACAAAAACAACACCTCCTTTAGGAAAATATTGACAGAAATAAAGTCATAGTAGGGGACTTCAATACCCCACTAACACCACTGGACAAATCCTCTAAATAAAATATCAGCAAAGAAACATAAATCCTAAATGACTCACTAGATCAGATTGAATTAATTGACATCTTCAGACATTTCATCCAAAAGCCACAGAATATACATTCTTCTCAAGTGCACATGGGTCATTTTAAGAGATAGACCATATATTGGGAAGCAAGCAAAGTCTCTTCAAATTCAAGAAGATAGAAATCGTATCAAGAATCTTCTCAGATCACAATGGCATAAAACTAGAAATTAACTACAATAAAAGCAATAAAATAATTCAAACACCTGGAAGCTAACTAACATACTATTAAATAATGACTGGGTTACCAGAGAGATCAAGCATCATGGCAAAATGACAATGAAAACACAACAATCCAAAATCTATGGGATACAGTAAAAGCAGTCTTGAGAGGGAAGTTCATAGCTCTACAGGCCTACCTCAAAAAAAAAAAAACAAAAAAAACAAAACAAAACAAAAAAAACAATGGTAATAAATTATCTAACCCTAAAACTCAAAGAGTTAGAAAGAGAGCAACAAGAAAAGTCAGCATAACCAGAAGAAAAGAAGAAATAAAGATCAGAGCAGAGATAAATGACATAGAGGCAAAAAAAATACAAAAGATCAACAAAACCAAGAGTTGGTTCTTTGAAATGATAAGCAAGCTTGATGAACCTCTAGCCAAGCTCACCAAGAAGCAAAGAGAGGGCCAAAATAAACAAAATCAGAAATGAAAGAGGTGAAGTGACAACTGATCCCACAGAGGTACAATTATGAGAAAATGCTATAAACAATATAAACAACGCTATTCCAACAAAACAGACAACTTAGATGAAATGTACATATTATTAGAAAAACACAAGCTTCCAAAACTCAACCAAGAAGAATAAAAGAACCTGAATAGGCCAATAACTACGGTACCAAAGAAATTGCAATAGTGATAAAAAATCTTCCAGCAAAAAAAGCCCTTGTCTGCAGTTCTACCAAGCATTCAAAGAAGAACTAAAACCTATCCATCTCAGACTATATAAAAAAAGTCAAGAGGAAGGCACACTTCCAACCTCTTTCTATGATGTCAGTATTACCCTAATCCCAAAAAGATAAAGACATCACAAAGAGCGAGAGCAAGAGCGAGAGAGAGCGAGAGCGAGAGCGAGAGCGAGAGCGAGAGAGAGAGAGAGAGAGAGAGAGAGAGAGAGAGAGAGAAACTACAGGCCAATATCCTTAATGAACATAGATGTTAAAATCCTCAACAAAATTCTAGCAAATCGGGTCCAGCATTACATTAGAAAGATCATACACCATGACCAAGTGGGATTTATTCCAGTGATGCAAGGATGGTACAATATCCGCTAATGAATAAATGTGATACATACATAAACAAATTGAAAGACAAAAATCACATAATCATATCAATTGATGCAGAAAAAAACATTTGACAAAATCCAACACCCTTTCTTGATAAAAATCTCTCAACAAAGTGGGAATAGAGGGATCATGCCTCAACATAATGAAGCCCTATATGACAAACCTACAGCCAACATCATACTCAATGGACAAAAGCTAATCTCATTTCCCCTAAGCATAGGAACAGGACTAGGATGCCCACTTTCAACACACCTGTTCATATTTGGGGTTTAGTATGTATAGTATCATTTCATCTTTGAATAAGGACAATTTTACTTCTTCTTTTCCAATTTGGTTGCCTTTTATTTCTTATTCTTGTCTGAATGCTATGTCTCATGCATTCTTTCAAAGAATGTACAATTGTTTTTTGTTGGGTGTTGAGTTTTTTATGCATTTAATTAGTTTGAATGTATAATTTTATATATCTTTTACATATTTACTTATTTTTCAATTTCTGAGATGTGTGTGTTTCAAACTATAATTGTTGACATATATATTTTTCTTTGTAGTTGTTAATAATTTATAAATAAAAGTAAAGAATATCTGTTCAGAGAATTGTTTACTATTTATAATAATATCTGTAAAAACATGTAGTGAGATTTGGAAGCAGACTACAATTCGTATCAAAGAAGTGGTGTGGCTGGGGAAATAGTCTGTGTTTTTGTTTTGTTTTTTTTCCCATGTTGTGGTTTGCAGCTCTGAACTTCTCCTTCAGAATGGAGGTGCTCATTCCGTAGATGCTGAAGATATTTATAGTTGGCAGGTGCCAACGAAAGTCCTTTTCTGAAAAAAATGACCTCAGCTGAAGGGAGCCAACACAGTAAGTTATGCCTCCCAGTCAAATGATTGATCCATATGGACATTAAAGACTGTGTCTCTTATCTCAAGGAAGAACAACTCTGAAGAACCACACAAGCTTCAGAGTCCTATGGTCTGAGACATTTGTTACAGCTCTGTTTTAGTATAACCCATCCCTTTGCCCAGAGTTGTCTCCTTCACTCCCTCACAGGGGTTAGTCCTAGTCCTGAGAGCACTCTCCAAGATACCTGCACAAAAACTCCATTCCAGTGTCTCTTTTCCTGAGGGAATATAGCCTTAAACAATGCACTTGCACTTGTGAGACTGAATGAGTTAAAAACTAAATGTTTACTTCCACAAGAAACCTACACACTGCCCCTGGTGATCCCTGAGGAGTTCATTTTTTGAATACTCAACACCAGTATCAACAGGTAGTGGAAATTAGCCTTTGCTATCAAAGCAACTGAGGGTGTGGGGTGAAGATCTGCTCATGTGATGTTGAAGAAAGCAGGCATCAAGCTCACCAAGAGAACAAATGAGCTCACTAAGGATGAGGTGGAATGAGTGGTCACCGTTATATATAATCCACACCAGTACAAGATTTCAGACTTGTTGTTGAACAGAGAAGGGTGTGAAGGATGTAAAATACAGCCAGGTCCTGGCCAATGGTCTGGACAACAAGCTCTGAGAAGACCTGGAGTTACTGAAGAAAATTCGGGTCCAAAGAAGGCTGCACCTCTTCTGGGGTCTTTGTGTTCCAGGCCACTATACCAAGACCACCAAGAAGAAATAAATTGGTAGGCCTTGCCTATTAATCAATAGTTTATACACCCCCAAAATATAAATTCATGGACTGAATGTTAGGATTGTCCCTGTAACATACAGATCAACACATTCTTTTTTTATATATGCACTAGAGTAGGGGTGTCGAACTCAATCAGAGAAGGGGCCAAAATCTAAAATCCAGCCTAAATCGCGGGCCGAATGGTTTACTGAACAGTCATAAACTGACAATGTCATAAACTGACAGCAGAGTGCAGTGATGACAGCGCGGTGCGGGCCACATTGCAAGGCCTGGCGGGCTGGATTTGGCCCGCGGGCCTTGTGTTTGACACATGTGCACTAGAGGCTTGGTGCACAAAATTCACACACAGGAGGCTGGGAGTGTCCCTCGGCCTTGCCTGCACGCTCTCACAATCTGGGACCCCTCTGGTATGGTAGCTAGGCCTAGCTGGCAACCAGGGCCTATCGGGGCTTTCATTCCCTCAGCTGATGGCAGCTGGCCCTACCCCTGCCCTCACCCCTGCCACTGCTTACCATCTGGGCAGAGCTGTCCCTCCTTCCCCCACCACCAGTTGCCTCCCTTTGCGGGCAGCAGGTGTGGGGTGCAATCGCTTGACTGGCCTGAACCTTGCTCTGCAGGGTGATCGCTGGCCAGCCCTGCACACCTGCCACAGCATTGCTGGCCAGTGGACTGGGCCTCCCTCATCAGGGCAATCAATCGCAGGGCCCCCAGATCAATCATCAAGCAGAGGGAGGCCCCACACACCTGGCCAGGGCTCCAAGATCTATCAATTGTCATTCAGAGGGAGGCCCCGCCCACCCACTGCAGCACTACCAGCTGGGTAGCCTGGGCTTTCTTCTGTGGGGTGATCATGGGGCGGGGCATGGCAGAGCCCCCTGACCAATTGCATTGCATCTGCCTTGGCTGGCCTGGTTCCAGTGTATGCCCTAGCATGGTCGTCTGGAAGGTGGTCCAGATGGTCATTCTGCTGTTTGGTCATTCAGTTGATTTGCATATTACACTTTTATTATTATAAATAGTGTATTTTTTTTTGTTTTATTTTGTTTTGTTTTGTTTTGTTTTGTTTTAGAGAGAGAGAGAGGAAGACAGAGGGAGAGAGAGGGGGGAAAAAAAAACAGAAAAAAAAAAACATCGATGTGAGAGCATAATATCCGTTCGCTGCCTCCTGCACATCTCCTACCAGGGCTCAAGCAGCAGCCCTCCTGGGGATGTGACCTTGACCTGGAATCCAACCAGCAACCCCCCGGTGCATGGGAAGATGCCCAGCCAACTGATCTACACCAGCCAGGGCTCCACACATCTTTTTATGGTGGTCTCAGTTCCTAAAGACAGCATCTTGATACAAAAAAAAAAATTATAAAATAAAGAGAAATGCAATTGAACTAGCAAAGTCTTAAAAATTAAAAGATTTTGGGTTTAGGTAGAGAGTTCATAAGAGATTTAAAACCTGCTAGAGAAAAGTTTGAAAGGAAAGTCAAAGTAGAAATGAAAATTTGTTGCTAACAAGGTTAATAAGTTTTATTAACAAAACCTAACAGTGATGGAAAAGGTGATGAAAAGACACTTCAAAAGCATAACAAATTGAGAATCAATGAGAAAAGCTACCTAATAACAGAGGAGAAAGCATGTATCACAAGAACACAGAAGATCTTTGCAAGGATGTGCTGTGCAGTTTCAGCTATATGCAATAAGAATTTGAAAATAGAATATTTTAAAATGCTGTGTATTAGACTTGGAAGCTGGAATCAAATGTTACAGGTCATCATTTTCTATTGAATTTACAGATAACTACTAATGTATATTTGTGACTGGCACAATACTGGAAACTGAGATACATTAAAAAAAAAATTATAGCCCTGACTGATTTGGCCCAGTGGATAGAGCATTGGCCTATGGACTCAGGGGTTCCAGGTTCAATTCCAGTCAAGGGCATATACCTCAGTTGGGGGGAACATACCCAGTAGGGAGTGTGCAGGAGGCAGCTTATCGATGTTTCTAACTCTCTATCCCTCTCCCTTCCTCTTTGTAAAAAAAAAAAAAAAAAAAAAAATCAATAACATATATTTTAAAAAGGATTATAAATTGTGAAGAACTTACATATTGTTGGGCCAAGAGAGAAGCTGATATGAAACAAAATAGAAATAATTAAGACAGATAAAAATCACGTGGGCTAACAAATGAAATTCATTCAGCAGTTTTTGAGGTGAGCTGACATGCCCAGTCATCATTTCAACTCAGTGAATAAATTGAAAGGTGCGGCATGGCAGCTTCCCAGGTGGCGTTAGTTTGGTTTGGCTCTGAAACACAAATACTGTACTCTTAAAGAGAAAATGATATTTCAGCATTTATGTTCACATGGGGGAAAAATTGTAAATCTTTGAAGAGGAAGTTGATTTTCACCAAGCTTTTAGCCTCCGTTTCAAAGGGCAAAAATAAAACCATTTCTGTTTAGATAATACCTATTAATATTTCAATTTCCAGCAAATCACAACAAATCTGTTTTTTAAAGTTTCTCTTAAGTTTTTCTCCTTAAAAAAATGATTTAATAAAATAGCTGTTTATTAAACAAGTTACTGAAATATAGTAACCATAGCACATAAATTTTTGTACTCAATCTCTTTTGAGCTGCCAAGTTCAATTTTATAAATTATCCAAGTTTTCTAAAGTGTACTTATATATAAGAATACACTTAAATAAATACATTTTTTAATTTATAAATCTACTTTTTAATAAAATATAAATAACTTTTTGACTGCAGTTTACATTCTAATTGTATATGTTCATATGTTTTAAAGATTTAAATAGTTTTAATTCATATTTTCCTTTTTGTTGATTTAAGCAAGCCATTCTGATATCAAATAAAAAAGACTTGTATTTATTAAATATGTACAAATGTACTGAACCAAAGAGATATAGTTAAATGATTATCTCATATAACAGTCAAAGACTTATAATCTTTAAAGTCATGATAACTGTACTAATGTTTTCTACTGAATTGTCATAGAAAAATGCAACACATAATCAATAAACATGCCCAGAAAAGGCACTGGAAGTCAAAAGAATCTTGCATTACTTAAAGCGAAGGGTCTTGTGATGAGCACTGATCATTTTAAGATGATATTCATCCATCCTTCTTTGATATTCATCCCTTCACTAAGATGATTACTAAGTATCAAAGAGTTTCCTTACGGAGCTGGCCAAAGTTGGTATCTGCTTTCTGTCTAAGACAATGAATGAGGTTGATGCCAAAAACAAAACAACAACTAAAACCTATACAGAATTAACAAGGCAAGGTTCTGGCTTCTTATACTTCAACACTTATCAATATTTGCTTTCTGTGCTCAAATGTATGCTACAGTAGAGGTAAACAATTTTCTACCTTTTATTGCACAGTCAAATCAGAGAAAAGCTAATATAAGAAATTTTATGCACTCCATGTTTATTATATAACCAAAACTGTGCTTGATATTTTCCTCACAGCGAACCAGTGAAAAGAGCACATTTATATAAAGAACAGAGGATTTAAATAAGTTGCAGAATCTTACCACATAGATGGACAAGAAATCAGGATTGTAAATTTGAGGTATCCTGGCCCTTTTCCTCCCAACTCCATCCTCCCAACATATACACATACAAATCACTAGCTAATAGTATATCCAGATAAATCCAACTCTCTTAAATGAACATATTCTTATTTAAAATTTAAACAATTCATACACTGTTCCAAGAAGTAGTTACAAAACTGCCATAAATAAAAAAAAGAACTAGAATAAAATTCACTAGAAAGAAAAGTTGTCACAAAGCATTTAGAATATTAATCAACATTATAGCATTCACTATCACCAACTTATAAAACTAACTGAATGTAGCAATTGCTGTTGTAATGGTAGACCAAAAATTCAAACATTAAGAATGGTTGTGTAGGCCGCAGTAGGTGACAAACATACAACAGGAGAAAAAACAAAAAAACAAAAAAACAGGAAACTGGTAGAAGAAAGGAGATAGTTAAATAGTGAAACAATTTCAGAAATAAAACCTTAAATTACAGAAGCAGAAAGGAGAATAGATCCTAAGGAAACAAAAATACATATATATGAGATAGACAAAGTGATAAACATTAGGGACAGGAGAGTGATTCATTGCATATAGAATTGAAATTCCTGAAGAAGAAAATAAAACTATGAAACAAAACAAAAAAAAGTAATATGTAATGAAAGAAAATGTTCTGGAATAGAAAAATCATGACCTATTCATATATTGAAAGATCACATTGTGTACCAAAGAAAATTTATTCATAGCAATAAGACATTTCTTCATAAAGTTATTGAACTTCAAAGTTTAAAAGCTGAACAAAAAAGATTATGTCACAAATGAAAAAGAAGATGCAGACTTTCAGCACAATAACATTCCACATAAACCTTATTCACATTTCTCCAAGCTTTCCTTCAGTATAAAGATTAAAGACAAATGTTTTTGAACCTGAACAATAAATCTATTTTAAGTGAAAGAAATGAAGTATAAATTACATAGGGGATAGATAAAATATATGTCTGTATTTTTATTTTCTTGTGTTTAAAGAAAACACTGAAAGCATACATAGAAGCCAAAAAAAAAAAAAAAGGCTAATCATGAGAGTAGTGGACAAGGACAGAGATGGAAGAGAAAAATCAAATGGAACATTTTTGATTCATATGATTTTTGAACTGTATGAACTATTTATTGAAAAATTTAATCTAAATTTTCATATTAAGAGAAATTACCAAAAGAACTTTCTAATATATAAAATACTAAGAATTTAAGAACTTTGGAAGATAATTTATACACAATTTTTAAAAAATGCATTCTGTGTACAAGAAACTATATAAAAGATTAGTCTAAACAACTGTAGCAATTCTTTATGTCCAGGTGTGTCAGAGAAATCTCTATGCTACTTTATATTTAACAGCATTTGCCAAATGTATCCAATGTCCAGGTGTGTCAGAGAAATCTCTATGCTACTTTATATTTAACAGCATTTGCCAAATGTATCCAAATTTACTAAAAACACCTATCAACATGTTAAGGAACAAAGCTTGAGAAATTCTATCTACATTAAAATGTTGTGCTAATAAAATGTTCAACCAGGCAGTAATTTTGAAATGATAAAATTTTTGTGGTTATTTACTTAAATTGAAGGTTAAATATTGAGGTATTCTTTTAACATAACCTCATAGAACTTTATAATCTGTCCAACAAAAATAAGGGGCCATTGCTGAAACCGGTTTGGCTCAGTGAATAGAGCGTTGGCCTACAGACTGAAAGGTCTCAGGTTTGATTCTGGTCAAGGACATGTACCTTGGTTGTGGGCACATCCCCAATAGGGGTGTGCAAGAGGCAGCTGATTGATGTTTCTCTCTCATCGATGTTTCTAACTCTCTATCCCTCTCTCTTCCTCTCTGTAAAAAATCAATAAAAATATATATTAAAAAAAAAAGGGGGGGGGTGTCATTCTTAAAATCCTGGTTTAGGAATAAGTTGTTTTCTACATTGTGTCTGGCTTTCCCCCTTGACTATCTGCTATTACTTCCTAGAAACAAGGTTCAGAGGTCCAGAGAAAGTAAGGTCCATTTTTTGTTAAGGCAGCTGTTTTCAGCCCATGTGCCATAAGAATTTTTAAAATGCAATACCTGACTATTCAGGGGCACTGACCTCTTTTCCTGCAGACTGTTAACTAAAAAAATGACAACAGCCAACACAACAATAACCCTCCAATGCAAATGAATCAAAATCATACCTATTTTATTAGATCAGAATTTTGGTAATTAATTTATGTGTTCCATGAGCTAAAGAAGCATGAAAATAACTGGGTTAAAATAATCAGGAAAAGATTATTAGCAAAAATGTAAATCAGGTCTTGAAGTAATATAATGAATACAAGTTTTGAAAATATCATCCCAAGCAAAATTATGGGAACTCTGAGAAGCACAGTTCTGACTTAACTAAGGTACACAGTTACAAAATGTGTTTCTTTCTGAGATCTCTATTAAGAATTCTGTTATCAATTCTTCTTTCACTGAGTGTCACAGTGTCTCATTTATTAGAGCTTCATATTAAGTTCTGACATTGGCTATGTCAGGTCCTCACCTCCTGGTCCTTTGTAAAAATCTCCTAGCTGCTCTTGGATTTTTACCACATAAATATTATCAAATTCCATGACTTTCCCCCCCCAGTTATTCAGATGAGTAACTTTTAACCAAAATTTTTCTGGGACTTACAGATTATTTTTTACAGGCCTGCCTTTAGTAATAATAAATTATGTAATGTATTATGGCATGGTAAAAAGAGTTGTGGACCTTCACAGCCTTTGCATTTTTTACTCTGGTGAAGTTGGGTGAAGGGTGTGTTAAACTCTCTGAACCTCTGATTTTTTATTTTTACATTTATGTTAAATGTAGCATTTATATACCTAAATAGAAATTTTGGTTATTTTTTATTCATCAAATATGTGGAAAACATTGTGGAAAGATAATACAAAAACATAATGAAGGCAGTTCTATATTTCAGAGAAGCATATAATTTAGACAAGAACCAAAGCATAAGAATACACTTAAATTCGAATATAGAAACTAAATGACCACAAAATTTTATATAATTTTAGAAGATGTAACAATTACTTCCCATGTGAGTAATGCAAAGATTGAGTATTATAATCTCAAATCAGTATTTATAATTAAGGTAGTTATGGATAAATCCTTATTCATTTATAGGTAAATGTCCTTTGCATCTAAATCTATGGGAAACTGACTTTCCAATCTCAGGCAGTAATTCACCACCAAAGAAAAGTATTCAATTATGATGTCAGAAAGCCCTAATTAATTGGCCAGCCCACTAACATTCATCATTTAGTCTACTTTCAGGATTGCTGCTCTAAGTATAATTGTACCGACATGTCCAATTTTGAAGTGAAATAAATGATTATGGAATAAACTGACCTGGTTCCCAGAATTAATTTAATCTGATGCTTACACTGATTAAATTAATGATTCCCTTGGCACAACCAACAACATTATTATTTTTGAATTCCAATCTGTTCAAAATAGCGAGTTTTAGTTGCAAAGGTTCTACCACTTTTATTTTGAAAGATTAATAGTCAATTAGATGCTAATGCTGACTAACCAGCATAAAATGTGGATTGTAGATTTTAACTTATACTTTATCTAAGAGAGAGCCTGCTGTGTTGTCCTAGGCCCTCTGGCCATGGGAGGTGTCAAATATTTGTCTGTCACCTAATGCTTGGCTCACCAGTTACTAAGTTCTTCTTGGGTTTCTGAGCAAGGTTACTTAGAGAGGGCCTATTATGGATTGTTAATTATCTAAGAAAACATTATAAAGTAGCTTTTAATTGGCCTCATGTAATGATAAAGAGATTACCCAGAGGGGAGTCTATTTAGACAGAAAAGAATTAAATTAAACCTGAAAACATCCTGCAACAATTTGTGCAAGATTCTAATTATATGTTTTAAATACACACAGAATAAGAACACCATTTCCTTTTTCTTTTTTCTTTCTTTTTTTTTGGTCAGGACTTTGTTTAGTAAATATAATTTGATGACCATGAAACTTGGATTGCATCATAGCTTGAAATAAACTAACATTCATTCATTCATCCATTATTCTTCTTAACAAAGATTTAAGTTTTAGCTCCATGCCAAGCCCTAGAAATATGAAGTTGTATAAGATAAGATTGCTTCCCTTACAAATATCAGTCAAGTAGAAAAACATGCAAACAATATAGAATATACGGCAGGTTTTTTTGTGTTTTTTTTTTTTAAATCTGTAGAATCACTCGAGTGGCAGAGCAAAGCGCAAATTAAAGTGGGATGAGAAAGGTGGGAGAACATTGGATAGTACAAGGTAGAGATTATGAAATCCCAGAAGAAGGCAGTAACAATGAATCAGGAGATACCACCTGAAAGTAATAATGATAGTGATAATAATGACAATAAGAGCTGGTATTGAATACTCACTCTTTGCCAAATGACATTCTAGGAAATTTCTACATAATACATTTAATGGTCAGAACAAACCCAAGGATTTCATTCAATTATTCCCATTTTACAGATGAGAATACCAAGGTATTGAGCAATCAAGCATCTTCCCCAAGGTCACTCCAATTATAAGTGAAGGACCTATTGACTGGAATTCAAACTCAAAAAAGGATTCTAGAATCTTTTATAACTTGGATATTATGAAAAATAAAGAATAAGACAGGTCCAGATTTCTCTGAAATGATTGCATGAGCAGCATGCTACTATTAAAAATAAATATTAGAGTGGACAGATCATTGGAAGTGGGGGAGAGAATTTACTTTTGCTTATGTTGAATCTGAGGTTCTTATAGGAGATCTAAGAGTAAGTTGCTGGAAGTTAAAAATTAGAGATAAGTATGTGGAGAGCATTCTATTGAAGTCATTAATTCACCCATGAATAAGTAGAATCAGGAAAGATCCCAGAATGGAGCTATGGAGTAGAATATTATTGAATGTGTCGGCAAAGAAAGGTGAGCCAGCAAAGTATTCTGAATCTAAATGCCAAAAGAAGAAAGAAAAGAGATTTCAAATGGTTGGGGGAGGGGATTCAATGGAGTATCAGTATTAAGGATGGGTTAAATAAAATAAGAAATGAAAAGTAATGGTTCAATATGATATTTAACAAGTCTGAATAAAAGCAATTTCAGGGAAAAGATAGGGAGAAAATTCAGATTTTAGTTGATTAGTCATCCTAACTATATGAATAAATAAATAAATTCTTAAAATGGTACCAGTGACAGGTTAATTGTTTTACATAATGATGAAGAGGTACAAAAACTAATACAGCAAGTTAAATGATCTTTTCAGTGTTCTACTTCAAGTACACAATCCTTGTTATGGATTTCTTTGCAAGTCTTTGTTACTTCTGTCAGGACTTTGTACCAATTCTGAATCAAAATGTGTTTTGTAAGTAAGGTTCTATATGGAATTACAGAAAGCAGTTAAACAATCAGAGGAGGTGATGCTATAAAAAACAAAACAACCAAGAACAATAAAATGTTAAACTCATGAAAAAAACTACAAGGACAAGATAGTAAGACAATCACTTAACAACACTGAATTCATTCAAACCAGATCATTTGTTTCTATTTAGGCTCTAAGCCACAAGGAAGCACTGAATGAAGAGATAAGGAAACCAAGGTCTTTGGAGCTAAAATAATCTGCCAAAAATCAGATAGCTAGTAGTGGTGGAATACAAATCAGAACATGTTTCCTGATTGCAATCTTGATATCTTTTGGCTTCCCTACACTGTGTCCTTACATACTTTGTTGTCTAACTTGAACTCCTATCTGAAAACTCTTATACATATACCTAAGCTAGAGGCCCAGTGTACGATATTAATGCACTGTGGTGGTGGGGGGAGGCGCTCGGGTTTCCCTCAGCCCGTCCTGCGCCCTTTCGCAGCCTGGGAGCCCTCGGGGGATGTCCAACTGATGGCTTAGGCCCACTCCCCAGGCCTAACCATCAGTAGGACATCCTTAGTGCTGCCATGGAGGTGGGCCGCTGTGCTCTCCAGCCATCAGCCCAGTTTGTGGCTGAGTGGTTCTCCCCTTGTGGGAGCATGCTGACCACCAGGGGGCAGCTCCTGCGTTGAGTGTCTGCCCCCTGGTGATCAATGTGTATCACAGTCTTCCACCATTCAGTCAATTTACATATTACTATTTTATTATATAGGATGAGTAAACTAACTATTATATATTAAGTACTCATACATAGATTGATGGATAAGTTGACATGCTGACTGTGTACATGGCTGGATATGTAACTGAACAATTGTAACTCTTTCATTATTATTCTTGCATCTGTTAGGTAAAACAAACTTCTACACTAATAAAAGAGAAACATGCAAATTGACCATCACCCTGCTATGCCCACCAGCCAATCAGGAATGAGTATGCAAATTAACCCAACAAAGATGATGATGGCCACAGAGCTAGAGACAGCAGGAGGTTTGGGTTGCCCCCAGTGATGGAGGAAGCCAAGCTTCCTGCCTCCTTGGCTGGCCCTGGCCTCCGCTCAAGGCTACAAAGTTTCAATTATAGAATATAAATAAATCCCAGATACCTGCTTCCAGCCAGCCCTGCCCTCTGCTCAAGGAGGTGCTAAAAAAAAAAAAAGAAAAAAAGTAAGGGCTGGGAGCCTGGATCATGGAGAGGCTTGGCCAGCCTGCAGATAGCCATCAGCACTTCACCCAGGCTGGCCAGGCACCCTACCGGGGACCCCATCCTGAAGGACACTAGCTTAAAAACAGCTCTCAGCCCCTCACCCAGGCTGGCCACACACCCCCCCCCCCAGCAGAGACCCTCACCCCATGAGGGTGTGGCCAGCCTACAAACCACCACAGGCCCCTTGCCCAGGCTGCCGCATGCCCCAAGGGAACCTCCACCCTGATCCAGGATACCCTACAGGGCAAACCAGCCTTCTATCTATACTAATAAAAGGGTAATATGCTAATTAGACTGGGAGACCTTCCAGGAGACCTTCTGGACATCCTTCTGTACAAAGCCATGGTGGCAGGGCCAAGGTAGAGTCGGTTAGATGCTAAGAGGGGAGGGCAGTTGTGGGTGTCAGTCCAGGAAGGGATGGCAATTGTGAATAATCAGACTGGTGGGGAGTGAGGCCATTGGGGGTAAGAAGACCAGCAGGGAGGGCAGTTGAGGCTGAGCAGGCCATCAGTGGGGGTCAATTGAAGATGATCAGGACAGTGGGGGGAGGGGGGCAGTTTGGAATGAGCAGGCCAGCAGGGGGTCAGTTGGGGGTGAGTAGGCCAGTAGGGAGGGAAGATGGGAGTGAGCAGGCCAGCAGGAGGGCAATTGGGGGTGGTCAGGATGGCAGTGGGGGCATTTGGGGGCAAGAAGGTCAGCAACAGGGGGCAGTTGGGGGTGAGCAGGCTGACAGCCGAATGGTTAGGGGAAATTAGGCAGGCAGGCAGGCAGGTGAGCAGTTAGGAGCCAGCAGTCCCAGATTGCAAGAGGGATGTTTGGCTGCCAGTTTAGACCCTATTCCTATAAACCAACAGTAGGACATCCTTTGAGGGGTCCCAGATTGCAGAGGATGCAGGCCAGGCTGAAAGACAACCCCCCCCCCCCCATGCACAAATTTTGTGCAATGAACCTCTAGTTTAACTAATAAAAAGATTGGCTTTCAAAAAGGATATCTATTTCCAAGGATTGTGCAAAAAGATAAATTATTATTACCAATTACCATTTGTTTTTTGATATCTTGGCATGCTAAGTATCTCCTATAAAGAGCTGTAGCAAGTCTGCAAAAGAACACTGCTCACAGGAGGGGAGTTTTCTTCCTCGCCAATGTGGACATGTCCTTGAATCGGCCTCAGTACACCAGGCACAGTCCAAGCACTTTCTAAACTCTCTAAAAAAATGGGATGCCTCAAACTTAGTAAAATTAGTATTTTATTATAACATTTGCATTCAAAGAAAGAAAACCAGGGAAAAGTATCCAAACCTAAAAATCTTTAGGTTCTTGAAAATGTGCTATTACAGAATGGGGCAAAAGTAGGTTTAAAGTTGTGAGTATACAAAATGCAGTTTGTTCTTGTATTATTATTTTTTATTAATTGTATTATTTTCCATACTACCAATTATAAGCCTATTTTTGTCCCACTTTTTATATAATACAGCTTATAATAGAAGATCACTATGCCCATTAGTTGAAAACAATCAGCAGATATTTTTGTTCTCTGCATTTGTCTGTATGTATGTTCTATTTCAACTAAATGCTTCCTTTTTTAAAACAGGCATAAGAAGAAACCCTTATAATTGCTATGACCAAAATCTGTATTTTAAGCCTTCTTATAAACCATGAAATAAATCGTGAACTAAAATTGGAAAGTATCTCATTCCTTAAATATGAGAAAAATTTAAAATATATTTAACTCGGTAGGCATATTAACAGTTTTATTATTGAAATGAAAGTGTTTTAAATAATTTTTATATGTTTTTATTACTTTTAGAGAGAGAGAGAGGGAGAGGAAGAGACAGAAAGAATATTAATGAGAGAGAAACATAGGTCAGCTGCTTTCTGCACTCCTCCAACTGGGGATCGAGCCTGCACCCTGGCCTGTGCCCTGACCAGGAATCAAACCAATAACCTCTTGGTTCATGGGGTTGATGCTCAACCATTGCTCCACACCAGTTGGGCCAGAAGTTCTTAATTTAGGTTTAAAAATAATGGGACTTCTTTTTTTATTGAGAATATCGTCACTGTTGGTCTTATAAAACCTCTGAGATTGACAATGAGCTTAAAGCAGGTAGACACAAATCACTTTTGAGGATTAAGTTGAGCAGTTAGTAAAATTAATGTTAGGAGTAAGAGGAATCTGAAATAAAATAAACAACAACAACAACAACAACAACAACAACAACAAAAAACACCTGCATTAAGATCAATTATAAAAATGACCACATAGGTAAAACTTACAAAGGTCAGGGCTTGGGCTTATCATAAGCAAGAATCTATATTGGAATTTGGGAGTTAGAATTTCTCAGTGAACCCATAATTTCAAACTGTCAATTGGGAAATTTTTACTACAAAATAAGCTCTTTTAGAGAAGAGACTATGAATTACAATGTCTTTTTATATTATTACTTTCACCTATTTTTATACAGCAAGCACTCAATAGTGTTTGTTAACAAAATAATTAGTGAAATGTCTCCTTGGCAAAAACTTGGCCTAGAAATGTTTTGTTTCTCCCTTTAAAAGTTCTAATGAGATGTATTCCTAATATACTAATTTAAATAATAATGAGGACCACAAGTTACTAGAGAAATACAGGTCAACTTCACTTAATCTTACCCAACTGAGTTTAGGGACAATACTTCAACATATCTCTTTTCATCCACTTTGTTTTCACTGCTTTTTCTTTCGAGATAAAAGGAATGAGGAGAGATCGACCAAGAGAAATGAAAACTGTCAGTGTGGAGAGGTATATGTGTGTGCCATATGTAAACAACCAAGCAAATCCAATCAGAATTAGAGTACCTCACAGTAGTGTTCCCTAGAATAAGGTCCTACACTTTTCCAGATATTTCTATGGAGACTTGAGTTCTATACCCGCTCCCACCCTCTTATAGGCTTTATTTTTATTCACAAAATGTCCACTTTCCTATTTCAGTGAACTAAGATATAATGCCTATTCACTTAGCTTATCACTCCCACTTCAGAGAATACCCAGTATTTTCCACCGGGATATATTATAGCCTTTTAAATAGAAAAGATGTTTACTTTTCAAATATGTTGTAAATATATCTCCATGCGAAACAAATCATATGAAATAAATGATCAACTAAAAATTCTTCTCTGGGTCGAAGTGCAAAAGATCTAGTTTTCTTTAACCTAAAAATATGTACAATAGTAGTTGAATTCCACAGAAAGATTTGGCCGTGTTGTGATATGTTTCTAACCAGGGCCTAATTTCTTGCCATTACCAGTGGTTTATGGTCAAAGAATTACAGTCAGCACATTGTAAAAGACATTCAGAGAGTGGCTTACTTAGTGCCAAACTGGAATTGAAATTTCATTCCTAGTAGCCTATCTACACACATCCCTAAGGCATCCT
The DNA here is from genome assembly GCF_964339955.1 of Pipistrellus hanaki. Lineage (NCBI taxonomy): Eukaryota > Metazoa > Chordata > Mammalia > Chiroptera > Vespertilionidae > Pipistrellus > Pipistrellus hanaki. Next base: position 116,991,719 of record NC_140505.1, read on the forward strand.
AGATCTAGTACTGTGATAAACACAAACAAAGGAGAAACCAGAGTAGAAAATCAATCTATATTGGTGGTTTGTTTTCAAGCTGGCTCTGTCCTTCACTTGAGTGAAAAACCAACATGCAATCTGGGTGAGTGTTGCCCAAAGAAGGAAGTAAATTTGAAGATTTCTTACATTGCAGTGAACTAAAGAATGTAACATTTGCAAACCACTTTGAAAGCCTATAATTTCTGTTAGAATGATTCAGAGTGATGAGCTTTTCAGACAACTGGGACTTAACATTACACCAGGATTCAGCTTTTCCCTCTAGTCTCTCAAGGCCTCCACAGGCTAGCCTGCTTGCTACACTGTGGTTGGAGGTTAACTGTTCGTTGCTTTCTTTTTAAAGAATTTATGCACAGGAGCCTACTAGGAGCCAGGCACTGTATTAGACTACAGAAATGCAAAAATTAATAAGTCATGGCTTTTTACCCTCAGACATTTATTGTCAGTTTAGAAAAGAATTGATAAAAAGATCCTTCAAGTGAGGTAAGTGCGGTAATACAAAGAAAACCAGGGTGCTATGAGAAGTAAGAAATAAAAGGGTACAAAACCCAACCACCATGGACTCAGAGAAGGATTCCTGGACAAAATGAGTCTTGAAGAATAAGACAGAATGCCACACAGTAAATATCCAATGACTAGTACCTACTATTGTTACTATTATTTCCATTCATGTGTATAAGAGATAGATATGCACTGAGTGGCCAGATTATTATGATCTCTGAATGCATAAAAATCTGGCCACTCAGTGTAACTCCTCCTATATAATAAAAGGCTAATATGCAAATTGTTTCCTTTTCTAGGAGTTGGACCAGCAAAGGCAGGCCAGCCAACTGCCTATGTTCCCTCCCACTGGCCAGGCTGGCAAGACCCCACCCATTCATACACAAATTCATGCACTGGGCCTCAATATATATATGCTAGATTATTATGATATCTGAATGCATAATAATCTGGCCACTCAGTGTACATTTCTAGTTCTAACTGGTAGTTCATTACACATGAAAGATGAATACTTACAGGGTACACATTATTATTATTATTTTTATTTTTTTTAAATTAGTTAATGGAAAGTACAGAGCAGCAGGTCAGATAAACTTTATCATGACCATCAGCAGTCTCAGGCAGCTGCCAGGATAGCAGTGAAGCATTCTTTTAGATGTAATCTGTACTAACAATCCTAAAAAACCTAATACAATTGTAATCATCATGTTGCAAAGAAGTAATGTCTTTGGCTGGATCACTCTAGAGCAGTGGTTGGCAAATTGCAGCTTGCGAGTCATATGTGGCTCTTTGGCCCCTTGAGTGTGGCTCTTCCACAAATACCATGTGCAGGTGTGCCCGTACAGTGCGATTGAAACTTCATGGCCCATGCATGAAAGTCAGTTTTTGGCTCTCCAAAGAAATTTCAATCCTACTGTTGATATTTGGCTCTGTTGACTAATGAGTTTGCCGACACTCCTCTAGAGTTAACCTTGTCCCTGGCACATGGACTTCCTACTTCCAGTATGGATCCATTCTATAAAAGTGTGTCAGTCACAAATGAGAAAGGAAGCTAGAATCATAATTCAGAATATTAGACCAGAGGTCAGCACACTATGGCTCCTGGGCCAAATCCAACCAGTTACCTGTTTTTGAAAATAAAGTTTTATTGAAACAAAAACACCCATGGATTAAGGGCTGCTTTCACACTAGAAAGGCGGAGCTGAGCAGTTATGACCCCAAAGCCTTTGCTATCTGACTCCTTAAAGACAACGTTTTCTGAACTCCGTATTTGATTATTAAAGCAATTCACAGTTGGTTCATATTGCAATCATTTCTTCCCCACATGCAAGGAGGGAAATCATCACTAATAGTTTCTTCTCTAAGTATCCAAGTGTAAGGAGCTAATTTCAAATAATTATTCATTTGAGTCATTTTACATTCTCACTGCATTGAGTTGTTTAGATGTTATACTAGTTCTTTACCTGTTCTAATATATTTGCTTATCAATTGATTATTCATAAGCTACCTGCAAGAAAGTATAATATAATTTTAAAGCCTATTCTTTTTTAAAATGTTATAACCTTTTTTGCCCAATTAAATTTAATTTTGCCTTAAATATGACTATTATTGACACCTAAGGGAAGACTGCTTAGTAAAATGCTTATAACCAATTCTAGCTCATGAATTCATACCGATTAAGTATAAATGGAAAAAAAAAATTACTGGTAATTTATAGTCCTGCTCTAAAGTTTTTATAGATTAGCAGATCTCAGTTGATGAGTACTAACTGCCTAAGTATCTTCAGCCAGATGGGAGGAAGTGTAGAGGTTGAGGGAGTGGACTCTGTGTAAAATTTAGATTCTTTTGATCATCCCCATAAATCTTGTACCCATCTGACACAATGCACAGTTATTAGAATGTTATAGACTATATTCCCTGTGTTGTACTTTACATCCCCATGACTATTCTGTACCAACAAGATTTATTGAGATGATCACTTAGTAAGATATATAATGTCTAACCACTGAGATGTAACACCTGAAACTAATATAATATTGTACAGTATGTCAAGTGTAATTGAAAAATAAAAATAAAAATTATTTTTAAAAAGATTCTTTTGATTGTGGAGCACAGCACAATGATTCTGGAATAGATGAAAGCAGGACTCTTGTTACTTACGGAACCACAGGACAGGTGGGGCCTCACGGAGGGTACCAGCGATTGGGAACTGTAGTGAGGCAACAGATGTATGGGACACGTGGGGTGGGTTATGTTTTCCTGGCTTCCTGTGGATTGGCTAATTTGAATCACTGGACCCACTCCGAAAGGCTCTGGCCCTAATTGCCTAATACTTGGTCCTGGAATGATCGGGGCTGGTACATAGCAGCCAAGAGTCTGAGAGCCCAAAAAGCAAAGTGCTGGGAATGGATTTAACCAGCTGCTTAAGAATGACAACTAACCGGCCTCTAGTCAGGACTTTAAACCTGGGTCAAGACAACTTTTAAAATATATTACACTCTGGAGTCAAAGTTTCTGGATTCAAATATGGCTATAATACTTGCTAATGATTAACCCTGGGCAAGTAGGTCAACCACTTTAATGCTCAGTTCCCAGATCTTTAAAACAAAAAGAAAAAGAATACCTATCTTTCGGGGGCTGTTGCATGATGAAATGAGAGGTCCATATCAAGTGCTGGGCATAGCACTCATTATTATTGGGGCCAATCTGTGCTTGATACACATTCCTATGGTCTTTTATCCCAGAAAATACAATCACACAAAATGGGCTACAGTGCATATTTCTTAATTATTATTTTCATTTATATCTCTTTATATATAGAAAATCAAATATGCACTCTCTACGATATCTAAACTAATTTTTCTTTCAACAGCTTGTCTGTTAAAAATATTCTAATGATCATGTTTTGCTAATCACTAAATTGGTTGTAGAGCAGATATAGATAAGTAGATTATAATTTTGAAAATTACAAATAAAATTGTTTTTTATTGATCTTTTGAAAAGAAAAGAGCATCATATAATTTTAGTTTTCAATAGCCATGGTAACCTAAAGCTTAACAATGGCTTATGCCATCTTTTTAAACTATTGATTTGTTTGCTTGCTTTTTACTATAATAAAGACTCTAATTGCAAATAGGTTTCATCTGAAGATTCTGAATAAGACTTTTAGCTAAACACATGCAGATATGATCATTTTTCCTGTACTTTCTAAATATGTAATATTTTTAGTTGCCATGCTAACACATAATTTATATTTATTTACAGAACACTAAATATTTTAAGAAAAATAAAACCTAGAGTTATAAGTGTTATGGGAAATTAGAAAAAATATGGACTCATATGAATTTTTATATGTTATTCCCTTGTTAACATTAATAACTAAAATTATCAATTAAATAATTAAATGAGATGTTTATGTTGATATATATAGTTCTCGATCTAAGATCATTCAATGTATAATTTAATATATGTAATAGAATATTAGATGTGTGCAGTGTAATTATGTATATAAAACACATAAACAAATCATGCAACACAAGAGTAGAGTATAGAAATCATCCAAAAATGAATACAGCAATAGATTTTACTGTTTATAAACCTATAGCACTGGAAGTCAGCATATAGCTAGAGATTTGAGGCATCCTATAATTCAGAGAGGGATGAGCTGACATCGATTCTGCAGGACCAGGGAAACATAAATCTGCCCTTAGTAATGATTTGCCTAAAAGTTGGGGTCTAGTCAACCTCCCATTTCCTTATCTCTTTTAGTCCAGATCCTGGGTATTTGTAGAAATGGATCTGATTAAGTGTCCAAAAAAAATTCATGAAAGTTTTTATTTTCTCTTACAATTTCATCAGAAAATAAACACTCATAAGAAGGAGAATTAGAGAAGAAGATTTTATTTGAAGCATCCTGCTAGCAAGGGAAAAATAAAACTAAAGTCATCTCCACCCTGAATATTTGGACAAACTTTCCTCAGAGTCTGGCCAAAATCAACATTGTGTTCCTGGATTGCTGAACTTGTTTCATGAACCATGAATTGACATTGCATCTGGGTTGGCAGCTAATCTACCTCATTACTCATTCTCAGAAAGGATGACTTTTGATTTTGACATAATCTTTATTTTGGTTTGGAAACTATGAACAAGTGTTGTGATGAAATTAGATTTTTTTTTTTTTTTTTGCTATAGTTAGTTACTTTCATTACACAAGAAGTATTTTTAGTATATTATATAAATGATATTGGGCTGATAATAATAATCACAACATATAGAAGAATATCTGTTTCCTATAAACAACAAGCAAACATCAGAAGAAGCTATCTTGTATTTACCAGTAGAATCAGTTTTCATCCTCAAGTCATCATTTATATTTTCCCAAGTCAATTTTTGCAATTGTGTTCATTGTTTATGCTCATTTCACAACACAACAGCGTCGTTTTAACCTTTGTGTTGCTCCAGAAAAACTGTGCCTGTAACATATCAAAATGAAAGGTCCAAATCAGAAAATGATCCAGGACATGTGATATGTTGGGATGGTTGGTCAACTGTAAACCAAAAGGTTTGGAGAAAGTATAAAGCCATTATTTATTTATGGATTATGCTCTGAACTCTATATATCTCTAATAGGTTGCTTTTGAGAATAAGAATTTATTTCCTCATAAAGAAGGGGGAAAAGCTGAAACAGGTTTGGCTCAATGGATAGAGCGTCGGCTTGGGGACTGAAGGGTCCCAGGTTCGATTTCGGTCAAGGACATGTACCTTGGTTGCGGGCATATCTCCAGTAGTGGGTGTGCAAGAGGCAGCTGATCCATGACTCTCTCTCATCGATGTTTCTAATTCTCTATCTCTCTCCCTTCCTCTCTGTACAAAATCAATAGAATATATATTTAAAAAAAAAGAAGGGGGAAAAAGAGAGAGGAAGTTGGAAAGAAGGAAAGAAAAAAAGGAAGGAAGGAAAGAAGGAAGGGAGGGAGGGAGGGAGGGAGGGAGGGAGGGAGGGAGAATATTTTCAAGTATGTTTTTTTTTGGAACTCTTTTCTGTCTGCCTGACTTTTACTAATCCTTTGATTTTATTTATGCTTCAAACAGCCTTAGATGGCCTCTTTTGATCAGTGAGGAAAATTGAATACGTTTACCTTACCTTCTACGGGGGTGGTGGGGGGTGGGAGGAATGAAGCTTCATAAGTCATTTGCAAAGTGCTATGTAAATTGCATCTTTGGCTCATTGACCCATTGTTTACTTGTGAGAATTTCACTCTAAGTATATGCTCTGTTTGGCAAACAGAATGCTGAAATTCTTGTATAATACTTTAGTGTTGGTTATAAACTATGTGAAGTGACCATGTCTTCTTTATCAGCAAAACTTTGCCACTATATCAGGGTCAACTCCTGGGGTCCTCTTTACGGAATGCTTAGGAACTGAATTGATAAAAGCAGCACATGCAGCATATCATATAGATGTTTGGTTTTAATGTTGTTAGTACACTGGACACATCGTAAATGTTAATGGATCAGTTATTTGAAGTTTGAAACTTTCAGCAGAAAGTAAAGGGGGTTAATTGATTTATACTAACACAGATAAAGGGGCTTTTGTACAGCTGAGAATTAGTTAAAGCAAATTTGTCTAAGCATGATTCTAACCAGGAAAGACATGAAACACTAAATGTCTGTTCAGGGTAATATTCCAAATGTAACTTGAGATGAATGCTTCATATTTCAACATCATAGAGGATTCATAGTTAAAAGGAGCACTGGAGTAAGAGTCTGGAATAAAATTCCACTCTGTAATTTAATGAATCATGTCATTTTGAAAAAGTTATTTCAAATACTTTCAGTCTCAGTTTGTACAACAGGAGAATGGGAGAAATGTCATTTAATCTGTTTAGCTAACACTTATCTAATTTAGCTAAATGAGATAATGACTAAGAAGATACTTTGAAAATTATTTACACACATGATCATATTAAAAAAATGAACTCATTAAAATGAGCTCCTAAGAGACCATATAGCTATAATCCACTGCAAGCAAAAACGTCAAGCTGTTCTGGACATAAGTAGGGCATAAAGGTCACTGAAATATTTCGATGGATGTCTGGAAAGGTAAGAGGAGTCAGAGGCATATAAATCATCCCTACCTACACCGTCACTGTTTCTTCTCATGTTGACTTTGAGTTAGAAAGGTTGCCCCATCTCCGAGTTAAGCTTCGCTCTCAGACATAAGACAGATGAAGCAGGTTATCAGCAACCAGTGTGGGGAGGCCAGCTTATAACTTTTCAGTTTACAGCAGGATCTTTTCAAAATTCCACTATAAAACTAGACACATGTACTTCATATAGCTGCTTTTTAAAAATACACCTTTTATTTTCAAGCGTGTATCTGGAGTGGTGAAGTGGGGATGAAAAGTACCATTTTGTTTTACACTATGCCTCTTTTGTACCCCGCTTGGTGCAAAGAGCAGAATAGATGCCCAAACACGCCTATAAAAATCAGGACTTTGGACCAGAAGCTAAAACAGTCTCTTACAAATAGTAATCACAAATCTTCTCTGAGGTGACCTGGGTTATAAAGAAAATGGAAAGCCTTCTGCAAAGACCATAAGAAATAAAGCGTTATCTTTCCAGCTGAGGTTAGAGTTGTTAGTGACCGTAGAGCGGGCAGCAATGGAAAAACCATGTAGAGCTTTAATACGCTACTCAGGAGGAATAAATGCACATGTGATTCCGATGACCTCATATGAGATAGAAAGGTGTTACATTGGAGTAAAAGACCAAATCCTTTACTTGAAACTTTTTTCGTGCAGAGTGCTAAAGATATTGCCTACACCATATAAATTACACAGGGTTTTCCAAACTTTCAACTGCCTGCTTTTAACTAAAGCTAAAGCCAGCAAAGCTATAGGATTTTGCTGTTTTGACCTCCAATAGCATAAAAACAAGGCATGAATTTTGAGTAATGGGGGAAGGGAGCAGGAAGTATTCTTTGAGATTACCTTTAAGGGATATTATATAGTACAGAGCAACACCTATTTATTTAAGCTGAGTCTGTAAATAAAAAGTCCCTCTGGGACAAAATAAGTAGATGATGAAGTATTTGGAAAATGTGAAGCAGAGACATGTAATAGCATCATTATATGCAAAGAAAATTAGGTAGACTGGAATAACAATAAGCTGAGATAGGCTTGTCTGGCTTAGACAGAAACAGTAGCAAAAGTCTGAAGGCATTTCACCTTCCTTTGATTAATTCTTACCTATCAAAACATTTTTAACATGAGCATCCAACGTCACTGTTTTTACTGAAAAAATATAGAATTCTGAAACTCATATTTCAGCTTCAGGAAATTTCCCCCCAAAAAAATCTAGGCATTTAAAAGAATTTAAAAATAGTTTTGAAAGATGATACATGTATTTTGTGTATATATTTGACATATATTCATAGATAATAGACTATGTTATATATATATATATATATATATATATATATATATATATATATATCTGTGTAAATACACAAAAGTTTACATACACAATAATTTTTGCCAACATTTTAAAAAAGCCATCATTGCCGAAGCCGGTTTGGCTCAGTGGTAGAGCGTCGGTCTGCGGACTGAAAGGTCCCAGGTTTGATTCCGGTCAGGGGCATGTACTTTGGATGCGGGCACGTTCCCAGTGGGGGGTGTGCAGGAGGCAGCTGGTCGATGTTTCTCTCTCATCCACGTTTCTAGCTCTCTATCTCTCTCCCTTCCTCTCTGTAAAAAATCAATAAAATATTTTTTTAAATAAATAAATAAATAACGCCATCATTAACACTTCCTCGTGAGCATTTGATTAATTGACACAGTCATTCCAGCAAACTCAACTAGCTGTTGATGGACACATCACAAATGTTTAAATTTTCCCAACTTGGTCCTTCTGTTGGAAATGCTCAATGTAATAGTCAAGATATAGCTCCCTTAACCGTTGTTTTAGTCAAAGCAATAATAAAAGAAAAAAAGATATTCAACCACACACATAACCTTTTGGAGAATATAAGTCTGTTTTAAAAAGTCAGTTGAATCATCTTAATGTCTATGGAAAATAATACTAGCATAATTTCAAGAGATTTATTTTTTCCAAGGGTTAACTCCAAGCAAACAGCTTTCAAGTATTTAACTGTTCTCATGGACTTAATTCACACTTTTCCCCGCTCTTAACTTAATTTAATACATGGAAAAATCTATAAAACATATACTTTTTCACTACATTTAAAATGTCATTTATTTTAAATTATAAAGAAATAATGTACTTACTTTTACAATGCACTGCTACTGGGATTTTTGCTTTTTTAATTTTATTACGAGTGTCCCAGTGCATAGATTTGTGCATATTAAAAGGAAATTAATTAGAAGAAATATTTTAATATTGCTATTTGCCTTTTCTCTATAACAGAAGTGTCAAACAAATTTACAATAGATAATGACAGATCAAAACACATGCATGAGATTGGTGCCAGTGAGAGCTTTATATGTATCGCACATGTGTGAGTCAACTTAGCCTTTTATATATAGAGAATAAACTTGCTTAATTAGACCTGCTTTCTGATTTAGCTAAACTTTTGCCAACCCAGTGAAGCACCCCAACTCCCCTTTGAGGTAATTGTCAGAAACACAGTAGTAAATATCAACACAAAGCAGATTATTATTGTAGATCACACAGGGACAACAAAGGGTAAAATATTTAACTGCAGCAGTGTTTGACTATATTTTGCACATTGAGAAAACCTGAAGCCATTTTCAAGGTCCATTACTTCTTATTTCTTTTCAGTTGGATAAAGTTTCTAAACTTTCTAAATCTCTGTTTTCTGGCTAATGAAAAGAAAATAGGATTCTAGCACATCTCCTATCTATCTACTCCAGGAGTTCTGTGAGGATCAAATGAGATGAGGCATGTGACACAAGCATTTGGTTAAATTATAAAATGTTTGCACCTGGCTATAAAGCAAGTCATGTTTCTGAGCTGCAGAAACTCCAAGGAGGCTAGTCGCTAGGGAGAGGAAGCCAGGCGTTGCTATGTGACGTCTTTACCTGGAGCCCATAGCGACTGTTTCTGGGCTGGGCTGGGCTGTGGGCCGCATTTTGCCCCATGGGATCTTGGTAGCATTGCCTGTGATTTGGTGGGATGCCAAAGGTGGTGGTGGGGCCTGTGTCCCACTTGGGGGAAGCCTAGTGTTGGTTTATCAGCATCAGGTCTGTAGTGCTGTTTATTTTTAAACTAGTGACCCAGTGCACAGATTTGTGTACATTGAGAGGAAATTAATTATAAGGTGGCCAGTGGGGCAGGACTGGGCCAGGTAGGCCAGACATATCCTGGAGCCAACCTCCCATGGTCCCTCCTCAATAGGTAGCACCTGAGGTTTCCCAAAGTGTGGTACGCGTACCCCCACGGTTACGGGAAGAATTTGGTGGGGGTACGTGTTGCACCGAAGTTTGGTGGGGATATGCACTGCACCGTGCTTAGCTGCACCTAATTCTACGTTCTCATGAGTATGAGGGGTACTCAACGTTACGGAAATTATAGAAGGGTTACACATATGTCAAAAGTTTGGGAAACACTGAAGGCTTAAAGGATGTCTATAGAGTGAATAGGGTTCCCTTCGTCAGGTGGGGCCCCCTAACCTGGCCTGCGGGGATTGGGCCAAAACCTGGCTCTCCAACATCCCCGAGGGGTCTTGGAGTATGAGAGGGCCCTCTGCAAAGTTGCTGTCTTACAGGGTGTGGAACACAAATGCAAATGTGCAGGAAACCAGATTTGGGGCCAACAATGCCCCAGAAACAACATAATCCACGGCCAAAAGTGGAATCGTGCGGTCCTGTGAGGAATCGGGCTCCCTCCTCTGCCAAGAATCGCTGCTGCCACTTCACTGCAGCTCAGCAGCTCCTGCATTGAGTGTCTGCCCCCTGGTAGTCAGTGCACATCATAGCTGCTGGTCAGACAGATACTTAGCCTTTTATATATATATAGATGGCCAGTCATGGCAGCTCATGCATTGAGTGTCTGCCCCTGGTGCTCTGTGCGCATCATAACTACTGGCCAGATGGATGGACACTTAGCCTTTTATATATATAGATTTTTACCAGTTTTAACCAGGGGATAAAACACTAGGTAGTGGAACTGAAAAATTGTTTTATTCTCAGTTCTCCCACTCTAGCCTTGTAAGCTCTGTTCAGCTGATGTCTCTGAGCTTCAGTTTTCCCCTTACATCTAAAATCTTGAGGTAATTTTCTTCCCTCTTTTGGGAACTTGCACCATTAATTAGGAAGTTCCTTACTTTTATCTTCAGACTATATCTTTCTATTGGTTTCCTCTCTGTTTATGTGCTCTCTTAAATATGTTGATGTTTCTTTTGCTAAAAGCATACAAACATACATACAAGCTAACAAACTTTTTCTTGATCTTGTCTCCTCATAACCTACCATCCTATCTCTCTCTATTTTAATAATCTTAAGTTATTTCAGGCCCTCAAAAACTCTATGATCTCCAAAAACATTTTGGCAACACATGACAATGCTAAGAACTAGAGTCAATGATGCAGAATTCTACTACTAGTTAAATACCACGGAAAAATTTTTCATACTTGGACAATAGGTGATGTACAAAAATTTTTAGAGCTGTCATGTTAGTAAAGCAAAATTCTGGAAACAAACCAAATATCTAACAGAAGCCTAAAGAAATTCTTATATCTCTTACATTGGACAACTATACAATAATGACATTTGATTTACTTCAGCTACAAGCATAAGTATGAATGACTCAAAACATGTTGAACTTAGAAAATCATAAAATAATATATGTAATAAGTTTGCTTTCAAATAAATTAAAAACTAGCAAAATTTAATACATAAACTAAATATAATATATATATACATATATCAATAATGCAAGGCAAAACAAGTAACACAAAATTCATAATACTATTTACATATTGAATATATAAAGAGCATATTATGTATGATTGTGAGAGAGAGAGAGAGAAAGAGAGAGAGAGAGAAAAAAAGAGAGAGAGAAAGAAAATCAGATACAGAGTCCTTCAAAATTATTAGTAACATTTTATTTCCAATAAGAAAGTGATGTGGTAAGTTTGTAAAGGTTATATCTAAATTTTATGGGTATGATCTATGTTACAATTTAAAATTCTGGTGCAGCCACCATAGAAAAGAGTATGAAATTTTCTCAAAAAATTGAAAATGGATCTGCTGTTTGACCCAAAACACTAATCAGAAGGAATAGATACACCCTATGTTCATAGCAACATTATTTACAATAGCTGAGATCTGGAAACAGGCCAAGTTCCCATCAGTAGATGAGTGGGTAAAAAAGCTGTGGTACATTTATGCCATGGAATACTAAGCAGCTGTAAAAAAGAAGCATCTCTTATCCTTTGACACAGCATGGATAGGCCTGGAGATTATTATGCTAAGGGAAATAAGCAGTCAGAAAGACAAATGTCACATGACCTTATTTATATGTGGAATCTAATGAATAAAATAAACTGATGAACAAAATAGGACCAAAGGCATGGATGCATGGAACAGACTGATCTCAGAGGTAAGAGGGGTGGAGAGGGGCGGTAAGAGATTAACCAAATAATTTATATGCATATATGCATAGCCCTGGGACACAGGCAATAGTGCAATGAAGGCCTGGGGTGAGGTGGGAGCCGGGTGGAGAGGGGCATTGGTGGAAAAAAAAGGGGAGCATCTGTAATGCTCTTAAAATTAAAATAAATAAACAAACAAATAAGTAAATAATAAATAAATAAGAAACAAAACTCTATGATCTCTCTTGTTACTATCTTCTTATACATTTCTCAGCCAGTAATATTTTTTTTCTCTTTTCCTGTGTTTTCCATCTTTGTTTACTGATTAACTCCATCTTATATTCCCAGTCTCATTGTAGGTTCTAAAATAGGCCAGCTCTTTTGTTATACTAGCACATGGCATCATGTTCTTAGCCTTTTTTAATACTCAACTCACTAGCTAAATGATATTTTGCCACACCAGCCTCTAAATTCCACTAGGGAACATAGTCCTTAGCACAGAACCTAACACAGGCTATATGATCAATAAATATTTCTTGAATTGAATTATTTTGGGGAGAGGGGGGCTAAACCTATACGAATAGTTTATAATCATCATGAAAGCTTCCTCCAGGTCACATTTACTCTTCATTATTCTAGAACACAGCTTCTGTCTTCACAAACCTGCCGTTTGCTTTCAGAGAAGTCACCAGTGACTTCGTAATGGCCTTCAGTTAGTGTCAGTTCTTGAGCAATCTGTCTTCTCTGGGGTATTTGGTACTCCTCAGGAGAACATTTGGTAACTGGCATAACTGTCACCGGATGTTTTGCATGTGTCAGGAAATGCAAAAACGCTTCCCTTGGGTCTCAGAGCACACCTTCCGCGGAGTTGTGCTTCTCCTGCTTTTCTTCCTTGAGTCCATTTGCTCTCGTTTTCACCCAGAGTTGCTCCCATCCCTTGACTCCTCCTGTTCTCTATGCTGTTCTCACTGGTGATTCTTCCTTCGCTATTAAACTGATTATCATCACTTAAACTATTATACTATCCTTTTTACTGCTCCCTGTCTCTAATCATTCCTGTGCCAAGGCACCTTCCATGCTTACCTTTCTCTTAAAAAAAAAAATCCACTGTTATTCTGGCTTTAAAATGTAGAATTTCCTCTGATCGATCATGGTGGGTACAACTTATAGTCATTAGCCCGAGCCATCAGACTTTTCCCAGTGTCTCATAACCTTCCTCGGCAGCCTCATTTTCAGGTATCCTCTATTGTATTCCAGGCCCAGCCATTCACCCCAAATTGTGTGTCTTTGTTATAACACATCCTATAGTTAGTCATATACAGGCCTGTGCTCACATTCTACCTTATGCTGAAGTTTCTTTTACTTTGCTTCTTTACTCATAAAATTTCAAAGATCTTAAATTGCAGAAGAGAGGTTGTCAGAAAAACCACTTACAAATCTGATAAAATAATATATGGAACCGCTTGTCAGATAAATTCATACTGCACACAATTTATCATAGCGTTTGCAAAACTAGAGAGACCTTTCAGATCAGGAAATATACGGAAAGGTATTTACATATTACAAGGAAGGCTATATTTTTCCAAAACAATAGCGTGGACCTTTTGCAGTATTTAAAATGCCTCAGGCTCTGACATTTCCCGCTGTCTCCTGATGATTGGGCTCGAAGCAAGGAATTTTCTCTGTCTTATTTACTTTTCAACAATGAAAATGAGTTGAATTATTTGAATATGAAAATACTATGTAAGTGTGATGGGCTCTTCCTTCTTCTACCCAGACAGCAAAATCATAAGTGCTTCCTTGTCTGTAGAGGGAACCCGAGTTAAATATTATAGTTTCAAAGGAATGTTGAATTGGCAATGTTATCAGTTTTGTTGTGCTTTAAAAACAGATGGTATAGTCTCTATCCATATCTATGGTGTGTTAAGCAGTTGGGCATTTCACGAAATGGCACAAACATTCCCTAAAGTCAAATTAGAGGACAGTAGGAGTAGTAAGGGTGAGAATATAATCACCTGTGAAAAACAGTAATATGTGAGATTATGAAAAGCTAGCAGATTAAGACCACACGGTTCTTGTAAATCATCATCTCTCAACAATTTACTAGCCTTCTGTTCAACAATTAATCATTCTACAAACATGCATTATGTATTACTCCAAGTTAGGCATTATACCAGCAACTAGGGTACACAGGATAATAAAAGTGGTCTCTGACCTTGAGTTTTATTATCAAAGATTGCGGCATTCTTTATATCTAGTTCCCCATGCAATACATAAAGTGAATGACTTATTCCTCACACTTATGTATACATGCTAAACATGAATTTAAAGGAGACAGTCTGTCATTATGTACAGTCTGAGCTCAAACACCAGTATCATCAACTCTGTTAACCTTGATAAAATCAAAATGCAAAACGGACACCACAGAAATGCCAGCCTGGACTTAATGAAACCTTGCCAGGACTGACCAGCATCAATGGATTTGGATGAATGGATTACTCTGATACACGTTTCTGTGAAAGAGAAGGCTAAAGGACTAGTTTACTTTAGTAGCAAATAGCCCTGATTGCCTGCCTCATTGGCTTTTTATTGTCACAACAGCTTGAACTCAAAGTAACCTCTAGATACAATCAGCAGGGTAAGTATCCTTGAGAAAGTATATGCTTTTACAAGGTCAGGTTTTTAAAGATTAAACATAGAGATTCTAACAAAACAGCCCTGGAAATCGGACTTCTTTGGAAAAGTCTAGGCAGGGACTTCCCCCTTCCCTAAGGTCCCTCAGAGGTCTCTGACCTTTTGGAGAATCGTCCTTACAGACATCCAAATCAAGTCCTGTGCTTCTCCACAAAACCTGATAAAAATGTTTTATTTTAAAATAAAAGTGTTGCATGAAATAACCAATGTTACTCCTATAAGCTACTAAGTTATGATTTTGTTGTATTGAATGTCATAAGATCTAAATGCCAATTGGGTAAGCAAAAGAAAACATTGACTGATAATGAGTGAAGGCAACTGTGTACCTGTAAATCTTCGCAGCCCAGGCAGTCCCTACTTGCTGATGTATTCTACAACAGAAGTTGAAAGGACATATACTTACCCTAAAATACTGAGCATAGTTTGAAAGGAATGTGCTTACCACTGAGCAATTGACCAATGGAACTTTTTATTCTATCTAAGAGGAAAAATGTGCTCTGTGAAACTGAAGTTTGAAATGTAGATTGTTTTAAAAGTTAATTTCACATTTTATTGAGATATTTACATAACAAAACAAAGCAATTACATGTGGATTAACATTTTTTAAGATATATTTTATTGATTTTTGACAGAGAGGAAGAGAGAGACAGAGAGTTAGAAACATTGATGAGAGAAAGTCATCAATCAGCTGCCTCCTGCACACCCCGCACTGGAAATGTGCCCGCAACCAAGGTACTTGCCCTTGACCGAATTGAACCTGGGTCCTTTCAGTCCACAGGCTGACGCTATATCCACTGAGCCAAACCCGGCTGGATTAACATTTTTAAAGGAGCTTACAAAAGGAATAAAAGATCTATGAAACAGTAGCTAAAAATGTGGCATTTTCTTGATAAGCAGTTTTTAGATGTCCATTTGCTTTGTATTACATATTATTTTCAAAAGTTTATTATTATTTTATTATTTTCTAAAAGCTACAAGCAACAACCAGCTTCATACAAAGTCCCTATAGCATATTGAATATGCTTACAACAGACAAAAGTATATTTTTCACCATTATTTTCAGCCACACCCATTACCATAGAGGAAATATTGAATGGGTATAAAATTGAATGGATATAAAAACAGCAAATTTTCCAAAGAAATTAATTTTCTGATGTTGTTATTATTTGTTATGGGATAAATTTTAGTCACAACTGCAAGAAAATGATAGCAGATATCAAGAAGAAATTTCTGATATTTTTGAGATTTACAGAGTAGAGGTAAATGAAGGAATAAAAATAACTGTATTTTGAAAATGAATACATATTATTTATTATATATGCTATAATGTAAAATGTTTAATAATGATTTAACTTCTAATATTTGCAAGTTATTGTTGCAAATTATTTAAAGCCAAATTATAACAATTTATTTTAAAACATTTTAGATAAAAATGCATGTTAGAACAATATAACAACACATAAAACTGTGTATTATTGATTTTTGTGGTAATTTTTACAGAAAATGACCATTTTATACTTCTGATTACAGCTATTATTCACTATGAGACCTCACTGAAATGTTTTTACATGTAAGATGTATTAAAACTCTATTAAAGAAGTCAGTCAATTATAGGTAATCCATTGGTTAAATGAGGTTTCTATCAACAGACTAAAGTGATAACTGCTTTAAATGGGGTTGAAGATTGAATCTATTCATAAAAATGTGTGTGCTATTGACTGGTAATTAGAGATCTTGATCACTTCATTTTAATTTTCAAACTATAGTTAGTGTCCCAAAAGGCTACCTGAGATTTCTTTGATTAGTCTTTTTCACAAGGGAGACAGTTAGTTCCTCATAAATGCTCTGCACTTTTCAGGGCTTACTCTAAGTGTGAATTGTCAGGTATCCCTTCCAGCTGCCTCCTGTCAGGCTATAATCCCATCCTGAGCCTTGTCAGAGGTCACTGAGCTTTTAACTAATGCCCTTAATTACAGGAGGAGAGCAGAATGTCCCCAGCACACAAATGGCAGGAGACACACAGCAGAGCCAGGCAATTTCTGCCCCCCCCCCCCCAAAAAAAAATCAAACTAAACTTTAAATCCATGAAATTTTAAAAGTTGCTTTCAATGATTTCCAATTATTCAGAACAAAAGTTGCCATATAAAATGTTTATAATCACTTGCATATTTTTCGATATTTCATAAATTTTGAAATTAGAACGTTTAAGTTATTAAAAATAATGCATGAATTATTGATATGAAAAAAGTACTTATATATATGGATCTGTTTCTCACAATTGTCCCCTTAAATCAATTTTGGGGATATATGTTTTTTTCACTTGTCCCTGATACTAAATATATTATCACATTTATTTAGATCCTTGAAATCCTTCATATTGAAATCTAGTTTCAGTGAAGGTAGAAAGCTGCAATTAAAGAAAGAGTTATAATTTAAATTTTTTAAAAAATGTACCTTTTGTAATCCTTTGATATATGAACATTTGATTGTCTCAGTAAGATACAATTTACCAAAATGTTTGTCCACCATCGTACAATAGACTTTTTAGAATTGTTCTTTAACAGAACTGATGTTTATTTCTCTTATTATTGTTGTGGTTTAGCCTTAAACAATCTTAAAAGACTATTTTTAGTTAGAAATACATTACTGTTCATTATGAAACATACCAAGAAATATTTCTTATTACTTCCATTATCAAACTTAAATAATCTTATCAGAAGGTGGGGGAAATATGAGTTTACTGAAATGATTTCATGTTGAATTAGATAGA
Source organism: Pipistrellus hanaki (assembly GCF_964339955.1). Classification (NCBI taxonomy): domain Eukaryota; kingdom Metazoa; phylum Chordata; class Mammalia; order Chiroptera; family Vespertilionidae; genus Pipistrellus; species Pipistrellus hanaki. The sequence goes on from NC_140505.1 coordinate 117,009,298, forward strand.
AGTTTCTTTTCTTTATGTAGAAAGATAAGTTGTTTTTAGGAAAGTATCAATACTTTTAATCACACTTGTCAAAACTACATAATTAAACTACATTTTCAAAAACAGTAAAATAAAATAACCAGTATCTGATCACCATACTGTTCCTATTGGCAAATAAGTTATCACTTTGAGAAAAACTTTTTTCCTTTAGAAAATGGTTTCTTTTACTTAAATATATTTTTATTGATTTCAGAGAGGAAAGGAGAGATAGAAACATCAATGATATGAGAGAATCATTGATCAGCAGCCTCTTGCACACCCCCTACTGGGGATCAAGTCCAAATCTGGGCATATGCCCTTAACCTGAATCGAACCTGGGACCCTTCAGTCCATAGGCAGACACTATCCACTGAGTCAAACCAACTAGGACAGAAGATGGTTTCTTTCTTTCTTTTTTTCTTTTTAAATATATTTTATTGATTTTTAACAGAGAGAAAGGGAGAGGGATAGAGAGCTAGAAACGTCGATGAGAGAGAAACATCAACCATCTGCCTCTTGCACACCCCCTACCGGGATGTGCCCACAACCAAGGTACATGCCCTGGACCAGAATCGAACCTGGGATCCTTCAGTCCACAGACCGACGCTCTACCGCTGAGCCAAACCGGCTTCAGCGAAGATGGTTTCTTTTAAAGGTCACTGGAAAGTGTCATTTTAAAAGGTAAAAAAAAATGATAAAATAAATTGAAAATGTTGCAAAATTTTAAAAAGCTGTATACTTAAAAATTAATGTTTTGTTTGTTCACATGAAATGACTAGTTTGCATTATTTTCTTGAAAGAATTAACTAATTGATTGCACATGTGTCATAAAGAGTTACCTTTATAGGAAAATCAGAGTGATGCATCTGTTCTCTTTTTTTGTTTTTCAGACTGAATATGCAAATGTAATTGTATAGAGCAGTGATACCATTGCTATTTTTTAATCATTTTAATATTTTTGTCTTTGTTTATTAGTCATCTTCTCTAAGAAATGTTTTTATTTTATTCTTCCATTTTCTCTGAATAAAGGAAATATATATATACATACTGAGTGGCCAGATTATTATGATCTCTGAGCACAAAATAATCTGGCCACTCAGTGTATATCCTATATCAGTGTTTCCCAAACTTCTCTCATGATGAGAATCATCTGGTGGAGTTGTTAAAATACAGATTCCTGAATCCCAACTAAGAAGTACTAAACTAGAATTTTTGGGAACATATAGTTAAAATTGTATACTTAACTAGTGTTCATAAACACTGTCCTATATGATAAAAGGCTACTATGCAAATTCTCCTCTCAACCAGGAGTTCGACCAGCAGGCAGGCAGACCAATGGCCCATGTCCTCTCCCTAGCCAGGCTGGCCAGACCCCACCCATGCACGAATTCATGCACTGAGCCTCTAATATATATATATATATATATATATATATATATATATATATATATATATATATATATGAGGCTCAGTGCATGAATTCGTGTGAAACCATCTTCGCCGAAGCCGGTTTGGCTCAGCGGTAGAGCGTCGGTCTGTGGACTGAAGGGTCCCAGGTTCGATTCTGGTCCAGGGTTGTGGGCACATCCCGGTAGGGGGTGTGCAAGAGGCAGATGGTTGATGTTTCTCTCTCATCAACGTTTCTAGCTCTCTATCCCTCTCCCTTTCTCTCTGTTAAAAATCAATAAAATATATTTAAAAAGAAAAAAAAGAAAGAAAGAAACCATCTTCTGTCCTAGTTGGTTTGACTCAGTGGATAGTGTCTGCCTATGGACTGAAGGGTCCCAGGTTCGATTCAGGTCAAGGGCATATGCCCATGAATATATATACACTGAGTGGCCAGATTATTGTGTTCAGAGATCATAATAATCTGGCCACTTAGTGTGTATGTGTGTGTGTGTGTTTGTGTGTGTGTGTGTGTGTGTGTGTGTGTGTATGTATACTTTTTTTTATTTCAAGAGTAGGGACCAATTAAAAAATTCATAAACATCATGAATAAAATTTAGTATGGTAAAATTAGAAATGTTTCACAGCATCATTAATATTCTGGTCAAAGAAACCATAATGTGTGCAATTATATCCTAATCACAGTTCAAAAAGTCATTTATAAAATCAGAGCTTAAATTAAGAACCACTGGATTCTCATAATTACTTGAGGCTCTTTCCAGTTTAGAGGTCATAAGCTGATATCATTGAGTTTCCCTAAAGACATTTTCTTTTGAAAATGCTTTAGATACCCAGTTAGGTACTCTTATACAGAGAAAATTATTTCATGACATTTTGATATGATAAGTCTCACAATTTCTTTTTCACCATATTTTCCAGTCACCCCTGGACCTCCATGGCAGTGAAATTAAATAATATGTTTTGTTTTCTAAAATCCCGAAGCTTCAAATTAAGGATCAGGTGTAAGCTCTTACCATGGCTCGAGAATTTAATTAATGATCTAGTAGTCTGAAATATTCTGTTTTTCTTCTTTTACTTATATTTGAGAATTACTTTAAAATTAAACATTTATTTCAAAGGAAAAATAATGTTTAGCATCACATTTGAAAATTAAATATGTTCATTCTTAAAACAGACAAAGTATTAAAAATATAGAATGTAATATGTAATGTTGCAATGTATATGTATACAGATATTAGATTGTAGACTTTCTAACACTTATCAATTGCAACACAAGAAATCTCTGAATTTGTAGCATGGTGGATCCCATTTCAACTGAGAGTTATTTTTATTGAAATAACCCAGAGAGATAGTTTCTTAGTTATCCCAAAGATAAAATAGCAATTTTATATTATTAAATTCAAATAGTAGGATTATAGCTGGGGAGGTATTTTCTATCTTGTTAGTAGATTAATATGCCTTAATGTTATAAGCAAATGAGGGATCAGAAAAACACATATTATGAAGAATGAGAAAATTGGAAATATATCACCAAGAACAAGGAAAACTTGAAGGCCAGCAGGGCAGGCATCAAAGCTTTCTTAAGCATTTTAATATATGTTATGTAGAAAAGGTGTATATCCTACTACTCATGGGTAGAAGTCATAGAAATTGATATTTTTATTCAATGGGAAAGATTAGAACAATTTAACATTGCTCAGTGGTTGAGCATGGACCTATGGACCAGGAGGTCATGGTTCAATTTCCTGTCAGGGCACATGCCCAGGTTGCAGGATCCATCCTTGTGGGGAGCATGCAGGAGGCAGCTGATCAATGATTCTCTTTCATCTTTTATAGTTCTATCTCTCTTCTTCTCTCTTCCTCCCTGCGATCAATAAAAATAAAATTTAAAGATGAATAATCTAACATGGAGGAAGTTAATCTCAAAAAGTAAAGAAATTGTCTCTGTGGTGGTTGGAGGAAACTGGGTGATAGTCAATCAAGAATTTACAGAGATTTCTGAGTGGGAGAACTGAGATTATACAGCCTTTAGTAACCCTTTCAACCCTAAAATTATTTTCTTTTATGTTTAGTCACACAATGAAATAATGCAAACAATTGTGAGATTAAAAAAAAAAATCCTTGAGACTGACTGACTTTATGCCTATCATTTGCTAGAAGCGTAAACTGAGAATATGAAGTATATGACAAGAAAGAAACACCTTTCACAAGATATGTTAAAATAATAAATTAGCAAGCATATATATTTTGACTTTTAAAAATATATTTTGCTGGTTTATTTCTCTGCTACCTTTTGTTTATTCAATCCAGGGCAAGGAAAATACACAAAAAGACTTAAACCTTTTTACATATGGAACTTGGGGGTGCTTCATAAATGATGAGGAGATAAAAGGATAAAGAAGCCAACATGAAAGGGGCTACCAGTGACTCATTTTGTGACCATTTAATACAAATAATTGATAGAAATAGGTTATAACACATTTTTAAAATTAGAAACCCTGAGACTATTTGTTATAAATAAGGAGATGAATTAATTGAAAGTTTGTTGAGGAATGGGACATGACATAGTGCATAAAAATATTTATTAATTAAGAAGGACAAATGTTAATTTGGAATGGACAAATCTATTCTAACAGAGTGATCAAAATGAATATCATTTGTATGGGACTAGTTGAAATAATATACTGGCCAATAGGATGCAAGGAGAAGAGTGCAGGGACATGTCAGTGACACACAGCCTGAATCTACCCACTGGGAGACATTACACAAGCCCCATTTGAGAGACACTTCAACAATGTAAATGACCTGTGCTTTTATTATGTTTACCTTAGCTCATTAGTCAGCAGAGCCAAATATCAACAGTACAATGATTGAAATTTGTTTTAAGAGCCAAATTTTTTAAACTTAAACTTCTTCTAACATCACTTCTTCAAAATAGTCTTGCCCAGGCCTTGGTATTTTGTGGAACTCAAGGGGCCAAAGAGCCGCATGTGGCTCGAGAGCCGCAGTTTGCCGACCACTGACTTAGCTCATAGACCCTTCTTAACCCCTTGGTTAAATTTTTCTACTAGCCTCCTAAGTGGCCTCATGCTTCTGTTCTCACTTATTTTAATTTACTCTTAACATAGCAACCAGAGTGATCCTGTGAAAGCATGTCCTATCAGGCTACAATTCTGCTTGAAACATTTCATTGCTTCCCAGATCACTCCCATAGAACCAAAGTCCCAGGAACGGCCTAAGGGCCTCTGACTTCTCCACCTTCCTCTTCTCTGTTGCTCAGAACCTTTTCCCTCTCCTAAAGTCTTCTCTCAAATGCTATAACCTTAGCAGATCTTCCCTGATGTTTCTGTATAAAATCATAGCCATTTACTCCTGCACTGTTTCTTAACCTCTCAGTTTCTCTTACATTTTGCATCAGAGCACTTCACTAACATTCTATGTATTTTTGTTATTTTTAAAAAATATATATATTTTATTAATTCTTTTTACAGAGAGGAAGGGAGAGGGATAGAGACCTAGAAATATCAATGAGAAAGAAACATCAGTCAGCTGCCTTCTGCACACTCCCTTCTGGGGATGTGCCTGCAACCAAGGTACATGCCCTTGACCGGATCGAACCTGGGACCTTTCATTCCGCAGACGAATGCTCTATCCACTGAGCCAAATTGGTTTCGGCTGTATTTTGTTATTATTGTCAATTGGCTGACCTCTCCTACTATAAAGTAAGCTCCATGACAGAAGAAATGTTTGTCAATTATTCACTGCTTTTTCCTGTGCATCTCATACAACGCCTGGCATATATTAGGCACTTAATAAATACTTCTCAAATGCTTGAACCAACCTGCTCAAAGGTGCCCTCTTTGTCAAGGGCCAGTACCAGAACTGAAACCCAGAAGTCTGATTTCAGAATCTATGCTCTTGTCCCTTATACAGTATGTTTGAAATCACCTTTAGCTCATCAACATCTCAAAGCTGAATACCATTCTTTATACCACTCTCAGTAAGCTGCACCATTTCCCAGAATTCTTCTGATGTTGCCACTCTGGCAATAAGTGTAAAATTAACTGACGAATGCAGAATATTTTTGTTATAGAAGGATGGGTTTAAAAGGAGAGGTGTTTAGAATATGTGAAATAGGGGGATGCTTGACTGTATGTCAAGTCATGGCAAGATTTTATAAGATTCTAGAGTCAGTGTATATATATATATACAGCTGATAAATTCAGAAAAATGGTTCCCAAGCACCAAAAAGTTTTATGTTTTACAGAGTACCTATCACACAAACAAACACACACTCACACACATACACACACACACACACACACTTCTCACCCCTTCACCACAATTGGCACTGAAATCCTGTAATATTCTACACCCTAAACATAGACACACCTGTGTAGGTTAGTATGAAAGCCAAGTTGACAGCATGTTTTATGCACTGGCTTATTTCTTGGCCAAAGATTTGTTTTCTGTCATGGAGACCAGGTTTTGGAGCTGTTTTTAATGCAACATAATAGAACACATATAGAGAGATCTCAGCCAACTTAAAATGTGTATATTGAACACCTCCTCTGTCCAAGGTGCAGTGAGGCTAGAAAAAAAGATAAAGTGTCATTGTGTTGAGAAGGAGTTTCAGTTTGGATGAGGGAATTAAATTAATATATACATAAAATACCTATCAAAGAGATAAGTGACAAATTGTAATCTTGAATGCAGTCAAGATAAAAATGATGTACCCCATGAACCAGCACAACTAAGGAAGGTTCTGTAAAGGAGTGAAAAAGAACACTTAGTAAGCACCTGCTATGTGCCAGGTGCTTTGCATCTATTGCCTCACTTAATCATCATAGTAACCATATGGGGTCTGAATCATGTTTATTTTATAGGTGAGGAAATTGAGTTGAGGTCAGTCCAGCAAGAATTTATTGCAACCTTATTGCAATCATTTTGTATCTTCAGTCAGGAATGCAATGCCAAAAATGGGACTGACTTTTCAGTCTTGGTTGAGGAGGTTGGTAACAGGATAGGTGAACAAAATTTCAATTTAGTGTTAAATCATACTAATAGGACTAAGCTTACATTCTGTGGGAACGAGAAGCTTCTACCCAAAAATGTGGGTCCCAACAAAGTTTTCAAGAGATAATGCCTACGCTGAATCTAGAATGATGACAAGGTCGAAACTGTGATTTTTCAAAGGGGACTGCAACAACAAAGTTATAGAGCCCTGATGCTGTCCGGCATGTTTATTAGTCAAAGTTCTGTTATAACAAACAACCCCAACATTTATATAGGCTCAAACCTGTTAGAATTTTTCCAATGCTTGTTCTATCCAAGTGAGTGCTCCTGAGGTCAGAGAGGCTCTTCTTAACGTGATGATTCAGGGACCCTTCCGTCTTAAGTCTCTGCCGTTGTCAAGATGTGGCCTTCAAATTCTGCAAGCCTTCTGGCATCAGGTTGAGAGAAGGGTAAGGGAAACTTTGGGAGGTTTCCAAGGTCCAACTCTGGAAGTACTTGCCCTTACTTTCATTTTTCTGGAGCACAGTGGTATGGCCACTCCTATCTGCAACTGAGGGACAGAGAGTTATCCTTTTTACACAGGAAGGAAATACATTGCTTTCATGAATGCATAGTGGTATTTGCCTTCGTGTATAAATTCTGTCATTGCTGTGGAATAAGGTTCAGTGAGAAAGAAACAGCTTCATCATAGAGAACCTTTTATTTCAGGATAAAGAACTTCAGTTCAAATCAACAAACATCTATTGAGCATGGCCAGGTACTATAGTAAGCAGTAGGAGGCAAAGACTAAAGCTCAAACTTTGCCTTCAAGATGGTTATATTTTAATAGGATACACTGGAAGACACATTGATAAGAGAAGCTTTGGTTTATATTTTGTAGGTGATGGAGAGATGGTGAGGGAGGGACATTAAAGTAAGGGGATGGCACAAACTTATTGGCTTCTATGTGCATTATTTAGATGACAGCAAGCATGATGCATTTGAGAGTGAAAGACTAAAAGCAAAGAAGAGAAAATATTATTTAAAATTGGTCAGTTTTAGTGGGATGAAAAGTAGGAGGTCACAATTTACAATATGAAGAGAATAGAGAGAGTCATAGGTGAACTCTAGGTTCCCGACGAGGGTAAATGAATGGATGACTTAACCAACAATTAGATGTTAAATACAAAAGGAGACTTTGGCTTAAGACTGTTGTTGACAAACTGTGGCTCTCGAGCCACATGCGGCTTTTTGGCCCCTTGAGTATGGCTCTTCCACAAAATACCACGGCCTGGGCGAGTCTATTTTGAAGAAGTGGCATTAAAAGAAGTTTAAGTTTAAAAAATTTGACTCTCAAAAGAAATTTCAACCGTTGTACTGTTGATATTTGGCTCTGTGGACTGATGAGTTTGCCGACCACTGACTAAGGAGCTAGGATAACACAGTGCTTTCAATTTTAATGAGTTAAAAATGCTTAGTTGGGCATAATCATCTGAGTCTTTAATAGGACATTGTGGTAGGCTAGAAAATGACTCTCCTGCCCCACCCCCCTAGAAAACCCACATCTTAATCCCTGGAATTTTATAAGGTAAAAGATACTTTATAAATGGGATTAAGAGATGGGTAGGTTGTCTGATCCAGGTGGGCCCAATGTGATCACAAGGTTATTTATTAGAGGACTCAGGAATATCAGACTCAGGCAGAAAACATAGCAGGATGCAAGCAGAGATCAGAAAGAGAGAAAATGCTCTGCTGCTGACTGAATGCGGGGGGAGGCATATCAGCCAAGCAATGGAGAGTTGGAGAGTAAAGGCGGTGAAAGGCAAGGAAACAGAATCTTGCCTCCAACCTACAAAAGGAACCAGCTCTGCTGACATTTTTTCCATGACAACTTCATTTTAACCCGGTTTAACTAAGTTAGATTTCTTACCCCCAGAACTGTAAGAGAATAGCTTCTTTAAAAGTTTTGATTGATTTCAGAGAAAGGGAGGAGAGAGAGATAGAAACATCATTGATGAGAGAATATCATCTATGGGCTGCCTCCTACACACCCTGTACTGAGGATCAAGCCTGCAACCAGGGCATGTATTCTGACTTAGAATTGAATTATGACCTCCTGGTTCACAGGTCAATGCTCAACCATTGAGCCACACTGGCCAGGTGAGAATAACTTTTTTGTTGTATTAAGCCATTAAGTGTGTGGCTGTAATTGAAGCAATAGAAAAATAATACAGGTACAAATATTCAATTTCAAGAAATAAGCATGTAGGTAAATGATAGTTAAAACCATGAAACTAGACACACATCTAGAAAGTATGAGGAAATATAAAGGATCGCATCCTGGGAACAACCAGAAGAAAAGTCATTAGGAGGGTTGACCATGAAGATGAGCAGGGCAATATCAGGAGAACCAGGAGACTATGGCATCACAGAACTCAAAGTTATAATAGAATTCAGCCATTAAAAAAATAGTCAGCCATTAAAAAGCAGAACAAATTATTTAATGGACTAAATTGCTGGAATGGGAAGTAAGAGGTATTAGGCTGGAAAAGAAATTGGAAGAGGAAGAGAGCATTCTTGCAGTATAAATATTTGAAGTACTAATGATGTTATGGGGTTGATCTGGTGAGAAGTTTTTATACTCCATTGAGTTCTGGACCTAGATCCACTGTGGACAGTGAGGGGGGTGGTTTTCATACCTCCAACAAGCAATGCTCTGCTTCATACACCAGCTGAAGGTCCTACAATTCAACTCAGTTCTGACACTACCTCCCTGAGACAGCATCAGATTGCACAGGTAAAAGGTTCAGTCCTAAAAGACTACCCCAGCCCCACTACCTATGGCGGTGACAAGCAAATCCAATTTGTAACCTGTACTTCCACCAGCTGGCCATAATTCAGAAGTTCCCAAGATACCCTTCTCAGGTTCAACTAATTTGCTAGAATGCTCACAGAACTCAGAGAAACATCTACCTCACTAGATTTTGGTTTGTTGTGAAAGGATATAATTTAGGAACAACCAGGTGGAAGGGATGCATAGAGTAAGTTGGGGAAAGGGTGCAGTTCCTGTGCCTTCACAAGACTAACCACTCTCGCCAAATCTCAGTGTTCAACAACCTGGAAGCTCTCTGAACTCTGTCCTTTTGAGTTTTTATAGAGGCTTCATTGCATAGTCAGGATTGATTAAATTATTGGCCACTGGTAATTGATTCAACATTTAGATTCTCTCTCTTTTCCAAAAGTTGGAGGGTTAGTACTTTTAACCCTCTAATCACCTGATTGGTTTCCCTAGCATCTAGCCCCTATCCTTGAGTTACCTAAGGGCTTTCCAAAAGTCAACATTAACATAAAAAACAAACAAAAACAGCTTTTATCACAGAGACTCCAGTGTTTTAGGAACTTTGTGCCAGGAAATAGGTTGAAGTACAAATAGATATTTCTTATTAAAAATCACAGTGTTGCCTTGCCAGTGTGGCTCAATGACTGAGTGTCAACCTATAAACCAGGAGGTCACAGTTCAATTCCCCATCAGGGCACATGCCTGGGTTGAGGGCTCGATCCACAGTGTGGAGCGTGCAGGAAGGCAGCTGATCAGTGATTCTCTCTCATCACTGGGGTTTCTCTCTCCCCCTCTCCCTTCCTCTCTGAAATCAACATAAATATCTTTTAAAGAAAAAAAATTACAGTGTTTCAGATATCAAGTTCAAACTGAATTTTTTTGTAATGCTGAGAATAATAGAAGGCAGCAGGAAAAGAGGAAGACCAAACATGGAGTGGATTGTCTCCACCAAAGAAGTAATAGGCACGGATGAAGAGGACAGAACATTGATCCTCATTCACGGAGGTCAAGGTGCTCCAAGGTAGGTAACACACATCCTGCCTCATCTCCAGAGCATTCTGTTGTTTTCAATTGATAGCCCACCTTTCTCTTTGTAGTACAACTTATTCCATGGATACATCAACTGACTCTTCTTATTAAAATAAAGCGAAGTGATGCCTCACTTTAGAATACTTTTAGTCCAAATTTCTTGGAAAACAAAGTTATGGTCTACATAAAGGATAACAAACATCAAAAGGTGATTGCATGGGAGGAGGTGACAGGCTAGTAACAGTGACATCTTTCAAGAATTCTAGTACATACCACTATCCCATTCTATATTAGTCTATAAGATAAGCAAGTAAAAGGATATCATATTTTCATAGACACTAAGTTATTTTTTAAAATATATTTTATTGATTTTATACAGAGAGGAAGAGAGAGAGAGATAGAGAGTTAGAAACATCGATGAGAGAGAATCATGGATCAGCTGCCTCTTGCACACCCCCTACTGGGGATGTGCCCGCAACCAAGGTACATGCCCTTGCCTGGAATCGAACCTGGGACCTTTCAGTCCCTAAGCCGACACTCTATCCACTGAGCCAAACCGGTTTCGGCTAGACACTAAGTTATTAAACAGTGTTCCCCAAAGTGACATTTTTTCAATAAAAGAAAGTATAGATGTTTCTGTAATGAAAAAAGTCATAGTATTTTTAATACTGACTACTTTTATTTAATTGGTTAGTGCAGTATGCTTTTCTGTGTCTGCTTATGAAGATAGAATATAAATTTTACTTCACCACTTCAATATCTTTAACGTTTAGTAACAATTTAATGTATAGAAAATTATATTTAATTTATTTTATACTATTAAAATATATAAACTAGCACATACTTCGAAATATTCTTCATATGTTAGTAACACATGATTTTATTGGACTATAGATATGTGAATGCTATAATTATATAAAATGTGAAAAATATAATAATAAATTCTGATTTCAATATTTCTCTAATATTTCATCTTTTTCTAAATGAAGTGTTTCTCCATAAAGGTAAACTGCTTTTTTTCATGTTTTCCTCATTTTCAGGTATTTTCCTGCAATTTCACTTCAAGAATCAATACAAGTGCAGCTGTGGTCCTTAAGGAGGTGTTTACACCACTTTTTTTGTACAGAGTTCTCCATCATATTCTACTTACACATTTCAAGAATTAAAATATAGAATGATAGTGGCAAATGCATTTATACCAGATAGGGCTCCAGAAATGCAACACACATAAGGAAACGTTAAACTAAACCAAATCTAAACATAAATATGAGGAATATGTTTGTATGACCTTTTGCTCAAATGAGTGTAAAGATACTTAAAATTTTAGTTCCCAGTTAGGTTGAATATTGAATATAAGCTCTATATTGAAAAGACATTATTTAAAAGGACTGGGATATAAAAACAAGATTTACTTCTTTTTTCACAAATCATTATTTCCGATGAGTTTGACATCCTACATCCCATCCTTTGGGTCAAGAAGATCTTTGGGGGGGGGAAAAAAAAACACAACAGAACATTTCATGCTTCCTTTCAAAAAGTTTGTTTCTGTCTTTGCACATCAATTTACACTAAAACTGCTTTACTACAGCATCCCAAAACCCTTCATGATGGGGCATAAATGTTATTTCAGACATCGCTTATCTCTTCCCCACGGTGGAACCATCATTATGTTACTTGCAATACCCCATATATTGATATGTCATTTACCATCTAAATATGCACATACTGCGTACAAGCAAAACATAAAGCCAAACAACAGCAAAAGCATTTTTATTAAAATCTACCAGAAATGCTTGTCATCTCCTTAGTGCTTACCTACTTATTAACCATGCTTCAACTCCAGCTTAAATAGAACCTCTATTTGAAGCCATTCTATTTAGTTTAGGCCTGATTCCTCCCTCTTATGTGCTACAATTACACTGTCATCAAATTCATGTGATAAATCCTGCATTGCACTGCAAGTTTGTGGCTGCATGTCTGTCTTCCTAATGGGACTGTGGGACTATGAGCCCTATGAAAATAGGGGCCATGTCTTATCTTTCTTTAACTCCCTAGAGCTTAACAAGTGCTCATTCCTAATTCTATATCTGAAACTTTTTGGTGCAATACAAAAGTCTTTGGGTTTTAGAAAAATATTATGGTATATGTGACATGTAATCTATAAGACCACACTAGGTTTGGGGCACTATACTCTATAATCACCATAGTATTTCTGCATTGAAATATAATGTGGTAATCATTAGTGCTATTTAGCAAATATATTTCCAGTTCCTTGCCAGGCACACAGTAGGATTATATTGTGGTTGTGAGAAGCCATGTGGCCAGTTTTTGTTTTTTTTTGTTTGTTTTTGTTTTGCTTTTTAGTATAAGTGATGTTTGACACATCCAAATTGAAGTGTTAATTTTTAATGCAAGATCTTTCACAGCTCTCTACCCCTCAGGCTCAACAGCCAGCAGTAATATTTGAGGTGGTGGCTGTTCTATCAGCCAGCTTCTTGGGTGACTGTGACAATCCATGGTGGATGTGTTGTTGTAAGCAACTATATTTATTTATTTTTTAAATATGTGTATTTTATTGATTTTTTTACAGAGAGGAAGGGAGAGGGATAGAGAGTTAGAAACATTGATGAGAAAGAAACATCAGTCAGCTGCCTCCTGCACACTCCCTACTGGGCATGTGCCTGCAACCAAAGTACATGACATGCCCTTGATTGGAATCAAACCTGAGACCTTTGAGTCTGCAGGTTGACGCTCTATCCACTGAGCCAAATCGGTTAGGACTAAGCCACTATAATTAGAGGGTTTTAATACTACACCAGAATAACTTAATTCATCCTGATTGATATACACATGAGCACTCACACTAAGTGGACAAAAATGACTATAAATGTCATGTTATTTCAGATCACGTTTTGTAATCAAACATAACCAAATAATATATTTGGTTCTAATGGATTTTTCTACCAAATAAGTAACAAAAAGTTTCAATTATCAGAGTTTCATAATATTGGAATTATGAAAAAGATACTGTGATCCAATATCTACCAAAATTGTAAAGGCAATATAGCAGAAAACAATAGGCAATAAAAGGAAAGAAGAACCTCTTTGAGTAAAGTGCTATACACTTTTGCTCTAGCCAATTTGGCTCAAGTGGTTAGAGTGTCTGTCTGTGGACCAAAGGGCATGCATCTTGGCTCCCTAGTTGGGGTGCATGCAAGAGGGAGCCAATCAGGTGTCGCTCTCATATTGATGTTTCTCTCTCTCTTCCTCTCCTCCCTCCTTTCTGTTATCTCTAAAAATCAATATAAAAATATCCTCAGGTAAGGATTTTAAAAAAGAAAAAAAAAGTAATGGGTATAAACTTTTTTATATATTTACTGGCTTTATAAAAATTTTACATGTAAATGGTAAGAAAAATAAAATAGTATAGATAAAATAATATTGGTTTTTTTATTTTATTTTCGACTAATCACTGAAAAATAATGTAAAGAAAAAAATTAGATTAATATTTGATATCTGAATGTTCTTTACATGAGGAAAGCTCCCCCACAATCATTCTGACTTCTATACATATATGTAAAATTAGAATAGACATTTTTGTCTCTATAATTTATTAGGTAACTTGATTGAGATCCTACTATGTATAGGTATCTTTTAAACACTTTATATAGATTTCTATCTGGCAGCATAAAAATAGCTCTATAGTGTTTTATTATGAGCTCAATTTTATATTATTTGGCAAGGAAATAGACACAAAGAGAAAGGCTACTTATTTAAAATTATAAGATTAGTAAATTGGTCATACCCAGGAAGTTTGGCCTCAGAACCTCTACTCTCATGCTAATATATAAAAACCCTGGGTCCATCACATCAAGAACAGCCCGAGGCCTAACACGCTAGTAACAGGCTCTGATGGGTGAGGACTTGTGGCAGCAGAGATGGGGATAGTGAAGGGGGAGGAGAGGGAGGCGGGCAGGGAAGGGCTGGCACTCACACATCTTCACAATCGCACACACGCACAGATACACTACAGTGCCCACCAGCTCACAACTTTTTCTCCCTTTCTTTCCCTCCCTTCCAGCTGGCTCTCAGAACCTCTTTCAGAATGAGGAAACAAAACGGACTGAGCCTACAGAGGCCTGGATGTAAGAGCGGGCAGGCAGAGAGGGTGGAACTGCTCCCACTGGCCCTGCCATGAAAGAGGAAGAGAGAGGGAGACAGGGAGGCCTGGAGGACTACTGATAAAAACAAAGAGAGACAGAGACTGGGCAAGATCAGGCCGGCAGGGGAGGGCAGTTGGAGGCAAGATCAGGCTGGCAGGGAAGGTCATTTAAGGGTGATCAGACAGGTAGGTAGGTGAGCGGTTAGGAGCCAGGGGTCCCAGATTGTGAGAGGGATATCTGATTGGAGAGGGTGCAGGCTGGGCTGAGGAAACTCCTCCCCATGCACAAATTTTGTGCAAAATATATATTGTTTTGTTTTGTTTTGTTTTTAGACAGGAAGGGAGGGAGAGAGAGAGAGAGAGAGGAAGAGAGAGAGAGAGAGAGAGAGAGAGAGAGAGAGAGAGAGAGAGAGAGAGAGAGAGAGAGAGAAACATCAATTATAAGAGGGAACCATTGGTCAGCTGCCTCTGGGGATGGGGCCAGCAATCTGGCATGTGCCCAGACCTGAAATCCAACAGTGAGCTCCTGGTACATAGGTCAGCGCTCAAACACTGAGCCACCTGGACCAGACACAGAACCTCTACTCTACAAATATGCTTTGGGAAATGTAGGGCAACTCTCTACCTAAGGAAATAAAAAATACCCATTAATATTTCTTTTATTCCATTTATCCTGGGCCTTATTTTTCATACTTTAGTCACTTTTTGCTTCCCCACTGAAATTCTCTTTGGGTTCTTTAATCCTGAATGGTTGATTGAAAATCTATTAAAGGATCAAAATCAGAGGTAAATTGCTTAAATGTTACAATATTACATTAGTATTGCCTTTAAAAAATACCATTTCAATGTTGTTGGCTCATATTTTATTTGCTAGTCATTAAATACTAAGTATATGTCTTCAGAAAATATGTTATACCTGCCCATTTTATTTCAAAATGTCTCTCAAGATACATTCATTACTATTGGATACATAATTCTAAATTCTAGCTCCCATTTACTGAGCATGTACTATCAGTCAAATGTTATACTAGTCATTTTGAATGTATTATCTCATTTAGTCTGTACAATAGCATTTCAAGTTTCTCAGTTTTAATTTTATTTTACAGATGAGAAAATAGATTCAGCATAGGTTTTTCAATTTATTCAGAGGTAGAAATGAAATTCCCAGCCTCAAAGTCTGTGCTCTGTACCCCGTGGACATAAGGAATATGAATGGGTATTGGAAATAAGATAAAAATCATTGCATATAAGAATTTAGGGTTTTTCCTCCTTTATTTGTATCTTAAGCAAAATACCACAATCTATACTAATAAAAGAGAAAGATGCAAATTGACCATATCTCTGTGACACCCACCAGGCAATCAGGCGTGAGTATGCAAATTAACCAACAAAGATGATGGGTTAATTTGCATACACAGGTGCCAAGTGTCCTGGGTCCTGGGGATGGATGCTAAGCCTTCCGCCTCCCAGAAGCATCATCAGCCCGGGGAGGTGAGGGCAGCTGCGAAACTGGACAGCAAACAGTAGGTTTGCTTGCCTGCCCATCACCGTGGTGTGCAGCAGGCAGGCCCCATAGAGAGCAGAGAACCATGGGGAGCGGACCTAAGCCATCAGTAGGAAATTCTCTGAGGGGCTCCCAGATTGGAGAGAGTGCAGGTTGGGCTGGGGGACCACCCCCCTGCCCCCGTGCATGAATTCCATGCACTGGGCCTCTAGTAGTTGATATAAAAAGAAAATGCATTCTATTCCAATATGTATTTTAAAAAATAAATGAATGAATGAATATTGTTTTCTTGGAAAGCTCTAACAAGACAAGTCAATATATATGGTATGGTGGCACATAAATATGGAAACTGTAATTTGGTTTCTTTAGAAGTTTATTTTATACAATTTAAATTTACAATGAGGTATTTCAGAGATATACTAATTTCTTCAACTACAAACCAGGTACTTTCATTTAAAAATGTAGCCCATATCAATATTCCTCAGTTCTCTTGGGGGAAAATATGTTTTAATAAGTGTTTTCTGTAGTTGATCAGCATCAACCAGCCCCAGTGCCTAAGGCACTTTAAAAAGCTTTTAAACTTCAGTTTAAAAAGTGCATTTTTTTTTTTTTTTAGAAAAATGTATATCACACAATTCAAATGCCAAGGTAGTTTGGCAGGTTTTATAATAACACCTATAATAAAAAATCTATTTCTAATAAATGTTGTAGTTATTTATTACCAGCTACCACCTCGTTTTCCTTAAAAATAACTACTCTTAGCAACCAACTTTAGAAACACTCATATCTAAGAGAACACCAGAAGCAGCATAAATCCTCTACAAGAGCAATAAAATACCTTTCCAAAAAAACCAAGTCCAGATTCCATACCATAATTCAGGCAGCACAGCCCATCATAAACAAAAATTCATTATGCCTGCCCTGTGGAAAAATGTTAAGCAAGAAGAAATAAACAGAGAATGTTTTAACAAATCATATTAGTCAAATGAAAAAAAAAAAAAAAGAGAGAGAGAGAGAGGATAAAGCCACAATTCTGAATGAGTCTGCCAACAAAGCTTAAAACCAAGCCAAAATTCAGAAGAAATCTAAACATAGCAGGACCAAGCTGAGTCTCTCTAAGATATTATATTCTGGGTGTTTTCTTTCAACTATTTGCTTTAGTTTTAAAAGGGGGAACCTTGACCGGTGTAGAGATGTGATGGTAAACGCACACTCACACAAATTGTATCCAAACTTAAATTGAGGATGCAATCCAGACATGAAACAGAGCATCATCCCCATATTAGAATCACAAAATACATCAGAAAAAAAAAATACATCAGGAGAAGATGAAGATGTTTGTAGTTCTAGAATGTTGCCTTTTTTTTTAATATATTTTATTGATTTTGTACAGAGAGGAAGGGAGAGAGATAGAGAGTTAGAAACATCGATGAGAGAGAGTCATCGATCAGCTGCCTCTTGCACACCCCCTACTGAGGATATGTCCGCAACCAAGGTACATGCCCTTGACCGGAATCAAACCCGGGACCCTTCAGTCCCCAAGCCGATGCTCTATCCATTGAGCCAAACCGGTCTCGGCATAGAATGTTGCCTTTTTAAAAAAAATTACACTAAACCATGCTTGTTTGTAATTCAGTCCTCCATCAATGTGCAAAGCCATACGTAGATGCAGTATATGTACTCCTCAGAAGTCTAGCAGCATGTTGATCTTCGTTACAAATGTGTAATAAAATGGCCTCGTCCAGATAGCTAGATACAATAAAAATACTTTCTTACTTGACATACGCACAGTGACAACTCCCTGCCTGAGAAAATCCAAGGAAATTGGAAAACCCCAACATGAAATATAATCTGTCTTTGGTAGAATATGGCAATCGCTCAGTCCTTTCCCACCGTGTTACTGTAGACAGGCACTCGCCACATGATGAAATTGGCAAATATAAGTTGACTTTGCTCTGTATGGATGAGGTCACCTTCATGTGCTGCTCCGTGTTCCACAATTGTGATCTTGGGAGAGAAAGAAGGGACAAAGGTGAAGTGAGGAGAGAAAAAGGGAGAAAGGGAAGGAATATAGTTAACAGGAGCTAGTAGCATCAAATTGCCTTCCTTCTACTGATGGATTGTGAAGTTATGCACATCCTTTTTTCTTATATGTATGTATCAAGAAACAACATAGGATGCAGGGTTAGGCTAAATATGTCTTTGTGGATTATCCTCACACACACACACACACACACACACACACACACACACACACATATATATATATATATATATATATATATATATATATATAAACAACTATATATAAACAACTATATATATAAACAACTATATATATAAACAACTATATATATAAACAACTATATATATAAACAACTATATATATAAACAACTATATATATATATATATATATATATATATATATATATAGTTGTTTTTTTATTGATTTTTTACAGAGAGGAAGAGAGAGGGATAGAGAGTCAGAAACATCGATGAGAGAGAAACATCGATCAGCTGCCTCTTGCACACCCCCTACTGGGAACGTGCCTGCAACCAAGGTACATGCCCTTGACTGGAATCAAACCTGGGACCCTTCAGTCTTCAGGACAGGACGACGCTCTATCCACTGAGCTAAACTGGTTTTGGCTATCGGGACATCTTAATCACTATGTTTAATTGTGTACTACTGAAGCAAAAAGGGCCTATTAAGTTCTAATATAACAAATAATGAAGCTATTTTTAGGGCACAAAGCCTTTGGAAGAGGTAGTGCATTTGTTTAAACAATACCCATTTACTAAATATGATCCATGCACCAACCACAATAATTGAAACAGACTGCATAATATTCACAATTAAGACATCCAAAAGGAACCAAATCAATGAATTATCTGAAAATTACAATTGAGTAGATGCCTATATATAAAGTCAGTGGCACATTCTTCTTCACTGTAAACTTTTTAAACATGATCTTCCAAATAATGAATTTTCTCCTCCTGGACACATTTCTGAACTATATATGTGCTTTGAACAATCTGTGTTTCTTCCTATCCTTTGTACATATATACTGTGTACTCAAGTGATCTTAAAGAGAGGGACAGATGAAAAGAAATGAAAGAAGAATGTGTAGCATATTTTGCCTGCATGCCTGCCTTTTCATTCAATAGCCCAAGGCAACTCTCTTTCTCTCTTATTATTCCATCTCTTCACTTTTCTCTTTTCTACTATGTACCTCACTCATTTTATCTAAATCATCCTCAACCAGTCCTCCTCCCTGAAAGAAGAAAGATGATACAGGTGAATGGAGAATATAGACTGGGAAATCTCAATGAAGACCATGAGGCAATTCTTGGATTAGGAATTATACAGAAGCATTTCATGCAGATAAAAACTGCCTTCATTATGCTCTTTCTACTAAATTGGTGAGGAAAGGAGGATTTGTTTGGCCAAAT
Source organism: Pipistrellus hanaki (assembly GCF_964339955.1). Taxonomy (NCBI): domain Eukaryota; kingdom Metazoa; phylum Chordata; class Mammalia; order Chiroptera; family Vespertilionidae; genus Pipistrellus; species Pipistrellus hanaki. The sequence goes on from NC_140505.1 coordinate 117,028,706, forward strand.
TTTTAAGAAGGTAATTTTAAAAATTCCAAAATCTTGTTGTTAGTAAAATATATAATTTCATTCTCTTCTTCAGTGTCAGTTTCTCACCAGAAATACTAATAAGTTGAAACAACGATTTGAGTTCCCCCTCTTCTGTTCCTACAATAAAATGTGTGTGTGAGTGTGTGTGTGTGGGGGTTATAGTCATGTAAACTGTGAAGAAACAGTGTGTCTATAGTGAACAATTACACTAAAAAATACACCCAGAAAAGCTGATATATGGTTAATTCATAAATATTACAGGACATAGCTTGTGGTCAAGTTTTTCCTTGTAATTAAATGCAGCCCTGTCCTAAAATACAAAAAGTTTTGAGGATTATTGAATTCAGAAAAAGTAGAAAGAAAGAAAGAAAGAAAGAAAGGAAGAAAGAAAGAAAGGAAGGAAGGAAGGAAGGAAGGAAGGAAGGAAGGAAGGAAGGAAGGAAGGAAGGAAGGAACTGTTAGTAACCTTGTTTATTACCTGATTGTTATTAAAGACTTACTTATTTGCCTAAACATTTTTTCATATCAGTTTTTGTTTTGAAAAAGACTAAATGAAATGCATTCATCAGTATGATTCTAAGATTAAGATTTCCTTCTCAGGTCTTAAAATAAAATCCCAGAAAGCAAATGTGGTTATTTATTTTTGTGATATTTGGTATGTCACATCCTTTAAATGCTATCAGAATAAAAATTATAGCAATGACTACTTCAGGCTAATGTCTAAATATTCCAGTTTAAATAGACATTCTTTCTTCTATGTTCTTTCCAACAAAAGCTTTCCTTATACTATATTCAAGGCTGACAACTAGTTAATTTACTGAAACTGAAATATCCATATTTATACTATCAATAAATCATTTATGCTTCCACAGGCCTGGAAACAAATACATTGCTGTTTGATTATATGTATTTAGAAATCACAACTTTTTAAGTCAACCAGATTACATGGGATATTTAAGTGAGCTTCTACACAAGCAACATGGAACTACTAACAAGAGGAAAGACACTTAGAATTAAAAATAAAAAGGAAAGATGAAGATCTCTTCTTGAATAAGCTTTTTTACTAAATAACATATGTAGTTTTAATTTTTAGGTATATTTTTGGGTGAAAATGTTTGGTTTTTATGCTTTGCAAACCATAAACAAGGTTGTTGTTTTCTCTGTAATATGACATCAGGTTATTGAAAGAAATAATGTAAAGATTACATTATTATAAATGTAAATAACAAAAATTTAAAAGCTTTTGGGCTATTCACTTTAAGTTACACAGGCAAAATTCACAATCTGTCCTAAGGATAAAAACATAGATTGGTTAATAAAATATTTATTCTTATTTGATATCTTATTCTATGTTTTAGAGAGCAAGAATATTGTATTTTTTAAATTCACTAGCAATGCGTTTTTATTTTAATTAAATACCCACATTTATAATACTAAAACTCAAATTTTGCATTATTTATAAAATCAGTAACATGATTTCTAGCATTCTAATTTTTAATTATCCTTTTTGATAACATAAAATATGCCCACTTTTAAAATTAGAAAATATAAAGAAGCAAAAATAATTATTAAATTACGAGGTAATCTCAATATGGGATACATAGAGAATGAGGTATAAAGATAAAGATACAGTTATTCATATGTTACAATGTCCATCGATCACCTGACTGAGGCACAGACATAAACATGCTATCCCACAAATACTTTCATTCATATACTTATTTGTTTCCTTTTTTAATATTCTTTCTTTTTTATTCTATCCTCTGCATGCAAATGTGCATATGTGATATAGAGAGACAGAGGCATAAATACATTTTAGATGGTTTTTATTTGTCAAAGTACTACTGTACTTAGCTTAAGTAAATTTTAGAAGCTGTAAAGCAAAAAATAAAAAATAAACATATGGGGGAATTTGTATCATTTCTTTATATCTCTCTATATAGGTATACTATGTACACTTTCATGTACATAGATATCCACGGAGCACATGTTACCAATTAAAAGTTACATAAACTTTAAGCAAAAAGCTTCAAAGCATTTTGGCCTCTGAAAAACATACATTGCCTTAAATTCAATGAAAAACACACAAAAAATATTTTCCTAAATAAGCACAAGAATTCTTCTATATTTAACTTTTTTCCTGTAGATCTATAAACTCAGGGAGGGGAACAGGCAAAGATAAACTACTCCGGGTTTTTGCTCAGTATGATAGAAGAACTAAAGGTTAGTATAGCAGCTATTTTCTTTTGAAATTAGATATCACATCCACAGCTGCCACTTCTTTATAATCACTTTCTTAGTGTAAACTCAAATTTTTTATTTTGAAAATTAGAATGTGAATATCTACCTACTGATTGAATATGTGCCTGGCACCTACTAAATAAAATGAACTTTTTGAAATACTAAAGGTATAAAAAATACTCTCTAAAGAATGTATATTCTAGCAGAGGAAACATTTGCATGTTCAGCTAACTATATTGCATGAGGTAATGGAGATATGATCAAAGCATCAAGAAAACATTCAGAAGAGAGCGACGAGTTCCGACTGGGAGGTTGAAAACCCAGAGACTTCACAGATATCCTTCGTAAGAAACAGTAGCAGCAGATTTCAAAGAACATGTCATAACTTAAAATTTAAAAAAAGTCAGGGAACCATGTCATGTCATAACAAACAAGACACAGAGTGATACTGTCTAGTCATATAAACCAGTTTGATGTTTTGACTGACTTAATCAATCAGGTCAGGAGAAAAAAATGAAGGGTGTACTCATGATTGACATGACTGATACAGACAAAATAATCACACTTGTTTGTGTGTGTAAAGAACCAGTGTGCATATGTGTATACATTGAACATTTAAAGAAAGACACATGGGTGATAGAAGTGACTGTGTTAATGTATTTAATGATCAGATCATTCTCTTTACCCTGCAATAAAACTGAAGAGGAGAAGAGAAAGGTAAATGTAAAAGAAATAGAATTCTAACTGCTAAGGCAATACTGAGAGGCACTGTATGGAGTGAGTGGTAGAGAGCTAGAGAAGCAAAGTCTACTAGAAAAGCAAAATGAAGGAAGGAAAGAAGGAAGGAAAGGAGGGAAGGAGGGAGGGAAGGAAAGAGGGAGGGAGGGAGGAGAGAGAGGAATAAAATATGTGAATCATTCAACTGAGGAAAATAGAAACTATTAAAGAAAGATGAAGGTGAAACATCTGTAAGTCCTGTTTGTGTAGAGGGGAAAAGGATAGTCGAACTTTGGCCCAAGGACAACGTGGAACACACTACAATGCTTTCTTTGATTGTGTGCATGCAGGAAATTTTTCAGTTTATTTATGCCTGGCTAGTAACCCTTTGATAACACAGATTCCATGTTTTCAGCATCTTAAAATTCTTGTTGCAATTATCCACTGAAAAATGCACATGCATATCTCTAATAGAAATGAACCAGGCAAAGTTATCTATTGAAAGAATTTGAAGGAAACTATTTTATCTTAAGTTTGTTTTCTTCTGACTTGGGATGATAAGCAATGAAAGATATAACTGCCGTTTTAACAGGCTAATAAATAGCATTTGCCAAGCCTGCTTCAGTCCTGTTGAGCTTTTATATTACTTCTTTCGTTCAGCACAATACCCAAAGCAATCTACCTTTTTCCATAACTGAGGTTCAGAAACTTTTTCCATATGTCATTATTTTTTATATAAAAATACATTTGATACATCATTAAATTAGAATACATGACATTATTTTAAAGAACAATGTTCTACTTTATGAGCTAATCTACTATATATCAGGTAAAATATAAAACTTTGAAAGCACTGTTCCTTTAGGTGGATTCAATCGACACACTAATGTATTAGGTAGCACAGTCCTAGTCTTGCTTCAGACTCATCAGCCCACAGCACTCCCAATTGAGCAGTTTCCATGTGAAATACTAACGGCTCTCTTACCTTTTATTCTCTTTAAATGTGTAAAATCCATTTTATTAAGGACTAATCATGGAATTACTATGAAAATATAAATATATTTTATAGTTAAACTATACATTACACTATACTTATATACTTTACATGTTTGTATATACTTAAGCCTCCTTACAGAAGACCAAGTAATAAATACAGAAGAAATGAGAAAAATAGAAAATCACCATTAGAACATCAGTAATAATTCTGCAGGAAAGATTTACTAATGAATACTATAATTGGCAGGTGCAAGTTTAAGGGAAAACAGGATATTTGCATAGCCTCAAAGTATCTCCCCAAATATTTATTAATGTCTGTGGTGGTTTTAACACATGTCCACAATATTTTTGAGTTTCTTCCCTCCAAGAGGGGAAGCTTAATTCTCTTTCTAAATATAGTGTGGAATGGAAAAAAATAGTAATTTACAGTGTATAAAACCAAGTGATGAAGGCTAATGTCATCAGTGGTGAGCCATGTTGGCATGATGTACCCAGGCATGACATAAAGAGAATGGCATTTCACCTCCCTGAGAATTCCTTTCAAAAACCAACTTTTTTGTTTTGTTTACTGCTATATACCAAGCACCTACAACAGTGAGTAGGAATAAATATTTGCTGAATGAATGAATTAATTAATATATTCTATAAATATTGCATTTTGCTATATTTTAAATATATTTTATTGATTTTTTTACAGAGAGGAAGGAAGAGGGATAGAGAGCTAGAAACATTGATGAGAGAGAAACATCAACCAGCTGCCTCCTGCACACCCCCTACCGGGGATGTGCCCGCAACCAATGTACATGCCCTTGACTGGAATCGAACCCGGGACCTTTCAGTCCGCAGACCGACGCTCTACTACTGAGCCAAACTGGCTTCAGCGCATTTTGCTATTTTTTAAATGCCAAGAACTTAAAAGGGCATTATGGAGTGTTACAGTGCAATAAGGAGGTAAATACAAGAACGTCTATAATAAAGTATGATAATTGCTATAAGCAGAGAAGTGGGTGTACAAAGGCAGTGACAGAACCACCTAAGTCAATTGTTTGCAAAGAGTCAGCAAAGAGCTCCTGATAGAAATGATTTTGAAGTTAAAACACAAAATATGGGAGGAGCCTGACTGGAGTACGGTAGCTTAATTGGTTGAGCATCATCCTGTGTTCTGAAAGGTTGACAGTTGATTCCAGTCAGAGCACACACCTGAGTTGCAAGTTGGAAGCCAACTGATCGTTTCTCTCTCACGTTGATATTTCTCTCTCATATCTGGTGTTTCTCTCTTTCTCTTCCTCTCTCTCCAAGCATGTCCTCGGGGTGAGAATTCTTTTAAAAATCCACAAAAAAAAAAAAAAATGTGGGAGGATAATTAGGAAAAAGGTAGAGGAAGAAAATATTTATTTTTGAGGCAAAGGTGATACATAGGAAAACCTAAAGATCAAAAAGAGCATAGACTGCACACAGGACTTGAACAACAATTGGTCTTGGGTGGGAACATCAAGTAAAAAAGGTGGAAATTTTAGCAGATACCTTACAGAGGAATTGTCAACCATGTTACAGGATTTTGACTTTAACCTAAGGTACCTGAAGACATGAAAGAGTTTGAAGCAGAGAACTGATTTGATCAGACATGCATTTTACATTCTATTGCAGTAGGGAGACAGGATATGAGTTGAAATAGGTAAGACTAAAGGCAGAGGTACAGAAACCCAGGTAGACATAATGAATAGATTAAATTTTTATTCCAATATTTGCTTTTTATCTTGTTTTATGTGCAATATTTAGTAACAGCTTGTTCTTAAACTAATATTAGTCATTGACTTATATTACTAACTCATGAAAGATAAGTTTCAACTGGCCTCAAAGCATCTTTCTGTCTTAATCTCCTTTCATACCTTCTTAATCTGCATGCATACAATCATACATACATTGCCATACATACGTGTTACATTGACATCTATTTTTAAATAGCTGCTATTATAAAAAAAAGGATTAGGGTCTTTATAAGAGATAATTCTTCCACAAGGTATTGCCATGCATATGTTTACCTAATAATATAACTTTAGTTTCTTCATAGCTATATGAGCTTTTTAAAAAACTAAAGTTTATCCCTGCCAATTGAAAGTCCAATATAAAATACTTTTAAAGTGGCATAGCATGTTTTTTTTCACTCCAGTCACTCAAGGTAAGTTTATATAAAACTAACTTTTAAATTTGTATTATGATAATATGTAAGCTATAAATCTGCTAAGGGGAGGATCTATATCTAAGAATGTATTCCTGTATCCTCCATGATGCTTAACACACTGCTGGACATAAAGTATATACTCAGATTTGATCAATAGCTCTGTTATCTATACAGGCCATTTAATCTAAATTATTTCAACAAAATTTTATTGATTACTTGTGGTGTGCCATCCATTGTGTAATGTCTTGCTGTCCACTAGAAGCTCACAAAAGAGAAAAGGAATACACATTTTTATCGCAGAGTTTGTAGTAAGTCCTGTCACCTTACTTAGTATGATTATACTGATTATTTCATTAGAAATTAGTATCTAGATGTCAATGTCCAGGAGGTGATTTTGGGTGGCACATGGACTGAAAGCTAACACCCTGAGTATCACAAATAAGAGATGTTATTTTTCTTCTCTATTTTTCTTCCTACGCTCCTACTTTCATGAAGCCCCCATGATCTCCCTGGCCTCCGGGGCTCTCCTGTCACTCTGCCGCTAAAGCTCTGTAATGAGGTGTCTGAGCCAGCGATAATCCCCGGAGGTTCTCAGTGTTCCACGGCCCCCTTTGTCCCTTCCCCCTCCACAATGAAAACCTGAGACCAGTATTTTGGAAAAGCATTTCTGGAAGGCTGCCAGCTCTGCCCTGGACCTTAGTGAGACTTGATTTTCATTCCATTTGTGTGATCTTACTTCTTTTAAAAAAGAAAAATATGGTAGGTTTTTTAGAGGTGGGGGCATTGGTAGCAAAAACAATAGAAAAGGGATTAAAGTTATTTAACAGGAGCTAAAAGAAAAAGTAGAAGAATTCAATGTATTTAACACTCGTTCCTCTTTTGGGGGGGGGGCATAGTATGTGTGTGTATGATGAATTGCACATTGGCACTTTTAGATTTCTCCACAGGAAAGAGCCTTTGCCTAAAACAAGCCCTTGATAATTTGCTTGCATTTTTGCTATGTCAGTCTCCTATCACATGAATTGTACATTTATTCTTTAATCCCTCACTCCTTGTGGCATTGAAAGATAGAAATGTCCACACACAATAGCTTGATTCACATTGATCTAACCTGGAAAATGCCCCAGAAACAAGTGGGCCTTCCTGTGGCTGTGCCACAAGGAAGAATTCAGGATATGTAGTGTATTTCATGACTCAACCCCAGTACTGTGTGCACAATGAGCTTACACTACTCACTGTGCATCCTGGCTAATAAGACCACATCTCATAGTTAGGCTTCTGAATGACAGGCTGCTTAAGGTACATTGGGGGGAGGTTTCGTAGCCCATGTCAGTCAGCCAGTCTTCTATGGGCTCTATAAGCATCTTAAATGCTTATATTAGAAGTTCAAAAAGTGATTAAAGACTCGGGAGCCGTAGGTTTCTCTGAAACTTGTACCCAAACAGCCATGGAAATCAACAGAGCTGGCACTTCAAAACATATGTTAAAAGTGAAAGGTGAGTTGAAGGTCAAGGGGGATGTGACAATTTACCTTATGTTCTTTCAAAATGCCTCATAGTCCAAAGTATCGTATTTTCAAAGTCACCAAATCTTCTCCCTCTATCAATGGAATCAAAAGTAATAATTCAGAGGCGATCTCTTCCTCCTCAAGGCAGGAAGCTTCCACACTATGCCACTCATGTATCCCTTGCAATTGATTAAGATCGCCTTAGATGTGGGGAAGCTGTTTCTGATCCCCTTATCACAGTATAAAGTAAAACATGCTTGAGTGGTTAATAAAAATGGAAGATGGAGTTACAAAGAGGAAAAGTTCACTTGAAAATCCAAACAAAGACTAAAGTTCTTTGGTCACACCCAAGTAAGTCAGACAAGCATATTTTAGAAATAGAGGGTTAAAGGCTCCCTGAAAATTTTTTTTTCAAATTTATCATTAATTACAAATATAACTCTGAAAAGGGGCACTCCATATTAACTGTCTGAATTCAAATACATAAAACATAACCAGAAAAAAAAAATAGAATGTTTTCCAGGTTTAAGTTCCACAGTCAAGGTATGCAATTGCCAAAGGCATCTGTAAAAGCAATTTTTTCCTATGTACAGGGAACACTAAATGAGTTCACTGTACTTCATACGTTATTAATATGTATGATTTTAACTTCCCTTCATAAATCATCATTCATTCTCTATAGTTTTCCATTTATAATATATTCCATTTTGGACATTGCAAAATCTCTAAGATTTTGCTAGAACAATTACAGAGAATCATAGAACGTGAGACCTTCAATGGAGCTGAAGTATCAGCTAAATCAGGCCCTCATTTTACAGACCAGGAATCTAAGTTATAGAAATTAACGTCAGAGCTGTGTCAGAACTGGTTCTCCAGCAATGCCCTTCCTATGGGAGACCATGCATACCATAATGGTTACAAGATTTGGTTGTGGAGTAAAATTATCAGAGTTTGAATCCTGGCTCTACCATTGAATAACTTGCTGTGTTACTTTGGATGAATTACTTAAGCTCTAAACCTCAGTTTCATCTATGAACTGGGTGTAATAATAGTAGCTATCTCATAGCATGACTTTGAAAGTTGTTGATGAAGTGCTTAGCAGAATAACAATTGGCTGCGCTAACCTTTGTAATATATCAACTGCCATTCATAATTTATCCCAATTTGGGCTATAAGATCTGGAACCAACATTTTACTCTAGGGGATGTTTGCTTGAAAGGAAAGGTTATTTTAAATCAAACAACAACCATGACAAATTCCTAGTTTTTATGTTCCAAAACTTCTTAATAGAGTGATATAGATTTATATGAATAAAAATGCCTATTTTTATTAATATAAATCTGTACCACCTAATCATAAGGTGTTGCATAAAGAATCTTGATATATTTAATGAGAGAGTATACATGTGGAAAATAACAGAAGAAATTAAGAACTGATTATAGAATATATTGCCCACGCCATAGACCTACGCTCAGTGGTTGAGCGTAGATCTATGAACCAGGAGGTGACAGTTTGATTCCGGGTCAAGGCACCTGACCGGGTTGGGGGCTCCGTCCTTGGTGGGGAGTGTGCAGGAGGCTGCCGATCAATGATTCTCTCTCATCGTTGATGTTTCTATCTCTCTCTGCCTTTCTCTTTGTAATCAATAAAAATATTTTTAAAAGGATATAAAAGCATTAAACTTATGACATTTCATAATTATGATGGCTTTCAGAAACTTAATTTCTGAAGCTTGAACTATTTTGATTTTTAACAGGAACAACAAATTGTATTGACAACTTATTCTTAAGTAAGGAGACTCAGCAGCTTATATTTAGAACTTGTTATATTATTCTGAATATATTTTCTTAAAGCACACTCCTCGGTGTGGTTGAAAAGTTCACAAGAGGCCCCTTTTGCTTCTCAAGCCTCACATAAATGGAGTGGTTTCAGGTCGTTTCTAAGCACTTAAAAAGAGCTTGCAATGTGGTTCTTTTTAGTGCTGGGAAATTCTTCTTGGTGTTACCCTGACCTCAAGTGGTCTACTTCCTAATGCTTTTAGCAGCAAAAAAACCATTACGTTATATTCAAACCTCTTTTTTTATTTATATAGTTTCTAAATTAGATGGAAAACACTCCCAAGTTTAAATAGCCAATTTTTCCTTAAAATTTGAGACAATTGTTACGAAGACAAATTTGCTCTTTGGGCTTCATCTCATTCAATTTTTGGTTCTCTTCTTCCTCACCTTCTCTCCACAAAGCCAAGACCTGTATGTTCTCATTGCCCTGGACCTCGCTTTTGGCACTTCTGTTTCTTTGGTAGTTTCACATAATGTGTGTCTTTGTTTTCTCATAATGAAACCTATGTACTTATTTATTCCTTCAAGACCCTAAGCAATGCAGATATATTTTCTCAGCCTCAAGTTCTTCTATGATGAAAGGTGACAAGAATACATATATCAGTGCTCTGTGATGTGTCCGCACTGGGGCACTGTAATAGCATAGTGCATAAAAATGTAGATTTCAGGTCAGACAGACATCATGTCAAAGCCCATGTCCTGAGTAAGTCACTTCTGTTTTCGTCATCTGTAAACTGGATATAAACAGTGATCTTGACCTCAAGAAATGGTTGAAAGAATTAAATGAAATACTGCAAAGTGCAAAACAGCATTGTGTATAGCACACTAAATGCTCAAAAATATTAACTACTGTCACTATCATGTAAAGTAACTGCCACAGTACTTGGTATATGTGATTGAGTAGATGGAAATTATTATTTTTAAATATTAGAGCTACGGCTTTTAACAAAAATAGGACAAAAAGCTATGCTCACTTTTAGGTTAATAGGTAATGTGCCAACTTTCAGATGCAGCAAAATATGCATTAACCTGCTGGTGACACTCGGCCTCATTTGAATGATGGAAGTGAGCACGATGTGGAAGGCAGAGCTGAGGGTCAGGGCCCGCCCTCTGCAGCTCACAGGTGGCCGGCCGTGTACTCTGATGGCGCTCCAGGTCTGCCCCGACAGTTGCCTGTGGGGACTTCAGCTACATCACATGTGCTTTTTATTAGTGAGAATTGTATTTTACCTTTGAAGTTCTTGTTTTAAAATCCAACAATACCAAATATTCAGCAATCCACAAATTGTATATAACTGATCTGGGATTGAATATAGCTCTTTCTCCTATGGGCTTACCAATTTCTATGTCAAATACAAACTTTATTTTATATAAACTAAATCCTAAAGACATTTATTTTGGAAACTTTTGGCACTTTAGTTCAAAACAGATGCACATGATCCAATAAAGTGAGGTTTATTGTATAAATTATGTAATCACATCTCTGAGTCAGGCATTCCAAAGAACCTGTATTTAACAATAAAAATTGGGTTGATATCCTCACTTACCCTCAGGAGAGCATCAAAATTTACATTATTATTTCCCAAATTAGGTGTTAACTAACAAAAATATTCTGGGATTAATTAGATAGTAACCTCTCCTATATTATATATCTCACATCCGAGATTCAGTATGTACATTAACATGTTAAAAGTTCTGAAAATTCATAGAGAACAGAAATCTGTTCAACATCCTTTTTTTTCTCACTAATAAATAAACTTAAATATATATATATATATATATATATATATATATATATATATATATTAATTTAAAGAGCACTCATTATCAGGGATAATTGTGATGAAAGACTTGATGTGAAGTGGTAAACACACAATACAATATACAGATGATGTATTATAAACATGTATATTTGAAATCTATATAATTTTATTAACTAATGTCACCCCAATAAATTCAATAAGTAAAAAAAATCTACCTATTGTTAACCTGAGAATTTAGTGTTCTTTGACACATATTGGGGAGAAAAATATTAATTTAGTTGACTAGTTTAGAAAAATAGTAACCCTTTCCCCTCCATTAGATTGCCTAAGTGAGCAATATTTGGTATCTCAGCTGTCACATCCAGCCTTTGAAAGAGAGAAAGCCCAAGATCTTGCTGCAATCTAGATAAGTCACATACCTAGCAGCCTACCATTGGATTTGCATGCCTTTGTCTTTGTGGTTAGAGGAGCAGAGGCTGGCCAAGAATTAACTGAGGATAATTTATACAGTTTCACAAAATTCTAAACCAAGAATTAAGTTTTGCATTTAAACTTAAATACAAAAGCAATTCCTACTAAATACACCAAAATTAGGTGTGAAATATATCTTAATTAATACAATTAATAACAACCTACGATGGCAAAGTCTTAGAATTAAAGGTGTTAAGTCCATTCATTTAAAAACACTTAAACAGATATTGAGCACTAAGCATGAATGTCTAGATGCTGGAAACAATGTTCTGGCAGAAATGCAATCTCTGTCCCTAAGGAGAGTGGCAGAGATGGATGTGGTACATGAACAACAGATAAGGAGTAAGGACTGTGATGGAGTGAGCACAGGATGCTGTGGGAGCAGATCAGAGGGGCCCTTAGTCCAATCTCAGGGGATTGGGTTTCAGAGAAGGCTGCCCTATAACATAGATAAAATAGAGGATGCCCAGTTACATTTGAATTTCTGATAAACAATGAATAATTTCTTAATATACCTATGTTCCATGCAATATTTATAACTGTGTATAAATATTATACCTATATATTATACCTATAGTCAGTATTTTGATTTCCAAAATCTGGCAAGTCTAAAGGTCATGGTCTTTCAATTGTGATCTGAAGAAAAGAGTCAGATGGAGAAACAGAAAGACGACCAGAAGCAAATGGTTCCATATCTATAAAGATGGAGGTTTAACCCAGAACCCAGAGCTGGTCACTGTGGCAGAATTAGACATTTGAATGAAGAGGGGAGTTGTAAATATGTTTTGGAGGTGATGGGGAGCCATGAGGTGGTTTTATGTTTACTGTTATCATATTTGTGCTTTATTAGTAGCAACCTGCATGAGGGCTAGACTGCATACAAGAAGCCCATGAAGAGAGTGCTGTTAGTAAACTTGCTGGAATATGATGGTCCTTGAATTAATATGGTGGCAATGGGGATAAAAATATATTAATGGCTTCAAAATATATTTAGAAAGTAGTGTGATGGTTGAAGTTTCATTTTTTTGAAGTCTAATTGCTCTGTCACTTATGAGCTGTGTGGCAGTACACCATAAAGGTTAAGAATAAAGATGTTTCAGTCTATTTATATAAGTAGAGTCCTCTCTGAGCTCAGGCTTTCTCTATTAATATGGGCCTAATAATAGCATAGGATTATTGCAGCTTTACATGTAAAGTGCTTAGCACAGGACGTGGTTGCTGATTCACTATGAGACAGAAGAGAGGGGAGTAAAGAATGACACTCAGGTTTCTATTGGGAAAGTTAAAATAATGGCATATGAAAATCAGATATAGTCTAGAAGCAAGACTCACACAACTATTGTCAGTTGATCTTTGACAATGGAGCAAAATTGATTCAAGTAAGAAAAAAAAAATAGTCTTTTCAACAAATGGCCCTGGAACAAGTGGAAAGCAAAGAAGTGAATCTATACACAGACCTTACACATTTTTTATTATCATTTACTTTTATTTTCTTGTTTAAAATATTACAATTAGTAGTACATGTGTCTCCTTTTTTCCCCGTTGACCTTCCCCAGCCTCCCCTTCCCCCCAGCACATGCCCTCACCCCCCCACAGTGTCTTGCAGCCATTGGTTATGCTTATATTATATGTATGCATATAAGTCCTTCAGTTGATCTCTTACCTCCCACTTTTCATAAAAATTAATTCAACATGGGCCAAAGGCATAAAAGTGAAAGACAAAACTGTAAAACTCTTAGGAGGAAATCTAGCTGACCTTGGGTTTGGCAATTGCATTTTAGATATAAAACCAAAAACATGATTCATGAAAGAAAAATATTGATACATTAAGAAACATTAAAATTAAAAATTCCTGCTCTGTGAAAGAGAATGAAAAGACAAGTCATGGAATGGGGGGAAATTTTTGACAAACACATATGTGATAGAAGACTTGAAACATATAAAGAATTCTTAAAGCTCAACAATAATAGACTATACCAATTGTAAAAATTGGCAGGCAAACTCCTCACTAAAGAATACATACAGATAGCAAATTATATATATATATATATATATATGGCTAAGTGACTGGCCCTACAGCTGTCTGACAGTCTGACTAACCAGCCAGTTGGTACATATGGCACGCAGTGGAAATCCTATATAATAAAAACCTAATATGCTAAGTGTCTGACCATTCGTTCAACCATTTGACTAGTTGCTATAACGTGCACTGATCACCAGGGGGTAGATGCTCTGACTGATAGGTTAGCTTGCTGCTGGGGTTCAACCATTGTTGGAACTGGGTGAGACGGGCAGGACATGCCCTGAAGACCTACCCTGGTCCCTCTCCGGCCCTGATCGTGCATCCGTAGGGGTCCCTTGGCCTGGCCTGCACCCTATTGCATTCCGGGACCCCTTAGGGGATGTCAGAGAGCCGGTTTCAGTCCAATCTCCACAGGCTTCTAGTTTAAGAATAAACATTGACTTATACATGTGCATACATTTAAAGCTCTCACTGGCGCCAATTGTGCCCAATGCCAGAATATGTCTGAAGACCAACTATTGTTTAATCAGTTTATTAGTCATGTTTTATCAATATTGTTTTTATATCATGTTTTTGTTGTTATATTATGTTGTTTATTTATTAATCCATTTAGATATTATTTTCATATACATTTTACTAATTTTCTTTCATCTTTGACACTTCTATTATAGAGAAAGGGTGAATAGTGATATTAAAATATTTTGTATTTTAATTTTATAATAATATATTATGTATACTATTTTGACGTGTAATTTTTTGCAGTAACATAAATCTTCCTTCTAATTAACTTCCTTTCAATGTGCATGAATCCATGCACTGGGCCACTAGTAAGTATATAAAAAGATGATCAAGATTATATGTCATTAGTGAATTGCAAACTAAAACAACAATGAGATATCACTACATGCCAATTAGAATGACCAAAATTAAAAACGCTGACAATACCAAATTCTGTGACAATGTGAAACAAAAAGTAATTCACTAATTGCTGATGGGAATAAAAAGCAATACAGTTATTTTGGAAGACAATTTGGAAATTTCTTATAAAACTAAATATGCTCTTACCATATAATCCAGCAATCATGCTCCTTGGTATTTACCCAAATGAGTTGAATACTTACGTCCACACAAAAATCTCAGCATGAATGCTTATAGCAGCTTTATTCATAATTACTAAAACTTAGAAGCAATTGAAATGACCTTTAAGAGATAATGGATAGATATACAATGAAATATTATTCAAATAAACCTTCAAACCACAAAAAGAGTTGGAGGAAATTCAGATGCACATTTTTAAGTGAAAGAGTCAATGTGAAAAGGCTAATTAATGTATAATTCCTCATATGACTCTGGAAAAATCAAAACTATGGAGACAGTGAACAGATCAGGGGTTACCAGGTGTTCAGGTAGAGGGAGAGATGAACAGGTAGAGCAGAAAGGATTTTTGGAGCGGCAAAACTATTCTGTATACTACTGCAACGATGGATACATACGCTCACATTCATGACACTGAGGGTTAAGACTTTTAGGGGACAAAATTAAACACACACTGAATTGTTCCAAAGAACTGAAAATGACCATTGGATTTGGGCTGGTGATCTTGAAAAAAAATTAATTTTTAAAGATTGGTAGAACTCTAATCAAATTGTAGAGGTTGAATTGTGTGAGTAGCAAATATAAAAGTGGAGCCATTGAGCCAAAACCTGTTTGGCTCAGCAGCAGAGCTACAGTCTGCGGACTGAAAGGTCCCGGGTTCGATTCCGGTCAAGGGCATGTATGTTGGTTGCGGGCACATCCCTGGTGCGGGATGTGCAGGAGGCAGCTGGTTGATGTTTCTCTCTCATCGACATTTCTAGTTCTCTATCTCTCTCCCTTCCTCACTGTAAAAAATCAATAATATATATATATATATATATATATATATATATATATATATATATTTTTTTTTTAATAAAAAATAAAAATAAAAGTGGAGCCATTGAGTGCAGATAAACCTTCTTCAGAAGATTTGGAGCAAATCTGGGAGAAGTGAGGGGGCATGAAGATGTTTCCTCGACTGTTATTATTTTTTTAATAAATGGGATTAAGTAAACGACAGAAATGAGAGGTTTAAGCATACAGGAGATACCCTAAAACTCTAATAAGACGGGAATAAATACAACATAGAACAATGATTAGAATTAAAAATAGAATCTCTCTTCCCTAAAATAAACTGAAAGAAGAAAAATAAAAATGCTTACGGATATATATTTGTAAATATATTGGCAGGAGACTGACTCAGGTGTCTTAGGATGGCTTTTTCCCCCTGTGAATAAGGTGAGTAAAGTGTAGTGGGCTGTGGGAGTATTAAGGCAAAAGATTTGAAGAGTGAGCAGCCACAAAACATTTATGGTGAAAAATAGGAAGGTAGTAATGACTGCTCAGCTATGGGAGGGTCCCTTTGGTAACAAAGATTCACATTTTTAGTGGAGTTAATTTAAGGTGTCCAGACGTCCCGCTTTTGGCGGGACAGTCCCGATTTCTAACAATTTGTCCTGCATAC
Organism: Pipistrellus hanaki; assembly: GCF_964339955.1. Taxonomy (NCBI): domain Eukaryota; kingdom Metazoa; phylum Chordata; class Mammalia; order Chiroptera; family Vespertilionidae; genus Pipistrellus; species Pipistrellus hanaki. The sequence goes on from NC_140505.1 coordinate 117,045,007, forward strand.
CACAGCATTTTAAAAAAGTCCCGCGGGACTTCTGGTCACCTTAAGTTAATTGGAATTCATTTAGTGGAGCTAACCTGCTCACACTCCTGATGTGTTCTAAGCGATGTTGATTAGCCCAGGTGGAGGCAGGTGTGATAAAAGGGAAACAGCAGGCTCCTGAAGGTATTGGCCAGAGCAGTTGAAAAAAAATGGGCTGTGCTGCTTAAGCTGGATAGTAAAGGAAGTAGGTATGGAAGAGAGTGTCAAAAGATAACGGGCTAAGGTAGAGGGAATGGAGGATTTGATGGAGTCAGATAATAGGCCGGTTGAAGAAACTAAGTTAAACTGTTTCAAGGGTGTAGGATAGTGTGGGGAAGTTGTTACTTCTGATCTCCAAGATGGCACTGTTCTAAGTCATCTAAAACTCTGGGTGTCACCAGGAATGTAGATGCCAGCAGTAAGGGAGAGGTGAGAGTCACTGCAACTGATGCTGCAAGACATGAACTGTTTTTAATCCGCTTCCTAAAGTTTTTAAAGTATTTTCCACAGCAGCCAAAATGTAAACTATAGTTGCACAACATTAAGAATATTTGTTCTAAAAATATGCAGCATCCTGACTCTAAGCAACATTACAAATTGGCACATCTTACCTATGACACCCTCTTCTCCTCTAGTGTTTCTTATTACTCTTATTTTTTTAAGAAAAAAAAATGTTGATTTTAGATGGATGAGAGAGAGAAACAGCAATATGTTTTATTTATTTATTTATTTATTTATTTATTTATTTATTTATTTATTCATGCATTGGCTGATTCTTGTGTGTGCCCTGACTAGAGATCAAACCCACAATGTTGGCATATTGGGATAATGCTCTAACCAACAGCTATATGGCCAGCGCCTTCTAATTGCTTTTACTAGTAGCTTGCCCTCTCTCCCCCCTAACAGACCTCCACAGCCCCTCCCTCTAAGGACCTCTTTGCTTTTCTTAAAATTAGTCCCATGCTCCTAAAACTTCTCTGGTTTTCTGATTGGAATCTATCTGTTTTAACACCTTAGTTTTCCAACTCAGCTTCTTAAAAAACATTGAATAGCTGAGTGATTCATGTTAGCGAACTGAGAGGATGCAAAGCAAAGGGAGCACAGGCTAGATAAAGTATCTGGCCCAAATCCTGGTTCTACCACTTACTGGCTCTGTGACAGTAGGACATCTTAACCTCTCTGCGCTTCAGCTTTCTTATCTGAAAAAGGAAGTAAGAGGATCTACTTACCTGTCACAGAGCAAGTAAGTAGATAAATAAAATTCTGCTTATAAATAAAATTAGGGCGGGGGGGCCAATGGAAAGAAATGTACATATATAATACCTTAATAAAAAAATATTAAAAAAATAAAGATATATGCAATAAATAAATAAATAAATAAATAAATAAATAAATAAATAAAATTAGTATTCGTACATTTGCTGGGCCTCCTGGATACAATACTTAATGAGAGATAACTCTAATGGAGGATGTTTCACACCAGTCAGCATAGTTGATCCTCTCTTCTCACAAGTCACACTGGTGTAGATATCTTACACCTGTGCAGTGCCATCTACTGGTAAAAATAAAAATAATTGTAGGATTTAATATTTCCCTAAGTAATAATTTATTTTTAGTTTTAATTTCTTTTAAATGCATTGAGATCTGAGATGGTTTGCTGCTCTTATATCCTTCCCCTTACCTATCCTTTGTTTGTTTTACAAAAGATAGGTTTGCCAAGTAAAAAAAATAAAAATATATGCACAAAAATTTTAGAAAGCATGCCATTCTACAAATGGATTGAGCTGGATTATTTCCAGGGTAAAACAATAACTTTTCTCCTGTATCTAAGTGTCCAAATTGCTGAGTGACTTACAAACTCGGTCAGAAAGACAAATGAGCTAGTAAGACAGAAGTGTTGCTGGTCGGAGATGCATGAGCAGCCTCCACGTGGTTTATCAGCTGGGTTTACTCAAGATTATGTCATTCGCTTTAATAAGCATCATGCAGTCTACTGGGAAAGCCAGGAAGCTGCTTTCCTTTGCTGTTATCCCAGGGATGGGTAGCAGGTCTTTCCCTAAATGTCACCTAAGACTTTAGTCTTGAAGAATGGGTTTTAGCTAGAAATGGGCTCCAGGAAAGGGGAAAGTAGATTAAAAAAAAAAAAAAAAAGAATAAGGGATAGGTAGGAATGCAGAAAAGAAAATATTGAAGAGCGATCATCACTTAGGAAATAAATAGATGAAAGGAACTCATACTGTGAGTTGAGAAGAGACATGCACAATGCAATCAACCTTTTTCTCAGGTATCATAATTGTCCTCAAATTGAGTTTTTCACCATTTTACAATAGGCACTAATGCTGATCTCCAGTTTTGTTTTATACACTACCATCAAACTGGTTTTATGGATCTCTTTAATAATTTCTGATCACATGGCTTATTGATAATTGGCCAATGACAGCTGAGGATAATTCCATAGAACTTTTTAAGTGACCATAAAATTCTCTTTGCATGAAAAGGCTTAAATTAGAGATGACTTCTTATCTCAAGTTTGGAATTCTTTTCAGGTGATCAGTGGCAACTTAGCTGAGAGTACATAAAAATAAATAAATAAATAAATAAATAAATAAATAAATAAATAAATAAATAAAAGAAGAAAAAGAAAAGACAAAAAGGAAAGCTTCTGTTACAGGATTTGGAGGACTAGGATAAAGGCAATCTGCCTCCAAAGGGGTTTGCTCGTTAATTGCTTTGGTCCACTTTACAAGGTCAAATCCATTCTCCTAATGACGAATCTCATCTGTTCTGGCAGAGAAAGAAATGTTTTCTTTCACTTCTACGTGTGGCAAGAGCTCATTCATCTCAGTAAGTTCTGAAGAGAAATCTAGCTACATCAGAGAGAGGAGTATTCAAAGGGCAACTGATGGCCAGGAAGATAGATGGAATTCACTTTCCTGAGACAGACATTCAAATGGTAACAAGTGATAGAAAACAGCTCTATATTTCAGCATGATGTGTGTTCGCTCCCGATGATTAAGCCCCCTGTGAGCCATCTGTGTTTAATGGGTTAGAACTACTTTGTAGCTGCAGTTTTTTCCTTCCCCTGCTCTCTTATTTATTTGAGAGGAGACCGAACTCCACTCTTTAAAAGTTAAGCATGTAAGAAACCCTGCCAAGAGAATCAGAAAGAAAAGGCAAATTTATAGCCTCGTGTTGTTTTAAGCATTTAGTAGTATAAATAAGAAGTGTAGATAAATGTGTACAAGTAGACGCATAAGTGACCCTCTGTTTATCTCAGTTACATTATTTGCCTAAATTCCAGAGCAGAATTAACCCAATTAGTTTACATAATGGCTAATGCTGTCCCTCAGCTCAGCTATTAGGGATGTGCATAGCCGATGCTAGACAGGGGACGGTGTTATTTTACATATAAGTCAAGCCTCAGGGACCGTGGCTTGTATCCAGCGACTCTTGAAGATAAAAAAAAAAAATCAGAATCCAGTGTGGAAATCATTGTACAGCAAGGCAATGCACACTGCTGGTGTTATTAATGCAATTAAATTCCACTTCTGGTCTAAAATGCCAGGGATGATAATGATTTTCCATGTGTGATGCTATCTTACCCAAGACATGTCACATTCTGCTAACATCTCATTATTTTTCTCTGACTTAGGAAAGTCAGCAGCTATAAGCACTCAATAAATATTTGCCGAATAAATTGAACTCTGAGAACTGAGAGGTGAGGTGGCACTGATCATCAGTGACACTTCTGGGATCAGAATCTCGATTCTGTTCTGCTAAATAGCTCATGATCTGAGGCAAAACCAATGGAAATGTTGCACATAGAAATTTAAATCTAAGGAAATTTCACACAGCTACAAATGTTAATCTGAGACACATAACTACATGAGCCTAACAGGTTCTCTCACCATTTATTTTCACTCTTAATGCGTTGACTAATTTCAGGGTTTTTCCTCTTCATACACTTAGTTCTATAGATCTCTGAAAATGTTTTTTAAGTTATTTTCCTAAAAAAAAGTTATACTGCTTTTTTCCCCTCTTTGAACCAGCAAACGTATCTATAAGGGGAGGCTTCTTAAGGACTTTAAACACATCAATCAATTTCACAGCTGGAAATAGAGGGTTCCAGATAAGAGAGAGCAATTCCTCCATTGAACCTCTGCTTATAAAATTTAGAAAATAATTTTTGTATAAAGTGAGACAAATTTCAGCAACACTGAGGCAGACAAGGAGTTAAATTAAAGACACAAAAGCAACACTCAGCTGCTGCTGCTTTTTCTTTTTCCTTTCATGGAGAAGGGAGTGTTTTTCCTGTAATGACCTCAGAATCTTCTGTCTTTTTCTTGGTCAGAGATCAAGGGGTACACCAGGGTGAAACCTTCTTCTTATTGAATTTTTCTATCAACTTTTTGCAGATGTGTATTTGAAGCCACACTTACAGTTTTTCCTTCTTTTGTTATACATTTATATAGAGTTTATATTAAAATATGTACGCTATCTTTTCATAATAGGCAAGTTTCAGAAAATGTCATCTATCCAAATAAACTTAATATTCTTTGAAGATAAAGGCCATGGCTTGCATTTACTCATAACCCCCATGGCTAGCATAGCACATTGTAATATTATGAGCTAAGCTCATATTCATTGAATTATTTGAGAGCAGAAAACTCTAAAAACATTATTGAATGAAATAAATTATTTCTTTGCTGAAATTGAGAACTTTGGTTCAGTTAATTTAAAAAGGAAAATAAATATTTAAATATAAAGAAAAGTCGTGGCCCTAGTTGGTTTGGCTCAGTGGATAGAGCATTGGCCTGAGGACTGAAGGGTCCCGAGTTCGATTCCGGTCAAGGGCACATGCCCAGGTTGCAGATTTGATCCCCAGTGGGGGGTGTACGTGAGGCAGCCAATCAATGATTCTCATCATTGATATTTCTCTCTATCACTCTCCCTTCCTCTATGAAATTAATAAAAATATATTTTTTTAAAAAAAAGAAAAGAAAAGTAGTATAATATAAAGATAGAAAGGATTGCGAGTATTTTAACTAGCACAAACATAGATTTTCTTTCTCTTTTTTTTTGGTAAATTTATTGAGGTGAATGATTAATAAGATTATATGGGTTTCAAGTGTACAATTCTTTGACACATCATCTGTATATTACATTGTGTGCCACCACCCAAAGTCAATCAAATCTTATTTGGGTTCTCTTTCAAAGGAAAAGAGATAATGTGCTATAGTTTTACAAGTTTCTACTCATTCTTCAATGTCTGGCTCAAAAGTCATCTCTTATCTTCAGTTTTTCATGATTTATAAAGGTTTGAATTAATTTCTCTCTTACCTGTTTTCCAATAGTATTTTGCTTGAGTAAATTCTATGGAAATTTTTAATTATTTATTGTACTCTTTTAACTCCCCGGACAGCATGTTTATTTTCTTTTAGGTCTTGGCACAAAGAGGGCTCTCAATAAATGTTTGATAAAGTAAATAAAGCTGAATTTAAAGATTAAAACAAAGAAAAGGAAGAAAAAAATTCAACATTGATTCGGTAGGAGGGAAAGTTGGAATCTATTAAAATATTTCCTTTAAGTAATTCACAGACTATGATAAAGGATTTTCCAATGCATATTTCAATTATTTTCTCTTCCTAGCGTTAAAGAAAACCTGTAGGACAAGGAAGGCAGAAGAAGAGGCTTTAAACTTAGGAGTTCCATGTATTTTCTGGCCATAAACTTGCTCATCTGTAAGATGAAGATAATAATAGCACCCATTGTCACAAAATCGTGAACATTAAACGAGAAAATAAATCTTAAAGTGCTCTATTCACTTAAAGCTTTACACAAGTTTTTCTATGATAGAAAATTAAGGCTCAGAGGAATTAAATGACCCACCTAAAGTTTTAAAGCTAAAAGGCAGAACTAGGATTCCTAAGGCCATGTTTCTTCCCTAACAGCTCAAACCATTTCCCCTCTTCCCGAATGTCAAGTTCCCATCTGCTGGCTCTCTGGTGATCATCGCTAAAATGCCTCATTCAGTCTACCCGCTGGGGCTGCCTGCTTTTAAAAGTCCCATTTCTTTCAACCCTACACTTTGTTCACGAGAGATAACCTAATAAATTATTTTCACCCTATTTTACTTCTTCCATAAAATATGACTATCTTCAAGGTGAACAATTATTTAATCTGGAGAAATGCCCCCGGGCCATTAAAAGGATTTCCTAATCCCTTTGGGCCGTGGACGCTGATCTTTGGATCCCCTTGTGAATTAATGTTTTTAAATAAACAAAACACGTAGGCTTAATATTGTCTAAATATTTACAAAACTAATTTTAAGTTGTATTAATATCTGTGCATCTTTATTGATAGGCTGGTAAATAACAAGATACAGCAACAGAGCTAAAAACTTCCCTAAATTTGAAGTAGCTGAAAAGTGTTGAAGTTTGAAAACTTTCCTAATCAAATGATAAACTAAAATTATAATGAGTTCAAAATATCTATAATAACTAACGAATGTAATATGAGAACTATGTTTTCTTTCTATTGGTGACAAAATCACAGCTACTGCTAATACTATTGAGATTTGTTGTCCACATTCATAATTTTTCTTAAATACCACTTTTCATTCTAGTGAAAATAAATACAGAATTATTTTTCCATGTCAGTTTATGAGCCTTCTTAACTCTATCCAGAGTTACCCCTTCTCTGCCCACTTCCCACTAAGTTATGAACCCTATTCTAGTGATACGGAGAGATTTTGAGCATTTGAATCTTTCCATGTCCACCAATAGGACTGTGTGAATAACCTGTAGGGGGCTTCTTTTGCCTTCTACTGGAAATCTGTCATGTTTTGACAATGTTGGCAATTGTTCTCTATTATAGTAGTCCCCAGTGGATGCATGAAACTACAGATAGTACCCGATGTACACTATGTTTTTTTATACCTAGGATAATGTTTAATTTATAAATTAGGCACATTAAGAGATTCACCATAACTAATAATAAAATGGAAACATAATAATGTACTGCATTAAAAGTTAAGTGGATGTGAGCTTGCTCTCACTTTGAGATCTGATCTGATAACTAAGAAGCTACTATGTCGAAACCGGTTTGGCTCAGTGGATAGAGTGTCAGCCTGCAGACTGAAGAGTCCCAGGTTCGATTCCGGTTAAGAACATGTGCCTTGGTTACGGGTACATCCCCAGTAGGGGTGTGCAGGAGGCAGCTGATCGATGTTTCTGGCTCTCTATCCCTCTCTTTTCCTCTCTGTAAAAAATCAATTAAAAAAAAAAATATATATATATATATATATATATATATATATATATATGCTACTAAATGACTAACGGGCAGTAGTGTACATAGTGTGGATATGCTGGACAAAAGGATCACTCACTTCCCAGGCAGGCCAGAGTGGGACCGCATGAGATTTTGTCACACTACTCCGAATAGTATTTAAAACTCATAATGGTATTTAAATTGTTTATTTCTGGAATTTTCCATGTTGACTGTGGGTAACTAAAATCTCAGAAACTGTGAGTAAGGGTGACTACTATATTCTCTTAAATCTTTAAAAGTGTATGTTGAAGTACCCAGATAAAAGGAAATATTATAAGTACACATTATGTGAAAATGCATGAAAAACTTCAGTGTGTAATGTCTTGTATTCTAAAGTTAGACATGCTGCCATAGTGGGTTTGGCTCAGTGGATAGAGCATTGGCCTGTGGACTGTAGGGTCTCAGGTTCGATTCCTGTTAAGGGCACATGCCTGGGTTACAAGCTCAGTCCCCAGTAGGGGGCGTGCAGAAGACAGCCAATCAATGATTCTGTCTCATCATTGACGTTTCTATCTCTCTCTTCCTCTCTGAAATTATTAAAAAATAAAAAATAAAGTTAGACATGCCATAAAATAGTATCATGATGAAATGCTCCAGTGAAATAATTTATTTGCCTTGTGGACTTAAAAAACTGCATAGAGGTATATAATTCAAAGGCTAAGAAAAAAAGAAAAATCCTTTTTCCATATCCTACTATTTATTTAGCACATTAAAGAATTAGCAAGACCCTGTAATAAAGCCTTGCTCACCAATTTTACAATATATTTCCAGGATAAATTATGGCAATTTAAAATGAGAATTATTAAAACAAACTAAAATACTCTGTTTTAGCTTTAACTATACTCTGTAAGACCAATCTTGCATTTAATCTGTTTTATACCATAAATGCCAACTCTACTGCTAAACATTTCACTTGTAATTTTTTTTTCATTTGGATCACCAGTAACATTTCTTTCTGGCTTGTATAAAATATATATGATGAGACTTAGAACTTAAGTACAAATTACTACTTAAGATATAGTTTTATTAAGCAGATTCCTTACAAAATCCATATTCAAAGCAAAATATGAAAAGTTATCAAGAAACAATGTCTATTGGAATTTTGGATTCCTAATTTTTTAGAGATGGCTTAAAGTTAGCAATTATATTCTAAATTAGAGGCCCGATGCATGAAAATTCATGCAAGAGTAGACCTTCCTTCACCCGGCTGCTGTCACGAACTTCCCTCTGGCACCGAGAACCTGGCTGGCTTCCCTCCGGCCCCAGCGCTTTCAGGAAGGATGTCCGGAATGACATTCGGAAGATGTCTAATTATCATATTACCCTTTTATTATTATAGATGATAAACATACATCTTTATATTCTAATCAGAGAAAAAAGAAGTCAGCCCAACTAAAACTTAAAAATTAAGTTCATTTCTATATTTCTTCCAAAATATTTAGCAACAGAGATGGTAACTTTTAAATTAAAATTTTATCTAACTCATTGTTTACAATACTATTCACATTAAATGTTGAAAGGTAAAAGTCAGGGTCACTGGTAAATTTAGAAATTTATTTTAAACTTTTCAAACAATTTATGTAAACACTGTAGTTGACTTTTAACTTTTTTAGCCAACTCATTCCTTAGTTGCCTAAAAACTACAATCAGCATAATATATAAAACAGCACTACAGGAAACACAGGGAAGTGATGCATGAATTCTACTATGGAAGTCAAGTGTTTGAGGAGAGAAAGTAAAGATGGTAGAAGGAAACAACAACATATCATTTGTAAGAACTGGTACTAAGTGCATTGGTCTTCCCCTTGTCCCTACCTTGTCGGTAAAAAAGTCAATGGCTAATTGAAATAATAAAACTAATACACTCCTGTAATTTATACACAGAATTTCATGGTTTTTTTCTCAAGGTTATATAGGTTAAGTTACTCTGTTATTCTTTTTTTATTTTTTATTGTTGCAGATGTTATTCTTTTGAGATATGTTGTAGGACTGAGGGCAAAGATTACCGGAGTTTTCTTCCTTCCTTTCTATCTTTTCTTTTGATTGCTTTCATAAGAAGTTACACAAGATAATAACTTTCAATATTCATAAGAAATAAAATATATAATGTCAGAAATCCTCAAACTTCTGAAATTTCATTTTATGTTTATGAGAGAAACTTCAAAGCTCATATAATTCTCCATTAAATTTATGTCTTATCATGAAATCCAAAGCACACTCAATTTCTCAGGGAAAAGAGTACAGGAATTATCTCTTAATCCACCTGTGTCAGAACCATGAGTGGAAGAAGCAGATAGGGGATGAAATGTGAGCAAAATGCCCAATTATCAATACTGTCAAGGATGATGCCAATAAAAGTAAATGAAACACCCTTAGGTTTTCCTCACTTACATATCTAAGTTCAACATTATTGTGAACAATATTAATTCCAGTATGAAACTTTGTTTAACCTAAGTTCATCAAGAGCAAAAGAAAATTCAGGAAGTGAATTTATGACCTTTTTAAAGATTTATACTTTCCTATTATATCAAAGTTCAATTATATTTTAGCAACTTAAATATATAATAACACTTTCAGAGAATTAAAAAGATGAGAGTATATTAACTAAAAAAATCGGTGCAATTCTTACTGTCATCAATTCTGACTGTGAGGCATGATTAAGGATGCTTTATTCATGTGTCTGTCCTGAAAGATTGTGAGCTCATTACAAGAATCATGGGTCCGTTGTTATTTAACTAGCCCAAATAGTACTTTACATACTGCAGGTGTTTTTTTAAAAATGTACTAATTGAATCAATTTTATACAGAGCATTGTGTATATAGAACCTCAATTAAAAGATGTGTTATAATTTTTTTAAAAAGAGCTATAGAAGCTTCAGCTGATTCTTAGAAAAAAATGAGAGGAAAAACAGAATAGGACAAAGAAGCCATGAATTGAGATTGAAATTGGATTCTGAGTTTCGTCTCTCATTTTAAAAAAATCAAAGTATTAGCCAAAGGACACTAAAATTTTAACTAAGAAAGCAAAGAAAATGAACATGAATACTATTAATTTGGGAATTTAAAACATATATTACATTTTAGTTCTAAGTTTTAGTTCACAAATTCCAACTAACCACATATATGAATATATAAAAAGAAGTTATTGTCTTCTAAAACATGAAGGATATTTAACAGCTGCCTAAACAATCTTTTAACACAAGCTCCTGCATGCAAGCATAATTCTCAGGGCCAAAGTTGAACAAGTTTGTCTTGGGAACAAAACTAAAAAGAGAGAACACAAAAGTAATAAAGAACAGAGTTATGATGAAGTCAAAGAATGTTTGTTTAGGACATCACTCATCTCCATCATCTGTTTGATTTAAAATTTTATTACAAAAGATGTCTAACTGCTGTAAATATTTTCCCACTAGGAAGAGATACTTACTGGATGTAAGTACTTTTTCTTATATTTAATTTTTAAATGCATGTACTCTTGTCCTTTAGCCTTTATATCTTCCAAGCATATCCGCAAAGGCAGTAGGAACCACAAGGAAGATGCTAAGAGAGTACAAAGAGCAGATCTTGCTCTGATCCATGCCATGAAAGTCATCTTCATTTCAATTAATTTACTTTGCCTTTATGAACTTAAGAGTCTTTCAAGGAGGTTGACATCTCACTCATCTGAAAAAGCTTGGAATGTGACAGGGGAAAGGGAGGAGAAGTAAATCAATGGGGTTAGCAATTTTCCAGATGCAATGTATTTTTCTTCTTCTCTTCCACCAGAAATTTTAGAGAGTCTTCTGACATTTTAATTCCCTATGCAAAACCACAGTAGCAAAAAAATGCTTACAGATGATATGTCAAAAAACAAACACACACATCAGTGCACTTGCACATAAAGTAAATATAAATCCAGATTCCCTACTCCTTTAACAGAATACATTTATTTCTTTTAGTGCATTTATTATGTTTGTGTATACCGTGTAGTCGACAACTTTAACTTAAAAGCAACAGCAGGTTTTGTAACTTTCTTTGTGTCCGATCACTAAAGCACTGAGTCCATGCTGACTTTTTCACTCAAAAGATGGCATTTATAAAAAACAAAAAACAAAAAATTGTTCTCATGACTATATTTTAAATCACACTGGAATATTTCAGTTTTCACCTTTAGCCACATGGTTTCAGGAAGCTGTGCCCAAATATTTCATGCAAGTGCTGGCTATTTTAGAAGAGTTCTTTTTGCGTGGATTGGAAACTAAGCATCTAGGGATTTAAAAAAAAATCTTTAAATCCTCAGCAGCAAGGGATATGCCCATTGTTTTGGAGCCAGAAAGGGAGAGATGGCATTTAACTCCCCAAAACACCCCGCTTCCATATTTACCTGACAGCTCCGGGATCCTGACAGCTTCCCCAGTGCATTTCTCCCTTTATCAAGTATTACTTTACAAGGGATTTCTTGTTGTGCAGGACTAACATAAATCAATCTATCACAGAGAAATTTATTTAATACATTTATTCTTTTAAGAAGGTTGCATGACCATATTTCACCGATTTGTACAATAGAAGAAAGTTACTACTAAAACAGAGTTTGTGGAGACTGGTGCATGGTAAACCTATTTAGTCCTCAGATGTTCACTCCTAGATTCTCATGTTAAATAATAACAACTATTCATTTAAGCTGGTCTCACTGTATATCTTGACCGTTAGCAATTCCACACACAGCAGCGTATTGTGATATCCTTTAAATACGAGCAATACGAATGTTTGACTTTTCCACTTAAAGAAAAATAAGAGCACTGTATGTTACATGGCCCATGAAATATTGGCAGTGTGCTCCTTGGCTTTCATTCGAAGGACTGCGATACTGGAAGACCTCCGCTCGAACTCTGGCTTGGTTTCAAACGCATGTCCATTGGTGGCCCCCGTCAGGAGAGAGTCAGTGAAAAAGTTGTTGAGGGGCACGTGGCTGAACTGGTTCTGGTGGTTTGAAAACCCAGTGTAACTGGAGTCTGTCCGAGGCGAGTGAGAGTAAGGCGTCATGCAGGAGGAAGTGTCACGTGGCACCATGCATGACGTGACCACAGAACCACCACTCGCATTGCCTGCCCACAGATTGTTCTGAATCTGGAATACAGAGAACAACAAGGATTACATTGCCGCGTCCTCACGTTTTTGTTCCCTTGCTTTCGTTACACTGTATTTGCTCAATTTTGTTAGCTCTTCATTGTTTGCTCCTGATGGGTGGTCTGCAATTACATTCTGAGTATGTAAAGTGATTACTGAAAAATAATTATTTGAAAGATTCTTCCAATTTGTTTTACTGTAATAGATCACCGAAACCCACATACTTAACCACATACATAAAAATACTCTCAAAACATGTCAATCTCTTGAGTATTCTTTTTACAGTCATAATTTCTAAAATGAAATCTGGAAGATTTAGTCATGATTCATGGCCAATTCATGTGCTTAGAAAAGTGGTTTGAAAGGTGGTTTTAAGTTTAAATATAGTTTTCATATTTCTAAACAAATGACACAATTTCATTTTTTACGCTCCATAGTTGGACTCAATGTGGCAGTTTTTGTTGGAAACAGTTGCTGACATTAAGCTGTTTGCTCTGTGGATATTTTTGATCAAACTCATTTTGGAAAATGTTTAACCTTTCATTGCCTTTTATTTCCTAACATCTTGAATGCATAGGTCTGTGAATATGAAAAATAAGTACATATTTTAAACATTTATTCTTTGACATATATGATTCAGTGAGGTTACAACAGAAGTATGACATGTAAAACAAATTTAGAATTCTAAAACATGATCCTTACCAAATAATGGAAGCAACTGAGACAAATATTCAAGTATTAGCAAAAATATATGAATATAATGTAATTACTAAAAAACAAACATCATATTTATGATTGAAAACTGGGTTATCACCAAGAAATCCACATTTCACAGCACTAAATCTCTACAGAAAACGTTTAGTACAACATTACCAACAAACACAAGTTTCTCTAAAGTTAGGAGCATGTAACAAAACCCTAAGTCAAATTTGCATAATATAAATTCTCAGTAGAAAGTAGATTAAGACTAGATATCTAAACGAGGATAGAAATACAACAATCACATTGCTTTACTGAGAAGCACAGAGAAAATCATGCCAAATGGAAGGAACTGAGGGAAAACAGAAAGGAATATGTTGTGTGGTGAAGGGTGGCAGACATGCGGCCTTAGGAGATGAAATTTAACCTCTGTCTGCCTTTTGCAGCATTGTTGCAGTAGATTTGTAGTGGAACACAGCAGCAATGGACACATTCATCGCATCTGGCTTTCTTTCAAACAATCATGATGATTAGGATTATCAATTACAATGTTTTCTTATATTTATTTTTATGCAAAGATTCCAGTTTACTACATCTGGCCTTTGGTGTGCCTTATAACACCCAAACTTAAATTGTACTTTTTAAAAACAACTTACTTCCAGTTTAAAGTAGAAAATATGTGAGTGACGCTTCTAGATCACACTGACAGAGAAGTTACTCTGTCGCACAAGAAAGACCATGTAACTAGTTTCAAACTGAACATCTGATTCCATCTCTTAGGTGGGACTGCAGCAATTGGCAAGATGCTCATTTTAGTTATATCCTAATGATAGTTCTTTATATGAATATTTTGTAAGCTGCTATAAATGTCAGATCTATGAGATATAGCTATAAATATGTATAATAATATGCACATTTTATTATTCCTTACATGATCATAGTCTAGTTGTTTTGATTATGACTCATTCTATGATATGTATCTCACTTTAGAAAAATAGGTAATGATTGATACCAGTGATTGCTGAATTATGTATTTCAAACCAACAGGAGAGACCCTTGATGTCATTACCCTGTCCAGCTAGCTCTTCTAAGTTGATTTGGTTGATTTTCCTCTGACATTCAATCAAACATTGTGCTACATTGAAAAAACCACAGTCACATGTCTGACAAAAGGGCTTTCAGGAAATGAAAGTGAACTTGCTTGCTTACTTTTGAAAAAGTAAATGAAAGGCAAACTAGTGGCAGAGAAAGATTATTTATATTTTATGTTTGTTAAAGGATTTGTCAATCTATACATAATGTTTAGAATTTATTTTTAAAAGCATCTGCTCATATTCTAAATGCATAGGAATATATTTACCAATTAGGTAAAAAGGGAAAAATAAGAAAGGTATAGACAAGGAAGGTAATATGTGAATGTAAATTAAGAAAGTATTTCTTCCTAAAAGAATTAACATTGAACTATTTATAAGTTGAAAAGAAATTCTCCAGTTTCCAAGACATGAGAATTAGATGTTTATATTTTTATCAAAACTTCTTATTTAGACATTATTAGGCAAATTAAATGTGTTGCTTTTGGTGAGAGAATTTCTAACATATGGACATATTTTCAGAACAGAGCAGACTGGTAAAGCAAGTTACCACAGCAATGCTTTTAAATAGATTTGGGAAGATACATTTGCATGGATGCAATAGTGTCATGCATTTTTACTGAAATGTTCTGTTTCCATGATCTCTATCTCCCCTCACATCCCTCATGTCTTGCTCTCATTTTTAAATTTCTGATACGTCTTCATTTGATTTTAGGGATTTTGTTGGTTTTCACATTGAAAGCTATGTGTAAGTCATAAAATTAATATCCCCAATGAATTGAGGTTTTCCTTCCTTTAAAGCTTCATTTCTTCTGGTTATTTAAACACCCAGATGATAATCAAGATGAGGCTCATGATAGCTTACCATTATCAATTACCATGTGTCAGATATCATATTAAATGCTTTATGAAGACTTCTAATCATTATAATGCACTAAAAGGTGTGAGCTTTTACTATCTCCATTTAGTAGAAGGTAAAACATAGAGTGGAGAACTTAAGAATCTCACCCAAGATTGAATGACTCCAATGGTGGAGATCGAATCTGAATCCAGCAAATCATAAACAATGTCACAGTGGTGTAAAAATTATAAGTTAAGATTGCTTACTTACTTATTCTTATTCTAACTTTGTGGGGGTTGTTAAGCTTATTCTCTGAAAGCAAAATCCTCAATGATTGCTCAGATTCTCTTTATCCTCAGACCTACCACAACACAAAATAAGCCCTTCGTACAAATTTATTAAGTAATTGAAAAACTCTAAGAACATGACATTTGAACTGATCCATCTTACAGATTAATCAAACTTTTATGGGCAACACATGATAATGTATCTACATTTTGTTCCATAATTTGAAGTCTAGAATCACCATACTACAATTATCATCTTAATAGAAATCATAAAAATTACATATTTAAACCTTGCCAACTATATTTCTCTGGGTAGATTTCCACCCCACCCCCCCACCCCCCTCTATGAAATACTTATTCTGTATTACAGATGCATCTTCTTGGAGATTCTGGTTCATTAAGCAGATGTGGCTCAAGGAGTCTATGTTTAAAAAAAGGCCATAATACACACATGCAATTCTGAAAATCATCAAGGGTTGGGAAACACTGTTAGACTCCAGCTTCCCTCCACATGCAAAAATCCTTCCTCCATTTTTAGTTATGTCCGCTGCCATTGACAAGAAGCTCACCTGTTTTAAAAACACTCCGTTCCCTTTTGGGGAGCTCTATAAAAAAAGCAAGCTGTTACCTTCCTCTATCTATTGCTTCTATTTATGTTCCTTAAAATGATACAGAATAGGTAGTGTATTTCTCACATGTGAAAACCTTCAAATATCCTACAACATTATTACACATTTGCAAGTCTCTCTTCTTTAAGCATTCCTCATATGCCTGGTTTCCAGACTGCTCATTCCAATCACATTCCCCAGATATGCCGGAGGTTTTCAACACCCTTCACCCATGTCAATATCCAGCACTGAGATCATGTTCTATCAGTTATCTGAACACAACTACAGGGGTATCTGGCAGGTAGCATCATTGTTCCAGATTAACTACTTCTGTTAATATTTAAAGGCAATATTTAACTACAAAGTTGTTTGATCTTGTGATTTATGAAATCTGTTGTCAAGGTGGTCTCATTCTATGGCTGTTCCATGCCTCCACCAATTGTATTCTTCTGTAAGTGATCCTTCTAAAGCTACATGTTAGGTCTACAAGTCATATTGTCTAAAACTGTTTATGTATGTATATTTGTCAACAGAAAAGCCATGCAAAAATCTCACTCTCTGACTCATTATAAGAAATACTATATTTTCTGTTAAATTTTGAATGCATATTTTTTCTATAAAGAATTGTTACTCTTTTGGATTATTTCACAGACACCTACAATGGCAGTGCCCAGCACCAAATAAATTGTGGGGTGTTTCTGTCGGCCTCTAACTGTATAATAGTCAAGGGCTTTAAACCAGAAAGAACGTTATTAAATATCCTTCTTTCATGTGTACTGGAAAAGAAAGAAAAAGGCTGCCTGCCTTCACACTTTTTCTTCTTTGTGTTTAAAAGGAGTGAAGAATCTTAAAACATTCCATGTTTTAATGTGCTTCACAACGTTTTTAAAAGTTCTAGGGATATGTTCAAAGCACTGTCCAGGGAACTTAGCCAACTGCCTCCCATTAGCATGAATAGAAGTTCTGCTGACTTCTATACACCACTTTGAACATTTATTTGCCCCTTAATGTTTTCCTAATCAAATAAAAAGTTAACACTTAATTATTCCATGACTTTGAATTTTGGAGGAAAGTTATTTTTTTGTGTGTGTCTGATTCTTTCCAAACTGAAAACAAATTTATTTAACATTAATTTTCATTCTAAGAAATTAAAAGCTACAGGTAGGAAGAAGAGGGTTCATATATAGTACATGCATATATACACACATGTTATTAACATGTGTGTATTTTGTATACACATACAAAATACACACATGTTAAGAGATGTATATACAAAATACACACATGTTAAGAGTTCTTCACTGTGGATATATATTTGTCATGAGCTAAAGTAATATGGTAAATCATGGATATGAAATTACCTTCACCTAGAAACTTTATATAGGTATATTCTTATATAACCAAAATTACAAAGAAAATTTTAGTATGCTAAATATGTGCATATTTAAAATATATTTGCCTATTTTATTGAAGTGAGTTAGTTTTTCTTGCTTTTTAAAAACCTTGTTAGTCTTTGTCTTAATTTTAAAGTAGCGTGATGTGTAAAAGACATCAAAGAGTTTCATGACAGCATTATATATTCTATATACTAATATTAGTGCTATATGGAAGACAGTAGCCTATGGATTTAATCTGGATTTAATAGAGACACTTATAAACATGAAAATATACGATTAACAGTCATTCCTTAATTTCAAAGCATCTCTAAAACCAATATTCATCTAAAATAATTTCATTTAACCATACTTCTCCTTTGTATATATAGACTGCTCCTATCTACCACCAATATCCATATATGCACACATAATTACATATACCATATGCACACATAATGCTACTACATGCATACTACCCTCACATCAAATAACCACACATTTCCCTGTTAAAGGTTAATTAAAAAAAAACCCACAGAAATCAGAGATTCACAAAGAGTTATTTGTGATGCTAATATAGCAATAGCTTATTTGCTTTAAAATACAAAAGTTGATTTTGGTTTTTCATCATTGACAGAATGCTTACATTTATTGATAACTCTGCATATCACTTAATACTTACTATATAAATTTATTACCACATTATCACCATATTATTTACCAGATTTTTTATATGGTCCCTTTAAAAAATATAAACATCACTTTTTACAAAAGCAGTTCAATTTTTAAAGAGACTATTACATTATTTACTAGCCTATCACTTCCTTTAAAATGCAGGGTGGAAAAATATTAATAAGAATCATATGTTTGGTAACTTGTAGATATTTTTAGCTGTTGACTAACTTTAGAGTCTCTTTAACTTTTCTGGTAACTACATCAGGCAGGAGGTTGCTGGCAGGGAGAAGGAATTAAGTGTTTTTCTAAGTAGGGAGTTTGCTACCAGTGAATAACACACACAGAGGCTTTGTCCATCTGGGAAAAAGTCCCAATGAGAACAAATCACAGTAAAACGATTGATTGATCATGTTGAGGTACTACTTGAGATAGACATGAGGTTGCACTTTCATTGGTGCCTACTTATGAGGTGTCATTTAGCCAAAGAAAAATTAATATATTAACTTTTATGGAAATCATTTACATTTTAAAATTTCCAAAAGTATATATTCTCAGCATATAGTATTATTAAGTTGAAGTGGCTAAAAATCAATTCATCAGAAGTGGATCACATAGTAAATATTGAATGCTATTTAGATTTTTAAAATAAAATTCCATCTTACAAATATGTACAGAGATTTGGAATAAGAAAGAATGCATTTTCTTTTTTTAAAAAAAGTCATTGTTAGATATAACAGTTTGTATGAGGCCAATAATCTGAGAAAAAATTGCTTTACAGAAAAATGAAAGCATATATCTCTTCTTAGTACAAAAACACAGGCACTAAGTTTCATAAGCAATGTTAATGTTTGGAAACTTTCAGAATGACATCATATAAATGTATTCTAATTTCAAATAATATTTGAAATACCAAGTCAAATATATAAGAAATATTAAAGACATTTTTTTTCTTTTCCTTTAGTTCTGGGTGTGTTCACAAATTTTATAGTAATTATCAACAAAAAAATTATAGGAAAGTATACCCTATATTCTTTACAATAAAACTTTTTGGCTCAACTAACTTAAAGAGGTCATAAAATCATAGTACTTGCATTTTCTATTTTATTTATCAATATCCAGCAAAAAAATAAAGTACTTTCCGATTATTTTTCACTTCTTTTTACATGTATTTTAATACATGCATGATAACTATTGCTGATTTATCAGGGCCTGACACAATTTCCATATTAAAATTAAGTTCACTCCCAGCCGTCATGGCTCAGTGATTGAGTGGACCTATGAACCAGGAGGTAACGGTTTGATTCCCTATCAGAGCATATGCTGAGGTTGCAGCTCCCAGTGGGGGGGCCTGCAGGAGGCAACCTATTGATGATTCTCTCATCATTGATGTTTCTGTCTCTCCCTCTTCCTTTGTCTCTCCCTCTTCCTTTCTCTCTGAAATCAATAAAAATATTTTAAAAATTGATTTCACAATAATAAGAAACATTAAAATATGAAGTTTTCCTTGTAAATTAAACATGCAAATACTCTCATTTTCATAGAATAGTTTAAATTTTAGAAATGTCTAATTTATGTCAAACATGAACTTTGAATTTATTCTTAAAATCCTGAATAAAGTCATAAATTATAGATATTGTGTATTTGTGTTAACTAAAAAACTGAAATTTCATTTCTGTGATTTTTTAAATCAAGTGTGAGTTTGTGCAAATTTTCTTTCCTATTTTAATGCTCATGATTTGGAAAAGAAAAGAAAACCCATAGGAACATGAAGCTTAATAAATATGGTACAGATAAAATTCTGGATTAAAGTTTTTCATAAGGTTCACTAACCTTATTGTCATTGATTAACAATAATAGTGTGAACTGCAAGTTTTAACCCCTTGTCTGTTCTCATAGACTTCCCAGGCTTCCATGGCTTAATTTCCCCCTGGTTCTTCTCTACTCTCCTGTAAGGTAGTTTTCATGTGTATAAGAAACATTGGCACTCTTCAAAATCTATTTTTACATTTCTTCTTATTTGTTTTGGTAATCTCAATTTTTATTTACTTTTACCTCTTAATATGTAAAATACTGTACATCTGAAATGAATACAAAATATTATTGAATGTCAAGTATAATTGGAAAAAAATAAAGTAATAAAATACTTATGACCAATTCAGTTAAATTTAATGCTTTAACAGTGGTCACCTATTAAAAGCAACAACCAAAAAATTAGCTAAGTTATAATTATTGGTATGTCATTAAGTCACAGTAAACATGAATATTAAATATTTTAAAGAACCAAATTTATTTTCATAATCTAAAACATGAATGCAGATTACTTCTTGGAGGACATCCTTTTTCCCCTTAAACTATATGTATTATCAACAAAATAAGAGTTATTCATCATCTGTGTCTAGCTGCATCGTCAGCAAATTGTTATTGACAAAATCTGTTTCATGCTACATATAATTTACTTTTAATATATATATACTTCTATATGAAATATTTATACATATTTATATAAAACTTGCTTGTATTTAATTAAATTAATTACCTTTATCAATTATAAAAATTATATTTATTTGAGTAATAGACTATTATATCATATCCCTTGTGTGATTTTAAATATTTGTGCTTTTAATCAGTGAGAAATTGTATAATATCAATATGACTTGTGGGCCTAATGATGTTTACGTTTTTATCCCTCCATTCATAAAGGGAGTTTCACTGTATAATTATTTAACCGTTGTACTGGTTGTTTCATATATATGAGACTATTCATTATATCAAACATCAAGCAGAACTATATTACTAACGTTTTTCAAAGCTTACCTGGGTTGTTTAAATATTTGGAAAATATAGAAATAACAGTAATAAAATTGTGAGACTTTCTCCAAAGGTTAAAAACTGATCCAGATACCAAATTGCTACCCCACAGTTGTTTAAGGAGGGAAGTTCCTTATTCCTTATTTAGCTTAAGTAAATGGAAACTTTAATTAGTATAGAAAATGATGATAGAAGAGGATAGGGTGAACAATATCCTCACAATGGCTATTTTATTGCTTTATTATTTCCTTTTATTTTTTGTTTTGTTTTTGTTATTTTTTTTTCTTTTAAAATTGCATCTAATGTTTGCATTAGAATTTGTTACACTAGAAATGTTGTGCAACCTTAATTTGTGTTTTAAATTACCACAATGATTACAAATTGTCTATAACTGGAATCCAACTCTTAGTATGTTCATACTCAAAGGGGCATATATTAATGAAGTTATCAATTAAACATTAGAAAACAAGATACTGTGCAGGAATGTTTGTAATTTGTTAAGTATAGATTTAGTTATGAATTTCACTATGTAGTAAGTAAAACCTCATTAAAATTTTTCTTGGGAAAAACTTGCATTCCTTCTTTGAAATTTTTGATGAAAATATTTTGGAAGAAGAAAAATATGCTCAAACTTTCCTAAAGTAACCAGACTTAGTTATCTTAATTTAAGAAGAAATTATGTTAAACTGAATTTGGTCTTCTCCTAGATCCTTAAATAGTAAATTTGCTGACAGATTGAATTAGTTTAAATGCTACAGCATACATATAAAAGAACATTCAAAATATTTTTTCCTCTCTATTGTAGGAAAAAATAATAATACCTAATGGCTACTATAGAATGGTTACTATTTATTGAGCACTCATTATATACTAGGCAATGTCCTAAGTAATTTGCATGCATTGTTATATTTAATCTTTTCAAAGATTATATGAACTTTATCCCTATCTTAAACATTCCTTGAAGTTAATTTATTTGGGGAAAGCTCCAAAACATAAGCGGGTATAGCCAGGATTTGAACTCACCACTCCCTGCCTGTGAGCCCATAGTCATACATTCACACCTGGCCCTCCTCAAGTCTCAGGATATACCAGTAGCTGTTTAGAAATCAACTTATTCCTCTCGAAAAAGGAAAAAGCTTTATGATGATGTTCATCAGCATCTACACTACCAAGATGACCAACTCTAGCACTAACAATGTTTCCATTTTACAAATAAAGAATTTGAACATTAAGGAAGTAAAGAGACTTATCCAAAGTTGCCCCACTAGTAAATGATCAAGTTAATACAATCCAAAACAAATCTAAGGACATAAAATTAGGGTTCCTTGTAAGAATGAAGGATAGTCATAATCTTCCAGAAATTTTTATACTTTAAATATTTTATTCACCAAAATAATTTTTAAATGCTTTGGTTTTGAAAATTACAAACAAATTACAATCTAATATTGATAGATGCTTTCGTGCATTTTCAATTGAAGGGCAAAGGTATTTTTGGTTGCTGGGTCTGATTTGCATCAAGAAGTGTTTGCAGAATTTGGTACAAATATCACCTGGTTCTTTTTGGGGGGATATGATTATTTTTATTGTTGACACTATTGTGATATTCCCATTACCCTCTTTGTTCACCTCCACCCAGTCTCTGCCCCCCTCCCCTCTGGCCATCACCACACGGTAGTCTGTGTCTATGGGGTGTGCATATACTAGTATATATTCCTTAGCTAATCCCTTAACCTTCTTTCATCCGGTTCTCCTCTGCTCTGACAGCTGTCAGTCTGTTCCATGTATCCATACCTCTGTTTCTATTTCATTCGTCAGTTTATTTTGTTCATTAGATTCCATATAAAAATGAGTCACCTTGTTCTTAATTTGTCCACAAAGAAAGAGATTTTTGTCTGGCTCATTTGTACAATCCCCATGCATACAACAGTACCACACATACTATATTTATTGGAAAGGTTTTAGCAAAATCTTTCTAGTCTATTCCTTTTAGCAGATGAGGAAATTGGGATAGAAAAAGGAAAAGCTCAATGCTTAAAGACCACAGAACTGGTTAATAGCAGAGATTCAGAAATCAACTGTGGTACTGGAAATTGATTACTTTTAGGTTTATAATGTACTCCTGAAAAAATATACACTGAATAGATGTGAATCAATACCCATATACATGGGTAGGCAAATGTGGGTTTACATTTGTATGTGAATGAGTTTGTTCTTGTATTATTATCTATTAATTATTACTTATCTGTATTACATGTGTAAACCCACTTCTATTCATCCTTGTATAATTTGCTTAATACTGTGGTGATACAAAAGTAAGAACTGAGTCATCTTTTAAAAAACGTTCATAGTAAAGTGGCAGGCAGACCCTGCACACAGCCCATCACAGTCAGTGGAGAGAGTAATGTGCTGATTAAAGGAGGCCTGGGAAAGGGTTTCATGGAGGAAAAGGGGTTAGGAGAGGGGAAGGGAATTCAAGGGAGAGGGGACAAGTTCAGCACAAGCAATGAAACAGTTTTTTGTTTTTCTTTTAATATCATGTTTTGGAGAACATCAAGCAGTTTAACTTACCTAAATCAGACTGTTGTCGAATGGCATCTAATATTGTGAGCTAAAGTGTTTTTTTGTTTTTAATACTATTTCAGTATTACATTAAATTATTTTAGTACCAATATCACACCACTCACTTTCTTATTATTTGTTTGCTATCAAATATGAGTGAGCTCAAGAAATATAATATATGAAAACAGTCTAACAGTGTCTACATTTTTAATGCTTTGTGTCCTTATTTTATACATTAAGAAATAGAAGTATTTTTGCTTTCCAAGGTAATTGAATGATTTAAGGTCAAAGCTTAACTATTTCAAGCTCAACGGTACATTATAGAGATAATGTTACATAAGGTGCCCTGGCCTCCCACTCAGAGACCCTGGGTTCTGGCTCAGTTACTGGCTGAAGAGAGTCGGGCTGAAATAAGCCCTCAGCCAGCAGTTATTTTCTTGTACTATTATGGCTGCTGTTCCTTTAGAGCAATGAAGACAGTGGAAACAAAGTGTTTAGAACACATTAGAAAATATAATTAGTATTCATAAGTAATCATATTATATGTTCTATATGGATACCTTTATGCTAAGTCAGATCCGTATCCACCCTGGGCAGGCTTGAGAAGATCTTTCTAAGCCATCTCTGTTTTTCGTGTATCTCTGTGTATGCCTTTGCTTTCCTGCCAAATTTGCTAATTCTTAGTTTCTGTCCTGCCTCCAACATTTTCTAGTTTCCAACTGTTTTTATAATTAATAAAATTTTTCTATAATTAGTAACAGTAACCAAATTCAAAGTTTTATTGCACTGAGCTGTTGCGTTCTATTTCAGTTTCTGTTTTTCCCATTATACATTTCTATTTTCAAGCCACAAGATTAAAAAAAAAAATCCTTTAGGCTGAAGCTTGGAAACATGGTACTGTCGTAATTCTTTTTCAAACAAAGTAAAAAGTAAACTCCATATTTTAAAGTTAAAACAAAATTTCCCGTTACTGTAGGGGAGTGGAAGACACTTGATTTCAGAATTTCTGCCAAGCAAACAGCATGTGACTTACCAGTGTAGAAAAGCACTATGGATGTTACAGTATTGATTTTATTATTGTTGACAAGTTACACTGTCAAAATAACTTTAGCATCTGATTTTTGTGCTTCCATATTTAAATTATGAGGTGGTATAACCAATGTACATACAGTATGGAGAAGCCACAGGGAGAATTAGTGTGAAATTCCCATGACTTGTGAGGGGAAATTTTAAATTACGCCTTTGCTGGAGTGCAAAAGTCTCAAATGTGTAATTTGTACCATTTTCTTTCCTGCTAGAGCTGCTAGGTTGCCTCATTCTGCTAAATGGTAAGATCTAAAGCTATGCAGCACAATAACACAATGTCATGATAATCCCTAGGAAAAAGGGCATCTAGTCAGAGTATATTAAATAATATTAAGCCACTATAAAAAGGTTAATTGGTGCCAGCACTATAATGAATGCTTTAGGCTACACTGAAGACAAAATGGGAGTTAGAGATAATGCAGCCAACAGCAAGAAACAAAGTAAAAAAATGGGGTTTACAAGAAAAGGAATGACAATTGAAATAATAAGGTATAAAAATATATATAATCGAGTGTTGTGGAATAAACTTATCAGACTGTTAAAAGTCTATCTGAAAAGAGTCCCTAATATCTAAAGTCTTCATAGTCTACTATCGCCTCTAATAGATCAAGATTATATAAAATATATGCTATGTCTATTATTTTTTATTGGTATTTCACTGGTCGTGAGCACATTTGCTGCTCCCCTAAACTAAAGTGCAAATTCGAATAAACAACTTAAGCTGTATGCTCCTTTGGTATTGATTTGCTAACCCTCCAATCATGTAAACATCTTTGCTGAGACAGTCTGTATTGAGAGTTAAGATCTTGCCCTTGGGAGCCAGAATGCCTCTGGTCAAATCAGGGCCTCCCCACCAGTGGAAGGAGTATATGCCTCACCTCTCTGCCTCCGTTTCTTCACATGAAACATGGGGATAAATACTAATGCATCCCACATACGGTTTCTGTGAGGACTGAATGAGTTCATATACTCAACCTGCTTAGAAGAGTGCCTGAGAGAGTAAGGGCGACAGTCACATCACAACCAGGAGAGCCCTGCAGCACCTATTCTCAGGGGAAGGGGCCCCTAGCACTCTGCTCAACCAGGACACTCAGACTATTCAGTGCATAACATTTCCTTAAGCTTGTGATACAACAAGTAACCAGGAGTGTATACATGCTTTTAGACAGAAGAAAAATATAAGGAACCTGCTTCAAGACACATTTTTAAAAGTTGGAGAAAACACAGTTCTTCTCATGGCAGGTGTGGCATTTAGTCAAAAGGTACCAGCCAACTGCAGGGCAAGGCTGAGCCATAGCCTCCCCTGAGAGACTGGCCCGCAAGGAACTACTTGTGTGGTACAGACCAATTCCTTAACTCACCTGGGTCTGCTTTCCTAACTTCTAAAATGAAGAAGCAGAATAAAATGATCTCTAAGGCTCTTGTTCATATATATAATATTTCCTGAATAAATTTGCTGAATTTACTGAAGGGGTGAAGGTCTCAAAATAGGTTATTAAGGGTCCAAAAAAGGCATCAGAACATAAGGACTGTAGAAAAATCGAGGACTGAATTCATACTAAAAGGGTATGAATTTATAGTTGAAGAAAATGAATACCTTAAGTAAGTTTGGGGCTGTGACGATTTCATTACAGGACTGTAAAGGTATTCCACCAACATACATGTTACATATTTGTTACTTAAGTGGTCTCTTCAGTGCATAACATTAAACAGAAAGGAAGTAAGTAACAGTTGGGTTGTTCCTTATACTATGTGTCAGTCATGTACCAAATACAGTTCTGAATAATTCAGTGTTAGGAAAAAGTAATTCTCATTTATAAAAGCAAGAATATGTTTTACTTATTTGCATTACAAAGTATGGATAAGAAAAATAAAAAACCTAAATTAAAAAATTAGAAGAAAAAATAATTTCTAGTCTTTGAAATAAGAGCTCCCATTATAAAGGGAAGTGTTTTTTCACATGATAAAAATTTTTTTTTAATTATATTCAGTCCTAATTCTACATGCATGTTAAGAAGCAAAGGACTGAATGTTTCCTTCAATGAGCAACTTCAAAGCTAAAACAGACAACATAGGAAAAGAGATTATTTTAACAGGAATGCAGGCTTCATATACTACATTTGACACTAGGTTGTGTAGGACTGATCCATGAAACCTTATCTACAGAGATAGCATGACAAACAATATTCAATATATTTTTTTAAATAAACAAGGGAAGTGATTTTAAATAATTAAAATGCAGAGTAATTAGCAGATGTATACAATTGAATGGAGCTACTTCAGGTGTTGCATTCTATAACAAGGAAGAGACCCTGAAATATTGTTAAATGAATGGCTCTGGGGGGGAAATAGCAACAAAATAAATATTTTAGTAAAATAAAAATTTAACAAACATGAAAAAGTCTTGAGTTTAAAGTTCTCATTCCTAACCTTTACCTTAGATATAATAAAACCTATACTAGCTCTTTTAATAATATACACACCGCATGTATTTCCCTGGATCAGTATTCCACACAGTTTATCATACCTGAGGATAGCTGTCAGTCCTGGGCAAAACTGATATATCATAGGTGGCAGCAAAATGGCTTTTAGCTTGTTGTATTTGGCCATAACGTTCTCTTTTCCTCCACTTGGCCCTTCGATTTTGAAACCAAACCTAATTTTTCAAAGAAGTAGAATTTTAGCTAAATAATACTTGATAATATAAATGTGATGTTAAAATAATTTAAGTCAGAAAAATAAATCAGGTCAATACAATTATTAATAAAATAAATTTTTATCAGAAAAAAAAATCCACACATTTTACATTCTATTTTACCTTGATATACGTGGCATAACCATGAGGCACTATAAATTAACATAAAAAACAAAATACTTTAAAAACATTTATTTAATACGTTTGAGCCTCTTTTTTTTTTGCATTTATGGAAAATAAAACGGATTTAGATTATATGATCCTGAAGACTCATATCTCCAAATTATCATAGATAATCCTCCTCTCAGAGAATGCTGCAAGTATGAGAGATGTTCATGACTTTTTAATTTGGGGTTATGCACATGACATTAACCCAGCCAATTTATAATCAAATGAATATCTGGGTCTATCAAAAACAATTATCTTTAAAGCATTTCATAGAGTGAAGACTTTTCTTGATTATATCCATACTTAGATACTGTTAGAAAAAAATTAAACATAAATTAATGTAAAAATATATGCATCAGCAGAAATATCATGATTATATAGAAACATAAAATATTAAGATTAGATATAATACTGAGCATGATGGAGACAAAGGGTAAAATGGAATCATCTGAAGTACAATTATGGTTTTAAAATAAACTAATGTGTTTACTACATCATAACATTTATCTTCTCTTATAGAAAATATTCAGCCATCATCAAACTTATTCTCCAATTTAAACGACTTACAGTTAACAAATAACAAAAGGAATGGAGCAGAAATAACCAAGTGTAAAGAAAGTCTGTGAGCTAGTGGTACTTCTCTACAGGGTTACTACACTCTCATACTAACAATGTTTATCACAACCAACATTTTCCACAGAGGGTTAAATATTCACTAATTCATACTTATCACTCTCCAGAATTTTCATTTTAATATTTTCATGTATTAAAGGGAGATATAGAAAAGCATCTTCAATATGTATAAATTGATATTTTTTAGTAGACATGACACAAGCAGCTTCTAGGCACTCTTTAGTCTTTACAGAAAGTGTGTTCAGAATATAAAATATTTAGGAAAGAAGCTGAAAATCAAATATAAAAATGCAAATTGTAAAAAGCCTTTTACTAAAATTACTCGAAAGTTTTATTCATTTGCAAATTCAATTATGAACACACTTATTAATACATTTGAATACTCGGTTTAATATGTAAACATATATTGCAGATTTAAGATGGCACTTCGGAAGAGTTTTCAGCAATTAAAACAAGGCAAAGGGAGTTACCTGTTCAGTGCGGTTTCTTAGAACACTGCTGGCCAATGTGTATTATCCATTATGCCCAGACTCAAGACAACATCAACAACCAAACCAAACAAAACATAATTCCTTGCTGTCTGCACAGATAGCCACCAAGAGCATACTAAGGGAATTTCGTAGTAAGGTGTGGGTTTTGTTTTGTTTTGTTTTTTCTCTAAGCAAAGACCTTGACCATCTCCTTAAAATGGATGCCAATAACCACTCTGATGTGAAAAGCAGGAAAGAAAACAACCCGAGTAAATTAGGTTCAGGCTGGCTCTCTGTGCATGTTCTTAGACAAAAAATGAATCAGGATTTGATGACATGTTAAGGGGGAAATATGCATTGTACACAGCTGATCCCTCTGTATGCAAACACGTTTTCTATGCTCACAAGTATAACTGATTTAAATATGTGGATACCAGGAAAAAAGAACACATGCGGGTTTGTGCTAACACTTGACAATCCTAAATTTTTTTGTTAGCATCAACTTTCTATATTCCTACTTCCTGGACTAAGATAAAGTAACCACTTGCTTCCACAACTAAAGAACAAAACCTGCTGCTTGTTACCCCTGCACCACCAGATGTTGTGTTTAATGTGTAAAGGCCTTAACGATGGCTTAATCTTCAGAATAAATACTATTACTCCACCAAGCACCAAAGTGTTCACTCATTCATCTATCCTGTAGTTTATGGGAACTGCAAAATTCAATAGTTTCCTATTTAGAGTAATAAAAGCATGCCAGAGAAAAAGGTCATTCTTCCAAATGATTGTTATTTGTAACCTAATAAAATGTAGTGTAAGAATATCTACTCTAATAAAAATATGCCTAAGAGGTAGAATTTTTATCCAGTATAATTTTTTCTTTTCAAATGATTAAAAATATAGTATATTAAATCATCCAATATTGATAATCTGAATACAATTTATAATTCAGTACATGTTTTTAAATTATTTTATGATCATTATTCCTATTTCCTCTGCAAAAACCATATAAGTTATCTATATTTAAAATATTGAATGGAATGACATCACTGGCAACTACTAAGGTGATAAAATTGAAAATGAGTTTATGATCTTTCTTTAATTATGTATAATAAAAGTAGATTTGCTTTACATAACAATTGGGATTTTATGGGATTGTTTCTTTTTTTCTTTGTCTTATTACCTTAACTTCGATAAAATTATAGATTTATAGGCCATTATACAAATATCAATATCTGGTTTATAACCTTAAAACAAAACTCAATAGTTGATAAAATAGAAAAATAAAATAAAAGCACCATGCATTAATAAGTGAATAACTATGATTCTATCTGCACTTTAAAATTAATTTTTGCAATCAGATGTATGTTAAGATATTCAGTTCTTTAAATAATCAATGGTTTTATGCCTATATAACTCAAGTATTCTTTTTTATGTTTTTATGTAAGTAGTTAAATTCTTTGTAAGTAAAAAGAAATTTTAGTAGACCTACATGCATAACATTGTTCTACATCTTTAAATAGTTCCTTTGTGGCAAATGCAACTATTGAATTATTCTAACACTACCGACCCACACCCACCGGCGCCCACCCAAGGCCATCCTGTGGCTCCTACCTGGACCCTGGCCTCAGTGAGCTCTGTCCTCAGAGCAAGTTGTTCTCTGACGTACACGTCTGGGTAATGAGTTTTCTGAAAGACCTTCTCCAGCTCCTCCAGCTGCAAGCTGGTGAAGGTGGTTCGGTGTCTCCGCTTCTTACTGCTGGACACATTGCTGTCACATTTATCCCCAAGTTCATCCAGTTCTCCCTTCTCGGGCATCCCTTTCACAGGAGACATGCGGAGACTGTTACAGTTGTCCATGGCTCTGTTTAGTTCAGTGTGAAGTGGCTGTCCTTCTACTTTAGTGATCCCATAGTTCACTGTAACCAGGGAAAACAACAGTTCTCAACATTGGGAAGCATTTAGACGCAGGACTTCAGCTGTAATTTAGAGCATCAGAAAAATGGTCTGCTAATGATTTATTGTGCCAGTGTTAATTCAATCATCGCATCAGGCACAAGTATTAATCCACTTCAGGCAGGTTTAAAGGAATTTTAAAATGTGTACATGGAACTCATCTAGCTTGCCCAAATTCATAGTTCTACAGGACTAATGCAATGTTTATGCACATAATTTATAATCAAATTAAGGCAGTCAAATTAAAAGTGCTCTAGATTTAAAAAACCTAAGTGAGCATAATTTTTGAAAGCTGAATCAAACTTAATAAAAGTCATATATTTATTCACAGCAGACAAAATTAAGCTACTTACATGGCCCAAGAAAGACTCTTTCATTTCAAATATCTGTAAACCAAAATCCAAACTCTTCCCAAAAGTTATCTTCCTCTCCAGACAAAAGCTGTAGATTTCCCACATATTATTTCTAATATATTTTGAATATTTCAACTGTATATTCATTTCTGCATTTTAATTTTTTTCAAAAAGTGATCTAAATTTTTAAAAATTATTTTATATTAATTTTTTGAACATGTTTTCTAGAGAAAGCTGAAGTAGACTTCTTCAACTTATAAATTTGTTTACAGTTCTTGCTAAATATGTCATATTTATTCTTAAACTCATAAAATATGTTTTAAGGTAGAAAGCTTTATTTTTTCCTCTAATAAAGCACAACAATTAAAACATCTATTAAAAGATTACAAAGAATTACAGATGGCATTTTGTTTAGGGATGTTTTAATTTCAGTTATTTCCTCCAGACTTGGTTTCATGCTTGGGGTATGATATCAAACAAAAAATGTATCATGTGGTGCCACACACACTAACACACATACATACACACACAAATGCAATTAATGCACATAATAAAATGGGAGGTATTTTTTGAAAAGTAAAGTCAACCCAGCCAGAACAATAATTTCCAATGAACTGTCAAAAATTTTTTTTTGGCTTTTGTCGGTATTGAAACGATCTCTGACAATTTATTTTTACAACTGCTTTGATCATTATACCAATATGTTGAACTCCAATACCTATATGATTGAAATGCCAAATAACTTTTGTGTAAAAGATGTGATGTAAACCTAAGTATAAAGAAGAGCCATGGCTGGTTAACAATCCGGTTTTGTCTCTGGACAGAGCTGAATGGGGAACTGCGGTCATTAGGGGCGGGGGAGGGGACGCAGTCCTGAGAGTAAGGGCATCTCAGGGAAGAGACAGGACTTTGCTAAACGGGGCGGACTACTGCCTCTGTACACCTCCCTTCTTTCAGATTCAAACTAGTCCTAGTAGTGCGATGCTCATTTAAAAGTTGATAAAGTATCAAAAATCACCTATTTCTCTTCTTGTTTTGGATCCCCGACAATTTAATATATTATGATTGCGTTCTACCCTGCAGTCAGCACAGGGCATTAATGAACAGAACCATTTAAAAACAAAATCCTGTCCGTTCTTACGTAGGTACCTAAGAATTCCAAAAATCTAAAGATACTGCGGTCTGAAAAATACATCCAGAAAGCCAACCATTTAGTGTATTAAAAATAAAAATTAATGGATGCGTCTTTCTAAATAAATGACTGAACCGATTAACTGATTTTCTCGGTCGCTTTCGCCTTTATTTTTGGCTTAACCTTGCAAGTCCAAAGTAACTTGCAACACTGAATAAAATATGTACTGTGTACAAAGTATTTAGAAAATGAGCTACTATGAGCCAGCGCTGGCCAGATCTTCAACCTCCATTAAAACAGGGGGCAGGAGGCTTGTTGTAAATATTTCACACTTAATTCGTTTGTTATTTTAAAGCAGCCTGCTCCTTACAGCTTAACTGTGGAATATATACAATGATAAGGAAAAGTCCTCTTGGAATTGTAAACTTGATTGAGCTGTCGCGATCTGAGAAAAAAATCGGTTTGTATTGGGTTACAAGATAGAAAGATGGTTTGTTTTGATAACATTTTGACTTGGAGATTCTTGCCCACTCCTAGGGAAGATTTCGCTCAGAAGCATTCCGAGCGCTTCTGGGGTGACTTTTAACGTGGAGTCAGAAAGCTGCAGATGCGGCATTCCTGAGTGAGTGATTATCCTGGGGACCTTGCCCTGGAGCTACTTAAAGCGACTATAGTTCAAAAATGTGTGTTGTATGGCAAACCCCAAGAAGCAGAAATTGCACATTCACAGCGAACCTAGCAACTCTCCAGCTTCACACAGAAAGGTATCGCTATGTCTTGGGGGGAGTAATAAATTTTTTTAAGGTTTTTTTCCTCTAAAGGAGTTCAGAGTGTTCTCACTCGTGACGACAGTGACATCCTCCAAGGAGCGGTGATGGATTTCAGCTCCCGCGGGCGGCGGCGGGCGGAGGAAGCGCTGTCTTGACTCAATTACGCTTTATTTACCGCCCGATCGGCTTACGCCCGGCCCTGCGTGGAGCGGGTCCGGACCCTCGGGGGACGGCGCTGCACAGCCCAAGGGGAGCGGGGCCGCACCGCAGGGCCGAGTCCCCCAGATGCATCTCCAAAGCCGCTGGCAGCCCAGCCCCGCTGCCCGGTACCCGCACCGCGTCCCTGCCTCCCGCCGCCCTCGGGCTTCTGGCTCCCGCTTCCCTTCCTCCTCCTCCGCCCGCCCGTCCCCACGGGTCCCCGGACTTCGGATTCGCTGACAGGTTACGGGGCCGGGGCCGGGGCCGGGACCTGGGCTAAGCCGGGCCGGGCCGCACTCACCGCCGTCCTGACAGGGCGAGGTCCGCTCCAGGCGCACGTGGTGCTCGGCGCGGGGCGGCGGCCCGAAGGCCTGCGCGCATTTGCCCGCCGCGGCCGCCGCTTTGCTGTAAAAGGACTCATTGTCCAGCGTCTCCATAACGTGCTCCAGCGCGCCGCCCGCGCCCAGGTAGAAGTCGCTGCCCTTACTCTGCGGGCTCTTGAGGGCGAACTTCTCGCTCAGGAACTCCATGGTCCCGGGGCCGCGGAGGCCGGAGGCGCCGGGAGGGAGGGCAGGGGCGGAGGAGGAGGGTGAGAGGAGGGCCGAGCGCAGGGCAGGGGAGCGAGCGCTGCGGCGCCGGGAGCTGCCCCGCTCCCAGCCCTCTAATCCGTCCCGGCTGCCGAGGGGGCACCCGAAGTCGCTTTTATATCTTGAAACTCAGCTGGGCTCCTCGGGCAACCTCCCAGTCCTAATGAATATGAAAATAGGCTGAGCGACGAAACTCCACCCCGGCCCCCCTCCGCCCCCACCCTCTCCCCCCGCCACCTACCCCCGCTCCCCGGGCAGGGCGCGCCGGGCCGAGGGTAGACAGACAGACAGCTCCTTTTCAGACACATGCCGGGAGGGACGAGGCCCCGACGCCCAAAGATGGTGTTGCGGCGACGGTGGATGGCATTTCGGAGGAGCTCGGTGAGATCGCAAAGCACTGAAGCCCCCCACCGCGCGCCCTGCGCCCGCCCGGCCCCTCCCCGCCCCCACGCCGCCGCTCACCGCCAGGAAGATTTAGAAGCGTCCTGAGAACTTGAAAGGAAGTGTTTGCTCTACGGGGCTTTTATTTCATCCGTAAGTCCTTTATGTGGAAGCTCCACATTAATCCGAAGCCCAAGAAGCCAGATACACGGGCAGCGATGAGCTGGGGCGGTGGAAGCAGGGGGCCGCTTCCGCCCCCAGCCCGGCGCCCGCGGCCCTTTCCGAGCCCGGCGTGCGCCCCGGGGCTGGTGGCTCTGGGTGGGACAGAGAAGCCGGGCCAGAGGCAAGGGAACCGTTATCCAACACCACCTTATTTCTCCCCTTCCCTCCGCAGCCCTCCCTGCGGTCCACGATTTTATCATTAGATGCAGATTATTTAAAGAAAACGCCATAGGAAAGTGCCTCCGAGGGGTTCTTGGTACAGGCCAGAGGGATGCTCATTGCACAAAGAGATTTGTGAACGAGGAAGGCCTTCAGCCTTTTTTTAAAAACACTGTTCTTTTTCTTTCTTTCTCTTAAAGAAATGCGGCGCAATGACTTTGAAAAGCGCCTGCAGGGAGCGCGGGGAGCGGAGCTGGGTGCGGGAGAGGCGGCGGCCAGGCGGACAGGCCTGGCCCCGCGCTGCCCCGGGCGGGGATGCGCTGCGGGTGGGAAGGGCCCCCCCCCCCGTGACTTCGGGACTGACTCGGGTTTCCACGCAGCCCGAGGCCGGCCGCCCGAGGGGAAGGCGTCCAGGTCTCTAAAGGAGCAAATTTGGTGAAAAGTCCCACCGGTTGGAGACTAAGCCCTAAGCCTCGCAAGGGAAGCCTCTGCCCCAGGCTTTCCCTCCCGCACAGGCCCCGCAGCGCCTGTTGTCTGTCCCCGGGCCAATCTGGGCCCATCAGGCAGCCCAGTCCGGACCTTGGGAGAGGCGAGGCCACGCCCAGCTCTGGCGGGCACCCGGCCGTCGGCGCGTTCGGAGATGCCCACCCTCCTCGGGGTCCTGGCTGACCCAGACTCGCTGGCAGGCCCTCTGGGAGGCCAGGCCAGGCCACAGTCAGGAAGGAACCACCATGGAGATCGCAGAGCTCTGCGCACCTCCCAGCTGCTGCCCCAGAAGCCAGGCCGGGTCCAACCACCCAGGTCCGGTCTGGTCGGTCTGGTCGCGGCCCAAGGAAGCAGCAGCCACCCTCCGCGAGGCGCTTCTCCGGAGCCGGCGAGCCGGGGCCACTGGCACGGTTCACGCTCCGAGCCCTCAGAGTGGGCTTGGGAGCGCAGTCAGGTTCTGGCGAGTTGATACTATTCCTATAATTATGTAGCTTTTGCTGTATTGCTGTTATTACTGTCTCCTGCAGCCAGCACCAAGCACGGTCAGAGAAAAGCTTTCAGGGACTTTGATCCAGGCGAAAGCCAGATTGCATCAAAAAGCCTCTGGAAATCCAAGCCTGACATTCTCCGCTGGGGCACCCCATAAAAGCCCAGTAAAGTCTGGGGCCCCGACTGTGCTTAAGGAGGAGCAGCCAGGCCCTCCCTGGACATTTCCTAGCGGGTTCCTGGGTCGCCCCTGCGGGGAAAGCTGACTGTAGAGTTATCCGCTCACTCCTGTGTGGGTTGGTGCTTTTTCATTCTCCACCCCCCTCTGTACTGTCAGATAAAGTCTGAGTTTCTCTAATAAACACCTGGGGTAGAAGAGAAATGACCGTTTAGCAGTGTCTTTTGTCCCCCCCCTAAAAATTCACAGCAGCAAGAACGCCTTGCAGACTTGAGGACATATACAAACAACTCCTAGCTATAAACTTGGTTATGTCGTAGAGCCATGTCAGCTTGTTTATAAATATGCGTCTTAAGAGCCCTCAATTCCCTGAGAAACATTCGGTGTCTTTTAAATGAAAGGCATATGATGCGAGCTCTAGAGTATATGTATACCCACGCAAGTTCAGCTCTTAGGGAAGCACAGGGACGGGTCGCCGCCGGGGACCACTACCCAGCAAGTCCTCCCCACCCTTCCCTCAGACCCACGCAGGAGGGATAGGACCAAAGGGTCACCAGCCCCACTTAACATCCCTGGAAACTCCTGGAAATGCAAAGCCCTCACAGGGAATCCTCTGGGTTCCGGAACGTGCAACCACATGTGCCTATTGCAGAAGGAACAGCTAATGGCAAACCCCCCATAAGGAATGCTTAATCTGCAGTTTTTTGGCAAGAAACCGGGTTTCTGTTTGCCAAGAGCTTCATTAAATAGATTTTGAGAAGTTGAGAGGGAGTTTATGGGAAGGGCACAGCTGTAGCCAATGGAGTATTGGGGTATTAATAATAAAGGTAAAACAATACTAATTGAAACAATGGTAGTTGATTTCCAGAGGTCATGAGGAGAGAGCAGAAGTCAGATCGGAGGCTCTCTCGCCTTCTCTGAGACATACCTGGGATTCTTCTAACTGGCACTTGGAGAATAGCCTTCTTGGAAAATGACCAAGGCACTTTGACAAGCACTTTCAGCTACTCTATCGAGATCTGCATGGCTCTTTCCTCCTCTGCAGGTTTTAAAAACCTGCCCCTAACCCTCACCCCACATCTTAACCCTCCTCAGATCCAAACAGTTGCCCAGGGGCCAGTCCAGGAAGCAAAGAATGAGTGTTAACAAAAGATAGTGCAGGTTCGAATCTCAGCCTCTTTGACTGATATAGGGTTTTCTCTTGATTCCTCTGGCATCATTGGGTGCTAACACAGTAGAAAGGCTATTTTGTGAAGTGACTGATGTCCTGACTTGAAGTTGCCGGGCAGACAGGGTTCTAAGGAGCCATAAGCTGGCTAGTAAGACCCCGTTTATTAAGTGAGGTTCTGATTGGGATTTTGTCTGAGCTGGCCCAGCCCATCACCCTCAGGCTACCACTCCCATCTGCACTCCAGCTTTCTGTTTCACCTCCGAGCATATTAACAGTTCATCTCTTTCCCCGGGGGAGCCTGGGTTCTAATCCCAGGATTCTGCTCCCCATATTTCATGTCTATCAATAAATCTGCTAGGCATAAAGCAATTCTCCTTTGCTATTTATAGATGGACTACACTAGGAGGAGGTGATGGGTGAGGGAGGGAGAGGGAGGGAGACAGAGTTGGGGGAGGCATCAATTTCTCTTAAAGCCTAGCAAAATATTGGACACCCTAGGAGTCCAGCACTTTCAGACCTGGGGTGCTGATGCTTCCTCGAACTGCCATGATGGGAAAGAAGCAGAGGCGGAGGAATTCCCATAGCCCAGGAATCAGAGGATGAGAGTGAACAAAATAGTACAAGATCAGATCTCAGCCTCTTTGACTGATATATGGTTTTCTCTGAATTCCTCTAGCATCGTTGGATGCTAACACAGTAGAAAAGCTATTCTGTGAAGTGACTGACATTCTGATTTGAAGTTACATCTAACATTCCCGGCAGTTTGTGGTTGCTGCTGTTGTTATTTGGTGCCAACTCCCCAAACACAGAGATTTGGGGTATTTTAATAAAGTTGTCTTTATTTAGTTCCCTTTAGAGTCTAGAACTAAAGTAATTGAATAAGTTAAACTAGTTGAAAGTCTTCTGAAATGACTAGTTACCCCCGCCACCATACACACATAAAGGAAAATTCAGATCAGTCAAGTTCAGATAAGAGATTGCCTGTCTGTCAGTTAAATTATTATACTTTGCAAAAAAAAAAAAAAAAAAAAAAAAAAAAAAGATCTCAAGGTCTCAAAGCTGTTTTTAATGCCCCCTCCCCCGTGAGAATATATTTTGGGAAATGAAAAAT
Organism: Pipistrellus hanaki; assembly: GCF_964339955.1. NCBI lineage: Eukaryota > Metazoa > Chordata > Mammalia > Chiroptera > Vespertilionidae > Pipistrellus > Pipistrellus hanaki. Next base: position 117,082,646 of record NC_140505.1, read on the forward strand.
ATTTGGAGTACATACATCAAAGCAGCAGTTGAAGCAATGTGCGGAGCTCTCTAACTCCTTTCTTTCTCAATTTATTGAAAGAAATGTCACAGTTATGTAGTAACAGTGGGGATGTCAAGATTGGATTGCAAGAATTTTAATCTTGGCACTTTATTTTGTGGGCAAGTTGGAGACATATTAGTAAGTAAAGCTAGGAAAAATGCATGCTGAATCAGATGGACTATGCCAAATGTAGAAGGCAAGGGTTTGGAGAAGGGCAGGGAAGCTGGGTGGAGGGAAAACTCTCATGAAAAAACACTAAAATAATTGAATGTCATGTATGTTGGCAAGAAGCCAGGTGGCCTCATGTTTGTGTGTGCTCAGCTGATGTGTTTTTCCCTGGCTTCATCTTCAGCTTCTCACAGCTCTGCAGACAGAACAGATAAAGAGACATTTTGCATCAAAGCAGTTCAAGAGGTTTGCATCAAGATAAAAATAAATATATACATACACAAAGAAGTATTTAAGCTTTTCTGTAAAATATATGTCCCAATCCAACATTATCTATTCTAGAAAACACACCCACAGGCTAATATTTAACTTTGTCATGTTTTTGAAGATTCTAAATTTTAATTTAAAAAATAACTGAATTTCAGTCAAACCCATCAGTCTTTCAAGTGTACTGTTACAAAGTTTTCAAATATAATCGATACAATTTATCTATGATTTAAATAATAATATTGAGTATTTTGGCAATTCAAGAACTCACAGTATTTTTCAAAAGCTATACTTGTTTTTGAAATTCAATTTGTTTTAGTTATAGTTTTCACATAGTTGACCTTTTCTTAAAGAAACAGATTTGACTAGATAAAGGATTCAATTGAAATGTAAAAATATAATAAGATTATTTTCCTCACGTGCAAGTACTTTGACTTTCTAATGTCATTGTTGACACTTACTATAGATGCTGTTTTCATTTATTACAGAAGTGCATTTTACTACAAACATTAAAAACCATAATACAAAAATTCTAATCACTTTTTATTTCTTGCTCCAGAAAGTTCTATTACATTATAAAAAACATTAAACTTAGATCTCTTCTATGATATGTACCTTTAAAATATGCATAATAAGCTAGACTATATAAATTTAAAATACAGATTTTACCAGAAATTAATAATCTTTTACCTATTACACATCTTCTGGCTCTTTTATCTGAGACATGAATTGGTTAAAGTTCTATCTAAAATAATTTAGATACACTTTCCTGCTCATTTGCTAGATGTGTCTGAAATACAGCTTCTTTTCAAAACAATGTTATCCATACACATTCACACATTGACTTTTTACCTTTCCTTAAAGAATATTGCAATATAGACAGAGGCATAGTAACAAAATAACAACGTATGTTTCTCCTTTGGACTGGAATTATACAATGTAAGTATAACCTGTTCAAGGCTCGGCCAGTAGACAAAACCAAGGCGGTCCAGAGAGGATTGGATTCTCCCCTGGGCGGACCCCACCCTCGCCCAGGCCACCCTTTCCCAGGAGGGAGGACGGGCTTGGACTCCTGTGGGGGAGCGTGGAGCGCACCTTCTGTGAGGAGCTGAAAACCCTGCGCCTTCTAGTTTAACCTCTCTGCCTGGTGCTTCAGGAATTCACCAGAAAGAAGAAAAACGCAAACACCTTTATCACTCCAGGACGATTCACGGGGCAAAGGAGGGGAGGGAGCGCCCAGTCCTTTACTGGAAAAATTGTTAAAGAACCGTAGAGACAGGTGAAGATACATGTTCATTCACTTCCCTCTCCCATCCTTCCTGCCTGCCCCGGGCATCAGGGATTCCTGGTGTGGATTTGATGAGTTTTAATTTGCCAAGTGTCTTAAGAAAGACTTCCAAAGAAAAGGCGCTCTGTGCGGGTGGAAGGCGAGCCGAGCTGGGGGGAAGCCCCTCCTTGGAGGGCGGGCAGGACACGAATCCCGGAGCCTTTGCCCCGCACCCCACAGCCTGCGCCCCGCACCCCACAGCCTGCGCCCCGCACCCCGGCGCCTGCGCCCCGCACCCCACAGCCTGCGCCCCGCACCCCGGCGCCTGCGCCCCGCACCCCACAGCCTGCGCCCCGCACCCCGGAGCCTGCGCCCCGCACCCCACAGCCTGCGCCCCGCACCCCGGCGCCTGCGCCCCGCACCCCACAGCCTGCGCCCCGCACCCCGAAGCCTGCGCCCCGCACGGCGGCTGCGCTCAGCCCCGCACCCAGCGCTCCGCAGGGACCGCGGGCGGAGCCAGCTCGGGGCAGGCCGAGCCCCTGGCACTGCGCCCTCCGGGGAGCCGCCAGGCAGAGCCCCTGCCAGAGGGCATAGTCTCTAACGCAGCGCCACTGAACCTGCGGGCAGTGGGCGAGGCTGCCTCGGACCCGGGGCCAAGCTGCTGCGAAGGGCGCATCGGAGGAGGAGCCGCTCTGCTGAGCCCGGAGTGAGGCTTCGCTGCTCCTGTGAACCCAAAAGGTCCTCCAGGACAGAGAAAAGGCAGTGGTTAACCCACTTGCTGCTAATGTTTCGCGGGCAGTGCTTTCCCTCCTTTAAAGTCTAACTCTTGGAAAGCAATGTATTTTAAGCTCTCTATCCAAACATTGATCTTGGCAAATAGGTCATCCAACCATCTCCTGGTCCGGACACTGCCCTTTCTGTTTTACAAGTCTACAAGTCGGCAAACAGAATCAATCCCTATCGCAAGTCAGATTTAGGGGATGAAGCAGAGGAGTTGTGTGTGTGTGTGTGTGTGTGTGTGTGTGTGTGGCAGCACATCCCTCTCTCTGACCCTCTTCCAGAGGGAGCCTCGCTCTCCCGTTGGGAAAAGTCAGGTTTCAGCAGGCAGGTCCCCAGCGGGTGTGTCACATGCCAGGCGGCAGTCCATTAGCTTCTTCAGGTCTTGTTCTAAGTGAAAGCTTCTCTACCTGCACTGAGCATGTGATGTCCTTTTCATGAAACACCACTGACACGCACTCTCTCTAGCAGGCAGAGCCCGCCAGGCTGGAAGACCTCTGCCAGAGGGAATGCTCAGGCCTCAGTGGACCACCCTGTTCAGACCCCAAAGGATGCCCCAAATGGACCTTCATTACAGAGTCAGAACAACTGAACGCGTTTCTACCTTCACAGTTTGCTATCTGAGATCACGAACCTCAGGAACGTGCCAATTATTAGGTTCAAATATAACAAGCAGTTGGAATATTTACTGCTATTTTATCAAATACATAAACAAGTATTTTTTCAAGTTATCAGAAAGTCAGAAAAACTTGGCTTTCAGCAGATCATTTATATTATATTATTTGAGAGATTTCCATCACTTAATGCAGTATCAAAACATTATAATAAACTCAATTCTTAAGATACTTTTCAGTATAAAAGGAACTTGTTTTGGGAAAAATCTCTTTAATGCAGTTACTTATAGGAAATTCTAACATTTCCAATAAAGTTTATTTCTGATTAATGTTAATGAAATTATGTCTTTTCCACCAGTTGATTCACCTGTATTGGGGAATTCGGTCTACAGTCATTCTTTTACTACATAAAGAATTGTTCAATAATTAAATTGAATTAAGCAACATCTAAATAACTGATTATTCTCTTTCATGTGAGAATGCCTTTTAATCATGTCTTCTTTCTAATATTAATACAACTTTGAATACTGTCTTAGACTTTAAAAATAAATATAAGCCTTGGCAAAATGAACAAAGAAAAGAAACTTTGTTAATGTAATTTTCATTTACACAATAAAACAGGTCTATGGGCAATCTCATTTGAGCCATAGAAGCTTCCTTGGGCATCTCTAATTGCTGAGTCAAAGTGGTTATACTGTTAGGTATTAACCCTAACAATTTTTAAATGTTTTTTTTGTCTTGGAAGACTGGGTTCCTAATTCCAGCTTTTATTATTTACATATTAACCTGTATAACATAAAACAAATACAGTTCTCTATTAAGATCTTAACCTCTCTTCCTAAAATATTCTAATTGTAAGCAATGTATTGACAAAAGACTATACTGAGGCAAACTATATAGGGCATATTGCTCCAGAGAGGAACACTGTGGAATCCTGTAAATAATTTAAAAATTTGTTTTCCTACAACTATGTACTGTCCATTAAAAGTGGACCTTAATTCTATAATTCTCAATATGATACTGTACTTATATGGTTTTACAAAGTATGCATTCTTACTTATAAAGCTTAAGGAGAAAAAACACGAGAGGCAAATATTTTTGGAGATGGTAGAATGATGGAATTAAATCAATGGAGACAAATATAAAGTCACAAATTAAGTTAAAAAATAAACATAGGAGAAGGAAAACAAAGCTTATAGGCATCCATACATTAAAGATCTGAGTGTATTTTGAGTCTATAGTATGACTTAGTTGCTAAAGGAGCTAAAACAAAATTAACCTATTACATTAACAAAAGTGAAGCAATCAAGACAGGTCAGATCCTCACTACACACTGCATTATAATAAGGGAACTGAGAAGTGCTCTGGAAACTACTTTCACAGAGATAAATTGATAACTGAGTTTTTCTAGTGGATAGTGGGTGAATCAAATGGGATTTGGGAATCATCTCATACTATGAATGGTTAAAAGAATAGTGATTTTTAGCTAAGAGAAGATCTGCAAAAGAGTGATTAAACTTACTCAGTTTAGCCCTCCTGGTGGGAATAGGTGGGTTGCTCAAGGTAAAATACAGTTGTTGTTGTTTTAATGTAAAAAACAAGGTTTCTAACAATGGAAGTGCTCTATGACTAAAGTGGGCTGCTTTTCAAAGCTGCACTGTACCAGACAAGAGGTGTTACAGATGTGAATGTGCTGTACAAGTCTCTTCCAAATCAAAGCTAGCGAATGGCGTCCTTAATGCTCACGATACCATTACATCGCTGAAGTTTCATTAACACACAAAAACTGCTACACTATTAATTTCCAAGTTAGAATTAGTTTTCTCTAAGTAGAAAAAAAAATAACATGTTATCATATTTCGCTTCAATAATGGTACCTGAAATTAAAGACTACACTTAGAGAGTAAGTGTTTTCTGTCAAAAAGCCATAGCATAATTCTGATCTGCCCATGTTTTTATTACCTAGATACCCCTTTAGATTACCTATGAATGGAAGTTTGGTTAACTGGTTACACCCAACTTTTGTGAAAACGTATGTGTATGCACATCTATTTCATCTATAATGTAGAGTGCAGTAAAGTACAGATTAGATTCAGCCTCACAGGATTTGAGTCCAGTTCTCCCACCTGCTGTCTGTGTGATGCTGAGAAAGGTACCTGACCATCTTCTGTAAAATGGGGCTCTGAGTGGCATCTATGTCAAAGGTTGGGAGTAAATATAAGGAGAGTCCATGTCTCTAAAGGGCTTAGGAGTAGTGCCTGGTCACACTATAAGCACTATTTGTTTGCTGTAATTATGCTTTTTTAAATTCAGAATGGGGAAGCATTTAATAAAGATTATGGGCATAGTAGAAATAAACTATTAGTATTATGAAACAGAAAAGGCTTTAGAAATAGAAAATTCAGCCCTGGCTGATGTAGCTCAGTTGGTTGGGCATCATCTGGGTTACCGAAAGGTTTCCTATTCCTGGTCAGGACCCCTGCCCACAGGACACATGCCAGCGGTTGTGGGCTCGATCCTCAATAGGGAGCATGCAGGAGGCAGCTGATGGATATTTTGCTCTCCCTTTCCCCTTTTCTCTAAAAATCAATACAAAATTTTTTTTTAAAGTAGAAAATTCAACTATTTCAGAAAATCAAATATAGAATTATAAATTATTTAAGGGAAGAGAAAGGATCACATATAGGGAACAAATATCCATGAGAATTCTGTGTCCAGAGGTGTATGTAAGGTAAGTGTACTTGCCCCAAACCACCATTGTTAGGCTTTTTGGAATTTTTCTTAATATTTTAAAATTCTCACTTGATTTTTAAAATTATTAATTATTATTATTATTATTATTATTAAGTTAATATTGATTTTAGAGCAAGGTGTGTGTATGTGTGTGTGAGAGAGAGAGAGAGAGAGAGAGAGAGAAAGAGAGAGAGAGAGAAAGAGAGAAGAGATGTGAGAGAGAAACCTCAGTTGATTGCTTCCTATACCCACAGACCTGGGATTGAACCCTCAATCTAGATATGTGCCCTACTGGAAATCAAACCTGTAACCTTTTGGTGTGTAGAATGATGCTCCCACCAACTGAGCTACCCAGCCAGGGCTTACTCCTAACGATTTTTAAAAGATTTTGTGACTTCAGATTCTAGAGTCCTATTCCCAGCTCTGTAATTAACATGCCAACCTCTATAACCTAAAACAAATACAGATCTCTATTAAGATCTCAACATCTTATTAAAATGTTCTCATGTTAAGCAATGTATTGAAAAAAATATTATACTGGAATTATTATTAGAAATGAAATTCTTATCAATTAAACTATGCAATGTCTAGCAGGGTGCTGAGGACTGAATGTTTGAGTTCCCTCAAAATTTGTATATTGAAACACTACCTAGTGTGTCATTTGGAGGTGGAGTATTTAGAAGGCAGTTAGGATAATATGCCTTAAAGAGAGGAGAGCCTTCATGGTGAGATTAATGCTCTCATAAATGGGTTAAGAGACATGATGCCTCTCTCCCTACCAAGGGAGGATAAGGCAAGAAGACTGCCATCTGTAAACCAAGAACCCAACCATTTTGGAACCTTGATTTTGGAATTCAAGCCTCCAGAACTAAGAAAATAATTGTTTGTTGTTTAAGTCACCAGTCTTTGGTACTTTGTTAGAGCAGCTCAAGCAGATGACGACAGAGGCCTTCTAATTTTTTTCTTTCTAATATACTCCACGTCAGTAATAATTGAAACTCGCTTTTTACAGCCATTACTACCCTTAGAGGACTCAGCACAGTGCTTCTGAAGGCTCCATGTAACTCATTCCTGGGGAAGTGGAGAAGCTTGTTCTGAAAATTACTGTCAGGATCAATATCCTTTTGGGGAAAGCATTTACAGAGAGATCTGCCAGTGTCTACATTTACAAACAGTTTCCCTCATATTTGAGAAGTATCTGCATATGTAAGTCAACTTCCAAGAGAATGAAAGGCTAATGTCTCTGTCATTCAAGTTTTTATCCATCTAACATTAATAATAATAATAATAATAATAATAATAACAATAATAACAATAAATCAAAGTACCCATTAATTAGGGGCTTTGGAGTAAGTAACTTTACTGTTATTTCATATTTGAATTAAATAAATATTTCCTCCTAGTTGTATATATTTTTATACTATCCTTGTAATTGCTGATAATAATGTTATCTGAGAATCCTATCACCTTCCAATATTTGAAAATCATCACATAGAGGATGATTTTCCGCTTAGAGGCCACACATATAACCCAAAATCTATAGACTGGAAAGGTCTCAGAGTGTTTTATCCAATCCTACTTCTCAATCACATTTCCCATGAATTACCAGCCTTTTACACCAGGCTCTCTTGGTTCTGCCCAATGACAGTGTCCCTGGATTGCTCTATTCTCCATTCCCTGGATATGTTGCTGTTATCTGTCTCTGCATACTTATCCAGGTTGTATGGTAGTTTTTCCCTAAAATGCTTTTGTCAATATTATTTTTCAATATCAGTTAAGTAGAATATGAAAGCACCCTTTCCTTGCACATTCTCATTTGAAATTAATCCTTTCCATTCACAAAACATTATCTTCTTTAGAATACTAAAATAAAGTTTCTTAGGGGTTGTTTATTGGGTCTAAGTTAATACACATCTTTTAAATTTAATTTATATTTATCAATTTTTTTTTTGTTCTCAGAAAAAAAAAAGAATAAACATTAAGAAATCAAGTCAAGGGATGGATATCCTTCTGTCTCCCTACAGAGAATATAGGAAATGGAAGAGAAGTGGAGAATGGAGAATGAGAGAGAAATGAAGAATGTGAGCCAGTCACCAGTTTAGCGAATTACCTGGCATCTGCTTTGGGACCTGGTAGTGGAAACGTTTTCATGGCTCCATTTTGGAATAAAAGCTCTTGCACACAGAGTTCTAGTGATGACACTGCAGCCTGTGCTTTAGAAATATATATTTTACTTGTCCACATGAAAAACTAATTTAACATGTTATTAGAAATGTATGTCATTTGTAAAGCCAAGTATCCTGCACACTTTTAGTAGAGGATGTTCAATATGTATATATTTGAAACATTGAATTCCACTGCCATTTCAAGGCAATGCTAGAGAATCCATTTTAAAGATCATTTAAAAATATTTTTCCATCCTTTCACAGAAATACTTCCTAAATAAGGTTTGCAGAATTGATCCGATTTTGAATTAATTTTGGAAGATTGGTCTGGAAAGCTTTCTATGTCAAGTCACCATTTATTGAGTGGTTATGATACCTAAGGTACTGAACCAGGGCTTTACATATACTTTGTACTTAATCTCATAGCGCCCTATGAGTTATATTCTTAATTTAATAAGCAAACAGGCTCATAGAATTTGCTATTTGTCCAAAATGGTGTATCAGTGAATGTTAGAACACAGGACAATTAAATTACATAATGCATGATTTTTTTCACTTTTTCCATATGCATCATATTAGAGTAAGTACTAAGCAGAACGAAATTGCTGTGCTGATTCCTTACTTTGCTCTATGTATTATGCTGAATTATTTTAAGCATTGGTTTCATTTTAAAGTTATTAAAAGCCAATGGTTAGACCAAACCTTAATAAGAATGAGATAAAGAAGAGAAGTACCCTTACAATGTCTTCTTGCAATTTTCTGTTGATACAAAATTTGGAGAGATATCCTGTATCCAATAATGTTGGAAGAGACCTCAAATCCATATCAAAAAGCAAAGCAGTAGAGTTAGTGTTTATTTACTCAATTTGGAATATGCATAGTTTAATATTACTAATAGGTACATATTTATAGGTATCAATCAGAAGTCATTTTTATTTTTCTCCAAGATATGTATTTTAAGGGATAGTATAACTAAAACTTTCCTTATAATATAATGGCTCTATAATTTCATTTGATAAAAATAACACATTGGGCATATTGGATTAAATAAAATATGTTATCATTTTATTTTTACATTTGTGATGTGGCTACTAGAAAAATTAAAATTACATATGTAGCTCATGTTATATTTGTATCGTATAATGCTGATCTAGGCCAATTCTACGAGGATCCTAAAACAAGCTTGAAAGTATCTGTCATAGCCTTTGTAGGAGAAAATTATTTTTCAGAAATTCCAATGACATGTTCAAAATATTATTTTATATTCAGTCACCTAGGCCCCCAGCAGGAAAGCCTAGTCTTGAAGTGTATTCTCACCTTTGCTCTTGCAATGTGAAGGTGGTTATACCAACACTTCCTAAAAAGGAGGGATCCTATGAAGATTACATTCAGTCAGGGCAAAAATAAACCTGGGAATAAGAGGAAAACTTTACCTGCTGTAATGTTCATTGAATTGGTTTACTTTCATCAAAAGCATTATAGGAAGGATCTGTCTTTTTGTAGTATCCTGGCTAATTATTTTCCAAAAGCAAAGTTGAGCAAGAACCAGAGAAGCCCTCATTCTGACCATGCAGTGTTAAAGCAGACACTGCCAGTTGTGGTGCTCTCTCCTGCTGCTTTATTAATTCCTCCTCCCTGAGCTCTAAAGAGGCTTCATGATCTCCTTCTTGCAAGGAGGTGGTCATTCCAGATCTACTAGAGAGGACTCTGACCTTAGAGTGCAGGCAGGGATACAAGTCATAAGTGAAAAGACACATGTCAAGTTTTTCAATTTTTGATTTGGGTAAAATTCTGGCTCCTAGCCGAAACCGGTTTGGCTCAGTGGAGTGCTGGCCTAAGGACTGAAAGGTCTCGGGTTCGATTACGGTCAAGGGCATGTACCTTGGTTTCGAGCACATCCCCAGTAGGCGTGGTGCAGGAGGCAGTTGATCTATGATTCTCTCTCATTGATGTTTCTAACTCTCTATCCCTCTCTCTTCCTCTCTGTAAAAATAAATCAATAAAATATATTTTTAAAAAAATTCTGGCTCCTAAGAGCAGTGGATGATCTATATGATATTTGGAGGGAAAGGAAGAATGGTGGTTTGGCAGTACTGCATAAAGCATGTGTTGATTTCATGTTCTTAAAAGGCACATTTGTTATTTTCAAATGCATTATGTTCATTATGTAACTGATATTGGCTTTTATATTTTGTGCCTTAAATTAAAACTGGATTGAAAATATAATAAGATGCCAAATATGATATGGCTCCCATTAAAAGACCCAATTTATGTCACAGTTCAAATCATGCCACTTGCAAAATTAACAGCTATCCATATGTAAAACCTGGTGCAACATATACTACGAGGTGGATACTTATTCTATTTCCTGCTACCAGTAACATAAAGATTTCAACCTGACTTTATAAGACAGTCTGTTATTAAAACAAAAATTTAAAATATATCATAAATTTCAATCCAATTATGCTATCTTCACGTCTGTAACTAAACTATAAGGAAGGTTATCCTACCTTTTTATTTCATAATATTCACTATGTTTAATAAACTAAAAGTTCTCTTTTTCTTTAATAGAGATTTTTGTGCCCTGTTTCCTGTGATCACTATCTTTTATCTATTCTCTTATTAATTTTTTCTGCATCAATAAACTCTACCTAAGTTATCTCACAGAATAGCATGCAAATCAGTGCTATACAATAGCAATATATATGTAATTTAAATTTTTCTAGCATTCACATTTAGCAAAATAAAAAATAGATGAAATTATTTTATTCAAGCCAAAATACAGGGGTTGTCAAAGTAGGTATGAGTCAGTTTATTCTTGTATTATTATTTATTTATTATTGTGTTATTTACTTGTCTTATTTGTCTTATTATTGTTGTTGTTCTTTCATATCTGTGTTTATGATTTATCTTTTATGTAATGATGGCTAGTAATTTAACCTGCTTTTGCCCATTCCTGTAGTTTGTTTTGACACAGTCAATATATAATTAGGCAATTTTGCATTATTTTATCATACTAAATGTTTGAAATCTGCTGTGTTTTATACTTCATATCTCAATTCAGACTAACTTTATTAACAGTACCCTGTAGCTACATGTGGCAGGCTACTGTTTTGGACAGCATAGATCTAGATTGTAGATCTTCATCTGCTGGAAACATGCTTTCTCTGACTCTTACAATCATCAATGACAAAAGTCATCTAGGTAAGCAAAGATACAATGATAGGCAGTGGATTTCATTTTACACTGAACTGGAGAGTAGAATTAGATGTCCTATTAGTGCTCAGATAGAAATATGCTTTAACAACATTATCCTATAGAATACTCAGGGGTCATCTTCTTCCTCTAAATTAAAGTATATTCAATAGAAAACTCACCTTTCCTAGTACAATAATAAATATCGTTAATACAGATGATGAATATTTTTCTAGCCTTTAAAGATAGTAGAAACAGTATTTCATAGTAAATATATATATATATATATAAATTATATATATAATTATATATAAATTAAAACTGGATTAAATATATATAATTCCGTTTTAATTTATATATATATATATATATATATATATATATATATATAATTTATATATATGGTTAATATGTTAAGTGTCCAATTGACCAGTAGCTATGACGCACGCTGACCAGGGGCCAAATGCTCAGTGCAGGAGCTGCCAAGCTGCAGTGACTTGGCAGCAGCAGTTCTTGTGTGACTCAAGAAACCAGAGCGGAGGGAGGCTGATTCCTCACGGGGCTACACGATTCCACCTTTGGCTGTGGGTTATATGTTGCTGGGACACTGTCAGCCCCAAATCTGTTTCCTGCACACTTGTGTTTGTGTTCCACACCCTGTACGACAGCAACTTTGCAGAGTGTCCTCTTGCACTTCAGGACCCCTCAGGGGATGTTGGGGAGCTGGTTTTGGCCTAATCCCTGCAGGCCAGACCAAGGGACCCCACCTGCCAGAGGGACCCCACTCACTCCGCAGATGTCCTTTCAGCCAATAAATCCTACATAGCCTTAGCCTGTGGACCAAAGGGCTCCCTGTTGGATTTCAGTCAAGGATACACACTGGGTTGCAGGCTTCTCCTTGGCTGGGCCATGGTCAAGGCTCTTGCAGGAGGAACCAATCAATGTTTTCCTCTCACATCAATGTTTCTCTCCATCTTTCCCTGTCTCTTCTACTGTCTTAAAAAAAAACAGTGGAAAAATATCCTCAGGTAAGGATTTTAAAAAATCCTATATATTTAATTTTACTATTCTAAACTTTATGTCAATGCCCAGATTTTGATAAAATTTAGAGGAAACAGGAGCACATTATGAAATAAGAAAAAAAAAATCATGGCAATGGTCAACTCAATAACTAAACAACATAATCAGGAAATATAAGAACCAAAGTTTATTATGCTGATGATGGGAGGATTTAAAGTTAGACAAGATCTCTTAAAACATTGATATTTATTGTTCAATTGCAATTTTAATTTCAAAAACCTTGTGATTTCTGTCTGTACTTCCCAACATAATTTTTCAGATTAAAATAAATTCTCCCTTTTTTTCTCAAAAGCAAACATACAAACATACAAAAAAATCAAACTGAACACTAATTTCCAAGAATCCCAGGATATTCTCTCTTTTGCCTCTAAAGCAGAATGGTGTCTATAGCAGTGCGTTGGCTTTTGTCATATTATTCTGCCATGTAAAAAAAAAAAAAAATTGAGTATGGTGCCTTAATACAATTTATGAGCACAATAAGAAATTAAGGTTTGAAATATTCCCCCAAACACCTACTAACATCTTATAATAAACTATATGCACAAAAGTCTTGTTGACAGGTTGAACCCTGGGAAGGTGAATCTCCAGACATCTATGGTATATAGTGAACTCTCAAATAAAGACATTTTAGAATGACCAAACACCCTACCAAGCTAATACTTTTATCGGCCTTTCTGTGATCAGTGGTTCACTTTACCATTCCTATTGGAAGTGAGGGATGATCATTGCATGTGGTAGTGCTGAGGGAAGAGGGCAGGTAGGAAGGTGAGGATTGAATTGGAAAGGGGTTGGAGTTAGTTCAAAGGGTGCAGAAAAGAACAAAATGTAACTTCAGGTTATGTATTTCAAGAGTAGCATTGCCTAGACCCATCACTGTCAATCTGTCATTTAGTAAACTGACATTTAGGTTCATGTTTTTATCTTCCCAAATCTTAAAGATAAATATTTACCTTAAAGTCTCCCCAAGAAAACAAACAAACAAAAAAGAATATCTCTTAATTTGATTTATTTCAGGTTTTATGCAATTGTTAAAATTTAAAAAATTAAATATAATTTGAAATGTATTCAATAATTTTCTAGCCTTTAAAGATAGCAGAAAGTGTTTCAAATTTACCTTTGCTAACTTCAAATTTAAGTTTACTATTTTTATCAAAACAAATAAGTTAATATTAATGTAAGTTTAAATTCTGAAAGATTTTTTTTAAATGATCATTTTAAGGCTAGACACAATAAACAGCAGATTTTAAATTTAATGCCATAATTAGGAAACTATTATATATATATATATATATATATATATATATATATATATATATACACTTAAATATATATACCTATATGTATGTATACATATCATCACCTAAAATTTAAGGAGTATCAATACTCATCATCTTCCTCAAAATTAATATTATGGAGCCTGGCTAGTGTGATTCAATGGCTGAGCATTGACCCATGGACCAAGAGGTCACCAGTTCTACCCTGGTCAGGGCACATGATCCTCAGTACGGGGTGTGTAGGAGGCAGCTGACGGATATTTCTCTCTCATGGATGGTTCCATCTCTCTCTCTCTCTCCCTTTCTCTCTCTCTAAAGTCAATTAACAACATATTTTTTTTATTATGATCCCTGGCCAGTGGCTCAGTTGGTTGATCAGGTTGATCATTGTTTTGTATATCAAAAGGTTTTGGGTTTGATTCCTGGTCAGGGTATACCTAACTAGGTAAGTAGGTTTGGTTCCTGGTCAGGATGCTTACAGGAGGCAACTGATCAATGTTTCTTTCTCAGATTGATGTCTCTCTCACTTTCTCTCCCTTTCTATCTAAAATCTGTAAACATATCCTTGGGTGAGGATAGAAATAATAATATTATTATGAAACAATTACATGGATCACAGAATAAGAAAACTATAGATTCAATTATTTTTAGGCACCAAAACAGTTTAATCATGCCCTGACCAGTATCATTCGGTTGGGCATCATTCCCAGCACTGAAACATTGCCCACTAATTCCTGGTCAGGGCACACGCCCAGATTGCAGGCTCAATCCCAAGTAGGGGGCATGCAGGAGGCAGCCCATCAATGTTTCACTCTCACATTGATGTTTCTCTCTCCCTCTCCTTCCCTCTCTTTCTCTGAAAAATCAATAAAAACATTTTTAAAAACACACAGTTTAATCATAAGCATCTTACCATCCTTGCATTTTCATTGGATTGATTTGAGTATACAAACCATAAAACCTTGTTAATATCAGCTTTAATGTAGCTTTTCCCTGCAGGGTTCATAATAAACTGAGATAAAATATTTTCTGTCATCACGTTATGTTGGTTTGTGGATACTGTTAGTAAAAGGATGGCATAACAGTATGCTCATAACGCAACTACATATGGAGCTTATGTTCCAAAACTCAATTTCTAGGCCACAACATCTGAATCTAAGTTTTCTATATTGATTGACAGCTCAAGGCTCATTAACATTTCTACCTCAATAAAGTTAAAAAAAATTTATAGGTTTGAAATGCAATAGAGCTCCAAGGGTAGATGAGAGGCACAAATTAAATAAATGCATCTCTAAATATGTGCATTTTAAATGAAATATTTAATTGCAAAGGAAAAATAAAGGAATAAAAACTAAAGTTCACAGGATTCTATTCCACAGCGTCACCCTGGAAAGTCACTGGAGAACTTTGCTTTGTGGAAAGGGCCTCATTGTCCCGAGAGTAAACGCCCTAAGGAGCATTAAATGTCAATGCAGCTTTCTGCACCTTGTATTTACTGTGATATCACAGAGTATTAACTACACAATAGTAAGGGTTTAATAAAACTGGCTTGTCATTTTAGACAACATATTAATGTTAAAAAAATTTTAAGGTTGTGCTCTGAAAATATTTTTAAACAATAATTTAAGGTACCATAATAAAAATTAAAATGATAAAGTATTTTTGAGTCAGTACAATAATTTTCATGAACCAGAATTAGTATCTACATTTCATAAGTAATAACAACATACATCTGAATGAAAAGTTACACATAAAATATCCAATCATTAAATTGATAAATATTTTAATTTTATTTTAATTTAAATGGAATGTATATTTTCTTAGCATAACTCTAATTTATTTAAGATGACAAAGTAAAACAAAAAAAGGCCATTTTCATTGTCTACTTCTAATTACTTCATATATATTTATCTTTGAAGTAGCTAATTATAATGATCTGGTAAAGTAAAATGTATTAATATATTATTTATTAGTACTATAAAGTGTCAATAAAATATAATTATATTCTCTTATGTGGATAATATTATAACTTATTATCCATAACTAAAAATATCTTTAATACATAAATCATGAAATTTTTTTTTTAAATTGAATATGCAAATTCCATTTCAATAGTTCAAGAATTAATTTCTGGAGGCCATTCTACATGAATATAGCAACAACAGCAAAACTGCATTTTACAGATTGGGAAATATATAACTCCACCATAAAACAAATTAAAATATAGGTAATAATGCAAATGAAATACAGTACAATAGACTAATAAAACATTGTGTCCAATTGGTAACATGAACAAATATCCATAGAGTTCTTCAAAAGAAATAAAGTGCCACATGCTGAAACTTGAAGAATTAGTTTGAAGTTTTTGCCTTCTTTCTGCCACTTCCCCATCCACCACTGAGTTGTAGAGGATTGTCACGGAATGATATCCGTTCTTTCTTAGAAGGTCCTGCATTGGCTATCATTGGTGCAAGTATTCCTTTAATTGAAAAACCTAGACAGTGATATCAAATGTATACTTTCATTTAACTTGATCCAAATAACTTATTTAAGTAAGCAATGTATTTGTCAACAACATGCATTATAGAATTATGTGAACTTTGAGTTTTAAAAAAGTATTGAGTTTTCATTTTGTTTGCAAATTAATCAAAGTTTTGCATGAATTATATTTAGGTTAAATAAAAGGAACTAAAGATTTAACTAGCTATGACAGTTTTCTTGTACCTACACTTCAAATATCTCTGGTATTTCAAGACTATTATAGATAACATATCTTTTCAGTATTTAGATACTTACATTTATTTATATTTTCAGAGTTTAAATTTTTATAATTGCTTATATTTTCATAAATAATCATCATCTTAAAATTAGCTTTAGAATTAACAACTGATTGAATTAACCACTTCCAGATAAAGAATTATTGGTGAAATGAAAAGCACATTGGTGAACTGGAAAGCATATTAGATCTAGAATCTAAAAATATTCATGGGTTCTAGTCTGGCTGCATATGACACAGCTTTGTCATTCTGGATATGTCATAACCTCTGATCCTCGTCTTATAATTGAGGGGAGAAACCTGTGCATTATAGGGTTGATGTGGCAGTTGCCTTTCTGATTATGCTGCAGAGGTGGTAAGGCCTGTGCTATAAAATAGAAGAAATCATTATCTATATTCAACAAATTAGAATTTCTCCAGAGAAAAGTAACAGAAATTGGTAGAGGTTAAAGACAAATAGCAGTTGAATGAACGGGAGAGTTGATTAAGAATGTTTTACTGGGCAAGATCCCAAAACACTGTATCAAGAATACTATTGAAGAACTATGATCATCTGCTTTAAATCTCCCGAGGATTAAGCAAGCACACAGGACTGGGTGTGTGGGGAAAGGGTTTGAAAAGCAGCAGAGTGAAGCATTCCACAGCTTTCTCAGTGCTGTGCTGGCTTTAGGCAAAGGTTTAAACCACTTGACTCTCCATCGCCATACTTTTGTGCTTTAAATAAATTTAGAGGGAAATTGTCTAATTCTTTTTTTTTAAATACTTTTATAACTACATTTTTTAACATTTAAAAATATATATCCAAATAGATATATTAGGAAACATTAGACTGTGGACATTAGTCTGTAATTTCAGGTTTGGTGCAATATGATGGTGAATATTCACTTTAAAAGTCAATTTTATACTGACAAGCTCTTTAAAAATATAGTATTACTTCTTTATTTTTAATCCTAAAAATGTGATTAGGAACACAAATACAAAGGAGTTTAATGAGCCTCTACAAAGATAGAATATTTTACTTTTAGTCTACAAAGAGAACATTACCGACAGGCAGGAACAAAAAATAAAAGGTATTGTTTTGGGAATGGGTATGCTAGGTATGGAGAGGCTAATGCCTATGGCACAAGTCTGTAATAGAGTTAGAAACAGAACACAGACCAGGGGTTAGAGGCCTTCCTAGCTGGCACTCCTGAAGGCAATCACCGCAGAGAGAGGAACAACTCGGAGATGCCAATGGAGCTGGCTTCCTGTACTGGCCAGATGTAGCCTGCATGAAGCTACTCCCTGTCAGTCAGTCAGTAGTCCTTTGTCAGATTGTAAGGACTCTTTCAAGCAGCAGCGATATTAAAGCAAGAATCTCCTAATGATAAAATAGTAGCCTAAAAAACATAAGAAATTATGCTAAAGCTTATCTACTTTATGTTTACTAGTTACATATGGAAAACAAATTATTTCCAAATAACAAAATGTTAGTATACTTTGTTCTTTTTTAAGGAAAAAAAAAAAAAAAAGCAAAACAAAACACTGTTACAGTAGTAAACCCTCATCTTGCCCCAGCAGTAAACATTCTTTGATAAATATACTGCATCCTGGATATCAAGCATGCATGTACACGAACACATTATTTAGGGAGAATGCTAGCATTGGAAGGATGGGGGAGCAGGGATGTCTGAGAAATGTAGAGCTATCGGGACACATTTAGAATTCAGATATATTTACTTAAGAAAAAATAGATTAAAAAGAATACGTGGATTTTCAGAAATGGCTACCACAAATGCTGTGTTCCAATAGAGAAAGCTTAATTAATTTTCATGCAAGCATAATTCAAGCATGGAAATGAGTATGTATTTTATAATATAATTAAATAAGATAGTTTATTATTATTGGTTAATCTTTTTGATGAAATAATCTTACATCATTTAATGCCTTTATTATATATATATATATATATATATATATATATATATATTTTTTTTTTTTTTTTTTTTTTAATCAAAGATGGCAATAATAGGTAAGAAGAATGGACAAAGTATTGAAATCTGTATAGGTAACATTATAGGCTTCTAAAATAATTATTTCAAAACGAGATTAATGGAATTACATTAAAACAGCTTTTATTTTTAGACAAAGTCCCAATTCTTTAAAAAAATTTAAATATATTTTTATTATTTTAGGAGAGAGTAAGGGAGAGGAGAGAGAGAAAGAGATCAATGAGCTGCCTCCTGCATGCCCCCTACTGGGGATCTAGCCCACAACCTGGGCATATGACCTGACCAGGAATCGAAACAACAACCTCTAGGACATTGGCCAGGGCTGAAGTCCTAATTTTTAACTATTTCTGCATTCTAAAGGGTTCTTTTTTGTTTTTTTTTTTTTGTTTACTGACTACATATTTACAGTATGGTACAAGTTTTTATTCCTAACACTGTTCTGTTATCTTTATTTTGAAGGTGTTAATGAATCTTCAAGTCTTTTTTTATTTACCCACAATCTAACCCTATATTTAAAAGGCAGTTTGTGAGTTTTCCATTGTTTAGTGTAATTCCTTCAGCAAATAATTATTATTATTTAAAAACCATATCATGTGATATTACAAAATAACTTTATGAACATTAGAAGGATATTTTTAGTGAAATGAAAATACTGTAGAAAACTAGTATTTAAAATTACATAAATAGTTATGTGAATGTATATATTTTTAAAAACTATATTTTAGATGTGATTAAAAGCTTTTATTGTTTGGCAATATGTAAATGAACAATTTGAGCAGTAATCAATATAGCTTATTCTTTCATTTGATTTTGTGAGATTCTTTTTGTTAATCGTATATATTTTTGAACTACCAGATCTATAGAAAATAAATTGAAAAGTAAAACAGCATATCTATAAAGGATCCACATATTGGCATTCATAGCAAAGCTATTACTTCGTCCTATAATTACTCTAGAAATGAAAGTAGCAATTTGATTCTGTCAATGTATAATCATTGTAAAATTACTTACTCACATGAAAATACAATAGTTAGAGAATCTTGCCTCTAAAATTATTATTAAAGCTAGATCTGCTGATGTGTTCCTGGAATAAAAAGTTATAGCTAAAGGAACTGTGACATGTTTTGTTTTTTTTTCTCTCTTTCATGCAACATTATTGTTATAGATTTTATGCTTTTTAAACAGTCTGTTGCATATTTATAGGTGATCATGCACATGAACAATTGTCTCATATATATGCTGAAAGTATGTCTTGATAAGGGTGCTTTATCTTTCAAAAAGTCACTTCTTTGCCACATAATCTGTGTTCTGCTAAAGATTTGTTCTGGTCCTTTAAATTCTTTTTTTGTTGTTAAATCCTTGTTCTTTAACAAATGTCAAGGTCTATATATGCTGTGTTTTGATAAGTAATTTAATATGTAAAACGCTTTGAATGACTCTTCTGGTATGTATAAAAAAAACTTTGTTAAACAAGTCAAAATAGAAATTTCATGAGGTAGAGTGATACGTCATTGGATTTTTCATTGATACACTCAACACTATGTGTCTGGACATAGAAAAAATTTCAAAGTCCTTGCCATATTGTATTGCTTAACAGCAGATACAGCCTAAGTAAAGCATGGAGAGAAAAAAAATTCAGCAGTTTAATGAAAGTGACCAGAACAAATTTTTAGCAGCAAAGCGTTTATATCAATTTAAGTGCTATGATTGAGTTACACTTGCCCAGTTTGAGGTTGAGGTTGGTATTATAGTATTCAAATAACGGTTACTTTTTAAGGCCATTTCTATGTCCAACCTCAAGTAATAATGGTCATTTACAGTGAACTTCAGGTAGATAGTTTTAAGTCTAACATTAAGGATGAAAACAAAGCAAAACAACAAGCAGGTTGCTTATATCATATCCAGATTTCCTCAATGTAATGTGGTGATATTGCTTGGTTCTTAAATTGTTCTCAAGCTTTTTCAGTGAATATGTTTTTTATATAATTTATAAAGAGATTAATAAAATATGTTTCTCAAAATCCCAATTGGACAATGATATGTATAGTTATTTTTCTTACCCAACATTTAAAAGACATATAAATAAGAAAAGTTAGGTTTGACTCATTTGATAATCATAAAAATATCTGTAGTATTTGTTATCAATGTTAAAAATCACAATGCCTATTTTTTAAAAAATCAACATGTGTGACATATTAATTAGCTTTATCTAGGTGCATTTATTTTGAAAAATAACCCCTAAGGATGAAGGCTAATACATACTACAGGTGGTAAGAAATCTTATTTTGATAGATATTGTATAATTTTTTTCCTTTTGTATTTTGCCTATTTCTTGATCTTTTATAATAACTAGCATTCACATTTGATCTACAGTCTTCTTATACTATGCACTGATTTCCTAGGATTTATTACTTTTGACACACTACTGTGTTTGTGTCTTCTTAAGGATACCTTGTGGCTGTGTATACACACATAGAGATTATTAGAATGTTATGCTAAAAATGCTATTTTTTTCTATAAATTCTGTGGTTCTTATAGTAATATGGTTCAACACTTTTTTTCTAAAGTAATTTTTTTTGATTGATTGATTTTCAGTTATAAAATCTAAATAGGTTTTCTGATTTTTTTTTCCCCAGAACTAGATGTGCCTTCTATCACATGTTCCTTAAATTAATTAAAACACAAACTTTTCATTCGTACTTATTCTCTATAACTCAGGTTATTCCCAAACTAGTAGATAGAGTGCAGTGCTTCCTCCTCATCCAAAAGATGCCTGGAGTCAAAGATAGTACTTAACCACAAGGATTCCTTAAACACAAACCCTATGATACCACATTGGTTGACATGCTAACCAAGATGGCTACTACGTGACTAATGAACAGGTGGTATAAACATATACAACCTGGATAACCTAGTCAAAGAGATCATTTATATCCTGGGTAGGACAAAGCGAGACATAGTGAGATTTCATTGCTACTACTCAGAGTGATGCGCAATTTAATACATGAATTGTTTATTTCTGAAATTTCCCATTTTATATTTTTGAACTGTGGTTGACCACAGTAACTTAAACCCTGGAAAGTGAAACCACAAATAATGTGAAACTACTGTATTTAAGCTTATAAATTAATTAGGGAGTAACAAGTGTAACTCGATAAGAAGCTTGAATGAAATTTAACAGTTTATAAGCTATCTAGGCATTCAGTTTCTACTGAACACAGTTGGACCTAAAAATCAGGTCCTATGTCCCTTTACTTTTGTCAGTTCGGGGAAGATCTGTTCCCAACTTCTCCAATCATTTTTCTTTTTTTAATTCTCTTCAGAACTCTTTTAAATTTCATTAAATTTACAACTAAGTGTCCATAAGTATTTGTAAATAAAGGATAATGGCATAAATAATGCTAATAATTTCCCTTCATATGCATAGTTCTTTCATCAACCCAATTATTATATTTTAATTTCTAATAATCTTGTCTTATCCCATTTTTCCCACATTAATTTGCCAGAGTAAATGTTTAGCAAAAAATATGTATCCTAAGAAAATTACAAAATGTTTATTACTAAGCAGTTATCTTTTGGAATTTAAAACCAAAATTTGATTTTCAAGCTCTCAGAGGCACTTGTGGTCTCTGAGAGCTTTAAATAAAAATCTTGCTTTTATTTACACATTCATTTACCATGTGTTTATTTAGTGCCTATTATGTAGCAGGCATTGTTCTATCCTGCATTTCAATACAGCTGCCCTGTCAATTTTCTTCCATGTGCCAAAGAACATTAGCAACTATCATATTGTAGTTGCTTTCCATTGATGCTGTTCTCATAATTCTATCTTTACAACCCTCATGTGGAACTTGTACAAAATAAATACTTATTTTCAAATTCCCAGTGAACACTTGTGGATAGGTTTCCCAAAAATTTTTCATGGAAACTTTCATTATCCCTTTTCATGCTTATTAGTTCTTAGCAGGGAGACATTTGGCAACAATAAACATGACTAGCCTGAGGAGTTGTTATAATATGCACTTCAATTTCCTTCATTTAACAAATGCATTTCACATTTGACCATACCCATTTATTTTCACACCATAGTAGCTAGTGTAAGAAATTGGTTTGAAAGCAATAACAACAACAGAAAGTCAGAGCAAAACAACTTATTTAAGAGAATGATCATGAAGGAAAAACTAAAACATTGCATTTAGAAACATGATGCTTTAATCTATGATTAATAGGACATACATGGATCCTGTCCTCAAAAATGGAAAATGTGATGTTTAATAAATAATAATAAATGTAGCTGACATGTGCACAAACAGTTCTCTCACACAGATACAGTTGAAATTTGTTTTTGTTTTTCTGGACAATGTCAAGTGCTGGTGAAACTAACTACTGTTTCAGATCAATAAACATCATTCTATAGTTACTAATAAATTTCACTTAACTGTGTCTGGAATCATTGTGTTTTTAAAAAAACACATTTTATTGGTTTTTTTACAGAGAGAAAGGGAGAGAGATAGTTAGAAACATTGAAGAGAGAGAAACATTGATCAGTTGCATCCTGCACACTCCCTACTGGGTATGTGCCTGCAAACAAGGTACATGCCCTTAACCAGAATTGAACCTGGGATCCTTGAGTCTGCAGGCTGATGCTCTATCCACTGAACCAAACTGGTTAGGGCTGGAATCATTGTTGACTGTTTCAGATTGTGGAAATAGGCAGTGTCTGACTGTTAAAGGACATCAATCAACTCTGTAGTAGATTTTTAATATGTATCTATTAGAAGATGATTCCACTGTCCATCTAAATATACTTTTGATATTCCAGTTCTGGTTACTGGAATAATTTCAGGCTGACATGTTAATGTTAATGTGTTTGTTTAATTAATTGTCAGATTTTGGGGACAAAATATCCAGACCTATTTTTTAAAGTTCCTACCAAAAACTTGAGCCCAAGAAAAATCAGAGTAAACTGATTAATCAATTATAAAAATAGTCTCAAAGTTTTAAATTTGACATTAATAGAGACCAAGTCTTGCTTTCTGAGATGTAGCTCTAACTTCTATATTGACAGGTTACTAAATGGGAGTACATAAAACTAAAAAGTTTTTTTTTTGTGTAGCAAAGGTTTCCATCAACAAAACAAAAAGAACCCAATGAGTGGGAGAACATACTCACCAATAATATATCTAATAAGGTGTAAACATTCAAAATTTATAAAGAACTTATTAATTTAACACCAAACAATCCAATTAGAAAATGGGCCAAGAACTTGAACAGACACTTCTCCAAAGAAAACATGTAGATGCCAATAGACACGCGAAAAGATGATCAATGTCACTAATCATCAGATAAATGCAAATTAAAACCACAATGAGATATCACCTCACACCTGTCAGAATGGCTATCATCAATAAATCAACAAATAAGTGTTGGTGAGGATGCTGAGAAAAGGGAAACATTGTATCCTGTTGGCAGAAATGCAGACTGGTGCAGCCACTATGGAAAAGAGTATGAAATTTCCACAAAAAAGTTAAAAATGGAATTGCCTTTGACCCAGCAATTCTACTTCTTAGAATATAGTAAATAAACCTGAAATACTGATTTGAAAAAAGACATAAACCCATATATTCATTGCAGTGTCATTTACCAAGATTTGGAAGCAGCCCATGAGTAGGTTAAGTGGATAAAAAAGATGTGGTATATGTGCACAATGGAATATTATTTGGCTGGGAAAATAAGTAAATCTTATCTTTTTTGACAGCATGGATGGACCTGGAAATTATTATGCTAAGTGAAATAAACCAGTCAAAGAAACACAAATACCATATAGTTTCACTTATATATGGGAGCTAATGAACACAATAAACGAACAAGCCAATCAGAAAGAGATTCATAGATCCAGAAAAAAGTCTGATAGCTGACTGTAGGGAAAGGGGTTGAGGGGCTGGATGACAAAGGTGAAGGGTTTAAGAAGAAGAAAAAAAAAAGAAGAAAAAAAAATTCCTCATATACACAGACAATAGTAGGATGATTACCAGAGGGAAAAGTGGGTGGGAGGAGGTAGGAAAGTTGACTTAAGGGAATGGGGTAAAAAGTTAAGTCTTTAGGTGGTAAACACAGAATATGATATGAAGATGATATAGAAGTATACAGCTGAAACCTATATAATTTTATTAATCAATGTTAAAAAATAATAATCTAATAAAAGAGTAATATGCAAATTGACCATCACTCCAACAAACAAGCTGGTTGACCCCATGTGGTCAAAGATCCTGTTCCCATGTGGACACAAGATGGCCACCACAAGATGGCCAGCAGGGGAGGGCAGTTGGGGGTGATCAAGCCTTCAGGGGAGGGCAGTTAGGGGTGACCAGGCCGGCAGAGGAGGGAAGTTGGGGGCAAACAGGCTGACAGGGGAGCAGTTAGACATCAATCATGCTGGCATGGGAATGGTTAAGTGGTGATCAGGCTGGCAGGCAGAAGCGGTTAGGGGCAATCAGGAAGGCAGGCAAGTGAGCAGTTGGGAGCCAGCAGTCCTGGATTGTGACAGGGATGTCCGACTGCCTGTTTAAGCCTGATCCCACTGGGACAGGGCCTAAACGGGCAGTTGGACATCCTTCGAGGGGTCCCAGATTGGAGAGGGTGCAGGCTGGGCTGAGGGACAGCCCCCTCGCCCCTGAGCACGAATTTCTTGTACCAGGCCGCTAGTCTATATATATAAAAAAAGCCTAAGTTACCTTTACAACTGAACAACCTGAATGACCAGAATGACTAGTTAACCTGTCACTATGATGCGCACTGACCACCAGGGGTCATATGCTCAATGCAGTGCGCTTTGACCTGGTGGTCAGTGTGCTTCCACAGTGTAAGTGCTGCTCAGCTGGACATCAGTGGTGGTGGTGGCAGCAGGCATAGTGGGGCCAGGATAAGCAGTATCCCTGACAGGGGCTCCTCCCCAGCCACCTGCCTCTTCAGCACTAGTATATCCCTCAAGGGAATGCTGGACTGCTGGGTTTCCGCTGATCCCAGGCTGGGAGAGGGCACAGCCCCGGCTGAGGGATCAGCTGTGCATGAATCCATGCACTTGGCCTCTAGCACATAAATAATATGAAAAAAAATGTAGAAAAATAAAACAAAAAAGAAGAGAATAAACAGAGCCAGATTTCATCATATATAAAACAAAAATGTTTAATGTGGCCACAATTATTTACAAAATCTTATCCTTGCCTTATTTTTATCTGGGGAAAATATGTACCATCTAGAATAGAGTTGAAATTTGAATTTTTAAAAATGAAAATCTTATCTTCAATTTTCATCTCTTCTACAACAAAATTTTGCAATAATTGGCATAGATAGTGCTGTCACATAATTATTTTATTAGAAGATTTGTAAGCAAAATACCTTCATATATAAGTATGCTAGTTAATCAGATATATGCAAGTTAATTAAAATTTAACATCAATAATTTTTTCTTAAACACAATTATATTATTTTACTCTCAAATTTATTAAAAGAGTTTTATGTGCTATTGCCAATATTTTATTATCATCCATTGCTGTTCAATTCTGTCAACATCAGTTCACTCACAACTTTCCTGAAAATTCACACTGATAGAGCAGTAGGAATTTAAGTCTACTATGTCCCAGCACTTCATAGTTACCCTTTCTTTTAATCCTCATTACAAGTCTGTAAGATACATATCACTTTCATTTTTAAAATATTTCATTTATATGCAGTTTCAGTCTATAATGAAAAATATGCAGGTAGGAACCAGATTAAATATAACCTTATAGTCTCCTTTGATCACTCTATGTAACAGAAAATTAAGTTAAGTGAAAATGTTCTTAATCATTCAGTGAAGAAATTATTATTTGTGAATGTAATTTATGGAATATGAAGGATCAATAGGAAGTAGCAGAACTGCTATAATGGTCAAAATGCTAGAGACCTTGGAGCCTTGAAAAAGGGAAATTTCAAAGGAGTGGCAGAGATTTAGAGAGCACCAATAACAAATTGGGGAGGTAAATATAAGCAGCATCAGTGATTGGTATCCTATCTAGTAAAACAGGAATATGCTAATTGACCATCATGCCCTCACAAAGATGGTGGTGCCCAGAGCCAATAAAGAAGGAAGATGCTAATTGATGGCCACACTTTCAAAGATGGTGGCACCCACAGCCACAAGATGGTGACATCTAGTCCCCTCAGCCCTGCCAGAGCACCTGCCTCCAAAGTCCCCCAGTCCTCTCAGCTTCCCAACCATGCAGGGCTGGCCAGAAGTGCAGGCAAGCCTCAGATGTTGGCTGCCCAGCCACCCAGAGCCACCTGAGGCTCAGGTAACCAGGGCCAGCCAAGGCCTGTGCTGCCGGCAGTGGCAGCAGCAGAGGTGTGATGGGGGTGTCGTCTTCCCCTGATTGCCAGGTCACCTCCCACCCCTGAGGGCTCCTGGACTGTGTGAGAGGGCAGGCTGGGTTGAGGGATAACCCCTCCAATGCATGAACTTTCATGCACCGGACCTCTAGTTATATTTATAAATGAAAATAAAATGACTTTTTTATGATGCTTTACAGTTTGAAAATCATTTTTGTAACTGGATGAAAATTGTAACATGGCAAGAATTAGGAGGTAAAATTCTGTGTGTGTATATATCTATCTATCTTTTTGGCCTGATATTTTATGTTAAATTATAAGTTTATAGTTTAAGTAAAAAACTTGGTAGTAGAAAAATGCCACATAATTATAGAAAATAGACAATATTTCTCATCCAATCAAGTTTCCTAACTGAAGGAGTAGTGAGAGGATAGATGGTAACCTCAGATGTGGGTCCTCCCACTTAAAAATTAACAGGGAAATTTTTAAATACATCTTTGATTGGATGGAATTATTATTAACTAGAGGCGGAGTGCACAAAATTTGTGCTCAGGTAGGGTCCCTAGGCCTGGCCAGTGATCAAGGCCTCCCTCTGAGGGGCAACCAGTGGGATGATTGGGGGTGGTGCCCCTTCTGGCACCTGCCTTGGCCCATCTGGCACTGCCACTCACCAGCCCTGCCCCTTGCTGCTGCCACCAGTCCCCTCCCTCTGTGGGGAAACCTGTGGGGCAGTTCAGGGGGGGGATCCCCACTGGCACCTGCCTTGGCTTGCCTGAGGCCTGTGGGCTGGAAGCAGCTCCTACATTGAGCATCTGCCCCCTGGTGTCAGTGCATTTCATAGCGACAAGTCAGTCTACAGTTTGGTCAATTTGCATGTTAGGTTTTTATTATATAGGATAGTTTCACAGAGAAAAATCAAAGCTATATTACATAAGATACGGCTTATATTTTTGAAATACAAAAATAATATATATCTTTTTATTTTGAAAATAAATTTAACCTCTACTTTTTAAAAAATTGCAACATTTGCTATATTAGGCATAATTATAAGGTATATAGGTTGACCGTATTTTTTTAAAGTTTAGAATTTTTAATATTTAATTGAATTTGAAATTACCTCTACAATATAAAAAATACCTAAGATATATTAAGTGCTTAATAAATGTTCATTGAACAAAACAGCCACTAATAACTTCAAAGGTAGAATTTATTCAGGGTGCATTTAAAGCATTATTAGTCTTAACTTCTAAAAGAGAACCCCTCTGTTGCCTGTCAGTTTGGGCACATAGGTAGAGTAGAGATCTCTTCAAAACATACATTGCTTTCCTCAGGAGAGACTGCAGGCCTGGTTCTCTGATTAATATTCTGCATGAGAACGATCAGATATACAAATAAGTCCTATAAATTGAAAACTAAAATTTCTCATACAGAGGATAGTTTGTTTTTCCTGTAATAGCATTTTAGAGATATAATAAACTTCATAGACTTTACTACTTTTTGGATAAACTATTAAATTGTGCCTATTGGTTTAACACCCCCCCCCCCTTAATGTCTTTAACTGTAAATTTACAAGCAACAACTTTTTCCTTAAAAGTGAACATTTAGCTAAAGCAGCAATTTTCAACCTTTTCCATTTTATGGCACATAAACTAATTACTAAAATTCTATAGCACATCAAAAATATATTTTTTGCCAATCTGACAAAAATAGCTATAGTTTTTATTGACTTACCATGAAAAAAAAGTAATTACCTACCCTTATTGCTTCAAAGTGACTTTTTAAAAAATCAGGTGCCTATATTTGTATTTAAGGATTTCTAGTACTAAGAATTAACCAATCAGCTGCAACTTTTTTTATGCAATGTGACCAATAAGTTGCAAATCTAATATATGGGCTATACATTAATGGTTCAAATCAGTGCATTCATACTGGATGGTCATTGTTGTGTTGACTGCTGTCATTTTATTTTATTTTATTTGACAGTCTAAGGGAAAAGAAGTCAGTGTGCCTAACTAAATGGTCAGGTACTGCCTGTCAAAATTCTTGCAGCAACCCAGTTGAAAATCTCTGAGCTAAAGTAAGCTATAGATAGTTTCCAAATGCTACCCTATGAAATGTTACTGGATTTTCAATAGGACATTGTTTTTTTTTAGAATATTTCTATACTAATAGAAGGGTAATATGCTAATTCGGGCAGGTGTTTTCTAGGACAACCTTCTGGATGTCCTTCTGGACAAAGCTGCAGCAGCTGGGAAGAGCTGAAGCGTGGCTGCGAAGGGCCCAGACTCATGACGGCAGTGGCAGCAGCAGCAGGGTAATTGGGGGCGCCTTCCCCTGATCCACCAGGTTGCCTCCCACAGAGAGATGCCAGACTGCAGCTTAGGTCAGGGGCAAAGCAGAGGTGGTTAAGGGCAATCAGACTGGCAGGGGAGCAAGTTAGGGGCGATCAGGCCAGCAGGAGGACAAGTTAGGGGTAATTAGGCCAGCAGGGGGGCAAGTTAGGGGCAATCAAGTGAGCAGGCAGAGGCAGTTAGGGGCTATCAGGCAGGCAGGCAGAGGGATTAGAGGCGATCAGGCAGGCAGGCAGGTGAGTGATTAAGAGCAAGCGGTCCTAGATTTTGAGGGGGATGTCCAACTGTCCCTGCAGGATTGAGCCTAAACCAGAAGTCGGACATCCACCTCGTGGTCCCAGATTGGAGAGGATGCATGCCGGGCTGAGAAACTCCCTCTCCCCGTGCAAGAATTTCATGCACCAGGCCTCTAGCATATATATAGAAAGAGACATTAAGATATCTACTAAGTATTTATAGTAGAATATTTCTAAGCCAAATCATTTCAGTAGGCATGTTGGTCTTAAAAATAACTTATAGCTTTCTAAAATTCAACTTAAAATTTTAAAAAAGCTGGGGTAGCAATACTTATATCTGACAAATTAGATCTCAGAGTGAAGGAGATAACAAGAGATAATGAAGGCCACTTCATAATACTAAAGGGAGAAATCCAACAAGAAGAAATAACCCTGGTAAATATATATGCACCCAATACAGGAGCACCCAAATACATTAAAAAACTGCTGGAGGACATTAAGGAAGAGATTAATAGCGATACAATCATAGTAGGAGATTTTAATACCCCACTGTTATCCTTTGACAAATCATCTAAACAAAAAATCAGCAAAGAAATATCAATCCTAAATGACTCACTAGACCAGATGGAATTAATCGACATCTTCAGAACATTCCACCCCAAAGCCACAGAATATACATTCTTCTCAAGTGCACATGGGACATTCTCAAAGATAGACCACATTTTGGGACATAGGCAAATCTCTTCAAATTCAAAAAGATAGAAATCATATCAAGCATCTTCTCAGATCATAATGACATAAAACTGGAAATTAACTACAATAAAAATAATCCAAAGAAATAAAACACATGGAGACTAAACAGCATGCTATTAAACAAGGACTGGGTTACCAGAGAAATCAAGGAAGAAATTAAAAACATCCTGGAAACAAATGACAATGAAAACACAACAATCCAAAATCTATGGGACACAGCAAAATCAGTTTGAGAGGGAAGTTCATATCCCTACAAGCCTATTGCAAAAAACTAGAAAAAATGGTAACAAATGATCTAACTCTACAACTCAAAGAGTTAGAAAAAGAGCAACAAGAAAAGCCCAGTATAAGCAGACGGAAGGAAATAACAAAAATTAGAGCAGAGATAAACGACATAGAGACCAAAGAAACAATACATAAGATCAACAAAACCAAGAGCTGGTTCTTTGAAAGGATAAAAAAGATAAATGAACCTCTACCCAGCCTAACCAAGAAACAAAGAGAGAGGACTCGAATAAACAAAATCAGAAATGAAAGAGGTGAAATAACAACAGACCCCGCTGAAATATAAAGGATTATTACAAAATACTACGAACAACTCTATTCCAACAAACTGAACAACCTGGAGAAAATGGACATATTCCTAGAGAAATATAACCTTCCAAAACTCAATCAGGAAGAATCTATAAATCTCAATAGAACAGTAACTTGGGAAGAAATTGAAACAGTCATCAAAAAGCTTCCAGCAAACAAAAGCCCAGGGCCAGATGGCTTCACAGGAGAGTTTTACCAAACATTCAAGGAAGAACTAAAACCTATCCTCCTCAGACTATTCCAAAAAATCCAAGAGGAAGGAACACTTCCAAATTCCTTCTATGAAGCCAGCATCACCCTAATACCAAAACCATATAAAGACAACTCAATGAAAGAGAATTACAGGCCAATATCCCATATGAACATAGATGCCAAAATCCTCAACAAAATTCTAGCAAATCGGCTCCAGTGGAGCATCACAAAGATCATACACCATGACCAAGTAGGATTTATTCCAGGAATGTAAGGATGGTACAATATCCGTAAATCAATAAACAAATTGAAAGATAAAAATCATATAGTCATATCAATTGATGCAGAAAAAGCATTTGATAAAATCCAACACCCTTTCCTGATAAAAACTCTCAACAAGGTGGGAGTACAAGGATCGAACCTCAACATAATAAAAGCTATGTATGATAAACCCACAGCCAACATCATACGCAATGGGCAAAAACTAAAACCATTCCCTCTAAGAACAGGAACAAGACAGGGATGCCCACTCTCGCCACTCCTGTTTGACATAGTACTGGAAGTACTAGCCATTGCAATTAGACAAGAGGAGGAAATAAAAGGCATCCAAATAGGAAAAGAAGAAGTAAAGTTATCCTTATTTGCAGATGACATTATATTGTACATAAAAAACCCAAAAGACTCCATTAAAAAACTAATTGACTTAATAAATGAATTTGGCAATGTAGCAGGATACAAAATTAATGCCAAGAAATCCATGGCTTTTCTATACACCAACAGAGAAACTGCAGAAACAGAGACTAAAAAAGCAATTCCATTTACCATCGCACCAAAAAAATTAAGATACCTAGGAATAAATTTAACTAAGGAAGTAAAGGACCTATATGCGGAAAACTACACGACACTGAAAAAAGAGATAGAGGAAGATGTAAGGAGATGGAAGAACATACCATGTTCATGGATTGGTAGGATCAACATCATCAAAATGTCCATACTTCCTAAAGCAATCTATAGGTTCAATGCACTCCCCATTAAAATACCAAAGGCATATTTCACCGATCTAGAAAGAACTCTCCAAAAGTTCATTTGGAACAATAAAAGACCCCGAATAGCCACAGCAATCCTGAGAAAGAAGAGTAAAGTAGGAGGGATTTCAATACCAGATTTCAAGCTGTATTACAAAGCCACTGTTCTCAAAACTGCCTGGTACTACCACATGAACAGACATATATAATAGATCAATGGAATAGAATTGAGAACCCAGATATCAACCCAAATCACTATGCTCAGTTAATATTTGACAAAGGAGGCACGAACATACAATGGAGTCAAAACAGTCTCTTCAATAAATGGTGTTGGGAAAATTGGACAGATACATGCAAAAGAATGAAACTGGATCACCAACTTACACCATACACAAAAATAAACTGAAAATGGATACAGGGCTTAAACATAAGACGGGAAACCATAAAAATACTAGAGGCATCCACAAGCAGCAAAATCTCAGACATATGCCAAAAGAACTTCTTCACTGATACTTCCCCGAGGGCAATGGAAGCTAAAGAGAAAATAAACAAATGGGACTACATCAAAATAAAAAGCTTTTTTTACAGCAAAGGAAACCATCAACAATACAACAAGAAAGCCCTCTGTATGGGAGAACATATTTGCAAATGATATCACTGATAAAGGTTTAATTTCCAACATCTACAGACAGCTTATACAACTTAATAAGAGGAAGATAAATGACCCAATTAAAAAATGGGCAATGGATCTAAATAGAATCTTCTCAAAAGAAGACAGAAGGAAGGCCAAGAGGCACATGAAAACATGCTCAAAGTCACTAATTATCCGAGAAATGTAAATCAAAACAACAATGCGGTATCATCTCACACCTGTCAGAATGGACAACATCAACAAATCAACAAACGACAAGTGTTGGTGAGGTTGCGGAGAAAAAGGAACCCTTGTGCACTGCTGGTGGGAATGTAGACTGATGCAACTACTGTGGAGAACAGTATGGAGCTTCCTCAAAAAACTGAAAATGGAACTCCCATTTGACCCAGTAATCCCACTCCTAGGAATATATCCCAAGAAGCTAGAAACATCAATCAGAAAGGATATATGCACCCCTATGTTCATAGCAGCACAATTTGCAATAGCTAGGATTTGGAAACAGCCTAGGTGCCCATCAGCAGATGATTGGATCCAAAAACTATGGTACATTTACACAATGGAATATTATGCTGCCATAAAAAAGAAAAAAAATCTCATCGTTTGCAGCAACCTGGATGGAATTGGAGAACATCATGCTGAGTGAAACAAGCCAGTCAATGAAAGAGAGACACCACATGACCTCACTTATATATGGATGATAAAGAACATTATAAACTGAAGAACCAAAAGATAGATATAGAGACAGTAAAGCAACAAGCAGACTGTCAAATTACAGCAGGGAGGTTAAGAGATCAACCGAAGGACTTGTATACATGCATATAAGTACAACTAATGGACACAAAACTTTGGAAAGGGAGGGTATGTACGGGAGGGGGGGGGCATTGGTATATGTACAAAAATAATAATTTAATAAGTTTACTAGAGACCCGGTGCACAGATTCATTCACAGGTGGGATCCTTTGACCTGGCCTGCACCCTCTCACAATCAGGGACTCCTCAGGGGATGTTGGAGAGCCAGTTTTGGCCCAATCCCTGCAGGCAAGGCCAAGGGACCCCACCAGTGCACGGCCTCTAGTAAGCATATAAGATCTTTGGTTAATCTCTTCCCGCCTTCCTTCCCCACCACCCCCGACTCCCCTTCCCCCTGAGATTCATCAGTCTGTTCCATGTTTCCATGCCTGTTCCTTGAGTGTTAGCCTTTTGGTGGTCAGTGCACATCATAGCAACTGGTTGAATCGTTGCTTAGGCTTTTATATATTACAGATAGGTTGCCTTGTAGCAATTACTACCCACCTCAGTACATTTTTAAGATAATAATTTATAAGCACTTCTTTTTAAAAAAAATTATTGACATCAGAAAGGGAGAGATGGAAATATCAATGATAAGAATAATTGATCAGCTGCCTCCTGCATGCCCTCTACTGGAGATAGAGCCTGCAACCCAGGCATGTGCCCTTGACTGGAATTGAACCCAGGACCTGTCTGTCTGAAGGCCAATGTTCTATCCACTGAGCCTAACCAGCTAGGGCTATAAGCACTTCTTTAAAGTGAGAAAAATGTTAAGCTTTCTCAGTATAGGGTGCTGAAGGGATGCTGCCAGAGGAAGAAGCTTTGCAATTTCTGGTATAGATGGGGTAGGGTTGGCCTTGTGGGTGGGTGTGAAGACTCTGAAGAAGGCCCTGAACATGATCCTTCTGCAACTGCAAAGCTTGGACCTCATGATAACCTGTGTGCTATCCTTTCCACAGGGAAACAAAAGCCTGCCACACCTCTGCCCTAGCAAGGTCCACTCTTACTGCAGCCCATGTTACTGATGGCTCCTCACCTGCTCTCCACCCAGCATTGCAGAGAGCTGCCTATTGTCTGTTCAGGAACTATAAACTAGCTTGGGTCTGGCCAAACCAGGGAACTTCTCTTCTGTCTGGTGGCTGAATCATACCTTCTTCAGTGATGTCTGAACCCCTTCCAAGGTTTTCCTTCCTTGGGTGCTCTAACTCAGCCCCAGGGCACCATGGAGAGTTTCCTTATATATTTAAGGTACTCCTCTAGTGTAAATACTATTTTTTAACCTTTTCCTGTGTAACCTATTGTATGAAAGCTACCTCTTGATTGGACCCAAACTTCCACAGCATATATTCATGTAGAATAGATTACAAACTCCATAAAGGCTGGTGTTGCTTAGTACACTCTCTCCTGTGCAATGCACCAGACCTTCAGGGAGCATTCCATAATTATTTCTGATGCACAAATGACAAAATTGGCTTCATGTAGGCTGGATCCATGGGAACTTGTAGCTCATGACTGGGTAGACACACCTGAGAGAAATTACTTACTATGTGGATAGACTCCCCAATAACAATACCAGCATTTTGAATAACTCATATGCTTTCAGATTTGGAAGATACTATTACAGATCTACCAGTCAATCTTCTACCCCTCTTTTTCTTCTACCCTACTATGGAGCTTGAAAATGTAAGAATTCTTTTTCAAACTCTTATTCAGTTAAAAGACAGCCATATTCATTCATTCATCCATTTATTAATTCACTGAATATATATCAAAAAGCCTACCATATGCCAGGTAGCTTTTATAGGTACGTAGGGTACTTCATTAAATTCCATGCCTTCATGGTACATACATTTATAAGGGAGAAAAAGAATAAACAATAAACTTAAAAAACTAGTTGGGTCCAACAAAATATGAAAGGAAGTCTGTTTAGCATTTAAATTCCACAATAAAGGGCTATTTATATTACAAACTTTTATTAATATCTATAACCATTTATTAACCTAAGAGAAGTCCATGGGATGTTAATGGAAATATGGTCCCTTGTTCTGGAGAAGACACTATCCATTGAAAAATAAGATGATATAAGATAAAAGCAACAATGCCTGATATATTCATTTACCTTAGTTCTTTTAAAAAAAAATATTTTTCATTGATTTCAGATAGGAAGGGTGAGGTAGAGAGAGATCGAAACACCAATGATGAGAGAGAACCATTGATTGGCTGCCTCCTGTACACCCTCCACTGGGGATCAAGCCACAATCCAAGCATGTGCCTTTGACAGAAATTGAACCTGGGACACTTCAGTCTGCAGTCTGACACTCTATCCACTGAGCCAATTCAGCCAGGGCTGCCTTAGTTCTTTTATTTTAGTTAGGGAAATAAAAATGTATATTTTTGCTCCATCTTTACCTTGAGATAGAATGAAATAAAAAGTTTATGATAAAGAAAAGTTGGGTGGAAAACAATGGATATCTTTACACAGGAAACAGGAGACACAGATTTGAGTCTCAACTCTATAGCTTTCTGCCTTCTTAGCTCTGGGAAATTTACATTTATAAAACTTAAATCTAAATTCCACCTATTCCTAAGTAAGTCTCAGGAAACAGCTGGCAAAAAAGACACTTCTGAGCTTTTACTTTCCATTTTTTCTCGACCCCTACTTTTATTAATACTTTATGTTTTTTGAGTCATTTCAGAATTACAGCAAAATTGAGGGGAAGATAGAGATTCCCTATACACTTCCCATCACTACACATACACATACGTAACCTACTTCATTATCAACATCCTTCATCAACGAGGTAATCTTTGTTAAAACTGATGAACCTAAATTGACACATCATTATCATCCAAAGTCCATAGTTTATATTACAGTCAACTTTTGGTTTTATGCGTTTTGTGGGTTTATAAAAATGAATAATAAATGACAGGTATTCATCATTACAATATCAGACAGAGTAATTTGCAATCCTAAAAATCCCATGTACTTAACTCTCATCATCTTTCTTCCTCCCCTGCACCCCTACAACCATTTATATCTTTGCTGTTTCCATAATTTTGCTTTTTAAGAATGTCATATAGTTGAAATCATACAGTAAGTAGCCTTTTTAGATATACTTCTTCCACCTAGCAATATGCATTTAAGTTTCCTCCATTTTTCATGGCTTGGTAGCTCATTTCTTATTCCATTATCTGGATGTATCACAGATTATTTAGCCATTCACCTACTAAAGGCCATTTTAGTTACGTTCCAATTTGGGCAGTTATGAATAAAGCTGTTATAACACTCATATGCAAGTTTTTGTGTGGACATGCTTTCAACTGCTTTGGGCAAATACCAAGGAACATGATTACTCGTTCATAGGATAAGAGTTTTGTAAGAAACCACCAAACTCTCTTCCAAAGTAGCTGTACCATTTTGCATTTCTACTAGCAACAAATGAAAATTCCTATTGTTCCACATTCCTGCCAGGATTTGGTGTTGTTAGTGCTCTGGATTTTGGTCATTTTAATAGGTGTGTGGTAGTATCTGGTTTTAATTTGAATTTGCCTTTATAGTAAGTAGTGAAGTTAGGTGCATTGGCCCTTCAATATTGTTCTTATCCTATGTAGGTCTTGGGCTTATCCATCTTTGTACTTTTCTAATGACCTGGATAGTGCTATGCACAATGTAGGCATATAATTGCTTGTTATCATGAGGCATGGTTTATATAACACCCACAAATATATGCAATACATTTAAGTTTGCTTAGTGGGAGATTATAAATGTATATTTTATATATATATATATATATATATATATATATATATATATATATATATATATATATATACATACATATATATACTGTAGCTATGACAGATTAGATATCCATACATATATGTGCATATATACATACTAGAGGTCCGATGTATGAAATTTGTGCAAGGAGCTCAGCTCTCACAACCCAGGCTTCATCCAGGAGGTCATCTAGAAGGATATCCAGAAGGACGTCCAGAAGGTTGTTCAGCTGTCTGGTCTAATTAGCACATTATGCTTTAATTATTATAGATAGGCATTCATAGGAGTACATGAATATACAACGTGCTAATAGTTCTTCATTTGTAAATTCAAAATTATGTTAATGGAATGTATGGAGCTTGAAAATATAAGATACTCTACTCCTAGCACTTATTCAGCTAATGGATGATCATATTCACTCATTCGTCCGTTTGTTAAATCATCAAATAAACATCACAGGGCCTAATGTGGCATGCAGTCGATCTAGGTAACGATCAACATGCCCAACTTCAATACTTACTATAAAGGTAAATTCAAATTAAAACAAGATGCCACTACACACCTATTAAAATTACCAAAATCCAGACCGCTGACAACACCAGACGTGACAAGGGTGTGGAACAATAGGAGCTCTCATTTATTGCTAGTGGAGATACAAAATGTTACAGCAACTTTGGAAGACAGTTTGGTGGCTTCTTACAAAACTAAAATGAGGAGTGAACTTCAATGGTCATCTTTGAAATCTACTTTTGCTTTAGTTACCACCTTTGGTCTCTACATTTGCATAAATTATTCAGTATTGACATCTATTAAACTGTATCATTTTGTACTTCTGATCATCTTTTTTGATAATATCTACAAAAGTACTTTGTAAATATATTGGAAACATTGCATAATGTTAGGATTGACTCGAAATACCTGTCTTTAACTGATCTTAAGCTTTCTAAAGCATGAAAGTATTTTCAGAAATCTTTGTTAGCTATGCATTATCAGCAATAAAGCCAGTTTCTTCAGTCCTGGCCAGGTGGCTCAGTTACTTGAAGCACTGTCCTATACACCAAACAGTTTTGGGTTCTATTCCCTGTCAGGACACATTCCTAGGTTGTGGCTTCAGTCCCTGGAGGAGACATGCACAGGAGGCAACAGATCTATGTTTCTCTCTCACGTTGATATTTCCGAGTCTCCCTTCCCCTCTCTCTAAAAGTCAATGACAAAATATCCTTGGATGAGGACTTTTTTAAAAGTCTAATTTCTCCACATTACTTTCAAACTTACCTAAAACTAGGCTTTATTTTTAACCCAACCTTATTTTGTATTACTTCAGTATGTGGAACCCCTGGTCCAGGCAGACAGACTCTTCAATGTTCGACAAATATATACAGGGTGAAGCAAAAGTAGGTTTACAGTTACTCATATGGAAAATAATAAATAATAAATAAATAATAATACAAGAATGACTTCTGTGTTTCATGTACTTACAATTGTAAACTTCCTTTTGCCCAACTCTTTATTCACAGTTTATCCCTTTGTTTAGATGGCTTTCTTTTACTTCTTTCCTTACTTAAGTCCCAAATCTCATTGTAGGTACAAAAAAGAAATCCCTCACCCATTTCAGCTATGTTTGTCATTTCACTTCTTTAATATATATTATTCTATGCTCAGAAAAATTATTGCCACGTTAAATTTAGACACGCTCTAAGAAGATAATTTAAACACACTCAAAGAAGAAGTTGACTTTGAGATGATTCTACACTATTATAGAGAAACTGTGGATTCTCAATCCTGGTCACTTTGAAAATGGAACATGTTCTGGAACATGGAGAGATAATTAGGAGGCAACTGGAAGCCTAAACTAGATATACAGTGATCATGGTTATTCAATAAATTGCTCATGAGTGAATGAATAATAATTACATTAATTATATTATACTCTTACTAACTAAGCCATATATTTTATTCCATAGAGAAATAAAAGGCAATTAAGACTGGTTTTGGAATACGAAAAGACAGGTTCAAGTCGCTACTATACCTTGCTAAGTTTTTTTGTGCCAAAAGCAAATTAAATAAACTCTCTGAGTCTAATTTATATTAGTGGTCAAAGAAAAATAATTATTCTAAATAAGAACGATAATTTAAATAAATGTGTACAGCTATAAATTGCTATAGTAATAAAATTATTATTATTGTAATCTATCATTTATTTTAAGTATTAAATGAGAAAATTAATTGAGAAAACCAAAACCATTTGAGGAAATCAAATATTTTTTTCTAAATAGTGTCTAAGTGAGGAAATCTCTTGGCATATGCATTTTATAAATGGCATTTAAAAAATAATAATCTAACCTCTTTCATCTCTATTTAAACCATAAGGTAGATTAGAAAAGCTAGGTAGCAGGAGACTGCCTTGCTCTCTCATAGGAGAGCAGTGAGACCTAAAAGGGAAAGGACAGAAAACGGGAAATTCACAAAGAAAAGAAACGTATTATTTGAGATGGCTGGCATGCTGAAAGTTTGCTGATTCTGTTGTTACTTGATACACAGAAAAGGAGGACAATTTTACCTGTGAGGTATTAAAAATTAAGCAACAGTGAAATAAAACATTCAACAATAACAAACAAGATAACACCACATACTATTATTTAAGTCCTTACTATAAGTTAAGCCATATATCACATGCTTTACATATACTTTTACAAATTTCTTCTTCAGTAAAATTTGTGAAATAGACATTATCATTTATAATTTTCAGACAAACTCATTTTTAGAGGTTAAATCATTTACTCACAGTTACACAACTTCATGTAATTGTAGTATTGGTATTTTAAATATGAGTTTATCTGATTTTTAAAGAATATATGTCACAAATATTATAGCAACATTAAAAGAGAAATATCTAGTAAAGTTCAAAGGCCTATAGAGTTTTATAGCTGCAGCCCATAAACTATTCTCTTGCAAAGCTAAAAGAAATCCTTTAGCTTTAATAAGGTGACAAGTGTTTGAGAGAGAAACAGGGAAGTCTGGAGGTAAAAGAGCTGTCAAAGTACCAAAGCTGTACGTGCTTGGCCCAGAGCCCTGGCGGCCTAGGACCCAAGGACTTTGGAGGTTAAAAGATTTCTATAAAAAACAGGCTATGCCAAGTTTTTAATCAAGTGACTATTAAGAGTAGGTTTCTTATAAGCTTATCCCATGTGTCTATATACTTCAATATCTTATCTCAATTGTTTCTTCTTTTACAGCTATGTGTAAGTGAAATTTTGAAGAACATTTTTTATTAAGGAGTTTTATGTGCCAGGTATTGTTCTAAACGCTCTACACTTGATCTTGAAGACAATTTCACAAGGTTAAGTACTACCATTATCATTTCCATTTTAAGTATGAGAAAATAAGTCATGATTCAAATCCAGGCAAATTAATGTCAGAGCCTTTATTATTATTATACTGATGTTATAATCTATACTAATAAAAGGGTAATATGCTAATTAGGGTGGCATCCATCTGGATGTCCATCTGGACAAAACCACAGCAGCTGCAAGGACCAGGGCTCAGACCTCACAGTCACTACAGCTGGCAATGGCAGCGGCAGTGAGGTGATGGGGGTGGTGCCTTCCCCTGATCAGTCCGGTCGCCTCCTACAGAGGGGAGGCCAGACTGTGGCTTAGGAGACAGCCTAACCATCAGTAGGACATCCCCTGAGGGCTCCTGGACTGTGACAGGGGGCAGGGCAGGCTGAAGGTCTTCCCCAACCCCAGTGTACAAATTTCTGTGCACCGGACATCTAGTAAACTAATAACTACAATAATTAAGGAAGTAGTGTTCTATTATCTAATAAAATCTTTTATTTCCCCCCAAAGGGGCATCTTTAAATTGTAACTTAGTAAGTAGATTTAGAAATAAGTAGTGTTTTTAATAATGCTACTTATTGACAACTCATTAGAATTACAGTGAGAATAGCCTTATTACAACTTATTAGGAAATGTATTAAGAAATGTACTCTAACATATATGTTTCTCTCTACCTTTCCCTCTCTTTTACACTCTCCCTAAAAATTATTGGAAAAATGACTGGAAGGAAGATGGCTGCCGAGGGGAAGGCAGATTGCAAGATAGTGTGTGAGTGGAAAAACAAAGGGAGAGTGTGTGGTCACACAGGGAATGTTTGTTTGTGAATTGAAGGATAGCTATACTCCAGGAGACTGTGGGGAACTGCCAGATGGATCTTCCCTGAACAGGCAGCCCCCATTGCTGCTGGGTTTCCTCTCTGTATGACAGGCTCAGCCACAGAAACTGCGCCATCTTGAAAGAGAAAGTGGATGTTATCGGGAGCCTGAAAATCCTGGGGGAATCTACTACTACGGCACCCACCAAACAGTTGCAAACCCGAGAACACCAGTTTCCAAGTGGTGCAACCACGTGGATTCAGAGGAGCTCTACACTCCACCACAGAAAGGTCAGATTTTGCCTGGGAGAAGGAGAGACAGAACTACATAACCAGTCTTGTGAAGAAGAGAGTACATGGGGAGACAAAGAAACAGCCCACATATAAAAGAAAAGCAGGCATCACCAGAAAAAGAAGTAAACAAAATAGTGGCAAGCAACTTGTCAGAGAAAGAATTTGCAGAAATAATCATAAAGTGGCTGAAAAGAATGGAAGACAAATATGACAATATGTCTAAGAACCAAGAGGAAAAGACGAAGAATAAAAAAGAAATTAAAAAATGACATCACTGCTGTAAAGAACTCAATAGAAAGAATTAAGACTAGACTAGAGAAATCAGAGGACCATATCAGTGAACTAGAAGACAAAGTAGAAAAAAAAATACCCAAGCAAAGCAGCTTCTAGAAAAAACATATTGAAAAGCAGGAGGAGAGCTTAAGGGAGCTTTGGGACAAGATAAAACAAAACAACATCTGCGTAATAGGGTTGCCAAAAGGAGAGGAAACTGAGCAGAGAATAGAAAACATGTTTAAAGAAATAATGACAAAACTTCCCTGATATAGGAAAGAAAAACCCAAACAAATCCAAGAAGCTCACGGAGTCCCAAGCAAAATGAACACCCAAAAGACTGATGCCAAGGCACATTATAATTCAATTGGCAAACACCAACGACAAAGTAAGAATCTTAAAAGCAGCCAGAAAGAGACAGAAAGTTACCTACAAAGAATCCTCCATCAGACCAGCAACTGATTTCTCAACAGAAATACATCAGTCAGGCCAGAAAGGAATGGAATGAAATATACAAAGTCATGCAAAGGAAGGGTCTGAATCAAAGAATACTGTACCCAGCAAGGCTATCAATCAAAACTGAAGGTGAAATCAGGAGCTTCACAGACAAAAAAAGACTAAGGGAGTTTATCACCACCAAACCAGCAATGCAAGAAATACTAAAGGGTCTGTTGTAAAATAAAGAAATAGGAAGCGAAGAAGGAACACAGGGGTAAAGAATAAAAATGGCAACAAACAAGTACATATCAATAATAACTTTAAATTTAAATTGATTAAATGCCCCAATCAAAAGACACAGGGTAACGGATAGAATTAGAAAGCATGACCCATATATTTGCCATCTATAAGAAATCCACCTCAGAAAAAAAAGATGCACACAGACTGAGGGTGAAGGGATGGAAAAAGGTTTTTTAGGTGAATGAAAATGAAAAAAGGCAGGGGTTACAATACTTATATCTGACAAATTACATCTCAAAGTGAAGGACATAAAAAAAAATAAGGAAGGTCATTTCATAAGGCTAAAGGGAACAACCCAACAAGAAGAAATAACCCT
This sequence comes from Pipistrellus hanaki, assembly GCF_964339955.1. Lineage (NCBI taxonomy): Eukaryota > Metazoa > Chordata > Mammalia > Chiroptera > Vespertilionidae > Pipistrellus > Pipistrellus hanaki. The sequence goes on from NC_140505.1 coordinate 117,125,511, forward strand.
GGTAAACATTTAGGCACCCAATACAGGAGCACACAAATAAAATACATTTTTAAAAAAAGTCATGGAAGATATCAAGGGGGAGACTGACAGCATACAATCATAGTAGGAGACTTTAATACCCCACTATCACCATTGGATAAATCCTCTAAACAAAAAATCAGCAAAGATGCCGAAACCAGTTTAGCTCAGTGGATAGAGCATCTGCCTGTGGACTCAAGGGTCCCGGGTTCGATTCTGGTCAAGGGCATGTATCTTGGTTGAGGGCATATCCCCAGTAGAGGGGATGCAAGAGGCAGCTGATCAATGACTCTCTCTCATCGATGTTTCTAACTCTCTATCTCTCTCCCTTTCTCTTTGTAAAAAAATCAATAAAATATATTTTTTTAAAAATCAGCAAAGAAACATTAATCCCAAATGACTCACTAGGCCAGATGGAATTAATTGACATCTTCAGAACATTTCACTCCAAAGCCATAGAATATACATTCTTCTCAAGTGCACATGGTCATTTTCAAAATAGATTACATACTGGGTCCCAGGAGTCTCTTAAAATTTAAGAAGATAGAAATCATATCAAGCATCTTCTTAAATCACAGTGGCATAAAACTGGAAATCAGCTACAATGAAAACAATAAAAAAAATCAAACACATGGAGGCTAAATAGCATGCTATTAAACAATTCCTGGGTTACCAGAGAGATCAAAGAAGAAATAAAAAGCATCAAAGCATTGTGGAAACAAACAACAATGAAAACACAACAATCCAAAATCAATGGTACACAGCAAAAGCAGTATAGTATTGAGAGGGAAGTTCATAGCTCTATTACTTAACCCTACAACTCAAAGAGTTAGAAAGAGAGCAACAAAAAAAGCCCAATGTAAGCAGAAGGAAGGAAATAATGAAGATCAGAGTGAAGATAAACAACATAGAGACCAAAGAAACAATACAAAAGATCAACAAAACCAAGAGCTTGTTCTTTTAAAGGATAAACAAGATTGATGAACCTCTAGCTAGGTTCACCAAAAATCAAAGAGAGAGAACCCAAATAAACAAAAACAAATGAAAGAGGAGAAATAACAACAGACTCCACAGAAACAATATAAAGTATTGTTAAAAAACAAAAAACAAACAAACAAACAAAAAACTATGAATAATTCTATTCCAACAAACTGGACAACCTGGAGGAAATGAACATATTCCTAGAGAAATACAACCTTCCAAAACTCAATCAGGAAGAATTCAAACAGTTCAACAGGCCAATAACTATGGAAAAAAATTGAAGCAGTCATCAAAAAGCTTCCAGCAAACAAAAGCTCAGGGCCAGATGGCTTCATAGGGGAATTTTATGAAACATTCAAAGAAGAACTAAAACCTATCCTCCGCAGACTATTCCAATAAATTCAAGAGGAAGGAACACTTCCAAGCTCCTTCTATGAAGCCAGCATCACTCTAATACCAAAACCAGATAAAGACAACACAATAAAAGAGAATTACAGGCCAATATCCCTCATGAACATAGATGCCAAAATCCTCAACAAAATTCTAGTAAATCTAATCCAGAAGTACATCAGAAAGATCATACACCATGACCAAGTAGGATTTATCCCAGAGATGCAAGGATGGTACAATATCCACAAATCAATAAATATGATACATCACATAAACAAATTGAGAGATAAAAATCACATAGTCATATCAATCGATGCAGAAAAAGCATTTGACAAAATTCATCACCCTTTCTTGATAAAAACTCTCAGCAAGGTGGGAATAGAAGAATCATACCTCAACATAATAATAGCTACATGTTGGCTGTGGTATCATATGTATTTATGATAAACCCACAGCCAACATCACACTCAATGCGCAAAAAACTAAAACCATTTCCTCTAAGAACATGAACAAAACAGGGAGGCCCACTCTCACCACTACTGTTCAACAAAGTACTGGAAGTATTAGCCATTGCAATTAGACAAGAAGAAGAAATAAAAGGCATCCAAATTGGGAAAAAAGAAGCAAAACTTATATTTGCAGACGGTATAATATTTACATAAAACACCCGAAAGACTCCATCAAAAAACTGTTAGACTTAATAAATGAATTCGGCAATGTAGCAGGATACAAAATTAATGTCAAGAAATCTATGGCATTTACACACACCAATAGTGAACTTACAGAAAAAGAGACTAAAAAAGCAGTCCCATTTACCATAGCACCAAAAAAATTAAGATACCTAGGAATAAACTTAACTAAGGAGATAAAAGACCTATACATGGAAAACTACATGACACTGAAAATAGAGCTAGAAGAAGAGGTAAACAGATGGAAGAACATACCATATTCATGGATTGTTAGAATCAACATCATTAAAATGTCCATATTACCTAAAGCAATCTATAGATTCAATGCACTCCCCATTAAGTACCAAAGGCATATTTCACAGACCTAGAAAGAACTCTCCAAAACTTCATCTGGGAATAAAAAAGACCCCGAATAGCCACAGCAATCCTGAGAAAGAAGAACAAAGTAGGTGAGATCTCAATACCAGATTTCAAGCTATACTAAAATGTCACTGTTCTCAAAACAGCTTGGTATTGGCACAAGACATATAGACCAATGGAATAGAATAGGGAACCCAGATATGGACCCAAACCAATATGCTCAATTAATATTTGACAAAGGAGGCATGAACATACAAGGAATCAAGACAGTCCCTTCAATAAATGGTGTTGGGAAAATTGGACAGATATGTGCAAAAAAAGGAAACTATACCACCAACTTACACCATATACAAAAATAAACTCAAAATGGATACAGGACTTAAACATAAGACAGGAAACCATAAAAATACTAGAGGAATTCACAGGCAGGAAAATCTCAGACATATGCCACAAGAACTTCAATGATATTTCCCCTAGGGCAATAGAAGCTAAAGAGAAAATAAACAAATGGGACTACATAAAAATAAAAAGCTTTTTCACAGCAAAAGAAACCATCAATAAAACAACAAGAAAGCCCATTGTATGGGAGAACATATTTGCAAATGTTATCACTAATAAAGTTTTAATCTCCAACATCTACAAGAAACTTACACAACTTAATAAAAGAAAGATAAGTGATTCAATAAAAAATAATGGGCAACAGACCTAAATAGAATCTTTTCTAAGGAAGACCAAGAGACATATGAAATAAATCATGCTCAAAGTCACTAATTATCTGAGAGATGCAAATCAAAACGACAATGCAGTACTATCTCACACCTATCAACAAACCACAAGTGCTGGCGAGGATGCGGAGAAAAGGGAACCCTTGTGTACTGCTGGTGGGAATGCAGACTGGTGCAGCCACTATAAAGTATGGAGTTTCCTCAAAAAATTAAAAATGAAACTCCCATTTGACCCAGTAATTCTACTTCTAGGAATATATCCCAAGAAACTAGACACACCAATCAGAAAGGATATATGAACCCCTATGTTCATAGCACTACAATTCACCATAGCTAAGATTTGGAAATAGCCTAAGTGGCCATCAGCAGATGAGTGGATTAGAAAACTATAGTACAGCCGGGACCGGTTTGGCTCAATGGATAGAGCGTCGTCTTGGGGACTGAAGGGCCCCGGGTTCGATTCCAGTCCAGGGCATTTAGCTTGGTTGTGGGCATATCCCCAGTAGGCAGCTGATCGATGACTCTCTCTCATTGATGTTTCTAACTCTCTATCTCTCTCCATTCCTCTCTGTACAAAAATCAATAAAATATATTAAAAAAAAAAAAAAAAGAAAACTATAGGACATCTACACAATAGAATACTATACTGCTATAAAAAAGAAGGAACTATTATCATTTGCAGCAGCATGGATGAACCTGGAGAGCATTATGTTAAGTGAAATAAGCCAGTTAGTGAAAGAAAAATACCGCATCATCTCACTCATTTATAGAAAATAAACAACATTATAACTTGAACAAAAAGATAGATACAAAGAAAGTAAAGCACCAAACAGACTGTCATATTATAGTGGGAAGGCTGGGGAGTGTTGGGGAGGAGGAGAAAGAGATCAACCAAAGGAATTGTGTGCATGCATATAAGCAAAACCAACTGATCTCTCCTGAGGGCTTCTCCATTGCCCCTGCTCCTGAGGGGTGATTGGGGCAGCAGCCACTCACGCCCACTGACAGTGGCAGCCCTGCTTGAACCTGCTACTGGTGCAGGCCCCAGTCACTGTGTGCTGTCAGTGCATGGAAGCGGTGGCAGGAGCAGGGCTGCCAGAAGACAGGAGGCTGAGACCCCAGTGATAAGGGCAAGATGGGGGTGCGGACAATGGGCCAGGACCCACCCCTGTGTCTATAGAAACCTTGTGGCCCACAGTTCCTTTCAAGGTGCATGAATTTGTGCACTGGGCCCCTAGTATGATATAAAAGAACATCTTTTATACAATAATATTTTAAAATGCATTTCAAAATTCTTAGGGTTTATACCTTAAGTAAAGAGTTTGAAAAAATTAGACTCTATTAGCCCCAAATACTACAAGATATAGATATTTATTTATTTGTTTTTAAATATGTTTTTATTGATTTTTAGAGAGAGGAGAATGAAAAGGTATTAGAGAAAGTGAGATAGAAACATTGATGAGAGATAAAACATTGATTGGCTGCCTCCTGCACACCCCATAATGGGGATCAACCCAAACATCTGCCTGCACTGGAAATGAACCAGTAACCTCTTGGTGCATGGGATGATACTCAACCACTGAGCCACATAGGCCTGGCAAGATATAGATAATTTTAAAGTGTTGATATTTTTTCAGAGTTAACCACAGTGCAATTCTTATTGAAACCATGACAAAAGGGAATAGATGTGTGACAGATTTACAAATGCAAAAAGCCATCATTAATAAATATAAACTGTCATCTGTTCAATGAAAATAGTTTTTTAAATCATATTTTTGACAGTATAATATTATCTAAATTCTGCTATATTTTAAAATTCCTTTAAAAATTAACTCTACCTACAACATCTATTAAATCAATGGCAAAAGTCCAAGTTACACTACTTTGATATATAAATCCAACTTTTTACAATTAGCCTAAAATAATTCCTTTTAGAACTACATGATCAAAGAAGTCCATATGATCCATCAGGGACTGGAAGAGTAGATCATTGAGTAACAGAATATAATTAAAATAGCTGTGGTGTTAATTTTAGAAATAATTTAATTTTGTTTATATCAAAAGAAGACATTTAAGGAAAGAAAAAAAAATTCAAATACACATTTTTGGGCAGTTCTGGTTGCTGGCATTCTACCCCCTATATGTAAAAGAATGCTTGTTGGCATTAGGTTCCATCAATTCATTTGTGATTTCTAAATTAATTCTGAAGGAAACCACAACTTACTTGAAGATCCCTCTGACTGTCTGTGTGCCTGCTTTTTTCTTTCTTTCTTCACAGACAAAGCACTTCCACTGGTCATGGAAACAAGCTCTAAATCCGTGTCTTCTCTGCTTACAAGTCTTGCCTGGGAGCAATGGGAGAGAATGTATACAATCATGAAACAAAATATGGCATTTTCTGAATGCAGCTCACATTACCCCAAATAAACAAACAGGCTCTGTCAAACAACCTTCTTCAAAATGATACCGCAATCCTTTATTGCAGCGCAGGCAGAACAAATGCACTATGTCAAAGCATTTTTCGCAAATAAGAGTCGATTTTAAAATTGAGGTTTGCTATTTGCGTCTGTACAACAAAAGAAAACATTTTAGTATAGTAATTTTGATGAAAATCAATCTTAAAAGCAAATGATGAAACTTTACACAGTTTAACATTATTTATTTACCAAGAATATTACTTAGTTCTTAAGTGAATGCTGGAAATATCATATTGGGTTATGTTCTGCAATATTTGTATTTAACACTTTTACGTATTAGTAAAATTCCCTGAAATGTCTTTCATCCCACATTTGTATACTACAAAGTCACAAAAGATATTTACTTCTCATTACAACTATTATTAATATAAAAATACTATACATTAAGTCTAATTTGGGGATAATGATAAATATATAAAATATTCAAAATATACTAGGACATAAGAACTAGATAATTTATTGTATCTAAAATTACTATCTGAACTTTTATTACTATTTTGGACTGAACCTAAGGGTTGAAAAACTTGCTTTTTGCCTATAAAATATTGTTTTACAGAATGTCTAATATCATTAAGTAAAGATTTATCAGGATTCAGGCATGAAGTGGGGGAAAATGAAGTGATGGAAAGCAAACCAGCTTCAAAGTAGCTGGAATTTAACCCAAACCACAGGATATTTTGAAATCCTCTGAGTAAGCATTTGTCTTTAATGTTTGATGTGAGAAAAATTTAAATAAAGCCATAAAATCATCACTGTGGTTAAAAAGCTGTCCCTATATGATGAGCTAGAAAAACTCATGAAACCAGCATCTAATGATGATCATCCTCTTTCAAATTCAGATGTTTGTCTTTTCGCCTTTCCAGTCCCCTTTTTGCCTCTTTCCCATCCTTACATGCATGAGCTTCTCATTGTTAAGTAAGCCAGTTTACTATTGCCAAACTAAGAATAGAAACCATTCTATAATGTCAGGCAGGAATACAATTGTATTGTCAACAAACCTCAGCAGAAAACTGTTTAAAATGAAATAAGGAACACTTGGCTTCCAATATATACTTGTTATTACTAAGAAGAGTGTTACAAATTATTTATTTCAATAACTACACAAAAGTGTGTGTCTAACGTTCTCATGGGAATAGCTTCACCAACACTAAGACTTCAAAACAAAATAAAACAAAAAACAGTCCAAGAATGAGAATAAAATACCAAAGCAATACCACAGTTTCTGTGAAACATTACAAAGGGAAAAAATGTTAACTACAAAGGTGATCTGCCTGCTGGCTAACGAGGTGTTGACTATAAGCCTCAATATTTTAAGATTAGGATTTATTCACTTCAATTTGATAATGTAAATTTACTATGCCTAAATAGAAAGTAGAAATCCACCCTCCCCAAATAAGACAATATATACATGTCAAGAAAATATTTGTGAATACATGCCTTCCAAAAATCTCATTGTCATCTAAGCCATTTGCATCCAAAAAGTGCTTCTGAGATAGAAAACAATTAATGTCAGTTACTAATTCAGTCATATTATATATAACAGCAATTCAAATTTAGAAGAGATATTTAACAGGAATACATGACTTCACAATGGTGTCACCTGGCAGCTTAAATGCAAACCTAGAAATTTTGTCAAGAGTGCATTAGTGCATCTGACACAGCCACACATACATGAATGTTCAGATTCTATTTTTGAAAATACTGGTTTTTAAACTGAGCATCATTATTTCAATTACTGTTAACAAATAGAAAAATCATAAATATAATACATCTTTTGCTCTATATTATGCAAAATGAGCGTACTAAAAACTAATTGTGACTGATGATGCTATGAACACTTCTATAAAATACATATTTAATTTTAAAGCACTGTAATATTAAAGTTCGTATGGTTATAACACAGTTTTAAGTTAATGTCAGATAAGAATTCTCTATGTGCAATTCAATGGAAAATATTAAAAACTAATTTTGCAAAGTTGTTTTTGGTCTTTGTTTACTGAACAGGTCACATTTGGAGCCCCATCTACAAGGTCAGTACTACTTTTGCTCCATATTTTCACAATAAAATGAGGGATATAAATTTTAGAAGATGACTTTTAAGTATCTGGATTCTGATTCATCTCCAACTCAGGCAACTGAATTAAAAATAGACTAATTTATTAAAAAAGAACAACAACAACAACAACAAAAAAGTTTCTTCTTCAACTTTTTCACAAAATATATTTCATTAAATGTTTATTTTTTAAATTTTGCATTTTTAGAAGCTAAGACATATTAAATGCACACATTAAAATAAATACTTATTACCCAAAATCTTTTTTAAAAAGAAAAAATTTTATAAAGTTTACTTAAAGGTGTCTTGTAGTATGTCTATATATAATTATTCAAAAAATTAGAGTATTTTTAGATATGCGAATGATTTAAAACCATTTTTATTTTTGGTTGCAGAAGGCTGAGTTATGTATATCCCTCCATTCATCATTGCATAAACCCCTCTTATATAATAAGGCAGAGAGGCCTTGCTTTAAACTCTTGAGGACATGGAAGAAACTTTAAATGTTTATCCTATATAATAAAAGCCTAACATGCTAAGTGTCTGGTCATCTGGTTGGCCGTTCAACCAATCAAAGCATAACACGCTAATGATATGCTAACGTTGCTCAACTGTTCACTTTTACATGCAATTACCATCAGGGGGCAGATGCTCCAACCAGGAGGTTAGCTTGCTGCTGGGGTCCTGCAGATTGGGACTGAGCAACATGGGACAGACCAGCCCTGGAGCCTTCCCATCCCTGGTTGGCCAACCTCCCGTGTCCCTTCCCAGCCATGATCATGCACTGGTGGGGTCCCTCGGCCTGGCCTGCACCCTCTCACATTCAAGGACCCCTCGGGATGTCTGAGAGCCAATTTCAGCCTGCGGCAAAATGACCAATCACTATGGCATGCACTGACCACCAGGGCAGATGCTCAAAGCAGGAGCTGCCCCCTGGTGGTCAGTACACTGCCACAGAGAGAGTGCTGCTCAGCCAGAAGCCAGGCTCACAGCTGGCGAGTGCAGTGCAGTGGCGGTGAAAGGAGCCTCTCTCACCTCCATGGCAGCACTAAGGATATCCAACTGATGGCTTAGTTGGACATTTCCCGAGGACTCCCAGACTGCGAGAGGGCACAGGTCGGGCTGAGGGACCTACCCCACCCCCCAAGTGCATGAATTTCAGAGCTATAATTTACATGCACAAGCCTTATACATAAATTTCAATAACTTAAAAACATTTTACTTTGAAGTTAAAACTCCCATAGAAGTTATAAAAATTGGTACTGAGAATTCCCTATATACTATACACCCATCTTGCCCCAAAGAAATATAATCAAAGTATGATTATTAAAATTAAGAAATTGACATAAGTGCAATACCATTACTAAACAAAACATCTTGGTAAGACTTTTCCAATTTTCACGTGTACAATATTTTTGTTTGTTTATTCTTCTATTTTATTGCATGCAAACATTTATATAGCTACCCCACAATCAGGATACAGAACTGTTCCATCTTCTCTAAAAACTCCCCTTAGAGGCACACCCGCTCATTAATATGTTCTCCATCACTATAATTATATGTTTTGAGAATGTTATTTATGTAAATGAAATCGTACAGTATAGAAAATTTTGAGGTGTGTTTTTTTTATTGTCTAAAGTTTTACATATGTCCTTTGGTTGCTCTCTAACCACCCTTCCCCTATCATCTGTCTCTGGCTCTATTCTTGTTTATCAAATTATGTTGATCATTATATCCCACATATGAGTGAGGTAATATGATGTTTATCTTTCTCAGACTGGCTTATTTTGCATAGCATAATGCTCTTCAGTTCCATCCCTGCTGTTGCAAATGGTAAAAGTTCGTTCTTTTTTATAGTGGCATAGTATTCCATTGTGTGTACCACTGTTTTTTAATTCCCTCCTCTGCTGATGGGCACTTAGGATGTTTCCAAATCTTAGCTATGGTGAATTGTGCTGCTATGAACATAGGGGTGCATATATCCTTTCTGGTTGGTGTTTCTGGTTTCTTGAGATATATTCCTAGAAGTGGGATTACAGGGTCAGGTGGGAGTTCCATTTTTAACTTTTTGAGGAAACTCCGTAATGTTTTCCACAGTGGCTGCACCAGTCTGCATTCCCACCAGCAGTGCAGGAGGCTTCCTTTTTCTCCACATCCTAGCCAGCACTTTTTGTTTGTTGATTTGTTGATGATAGCCATTTTGACAGGTGTGAGATGGTATCTCATTTTTGGTTGATCTCTTCCCACCCACCTACTCCTACCTTCCCTCTGAAATTCCATGGTCTGTTCCATGCTTCTATGTCTCTGGATCTATTTTGTTCAACAGTTTATTTTGTTCATTAGATTCAGGTGTTATTTGTCTTTCTCTGACTATCTTATTTAGCTTAACATAGTACTATCCAGGTCCCTCTCTCTTGCCTCAAAGGCTAAGAGAGCCTTCTTTTTTACTGCTGCATAGTATTCCATTGTGTAAATGTTCCACAGCTTTTTTATTCACTCATCTACTGATGGGTACTTGGGCTAAATCCCCCCCCCCGTATATATATATATATATATACATATTTAGATAGGTAGCTAACAGATAGATTCCCTAGTTGGATGGATAGGTAGACTATAGGAGCAATGGTGTAAGTTCCATTCTGAATCTGAGAGTCTTGAAATCTCGTAGTCTAAGTCTTATTTTTTTTCAAGATTGTATTAGCTATTTTAGGTCCTATATACATATAATAATATATGTATAATAAAAGGCTAATATGCAAATTGTCCCCTTGCCTGGGAGTTTGAACAGGGGATAGGGCTGGATGGCCAACCCCCCATGGCCCCAGCCAACCACCTGTAGCCACTCCCCTGAGCCAGCACTATCCCAATCACCCAGCTAGCCCCCACCCATGCACGAATTCATGCGCCAGGCCTCTAGTATATATACTATCACACATACACACACACACACACACACACACACACACACATATGTATGTATATATATGTATGTATATATATATGTGTGTGTGTATATATGTATGTATGTATATACTGGTATACTAGTGTATTCATAATAAAGAGAGATATATGCCCAGTTGGGTTTGTTTCTCTGGTGAATCCTGACTAATATGATTATCAAATAGTTCTTTTGTGCCTCCTTCCAGTAATTCAACCTCAGAAGTGACTACTGAACTACAATTCTGATTTCTTTCACTGTTAGACAGCTTAGCTTTCTCTGATCTTGAACTTAATATAAATATAATCATACAGTATGTGCTTTCTTGAATCTGTTTCTTTTATTCAGTATATTATATTTTTTTATATTCACCCATGTTGCTATATCAGCAGTTCATTTCTTTTTATTTCTAAGTAGGTATGTTTTTCACCAGCTGTATATGTGTTTCCACATTGTTGACAGCACTTTGCATTACCCAAATTTCTATTTTTGCCATTGGTTGGATATAGTCTTATAACTTACTTTTAATTTTTAGTCTTCTGGTCATATAACTGAGCATATTTTTAAAAATATATTTTATTGATTTTTTATAGAGAGGGATAGATGATAGAGAAATATCAATTAGCTGTCTCTTGCACACTCCCTACTGGGGATGTGCCTGCAACCAATTTATCGAATCTGGGATTTTTCAGTCCACAGGCCAATGCTCTATCCACTGAGCCAAACCGGTTTTAACTGAGCATATTTTTCTATGAATTTATGCATTCAGGCATGAACTCTGTGAACTATTTATGAATATTCCTTTTTCACTGGGTTTACCTGACTTTGTATTGTTCATTAGCAGGACTTCTTTTGTATTTAGATATTAAGCTATTGTTAGTTTTTTGCGCTGAAAATAGTTTATCCTGTCTACCATCTGTTAATCTTTCTATAAAATCCTTTATAGAAAATAATATTTAACACATGAATTTTGCCATATAACTTGTTTTATTTTCAAAAAAAACCTTTCTTCATTGTTAAGTTACAAATATATTCTTTTTTATTTTATCAGTTTTATAGCTTTCTTTTCACACTTGAATCTTCAAACTTCTGAATGCCATTTAACTGTTGTAAAGTGTGTATATGCTTTACATATAGCTCATATTTTTTTCTTAATGCTAGCTTGCCAAATGCCAAAAGGAGGGAATGTGATCTTTCCCTCCTTTACTACATATTACATGAACTCACTGTTCATATCCATTGGTCTATTCACTGATGCCTGTGCCAGTACCATAAAGTTTACTTTAGTTTTGTACTAAGGATATCTTTCTATCTTGTGACATCAGTTATTCTTTTTAAGGAGTTAACCTATATAATCTTTTTTTTAAATTCATTAATACATATTTTTGAATAAAATTTTTCAAGTTTCTAAAACAACAGCTATAATTTTGTTTGGAATTGCTCTTAATTTATAGATTCACTTGGGTACAATTGACACACTTTCATATGCTAAATTGTTGTATCCCTGAATAGTAGACTTACTGAGTTGAGAACAGCCAGCAGGGTCGCCTAAGACCATCGGAAAACACAGGTATTTACATTATGATTCATTAACAGTAGCAAAATTACAGTTATGAAGTAGCAATGAAAATCATTTTATGGTTGGGGGTCACCACAACCTGAGGAACTGTGTTACAGGGTCACGGCAGTAGAAAGGTTGAGAACCATTATGATTCTCAGAACCATTATCCCCCTCAGATCAACTTTAACAAATGAATCAGATTCCTCTAGCTGCTGAAAACATTGAAGCCTGGTGTCTCTCGTCTGAATTCACCTCTAGAACTTGTCCTTTGCTGAAGAGAGCTGGCTTGCCCAGGTAACATCCTCTCCTGAGGCCCCGATCCAGGAGCATAAAAATCCTGGTCCACTTGCCTCCATCTGGGGACTCAAAGGGGCCTTTCCACCAGCAAATCTCACTGCCTCTGCTTCACCTCCGTTGCAGTTCACATTTCTCTCTGGCTCAATCACCCTCTTTCATTTCTCTAATAAGCTTTTCCTGAAAGCCTTCCCCATTAAATGTCTTATACTCAAATGTCAAAATCTCATGATATGTGTCCTTGATCTTTGAACTAAAACTATTTTTGTAGGAAATTCCTGGAGTTTGAGGGTAGGGATAAGTCTAATCAGCAACATAACTATCCAATAACACACCTTCTAATATATATTTGGAAACACGTAAAATGATATTTTCTTTGCATTTTTTTCACTAATGTCAGTCACAAAATATGCTTTGATTTTATTTGGAAGATAGGGATTTATCAAAACCCAGCATTTAAATGTTTAATTATGTTTCATTCTGTCCTCGCTCCTGGAAGTTAGTGAAGCAGATGATATTTACATTTATTCCTAATATTAAGAAACTAGAGACCAGGTGCACAAAATTCATGCATGGGGGGGTCCCCTTCAACCCAGCATGCACCCTTCCAATCTGGGACCCCTCAGGAGATGTCCGACTGCTGGTTTAGGCCTGATCTGCAACTGGCAGTCAGACATCCCTCTCACAATCTGGGACCACTGGCTCCTAACTGCTCACCTACCTGCTTGCCTGATCTCCCCTAACAGCACACCCCTCCCCCACACGCACACACTGCTGGCCTGGTCACCCCAAACTGCCACCCCTGCCAGCATAGTCACCCCCAACTGCTTCTCCCGCCAGCTTGGTTGCTCCTTACTGCACTCCCTCTGGTGTGATCACCCCCAAACAGCCCCCTGCAGGCCTGGTAGCCCCACGCAGCCTGTTCAGCTGGCCGTTCGGTTGTTTCAGATGTGATGGTTGCTTGGTCTTTTATTTATATAGATAACTCTACTGTCTTTTGGTATGTGCTGTTTTTTATAGATAATCTTTTGTAAAGTTTAATTTTTAATTTGTATTTTTAGAAAAACAACCCATAGGATTTTATTGTCCTCGTGTTAAAAAGTTAGGTCATTTTAGGACCAGGAAGTGATTTTTCTATTAAAATGCAAGAAAATATTTGCAGAGTGATTATTTCAAACTTAAATTCTATAAATATTTTCATAAACACTAATTTTAGCTAATGGCTGTCCAAAATGTGCTGCTCTTTCAGGAAACTTCATAAGTTAGCTGTTCGTGAGAATGATGACTATAACCATTCTGGATAATACTAGTGTCTATTAGAAACTACACTATCTTCTTGTTCTAAATTCTACAAAGCAGGCTAAATTATAATCAGTTTTCTTTGTGAACATAAAATCTGAACAAGGAGTATTAGTTGACTGTTATAAATGAATGGCGTCATAAAGTTAGGGTCATCTGATGCATCCATTTTTACCTGCCAAGGAGGCCACATACTTCTGTCATTGATTCGGGTACCCTTTTCACTGTAAATTTCTGAAAATTTCTTATTTTGTGGATTCCGCTTCTCTATACTTCATATTGGCCATTCTCTCTCTCTCTCTCTCTCTCTCTCTCTACATATGCTCCCTTCCGATAACATATAGTACAATTGACTTTAGCAATGCACATACAGTTATACTACTTAGAACCTACCCTCTACTCAGCATGTTTAGAACTTGATTATTCCTAAATTTCTGATCATTTGCATTTATTACTTAGAGTGGCTGAATTCCCAATTACTTGTTAATTTTTATCTGGTTTAATTTTCTGAGTTGTGAGGGTACTTTGCTTTTTCACTCAAATATTCTATTATTTGAATATTCAAAAATATTTTATTATGCAAATTCCTGTTAGAGTAATTTTATTTTAAATACTGTAACATGTTAATATTTTAAAATCTACCATGTAGAAATAATATTCTACAGTAATACATTTATTAGTATATTTGTATTGATTTCAGAGAGGAAGAAGGAGAAAGAGATAGAAACAGCAATGGTAAGAGAGAATCATTGGTTGGCTGCCTCCTGCACACCCTACACTAGGAATCATGCCCACAACCAGGGCATATGGCTTGGAATTGAACCATGACATTCTGGTTCATAGGTTGATGCTCAATCACTGAGCCATACTGGCTGGTCAAGAGTAATGCATTTTAAAGTTATACTAGAAGTGGAGAAAATCTTATTATTCTAGTACATAGTATTTTGATATTATCCTAAATAAACACAGTTGAGATTTTCATAATTTATAATAATATAGGACACATTTAAAGTGCACTTGTTGAGTACTTGTGTCTACAACTTTTATGTGTCTTTAAACACATTTCTTACCACAAGCTGAACTCTTCCACCATTAAGTACATCTGGATCTAACTCAGGCAAGAAATGATTGCTGCAGTGACAAAAACAGAAATAATAATATTGCATACATTTAGAGAAAGAATGTAAAGGAAATGTTCAATTAAAAGTTTGGGATTAATTAGTAATTTAAAAAATGGTAATAATAGTTTTTTTTAATAGGGTTATATGCAAAGGTATATACAAATTTACATTTTTCAGTCATTTTAAAATTAAATTTGACATAAAATTTAAATTTCTAAATAACACTTTAATGCTATCCTTCTTTTCTAAACATAAACACATACAATAAACAAAAATCTGAAAGAAACAAGAATGATGGCTAAAAATTATTTAAAAATATAAAAACTTTACATTTATCTACGTATCTTTCTTGCTTTATGATTAAGGCAAAGCTTCCTACTTTTAAAATAGCTTTTGTATGTTTAGTACATTATACTACTGCTCACAATTAACTTCTGTTTTAAAGTATAACATTTGGCTTTTCAAGAACTTCCATTCTTGCCCTGGTCAGTGTTAGAGTGTTAGCCTGCGCACCAGAGCTTCTTAGGTATCTCTCTCTCTCTGTCTCTGTCTCTGTCACTCTCTCACTCTCACTCTCACTCTCACTCTCTCTCTCTCTCTCTCTCTCTCTCTCTCTCTCTCTCTCTTTGTGTCTCTCTCTCTCTCTCATCCTTTTTCCTCCCTTACACTGTCACATGGGGGGGAAAACCCCACTTCCATTCTTGAAAATAATATTTCTTAAAATGTTGCTGCCTATACCTTTTCATATTATATTTCAAAATAGAATATCCATAAATAATAATATAAATTATTTAGGAGTAAGGGATATTGTTAAATGTGTGAGCTTCTTCAAACTACATACTGAATAAATTTTTAAAATTTTCACATTATCTCTGCTAATGCTTTAAAATTTCTGAGACCTCTTATATCTGGTTAATATAGATTATAAGTTGTGGGTTATACTACATCTGTTTGTAGTCCTAAAGATTTCATCTTATGAATTACACCAATTGTAGGATTTTGTTTGTTAGTTTGTTACTCATTTAAATAGTTACTACACACAATACCTGGAAATATTTCCAAAGTGTCATCTACATTTACATTTCGTATTGGTTTATACATTTAATAAATGCTTAAAATAGCATATATTTTACTTTTCTGTGCACATGAAAGTCTTGAACATTTATGTCAAAATATTATCTCAAGGCTTTTATTTCCTTAGAACTTTGATTCAATGGCTAAATAAGTGTATGTTTTATATTACATTATTAATGGCTGCATTTTGTTCCCATAAAATTCATGTCTCGAAGTCCTAACCTTCAATACCTCAGCACTTTACTGTATTTCGTTGTAGGGTGAGGGAATGAAGGTAAAATGAAGTCACATGGTTAGGCCCTAACCCAGTATGACTGGTATCTTTATAAGAATAAGAGATTAGAATATAGACAACACAGAGGAGGGAGGATCATGTGAGGACACAAGGAGAAGGGAGCCATCTGCAAGCCAAGGAGAGAGACCTCCAAAGAAACCAAACTTGCTGACTCCTCGATCTGGGGTCTGTAATTCCCTGAACTGTGAATAAACAAACCTCTGCTGTTTAACCTACCTATTCTGTGGTATTTTGTTATGGCAGCCCTTGAAAACTAATACAGACATTAATGTAACTAAAATTAATTGGACCTGTTTATTGATAAATAAAACATTTAATATCTTCAATCTTGTGAGCTCACCTCTATTCTGAGAGGCAGATAAAACATTATAATTTCACTATAAAGGAGAGGAAACTGAAAACTTGGGACATCATTGGAAATTAGTTACATGACCGATAAAGTGGCAGCAGCCGGGTTGAATTATAATTTTAACCACCACAGATAAATGATAACAAAAATAAAACAAAATACAACTTGTACTACATATAATATTTATAAACAGTTAATATATACTATGCATTTACTTTATAAAATAGAATCATTTGTGTAGTTTATTTCTTGTTATTAAACATTTATAGAAAGAATTTCTTAAACATTTTAGAATGAAATATATAAAGTGATCAAATCTATTCTATATAAGAAGCCATTTTATAACCTGACTTCATGGTACATTGGCCTTTGGCTATAAGTCATGTTTATTTTAGCACAGTTAACCTAGGTTTAACTTTTCAAGATATGTTTACAATACAAAAATCTAATT
The DNA here is from genome assembly GCF_964339955.1 of Pipistrellus hanaki. Classification (NCBI taxonomy): domain Eukaryota; kingdom Metazoa; phylum Chordata; class Mammalia; order Chiroptera; family Vespertilionidae; genus Pipistrellus; species Pipistrellus hanaki. Next base: position 117,142,586 of record NC_140505.1, read on the forward strand.
TAAGGGAAATGACCTTACCATTTCAAATTTCTGGAACTAGTTGTTTCATGAATTCCAACCTGTGTGTGAAGCCACTGATATGTATATTCTTGACTCCTTTCTAACTTTTCCTGTGCCTTGGCATCCTTGCAGATAAATTCTTCTTCCTTACCTGGGAAAGAAATATGGACATTTTATTTGTTATTTAAAGAGATCAAATTTTGACCAAACAGTTCAATTAGGGTAACAACTTTGCCATAGAAAGGGAAAAAATAACATAATTCATGGGATCTAAATCATCTGTAAGAAAAAAGTCAGTCACAAAGTAACTTTTCCTGCTAGAGTTTCACACCTACCTATTTTGAAAAATAAAGTAAATGTCTTAATGCAACCAATATTTTTTTAAGAGTTGTTTTGCTATTTTTATAATTAGAAAATTCAAATAATTATTTTTGGTAGACAGAAGAATATATATATGCCTAATATGCAAAGTGTCCACTCAAGAGTTCAACTACCTGGGAGTTCAATTGCTCTCTATGACATTCGCCGACCACCAGGGAGTGCTGCAGAACAAAGGAAGGCCCCGGCCAGCAACAGGTAACCGCTAGGGACCCTACCCGTGCATGAATTTTGTGCACTGGGCCTCTAGTTCTAATATAAAAAGAAGATATATCTACCCATTATGATGTCCTTTAGGCTTATTTTAAAGTCCAATTGTTCTCATACTAGTTTTATCCACATGCAGATTTCATAAATATAATGAAGGTATTAAAACAAAATTTTAATCCTATCTAATAAAAGAGTAATATGCAAATTAACCATCACTCAGCCACACCCACAAGCCATGCTCACAAGCCATGTCCACCAGCCAATCATATCTAGTATGCAAATTAACCCCAACCAAGATGGCTGTGGCCACAGAGAGCAGGAGAGAGGCTTGGGTTTCCCCAGCAATAGAGGAAGACAAGCTTTTGCAGCCCTGGCCAGCCTAGGCCTCCACTCCAGGCTCCAAAGTTTCAATTATAGAAGGTAAACAAATCCAAACAGAAATGACAGCAGCATGGAGCAAGCAGTGGGCTTCGCTACACCCCAGGCTACAAAATTTCAATTGTAGAAGGTAAATAAATTCCAGATACCAGGGCCTCCACTTGGGTCACCAGGGGGCATGGCTGGCCTGAAAACCATCATAGGCCCCTAGCCCAGGCCACCCCACATCCCAAGGGAACCCCCACCCTGATCCAGGACACACTTCAGGAAAAACTAGCTGGCCCCCACCCGTGCACCAGACCTCTACACAAATAATAAAAGAGTAATATGCAGATTGACCATCACTCTAACACACAAGATGGCTGCCCCAGGTGGTTAATGATCCTGCCTCCATGCAAACACGAGATGGCCACCACAAGATGGCCAGCAGGGGAGGGCAGTTGGGAGGCACCAGGCCTGCAAGGGAGGGCAGTTGGAGGCAATCAACCCTGCAGGGGAGGGAATTTAGGGGTAATCAGGCCTGCAGAGGATGGCAGGTGGGGGCAAACAGGCTGGTAGGGGAGCAGTTAGACATCAATCAGGCTGGAATGGGAGTGGTTAGGGGTGATTAGGCTGGCAGGCAGAGCCGTTAGGGGCAATCAAAAAGACAGGCAAGCACACAGTTAGGAGCCAGCAGTCCTGGATTGTGAGAGGGATGTCCAACTGCCCGTTTAGACCCAACCCCCACCAGAATCCAGTCTAAACAGGTAGTTGGACATCCCTTAAGGGGTCACAGATTGGAGAGGGTGTAGGCAGGGCTGAGGGACAATCGGTGAATTTCATGCACCGGGCCTCTAGTTTTATATAAAACTTAAACTTGGTTTGTGTAAGGTAATATAATATTTTAAGTTGGGAATACAATATCTGCCAGGATTATATGTGTTTATGCCAAAATGCCTATTTCAAAAAGGGTGTGTGTGTGAAACATAACAATAAAAATGTTTATGGAAAATATGAAAATGATAAATTATACTAGGTATGAATACAAGGTAACAAGCATACAAAATAAAATAGTTAAAAAAAGAAGAATCCAACCCTTGCATTAAAATGTAAAATTTTATATATATATTTGTATTTTTTAAAATTATTGACATTGCTACATTAATGTCATGCATTTCAGAGTTATGCTGCTGATCTGTTGTTTCAGAGCTTTTATTCATGAACATGATTTTTTAGGGCTGGTTTCTTTTCTTTCTTTCTTTTTTTTGTGCCATAACAATGTTTTGGGCTTGATTGGCAATAAACCAGAGAAATGTACCTCTTGAAAAATAACTGATGATAATCAAACTCACAAAAATGCTGTAATTAAAAACCTGATATTTAAACTGTCAATTTATTAATTTGAATTATTCCTTTGCTATAGATCATCAGCTAAAAATCAGAATGTAATTACTCAAACCTCTTAGTACTCATAGCATCTTACGTTTCTAAAATGACCACACCCTTGCATCCTGAGTTGTAACTAACCCACCCATATTTGATATATTGGAGGCACATATACTTCACATACCAGGGCTAACCACTGAACCCATGACCAGACACCATTTTGGTAAATGGCCTTATAGGTAGGTCTACAGAAACTATAAAAGAGACTCAAACAGAGGGGAGACTTGGTGTTATCACACCCAGTTACTGCTCAGCATTAAGTCTCTTCTCCAGCAGAGGCCCAGCCTTTTATATGCTTTCCTTGGTTGACCAGATCAGATTTTGGAACCATGAGTGCAGTGACAGAGAATAGTGGGGACTCAATGACCCTATTAATGAAACACTCCCACAGCTGTAACCTTATTCTTATTATTCAGAGAATCCTTTTGTAAGAAGTGTACTTTAGTTAAAAATAAGAACTATCTATGGCTTCCTGCTTTTTAAAAAGAGTGGCACATACTGATAGTCTCTTTTTTAAGCAGTCATTTTGGAAAGTGTTCCTCAACTGTACAATAACACTCTATACATACTAAGTGGTTTTTTCATCAGAACTCAACCAAGATTCTAGACAACTATTCCCAAGTAAAGATGAGAGATTTCACTGTAAGGGTCCCATTCAAATTAACCAGTTTAACCCTAAGGCACAGATTGTATATTGGCACAAGATCAGTGTTAGAAACAGAACAAACACAGTGATGAAGTTGGCTGAATGAAGTCAAAGATACTGCAATTCAGATGCTTCCGGAGTGATTTGGCTAACCCATTTCAGGATCACTCCTGCCACTGAGAAGAAGAAAAACTTAGGTTTACTCATTGAAACATGCAGAAGAAGTCCTGTTTTTTGGACTAGTTTTTGTACGAATAATAGTAGTGAACTGGGTTACTTAACGAATTTTTAATTTAGCCAGGCTGCCCTATAAGTATTTCCTTTCAGTTTACAAGAAACATCATTTTGCCTGAAGAAAGTGAAACCCTTATCTACTGTGCTATCCTACTTCTCTGGGACTTGCCTCACTAACTTATATCATCAACCTAAGAAAAATGTCTTTCTTTGCTTCCTGTTCTCCACTAGTTACTATTGTCTATATAGCCCCCTTTATTTCAAAACACAAAGTCAATTGTTTTTATTTAAACTGTTAAATTATAAAAACAATATAGTCTCACTATTGACAATTTAAAAAATAAATAAAATATTTTTTTTAAAAGATAATCTACAAAAATCCCACTTTCCAAAAATAACCACTGGATAATTTATAAGTTTGTGGCTCTCAATTCAGTAAACTCCTAAAATGAGATATAAGATTTCAGGGACAAATTCTATAATCCTCTAATACCTTGTGTTACATGCTAAAAGATATTGGTTAACTTTTTTTGTAAGAGAAGTCTACTCTCTGTCTCTATTTCTTTAATTTCTGTTCCCTTCTTAATTTATTGCAATCTGATTTTATAAACTTGAAATTGTCTTTTATTAAGAAGGCTTAAAATTTTCTTCTCTGACAAGCACATATATTCATTTTTTATGTTTATAAGTACCTGATTCTTTTTTTTTTTATTGCATATATTCTTTCTCTTCATTGACCTCTTTGCTAAATTCAACTATACAGGCCATTTACTTTGTCTTAAAACTTGCTCCTCAGAAGGACTTTGCAACAACCAAACTTCGAGTGCTCCTCTCAGGCTCCTTCAAAGATGATGGTGCTCCCATTCTACAAGACTTTAAGAGACCACATTCTCTACTCTATGCCTGGCACTGTGCTGGCTTCTGAAGAAGATCGGCTAGGGTAGATATTGTATTGTATATTATCTCATGAGGCTGGCAGTCTAAAAGACTAGGTATCACCAACCTGTATCTTATTTATATTTTCATATCCAGCTGAATTTTAGAATCACAACTTAGTTTTATCATTATCATTCCATTAAGTCTGTTTTCCTCCTGAATTCCCAAGGCATTTAGACCAGATATTCTGTAGTCAACCCCGGCTGCTCATTTCTTAAGTACCAACATCTAATCAGAAACTTGCTCAAATTCACATGCTAACACCTGGCTCCTCATTTCCATCTCTGCTTCCCCAATTTTATCCAGGTGTACGTTCTTAAAGCAGAAATGAGTGTGTAATGACATATGTGCAAAGTGCCTTTCTTATCTGTCACAATAAGAGACACCCCTCCTCCTAAGGCTAATGCTCTCAACTATGCTCTGAATCCCAGGTATTCCATGTAATTTAGGATTCATTGCTGTAATTTAGAATTCATGGTATTTTCTTTCTTTTGCCTCTCAAAAATGGCTTTCTATCTTCCCCTCTTCTCTCATCTTCCTTAATCAGATGAACTTTTTGAAATAGTAGATACTGTCCAGTCTAATGACTCATTGCAGTTCATGCTCCAGCCCACTGCCATGTGGATTCTCCCCCCCACCGTTCCACTGGAGCTGTTCACACTGAGATCACTAATGCTGCTAAGTCTTTGGGACTGTTTGAAGTTCTTATCTTGCTGACTCCTCTATAATATTATGTGCTGTTTTCCACTCCTTTATTCTCAAAGGCTTATTTCCTTTGGATTTTGTTTCATATACTCTCCATGTTTTCTTCAGACCTCTGTCTTAATCTCAGTCTCCTTAAAGGATTCCTCTTTCATTGCCATCCCTTTCCAATTTCAGGATTTTCAGTTGGGGTCCTATCCTGGCTCCATCTTATTTTATTTCTTGTATGAGGACATTCATTTAACTTCTTCAATCACCTCTCCCTATCAACTTCAGAAATGTATTTATCTATAACCTCTCTACTTAGATATGCCCAGGTAATTTCAAGTGAGTATGTCAAAAGACTGAAGCCATGTATTAAACCACCTTTTCCAACTTGCTTCCATGCTTGGAAAAGGTGTTTTTCTCTTCTGAACCAGAATTCTACCTCCCAACTATATATTTTACCTCCTCAATTATTTTCATTCTGTCAACTCTTTCATTCCCATTGCTACTACTTTAATTCAGGCCACCACTACCTCCTCTGAATTACTGTAACAGCATCTCTCTGGTCTATTTGCTTTGGTCTGTTCCTACATATATTATCTCCATATACCAAATAGTCTTGCTAAAGTACAAGTCTAATTATGCTACTTCATAGATTAAACTCCTAGTTTTCCACTACTTTTAGATAATGTGCAAATTTTTTTGCATAGCACACAAGCCTTGCATATACTTTCAAGAAATTCACGTGTTAGGCACCTGCTTCAATCAACCAGATATAATTGCTCAAAATGATCGCTTTCGTCTATAGACTTTATTCTTGGTATTATCCACTTTACCAACCATTTTCTTGCTTCAGGTCTTTAGATCTCAGCTTTATTGTTTTTTTCTTTACTGTAGTCACAGCTGGTCCCCACAGCCAATTGGCCTGCAAATCTTAGCTTAGAAATTACATTCTTTGGGGTAAGCCCCTGACTTTCCAACATTGCATTTCTTATTCAATTTTGGTAAGAGATGTCCTCCAAAGGATCCTATAGATCCCGTAATAATATCTACTACATTATATTCTACTTTCCTATTCAATGTGTCTGTTTTGGCTACTAGATTATAAGCTATTTAAATGGGACATAGAAGTATGGTGCTCAATAAATATTGGTGAAGTAAAGGAGTCATTGCCACAGTTAACTAATGTCCTCTCAGAGCCCTGAGAAAAGTAGAGCTAGAATTTGGAATTTTAGGGTGCATACAAACCTGTGCATTGTGAAGGATACCCCATTATCTAAACACTAGAGGCCTGATGCATGAAATACATGCACTTGGGGGAAAGGGTTCCTCAGCCCAACCTGTGCCCTCTCACAGGGTGAGCTTAAGCCAGCAATCAGACATCTTAGCACTGCTGTGAGGGTGAGAGAGGCTCTCACCACTGCCACTGCGCTCGCTAGCCATGAGCTCAGCTTCTGGTTGAGCAGCACTCCCTCTGTAGGCATGCACTGAACACCAGAAGGCAGCTCCTACATTGATCAGGATCCAGCCAAAACTGGCTCTTTAACATCCCCTGAGGGATTCCAGATTGCAAATGGGTGCATGCCAGGCCAAGGAATCCCATTGGTGCACGAATCCCATTGGTGCATGAATCCCATTGGTGCATGAATCCCATTGGTGCACGATTGAGGCCAGAGAGGGATTAAGGAGGTTGGCCAGCCGGGGAGGGACAACAGGATGGCTCAAAGGCATATCTGACCTGTCCTGCTCAGTCCTAATTGGCTGGTCCCCAGAAGCAAGCTAACCTACAGGTCAGAACATCTGCCCCAAAGCAAGCAGTTGAGCAGCCTTAGAATATCACTAGCATATTATGCTTTGATTGGTTGAACACAACACTGGACACTTAGTATATTAGGCTTTTATTATATAGGACTAGAGGCCTAGTGCACAAAATTCATGCAAGGGGAGGTATGTCCCTCAGGCCAGCCTGAACCTTCTCCAGTATGGGACATCCCTCTCACAATGTAGGACTGTTGGCTCCCAACTTCTCGCCTGCCTGCCTTCCTGATTGCCCCTAACCACTCTGCCTGCCAGCCTGATCACCCCCTAACCACTCCCCTACCAGTCTGATTGATGCCTAACTGCTCCCCTGCCAGCCTGATTGCCCCTAATTGCCCTCCCTACAGGCCTGGTCCCCCCAACTGAGTCTCCCCCAACTTCCCTTCCCTGCAGGCCTGGTTGCCTCCAACTTCCCTCCTCTTCTGGCCTGGTCACCCCTAACTGCCCTCCCCTGCAGGCTTGATACCCAACTGCCCTCCCTTCCAGTCTTGGTCCCTCCCAACTAGCCATCTTTTGGTGGTCAACTTGTATCCACATGAGGGTAGCAATCTTTGATCACATGGGGGTAGCCATCTTGTGTGTTGGAGTGATGATCAATTTGCATATTACTTTTTTATTAGCTAGGATAGATGCCTGGTACACAGGTGGGGGCCAGCTGGTTTGCCCTGAAGGGTTTCCTGGGACAGAGTGGGGGTTTCCTTGGGGCATGGGGCAGCCTGGGTTAGGAGATTGCAGTGGTTTGCAGCCCTGCCATGCCCTCCAGTGACCCAAGCAGAGGCCCTAGCAACTGGGATTTATTTACCTTTTATAACTGAAACTTTGTAGCCTTGAGTGGAAGCCAAGGCCAGCTAGAAAGCTTGGCTTCTTCCATCACCAGGGGCAGCCCAAGCCTCCTGCTTGCTTTAGCTTATGGCTGCCACCATTTTTGTTGGAATTTATTTATCTTCTATAATTAAAACTTTGTAGCCTTGAGTGGAGGCCAAGGCCAGCCAGGGAAACCCAAGCCTCCTGCTTGCTCTGTATCCGTAGCCATCTTGGTTGTGTTAATTTGCATACTTGCTCTTGATTGGTTTGTGGGATAGCAGAGATACAGTCAATTTTCATATTTTCCTTTTTATTAGTGTAGATCAGAGGTTGACAAACCATGGCTTGTGAGCACATGCGGCTCTTTGGCCCCTTGAGTGTTCTAACTCCACTTCTTCAAAATAAACTCAGTCAGGCTGAAAACCGACTTCTGCACATGGGCCACAAAGTTTCAATCACACTGTACATGACATTTTGTGGAAGAGCCACCTCAAAAGAGCCACATGTGGCTTGCGAGCTGTGGTTTCTCGACCACTGGTATAGATGATTAGCTTAATTATTTTAATAGAAACTTCATTTCAATGAGTCAAATTAGATTGGAGTAAAAATTGACAACTAAAGTGGCATCACCTGCATGGAGAGGAGATAGAGGGATTAGGGAAGTTTCTGTGCTGGGTCTTCTACTGGAAAAACTCCACCAACTTCCCCCCTGGGAAAGGCAGATAACCATGTCCCAGCTTTCCAAGCTTAGACCACCTCACCCCATAGTGTGTGGGGCAGTGGGGACCCCCACCCCATCCGGGTTACATATTCCCCACAAACATGAGGGAATTACATGCTGAAAACTTGAAGAACGAAGATGATGTAGATACTGGGCTATTAGGTTTCTGGATGCTACTTATAATATCCCTAACTGCTGGGTTCTCCTGCAGCAGTTTTCCTTAGACAATGACTCATTTTGGTTCTTTCGAACCAGAAATGTTTCCTCCTATTCCTCTTTCACTTGCCAGGTTCAAGAAATTTACTGGACATTCTTTCCAGGGGGGCTATCCCATGGCAATTTGGAACGGCACTGTAGCTGTTGCACAGTGCCTCAGTAAATCTACACTGAAGCAACAGTCTTGGTAAAATTTGTAATAACAGGCAAGAATGTTATTGCCTGCTCAGAAGACAAAGAAACCTGCTGTTCATTATGTGATTCAGATACATGTCATTATTATGTAGGACCTTCTAACGCACTCTTCCAGAACCTAGGCATTAGAATATCTGATTATTAAATTTCAAGTCATTTCTTAAAATGGTAAGATGTTTACCTCATCTTTTTACTTTTGTGTGTTGTTTTTATAAGTGGTAGAAATCATTTCAATGGAAGTCAAACTGGAAAACTTAAATATAGGACAATGCCTACCTTTCCATGAATACACTACATTTTTCCTAAGAAATACTAATATTACTGCTTGAGATAGAAATATACTGAAATATATCTTAAGTATTCTTTATATCAGGATAGTGAACAATGCCTACTACTTTGAAATTGTATAGAATCTACTTTTAAGTCAGAATATTTAGTTTTTTATGTCCACATAATCAATAGAAGCACATTTATATTTTTAATGGGGCATAGTTTCTTGTGTTTTTTCTTTCTTTCTTTCTTTTTTTTTTTTTTTTTTTTTTTTTTTTTTTACATATTTTCCTACTATATATTGATTTTGTATGTTTTAAAAATTTTACATCTGGATAAATAAATGCTATTCTTTAGCTGGTGCAAACTTAATACCTATCATTTTTAGTAAGTATTTTGTCTTAAAAAGACAAATAACAAAAGTATATTGTTTAAAATTAAAATTAGTTTTAACCAAAAATTTCTGAAGAAAGGTAACTTACATTAGCCATTAAAATACTGACAAATTGGAAGTGTTCACTATTCCTGTCTCTACATGCCAAGTACTTATCCTTGTGTATATATGTTTATTTCAACAAAACTAATTTATTTAAACATGCTTAGACTGGTTGATTTTTAATCTCAAAATATTTAGTTACCAAATTAGAAAAGGTATTTTGAGATAATGTGTATATATAATTTTTATATAGTTTTATAATTTTCCTATTTAAATGTCCTACAATTGTGGTGTTAGTCTTTGTTTTTTGTAGTAATTAAACCTTAATTGTTCTCACTTCCTTTCTTTTTTTTTTTATTGTTTAAAGAATTACGAATGTCTTCTTTTTCCCAATTGATCCCTCCCCAGCCACTCCCTTCCCACCCAGGTCAAGCCCCCACCGCTGTGTCTGTGTCCATTGGTTATGCTAATATGCATACATACAAATCCTTTGGTTGATTCTTTCTGCCCCCTGCCCTACCCCTCACCCAAATCCCCTGCTTTCCCTCTGAGGTTGGATGGTCTGTTGTTTTTTGTTTGTTTGTTTGTTTTTGTAAATGGATCTATTTTTGTTCATCAGTTTGTTATTTATTATATCACACATATTAATTTGATCCTGTGATATTTATCTTTCTCTGACTGGCTTTTTTTCTTAGCATAATTCGCTCCAGTTCCATCTATGCTATTGCAAATGGTAAAAGTTCCTTCTTTTTTATAGCAGTATAGTATTCCATTGTATAGCTGCACCACCGTTTTTTAATACACTCATCTGCTGATGGGCACTTAGGCTGTTTCCAAATCTTATCTATTGTAAATTGTGCTACTATGAACATAGGGGTGCACATATCCTTTTTGATAGGTGTTTCTGATTTATTGAGATATTTTCCTAGAAGTGATATTACTGGGTCAAATGTGATTTCCATTTTTAATTTTTTGAGGAAACTCCATACTGGTTTTCCACAGTGGCTACACCAGTCTGCATTCCCACCAGCAATGCAAAATGGCATAAAATTAGAAATCAACTACGACAGTAACAATGAAAACAATAACAACAAACACTTGGAGCTATATAGCTTGCTATTAAACAATGATTGGGTTACCAAAGAGATCAAAGAAGAAATAAAAAGCACCTTCGTAACAAATGACAATGAAAAAAAAAAAAAAAACAACAATAATCCAAAATCTATGGGACACAATGAAAACGGTCCTGAGAGGGAAGTTCATAGCTCTACAGGCCTACCTCAAAAACAAGAAAAAAATGGTAATGAATTATCTAACCCTACAACTTAAAGAAATAGAAAGAGAGCAACAAGAAAAGCCCAGAGTGAGCAGATGAAAGGAGATAATAAAGATGAGATCAGAGATAAACAACAAAGAAACCAAAAAAATAATACAAAAGATCAATAAAACCAAGAGCTGTTTCTTTGAAAGGATAAACAAGATAGATAAACATTTAGCCAGGCTCACCAAGAGACAAAGAGAGAGGACCCAAATAAAATCAGATATGAAAGAGGTGAAATAACAACAGACCTCACTTCCTTTCTTAATGCCTGTTTAGAAAGTCGTTTCAATTTTTAAAAGATGGATGATTTAAAATGCTATCTTCTCCAGCCATAGGAAAACTTAGGAAAGCATTACTAAGTGAAACTGGTTATTCAGACTAAATGAAAATGAATATGCGTGCCTGTTTCTATTATCTGTTGAGTGTTGTTACTGAATAAATGATTTAATGATGTTTTAAAAAACTGACAATTAAAAGTATTAAATTTAAAAAAATAACACATCAAAACTTCTCTGTCATATAAGGCTACTTTATAAAATGTTCATCGTGTATGCAACCCTAGAAAAAGTTGTTCAGCTTTTAAGACATTCACTAAAAGAAATAAACTCTTTTTTTTAATGGAAATATTTTTTTTATGAAAAGCAAAATAAGGATTCATTAAACCCATATGCTTTAAATAAACCAGTTTTTTAAATTTTCAAATATAGCATAATATATACAGAGGGAGATTAAGATTCAATTGTCATTTGGGGCACACAGAAAGGACTAATTATTTAGATTTTTATACTTATGGCAATTTTCCCATGACTATTTTCTTTTCCTGTAATGGCTTTCCTCGGTAATATAATAATAAAATACTCTTAGTTTCATGGATAGAGATGAGTTCATTTCTTTACCAAAAGCTTTTGGAGGACATGGTTGCATGCTGAGCAAAATGCTTCATGTGATGGAAATATTTTTGGTAACGTTGATAAATGGCTGATTCTATGTATTTTATGCTGGAAATACTAAAAATGTGATTTACATTATAAAGTATAAGTGGTCCGTATGTGTTTATTAAAAGAAGTTATTGCATCATACCTCACAAATAAAGCACAAATAAAATTGGAGTTTGGCATAAATGTTACACTAATAGAATTTTAAATTCATTAACATTTGTATAAATACTTGTTGATAGGCTGTTTATGGCTTCTTCCTTAACCAATCCAATGTGTTGTTGGAATGTTGACAGCACTGGCATGTAACCAATAATTCTCTAAGAGCCACTTGTGTGTGACAAGCAACATCCCTATTCTTTTAAAATATATTAAATATATATGTAATTGATCACTAAGGAAAAATGACTTCATGAATAAAGAAAAGGATTGTTTGTACAAACGTTTAAAAACAGAAATTTTGGGAATAGAGCCAAAGCTATATGTAAGGGTGAAAGGCTAACTGCAGCACTAATCACTGCTTTACATATTTCATTGTATTTTATGGCAGGAAGAGTTAAAAAAAAAAGTACTAGAATGAAAAATACTTGCTAGTCCCTGACATTTGAATTAATTTCCAAAATTCATCTGTTTTGGGGGTTGGGTAGTAAGTACATAGACTATATGAATGTGTTTTTTTATGAAAGCAAAGAAAAATAAAAATGAGTTACTAAATTATATCTTCTAAAATATATGGATTCTGCAGACAGTAGACAGAACATTTAATATTATGGAGTTACTATATTTAAGTGAATCTCTATGGAATAACAGAAATACTCTTTTACAAAGTGGACATTAGTGTACTTATCAACCAATTACAATAAGTGTCTGTATTCAACTTATGTACAATTCTATCTGAAAGCATAGGTTTTGCTATTTGTATTATTCAGTTGATCTGTATCTCCTCATTCATATCTATCTAGCAGAGTACCATATAACATATAAAGATGGTTCTTTGGTTTCTATTGTGAGAGATCAAAAATCAAAAGTTGGTAAATTCATAGAGATATTAACTTATAATATGTCTCCATGTTTGTTGTTATCAAAAAAAACCTCAATCATCAAATAAATATTATTTTAATGTAATATTTTAAAATTAAAATTAGAAAAATCTATGATTAAAAAAAATCAAAGTTTTAAAGGATGTAATCAGACAATGATGTGCCAAAACCTACTGAAGCCTGAAGTAAAAGGGAAAATCAGTAATACTGATTCTTCTCTGCCACAGTATTGGCAGATTTACTCATTTTTAAGAAATACTAAGTGTAAATAGGATATTGCTTTTAGAACTACCACTGGGTAAAATTGCTTTCTACAGCTTCCTGTGAATCAGGCACACCACTTAATTTTCCATTAGAAGAGGCGCTGGAACTGTGACATATGAGAAATTAATTACAGAATAAATTAATTTGGTCCTTAGATTACTTCACTTTAATAATCTATCTGCCTAGCCACTGACTTGAACAGAATAAGTTGGCTTTTTCACTTATTAGCCTTGTAATGTTGGGCAAATTATTTATCTTCTTTCTGTCTCAGTTTTCTCCTCTTAAAATGTCTATAATAATACATAATAATAGACTACATAATTGCCTAATATATATTAATGATTTAACAACTGTAGCCATTTTATTTTTAAAAAGTGGATTGAACTCTCTTATGCATATGCTTGTGCTACCCTGTTTCCCCGGAAATAAGACAGTGTCTTATATTAATTTTTTCTCCCAAAGTTGCTCTAGGTCTTATTTTCAGGGGGTGTCTTATCTTTCCATGAGCTAGGTCTTATTTTCGGAGGATGTCTTATTTTCGGGGAAACACAGTATCTAAATTGCCACACACTAAGACTCCCCTACCCTGGAGGTGAGACTATCTGCAGAACTCTCTAAAGCCAGACCCAGAACAAGGTTCCAGGGAGTCCCTGGCAGGAGGGGGAGATTCCAGTATTAACCACAAAGCTATACAGAACACTATTCTGAGATTAAGTCTCGGAAATCCTCTTTATCAGAATTCTAAATCTGTAACAGGTATTTTTAAATATTTTATTTCATAATATATAAGGACTTTACTGTGCCTTTAAGAAAGAAAAAAAATAAAAGATAAGAAGGGTATACAGTCCTAATTGATTTGAAGTTATTTCAAATAATTTTGAGCAATTGCTCAGGACTAACCATGACAAAGGTTCCATTGACATGATTCTCTCTTGTTTCATTTTCTCAATTTAATTAGTCTCAGAAAATATTCCTCTATCCAACTCAGACTCCCTCAGGGAGTGTTAATATAGCAGGTCATCCCAACCATGGCCCACCTGATAGAATAATACCTGATGATGTAAGTAGCTTGACTTTTAAAATAATAAATACAAGCTTAGTTGCCACATAAATTTTACTGCCTACTGTTTTGGGTTTGTTTGGGAGTTTTTTTGTGTTTTGGAATAGTGTTAAGACTTCAGGTCCCTGACATATCGAATAGTTTTTACTCTTTGGTAAAAAAAAAAATCTGTAATTCTATTCATTTGTGTATTATTAATTGAAGGCCAAGTAGAGATTGTTAATTTCCTTACTAGTTTTATTTGAAAATAAGAAAGTGTTATTATATTGATACATTAATATAGAGGCTCGATGGAACAATTAAACATTTAAAAAATATCATTGTAATAACTTTTTATAGCTATGACTCATGGCGCATGTCTACACATTCATAATGCATTTCTCAATGTCCATTAATGATTTGCACCTAATAGGTTTTGCATGTACTATACATTTCTTTTATGCAAATGTTATTAATAATTTCTGTATTTGTCAAACTTTAGAATACAGATATGCTTCTGTTATAGACAGGAATAACATCATATGAAATATTGAATGCATATTAAATATTGCTTGCATTATAAAAAGCAATAAATAAGTAAGAATAATTCTCCTTCACACTTTGAGTGATAACATACTAGAGATTAATAAACCTGGTACCAAAATTATTGTATTCTTTAGGTAATAATTTCAGCAAGTATCCTCATAGCCTGCTGAAGATGTAAGAATGTTCTAATTGCATACTCCATTAGAGCAAATTTTTAATATTTTATTATAGTATCTTTAAAAAGTTAGAATTTTGCTTTATGTAGCAAATTTTCATTTGTAAAGGATTAAGGACCTCCATTCATGGATTTCACCTTTAATTGAAAAGATAGGTAAAAGCATTATGGATCCACTCACACTGCAGTGGAGAAAGAAGTCAGGATAAGGCATTGTAGGTTTTCCTATAACAAAGTTAATTTCTAGCTTTAAGACATTTATAGAAATACTGATTTGTAGAAGCTCTTTCCTTTGTTTAGAGGAGAAATTGAGGGTGGGATTTTAAGCTTGAAGGGCCCACAATTGGACAAGTCATCCTATTTATCAGAGACATTGTTTTGTTATTGTTACCCATTAGAAAATAAAGCAACATATAGAATGCTTCCTGGATTTGCATGTCATCCTTAGGCAGAGGCTATGCTAGCTCCATATCCTTCCAATTCTAGCACTGCATCTGTGCTGCAAAAGTGAGCACTGGGAGCTTTTTAACTACTTTTATTTTACTGTGATATATACAATGCATGCAAAATGTATATTCCATGTGACTACAATGTCAAAATTTATAAATAAATATATTACTGATATACACATAATTATGAAAATTGTATAAATTATTTTAAATAATTATCTACAATAACAAAGCATAATACGCTAATTAGAATGGACATCCTTCCGGATGTCCCTCCAGACAACCTTCTGGATGAAGCTGGGGCTGCGAGGGATGCCGGTGCCAGAGGGAAGCCGGGCCGGCAGCCGGGAAAGGAAGGCCTACGTTTGCATGAATTTCGTGCATCAGGCCTCTAGTATAAATAAAATATGCATAAATATTTCATGTGACCTTTGATCATTAAAACAAAAAATAGGACACTATTTTTCCAAAATATTTTACTTCTCTTAGGGGTAACCACTATGCTGAAGTTTATAACATTGACATTCTTGATTTCCTTTATAATCACTAAAGTATTAAATATTATAGAATAGCTTTGCTTGCTTTTGAATCTTTAAGAAATTTTTGAGAACTGATTTAAGTCTAGTACATGTTAAAGTTTTGTGAGTATCCTGTGTGTGCTTGAGGATAATGTACATCCTCCAGGTGTTGTGTGTTCTATAGATCTCTTTTATGCAAATGTTATTAAATTGGTTTATCAAACCATGTGCTTATTGAGTTTTTAAGTAGTTGTTCTATAAATTACTAAGAAAGATACCTTGAAATTTCTCCAATATAGTTTGAAATTTTAAACCCCCTGGTATTTCTTTAAGTTTTGCCTTATATTATTATTTTTAATTAATAACAATTCGTTTTTAGAACAACTTTAAGACTAAAACAAAATTAGGAGGAAGGTATAGAAATTTTTTCATATACTTTCTGCCCCTACTCAACCAAAGCCTCCGCCATTATTAACATATCTCCGTCCCCTATCCAGAGGTACATAGTTATGATCTGTTAACTTACATTGAGACATCATAATCACTGGAAGTCCACAGCTTGCATAGCAGTTTATTTTTGGTACCGTAGATTTTATGAATTTGCACTAATGTATAATGGCATGTATCCATCATTATGGTTATTGTACTGCTCTGAAAAATCCTCCACTCTCTGTCTCGTCATCCCTTCTCCACTGCCTTGACCCCTGGTGATACTGACCTTTATAATCGACTCCATAGGTTTGCTTTCTTAAGAATGTTACATTATTAGAATCAGGAAGTATGCAGTCTTTTCAGATGGGCTTATTTCACTTATTATTATGCATTGATGTTTTCTCCGTGTCTAACTTGTGTGCTCATCTGGTTTTAGCGTTGGATAATATTCCATTATCTGGATGTACTGCAGTTTACCAATTCATCTACTGGACATCTTGGTTATTTCCAAATATTTTTTCAATTATGAATAAAGCTGCTATAAAAATCTGTGGGCAAGTTTTTTTTTGTGTGTGTGTGTGTGTGTGTGGATATAACTTTCCAACTCATTTAGGTAAATGACATAGAGTATCACTACTGGATGGTAAGAGTTTGTGTTGTTTTAAAAGAAAACTCAAAATTGTCTTCCAAAGTGCTATGCCGTTTTGCATCCCCACCAGCAGGGAAGAGAGCTCTGTTGTTCTACATCCTCACCAACATTTGGTTTTGTCAGTGCTCTAGATGTAGGCGCTCCTAATGGGTGTGTAGTGGTAATTTGCATTTTCTTGATTAAATAAAATATGGAGATTTTTTTTTTCCATAGTTTTATTTGCCATCTGTGTATCTTCTCTGGTGAAATGTCTGCTAATGTCTTTGGCCCATTTTTAAAAGTCAATGTGCTTTCTTTTTGTGGCTATGTAAGAGTTCTTTGTATATATTGGGTAGCAATCTTTTATCAGATACATGTTTTGCAGATATTTTTCTCCAAGTTTGTGGCTTGTCTTTTCATTCTCTTAACATTGCTTTTAACAAAACAGGAATTTTATTTTATTTTATTGAAACCTAACTTACAAATTATTTCATCGTTGTGCCTCTGGTATTATATCTAAAAAGTCAAAGCCATACATAAGGTTATCCATTTTTTCCCTATATTACCTAAGAATTTTAGAGTTTTGCATTTTACATTTAGTTCTGTGACCTGATTTGAGTTAATTTTTGTGAATGGTAAAAGGTCTGTGCCTAGATTCAATGATTTTTTTTTTTTTTAATGTGGACATTCCCTTATTCTAGCAACTACTTGTTGAAAAGACTATCTTTACTCAGTTGACTGCCTTTGCCTCTTTGTCAAAGATCAGTTGACCATATTTGTGTGAGTCTATTTCTGTGATGCCGTTCTGTTCCATTAATGTCTTCTATATTCTTTTGCCAACATCACAGTATTTTGGTTACTGTAGCTTTTAGTAAGTGTTGAAGTTGAGTAGTGTCAATTCTTTGTCGTGTTTTTAAAATGTAGAAAACATTTTATCTGCTAACTGGGTTATTTAATGATTCACCTGTATTGTAAGTGCTGATATATATTTGAAAAAATAATACACATATATATCACCTTGTTTTGTCTTTTTATTTGCCTGAATACACTATGTCCTTTTTCATTACATCTTGGCTTTATTTTGAATTGAGTACTTCTTTTCTTGTTATTGTTTTCTTTCTACTAGTATGGAAATAATATTGTTTGCAAGTATTCATTTTTAGTTTTTGCCCTGGAAATCATAACATGTAGTTAACATAATCTAAAATTAACCAATTAATTCATCATCCCAGAAAATGTAATTAATATTGTAATATAAAATAATATGATTAATTATTAATATATCTATATTTTCATTGTGATACATTTAATTTCATAAGACATTATCATTGTAAATCATACATTATATTTTACCAACATTATTTATTTTAATTTTTTTTTTTACCCTTCTTTAAACCGAGGATCTTTCATGTGAGATTTTGTGAATAGAACTGTTCATTTAAATAAATTTCCTTAATATGCATCTGTTATTATAGTAATAAACTCAGTTTTTGTTATAAAAGTATTTTTTTTTGTTTTTGTCCTTATTCTGATGAATTCCAGTTTGGCTATAGTTTATACAATTACCCAATCATTGAAAAGACATTAGCTGTCAATCTTCTTCTTTACTTTAAAATTTTTTATATTGTGTACAATTTTGTTCTGATGCTTCTAGCTATAGACTTCTTTTAAAATTTATACTGCTTATGATTCACTCAACTTCTTGACTTTATGGATAAATATATTTCATCTAGTTCAGGAAATTTTTCACTCATTATCTTATTGGATATTTCCATTGCCTCATTTTATCTTGGCTATTTTCTTGGAACTCCAACTATTGATACATATAACTTGAACCTTCTATATAACTTTTTCTATATATTTTCATGTGCCCTTTTACTATATTGCCAATACTAAGGCAAACTCGTGAGTTTAGAACTATTTGAGACCACAGCTAAGTGCTTTCTTTTCATGTCCATAGGGGTTAAAAGTGCCTACTAATATATTCATTTGAGTTATAGAGGCAGAAGACAGAATTTTTTTTTTTTTTAAGTCTCTCTCTCAAAAAAAAGCCAGTACTTTAGGTCATATGAGTCTTGAGTAAATCTCAGGTCTATAACGTTAGGTAAGAATCTAAAATTGTATAGACAATGCAGTAGACCAGGCTCACTATATTTTTCTTCAATTAATCTAACTTCATGTTTAATCCATCTATTGAGTTTATATTAATTAAAATCATTTTTATGATTTTTTAAATCACATTTAATTTTTAGAACTGCTATCCAGTTTTTTCAAAGCTTCCTAATTTTGCTAGTTTCTTATATTTTACTAGCTTCATTATATTTTAAAGTACATATTGATGTATGAAAATATGTAATACACTATATAGTTCATCAAGTTAAAGACATTTTTATTCTGTAGCTGATAAATCTACTACATTCATGATTCAATGAACTGATTCTCTAGTTTCTTTCTATTTGGTCTCACTCTAGTGTGTTTTACTTCAAATGCTTAGTAATGTTTTGACTGTTTTAGTTTATTATAATACTAGCGACCCGAATCATGAAATTCGTGCATGAGATGGGGGATAGTCCCTTCATCCCAGCCTGCATCCTTTCCAATCCAGGACCCCTCAGGGGATGTCCAACCGCCGGCCATCCCTCTCACAATCCGGGACCACTGTCTCCTAACTGCTCACCTACCTGCCTGTCTGATCACCCCTAACGGTCTCCCCTGACAACTTGGTCGCCCCCAACTGCCCCCCCTACTGGCCTGATCACCCCTCACTGCCCCCCTCTGCCACCCTGGTTACCCCTCACTGCCCCCACCACCACCACCAGCCTGGTTACTGCCAACTGTCCCCCCTGCCAGTCCAGTCACCCCTCACTGCCACCCCCCTGCTGGCCTGGTCACCCCACGCAGCCTGCTGCTCAGTCCTTTGGTCGTCCCACATTAACCCCTCTGCTGGCCTCATCGCCTCCTTGTTGCAGCCTGCTGATCAGTAGTTACTGTGGGGGAGTCCTGACCAATTTGCTTATTATCCTTTTATTAGTATAGAGACTAGTGGCCTGGTGCACAGGGGGAGGTGTCACTCAGTCCGGCCTGCACCCTCTCCAATCTGGGACCCCTCAGGGGATGTCCAACTGCCGATTTAGGCATGATCCAGCAGTCGGACATCCACCTCACAATTCGTTACCACTGGCTCCTAACCGCTCACCTGCCTGCCTGCCCAGTCGCCCCTAACCACTCTGCCTGCCAGCCTGCTCACCCCCAACTATGCCCCCACACCAGCCTGATCGCCTCCAACTGCCTTCCCCAGCTGCCTCATGGCCCCCAACTGCTCTCCTGGAAGGTCTCCCAGTCTAATTAGCATATTACCCATATATATATATATATATATATATATATATATATATATATATATATATATATATATATAAATAAATAAATTTTTAGATTTGTGACTTTAAACTATCCAACTCAGAAAGATTTTGACTGCTTCTGCCAGGTACTAGAAGACACATTCCCACTTACTCTGGAGAGATCACTCCTAAGCTATTACTTGCTACAACTAGCTGTATAGTATTGTGTTTATTTCTTTTATAATTTTCAACATTTATTTTTAATAAAAATTATGTTTAAGGTGCAGAACCTGATGACTTGATATACATATATGTAGAGAAATGATTAGTACTGACAAGTTAGTTGACATATAATACCCTCGTGTAGTTATTTTGCGTGTTTGTGTGTGTGTGTGTGAGGTAAGGGCACCTGAAATCTACTCCCAGTAAATGATCAGTATTCAGTACAGAATTAGCTGTAGTCATCATGCTGTACATTACATACCAAGACTTATTCATGCTTATATTCACATTTTCTTGTTTCTAATTTTTGAGGAGTTCTCTACCTTTGTTGCTAAAAAGGAGAGAACAGCATTTTTAGCATAGTGACGTTATTTCGAATGATACAATAATGATGGATATATGTCATTATGCCATGGAAATAAGAGTGTAGCAAAAGTGCACCCTAATGTAAACTATGGCCTTTGGGTGATACAGTGTCAGTGTAAGCACACTGATGATAAGAAATGCACCACTCTGGTGACGTTTGCTTACAGCGGGGAGCCTGTGTATGTGTGAGGTATATGAAGTGTGTGGGTACTCTACTTTCTGCTCAGTTTTGCAATGAACCTAAACTGCTTGAAATGATAAAGTCTATTTTAAATATTTTTTTCCACTGCAGTATTTTAGGTGAGCTGTACATGAATACTAAGTTCACTACATTGCCCTGGAACAGCCATCTCTTTGACTATTACTGTGGAGGTAAAAGCTCAACATGCCAAGGCCAGTAGATGGGTTTCAGTAGAGAGCATGTGTCTGAGTTGGCTGGGGGGCCATCTGGAGGTGGAGATAAGCTTCTAGCAGCAGTACCAGGTGCCGTTGTCTAGTAAGAACTTATAGGCCAAGTGGCCCACACACTTCAGCACATTCCCTCACAGGACTCCGAGCTGCACAATGGTATTGCCACTTTGAATAGGAGGATGCTTCCGCTCAGAGAGGCTCCTTATAATGTTGCAAAGTGAGTGGTGCAGCCAAGAATTTAGAATTAGTCTGAAGCTCCCATCAGAATATCTCTTAAATATATTATCATATTTTATATCTTTCCACCAGAGAAAGAACATTCAGGTCCCGATTTAGTCTACCCTCATATGTAGAATTTGGAAGTCAAGAATTACTTTTGTATTTTCTGTCAAAAATATTTTTTTTTTTTATTTAGTCACTACATACATATTTTTTTCTACTGTTCATGTATCTTTTTGAGATGCTTTCACACTGCTTAATAGCTTGATATCAAAACCTATGTGATTTTCTTCTTTCGCTTTTCAAGATTTCTTCTAATTCTTCAATTACTTCCTATTTCATATTTACTTGCCTTCTATACTTACCTACCTTTACTTAAACCCTTTTCCCTTCTACATTTTTCTCAGTGTTCACATTGTGGCAGGAATACATACAACATCTTTGAGAATGGTGAAAGAAGTTTAGGTACAGTCTATAATACAAGGGCACTTCTTGGAGGGTCATTCACTCCACTCACAGAGTGACGTCAGGGCGGTCAGGACAGTGCTGCGATTCACGATGGAATCCAGCCTCTTTCGCTGTCTTAGCTCCATCTGGAGGCCCCAAGTTAGCCACCCTTCGGTATGGCTACTTCACTAACAGATCGCATACCCTGGCACTAGGGAATGTCTGAATTGCCTGTTTATCTTTTACTGGGATTTTGCTTATTTTAATGTGGCCGCTCAATTGCACAAATTCAGTGCCTGTGCTTGCTTATATTTCAGATTCTTCACCTTGTTCTGTCGCTATTATTTAAGGCATCAGTTTAGAATGAGGTCTGCATAACAGGACAGGTGACATTGCCTTGCTGGGCCTTATTTCTTCATCTGGGGATCACAATTCCTATGCCTTACCAAGAGAGTTGAATCATCTTAAAAGATTGATGTGATACAGGAGTGATACTAAAATGTTTATAGCTTTATGGCATGGTACTGACCAATCCGAAAGGATCCTGGCTTTGAACTGGAGCAGAGTGCTGAAGAGCACCTACTATGTAGGACCGTTATCCTTTGGTTACTAAATGTATGAGGTATATGAGGTGCATGGGAACTCTACTTTTGGAGCCTTGAGAGGATATTTCCATGGGAAGAATAAAGCAGCCACAGTGCATGGGGTGGCTGGAGTGGGGAGAGGCTCATTCTTGGACATGCTAGTCTTATATCAAGTCTATTGAAATGCTCTCCAAATTTTATAACACTATATTATTTCATGGTATTTATGATGTTTTGATCTTGATGTTACTGGAAAATAACAAGTAGATGTTTTCATGTGTGTCAACTGCCCTCTGGCTGACAACAACTTCTAAGCTTCCATCTACTATGAATGCTACCTAAGTGCAGAGAGGTGAACATGTAAAAAAAAATGCATATCTTGAAATAAATTAAATACTAAATAATTTAATAATATTTTATTGGCAAACTGTATTCCATAATATAAAATGCAATTGTCCATAACAGTCAATCTTGGATCATTATATAAGCTTATCCCAAATAAGATTTATGCTATATAATTTTTTAGGGTTGCTCTGCTATAAATTGGATATATTTTATATGAACTGCTTAAATTTTTTTGAGTGTTTACTATTCTAACAGCTGAGGATATAGCTGTGAACCGACAGAGTCCTGAACTTCAGCAGCATACACAATAAATAATTTTGACTGTAACTATTAAGCATGTACTTCTGCATGAAATAAGCACGAGGGAAAAGTCTGTCAGCCCTATGTCCAATAGGAGTGAATAGGAAGGGAATTACTCTTTTCTGCGGTCTAATCAGGCACACTGTCCTCACGATGTGTTTTGTGAAGCCCTCGAAGGCTTGCAAATGCATCTCCCTGGCCGCTCTGTGAAGAA
Source organism: Pipistrellus hanaki (assembly GCF_964339955.1). Classification (NCBI taxonomy): domain Eukaryota; kingdom Metazoa; phylum Chordata; class Mammalia; order Chiroptera; family Vespertilionidae; genus Pipistrellus; species Pipistrellus hanaki. Next base: position 117,165,736 of record NC_140505.1, read on the forward strand.
GCCAGGAGATCAGACCCACTTCCCAAACCAGAGCAGATGTACTCTTAGCTGTTTCACACACAATATTGAATTTTGGGTAATATTTCATTCAAAGAAAGGTTTTCCTGCTAACATATAAAGTTGGAAAATCATTCATCTGGTGGACAAACCATAATCTCAGCATGAAAATGTTTAGATTAAATTTCCAACTCTACCGCCCATTTATAATTTGACTTCAAATAACCAAACCATGTCTCAGCACATGACTGACAAACAAATGATTCTGAGTGATTCTGATCCTAGCTTTCAGTTAAATTGTGAAGAAAGCTATGCAAATTATTCTATTTGGGCTGCTGTGCATGGGACAGCCTTCGCCCCATAAAGTGATTATAAAAATTCTGGTCCTATCCTGTATCCATTATGTTTTCCCCTCCTTTTGGATGCATTTGAAAAAAGAAAATCACCATAGCCAAAACCGGTTTGGCTCAGTGGATAGAGCGTCGGCCTGCAGACTGAAAGGTCCCGGGTTCGATTCCGGTCAAGGGCATGTACCTTGGTTGCAGGCACATCCCCAGTAGGGGTGGGTAAGAGCAGTGTTTTTCAACCGCTGTTCCGCGGCACACTAGAGATGTTGCCTGGTGTGCCGTAGGTGCAGACAAGACAAGAATTTTATAATTTTTCACTATTTTGTTTACTTAATATTTCATAATAAAGTAATTATAAAATACTTTCTTTGTGTTTATTTGATTCCTATTCAAGAGAATTACTTTATATATAGTCAATATAGGCACAGAGTTAAATTTTTTAACATTTTCTAATAGTGGTGTGCCTCGTGATTTTTTTCATGAAACAAGTGTGCCTTTGCCCAAAAAAGGTTGAAAAACACTGGGTAAGAGGCAGCTGATCCATGATTCTGTCTCATTGATGTTTCTAACTTTCTATCCCTCTCTCTTCCTCTCTGTAAAAAATCAATAAAATATATATTTTTAAAAAAAGAAAGAAAATCACCATAATAATAATGATTACAATATGTGCTGGGAGTTGTGGCATACCTTTTATATTGCATTTTTTAAATTTAATTCTCATAAAATAAGAGTGATGCTCCCTATTTTTAAGGTGGGAATTTGGAGGTTCAAAGAATTAAGTAGTTAGCCCTGTTGACAGTGGTGAAGCTATGATTTAAAGCAGCGGGCTTCCTATTTTAGTCCTATCCTCCTTATACTATGCCATGCTGCCTCTCTACATCAACTTTCTGTACCTCAGACAGGGACAGATAGGGGGAGGGAGAGGTGGTGAGACAGGCAAAGATATGTGGTAAATAAACGTTGCATACAAAAAGTTTAAAAATACACTGAAATAATAAACCTGCTTGAGAAATAAACAAACATTTGTTTTAAAGACTAATAAATCTCAGATTTCTCATTTGAAAAACAAATTTTTTGCATATTTAACTACATGCAAAATGCCACTATTAAACCACTCAGACATATATACACAAAATAACAGTTTTAGTTTTCGGAAGGATAGACTGCATGTGTAACTGAGACTAAGAAGGCTGACAAATCTGTATAGGCAGACCAACTTTCCTGGCTAAGAACCAGGAGTTACGCTTGTTACATAGAACTCTCAAGGGTACCATGCAATCAGAGGTCACAATCGAGGCAACAGAAGCAATATCACCATATCAGAGAATGGGCCAATTCAGATCTGGTCCCTGACAGTCACTGAGGTCAAGGCTTGCGGCAAATAATTGTATTAAACAGGAATACTCCCTACACACTTTTGGAATTGTCATCTGAACAAACAAGTCCAGGTCATCTGTAGGTTAAATCTGAGTTCTTTCTTTCTGGTATTACAGCTTACTTTCTAGTCTTAATCCCTTCCAGTTTTTAAACTTATAACTGTAATTTTTTTTTTAAGCAGGTAAATGCTCAATAATTTTTTGTTTTCTGACCTTCATTTAAATGCATGCATTTGTCATTCACTTCATTTTATAATTTGTTCTCAAATGCAATTTTAAAGTTTGGACTATAGTGATAGTACTATTTAAAGTTCAAATATTTAATGTATAAAGTATACTGTGCTTAATATAACATAAAATTGTCTTATATTCAAATTAAATGATTATACATTTTGTTAATTATTATATATATATCACTGTATATTCCTTATATGATAGCAATTAAATTCAGAATAGTAATTTTAGATACAAGATAAAAAATTACAATAAGTAATTAAAATGAAACAAAGTTTTATTTATAAATAGTAGCTTAAAATATCCATTTAAATAAAATAGAAAAAAGAAAATATATATGTAATAGAGTTGCATTCTATTTTATAGGAGATACATGATATACAATATTGATAAGTTCATATTTCCTCACAGCAATTTGGAATTTATGAATTATCACCACAACATTTTAAGAAACCTCAGATCACATTTGAAAATTTATTTTTAATCCATGTTTTTTAATATAATGGTAAATATTTAAAACATCTTTAGTTATGCTACTATTTTAGTATTGCTTAATTTAAATAAAAATCCTTGAGAGATTATTCTTACTATAAATGTTATTTCTTCACATGCTTTCCACAATTATGCTTGAAAATTGTGTATTCTAGGGCTCTTTTTATTCACATAAATTCCAGGCTGTAAGAAAATCAAGAATTTGATGCTTGATTTTATTTTACATGTGTTTATAATTCACTCTTCAAAATTCTTACAGTTAATATTATTTAAAGTATATATATACCCACACAACACACACCCAGGTTCATGACAATTCCAAATAAACCAAATTGAAAAACTGAAAGATTAAAACTGGAGACAGTTCGATTTTCAACTGCATCAGAGTAAAACTCTCCTTTTTCATGGCTGTATAATTAGAATATCATCAACAGAAGAGTGTGGTCCTTATGAGTAAGCTGACACATCACATTCTAAAATACCATCAATATAATACTTCTCTCAATGTTTAATCAAACCCATTGTTTTTTAGTTGTTTATTCTATAATAATTCTTTAGGATGTGTATAATCAAATCTGAGAATTTATATTGTTTGATAAATCATATAATCCTTATGGAAGTGTAAATCTCAGCTTTGTTTAAACAGCTCAAACTGCATAAATTTCAGAGACTCTTCTCAATATTTACTTTTAAAAAATTCATATTTTAAGATTAGTGCTAATATATTTTTAATTAATAAGTTTATTAATTGTATAAGAAGAGAAAGCAGCAAGCATGTTAAATATTAAAACTTAATTTAAGGGAACAATTTTTTTACTTCATTAAAATAATAAATATATCATAACATTGTAATTCACATCCAAATTATGGGAAAACTGAAAATAATAAAAATAATCTATAAGTCAATTACATTTTCAGGTCAGCAGAATGCACTGTGAGATTGTTCATTCCCTTAATCCAATTGCCAAAGGTGTGTTAGCAGTTCAAATAGATGGTTAGAGACATTCCTATCATACTTTTTGAAATGTATAAATGGTTTTTGTGGCTGTGGTTATTCTTTCATAATTTTAGCCTTTCTACTAGTATAGCTATGAATATTAATAAAGACAAGACTATACTCATATACACACCTATTCGCATAAGCATGTGCATATGTAACTGAAGTTATTTTTAAAATCACTGTTTCAAACTATTCTGGTGAGTAATTGAAATAGTGTTTTATTTATTTATTTATTTATTTATTTATTTATTTATTTAATGATCTGAATTGCCTTAGAAGAAAAGAAATGAGGAACTTTACTGCAAGTTAATCTTTTAGAGGCACCTGGTCATTAATCCATCCTAATGGACAATAAAATCAATCATTTGGGCAGTGCTAAAAATGATGAACAAATAGAAGGTAATACATTTCATTTTTATTCTTTCCGATTTAACATACACAATCCCACTTTAAAAGAGAAAATTTTAAACTGTCATCTACTTTGATTCTATGGCATTTGACTTGTTTCTAAAATTATCTGAGTTTCGCACTCTAAGACCTGGGTCACAACCTTAGTTAGGACAGGAAATAGTTATCAGGTCACCGAGTGGTCAAATGGAAAAGGATTTGAAATGCTTCAACACTTAGGACTCTATTCATTGAGATGATTGACTGCTACGTTGTTTAAAGGTTGAACTTTCTTTGCTGGTATGTCAGTTTATGTCTGTATAATTACAGCAATTTAAAAATATCTACAGAGTACAAATAGATTATAACAGTATAAGTAAACAATCTTATACATCTACAAAAAAGGAACCATCTTTAGGACATGCACAGATATTTTAATTAATAGCTTATCTGAGTCCAAGGCTAATATAACTCCCTTGGCAGTTAGGTGCAACAAAACTAAGGGTAAAGAACAGAAAACTTAAAAGTTATTTCTCTCTGCTATTTTTCTTCTAAAGTAGACTTGAAACTTGCCATGTTGATTTAGCACCACATTTTAATGTTATGCTGTATAAATCATATAATTCTTCCTATATAATAATGATTAATCCAAGCCCATAACAGATTTTTTTCTATTTTTATATACACCTGATATTACTTCAGGTGAATACAGTCTATCTTTGATGATGAAAAAAAGAAAGATAGGGAAAAGTTGGAGCAACATGAGTAAATATTTGATTTGACTCATTTAGCACTTGATCAGTTTCCCTAGAATACACAATCATTACTTGAAATTAAAATGATCATTTTGCACAGTTCCCAATGCATGTAGTGATAGGAACTTTATGTAGAGAGAAGTGTATGGCTGGAAAAAATATTTTTAAAACATATAAAAACTGACAGAAGAGAATTAAGCAAAAGCATTGTTTGACTAACTCACTTTCCAATATCCGGAAGCCTAAGAATAGGACTTTATAAAAATTGTACCAAAGAAAGGTATTATTTTATATTGACATTATTCGGTATGATCACTAAAACTTAAGAAATAGATTTTTTATTCCCCAAATGTGAAAGGAAGCAACCTTATTACTGATGGACAGAAAGTTGGAAAATCAGGCACAGATTTTATTTATAAGTTTTATTTTATAATAAGAAGCTGGGCCATTAAAACCCTGTAACCAAAGCTGGAGTGCGTGCACTGGAAGGCCCCTGCAGTCTTTTCCAGCTTTTCGGAGGCCTGGGCTGTGAACTGGGTTTGCACTCTGCCAGCAGAGCAGCTCTGACCCGTGGAGAGCAGGCCCTCAGATCAGCACTGCCTCAGGCCCTTCTGCTTTCTCCAAGAAGTCTTACATTTCAGGCATCAAGTTGAATTTCTTCTGGAGATGATTAACCCAAACCCATGACAGATTTTTTCCAAGATATCCAACCCCTTATGTTTATTTTATCCTGGCTCTTTTTTGGATGTACTGGACACAAGTAACTTACTCATTTTACATGTTAAAGGGGTGGTGAAGAGCCATTAATTCCCTTAAAATAACCCTTAAGAAATTCCCTTAAAAGATGAGAAAATATTTTAATGTGCCAGGCTCTATTGTGTGAGCTCATAGTCACTATTTGACTTAAAATGTTAAGAAAGATGTTTCTCTTCTACTACAAAAAAAAAAAAAAAAAAAAAATTAAAGCATTTCATCACATTGCAAGATAGGGATCTTACCCATTTTTGGGAAATGCATTCTTGTGGTGTATTAAAAATCACAATGTTAGAAGGATCAGTTACTGTTTCCATAAGCCCAGTTTGTAGGGGGTTTCAGCTAACCTAAATCTTGGCACACAATTTTAGTTAATAGTCAAACAGAAATGCATAAAAGGGTCTATTCTCCTTAGACACCAGTTCTGGCCATTGTTTCTATTTCTACAACATTTTCTTCTAGTTATTGGTGAGATGAGTTGTAGAAAAATGATTTAGGTGTTTTTATGTTCTTCCCAAAGTAAAATATTTTAAACTCAGTGGTAATTAGATGACTTTTTTGGAGCTATTCATATTTTTTGAACAAGAACATTTTTTTCTTCTTTGAAGGAACATAATATGAATTTTATCAATATTTTTTGGAGAATATATTTAAATATTTTAGGCCCTATGATTCCAAATGCAAGAGGATTTTTCTTATGAACTCTCAAGTTATTTTAAAATATATTTTTAAATATTAAAATAGTTAAATATATAAGTTACCAACAAATAGCAATAGAAAAGCTTACTTAATATATTTGAATATTTACTCTTCTAAAATTAACAGAAATACATTGAAAATAAACATTAAATTAAATTTAAAGAATATTTCAAATCTAAGTCTGGGTTTCAATATTGGATCTGATAAAAAGCAATTTAAGAAAAAATTATGTGCCAAGAATAAGAACTCATTTCATCAGATAAAATATTTTTAATATGTACATGTGCAAATTTAAGAGAATGAAAACAAGCAAAATATGAAATTGAAAAGCAGCTTTGAAGTATACACCTCCACAAACACTATTCCATTTGAACATCAGCATTCATTTATCAGTGACAATTCTGAAAACTTTCAACTTTGAGATTAATATTGAGTGATGATAAAATATTGTCCCTAGTAAATGATTTAAGTTAATAATAGTAGTCTAAATATTAGTTATAATAATATTCATTTAACTAATTTCCAAGTAGTATTTAATATAATTATTTTTCTCTAAGTAGGAAAACCTCATATACAATTAAAAGTCATTGGTGCAAAGAATCATAGACTATTTTAGAAAATTTTAAGGCATAATATTTTATGTAATATTGATAAACACTGTAAAATTGTTTAAAATTATAAATTATAGAATCACAATGATTATATAAAATCAATTCACTGCTCCAACTCAGCAATTCTTAAAGTATTAATTTTTTTTACTTTTCAGTAAAATTTCAAAATTAATTTTATCTTATAAAACATATCAATAACTAAATCAAAATATTTTATCTCTAAGTGGAGGATAAAAACTAAGTTAATTTTTATAATTAGATTTATTACTGGAATGTTTAGAGATATCAGTTTCTTCTTTAATTCATGCTTCAATGGGTTATGTAGGTTCAAGACCTTATAGAGAGTGGGGGGAAAAAAAAAAAAAGAAATGACAAGAGATAGCATATACACTAGGGGTGGTAGGTTAATGCCAGAAGTGTGACTGATTGATTGATTGACATCAATTTCAAAAATCTGGATTAAAGCTGCCTATCAAATTTGTCTAGCTAAAATTTAAAGTTAAATGGATCATTGACCAAAATCTGAATCTTGTCTATTCATTCAGGTACACGCATTTACCTTCACCTGAAAAATCTCTTTCCATGGAAAAAGTATTGGCTAAAAATACGAATAAAATGCCTTACAACATATACACCATATTTCAAAATTTTAAAAATTTATCCAATTAGCGTAATCAAATTTTAAGTTGTGCAAATTTCTTTATAAATAGCTATAGTTCTTGATAATAGCAACAACTAAAATGTATTGAATTTACTATGCATTTGGTACTGTTCCCAGCATTTTACATCTATTAATTAATTTACTCAACTCTGAGACCTATACATTATTTTACTCACTATACCAATTTTATAAATAAGGAAACAAATACAGCAAAGCTAAGTGTATGATTTAAGTCACACCCCTGGCAAGGGTGGAGTTTGTATTTACACCTACTAGTCTGACTTCATAGCTCATTCTCTTAACCATTGGGTAATAATCTTTTAAATTAAAGTAATGATCTTGAAAAATCTTGTAAAAAGTAGGGAAACCTTAGGAAAAACATAGGGAATCCCACAGTTCTATTAAAACACTATAAAATCTCAGAATATAAAAATTATTTAGTTTTCTGAAAAATATAAAACTTTTTTTTTTACTTTAATATACTCATCTCTATTTTTCAAAAAAAAAAAAAATTTAAAAACTATAAAACCTTAAAATGAAGGGATACTTTTTACAATGATGAAGTTTTTCAAAATTCAAAACCTCACAGCTGTTTGAGCTCAAGTAGGAAATGATTAAATGAATTTCCAAGTTTGCTAAATAGATCGAGAAGGTTCAAGACAGTGGGACCTAGAGCTTGAATGTGAACACTGAATGAGTTGTAAGTTTAAGTTGGGAATAGGCCAATATCTGACTTTGAGTAATAGCAATTGGCAGGAGGAGTGTTTCTAAGAACCCACAGGTATTTTTTTAAAGTCAGAACTGTTTATTAATTCAACAAATACTTACTGAGTGTCTAGTATAGATGAATCTAATACCGTTGCTAGATTCTGGGGATGGGAGGAAACAGAAATATCACTAAGATCTGATCCCTGACCTTGGAAGGATTTCCAGTCAGGGGAAGAAATAGACAAAAGCGTATAGTTATAGGACAGTATTAAAGAGGCATGCACAAAGGTCTAGGGGAGGGCTAGTAGTATTAAGAATGACTTCCAGATGAAATGAAATCTGCCTGAGTCATGAAGGCTAAATATAAGACTGAAACCAGAAAGGTAAAAAGAATCATTAGAGATAAAGGAATAATACAAAAGTATCAAGGGCAGGTCACTTTGGGTAAAGAAGCAGCAGTCCATTCTGGTTGGGAATATACTGAAGCAGTTTGCTATGGATAGGGAATATTTAGGGGTGGGAGAGAAATGGTGTAATGTGGCGCTGGAAGACAGTTTGGGAACAGTTTGTAAAGGGAATTGCATGCTGGAGTCTTTGAATTAGTATGAGAGCAAACAGAAAGTCACTGCGAGATTTTAAAGGGTGTGCTGTGCGCTGAGTCACAGTTTATAAAGACACTGCAGTTCAAGTAACAGATGATAGCACTTAGATGATTAAGAGCCTTGAGAATATTAGAAAGCAGACTATTATACTATTTCAAGGCAAGAGACATTGCATATTATGGCTCATGTGGGAGCAGTGCTTATATTCAACTAGTGAGAAAAACAGATTTAGGAATGATTCTGGTTTTTCTAGGTTGAGTGAATGGCTAATGGTACTATGAACAGAAACAAACAAACAAAAAAATCAAACAGGTAAGCAAAGTGGAATAAATATAATACAGTTCACATTAGACATGCTGGGTTTGAAGTGCCTAGAAAAAAGTAAAAGTGCGTAGGATGGAGATAGAGATTTAATTGCCATTGCCTATAATAAAGGTTATGTGAGAATTAGGTTGTTTTAAATCTCTATCTTTTATCAGGCCATGAGAACAGGTCTCATTCATATTTCCATATGTTGTTTTTGGTTTGTTTTTTTTTTGTCTATTTATTATACATGCCTCCTCAACTGGACTCAAGGGTAGTTTTTGTAAAGAGAAAGACTAGGTCTTATCCATCCTTGTATCCCAAGATGTAGTATAATGTCTGACAAAGTAGACATCTGCTCTATGAGTGAATGAATATGTGGGTTGGATAGAGAATAAGGTCAGAGAAAAATTCTACATAATACTGATATTTAGGCAACAGCAACAGGTGGAGAAAATGACTGGAATGGAGTAATCAGACAAATAGAAAGGAGAGAGTGGAAATTAATTTGTAAAGGGGTGTGATGGCCCAGTAACTCAGTTGGTTAGAGCATAGTCAGGATAAGGCTGTGGTTCACTCCCTGGTCAGGTTTCAGGCCACATACTAGAATCAACAAATGCATGCATTAATAAGTGGAACAACAAAGCTCTCTCCTCCTCTCCTTTCCCCTTCCATCCCTCCCATCCTCTCTTTCTCCTCTTTCTCAAAAGAGAAACCCTGAAGAAAGGGCACATAGAAGAGAGCAGCAAAAAAAGAAAAAAGAAAAAAGAACTTCTTGAGTGTAGCAATTGAGAGATAAGCATGGATTACTGTAACACATGTAGTTTGACTAGAATGATGGGAATGTGATCAGAGTATACACTGCATATCTTTACAAAAGAATTGTATATGAGATTACATAAATTTTAATTTATTAGTCTCTTATCAGGCTGGAGTTCTGAGGGAGGAGCTGGTTTGTTTGTTTGTTTATGCCTTCAGTTTCAAGTACAATGAAAGAATTCCAAAGCTCACAACACTTTTTGAAGGAATCATAATTGTAGAGTGAACCGAATGTACAAAATAAAGACACTGATTAGACTGCCTAAAGAATTTGATAAAGAAAAAGAGATATATAGTAAAGTTAGAAATTTAAGAAACAAAGACAGGAGATGACTAACCATGACTGGATCAGGCCTTTTAATGGGTGGTTTTAAAAACATCTCATTCAATCATTTAAAAATTTAAAGTAAATTGAAGCTACTTAATAAAAGAATAACATGTTGAATGACCATACCTTCATGATGCCCACCAGCTAATCAGAAGTAAGTATACAAATTAACCCAACAAAGATGGTGGGTTAATTTGCATACAGAGGTGCCCAGTGGCTGGGAGTGGGGTGTGATGGCGTTCCGCCCCACCCCAGCCATTCCAGGCCACTGGGCAGAGTGGGAAGGTGGGAAGGTGGCTCTGGCCAGAGCGAAGCTGCTGCTGGCAGCCAGAGGAATGAAGGCCCATTCTTGCATGAATCTTTGCGCATTGGGCCTCTAGTATAAGCATATCGTTTTAAAACTGAAAAATGGCAATCTGCAGATTTATACCTCTCTATCTCAAATTTAAACTCTGAAAGGCAACCACATTCAACCATATTAGTCATTTCTCCTACATTTGGCCTGCACATATCATGAAGTCTTTATTTTTGAATTGTTTATAATACCTATTGACTTCACGATATGAAAGACAAAGATTTAGTCCTTTTATAACACCTCTACCATATACCTTCTCTTCCCATCTCTTAGATGATAATTTTTGGTTAAATCTTTTACAGATGAACCATATAGAATACCGGAAAGGAAGGGTTAATAACTTGCTCTATGTTCTTCTCTAGGTGCAGGGACATATGAGTATTCAATTCTCAGGTCAAGAAATTGTTATAATTTGATCTTTAATCAATCCAAGATCAGTGAGACTTCAGCTGCACTAGACTAAGCACTTTTACCTTTTACTTCATTATTGAGATTGTTTATTGAACGATCGTAACCAATACTGATGAAGTGCAGCTGAGGCAGAGAATTGGCATTTGCTACATAGCCCTAAGTGGACTGCGTTACTAGCTGGCCATTTGCCTGAGAAGACTCCATGACTAACTGATTATAAAAGCTGCTGGGATCCAGAGCTGATGGCTTCCTTTAACTGAGCTTGTCTACACAGTCACAGCCTCATCTCTCCTGCTCACATATTTCCTACATACAGCATGGCTAGGACACCAGATGCTGTGCCCAGGCATCACAATGCCATCACTATACTAAGCATGCTATGTGGACTCCTCTCCTTTGTTATTCCATTAAAAAAAAAAATCCTCATCTGAGGATATTTTTCCATTGATTTTTAGAGAGAGTGGAAGATAGAAGGAAAGACAGAAGGAAACATCAATGTGAGAGAAACACATTGATTATTTGTTTTCTGCATGAGTCCCATACCTGGACCCAGTCAGGGAAGAAGCATGCAACCGAGGTACCTGCCCTTGACTGGAATCAAACCTGGGACTCTTCAGTCTACAGGCCAATGGTCTATCCATTGAGCCAAACTGGCTAGGACTTGTTATTCCTTAAGTGCAGTAAATTTAGTGAGTAGGGCCTATTGTGTTTCACAAATTTAATATGAACTCCAAACACACAGCTGGTAAAAGAAAAATGATACAAAAGTTACAGGTTACATTTCCTTTCTTGTAAAATTTTGTTTTCTCACATTTAGTTACCTAACTTTTTACATTTAGTTTTCTATGTACAATCGTTAGTCTCCAAATTCTGTGTTAACAGGGTATATCTACTATATGCTCATGCACTAGTAATTTATATATTAGTACATAATACAGGTGAACCCAAAACTTTCTTCGTTTTGGGTTCACCTGTAATTAACTCTTATAAATACAGCCCAGCACATTAGACAATCAATACTATTTTATTTTCTCAGAGATTGCTTGTGATTTTTTCTCTTATCATGGAGTGTTTATTCTCTAAGATCGCCTGAGCTGTCATCCTGGGATCTCCCTTGACTATCATTATATAGATTCCATTGCCTGTTTTCCTTGCAAAATCTCATGTATTTATTTTTCATAGTTTACTTCTTCAATTTTGTGAAGGCAGACCTCCAACATCTTTATGAGCAAGGTTACAAGGGAGATAAATTAAGACTCAGCATGCTTTTATATTATATTTTTCAATTTTATTAATAGTTTGCCTCTTTTGGAACTGTGGGTTGAAAATTACTTTCCCTAAGAATGCTGAATATATAGTCTTATTGTCTTCTAGGTTCTAATATTAATGTTGGGAGATTCAATGACATTTAGATAAATGACCCATTGAAAATTATGTTTCTCTTTCTGAAGCACATTTAGGCTCTTTCCATTGTCCCTTGTTTTAATGACATTTTTCAAATATGTGACATAAAGATGGGTTAATTTTAATTCATGTACCTAACATTTAATCGGATCTCTTGCTCTGAAAACTGGTATCCGTTAGTTTTGGCATTTTTTGAATGATTATTTTGATAATTTCCTTCTATATATTCATCTTTTTGGACTGCCTATTGTTTATCAAGAATTGGACCTCCTAGACTAATTTTCTTCTCTTTGTTTTCTTTCATGTTTCCCATAACGTTGTATTTTTGCTCAAGTTTCTGGGAAATGTCGTTAATATTATCTTTTAACTTTATCTTTTGCCAAGTTTTCATTTCTATTATCATGTTTTTATTTTCAAAGAGATATTTTTGGTTCTCTGACCTCTCTCTCTCTTATTTCATAGATGCAATGTTTTATAATGTCTATGAGAATATTCATGGTATTTTTGAAGACCTTTTCACTTGGTATCATCTGGTTTTTTTTCAAGTTGAGTATTATGTTTATTAGTGTTTCCCTCTGTTTTTAATTTTATAGATTTCTTTTAGATGCTTAGGAATCCTCACTTGTGTGCTTCCATTTTAGAGTGTCAGTCTATAAAGTTGAGAGAAAATTCTGCACAAGTGAATGAGACCTATCATCTGAAAGGTTTACCTTAAGATGACCAGCCTGAGTCCTATATTGGAAATATCTGCTGTCAATATTTAGATGCTTCCTCTTAGACAGAAAGACTCTTCTAATATCTTTCTTGGAGGTTAAAGGCATGGTACTATGGGCTGAATGTGCATCCCTAAAATTCCTATGTTGAAACCCTAATTCCCAAGATGATGTAATTTGGAGATGGTGTCCTTGGGGAGTAAATAGGAATAGATTAGATCATAAGGGGGGGGGTCTTCATATGGTGGTAGTGACCCTATAAGGAGAGAAAGAATGATCTCTTTTCTTGTGTGCATGCACCAAGAAAAGGCCACATGTATCCGCAGCAAGAAGGTAGCTATCTCAAGCCAATAGGAGAGGTCTCACCAGGAACCGGATATGGTAGAACCTTAATTTTGGATTTTCAGCCTCCAGAAATGTAAGGAATAATTTTCTGTTTCTTAAGCCATGCAGTCCAAGGTATTGTGCTAAGGGTGCTCAGGTTTACTACAAAACATGATGATCAGCATTCTGAGGGTTGGACAGGAGAAGTGCTTGGGGTCTTAGCTTTTATTGTATATACCTGCATTTACTCTTCTTAGTATTAGTAAGATGCCAAGATTCTCAAATAAGTCTGGTGTTCCTGAGTTCAGAGACTCTATTTTAGCCTATCTACAGAATTAAGTTCAAGAATTTTGCAAAGGTAACCTAGAACTATTTCTTTTAATTACTATTTAACTCCACTTTCAATTCCTGAAACATTCAGTTTGAAGTAATTTTCATATTTCATTGCTGGTTTAAGCTTTTACTTTATTATTATTATTACTCATATTTTTAATTTTATAGACTAAAAAATCCTATTGCTGTTGCTCCTTCCCATATTTGTGTGTTTTAAAAATACCTCTACTTAAATTTTAATGTTTTCATACCCAACCTCATTCTCTGGAAGTCCTTAGATTATCACTTTACTTTCAAAATATCATGTGGAGCAAAAATCAGTGTTTCCAGTTACAGCTAAGAAGACCAAGACATGAAATATACAGCTAGTGTATTTCTGTACAAAATTCAAATCTAATCTTCTCAGCCCAAATTCATTGTTATTTTGTTATCATGTTTGGCCTTCTTTAGATAGAAGAGTCAAATCTGTGGTCATGAACTTTATAATGTTTTGTAATAATTATCTGAGCCCTTGATAGGATTTGTATTGGCTATCCCAGATGCATAGATAGTGTCCTAGGTAGCAAGTGTATGGGCACCTAATACAGGTGGGGACAGAAGTTTCTTTCAGAGACAAGGAACAACAAAGAACTTTTTTAAAAAAGTACCATGATCTTCCCCTGGAACCAGAAATCTTTGACTAAAAAGTTCAGGAGTCCTCCTCCTCCTTCTTTGAGGTTCTACAGAGAAGCAGCAGGTAGAGAGCTGAATGGCAGCTGCTTTCATTTTTGAAGAAAGTTTTGTTGGACACTTCCATGGTGAAACTTCTAGCACTTTGAAGATGTCATTACATTGTGAATTAGTCAGTTTGGACTGCCATAACAAAATATCACAGACTAGGTACTTAAATAACAGAAATGTATTTCCTCATACTTCTGAAGGCTGGAAGTTCGAAAACAAGATGCGTGCAAGTTTAATCTCTTCTGAGGCCTTGCTCCTTGGCTTGTAGTGGCCACCTTCTCCAGGTGTTCTCACATGGCCTTTCCTCTCCGAGTATGCAGTCCTGGTGTCTCTCCCTCTTCTTATAAAGATAACAGTTTTATTGGATCAATGATCCACTCATCTGGTGTACTTTAATATTAATTACTTCCTTAAAAGCCCCATTTAAAATATTTAGGCAAAGAGATTCAACCTATTAATTTTGTGGGATGGGACACAATCCATAACAATTTTATCCTGGTGCTTATTACTGCCATTAAGAAATAATTTATTGCCCTAACTGGTTTGGCTCAGTGGATAGAACATCGGCCTGCAGACTAAAGGGTCCCGGTCAAGGGCATGTACCTTGGTTGTGGGAACATCCCCATAGGGGGTGTGCAGGAGGCAGCTGATGGATGTTTCTCTCATCTATGTTTCTAACTCTGTATCCCTCTCCTCTCCTCTCTGTAAAATATCAATAAAATATATTTTAAAAATAAATCATTTATTATTACTGCTTCTTTGAAGATAATATACTTTTCCCCCTCCTCTGGCTCTTAATAAAATTGTTCTCTTGTATTTACTATGATGTGTTACAGTGTAATTTTCTTGATATGTATTTTCTTTATGATTTATGGAGTTTCTTGAATCCATAACTTGAAGCTCTTCCTCACTTTGGGTAAATTCTCAAATATTAACTCTTCAACTATTGCTTCCATTCCATTATCTTCTGTCTCTCCTTTTTGGTCTGTAATTACATGGTGTGTTAGAGATTTTGCAGTTCATGCGTCCTTCTTCTTTTTATATATATTACTAGAGGCTTGATGCACCAAATCCGTGCACTCGGGGGGGAAGGGGGGGTCGCTCAGTCTGGTCTGTGCCCGCTCGCAGAGCCTGTGGGGGATGGCCGACTATGGGCACTCAGACATCCTTAGCGCAGCCGCAGAGGAGGGAGAGGCTCCCACCACCACCGCTGTTCTTGCCAGCTGGGAGCCTGGCTCAGGGCTTCTGGCTGAGCAGCACTCCTCCTGTGGGCGCGCACTGACCACCAGGGGGACGTTCCTGCATTGAGAGTCTTCCCCGGGTGGTCAGTGGGTATCCTGGTGACCAGTAGTTCTGCTGTTCAATTGATTTGCATATTACCCTTTTATTATCTAGGATCTTTCATTTCATGCTTCACTTTGGATATTTCTTTCAGAACTATTTTTCAACCAATAACTCTTCATTCTAGTAGTTAGATCCATCCACTGAGCTCTTAACCTCAGCTGTGTTTTTAAGTTATAGACTTTTCTTCTCGATGTTTTTATATGTTTACTATCTTGTTGAGCCTCCTAGTCAAGATACTGATGTAGGTAAATGCAGTACACACATCCTCCCACAACCACATTCAAATTAAAACTAAACTACAACCACATTCAAATTAAAACTAACAACTATCATTCAGAACTGCCTAAAATTTATCTGAACAGAAGTCCTACAACTGAGAAGATATCAAGAAGCCACATTGAAACTAGTAAGAGGGGTAGTGATATAGAAGGGGCTGGGTCCATGCCCATGTTTGGCAAATAAAAACCAGGAGGTATATCTCAGCTGTTGAGGTCACCTTGCAGAGCGAGCGGTCCACGTCCCAGACCAGGACACCCAGCCCAGGGTTCCAGTGCCCAGAAGAGAGTACCTATAGGTACTGGCTGTAAGAACCAGCAGGGATGTAGCTGAGTGACATGGAGGGCTACTAGAGTTTCAGGTGTTTCTCTCAAAGGATCCACACATAAAGTTTAAGTTATCCAACTAACCTATGAGCTCCAGTACCAGGGAAACAGCTAGGAAGGCACCAGGGACACACAGGGCAGAACTGAGATCTATGTCATTAGGGCAAGAGCTGGAGGTGCAGCTTTCCCCCAGACAGAAGTGCTGGCGAGGCCATTGCTCCTTTTCTAAACACTCCCCCCACAGAGCCATTCAGGCAGGCACTAAATCCGTGTCTCCACTAACCTAGGTAAGAGTGTTCGCCGGGACCGGTTTGGCTCAGTGGATAGAGCGTTGGCCTGCGGACTGAAAGGTCTCAGGTTCGATTCCGGTCAAGGGCATGTACCTTGGTTGTGGGCACATCCCCTGTGGAGGGTGTGCAAGAGGCGGCTGGTCGATGTTTCTCTCTTATCGACATTTCTAACTCTCTGTCCCTCTCAATTTCTCTCTGTGTAAAATCAATAAAATATATTTTTAAAAAATTTAAAAAAAGAGTGTTCACCTACCCTGGTGATTCCCTGAGAACTCTAACCCATCCAACTTGCAGACCCATCATGTCTCAAGTGGCTTTTCTATATTAACAGCCTGTCTTTGTTTATGCTTCACATTTTTCTAAAAATCTCACAAACAAGCAGATCCAGTCTTAGCATGCCCCATACCTCTCATTAAGTAGTTCCAGGCCCAGTACTAGTGACAGCTGGCCTTGGTTTGCAGCATGGCCTCTCTGAGGTACCTCAAAACAAAGGAAATTAGCAGCCATTTGCTGGTCACTTTGTACCTCATGCAAGGTGCTCTCAGAATCAAATTAAAGATTTGGAAGATAAGAAAGCAGAAAATGCCGAACCGGTTTGGCTCATCGGTAGAGCATCGGTCTGCGGACTGAAAGGTCCCAGGTTCGATTCCGGCCAAGGGCATGTACATTGGTTGCGGGCACATCCCCGGTAGGGGGTGTGCAAGAGGCAGCTGGTCAATGTTTCTCTGTCATCGATGTTTCTAGCTCTCTATCTCTTTCCCTTCCTCTCTGTAAGAAAACCAATAAAATATATTTAAAAAAAAAAAAAGAAAGAAAAAAGAAAGCAGAAAATACTCAATCAGAACAGCAAAAAGTAAAAATAATTAAAAAATGAGTATAGTTCAAAGAGCCTCTGAGACAACCTTAACTTATTAACATTCATATAATGGAGATGCCAGAAGGAAAAGAGCAAGATATTGAAACCTATATAAAAACTAGAGGCCTGGTGCACGAATTTTGTGCATGGGTAGAGTCCCTAGGACTGGCTGGCAATCAAGGCCAATTGGGGCCTCCCTTCCCCAGATTGCCATCTTCCAGCCAGGACCTTCCTTCCCCAGCTTCTGGCTGGGGCCTTCCTTCGCCCAGCTTCTGGCTGCAGGCCAGGGCCTTCCTTTGTTCTGCACCACCCTCTGGTGGTCAGCACACTACATAGCGAGCATTTGAACTCCCAGTCAGTCAAACTCTGAGGGAACAATTTGCATATTAGCCTTTTATTGTATAGAACTATTGGCCTAATGCAAAAATTAGTGCATGGGGGGTGGGGGGGTTTCCTCAGCCTATCCTGCACCCTCTCCAATTGGGAACCCCTTGGGGAATGTCTGACTGCTGGTTTAGGCTCGATCCCACAGGTGATTGGACATCCCTCTCACAATCTAGACCACTGGCTCCTAACCAGTCACCTGCCTCCCTGACTGATTGCCCCTAACTGCCTCTGCGTGCCTGCCTGATTGCCCCTAACCCCTCTGCCTGCCTGCCTGATCAGGCCTAACTGCCCCCCCCTGCCAGCCTGATCACCCTTAATGGCCTCTGCCTTGGCCTCCACCACCACGGCTTTGTCCAGAAGGAAGTCAGACATCCAGAAGATGGCCAGTCGGCCTTGTCTAATTAGCATATTACCTTTTTAGTAGTATAGATAAATTATACAGGATAGGATTGCTTAAATGTGTGGGGAGCCTTTTTCAGTAGGAGGAGATGCTCTTGACAGACAAAAATACATAATTCCTATATCTGGACTGATAGCCAGCTATCTGCACTATACTGCCAAACTGGTCATTAAAAAATTGAACCACTTTCTTACACTACACCAAACAGCTGTTGCCCTTAAAACCCTCCTCAGCCCACACCTTAGGTTCTGCCTTCACAGTTCACCCAGATTAGGTTCTGATTGGTCAGTTTCTATGCCAATCAACATCTCTGGGTCTATCAACAGGCATGACCAGAAAAGAGGGGCTGATCAGCAGCCTCAGGGGAGGCCCAAGAGAAAGAGAGGCACGCTGCTGTCCAGGCCCTGAGAGAAAGACAGAGGCAAGGGCTGATCAACAGCTGCCACAGAGGCTACGGATCAGATCTGCTTTTCTCTACAGGCCTTTCTTAGAGCCTAAACAAAATAGACTAATAATATTTTTCCTTTTAGAAAATTGAAATGACTTCTAACCTTATATTAAAAAACTAGAAGCCTGATGCACAAAATCTGTGCAAGGGGCTCAGCCCTTGCAGCCAGGGTGGCTTACCTGGAACCTTGCAGCCCTGCCTTTATCGGGAAGGTTGTCTGGAAGAACATCCCGAAGGTCATACGGCTGTCTGGTCTAATTAGCATATTACACTTTTATTATTATAGATGGTATGATAGTGCCTTGACCATATTTAGGAAGTTTTAATTATAAGTACATCTTATAGACTTATTTCATTCCTTATTCAAATATTTATTGAGTATCAACTATGTACTTGTCTTTATTCTAGGAGCTGAGGATAAGTGAATAAGACTGTAATGGTTTATTTTCCATCGAACTTATATTCTACTAGAGGCCTGGTGCACGATCTGTCTGCCTGGCCTGTGGAGATCGGGTCAAAACTGGCTCTCTGACATCCCCCGAGGGGTCCCGGATTGCAAGAAGGTGCAGACCATGCTGAGGGACCCCACCAAAGTGCATGACCAGGGCTGGGGATGGACTGTGGGAGGGCTCCAGGGCATGCCTGGCCTGTCTCACCCAATCCTTATCAGCTGGACCCCAGCAGCAGGTTGGAGCATCTGCCCCCTGATGGTCAGAGTACATCATAGCAACTGGTTGGACACTTAGCATATTAGGCTTTTTTTTTTATTTAGGATTAGTGGAAATACAACACGAAAGTAGCAGTTTAAATTAATAAATAAGACAATCACAGATAAATGCACAACTGTAGCAGATGCCATGACAAAGAGTGACTGCATAGAGAGGAAAGGGTTACTTTAGAATTTATTGTAAAGGAAAGCTCCTCACAGGACTAGAAATGCAAACTAAACAATGAGAGAAGCCCCTGGGGAAAACCCGGAGGGCAAGTTTTAGGCAGAAAGATGAAGTACAAATGTCCCAAAGTAAAAAAGTTCTTAGCATATTTGAAGAACAGAAAGGTCCATTTACAGTCAGATGGATGACAAGATAGGGTATAATCTTGTTTTAAGTTAAGGCTACCATACTAATTTTGTTTTATTTATTGAATTGAGAGAGATTGAAAAAGAGATGGAGAAAGAGAGAAGTATTGATTTGTTGTTCCATTTATTTATGCATTCATTGGTTGATTCTTTTATGGTAAAGGATAGAATACACAACATTGGCATGTGGGGATGATGTTCTAACTAAGCTACCTCGACAGTAAACTAACCATATTATATTTTAAAAAGAGAAGTTAAAATATGACTCCTGATTTTCAACTATCTCTACATTGTGATTCCAACATACAATTCACATTTATTTTAATTAATTAATGCACCTATCTGTCTATCTATCATCGCTCATCTATTTTTTTAAATCACCACCCAAGTATATATTTGTATTGTTTTTTAGAAAGAGAGAGAGAGATGGAAATATTACTGTCAAAGAGTAATATCAATAGTTTGTTGCCCGAATTGCTCCAATCAGGGATCAAACCCTCAGCCTTTGGGTGTAGGGATGAAGCTCCAACCAACAAAGCCATTCAGCCAGGGCTCAATTTTATTTATTTTTGCTACTGACTTACCTCGTGTCCTTTTCTCTCTATTGGTCAAATTGAACAACAACAACAACAACAAAAAAAAAAACATAAAAAATTAAACTACAAGACTTTGTTAAATGATAATTTATAGTTAATGCAGGCGAATTTTCACTTTTGTAAAAATAGTGAAGTTTTGTCCTCCATCTCTAAAGGTGGTTGTGAGAATTTAATTAGTTATTATAGATTGTACACTTGGGTATTGCCTTACTCAAATGGTAAATGACAGGGAAGAGTAAAGAGGTTGTCATATCATATTACATTAAATTATATGGTAGATAAAAGCTTACTCCAGATATTGTGAAAACACAATGAGTGGTGCTCCAAGATAGAATCTGAAAAGTATTGCTAAGGCATTAATGCCTGAGATGACAAGAATTAGCCAAGTGAAGAGATTTTTTGCAATGCACAGGGCAGATAAGGAAAGGAAGGAAGGCCTGCATGCAGACAGACCAAAAGGAGAAACGGAAATACAGAAAGGGAACAAGAAAAAGATGAAGGAAATGTGGAGCTGCATTCAGGAGGGGGTGGCGAACGCAGGGGGTGGGGAAGCAGGTGTGCCCAGCGAGGGGCAGTGGCCCCCAGCGCAGGCTATTGGCTGGGTGGTGCTCACGGTCCTGGATGAGAGGCGGACGGTCCTTCTGGGCAGAGGCGCTCCTGCTTCGCGGAGGCAGCAGCACCGGGCCAGGAGGGCCTTGGCCACCCTCACTGGGCCAGGCGTCCCGGGCAGGGGATGGGAGCAGGATGGCGGCGGGAGGCCGGGAAGGGGGGCTGCAAACACCTGGCTGGGGCTGAGCTCTGCGCTGGGGCTGGTTAAACCCCCACCCTAACAGAAGCTTTAAGAAGGAAGGGAAGGAAGAACTTTATAACGGAGTCAGTAGAGAGCAGAGTTAAAGAAGGAAAGAGGATGTGTGAGTGAACTGTAGGAGCTATAATGAAAGTCAAGTATCGTTGTGAACTGGGGACAGATTTTAAAAACAGGAGTCAGAAAAGAACAAAGATAAATAATAGTGAATAATGAGGCAGGTAGATATTTAAACAGTGGCAGTAGAGAAGAATGTATGGAAAGGTTGGATGAGAGAGAAAGAGGGAGGGAAGAAATGGGTTTTTTTGTTGTTTTTTTTTTTTTAGTTTAAATGCATTTTATTTTTAGACACCTACATGACATGTTTGTTCTGTTTTTTCTTAAAAACAATGCCTCTGCTCCAAATGAGTCAAGGTCAAAATAAATGAAGAGCTCAAGATAACATCAGCCCCGTTTGTCCTAGGCTTGGTGTGAGGATGACAGGTGGTAGAGCCAGAAGGGGAGCTGGTGGAGCCTAAAGGGAGAACGGAAAGGAAGGAGAAATGGGGCAGGGAGCAAAGCAGGTCCGAGTGAGGAAGTGAAGAAAAATATTAAGGTGGGAAGGAAGGAAAAGGGGAGGGAGAAGTGGGGTAAAGATAAAGGAAAGAAGGAATGTGGGGCGGGAGGGTAGGAGAAAGATGGGAAGAAGGATGATGGAACAGAAGTAGGAAAAAGAAGGAAAGAAAAGTTTATAAATGATGAGTCAGTAGGAAAAAGTGTTACATAAAGGAGAGAGAAAAATTGTGTGGGAGGGAGAAACCAATAAGAAAGTCAAATACAATTGTGTGTGAAGGTGATAAGATTTAAAAAAAAAAAAATAAAGTAAATAAGGGCAACCAGGCCCACAGGGGAGGGCAGTTAGGGGGATCAGGCAGGCAAGCAGAGTGTTTAGGACAGGCAGGCAGGTGAGTGGTTGGGAGCCAGAGGACCCAGATTGTGAGAGGGATGTCCACCTGCCAGTTTTGGCCAGATCCCTAAACTGGATGTTGGACATCCCCCGAGGGCTCCGGATTAGAGAGATGCAGGTTGGGCTGAGGGACCCCCCACCCACCCATGCATGCATTTCATGCACCCAACCTCTAGTCCTATAATAATAATAATTTAAAAAAAAAAGCACAAAAGAAGATGGTTTGATTAGAAATGCTCAGAATAGAATTATAGAAATTAGAGGTCTTTTAATGCCTTTAATACCCAAAAATTTAATACAAAAATATTTGAATATCTATGATGTATATGGACATATGATATGTGTACTGGTATTAAGTTTTATAAGAGGAGAAATCGGAGGCATGTTACTGATGACAGTACCAGACTGAAATCTTAAAAACTTGATTTTAAAATCAAGTAAAATTGTTTCAGGTTTTGGAGAGGCAAATATTAAAATACTAAAACTTCCTCTCTGAGAAGATTGTTGGGCCAGATCCAATTTTTTGCTGGCTTTTCTAGCATCTGATGTTGTTCAAAGTAAGAAGTGTAAATTTGGCATTGGCTTTAGGAATAGCAAATTTAAAAATTTCAGCAGATTAGGGCAGGAAAGTCATAGAATTTATGTATAAATAAAAAGAGGAAGAAATGAAAACAAAATATGGTGTTTACTTTGGAGCTGTGTGGAGAGGTTTTTATCTATCTGAAAATTAAAATAGGTATTCAAAAATATGGTCAATATTTACTTATAGTCTAATAGGTACTTATAATGTTAGATAATCATAATATTAATAATAATATTAACTTTGATAGCAGCTATTATAGGGTACAGATCAGATCTTTATCATGTTGGCACTGAACTGTTTTTTAAATTTCTATCAATGTGCCCAGTCAGTGTGATTCAGTGGTTGTGCATTGACCCATGCACCAAGAGTTTAGTGGTTCAATTCCAGGTTAGGGCACATACCCTGGTTTCAGGCTCAATCAAAGTAGGGGGCATGCAAGAGGCCACAGATTGATGTTGATGTTTCTCATGGATGTTTCAATCTCTCTCTCCCTCTCCCTTCCTCTCTCTCTCAAAAGCAATAAAAACGTATCTTAAAAATCATATTAATGTAAGCTATGAGAATAACAAAATTGATTAGTCTCTCAGAGTTTTGCCTAATTTAATAATGTCTTTATTCCTTTCTTAAATATTTTTATTCTAAGTTTGTATACACTTCAGGGTTACCTAAAAACCTTAGTTCTTTAATCTTTGTTTGATATATGATAACTTTTTCTTTTGGATAAAGAAATTATTCTCATTTCCCTCCAACCATTTATTCTCTGTATGATCTGGGACAAGTCATTTATCAAGCTCTCAAAACTAGTTTTCTCATCTGTAAAATGTTGACAGTAACAATATATTTTTCAGAATTTCTAAGATTGAATCAGAGAGTTATATAAAATTCTTAGCACAGTACTTAGCAAAAAATATAATAAACACTACCAATTCAAAATAATAGAAAAATAAAGCTATACTGTTGAAATGAATGTTGCTAACAATGAAATATTGCAAGCACTTAACTATGTATTTATACTGTGTTTTGCAAGCATTTTACAAGTAGGATCTCATTTAACCCCCAACAACTAAGTATTATTAGCAGTTTGGATTGAGCAGGCCAGCAGTGGGGCAGCTGCAGGTGAGCAGGCCAGTAGGAAGGGGAGGTAGGGTGAGCATGCCAGCAGGGAGGGCAGTTGGGGGTGAGCAGGCCAGCAACGGGGGTGGGGGCAGTTGGGGCGAGCCGGCCAGCAGGCAGAGTGGTTGTGCGCAATCAGGCAGGCAGGCAGGCAGGTGAGTGGTTAGGAGCCAGCAGTCCCTGATTGTGAGAGGGATGTCCAACTGCTGGTTTAGGCCCAAACCCTGTAAACCAGCAGTATGACATCCTTTGAGGGGTCCCAGATTAAAAAGGGTGCAGGCCAGGCTGAGGAACACCCTCCCCCCATGTACAAATTTTGTGCACCTGGTCACTAGTATATATATAAAACCTAATATGCAAAGTATCCTCTATGGAGTTCGACCAACTGGGAGTTCAATTGCTCTCTATGATGTGCACTGACGGCCAGGGGGCAGCGTAGAATGAACGAAGGCCCTGGCCGGCAGCAGGCAGCCACTAAGGACTCTACCAATGCATGAATTTTATGCACTGGTCCTCTAGTATTTTATATTAGCACAGAAATGAATACCATATGCACATATAAACTATTCTTTATAGTTACTTAGCTTCACATTTCATAGGAAAAAGAGAAAATTCAGCTGAAACCGGTTTGGCTCAGTGGATAGAGCGTCTGCCTGTGGACGGAAAGGTGCCGGGTTCAATTCTGGTCAAGGGCATGTACCATAGTTGTGGGTACATCCCCAATAGGGGGTGTGCAAGAGGCAGCTGATCAATGATTCTCTCTCTCATTGATGTTTCTAACTCTCTATCCCTCTCTCTTCCTCTCTGTAAAAAATCAATAAAATGTGTGTTTTTTTTTTTAAAAAGAGAAAATTTAAAAGAACATGTTAGGATATATTTCTCTTCTGATTTTTAAGTATGTGCTAATTTAAAGGGAAAAAATGCCCCAATTATCCTTTGCCCTAGGCATTTTCTTTTTAAAATAACAACACTTCTATTAAATAGGTAATATCTGTCAAGTTGGTATTAATTTTAGCAGAATTTCCATTCTTTCTTCTATTGTATCATTTTTTCAGGGCTTTATTTATTAGTTGTATTGTTGACAGTATTATAGATGTCCCCATTTTTACCCCACCTTTGCCCCCCTCCACCAGGCCTCATCACATTATTATTTGTGTCCACGGGCTGTGCATATCTACATGTAAATTCCATGGTTAATCTCTTACCATCTCCCTCCTACTCCCCTTCTTTCTGGGACCTGTCAGTCTGTTCCATGCATCCATGCCTCAAGACCTATTTTGTTCATCAGTATCAAAAGATACCTTGAAACAAATGAAAATGAATACCTAGTAACCCAAAATCTATGGGACACAGAGAGAGTAATCCTGAGAGAGAAGTTCATAACATTACAGGCCTATCTCAAGATATAAAAATCTTGCACAGAAAGTATGGTTCAGTGGACTGAGCATGGTCCCATGTACCAAGAGGTCACTGTTCCATTCCAGGTCAGGACACATGTCCAAATTGTGGGCATGATCTCCAGTAGGGTGTGTGCCCAGAGGCTAATGGTCAATTCCTCTCCCTACCTCTCTCTTTAAAATATCAATAAAATATAATTTAAAATATATATATATAAAAAGAAATAAGAAAAAAATATCAAATAAATTATCTAAAGCTACAACTAAAAGAACTAGAAAGAGAACAAGAAAAACCCAGAGTAAATAGAAGGAATGAAATAATAAAGATCAGAGTGGAAATAAATGTCATAGAAACTAAACTAACAAACAAACAAATAAAAAGCCAAAATATCAGTGAAACCAAGAGCTAGTTATTAGAAAAGATATAACAGATTGATAAACCTTTACTCAAAGTCATCAAGAAAAGAAGACCCAAATATGTAAATAAAATCAGAAATGAAAGAGGTGAAATAACAACTGACACCACAGAAATATAAGTGATTATTAGAAAATACTACAAACAGCTATCAACAAGTTGGACAATCTGGGAGAAATGGACAAATTCCTCAAAATATACAATGTTACAAAACTCAATCAGGAAGAATCAGAAAACATGAATAGACTGATAACAACTAATGAAATTGAAACAGTAATAAAAAATTAAAAAGCCAGCAAATAAAAGTTTTGGACTGGGTGGCTTCACAAGTGAATTTTGCCAAACATTCAAAGATGAACCAACACCAATCCTCCTCAAATATTCCAAAAAATTCAAGAGGAGGGAAGACTTCCAAGCTGTTTTTATGAGGCCAGCATTACCCGAATTCCAAAACCAGATAAAGACTTTACAAAGAAAGAAAATTATAGGCCAATATCTTTGATGAATATAGATGTTAAAATCCTGAACAAAATACTAGCAAATCAGATTCAGCAATTTATTAAAAAAAAATCATACACCATGACCAAGTGCAAGGGATGCAATTCCAGGGGTACAAGCTGGTAGAATGTTTGAAAACCGATAAATGTGGTACATCACATAAACAAAATGAAGGATAAAAATCACATGATGAACAGACAAAGAAAAAACATTCGACAATATCCGGCATCCGTTTTTGATAAAAACACTCATCAAAGTGGGAATAGTGGGATCATACCACAACATAATAAAGGCCATAGATGACAAACCTACAGCAAACATCATACTCAAAGGACAGAAACTAAAAGTGCTTCCCTTGACAGGAACAAGAAGACAAGAATGTTCGCCTCCACTTTTTCTTTAAAATAGTGAATGAAGAAGGTAAGATTGTGATAAGAAAACAAAACCGTACTAAAAGTGAAGCCTTATTTTACATTGAAAACACATTTTAATTCCATTAAATTCCAGATTTAAATTTTAAACATTTGATACAGTTTGTGTAAATTGGTAGTAAATTAAATATATTAGAATATCATTTCAATTTTTGATCACTTCCATTGACTTAGGCATTACAAGACTCTCACAAAAAATAGAAGGAATTCAAATTTATGCAAGCATTGATATACAATAAATACTAAAACACTATGCTAATTAATCAATACACTAAATTCATATTTTAGCTCCGGAACCATATTTTGATTTTGATTTAGTTATAGCTTATCATATATGTCCTTTAGTATTATTGAGGATTTTAAAAATTTGTTTTAAATACTCATTTTCATCTTTATATTGTTTACCGACTCTCTGATTAAAACATACCTTCAAAATAACCACGTCTCCTGGGTTGTAGCTTCTTTAGTGATTTTGTAGCAGAAACTTTATTTTCATTGTTTTTGAATAATGCTAGGCGCACAGTGGCATCTGGGCAAAATAGGAAGATAAGACAGAAGGTCAGCCCTGGATCATTCCTTCTCTGAAATAGCTATATATTTTTATAATAATATTAAATATGATACCTGCTCTATAAAACTCTGTGAAATTGATATTATTTTTTAAAGACTCATAATATGAAAAAGTAATCAGCCTGATAACAACTAATAAAATTGAAACAGTAATAAAAAAAAAACTCCAGCAAACAAAAGTCTTGGTCTCGATGGCTTCACAGGAGAGTTTTACCAAACATTCAAGGAAGAACTAAAACCTATCCTCCTCAAACTATTCCAAAAAATTCAAGAGGAAGATTTTCAAGCTACTATTGGTTATCTGATTAAACACAGATTAGCTACATTTATTTATTTATTTATTTATTTATTAAGGTATTACACATGTGTCCTTATCCCCCCATTGCCCACCCCTTCATACTCCCCCGGCTCATGCTCTCACCCCCCTGTTGTCTGTGTCCATTGGTTAGGCTTATATGCATGCATACAAGTCCTTTGGTTGATATCTTCTCCTTACCCCAACCCTCCCCTACCTTCCCTCTGAGGTTGGAAGGTCTGATCGATGCTTCTCATAGTTACTATTTAATACAGAAAACAGAAACACTGATAATGTGAACAAATTTTACATTTAAAATTTCCAATTATGGCATCATCCTTTTATTTGGTGAGTTGCTTCACTGTTTATTATTTTAGCTCCTTATTTAAATCCCTAATATTTCTGCTATAATAAATTCAATCCCCATAAATTCATAATTGGCAAAAGCTATTATTTTAGGAAATATCAAATACCCTATTTTTTTTCTCCTGTAAACTATGAGAAACCGGGCTAGGTGAGATGGAAGGAAGATACAAGGAACAGATATAAAATGATTATTCATTAATTTTACAGATAAATTAATAGTTTATTTATTGCTCTAATTTATTATATTTTATAACAAAAATGTAAAAAATCCTATATATTTTTATACCCAATATAATTCTAAATCTAGTAATTTTACAAGATAGATAGGATCATTGTAAATGTAGGGCCCTATATATTTCTTTTTATTTGAATGAATGGTTCTATAGAATGTAAAATTGGGGATTTGGTAAGTTAAAATAAGACAAAAGATTTTTGCATGTTGATGAACTGTAAGAAACGGAAAAAAAATTAATTAATAGAAAATAGAATAGAGTGGAAACTTTTACATTAAAGTAGGTTAACTTAGTTGTACACCTGAAACTAATACACTTCAATAAAAACAAATAATATAATGTAGGTTAGCATTAAACCACAATTTAGTTCAATGTACATTTCTTCATAACTTGCAAGGGATTGGAGAAAGCAATGGGGGAAAAAGGGACATATGTAATTCTTTCAACAACAGAGATTTATTTTTAAAAAATCTTTGATTAATACCTAGTGTAATAGAATTAAATATACTAGATAGGAAAATAAGATTTTAAGCATTATAAACCCCAAAGACAGCATGTGTTTTAGAGTATAAATCTGAAAAACAGTATCTTCAGAGTTATTCTCTAGCATGAGCAAACTGAAGGTTTTCACTATCCCTCTAATAATAATTTATCTTTACTAAGCATAATTTATATACTTCATAGAGATTATATTTCTTAATATTAGGGAAAATTGGTCAATATTTGGGCACATCTCATAATTATAAGTGACATGAATTATTATGCGTTTGGATCCTTCTCTATATATTCAATATGAACCATCAAAAAGAACAATAGGAATCCTTGCATGTATATATTAAAATTAATAGAATAAGTATTATATATCATTTAAGTTATTTACAGAAAAACATAATGGCATGCCAAAGGAGCATTAGTCATTCAGGCAGACAGATTACCATGGGCTCACATACCTGTAATGACACCTAATTATAACCTGCTGATGTTTCCTCACATTGTTCTGATTGTCTTGCCTTTCCATTTGAATATGTATTTTCTCAGGTAAAAGCATTACAATTCAACAGACCTGGGTTAGATTCAAGCTCAAACTTACACTAGTTCTATGTCTCTGGTAAAAATGCTGTCACTCTCTGCCTCCTCTTCTGTCCAATAGAAAAAAAAAAATTGATTTTGAAGTATTACTGTGAGATTTAATGAGATCATGTGTGTAAAGCATCAAAACTTGTGTCTACATAAGTGTAGGTGCTCAACTAATGTCAGCTAGCAAGCATAGTATAATAATAATAATAATATAAATAATAATATTTCCAATTTTTCTATTCTTTTAAATGATGAATCCTTCATATAATAAGGTGGAATATATTGAAAAAAGTTTGATGGATCCATAATTGATTTCATTTTATTCTACATAGCCCATAGAATAAAACCTATTGATCTTTTATAAGTACTTTGGCACTTCCTTGGGGAAATAACAATTTGTGACTTGATTTCTTATTATGTAAAACATGGATAACAATAACACTTTCCTCATACTATCATCAAGATTAAATAAGCAAATATGCACAAAATATTTAATAGTTGTCTAGTTCTATTTACTCAGTAAGATAATTTTATTCATCAAAAGCACATAAAGAGTGGTACATTTTTAGTATTTTATTTCAAAACATTCTTATTTTACCATCTTAAATTGATTTAAAACTTAAATTAATTCAAATTCCAAAGAGATAATGATAAACAAAAACATAGTAATTCTGGGGGGAGGGAATCACTTAATTTTAATAGTCCTTGGAAATAGCACTGTAAACAAGCCACTATTCTTACCCTCAAAAACTACATAATTGAGTAAGAAAGCTTAGAGATAAGGATATTGCAAATAGTACAGCGTGTGACATCTTTTCTTCCATTGTAAAGTCAGGTTTATACATTTAAATTGATTCCTCTGATATTATCAATAGTCTGTCCTTTTTTTTTTTTTTTTTTTTTAAGTCTTTATAGCTCCCAATATGACTTTCCCAGTGTCTGGGAAATAGGTTTTAATAGATCTTAATAAAATATTTAAAGAAACCCATAAGTAAACCAAGTTTCTAGTATGTATGAGGCACTGTACTTAATTTTATCTCCATTATCCCATTTAAACAACATGATTTTATTTAGAAATTAGAATATACTAAAAATTATTTCCTTCCCTGTGGAATCCCATTTTAGTTTCTATAATCCTGACCTTAGCTCACTGATTTATTCTCACTATCTTCATACTGAAAATCTGGTTATTATCCATTTTCTTTATGTGCCAAGAACAACAGTGTTATAAAATAAGTTTTATGTTAAGACTGAAAGATTATATTTCATCATCTTATAAGGAGTAATATTTAATAATTTAAATTTGCCTTCCCAATTATAAATATGCACTTAAATGACTATACTACCACACACACACAATCATACATGTACTCAAAGTCAAATGTGACTCTTATATAACTTATTTCTGATTTGATTAACAGTTATTTATTGAACATCTACCATATACCAGGCAGGGTATTAAGTTCTGGGAATTCAGTGTGGAACAAATAGAGTCTTGGCATCAAGGACATTACTATTCAAATGAGTTTTATCATCATTTTGT
Organism: Pipistrellus hanaki; assembly: GCF_964339955.1. Taxonomy (NCBI): domain Eukaryota; kingdom Metazoa; phylum Chordata; class Mammalia; order Chiroptera; family Vespertilionidae; genus Pipistrellus; species Pipistrellus hanaki. The sequence continues at coordinate 117,196,341 of NC_140505.1, forward strand.
GGATATAAGAAAGTAAGACTTGATAAAAATTATTGTAAATTTGTTGGAAATCACTGAAGCAAACAAAACACATCTTTAATAAACTTCATTTTACCACAGTTTTGTCTTCACTATTCCCCTTTCATGCTTCCTGCTTAATATTTCTCAGTTGCCTTATCATTTTACAACCTGTTCTCTTTGCTATAGCCTATGAACTGCTTAATTCATATTTTAAAAATTAGCCTGTCTTATTTTCTAGCAGGCTTAATTGTTGGCTATAACTAAATGTTACCAACGCAGTCTCAAGCTATTTTCTTTATTGAAAAAACAAAAACAAAACACAACTAATTATTGAATGCTTAGCATGTACGTAACACTGTGCTAGGTGTTCCAAATAGATGCAAAATGATACTTATCAGTGCTTGTGGCTTGACATTTATAACTATACTAGAGTCCCGATGCACGAAATCCGTGCAACAGTACACCTTCCTTCCCTCGCTGCCAGCACTGGCTTCCCTCTGACCCCCTGCTTAGTCCGAAAGGACGTCCGGAATGATGTCCTATCTAATTAGCATATACCCTTTTATTATTATAGGTCAACTTTGTTTTCTCCAACCTGCTCTTTCTTTTCTCTAATTATGAAATTCAAAATGCATAAGCATGATAAATGTTAGAGACATTATGTCTTCAGCCTTATGTCCATAGCCCTTAAGCTTCTTGTCACCTGTTCTTTACCAAAATCCCTCTGCCCAGGACTCACCCTCTCTGAGGACTGATCCACCTCAAAGCATTCACTCACTCTTTTTCCCCACTTGGCTCATCTCAGTCTTTACTAGTTTACTCACTACCTTAAGGTTATTGACCCTCATGTTTTCAATAAACCAGCAACTCTCACCTTGCACATGTGTTTGACTACAGCACCAAACTCTAAAATTCCCTAGGAATCTGTTATGCTGAAATTCTGTGCATAAGGCAACAGTAAAAACAAAAAGACAAGCATATAAAACCCCACAAAAACAAGACTAGTCATAACTGCTTTGTGCTTATGTCCATCATGAGGGAAATATCAACTTACTGGGAATAACAATAATCAGAACCCAAACTGAGTAAAAAAATATCACGGTAACTTCTCACAATTTTGTATTTTCTCCTGTGGCTTCCGGGCAATCTCCCTGGCCCTCCCCCTCCTCCTCCTGCTTCTTCTCTTTAAAGCAAATGGGCTCATTTATCACATCAGAAGCCATCAATATTGAATCTCCCCTGATGGCTGCCCACACTGTGTGTTTCCTAAGCCCCTTGCTTCTTCATTAATCAGTGTTCTCAGTGCTATTATTACTCTACCTGCAACTTTCTTTAAATAATTGACCCCATGCCTTTTGCCCTATTCTCACTCTCATCATAAATCAAATATTATTGTCTTATATATCCCTTGGCTAATAAATATATGAAAAAGATATTTAAAAAAAAAAAAGAAGAAAATATTATTAAGTGCTTTCTACAGAGCAACTTGCTCTAAGGTTTTCATGGCAGAAAGTTGAATTAAAGTTTCCATACTCCATGCATTTATGATTCATCTCCTTGAAAACTATAGCTGTGTTAGATTTAGGATGTAACTGTTCCATTTAATTAAAAGTTTCTATTATCTGAAGCCCCACCTGTCACCCTCCCTACCCTCCACAGAACTGGTTAGTCTCCAGTAGTTTTAAGGAAAATGTTGCCCTCTGGTGGCTTGAAAATTTCAAGCTGTCCATGTAAGATATATCTCCATTTACATTTGAAAAGTATTAGTAAATTTTTGAGTTCCATCAGAATTTAAGTATTTAAAATACTATCTTAATTTATTAATGAGTAGAATTTTTAAATTATGGTCATTATTTTGATCATATTCAAATAAATAAATAATAGCACATCAGAGACTGATTAAACTATAAAACTGGAAAAGTATGAGAAAAATGCTTTATTGTGTAAAGAAGAAGACTCAAGACTCAAGTTACAGTGTTAAATACAAAATTATCAATCTGTGGAATATTAAAGCATCATAATGAAGAAGGGCCCACTGATACTCTCTTTTTTAATCTTACTTTGACTGTTTTTATGATGTGTATCTGTTATGAGGGGAGAGTAGAGAAACAGAATGAGGAGAATTTAAGGTTATCATTAAGTTTTACATTTTAGAACTCAATTAAAAAAAAACTTTATTTCATCAATCTAATAGTATTTTGGTAAAACAAAAGCTTAACAGGTAGATTCAGAACTTCACACAGTAATAAGAATGCAATTGGTTTTATAGTCATGTAATTAGAGTAAAGATCCCAATAAAAATTATACAACTGCCATTTTGGATTTTTATCTAATAGGCCATGCTTAATTACCACTATTAAAATGTTAAATTTAAGATGCAATTGTTAATTTAGAGGTCTAGTTGTACTTTTTTGTTTGTTACCCTACCATGCCCCCTTGTGACAGATAAAAAGAGGTTTAATTTTTGCCTGATAATAATTATGTCTAATTTTTGGCCATTAAAGCAATTATTTTTATGTATAAGCATATATTCCTTACTCAAACTTTTGCGAAAACATATTATTTACTATGCTCAACTTAAAAAACAATTGCTCAATTATAAGAATTAGTAAGAAAAAATCTATATATTTCCAGAGGCTGAGTCTAATAGAATAAACTTGTCCTTAGCTTCAGTATCAGAAACCATGCAAATACTTTTTAAAATAAATATTGAGCATAAATTAGTAATTGTTTAACATTGATTGAATTAGTTCTGTAGCCACTTCTAATATTTGAACTTGCCACATGAGTTTTATTATCAAAACAACTAATGTTATAGTACTAAAAATATGCTGACATTAATTTTAATATTATAAGACTGACAAATTTTTAGTAGATAACAATAAATACTAGTTATCTCAAAAATAAAAAATAAAAAATTAAGATATCACTAATATAACACCAAAAAAGAGAAGTTGAACATTTGCAAATATAAAAATGAATTACCAGTACTTTATCAATGGCTAGTAAATACTATGCCAACCCATATCAGTTATTCTTTGAAAACTAACAGTAGTTTGGTTATTTTTATTTGTTTTTCTTTTCTCAATATGTAATAATAAATATATATTACATATGCTACCTAGAATTGTACTATTGAACTAATAATAAATAATAATACATAGAAAAATAATAAAGATAAAATTAACCTTTTGAATGCTTCTTTGTATGCTTTAAGTCTATGATTTCATAGTAAATATTTAGAAGGTTATGAGTAAGTGCAAATATAAATGCAATTTGCAAATTATAGATATAAAGTCATAATAACTTGCTATTTCTCACCCTGCCACCTATTAACTACTCCACATATTAAGTAATTATGCTAACATGATTACAGTTATCCAAAGAACAACAAATGATTTAAAGAATAGTCTGACAAGTCGGATAGAAGAAAAGATGCTTTTCTATAACTAAAATAGATTTTATTTTCCCAAGTTCTACATAATCATGAAAGATACATATCACTGTGCTTCTTTTCCAAATTATCAAGTTCATAGCTAATATGACAGTTCATGGACCTGATGAGTTTACATAAATAGTTTATTGACTAAACATGCAATTTAAAAACACCCAGAGGAATAAGCACATGAAGCAGATGCTCTTTAAAATCAACTTTTGCCAAAATAAACCTGCTCAATAATAAATTACAGAATAATTTTTGAGTGCACAATAGATAGACAAATCAAATAGCAAAGTAGTTAAGAAATAGAAAAAAGTAAAAACATTTAAGAGTATAACAAATAATTTACTATAATAACATAATTTAATTTATTTTTGGAATTATTACCTCAGAAATACTCATAATTTGCATTTTATTTCTGTTCTTATTAAGTACAATTTGGTAAAAATATTTTAAAAGGATGTATATTCCATGTCAAACACACAGTTATTATTCAAAGAGCATTGAATACCCACCTAATTTTTTCCTTAATTTCTTTGATTTCATTTTCTGTGCTCTCTTCAGCATTTGCTGAGCAGTGGAAATATCCTTAAAGCCCCTATTAAAAGATTAAAATTAATAAAGGCAAAACAAATATCCAGGCAATAAACATATACATATAAATATACATTTCTGAATTATATTATCTTAAAGCAAATTTGAATTTCCATTTAAAAATGTGAAATTTAACAGATACATAGTTTCTTAAAAACTAACAAAGGTATCTTTGAAATCTTGAAAAATATCTGTCTTAGACATTTAAAAGTCTTTCAATTTTAAAAATCTTTAATATTTTAGGGTAAAGTAGACCACATACCATTCTTCTGAAATTTTTTCCTCTTTTTCAGATTTTAGCAAACTCTTTCTGCTGGTCTTTGATTCAGGTGCCTGGGCTAAAGTGCTATTTTCTGACCTGGCAGTAGAAAAAACCCCACAAAACTGAATCAACACAAGTATATGAGCACTTTTTAAAACTACAAGCTATTTATGTTGCCTCAAACTTGAAAATAAAATCCATTTAAGTTACAGAAAAGCTTTATCTTGAAAAGCAATAAATGTCTGCCATTAATTTAAAATGTTTACATTGCAATTACTTGAAGCATATTTCAATCCTTTTGTGGAAAAGAAATGCAGCACCAGAATTTTTATTCTAATTTTTATCTCAACCTATATAATAGTATTTAAAAGTTTACTTGTACAAGAGTTTCAGTATTTTACTGACACAAGTTTTGTAGTTTCTTGAATGAATCTACTTCCTTACATATTTTTATTACATTGAGAACTCCATAAAATAACTGTATTTTAACACTAAATGTTGCCCCATGATCTAAACAAGTAAAGTTGCTCCTGTTTTCATTATTTTCCTACTTTTGCAAAGAATGTAATATTCTTCTTAAATATGTCATTCATGGGTTGGTCCAAGAAGGGATTTGGCTTACCTGCCACTGAACTGTGTGTGTTCCGATGAAAACGTATTTTCTTTCTCATTACATATCCATGCTTGGGCTGGACGACTTGGTAAATCAAGTGAAGTATCATCACAGTTTAAGGTTCCAGGAAACTTATCATGAGAAAATGTACACAAATATAAAATAAATTGAAAAATCCTAGCATTTATATTGTATCGTTTTACATGTAGCAGAAAGCAAGTAGCCTCCTAAGGAAAATGCATGAAAATTGATCATTATAATAAAATGGAATTTAAGTAATAAAGATGTATTTTTTGTTGTAGTGACTAGGAATATGCTTTTTGGTATAGTTTGCATATACAAAATGATTAATTGCAAAGATCTTTAAAAACCTCAGGAAACAAAAACTTCAAAGATTATCAAATAAATAACAGATATTGCAGTACATTGACCTCTGACTGAGAATCTTCAGCTGTTGCCTTGTTAATGCATATTTTTATATTTTAAAAGTGCTTTCAACTAGTGATTTTAGCCTACTGCCAAATATGCAGCTGAACTGCATCATTTTTTTTTTTTTTGCTACTGTGAAATAAAGTGTTGAAAGAAATCCAAAATAAAGGAAAAAATTAGGAGCAAATGAAAGAAAAGCTACATGAATAATTACATCTGGGGATGAGGAGGAAGTCAGAGGCTTCTAAAAGTAATTGTGTTTTTCAAGTCAATAAATTGCATTATTAATCACTGCAAAATAGCACAACCCTAAGAAATGAGCACAGATCGAGCACTAAGAGGTTTCCATGACATGTTACCTTTGGCCAGCGCAGCTGGTTTGGTAGAGGCTGTGTTTGTGAAGGGAAGCAGGCGGAATCTACAGCTAGCCATTCTTTCTCTAAGGCAGCCTGTACAAATAATAGCATTAATGTACATAAGTTAGCTTGCGTAACTTTTACAAAGAATTTCTAAATCGTCTTACAATACTACCAAATTTAAGAAAACATATTAGAATTTTTATTTACAGGAAGATTTTCTACTTGTTATTGTGAGATGTTATGCATCTGCTTAATGCAATCATTCTAAAAAATGGGATAAGACTTTTTTTTTTTTATCCCCGGTGGAATAAAGTGAGAACTTGAGTACTCAAGTGCTCTAACAGTGAGAGGTGCAGACTGCTCAGTGTATTTAACTGTTTGAGAACTATGGCTCTGAGACAATGCTAGACGTTACTGAGAGAAATAATCTATTAGTTATTTATAATATAAATTGTAGTATCTTCCATTAAACCTCACTGTTGAAAATGTATAGTAAACACATTAGTATCCATTTTTCTATAAACACTATAAGATAGTTTTTATTTGATATTTTTTCAAGATTTCACAAATATTCTGAACAGATGGAAAAATAATTTTACAGCAATATAAGAAACACAGTTCTTAATATTGTATCCTTTCATTTATGTGTTTGAAGTAAAAAACGATAAATTTAAATTTTGAAAGCTCCCATTTTTAATCTCTTTACTCTTTATCTTAGAATATATTTATTTCATTTATGTAATTTACAAATTTATCTTTCTATAATGAGACTATGCTAGTTACCCTAGTTTGCATAACTTTGGACATAATTACCCAAATTTTATTTGCTTGAATGATCTAATCTGATTTAGAATAAACTTCCATGACTCTACAACGTTTTTAGAATCTTTGTGTGTTTTTTTTTTTTTTTTTAAAAAAAAAGGATGATCAGAATACCAATAAATTTGTTTCTTAAAAGGTTCTAAAATGATCAAACATATTTGTGACTTAAAAGCTAATATGATTATGTTCTGGGGAGATGGGAGTGCAATTTTCAATTTATACAACTGCAAAATTCCTTGACTATTGCTGAAAGACCATTGGGAAAGCAAGACTAAGATACTCTGACTACAGGCTAGCATTGCAATGAAAGGCTTTCACTTATATAGCATCTAGACTTAGGAAACCTAATCAAATTTATATTATTTGAATATCTATGCAAATAGGACACCTTTGATTAGTGTTAAATAGGTACATTGTCCAATTCCTTCAAGGAAGAGATCATTGACATATGCATATATCACAGTTTGATCCTAGTTAGATCTGGTTTAAGAATGCTATTTGATGTAAAAGTGCAAACAGGTTTCTGGGCTCAGATTTTTAGATGATTTCTTTTGTATGACAAGTAAAGGCAAATCCAGATATATCACAGGAAAGATCAAGATCTACAGCATATCAGCTATGATCAAATTAGTATTCTTAGTCTGGTGAGAACAGAGAAGATGCGAAGATGTGGAGACAATATTATAAAAGGCAATGTTCCTAAGGATTCTGGGAAGATGGTGGAGTAAAAAGCACCAGGAACCTGGCTCTCCATTGATGTAATTATGTTGTGATTCTGGAGTCTATGGAAGGCTTGTAACTTCCAGGGGAAAATTAGATGGTAAATGGAGGTTAATTTTGGTCAATGTCAGCCCTCACCACAGTAGCAGCTATCTATCTTCCATCCCCAACCTTGAGGCAGGCAGCTGCTCATGTGTTTCTGGAGCAGTTTGCACACAGCTCGTAGGAGTGAGGATAGACAATGAGGACCCTGTCCTCCAAATATTGTGATCTGTTCTCTAATTGTAGATTATTGCTTCTGATCACAGAGGTGCAAAGAGCTTTTGTTGTTGCACCTGCTCTATTGTTGCAAGCCCCTGCACTGCCAGATAAATGATTTCTAGGGGATTTCAAGGGCTGGTGTCCCCGCTGCATCTTCAATTTTCCCCATTCCTCTTTTGGGAGCCAGACATTAAAGTCTAGTAAATTCGTTAAACTTTTTCTAGAAGATGAAAGCATTGATATATAATGTTTAAAAAAAATGTTAGTAATTTTGTAATAATAACCAAATAATGTTACCAAGACTAATGATTTATATGAGTTCAAATATTAATATCAAGTCTATTTGGCAGTACCTAGAATGTTGAGGGGAAAATATTTCAAAATGTCAGGGAGGAATTGGCCAATATTATAAATATACTACTGTTTTAAAAATGTATATTAATAGATCATGATTACCACTGGATATTTATACAAATGCCAGTTATGGCTTAAGAAAACCTTCTGTTCAGATATTTTATAACTCACAACTGAGGATCTGGAAAGGTTTCTGGTTACTAAATACTATTATCAAACTTATATATTAAAAATGAACTTGAATTTAGATTAATTTGTAACTATTTTCACAATAGAGCATTTGATAAGATATACATATACTATTTGGCTTTTGTTCAGAGAAATCATTATTCTATAACCCAACTTTGAGAGACTAGACTATAAGGCTATCAGAAAGAGGAGCTGCAAGTAATACACATGTTTGAGTATTAATATATATTTTTTTTCATGCAATCCAGTGAAGTCACTAAGATCAAACTTGTCCCAAGTAACAGGTCAGTTAGAGTTAAACAAGTCCTAGAAATTCTAAAAATCATGACTTGATTTTTCCCCTACTCCCTCATGACCCACCACTCTGCCCCAACACTTCCTTCTTCTTCTGTCCAAGTTGACTCTTGCTATCCCCTCAAAAATTATTTCTAATATTTCATGATAACTCCTATTGCATCTCAAAATCCTTACAGTTTGAAAACTTAGCTCATTCTGAATCTTAAATCTCATTTTCTAAATCCTCTCCATCATCAGTGGAAAAGCTTATATTATTGGAGATTTCTGTTATATTTTCCATGGATGCCTCTTTTCACTAAACCAAGTATGTCACTTTTCTTTTGCCTTTTCCTTTGCCTATACTTTGGGTTTTGTTTGTTGGTTTATTGTCTCTCAGTGTACTATAATATGTAGTACTCTCTCTAAAGTAAATTTGGGATCCAAATATGAACTCCAGAGCTAAAAGTTGCCTTGTATAATGCATGTTATATCCTCTTCAAACATTATTCGTACACTCTTATCAAATGACTTTGGTCTTAGACAAAAACAAAACAAAACAACAACAAAAAACAGAACACACACACACACACACACACACACACACATACACACACACACTAAATCCAAATTTGATTGTTATGGTTTTTGTTTTGTGTTTATGATATATTAGTTTTCCTCTTCTCCTCTGGGTTTAGGGACTCATAAGAGGATTGGTTGTTTAAATTTAAAGAGAACTTTATCTGTTGGCTTCTAAACATATGTAAAAGAGAAAATTAAACTCTGTTAAATTAAGTCAACAACTAAAAATAGCAACTAAAATTTACTTTATAACTTAAAGAGTGCAAAATAAAGTGCCAATGTAGATCACTATGCCACATCAGATCTAATATTTTAGATATTTATTATATTGTTATATACATTTCTTGACAAAGTGGAAACATTTTCAACAAAAGGAGATTTAGACCTAGGCTCATGAAAACTTCTGCTAAAATATTATAATTCATCTTATAAGGTGATACATTGAGTACTCAAGGACTAGGAAAATGTCCTACTCGTCAATGCTTCAGAGGATCATTACGAGTAGTATGTAGTCGGTGTTCAATGTTAGGAGACAATTCTCCATGAGTCTCCCACATTTCTGCATGTCTTATGACAGATCTTTTTTCTCCCAGACTGTATTTTTAAGGGTCTTTGTGTATCTAACAGGCTGGGAGGACAAGAGATACCTTATCTTTCACCATACCTTAGAAGAACCTAACTTAGTGTTACCCAGATTCATGGGGTGTTTGGCACATTGATTCAACTGACGGGATTTGGACATGGTTCATAGTAGAGGACGGAGCTAAAGTTATCTTTTGGGTAGGGTCTTTTATAATGTCGTTTTACTTCTATGTAGACTACAAATTGGCCTGTTACATGTTTTACTTTTCCATCCCTAAGTGCTGTAGGAGATGATCCCAATAAGGAAAATTGCAGGCAGAGAAGTGCTAGTGTGATAGACTCTTGTGATTTGTCACCTGTGCAACCACCAATAGGTCAGGATTTAATGTGAGCATCTCTACCTTCTATGTCCAAAGCTTTCACCATATAGATGAGATCCTGCAGGTTATATGTGAATTATATATCATTTTTAAAAAATCCTGTTTCAATGGTCCTGATTATGGTATTAACACACACATTTGCATTCAGGGGCTGGCTGATAGATCTGAAAAAAATTCTGGGGCCTGAATACAGAAGCCTGTTTATCAGTAGTTTCTAGGGACTTGCCTATGGGGGTAAATGTACAATGCTCAGTTTCTCCAGTAGCCAAGAAAAAATTCCTGTCTATTCAGCTCTTTACCACAAAAAAAAGGGGGTCCAACAACATATTAGACCCTTTTGGTAATGCAGATAATAGAAGTCTCTCTGACTGATGAATTGGCCATTTGGAACCTCTGTCCTCCAACAGGAAGCATCCTTGCGGTTTTGGTTTTGTGGCCTTTCTTACCCAAACATCAGGTATATTTATATTTAAACCAGCTATTGCCATCCTACTGGACTATTTTAGAAACTAAATGATTGACCCATTGAGACCTTGTGACTGTCTGGCCTGATGTTCTCAGTTTGAGAACTCAGATTCAATCACTGACAAGATATTTCAGCCCCAAAAGCCACACTTGTTAGTGTGGCCCCACTGGCATCTCAGCTATACATGAAAAAGTGGAAGTCATACCTCTCAGGAAAACTGCTGGCTTGGAGAGACCTCAATTCACTTTGGTTCCCCTGAATGCTTTGGCCTGGTTCAGCTAGGCTGAAACTCAACTGAATCTTGAGCTGTAGCCAGTGGCCTCAGAGTTTGATCTGCCATGTGGAAAGCTACAGCCTTGCTGACTAAAGGCACTCTGGGGCCCACACACCAGGGAAACAGATCACAGCTGCACCTGATTACTGAACAGAACCATTCTGATTACTCATGTGGATGTCCATGACGAGGCCCATTCTCCATGAGACGAGTAGACTCATATCAATAATTGGGTCTGATTCTGTTTCTGAGGTGAGGCTGCCAGTGCTTGCCATGCTTGCAACTTCTGCAAAATTTACTTAATCGTTTTACGGTGGAGGAGGTCCCCTTCTGTGGATCCTTGTCTCTGCCTGCTCTTGGAAAATTGACGTCACACTTTACATCTTCAATACTTTACCATTGTTTATACCTTTCCAGATTATCTACCAGCTGATTTTGGCCATATAAATGTGACCCTTGAAACTTGTCATCATAATTTCTCAATTTTCTAGACCATTGGAATCTGACAGTTATATGTGTTTTATTACAAAACCCACTCAACGAAAAGCTAATAGTGGGACTCTACCCACTCACACTTCCTTCTGTCCATGCAATTTAATAAAAGTAGCTTGATCAGTTAACTGGGGATCAGCAAGGATTAACCATTACAACTTCTTCCTAAGTAATAATTAGGAAAAATGCACGGCAGGTTTTGACTGCTCAGAATTCTATCCTGACCACTCCTGTGCAAAATGTTTAGTTATTTTCCCCAATAGCAAGTCTCAGGCCAACATTATTGATATATCTTCATGGTGAGGCCTGGCCAAAGGGCACTTAGGATAAGCTATATGGTTAAGTTTTATAAAAACGCACCCTTTCCTCTAGTTCCCCACCCTGTCAGATGAAAGGTCTAACTGTAGTGATGATTAGAAAAGGAATAGTATTATAGCTAAATGAAATGGAACACTGAAATTTTGAGGAAATAGATAGAAAACAACCTCTCAGAACTATTGAAGGGAATACCTTATATTCTGAGAGGTATAGGGAAGGGAGAGAAATTAACAAACTTTTTTTTTTCCTTCAGAACTATCCCTGAAGGCTTCACCCACAAGAAAAATGTTCCTAAATGGCTGCAAACACCTTAAATTTAACCTATTGCCAGGTCTGCCATCCCTTTCCAGGAGATTGTGGAACACAACTTGGTAATCATTTCCCTTAAGTTTGCTGGGAAGTCTATCATGACAACAGGTGACAGCCTGACAGCAGGAAGAGAGCAAAAATCCTGCAGCTCCCATGTACATAATCTCTGAATGTTTTCTCCACCCCCATTCTCAGTCATCCCACGGACTGGACAAATGCCACCTGGAAGGTGTCCTGCTCACAAATTACCTTTGAATGTTTAAGGAAACAACACTATGGCCCTGGAAAGTATTTAAGTCAGCCTCAACTCACTGGCCAGGGTTGTTTTAGATGGCAGAATTGCATGAAACTTCTTCATCAAAAGCCAAGAAGGAGTCTGTAACATCTAATACTTCAGCTGTGCCTGGATTAAAGCCTCAATCTAGTGGGAAGGTAAATACAGAAACTTAAAGGTAAAAGCACCTGGGCTATTAATAGTAACCTTAATTACTTGCATCATGAGGATAACCAAATGGTTTTAGTCTTAAACTCTGTCAGATTATTTTGAATGGCCACTGGAGTGCATATTTATGGGAAACTTTGCCACGTTGAATAATGGGGTAGATATTGTTAGGAGACAATTTTTTTCACTGGGCTGTAACAATTATGCATGATTTATGGCAACTTTTGTTCTGGACTGTCTTTTCAAAGATGTTAAAGTAGCTAACAGACTTGAAACATGGAGATAGTCATTTAGTGTTTCCCTCTGGGGAAGTCAAAATTAATTGTTTGATATAATTAAGATACTAACATTCTCTGGAGCTTAAGATGATCAACATCACTAATAATCAGAGAAATTCAAATTAAAACCACAATGAGATATCACCTCACACCTGTCACAATGGCTATCATGAATAAATCAACAAACAAATGCTGTGAGGATGTGGAGAAGGGAACCCTAGTACACTGCTGATGGGAATGCAGATTGGTGCAACCACTATGGAAAACAGTATAGAGGTTCCTCAAGGAATTAAAAATGTAACTTCTATTAGACCCAGAGATCACACTTCTGGGAATATATACTAAGTACCCTGAAACACCGATCAGAAAGAATATATGAACCGTATATTCATAGCAGCATTATTTACAATAGCTAAGATTTGAAAATAGCCAAAGTGTCCATCAGGAGATGAGTGAATAAAAAAGCTGTGGTACTTGGAGAAACCAAGATGGCGGCATAAGATAGACACCGGAATGCAGTCTACCACAACAAATTTGAATTTAGAATTGGAAAACAGGGGAGGCATTTCCCTGAAGCACCAGATGGCTAGCTGAGAGGAGGCTCTGCCATCTGGGAAGGAGAGAGAAGGCACGCTGACCCCAGAAACTGTGAAGGTGCGGAGAACTGTTCGCGCAAAAAGACACTGGCTTACTCCCGGTGCGTGGAGAGGGAGGACAGCTAACATGCAGCTGGCTTTCTTGTTTGAGAGGAAAATAGAATCACCCTATTGCTCTGATAGACGACCCCAGTCAGGGAGAGGCCAGACTGTCAGGCAGTGGGCAGCGATCTCTCAGAGGTGTGTGAAGCCAGAGGTCATTACTGTAGGACTTGTGGAGGAACCAACAGGAAAACAAAGGTTGTTTGCAGCACCCCGAGACTTTGCCCCATCAAAGCTGAGCATAAAAGCTCTCCCAGAGGCTGGCTTTCTCTAAGGAGGGACTGGCCAGAATCCAAAGCTTGTCCGCGCCTTTACCAAAGAGGTGCACGAGCCTGCAACCAATTTTGCGAGATTCACGGTAAAAAGAACTTTTCTAAGGCAAGACTGACAGAGAACCAAAGATTGTCTGTGCCACCCCAAGACTCCGCCCCATCCAAGCGGAGTACAGAAGCCCTCCTAGCTGAGACACTGCTGATCCTCACAGCCAATTGGCTTGGAGATCAACGCTTCCCAGGGATACCAACAATAAGAAAGGCTTAACAACAAGACTGCACACACAGACCACAAAGGGCTACACCCAGACTGTCCACCGCAGGTAAGAGGGAAGGCTGTGCTACTGGGCTCTACCAGAACACCTAGCACACAAAACCATTCCATCAAATCAGGAAAACAACTAAAATGCAGACAAGAGGCAGGACACATAGGAAGGAGATGAAGGAAAAGAAAAGAATGGACATTGAGTTCAAAACTACAGTTACAAGGCTTTTCAAGAATATCCTAAAAAAGGTTGATAAAATAAATGAGACCTATGAGGATATGAAAAGGAATCAACTAGAAATAAAAAGGGATCAACTAGAAATGAAGAAAACATTGTCTGAAATAAAAAATATTACACAGAGTCCTAAAAATAGACTGGAAGATTGCAAGAATCAAGACAAAGATTTAGGACACAAAGAGCTAGAGAATATTCCTCTGCAGAAGCAAGAAGATGAGAGTATCCAGAAAGTTGAAGATAGTGTAAGAAACCTCTGGGACAATTTCAAGCGAACCAACATCAGAATTATGGGGATCCCAGAAGAAGAGAGAGAGCAAGATACCGAAAGAATACTAGAAGAAATAGTGATAGAAAACTTCCCCCACCTGGGGAAAGAAATAGACTCAAGTCCAAGAAGCCCACAGAACCCCAAACAAAAGGAATCCAAAGAGGACCACACCAAGACATATCATAATTAAAATCTCAAGAGCAAAAGACAAAGAGAGAATATTAAAAGCAGCAAGAGAAAAGCACACAGTTACCTATAAAGGAGCACCCATACGATTGTCAGCTGATTTCTCAACAGAAACCAAGCAGGCCAGATGGGAATGGCAAGAAATATTCAAGGTGATGAATAGCAAAAACCTACAGCCAAAAATACTCTACCCATCAAAGCTATCACTCAGAATCGAAGGCCAGATAAAAAGCTTTACAAATAAAAAAAAGCTAAAGGAGTTCATCACCGCCAAACCAGAATTATATGAATTGCTGAAGGGGGTTATTTAGGAAGAGGAAGAAGTTAAAGGTAAAAATTATGAACAACAAATATATAACTATCAACAAGTGAAACTAAAAACCAAGGGAATTAAAAAATCTGATGAACAATATTAAGTGGTGAATATAATAGAATCAGAGGTATGGAAGGCGAGTGGACTGACGATTCTCCAGGAAAAGGGGAGTGGGGGTGTGGGAAAAGACTGAACAAAAACTGTGCACCTATGGATGAGGACAATGGGGGATGGGGAAAGGACTGGGGTATGGGGAAAAGACAGAGGGTGGGGTGAGAACCTGGTGGAGGGGAGCAATTGAGGGGGGGAGGAACACATTTGTAATAATCTGAACAATAAAGATTTATTTTAAAAAAGAATCTGTGGTACTTTTACACAATAGAATACTAGGCTGCTGTAAAAAAAGAAGGGTTTCTTTGAGACAGTGTGGATGGACCTGCTAAGTGAAATATGCTGATCAGAGAAATAAATACAGCATGATCTCTCTTATCTGTGGAATCTGATGAAAAATATTAATTGAGCAATAAAGTAAGACCCTAGGCATGAAGGCATGAAACAAACTGACATATATTGGGGATAGAAGGGGGTGGGGAACGAGAAGAGATAGACCAAAGAACTTATATACTTATATGCATAACCCATGGAAACAGACAATAGTGTGATGAAAGACTGAGGGGGGCAGTGCTGGGTGAATGGGGGACAAAAGGGGACTTGGGCATACATATCTGTAATAGTGTGAACAATAAAAAATATATTTTAAAAAATAAATCAATACAAATAATGCAATATAATTAGTTTATTCTAGAATACAAGGATTAATGTTTGAAAAATCGATGGTATATGCATAAAAAGTATTTGATAAAATTCAAATGATATATAAAATCATCATGATCATGATCCTGATAAACATATTAACCTCTTGGAAAGGTAAGAAGATACTAAGGAAGGTAACTTCCTTAATCAAATTCAAGAACCTATATTAACAAATACTTTACTTAATGGTAGTATGCTAAAAGCTTTCACCTTGATACCAGGAGCTAAAAAAAGATGTCTGCTCATATTCTACAGTTTACTAGAGGTAGTAGTCAGGACTAGGCAAGAAAAATAAACTCAAGGTATAAGAATTAGAAAAAAAGAAATAAAATTGTCATTCTTCTGAGATGACTATATTGTATACACAAGAATATTCAAAAGACTTGAGAGATAAACTACCAAAATTAATAAGTGATTTCAACAAAGTGGCAAAATATAAGGTTAATATATAAAAATAAATATAATATCAGAAAACATCAACTACCTAGGGAGAAAAAATATAACCAAAAATGTACAAGAGCCGAAACCAGTTTGGCTCAGTGGATAGAGCGTCGGCCTGGAGACTGAAAGATCCCAGGTTTGATTCTGGTCAAGGGCATGTTCCTTGGTTGCAGGCACATCCCCAGTAGGGGGTGTGCAAGAGGCAGTTGATTGATGTTTCTCTCTCATCGATGTTTCTAACTCTCTATCCCTCTCTCTTCCTCTCTGTAAAAAATCAATAAAATCTATTTTTTTAAAAAAATGTACAAGACACTGACAGCACTGAACCCCAGTTCTAAGCGAGACCCTGGGGACCCAGGCTCAAACAGAGAGAGATGGGGCTGTGAGGTGGAATCCCAGGGGAGCGGCGAAAAGCAGAGCCCCCAGAGCCGCGCACATTGCATGCAGAGGACAGACTGTTGACTCTGATGCTAGATTTTCCTAGCAAGAAGGAGACAAAAGCTCCAGCTGTGCCGAGCCCCAGTTCCGACTGCTCTGAACCCCAGTTCTAGGCCAGAACCTGGGGACCCAGGCTTAAACAGAGGGAGCCTGGGCTGTGAGGCAGAATCCCAGGGGAGCGGCGAAGGGCAGAGCCCCCAGAGTTGCGCACATTGCGCGCCGAGGATGGACTGTTGACTCTGATGCTAGACTGCCCTGGCGGGAAGGAGACAAAGGCTCCAGGCTGGGAGGAGTGCAATGAGGAGTGGGAGCTGCCACCTGGCATCAGCAAGCCGGGCGCCAGCAAAGAGCCGGGCGACAAGGCCCCCGGGGGGGGGGGGACCGCTGATTGCCGGCCACAGAGCCAATGCTGGGGGCTGCTTCCTGAGTGGTGCTAACCCCGGCAACAGGCAGAAGCTGAGTAGGAGGCCGAGGAGAACAAAGGGGTGCCGCAGGCCAGCCTGCTGAGCTTCCAGGACGAGGAGGAAGAAACCAAAGAAGTTTTCAATGCGAAGAAATCAAGTGATAGCAAAAAGATAGTAAAATTACTTAAGAAAGAATACAAAGAAGACCTTGAAAAATCGAAGATTAAGACAGAACTCAACTCAGCAGCCAACATTGCAACATAAATCTCCAGGCCGACATGTTTAAAAAAATGTTAAAAAAAAAAAAAAAAAAAGACAATGTTGGAGCGGCGGAGGCCAGGCCCAGAGTGGCCAGGCCCCGGAGCAGCAGCAGCCTGACCCGGAGCAGCAGCAGCCAGGCCTGGGGCGGTGGCAGCCAGGCCTGGGGCAGAAGCGACCAAGCACAGGGCGGCCAGGCCCGGAGCAGCCAGACCCGGAGCAGCTGGGCCCAGAGCAGCTGGGTCGGGAGCAGCCAGGCTCGAAGAAGCAGCAGCCAGCCCTGGAGAAGCCAGGCTGGGAGCGGCCAGGCCCGGAGCAGCCGGGTCGGGAGCAGACAGGCCCGGAGCAGCAGTAGACAGGCCCGGAGCGGCAGCAACCAGTCCCCAAGCAGCAGCGGCCAGACCCGGAGCAGCTGGTTGTGGAGCAGCCCGGAGCAACAGATGCCAGGCCCAGAGCAGCTGGGCCCGGAACAGCTCGCTCCTTGCCTGCCCATGCCCCAGGGCTGCTTCTCAGACATGGCTGGAAACTTTTGGGGAACTTGAGGTTCTGCTGAATCAAGTGATGAAGGCTTAGATCTGGATGTGTTGAGTTGTTGTAGAGCTGGGGTGTTGATCTGTGAGTGCCTTGTGTGGGGTCTGGATGAGGTTGGTTGACCTATTTGGAAGTGTCTTTTGTGTGAAGTGTATCCGTGGGCATGTGGAGGTATTATTGATTTGAGAAAATGCTAAGTAATTGATTTACTACCTGAAAAATTTAAAGTTCTGAAAGTTTAAGGTCTCTTGCCAAAAAGAGGTTTTAAAGCTAACACCTTAATTTTAATGGAGAAAGGGGAGGACAAGCCCTTCCCATCCAGAACAGGTAATCCAATTCCAGCCAGCAGCTATCTTTAAACAATGTGTCCACTTACACTTGAATGGCTACATCTTTTGATAGCCTAAGGGCAAGTTTACATGTAAACAAGTTTGCTTCTCAGTTCCCCCGGCAGAAAAAACAAGGTTTAAAATTATTAGATTTTAAAATTTATTCTTAAAAATATAAAAGTTTATTAATTTTAAAAAAAAAAGGAAATTAAAAAACCTAATGAACAATATTAACTGTTGATTATAATAGAATCAGAGATACGGGAGGGGAGTGGACTGACAATTCTCTGGGAAAAGGGGAGTGGTGGATGCAGGAAGAGATTGAACATAAACTGTGCACCTATGGTTGAGGACAATGGGGGATGGGGAAAGGGCAGAGTTTGGGGTGGGAACCTGGTGGAGGGGGGAAGAAATGAGGAACCTTTGTAATAATATGAACAATAAAGATTGATTTAAAAATAAATAAATAAATAAATAAAAATGTACAAGACAACTATAAGAGCCTTGTGCCCAAAAACCTTAATTGGCCTAAATATATGGTGGAATATCCTGTGTTCATGGATTTCAAAATGTAATATTCTAAAAGATATCAGGTCTCCCACATTGGTTTTGCAGATTCACAACCTAAGACAAAAGTCCTAACATTTTTTGTGCAAATTCACAGGATGACTCCAAAATTTGTATAGAAATGAAAAGGGATCAATAGAGCATTAGTAGCACTTTCTTGAAGAGAAAGAACAAAATTGAAACTTTTTATAAGACTAAATATTAAAACTTATTATAAAGTATATAGTAATTAATGGTGTAAGGATAAGCAATATAACAATGAGAAAAAGTAAGAGAACCCACATACAGTTACCTGAGTTTAAACAAAGCTTCTGCTGCAATCCATTCTGAAAAGTATGGTCTGTATAACAAATGGTTTTAAGTCAATGAGATAACCAAATGTGTGCTTATGGGAGGGAGGGGATCTCGACCCCCTTCTTCCACTACTCACAAAAATTACTTCCAGATGAATCATACACTTAACTTTTGAAAGTTAAGATCATATAGTTTCTATAATATGAGCTGGGTGGGTGTAGGCAAAGATTTCTTACATGTTAAAAACTTTTGTTTTTAATTTAAAACTAGAAATAGACTATTCATCAAAATGAACCATTTTGATGAACAGAGAATAAAAAATAAGCTTCAGAATTTATAAGGGATATTTGCAAAGAAAAGGAGAGGAGTATTCAGAATATATAAAGAACTTCTATAAGTCAGTAAGAAAAAAGTGTACAACCTAACTGTAATATACCCTAACACTTGATCATATCACAAATGTGGATATCTAAATGGCCAGGAAGTATATGAAAAGATGCTCAACATTACTAATTATGAGAAAATATCAAATTAAAATAAGATACCATGACAAAACTTATTGGAATACGGATAAAAGTCATGAAAATATAAACTGTTGGTGAGGATAGTCTAAAATTCTCATATTCTGCTTGTAGAGCTACAAATAAATACAATCACTTTGAAATAATGTTAGGCATTATCTACTAAACATAGGTAAAGACTATGATCCAGAAACTCTAAAAGAAATGTGAATATACATATCAAAATATATGCAAAAGAATGTTCATAGCATCGTTAGTCATAATAGGTAATACTAGAAATAATTCAACAATAACTAATCTCTCAATAGTAGAATAGAGTTTTGAAAGTGGTACATTCAAATAAGGAATTACAAGTGGTATATTCAAAAGAGTGGAATTTATACAGCTGCATTCAACCACATAGATGAATCTCACAGACATAATATCATGTGAAAGAAAAACACATACTGTAAGGTTCCACTTATAGAAAGTTCAAAAATAGGCAAAACTAATCTATGATAAAGGAGGTATGAATACTACAGAAGCATGAGGAAGTCTTTGGGATGTTCATATGTTCTTTATCTTAATCCGACTGGTGGTTATGCTGGTGTTAACTGTCTAGAGAGGAGGGAACAGAATGAGCAAAACTAAGGATGTAAAAGGCAAGTGCTATAAAAAGTAAAAGTGTGCTCAACTTGGTTGGAACTTATGGAAGCCACAGGGGAGAAGTGGTGAGTATGTCTGTAAAGCTTGCTACCTTTTTGTGGAGTTCATGAATAACAATTTAAGGTGGTTATTCTCATTTTTCTAGGGAACAAAAAAGTATTAAAGGCTTAAAAAAAAAAACAACAGGGTACATATAAATTCATAGTTATATTTAATAAGAAATAATTGATACAATCCTAGAACACTTGTCAATATTCTATAACCACGATTACACACTGTAAGGTAAATTAGATGTTAAGAAATTAGAAGAATACCTTTTCTAGTGTTATTTTTTTTAAAAACTATAACAGTGTTCAGAGATTATAAACATTAGAAACTGGTTTAGCTCCAAAATAGTATACTAAAAATATTATATGGTCAGTATTTCTATATTATAATTATTACTTACTTCGCCAAATTTAAAATCCTCTAAATCTATTTCTTCATATTCTTCTTCAGATTCTTCATTCTTAATAGCCTCTAGAGCTGTTGTCAGTTTCTTTCGGAAAAAAAAGCCCTTCCAAACCGCCTAAACAAAAATTTAAAGCATGTTATACAAGGTTATAGATCAAACTCCAAGCCAGATTCTCTGTATTATCCCATTAGGAAGATAAAACATCTTAGACCTTAGTTTAATGGCTCAGTAATCTGTTTTTTGAACTTTATGTGACACTTAAAACTGCAAGATAAATTAAACAACTGCATGTGTCTAAAGTTTTGAATCTCAGGAGACTTCCCTTGTGGTCAGCAGAAAAGAATCTTTAAAACTCCCTCAACTGCACATGTAGGTCAACCAATCAATTATCTGATAATTCCTCCAGGACCCATTCTAAACTAAGAAGAAAGAGATACAAAGGAAAACTAATTTTGCTAATTTTTAAATGATTATATATAAAATAAACTAACACATATTTAGGAAAAAGCCACCATACATAAATTGTCATATTAGAGAAATAGTA
Organism: Pipistrellus hanaki; assembly: GCF_964339955.1. Taxonomy (NCBI): domain Eukaryota; kingdom Metazoa; phylum Chordata; class Mammalia; order Chiroptera; family Vespertilionidae; genus Pipistrellus; species Pipistrellus hanaki. The sequence continues at coordinate 117,217,258 of NC_140505.1, forward strand.
TCCTGGACTATAACAATTAACTAATTCTTCTTTCAAATAAACTAAGCACAAAAGTAATAGAAATAAAACCATTTAGATTCCTCAATAACCTTGGAGTAGGGTAAACTTCCCTAATTGTAACCCTAAGATCCCTGCAGCTTTTTAGTTAAAAGTGAGTATCTTTATAGACTGCTAGGAAGTATGCTCCCAGATATAGTAAGTATAAAGAACAAGGTAGACAGAGTGGGATGATTTTGTCTCTTCTTATTTGAAATATTTTTCACAGATAAATGCATATCATAACTTATCTATGAAAGACTGTATATAAATACATAATACATGCATTTAAATATATGTATAAATAGTTTAAATATAATTATATGTTTAATAATTATGTGTAAATATTTTTAAATATATCTGTATATATTCAAATATGCATGTATGTGGTTTCTAACATTCAAAAAATAATAGTTATAAAAATATTAACTTATAGAGGGTGGAAGTTACAGCAATAGAAGCCAGACTTCTGTGACTAACCTCACTTAGATTTGACTTTGAAACTGGGCACATACTTATGATAATTATAAAACAAATATATATGAAAAAAAATTCCTAAAAAATACAAAGATATGTTTCATACTGCAGGTATAACCACACAGAAGTTATTTAAAGTGACTTTAAAATAGATTCATTTAAGTATAACCCTAGTAATATATACTCAAAAGACACATTTAACTATCAAAGATTCCTTAAATATCTTTTCCATAAGGTTAATGATAATGATATATTGATATCATTATTCTGAAAATTACATATATTGAGAAGTGGGATTTACAAACAGACAACAGATATAGGTACCATATATGATAGCAGAAATCACTCACAAACTCAGCAGCAACCAGCCTAAGCAGCCAAACCACAACCTCTACAACAATTAGCCAAGACTTGGTCAATGACTGATATTAAGAAATAATTAGCAGTTTTTAGGTTAGTAATATACTGCAGTTAAGTTTAAACTAATAAATCTTTATAGAAATTTATACTTATATATTTACAAAAGGAATTATAAGATTTGATTTCCCCCCCAAATAATCTAGTGATGAGGTGGGAAAGATAGGTTGGTTATAAAAGATTGGTTATAGAAGATAGCAAGGTCAGGTACTGATATAGAGAAAAGAGGGTATAAAGGAAATTATTTAGTCCAGATCTCTAATGACAAAGATTCATTCACTGAGCTCACAATGGATCCAGCCTAACTCACTGGGGAAAGAACATTTACAAAACTCTAGCCTATAATACATAGCATGTGTTTTTCTGGTGTGAGACATACAGATATCTTCTTCATGAATCTGCATCAGGAATTCAAGCCCCAGACATCTCTAGTTTATGACAAATAATGTCACATGTAATAAATATGTAATTAATAATATTTAGGTTCCTCTTATTTGTTTCTGTCAAGGTCTCAATTTTTCAAGTAATACATCTATGATTGATTCATTTTTCTTTCACACATTCAATTCAATTTCCTGCCTGGACAACTGTATCTAGTCTAACTGTGCTATGACTTCTTATTATTCCAGTAATATGAAATTCTATGTTCTTTTTATTTCCACTGCCCATTATACCTAGAATTCCATTCTCCTACATATTTACACTGAGCATTATATATTTCTCAATGTGTATCTTACATACTTTGTTAGAATAGGCTAAATGCTATAATAAGAATACACAGTAGCTCAAAAAAAGTTATTTATTTCTTGACCATATAACAAACATCGAGAGAATATACAACACAATGGGGGGCCATTTTAGCATAGAGGAATTCACATATCCAGGCTTTGCAGACTATAATCTCAACAGATAGCGTTCAAATATACAAAAGACAGCTTCCCAAGATACCTCAGAGGCTGTCCACATTTCAGCCAATAAGAAAGGGAAGCAAATATGTAGGAATGTCTGTGGGAGGTTTTTTGAGCCAGGCATGGAAGTGGTGGAAATACCTTTCACTCATGTTCTACTGATTGAAAAGGGGCCATACTACAGTGTATAAGAAACTAGCTGTATGCTAGGAAGAGGAGGAGAAGGCTTTTTGGTAAGCAGAGAGGAGTCATCGCATCATTCATGAAATCTTCATTTTGCTCTAAAGCCCAGGATGTTTCTACTGTACCATGCACTGCTCTCCAGGATGATTAGGCAGCCTAGAGTTAATATTTTCAGATGAACAGTTTTCAAAAGTAGGTGATTGTACTCAAGAGAAAATAGAGCTGAGATGACTTCAATGATTTTAAGTACCATGATGTACAGCAAGAGACATGTTCTAAGTTACAAAGAAAGGCTAACTTTTGCTTCCTTTTGTAATCAAAAGAAGCCTGGAGGATACACAATGAGGAAGAGCAGAGAACACCTGGAGAGTGGTAGGAACAGAATCTGGGCTGGAGAGGGACATTGGACCACCAGGCTGAGGGTGAGGAAGATCACTGCACCAAAACCATGTTCCTTAGGGACAGGCATAGTATCCGCCTGTGGAATGAAAGTCCACAGGGCTGCTGGCAGCCAAGGAATGTAGATCTAAGACCAGAGCTGCTAAAGGCTGCATCCAGAAAGGTGGCCTGAAAAGTGGCCGGAACAGCACGGTGCTGGCTGGAGAGAAACCAGAGGTTTCATGGTTGTTTTGCCTTTGCTTTGCCTTTGCTTTTATTCACTAAATCCAGTTCATAGGACTTTTCAATTGCAAACTCTCACCTGAGACTTTGGTGCAGGGAGAACAGCACAGATTTGCAGAGCTTGGGGAGAGGCTGTGGAGGGAAGCAGGGCAGGGAGACCTGGCCAGGATCCTGCATTGGGACATTCATAACCTTACAACCTAAGGGGATATTTTTCTCCTGAAAAGCCAGCCCCACCCAGTAGCCTCAAGCTAGGTAATACAGCGGCCACACCCTGCCTGCATTTTGAGCTACAAAGGAAACAAAGGGTCTGAAGAGACGCAAAGAGCCCTCAGTGACTAGGTTGGAAGAGGGGCCTGATTACCCATACTTCCTGGGAACCAGACTGATAAAAACTCCAGGTTGCCAGCCAGCCCCACTGGTATCCATACAGGGATCTCTGACCAACTCAGGCCAGAGTAATATTCTGGGCCACTTACAGAGGAGTAGCTCTGGGTCAAGGAAGAAACACCTCATTCCCAGAAAACCAAACAGCACCACCTCCACCCAAAGCCCTGTCATAAACAGATGCTTGAGTAATTAAGATTGACAGTTGGCAGACAAGAAAAGCAGGCAGATTGGTCCTGCCTGCTTGGAGACAGACACAAACAGAGGGGTGGTGGATCACTTGGAACTTCAACATGGGACTAAACACCAAAGACAGTGGTCAGCATCTAAGTACCTAACGAAAGCCCATAATTGGCAGATGGAACAGAAGAGTGGGGTCCTAAACCAGCTCTCATAGGGCATTAAAACTCAGATGAAGCAAATGACACTTTCTTTTTTATCTTTTATTTTAAAATGTTTTAATATTATTTTTCTTTATTCTATTTTTAATGTTATTTCATTTTATCTCTTTTTTTTGCACATTTTTCTTCTTTACGTCTCCCCTTTTCATCCGTTTTTTTCTCCTCCTGTCCCTATTTTAGTTTTTCTTTCTTTTCTTTTTACCCCTTGTTAAAAATTGATCTTCTTTATCTGATTTATTGATGCATTATTACTATTATAGTCTCTGTTGGCATAGTCACATGTCTAATTTCCTCTGCCATACTCCTACTCCATGCCCCCTTCTCTTTTTTCTTTTCCTCTCTTCTCTTGCTCTTTTCTTCTCCTAATTTGTTAATTAGTTTTACTTATTAAATTAAAGCCTATCTGCTATCTCATCTACTCTCCTTTTCAATCAATCAATTAATCAATCATTTTTTTTTTAAATTTTATCTTCTTATCCACTCATTCTCTTTTTACCTCCTCTATACTAAACCATGGCCCTTTCCCTATTCATCAAATTCCTTAATCCTATTTTCTGTATTTAAGCTCCACCTCTACAGATTCTACCTCCCCCTTTATCTGGTTGTTTTTTGTTTGCACTTTTTGGTTTAATTGTTTGGTTTGTGGTGTTTTCTCCCTATATATTTTTTTTCCTTTTTCTTTTTCTTTTTTTCTACCTTCTTTTTTTCTTGATAAATTTTTTGCTCTCTTTCCTCTCTCTTAATTCTCTTTTCTAGAGTGGTCACTTTTATTGAGGTTATAAGTGTTTTATGTATATTCATGCTCTGTTTCTTTTGTGTTGTATCTTGTCGTATTATATTTTGTGCTGTTCAGTCAGCACCTCCACAACAGTTGGTATAACATGGTAGAGAGTGAGCCATATAACCAGACACCCTGAGAGGAGACACTATCCAGAAATGGAACAATAACATTCAAGACGCAACTTCATTAAGAAAACCCAAATATCTCAAGTAGGGTGCATTCCTAGAACACCTAACCTAGAAGACACACAAAACATCTACTAAATTCAAATTCAAGAAATCTGGATGGCATAGCATCCAGGTATGCAAGGATGGCACCATATCTGCAAATCAATAAACATGATACATCACATAAACAAATTGAGAGGCAAAAATCACATAATTGTATTAATTGATGCAGAAAAAGCTTTTGACAAAATCTAACACCCTTTCTTGATAACTTTCAGCAAAGTGGAAATAGAGGGATCATACCAGGACATAATAAAAGCCTTATATGACAAACCTACAGCCAATATCATATTCAATGTGCAAAAACTAAAACCATTTCCCCTAATAATAGAAACAGGACAGGGATACCCACTTTCCCCACTCTTGTTCAACATAGTAATGGAAGTGCTAGCCATAGCCATCAGACAAGAAAAAGAAATAAAAGGCATCCAAATTGGGAAAGCAGAAGTATTATAAAAACTGTTACTATTCACAGAAGATATGATATGATATTATACATTGAAAACCCTAAAGATTCTATCAAGAAACTACTAGATTTAATAAATGAATTTGACATTGTAGCAGGATACACAATTAGCACCCAGAAGTCTATCACTTTTTTTTATATACCAATAATGAGCTCACAAAAAGAGAAACAACAAAAACACTCCCATTTACCATTGCACCAAAAAATAAATTAAGATACCTAGGAATAAACGTAATTAAGGAGGTAAAACACCTGTACTCAGAAAACTACAGAACGTTGAAAAAAGGGTTAGAGGAAGACATAAACAAATGAAAGAATAGACTGTGTTCATGGGTTGGTAGAATCAACATCATTAAAATGTCCATACTACCCAAAGCAATCTATAGATTCAGTGCAATCCCCATTAAAATACCAAAGGCATATTTCACAGACTTAGAAAAAAAATTCTCCAAAAATTCATATGGAACAACAACAAAAAACAAAAACAAAAACAAAAAAAGACCCAAATAGATGCAGCAATCTTGAGAAAGAATAACAAAGTTAGAGGGATCACAATACCAGATATCAAGCTATATTACAAAACCACTGTTCTCACAACTGGCTGGTACTGGCACAAGAACAGACATATAGACCAATGGAACCAAACAGAGACCCCAGAAATTGACCCAAGCCATTATGCTCAATTAATATTTGACAAATGAGGCAAGAACATTTAGTGGAGTCAAGACATTCTCATAAAAAATGGTGTTGGGAAAATTGGACAGATACAAGCAAAGAAAAAAAGAAAGAAAGAAAGAAAGAAAGAAAGAAAGAAAGAAAGAAAGAAAGAGAGCAAGAGAGAGAAAGAAAGAAAAAGAAAGAAAGAAACTAGACCATCAACTTACACAATACACAAAATAAACTCAAAGTGGATAGAGGACTTAAATGTAAGATGAAAACCATAAAAATCTAGAAGAACCCATAGGCAGCAAAATATCAGACATATGTCATAGTGATATCTTTACTAATATAGCTCCCGGGACAATTAAAACTAAGGAGAAAATAAACAAATGGGATTACATAATGGGAGAATATACTTGCCAATGTTATATCCGATAAGGGCCTAATCTCTAAAATTATAGGGAACTCATACAATTTAACAAAAGGAAGATAAACCATCCAATCAAAAAAGGGGGCAAAGTACTAAACTAGACACTTTTCAAAAGTGGACACACAGAAGGACACAAGACATATGAAAATATGCTCAAAGTCCCCAATCATCTGAGAGATACAAATCAAAACGACAATGAGATGCCATCTCACACCTGTCAGAAAGGCTATCATCATCAGACAAGTGCTGGCGAGGATTTAGGGGAAAAAGAATCCTCGTGCACCCCTAGTGGGAGCGCAGACTGGTGCAGCCACCGTGGAAAACAGTGTGGAGTTTCCTCAAAAAACTGAAAATGGAACTCCCATTTGACCCAGTAATCCCACTTCTAAAAATATATCCAAAAAAAAAATCAGAAACACCAATCAGAAAGAATATATGCACCCTTATGCTCATAGCAGCACAATTTACAATAACCAAGATTTGGAAACAGCCTAAGTGTCCATCAGCAGATGAGTGGATTAAAAAGCTGTGGTACATCTATATGATACAATACTATACTGCTGTAAAAGAGAAAGATCTCTTACCATTTGCAACAGCATTGATGTACCTGTAGAGCATTATTCTAAGTGATATAAGCCAGTTGGAGAAAGGAAAGTATCACATAATCTCACTCATTTCTAAAATATAATTAACAACCTAAACTGATGAACAACCTTCAGCCCACATGTCACATTGATACCACTGTAATGAGCTAGGAAAGGAGCAAAGGAGGAAGCCAGTCATAAGCCTGTTGTCTGGGCAGATTTAACAGGAAGCTGCAAATTTGCACTCCCCAGGAAACCACTGTCCTATTCCATGCAAAACACTAGGGGAAGGGATCCAACATAGGAATACAGACACATGCCCAGTAAGGCTGGTGTGATGTAGGGAAGGTACTTGTCTGTCAGTCACACCTGAAAGCAAAGATCATTGGCCAGAATGAGTGTGGCCATTGCAAGCAGGTGAAAATTTGAGAATATATAATCTCCTAAACAAAGGAGTTCTACTCTTGTGTTCTTAGTTTGTTGTTGGCTTCTTTGCACTTGCCTGTGTTTCCACCACAGCCATGTGAACCTGCAGACCCCACATGAAATGGACTGATGGATGCAGCAGGGAACACAAATTATGCTACCCTGATGCTGTATTGGACTATACAGATATGTAAAGGAAACTCTGGACACTAACTATGATTTTAGCCCTACTAAAAACCAGATACACTTGTACTCTGACTAAGCAAAGGGAAATGGAACTTTGGAAACTCAGGGATTTAATTCCATGAAAATAAAGCTTTCTACTTTATGCATCCCCCAGTGTGAGTCTCATAAAAATTGTTTTTGTCAGAATATTCCAAGAAATCCACCCCCACTAGAAATCAGAGAGACGAGGACCTTTCCTACCTATTAATAACATAAATAACAAATAAATCTAGTAATTGAAAATCACTGAGATTTGAGAGTTGCCTGCTTGCTATCTATAATAATAAAAAGCATAATTGCTAGTTAGACTGTACAGCCAAACGACTTTCCAGTCCAGATCATTCTGGACATCCTCCCAGACGAAACTGTGGTTGCAGGGGCCAAGACAGAAGCAGTTAGAGGCAATCAGACAGGCACATAGAGTGATTAGGGGAGATAAGACAGACAGGTGAATGGTTAGGGGCAATCAGGTAGGCAGAGTGGTTAGGGGCGATCACACAGGCAGGCAAAGAGATTAGTGGCAATTAAGCAGGCAGGTGAGTGGTTAGGAGTAAGCGTTCCCAATTGCAAGAGGGTGCAGCTCTGGCTGAGGGACCCTCCATCCCATTCATGAATTTCATGCACCAGGATTCTAGCCTATATATATAAAACCCTAATATGCAAATAGACTGAATGGAGGAACAACCGAGCAACAAAAAAACAAAACAAAACAAAAAAACAGTTGCTATGATGTATGATGACCACCAGGGGGCACACAAAGAACATAGAAGGTGTTAGCAGAGGGCAGAGTGTGGAGCATGATGGGCATTGGCTGCAGCAGGTTGGTGGAGCAGACGAGTGGGAGCACCAGACCAAGGCAGGGCACTGGTACCTGTCATCAGGGAGAGCCTCTGGTTACTAAAAATTCTCTGCGCCCATATGCTGTGGTCCCGTCCACTGTTCGCACCTGCTCCTGGCACTGGAATCACCGCTCAGACCCACTGCCAGCGCACTGTCCGCAGGTGAAAGCAGCAGCTGCCATCTTTGATCACCCCTGATGGCTTCTCCCCCTCCCCCTGCTCCTAAGGAGCTATGGGGGCAGCAGTTGCCACTCGCACCTGCTGATGGCACTGGCCCTGCTTGCACCCACTGCTGGTGCCAGCCCCAGACACATATGCCATCAGCATATGTGAGCATGGTCGGTGCTATCAGAATATGGGAGAGGAGGCAGTGGGACCGGGGCTGCTGGCAGACAGAGGACCCTGGGCCACAGTGGGAGGGGCAGGGCAGGGGTGTGGAGGATGGGCTGAGACCCGCCCCTGTGCCCACCACAGCCTCGTGGCCCACAGTTCCTTTCAAGGTGCACAAACTCATGCACTTGGCCCCTGGGATAGAATAACCCAGTGAAAGATGACCACTACATCTCTTCTGATATTTCACCAAAAGATTAATACTAACCTGAATGACAATTGCAGCCTTTTCCATCTGTTCTTGGATATTCACAGTGTTTTGTACTTTTTCTTCCTTTAAAATAGTTTGATTTTTGATGCTGGACTCTGGCTGGGATCTCAGGAGTCCTGATGAAGCAGTATGCAGTTTTGTAGATAAATGAATCCGTCTGCGCACAGTGTAACCACGCCAGTATGCCTGGATGACTTTAGCTGCCATACTATTATGAAGAGAAAAGAAAACATTTTTAGTTTCTAAAAACACATAGTTGTAGATAAGAGTTCCTTCCTTATCAGCTATATTTGTAAACTTGGACTAAATAAATTATTTGAAAATAAGACATCACCTTTTGTTTAACTTTAGTCATAGAAGTAAAGATAGCATGGAAACTTCCAAGTCTGAAGGAGAGAAATGGGGCGGTAACTTTGAGAGGGATGTGATTACGAGGAACTTTTTTTTTTCTTTTAAGGAGGAAGATATTACCTAGATTTTGCATGCTACTGAGGATGATGATCCAGTAGATAGGGAGTAAAAGAGATTATGTAGAAAAGAGGGGACAAAAATAGGAACCAATGTTAGGTTGGCAAGAAAGGATGAGATCCTGTTCATAGCGGACAGATCAGAGGAAGAAGAGCCCCCTATCCTGAAGAGGTCTTTACTAGCTTCACTTTCCTTCATGCTCATAATCAAATACTTAAATCAGACCCTTACAAAGCCCAGTAGTTACTTCTAACATGTTCCAAACCTACATGTTTGCCAAATTCAGGCACTAAATCAAATCCATGCCTGGCTTTTTCCATATCCCCTTAGGCAGCCTATCAACATTAGCAAAATTTTAATAATAATATATATTGATTATAAGTGGATTCTCAATGTGCTTAATTATTTAATTCTTCCTAAATGAATATGCTTCCTTTCTCACACAGGACTCTTATAGAGATAAAGAGTTTAGTCTAAATGCTAACTATTATCTTAATATTTCTTCAAATCCCTCAGTTTAGTTTAAAAGTCTTATGAAGGAAAACTAATTCTTGCATAATATCCTTCTCCAGTGCTTCCGTGAAACTGTTTTTAATGATTTTATTATTGTCAAACCCAATGCTATCTTCTTCTACCCCATTCTAGTCACTTAAAGCAAAGGGGAATTATGTGATAAACTCTGTCAGACATGACTAGATTTTTTTATAGTTACACATTTATGGAAAATTAGAAAGGAAAAATGTAACCATATTCTCATTATTTGGCACTATTCTTATTATCACTACCACCACCACAATTATCATCACCATCATCTTACCTAAAGCCTTTAGAAGCCTTCAAACTATTTTGCTATGAATAGAAAATTCAAGTTAATGGATAAAACTTTTGGCCTAGGACCTTGGTCGGCAAATTGCATCTCACAAGCCACATGCGGCTCTTTGGCCCCTTGAGTGTGGCTCTTCCACAAAATACCATGGCCTGGGCGAGTCTATTTTGAAGAAATGGCATTAGAAGAAGTTTAAGTCTAAAAAGTGTGGCTTTCAAAAGAAATTTCAATAGTTGTGCTGTTGATATTTGGCTCTGTTGACTAATGAGTTTGCCGACCACTGGCCTTGGATAAACTGCTTGTACTCCTAATACTTGGACACAAATAATCACTGCTAAAGAAAAACACAGACCCCAAATAGCATCCTTGTGCTAAAAGCCCATGATAACAAATTCAGGTTTAATACCTAATCTAATTACAGATTTGATTCTCCCAGAACCAGAACCTTAATCAACCCATCTGTAATTTTCTGGTCAAGCACCCATAAAGGAAACAGTCATATGCTGCCCCGCTGTTCCTCATACAAATAAGAGACTATCTGCATGATAAAATTTTTCCTGTTCTCTTCCCCCAAGAAAAGATGCCCTGGCTTCAAAATAATCCTTCCTTTCTTTCTTAATAGGCACCTTGCCCCCTGCTTCTTCTTACAAAAACCTTCCATTTTATACAAACCCCCATGGCTCCCTTCCCGTTGATTCATGAATCACTTAATAAAGCCAATTAGATCTTCAAATTTACTGGGTTGAATTTTGTTTTTTAATGTCACAATCCAACAAATCATTTCCTTCTCTTAGGGTGAACAGAATTTTGTACATTTTGCTATGGATTTAACTCACATCGAACCATCAATTCGTTTCTTCATCTTTTGAACAAAAAATAAGTTATACCATTTTAAAGCACTATATATATATAAAAGGTACTTCAAATGTCAAAGAGTCCAAAAAAAATTTGCAATGTATATAATTGGTAAAGAATGAGAAACTTTTAACACATTTAACCTTGTATTTTACTAGAGGCCAGCTGCACAGAAATTGAGCATGGGTGGGGTCCCTAGGCCTGGCCAGTCATCAGGGTTGATGGGGGCCAGGTCAATTGGGGCCCAAAGGCTCCAGCAGGGTCAGGACAGGAGGTGACAGTCACCAGGCCGGGCATGGAAGGAATGGACGCCAGATGCTGATGCCACCATTGTCAGAGCCCCACCACTGTGCGGTTCTCTGCCTCCCCCACTCCTCCTTCCCTTCCCTCGCTGCTGCCACTGGATAGAGCACAGGAGGTTGGCTGCCAGCCCTGAGGATGGAACCAGCCCTGGGAAAGGGGCCACGTCTGCCACCACCCACTCCCAATTTCCTGTTCCAGCCTGGGGGCTGGAGGGAAGGACCATGGAAAGTTGGTGGCCATGGGGGAGAGACTGGGAGTTTGGCCCACTGCGGGAGGTTGGCTATGGGAGTGCACTGACTACCAGGGGGCAGCTCCTGTGATGAGTGTCTGCACCCTGGTGGTCAGTGTGCATCATAGCGATCAGTAGTTCCAGTCTCTTAGGCTTTTATATAAGATATTTTTCACCAGATACACAGAAGTTTTACTGATTGTAACCACGAATTTCTTCTAAAGCTGACCAGTCATTGTGTGTCTGAATTTCTTGGCCCAATATCATCAAAAATTCCCAAGAGGGGAAAATGTAGATGAGGGATATTTTATTCAGTGACACTAACACATTATATTGAAAGCATATATTGAAAGTGAAGATATATAAAGGTTACTTTAGGGCTTCCTGAACATAGGATGATCTCCATGTTGAGTAAAACAACTCCTATTACACTACATCATCATCATCATCATCATCATCATCACCTATTTTTAGCAAAAATCATCATAATAAAAATGTCCTTAGCTTAAGAATATATGTAAATCACTTAGGAAACACCTCTAAAACTGACAGCAAATATTCCTGAATCACTCAGTGGCAAGATTCAGCAAGCAGGTATACATTTTATTTTTCCTTTATTCTTTACATGTTTAGTATGTCAATATTTTCAGTTTTTCATCCTTCCTTATTATCATTTGGATATTTTATATACTAGAGTCCCAGTGCATGAAATTTGTGCATGGGGGGTGGGGAGGTATGTGTTCCTCAGCCAAGCCTGTACCCTCTCCAATCTGGGACCCCTCAAGGGACCCCCATTTAAACAGGCAGTCTGACATCTCTCTCACAATCCAGGACTGCTGGCTCCCAACCGCTCACCTGCCTGCCAGCCTGATCACCCTATAATCATCCCCCTGCCAGCCTGATTGACAACTAACTGCTCCCCTGCCAGCCCAATTGCCCCTAACTGCCATACCCTGCAGGCCTGGTCCCCCCCTAACTGCCCTTTCCTGCAGGCCTGGTCCCTCCAACTGCCCACAGCTACAGGCCTGGTCACCCCTAACAGCCCTCCACTACAGGCATGGTCCCCCAACTTCCCTCCCCTGCTGGCCCGGTCATCTCTAACTATCCTTCACTGAAGACCTGATCACACCAACTGCCCTCACTTGCAGGCCCGGCTACCCCTAATTGCCTTCCCCTGGAGGCCTGGTCCTTCCCAACTGCCCTCTCCTGCAGGCTTGGTCCCCCACAACTACCCTCCTCTACTGCCTGGTCACCCCTAACTGTCCTCTCCTGCAGGCCTGATCACCCCCAACTTCCCTCCCCTGCAGGCCTGGTCCCTCCCAACTGCCCTCTCCTGCTGGCATGATCCACCCAAAACTTCCCTCCTCTGCTGGCCATCTTCTGGTGGCCATCTTGTGTCCACATGGGGTGGCCATCTTGTGTGTTGGAGTGATGGTTCATTTGCATATTATCCTTTTATTAAATAGGATGGATTTAGAAGTTCTGAATATTGTTTATGTGTGTTTAGAGTTATCAACACAATAGGATATGTGTTGGTGGAACAAAAAAGATATAACCATGCAGAAACTTCATTTCTTTAATATGACCTTTTCTCCTTTCTTTCATTTTGGTGCAAACTGGCCACATCCAGCACCCCAAATCACCTGCCTCCTCTCTTGTAGAACCACTCCCTTAATCATTAAGCCCTCAGTACAATGAGGTTCTTTCTGATCAGCATCAAATAATCTTAGGGGGAAAAAGCCTAGGTGTGTTGACCACAGAAACAGTGTTTCCATCTAACTAGGGATAACATGTAGGCCTCAGTCTATTTCAGCTCAATGCCCAGAAAAGCCATGGCTGACACCAGGACCAGATGCACTGATCAACTACTCCTTATCCCTAGTGCCAATCAATCAGAAGAGACCATGACCATAGTTACTTAGTCACCATGATTAATTATGTTTCCCATGTATAACCCATTAACTAGACAACATAGAGGAGCCAGGTCTTTGAGCATCCCTCACCTGTCTCTGAGCATGGGACACTTCCTAAAAATAAAGTTCTTCTGGCTGGAGAAAATGTCCAAGTTTATTTCAATATATAATCAGGTGAGTCATAAGATGTGAGACCCAAAAAGGCATTGGGCAGTTGAGGTTTCTATGCCATTCTGGAGCAAAGGGTAAAGGAGCAGGGTTGTGGTTTGGGATTTCAAAGGGCAGGAAGGCAATTCAGATAGAAATGAAAAGACAGTGGGTCACAGAGAGGACTTGGAATAAATGAACCTTGTCACGTTCTTCTCTATCATACATTAGTTTATGGTAAATTACAGTTATCTGTGATGATATCACCATTCCTAGAGAAAATTATTTAGTTAAATTCCTTTAGGATATTAACCAGCTTAAAATTAATACCTCATAAGGCATATTTTGGGGGCCACAAAACTTTGGTCCCCTCATATGCTACTTCAAAATTTGGTGCATTGGCATAGTTAATATTTTAATTTGGAAGCTTTGAAAGGCATGTGGAAGAAGGGGTTTTTGACCTTCCCAGGAAGCAGGTCAGAAAATCCTCACAGGAGAGTTGCCCTCCTGATAGCCAGAGGAAAAAAGCATTTTTATCCCAAAATAAAGGACAAGAGGGACATGAATGAACAGCCCTTGCTAAATTTCCTGTTTACTACTCTTAGTTCATAGCCTGTGTCATATCATATTTTTCTAGGACCATTCATTCATCATTGAACCTAATATACAAATGCTCAGGTTTAACTATTTCTTTGGGTCCTCATTTTAATGCAAGCTCCTATGTAACATAAAAGTTATATTAAATAAATTAACATATATACATTTCTCTCATTCATCTATCTTTTGTTATAGGGGTCTCAACTAAAAACTTATTAGGATAGAAGAAAAAAAAATTTCCTCCTACATAGCAAAAGCAATCAATTATGTAAATTGGTAAAATGTCAGAAAATGTTAGACTTCTTAGGTAAAATTTTTAAAAAATATTAGGAAATACATGTTAGTTTCACTATATGAAAACTGTTAATATAGCTCCCAGAAAATAAATTACCATTAGCACTGAAAACTCCTGAAAGAATGAAGATTGGGAAAAGCAAGATTAGCTATTGTGATAATCCATGTTCAACCCTGTTCAGCCTTGTTATTAAGGAGAAGTTGAATTTGACCAGTTTTAATTTTGTTGGCTTGACACTGAGGCCCAAAGCAAAAAGAACAGAAAAAGTTGACAGGCCAAAGTAAAAACAAGTCTGGCAGTTCTAAAATAAATAAATAAAGCCAACCATTTCTTTTTAAAAGATTTTTACGGTTAACCTAGAGGCCCGGTGCATGAAAATTCATGCACTGGAAGAGGTGTCCCTCAGCCAGGCCTGCCCCCTTTCTCAATCTGGGAACCCTCAGGGGTGGGAGGTGACCTAGCAATCAGGGGAAGGTAACACCCCATCACTCCTGCTGCCACTGCAGGCAGCACAAGCTTCAGCCAACCCTGGTTACTTGAGCCTTGGGCCAGCCCTGGGTGGCTGGGCATCCAACATCTGAGGCTTGCCTGTGCCTCAGGCTGGCCATGGGTGGCTGGGGGACTGAAGGGACTGGAGGACTCCGGAGGCAGGCAAGCAGGGCTGAGAGGACTAGGTGCTGCCAACTTGGGGCTGTGGGCGCCACCATCTTTGAAGGTGGGGCAGTCAATTAGCATATTCTCTCCTTACTGGCTGTGGATGCTGCCATCTTTGTGATGGTATGAGGGTCAATTAACATATTCCACCTTTATTAGATAGGATGGGGATTTATTTTATTAATCTAAAAGAATATTGCCCAACCTTAAAATTGTTATTTCAAAGAAAACTATAGCACATGGATTCTAATACTGGCATAGATGCTTACCAAATGTTTACTGGATCAATGAGCAAATAAATAGAATATGAAAAGATATATTTTTAAAAATTAAATTATCTGAATATTTAGAAAGTATTTTTAGAATAATTCTTAAGAATCTGATAATTCTTATTATTTTTAGAATAAGTAATATTTTTCTTTAATTCTTTTCTCAATCACAGTTCACATTTAATATTATTTTGTATTAGTTCTCCTGTAAAGCATAGTGGTTCGGTGATCAGATACTTCACAAAGTGGTCCCCTTGATATTCCCTATACCCAACTAGCACCATACATAGTTATTACAATATTATTGACTTTATTTCCCTTATTGCACTTATACATTTCCATGACTATTTTGCAACTACCAATTTCTACTTCTCAATTCCTTCATCTTTTCCATCCAACGTTCTTCTTCCCTTCTAGCAACTACCGATCTGTTCTTTGTATCAATAAGGCTGTTTTTTGTTTTGTTTGTTCATTTATATGATTCTTTAGTGAAGTCACATGATATTTGTTTTTCTCTGACTTATAAAATAATACAGTATGTTATTTTATTCTTAAATTTTATTTTAATTATGTAGACATTAGAGGCCTGGTGCGTGAAACTCATGCACTGGGGGTTGGGAGTATCCCTCAGCCCTGTGTGTGCCCTCTTGTGGTTCAGGACCCCTCGGGGGATGTCCGCCTGCCAGCCTAAGCCACAGTTGGACATCCTCTCTCAGTCCGGGCTCTTGTAGTAGGGGGCCCCGAGCTCCTCACAGCTCCCCTGCAGCACAGGCAGGAAAGGCTCCCCGCACCGCTGCTGTGCTCGCCAGCCGGGAGCCTGGCCTCTGGCTGAGCGGCGCTCCCCCTGTGGGAGCACACGGACCACCAGGGGGCAGCTCCTACATTGAGCATCTGCCTCTTGTGGTCAGTGCACGTCATAGTGACCGGTCATTCTGCTGTTCAGTCGATTTGCATATTAGGATTTTATTATATAGGATTAGAAAGCAGAAAAATAATTTTATATTCACTAGTTTTTAATGAAAAACTAGTCAATTAAATCAGAATCTGCCACAAGTCAATCAAATTAATCTGTGCTATAGTCTATGCTAAAAAGAGGGGAGATCTTCCAGATATTCTTCTGGACAAAGCCATGGTGGCAGAACTGTGGGACTGAGGCAGAAGCGGCGGGGGGTGGGGGTGTGGTGGGCAGTTGGGAATGAGCAGGCCAGCAGGGGGGGGGCAGTTGGGGGTGGTCAGGCTGCCGGGGGGGGGGGCAGTTGGGAGCAATCAGGCCGGCATGGGGGGCAGTTGAAGGCAAGCAGGCCAGCAAGGGGGGGGGGGGGCAGTTGGAGGTGAGAAGGCCAGCAGGGGAGACAGTTAAGGGTGATCAGGCCAGCCGGGGTGTGTGTGTGTGTGTATGTGTGTGTGTGTGTGTGTGGCAGTTAGAAGTGATCAGACTGGAAGGGGGGGCAGTTGGGGGCAATCAGGTCAGCAGGCAGAGTGGTTTGGGGTGATCAAGCAGGCAGGCAGGTGAGCTGTTAGGAGCCAGCAGTCCTGGATTGCTAGAGAGATGTCTGATTGCTGGTTTAGGTCTGTGGGACAGTCGGACATCCCCCGAGGGGTCCCAGATTGGAGAAGGTGCCATGGTGAGGGACACCTCCCCCCGCATAACCCCCCCCCCGCCCCCCGTCCCATGCACAAATTTCGTGCACCAGGCCACTAGTTAAAAATGTGTGTATATTATAAGAATATAATTAAGGGGATTAATATAAAATATAATAATGATTTAAATCCTTTACCAAGTTATTGTTTGGTAACATTGATAAGATTCGCTATAAAAAATATATACTGTAAAA
Source organism: Pipistrellus hanaki (assembly GCF_964339955.1). Lineage (NCBI taxonomy): Eukaryota > Metazoa > Chordata > Mammalia > Chiroptera > Vespertilionidae > Pipistrellus > Pipistrellus hanaki. The sequence continues at coordinate 117,234,318 of NC_140505.1, forward strand.
GAAAAGTTATCTATAAATCTTACATTTCTCCATAATTTTCAATATTTGGGTGATTCTTCAGCAGGAAGCTCGTCATCGCTGTTTCCATGACTGGGATTCTTTTGGTGGGGATACTGCTTGCCTTGCTGTCTTCTATTTTCCGGTCTATTATTTTTTCCTGATTCATCCCTTCCGTGTCTTCACATAAGGAGTGGGTTAAAAGGGAATGATGAGAACCAGAGTCCATCTGTTTTTCAGAAATATCTGGTAAGTCAGGTTTACGTTTGTCTGCATAAGAGTGAAGGATTCCATTTTGCAGAATGCTGTCACTGTCTGTAGGAGCCAAATTATTTTGCTGGGCTTCTGATTCACCTCTGTTGGTGATACCCACATCTCCAAATTCATGTGCATATCGAAATTGATTACTAAGTTCCATTAACTTCTTAAAATGATGACAGAGATTTTCTGCATCATCCAAGGTGAATATATTTCTGAACAAATAATGACAACAATTAATAACAAGATTATATCTGCAAATATCAAAACTTGTACAGGTTTTGAAATTTTCCCTCTGTGGCCTGATATGAATGTGAAACTTGACTATAACATTCATTTTAAAACTTCTGATTGCTTAGATAAAAATTGATATAATTTCTAACAAAATTTGAAAATATTTGTTTAGTTAATATAGATCTGTTAATCCAGACAAAATGTCTGGAAATTTTAGGGCCATTTTTATTCTAGGTATTTTTGGTTCAAATGAATGAGAAAAATCTATGCTTTCCCTACCATAAACATGAGAAATCATGTCTGCCTAAATTTGGAGAAGTTATTTATTAAATATAGTTAAAAGTACTTTCTACATTGACACTTGCCATGCAAAATATTTGTATTGGACTTTTAAACAAAGAACTTCTATTATGGGAAAGTTTTTATTCCCATTTTTATCTGGAAAAATAATGCATTCCAAAGAAAATTCAAATACTTTAAGTCATAAATGGTTGTTATTCTCTTGAACAATTGTTTGATTTCTGAATTATTGAGGTTATAGCTTGTGTAAGCAATCAAACTTCCACTTTGCCAGGTTACAGCTCTCAGTAGCAAACGTAAAGGACTCTGCATTTATATAAACCTTATTCTTGTCTACATTTTATTTATCTTCCTTTATTTCTGTTTTAATATTTTTAATTTTACTTACTTCAAATATATTGAATATAACCCCATATTTTTAATTTTACTTACTTCAAATATATATTTTCTGTATATAACCCCAAGCTGCCTTAAATTTATTCTGAAACAGTATAAAATACAAAAATATGTATAAAATTTTATCAATAGCATACAGAATAAAAGATATTTTCTATGATGTAGAGATAATTAGATAATCCCTAACAGCACAAAGGATTGGATGTTTATATGCACTCCTCCAATATATTTTTTATATTTTATATTTCATTAATTTTGTTGGCTATTGATGCAGAAAGGTTCAATTCAATATCAGAATATCAAATGCTTATGGCTAGGTTTTAAATTTACCACCATTTATGATCAAATATATAAAATACTATTTTCCATTTTCAATGCTAATGACAATAAATTTTCAAAGAAATTGAGAAATATACATTTTATCATGAAGGATATCAAAGATCACTTTGACATAAAAAATTGTATATTATCCTACATTTACAAAAAGATATAAGTTGAGGTTTATGCAACTATAAATCTAAATAATCTGAGTAATTTTTCAAAGTAAACATTAATTATGCATGAAAATTTGGATTATTTTGAAACTATGAAGTTAATTTTTAACATGAACAGACTATATTTTAAAACATTTAAATAGCAAAACTATATCATATAGATGAGTATCTATGAAAGTACAAATAGTAATATTTTAAGAACACAATTTCATAATTAAGACATTTGGAAGCCCATATTATTGTTCCAGTTATAATAAAGCTTCATCATAAGTGAAATAGGAGATCATTTTCCTTTTTCATTTGTGTTTTCTGCAGCAATGCAAATTAGGAAAAAAATTATTGAAAGATCATTTGTAATTCATTGCTAATAATGCATTCAAAATTTGGGATGGGGAATGAGTTTTCTTTTATGTTATTTGATTAGGATTTTACTGTGTTTCTATACCCTGAAGGTGAGGACTGCTTTGTTCCACTGTGCTCCCCTAATACCCTGATAATAAAACCTACAATCAAAGAGGCGGAATGACCAGAACGACCAGAGACCAGAACGACCATGGCCCCTTGCCCGGCCAACTAAGCCCCCAGTGGGGACCCCCACCCTAACTGGGGGCATGGCCAGCCTGAAAACCACCCATGGCCCCTTACCCTCACCAGCTCTGCCCCCTAGCGGGGACCCCCCACTCGGATCAGGGGCATGGCCAGCCTACAAACTGCCCACAGCCCCTTGTCTCTGCTGGCCCTGCTCCCAAATGGGAACCCCAACCCCAATCCAGGCCCCAATCAGGGCAGGCTGGCTGGCCCCTACCTGTGCCCTGGGCCTCTATCCTATATAATAAAAGGGTACTATGAAAATTGATCCTACTGTTGGAATGACCAGAACGACTGCTTGACCAGTCACTATGAAGTACACTGACCACCTCTCAGTCCCTTTTCCCAGCCAGCAGGCTCCCATTTCCCAATAGCAAATGGGGAGCAGGGGGTGGGTGGCAGGGGACATGGGTGGCACCAGGCCAAGGCCCCCGCCCTGCCAGTTGCCCTACACAGAGGGTGGCCCACAGCGGGGGCAGGGTCAGCAAGTGGGTGAAAATGGCTGACAGCTTGGTCCCTTCCCCCAGGCAACAGGCTCCGATTGGCTGATGGTGAATGGGGAACTGGGGTGGGTGGTAGAGGGGAGTGGGCCCGGCTGCAGGCAGCTGGGGAAGATGGCCCTGATTGTAGGCCAGGCCTAGGGACTGTACCCATGCACAAATTTTGTGCGCTGAGCCTCTAATAGAAATATAAAATACTTGAGACCCCGTGTAAGAAATTCATGCACTTGGAGGGTGTCCCTCAGCCCTGCCTGCACCTTCTTGAATTCCAGGACCCCTCACCCTTACCACCCACCTGCTCGCTACTCTTTACGCTAGGCTCACTGATCCTTAGCACTGCCGTGGAGGAACAGCCATGAGCTCCTGCATTGAGCATCTGTCCCTTGGTGGTCAGTGAGCAACATAGCCACCGGTTATTCTGGTTGTTTCACCATAACGGTCACTCAGGCTTTTATTATATTGTTGTGATACTCCTTGTATATATAAATATTATCTATATTATAAAACTTGCCTTACTTCATTGCAACTATTTATTTATCTAATTTTTCTCTGATTGTGTGTTTTGTCTACAATAATTGCTGAATAACTTTATAATTAATAGAAAGATTGAATAAATGTTTACATCTTATGTTGAAACTATCCTCATGCTTTATTTTATTTTACCTAATATTTTAACTTTTAAATAGCATTCAAAATAGATATTGATGTATTTCAAACAATGTAAAAATGATGTCAGATTTTTTGAAGGGAGACTATCCCTAAAACACACTGTTCTAATCCAAAAAAGGAATGATTATATTGACCAGAATATTTTTAATCATATGTACAAAATGCATTATGTATTTTAATTATGCCAAGGTAAAGATAACAGTCTTACCTTTTTCCAGTAATATAGTTTTCAATTAGTAAGTTGAATTCTGTAATCTGGGACTGACAAAGTAACAGGAAACATCCTAACTCTGATTGATAGTATTCTTCAATGTGGCTTTTTGAATAAGAGTCTAGAGTTTCACCATTAAGGATTCTTAGAGCAGGTAATATTTTAAGCAAAGAATGCCTATTGAAAGAAAAAAAATATTGAAAAGACCCAAAAAAACTAACTTCATATTGAAGGAAAAGAACAAAATACATGGATTAACACTACTTCACTTCAATATTTACTATCAAAATACAGAAATCAAGAGAGCACAGTAGCATTGGGAAAAGAATAGATAAATAGATCAGTGGAACAAAAGAGAGAGCCCAGAATTAGACCTGTGCAGATATCATCAATTAAGCTTTGACAAAGAAGCAAATGCATACAATGGAGAAAAACTAAATGGTCCTGGAACAACTGGACAACCACATGCAAAAAAAAAAAAAAAAAAAAAAAAGTATAGACACAGGCCTTAAAACTCTTCACAAGCTCAGCAAGATGGCAGCTGGCAGGACCGCGGTGAGGGAGAGGGTATGAGTGAGGGAGGAAGTGAAAGAGGCATGTGTGTACGTGTGAGATGTGGACATGTGTGGTATGTACGTGTGTGTGAGAGAGACAGTTAGATCTCACAAAGTCTCAGGAGCTGGAAGACCAGGCTTTCCTGGACAGAGAACCCCTGCCATTGCCTTGGGAACTCCCCAGGCTACAGGGCTTGGGCACGGAGCACATATCATCTTGAAGGGGAAACATATGTAATACTTTAAACAATAAATAATTTTTTAAAAACCTCTTTACAATGATTAACAAATGGATCACAAACCTAATATAAAATGCAAATTACCTAGAAAATAAAATAGGGAAAAAATTTAAATGACCTTTGGCATGGTAATGACTTTTAGGATACAACATCAAACACAATTCATGAGAGAAATAATTAATAACCAAACTTCATTAAAATTATATATTGAAATTATATTTTACAACTATCTATATATATAAAAGGCTAAGCGACCATCACATCTAGAACAACCAAACCGATGCCTGAACAGGCTGCATAGGGCGACCAGGCCCACAGAGGGGGGCGGGGGGGAGGGAAATTGGGAGAAACCAGATCAGCAGAGGGGGGGGCAGTGAGGGGCAACCAGGTTGGCAGGGGGGGGGCAGTTGAGGGTGGCCATGCCAGCAGGGGTTGCAACAAGGGGTGACCAGGCCAGTGGAGAGGCACTAAGGGGCAACCAGGCTGGCGTGGGAGCAGTTAGGTGTGATCAGGCAAGAAGGCAGGTGAGCAGTTAGGAGCCAGTGGTCCCAGATTGTGAGAGGAATGTCTGACTGTTGGTTTAGGCCTAATCCACATCTGAAGATATCACTTAATTAAGTAAGTGGTCCAAAGGGCCAACAAATGTCACCATGCATACTGTAAATAGTTATAATGTTGATAGTCTTGCTATTAGGTAAAAGTTATCACAAAAGATGTATAATTACATCTCCCTTTATAAAAGTCAAAAGAAAGAATACTATACTTCTTATTATTTTACTTTCTCAGGATATAGATGATTAGCTTCCCTACCTCTCTACATCCCCCCATGAAAAACAAATGCCTTTTTTAGTAGATTGGAAGTTACCAGTGTTTGCCAAAAAATTACCATGTTTACCAAAAAATGTGAAATAAATAGCATATATTGTGTTTCTGGCTGGATTCATTTGAAGGTCTGGTTTAAAAACAGAATGTTATCCTATATAATAAAGAGGTAATATGCAAATTGACCCTCACACACTCACAAGATGGCCGCCTACCACCAGGCAGGCTGAGTGGGAAACCAGGCTGGCAGGGGAATTAGTGAGGGACTACCAAACAACTGAACAAGCAGGATGCGTGGGGTGTCCAGGCCAACAAGGGTGGCAGTTAAGGGCAACCAGGCAGGCAGGCAGGTGAGTGATTAGGAGCCAGTGAGTGGTTCAGGATTATGAGAGGGGTGTCCAATTGATTGTTTAAGCCCGATCCTGGGGACAAGCAATTGGGCATCCCCCAAGGGGTCTTGACTTGGAGAGGGTGGAAGCTGGGCTAAGGGTACCCCCCTCCCATGCAAGAATTTTGTGCACCAGGACTCTAATATTAAGATAATAGCTATTCATCACAGGTGATGAGGTAATTAGAGGTGCTGATCACAGATGAACATTCTATGCTAATGAAAGCCTACGTGGTCCTCGCATCCTTGTGCCCTCACCCAATGCCCCCTCATGTCTTCACAAAATGGCTTCCACAAGATGGCCACCCTTACATTGTTACAAGATGGCCACCACAAGATGGCTGCCACAAGAGGTCCACCACAAGATTCCTGGCAGGGGAGGGCAGTTGGGGATGATTGGACCAGGGCTGCCATTGGTTTTATATAAATGGTATGAAAGTTTCTTAGAAAAATATTCCTGTGAGACTGAAAATAGAGAGTACATATAAAATATATAGATGAAACCAGTTTCCTATTTAAAAATGTGAAGATAGCCAAAACCGATTTGACTCAGTGGATAGAGCATTGGCCTGCGGACTGCTAAGGTCCCGGGTTTGATTCTGGTTAAGGGCATGTACCTTGGTTGCAGGCATATCCCCAGGGTAGGGTGTGCAGGAGGCAGCTGATCAATGTTTCTCTCTCATCGAAGTTTCTAACTATCTGTCTCCCTTCTTCTCTGTAAAAAAATCAATAAAATATGTTTTTTAAAAAGTGAAGATAATATATTAATTAAAATAAAATAAGTGTTTATGTTACAAACAAAATAATTAAAAATAAATAAATTCAAAAGTAATAGTGAACATTAGGTTTGTGTCTAGGTGTGCAGTTGGTACTACGTGGACTCTATTCTGATGTTAGCAGACATCACATCATCAAGGGACAAAATGATACTTTTATTATCAAATACTATATTTTAGACATGGTTATTGATATAGATATTATTAATTAAATATACCATTTTAGCTATAGGGAATAATTCTAGAGTTGGTGGTTCAACAGGACTTGAATTTCTACTTTTGGAATATTTTAATGTTACATTTATCATCTTTATATTAAAAAGTTACCAAATGATTTATATTAGTCAGAATATTTTGAACTTCATTTGAATGTAAAAAATTCATTTGCTTGGGCACTTCACAAGTGTGACAACATCTTGAAATGTGTGATTTATATAATAACTAAAGTGGAGTTAGTCTTTTATTTTAAAATATTTTTCTTTAGGTTTTGTTTGTTTGTTTGTTTTTTTTAAATGAACAGTTTTCAGATCTGTAACAATAATGCATGGATTGTCTTTAATTAAATTCAAATATGGTCTTATAAAAGTCTATGATAAATATATTAGAAAGTGCTGTAACAAGCTTATTCGTGGATAAGAATAAAGTGTATCTCAACATTAGTTTTTTTCCAGCTGAGTTTCTCTTAGTCAAAGGCTGAATCAATATTTCATTTAGTGAAAACTTCCTGGTGAATATTCTGTCACTTAAGAAGCTCTATTAATCATTAATAAGTGAAACACATTCCCAAAGGAGATTCCAAACTGAGTCTCTGGTTTAAGTTCTAAATATATATATATATATATATATATATATATATATATATATATATATATTTTTTTTTTTTTTTTTTCTTTTAGCACATCAGTTTTGTTCGAGCCATCACTGGCTAGACATGAAAGTAAAAAGCCAATTGGGAAAACCTACAACTAATCCCTTTGTTGGTATCAAGGGGTTATGTAAAGTTCATTGGAACATACTGGTTAAAGTTTGAGTCGGTACTTTCATTAGTAAATCCATATTTTATAGATTATGAGATATTAAACCCTTTAGATAAATGAGTCTTTTTAAAATTATGAAAAATTAAGCCAACTAATATGTGAAATTTGATATGTACTATTTTCAAGTTGGTATTACTCTAGTTCAGAAAAGTTCATTTAAATATAAAAATTATAATAGCTAAATTGTGTATATATTTATAATATAAATACTACCTATTTTCTTTCAGTATTATTTCTAATTAAATATTTTCTTCAAGACTGTAAAGTATATATAGTTAAGTGTAACATGTGAATATATATATATATATATATATATATATATATACACACACATACACACACATACACACACATACACACACACACAGACAGATATATATATATATATATATATATATATATATATATATATATATATATATATATATATATCTGGGGGAGTGCTGCAGGGCTGGGTGAAAAAGACGAAGGGATTGATAAAAATATATTCGTCATAGACACAGACATCAGCATAGTGTTTACTAGAGAAGAAGGGAGAGGGTGGGGGGGAAGTGGAAGAGGGTAAGGGGGAGATAAATGGTGATGGAAGGAGACTTGACTTTGGATGTGAACACACAATAAAATACACAGATGATATATTATAGAATTGTACACCTGAAACCTATACAATTTTATTAACCAATGACACCCCCCAATAAATTCAATAAAATATTTAGATTTTAATAGATTGATATAAATATATTTACCAAAATCATATTCTATTAAAAAATAAGTGTTTATACTTCATATAAACAAAAATAAATTTGAAGATTATTTAGGACACTAGAGGCCTGGTACATAAAAATTCAAGCTCTTGGGGTGTCTCTCAGACCAGCCTGCGCCCTCTCGCAGTCCAGGACCCCTTGGGGGATGTCTACCTGTCGGCTTAGGCCGGGTCCCCAGGGATCAGGCCAAAGCTGGTAGTCAGACATCCCTCTGGCAGCCCAGGAGCCCTTGGGGAATGTTCAACTAAAGGCTTAGGGCTGACCACCATGGGAAAGCTCCTCTGTAGAGCATCTGCCCCCTGGTGGTCAGTACACATCACAGCGACGTCATTCCACAGCTAGGACAATTTGCATATTGCCCTTTTATTATATAGGACTAGAGGCCCAAGGCGCAAAATTTGTGTAAGGGGCTTAGCCCTCGCAGCTATGGCAGCTTGCCCCAGCCTTCGTAGTCTGGCTTTGTCTAGAAGGTTGTCCTGAATGTCGTCCAGAAGGTAGTTCTGCTGTCTGGTCTAATTAGCATATTACACTTATATTTATTATAGATAGTTTTGTTTCTAGTTGTAACTGGAAGCATGACAGCTCCTTGAATGGAAACTGATACTGGATCAGCAGGAGAATCCATGTCTTACCTGTCCAACACCTAATAGAAAACCATTGCCCCTAAAGATGTGGCTCTGAATCATGGGCACAATTACTTATTTTATTTTTCATCTACATAGTTACTTTGGAAAATGATAGCTATTTAAAAACAGCCCACCAGGTATTTTCATTATAAATAATATTTCCTGACAAGTAGAGTCTTTTGGACATAATTATACTCTTCTTTCTGTATGGAAGATTTCACTCTAAGATCTGGATCCTAGAAATAAGGACCCAAGACTTGGGGTTAATGCTTTAAATTCCCAAGCAAGAAAAGCACAGACTTTTAACACAGTCACTGACCTCCTTTTCTCAGTTATTTCCTTCATCAGGATGTTTTATGTGTTTGCATAATTTTTTTAAACTTGATTTTAAGTCTTACCAAACTTGAGAGGTTTAACTCAAAGTTTTCCTCTTCAGGGAAGGCAATGTTTCTTCATTGCACTAAATTAAGGTGGTATTCCCAAATTTCTAAACCATATCTATACCTTCAATAATTATTAGTGTTAGGTACTAAAATCTAAGAGTTAAGAGCACAGACTCTGAAACCTCACTGCATGGTTTGAACCTGGGCTCCTCCACTTGCTAGTTGTATGACCTTCAATGTTATTTAGTCTTTTCGTGAACTAATTTGCTTGAAATATAAAATGGGGATACCAATTAATAATTTAATTATGCATATTGTAGGGATTAAATGAGAACAGTGCTGCCACAAAATAAGTGCTATTTGAGTGTTTGCTATATTAGTTTTCATGGTTATCATTCTTTGCTATCCCTCACAAGATCACAAAAATTACTTGAATTCTTGGGTTACATTGAATTTCCTTTATAATGTCCAACATAGTATGATACTATTTACCTATGGTAGGCACCCCCTAAATACTTGGAGACTGGGGACCTAAATATAGTCTCGTTTCCCTAGAAATAGACAATGGTAGATTTTTGTGTGTTCCCAGGAATTGTTCTTAAAAAATATGTATATTATCCCACTCAATTCTCACAACTACCCTATAAGACAGGCACAGGTTTTTATCATCACTTTATTAATGAGGATTTTGAGACTTGGGAAAGTTATTTGCCCAGAATCACACAGTATGGGGCAGGATTAGAATGTACTTGTTTAAAACACAGTGATTTCCAAGCTTTAGTGTGTATGGAATCATACTAAGGGCTCAGTAAAGGACAGATAAGTCATCATCCCCTAGTTTCTAATTAAGTGAGTCTGGATAGTATCCAAGATTTTGCATTACTAATAGATTCCCAGATGATGATAAAGTTGGTGGTCTGGGGATAAGCCTTTGAGAATCATTGCAGTGGATTATACTCTTTCTCCTATTCTACACAACTTAAACTATACTTGGAAGCATGTTTGTAAAGCAGAAATTGACAAGTTCTGTTCTAAAACATGTGAATTCATATAAGTTTTCCTAAAAAACAACATTGTAATATTAAAAATTTATGCGGAAACCGAGCTTTGAAAGAAGAAAAAAAAACTTTCTGGCAAAGGCAATATCTCTACTGTGATACACAAGTTATCACAAGTAGCAAATTAAACAGGTGTTTGACTTGGTGTAAAATTTCAATTTTCTTTAAAGACCAATTAACAAATACAGGAAACCAATTCAGGGGTGGGAAAAAGTAGGTTTACAGTTGTGAGTATACAAAACAGAGTTTATACTTGTATAGCTATTAATTATTGTTTTATCTTCTTTTATTCCAACTGTAAACTTACATTTTCCCAACCTTGTACATCTGGAAAGAGAGTGTTAGAGAGGTTAGCAGAGGCCTCAGACAAGGGAGGCAGTAGAGACTACTCCCTAAACTCTCTTGTCTTGTTCTGCAGGTAAATTTAACCAGATATAGAAATTTTGAACATAACCAGATCACTGGTTCCTCTGTAAGATACTCTATAATCCTTCTGAAGTTATCAGAACCAGAACTTCCTTGACTGTGGTCATGCATCATTGGGAAACCAAGTCAGAGCAAAGAGTCAACTGCTTCTGCCCTAAAGTCGGATGTCATACCAACCCCTTTTTAAATGTTAAATTCCTTCTTTTCTATATTTTGTTCAAAACTGTTGTATTTTTACTACATGTTTGAATTGATAAGACTTGCTGACTTGATCCAAACTCTGAGGATCCTGAAACAAATGTTTCTACCTGAACTTTAATAAATGATTGCTTTTCCCTATGCTTGCATATTGCCGACTCCTCTTGCTGTATTGGGTTGCACACCCAGTCTATTTTTAACTTTGTTCGGCCTTGATGTATCCATGACCTGACACGACACAAATGTCAAATGTATAATAAATCATGTTGAATCTTTTAACAAATGCATGCTCTGAACATTAAAAGAAACACAAGTTTAGGCCAGAATCATCACCAAAGTGGACAAACCCAAGTCTCAGTATTCTGGGATGCAATTCACCTGGATCTGGGTAAATGAGCAATGATCTGAGGGTGTGAAAGCAAAAGGCAAAAACATGATAGGAATCCACATAGGGCACAGGGCTCAAAATAATTCTGACCAACTAAAGTTGAAATAAAGCAAATAAGAGGTATTAGGGAGAATACTCAGAAACTCAGCACCATAGCAGGGAACTACATTAGCACTAGTCTAAATATTTCCCACAGAACTTAAAAGCAAGCTTTGAACACATCTCACTAATTCCAAGTGACTTAGCTGCTGCATGTCAGAAACAAAATAGTTGCCATTTAATTATTTTAAAATATGATATCAACAATATCAAATTTAAAATGTCTGTAATACAACCAAAATTGACCAGTTATACAAGAAACAGGAAAATATGACCCAGTCAAAAAAAAGAAAAAAAGAAAAAAAAAGAAACCATTGACATCCAAACTCAAAATGTAAAAGTTGATGGAACTAGCAGACAAGAATGTAAAAACAGCATTATAAATATTCCGTTCAAGATGATTCAGGAAAACATGAGCATGATTAGGAGAAAAATTACAAATGGTGTAAAAGGCATAAATGAAACTTCTAAAGATGAATAACAATACCTAAAATTTAAATTGAAAAATAGTCTGGATGAAGTAAATTACCGAACACATCATTATCAAAATGTTGAAAAGCATTTATAAAGAGAACATCTTAAAAATATCCAGAGACAGTCCTGGCCAGTGTGGTACAGTTGGTTGAGTGACATCCCAGGCACTGAGAAGTCACTGGCTCGATTCCCACTCAGGACAAATGTTGCAGACTCAATGTTTTTCTTCTCTCTCCCTCACCCTTCCTCTTTCACTAAAATAAATAAAAACACATTTTTTTAACTGTCCAGGTGGCTCAGTTGGTTGGAGTATTGTCTTGTACACCAAAAGGTTGCAGGTTCAATTCCTGGTCAGGTCACATACCTAGGTTACAAGTTGGGTGCATATGGTAGGTAACCAATCATTTTCCTCTCTCTCTCTCTCTCTCTCTCTCTCTCTCTCTCTCTCTCTCTCTCTCTCTCTCTCTCTCTCCCCCCCCTCACCCCTTCCTGTCTAAACATATGCTTGGTTAAGGATTTTTCAGAAAAGTATCCAGAGACAGAGGAATGAAGATAAGAATGTCAGCTAACTTTAGGTAAAAAACATGGAAGCCATAAAGACAGAGGAGAGACATTTTTAAAGACCCAGGAGAGGGAACTGACAGCAACAGCGAATGAGGTTATTTTCTGGGGTGATAAAAATGTTCAGTGTCTTGCTTGTGGTGGATTTTATGCAATATTCATATTCATAAACAGAATTGATGAAGTTTAATATATGTAAATTATCTTTTAAAAAGTGTATTATATAAAAGATGCTAGTCAATGTAGGGGAAACAGTGCTATCATAATATGAGAATTTCAATTAGAATAAATTTTTTGAAGAGGAAAATTAATTTTCAAAATTACAGAATACTTTCTTCATTTACACCTATGTACTGCAATGTCTCAAAGAGAGGCATAAAATCACAGATGCTTATAATACATATAATAGATACAAACTTTTTATTTTAAGAAATTAAAACAAAATCAAAATATTAACAGAAGGGAGATAATTTTAAGAGATTTAGGTGACTCATAAAAAGTAATTCCCAACAAATAAATGTCTTTTCATAAATAAAAACAAGTTAACGTCATACTAACACTGTTACATAATCAGCAATAGGGATCAGAATTATCAGTTTGAATCTGCGTTGGTTCATAAAATGCCAAAAATTACTATAGGTGAAAAATATTTTCAAACTATTCTTACAAAACTATTTTGTCTTCAATAACTTTTAAATTATTTTTATTAACTTTTCCCAAGCAAATTGTATACTCAAAATGATTTTCATCAACTTCTGTTTTCTACAACTATAATAAAGTATGCACATAGGGTACAACAGATTTGTCTTGTTTTTTACCTCCAGTTTATTTCTTGAAGAAGTGGGTTTCCAGTGACATTCAATTCACGGAGAGAATAGCATGCATCAAAACACTTTAGGGTACTTGTGAGATCTATAAAAATAAACAGTAAGAATCATTACAAAATATTTCAGATAAAGAAATCACAGATCAATGAACATTTTATTTAATTAGCTATTAAATAAGCAACAAAAATTATTTGTTCTGCAGAAAACAATATACAGACTATATTAAGACTCTACTGCCAGAATATATATTTCCACAGCTGTGTGAACTCAAGTAAATCATAAATCATACACCTGATTTATAATTCAGTTTCATACCTATCTCACAGAGTGAGGATTAAATAAAATAATGTGTGTAGATGGCTTAAAACAGTTCATTCCAGGTTATAAACACAAAATTAGAAAAAGTGAAATCTAAAGTAATAGGATAAGTGGTAAAATTGAACATATTCTTAAATAGAATTACATGGACCTATTAAACTTTCAAAAATAAAAACAGTCGGTCAATCTCAGAATTTCTCTCCCACAGAGAACCATCATAAAACTGGACAATGTATATAAAGCACCTGTTTTTAAGCCTAACTCTGGGAGAAGGGAAACACACATGGTGACCCTGCAATCACAGTAGTTTTCTGCCTGAAAGCATGTTATTACTTCAGAGCAAGAAAGTGGAAAACAAGCAAAGAAGCTATTTTGCTGAGTGAGGAGGCAAAGATTAGAACTGAAGCTGGAATTTATGGTAAAAAAAGTACTGATAAGAAGATGTGTGGCCGAGACCGGTTTGGCTCAATGGATAGAGAGTAGGCTTGGGGACTGAAGGGCCCCGGGTTCGATTCTGGTCAAGGGTATGTACCTTGGTTGCGGGCATATTCCCAGTAGGGGTGTGCAAGAGGCAGCTGATTGATGACTCTCTCTTTCATCGATGTTTCTAGCTCTCTATCTCTCTCCCTTCCTCTCTGTACAAAATCAATAAAATATATTATTAAAAAAAAAGAAGCTGTGTGTATATATGTTGGGGGTGGGAGGTGGGAGAAGAGTCTATGTGAAGATTTATTGCAGGTCTCTAGAGGAGGGCGAGGCGTTACATAGGCAGGCAAGACTGAGAAATCTAGCAGAGATCACCTTCTGTAGGGCTAAGAGCTGAATGATGACATTCAAGTTCACGCACAGATGAAAGACATGGTGGTTTCAGCCCAGCCAGAATGAGGCCAAACTGAGTAGAGATTCAACTAAAATCCAAAAAACTGTGCATTGGAAATGAAATGGCCTGGTGTAGGGGCATGCACTAAGAGTTGAAAACTAAAATGAGTTGTTCTAGGAGAGAATAAAATGAAGGCTGACAAAAACAAATTATCCATGAATACTTTAACTGTCTGCCAGAATTAAACTTAACAACCTTTTAAAAATATTTTTTATTGAGAGGAAGCGGGAAAGAGAAACATCAATGATGAGAGAGAATGATTGACTGGCTGCCTCCTGCATGCCCCCTACTGGGGATCAAGCCCACAACCCAGGCATGTGGCCTCGACCAGAATCAAACCTGGAACCCTTCAGTTTGCAGGCCAATGCTCTATCCACTGAATCAAACTGGCTAGGGCAAACTTAACAGCCTTTACTAGGGTACTGGTTAATAATATGGGTTTTGTAATTAAAGAAAACACAATACTTTCAAGAGAAACATCAAAAGTGCTTTATTCAAAGTAATGTCCATTGCGAGCGACACATTTCCCCATCTTTCAGATAATTTGTGGATACCATACCAATAGGACTTTTCTTGTTTTGAGGCAAACCATTCAGAGACCCAATTTTCCACTTCTTCATATGTTTTGAAGTGCTGCTCAGAAAGTGTGTGCGCCATCAATCGGAACAAGTGGTAATCGGAAGGAGCAAGGTCCGGTGAATACAGTGGGTGGGTTAAGACTTCCCAGGCAAGATCTTTTAGGGTAACTTGTCTTTAAGGGGTCTAAAGTGTGTAATGGTGCATCATCATAAAGCAAAATTACTTTACTGCGTCTTCTGGCCCATTCTGGTTGTTTCACCATCAAAGCATGGGTCAAATTGATTATTTTCTGTTGGTATTAACATTTTCACCTGGTTTTAGAATCTCATAATACACCACATCTTCCTGATTTCACCAAATGCAGAGCATTGTCTTCTTTCCAAAGCGATTTGGCTTCGCAGTCGATGTTGATGGTTGACCTGGATCAACCCATGATTTTGTGCATTTGGGATTCTCAGAATAAATCCATTTTTCATTGCCAGTTACAATTCGATACAAAAAAAGACTTTCTTTCATGCTGTTGAAGCAACATTTTTACTGATGACTTTTTGCTTTTCCACTTGTCTTTTGTTCAGTTGATGTGGCACCCATATTTTTCTTCCTTTAAAATATTTCCCATTGCTTGTAAACAATTGGAAATTGTTTGCTGAGCAAAGTTTAATCTTTCTGCAAGTTGTTTTTGAGTTTGACACGCATCTTCATCCAATAATGCTTGTAATTGTTGGTCTCCAAACTTTTTAATTGACCTTGACGTTCTTTATCTTTCACATAAAAATCATCGCTTTTAAAGCATTTAAACCAGCATTCACAAGTATCTTGAGATGGACCATGTTCACCATAAGCTTCCCGAAGTAATGAATTAAAACTTCCTGCAAGAGCTCTTTTTTGGCATAAAATTCGACATTTTTAAGTATAAAAATATCTATGATGTTAACACCTTCAGCAAATTTGACATATGAAGTTTTGAAGCTTGTTGTTAATACAACAAAAAAGCATACATATCAAATCGCACATATCATCAACATATGGATAACTCCATCTATTGAAAAAAATCCTCATTAATAAGCAGTATGCCTAATAAAAGGAAGACAACAATGCCCAGACCCAGTAAATAAACTGTGTGCACAATGTTCAACATACAGTTACAAATCACTAGTCATACAAAGAAAAAGAATATGACCTATCATTAAGAGAAAAGCAGTTAATAGAAACACATCCAAACTAGCTAAATGTAAATCAATTTTGACAAAGTCACCAAATTCAATGTTGAAAAAGCTTATTCAACAAATATTGCTCATGCCGAAACCGGTTTGGCTCAGTGGATAGAGCTTCGGCCTGGAGACTGAAGGGTCCCGGGTTCGATTCCGGTCAAGGGCATGTGCGTTGGTTGTGGGCACATCCCCAGTAGGTGTTGCGCAGGAGGCAGCTGTCGGTGATTCTCTCTCATCAATGTTTCTAACTCTCTATCCCTCTCTCTTCCTCTCTGTAAAAAAATCAATTAAATATATTTTTTTTAAAAACCACAAAAATTGTTCAAACAATTAAATATCTATATTAAAACCTGAATTTATCCCCCTACTTCATACCATTCATAAAAATTAATCTGAGATAGGTCCAAGATCCAAAGGTAAAAAACTAAAAGTATCATACTTCTATAAGAAAACTATAAAACATGGAAAACCATCTCATTCTGGAGGTGGAAAAATACTACCAAGGACACAAAGAAAAATAGTTAATAAATATAATAAATTAATATTATCACAACGTAAAACTTCTGTTCATCTACATATAAAATTAAAAAGTTCTGGAAGAAAATATTTACAAAATATAACTTCACCCAGAATATAGTTTAATTTATATAAATCAATAAGCAAAAAAGCAATAAGCAAATTTTTAAAATGGTAAGATACTTCACTAAACATAAAAATATACAGAAGTCATCAAAAATGCATGAAAAGAGGCATGATATCATTCTTCATCATGAAAATGCAAACTAAAACAATAATGAAATATAAAACCCCCTATAGAATCGAGCAATTGGAAGTCTCATACATTGCATATGGGGATGTAAAATGTTACAAATACTTTGGAAAACAGTGTTTATTTGCCTTTTTTTCAGTTTTTATCAAGTTAAACATACACCTAATCTGCTATCCAGCAATTATACTCTTAAACATTTACCCAAGAGAACTGTAAACATACATCCACAAAATGATTTACATAAGTTTTTCCACAGGAACTTTATAATCATAGTATCTCCAAACCACAAACAAAATATCAACCAACAGGAGAACAAACAAATTGTGATATATTCTATATTCATATAATGGACTACACTTCAGCAAAACAAACAATACAAACTACATATATAAATGACATAGTGGAATATTTCTTGAATGTTCAGCAAAGAAAACTGGAAGCAAAAGATAATGTACTATTTGATCCCATTCATATAAAGATGTATAACAGTCAAAATTAACCTATGGTGACAAATTAGAACTATAGTTGTCTTTATGAGGGGACTAACAGGGAGTAGGGATGGGAAAACTTTGGGGGATGAGTCAGCCAAATGAATGAATCATTTTTCAATTTAGTACATTTTAAATTGGTGTCTATTATATACCTGTGAGGAGTGCACAAGTTAGACAAGTTTTTTTTTTTTACTCGCCTTTACTATGCTACTTACTTCATAGTTAAAAGATACATGAATTTAAAACAACAATATAATTGAGACATATGCCCAGTTCTACCAGAAAGATATGAAAGTGATATGATTTTAAAGGTGGAAAGAATATATTAACTGAATTACTTCACCACGCCTCTTTAAGGAACTTATAAAACAGCAGATGTGAAACTACCCCTACCTTTCTTCTCTTTATGTAAAGCAGGTGATGAATTCCTGTGTGAAAATACCCACCCTATACCAGGAGGAAAGAGAGATTCTTCTCACAAGGACAAGAAGAGAGGCTGAGAGAAATATGCACAAACTTGTTAAACTAACCCTTATTTCCTAGTCAATTTTTTATTTAATTAAATTCCTTAAACCAAGCACCTTTGTCTTGTCACATTTTCACAATTTACTACTCTTATTCAATACTCTAGGTAAGTGTTCAATTCTAAGTGCTTCTTGGGTTCTTTATTTTTCTTGGAGGAACTCCCATGTATATGTGTATGTGGGAGGGAAACCCTGCAATTAAGACATGTAATTTTTTTTTTCCTGTTTTTTCTTGTGTCGGTTTAATTCTTCCGTCTCAGCCTAGGAAGTTAAGAAGGTTAGAGGAGAAAATTTTCCTCCTCTGTATGTGTACTATTAAAGCATCTATCTAAAGCAGCTCCTCAATGCTATTTGGAACAGAAACTCAATTTTTAAAAAATTATATATTATTATAAACTTACCAGAAAGGCAATTATTGCTGACATCCAGTTTTTCCAGAGAAATGAAATGAAAAAGTGGTGTGATTTTTGTCAAGCTGAAAACAAACAAAAAAATTGAATTCATAGAAGTTTTAAATTGGAAACTCCTTAACATTATTGAACTAACTATATAATTATAAATCATATAGTACAATTATATGATATGCAATTATATGTAACTGAATATGGAATAGTATGTGTACACTAAAATAAATTTATAATATCATTGATTAACAGTACTTATTAAAATTCAATAATTATAAAATTTAAGTATTTATTTTATAACAAAAAAAATTTATTCATTTCTATGGAGAAATTACCATGGAATTGCCAATTTCAATAACAAATATCATGTACTTTAATGTATATGTGGCATTTAAATAAAAACAAGTAAATGCTTTATTGTTACTTTTTTTGTCTTTGTATAAGGCCAAATTTATATTATTTGTATATTTTTTCTATGTTAAACCATTATAAGGTAAAAATCATAAAGATACTTATCTTCACTTTTTTACAAGATGACTGATTAGAGTCACTAATAATAATAGAAAATGTTTTATAACAATTGTATAGACAAATCTGACAGAAATATATGAATATTTAAAATCAACACTCAACTAAATTATGCATATTCAAATTCTAATGATAAACTTTCCTCCTACTTTTAAAAATTTCTATAGCTTTCTAAGTTAAAATTGTCATTAAGAGCCTATATTCTAGTAAGAAACATAATATTTAAAATATCACATCATTGGAAACAAAAGTCATAAAAGAAAAATTAACTTAAGTTTGACTTACATTTCTAAGACAAGTCTACACTTACTCTGAACATAATATCACCTTATTCTATTACAGAATAGATATTTGGAAATAAAAATTAAGTCAAATCATCTGAATCTTTAAACAAAACAAAAATTCTTTCATATAATATATATTCTCATCACAAAGACAATTGTGTTCTGAACTAATTCCCATTATAAATGTTGGAACTCTATAACTGTTCAAAATATGCTTCAATGGAAGGAGTATTTGTAGTACAAAAAAGTATGCATTAATTTCCAGTTCTTTTTGTGTTGTTCTTTTAAAAAATATTGCCCCTTCAGTTGGCCTGGCAGATGTCTTCATCTTTATTTCTACCAGCTCTTAACAATTGAAATACATATATATATATACTACTATTTAAGTTCAGAAGGTTACGGAATAATAATGTTACTGGAGGGCTTCTGGATCTGACACAAAACTATCGGTTGTACTGACCTTGACTTCTCTCTTGTACTATCCTGTTCTGTATTAGCAGAGAGACAGAGGATACTACTGATGAAAACATAGACTAAATAACAGGCTGGAAGATCTCTCTGAATGTAGCCAATCCTAAGTACAATATTACTATTTATACTAAACCTATACACACTACTTCTTAAAAACAATGTCCAGTGGGGGAATCCAAGGTAATAAAAGAAAAAGTGGAAAAGTATTGGCATTTCATTTATACATTTACTTCATTATTTGTACATAGAGTCTTTAATAGTAAAATTTACTGAAATGTCACACGTACACAGAAAAACAAAGAAAATAAATAAAGAGAAAAAAAGGAACTTAAAACTCTGTCACTGTATATTTCATGGATTTAAGCTCTAACATTAAGACACATTCTATTTAGGTATGTGATTTGGAGTTATTCAAGGAAATTGAAGTTATTCAAATGAAATATAATTCTAATAAATGTATTTATTAAAAGAACATTCTTATTTGTTTCCTACCTTTAATATATTTCCAATAATAACTATTTGTTCTTCTATTAAAGGATTTGGAAAGGTGAGTCGATAATGAGTTTTTCTCTTTTTTCAGAGTATATATTCTTTTCCATCAATTAGTTACATAATAACATATAGGTAAAATACAAGTAAAAGTAACTAAGAACGTTTTAGAATTAAAGAAAAAAACCTTTGCAAATACCTATTCAAGTAAAGAAATATTTTGTTTGATAAAATATTTTTATAATATTGAAATTTTATCTTTTCTGATAGCCATGCTTTTAGAATCACATTTTCATTTTTGGAAATTTTAATCAAGAAAACTGGCTATTCATTCACCTTAACAACTATTCATTAGGATGGTAGAAACCTAATAGAATCTTAAAACAAAACAAAACACAAAAACACACAAACTCTAGAACTTTTACTGACATTCTGTGTATATTTTTTCCTAAGAAAATTCAAACCAGAAAGACAAAGGACATTAGTGAAAACCTAATACTATTTGACCTTATCACATTAGCCTTGGGCATAAAAAAGATATAAATTTCAAAGACGACAAAAAGCAAAAGATTTGTACAATGAGCAGCCGATGGGTAATAGTTTCCACTTTCTGCTCCTACTTAGAGTCTCACTGGAAATAGAAAGGCTTGTGAAGCCAGAGAGTCCTCCAGTTATAACTCCACTGCGTCAAACTTAAAACAGTCACATGTCCTAATGAAAATTTAAAACAGAAGTCAGAATGAAACAAGTATTTCAAACAATATGTGCTAAGTACCATTTTTTATATGTATTTCATTTGTTGGAAAAAGAGCATATGGATATAATTTCTTCCTTGTGATGAAAATATTTATCAAAAACTAAAAGAAGAATATATAAAATTTAAAAAACATACCAGCCACAAATACAAATATCTAATTTATAATTTTTTTTCAGGTTTGCAAATGCATTCACATACATTTTCCTTTTGGATCATCATTACACCTCATAAGATAGGTTAGGTAGGTATTACTATCTTTTTTTACACATGAAAACAGTGAGAGTCATGTAGTGAGAAAAGAGTTATTCAATGTCACATGACAGATAAATGTGGATTAAGAATTCAAACCTAAATCTGCTGATTCTGAATTTTATCAAACCTGATATGGTTCTGAAAAGGTCAATGCATATGTGAAAACTTAATGTAAGATGAATATTTTTTACAGTTTATCATATTAGCTTATTATAAAAAATCCTAAGGTTGAAAATTATTTTTGCTATGATTTTAGGAAATAAATTTTCTACTGTATATGTCCATTCAGATCAATCACATTTCCATGGCCCCCTTAATACTCCCCTGGTCATCCTCCAAAAATGGTAGACATTTGCATGTACAAAGAGCTTTGAGAGGCCCACAAAAACTAAATTCACATATGTAATAGCATTATTATAATGTTCTAAAAAGCATATTATATAACTTAATCTCTCTTTAAATATATTAAGTTCAAGATTAAGCTCCTTTATTCCTAAGAGTTTTTTGAGGGAAAGGACATATATTACTTAGTTTTGTATCCCCCACAAATAGCAAACGTTATTTCAATATATAAAATGTACTAGTATAAAGCTAAGCAAACAAAATTATAAATAAATAATTTTATTTAAGTATACCAATTATAGTTATCATCTCTAAAATAAATTTTAATAGTCTATTATATATTAATCCTAGTCATATCAGATTGATAGGGCAAAAGTCTATTAGTCAGAATTACTTTTAACTTTTAAAGGTAGAATATTTCTTTGATAATCTCAATGGCTCAATAAAATTAAAGGCATCTATCTCAAATTTAAATATTGAATTGTTCATAATTTAAATATTCCTAATATTTAAAAATATTATGCTCATCACTGTGGCTTGAGAAACATTTCTATAGTATATTCTAAATATGTCCTCTACTGATTTTTTTTTGCATATATCCAAAGCACAGCTAAGTATTTCTATTAAAATTTTATCTCTTATCTGGAAATATTGAATAAAGATCCAATGAGTTTTTGGATGGCCCAACTTAATCAAAACAGTGTTATCTGATAGAACTGATTCTGGAATAAATATCATTTTAAAGTCAAATCACCTTTAATATTTTAGATCTGATTAAAACAATTTGAAGGTATTTTTGCATACACAATCTATTTTGATTTGTCAAATAGTAGAATAGTATATAATACATATAAAGTAAACCATTTGGAGCAGATATGCTTAAAAGATGAACAGTATTCAGGCAGAGATTAAGAGAAAACTTTTTTTTTTGGTGGGAGGGATACACATATTAACATTGGGTTGTCCTTGTTTACTTATTTTGCAAGAATTATATAACTCAAAGAAGAAATTTATGTTAAAGTTGGTTCCTTTTCCCTACTCCATGTGCCTTTCATGAACAAATTAATCATATTAGTCTGAACAGTCTCAATGAAATATTAAACAGAGGGAGGCATATACATATTTTGTTCCTGCTTTGGTTTCAACAGTTATTTTCTGCAAAGATCCAGATGTTTGGTGGTTTCAAATGGATCTCCTGTGACAGGTACCCATCTCGATTTAATGTTAAGGTATTTTTTTTAAGTGTTACTTTATATCCTTAGGGAAATCGAATTTAAATCTATCTTAACAGTTACAAAAAGACATGCAAGTTGAGAGCAGATTAAAAATCCTTTTCCAGGACTTAATAAGTACCATTTGAGAGAATGAGACATCCTTCTAAATTAAATTAACTACCTCCTGTATTTTCCAAGGACTATATTCTTTACAAATATAAACAAACCTGCTCTAAGAGTTTTCTACAAGTACATTTTGAGAAGAAACAAAATGAGTAAGATAAGTGAGAATTAAAAGTCTACTAAAATTCAAGGGTATGTCTACACTTTAATTTTTTAAATTCTATGAAATGTTATTTATAATTTAAGTACCAATTCATTGCAATGCACTTTCTATGAATTATTAAGAAAAAAACTAACAGCTTTTCTACTTAGTATGAAGACCACACAATTAAGTAATCATTTACTGCATTTATTAAGTAAAGTTCATTTTTTACCTGTTTTGAGACAGAGTCAAGTTTTGTAGCAAAGGCAGCCAATACAAAGAACATGCTTCCACAACTGAAATGCTGTTATCATCCAAGTACAATTCTCGTAGTAGAACATGATTCTCCAAGGATGGAATCTATATTTAAATTTGTGTCATTTATCAATAGCTTATATTAAGCAAAATATTTTTATTATTTAACCAAATTTAAAAGTGTAAAATTTATTAAAACTAACAACAGATATATTCTGGTAAAGTGTATATCACAAATCAAATTATGATGTTATGAAAATTTTAGTATAAATTAAAATTTTAAGAATTAACCTCCATTAAAATTTTGTATAGAAAGTATTTTATGCTGAATTTTAGTTAAAATTACATGATAGAAAATTTGATCACACTACATACTAAAATATTTGATTTATTATATTTTGGTATTATGAAAAAGTAATGTTAAATTAAATTTAAAATTTCCTAACTCTGGTAAACATTTGTTTAAATATTGGAAAGTGTGCAATAGTTTAAAATAAAATGAAAATACAGCTGACAGACAAAATAAAATAATCAAAATTGCTTTTGAAATATGTGGTTGATATTTTCATCAAAAGAAATGATTGTTCATTAATCACAGAAATGAATTCAAAGCCCTTACCTCACTTAGATAATTTCCCTGTAATTTCAGTATTTGAAGCAATCCACAGTTTTCAATACCCTCAACTTTAGTAAGATGATTATGTGAACAATCCAGGTAGATAATGGTAGGAGTATCACAAAGGCCTTTTGTACTAATTAACTGATTGTTGTCCACAATTAGTTGCTGGAGATTTTTTAAAGATTCTAAACCACCTAGAAGAAAAATTTTCCAAGATCAATTGTATCACAATTTTTCAAGATTCTAAAGGAGAGTTTTAGAATAATTGTGCATTTATATTTTCTAAAGCTAATATCAGTAAAGACTTAGACCAAATTCCTACTGAAAAATGTGTGAGTGTAAAATGTATTATTATTTAAACTTGTATTGGGAGATATATTTTTGAATGACATATATCAATTAAAAAGTGAACAAAATTCTAAAAGGTATACATTGGGCACAGAATGTTTTATTTTCAAATAACAATGGGACAATGGACAGATAGAGAAGGACTCTTTTTAAAAAATATTTTTAACTCAGTTTCAAGGGATTGATTTTTTAAAATTTATTTTTCAGATACTAAGCTATATTACTAAGCCACTGTTCTCAAAACTGCCTGGTACTGGCACAAGAACAGACATATAGACCAGTGGAACAGAACAAAGAACCCAGAAATCTACTCAAGACATTAATTATCCTCAATTAATACTTGACAAAGGAGACAAGAGCATCAGTGGAATCAAGACAGTCTCTTCAATAAATGGTGTTGGGAAAATTGGACAGATACATGCCAAAAAAAAGAACGAAAGAAAGAAAAAAAAGAAAGAAATTGGACCACCAACTTACACCATACACAAAAATAAACTTAAAATAGATAAAAGACTTTAACATAAGACCAGAAACCATAAAAATCTTAGAAAAATTCATGCAAAATAGCAGACATTTGTCATAGCAATATCTTTACTGACAGAGCTCCTAGGACAATGGTTACTGAGGAGAAAATAAACAAATGGGACTACATCAAAATAAAAAGCTTCAGCACAGCAAAAGAAACCATCAACAAAACAACAAGAAAGCCCACTGCATGGGAGAACATATTTGTCAATGTTATCCCTATATAATAAAAGCATAATATGCAAATTGACTGAAAGGCCAAACAGTGGAACGACCATTCAGATGGCCATCTTGAACCATGCTATGACACCCAATAGCACCAGGCCAGCCAAGGTAGGTGTGATATAATTGGTCAGGGCCTAAACATCGCCCCATGATCACCCCTCAGAGAGAGGCCCAGGCCACTGGCCAGCAGGGAGATCAATTGGAAGTGGGGGGGGGGGGGAGCTGGAGGGGTGTTCCACAATCATCCCAAAGAGGAAGGCCTAGGCCTCCAACCAATGCGCTGTGGTGGGTGGGCTGGGCCTCCTTCTGCAAGAGAAGCCTGGGTCCGCTCTTGTACAAATTTTGTGCATCGGGCCTCTAGTATCCAATAAGGGTTTAACTCCAACATTTATGAGGAACTTATACAACTTCATAAAAGGAAGATAAACAGTCCAACCAAAAAATGGGCAAAGAACCTAAGTGGACACTTTTTGAAAGAGGGCCCATAGAAGGCCAAGAGACATATGAAAACATGCTGAAAGTCACTAATCATTTGAGAGATGCAAGTCAAAATAACAATGTGGTACCATCTCATACCTGTCAGAATAATTATCGTCAACAAATCAACAAAGGACAAGTGCTGGCGAGGATGTGAAAGAAAAGGTACCCTCATGCACTGCTGGTGGAAATACAATCTGGTGCAGCCACTGTGGAAAACAGCATTGAGTTTCCTCAAAAAACTAAAAATGGAACTCTTATTTGACCCAGTGATCCCACTTCTAGGAATATATCCCAAGAAACCAGAAATACTCATAAAAGGATATATGCACCCCTATGTTCATAGTAGCACTATTTACAATAGCTAAGATTTGGAAACAGCTTAAGTGCCCATCAGCAGATAAATGGATTTAAAAACTGTGGTATATCTACACTATATAATACTACATTGCTGTAAAAAAGAAAGAACTCTTACCATTTGCAATAGAATGGATGGACCTGGAGAGCATTATGATAAATGAAATAAGCCAGTTGAAGAAAGATAAATATCACATGATCTCACTCATTTGTAGAATATAAACTGATGAACAAAAATAGATCCAGAGACATAGAAGCATCAAACAGCTGTCAAACCTCAGAGGTAAAGTAGGGTATGGGGGTTCGTGGGGAGGGAGCAGGTAAGAGATCAACCAAAGGACTTGTCTGCATGCATATAAATATAACCAATGGACACAGACAGTAGGGGGGTGAGGGAATGTGCTGGGAGTGGGAGCAGCCGGGGGGGGGGGGGGGGTCAATGGTGGGGGGGGAAGGACACATATCTAATAATTTAAAAATATATAAAGAACTTAAATTTAAAAAAATGTTTTATTGAACAATAATTGGTATATAATCTTATATTGGTTGTATTAGTTTCAGGTCTACAAAATAGTAATTTGACATTTTTAATTAGAATTCTTATTTAAGTTTGAATATATAACATTAGAATAGCATTTCACTTCCACTGAGATATTTACCTTAAACTCCCAAATGAAGTAGGTACACCATATCATAACCAATGGATCACTGAAGCAACTTGTGTTCATTGATAGACAAATAAAGAATATTCACTGTATACATATACAGTGAAATATCACTCAGCCAGGAAAGAGAACAACATAGATGGGCCCAGAGGATAGTAGGCTAAGTGAAGTAAGTCAGATAAAGACAAATACCATATGATTTTACTTATATATGGAATAAAAATAAATAAATAAATAAATAGACAAGACAGAAACATACTCATAAATGCAGAGAACAAATTGACAGTCATCAGATGACAAGGACGATGGCTGGATAAGTGAAAAGAGATGAAAGGGATTAAAAAGTTTTAATTGTTGGTTATAAAAAATAGACACAGAGATGTAAATCACAGGGTATATAGTCAATAATTTATATATATAAAGAGGCAGGGTCTGTAACATCCAAAATG
Organism: Pipistrellus hanaki; assembly: GCF_964339955.1. Classification (NCBI taxonomy): domain Eukaryota; kingdom Metazoa; phylum Chordata; class Mammalia; order Chiroptera; family Vespertilionidae; genus Pipistrellus; species Pipistrellus hanaki. The sequence goes on from NC_140505.1 coordinate 117,261,283, forward strand.
ACCGAAGGGACAGCCTAACGCCAGGCTGTGCATGCAACAGGCTCTGGTGGGTGGGGACTGGCCAGTGGGCTGAACTGCTGACCTCTTGGAGATTGAGAGAGGGGTGGGGCTGATCAGCAGCTACCCCAGACTGCTGGCAAGGCCCTCTCTCTCTCTCTCTCTCTCTCTCTCTCTCTCTCTCTCTCTATCTATCTCTCTCTCTCTGACTCTGTCTCCAAGAGGTCAGCAGTTCAGCGGGCTTCCAAGCAGCCTGGGGCAGATGCTGATCAGCCCCGCCTCTCTGATTAGGCCCATAAATAGCCCAGAGACGCTGACTGACCTAGAAACAGACCAATCAGAATCAAATCTGGGTGAACTGCAAGGAGCCAATGGCTGCCGAGAAGGCAGAGCTTTTGATGCTCACTGGCATAGAAATCAACCAAGCAGAACCTAATCTAGGTGAAGTGTGAGGAGCCAATGGCTGCCTAGGAGGTGGAGCTTTTGATGCTGACTGGCATAGAAACTGACCAATCAACTTAATCTGGGTGAACTGTGAAGGGGCTGAGGAGAAGTTTTAAGGGCAATAGCTATTTGGTGTAAGCCGTAAGGTATAAGAAAGCAGTTCAATTTTTTAATAACTGGTTTGGCAGTATAGTGCATATGGTTGGCTATAAGTCCAGATATAGGGATCATGTATTTTTATCTTCCAATAGCATCTCCTCCAGCTGAAAAAGGCTCCCTCCTCCCTTTAAGCTAGGGGTGTCGAACTCAATCAGAGAAGGGGCCAAAATCTAAAATCCAGCCTAAATCGCGGGCCGAATGGTTTACTGAACAGTCATAAACTGACAATGTCATAAACTGACAGCGGAGTGCAGTGATGACAGTGCGGTGCGGGCCACATTGCAAGGCCTGGCGGGCTGGATTTGGCCCGCGAGCCTTGTGTTTGACACATGTGCTTTAAGCAATCCTATCCTATATAATCTATCTATACTAATAAAAGGGTGATATGTTAATTAGACTGGGTCAACTGGCCATCTTCCAGATGTCTGACTTCCTTCTGGACAAAGCCATGGTGGTGGGGACCAAGACAGAGGCAGTTAAGAGCCATCAGGCCAGCAGGGGAGGGAATTTGGGGGTGAGACCTGGCCGGCAGGGGGTTAGGAGCAATCGGGCCAGTAAGGGAAGACAGTTGGGAGCGAGATAAGGCTAGCAGGGGAGGGCAATTGGGGGTGACATCAGGCAGGCAGGGGAGGGCAGTTAGGGGTGATCAGGCTAGCAGAGGCAGTTAGGGGTGATTAGGCAGGCAGAGGTGGTTAGGGACAATCAGACAGTCAGACAGAAGGGTTAGAGGCAATCAGGTAGGCAAGCAGAGGTAGTTCCCTATTGGAGAGGGTGCAGGCTGGGCTGAGGGAACCCCATCCCTGTGCATGAATTTCGTGCATCGGGCCACTAGTATTGTAATAACTATGTATGCTATCAGGTGGGTATGAGACTTAACAGAGTGATCACTTTGAAAGGTATATAAATGTCTAATCATTATGATATACACCTGAAACTAATATAATATGTCAACTGTAATTGAAAAATAAATTTAAAATATAAAATAAAAATAAACCTAAGAAATGTCAGCATATTCTTTATGTATTTCAAGATTATCACAAGTGGCCTCACTTTGCTCAGATAAACTTAAAATAAATATGATTCTAACTAAAGAACATTAGAGGAGGCTAAGACTATTGCTCAGTGGTTACAGGAAAAAAATTCAGAAGGTGGTTTAAACAAACCCTCGGGAGTTAGTATTAGAAAAAAACGTTTAGAAAGATTATAAAAGTTTCATGGAAGAACTATTCTGCCATAACACACACACACACACACACAGAAATTTGACCATTGTGACAACATGGATAGACTTTATCTTACTTAACAGAGGCCTGGTGCATAAAAATTCATGCACTCAGGGGGCAGAAGAGGAGGTCCACCCACTCCCCGGGGGATCAGGCCTAAAGCTAGCAGTCACACACCGCTCAGACAGACAAGACCCTTAGGGGATGTCTGACTGTGACTTAGGCCCACAGAGAGCAGGCCTAAGCTGCAGTCGGACATCCTTAGTGCGGCCGAGGAGACAGAAGAGGCTCCCACCACTGCCACTATGTTCACAGCGATCAGCCTGGCTGTGGCTGAGCGGAGCTTCCCCTGTGGGAGCACACTGACCACTAGGGGGCAGCTCCTGCATCGAAAGTCTGCCCCCTGGTTGTCACATTATAGCAACTGGTCATTCCCAGCCATTCTGTTGTTAGGGTCAATTTGCATATTACATTTGTATTATATGATATGTAAAAACAAATGAGCAAGCAAAAACCTAACAACCTCATAGAAAAAGAGATCAGATTTGTGGTTACCAGAAGAAGAGTATATAGTATGGAAAATTAGAGGAAGGAAATAAAAAGGTACAAAGATAAATAAGTACTAGGGATATAATGTACAACGTGATGATTGCAACTGACACTGCCATATAATATATAGGAAAGTTGTTAAGGGAGTATATCCTATGAGTTCTCATCACAGGATAATTTTTTTTTTTTTTTTTACTGCATCTATATGAGGAGATGCAGGTTAGTTGATCCTATTGTGGTAATCATTTCACAGTATATGTAAATCAAACCAGCATGCTGTACGTCTTAAACTTATGCAGTGATGTATGTCAATGATTTCCCAATAAAAATGGAAAAAATGTTTATGTAGATATTAAAAAACTAGAAAATATTATTTAGATTAAACAATGAGCTATATATGTTCCACATAGTACTACCCTGTTATATGAAATAAAAAATTCTAGAAAGCTGAAAATATAATTTAAGGTCTAGATAAGTACTGGTAAGCAAAATATCTTTTTTTTTTTTCTTTATTGATTAAGGCATTATATGTGTTCTTATTGCCCCATTGCCTCCTCCCCTCCCACCCCACTCATGCCCTCACCACCCTGGTGTCTGTGTTCATTGGTTAGGCTTATATGAATGCATACAAGTCCTTTGGTTGATCTCTCTCCCTTACTCCTACCCTCCCGTATCTTCCCTCTGAGGTTTGACGGTCTGATTGATGCTTCTATGTCTCTAAATCTGTTTTTGTTCATCAGTTTATGTTGTTCATTATATTCCATAATTAAGTGAGATCAAGTGACATTTATCTTTCTCCGATTGGCTTATTTCGCTTAGCATAATGCTCTCCAGTTCCATCCATGCTGTTGCAAATGGCAAGAATTCTTTCTTTTCTTACCACAGTGTAGTATTCCATTGTGTAAATTTAGCATTGTTTTTTAATCCATTCATCTACTGATGGGCATTTACCCTGTTTCCAAATCTTAGCTATGGTAAATTGTGCCGCTATGAACATAGGGGTGGATATATCCTTTCTCATTGGTGTTTCTGGTTTCTTGGGATATATTTCTAAAAATGGGATCACTGGCCGGGACCGGTTTGGCTCAGTGGATAGAGCGTCGGCCTGCGGACTGAAAGGTCCCAGGTTCGATTCCGGTCAAGGGCATGTACCTTGGTTGCGGGCACATCCCCTGTGGGGGGTGTGCAAGAGGCGGCTGGTCGATGTTTCTCTCATCGACGTTTCTAACTCTCTGTCCCTCTCAATTCCTCTCTGTGTAAAATCAATAAAATACATTTAAAAAAAATAAATGGGATCACTGGATCAAATGGGAGTTTCATTTTTAGTTTTTTGAGGAAACTCCATACTGTTCTCCACAGTGGCTGCACCAGTCTGCATTCCCACCAGCAGTGCATGAGGGTTCCTTTTTCTCCACATCCTCGCCAGCACTTGCCGTCTTTTAATTTGTTGATGATAGCCATTCTGACAGGTGTGAGATGGTACCTCATTGTCATTTTTATTTGCATCTCTCAGATGATTAGTGACTTTGAGCATGTTTTCATATGTCTCTTGGATTCCTTATTTCTTCTTTTGAAAAGTACCTTTTATGGCCCATTCCCCATTTTTGATTTGGTTATCTTCCTTTTGTTAAGTTGTATAAGTCCCCTGTAAATGTTGGAGATTAAACCCTTATCAGTGATAACAATGGCAAATATGTTCTCCCATGCAGTGGGCTTTCTTGTTTTGTTGATGGTTTCTTTTGTTGTGTAAAAGCTTTTTATTTTGATGTAGTCCCATTTATTTTATTTTTAGTTTCCATTGTCCCAAAATATCTTCAGTGAGTATTGTACCTATGGGAGTCATTGAGGCTAAATCTTGGAGAATCAAGCTCCATTTTGATTTTTTTTTTTTTGTCCGAGTCCACATAATATTTTCAATTAAATATTAAAACACATAAGATTTTTTGTATGTTTTTTTTTTTTTACCAAAAATGTTACTTGATAACAAACTTAAAAATAATCTTGAAAGAAACTTAATTAGGTATAGAAACTAATATCTGGAGTGTAGGTAATCAATTCAACCTGGAAAAATGTAAAACATTTAACTAAATATGTTCCTTTGATTATATATTGTGATTTTCAGAAAGAAAGAACAAACAGCTTGCTTGCACCAAAAATGGAGAAGTAAACTAACATTACCAAGATCTCACATTAATTCTATTTCATATTTTTTAAAATTCACACCCTAACTGGGTTGGCTCAGTGGTGATAATATAATTGTAAAGATTATGAGTGTATTATAAAATACTTTATATGCATTTCAAGAAAAATTATATTTTAAAATTGCAGTATCTCTAATAATTTGAGTGAAAGTAATAAAGTTATAAATGATTATTTATTATTAGAATAATATATTTTATGCTAAAAGTAAATTTTTATAGTGAGAAATAAATTACACCATATCCAAGAGAAGCAGGAAAATGCTTAGAAGACCCAAAGAAGAAGAGAGAGACTGAAATTTAATTTTAAGCAGTAATATTGCATTTTTTAAAAATTGTTATCTAAGATTAATGTACAAGTATTTTTCCTGTAATATAAAATAGCAATTATGATTAGAGAAAATTACTATCTGATGTCAGTCAGGGTAAATTTTTCTGCCCTGTTAGATATTTGACTAAGTTAGAATAATAAACCAATTATATAGTATCAATTCCAAGGGATTATAAATAGAATATTACATATAATAGTTAATATGTATCAGCCACAATATAATTTAAAGTCTGCTGAAATAAAAAAAAATACCTTGAAGCAGATAAATGCTTTACAGGCAGAATGAAATACTAATTAATATTAATTTATAGTTGTGTAACTTCAAATGTCCTTTATCAAATATTTAAATGTCCTAAGAAAGCTACTTGAATAAGCTCAATATTTTTTAAAGGGATGTACATTGCCCTTAAGTATTTCAAAGCTAATCAGAAATATAATTTTCAATTAGCTCATTTAAAGTGAAGAATACATTTGTGAAACTTTTCAAAGGTCATCCAAAAAGAGAATCCAGAATGACAAATTAGGTTACACAATGAAAAACGATAAAGGATTTGGCATAAGAAGAGGAAGGAAATTGGAGATAAAATAGGAGAACAATCAGAAGAATAATAGAGGAAAAGGCAAATTGATTACTGTAAGGATGATGATAGTGGTTAGTAAAACCAAAACTAAAACTATATAATTTATAATTATCAAAAGCATTTTTATTTACATTAATTTATATACAGTTGAGCGACATCAGAGGAATGGCAGCGTAAAGGCTTGTCTATCCTCTCCCCTTAACATTTCAACAAAATAATCACCTATAATTCAACAAAAAAGTCCCTGCTCAACACAGATGCACACCTGAGAGACCTACACACTGGAACTGAGGTGGGCTCCTTGGGATAAGCTGGGAGACGGGAGAAGGGAGGGAAGCTAAACACGGCCACAACACAACAGCATGACTGCAGCGCAGCAACTGGAAACTGAGGCAGCAATCGCAGGCATTTTCCTCAGCCACTCTGGACCAAGAGCGAGCTGAGCTGACCCAATAGGTGGCTGGCTGTTGGGACAGCCACTGGCGTGGCGGCACTGTGTGATCGCACACACACATAGTGAGTGTTTGAGCTGTGGGTGCGAGTTGTGAGTGTGATCTGAGTTGCATGCTTACAGGGCTCCCTACAGAGTCACTCCGCACCTCAGGGCCAGGCTGCCCACATTCAGGAGAGAAAGTAGATCTCCAAGCCCTGCCACTGATCAGATTACAAGGTCTTACCCTCCAGTTGCCCTTGGATTGTGTCCAGGAGTGTATAGTCTACTAGAGGCCCCATGCACGGATTAGTGCACATTGAAAGAAAATTAATGAGAATAAATATTTTAATATCACTATTTGCCCTTTCTCTCTAATAGAAGTGTCAACCAAATTCACAATCAACAATGACAGATCTAAATGTACGCGTGCGATTGGTGCCAGCCAGAGCTTTATATGTATTGAGCGTGCATGAATCAACTTAGCCTTGTATATATAGAGAATAAACTCGCTTAATGAGACTTGTTTCCTGATTTAGCTAAACTTTTACTAGCCCAGTGAAGCACCCCAACTTCTGTTTCAGGTAATTGTTGGCAACACAGCAATAAATATCAACATGAGGCAGATTATTATTGTAGGTCATGCAGCGAGAACAAAGAGTAAAATATTTAACTGTAGCATTGTGTGACTATACTCTGTGCAGTGAGAAAACTTAAAGTCACTTTCAAAGTCCACCACTTCTTATTTCTTTTCAGTTAGGTCAAGTTTCTAAACTTTCTAAATCTCCATTTTCTGACAAATGAAAAGAAAATAGGATTCTACTGAGTCTCCTACCTACCTACTCTAGGACTTCCGTGAGGATCAAATGAGATGAGGCATGGGAAAATGCTTAATAGACATTTTGTTAAACTGCAAAATGTTTGCACCTGGCTATAAAGCAAGTTGTGTTCCTGGGCTGAAGAAACTCCAAGGAGGCTAGTCACTAGGGAAAGGAAGCCATGTGTTGCTATGTGATGTCACAATCTGGAACCCACAACAGCTGTTTCCAGGATGGGCTGGGCAGTGGGCCACATTTTGCACCATGGGGTCTCAGTAGCATTGGATGCAATTTGGTGGGGTGTCGCTCTGGAGTGGTGAAGGGGCCTGTATCCCACTTGGGGAAAGCTGAATGTTACTTTGTTGGCACCAGGTCTGTAGTGACATTTCTTTGTAAATGCCCAGTGCACGTCATGTCAGTGCCTTCATTGAGCATCTGCCCCCTGGTGGTCAATGCGTGTTATAGTAAACAGTAGGATGGTCAAAGGGACTTAGCATATTATCCTTTTATAAAGATAGATGATGATAGATGATAGATAGATAGATAGATAGATAGATAGATAGATAGATGATAGGCCAAGAGCTGTAGGAGTAGAGACAGTTTCCCTCTGTGACTGAACCCCAGAAGGGGTGCTTGGGCTAGACCCTGGGAGGTCAGGGACTGCCATTACTGTGAGGGGAAAACAAACATACCCAAGCACCAGAGGCAATACAGCCCTACAGAAGCTGCAGAGGCTCAAAACTGTGAGGCCAAAGAGAAAAAAATATCTTGCAATTCAGTGCCATCTACTGGAAGAGAGTAGAAAGACCTCCTCAGAGATCAACGGGAAAGCAAAGAACAACCACAACATAACTATGACCAGAAAGAAAATGAAAAATCCCAAGAGAACAGGCTAGAACATACAGAATTATGTGAGTTGAATGACAAAGATTTCAGTACTGCAGTTCTGAAAATACTCAATGAGATGCTAAAAAATACAAACAATTCAGCTCACTCAGAAAACAAATCAATGAACAAAATGAGTATTTCTCTAAAGAAATTGAATTGATAAAAAGAATATAGCAGAAATCCTGGAAATGAAGCAGGCAATTAAAGATATTAAGAGTGAACTGATGAGCATAGAAAACAGTACCAACCAGTTAGAGGAAAGAACTAGTGATACTAAAGATAGGAATCAAGATATGATGCAGAGGGAAGAAGGGAGAGACCTGAGAATAAAGAAATATGAAATAGCCATATGAGACCTCTCTGATTCCATAAAAACAAAACAAACAAAAAAAAACATCAGAATCATTGGCATAGGCGAGGAGGAAGAGAGAGAGTATGGAATAGAGGATCTATTAAAATGTATAGTAGATGAGAACTTCCCAAATCTAAGGAAAGAACTAGATCCTCAAATCCAAGAAGCAAATAGAATACCTAGTTACCTCAATCCAAAGAGGCCTTCTCCAAGGCACTTGGTAATGAAGCTGTAAAAAATTAGTGACAACGAAAAAAAAATCCTCAAAGCATCCAGGGGAAAAAAAGAAGGAAAATGCATCAGAATTTCACTCAACTTCTCAGCAGAAACTCTACACGCAAGAAGAGAGTGGAACCAAATATTCAAATGCTTAAAAGAGAGAAATTACCAGCCAGGCATATTATATTCAGCAAAATTATCCTTTAAATATGAAGGAGAAATAAGAACATTCCCAGAAATACAGAAACTGAGGGATTTTATCAGTAGAAAATCTCCGTTGCAGGAAATACTCAAGGGAGTTATTCTATCTGAAACAAAGAACATAAGATCATAACACTACCAGTAGGATTGTCAAAAACTCACAACATAAACAGGGATAATTTGTGACAATAAAAACATACAAGGTGAAGAGGGACAGGTATAGACAGTAAAGGAAGATGAAGATCAGATGTACTCAAAATGGAAGAACTATGGTATATATATGCAACTTCACTTTTTATAAAACTAATGTCAACCACACACAGAAATTCCTCAAATAAGACATATAGTTTAAAAAAAAAGAGGAAACAGAAGAAAGATGTATGGAATACCACCAAACAAAAACAATAGATAGAAGCATAAAGGAAAAGAACCAATGGAGGCACAGAGTTACCAGAAAACAAAAAATAAAATGGCTATAGAAAATCCTCATACATCAATAATTACTCTAATGGTAAATAGTTTAAATTCACCAGTAAAGAGGCACTGAGTAGCAGAGTGGATCAAAAAACAAAACCCAACCATATACTGCCTTCAAGAGATACATCAAAACAGCAGAGACAAAGATAGATTCAAAGTAAAAGGGTGGAAAATGATTGCCTAAGCAAAGAACATTTCATCCCAGAACGTTAGACTATACATTCTTCTCCAGTGCACATGGAATAATCTCAAGAATAAGACCATGGGTTGAGTCATAGAACAAGCATCAACAAATTCAAAAAGATTGAAATTATTCAAAGTATATTTTCTGACCACAATGTCATGAAATTAGAAATCAACTTCAAAAAGGAGGTAAAAATAAATAAATAAAAATTCTACAAATATGTGGAGACTAAACAACATAGTACTAAAAAAAAAAATGACTGGGTTAAAGAAGAAATAAAAGATGAGATCAAAAGGTATATAGAGATAAACAAGAATGATAACACAACATATCAAAACCTCTGGGATTCAGCAAAAGCTGCAATAAGCGGGATGTTTATCTCACTACAGACGTATCTCAAAAAATAAGAGAAATTCTAAGTAAACAACCTAACATCACACCTAAAAAGACTAGAGAAAGAACAAAAGCAACCCAAAGTTAGCAGAAGAAAGGAAATAATAAAAATCAGAGCAGATTAAAATGAAATAGAAACAAAAATACTGTAAAAAATTAATAAAATAAAGAGCTGGTTCTTTGAAAGGATTAATAAAATTGATAAACCCTTGGTTAGACTCACTAAGGTAAAAAGGGGAAAGACCCATACAAACAAAATCGGAAATGAGAAAGGAGAAATCACCACAGATATCACAGATATACAAAGGATCATACTAGAATATTAGGGAAGCCTTTATGCCACCAAATTCAGTAATCTAGAAGAAATGGATAAGTTCCTAGAAAAATATAACCTTCTTAGACTAAATCATGAAGAACTGTAAAAATTTAAATAGACTGATCAGCAGTGAGGAAATTGAAACAATCATCAAAAACCTTTCAAAAAAGCAAAAGTCCAGGATCAAATGGCTTTACCATTGAATTCTATCAAAAGTACAAGGAAGAATTAAAGCCTATTCTTTGCAAATTCATCAAAAAAATTTAAAAAGAGGCAATACTTCCTAACACATTCTATGAGGCCAATATAACCCTAATACCAAAACCTGGCAAAGATAACTCAAAGAAAGAAAACTATAGATGAATACAGATGCAAAAATCCTAACCAAATACTAGCTAATCGAATACAACAGTATATCAAGAGAAGAATAATACATCATGATCAAGTGGGATTCATTCCAGGGGCATAGGGATGGTTCAACATTCACAAATCAATCAATGTAATAGACCACATTAACAACAACAACAAAAAAGGATACAAATCATATGTTCTTGTCAACAGATGCAGAAAAAGCATTTGATAAGCTACAATATCCATGTATGATTAAAATGCTCAATAAAATAGGAATAGAAAGTACCTCAACTTAATAAAGGCGATATATGATAAACCCTCTGCCAATATCATACTCAATGGTGAAAGACTGAAAGCTTTACCCCTAAAATCAGGAACAAGACAAGGATGTCTTTTCTCACCACTCTTATTCAACATAGTACTGGAAGTACTAGCCAGAGCAATAAGGCAAGAGAAAGAAATATAAGGTCTCCACATAGGGAAGGAAGAAGTCAAACTGTCACTTTTTGCAGATGTCATGATGCTGTATATAGGAAACTGTAAAGACTCTGGAAAAAAAAAAAACTATTGGAAACAATAAACAAATACAGTCAAGTTGTAGAATACAAAATTTATGTACAAAAATTCATTGCCTTCCTGTATAACTAACAACAAAACTTCAGAAAAAGAAATAGAGAAAACAATTCCTTTCGCAATTGCAACCAAAATAATAAAATACCTAGTTAAGAATAAACTTAAGCCGAAACCGGTTTGGCTCAGTGGATAGAGCGTCGGTCTGCAGACTGAAAGGTCCTGGGTTCGATTCCGGTCAAGGGCATGTACCTTGGTTGCGGGCACATCCCCAGTAGGGGGTGTGCAAGAGGCAGCTGATCGATGATTCTCTCTCATCGATGTTTCTAACTCTCTATCCCTCTCTCTTCCTCTCTGTAAAAAATCAATAAAATATATATTTTTTTAAAAGAATAAACTTAAACTATGTGAAAGAACTATATTCTGAAAATTACAAAACATTATTAAAAGAAATTGAAAAAGATACAACAAAATGGAAAAATATCCCATGCTCATGGATTGAAAGAATCAACATAGTTAAAATATCCATTTTACCCAAAGCAATATACAGATTTAATGCAATCCCCATCAAAATCCCAATGTTATTTTTTAAAGAAATAGAATGAGAAATCATCAGATTTGTATAAAACCACAAAAGACCCAGAATAGCCAAAGCAATTCTGAAAAAAATAACAAGGCTAGAGGTATCATGCTACCTGACTTCAAAATATACTACAGAGCTCTGATAATCAAAACAGCACGGTATTGGCAGAGAAACAGATACACAGATCAATGAAACAGAATAGAGAGCCCAGCTATAAAACCATACATATATGGACAGATAATTTTAGACAAAGGAGCCAGAAATGCTCACTGGAGTAAAGATAGACTCTTCAATAAATGGTGCTGGGAAAAGTGGAAAGCCACATCAAAACTAATGAAAATAGATAGCAGTTTGTCCCCTCAAAAATTAATGCAAAATGGGTCAAAGACTTAGACATAAAACCTAAAACTGTAAGTTACATAGAAAAAATATATGGGTAGCAAACTTATGGACCTGGATGGTAGAGAACATTTTATGGACTTGACCCCAAAGGCAAGGGAGGTAAAGGCAAAAATAAATTAATGGGACTATATCAAACTGAATATCTTCTGCACAGCAAAAGAAACGGACAACAAAGCAAACAGATAGCCAACCAGATGGGAGATGATATTTGCAAACAGTAGCTCTGACAAAGGTTTAATTTCCAAAATATATAAAGAACTCATAAAACTCAACACAAAACAAATAATCCAATCAAAAAGTGGGCAGAGGACCTGAAATTATACCTATCCCAAAAAGACATACAAACAGCCAACAGATATATGAAAAGATGTTCAACCTCACTGGCAATCTGGGAAATGCAAATTAAAACTACAATGAGATACCATCTTACACCAGTTACAGTTGTCATTATCAATAAGACAAGCAATAACAAGTGTGGGAGAGGTTGTAGGGAAAAGGAAACCCTCATTCACTTACTGGTACAACTACTATGGAAAGCAGTCTGGTGATTCCTCAAAAAATTAAAAATAGAGCTACCATATAACCCAATAATTCCACTCTTGGGTATATACTCAAAAAACTCAAAATCATTTATACACAAAGATATATGCACCCCTACATTCATTGCAGCATTATTCACTGTAGACAAGAGTTGGAAACAGCCAAAGTGCCCTACGATAGAGGACTGGATAAAGAAGATATGGTGTATATATACACAATGGAGTACTACACAGCCATAAGAAACAATGAAATAGTGTCATTTACAACAACATGGATGGACCTAGAGAACATTATGCAAAATGAAATAAATCAAACAGAGAAAGCTAAGAACTATCTGATTTACCTCATGTGTGGGATATAAAACTAAAACTTAGGTACACAAACAGCAGTGTGGTAGTTGCCAGAGGGAGGGGGAAGAAAGGGACCCTAATATGAGGTGACAGATTTGACTTTGGATGGTGGGCACATGGTCCTATTTACATATTCTGTAAATTAGTAATCTACACATGTAATCTATATGTTCATGAAGACTAATGTCACCCCAATAAAATTTAAAATAATTAAAAAATTATATAGTCAAGAGTGTGAGCCAGCATGGTCAAAACTGTATGCTGAGGCAGCTTTTGCTAGAGGCATCGATGGAATAATCCACTTAGGAGCTACAGTGTAGTGGAGGTAGAAAAAGATGAGTGTAGACTGCTTTTTAGATACTCCATAATGGAGAGATGTTCCTCCAAAGTCCTTAAAATGTTCCACAAAACATTATCTGATTTCATTCTCTACTACTGTCCTCTTCTCTTGTTTCAGTCTAACATGTTGACCCCCTTGCTATTCTTTGTATATGCCACACATACTTCTATCTAGTGTTGTGTGGATATGTAAAAACAAATATCAATATAGAACATGTTTGAATAGGAAGAATAAAATAAAGCTTATCAGCTAATTTCAAATATTAAGAAAACACAATTTTTGTGTGTGTTAATCTTCACCCGAAAGATATTTTTCTGTTGATTTTTAGAATAGAAGGGAGAGGGAGAAAACAGAGAAAGAAATATTTTGCATGCACTCCAACCAGGCCAAGGATTGAAACTGCAACCGAGGTACATGCCCTTGACCAAAATGAACCTGGGACCCTTCTATCCATTGAACCAAACTGGCTAGGGCAAGACAACACGATTTTCAATCAATATACAGAGAAGGAATGATTAGTCGATTCTACAAAAGAGATTCAATCTGATGGAATTAATATGATCTCAAGCTTCAGATACAGTAATGTATTTGACTGAGCATTTCTGCTTCTAGGAATCTATCTATCTATATAAAGTCTAAGTGACCAAATGCCCGAACGACCGGTCAACTGGTTTTTATGACACACACTGACCACCAGGGGGCAGAAGCTCAATGCAAGACTCTTCAAGACACTGGGCTCACAACTGGCAAGTGCAGCTGCAGAAGAGCAAGCCTCTCCCACCTTCACAGCAGCGCTACTGAGTAGGGCCAGTGACAAGCAAGGTGGGGGCCGAGATGAGCAGGAGCAGTGCCTGGCCTGGGCTCAGGCTCCTCCCTGGCCACCTGCTGGTTCGTACAATACTACATCCCTCAGGGGACATCAGACTGCCAGGCCTTGGGATCAGGCGGAGCCCCGCAGTCTGACATCCCTCCAGGGAACCCAGATTGCAAGAGGGCACAGGCCAGGCTGAGGGACCCCACCCTAGCACATGAATCCGTGCAATGGGCCTCTAGTCCAATATACAGTAATACATACAAAACTATATAATAATATATAGAGGGATTCTTTGCCATGTTATTTAAAAACAAAGAAATATAGAGAAGTTAAATGACTATCAGTAAAAAGAATAGTTAATAATTATGGAGTATCTATGAAATGAAAATATATAATCTTCAATATGAAGTATTCTAATATAGAAGAATGTCTAAGATTTATTACTATATGTAAAACCTAAGTTACATAAATAGACTTTTAATGCCTGAGTATACCTGAATCTAAATCTACACATATATAATTGTATTGCATACGACAAGGCTTGACTAATTCATAAATAACTGGTAACAGTGGTTACTCCTACAAAATAAAGAGAAGGTGTCAGTAAAGATATAAAATTTCAATGCTTATATTGTATATTGCTTTATCTTTATAAATTTTAAATGAGAATGCATTTCTTGTGTAAAATTTTTAAATATATATATATATCTTTTTAAAAATCAAAGTAAACATTGGATAGAACTGTTATTCTGTATTTAATTCTGACTGTTACCAACAACAAAAGGTGGTTGAACTGTAAAAGAACAAGGGAAAATATGATTCTGTCATCCACCAAAAGGGTTTGTTATATACTCAAAGTGGAGGAATTCTGTACATAAATAGTAAGACATACTTAGATTTTAACATGAACATTTTAAAGGAAATTTGGTGAAATGTTAAAATGGATATTTGGAGGGATCTCTAAAACACTGGCCTATATGTAACAGTGAGAATATGCATTTAAAAAGATAGCAACTATTGATTATATAACCTAAAAATTATTCTAATAAGAAAAAAACAAAGAAAATCATCTAAAAATTTAAAGGAACTGAGAGGTCTGCCAACAGCCACGTGAGTGACTTGGAGGTAGTTTTTTCAGCTTCCTTAAGTTGTGGGATGTAGGCAGTCCTGGTTAACAGCTTGACTGCAACTCCATGAGAGACCCTGAGCCAAAACCACTCAGCTAAGCGAATCCTAATTTCCAGACCAACTGAAAATATGAGGTAATACATGTTTGTGGTTTTAAATTCTAAGCTTCGGGATACTTTGCTTCACAACAACACATAACTACTACAATAAGTACTCTAGTCTGAAGAAAGCATGCAAAAAAAGAAAATATGTTAAAAATGCTTTGGGTTATGGAAGCAAATTTAAAGAAATGTAATGTTACAACAATTCAAAATTATTAAAACAATAAATACAGGTAAACAAATAGACAAAATATATTAAAACAAATGCAGGTAAACAAATGGACCAACGATATTTAAACAACAGATATCGGTAAACAAATGTGCCAAAATGAACATAACAGACGAATAATTTAGAAACAGACTCAGAAAGCTAAATAAGGCAGAAATAATCACATTGAGAATAAAATATGAAGAAACAAGGCTGACCAGTGCAGCAGTGGTGCTGGGAGTCTCTCCTGCCTCAGTTGCAGCACTAAGGATGTCCGACTGCTGGCTTAGGTCTGCTCCCTGTCAACTGGACATCATCTGAGAACTCCCAGACTGTGAGAGAGCATAGGCCAGACTGAGGGACCCTCCTAAGTACACAAATTTTGTGCTTCAGCCCTCTACTGTGTGTGTGTGTATATATATATATCTCCAAAATTTTCCAGAATTGAAAAAAATAATTTAATCTTTAGTTTGAAAAATAAATTACATTCCAAGACAAATTTTAAATTTGTGTGAATTTGTTATTTGTTGAAAATAAGATGTTTCTTGGGTGAGTTATTGATCAAAGATAAAGAAAATGTTATTCAGAAATATAGACACAAATCAGTTATGAAGAGAGTTTACCACAGCAAAATATAATCTCTACTAATAAAGTTAGTATATCAGTTTACCACAGCAAAATATAATCTATACTAATAAAGAGCTAATGTGCTAATGACGGGGATGCCGTAATGGGCAAAATTAGGACCATTAGCATATTAGCTGGGGCATTGCTCCAAAGATGGGTTGGAAGCAGGGAGGCGCCCAGAGGAGGCAGGACCAGCCCGAGGCAACTCAAGGGCCTGAGGGCGGGCCTTGAAGCAGCCAGAGAAGGCCAGAGGGTTTGGGGGCTGGGCAAGGCATGCTGGAACCCTGTGTGGACAGGTTCGGGTGTCAAGGCAGGGTTGCAGGTGGATGGGCGGTGCCATGTGATTTCACTTGCTGGGCTCCTAGTATTATATATTCAATGAAGCAATGTTTACAAAGTACCAAGTAAAAGTGTGACCTAAAAATAGAATGCATAAATATATTCTTATTTAAGTATGAAGGCAATGATAGGCATTCTCAAATGTGTACAAACTGAGGGAAGATAGCATCCATTGGTTCATTTAAAAAAATTCAATTTTTCTCTCTTATCCATCCAAGATTGATATTTAGCCTGCCTGTGTACCACCAACTTGAACCTTTCAATAGTCCCAAGAAAACATCCAGAGTGATGCATAAAGAGGCAAAAACAAATGTAAAAAAATATAAATATAATTATAAGATTATAATAGGATTATGGAATATAAAGGGGATCTCTCTCTCTCTCTCTCTCTCTCTCTCTCTCTCTCTCTCTCTCTCTCTCTCTATATATATATATATATATATATATATATATATATAAATGCTCAAAATTTTTCAACACTGTATAGAGATGCCAATCCACAGACTTAAGAGACATGATAGATTTAAGCAGAATGAATTCTAATATGACCACAAGTAGGAACATCAGTGTAAACTCATGAAAATAATAAACCAAAAGAAAAATTTAAAAAGGGAAAAGACTATTATCTTCCAAGGTCCAACAATTAGGTTATTTCATATCAGCTTGAACAGGGAAAGCTAGTATAAAATGGAATACATTCACTATGCAAAACATATGCCAACTATTAAGTCCATATCACAAAATATACATATGTACATATACAAATGTGTATGTACTATGTTAAAAACATATTTAACCAAATAAAATCTAAAAAAAATTCATCCCGGCAGACCTGCACTTGAAGAAATATGATAAATGAAAGAGGAAACAGAGAACAATGGAAGGTTTAAAAACGTGGGTGAATCCAAATGATGACTAATTATAAAAGAATAATATCTTCATTCCAAACACACACACACACACACACACAGTTGGAAGGGAGTTAATGAAGTTTAAGTGTTCTATGACTTTACTTTGGGGGAAAAGAGGAAAGTACCAAATAAATTTAGATTTGGTAAATCAAGAAGGCATAATGTAATATCTATAGTAAATCAAAAGAATAGTAAAATGATACTATATAACTGGTAATGTAATAGAAATGAAACATTGGATAATTTAAAATGTTAATCAAACCAAAGAGAAAAAACAAGCAAATCAAAAGAATAAATAGAATCAAATAGTAAGATAATAAATTTAAACTCAGTATCAATAATTGCACTTAATTGTTGAATTATACAATTGATTATTAGGGACTAACTGCTACAAATCAAAGTTAGCCTTTGATTTGTAGACAGCCTTGTTAAAATAATAACGAAAACTACAAATTTTTGCATTAATAAAAAATACATACAAAAAAAATAATTTGTAAAAATATTATAAGTAAAATAACAGAAAATTATCTATTAAGAAAGTACTATAGCAGTGATTCTCAAAGTGTGGTCCAGAGGAACCTCCCACACTAGAGATGCTTTTAAAGTTTTTATGGAGTCAAAGCTATTTTCATAGTAATTCTAAGACATTATTTACTTTTTTATTCTTAATGTTCAAGAGCACATAGTATAATTTTTCAAAGGCTATATGAGATATGATATAACAACCTGAACAGAGAAGAAACTATGGAAATCCAGTTGTCTTGTGTTAAGCAAAACATTAAAGAAATTTGCAAACCTGTAACAATGGCCCTCCTTTCACTATATCTTTTTATTAAAAAAATATAGTTAAAATTATAAAACTGTTATGAATGCAAAGGCATAAAAGTATTATTTTAAACTCTGAATGAATAAAAACAAAGTTTTCTAATATTTGTCTAATACAGCAAATATTGAAAATATTAATAGATATAACGAACATAAATGAAAGCTGTTTGAGTGAGGCCCTCAATCATTTATAAAAATTTATAAGCCTTCCTATGTCCAAAAGAAATTTAGTTTGCTTATATTAGAAATAGAAGACTAAAGCAGAAAGCTTTAATACATGTGAACAGGGACATTTACAAATGATTAAATTGATCAATTTAACAGAAATGTTTAACAGTTATAAATTTGTGTGTGCCAAATTTCATGGCCTCAACAATATTTATAAAGCAAAAATATTGTATATAAGATTAAAGACAAACAATCTAAAATCATCAAGGGAGTCATGTACATAATTTTCTCCATGGCTATGCTGACATATTCAGTACCCCCATTTAATCAATAGGCAGTACAGTATAATGAAAACTGAATAGGCTCCGAGGCAGGCAATCCTAAATTTCAATAATCATACCTATTTCAAAACTAGTTTTCCTATATAATAAAGACATAATACACAAATTAACCCTCACACCTTCACAAGATGGCTGCCTATCAGGCCGGCAGGGTGGTTAGTGAGAGATGATCAAATGACTAAACAGCAGACTGCATGGGGTGACCAGGACAGTGGAGGGGGGGCATCTAGGGGCATTCAGGACAGCAGGGGGGCAGTTGAGGGCTACCAGGCCAGCAAGGGGGCAGTTGGAGGCTGTTAGGCTGCCGGGAGAGGGAGGACAATAATGAGCAACTAGGCTGGCAAGGGGGTAGTTGGGGGTGACCAGGCCAGCAGATGGGGGGCAATTAGAGGCAACCAGGCTGGTGGGGGATAGTTAGGGGTGATCAGGCAGGCAGGCAGGTGAGTGAGTGATTAAGAGCCAGTGGCCCAGGATTGTGAGAGGGATGTCCGACTGCCAGTTTAGGCCGATCCTCGGCAGTCAGACATACCCCAAGGGGTCCCGAATTGGTGAGGGTGCAGGCTGGGCTAAGGGAACCCCACTGTGCACAAATTCCATGCACCGGGCCTCTAGTATTAATAAAAATAACTTGGTTAATTTCTCTGAGTCGTTGTTCCTTAATCTGTGGAGTGGGGTGATTTATGTTATTGGGAGGATTAAAAATATTTTAAAATAGAGCTTATATAACACTTTCACATGCTGGATACTAGAAATGATAGCTATTATTCTTTCCTGTAACAATTATGTTCATTGAAAACAAGGAGTTTAAAAACTATAATTGTGACCAAATAAGTCTTCAAAGAGAATTGTTTGAGCTAAACCTTAAAGAAGGAATAGGGTATTAATACTTACTGAATAAACATCTATATATAACTGAATAAGCAGTAATTTGATCCAGTCCGTGCATTTGGATCAAAAGGGAAAATCGAGATGGGGAGGAAGTTAGAAAAAATAACCACCCTCCCTCTTTTAATCTTAGAAATTCTTTGCTATTGAATGGAAAACAAGAACTGAGCAAAATAGACTTATAGCAAGCCTTACCTTAGAATACCATTACTCCTCAACATATCTAAGAAAATTATTTTCTCCCAGTAAAAATTTCTGATATTTCTTCCATTCCACATCCAAGACAAAACAACAAACGATAGCCAAAAAAACTTTCAAAGGACTTAAATGTAATAAATATAAAGAATTGCTTAAATATTCTTCAATGTATTCTTTATTAGCTCTTTAAAAGTTTTCTAGGCCTCACAAAATAAAACTGAAGCCAAGTGTGTTTATCCGGCAAAGGGCCCTTGCCCATGGCAAAATTAGCATTTGGATATACTTGCTACAAATATCTTTTTTCAAAGAATTCCTCCCACTGAAATGAGCCAAAGTCTTCAAAAACATTCCTGCCACAGGAGAGAGAGAGAGAGAGAGAGAGAGAGAGAGAGAGAGAGAGAGAGAGAGAGAGAGAGAGAGAGAGAGAGAGAGAGGGAGAGAGAGAAAGAAAAAGAAAAGAAAAAAAAAGAAAGAAACAAAAAACTCGCTTGTAAGGAACAGCCAAACTACAAATGTTAAATTAGGCTGGTGGTTTTCACTAAATAAGTATTTCGTAAGCATCTATATCCTTAGCTGCTCAATATGTTTGACAGTCACCTACAAACACGCTGAGGTGGATTTGAGATTTTTAATTTCAATGCAAAAAGTGCTTCAGGATCATACATGTCACATGGAAACAAGAATACTGAAACAGGAATCAGCAAACTTGGAGTCCAGCCCCACCTCTGCCAGGAGTTAGATGAAAACTATGTGGGTCTGTTTTTCCATGTGTAAACTAAGCCCAAGCCAAGACTGGCAGATCTGTAAGATCCCTTTCAGCTTTGTATGAGGCATTGTGTTCTGTTTCAAAACTAGAGTATTACTTCAGCTATTCAAGGACTTTTGTGCTTCCATACAAATCTGAAGATTTTTTGGTTCTATTTCTTTAATAAATGTCATTGGATTATTTTTATTGACTTTAGAGAGAGGAAAGGAAAGGAAAAAAATTGATTGATATCTTGTCTTCCTTCCACTTCCTGAATGGGGATTGGACCTGCCAGTATACAGGACCACACTCCAAACAACTGAGCCATGTTGGCCAGGGCAGAAAAAAATTGTGATTTTGACGGGGATTGTATTAAATATGTCTATTGCTTTGGGTAATATGGACATTTTAACTATTATATTGATTCTTCCAATCCATGACCCTGAGTAACTTTCTATTTCATTGTGTCTTTTTCAATCTCTTCAATAATGTTTTGTAGTTTTCAGTATGTATATCCTTCACATGCTTTAAGTTTATTCCTAGATATTTTATTCTTTTTGTTACAATTGCAAAAGGAATCATTTTTTCCCCATTTCTTTCTCTGAAACTTCATCACTAATTTAGGAATGCAGTGGATTTTTATTCATTTAATTTTGTATCCTGCAACTTTACTGTATTTGTTTATTGTTTCTATTTTTTTTTTTTTTTTTTTTGGTGGAGACTAGGTTTTTCTATATAAAGTCATGTTATCTGCAAAAAGTGACATTTTCATTTCTTCATTCCCAATTTGGATGTCTTTTCTTTCCTTCTCTTTTTTGATTGCTTTGGCTAGGACTTCCAGAACTATGTTGAATAAGAGTGGTGAGAGTGAACCTCCTGTTTCGTTCCTGATTTTAAAGGGAAAACTTTCACTTTGACACCATTGAGTATTATATTAGCTGAGGGTTTGGTCAATATGGCCTTTATTACATTGAGGTACTTTCCTTCTGTGTACATTTTCTTGAGTGTTTTAATCACAAATGGATGTTGTAGCTTATAAAATGCTTTTCTGGATCTATTGAAGAGAATATGTGATTTTTATCTTTATTTTGCTAATGTGGTGTATTACATTGATCAATTTGCATATGTTGAACCATCCTTTTACCCTGGAATAAACCCCACTTGATAATGATGTATCATTTTTTAATGTATTTTTGCATTTGCCATGTCAGTACTTTGTTTAGGATAGTTGTGTCTGTAGTTTTCTTTTGGGAATTGTCCTTACAAAGTTTTGGTATTAGGATTATGTTGGCCTCATAAAATGTGCCACTTTTTTAATTTTTTGAAGCCATCTGGTAATGGACAAGTAATAAGGGTTGGAGAGTTTATAGAGAAAAAAAGAGCTCTCGTTCACTACTGGTAGGAATGTAGACTGGTACAGTCACTGCAGAAAACAGTATGGAGGTTCCTCAAAAAATAAGAACAAAGCAATCCCTCACGTGGGTATCTACCAGAAAAATTTGAAAACATTTATTCACAAAGATATATGCATCCCTATGTTCACTGCAGCATTATTCATGGTGGTCAAGACATGGAAATGACCAGTGTTCTTTGACAGATGGCTGAATAAAGAAGATATACATATATACAAAGAAATACTACTCATCCATAAGAAAAGATGAAATACTGCCATTTGCGACAACATGGATAGATCTTGAGAATATCAGAACACAAAACAAAACTAAGAACCATATGATTTCACTCATATCTATATATGTAAAACCCTAATATGCAAATAGGCTAAATGGTGGAACAATCAAACAACTAAACAATGTGCACTGACGATCAGGGGTGAGTGTCAGCTGTGGTGGGATGGTGGAGCAGGTGAGCAGGGGATGCGCCGGAACAAGGCGGGACATCAGTTGCTGTCATCAGGGCCAGCCGCTGGTGGTTACTGAAGATTCTTTGCTCCCACATACAGCGCTCATACCTGATGCCAGCACTGGAGCCACTGCTTGCACCCGCTGCTGGTACCCAGTGCCAGTCCCAATTGCTCGGCACAATCAGCAGGTGTGAGTGGTGGTTGCCAGCCCTGATCGCCCCTCAGGGCTTCTCTACCTCCCCTGCTCCTGAGGGGCAGCAGCCATCGCTTGCATCCACCGACAGTGCCAGCCCCAGTCAGTTTGCACTGTCAACAGTTGTGAGCTGGGCCGGCACCATTGGCGCATGAGAGTGGCCACAGACAGGGAACTGGGGACGCAGAGGGAGTGGCCAGGCGAGGCACAGAGGATGGGCCGAGACCCGCCCCTGTGTCCTCAGCAGCCTCATGGCCCACAGTTCCTCTCAAGGTGCACAAATTCATGCACTGGGCCCCTGGTATGGGATCTAAAACTGAAACTCACAGACACAGACAACAGCATGGTAGTAACCAGAAGCAAGGAGGTTTGAAGGTAGTAAACAGTAAAAGAAGCCAAATGTTTGGTGACAAACAATGATTTAACCCAGGGTGCTGAGCACACAATGCAATACACAGATCATGTACCATAGAAATTTACACTTGAAGACTATATAATTGTATTAACCAAAGTTATCTCAATAAATATAATTTAAAAAATAAAATAAAAAATCTAAAAAGCTAGCACCATCTAATGGAACCCAAAGGATTCACTAAATATGTAACAAAGGACATTTCTACAAGCAAAATATCCAGAGCTTTATTTTATTTTTTTAGCATAATAAAAGTATTTTATTATTATATTTAATACAATCCAAAATTACTTTAGAATTTTACACAATGTGCAGAGAAATAACACCATTGAGGAGTGTGTGTGATAAAAATTTAGCACTAGCAAAATAAAACCTGTTTCTCCTTTAAATCTAACCATATGTCTTTTTATTTTATTTCTTTATTGATTATGGTGTCACATAATTGTCCTCATCCCCCCATTACCATCGCAAACCCCTTCCCATGTATGCCCACCCCCTGTTGTCCATGACCTCTGGTTAGGCTCATATGCATTCACACAAGTCCTTTGGTTGATCTCTTCCCTTTGCCCCCACCCTTCCCTACCTTCCCTCTGAGGCCTGACAGTGATCACATGGTCTAACGCATCTAGGGGGAAAAATGAACAACATAAATTGATAAACAGAAACAGACCTGGAGACAGGGAAGCAGCGATCAGACTGTCCAGAGCTTTATTTTACCTCACTATTTTTCTAAAGTTCCAGAGACATTTGGTAGCAAGATTTAGCCCAGGCATATTTTCCTATGAGCCATGATATAGCAATGAAGCTATGTGAAAATGCTGAATTATTTCAGTATCTTTCATACTTACTATATACTAGTGTCACTTTTCCATAAAGTGATATGAAGTGAAAATAAGACAGCAGAGAAAAAAACAAAACAAAGAGGGGGAAAAAAAGGAAAAAAAACAAACCTCTTAGTAGCTCTATTAATTTACAATATTTTCTAGGAAGATTATTACCTGAAATTTATAAATGAACAGGTTAATTGCTCACATCAAAGAAACATTTATTCCAGATTAAAGATTTCCTAAAATAGCTGATCAGAAAGAAGCTTTATAGATGAGAAAATAAAAGTAATTATTTTCTCTTACATATTAAAATCATACTTATTTTCATGTTTTCCAATATTTAATCAATGAAGTATAGCAGTTTACCCCTAATCTCTTTCTCTCTATATAAATATTTATCACTAAGATAATCCTGGTGAAAATCAGGATCTTTAATAGTTTTGTTTATTGCTACGTCCTCAGCAATATTCCAGTGCTATGTTCTTGTGCCTGGAAAAGTGCTGGCACATAATGAATGCTTAATAAATTTGCTCATTAGTAAATTCATTAATGAATAAAGCTCGAAGTCATTACACTTTTTTCAGCATAAAGAATTGTACTACAATGTAACAAAAAAGTAAAAATCTTAAATATTAAATGTATATTTATTAGAGAGGCAGTATTTTGATGCAATTAAAAAATTAGATACTAAGGTAGACTGCTGAGTTTCAAATACTGACTTTATCATTTATTAACTGTGTGATCTTAAACAAAATACTGAACCTCTCTGTGCTTCAGTTATCTTACCTGAAAAAAAAAATTAACAATATCTAACTCATAGCAAACTAGGGAAATCAAATGAAATAATCCTATATAACCCTATATAATAAAAGAATAATATGCAAATTGACCAAATGGCGGAATGGCCAGTCACTATGATGTGCACTGACCACCAGGGGCAGACACTCAATGCAGGAGCTGCCCCCTGGTGGTCAGTGTGCTCCTACAGGAGGAGCACCACTCAGCCCGAAGCCTGATTTATGGCTGGTGAGCGCAGCAGCGGTGGCAGGAGCTTCTCCCGCCTCCACTGCAGCACTAAGCCATCAGTCAGGCATCTCCTGAGGGCTCCCGGGGACTGCGAGAGGGCCCAGTCCGGGCTGAGGAACGCCCCCCCCCCCCCCCCGGCAGTGCATGAATTTTGTGTACCAGGCCTCTAGTATAGCATAAAATAACGCCAAGTGGTAAAAAATAATCTATTACTGTATTTATTATTTTGTTGTATTTCTGTAAAAATTTATAAAACAATTTTTTCATTATGCATAACTTTTAAAAAATTATTTAGTTTCAAACATTTCTTCTAGAAAGTCAATAAAATTTGACATAAAAATGAGAGGATCAAAGAAAACTAGATTATAAATTCTACATCTCCTATTTTTCATCTGCTTTGTTCTATTCATTAAAATATATATGTAAAAATACTAACTCAAGCCGAAACCAGTTTCACTCAGTGGACAGAGCGTTGGTCTTTGGACAGAAAGGTCTCAGATTCGATTCCAGTCAAGGGCATGTTCATTAGTTGCAGGCACATCCCCAGGGGGGATGTGCAGGAGGCAACTGTTCGATGTTTCTAACTTTCTATCCTCTCCCTTCCTCTCTGTAAAAAGTCAATAAAATATATTTAAAAAAATACTAACCCAGAATACAAAAGGTTTCCCACAGAGATTTTGTAAACTTTAATAATCACTGTTATAGCATCCATTCAATGAATAATTTTACACATTATTTGCACAAAACAAAATGCTTTACCAAAGAAAGCATGATATATAATAATGATATAACAAATCTTAACTCTTAAACTGAAATCCACCCAAGTTAACTGAGTTATAAAAGATAGTCATGTAACTCAAAGAAAAATCATAAAACACTTTATATTAATAAAACAGCATAATAAAATAGCTTGTTTGAGTAAAATAATTCATCTTTAAAATCATCAACCTAGCCAAAACCGGTTTGGTTCAGTGGTAGAGCGTCGGTCTGCGGACTGAAAGGTCCCAGGTTCGATTCCTGTCAAGGACATGTACATTGGTTGCGGGCATATCCCCGGTAGGGGGTGTGCAAGAGGCAGCTGGTCGATGTTTCTCTCTCATCGACGTTTCTAGCTCTCTATCTCTCTCCCTTTCTCTCTGTAAAAAATCAATAAAATATATATATTTAAAAAATAAATAAAATAAATAAAATTATCAACCTAGTGAACTTAATTAAACTAAATCAATTATTTTGCGCATTAAGTAAAAAATATTCTACTATCAAAACTTGCCCTCAATATATAACCAATCATAGGATATTACAGAAAAATGTACATGGTATTCTTTAAATTACTTCAAAACTTATATGACCCTATATATATCCTAATGTAATACTTTATTTTTTACTAAATTTGGCTAGAAAATAATTCATATATATATATATGTGTGTGATTTATTATATAGGATTATAACTAAAATATAAATTAAAATGTTATATATTTTAGTTATAATCCTATATAATAAAAAACTAATATGCTAAGTGTCTGTCTGGTCATCCATTCAACCAATTAAAGCATAATATGCTAATGATATGCTAAGGCTGCTCAACTGCTCACTATGAGGTGCACTGAGCACTAGGGGGCGGATGTTCTGATCAGTTAGTTTGCTGCTGGGGTCCAGCTGATTGAGACTGAGCAAGATGGGCCAGACATGACCTGGAGTCCTCAAGCAACCTCTCCCCAGCTGGCCAACCTCCCACATCCCTCCCCAGCCCAGATTATGCACTGGTGGGGTCCCTCAGCCTGACTTGTGCCCTCTTGCAATCTGGGACCCCTCAGGGGATGTCATAGAGCTGATCTTGACCCAATTCTATAGGCCAGCCCAAAAGACCCCGCTGGTGCATGAATTTGTGCACCAGGCCTCTAGTTAATAATAATGATTAAAACTAACTCTTTCCAAAGCTACAGCACACTCAATATGTTTAAACATTAAAGGTAATAATAAAAATATATTAACTATGTAATATTAATTTAGAGAATTAAATTTTAAATTACCTTTTAAAAATGTATCTTTATTTTTGAAAGTATTATAGATGTCCCCCTTTTGTTCCCCAATGACCCCCTCCCTCTCCCACACCCTTCCCCAAACATTCAAAAAGTAAATTTCATAGTGTGTTTCTATTTCTATAAACAGTTTAATTAGAATAGAAAATTCTCAGCATGAATAATTTCCAATAATAGTCTTAAATAAATTGATACAGTAGCTATTCTCATTCACTTAAATGTAAAGAAGGTCAAATGAAAATATTCATTATTGTTTTATCATAAAAAGTATAACTAGCACTAATATTACATGTCAAATACTGCAATAACTACAGCTTAGGAAGAATTAGAAACAAATTAAACTTGAAACTACAGATATAAAATATCTGGTATTGCTTCCAATGTTATTTCACCTACATAAGAAATATAGCATAGGTTGGTAACTTATTAATTTATAAACACAAATCTATCTTTGTGCGCTTTCATAAGAGTTTTCAGCATCAATTTATCATTGAAAGACAAAATCTATGCTTTTCACTTAGCTTAACCAGAATCTCTATAAGCACTTTCTGAAGATGAAAAACAGATTCCAACTGGTTTTCAGAAAACCTACTTTCTCAGGTATACTCTCCTCACACTCAATAAATAGTGTTTTCATTGTATCCAACAGACAGCAAAAATGTCTTTTACCTTGTTTGCTCTATACCACATAGAGATACCTCAGGTACATCAATTAATAGGATGGCAGTTTTCACATAAATCTTGCAGATACCCTACCCCAGGAAATCCACTGCCTACAAAAAATCCCCTACAGCACTGCTGGCAGTGAAAGTAAAGTGAATGAGAGTTCAAGCATTTCTTCTTACAAATAGCCTTTCAATTTTTTTTTTAAGCGTGTTTGCACTGAGTGCCAATACAGTAACATACATCTCAATGCACTTGTCTTCATTCCAACAAAAACAACAAAATATCCCTATATGTATATTACATTGAAATTTTAAAATAAAAATTTTGTATCAAAAGTATCAGTATTTCCATATGGAGAAGTCATGAGTAGGCAACACAGACACACAGGAAAATGAACAAATTAAACTACATTATACTATTTTCAAAGGTTTTTTTTTTTTTTTGAAGCATTTGTAAAACAAAAGCTTCCTTTGTGCTAACAACTATATTTTCCTCATGTTTAAAATATTGGGTCGGCAGCTAAGTAATTGCGGATTTTTTAAAGAAAATCAAAGACAATTTTTTCATGGAACTAAATAACTTTATTCTGTAATGTATTGCCCATTTTGATCAATGACCTTTTGCCATCTTCCAGGCAGCATCATAATCCCACGTTCAAAAAACTTCTGGTTTTTATTAGCAAAAAACTGAATCAGGTACGATTTGACATCATCATCATTATTGAAATTTTTACCATTCAAGGAGTTTTGTAAAGATCGAAACAAAAAGTAATCAGATGGTGCAAGGTCAGGACTATATGGTGGATGTGGCAAAACATCCCAACCAAGCTCCATTAATTTTTGCCGAGTGACCAAAGATGTGTGTGGCCTTGCATTGTCATGATGGAATACAACACCTTTTCGATTTGTCAATTCGGGCCGCTTTTCTTCAACTGCATTGTTTAATTTCATTAGTTGTTCAATGTAGACATCAGAATTGATCGTTCGGTTGGGTGGTAAGAGTTCAAAGTAGACAATTCCTTTGTAATCCCACCAAACTGATAACAAAACCTTCTTTTGATGAATATCAGCTTTTGATGTTATTTGAGTTGGTTCACCTGGCTTGCTCCATGATCTTTTCCGCTTGATATTGTTGTAAACAACCCATTTTTCATCGCCAGTTATCAGTCGTTTTAAAAATGGATCATTTTCATTATGTTTCTTTAGCAAATCGCAGCTGCTAATGCGTTGCGTTAACTGTGATTCTTTAATTTCGTGAGGAACCCATGTATCGAGTTTTTAAACATAGCCAAGTTGTTTTAAGTGATTTTCAATGCATGTATGTGATACATGAAGCTTCTCTGCAATCTCACGTGTTGTACTGTGACAGTCCGAATTGATTATTGCTTTGATTAGGGCGTCATCAACTTCAACTGGACGACCAGAGCGTTTTTCATCTTTGAGTGAAAAATCACCAGAACAAAATTTGGCAAACCAATTTTGACACTGCCGATCTTTTAAGGCTTCATCACCATAAACAGCACATAACTTTTTATGAGCTTGCGATGCGTTTTTCCCTTTGAGGAAATAAAAAAGCAAAATATGACGAAAATGTTCCTTTTGATTTTCCATTTTTTAACGAATGCCAAACGAAAACTACAAAACAGATCAAAAAACTTTTTTTACTGATTAACAGCTGAATAGCCAACTATCAAATAACAAAATGTGTTTTACATTTGTACTACGTCTGCAAACCTAAAAATTCAACTGAAGCCATATATGTGTGAAACCCGCAATTACTTAGTTGCCGACCCAATAAATGGGATATGATTGTGACTGCCTAGATCCAACTGTCTCCATACCTCCTCCAGATTTTCATAAAGAGCAAAAAGAAATAAAAGTACCTACAAATTACCCTTCCCATTTAAATGGGAAATAAAGAAATTACAAGCTGATTTTTTTCTAAATGGGGCAATAAGTAAGTATCCAGAGCCAACACGTTCTAGGCTGAATCCACAGAGGGAATCCTAGGGAAACAGAATGGACAAGTAAGAAATGAGGTGCCCTATTGGTGGAAGAACCCATGTATTATCAACAGACCTCCCACCAGTAAGAGACAGCATTAACCTGAGTGCCATGGCAGAACTGAGACCAATTATGTAAATTAAGCTAATAAATATAAATAACCATGGTCTCTATGTGAGGGGAAACATTTAAGCTTGGATCAGAATCTAAAACACAAATCTATGCTGTATACAAAGACACACCTAAAACGCAGTGATTCAGAAAAATTAAAGAAAGTTGTTTTTTAAGTTGCCAAAAAGGTAAATATGAACATAAAGAAGCTGTTAGACAAGACAGAATTTAATCTCAGAAAGCAACAGAGAGACAAAAAATAAGGAACATAAATTTCTAGGCTAAAATTCACAGTGAAGATAACTCAGTTAAGAAGATCTATGAACAGCATGGAGCAACATTCATTAAGCAGAAACCAAATGATACAAAAAAAGATATGCTAATAAGCAACAGACATGTTTAAGCTACCTCAGCTCCTATAGCTCAAGGTAGATGAAGTAGATAAAAATACCTAAAACAAATGATTAAGGTAGAGCTATGTTGAAATAAAAATAAATAACTTCCTTTTCAAGTATACATGAAATATTCCTAAAAATTGACCACAATTAGAAAAACCACAGTAAGTTCCAAAAAGTACAAATAGCATAAAAATATTCTCTGACTATATGCAATAAAACTAGAAAAAAATAAAGTAAAAGTCCTTTTCTTCTGCAAATTTAAAATCTTAGCTAAAAGATAAAATTATAGAACTGATGAAAATACCTCTATATCAGAAGTTATGCATTAAGTAGTACTCAGAGGAAAATCTATAGATTTCAATGTTCATGTTAATAACATTAAAAAAGAAAAAGAAACTAAATATTTAAATAAAAAAAGAACAACATAAATTGGTATTAGCATGCATTAGTGATAGGAATACAAATTATACAACCCATATAAAATGCATCTTTCACTGTCTTCCTAAATCACAGGTGTCCTCTGCCCCAACAATATATAGTGTGGGAAATTAACAAAAATATATCTGATAAAGTGTGAAATGACATAGGTGCAAGGGAAGTCATTATGGCAATGTAGAAAAATGGAAACCATTCAATGTCCATTAACCAAGGACTGTTGAAATACACTCTGATATATCTACAAATTAAATACTATAAAGCCATATGGCTTGTTAAGTGAAAAAAGCAAGAAAGGCACAGTACTTAAAGTATTCTATATTTGAGAAAGAAAGGATTTGCATATATAAGTATATTTTTATATATCTGAAAATGCATATTTATGTATGCATACATATATACATATACTTTTGAAATACATGTTACTATATTCACACATATATATGTTAAGTAAACGTATATACAAAATCATCTATAATAATAAAAGCATAATATGCAAATCGACTGAACAACCGAACAGCAGAAGGACCATCCACACAACCTTCTGGGCGACCACACTATTACACACACTGGCACCAGGCCAGGCAAGGCGGGGGCAATACAATTGGCCCAGGCCAGCCTCTTCGGGGCAATTGATGGGAGGGCTCCACGATCAATTGACCCAAAGATGGAGGCCCTGCCACTGGCCAGTGAGGTGATTGATGGGGGCGGGGGGCTCTGCAATCACTTCAAAGAGGGAGGCCCAGGCTACCTAGCCAGCAGTGCTAGGGTGGGTGGGTCTCCCTCTACATGGTGATCGATCTGGGAGCCCCAGAAATGATCCCCTCACAAATGGAGGCCCCGGCCACCAGCCAGTGATGCTGTGGTGGTGTGCGGTGCCTTCCAGCAATCGCACCCATGCCTGTCCCCGCAGAGGGAGGTGACTGGTGGCAGGGGAAGTGGGAGGCAGCACCGCAGGTATGGCAAGCAGTGGCAGCAGTGGGGGTGGGGCCAGCTGCTGTCAACCAGGGGAAAGAAAGCCCCAATAGGCCCTGATCGTTGGCCAGGCCAAGGGACCGTACGTGAGGAGGTCCCAGATTGTGAGAGGGCACGGGCAGGGCTAAGGGACATACACCCCCTTCATACACCCCGAATTTCATGCACCAGGTTTCTAGTCTATATATAAAAATAGATGAGAGAAGAGTGAAAAAGACAGGCATGTAAGCAAAATCTCTTTGAGTATGCCTTTTTAAAATGCAGTTTCAGCCCAGCCAGTGTGGCCCAGTGGTTGAGCATCAACTCATGCACCAAGAAGCCACGGATTGGATTCCTGGTCAGGGCACATACCCAGGTTGTGGGTTGCCGCTTGATCCCCAGTAGGGATTGTGCAGGAAGCAGTCAATCAATGATGCTCTCTCATCAATGATGTTTCTATCTCTCTCTCCCCTTCTCTTCCTCTTTGAAGTCAATAAAAATTTATTTTTAAAAATTCAGTTTCTCTTTGTAAACATACTGTATAACATATCAAAAATAATACTGAATCAAATGGGAAAAAAATAACTAATTATATTTTAAATTCATGACATAATCACTAAGATAAAAAAAAAAACTTCAGGTTTCACTTTGGGGAACAAAACCCAAGGCCGAAAAGAAATGCATCCTCTCGCAATCCAAGACCCTCGGGGGGTGTCGGACTGCGGGTTTCAGCCCTGTCCTTGCAGCCCAGCCCAGCTTGCAGGAATCGGGCTGAAACCAGCAGTCCCACATCCCGAGGGATGTAGCATGTGCACGAAGCAGCAGGTGGCCAGGAGGGAGTCCGAGCCCAGGCTGGGTGCCCCTGCTGCTCCCGCTCATCCTGAACCCACTGTGCCTGCCACTGCCTCCGCGTGGTAGCCCTACGAGAGGCTGGAGAGGCTCGCGCTGCTACAGCTGTGCTTGCCAGCCATGAACCTGGCATCTAGCACCTGCTGGTCAGCTGAGCGGTGCTACTGCTGTGGGAGTGCACTGACCACCAGGGGGCAGCTTCTGCATTGAGCGTCTGCCCCTTGGTGGTCACTGCACATCATATAGCGACCAGTTAACCAGTCATTCAGTCATTTATTCTTTTATGTATACTACTAGAGACCTGGTGCACAAAATGTGTGCACTCACAGGGGCGGGGGTTCCTTAGCCTGGCCTGTGCCCTCTCACAGTCCAGTAGCCATCAGGGGATATCCAAGTGCTGCCCTAGGCCTGCTGCACTTGCCAACCATGAGCCCCACTTCTGGCTCTTGCGTTGAGCATCTGCCCCTTGGTGGTCAGTGTGCGTCATAGTGACCAGTTGTTCTGTTGTTTGGTTGATTTGCATATTAGCCTTTTATTATATAGGATAGATTATCACACTGGAAACATATAGAAGTAAGTTTAATTTCATTTGGTAGAATAGAGAAGTTGAGTAGTAACAAGTAAAGCAACAACAGAATGCTCCAAAACTTGACAGCAAAATTTATGAGAAATGAGGTGAGGATAGAAGTGAATGGCAAGAGGAATAACTTGACATAAAACAGGTGATAAATGATGGAGTAAGGTACCAGAGGAACTGACCAGTATATTTATAGAATTAGAAGGACTGGCTTTAAACAAAAAACAAAAAAAAAAAGTTTTGTTGCTGAATTAAATGGATTATAAAGTATGAAGGTGGAAACAGATACAAATATATAGGTATATAGATATACAAATGGAGGGATGGAGAAGATTAGGAAGATGAATTATTTCTTGCAGGTTGTATTAGTAGCCTTAGCTAAAGAATAAAAGATTAGTACAAGTGATGCATGTGGGCAAGCAAAGGAGTGATGAAAGGGTTTACCACAAATAAGTCTGGCAGTTCCCACCAGAAAGCATAGGATCCATAAGAAATGATGGCATCAACCTGGGGTACTATATTCCCCATTAGAGCTCAGATCAATACTGGTTATAAGGAAAGGAACAGGAAGGTGCATATTCTAATAGCAAGAACTGCTAACAATTACCCATTTGTTAGTGGTGGGAGCATATTCCCTTTGTAAAACTTAAGAATTATTTTATTTCCTTAGTAAGTAAGGATAAAAGGTTAAATAAGTGTGGCATGAATATAATAGACAAATAATAGATGGTGGCCTATTCATTAATATGAATAAATGAAAAAAACATTATCATGAGAAATAAATGTCTATATATTAAAATTCCATTGTTCTCACCAATTCGAGTGATTTTATTATGTGAAAGTTCAAGATCTTGGATATTAGTGCAGCCATCCAAACCATGCAAAGAAGTTAGTTTATTTTTATTGAGAAGAACAACACAGAGATTTTCCAAATTTTCACAGTCGATAGTCTCAATATTATTTTCCTAAGACAAAAAAACAAATGTAATTAGTTTTATTTCAATGGTTAATAAAAAAATTAAAGCTTGCAAAAAAATGATAGAATCTCCAAATGAATATCTAATTGTCTAACTTAGGATAACCATGCAAAATGTTATACTATCTACATGAAAATATAGAATCTATCTATATAAAACCCTAATTTGCAAAACCGACCAAACTGCAGAACTGCCGAACAACCAGTCGTTATGATGTGTACTGACCACCAGGGGGAATGTTTGAAACATGGTGGGCCTCAGCAGCAGGTGGCAGAGCACAGAACATGGGGGGCATTGGCTGCAGTGGGATGGTGGAGCAGGTGAGTGGGGGGCACCAGGCCGAGGTGGGGTGCCAATCACTATCATCGGGGCAAACCTCTGGTGGGTGCTGAAAATTCTTTACTCCCATGTGCCATGGTCCTGCCCAGGGCGCGCACCTGCTGCTGGCACTCACCAGAGCCACTGCTCACACCATCAGCAGGTGCAATCGGCTGCTGGTCCCAATCGCTCCTGAGGGCTTCTTCACCTCCCCCTGTTCCTGAAGGCGATCGGGGCAGTAGCAGCTGCTCACACCCTCTGATGGCACCGGCCCTACTTGCACCCACTGTGGGTGCCAGCCCCAATCACTCTGCACCATTAGCAGTGCCATCAGTGCATGGGAGCAGCAGCAGCGGGAACAGGGCTGCCAGCAGACAGGGGACAGGGGACAGAGCGAGAGGAGCCAGGCAGGGGCACAGAGGATGGGCCGGGCAGTTGCGGGGTGATCAGATTGGTGGGGAGGGTAGATGGCCGGGGGAAGGGAGGCCCTGGCCAGCAACTGGCAGCCACTAGGGACCCTACCCAGGCATAAATTTTACGCAC
Source organism: Pipistrellus hanaki (assembly GCF_964339955.1). Classification (NCBI taxonomy): domain Eukaryota; kingdom Metazoa; phylum Chordata; class Mammalia; order Chiroptera; family Vespertilionidae; genus Pipistrellus; species Pipistrellus hanaki. The sequence goes on from NC_140505.1 coordinate 117,295,660, forward strand.
TGGATCTCTAGTAATCTAATAAATAATTAACTAATTTTGTATTTATTAATATAATCTTTTAAAATATTGAAAATACAGAGAATCATCTTATATAATAAAAGGATAACATGTAAATTGACCCTAATTATGGAATGACCCAGAACAACCGATCACTATGATGCACACTGACCATCAGGGGGCAGACCCTCAACGCAGGAGCTTCCCCCTGGTGGCAAGTACACGCCCATAGGGAGAGCTCTGCTCAGCTATAAGCTGGGCTGGTGGCTGCAAGTGCAGCAGCAGTGGTGGAACCGCTCCCATCTCTGCGGCAGTGCTAAGGATGTCTAATTGTGGCTTAGGCTGCTCCTCCTGGGAAGCAGGCCTAAGCTGTCAGTCGGACATCCTCTGAGGGCTCCCAGACTACCAGAGGGATGTCAGCTTAGGCCTGTGGACATCCCCCGAGAAGTCCTGGACTGCAAGAGGGCTCAGGCTGGGCTGATGGCACACTTCCCACCCCCCCCCCCCCCCCGCCCCAGTGCACAAATTTTCATGCACCAGGTCTCTAGTATAACAAGATATTTCAATTTAAATAAACAATAATTAACATTTGGTCCTATATAAAACTGTTTTTTTTTTTAAAAAAAAAAACAACAACACTGAAATAATTTAAATCTCCCCCCACCTTCCCTCCTCAGTTCCTCCATCTCCCAAGAACGCTAATATCACGAATTAAGTATGCATCTCATGTATAGGTTTATATTTTTACTATACATATACATCTCTTCAATACATATATATTGGTCTCAGTGTCAAGGTCACGTGTCAAGGATGCATCAGCAACATCTCTCTATTAAGACCTCAGAAAGATAAATGGACTTTTATAAATAGACCATAGCAACTCTCTCACAAATATTTATGAGGATAGCCTTTGTCTAATGGAGTGAACTTAATGAGAAGCAGAGAAAGCCCACAATGTTTTAAAAGAAAATCATATTGGTGAAAGTACCACCAGTTTGAACTGAAAAGAATATAATTCAAAATGAAAAGAAGCTTTCAGGTGCTCCACCTTCTATGGGAAAGAAACTGGTTGAGAAAAATTATCAGCTGCAAAATAGCACACTTCTTGAGGACAAGGAAGCGTGCATTGAGGATGTACTCAAAAGCCCAGTGCACAGAATCAAGAGTCATAGAAAAGCATTACCGTGGAGCCAGCCTGTGTCCTTATTAAGGAATTGATAACTTCCCAAGGTAAAAATCATAAGCAGAAGGCATTTTAGACATTACAGTCCCAGCCACAAATTACATATGAGACCCAGTAAACGCACTATGAAGCAAAAGAAATACTCAGACAATCCTGCCTCAATCCATGGTCCCCAAACCATGAACAAACAAAATGGTTATTATTTTAATTTGCTAAGTAATGTGGCCATTTGTGATATAGCAAAAAGTAACAAGATCATCCACACACAGAGATAAGCAATTCCCAGGTTATACTTCCTAATCGTTTTCCCTCTATGGCTCTCAGAAATGTTGGCCCTTGATCTCTTTACAACATGAGTTACATGTTATTTTAGTAAATGTTGCTTTTTATTTCAAAATAGTCATTTTGGAAATGTAAAGATGAATTCATTTTATATTTTATTTCAAGATAAATAATGAGAATACAGGACATACCTGTACATCAATGTACTTCAGTTTTTTGCAGTTATTCAGGCCGTGCAAAGAATTTAATCCACAGCGTCTAAGAGAGAGAAACTGAAGATTGGCACACTCTGCCAGTGTGGAAAGACTACAACCTGGCAAATCTTGAAATGTTACTCTTGTAACCTAGAAATTAAAAAAAAAAATTAGAGTGCATAACATTATCTAACAGTAACAATCTCTGTGTCCTCTATTTGAGCAGACCATCTCCACCTGGATCTGACTTAAATGAGATGATTCTGTGCTTCAAGTCTGAGCCTGAGGCCACACATTGATGAGACTTTGGGGACTTTGAGACCTGAACCATGTAATACAAACAACATTCTATTACACATCTTCTGTATTATAAAGATATGAATCATTCCTTACTACTGACTAATGTAATATATCCAACCATATAGTATCTGTGGGGGAAAAAAGTCATGAATAATATTTTTTTCTATATTTTTCAAATATTTGAAGACCATGCATTTATAATATTTCATATTACCAAGTTATTACTATAGACTCATTACTTCATAAGGCTTTTTTCTTAAGGAACTCTCTGGCTAAAAATAGAAATCAATATCAAAGTATTCAACTTTATATATATTAAGGGCTACATTTATCGTCCTTCAAGAATATATCAGATAAAAATATTTTTTTATTATGAAAATTCACTGCACTTTTTAAACTCAAGATTTCTCACCTAAGTTAAAGGGCTGATGAATCCTATATAATAAAGAGATAATATGCAAAATTGACCATCACACCCTCACACAAGATGGCCCCCCCATGTGGTCACAAGATGGCCACCACAATATGGCTGGCAGAGGAGGGCAGTTGGCGGCAATCAGGCCAGCAGGGGAACACTTAGGCATCGATCAGGCTGGTAGGGAAGTGGTTAGGAGGTGATCAGGCTGGCAGGCAGAAGCGGTTAGGGGCAATCAGGAAGGCAGACAGGCAAGTGGTTGGAAGCCAGGAGTCCTGGATTGTGAGAGGGATCCCAGATTGGAGAAGGTGCAGACTGGGCTGAGGGACAATGCCCCTCCCCACCAGTGCACAAATTTCATGCACTGGGCCTCTAGTAATGTAATAATGTTGTTATTTATTTCACTATAATTGAGTCTGTGCACTGAAATCCTACCTAATAAAAGAGTAATATGAAAATTAACCATCACTCCACTACACCCACCAGCCATGCCCACCAGCAATGCCTACCAGCCAACCAGAGTGAGTATGCAAATTAACCCAAAAAAGATGGCTGCCGCCACAGAGAGTAGGAGGCAGGCTTGGGTTTCCCTGGCAATGGAAGGAAGCCAAGCTTTCCACACATCCTGGCTGGCCTAGGCCTCCACTCAAGGATACAAAGTTTCAATTGTAGAAGATAAATCCCAAGAAAAATGGCGGCAGCCACGGGGCTGGAGAGAGCAGGCCAGGGTTGCCCCCAGGCAATGGAGGAAGCAAAGCTTTCCACCTGCCCTGGCCAGCCTAGGCCTCCACTTAAGGCTACAAAGTTTCATTTATAAAAGATGAATAAACCCCAACAGAAATGGCTGCTGCCACGGAGCAAGCAGAAGGCTTAGCATTGATCCAGGCTACAAAATTTCAATTGTAGAAGATATATTCCAGATATCAGGGCCGCAGCTTGGGTCACTGGGGGGCGTGGCCAGCCTTGCAAACCACCACAGGCCCCTTGCCCAGGCTGCATCCATGCCCCAAGGGAACCCCCACCCTGATCCAGGACACCCTTCAGGGCAAACCAGCTGGCTCCCACCCATGTGCCAGGCCTCTATCCTCTCTAATACAAGAGTAATATGCAGATTGACCATCACTCCAACACACAAGATCAAGATAGCTGCCCCCATGTGGTCAAAAGATCCTGCCCCCATGTGGACACAAGATGGCCACCACAAGATGGCCAGCAGGGGAGAGCAGTTGGGAGGGAGCAGGCCTGCAAGGGAGGGCAGTTGGAGGCAATCAAGCCTGCAGGTGAGGGCAGTTGGGAGGGACCAGACTGGCAGAGGAGGGAAGTTGGGGGCAAACAGGCTGGCAAGGGTGCAGTTAGACCTCAATCAGGCTGGCATGGAAGTGGTTAGGGAGTGATCAGGCTGGCAGGCAGAAGTGGTTAGGGGCAATCAGGAAGACAGGCAAGTGAGCAGTTGTGACCCAGCAGTCCTGGATTGTGAGAGGGATGTCCCACTGCCCCAAATGTCACAGTTTGGAGAGGGTACAGCCTGGGCTGAGGGACACCCCTTCCCCCATGCACAAATTTTGTGCACCGGGCCTCTAGTAACTATATAAAAATCAAATTATAGTATGAAAACTTTCATATTGTCACATCAACAATCCTAAAACCAGGTTTCCCACATGGTGAAAAACAATTTAAAAATTATTAGCTTTATAAGAAGAGTCTAGTAATATATAATCAAAACAGAAATTCAAAATTGTTCAGTTGAAATTGAAAGCATTATTGCATCAGAAAAAGCTAGAAAAGTATAAAATTTTAAGTTTGATAACTTTTCTTAATATTGAAATTTTTTGTGCATGATATTAAACAAAAAGTTTTTAATTTACATATTTACACGAGTGAATAGGAAGATCATGTGCTCATGAAGATATAAAAAAAATAAAGAAGTGATTAAGTCTATTCCTTGCTTAAGTAGCAAAAGAAACAATCCATATCTTTAAAACTTTGGGTGAATAAAGTTTTTAGTTTCATAATTATTTTAGGAATTTCTCAATTAGTCATAATCTAAACATATATGTTGGTGAAAATATTTTTCAAAAATGAGGATAAAAACCTCCATTCCCCACTCAAACAAAAGTGAGACAATATTTCAATGCCTACAGCATACATTTTAGGCAGAAGGAAAGTGATCCAGATGGGAGACCTATAATGAAAGTAAGAAAAAAGACCAAAATAATTGGTAAGAAAGACAAATACTGCTCTAGCAGTGGATATAGCATTGGCCTGTGGACTGAAGGCTCCAAGATTTAATTACAGTCTTGGGTGTATGTGTATATATACATATTTGGGAGTTTACTCTCAATTATTCTTGAGTTCAACCCAAAGAGTATCAGTCGCCTATGGTAAATTGAAAATACAAAAGTAACAAAAGCAATGACTATGTTTTACTTTACAGAACATCTGTTCTGTGCCACATCTCAAATCTATTAAACTTGAAGAAATAATATTGTTTAAAAATTCAGGCTGCAGAGACTGAATGTGAGGTATAATTAGACGATTAAATAAAAGAGAATCTTACTTCACATAAGTTATGTACCATCATCACTTTATTATGATTTGCCTTGTATAAGGAAAGTGAGTCATCTGGTCTAAAAATAAACCAGCTGCTAAAATACTATAATTTATTTCATGTTATAAAGCCATATAAAAGAATTCTGCCCTGGCGGGTGTGGCTCAGTTGGTTAGAGTGCCATCCCATGCACTGAAGGGTCACTCCTGGTAAGGGCACATATCCAGGTTTTGGGTTTAATTTCCAGTCAGGGCACATCTGGATTGATGTTTCTTTCTCTCTTCCTCACTATTCCTCTCTCTCTTTCTACAATCAATGAAAAACATCTCTTCAGGTGAGGAATTAAAAATATACATATATCCTTATATTCAGTGACCTTTTTCCCCCTCTGGTTGTTATTTAAAGCAAGTTACCACTTTGAGCCAAATACCAAAAAATAAAAGAAAAAAAATAGTAAAACTAGGAAAAAAAATAAAATATATTAATTGTCAATAATCACCAATCTTCAGTTATATCCTTTTGTGATATTATTACATAGAGTGGATGGCCCAGCATTTTCAATTTAAGAATTTATTTGATGAAACTGGCTATTAGGCAGCTCTCAAACATCAATTTGCCTTTTTTTCAAGTACTTAGGATCCACATTTGACAATGACAATTAGGAGCCCTAGACTGTTGTCAACAATCCTATAAAGTAGGCATTGCTCTTCCCAGTTTACAGAAGACAAAATTGCAATGCATAATGGTCCAGTGCCTTGCACAAGGTAACAGAGACGGTAAATAGCGGAAATAAAATTAGAACCCTGATCTTACCTGTTACATCACTTGTTAGTACTTTATTAAATTACTCTCAAATAATTTTATATCAATTTCCTTTTTAATCAATACACTTTTGAAACTGTGAAGTTACTAATAATATGGAGATAAGATGAACAGTCAGCCAGATTTATTTATTCATGCTCCCATTCATCCACCCCATAGTCAATTGATCAAAACCACTACTTGTCTGGCAATACAAGAAGCAGAACTGATTTGTGTCCTAAAGGCTTAAAGTGAGAGATTAATATAAGCAAATTAAATTAACTACTGACTGAAATTCCAGAAGAGTAAACTTTTCTTTTCTGAAGATCCTTTCCAGAAGACCTTCCAATTATGGCAATGGGTGCTCAAGATAAGATCAAAGATGGAAAGCTATGAGTTTAGAAAATCAAAGTAATAAAGTGAATCATAGGTCAGCAGCAGTGGTGAATGAAAACACCATGATAAGTCATCTGCTAGAGTCATTACAAAATGGTATTTTACAAGACTTCAATATTTATATTGCACATTTACACATATTTTTCATCCCTATACTATATATTTTGAGGCTTCAAAGACAAATTAAATGTTTGAGATAGTTGCTTTGAGAAGTGGTCAGAGGATTTCAGGATCCTTTGGAACACTGCTACTCCAGCTGGTGGATGGACCAGCCCCAACAGCATCACCCAGGGTCACTGTAAAAAGGCAGAGCGTTGGGACTGGTCACCAGACCTACGGAATCAGAATCAACCCCAGGCAATCTGTGTACACGTTGCAGTTTGGGATGCTAACTGCACTCTGAGAAGTAAAAGAAAGCGTTAATCCTCACTTTATGTACATCGACAAGAGTTCCAGGGAAGGAACTGAGTGGTCAGGAGAAGAAATGCCAAAGAGAAGGAGTTCACACATTTTAACTTCCTCTGTGCTCTTCTTCTTGAACTGAACAAAGACCCACAAGGAAGGGGAGCCCTGCTGTCTCCCTAACTTCAGTTTTACCTTCCAAACAAGTATATGAAGCTGTTACCAATGCTTAGCCCAGACAGACATTCATGAGGAAAATTAGGGTAAATAAAAGAGTTAGTAGCTAACATCATTACTTCAAAAAGCCTCCAGCAGCATCTTTGAGAAAGCAGAAAAAGAATGATTCCAAAGATAACGTAGCCAAAGGTTAAAAACAAACAAACAAACAAACAGAAGAGCTAATCAGAGATTCTATAAATCTGATAGACATGGCAAATGCATTGCTTAGGAAAGAGAGGAAAAGTAGTGCCTGTTCCTTACACTGTTCTTTGACACCCCATGGATCTCTTAAAATCCCACTGTCTTCTCTTCTCACAGAATACCCTGAAATTGTATTTACAGTAGTTACCAAGATCTGTATTTGTCTGCAGGTTATTTGTTTAATAACTTTTTCTCTACCACAATAAGTTCCATAGGGGCAGAGACTGAGTTTTGTATTCATCCCTTTGTTCCAGCAGTAAATACTGACTGATTATTAGATAGATGAATATTTGCTGAGTGAATAATAAAAAACGCATGTAAATTAATGTGAATGTTTCCTTTCCTAGGCATCTGTCTATATGAAGAAACTAATTTTATTAAATACATGTGAGTTTCAGGCCCTTGGATAAATACATGATTTTTTTTAATGATAAGATTTTTTTTTTGATATTGCACTATTTGAAAATTCTTCCCTGTTTTTCTACACGTGTCAGTTTCTGTCTTAATTTTAATTGAAACTATGGGTTCCATAAACACAGAAAATTAGTAGCACTTGGTGACAACTATTTTAAATTTCAGGCATATATCCACCATGTTCACATTGCACATGACTAAATAATGTTTTTATAGAAATTCTTGAGTCTTCTATGATTATATGCAGTTCTTTCATGGCAATTTTCAAGTACAGGGAAATTGGTTTCATTCCAAAAGCAGCCACTAGGTGGTAATGTTGCTCAAGACTACAGCAAATGCTTAACTGAATAACAGGAATTTCCTATTTCATCCAACCTTACATTCCCAGATGCCTCCACTCTTAGAAACTTAACGATGACTTTAGGGCCCTTAAACACAGGCTTCAACATACAAATAAAAGCTTTTAAAGTGATTCGCTGAGGGAGAAAATGCCCTTAATAATTTTAATTGAGATCTCAATTGGAAGCAATATTTCATAAAGGACATAATTATTGAATATAAAATATGCTTTCCAAAATGGGAGACATATTTAATGCTATCTACAATAAAAAATATGTTTTTAAAAAATAAGATAGAATATGCCTTCCACTAATATTTTAAAAGTTACAGTTATAAAATGAATTGCCATTAAGTAAGATGATATGTTATAAAATTACAAAATACCTGTTGTAAAGTATCCCACGGGCCACATTGAAGAATTTCTTGTGTATTCAAAGGGGGCATCGTGTTGGCTGGATATTTCACAAGTCTCTTTCTCTTAACAATCTTCTTTTGTTGATTTTGCTTAAAAATGTCTGACCAGGATTTAACAGATTTTATCCAAGCTTGCCTCTTTTCTTCAATAGAAGATAGAAGTGTTGGCTCTGATACACAGCAGGTCACAACACTCTCGGCTCTATTTTCAGCTCTATTTTCATGACATTCTTCTGGAATTTCTTTAATCTGAGACTTTAGAGAGATTACTTCTTTAAGAACCAAGGAGTTTGTTGTATAATTGCCACCCAAGTCTTCACAAGGAGCATGTCTGCCTAAAATATAATTTTGCTTGCTTATTTTCCTTTCAACATTTATCAGAGCATCACTGCCGCCAATGATTACGTCACTATTCAGAGCATTGCCTTTTGGGTTCTCCTTAGTTTCTTCAGATTTTAAATCAATTTCTTTTCCTTGAAGTATTCCATTCTCACCTATATATTCAGAATGTTCTAATGTTAGGGGTAGTAGTTTTTGTTTCAGTGAAATCACTGAACTGTCATCCACTTCATATAATGTTCCATTCTGTTGTGATATTTCTTCTTTTTCTACTTCTGGTGTCTTATTCTGTTGATTATCTTTGGTTATTTTCTGTGACTCATTGCTTTTCACCTCATTAACTTCTTGATTATGTCCCAATATTATTTGGGTTTCTTGTATTATATTCTCGTTTATGGCAGCCTTCATGGTTACTTCCTTTTGTATTGGACAGATTAACTCTTGTAGCTGAAACTGTTCTTTCACGTAATCCTTTAGATCTGGGTTTTCCAATTCAGTTTTTTGGTCTATGGTTTCATATTTTCCTTCTTGCTTGACCAATTTCTCTGAACATTGTTGTTTTGCCTGGTCTTCATTTTTTTCTTCCATTTTAAATTCTGCCAAAATTGCTTGGGTTGATATAGATTCTTTTAATTGCACTGGTATTGATTCTTTCAGTACAAACTGTCTATCTATATTCTCTCTCTCACTCAACTTTTCATCTAGCCAAAGGGGAGCAGCTTCCCACTTCTTTGACTTTTCCTCTCCTAGCATTTTGGGTATTTCATCCTTATTCTTTTCTTTATCTTCAACAGTTAAATGTGTAGCATTATGGTCCCCCTTTTTTAATGTTCTACTTATCATTAGCTGTTTCCTTACATCTTCTTTTAATCTTATTTTTTCCTTATTTAGTAGTTGCTCTTTTTCTTGTCTCAGAATGTTCTTTTTTTCTTCATATTCTTTTTCTCTCTTTTTTCTTTCCTCTTGCTTCTGCCTTTGTATTTCTTCTTCTCTCCTTTTTTCCTCCTCTAATCTTTTTTGTATTTCTTCTTCCATCTGTCGTATTTTTGCTTCCTTTTCTTTCCACTCTAGCGCTTTTTTTTTCTTATTTTCTATTTGTTCTTTTATAATTGGGCCATATTTTCGGTAGACCACAAATGCTCTATATTTAGTTTGAATTTTTACAGCTGCATTATGCTGCATTTTTAATAAACGCATTTTTTCTTTTTCCTGCAGGTCTTTAAATCTTGTTCTTTCTTCTTCCATTTGCAAATGCAAATTCCTAATAAACTCCTAAAATAAAGGTAAATAGTAGTCAGCATAAACTAAATGTGTGATATTATTGAAATATAATCTAAAAAATATTAAAAACAAATACTAAAACTAAAATAATAATAAAATTAATATACAATTCTCTTAGAAAAACTAATTTTTAAAAGGATATTACTTTTTTAGATATTTAAGAGCTTCTATCAAGTTTGTAAGTTGATACTCTAATATTGATGAATTCTTTGAAGATAGAAAGCAAATAAAAATGGCACAGTCAGTGTGGCTCAATGTCTTGGACATCATCCCATCCACCAAGAGGTCACTGCTTTAATTCCCTGTTAGGGCACAGGGCATATGCCTGAATTGTGGGCTCAATTCCCAGAAGGGTGCCTGCAAGAGGCAGCTGATCAATGTTTCTCTCTGATAGTCATTTCTATCTCTCTCTTCCTTTCCCTTCCCATCTCTCTCTCAAATCAATAAAACATACATATATATATATATATTTAATGACACAAGAGAAAAAGCAAGAGAAGTTACAAGCCAAAATTTGTGTAGGACAAAAGGAATTCAACTTTCTGAGAAGGGAGTTCTGATAAAGGAGACTCCCAGAGCTAGCACAGGGACTCCAGAATTAGCCTAGTCACACATCTTATTCTTTCATAACTATTAAGAACATTGAGAAGCATTCATATTGTATTAAATGAGACTATTTGGAGTTAGGTGAGAAAATACAATTGTCACTGGAATTGTAAAACAAAAATAAATAGATCAACAAAATTTAGCAAATATTTGATGAAAACTGACAAAAAGTAATAAAAAACAGTTTAAGAAGAAGAACCAATTTCTAAGAAAAGATAGTGATTAAAGAAAATAAAAATTTAAATAAATAAAAAGTTAAAAAACATATTTAAACAGAAGTAAGCTCATTAAAAATAAAATGTAAGTGCTCAAAAATTTTTTTAAAAGGACTCAAACATAAATAAAAATGGAATGGCTTAACAGCTGACTGCCTAAAGAAAACCTTCTAAAATGATGTTTTCCCTAAGCAGCGTACAAAATAATGACATGAACTATAAGACAGAAGTGTTTAAGTATAAAGAGGATCAACACAGAAACTCACATGACTAGCAGAAGTTCCAGAATAAAGAACTGAGAAAGTTTGAAGGGAATAGAAAAATGTTCTCTAAACAAAGAAAATGGCAGAAGATAAAGAGCTGAGGTAACACACACCCACACACACACACACACACACACACACACTACATTCATGTACATAGTAATGACTGTTCAGAACTCTAAGAACTGTAAGGTTCCTGAAGGCATGGGTTATTTTCTATTGATACACTAGAGGCCTGGTGCACAAAATTCATGCATGGAGGCGGGGTGGTGGTGGTGGTGGTGGTGGTGTCCCTCAGCCCAGCCTGCACCCTCTCCAATCTGGGACCCCTTGAAGGATGTTCGACTGCTCATTTATGCCTGATCCCATTGGGATCAAACATCCCTCTCACAACCCAGGACTGCTGACTCCCAACTGCTCACCTGCCTGCCAGCCTGATCACCCCTAACTACTCCCATGCCAGCCTGATTGATGTCTAACTGCTCCCCTGCCAGCTTGTTTGGCCCCAACTTCCCTCCTCTGTCAGCCTGACCACCCCTAATTACCCTCCCCTACAGAGTTGATCGCCTCCAACTGCTCTTCCTTGCAGATCTGGTCCCTCTCAACTGCCCTCCCTTGCAGGTCTGGTCCCTCCTAACTGCCCTTCCTTGCTGACCATCTTGTGGTGGCCATCTTGTATCTACATGGGGGCAGGACCTTTGATCACATGGGGGCAGACAGCTTGTGTGTTGGAGTGATGGTCAATCTGCATATTACACTTTTATTAGATAGGACAGAGGCCTGGAGGACAGGTAGAGACCAGCTGGTTTGCCCTGAACGGTGTCCCAGATCAGGGTGGGGGTTCCCTTGGGACGTGGGGCGGCCTGGGTGAGGGGCCTGTGGTGCTTTGCAGGCCAGCCACACCCCCAGTGACCCAAGCAGAGGCCCTGGTATCTGGAATTTATTTACCTTCTACAATTGAAACTTTGTAGCCAGGAGCATAGCCAAGCCTTTTGCTTCCTCTGTGGCTGCCGCCATTTCTGTTTGGATTTGTTTACCTTCCATAATTGAAACTTTGTAGTCTTAAGTGGAGGCTTAGGACAGCAAGGGCAGGTGGAAAGCTTGGCTTCTTCCATTGCCTGGGAAACCCAAGCCTCCCTCCTGCTCTCTGTGGCTGCAGCCGTCTTGGTTGGGGTTAATTTGCATGCTCACTCTGATTGGCTGGTGGGCATGGCTGGTGGGTATGGCAGAGTGATGGTCAATTTGCATATTACTCTTTTATTAGATAAGATTACTGTATCTTGAGCACTTATAGAAGTGTCTGGCAGACAACTAAAAGCCAGTAAATATTTGTAGATGAATGTAAAATTAAACAAATTTGCAATGGAAATATACCTTTAAATTATTAAAACTAAATGGTAATAAATTTGGATTGTAAACCCAAGGAAACAAATTATTTAGATTTAAAAGCAAAAGTTAAAACATTTCAAGGATGCAAAGTCTGAGAAAAATTTCTATCCAAAAATGTTTCTAGACAAGTATTTTGATACATATAGAAAATCAAACTGATCCAAAAAGTAGTTAAGATTTGGGATTCAAAGAATACTGATTATCAAAAATCATTAACACTTAGCACTTAATGTTTTTATTTTACTATCTTCTCCCTTCCATCATTTTACTTAAGAAGACAGCTGTTACTCTTCCTCTTTTTTATGTAATGTGCCTTTTTTTTTCTTCTGGCTGCTTTTAATAATATTTCTCCTTTTGTCTTTAATTTCAATAGTCAGGTGTAATTTTATTTGTATTGATTCTAACTGGGGATCATTAATCATCTTTAAATGTTCAGAATGATTTTTAAAAGATAATTTAAAACCATTTCAACTGTTATGTCTTCAGACCCCATTGCTTCTGCTCCAATCTTTCTTTCCAAGATTAATATTGTAAGTATTTCTCAGAGGAAATTAAATTGGCTAATTGAAATAAGCGAATATTCTAGAAACATTGATTGTACTGTACAAAAAGCTGTTCCTAAAGTGTTAACAAAAATTCTTATTGGCAGTTCATCTCATGGTAAAGTTGCATAACATGTAATGAACCTAAAGCAGTCATATATTTAAGCAAATAATTAAAATGTAAAAGTTATCAAGACTACATTATAAAATTTCCAAAAGCCTTCTAATATTTAAATTAAAAAAGGGGGCAATAGTTGAAAAATAATATGTAAGGAAAAATATCCTGCAAGTAAATTTCATCTAGAAAATTTGTACTTTAGAAAATTAATTTTCATTTGAAATGCTAACAACAAGATACCCATGAAAAACACACATGGTGTCAAAACAAGCCAGAGGAAAATCACTTGGTGGAGGGGGAAAAATGAAGAAGGATCCCAAGTCAAATTTACAGAAAATATCCCTTTATTAACTTTTGGTGGAGAATATGTTTGTATATTTTCAGAAAACAACTCTGAGACCATGTGGATTCCTGCAACAGAGAGGAATTGACAGGAGTGCTCCAATCATGAAGACAGAAGAGAAACAGTCCAGAGATGGAAGACACTCACAACGCCTTGCCATACAAGCAGACAGCAGCTGTGTGTCGCTGAAAGATGCCCAAGACCAAACCAGAGACTGTTGGACCTGCATCACCACCATTTGTCCACCAACCAGATCTGAAATATCATGGCTGCCATGTGCACATTGAAATTGGGACTCAAAAGAACTGTTAGCCCAGAAAGGAACTCACTACAGACTGATTTAATTTGCCTCTCAGCATAACCATTATGGCTTGTCTCAGTTTTGGTTCTTATAAGGGTATTTCTTTTATCACATGATCTAACACATCTAGGGGAAATAATGAACAACATAAAATGATGAACAGAAACAAACCTGGAGACAGAGAAGCAGCGATCAGACCCTCAAACCTCAGAGGGAAGGTAGGGGAGGGTGGAGGTAAGGGGGAGAGAGCAACCAAAGGACTTGTGTGCATGCATATAAGCCTAACCAGTGGTCATAAACAACAGGGGGGTGGGGACATACATGGGGAGGGGTTTGGAATGGTAATGGGGGGATGAGGACAATTATGTAATACCATAATCAATAAAGAAAAAAAATTTTTAATTATAATTTTTTTATATAGACATATTCACTCACCAACCAGTTTCTTTTTCTTCTTCTTTTTTTTTAATCAGGACATTCTATTTCAAAAACAGTTTCTAATGATTAATGAATGTTTAAAACTTTGGTAATTTAAATCCTACACTAGCTAGGCAATATTTTAAAATGTTCATTTTTGGCATAGTAATTTATTTCAAATGAAAATTACTGTTGCACTCAATAAAAACAACAAATAGATACCTCATGTTGTTTAAATTTCTCTTTCCACATTTTCTCTTCTTCAAGGAGTTCATCATTCAGCTTGGCCTGTTCTTGCTGAACACATGTTAATATTAAAATATTATATTCAAATGTCAGAAAACATTGTTCATTATACATGATTCTCACAACATGTATTTGTAAATAATGGTTAAAACAACTCATTCAATAGTGCTCAATTATTAGTACTAGGATAACAACTTTAATCTCAACCTACAGAGTCATATAAATAACACCCGGGGCTCCCATTTTGAACACATAAAGATGTTTGTAACCTGGGAAAGTCATTTTATGTATGCGAGCAGGTTTATTCATATAATAAAGAGCATCAGGTAGAAATAGTGTTGGACAGTATCAAAGTAACAAATAGTGTTCATAAGATGGGCTTTGCATTGCAACATTTTTCTCTCCACACCATCCCACTTAATTCACATAGTAAATCAGTTCACTGGCTAACATTTCTTTAAGGGGTAGAGAGAGAAAGAGAAATATTGACGTGAGAGAGAAACATTGATCGGTTGCCTACCATGTGGGCCTCAACCTAGGTATGTGCCCTGACTGGGAATTGAACCTGCAACATTTTTGGTGTGCAGGATGATACTCCAACCAACCGAGTCATATGGCTAGGGTGTGGTTTTCTTTTAATAACATTTTACTAGCACATATTTTGTGAAGGATCTGAAGAATAAACAAAAATAAGCAAAATATAATTTCTTTTACTCTAAAAACTAACCTTTAATATGGGAACATTATCACAAGTTCACACATTACTTCAAGTTTAGCAGAATAAGTTTATTGAGAGAGAATATCATATAGAATCATGGTAAGAATAGGTGTTATAATTGGTAGATCGTGAATGGTTTCATGCAGAAAATTGTATTTGAAATTAGTAAACTTTCAAGAAGTTTGACAGACACTTTAGGCATGCATTAAATGCTTTTGAACTATAAAAAAAAAAATGACAACACCTCTGTGTTTAGGAAAATCATGATGTCACATTAGCTAGAGTTAGAGACAGAAAACCCAGGAGACACCATATGATCAGCAAGATAGATATTAGCAAAGTCCATGTGAGAATTAATGAGGGCCTCTGGATAGCGTGGCAGGAGCAAGAACAGATACAAAGATAATGTGAACATGAAATTGCCACAAATTGCCAACTCATTGGATATAAAGGTAATGGAAAATTTCTTTGAAAATTGTCTTATGTGAGCTATGGGAACTTTTGACGGAATTTAAGAATGTAAAAAACTATCCTCCTCACAGCTCTATGGTGTATGAGTCTGTGGAAAATAAAAAAATAGGTAGATCAATTAGAGAACATAATACACATCCAAAGCTAGACATTAGAGCACCCTGAACTATGGAGTAGCAGTAGATATATGGATGAAAGGATAGACAATACAACTATTTTTTTTTAAGAAGAGGATAATAAAACAGCAGGAGGAGTTTAAAAAGGTCCTCATCTTTCTAGCTCGGGCTATGATAGCATTGCTGTTCATCAAAATAAAGAACACCATGGGAGGAACATGATTCAGAAAGAAAGACAATGCACTCAGTTTTAGATACATTAAGTTCTAGGTGTGAAGTATCAGTAGGACAGTTATGTCATTAGTTTACTTTTGTTATAAATATAGATTTGGTTGTAAACAGCTAAGGCTATGAATGAGATTAATAAGAAAAGAAGGACAATGGAAAGGTGGGGGGGAAGGCCTGGGCTGGGGTGCAGGGGCAGGCTGGGAGAGGACAATGGGGGGGGGGGCCATACGTAATACTCTCAACAATAAAGAATTAAAAAACAAAGAAAGCCTTGGTAATGTCATATTCAAGGAAAAAGAATAAAGAAACTTAAAATGGATATCAAGGAGGAAATTCCAAACATATAAGGAAGAGAATCAAGGCAGGCAGTGTGGTCCCACAGAAGTCATGGCAAAGAGTAATGGCCAACAATCACATTTTTGCTGGCATAAAATATGATAGAGGCCAAAATAAAAACTGAAAATGAGCCTGTGAGTATGCTAACTTAGAAGTCATTGGTTAGTTTTGTCAAGAACAGCCTCACTCAGTGGGGTGGTGGTAAGTAACTAGGAGGTTTACGATTGAACAAGACAAGGAAATGGATGCAGCAAAAATAACACGCTTTTGAGAAGCTGGACTGTGGCCCGGCCTGTATGGATCAGTTGGGTGACTGTCATCCCATGTTCAATTCCCAGTCAGGACACAGGCCCAGGTTGCAATTTGGGGGTAGGGGGAGTGTGAGTCAACCTATCCATGTTCCTCCCTCACATAGATGTTTCTCTCCCTCCCTCCCTCTGCCTTTCTCACTCTTAAAAATTAATAAAAACATCATATATATATTTAAAGAAGCTAATTGTGATCAGTATAGCCAGAGAGCTTGATAAAATGAAATATTATAAACAAAGGCAATCTCATGGTTTTCCCTTTGTTTTATTTCTAGGATGGGAGAAAACTGAACATATTTATAAAGAATAAGAAAGGAGGAAGTTGAAAGGGGTGTTTTGAATATAACAAAAAGCAGAGGTAAACTGGAAAATGAAAAAGCAGAGGAGAAAAAGCTAACCTTTAGTAGAAGAGGAAACACTTGTTACTGAAATACTGATACAGAAGCAAAGGCAAAAGAGAAGGTGAGTAGAGATTGATATTAAATAGATATGCGATTAGAAAGAAGAGGGAGCTTGTAATTAATGCAAACATGTATGTGATCAGATGCTAATAATGAGAGAGCAATGGGGTGGAACTCATGGAAAGAGGTTTACAATAGCAGTTTTGAGGAGAAGAGGACACTAACAATGGTTCAGAAAAGAACTACTGAAAGGCAGTAAATCACATATTTAAACCCATCATAAAATTATGGAACAGCCCCACTGGAAATTTTAACCTCAAGGTATAACAAAGTACATATTTAGGAATTCATATAACCTACTAATGTCATTTTAAAAATCATAAATTTATGATAGAAATAATCATATTTATCTGATTTGGGGAAAGAAAATATAACTAAAGAAAAGCTAAAAATTTAGAGTTTGTTAGAAATAAAAATCTGATTAAACTGGTTTTAAAATATAACAATTAACTGATTTTCTATACTAGTGAACCGGTGCACAAAATCCGTGCACATTAAAAGGGGATTAATCAGAGGAAATAATTTAATATTGCTATTTGCTCTTTTTCTATAATAGAAGTGTCAAAGATGAAAGAAAATTAGTAAAATGTATATGAAAACTTTCCTCTTGACAGTCTCGGGCTCACCATGGGACCCACAGTCAAGTTCCCGCCCACCCACATGCACCTCAAAATCCTGTGAGACCCAGACCCAGCTGGCCCACCCACCATTGGGCTAGATCCAGACTCAGCCAGTCCCGCCCTTGTCAAGCCCTGCCTGGCAGGGGACATAGCCTCAGGT
Organism: Pipistrellus hanaki; assembly: GCF_964339955.1. Lineage (NCBI taxonomy): Eukaryota > Metazoa > Chordata > Mammalia > Chiroptera > Vespertilionidae > Pipistrellus > Pipistrellus hanaki. The sequence goes on from NC_140505.1 coordinate 117,313,243, forward strand.
CCCACATCAAGCCCCACTGGGTGGGGGGCATGTCCTGAGGTCCCCTGTCAATCCCCATCTGGTGGGGAGGGGGGCACATCTTGAGGTCCCCCAGCCTGGCACTGGGGTGGGAGGAGCAGCCTGAGGTCCCCTAGCCCAGCACCAGGATGGGAAGTGCACCTTGAGGTCCCCTGTCAAGCCCTGCCAGGTGGGGGACACGGCCTGAGGTCCCCTGTCAAGCCCCATGGGGGTGTGGGAGGGCGTAGCCTCAGGTCCCCTCATTAAGGCTCCTTATAGGAACTTGGCCTCAGCTGTGGGTGCAGCCATCTTCGTGATGGAGTGATGGTAAGTTAGCGTATTCCCTCTTCATTAGATAGGACTAGAGGCCCAGTGCACAAAACCCATGCATGGGGGGGGGAGGGAGGTGTCTCTCAGCCCAGCTTGCATCCTCTCCAATATGGGACCTAAACGGGCATTCAGACATCCCTTTCAGAATCCAGAACTTCTGGATTCTCACAACTGCTCTCCGGCCTACCTGCTTGATTTCCCCTAACTACTTCTGCCTGCCAGCCTAATCACCCCCTAACCATTCCCATGCCAACCTGATTGATGTCTAACTGCTCCCCTGCCAGCCTGTTTGCCCCCAACTTCCGTCCTCTGCCAGTCTGGTCACCCTTAACTGCCCTCCCCTGAAGGGTTGACCACCTCCAACTGCCCTCCCTTGTAGGCCTGGTGCCTCCCAACTGCCCTCCCCTGCTGGCCATCTTGTGGTGGCCATCTTGTATCCACATGGAGACAGAATCTTTGACCACATGGGGGGAGCTATCTTGATGTTGTGTGTTGGAGTGATGGTCAATCTCCATATTACTCTATTATTAGATAGGATAGAGGCGTGGTGCATGGGTGGGGGCCACCTGGTTTGCCCTGAAGGGTGTCCTGGATTAGGGTGGTGGTTCTCTTGGAGAGTGGGGAAGCTGGAGTGAGGGGCCTATGGTGGTTTACAGGCCAGCCATGCCCCCTGGAGACCCAAGCAGAGGCCCTGGTATCTGGAATTTACCTTCTACAATTGAAACTTTGTAGCCTGGAGAGGAGCCAAGCCTCCTGCTCCATTCTTGGCTGCTGCCATTTCTATAATTGAAACTTTGTATCCTTGAGTAGCCATCTTGGTTGTGTTAATTTGCATACTTACTCTGATTGTTTGGTGGGCGTGGTTGGTGGGTGTGGCTGGTTGATGTAGGGGAGCGGTGGTTAATTTGCATATTACTCTTTTATTAGGTAGGATAAGCAGGAAAATTAGTGTACTCAACATGGAAGGCTAGAATACCCTGAACTGCCTAGACAACCACATGGTAATGTCTATATTTGAAACATTCAAATCTAGCAATTTCTAGGTAACATGAAAATCAACTATAGTGATGTGAGGCAGAGAAGTCTGTCCAACCTGATATCTAGAGATTCTAAGGATCATGATAGCCCACAAGCAGGTCCTAAAAATCCACCAGTTTCTCAATATGCCCCTACAGTGACCTAAGGGTGTAGACCTCCTGAGGTGGGATTGGAGAAAACTGAAATAATTACACACAAAACCCTTCCATACCAAAAAAAAAAACGTCTAGTCCAAGGAATGTGTTCAATTATAGAGATGAAGTACAAACCATCATTTACTTGGTTGAACCTCTTCAACCAAATATGTTTTACTTAATTGCAATAGCAAGAGCCCTGTATAATCAACAAAATTGTTATATTTTCCTATAATTAGAAGGGTATAAAAGAGCAACAGTTTGTGCTATAAATATCATCCTTTCTAGGACTATCTTTGAAACTTCGAAGACTTTAGTGGTTCCTGTAATCCAAAGCAGTATCTGAAATTCCAATAAATTTCAATAAAAACTAATTAAGGAAACCATATTAAATATTATTAACCAGTTAATTGCCTTTATTATCAGGAGTACTTAAAAGTCAACCCACTATATACTATAAAACAGCAATACTCTTCAAAACTAGCTGCTAATTTAAAAAGAAATATTAAAAACAAAAACCTTTTGCATATTCTCTAATTTCTCCTTTTCAACTTCAAATTGTTTCATCCAGCAATGTCTCTTTTCTTCTTCTTCTTGAAACTGCTTTTCTTCTCTATCCCTCTGAGCTTTGAGAGTTTCTTTCTCTTGGTTTTCTAGTTCTTTCTGTTTATCTTGCCAAGCTTCAAAAGATTGCTTACATCTTTCTTCCACTTCACAGTATCCAAAATTTATTTCACCATCATCTGCAGTCATAAAGAAAAATGTTATGTCTAAGATTAAAACTGTCAATAGTGATCTATTGTGAAGTATAAAAGTAATTTTGAAAAGAAGAAATAATTTCAACATATTACCAAAGAAAAAGTGATAAAATAATAACCCTATATAATAAAAGGCTAATATGCAAATCGACCGAATGGCAAAATGACTGGTCACTATGCAAGATCTGCCCCCTAGCGATCAGTGCACTCCCACAGGGGAAGCACCACTCAGCCAGAAGCCAGGCTCATGGCTGGCGAGGGCAGTGGTGGTGGCAGAATCCTCTCCTGCCTCTGCAGCAGCGCTAAGGATGTCCAACTACCAGCTTAGGTCCACTTCCATGAGAAGCTGCCTAAGTCATCAGTCAGACATCCCCCGAGGGCTCCTGGACTGCAAGAGGACGCAGGCCCAGTTGAGGGAATCCCCTGAGTGCAGGAATTTCATAAGCTGGGCCTCTAGTAAAAAAAAAACATAGTCTTAAATTTACATGGAAATTCCACTGTGGTCAACAGAGAAAACACATAACTTGCTTTAAACTACTCAACTAAACTTAATCTAAAATTATAGTGTGTGTGTGCTCCTGGGTAGTTATTGCATTCTGAGGAAATTCAAGGCTAGGTATGTTTATTGCAGTCAGCTATATATGTAGAAAAATTATAAACATATTTCAATCAAGGTACTTTAGGAAGCATAAACAAAACTATTAAAGTATATAATTAAATAAGCACAGCATTATATATGACTTTATTTTCCTAACTGTCAAAAGAAAAAAACTACATTTCCTAAGATCACTATAATCAGATAAAAGTTATCAAAAAATTATTGAGTTTTGTCCACCTAGCAAAATATGTTCATCCACATGTTCATAAGCACCAGGCTCTGGAACAGAATTAGGACGGTCACTGTGGGTTTTACTTCTCAGAAATTCTTCTTTTTCTATTTCAGACAATATCTAAGAGGTTAGAAGAATACCAGTGATTAAAGAGAACCAAAATAGAGCGTCTAGCTATCAGTATAATAATATAAAAATATATCTATACACATAGCTACAACTTTTTTTCAAACTTTATTTTTGAAAGTATTACAAATATCCCCTTTCCCTCCCCTGCCCTGGCCATTGATGCCCTCCATCCCACTCCTCCCCCTCCCCAGACTGTCCCCCTAGTATTTTTTTGTCCATCGGCTATGCATATATACCCTGTTTCCCTGAAAATAAGACAGTGTCTTATATTAATTTTTTTCTCCCAAAGTTGTGCTAAGTCTTATTTTAAGGGGATGTTTTATCTTTCCATGCACTAGGTCTTATTTTCAGAGGATGTCTTATTTTCGGGGAAACACGGTACATATAAATTCTTTGTTTCATCTCTTTCCATCTCCCTCCCCATCGCCCTTCTGAAATATGCCTGTCTGTTGCATGTTCCAATGTCTCTGGATCTGTTTTATTCATCACTGTATTTTCTTCATTTGATTCTACATTTAAGTGAGATTATGTAATACTTGTCTTTCTCTGATTCACTTATTTCACTTTAGTATAATACTCTCCAGGTCCCTCCAGGTTGCCTCAAAGGGTAAGAGATTCTTCTTTTTTACTGCTGCATTGTGTTCACTGGTGTAATTGTACCACAGCCTTTTTATTCATTCATCTCCTGATGGGCATGTGGGCTGTTTCCAGGTCTTACCTCTTGTAAATTATGCTGCTATGAACATAAGGGTGCATATATTCTTTCTGATTGGTGTTTTGGGATTCTTAGAATATATTTCTAGAAATGGGATCACTGGATCAAATGAGAGTTCCATTTTTAATTTTTTGAGGAAAATCTCACTGTTTTCCACAGTGGCTGCACCAGTCTGCATTCCCACTACCAGGGAACTAGGGTTCCCTTTTCTCCTCATCCTCACCAGCACTTGTTATTTGATTTACAGCTATAACTTTATTTACTTCAAACCCTTCTCAAATGCACTTTTAAAGCACATTCATAATCATTATCTTCATGGTGAATAATAATGTTTTGCCCATACAAGCTCACTCTATTTTAACCTTATGATTTCTAGAACTCTAGTCACTCTATAATATTAATCCACAGCAATTACCTAAACTTCTTGATAATAATTTTAAAATATTTTTACTAATATTGGTTTACCTCCTAAGACATTTCTATCTTTCTTACCTGTAGTGATTTTTCACATATACAAATTTCTGATCTATCCAATATGTTTAGAAACTAGGACTATTACCTACTTTAATATGAATTATATATGATATAATTCTGATGAATACTTTTCTATAATTAGATTCCATCAGACTCTAGATGGAAAAAAAATATCTATTCCAATGAAATAACAGTGTGATAATTCTAAGTTAATATTTTAAGCTTTACTGTTATCAAAACAGCAAGTAAGAAAATACATATAATTTTCATATTATTTTAAACATCTTCTGGAGAATAGAGTTACATAAAATGAGAGTTAAAAAATGAAGCCAAGATGAAGAAACTGTAGAATAGATTTGTGGGAGTTTTAACCCAAAATACTAACTCTCCTTTACTCTTATATTTTAGGCGTACTCAATTATATCTTTAAAGAAAAACTAACATAAGATGTTCTAAGTTGAAATTTTCTATACAGTATTTAAAATCTCTGCTGGAATACGTTACATTCCTAAGCAAGTCAATAAACACTAGTATATGTTCATTTTTGGGTCAGAATTTTGGGAAGGGGGGAATCAATATAATTCTACTCTTTAATCTACATACACATAAAATTCCCAAGTAGTGATGTTTCTTTCTTTTTTTCCCCAAATTTCTATTTCTTATATTTTTAAATATTGAAATTTGAGTTGTTTTATTTTATATGCCAAGGGAAATATAAAACAAAAAATGATTTGCTTAAATACTACTTAATTTTTAAATCAGTGAACTTTAAACAAGTGAATATCATCTGACGTAAGAGGGAAGGTAATGATGAGTAATTTTAATTAAATGTTGAGCATATACCTTCATTAATTGATCTGAGTTTTCTTTATTTTCAGGTGATAATTCTACCCTTAAGCGCATATGATTATTAGAAACTGCTCCATAAGTGTAGCCTAGAAAAAGAAAAAAAATATTATAACTTTAAAATTAGAGTAAGGAACAAAATATTAAAATTTCAAACCTTCCAACATCCTTTAATCTCAAATTCTATCATAGCATATTATTGATCAGTAACTCAAAACCACAGAAAAGCAATGAAGAATAAAAATCAGAGGAAATCTAATTTTTACTCTAAAATGTAAGAAATTTTTATATCACTAATTTGGTATCCTCTTTTATATTTTAGACTAAAGTTTATTCTCCACATATACATAATAATGTTTCATTTGATATTGTAATGATATCTTGATTAGAAATCAAGAAAAGTTTAACTTTACCTGCTACAACTAGTAATATAATTTTACATAAGATATTGAAACCACTTTAATAAAAGTACTAGTTTGAAAGATTATAATTACTAACATGTAAATGAAGTAAACTTTCTTGAGTTTGTGAGTTTTTATTTTATTTTATTAAGTCTATGTATTATCTATGTAGATGTAGTTATGTTTCTTTTCCTTATTCATTTAATGTGTTACTAGATCATGGTAACATCTCCTGACAGTAAACTATTTTTTAAGTTAATCATTCTGCTGGTTAACTTTCCATTCACAACTATTTTGTCACATACAGATTTTCGTTTTCAACAACTATGCACAATCTTCTGGCATGCTTTCCTGTGTGAGGGGCTGTAGAGCAAAAAGTAACATTCTCCAGATCCCCTTTACACTAAGTTTCTAAAGGTGACTTACGTTCTATCAATTGATGTATTTGTGTAATTATTTATTTTTATAAAATATTATGTGTGAAGAGAGGCAGGGAGTCATATTTTAACATTTTTTTGGCCCAACCATGATAGATTGAGGGAGCTTTGGTTTGGAGATAGGAATGCATAGTAGATAATGTCTCTGACTTCTTTAATTATATCAGATAGTGAGCTCCTGCAGGTTCTGCAGTGTATGTGTGCGTGTGTATTTTGTACATGTTGGATATTCAGTCTACAATCTGTTTCTTAAGTTCTGTTAGCAATATGTTACTTATTGTCATAACATATCTCCAAAGATTCTTCTCCCACATTCCTTGGTATGCACACTCTGCATAGATCCTCTTGCACAGAAGCTAGACTAACCCTGTGTAACCATCAGGAGTGTTAGGAATGATGTTGCATGATCTGAGAATAGGTCATAAAGAAACCTTAAAAGGTCCCACCTTAGTCTCTTGGTATGTTGTTCCTGATATGGTACTTCTCACCATGCAGGTGGCATGCAGGCCCTAGGGACAAACCACATGCAGGGGCCTCCTGCTGATAGCACCAACTGAACACCCAGGTAATAATTAATATCAACGGCAAGACATTTGAGTGAGCCATCTTACAATTACAATCCAGCAAAGATTTCAGGTGACTGCAGCCTTACTCAAAATCTGATGCCAAATGCATAAGATACCCAAGCAAGAACTGCATGGCTAACCCCAGTCAACAGACAGAATCATAAAAGATAATAACAAATTGTTATTTTAAATCACCAAGTTTGTTTTGCAGTAATAACCAGAACATTTACTCTAACCCATAAAACAAACACATAAACAAATATCCTCAATGGCCTCTGATGTCTACAACTGGGAGCCCAAATCAAGACATTTATCTTCATAAATTGAGTTAGACTCTGGCTTCTACTGTATGTGTTATGACTATACAATTGTATTTTTTAAATATGTACTCTTTAAAAATAAATCTTTATCGTTCAGGTTACTACAGGTATTTCTCTCCCCCTCCTCCTTAACTCCCCTCCACCTGATTCCCAACCCAACACCACACCCTTTCCCCACGCCACTGTCTTTATCTATAGGTGTAAGATTTTTGTCCAATCTCTTCCCGCACCCCTCTGACCTATTTCCCCCTGTGAATTGTTAGTCCAATCCCTTTCTATGTCCCTGATTCTATTATTTTCACCAGTCCATTTTGTTCTTCAGATTTTTTTTTTTATTCTCTAGATTTTTATATTCACTTGTTGGTAGGTATGTATTTGCTGTCTTTTTGTTGTTCATAAATTTTTATCTTTATCTTTTTCTTCTTCCTCCTCTTCTTAAAGAATACCCTTCAACATTTCATGTAATCCTGGTTTGGTATTGATGAACTCCTTTACTTTTTCTTCTCTGTGAAGCTCTTTATCTGACCTTCTATTCTGAATGATAGCTTTGTTGGGTAGAGTAATCTTGGTTGTAGGTTCTTGTTGTTCATCATTTTGAATATTTCTTGCCACTCCCTTTCTGGCCTGCATAGTTTCTGTTGAGAAATCAGGTGACAGTCATATGGGTACTCCCTTGTAGGTAACTAGTTGTTTTTCTCTTGCTGCTTGTAAGATTTTTCTCTTTGTCTTTTGCTCTTTACATCTTAATTATGATGTGTCTTGGTGTGTTCCTCTTTGGATTCCTCTTGCTTGGGGTCCTGTGCACTTCCTGAACTTGTAGGTCTATTTCTTTCACCAGGTAGGGAAAGTTTTCTGTTATTATTTCTTCCATTAAGCCTTCAATGTTCTGCTCACTCTCTTCTTCTGGCACCCCAAAAATCCAGATGTTGGTACGTTTTAAGCCATCCCGGAGGCTCCTTACACTATCCTCACACTTTTGGACTCTTCTTTCTTTTTGCCTCTCTGGTTGGGTGATTTTTGCTTTCTTATATTCCAGATCTTTGGTTTGGTTCTTGGGACATGTTGATCCATAGTTGAGTTTCTGTATATTCTTTATTTCAGACTTTGTATGCTTAATTTCTGGCTGGTCCTTTCCATTTTTTTGGAATTCTCATTAAGGTCCTTGAAGGTCTCAAAAAGCTTCTTGGAGGTCTCATCAAATTTCTCAAAGGTTTTTAGAAGATTCTTGAGTAATCTTATAAGTGTGATTCTGAACTGTGTGTCGGCAAGTAGTTTACTCTCCTCCATATCTTCCATTCGTGTCATGCTTCTGTGTCTCCTTTTGGCTGCCTCCCTGTGTTGATAGAGTGGCTTTGTGTGGTTTGTGACCTATAGGGGTCAGTAGCTCAGCTTCCCCAATCACCTGAGTTGGTCGCTTTTGCTATATCCTTTGTGGGCTTAATGCAAAGTCTTGATGTAAGTAAGCCTGATTGCTGTTGGTACACTAGGAGGAACTGACCTCCAGGCCAATTGTCTGTGAGGACTTGCTGTGTCTATAAAGGAAGAACTGCTGTGTTAGAGACAGGCCTTGTTTCAGTGGGGCTTTGGTGCTTACTGAGACCTTCTCCCGAATGTGTCACCTATGGGTGTGAGGGATTGAAACTGAGCACCAGAACTCTGGTTTCTGGGTCTCAATGAGGTGCAGTTCAGCTGCTGTCTGAGGCCAATTCTGTCTCAGAAGCTACAGCTTGAACCACACAATCCTGTCCTCCTTGGATTTGTTTGCCCCAGGCTTCAATTTTGCTAAAATGCAACAGAGAGGGCCATTCATATGCAAAGTCCACAGCTTGGAGCTTGGATGTGTTGTGAGGGGCACAGTCTCAGGGCATAGTCTCAGGCAGGGGTCTTCAAACTACGGCCCGCGGGCCACATGCAGCCCCCAGGGGAGTCTGATCCTGCCCGCCAGGTTTTTTGGGCAGTGAGCGCAGCCAAGGTGTTACAGTAGGAATTAGTAGTTCATATAGTCCGGTCCTCCAGCTCTCTGAGGGACCGTGATCTGGCCCCCACTTTAAAAAGTTTGAGGACCCCTGATTTAGATGGTTGCAATTTTTCATTATAAATGAAGCCATGATTAATTCTAATGAAATCTTTTATTATTTAATTATTCTTAGAACTAGAGGCCCTGTGCAAAATTTGTGCAGGAGGCCAGAGAGGGGGGGAGTGTCCCTCAGCCCAGCCTGCACCCTCTCCAATCTGGGACCCCTCGAGAGATGTCTGACTGTCCCACTGGGATCAAGTCTAAAGGGGCAGTCTGACATCCCTCTCACAATCCAGGACTGCTGGCTCACAACTGCTCATCTGCCTGCCTTTCTGATTGCCCCTAACCACTTCTGCCTGCCAGCCTGATCACCCCTAACTGCTCCCCTGCCAGCCTGTTTGCCCCCAACTTCCCTCCTCTGCTGGCCTGATCACCCCTAACTGCCTTCCTCTACAGGGTTGATTGCCTCTAACTGCCCTCCCTGCAGACCTGGTCCCTCTCAACAGCCTTCCCTTGCAGGCATGATAACTCCCAAATGTCCTCCCTTGCTGGCCATCTTGTGGTGGCCATCTTGTGTCCACTAAGGGGCAGGATCTTTGACCACATGGGGGCAGACAGCTTGTGTGCTGGAGTGATGGTCAATCTGCATATTACTGTTTTATTAGAATAGAGTCATGGTTGACAAGTGGAGACCAGCTGGTTTGCCCAGAAGGGTGTCCCAGATCAGGGTGGGGGTTCCCTTCGGATGTAGGGCAGTCTGGGTGAGGGGCCTGTGGTGGTTTGCAGGCCAGCCACCCATTGGTGACCCAAGAAGAGGCTCTGGTATCTGGATTTATTTACCTCCTACAATTGAAACTTTGTAGCCTGGAGCAGAGCCAAGCCTCCTGCTTGTTCCATTGCCAGCAGCCATTTTAGTTTGGATTTGTTTACCTTCTATAATTGAAACTTTGTAGCCTTGAATGGAGGCTTAGGCAGGCAAGGGCAAGTGGAAAGCTTGGCTTCTTCCATTGCCTGGGAAACCCAAGCCTTCCTCCTGCTCTCTGTGGCTGTAGCCATCTTGGTTGGGTTAATTTGCATACTAGCTCTGATTGACTAGTGGGCGTGGCTGGTGGGCATGGCTAGTGGGTGTGGTGGAGTGATGGTTAATTTGTATATTATTCTTTTATAAGATAGAATAATTCCCAGGAGTAAATTTGATCAGTTGAAGAAAATAAACATTATTAGGCTTTTTATATAAATTATACTTTTAAAATAGTCCCATAATTAGTTTTCTTTATTATTTTTATTAGTTTTTTTAATGTAAAGTAATAGAATGTCCGGTTTTAATTAAGGCTGGTTAAACAAATATTGGTGATTAGTATTTATTGGAGATAATAAGGAAGGTTAGTAAGAAAAACAAATGAACTAAATTGAACAGTCCAATATACTATATATATTATATTAGAGACTAAATATATGCATGAAAGAAGAGACACATACTTTAAACAGCTTAATTTTCTACATTTTAGGTTAATTATTCTCACAAAAAAAATGTATCTTTCAAGCAGATAAAAACTGTACTTACTTAAAACATCAGTATCTTCTAAGTCCTGAAGAATGAGCTCTTCAGCAGTTTTACTCTTATTCTTTATGATGTTAATACAGTGAAGAACTGACTCCGGTAATTCAACTAAGTCCTGAAAATTTCAATTATGAAAGAAATTATAAAATTTTTCATGAAAACTATGTATCAAATATCCCCTCCTTCATTCCACATAAAAAATATGAGAAAATGCATAGATGAGGTAAAAGGCTATAAAGAGCATAATTCATCTCACACCTGTCAGAATAGCCATCACCAATAAATCAACAAATGACAAGTGCTGGTCAGGATGTGGAGGAAAGGAAACCATTGTGCACTAGTGGAGGGATTGCAGACTGGTGCAGCCATTGTGGACAACAGTATGGAGTTTACTCAAAAAATTAAAAATGGTACTGCTTTTTGACCCAGTGATCCCACTTCTGGGAATATATCATAAGAATCCCAAAACACCAATCAGAAAGGATATATGAGTCCCTGTTTATAGCAGCATTATTTATAATAGCCAAGATGAGCGGATAAAAATCTGTGGTACATTTATATAATGAAGTACTATATTGCTCTAAAAAAGGAGGAACTTTTACCCTTTGTGACAGAATGGATGGACCTGGAGAGAATTATGCTAAGCAATATAATCCAGTCAGAGAAAGACAAATACCATATTATCTTACTAATATGTGGAATCTAATGAATAAAATAAACTGATGTACAAATTGGAACCAGAAGCTTGGATATGTGGGACAGAATGGATGGTGTCCAAGGGGAGGGTGACTGGATAAAGAAGGTGAAAGCTTTAGCTGAAGAACATGTGTGCTTACCCTGTGGACACTGACAATACTGTGGTGAAGCCCAAGGGAGCAGGAAACGGGGGAGGGGGAATAGGGAAGGGGGGCACCAGCAAACATTAAAATGTTTTAATAAAATAAAATAAAAAACTGCAAGAAAAGGGCATATTTTAGACAAATATATTTGGTGAAAATTTGCTTTTCATTTTCCAGTGTTATGAATTATATCTATGTTTCTGTAGAATTTCATAATCCCATGAATAATATCAGGATATTTAGTTTCATTTAACTTAAGTGTGGTTAAAAAGACATAATAATGTAAAAATATTAAATTTTCTCAAATATCATATGTAGGTTATTGAAATCCTAATTAAAACTGAGAATATAGTTATTTTTTGAAACTTGGCAAGTGAGTTTTGTGTTGTTGTTTTTTTTAAAACTTAGTTGAGAAGATTTTGAAATTGCAAAACAGAAAATTGGACTCATTTGAGATTAAAAAATATAAAACTGTAATACAGCAAACATTAACAGTAATGGAAAATATAAGATAATCTTGGATAGATCATATGTAAAACACTAAATGTATAAAAAGATAAAATAAATCAATTGAGAAAAGTTGGATTATTCAACAAGTGACACTAGAAACATTGGTTAAGTGTGTTTAAGAAGATCTAATTAGATCTTCATTTTATAACATCAATTCCCATTGGATTAAGTGTTTTGAGGTAAAAAAAATCATAAACAGATTTTTAAAGCATATAAACATTGGAAGAAATATACAAGTGAAAAGATAGCATGTTTGATTTTTATTTTAAAGCATTACCCCTATAGATCTTTTCACATAAAGTGTGCTTCCATCCATATATATTCATATTAGAATGTTCATGATTAATGTTAAGAAGCGGGATACAAATATCTATAATAATTAAAGCGTAATATTCTAATTAGATTGGACATCCTTCCAGGAGGAAGCCTGGGTTGTAGCCTCCACAGCTGGGAGGGAGGGATCCAGGCAGCTGGCTGAGAAGACGTACTCTTGTAAGAATTTTATGCATCAGGCTTCTAGTATATACATAACATGGTATAATCCCAATTTTACCCAAAAAAATACACATATGGAATATGGATGATTTTTATCTTCAATAAACTTTTATACTTAAACATCTATCAATTTACACTGTTTAAAGATGATCCTAAGGTTAAACATGAGATAAATATACAAAACACATTGAGAAAGTAAAATATCTTCTGAAAAGTTTCCTCCAATTAAAGGGCTCAAAAGTTCCAAACTTAACACTTACAGCATCACTCTCATCACTCTGGGTTTCTGAGTTTGAATCAATGTCTACATCATCTTTTTCCAAAGAAGAAATGCTGATTTTGTCCAATTCAGCCTCTATTTCTTCATTGATCTTTGCATCATCATCATCTTCCATCATCCTTCAAACAATCAATCACAGAACTAATTAAAGAAAATTAAAGAGGCTAATATGCTAATACAAATTGTGGGTTCTTTAATGTGTCATAATTATCCAACATTGTTCTATATACACATTTTAGCTTAACAAATGTTCATTATACCTGATCATGTCTGTACCATATATTTAAGAACAATGTTTGACTACAAACTGGTTAGGTCTATTACTAGACTTTTAATTCTCTACAAAGAAAAAGTTACATGGAATAAGCTGGCTTGCCTTCCTGAACCAAGAAACTTCACAGAAAAACTCATCCTCATAGAAATGATTAATGGAAAAATGCATATGATCAGCTTGAATATTCAGAGATTAAAATACAAGAGAACAACCTAAGTCTATATACGGGGGAAACATAAGGCTAGTTTCTATTCTTTAACTCACGAGTTGTTCATTTTAGCAGAGAGAGCGGTGTTTTTGCAACAATAACATGTAATATTGGATAATTATGGCATGTAAAATCAAAATTTATTTCATTTAAATATTTTTAAATATATTTTATTGATTTCAGAGAGGAAGGGAGAGGAAGAAAGAGATAGAAAAATCAATGATGAAAGGAAATCACTAATTGGCTGCCTCTTGCATGCTTCTTACTGGGGATTAAGCCATGTGCCCTGACCTGGAATCAAACCATGATCTCCTGGTTCATAGGTCAATGCTCAATCACTGAACCATGCTGGATGGGCCATTTAAATCTTTAATACTTGTAATAGATATGCATTAATCATATTTCAGTGTATCTTCACCTCTTCCTCATCATCATCATCACTATCATTAGCTTCCAAGTATTAAGTAGCTGTGACAAGGCAGGCACTAAAAGACATTTGTATAATGGATAATCTTCAGAGTAACTTAAAAGGTAAAAGATCGTTACAGTCATTGCATAGATGAGAATACTCAGGTTTGAAGAGGTTACTTAACTGTCCATAGCCATTACATTAATAAGTAATGGGGGAAGGATCATAATTCAGACATCCTGAATTCAAATCCTGTTCTTCACTACCAGATGGTCCCCAAGCTCAAGCTATTCATCTGCCCAGCAATCCTTCTGAACATCTCCTTTTCTAATAATCTTCAAATTGTTTATCATAACCCATTAGCAGATCAAAAAGTTAATTTAGTGCCTCTTGATTATCAAGTTTTAATGACAGGATAGGATAGAAAATATTAGAATAGGCCAGAAAAGAAACTATAATTACACTATATATGCTAAAGATAAGAATTGTTTAAAAAACAAACATGTTTCTAAAGTTGTATATGTGCTCCAATTACAATGTAAACTATTTTTTGTTGTTTGTTTTATTGTGGCTCTTGGTAAAAATAATTTTGAAAGTAACTGTATTAGTCAGCTATTATTTTATTTTAGAGACTATTCCAAACTTTCATTCTTTCCTCAAGTCCCTGGCCTTTCGACTTCTGAACTCTGTCTTCTGGGATTTGCCTCCTTCCTTCCCTCCCTCCTTCATTTTACCTCTCCTCCCTTCCTCTTTTTTCCCTTACTCATCCATCCCAAAATCGACGTTTTTGGGGATTCTACATGAAATTATGCTGAGAAACCAAAGCATGAGATACTTTAGGATTCCATTTCTATAACATTTTTACATGCCACAATTTTATAAATGGAGAACATATAAGTGGTTGATAAGAGTTGGGAGCTGATTGTGTTGGAAGAAGATGGTTATGATGAGAAAAGGCCAACATGAGAGATCCTTATAATGTTGGAACTGTTCAGTATCTTCATTGTGGTGGTAGATAAGTGAGAATTCAGATAATAAAAATTATATAGGATATATACACATACTAATAAGTACAAGTAAAGCAGATTGCATCAATATAAATATCCTGGTCATGATATTATATTGATAATATAGTTTACAAAATATTATCATTGAAAGACACTGGACAGAGTGTACAAGGCTGCATTTGTGTACAAGTATATTTTAAGGCTGCATGTGAATCTACAATTACACCACTAAAATGTATAGATATCCTATGTACTCAATAGGGAAACAGTTAAGTAAAATATAATGCAGCCAGGGAATAGAATAATATACTGGTTTTTCAATAAAAATAAGCAAACTTACTGTACTCCTCAGGAAATATAGTCACTGAAAAATAATTAAAAAACAGCAGGTATGAGAAAGATAGGCAGAGTAATATCACGCTTATATAACCACACACACCCTTTGTTTTTAGACAGAAACATGCTGAAAGGCATTGAGGAACTTTAAATTTTCATTTCATACCTTTATGTTGAGTGATTTTTAAAGTAATAAATATGCAGTACTTTCATAATTTTAAAAGCTAGTTTAAAAAAACTGTTTCATCCACAACCTTTCTCACCTAAAAAACAAAACAACACCGCTGGCGCAAAATGTGATTCTGTAATCAAACCAACTTAAAGTGCAATTCAAAGGTTAGGTGAAATTAAAAAAAAACACACACACAAAAATGTGCTATAAAGCAGAATACACAGGTATACAAAACTTTATGTAGAAAGAAAGACAGGAGACTAGGGGAAAGGTTACAGTCACTTCCACTATATGTCCCTCTGAGCTCCTCGGCTGATCTTTAGATCAGCCCTGTCCAATTACATATTTGAGCACATTGGTAATCTAAAATTTTCTAGTTATTAGCAATGTTTTAAGAAATAAAGAGAAACAGGTGAAGTTAACTTCAATAATATATTTTATTTAACTTATTTATCCAAAATATTATTTCAATATGTAATCAGTTAAAAACTGTTATGAAGTTCAACCTAAAAAGGTTGCATTCTTGTTTGCAAACTAAGTAGTCAACATCTGATGTGCATTTTACACCTACAGCACATTTCACTGCGGACTGGCTGCATTTCAAACCCTCAACCGCTTCCTTTAGCTGGTGGTTACCTGGCAGGTGAGTGCAGCCCTAGACTGATTCTGACATGGAGACAGCAAACATTTGAAGTTTATAATGAATCACTTAGAATTGGCTAAAGCCGCTAAACATGGTAAATCTGAAGTAACTCTACCTTTCAACCATAGTTCAACTATAATAAAAGGGGAGCGAAATCTACTTTTAAAAAGTAACTAATATTATGTACGAAAAAAATAAAGAGAAAGAAAGAATAGAGAAGGGAGGGAGGAAAGGAAAGACGGAGGGAGGGAGGGACGGCACCATCATTGAGGCACCGTTAGCCAGAGCAGATCAAGTGTGACTGAGCCACCAAAATGCCCCAAAGAGACTGAGCCTGGAGCCTGGAGCCTCGCGCAGCGGCCCGCGGCCCCTCCGTTCTCGCCCTGAAGCCGGTCTGGACCCAGAAGCTCTGGTTCCTCTGCGCTCCCGCGGCGCTGCCTCCTTCCCACCAATACCCCACCTTGCGGGGGGGGGGGGGGGGGGAAGGGGGCAGCCTTGACCTTGCAGGCGAGGGCGCCTTTGTATGTGGGGGAGGGGGGTGGTCTGAGTGACCCTAGCTCACCCACCAGCAGCTAAATCCCTCCACCAAGGTGGAAGACAGCCCAGAGAAACCAAACAAACTGTAACCACGGCAACAGCCAATCCCTGCGCAGGTGGGCCGCGCTTCCTATGGGTGCTCCAGCAGGACAAACTACCTCCTTCTGCAATTGGCATGAAGGCTGCATCTCAGGAGCTGGATGAGGAACTTAGGTAGATGTTAATGTTTACTAAGTCATTTTGGAAAGTAGTTAACAAAGAACTTTAAATTGTTTCTGATTTATCTATACTTATTACTTGCATCTAGTCAATGTTAAATTGCCTTTGTTCATTCCACAAAATCTTAATCTTGAATAGTGATTTATGGGGTCGGAAATATGAAAGGGAAGACAATAAAATCTTTGCCTTCCAAGAAATAGCAGTTTCTTAAAAAAATAAAAAAATAAAATAAAAAAAGTAAATTATCACTCAATGTCTATCAAAAATCCTCTAAATGAATGAGCGGAATGAGAAATTAGGAAACTTATTTTCTAATTATGTTTTACTGTAAAATATTGACGTGACTCTCACTATTTTAATATTAAATTTTAATTTTATGTGTAAATCATGTGATTTAATTTTTATTTAAAATTAATCAAATATTTTTGTGTGGAACAAATATAGAATACAAATGTGAAAGTTAGTTTTAGTTAGTAACAGGTATTTCTGATTTTTATTGTTTGTAAGTTTGCAAACAAAGAATTAAATTCCAAGAGGAAGTGGCTATTGCAAAAGGTTTCTGACATACAGTAAGCTAAGGGCAAACATTTAATTGAGCCCTTGAAAGGAAATAGACTCTATTGCTTGGTAACAACACCATAGTGAACTTGTATTGCATCAACTTAAAAATTAATAACGTAAAGTGAGAAATCAGTAGAGTTTTGATATTAAAAAACATGTTAATGCCTCATTCAAGAAAGATGATTTTCAAAATATTTCTAAAATATTCCTGGTTTGAGATCTAATTAAATGTAATACTTTCATTATCAAAGTTCATGCTAAAATGCCCCCCCTTTTTTTAGTTTAGTTTTGTGGCTGATTTATAGACTATTCAAACTCTTCACTTATAATGGCCAGACTAGCATATGATGTTGAAATTCACATGTAAAAAATTTAAAGCTTAATTTTATTTATAATTAGGAAAGTAGGCTTTTCCATATATATATAAATAATCTATTCGTAATCAATTTCTAAAACTAATTTTAAATAGCTAATTTAATAATCAGCTAACTTGAAGATGATGTATAGATTGCTTTCCTTCATAAACCTTACCTTGCCAAACAAATTGAGGGCAAAAATAAAAATTTTGAAAGTTCTTCTGAGATGAATTAATCCATGATGAGTGTTACTACTCCTGTTATATCTTCATGGTTTTTTACTTTGGAAAAAGGCTGAAAACTATATCAATTAGCCACACCTTAGTGATCACTAATTAATATCACTAATTAATGAAAAATATAGCAATTATCTCAAATAGTTACAGATTATATATCAATTTAATTTGAAACTATTATTTAATGATGCATTGTTTAGCAGAAATCTATTTTATTGCAATCTTCCTAGAAATTATAGCCTAAAATTGTGTATGTTAGTTTGCCAATTACCTTTTAACTTGAGTAGATTTTTTTTCATTTCAAAAGTAACTTTTTTGAAATTACATTTTGTTCTTCTTTGAAAATCATCTGTATGTCTGCTTGGTTTATATCCTATTACCCTAACCCAAAATAGTTCCCTAGAATATATAATATTTATTGAGGGAATGAAAAGATATAGAGAACTGTTTATGCTTCCGATATCTGATAAAAATAGGATTTATTTGAGTATATTAATTGATGGTGGGCTTTAGATTAATAGTATTCTTCAACAGATGACTTATTCTTCATATGGCAGTGATGTGATTTAAATACTCCAGAATATCATTGTAGTACTCAAATAACAGCATAGTATGTATTGGCTTGTTTCTTTTTCTGCAAGATGATTATTGAGCCATCATATATATTTTTTAATATGTTTTTATTGAGTTCAGAGAGGAAAGGAGGGAGATAGAGAGAAACATCAATGTTGGAGAATCATTGACTGTCTCCTGCATGCCCCCTACTGGGGATTGAGCCCACAACCCAGGCATATGCCCTTGATCAGAATTGAACCTGGGGCCCTTCAGTCCACAGGCCAAGGCTCTATCCACTGAGCCAAACTGGCTAAGGCAAGCCATCATATTTTAAATAGGCAAATCAAAGTATTAGATTCTTAGACCTCTGCTTCTCTTTTCCCACTTAAAGACTATCCCAAACCTTCAGGGTCTTCTTTGTGCTCTCTTCCTGCAGCTGCCATGACCTGCTTCAGAGTCTATCACTTTTCCACAGTTCCCCTCCCATTTCCCATCCCCATGCCCACCTCCCTTGTATAACCTTAATATTTCTATACTAAAATGTGGTGTAATGAGATTAATAGCTAGCATTTAGCTAGACACTGGGTTCAGTGCTTTAAAAACATAATCTCATTACATTTTCACAACACCCCTATGAGGAATGTGCTATTATAAGGATAATTTACAGATGATGACTTACATGGTATATATCTCTGGGTTTGAATCTCAGCTGTGCTACATATTAACTGGATGGTATCAAGCAAGTTATTTTACTTTTCTGAGTTTCTTTCCTTATTGGTAATTTTGAGAGTGACAGCATACTAGTACTGAATTTGCAAAATTTTGATGGTCAAGGGAACCAGTAGAAATGACACATTTTAGGGTACGGGATAATGCTCATAGTTTACATATCTAAGCTCTACAAATCCGGGTCAAGTTTCCTCATGGCCTCTTTCTAACATCCAAGTGCTGGCAATTCTATTTCCTATTAGATCCCTCATATTCTGGAATTGTTCCACTGCCATCTTGCAGTTTAGATCACATTCATTTCTCATGAACTAGTGTGTTAGCTTTGAAAATTGTCTCCCTGTCTTTGACTTCTGCACTGATGACAGAATTATGGTCCCCCAATACGTTCAACCCCAACAAATATTTCAAGTTTTAATATTTGGCTTCTTTTGTTATTGAATCATTTTTGTGTTCCTATCTCTTGGAACTTAGAAGGAACTTAATAAAAGCAATTAGAGTATTAATTCATTAAAATGGCACTATGAATAGGTCAAATATTATATATTATCCTTCCATAAAGCATTTATACTATTAAAATCACCCCTGCATTGATTAACCAATCAAAAAATGGACAAAAGAAATACTGCACCAGGGCTTTATTTGATTAAGTTTAAAAACAAATTATTTGCCTACAGCAATAGAAAATATAGATCATTCATGCTACAAACATTTAAATAGGACCTGCACTGACTTGTGAGTTTTTGTGTTTGCACATCTACAATTTTTATTGACATGGTTTCCAGTATTTGGGGCTTGTGGACAGATCAGCACATGACATATCCGCTTACTATTCTGTGCAAACATGACCCTGGGCTTCCTTGATTCGTTGCTTAGACACTCTGTTTTCTGTGTTCTAACTCTTTCACATGAACTCCTTGATCTAAATGTGTGCATCCTGCCGAAACCAGTTTGGCTCAGTGGATAGAGCATCAGTCTGCAGACTGAAAGGTCCCAGGTTTGATTCCGGTCAGGGGCATGTACATTGGTTGCGGGCACATCCCCGGTAGGCGGTGTGCAGGAGGCAGCTGGTCAATGTTTCTCTCTCATTGATGTTTCTAGCTCTCTATCTCTCTCCCTTCCTCTCTGTAAAATATCAATAAAATATATTTAAAAAAATAAAATAAATAAATGTGTGCATCCCCCAAATTCACGTTGCAATTCATACTATGATGGTGTTAAAAGATTGGATCTTTAGAAGGTGATTAGGTCACAATGAAGTCCTCATGAATGGGAGTGGTGCTCTTATAAAAGAGATCCCACATTGTACTCTAGCCCCTTTCACCATATGAAGATACAAAAAGTTTTAGACATGGAAGAAGGGTTTCACCCAGCCATACTGGCACCCTGATCTTGACTCTGACCTGCAGAACTATGGACTAACACCCTGCTATTTTGAAGTTACTGTAACATCTTCCTTATCAAATTGGCTGTCTTTGAGAGTGTTGAATTCTCACTTTTTTTAACTTCTATACCATGTAACACCATTTAGAAATTTCTTCTATCAGTTTCTATAAGAACCTGTTTTTATTATCTTCTCATTTTGTAAAAGTATGCTTTTAAAAAATTCCAAATTCATAAACATATCAGTAAATTTTAAAACATTGATATGTAATAAAGCAACAACAACAACAAAAACAATGGGGTGTTGGTTTTTTCATAGATGTTTTAGGAAAATTGGCATGTAGAAAAATTTAGTTAAAATAATCTAAGTTAGTTCCATTCCCTATACTGTGTACCCTAATATAGACAAGTTAAATAATTTAATACATTCATTCATTCAACAGATATCTGCTGAATACCTATTATGTGCTAAACTATGGGGTTGTAATGGTATACCAGACAAATTCTCTTCACATAAAGACCTCAGAAACTGCATAGGAAGAAAGACATGTAAAGAAGAAAATAAGCCAAAATTGAGATCAGGCCAGCAAGACCTCAAGAGGAGCTGACTTTATTCTGGGAAACAATAGGGGCATTCTATATAATAAAGAGGTAATATCCAAATTGACCCTCACACCTTGGCACAAGATATCCACCCCCATGTGGTCAAAGATGGCTGCCACAAGATGGCCAGCAGGGGAGGGAAGTTGGGGGCAACCAGGCTGGCAGGGGAGGGCAGTTAGAGGCAACTGGGCCAGCAGGGGAGTGCAGCTGGGGGTAACCAGGGCAGGCAGGGAGAGCAGTTGGGGGTGACCAGGCCAGCAGGGAGGGGGCAGTTTGAGCGATCTGGCTGGCAACGAGGGGCAGTTAGGGGTGGTCAGGCTGGCACACAGAGGCAATGAGTGGTGATCAGGCTGGCAGGGGGGGCAGTTAGGGGTGACCTGACAGGCAGGCAGGCGAAGATTAGGAGCCAGAGGTCCAGGATTGTGAGAGGGATGTCCAAACTGCTGGTTTAGGCCCGATCATCGGGATCAGGCCTAAACTGGCAGTCAGACATCCCCCAAGGGGTCATGGATTGGAGAGGGTGTGGACTGGACTGAGCCCCCACCCCACCCCTACCCCCACACCTGGCCTATAGTGAAGAGATAAAGGAAAGGAGAAAAGAATATTAAAATTTACAAACCAAATAAAATATTTTACTTTATGAAAATTGCAAAAAGTTGAGAAAACCAGTTATTGACATGTTATACAAATTCCTCTTGGTCTCTCTCAACTGTCTAGCCAAAAAATGCAGATAGAGAAAGACAAGTATAGTTTCAAGATCAGGTGAATATTTTCTTATATTTAGAGGGCAGAAGGGAATGTGATATTGACCACTGGTATGAAAAGAAAAATGTACAAATAAACAACATTATCAGAATAATTTAAAGTTGTTACTATGGAAAGTGTTCATACTACAAGTTTTGTTTATCTTTTCAGAATCATCACTTTCTTGGGAGAAAAAGAATGCTAAGGAAAAGCAAATCATTAATTTTAAAATACTTTCTTAACCTCATTAATGGGGCTTTCCTGGTAAGATTCTTCAAATTTATTTGGTCTAGAAAAAATGCAATGATTTTTTTTTTATTAGCAATTGCTAAAAATCACATTGACTTTTTTTTTTTGCAGGTTCTTGGACTTTTACTCATGGGATTTGCTGCATGGCTTTTATTAGATAGAAATAATTTTTTCACTGCTCTAAGTATGTACCCATTTTCATTTTTCTCTCTGAATTAAACAAGGCATTGCACTTTAAACAATTGCATGCATGATTTTTTCAGCAGCTGGCAGTACTTCTCTGAAATTCAATTTTTTCCTCTGAAGGTCTTTGTCATTTGGTTTTAGAAACACCCTGTCAAATGACAGGACTTAAATCCAAGACCATAAAGTAGAGCACATTTTGGGAGAGAAAACTAGGAATTTTGGACAAGAGGAACAAGAGAAATGCAAGATTATAATTGTTTTACTAACGCTGGACCTTTACAAGGTAGACTTGAAAAAAATAATGAAGATCAACATAGATTCACTGCCCAAGTTAAATATTATCTTCTAAACCTCAGTTACCATCTATTCTCATCACCACATGTTTAGAAATAAAATATATTTCCTATACAAACAACATGTATAAATGAATAAAGAAGATGGGAGATAGAGAGATGATAGGAGATAGATAGATGATTGATAGATGATAGATAGATGATAGATAGATAGATAGATAGATAGGCAGACATATATAAGAATATTATTCAGCCATGAGAAAGAAGGAAATTCTGCCATTTGTAATATAATGGACAGACATTGAAAATATTATACTAAGTGATATAGACAGACAGAGGACAAATATTATTTGATATGACATACACACTGAGTGATCTGTGAACACATAATAATCTGGCCACTCAATGATTAATTACATATATTAGAGGCCTGGTGCATAAATTTGTGCATGGGTGGGGCCCAGCCAGCCTGGCCAAAGGGAGGGGACATGGGCTGTTGGCCGGCCTGTCAAGGGGACAATTTGCATATTAACCTTATATTACTAGAGGCCTGTTGCAGAAAGATTCCTGCAATAGGGCTTCTGCTGCCGTCTCCACCCTGCCTTCTTTCCTCCTCTTTCTCTGCCCCACCTGCTTTCCTCCCTTCTCCCCCAGCCCGCCTGCTTTACTCCTTTCTCCCTCACCTGGCTTGCTTGCATCTTCTCAGCTTCGCTCCCTTCTGTAGCGCTTGGCTTCTTTCTACGCTGTCTTCAGTCTTTGCTCTGGCCTGGGTATGCAAATTAGCCGCCATCTTTGTTGGGTTGATTTGCATACTCTCCCTGATTAGCTGGTGAGTGGGGCTTTGTGATCGTAGCGAAGGTGCGGTCAATTTGCAAGTTTCTCTTTTATTAGGTAGGATAGAATATACACTGAATGGCCAGATTAGTATGTATTCAGAGATCATCATAATCTGGCCACACTCAGTGTATGTAGAATTAAAAAAACAACTTTGTAAAAACAGAGTAGAATGGTAGTTATCAGTGCTTAGGAGCAGTGGAATTGGAGATATATTGTTTAAGGGTACAAACATAATTAGTAGATAAGTTCTGGTGATTTTTAAAAAATATATCTTATTGATTTTTCACAGAGAGGAAGAGAGAGGGATAGAGAGTTAGAAACATCGATGAGAGAGAATCATCAATCAGCTGCCTCTTGCACACCCCCTACTGGGGATGTGCCCGCAACCAAGGTACATGCCTTTGACCAGAATCGAACCCAGGACCTTCCAGTCTGCAGACCAATGTTCTATCCACTGAGCCAAACCGGTTTTGGCAAGTTCTGGCGATTTTATGCACAACGTAGTAATTGTAGTCAACAACACTGTATTATAATTCAAAGCTACTAAAAGACTAAATCTTAACTATTCACAATACCAAAAGAAATGATAAATATGTGATAGGCTAAAGGCATTCGTTAAGGCTACTATAGTAAAGCCAACACATGGTACACTTTAAACTTACACAATGTTTAATGCGAATTTTATCTCAATATCACTATTTCCCATAGAATTCTGAACTTGAGGTCAAAAGACTCTAGGATTAATCTCACACAAGGTACCCAAGATTGTAAAACACAGAACCTATCAGCAGCCATATTTTATCTTATAAATTAAAGTACGGCAACAGCTGGTCTAGAGAAAAAAAGTGAGAGGAGTCAGATTCCAAAGGGAGAGACATCACCCACCTCTGATTTTTGCAAAGGCCCAAATGCATCTCCATACTTTCCCCAGGGTGTTTGTTCAGATATCTTGTGCATGCCTCCAGTATTTATTAAATATATTTTAATATGTAATATTTTTTTATTTTTACATATTTATGTAAACATATATTTAAATATTTTCAAAATATGAGTTCACTTACTGTTAAGTGAATACATTTAACTTTATTTAAAATATGTTAGATCTTTATTCTGTCCTTATTTTACCGTATCATTGTATGATGTGGTCATTCTGGACTGAAGTTTAATAGCCTAAGAATTATCCTATATAGAAAGAACTGGGGTTTCTGAAAGGTGAAGCAATCTCTCTCTGATTTGTTACATTAAATACCCATTTTGTTTGCAAAAAAACTTAAAGAATATGTTTCTGGCTATCTTTGCAGGGGTTTTTCATAAGTAAGAACTTTAGGATTAATGAGAATTATCTGTCAAGTCCAAAATGGAGGGGGAAAAGGAAAAAAAAATGAGTTGCACACAGTTACTACATTATTAAATTAGTGCACATATTAGCAACTGGTCGACCGGTCAACTGTCTGTCCCCTGGTGGTCAGTGCACATCATAGCCAGTGGTTCAGTGGCCTTAGCATATCATTAGCATATTATACTTTGATTGATTGAATGGACAACCAGACAACTGGATACTTAGCATATTAGGCTTTTATTATATAGGATATTCCTCTTGTACAGAAAGCTCTATCTAAATGTGGAGAGAATAAAATATAGCTTTAATAGGGCCATATTAGCAATAAACTCAGGGTAGCTTTTGAAATAATTTAGGTACTTACATTTTTTTGATGAATAAATAAATAAATGCATATTTGAATGTACATTAGTTGTACAAAAGTTCATCTTAATTAAACATGAAAATTAAATTAGAACACATGGTTTTTCCTCTGGGCAGGATGCAAAAGTGATTTCCCAGGTTCTTGTCCAGGTGGATTTGAAGAATGAAACCACAGACATAAGGTGATATAGGAAAAGGTCGCAATTTATTGGAAACAAGCACAGAGTTGGGATGGGTAGAGAGACCAAATAAGTCCCTCTTTCTTAAGGTTTATAAAGGCTGCAGTTCTTTGTGTCCTGATATCCCCTCTGATTGGTCACTAGAGCAGCTTCAGAGCTCAGACCCCACAGTGGAGTTCCTCTCTTTTTCTCCCTTCTGTTTTTCTATTCCCTGTGGCTTTCCTCTTTATCCTGTGAATGAGTGGATTCCTCTCCCTTTACTCTCCATCATGTCATTAAAAGAAGAAAAGTTTCTGTAAGGAAGTAAGAGGGTCTAGAAAAAGATTTTTTAAAGAGTGAGAAAGAATCCTAGTAGTTAGGCAACAGCTGCTTAGAGAAAATTTGGGTTGCTGCATTTATTACTAAACAGAAAACAAATATTACTTAATACTAAGTTATTTTATTATTTCCACAGATGAAAGTAATCACTTGATAGTGACTATTTTTGGAATTTTGATTGGAACTGGATCAGCTTTTGTTTTTCTTTTTCTCTTGGGTTATTTGGGAATTCAATATGAAGTCAGATGGCTCCTAATTCTGGTATGTATTTCATTTCAATAGCCTGAAAGTATATCTTTGATTTTGAATGCCTAAGTCACACAATTGAACTGAATGATTTATGGTATCACAGCATTTCAGTACAGTTCTCTTGGGCATAAGGCAATAAATCCACCCCTTCCAAGAAAGTGCTCTAGGTAGAATTTGAGGGGAGAGTTTTCCATGGATCAAATCTGTACTTCAATACTTGTGCACTTAGACGTTAATTTTTAGTACAGAGTCAACAGGGATCTGATTTTTAAGGTGAACTACAATTAACTAATGTAGGAATACGAAGACTAATATCAGTATAAAGTATATTCAAGTCAACAAGCATTGTAGCTTAGCATGCAATAGGAAACACATTCTGTGGTCAGCCCATTTTCTCCTTGTGCGCATGCCATGTAGAAAACTGACTTATAACTGAGATAAAAATTTATTATTTAACGAAAGAAATGTAACTGCTGAGAAGAGCAAACTCTAGCCTCTGGCTAGTATTCTCTCTCCCAAGACATAACAAGAAAAGGTAAATTACATTCAGGAATATAAACCGAACATGAGCCATTTATCATACATGTGGCAGCTATAGATCACAACTAACACACTTAGATGGACTATACTGTTTAACATTTCTTTTCAATCTAATTAATTTTAATTCACAGGTGAATGCCTGTCAAGAAGATAGCTAATAAATTTAACTGCAGTAATTGTGTCTTGCTGGGAAGAGTGCAGAAATACTTACTTTTCATGTAGCACTAAAGGTCTGGGTGGCCACTCTAGACACTGATTTTCAGTCTACTCTGGTCAAGGGAACTGACTAATTGAATTTCCTTCTGTGATGGTTTTAGAACTGAATGAAGACGGCATCAACGACATCTCCTTAGACCACATAATCTGTGAGGGTTCTATCACTTCTTTCTCTCTTGCTTATCCAAATGTTCATTGATATTTTTTTTTCTTTTGCTGTGTTGTTTTAATAATTTTTGTAAAACTTGAGGGGCAGGAAACGGGAGTCAGAAACCAAGGTATATAGTAAAAGGGAGGTTTATTTTTCAGTAATGAGCAAGATTCATTACGCAGGAAGTAGAGAAACCAGGAAAACTGGAATGGGGAGAAGGGAGGGACCCAACCGAACTGCCAGTTGCAGAACAGAAGGAAGAGACAGTAACAGGTGTATGAGTGGATAGTCCATGTAAGGAAAGGAACTGGAAGGGGTGGGCCCCACGGCACTTGGCATGCGCTGATTGGTGGTTCAATGTCTTGGCAGCAGAAGCTGGTAATGTCATAACTCCGCCCACCAGTTGGGGGGAAGGAGGATCTCACAATTTTGATATTGTATTTGAGAACCGGAAACTTCAGCAATACCTATGTGTATTTTAAGACTGAGTATTTCATATGGTGTACACTCTCATCATTGTAGCATCTATCAATAAAAATATGTTAAAAGCAGAGTTGTCATCTCTATTTTTCTTCTGTTTTAGTATGCCGTGCTGTTAATGTGGGCCCTTGGTGTTCAGGTTGTACTTTCAGCACTCATCTTCACAAAGAAAGAGGAGGTATGGAAAGATCAGCTTTTTTTTTTTTTTTTTTTTTTTTTTTTAATCTAAAGAAAATTGAATACGTTAGATTTTTGAAACCTGTGAGCCTATATTCAAAGCTAAAAGTAAATGTCTCTCGGGGTAAAAAGAGTCAACGAAAGTACTAGAATTCTGTACAGGAAGGGACCAGGTGTCAGATGGGAAGGGTGGGTTTGGGAACTTGTCTTTTACTTGTTTGCAGAAGATTGAGAATGTACAAATAATATACATTTGGATATAGAGAATGTGGAGGTAGAGAAGAAGATGCTGAGTGTGGGAAATCCAAAATTGGCCCCCCAGCCCATCCTGGCTATCACTGCTGACCCAATTACTTTACTGTATTTTCTTCTATAAATAAATATTTTCAACTTTTATTCATTTAAAGTTTACTAATTGCATTAAGTAGACTGGGGGAAAAAAGATAGACTGAATAATTTATGTATTTTGCACCAGTATGGCCATGAGTAAGATAGTTAAATTAATTAGGTAAGTTCAAAATAACACATAATAAATTGCATAAAGAAACTTCATAACAAAACCTACCTATTACAGCCTAAGGTTACTTTTAAGCCTTCAAGAAATATCTGTTTCTGGGCAGTCTGGGTTTTCTTTGTATTAGGGGAATTGTCCTATAGTAAAAAGAGCATGGACTTGAAGTCATACAGATTTGTATATGACTAGATACTTAATAGCCTGAAGCCTTGTCTTCATCTGTAGCCTCTGGTGCCTATTTACCTTACAAAGAAACTAATAATTTTTAAAGTTCCTGTCATAGAGTAGCTCCTCAACAGCCCCCTTTCTTCCCCTCATTAATTTTAAATGAGCTCTTGATTAATTCCTTGCTTCCTAGCATTCAAATTATCTCTTTAAGAAGGTACCTATGTAATGGCCAAACCCCATGGTCCTCAAACTGAGGCTTGCAAGCCGCTTGCAAGCCACATGCAGCTCTTTGGCCCCTTGAGTGTGGCTCTTCCACAAAATACCACAGCCTGGGCGAGTCTATTTTGAAGAAGTGCGTTAGAAGTTTAAGTTTAAAAAATTTGGCTCTCAAAAGAACTTTCAGTCATTGCACTGTCTCTGTTTATTATTGAGTTTGCCGACCACTGGCCAAACCCAACAAAATCTTCCTTTAGGGTACCATTGCCCTGCACCTTTATTAACTATCTTATACTTAGCATCTATCCTGAGTATCTAACTACTCAGGGCCTATTGTTAATGGCCTGGCATTAGTAGCTAAAATTTCTTTTCTCTATATCCAAAATGTGTGTGTGTGTGTGTGTGTGTGTGTGTGTGTATCTGTACAGCAGGTAAGTTCTATAAAGCTGCTTTGGTGGAAAAGCACTAGTTCCCAACCAATAAGCTTCTAACTAGGTATAAAACTAGTGATAAAACCTGATTATAATATAATACTTAAGAAACCCTAACACAGAAATGTAGTGTACCACTCTCACCCATATTTACTTAAGTATTATTCGCATTCTTTATCTACTTTAAGAATAATAAAGATCATCTATATATATATAAAAGTCTAATATGTAGTGTCCCCTTGGGAGTTCCACAGAGAGACCAGGAATTTGATCGCTCACTATGACATTCACTGAGCCCCAAAGGGCAACACAAAACAAAGGGAGGTCCAGGCCTGCAGCTGGAAGGCCCAATCGGCCTTGATTGCTGGATAGGCCTAGGGACCCTACCCATGCACAAATTTTGTGCACCAGGCCTCTAGTTTAATAATAACTACCATGAGCCAGGACTGTGATAAGCATGTTCTAGGCATTATATTATTGATCCTCTTAGAGGTGCACTGTTAACTCTACTTTCTGGTACAGAAAACTGTACCAGAGGCTCTGAGAGGAGAAATACTTGCTTAAGTATATCGTGGCCAAATGACAGCCTGCACTTGAACCCCTATTAACTCATCCCAGAGAAGAACAGCTTCGTTTACACTGATTTCTCTTCTACATTCAAAGTCAATTAAACTTTTAGGAGCCTCTAAATATCTTACTTCTTTCATAATGCCTAATTCAGTGTTGGAGAATGCACCAGGGCTTCAAAGGATGTTTGTCAAATTAAATATGTGTGAGGGAATTTTATTTATATAGTAGTCACACAGTTTATTTAGGAAACTCATTTTACTCTTATGTACGAAGGTGTGATTCTTAAGTGCTTTGGATCTCCCAAATAATGCTTAGAGGGTAAATGAGACCTTGAGTCTGTCCTCTCCTGGCAACACTATAGAATGCAAAACATCATTTTCTATTCTAAGTAAAAAT
The DNA here is from genome assembly GCF_964339955.1 of Pipistrellus hanaki. Classification (NCBI taxonomy): domain Eukaryota; kingdom Metazoa; phylum Chordata; class Mammalia; order Chiroptera; family Vespertilionidae; genus Pipistrellus; species Pipistrellus hanaki. Next base: position 117,342,761 of record NC_140505.1, read on the forward strand.
TAACTTAGAGAATAAGTTAGATAACATATAGCTCTAAGTAACATTTTGTTATTCTAATCTTACACATATTAAAGCATAGATATATAAGTAACTACATAAGGATTTGACTTGTTCAGATGTTTTAATTATTATAATATTCTCACCAGTTATTAAATTTTCATTATTCAAAGACAGCAAAATATAAGGAAATGTTATTAGGCTGGAATTTAAATAAAACATATATAGACATCTCAGCTCCTCTTCCTTATTCATGTAAACAAAGCAAATAATTATTCTCTGAGTATTTGTCTTCTTGTTCATAAAATGGGAATAGTATCTGTTCTTCCTAAGTTTTGGCATTTTTGAGAACCAAATTGGAGAATACTTATGAAAGTCATGAACTTTTGAATGCTTAAGTAAAACCAAATACATAAGTACTCACTGAGATTGCTAAAAATAGGTATAAGGAAGAAAAAAAAGCTTTTGGAAATAAGCAGAAAACAAAAAACTAACTTTGAATACCCTTTTATGAGGAGACATAAGGAAAGTTCCCATCAAATTTTCACTTTTTATACAATTTTCAACAGGTTCACCAAGTATGGCATGATGAAATTGATTTAGTCATTTCTCAGTATGGATCTAAAGATGTGCCTGAAGACATACTTAAATGGACTATTCTGGATGCTTTACAAAAAAAAGTAAGATAAAATTAGCATAAAACTAAAAATTAAATGTCAGAGACAATCACTGTATGGTAGAGAGGAATAGAGGGAAGGGTAGAGGATAGGGACTGAGAAATGAGACGTTCTTTTATTTCTTCCCAAACAAATAGAGTATAATTGCATTGTCTCCACTTACAGATGTCAGTTGTGTCTTCCTTTTGTTATTTACAGCTCCTTTTCTGGGTTAAGTGATGTGCAGTTTAACCTGTTTCCCTAGAAAAGTGTTGGTGGTCTTTGCCAAGTAGAGTCATTAGTCCTCCTGCACCCTAGGGGGGTAAGTGGGAGCGCAGACCTAGCTAGCAGCAGAGTAGCATGCTAGCTCCCATTTGAGCCTGCACATTTGGATTGCCACAGTAGCTTTGTGATCCCGGACAAGCAATTTTCTTAACTTCACATTTCATATTTGTAAAATGGGCAGAATAACTCCTACCTCTAGTTGGCAGGAATAAATGAAGTAGTACAGAGAATATTTAGAAAGCATTAGATCTGGAACAGAGTAAGCAGCTAATACTTATTAGCTAATGTTGTTGGGGTTTTATTATTAAACAGTTCAGCTATTTCTGGGCAGTGAAGGGAATTGGTATGATCAGCCAACTAATTTACAGGAAAAGATGAGCACCTGGAATGGAGCATAATAAGTGCTTGATAAAGAAAGTAGCAAACGTTTACATAGTACCAGCTCCTTTTGTAAGTGCTTTAACTCACTAAATCCTCCCAACCAATGAGGTCAAACTATCATCCTCATGTTATAGATGTAGGACAGGGAGATTCAGGAACCAAGCCAGCGTCACCCAGTTACTAAGTGGCTGAGCCAACATCCAGTCCCAGACAATCCAGCACTAGATTTTGTTTTCTTAACTGCCTCATGTAGGAATAGTTCGTTATGTTTAGTACCCTTACTAAACAAAATTCACTTTGGGAGAATTGAAATGTAATTGTAAATGTTTTATTCTGCATACATTTTCTCTGATGTATGTGAAATGTAGAGATATTCTATTTCCATATTGCATTACAACCTTTTTTTATTGTCATAAAATGATAAAAGGGAAAACAATTCTATGTATGACATTACTATCATTAATGAGAGTCCAGCTTAAAGTTTGTAACCATGAATATAATTGGTATATTATATGGAGGTTGAATTGATTTAACTAACTTTTAATATCCAAACTCTAAAGCACTATTATAGTCATTCAACATTCCCAAGTTCTTATCAAAATTGTTGGTACTTATTATGACATAGACCACATGTGTCAAACACAAGGCCCGCGGGCCAAATCCAGCCCGCCAGGCCTTGCAATGTGGCCCGCACCGCGCTGTCATCACTGCACTCCGCTGTCAGTTTATGACATTGTCAGTTTATGACTGTTCAGTAAACCATTCGGCCCGCGATTTAGGCTGGATTTTAGATTTTGGCCCCTTCTCTGATTGAGTTCGACACCCCTAACATAGACAATACTGATGTTATAACTTTCAATAACAAGTTTAGAAAACAAGGAAACATTCACTTTAACCTTCTCTTGTTTTCTATGTGTCAAATATATAAACTGATTTTTTTCCACATCCTCCCAACTCAATAGGATAGGAAATGAGGCATTTATTAGATGTTTGATCATCTCTATGACTATCTTCCTTATTACCTTTTTGGTTCTTTGTTGCAGTTTTTCCACAAAATACAAAATTGAAAGTTAACATCGCATATTAATCCTAAAGAAAGTAGATTAATCCTCTAAATGTATATTAAGAGGATGACAGCATAGGGGGGGTAAATATAAAGAAAAATAACTGCTATAGTTCAGAAGAGGATTCTTTCTTCTATGTTCTGACTCGAAACATGGTTATAGATTTGGTGAATCAAGCATACCTTTCATTCTGGACTCCTATAAATTCATATATAACAATTTCAGCCAAACAAAGTCCACTTATCAAGTAGAGATCTTTACCTCTTGCTGACATCAACAATAGCAGCAACAATGTAATAGATTAAACAAATGTGTAGTTATTTTACTTAACTCACTACATTTTAACAGAGAATAAATTTATCATGAAAACATAATGTGATGAGCATTATATAATTAACTGCATTTTGAATATTTTATGTTAAAATTCATAAAATCTTTTTCCTAGTTGCAGTGTTGTGGCCAACACAATTACACAGATTGGATAAAGAATGAGAATAAAGAAAATCCAGAACAGGTGCCATGTTCTTGCACAAATTCTACATTAAGAAAGCGGTTTTGTGATGAGCCACTGAATGCAACTTACTTAGAGGTAAAGATAAGTCAAAGCCACCGCAAATATTTTACAGTGCCTTTTAAAATTTTATTTTGCAAGTCAATTTAGAATTCTGAGCCAATTTTTCTATAAAGACAATGTTATTTCTGGTGTTTGATTCTTTAATGACTTATCTAAATTGAGCTCATATTTAAGTGATTGCAGTACTATCTCCGATATATAATAAATAAGTAAACTCTCTGGGAGTATGTGATCTACTGGTGAATGCTACTAGAACTTGGTTATGCCATCAACCTTTCTTTCCAAATCCTTGCAGAGGAAGGAGGCACTATTGGCAACTCTTGGTCAGAGAGCTGCCATTCCAGTATTAAAGAGTATGGAGATTGGCAGAAACTGAAGGGAGGGGACCCCAGCAGTGACAAAAGTGGTATTCAGATAAATTTGGCATAATTGAGAGTACAGGTTCACCTGGAGCAATGACTATTTACAGGTATGGAGTATTGATAAACTAGAGATTTCCATCCCAAGAACTTCTAATACTTTGGATAGTTTATTTACTAATGTCATTCTAATTTTAATACGTATCTTTTAATTATATAATTTATTTATAGATAAATACAGGATTTTTTTTTAAATTAAATATATTTTTATTTGATTTCAGCAAGGAAGGGAGTTGGAGAGAGAGATAGAAACATCAATGATGAGAGAGAATCATTGATTGGCTGCCTCCTGAATGTCCACACTGGGGATTGAGCCCACAACCTGGGCATATGCTCCAACTATTAATAGGAATCAAACCAGTGACTTCTTGGCTCCTGAGTTGACACTCAACTGCTGGGCCACACCTGGCTGGATTAGAGGATTTTTTTTAAGCTTTTGCTATTTGGGTACTAATCATTTTAGGTCCTATTAACTTACACTTGTCTGCAATTAAATACCTTTAAAGCAATAAATTTCTGATTTCAATTCCATGACAACATCTTAGTATCTTTAAAAGTAGCAAGCAAGGTGTCCTGTCATCATATGAAGCTTCCTGGATTCCTTGTCTCCAGTTAGACACTGACTTGCTTTTCAGATTTTAGTGGATGTTTAATTTCTATGTCTCTTCTTTTTGGTAACAGAATTACATATAAAACTATGTCAATCTCCAAGTTAATTTAAGTGACATTTTTTCCTTAGGGTTGTGAAAATAAAATCAACACATGGTATCAAGCTAATGCTTTATCATTAATTGGAATTAACTTTGGACTTTTGGTTTCAGAGGTAAGGTTTTGTTCCTGTGTTTAAAGATAAAAATATTAAGTATAAATAATACATAATGATCTATGAAACAAACAGCTGGAGACCTAATCAAATAAGTTAATCAAAGAGGAGCCAGGATCTTGAGACTGTTAGCACCAAGAGAGGGAGAGGTCCGGCTGCAGATGATATCCCTAAATCAGCTAAGTCAGTGGGGATTGTTAACAAGGGGTCACTTGGCCGGTATCATATCATCACTGCTTTGTGATATTTAAAAAATACTTCCTATCTCAGCAGCCAGAGCACCATGTTAGCAAGTTGGCAAACTTCTGAAATCTAGGCAGATGTTTGACATTAACTTGTAGAAGCTAATTCATTCTTTCAAAAAATTTGGAGGGTGGTGAATATCTGCTGTCTTTCAGATACTGTACTAGATGTTAGGGAGACAGTGGAAGCAGCATAGATATATTTCATGATCTGAAGGGTGCCAGCTACAGAGCTGAGATTCAGAAGCAAGACTTCATTTTTTAGTCTCAGTGACAATTGATAAGCAAGTAAAGGGTATGGATTCAAGAAAACTGTAAGTGGACAGATTATTACAGTGCAGACTATAACATTGGAATGAATATATATAATGCGCAGTTTGGCCAAAGTAGAATAACAGTTTTAATCTCTGAATGATGGTAAACCAAGATATTCTTACAAACATTAGCATAATTATTTTGAAGTGCTTTTGTGTCCAAGGTGAGGAGTGTCAGGAAAGACCGAGGGGGTGGTGGTACCTGTGCTCCATTTACTATCTACCTTTTACACATTACTTTTCATAACCCTGTGCCAAAAAGAGGGAGTTTTATAAGATTGATGATATGGTTATAAAGATGAACAAAAAACAGATCAGCAATTCATCAAGGCAGCTAGCCCAATGATAGTCAATGTAATTAAAATTTACCCGTCTATTCATTCTAGTCCCCTCTATAAATGAGGTTGGTGACGACGAGGTTACTCTAGAAGACTCTCTCTTCTCATTCACAACCATATGTACCTTACCCTGAAATTTCTCACGCTACTTGATCTTTTCTATTTGATCTTTTTTTCCCTTTACAGTATGCATTTTAATGCTTACACAGTAAATGCTGACGTTGTAAATTATTCTAATTGATTACATTTTGATCTGCTATTGTTTCCTTTTCTTCCAGGTTTTGCAAATCTCATTAACTGTCTCTTTCTTCAGACATATCAAGAACAGAATATTTGCAGAAATGTGATCTTTGGATTTTAACTTGCCTGGAAGAAACCATTAATTCACAAAATAATTACAATATATTGTTTTATTCCAAAAAGGTTCTGAATTACATTAGTGAAGTTTAGGAGTCATTGGAGACATTGGTTACTTGTAACATAAATTTTTTGAAATTATAATACATCACTCCATGAATTTTTTACTAACTTGGTTTTTCAACATATCAAATATTTCAAAATATCAAAATATTCTACAGTTTAGAACTTTACCTTGACTTACTTTCTGAATACAGGGGATATCACATATATTAAAATAAAAATGTAGTCAAATACTACCATATATTTTGAGTTTCTTAAATAGAAAATATTAATTAAGCAATTATAGCATGCACTTTACATTTGCAAATTTTAAGAAAATGATACTGATTTAGGAAATTTAAAAGAATATTGAAAATCTTCATGATACATCTCTACTGAACTAATCATTTGTTTCTTTTGATAATGCTAACAAATTAATAATAAACTTAAAATTTCAGAGATTTGAATATATTTTGGTGGCAATAATATATTAAAATAACAATGTTTTTAAATTGTGGTAGAAAAAAAATCTATTCGAAATGATCTCTGAATTCCAATACTCTTTACTGACTCTTCACTTGATTCTCTTTTTCCTTAATGTTGTTGAATATGTGTATGCACTATTCCCTAGGGGAAACAAAAATAACCTAGTTTTCTATTTTCTTAAAAATGATAGTGTGAGAACAAAAAGCAGTATTTTGAAAAATATAAATAACTAGTATAAAGATGTGAGCTGTTCTTATATCATTATTGTCCTTTTAGCAAAAGGCTGTCTTGACCTTGAGAAAATGAAGAGAGGATAGAGTAACTGAAGATCCTACATTGCTCCCACCCCTTCAGAGGGCTCACACTCATGTACTAATTCAATCAGATCTCTTTTCATCTATATGTTCAGTACATTGAGTATTTTAGAGACCTGTGGAACTTTTTTAAGTCAGCAAAAAAGAAAATAGAATTACCGTTTTCTCAAAAGTGACCTGCAAATAGATATGACTTACATGCTTTAAGGAAAATTATCTTGACATTTAAAGCTCATTTTCAAATTCTTATTTTCCCAAAGTGTGGTATGCGCACCCCCAGGGGTACGGGAAGAGTTTGGTGGGGGTCCGCGTTGCACCAGAGTTTGGTGGGGATATGCACTGCACGGTGCTTAGCTGCGCCTAATTCTACATTCTCATGAGTATGGGGGGTACTCATCGTTACGAAAATTATAAAAGGGGTACACATATGTCAAAAGTTTGGGAAACACTGCTCTAAAACATTAAACAAAAACATTTACAGCAAAAATCTGTCTCCTGCTTAGGAGTTGAAAGTGGACTTACTGGTAGTCACATAAATGTTATAGATTTGATTACATATATTTGATTTTGCATCAAGGAAACAAAAAAGGTTTCTCTTGATACCAAATTGCCTATTTTAACTTAATACAGTTAATTCACAAAACACATGCACCACTGATCGAATCTATCACCTTTATGGTTGTAAGAAATATTGCCTTGAAAGATAATGCTTTACACCTTGAATAAAATAAAGAATTGTTTGATAATATAAAATAGAGTAGATCAGGATCATCTCTTTCTAACTTGCTTTTTCAAAAATTTTTGAAATAGAAAACTAGGTCTGAAAATCAATCTGGACAAGAAGTGAACCAATTTAGAATTTAGGGAAATAACGACTCCTTGCTTCCCCTTCCAATTGTATCACTCACAAAAACACATTTAACTGGCTTCCGGCTCCTCATCTTCATTATGTTTTCAAAAGTTAGAGTGGTTTGTGATGGTACTATGTAAGTGCAATACTTTCGGATACTTCTAGATAAGGATATGCAAGCCTTATGGAGCACCTACTCTGTGCCAGGAGGATTGCTCTCTGTGAGGATATGAAGATGGAGAGCCACATGTATAAATCCACCACAGGGCTGGCTTCAGGCGCACACAGCCTGTCCTAAGAAGCACTCCACACTTGGTTTAGTACTTGGCAGTTCCCATCTTGACATTTTAATCATTTTGGAACAAGAAATGTCACACTTACTTTTTGCACTGGGCTTTGTGATTCATTTGCTGGCCCTGTCCCTATAGTTAAACTCACACAGTCTGACATGAAAAATGTTTCATATATGATCTTCTTTCTAGACATGCAGAAAGAGTATGCCTAAGTATGCCTTTTGAGAGGATCAGAGAATGCTTCAAAAAGGAAAGCCATTCATTCAACAATTATTGAGTGACTGCTATGTGCTGAGCACCTAGGTACTAGAGAAACAATCCTATATAATCCTATATAATAAGGTAATATGCAAATTGACCATCACTCCAACACACAAGATGGCCTCCTCCATGTGGACACAAGATGGTCAGCATGGAGGGCAGTTATGGGCAATCAGGCCTGCAAGGGGAGGGCAGTTAGGGGTGACCAGGCCAGCAGGGAAGGACAGTTGTGGGTGACTGGGCCAGCAGGGGAGGACAATTAGGGACAACCAGGCTAGCATGGGAGGGAAGTTAGGGGTGATTGGGTCAGCAGAGGAGGGCAGTTGGGGGCAGCTAAGCCTGCAGGGGAGAGCAGTTGGGGGGGATCAGGTCGGCAGGGGAGAGCAATTGGGGGCATCAATCAGGCTGGCAGGGAAGTGATTAGGGGTTGATCAGGCTGTCAGGCATAAGTGGATAGGGGCAGTCAGGCAGGCAGATAGGCAAGCTGTTGGGAGCCAGGAGTCATGGATGTGAGAGGGAAGTCTGACTGCCCATTTAGGTCTGATTCCACCAGGTTCGGGCCTAAAAGGGGTCCCAGATTGGAGAGGGTGCATGCTGGGCTGAGGGACACAGAAACTAAAGCCTTGAGAGTGGCTGACAAGTGCCTACCAGACCTTTCCCCTCCCCCTGAACTTTTCATCTCAGCCTCCTCCACTCACCCCAGTGCACAAAAGTTTTGCACCGAAACTCTAGTAGTGAATAAAACAAGATGAAAACAAAATTGCCCTCATGGGGGTTACATTCAAGTCAGGGGAGTCAAACAACAAAACTAATATATCAGATGATGGGAAGAGCTATAGAGAAAAAAGTTAGGAAATAGAATAAAATATCGCAGGGGACTAAGGATTATAGTTTTAAATAGGATGTGCAAAGCAAGTATCACAGAGAAGATGATTTTTGAGTAAAGAAACAAAAGCAGTGAAAGAATAAAAGGAAAGTACACTGTAAACAAGAGGAAGCAGTAATTATGGAGGAAGAAAGGATCAGAGACGAAAGTAAACATCTTGACTTCGAGGAAGGGTTAGGAAGCCAGTGTGGGTAGAGCTAAGTAGGCGCTTGTCAGCCACTCTCAAGGCTTTAGTTCTTACTGAGTGAAATGAGAAGCAATTGGCAGGTTTTGTACCAGTGACAAGATTGGGTTTGTAGGCACAATCTTTCTGCCATGTTAAAAAGAGGCTTAAAAGGTACAAGTGTGGAAGCAGGGAAAACAGATTGGTTTTTTATTTAATAACCTAGATAAGAAGGAGAGTAGATTTGGCCAGAGAGTAGAGGTGAAGTTGGTGAGAAGTGATCGATTCTATATATGATTTTTGGTGCAGTCATCAGAATTTGCCAATAGTTTGAGCATGAGATATAAGAGAAAAGGGGGAGTTGAAGATGACTTACTAACTGGATGGATGGAGTCACCTCTTATGGATACGGGACAGAATTTGAGAGAAGCAATGTATTTCAAGTTAATACTTAAAATTTCAAAAATCCTGCTGAAGGGATCTGATATGTGTCTGTACCCCCCACAGTCAATAAAAAACTCAAAGGTAGGAATATTTTGAATCGTCTTTGCAACTCCAAAGCTTTGCTCAGTACTTGACAATGTCGGTGGCCAACAGATGCTAATGAACTTTAAGTGAGATTACTCAATAGGTCACCAGATAAAACTCTATTGCCCTCTCAGGTTGTCTATGCTGACTGTTCTCAATAGTATTGACTTCATTAGGCCAGTGGTCGGCAAACTCATTAGTCAACAGAGCCAAATATCAATAGTACAATGATTGAAATTTCTATTGAGAGCCAAATTTTTTAAACTTAAACTTCTTCTAATGCCACTTCTTCAAAAAAGACTTGCCCAGGCAGTAGTATTTTGTGGAAGAGCCACATTCAAGGGGCCAAAGAGCCACATGTGGCTCGTGAGCTGCAGTTTGCTGACCACTGCATTAGGCTATCATAAATATAAATTATCCAAACTTGTTTGGTAATTAGTAGCTGCTAAATCAATAAGTCACTGACACCCACATCTTCTTTCTCCAGGAACCCCAATGAGGGATGTTGGCAAAGTAAAAATATTAAAAGGATCTCAATAATAAAGAACATTACAAACTGTTGAACAAGAATAGTCAGAGGCAAAGAAGCATTAAACAGTCTGTCAAACTGCAGTGGGAAGGTAGGGGAAGGTTGGGGGGGTTAGACATCAACTGAAGGACTTGTATGCATGCATATAAGCACAATCAATAGACTCAAGACACTGGGGGTGGAGGGATGTGGACAAGTGCCAGAGGTAGAGGAGACCGGGAGTGGAGGGGAGGTTGGGGGGTGGGGGGGAGAGAAGAGACATTACTATTTGCAATTCCTTAAACAATAAATTTTAAAAAAGGATCTCAATGAAACAATTTTTAAAAGAATATTACAATAAAAATAGGGTCAGACAGCCCTAAGTGTTTAATGTTTGTAATATTTGTTAAGTACTTGTATACTTTTATTTCCTTTTTCTGATCTTAGAGGGGTAATACTTCAGAGACATGATACCATTGCAATTTTTTTTTAAATCCTCACCTGAGGATATTTTTCCAATGATTTTTAGAGAGAGTGCAAGGGATGGGGAGACAGAGAGAGAAAAACATCGATGTGAGACCCGTTAATTGGTTGCCTCCAGCTTGAATCCTGACCAGGGCTGAGGACTGAACCTGCAACAAAGGCATGTGCCTTTGACTGGTAATCAAATCTATATCCTTTTGGTCCTCGGGCCCACACTCTAACCACTAAGCAACTGGCCAAGATTGTGCACTTAATTAGTAATTCATCATAAACACCAGAAAAGGATTACCCTGGATTCTAGTATATCAACTTGTTATACATGTATATATTTATAATAGTATATATTCATCCATATTCATTAAAATATTATTGACATCATTTTCCCATCTTTTAGTTTTAGTCTATTTCTAAGCCAACTAATCCTTTTTGTCAATCTATAAACACTGTACCAGATGTGGATTTACCATCAGAAAAGTCAGATTTTTCAGAAACATTACCTATCTTTATTTTCTCTAAATTAAATCTATGAGCCCCACTATCACAACCATAGCTGGGTGGACCTTTTATATACATAGGTTTTAGAAAGATATTCATGTATTGGGGAGAAGAAAAACACAAGAGTTCTTTCATTTTTAGGCCATGCAGGTTTCATTAAGCCCTCTACCATCACCACTCCATAAAATCTTGATGTAGGGTATAGGCTAAAGTTTGTCTAGATCACATAGTCTATCCTCTTTCCAAGACTTGCAAGAATGTCTTGCATTATACTCTGAATGTGAGGGTGTTTTGCAAGTATTGGTTTTCATCCTGGGGCCTCATCCACAGTCTACCTGTAGACCAGCTTTGGATCCTGTGATTTAGTGTCTCTATTATATCAAATTAATTTATTAACGAAAGCATGATGCTCTTGTTCTTGGGATCTCATACTCAGAATAAAGAACATTACTTCTAAAGGGCATTTCTTGAAGAATCTCTGTGCAAAGAAGAGCTAGCATAGTAGGCCTGAGCTGCCCAGCCTTGGAATATTCTGTTTGCAAGATTGACCCTCGGCTCGCCCCTGGGATCTTGGCTGATAAGCAGTTTCCTACGGATATAAAAGACTCCTTAAGTAATAAGAGTAACTAATTGTGCCTGAACTGTTTACACAAGCAATGTGATTCATTTTGAGCACCTTTGTTTCCTTTGAGATTCTGGAATCTATACACATGGAATTTATAGACAGAGAATACTACGTGACTCTTTTCCAATAAAAACTTTGGACACTGAGCCCCTGATGAATTGCCCAATAAAGTGCGTGCAGTGTGACTCCACTGGCAAAGACTCCCCAAAGCTGATTCCTGGTTTCTTTCATTCTTTTCTCCCACACACCTTTTTCTTTTGCCAATTTTGCTTTGCATTCTTTCACTGTAGTAAATCTTCTCCATAAGTGAAATTATATGCTGAGTCCTGTGAGTCACTGAACCTGGGTTAGTCTTGGAGACCATCCACACACTCCCTGGAAAGGAGAATTCTATTTCTAGCAACGGGGTTGAAATTCAGGAACGATGCTGTCATTACACAGAAATTTGTTACCTTCATCCAAATATTTGCTTTATGTGTTTATTCTGGTGCACAATTGATATTATCACCACCTTTTAACTATTTTTTTTACATATAATAAAAATAAACCTATAAAATAGGTATTACTATGTTAGGATTAAATTATTCAATTTAATTTTATTAAAGCATTTAAAACTGTAGATAGCAGATTATAAGTGAATTTATTTATGCATTTGTAAATAAACAAATTGTACTGGTTTCATAATTGCCCTAAAGAATAAATTTCCTGCTTTACTAATTGCTCTGATGAATAAGGTGTCACTGGCTGAGATCCATGGGGTAACAGAGCAGACTTTAAAACAGAAGAGTATTTTTATGTATTGATAAGTCACTGAACTGCAACAAGTGGTAGAATGGGGTAAGTTCTGTGTCTGATTTCAGATATGCCTCAAGGGGGGCCTTGATTTAAAATCTCAAAAATAGTTTTATTTGAAAATTGGCCTAACATAACCATTAACTCCAAATAAATGGTGAACCAAAAAGTCACAGCATTTGGCAGTTTGCTTTTCAAGTCTGTTGAATATTGAAAATATAATGAGTTTTAGTGTTTACTGTGTTTGACTTTGAGTAATAAATATTTTTTTTTCTAAAACCAACAAAATAGTGTAGTTGGGCCAATTTGCCTTCTGAATTCAGAAGACTTAACGTGAGACTAGAAAATATGTTGGCATCTGCTTGCTCTTTTGGACACTCGGCCCATCAGTGCCCCATAAAAACAGTTATTTTAACCCTAACCGGTTTGGCTCAGTGGATAGAGCATCGGCCTGTGGACCGAAGGGTCTCAGGTTTGATTCTGATCAATGGCATGTGCCTTGGTTGTGGGCACATTCCCAGTAGGGGGTTTGCAGGAGGCAGCTGATTAATGTTTCTCTCTCATTGATGTTTCAACTCTCTATCCCTCTCCCTTCCTCTCTGTAAAAAAAAATCAATAAAATGTATTTTAAAAACAAAACAAAACAAAATAGTCCCTTTACTTAAAGTCCTCTGGTTTATTGGCCCCTCTGCATTATCATTGTTTACCTCCTTTTTTATTTAATTAGATTACCTCCTTTTTTATTTAATTAGATTCACAATTCATCAGTAACTTTTTTAAAAATATATTTTATTGATTTTTTACAGAGAGGAAGAGAGAGGGATAGATGTGCCCACAACCAAGGTACATGCCCTTGACTGGAATCGAACCTGGGACCTTTCAGTCCACAGACCAACGCTCTATCCACTGAGCCAAGCTGGTTCTCGCTCATCAGTAACTTTTTTACAGTCATCCCTATCCACAACTCTCTTAAACTCAGCAGCCAAGTCTATGCTGGCTACAGTGTAGTTACAGTTTCCTGGAGAAAATATTGCAACTACACAGCACACTATAAAATCATGATCACTTACATCAAATCAGCACTCAGTACTTCCTGGCAATTCTAGTGGTTTTCTGGCAAGGACCCTCTCCCCTGGGGAATAGGATTGTGTGCAGGTTATTATGGAGTGGAAGAGAAGTGAGGAAGTACTCTTTTAGGAACTATAAAAATGATCATAAATAATAAATATGCAAATAAATAGTTCACAGATTTAGCAAAACCCCAACTTAATCCTTAGACCTGTATGCAATGGCAGAATAAAACACAAAGTTAAGAAATAAATTACATGAAATTGAGCTCTGCAGTCATTCCACATACAGTATACTCTGAAGTCACAATTACTTATGCCTCGGAAGCTCCTTCCCACCCAACTGAACCAGGCTGACCCTGACAGAAACAAAGTATCTTGAAAGAAATGTGTTCCTATTATAGAATGAGATGCAGGCGGGAATTCACATTTTGATGCCTTCATCTGATATTTTAATTTTTTTTGTTTGTCTCTCATCCTCCAACTATAATCTGTGAACATTAGTGGCTCTATCTTAGAAGCTTTTGAAAAATAGCCCCCTTCATAAGTTTTTTTTTTTTTTTTTTTCCAAATTGTCTCCCCAAAGTTCCAAGCATTCCCTAAAATCCTTCTGGAACCCTGGCTCTGCCTTTCTGGAGAAAAGACCAAATCTTTTTGTTCACATTCCATTGTGTTAAACAGTGTTTCGAGTTTTTGCAAAGGCCCTGAAATTTCATTATGGTGTTATGTTATTATTCCATTGTAACCCAATTGGTGTAAAATCTGCTGGATGTGCTGCAATTTCATTTTTGCATTAGCCACCTGGAGTTAGGGAGATCCTCACAAATGAAAGAGCATGGTCCCTCAAAAGACTGATTTCAATTCTGATGTCAGTCACATTTAAGTGTCATTTTAAGAGGCCACCGCACTTCTGGCTGACTAGCTATAAACTTGGAAGTTCCCACAAACCCCTCAAGTTCAAAATGACTCCCATAATTCAGAAATATACTGTATTCATGGTTATGGATTTTTATATAAAAAATACAAACAAAGGCCACCAGTCAAATGAGTAGGCACAGAGGGCAAGGTGTGGGAAGGAACAGAGAGGGCCTATGGCTTCTCCCTGTGAAATCAGGGCCTCACCTTCTCAGCACACCAGCAGACTCCTCAAACAGGAAGCTCCACGGAGCTTCAGTGCCCAAAATTTCACTGCAGCATTATTGCATAGGTATGATTGGTGGGATCATTGGCCACGTGGTTGAACTCACTCTCCAGTCTTTGGTCCCCCCACCACCCACCCTTCAGGAGGTCAGGACTTCAGAAGATACCTTGTGGCTCCATTCTCTAACCTTCGAGTCACATGGTTGGTGTTTCTGGAGTGACTTACCCAATTCCTAGAACATTTTGTTAACATAAGCTAGAGGCCTACCATGAGTCACCTCATTTGTATAAAACCTTCGGGGTCCACTGTCAATAGCAAAGAACTCATCACAAGGGAAATTCAGGGATTTAGTTCTCCTCCTACTGAAGCATCCATCTTATATAAAAACTGCTGTTTGAAATTTTAACCCTTCTATTTGGCTTCTATAAATGCTGCTTGCTTAAATAATAAGGAAAATAAGACTACTCCCACTTCAGAGAGGCCATTAAACCTTCCCCCGATGAAGTTATCAGTGCTGGCACTAGGCCAGGCCTTTGGATGGGGTCTCAAGGCCCCAGCACATAGGGGCTCTTTAAGAACTTGCAAAAGAGGCCGGAAACACCCCATATTTGGGAGTCAAAGAAGGTAAAAACGTATAAGTAGGGAAAATTCCTCCATGTTGGGGGCCAGAATTTTGAGAGACATTTTCCTCTGGACCTGCATATAATAAAGTGTGACTCCAAACTCTCTGGCATTGTTTGGTTATTCCGGTTCTCTGTAACACTAGGAACCAAAGACAAAGGCCAGTCAAATCATTTATGACAACCACAGTTATATTGCTTTATTACTAATAGATACAACATATCAACAAGCAGATGGGACATATGGGTGTATGGATTTAATGTAGACAGCACATGAATTTGCTACTATTTCTTAGAGGCAGGGCAGTTTGTATAAGTCAAAGTGCCTTCTTTCACACACAGCTCTATCTTTCACCAGTCTGTCACATCTTGAAGCAGTTACTTAAACTTAGTGTCTCAATTTTCTCATCTGTAAATGGTGAAAATAAGGCATCTACATCATTGCTAATTATTTGTTACTTATTCTATCCCCATGCTTGTTTCTAGGCTCTTAATGTCACAGACTTTGTCTTGTTCATTTTCATATCCTTTCAAGTACCTTGCACATGGAGGTCACAATGCATGTTACAGGGATTTTAAAGTTGCTATAGTTGGGAAAATGTTCAAGGAAATAAATTAATTAAATAGTCTGGTCATTTGGCTAACCAGTTTTACAAAGTCCGCAAAGCAATGAGCATATATTAATATATATATATGAAGTCGGAGAAAACAAAAATACATGCATATATACAAAAGTAGAAAGAGGACTAAAAAACTTGTATACCTTTCAAAAGTTCATATATTGAAAGCCATTAAGAATATAAAACTCATCTAGACACCAGAATGTTTTTTTCAAAGTCATAAAAAAATGAATTGCAAGTCTGTTTTATGAATCTCAGATAATACAGCATCATTGGCTTTTGTTCTTGCATTTATTAAACTTGCACATAAGTTTTTAGAAGTTGAATTGAGTTAAATTCTTAAGAATTTACTCTCTCTGCCTGGAAACAATATGATTTTCTAATTGAGTGAAGAAGAGCAGCAGAAGTTGGCATTCAGCGATCAGGCAGTGTGGTCCCACAGAAGTTATGGAAAGAGTAATGGCCAACAATCACATTTTTCCTGGCATAAAATATGATAGAGGCCAAAATAAAAACTGAAAATGAGCCTGTGAGTTTGGTAACTTAGAAGTCATTGGTTAGTTTTGTCAAGAACAGCCTCACTCGGTGGGGTGGTGGTAAGTAACTAGCAGGTTTATGATTGAACAAGACAAGGAAATGGATGCAGCAAAAATAACACACTTTTGAGAAGCTGGACTGTGGCCTGGCCTGTGTAGATTAGTTGGGTGAGTGTCATCCCATGTTCAATTCCCAGTCAGGACACAGGCCCAGGTTGCAATTTGGGGTGTGTGTGTGTGTGTGTGTGTGTGTGTGTGATTCAACCCATCCATGTTCCTCCCTCACATAGATGTTTCTCTCTCCCTTCCTCTCTCCTAAAAATCAATGAAACCATTATACACACACACACACACACACACACACACATATATATATATATATATATATATATATATATATATATATATATGTATATATTTTAAAAAGCTAATTATGATCAGTATAGCTAGAGAGCTTGATAAAATGAAATATTATAAAATAGGCAATCTCATGATTTTCCCTTTGTTTTGTTTCTAAGATGGGAGAAAACTGAACATGTTTATAAAGAATAAGAAAGGAGGAAGTTGAAAGGGGTGTTTTGAATATAACAAAAAGCAGGTAAACTGGAAAATGAAAAAGCAGAGGAGAAAAAGCTAACCTTTAGTAAAAGAGGAAACATTTGTTACTGAGATACTGATACAGAAGCAAAGGCAAAAGAGAAGGTGAGTAGAGATTGATACTAAATAGATATGCGATTAGAAAGAAGAGGAAGCTTGTAATTAATGCAAACATGTTCTGTGATCAGATGCTAGTAATGAGAGAGCAATTGGGTGGAACTCAAGAAAAGAGGCTTACAATAGCAGTTTTGAGGAGAAGAGGACACTAACAATGGTACAGAAAAGAACTACTAAAAGGAAGTAAATCACATATTTAAAACCCATCATAAAATTATGGAATGGCCCCACCAGAAATTTTAAGCCTCAAGGTATAGCAAAGCACTTATTTAGAAATTCACTAAACCTAATAACTTTTATTGGATGAAAGGAAACTTTAGTTCCCAGCATTAACATCAGTATTATATATTAAAAGATAACTTTAATAATAAATAATACATTTTCTTTATAAATATTTTTACTTTTCATAAATAACAACAACAAAAAAGATAAGATAGAGGCAAAAAAAAGTAAATGCCTACAGAGCTGAATTTAAATGCCCCAAAAAGCTCCAGCTGGGAGACCCCACTACGGGAATTTAAATGCCGTCTTTTAAAGTTAATGTCATTTTTAAAATCATAGTTTTATGATAGAAATAATCATATTTATCTGATTTGTGGAAAGAAAATATAGCTAAAGGAAAGCTAAAAATTTAGTTTGTTAGAAATAAAAATCTGACCAAAGTGGTTCTACAATATTACAATTACTTTAACTTGATTATTTTCTATACTAGTGACCTGGTGTGCAAAATTTGTGCACATTAAAAGGGGATTAATTAGAGGAAATAATTTAATATTGCTATTTGCCCTTTCTCTATAATAGAAGTGTCAAAGATGAAAGAAAATTAGTAAAATGTATATGAAAACCTTCCTCCTGTCAGTCTGGGGTTCACCATGGGACCTAGAGTCAAGTTCCCGCCCAGCCACATGCACCTCAAAATCCTGTGAGACCCAGACCTGGTCCCAGACCCCACCATTGGGCTAGATCCAGCCCAGCCAATCCCGACCTTGTCAAGCCCTGCAGGGCAGGTCCCCCATTAAGCCCCGCTGGGCAGTGATGCAGCCCGAGTTCCCCTGACCCAGCACTGTGGTGAACCTTGAGGTCCGCTGTCAAGCCCCACTGGGTGGGGGACATGGCCTGAGGCCCCTGTCAAGTCCCATCTGGTGGGGAGGCATGGCCTGAGGTCCCCCAGTCTGGCACTGGGGTGGGGGTGAGAAGCCTGAGGTCCCCTAGCCTAGCATCAGGATGGGAAGTGCACCTTGAGGTTCCCTGTCAAGCCCTGCCAGGTGGGGGACACGGCCTGAGGTCCCCTGTCAAGCCCCATGGGGGTATGGGAGGGGGTAGCCTCAGGTCCCCTCATTAAGGCTCCTTATAGGAACTTGGCCTCAGCTGTGGGTGCAGCCATCTTCGTGATGGAGTGATGGTCAGTTAGCGTATTCCCTCTTTATTAGATAGGACGAGGCCTGGTGCATGAAATTCATGCACGGGGGCAGGGGGCGTGTCCCTCAGCCCAGCCTGTACCCGCTCCAATCTGGGACCCCTCAGGAATGTCCGAATGCCCGTTTAGGTCTGGGACCCCTTTCACAATCCAGGACTGCTGGCTCACAACTGCACACCTGTCTGCCTTCCTGATTACCCCTAACCACTTCTGCTTGCCAGCCTGATCACCCCCTAACCATTCCCATGCCAGCCTGATTGAAGTCTAACTGCTCCCCTGCCAGCCTCTTTGCTCCCAACTTCCCTCCTCTGCTGGCCTAGTCATCGCTAACTGCCCTCCCCTGCAGGGTTGACCACCTCCAACAGCCCTCCCTTGCAGGCCTGGTCCCTCCCAGCTGTCCTCCCCTGCTGGCCATCTTGTGGTGGCCATCTTGTGTCCACATAGGGACAGGATCTTTGACCACATGGGGGAAGCTATCTTGATCTTGTGTGTTGGAGTGATGCTCAATCTGCATATCACTCTTTTATTAGATAGGATAGAGGCCTGGTGCATGGGTGGGGGCCAGCTAGTTTGCCCAGAAGGGTGTCCTGGATTAGGGTGGGGGTTCCCTTGGGGCATAGGGCGGCCTGGTTGAGGGGCCTGTGGTGGTTTGCAGGCCAGCCACGCCCCCTGGCGACCCAAGCAGAGGTCCTGGTATCTGGAATTTATTTACCTTCTATAATTGAAACTTTGTAGCCTGGAGAGGAGCCAAGTCTCCTGCTCCATTCTTGGCTGCTGCCATTTCTATAATTGAAACTTTGTATCCTTGAGTGGAGGCCTAGGCCCACCAGAGTGTATGGAAAGCTTTGCTTCCTCGGTTGCCAGGGAAACCCAAGCCTCCCATCTGGTAGCCATCTTGGTTGTGTTAATTTGCATACTGCTCTCATTGTTTGTGGGTGTGGTTGGTAGTTGTGGCTGGTTGATGCAGGGGAGCGGTGGTTAATTTGCATATTACTCTTTTATTAGGTAGGATAAGCAGGAAAATTAGTGTACTCAACATTGAAGGCTAGGATACCCTGAACTGTCTAGACAACCACATGGTAATGTCTATATTTGAAACATTCAAATCTAGCAATTTCTAGGTAACATGTAAATCAACTATAGTGATGTTAGGCAGAGAAGTCTGTCCAGCCTGATATCTAGAGATTCTAAGGATCATGATAGCCCACAACCAGGGTCCTAAATATCCACTAGTTTCTCAATATGCCACTACAGTGACCTCAGGGTGTAGATCTCCTGAGGTGAGGTTGGAGGAAACAGAATTACAACACAAAAGTCTTCCACACCAAGAAAACGTCTAATCCAAGGAGTTAGTTCAATTATAGAGATGAAGTACAAACCATCATCTACTTGGTTGAACCTCTTCAACCAAATATGTTTTACTTAATTGCTATAGCAAGAGCCCTGTATAATCAACAAAATTCTGTTAAATTTTCCTATAATTAGAAGGGTATAAAAAAGCCACAGTTTGTGCTATAAATGTCAACCTTTTTCGGATTATCTATGAAACTTCAAAGACTTTAGTGGCTCCCATCATCCAAAGCAGTACCTGAAATTCCAATAAATTTCAATAAAAACTAATTAAGGAAACCATATTAAATATTATTAACCAGTTAATTGCCTTTTATTATCAGGAGTAATTAAAAGTAAATCCACACTATACTACAAAACTCTTCATAAGTAGCTACTAGTTTAAAAAGAAATATGAAAAAAATAAAAAAAAAGAAATTTTAAAAACAAAAACATTTAGCATATTCTCTAATTTCTCCTTTTCAACTTCAAACTTTCATCCAGTAATGCCTCTTTTCTTCTTCTTGAAACTACTTTTCTTCTCCATCCCTCTGAGCTTTGAGAGTTTCTTTCTCTTGGTTTTCTAGTTCTTTCTGTTTATCTTGCCAACCTTCAAAAAATTGCTTACAGCTTTCTTCCATTTCACAGTATCCAAAATTTATTTCACCAACATCTGCAGTCATAAAGAAAAATGTTATGTTTAAGATTAAAACTGTCAATAGTGATCTATTGTGAAGTATAAAAGTAATTTTGAAAGAAGAAATAATTTCAACATATTACCAAAGAAAAAGTGATAAAATAAAAATCCTATATAATAAAAGGCTAATATGCAAATCGACCAAATGGCAGAATGACTGGTCACTATGCAAGATCTGCCCCCTAGTGATCAGTGCACTCCCACAGGGGAAGCACCGCTCAGCCAGAAGCCGGGCTCATGGCTGGCGAGGGCAGTGGTGGTGGCAGAATCCTCTCCTGCCTCTGCAGCAGCGCTAAGGATGTCCGACTACCAGCTTAGGTCCACTTCCATGAGAAGCTGCCTAAGTCATCAGTCAGACATCCCCCGAGGGCTCCTGGACTGCAAGAGGACGCAGGCCCAGTTGAGGGAATCCCCTGAGTGCAGGAATTTCATAAGCTGGGCCTCTAGTAAAAAAAAAAACATAGTCTTAAATTTACATGGAAATTCCACTGCGGTCAACAGAGAAAACACATAACTTGCTTTAAACTACTCAACTAAACTTAATCTAAAATTATAGTGTGTGTGTGCTCCTGGGTAGTTATTGCATTCTGAGGAAATTCAAGGCTAGGTATGTTTACTGCAGTCAGCTATATATGTAGAAAAATTATAAACATATTTCAATCAAGGTACTTTAGGAAGCATAAACAAAACTATTAGAGTATGTAATTAAATAAGCACAGCATTATATATGATTTTATTTTCCTGTCAACAAAAAAAACTACATTTCCTAAAATAACTATAATCAGATAAAAGTTATCAAAAATATTATTGAGTTTTATCCACCTAGCAAAATATGTTCATCCACATGTTCAAAAGCAGCAGGCTCTGGAACAGAATTAGGACAGAATATATCCCCTTTCCCTCCCTGCCCTGCCCACTGATGCCCTCCACCCCACTCCTGCCCCCTCCCCAGACTGTCCCCACAATATTTTTTGCCCATTGGCTATGCATATATACATAGAAGTTCTTTGTTTAATCTCCATCTCCCTCCCCCCGCCCTTCTGAAATATGTCAGTCTGTTGCATGTTTCAATGACTCTGGATCTGTTTTCTTCATCAGTTTATTTTCTTCACTTGATTCTACATTTAAGTGAGATTATATGATACTTGTCTTTCTCTGACTCACTTATTTCGCTTTAGTATAATACTCTCCAGGTCCCTCCAGGTTGCCTCAAAGGGTAAGAGATTCTTCTTTTTTTCTGCTGCATTGTGTTCAGTGGTGTAATTGTACCACAGCCTTTTTATTCATCATGTGTGGGCTATTTCCAGGTCTTACCTCTTGTAAATTATGCTGCTATGAACATATTCTTTCTGATTGGTGTTTTGGGATTCTTAGAATATATTTTTTAAAATGGGATCACTGGATCAAATGAGAGTTACATTTTTAATTTTTTGAGGAAAATCCTCACTGTTTTCCACAGTGGCTGCACCAGTCTGCATTCCCACTAGCAGGGAACTAGGGTTCCCTTTTCTCCTCATCCTCACCAGCACTTGTTGTTTTTTGATTTATAGCTATAAATCAAAATTTGAATTATTTACTTCAAACCCTTCTCAAATGCACTTCTAAAGCACGTTCATAATCATTATCTTCATGGTGAATAATAATGTTTTGCCCATGCAAGCTCACTCTATTTTAACCTTATGGTTTTTAGAACTCTAGTCACTCTTAATATTAATCCACAGCAATTTCCTAAACTGCTTGATAATCTTTTAAAAATATTTTAATCCACAGCAATTTCCTAAACTGCTTGATAATCTTTTAAAAATATTTTTACTAATATTTGTTTACCTCCTAATACATTTATTAATATTAATCCACAGCAATTTAATAATATTAATCCACAGCAATTTCCTAAACTGCTTGATAATCTTTTAAAAATATTTTTACTAATATTTGTTTTTTTTATTAATATTAATCCACAGCAATTTCCTAAACTGCTTGATAATCTTTTAAAAATATTTTTACTAATATTTGTTTACCTCCTAATACATTTTTATTTTTCTTATCTGAAGTATTTTTCACATATTCAAATTTCTGATCTATTAAATATGTTTAAAAACTAGGACTATTACCTACATTAATATGAATTATATATGATATAATCCTGATAAATACTTTTCTATATTTAGATTCCATCAGACTCTAGAAGGAAAAAAGATTATCTATTCCAATGAAATACCAGTATAATTCTAAGTTAATATTTCAAGCTTTAGTGTTATAAAAACAGCAAGTAAGAAAATACGTATAATTTTCATTTATTTTAAACATCTTCTGGAGAATAGAGTCAGATAAAATGAGAGTTAAAAAATGAAGCCAAGATGAAGAAACTGTAGAATAGATTTGTGGAAGTTTTAACCCAAAATGCTAACTCTCCTTTACTCTTATATTTTAGGAGTATTTCAGGGGTCTTCAAACTACGGCCCGCGGGCCACATGCAGCCCCCAGGGGAGTCTGATCCTGCCCGCCAGGTTTTTTGGGCAGTGAATGCAGCCAAGGTGTTACAGTAGGAATTAGTAGTTCATATAGTCCGGCCCTCCAGCTCTCTGAGGGACCGTGATCTGGCCCCCACTTTAAAAAGTTTGAGGACCTTTAAAGAAAAACTAACATAAGATGTTCTAAGTTGAAATTTTCTATACAGTATTTAAAATCTCTGCTGGAATACATTACATTCGTAAGCAAGTCAATATCACTAGTATATGTTCATTTTTGGGGGTCAGAGTTTTTTTTTGGGGGGGGGAATCAATATAATTCTATTCTTTAATCTATATACACATAAAATTCCCAAGTAGTGATGTTTCATTTTCCCCCCCAAATTTCTATTTCTTATATTTTTAAATATTGAAATGTGAGTTGTTTTATTTTATATGCCAAGGAAAATATAAACTAAAAATGATTTGCTTAAATACTACTTAATTTTAAATCACTGAAACCAGTGTATATCATCTGACGTAAGAGGAAAGGTAATAATGAGTAATTTTAGATAAATGTTGAGCATATACCTTCATTAATTGGTATGAGTTTTCTTCATGTTCAGTCGATAATTCTACCCTTAAGCGCATATAATTATTAGAAACTGCTCCATAAGTGTAGTCTAGAGAAAGAAAAAAAATATTATAACTTTAAATATTAGAGTAAGGAACAAAATATTGAAATTTCAAACCTTAGAAGATTCTTTAATCCCAAATTCTATCATAGCATATTATTGATCAGTAACTCAAAACCACAGAAAAGCAATGAAGAATAAAGAACAAAAGAAATCTATGATTTTTACTCTAAAATGTAAGAAATTTTTATATCACTAATTTGGTATCCTCTTTTATATTCTAGAATAAAGCTCATTCTCCACATACACATAATAATGTTTTGTTTGATATTGTAATGATATCTTGATTAGAAATCAAGAAAAGTTGAACTTTACCTGCTACAACTAGCAATATAATTTTACACAAGATATTGAAATCACTTTAATAAAAGTACTAGTTTGAAAGATTATAATTACTAACATGTAAATGAAGTAAACTTTCTTGAGTTTGTGAGTTTTTGTTTTATTTTATCAAGTCTTTGTATTATCTGTGTAGATGTAGTTATGTTTCTTTTCCTTATCCATTTAATGTGTTAGATCATGGTAACGTCTCCTAACAGTAAACTATTTATTAAGTTAATCATTCTGTTGGTTAACTTTCCATTCACAACTATTTTGTCAGATATAGATTTTCATCTTCAATAACTATGCACAATCTTTCTGGCATGCTTTCCTGTGTGAGGGGCTGTAGAGCAAAAAGTAACGTTCTCCAGATCCCCTTTACACTAGGTTTCTAAGGGTGACTTATGTTCTATCAATTGATATATCTGTGTAATTATTTATTTTTATAAAATATTATGTGTGAAGAGAAGCAGGAAGCCATATTTTAACTTTTTTTTTGGCCCAACCATGATAGATAGAGGGAGCTTTGGTTTGGAGACAGGAGTGCATAGTAGATAATAAATGTCTTTGACTTTTTTAATTATATCAGATAGCAAGCTTCTGCAGCAGACAGGTTCTGCAATGTATATGTACGTGTGTATTTTGTACATGTTGGATACTCAGTCTACAATCTGTTTCTTAAGTTCTGTTAACAATCTGTTACTTACTGTCATAACAAATCTCCAAAGATTCTTCTCCCACATTCCTTGGTATGCACACTCTGCATAGATCCTCTTGCACAGAAGCTAGACTAACCCTGTGTAACCATCAGGACTGGTAGGAATGATGTTGCATGATCTGAGAATAGGTCATAAAGAAACCTTAAAAGGTCCCACCTTAGTCTCTTGGTATGTTGTTCCTGATATGGTACTTCTCACCATGCAGGTGGCATGCAGGCCCTAGGGACAAACCACATGCAGGGGCCTCCTGCTGATAGCACCAACTGAACACGCAGCTAACAATGAGCATAAATTGCCAGACACTTGAGTGAGCCATATTACAATTACAATCCAGTAAAGATTTCAGGTGACTGCAGCCTTACTCAACATCTGATGCCAAATGCATATGATACCAAAGTAGGAACTGCTGGGCTAACCCCAGTCAACAGACAGAATCATAAAAGATAATAACAAATTGTTATTTTAAATCACCAAGTTTGTTTTGCAGTAATAACCAAAACATTTACTCTAACCCATAAAAACAAACACATAAACAAATACCCTCAATGGCTTCTGATGTCTAAAACTGGGAGCCCTAATCAATACATTTATACTCATAAACTGAGTTAGACTCTGGCTTCTACTGTATGTGTTATGACTATACAATTGTATTTTTAAAATATGTACCTTTTTATAACTAAATTAGTATATAGCCTACAGATTTTTGCTTCTGGATGGTTTGTAATAATTCTATTGCAAAATTATTTCTAGTTTCTAAAGACATCTGAAAAGAAATACATTTCCACCATCTTGCCAGATTATTGATGTAAAAATATTTCTATTTTCTGTCAATAAATATTGATAATTTTAATTTTCTTGGAAAATTATTCATTAAAACTATTAAACCTATTTGACTAGAGATGTATAGGAGATCCTCTCATAATTTTCTAAATCACTGCCATAATTATAGTTATATAAACTTTCATATAACTAATCTAAACCAATAAAAGAGAAACATGCAAATTAACCATCACTCCACTATGCCCACCAGGCAATCAGGAGGGAATAAGCACATTAGGAGGAGAAACATGGTGGCTGCCCAGCTGCTCCAGGCTTGGAGTGCCCATTGAGGCAGGACGCCTGCTATGAGAGGGAGGGCAGGGGGCGAAGGGATCTTCAGGAGCAGCTGGCCACAGTGAAGACGAAGACTGCAGACTCCTCTGCAGTGAAGACGAAGATGGCAGACTCCAGTCGGGGTCTACAGCAAAGAAGACAGCCGTAGCCTGCAGCAAAGACAAAAAAGGCAGACTTCAGCTAGAGTGAAGGCCTGGGTCCCAAATGCCAGAGGAAAATCAGTACTGGAAGCCAAGGGAAGGAAGGCCTATTGCACACATCTCTTCATGCCATGGGCCTCTAGTTTTCTATAATTGTTACTTTTGGCATTTTTCATAATTAAGCTATATAGTTGGAAATATACTTTTATTTTCATTGTATAAACCTTAGTAAAAATAAATTATCATACCATTAAAATCTCTAATAACTCAACTATAAATAATCACTGCCAAAATTTGAAGCATCTATAGTATATAACAAGTCTTTACATATCCATTCATACAGATGCTCAGGACAAAAATCTTGGAGCCATTTTTTTCTCTTTCTTTCACACCAATCCATCAATACATCCTTTTGGTTCTTCTACCATAAAAATGGTTTCTAGAATATGACCGTTTTCATCATTTCTACTCAAACTAGAGGCCCGGCACACCACATTCGTACACTAGAGGAAGGGAGTCCCTCAGCCTGGCTGGTGCCTTCTCACAGTCTAGGACTCCACAGGGGATGTATACCTGCCAGTTTAGGCCCAATCCCCAAGCCGGCAGTCAGACATCCCTCTCACAGTCCAGGGCTCTCGCAGTCCAGGACCCATCGCTCCTTATTGTCCACTTGCAGCGGAGGAGAGAGGGGCTCCCATCACCACCACTGCACTTGCCATCAATGAGCCTGGATTCTGGCTGAGTGGAGCACCCTGACCACCAGGGGGAGCTCCTGTGTGAACGTCTTCCCCCTGATCAGTGCATGCCATAGTAACTGGTTGTTCCACTGTTTGGTCAATTTGCATATTAGCCTCTTATTATATAGGACTAAAAGCCCAGTGCATGAAAATTCATGCACTGCGGGAGTTGGGGGTCCCTCAGCCTGGCCCCTGCCTCACAGTCCAAGAGTCCTCAGGGGATGTCCTACTGACATCTGTGGGAGGTGACCGGACAGATCGATCAGGGGATGGTGCCGCCCCTTCACCCCATCACCCCGTGGCTGCTGATTGCTGCCCCCTCCACCATCACCCTTCCCTCCCTCTGCCCACTGGCACATGCTTTGGCTGGCCTGGCAGCATATGCATGCCGGCCCCTGCCTACTGGTCATTCTGCTGTTTAGTCAATTTGCATATTACACTTTTATTATATAGGATAACTCTCATCTCTAACTATTGTCATAATCCAACATGATTTATAAGAGCCCTATATGATCAGACCCTAGTATTCTTAGATATAATCACAAAGGCTTACTGTTCTTCAAATATATTAAGCCCACTCAATGTGTCTAGGCATTTACAATTCCTTCTTTCTAGAACATCAGCTCTCTAGATATCCTCACGGTTCATCATCTCATTCATTATCACATTCATGTGGCTTACCTTCTCAGTCATTGCTTAAATAGCACCTCCCCCTAGGGGCCTTCCCTAACTACCCTATCTAAAATAGGAACCTCCAAACTCCATCCCTTTATTTTGAATTTATTTTTCTTTCATAGCATTTATCTGTACCAGAACATTACATATTTATTTATTTGTTTATTACCTGTCTGTCCACACTGGAACATTAGGAAAGTAGAGTAGAAGCTTTGCCTATTCTGTTCTCTGCTGTATTCTCAGTGGCTACAAGAGATATTTTCACACAGTAATATTTGTTGATGAGTATCTGTGAATATTCACATTATGACTTATGCTATTATTTGCACAAATTACATTGAATTTTATAACAATTTAAATAATATATCATAAATATTTATGTCATTAAATATTTGTTTAATACCTTTATAATGGGTATATTATTGAACACACCAACCTCCTGTTGAACATTTAGATGGTTGCAATTTTTCATTATAAGTGAAGCCATAATTAATTCTAATGAAATCTTTTATTATTTAATTATTCTTAGAACTAGAGGCCCCGTGCAAAATTTGTGCATGAGGCTGAGGGAGAAGAGGTAGTCTCCCCCAGCCCAGCCTGCACCCTCTCCAATCTGCACCACCCCCTTGAGGGATGTCTGACTGTCCCACTGGGATCGAGTCTCAAAGGGCAGTCTGATATCCCTCTCACAATCCAGGACTGCTGGCTCCCAACTGCTCACCTGCCTGCCATCCTGATTGCTCCTAACCACTTCAGCCTGCCAGCCTGATCACACCCTAACCATTCCCATGCCAGCCTGATTGATGTCTAACTGCTCCCCCGTCAGCCTGTTTGCTCCCAACTTCCCTCCTCTGCTGGCCTGGTCACCCCTAACTGCCCTCCCCTGCAGGGTTGATCACCTCCAACTGCCCACCCTTGCAGACCTGGTCCCTCTCAATTGCCCTCCCTTGCAGGCATAGTGCATCCCAACTGCCCTCTCCTTCTGGCCATCTTGTGGTGGCCATCTTGTGTACACATAGGGACAGGATCTTTGACCACATGGGGGCAGACAGCTTGTGTGTTGGAGTGATGGTCAATCTGCATATTACTCTTTTATTAGAATATAGGCATGGTGCAGAGGTGGGGGCCAGCTGGTTTGCCCTGAAGGGTGTCCCGGATCAGGGTGGGAGTTCCCTTGGGGCGTGGGGCAGCCTGGGCGAGGGGTCTGTGGTGATTTGCAGGCCAGCCATCCCCCTGGCGACCCAAGTGGAGGCCCTGGTATCAGAGATTTATTTATCTTCTACAATTGAAATTTTGTAGCCTGGAGGGTAGCCAAGCCTCCTGTTCACTCCATGGCCAGCAGCCATTTCTGTTTGGATTTGTTTACCTTCTATAATTGAAACTTTGTAGCCTTGAGTGCAGGCTTAGGCTGGCAAGGGAAGGCAGAAAGCTTGGCTTCTTCCATCGCCTGGGAAACCAAAGCCTCCTTCCTGCTCTCTGTGGCTGTAGTCATCTTGGTTGGGTTTATTTGCATACTCTCTCTAATTGACTGGTGGGCATGGCTGGTGGGCATGGCTGGTGGGTGTGGTGGAGTGATGGTTAATTTGCATATTACTCTTTTATTAGATAGAATAATTCCCAGGAGTAAATTTGATCAGTTGAAGAAAATAAACATTATTAGGCTTTTTATATAAATTATACTTTTCTCCAAAAAGATATATAAACTGATACTTTTAAAATAGTCCCATGATTAGTTTTCTTTATTATTTTTTATTAGTTTTTTTTTAATGTAAAGTAATACAATAGAATGTCTGGTTTTAATTAAGGCTGATTAAACAAATATTGGTGATTAGTATTTATTGGAGAAAATAAGGAAGGTTAGTAAGAAAAACAAATGAACTAAATTGAACAGTCCAATATACTATATATATTATATTAGAGACTAAATATATGCATGAAAGAAGAAACACATACTTTAAACAGCTTAATTTTCTACATTTTAGGTTAATTATTCTCACAAAAAAAATGTATCTTTCAAGCAGATAAAAACTGTACTTACTTAAAACATCAGTATCTTCTAAGTCCTGAAGAATGAGCTCTTCAGCGGTTTTACTTATTCTTTATGATGTTAATACAGTGAAGAACTGACTCCGGTAATTCAACTAAGTCCTGAAAATTTCAATAATGAAAGTATAAACTTTTTCATTAACACTATGTATCAAATGTCCCCTCCTTCATTCCACATAAAAAATGTGAGAAAATGCATAGATGAGGTAAAAGGCTGTAAAGAACATAATTCATCTCACACCTGTCAGAATAGCTATCATCAATAAATCAACAAATGACAAGTGCTGGTGAGGATGTGGAGGAAAGGAAACCATTGTGCACTGGTGGTGGGAATGCAGACTGGTGCAGCCATTGTGGACGACAAAATTAAAAATGGTACTGCTTTTTGACCCAGTGATCCCACTTCTGGGAATATATCCTAAGAATCCCAAAACACCAATCAGAAAGGATATATGCATCCCTGTTTATAGCAGCATTAATTACAATAGCCAAGACGAGTGGATAAAAATCTGTGGTACATTTATACAATGAAATACTATATTGCTCTAAAAAAGAAGGAACTTTTACCCTTTGTGACAGAATGGATGGACCTGGAGAGAATTATGCTAAGCAATATAATCCAGTCAGAGAAAGACAAATACAGTACCATATTATCTTACTAATACGTGGAACCTAATGAATAAAATAAACTGATGTACAAATTGGAACCAGAAGCTTGGATATGTGGGACAGACTGGATGGTGTCCAAGGGGAGGGGGACTGTATAAAGAAGGTGAAAGCTTTGGCTGAAGAACATGTGTGCTTACCCTGTGGACACTGACAATACTGTGATGAAGCCCAAGGGAGCAGGAAACAGGGGAGAGGGGAGAGAGAAGAGGGACACCTGCAAACATTAAAATGTTTTAATAAAATAAAAATAAAAACTGCAAAAAAGGGGAATATTTCAAACAAATATATATGGTAAAAATTTGCTTTTCATTTTCAGGTGTTATGAATTATATCTATGATTCTGTTGAATTTCATAATCACATGAAAAATATCAGGATATTTAGTTTCACTCAAATTAAGTGTGGTTAAAAAGACATAATAATGTAAAATTATTAAATTTTCTCAAATATAATATGTATAGGTTATTGAAATCCTAATTAAAACTGAGAATATAGTTATTTTTTTAAGCTTGGCAAGAGAGTTTTGTGTTGTTGTTTTTTTAAACTTATTGAGAAGATTTTGAAATTGCAAAACAGAAAATTGGACTCATTTGAAATTGAAAAATATAAAACTAATACAGAAAACATTAAGATTAATGGAAAATATAAGATAATCTTGGATAGATTATATGTAAAACACTAAATGTATAAAAAGATAAAATAAATCAATGATTATTCAACAAATGACACTAGAAACATTAGATAAGTATGTTCAAGGAAGTTTCAAATTAGATCTTCATTTTGTATCATAAATTTCCATTGGGTTAAGAGTTTTGAGGTAAGAAAAGGAATCATAAACAGATTTTTAAAGCATATAAACATTGGAAGAAATATACAAGTGAAAAGATAGCATGTTTGATTTTTTTAAAAAAGCATTACCCCTATAGATCTTTTCACATAAAGTTTGCTTCCATCCATATATATTCATATTAGAACGTTCATGATTAATGTTAAAAATCAGGATACAAATATGTATAATAATTAAAGCGTAATATTCTAATTAGATTGACATCCTTCCAGGACGATGCTGGGATTGCAGCTGCCACTGCTGGGAGGGAGGGATCCAGGCAGCTGGCTGGGAAGGCGTACTCTTGCACGAATTTCATGCATCAGGCTTCTAGTATATACACAACATGGGATAATCCCAATTTTACCCAAAAAATACACATAAGAATGTGGATGATTTTTGTCTTCAATAAACTTTTATATTTAAATATCTATCAATTTACACTGTTTAAAGATGATCCTAAGGTTAAACATGAGATAAATATACAAAACACATTGAGAAAGTAAAATATCTCCTGAAAAGTTTCCTCCAATTAAAGGGCTCAAAAGTCCCAAACTTAACACTTACAGCATCACTCTCATCACTCTGGGTCTCTGAGATTGAATCAGTATCTACATCATCTTTTTCCAAAGAAGAAATGCTGATTTTGTCCAATTCAGTTTATATTTCTTCATTGATCTTTGTATCATCAGCATCTTCCATCATCCTTTACAATAAATCACAGAACTAATCAAAGAAAATTAAAGAGGCTAATATGCTAATACAAATTGTGGGTTCTTTAATGTGTCATAATAATCCAACATTGTTCTATATACACATTTTAGCTTAACAAATGTTTATCATACCTTATCATGTCTGAACCATATATTTAAGAACAATGTTTGACTACAAAATGGTAGTCAGACCATTTCCCTAGACTTTTAATTCTCTAAGGGAAAAATTACATGGAATAAGCTGGCTTGCCTTCCTGAACCAAGAAACTTCACAGAAAAACTCATCATAATAGAAATGATTAATGGAAAAGTGCATATGATCAGCTTGAATATTCAGAGATTAAAATACAAGAGAACAACCTAAGTCTATATACGGGGAAAATATAAGGTTAGTTTCTATTCATTAACTCACAAGTTGTTCATTTTAGCAGAGAGAGCTGTGTTTTGCAACAATACATGTAATATTGGATAATTATGGCATGTAAAATCAAAATTTATTTCATTTAAATCTTTTTTTAATATTATATCTTATTGATTTCAGAGAAGAAGGGAGAGGGAGAAAGAGTTAGAAAAATCAATGATGAAAGGAAATCACTAATTGGCTGCCTCCTGCATGCTCCCGACTGGGGATTGAGTCATGTGCCCTGACCTGGAATCAAACCATGATCTCCTGGTTCATAGGTCAATGCTCAATCACTGAACCATGCCAGATGGGCCATTTAAATCTTTAATACTTATAATATATATGCATTAATCAGTATATTTCAGTATAACTTCATGTCATCATCATCATCACTATCATTAGCTTCCAAGTATTAAGTAGCTGTAACAAGGCAGGCACTAGAAGACATTTGTAAAATGGATAATCTTCAGAGTAACTTAAAAGGTTAAAGGTCATGAAAGTCATTGTATAGATGAGAACACTCAGGTTTGAAAAGGTTACTTAACTGTCCATAGCCATTACATTAATAAGTAATGGGGGCAGGATCATAATTCAGACATCCTGAATTCAAATTCTGTTCTTAACTACCAAATGGTCCCCAAACTCAAGCTATTCATCTGCCCAGCAATCCTTCTGAACATTTCCTTTTCTAATAATCTTCAAATTGTTTATCATAACCCATTAGCAGATCAAAAGGTTAATTTAGTGCCTCTTGATTATCAAGTATTAATGACAGAATAGGATAGACAATATTAAAATAGGCCAGAAAAAAAAACTATAATTACACTATATATGCTAAAGATTTGTTTAAAAAACAAACATGTTTCTAAAGTATGTATGTGTGCTTGAATTACAATGTAACCTATTTTGTTGTTGTTTTATTGTGGCTCTTGGTAAAAATAATTTTGAAAATAACTGTACTAGTCAGCTATTATTTTATTTTAGAGACTATTCCAAACTTTCATTCTTTCCTCAAGTCCCTGGCCTTTCGACTTCTGAACTCTGTCTTCTTGGATTTGCCTGCCTCCCTCTCTCCCTCCTTTCCCTTCCCTCCCTTCCTATTTTTTCCCTTATTTTACTCATCCATCTCAAAATCAACTTTTTTGGTGGATTCAAGATGGAATTATGCTGAGAAACCAAAGCATGAGATACTTTAGGATTCCATTTCTATAACATTTTTACATGCCACAATTTTATAAATGGAGAACATATAAGTGGTTGATAAGAGTTGGGAGCTGATTGTGTTGGAAGAAGATGGTTATGATGATAAAAGGTCAACATGAGAGATCCTTATAATGTTGGAACTGTTCATTATCTTGATGGTGGTAGTATAATCTATTCAGATAATAAAAATTATATAGGACATATACACATACAAATAATTACAAATAAAGCAGATTGCATCAGTATAAATATCCTGGTCATGATATTATAATATAGTTTACAAAATATTATCACTGAGAGACACTGGACAGTGTATACAAGGCTATATTTGTGTACAAGTATTATTTTTTAAGGCTGCATGTGAATCTACAATTACACCACTAAAGTGTATAGATATCCTACGTACTCAATAGGAAAACAGATAAATAAAATATAGTGCAGCCAAGGAATAGAATACTATACAAGTTTTTCAATAAAAATAAGCACACTTACTATCCTCCTCAGGAAATATAGCCACAGAGAAATAATTTAAAAATGGCAGGTATCAGAGAGAGAGGCAGAATAATATCACTCTTATGTAACCACACACACCCTTTATTTTTAGACAGAAACATGCTGGGAGGCATTGAGGAACTTTTGATTGTCATTTCATACCTTATGTTGAGTGATTTTTAAAATAATAAATATGCAGTACTTTCATAATTTTAAAAGCTAGTTTAAAAATACTCAGTTCATCCACAACCTTTCTCACCTAAAGGAGAACAAAACACCACCACTGGTGCAAAATGTGATTCTGTAATCAAACCAACTTAAAGTGC
This sequence comes from Pipistrellus hanaki, assembly GCF_964339955.1. NCBI lineage: Eukaryota > Metazoa > Chordata > Mammalia > Chiroptera > Vespertilionidae > Pipistrellus > Pipistrellus hanaki. Next base: position 117,376,602 of record NC_140505.1, read on the forward strand.
AATCCAAAGGTTAGGTGAAACTTTTTTTTTTTTTTTTAACGTGCTATAAAGCAGAATACACAGGTATACAAAACTTTATGTAGAAAGAAAGACAGGAGACTAAGGGAAAGGTAAGAGTCACTTCCACTATATGTCCCCCCTGAGCTCGTCGGCTGATCTTTAGATCAGCCCTGTCCAATTACATATTCAAGCACATTTGTAACCTTAAATTTTCTAGTTATTAGCAACGTTTAAGAAATAAAGAGAAACAGGTGAAGTTAACTTCAATAATATATTTTATGTAACTTATTTTATCCAAAATAGTATTTCAACATGTAATCAGTGAAAAACTGTTATGAAGTTCAACCTAAAAAGGCAACATTCTTGTTTGCAAACTAACTAGTCAACATCTGATGTGCATTTGACACCTACAGCACATTTCAACGCGGACTGGCTGCTTTTCAAACCCTCAACGGCTGTGGTTACCTGGCAGGTGAGTGCAGCCCTAGACTGATTCTGACGTGACGACAGCAAACATTTGAAGTTTATATTGAATCACTTAGAATTGGATAAAGCCGCTAAACATGGTAAATCTTAAGTAACTCTACCTTTCAACCATAGTTCAACTATAATAAAGGGGGAGCGAAATCTACTTTTAAAAAGTAACCAAATTTATGTTTGAAAAAATAGACTAAGAGAAAGAATAGAGAAGGGAGTGCGGAAGGCAGTGCACCTTCATTGAGGGAAGGTTAACCGGAGCAGATCAAGTGTGACTAAGCCACCAAACTGCCCCAAAGTGAGGGAGCCTGGAGCCTGGAGCCTCGCGCAGCGGCCCGCGGCCCCTGGACCCAGAGGCTCCGGCTCCTCTGCGCTCCCGCGGCGCTGCCTCCTTCCCACCACGACCCCACCTTGGGGGCCCAGCCTTGGCGACCTTGCAGGGGAGGTCGCCTTTTGGGGGGGCCGGTGTGAGTGACCCCAGCTAACCCACCAGCAGCTAAATCCCTCCACCTAAGTGAAAGAGAAACTAAACAAACTGTAACCATGGAAACAGCCAATCCCCAGGCAGGCGGGCCGCGCTTCCTACGGGTGCTCCAGCAGGACAAACTACCTCCTTCTGCAATTGGCATGAAGGCTGCATCTCAGGAGCTGGATGAGGAATTTAGGTAGATGTCAATACGTATTTAAGTCATTTTGGAAAGTAGTTAACAAAGAACTTTAAATTGTTTCTGATCTACCTATACTTATTACTTGTATATAGTCAATACTAAATTGCCTTTGTTCATTCCACAAAAACTTAATCCTGAATAGTAATTTATGGGGTCGGAAATATGAAAGGGAAGCCAATAAATTGTTTGCCTCCCATGACAGCAGTTTCTTTAAAAAAATAAATGAATAAATAAATAAATAAATTATCACTCATTGTCTATCAAAAATCCTCTAAATGAATGAGTTAGTGGAGTGAGAAATTAGGAAACTTATTTTCTAATTGTTTTACTGTAAAATATTGACGTGACTCTCACTGTTTTAATATTAAATTTTAATTTTATGTATAAATCATGTGATTTAACTTTTACTTAAAATTAATCAAAGATTTTTGTGTGGAACAAATATATAGAATACAAATGTGAAAGGTAATTTTAGTTAGTAACAGGAATTTCTAATTTTTATTGTTTGTAAGTTTGCAAACAAAGAATTAAATTCCAAGAGGAAGTGGCTATGCATAATTGCAAAAGATATCTGCCATACAGTAAGCTAAGGGCAAACATTTAATTGAGCCTTTGAAAGGAAATAGACTCTATTGCTTGGTAACAATACTATAGTAAACTTGTATTGCATCAACTTAAGAATTAATAACATAAAGTGAGAAATCACTAGACTTTTGATATTAAAAAACATGTTAATGCCTCATTCAAGAAAGATGATTTTCAAAACTAATTCCTGGTTTTAGATCTAATCAAGTTTAATATTTTCATTATCAAAGTTCATGTTAAAATGCCCCCCACTTTTTTTTAGTTTAGTTTTGAGGCTGATTTATAGACTATTCAAACTCTTAACTTATAATGGCCAGACTAGCATATGATGTTGAAATTCACATGTAAAAATTTTAAGCTTAATTTAATTTATAATTAGGAAAGTAGGTGTTTTCATATATATATATATAAACTATTAGTAATCAATTAATTTCTAAAACTAATTTTAAATAGCTAATTTAGTAATCAGCTAACTTGAAGATGATGTATAGATTGCTTTCCTTCATAAATCTTACCTTGCCAAAGGAATGGGCCCATTACGAGAGCAGACTCTCATCTTGACCTCCAGGGGGCGCCACGCAGTCTTCCCCAGTCATGAGGCATGGTTAATGCCCAAAAACAAAATAAATAAAAATTAAATTAAATAAAAAAACTAAAACTAACAGAAAACCAAAACATAAAACAAAATTTAAAAAAAGATGCTTTCCAAGGCGCTGCTGGATACCTACCTGTGGGAGCCAGAGCCGAAGAGACCTCCACCATCTGCTTTACAACTGCCTGCCAACCGCCCCGCCTCCTGTTGTTCCTCTGCTCAGCGCGCCCGGCCTCCTGCAGCTCTGCAGCTCCGCGTGGACTGTGAGAGATCAGAAACAATGTAAAGTTCTTTGTTAACTACTTTCCAAAATGACTTAAATATTAACATCGACTGAGTTCCTCACCTTTCAAGTGTTACCAGGGTGGACTCTGGTTCTCTTCCTGCGGGGTTTGGTTTTGTCGACGCCGCAGCAGAAGACCTTCAGGAATGTCTGCCAGGCCCTGTGCGCCAAGCCCGGCCGGGCCCGGGTGTTGGCGGCGGGAGAGGCTGGGGGGCTGCCGTCTTGGGGGGAGCGGTCAGGGGGGGCTCCCTCCTGGTTCTCCGCCTTTGCAGGCTTGCTCTCACTGCTGCGGAAGCGGAATCGGTTGCTGGTGCGGGGGGTGGGGGCGCCTCCCGGGCGGAGCTGCGGGGCTGGACCGCAGGTCCCTGGCTGGAGCGCCTGCACAGGCTCCAGGGGAAGAGGGGAGGAGGGGATGGTCTCCAGGCTGGGCGGCGGCGCGGACAGGGCGTAGGTCTTTCTCACCCCCAGGCACGGGGGCCTCAGCATGGATGGTCCTGGCGAGCCCCCCGATGCCCGGGACTCCTCGCGGCTGGAAGGGGTGGCGGCCCCGGTGTCAGGGGGCCGGTAGGGCCTGACCTGGACGGTGCGGCCCGGCATCCTGCCCATGCCCATCCTGCCCATGGTCATGAGGAGGATGCGGTAAGTCCCCATTACCCGATCGAATGTCTGGCCCGCCACGGAGTCCCTGATGTCCTCCTCCCTAAAGCCCATGCCGCGCATGGTCTCCACCACCTGGGGGTCCAGGTCCTCCCCGGGCGGCTCGCTGTTCGGAGGCAGGTCTTCTGGAGCTAAGTCCATCCAGGGCATCCGCATGGCCTCCTCCAGGGTCGGCCTCTGGTCGGGGTCGACCGTCAGGAGCCGCTGGAGGAAGCTCCTGCCCGCCTCCGACATGTAGTAGGGCGGCTGGTAGTGCCCCTCCACTATGAGCTTCAGGATCGTCTCTCTGCTGTCGCTGGGGAAGGGCACGCGCCCCGTCACCGCCTTGTAGAGGGAGGCGCCCAGCCCCCAGATGTCAGCCCATCATAAAGCTCGCCCCGCAGCACCTCGGGCGCCATGTAGTAGAGTGTCCCGCACCAGCTGGTCAGCAGCTCGGTGGCCTCGTGGCTGAGGCCGAAGTCCGCCAGCTTGGCGGTGAGGTCTTCTTCTAAGAGGATGTTGTCCGGCTTGATGTCCAGGTGCGCGAAGCCCCGCCGGTGGCAGTGGTGGAGGGCCAGGAAGACCTGGCGGAACACCACCCGGGCCTGGCGCTCGGTGAGGCGGTGGCGCCGCTCCAGGTGAGCCTTTAGGTCCCCGCCGCGCACGTACTCCATCACCAGATGTACTTCTTCGGGGTCCACCACTACCTCCAGCAACCGCGATATATTTCTGTGCTGTAGGGTTCTTGGGTGGAACCCAACGCAGCTCTTGGGAGGAACTGGAGACACCGACATCGCGCTGGAAGATGGTCTTAATCACCACCTTCGTGCCCGTGGGCACGTGCCTCGCCAGCCGCACCTTCGAGCACGCGCCCTTGCCGATAGATTTCCCTAATACATAGTCTCCGATGCTCTGCCCCTTGGTGGTAGTCGGGACAGAGAAACGGGGCATGGTTACAGCAAAAAAGTTAAAAATAAAAATGAAAACGCAGAGTTGTCCTACTTAGTCTCAGATCACCTAGACGAGCTCCCTGCACTACACAGATTAAATCCTCAGCCCAGGCAGGGCCTTATGTATAGGAGTGGTTTGCAATTCCATCACACTGGCACTTTATGAGGTCAGAGCAACAAATGGACCAATCCCGGCTGGGGATGAACCACAGTGGTTTTTCTCACTTTTTGGTCTCATGACCCTTAAACTCTGTGAAAAACAAAAAGACACACTCTTTTATTTGGGATATTATGTTGATATTTATTTTACTAGAAATAAAAATCTATGTAGGTGCGCACACGCGTGCACGCGCGCGCGCGCGCGCACACACACACACACACACACACACGCAAAAAAGAAAAGTCTAACTTATTCTCATGCTCCAGTTCTCAGTTCAAATATCACATGCTTAGTTCTCAGTTCGGATATCCTCCCTGATCCATCCATTCCTACCTACCTCACTCAAGCCATCACGTTTGTCATCCTTCATAGCACCGACCACAGTGGGCCTGATTCTTGTTTACTGTCTGTCTTTCCCAGGAAGGAAGAAGCATGACTATAGTGTTCCCTGAGTCTAGCACAGTGAGTGGCAACAAAGTAAGTGTTTAATAAATGTTTGTTCACTGGATTAACAGGAGAGTTTGTGGTAACAAAACATGGCCAACTACTTAATCAAAGTGATTCATGAAATGTCTTAAAAAACAGTCATGTTCTGTCCTCACGCAGCTTTTGGGGCAGATAAGGTAGGACCAAGGAGGGCTGAGGTCTACGTTTCTAGGTACGTGATTGCTCAGTGAGACTGAGGAACAGCCAGCTGGTAGGAGCCTCGCTGTAAAGATTAAAGATGATTGGTCCTTCCACTGGCACTTGCTAAGGATGAAATAAATTTGGACCTGCAGTAAGGCTGCAAGGTATGTTTACATTTTGAATACCCATTTCCAGATGGCACAAAAGACTTCTCTGGATGAAAAAATGTCTACAGAGGTACAAAGGGTAGGGTAATATGTTGGGGTAAATTCTACCCTTTATGGAGGCAGAGGGAGCAGGGAGGCTTAAGGACACTTTGGGGGAGCCTCTGGCACACTCTATTCCATACTAATCTAAGAAAAATCCCTACCTTCAGTACACTGAGTGTTTTAATCACATGTATGTTATTCTAGTAATCATTTTCCTTTAATAGTTCCCAAAGTCTCAGTTTTGTGTCAAGGGAATCTTTAGAGGGATTGGCCTGTAAGCTTCTCCCTCTAGAACACTTTTGTTTGTTCATTTTTATCTTACTGCTGTGATACTCGGCTCCTAAACATGATAGTCTTTGCTGCTAAGCTGATTGGGACCCAAATGGGGGACATTTCATCAATTCTAAAGAGATGTTTAGAAGTTAGTCAGAGATTACAATAAACTCAGGAAGGAAAGGAGAGAAACTTTCCAAGAAAGTTGCTAGTGTAAGAGTTAATTATATCTATTTGTAAAAATTGTATTAATAGTTACTTAAGCAACAATACCAATAGAATAGAATATTTCCTTGGCGTAATCTCTTTCAGCAAGGTAAATGCAGACTCAAAGACAGGACATTTAATGTAAAACTGTCAAGGGAAAAGTCAAGCTCAAAAACAGAGAAAAAGGCAATCTTTTGTTATCAATATGCTACATCAATTATACGTATCTAATTGTGCCCAAATGAGCATATAGCTTTTTTATTTGTTTATTTTTTACTTTCTTTTGTTTGTGTGTGTGTTTTTCCCATAGATCCCCTCCTCTCCACATCCACTCCTCCTCAGCGTTCACCACACCATTGTCTGTGTCCATGGGCTATGCATATATGCATTTAAGTTCTCCAGTTAATCTCTCCCCTCCAACCCCAACCCCCACCTTCCCTGTGAAATTCATCAGCCTGTTTCATGGTTCTACGTCTCTGGATCTATTTTGTTCTTCAGCTTATTTTGTTCATTGGATTCCACATATGAGTGAAATCATGTGATACTTATCTTCCTCTGACTTATTTTGCATATAATACTCTCCAGGTCTATCCATGCTGTTGCAAAGGGTAATAGTTCCTTCTTTTTTACAGCAGGATAGTATTCTATGGTGTAAATGTACCACATGTTTTTTTTTTTTTTTTTTTTTTTTTTTCTTTTTTAATATATTTTATTGATTTTTTTTTTTTAATCAATCTTTATTGTTCATATCCACACATCGGCTGATTGGCACTTGGACTGTTTCCAGATCTTAGCTATTGTAAATTGTGCTGCTTTGAAAATAAGGCTTCATATATTTTTTTTTCCGATTGGTGTTTTGGCTTTCTTAGGATATATTCTTAGAAGTGGGATCACTGGGTCAAATGGGATTTTGTCTCCAGACAGAGCCCAGCTCTTCAGCAACTTGGCCACTTAGACAGTTGAACTACAGCCCCACACACTGAATACCACAACCAAGTCCTAAAAGACAGCAAGGGCAGCCCCTTTCTGACTAGTCCTGCCCTCCTCTGTCCTATTGCAGCTGCCAGCCTTGCCTTCTGGCCTCTGAGACCTCTGTGTGGTCTCACCTCTCCCAGGCGAAGACCTGGCCCCCGCTCAGGCAGCTTCCTCCTCGCAGAGCTGGGTCAGGCCCTGTTCTCTCCTGGGCAGTGCAGTCTTTGCCCCTGCTGCCTCCCACTGTGGGACCTGTAAGGAAGGAGATGAAGTATCGAGGTTGCAAAGAGAGTCAGGAGGGGTGTACAATAAGTGTGAGGTGTAAAAAATAATTCTGACATAAAATAAAAACAGGGCTCTGTGGGAATACGGGGAAAGGAGCTGATAATGCTGCTGGTGGTCAGAGCAAGGTCCAGGACAGTTTTTCTGCTAATCACTTTCTCTAATTTCTAAGAGAAACGATGGTCAGGGAGGCCGGATACTATAACTTGAAAGAGTATGAACAGCAGTATCCAGGTTTTCAGGGAGTTGAGTGTTTTGCCCTGTTTGTGGGTCAGTTTTAGAATGTGCTCCATCCATTTCTTTCATTGGTATAGCTTCATGTATGCAATTGCAACAACACCTCTGCTGTTTCATTCTCTTTCTAGCTTAACAGAAAGATAGTCTTAAACCTCTGGATAATCCTACATTCCAGCTACTCTATTTTTTAAAACAAAGCTGTGTGTGTGTGTGTGTGTGTGTGTGTGTGTGTGTGTGTGTTTTGCATTGCAGGAGAAAAGGCAAATGGAGAGAAAATTAGGATAAAAAGCGAACCCAAAACATTTTTACTTGACTTTTTTTTTTTTAAATTGGGCTTTAGGGGAAAGGCATTATACCCAAGGATAAAAAATGCACCCACATAATTGATCTTCAGAAAGCTCAACCCCATATCCTTCATTTTATTGGCATTATGCTCTAATCAACCAATGAATTAAGAGATGAGAGGCCATTTCAATCAATTGTGGTCACAATGAAGCCATTGCCTTTGTCCAAAGTGGCAGCTTTCTAAAAGCCAAAGAGCATCTTAAAATTCTTTCTTTCAGACTGCTTATTGGCCATCCTGCCTTGGTATCTGAGGAGGGAGTCATTTAACTTCAGTCCTCTGCCTTCATTCGGATGGTGTCAGGAAGGTAGGCGGAGCTATTCATACACATGCGCACTGGGAGGGAAGAGGCTCCCCCAGCTGGCCATCTGACTGCAGGCAGAACCCTGGTGTCTCTTGCTTTATCCTCTGCTGCACATGTACCACCATGTGTCTGGTACCAGGCACACGAAAGTATGAATAAATGAATAATTGGCTCAGTTTCCACAGTGCATGACAAATGTTTTTCATGAACATTAAATTTCTTTTTTAAAATTTATTTATTTTTAATTTGAGAGAAAATTAACCTCGTTTCTGGCATTGATTTCCACTTGTCTTCCTCCCAGCAGCATGAATTATTTATTTCTCTGAGGCAGAAAAGCATAACTCTCTTGTTTGTCTGTTTTTGCAAACTCTGTACATTTCCTAGGGAAAGCTTTGCCGTCTTTGCCAATCGCTTGTACAGACTCCGGCGGTTAATTCAAATCTGTTGCAGTTCCATGCGTCTGTCTGTTTCTTGCTCTCCAGGCGGCCTTTCCTTTGCATCTCCTGCAATGCCCCCCCACAATCCGAGCCTGGTATACAGTGGTGCTCACTGAATAATTGAGAGCTCCTTGGAATGTTAAGATTGATTTTTCTTTCAGTGTTTGAAATTTTTGACAGTAAGCACAGAAATAAGACACGTTGACAAAATATTTTCCTTAAATAAATATAAATCCCTCCCCCCCTTACCAAGTACCGTATTTTCTGGCGTATAAGACGACCCCCTAATTTTACAGTTAAAACATAGGTTTAGGCCTATATTCGCTGTATAAGAATACCCCCCACTTCAAAGAAAAGACTTACTTTGCAGTCAAGATCTGCAGGTAATTTTTGTGCAATTTTGGTCTTTTGCCCCCAGTTGACTTTTTTTCCATTTAAAAAGTCGTCTTATACGCCGGAAAATAGGGTAAGCTCTCACCACACTAGTCTTCATGCCAATCCTCAACTGTGCCAAACTTAACTTTTTGTGTCAGAACCAATGCATTAAAAGAAATAATTGCTTTCAACATATTTTGCATTTAAATGAATACTGTTGACAAATACTGAAATATCTCTTGAAAGATGGGATATGTTTTAGGAGGTGCTTTCACAGCCCTGAAAAGCTTCACTGTGTCATTTTTCCAGAAACATCCCCAATGTCCACTGTGTTTTTTCCAGAAAGTATCCTGGTGTTCATTGTCTTTTCTCAGAAGCTGTCCCAGTTTGGATTTTATGAAAGGCAAGATCTACGAAAACTTTATGAAAGTGAGGAGTTTGAACCGAAACTATGAAGTTTCAAAAAAAAAAAAAAATCAATGACTTGGACTGGGCAAGTAATGTTTTCAGAATGAGAAAGAAAATAAGAACCAGAATGATTATTACAATAGCTGGAGAGAAAAGAGAAAATAAATTGAGTTGAGATACACCAGGATGTTTCTGGAGCACTTGTGGTTTTTCCCTATAACAGGTGACTGACGAAAGGAGATACATGAAAAGTTCCTTTGTCAATAAGAAGATGATAAATCATTTGGGAGAGAAGACTTGCATACAAGTCCGTGCTCACCCACTGCCAAGATTTTGTTGTAATGAGTTTTTAGCCTCACTCTCAGCTAATAAACTTGTTTCTATTTCTCAGCGGGGGAAGGGAAAAGAGTCATCACAAAGGAATTGCCTTTACTTCCTGCCTGATGCTCATGTCTATAAACATTACAGGATTTGTATATCTCCGTCTCCTTTCCTCTTTGCCTCCTTTCCTAAGACCCCAGAGAAAAGATGTTTTTTCTATCCAAGGTAATGCTGTGTCCCCAAATCATACCCTTCCACTTGCAGGAACTTGCTCCATCAATTACCACCTCCCCCAGAATCTTCAACCTCCCTCTTCACCACAGTTTTCCTCTCACTACATAAGCATGTGCTCACATCACAAAACAAAATAGAACAATGATCACATAACAAAAAACTTCTCCCTTGATCTTACGTCAGCTGATGTCCACTCTGGGTATACTGAATCCCCTAAGATCTCTCAAAAGGAAAATCCTGACCTCTCTGGTCCAACTCAGGTCAAGGAAAACAAAATCCTTAAGTAGGGTGGTCCAAGCATTGGTATTTTATAAAATATATATTTTAATAAGTTTTTATTGATTTTAGGAAGAGATGAAGGGAGAGAGAGAGAGAGAGACATCAATCAGCTGCTTCCCACACGCTCCGACTAGTAATTGAACTGGTTGGCTCACAGGATGAAGTTCAACCAACTGAGCCACATCAGCCAGGGACCAAGTATAGGTATTTTTAAAAACTACTTACTTTGCTGTGCTGAAACCAGTTTGGCTCAGTGGATAGAGTGTTAGCCTGAGGACTGAAAGGTCCCAGGTTCGATTTCAGTCAAGGGCATGTACCCTGGTTGCAGGCACATCCCCAGTAGACGGTGTGCAAGAGGCAGCTGGTTGATGTTTCTCTCTCATCGATGTTTCGAACTATCCCTCTCTCTTCCTCCCTGTAAAAAATCAATAAAATATATATTTTTAAAACTACTTTGCTGATTTTAATGCATAATCAGAGTTTTAAAATGTTGACCTAGATAATTATATTCCTCCTCTTCCCTTAACATTCACTCTTCTATAACTACATCTATTATATTTCAAAGCATTTATAAATATAATACCTAGTAGGGGCCCAGTGCACAAATTTGTGCACCTTGGAAGGAACTGTGGGCCCCGAGGCTGCAGTAGGTACAGGAGTGGGTCTCAGTCCATCCTCCGCACCCCAGCCCGACCCCTCCTTGCCACAGCCCCTGGTCCCCTTTCTGCGCAGCCCCCCTCCTGCCAACAGCCCCCTCCTGATGCTGCTCCTCCCACGTGCTGATAGTGCCGGCCCAGCCCTGCTCACACACCCGCTGACAGTGCAGAGCAGAGTGATTGGGGCCGGCACCAGCAGCGGGTGTGAGCAGTGGCTGCTGCCCCAATCGCCCGTCAGGAGCAAGGGGAGGTGGAGAAGCCCTCAGGGGTGATCAGGGCCTGCAGCAGAGAGCAAGGGCCCGCTCCAGCACCAGCTGTGGGTGTGAGCAAGGCCAGTGCTGCCAACAGGTGTGAGTGTCGGGCAGGACTGCAGCACGTGGGAGCAAAGAATTTTCAGTGACCGCCAGAGACTCAATCCAATGACAGCTACTGGCGCCCCACCTGGGTCTGGTGCCTCTACTCAACTGCTCCACCAGCCTGCTGTGGCCAGCGCCCTCCATTTTCCACACACGCCCCTGGTGGTCATTGGATGTCACCGTGACCAGTTCAGTTTTTCAGTTTAGGTCTATTTGCATATTAGCCTTTTTTATATATAGGATTGGAAAGTAAAGATATATTTAGATGATGGAATAAGCAGCAATTGGTAAAAGATTGGATACACTGTTGTTAAAAACTGATGCTTAAACCATTGGTGCCATTTATCAAGATAAGAAATACTGGAATCTGTATATTACTTTGGGCAGTATGAAGATTGTAATGATATTAATTCTTCCAATCCACGATCAGGGTATATTCATCCATTTGTTTGTATCTTCCTCTAATTCTTTTTTCAATGTGCTATAGTTTTCTGAGTACACATCTTTTACCTCCTTAATTAGATTTATTCAAAGACATGCTATTTTTTGTGGCAATGGTGACCTTAGGGCATGATAAAAAGTGGAATGTAAAGGTATTAAGACCTAACTGTAAATTCTCCCTATTTCTCTTTTCCCCTTTCCAGGGCTGAGTGTAGATGTGGTTGTGAACTGCCTTTTGCTCTGTGGATGAGGGCAGTATTTTAAGGATGGAAGAGCAACAGAGGAAAACTCTCTGAGTCTCTAACACAGCAGAGATTGCATGAAAGAGCAACCCATACTACCAATTAAAGGGCATAACATGCCTTTTAAGCTACTGTCTCTTTTAGTCTTTATTCTAACTATCATGTATTACTTAATCCCCAAATTGGAGTTTTTTGTTTTTTTAAAAAAATATATTTTATTGAATTTTTACAGAGAGGAAGGGAGAGGGATAGAGAGTCAGAAACACCGATGAGAGAGAAACATCCATCAGCTGCCTCCTGTACACCCCCTACTGGAGTGCACACCCCCTACTGGAGATATGCCCACAACCAAGGTACATGCCCTTGACCGAAATTGAACCTGGGGCCTTTCAGTCCACAGGGCGACGCTCTATCCACTGAGCCAAACCAGTTTTGGCCAAATTGGAGTTTTAAGGTTTGTTTGGAGGCTATGAAATGGTGAAGTTGTGTATGTAAGCACTGCTTCACATCTGCAACAGCAATGAATAATATCAGTGGACATAATTGAGCACTGAACTGCAACTTTGCCTTATACTAGAGCTGTCTGTTTTCGATCCCTTGTATTTGTAGTGCCTAGTACACACAGAGGAGACACTGCAAAAATATCTATTTTTTTTAAATTAGAGAATTACAACTAATCATGTATTTATCTTATTGATTTGACTTTTTGGAAGCTCAGAGTTAAAATGTACTGTACAACTCCTGCAATTGTACAAGATCTTAGTGGCTTAGTGGTAAGCAAGGGTGTGAATATGGATTCAGTTCTTGAGAAATATTCTTGAGAGATTCACTAAAGCTAATCAAGTTTCTCGCTCCTCATCTTTAAAATCTTGATAACACCAAGTACTTCAAGCTTTGCAATGAGATAATATAAAGACACTTGACTATCACAAGCGTTTAGTATTTGTTGGTTCTCCTATTAAAGTATTTGGTAAGCGTCAAGTTCATGTATTTCTTCTCCTCTTTATAAAAGTAAACATAAGATAGTAAAAGTAAGGCTATCATCCCGTTTGAGATTTATTCTTTTCAGAGTTCTCTTAATATCATTCTCTTTGTAATAGACTATTAAATGCTTCTAAGCTTATATAGAGGATTGCATGATCCAAAGGCTTGTAAACATGATACGTATCTAACACTGACCCTTATGTTATTACATTGCAGCTTTTTCTTTGTGATTGAAGATAGATAGCCAGAGTTTCTTAACAGAGGGAGTAATTAGAGTTTGTTTATATTTGTTCTATAGAATCTTTCTTCTCATGGCTTCATTATTCCCAATGTTTTAAGAAATATTAAATTTGAATAAATTTATCATTTTGCATTAGGCATGGTTATATGCTATTTTGTATATGTGATCTTAGCATGTCATTCAATTTAATCTGTTCTAGAAACTTCAGAAAAAGAACCTCCTTTGAAAAATGTGTTGTTTTCTTTAGCTTGCTTTAAATGAGCATGGTAATAGTTATAGAATCCTCAATCTTGTTCTTAATTGTGATGGTAACAGAGGAAGGTGTTTGTGATTCTCTTTTCTTATGCAGCAGACAGGGTTTTGCCTTTTTTTATGAAATATAAGTTATAAAATTATGGAGACAAACAAATAAAAATGGTCACATCTGTTTTACCTGTACATAATTTAAATTCAACTTTGCAATAACTCTGGAAAGCCGAGACTTTTACGTTACTATAGTCTTTCACTTCAGTTTTCTCTGCTCCTTACTTTTCTTCCCCTAATAATCTGCATTATAATTGCAACACACTTGAAAACTTCAGTTATCTGGAACAATATTTCTGTCTGTTTCATTTTGCTTAAATCCTTCTACATACAGTTGCAGGCCAGCAGAGTCACATAAGACCTGTCACATGCTTTTCTGTTGCTAAGGGCAACACTACAGATGGCAAAACTGACTATCATGTGTCACATGTTACACACACAAACACATGATGGTTTGAAACAGCTTAAACTACTCAAGAGCACTTTGCCTCCAAGTGTTAGGATTTAATATGCCATGTGATTATATGACCTTTAAAATGCTGTGCTGAATCTAGTTAAATAAAATGATTTTTCTGCCTTGTTATTATGAAATGCATAGTGGCCTTTATGTCTAGACTAATTCTCAATTCAAAGACATTACAAAATATAAGAAATACAAGGTAATATATAAAAGTATAAGGTCAAATTTATATTATATTTGAATTTCTAATTTTTGTATCTCTGCACAGTATTTGTGAGCACTGTATTTCTTCTGACTCTATTTTAAGTAACTGTGTTTCAGACTGGGGGATCCCACATATCATTTAAAAAATAATATTTAAGATCGAGACATAACCCATGGACACAGACAATAGGATGGTGAAGGCCTGGGGCAGGGGGTGGTGCTGGGCTAGAAGGGGTTAATGGGGCGAAAAGGGGAACATATGTAATACTTTCAACAGTAAATATTTTTTAAAATTACAGATAGAAATATAGTTATGTTGATGAATTTATGATAAAATATATAAAAATTTCTTTTAAGAATTTTACTTAAAACCCATACATACATACATACAAAATCTTTATAACTATCATTTTCAATCATTGTAAAATAGTACACTAAGTTAGCAGAGTATACATTACTTAATATCCCCCTTTTTTGCCTGTCTGGCGTGATTGAGCATTGATCTACGAAGCAGGAGATCACAGTTCAATTCCCAGTTAGGGCTCCATCCCCAGTGGGGAGCATGCAAGAGGCAGTCAATCCACGATTCTCTTTCATAATCGATGTCTTTACCCCCTGTCTCTCTCTGCTTCTCTCTAAAATCAACAAAAACACATTTTTAAAAAATTGGACAAAGAACAAAGAACAGGATGAAACTAACTGGATCAAGCTAAATACCATAGACTGAGTGCTCTGGCTGGTCTGAAATCAGTCACTTTAGAATTTAACTATTTTTTAAAATATTTTTTTTCTTGATTTCAGAGACAAAGGGAGAGTGGAGAGAGAGAGACAAAAACATCAATGATGAGAGAGAATCATTCCCCAGTGGCCTTCTGCAAGCTCCCACTCTGGGGAAAGAGCCCGCAACCCTGGCATGTGCCTTTGACCAGAATCGAATCTGGAGCTCTTCAGTCCACAGGCCAACACTCTGTCCACTGAGTCAAACCAGCTAGGGCAGAATTTAACTATTTTTAATTTTTTTAATCAGTCATTGTTTTTATCAATGTTGTTTTTATTTTACTAAATCTTTATTGTTCAGATTATTATAGTTGTTCCTCTTTTTTCACCCCAATAGCTCCCCTCCACCTGGTTCCCACCCCACCCTCTGCCATTCCCTCTTCCCCCCACTGTCCTAATCCATAGCTGTACAATTTTTGTCTAGTTTCTTCCTGCACCCCCCCTCACCCATTCTCTCCTGAGAACTGTCAGCCAACTCCCTTTCTATGCTCCTGATTCTATTGTATTCACCAGTTTATTCTGTTCATCACATTTTTTATTTTCTTGATTTTTAGATTCATTTGTTGATAGATATGTATTTATTGTTCATAATTTTTATGTTTACCTTTTTCTTCTTGCTCTTCTTATATAATACCTTTCAGCATTTCATAAAATACTGGTTTGGTGGTGATGAACTCCTTTAGCCTTTTCTTATCTGTGAAGCTCTTTATCTGTTCTTCAATTCTGAATAATAGCTTTGCTGTGTAGAGTAATCTTGGTTGTAGGTTCTTGCTATTCATCACTTTGAATATTTCTTGCCACTCCCTTCTGGCTGACATACTTTCTGTGAAATCAGCTGACAATCGTATGGGTACTCCTTTGTAGGTAACTTTTTCTCTTGCTGCTTTTAATATTCTCTCTTTGTCTTTTGATCTTGGCATTTTAATTATGATGTACCTTGGTGTAGTCCTCTTTGCATTCCTTTTGTTTGGGGTTCTTTGCACATCCTGGTCTTGTAAGTCTATTTCTTTCACCAGGTAGGGGAAATTTTCAGTTATTATTTCTTCAAATAGGTTTTCAATACCTTGCTCTGTCTCTTCTTCTGGCACCCCCATAATTGAGATGTTGGTATGGTTGAAGTTGTCCTGGAGGCTCCTTACACTCTCTTCATATTTTTGGATTCTTTTTTTCTTGTTGCTTTTCTGGATATTTTTGCTTCTTCATATTTCAAATCTTTGACTTGATTCTTGTGATGTTCTAGTCTGCTGTTGGAGCTCTGTATATTATTTTTATTTCAGTCAGTGTATGCTTAATTTCTAGTTGGTCCTTTTTCATACTTTTGAGGGTCTCACTAAATTTACTGGCAACTTCTAGAAGAATCTTTAATAACCTTATAACCATGGTTTTGAACATTATATCTAGTAGATTGCTTGCCTCCCTTTCTTTCATTTGTGACCTGTTTCTTTGTTTCCACATTTTGTCTGCTTCCCTGTGTTGATAGAGTAGCTTTGTGTGCTAGGTGTCCTATAAGGCCCAGTGGCTCAGCCTCCCCAGTTACCTGAGGTGGACACTCTTGGTGCACCCCTTTGTGGACTGTGTGCACAGTTTTGTTATAGTTAAGCCTTGATTGTGATTGGTATCACTGGGAGGAATTGACCTCCAGGACAATTGGCTGTGAGGACCAGCTGTGTCTGTAATGAGTGAACTTCTGTGCTGAATACTAAACACTTATGGGGCAAGACTTGCTTCAGTGGAGCTTTGGTGCTCACTTAGTCTGCCCCCTGAGTTTGTCCCTTATGGATCTGAGTAGTTGTAATCTGGATGGTCCCACTCTGACCACTGGGTACACTGACTCTTGAGTCTCCAAGAAGGTGCAAATTTAGTCTCTGCTTGAAGCCACCCAGCAGGAGCTATGGAGAGATCTACAGATTCCTCTTCTTTGTTTTAGGGTTTGGAGGTGCCCAGAGGAGGTCTAGCTGTGAAGCCATGCAAGCTGCTGTGAAGCCTAGGGCCTTCTTTTGGAATTTTGGAGCTCTTTGACTCAGCTGCAGTTTGTTAGGTAATTTGAGATTGCAAAGGGCCATGCCATTCATATGCAAAAGCCTTAGATGGGGCAGGGTCTCGGTGAATGGACAGGGTGGAGCAAACAGCAATGGCTGACCTTCAGCCTTGTCCTAGAGGCCCCTGGGTCTCAGTGTTCCTCGGTAATTGCTGCAAGTACCTCTGAGAGAAAGCTACCCTCGAGTTCCACCTGATGCCAGACAGTCTACAATAGTTTCTCCCTGTATGAGTCTTGATCCCCAAAGTCTTGCGCAGAACTGGAGTACAAGCAGTCAGGAGCTTTTGTCTCCCCGATGATTAAAAAAGACAACCAAGTACTCCCTTGCTGGCCTTTTCCACAAGCGTGCCTTCTTACCTGTGCACTGTACTTCTGCACCTCCTCTCAGTCTCAGTGTGCTTTTCTCTTCCCTTTTAGTTGTGAAATTCCCACTCAGCCAGCCTTCCTGTGGTCCTGGATGATGTCCGTTTTTCTTTTATTGTAGTTTTGAAGTGGTTGTGTGAGGAAGCAATTTCAGGTGTTCACCTAGGCCAACATCTTAGTTTCTGTAAGGGCCATAATTTAAAACTGAGTTTACATTACTGCCACTTCATAGAGCTACATTAGCTAGTGAACAGAAAAACCTACTACCCTCAGAAAAAATGATCTATAATTATCTGGATTTTCAGTTGTGCAAGTTGAGAGAATTAAGATTTCTTATAAAAAATAGAGACCCAATGTATGAAATTAATGCATGTGGGGTGGGGTAGGGGTGGATATATATCCCTCAGCTCAGCCTGCATCCTCTCCAATCTGAAATCCTAGTAGAATCAGGCATAAACAGGCAGTCAGACATCCCTCTCACAATCCAGTTCTGCTGGCTCCCAGCTGCTTGCCTGCCTGCCTGGATGATTGCCCCTAACTGCTTCCACCTGCCAGCCTGTTCACCCCCTAACCACTTCCCTGCCGACCTCATTCCTCATAACTGCTCTCCCCTACTGGCCTGGTCACCCCTAACTGCCCTCCCTACTGACCTGATCACCCACAACTGCCCTCCCCTGCTGGCCATCTTGTGTCCACATGGGGGCAGCCATCTTATGTGATAGAGTGACTACCAATTTGCATATTACCTTTTTATTAGATAGGATGTCACTTCCTTGAATATCTCAAGCTATGTTGTTTAAAATGAAAGTGAAGATGAGTGAAGAGGAGAGACAGCTTTTGACACTTTTTTTTTTTTTTTTTTTTTTTGTAACTGAAGAGCTCATTGACTACAGAAGCACAGCACAAATGTTTGAAAGCCTTTCTTGGATATTCAGGAGATCTGAACAGACTCTAGATCTTGATCTGCTACTTACCAAATGAGTGATGTCAAGTACCTTACTTAGCCTCTCTGTAAGTAATTTGATGATGGGATCCATTTATTCTATTTCCATTCATTTGTTCACTCATTCAACCCTGAACATTTTTGAGTGTCTGCAACTAGGCACTGTGTAATAAGGGTACAAATATAAATACAATATGATTGTTGTCACAATAGGGCTGTTAGCACCTTGCAGGGAACAGAATGTGTGAAGAAAGCTAGAGTATAATTTAGATCTAATACTTTGTAATTTTGTTTCCTTTTGATGTTTCAAAACAAACTGACATTCAAAATGAAAAGACAAGCTACATGTTCATTTTATTTCTGTAATAACCATGAAGGTGATTGTTTAGTAAACAGTAAGATTATCAGGTTGGGGGAGTTTGCTTTAGGCCATTGAGTCAGCAGTAGGTAATAAAATGCAGATATCTGTTCTGTGAATATCAAAGAGCCCAATTCAGCCTTCTGACCAGACTTCTTGCATTTATATTAATTACTGTTGACCTTGTTTCTCAGCAGCATTTGTCATTTGACCAGAGTTAATATCTAAAATACATACGGAACTCATACAACTTAATAAAAGGAAGACAAGCAATCCAATTTAAAAAATGGGCAAAGGAACTAAATAGACATTTCTCCAAAGTGGACATACAGATGGCCAAGAAACATGAACAAATGCTCAAAGTCACTGATCATAAGAGAGATGCAAATTAAAACCACAATGAGGTATCACTTTATACCTGTCAGAATGGCTTCCATCAACAAATTAACAAATGACAAGTGCTGAGAGGATGTGGAGAAAAGAAAACACTGAAATGAAAAGAAAAGAAAAGGAAAGAAAAGGAAAGGAAAGGAAAGGAAAGGAAAGGAAAGGAAAGGAAAGAAAATAACAGAACAACGACAAGAAAACTTTTTTTTCCATAATATTATCATTTTGAAAAATTTGGTGCTTAAAAGTGGGTACCAAATTCAGAAAGTGATTTAGAGAGGGGCAGATTATTATGATTATTATTTTTACAGTATGTAACAGATACCTCTGACTGTGGGAACTCAGAGGACCAAAGTCTCAGTGTTTCATTTTGCAATGTGTGGCTACTAACTGTACCTACATCATAGGGTTGGTGTAAGGAATAAGAAAAATAAAGGGTATAAATTATTCCACACATTGCAAATACAGTGTGGCCAAAAAGACCAGTCTTTTCCTTGCAGATTGAAATCTTCCAAGTTCTGCTCTTCCCCTGTGTGTGCTTCCTCCTCCCCCTCCCACACCACCACCATGTGGTCGTTTTCCGACTTAGTGATGAGAAAACATTCAGTACTCATTAGCTAAATATAGTCATTAAACATAAAAAATTTTAAGGGTCTTTATTGTTAAAAATTGCAAATGGATACTTTGTACCTTTGTGACAGGTTGTCATCCTTACCTCTTGGGTTTTTCATTCCCCCGCCCCTTCTTATTTTCAAAGGGATCTAACCCTTGTGTTAATTCTCCATTTTTTTTCCGCCTGTTAAAATCTGTACATTCACAAGAGAGCATGAAAAAATGAACTCTGAGGTGTGTGGATCTGGGTTTAAATCTCCATTCTGTCATTGAACTAGCTGTGTGTTGCTTTGCATTTTTTCACTGAGAATTACGTCTGTATAATGTCTAGATTAGGAGAACCACCTCATTAATTAGTTGAAGAGATTAAATAAGCCATTTTAAAGCTCTAGGTACTTTATAGCTATTTTCCCTTATTCCTCCTCATTGGTATCAGGACATAAATTAGTACTGGTCATGTTTTAAAATACCACTCGAATGTTGGAAGTTGGGCACAATTTAACACCGGTGGATCTTGATCGGCATCTAGAAGTGTTCAGCAATCTGGAGTAGATTAAATAAGCATCCAAGAGGAAACATAATTTTGAAAGGCATATTGGGGGAGGCAGAGGAGCTTGAAGAAACCATGTTCTCCTTGTCTCGGGACCTCTTGCTTTTTATTGACACAAACTGTCCTAAGGCAAGGTGGAGATATACAGTTCAAAGGGTAAGGTTTGTACAGAAACATTGTCAGATTGTGGAATAGACTATCAGCTGTTCAGGTGTTTGGCCAGAAGGAGGCAATAACATGTAGATTAAGATGCCCTGAGCTGTCTGGCAGTAAACAATTTAATGCATCCTTTTCAGGTTTGGGGAAATGCTTTCAGCCTGTCCCAACAGGTGACAACATATGTGACAGCCCTTGTTGAGTCCCCAAGTTCCATCAACCTTATGATGAAACTCTTGCAATTATGACATGCTGGAATTGGCTTCTGGCACCACTCCCCAAACACTTTGTGACTTGGTGCTTTGTGTGTGCCATTGAGATGAGTGTCAACGATCAATGCAAAAGAGTGAGGGGGGAATACTTGCAGGCAAGTACTAGTAAACCTTCTTGTTCCTATGTTCTCCATTCCTACAAGCATGCAAAAAAAGCTTTGTTTTCCACAGAAAATCCTAATTCTACTTATCTTCTTAATTCTCAGTTGCTATTGGTATTATTTCACTATATCTCAGTTTCAATATATAAAAAATATATGTATGAACACATTATTTGCCTGTCACTAATATGTGAAGTAAAAAGCAAATTATGCATGATATTCTGAAATAAGTTTATTGAAACTTATTTTATTTCAGTGGGACAGCAATCAGAGTATTTTTTACATATGGCAAGGAGGGGCAAATCAAATTTAATTAAAAAAAACTATTTTAAAGAGACTGAGAAAAAGCTCTCTTGAATGCCTTAAAAGCTAAGGATTAGTAGCAATGTTCTGACCTGAAATTTAGGTGTTGTGATTTCTTTCCAAGAGATTTTTTTCAATGCGTGAAAAACCTGTCTGAAATGGGTTTATTGTTTAATTCATTCATAACTGGGTATGGACTGTTAAAATCTGTGGGACTGTTGGAAGGCCTAGAAGCACACAGAGGTATTTTTATTAACCACCTGGAAGCGAAAAATATCCTTTACCAAGTCACCAAAGCTTTCTGCTACAATATATTTAAGGTTCACTTTGCATTTATTTCAAATTTTGAAAATTGGAGGGACATGAAATTTAATCTCTGGAGCATAAGCCATGCTTAGGGGAAGATTCAGCCATTTTCAAAAGGAGGCTAAGCTCTGTGCTCAGTGATGCATATTTTAGGAATTCTCCACATGGCTTAATTATGATTATGTCTTGTTTGCCAGAGAGGGAAGCCAGCCTTCACCTTGTGATGAGACCCCTTGGAGAAGTGCTGGAATAAGGGGCCAGATAGGGTGCGGATCAGAGCCAGAAACAGCCTTTCCTAAGGTGGCCAGAAGCCCTGAGCGCTGTCAGGCCAAGGCTTGCTGGAGGAAGGGCAGAGTGCCTTTCTTTTGCCAGAGATGTAAATAGCCGGCTTGGAGAGAAAGCTAGGGGGAAAAGGTTTCCTGAGTCATTCACTTCTTCTAGTCCCATTGCCAACTCTCAGAGAATATTCAGAAAGTGAGAGGTAAGGCCTTTTCTATTGTTACCCTCGCTGAGACAAAGGTGGGGGTGCGGGCAACTGGTGTCCACCCTTTCGGAGCGGGCTGGGGAGGACCTGGTGGCCAGGGATTCGCTTGGTTTAGCTTTGGGGAGGGCTCCCTGGCCCATCCAGCCCCGCCAGGTCCATCCAGCCCCACAGGGTCCAGCCCAAGCGCTGGGAGGACCTCCTGGCAGCTGCAGGGGCCTCCGCATCCAGGGGCGGTGGGATGTGGGGCGGGGAGGGGCGGCGCCCGGCCCGGAGCTCTGGCCCCCGCCTCCCGCCTCCTCTCCCCGCAGCCCGTGCACACGGGCGGGTCTGGCTCCTGGGCGCCTCCATCACACACACACACACACACACACACACACACACACACACACACACACACACACACCCCACACACTCCTGGGCGCCTCCATCACACACACACACACACACACACACACACACACACACACACACACACACACACACCACACTCGCCTCGCGCGCTGCATCTCGCGCTCCTTCCCAGCGGCTCACAGGCCCGGCGTGTCCCTGGGTGCCAGCCTCTGGGCAGCGACCCGCTACCCGCCCTGGACCCGCCCCTGGCAGCGGCCAGCCCGCTCCCTCCGCCTCCATCGCAGCCACCGGCCCCGACCGCCTGGCCCGCCGCTCCGGTGGGACGTGGAAGCCGCACGAGGAGCCGGTTGGACCCGCTAACGGTAAGGCTCCGACCGCCGGGTGGGGCGGGGGGGGGGCACCCTGGGCGCCGGGACGCGGGGGAGTCGGTGCGGGACCCGGGAGGCGGTGTGCCCGGAGGTGAGGGCAGGAGGGAGACGCCGGGCTCTGCGGGGGCCCCTCCAGGCTCTGCGCCCCGCACCTCATCCCGGCACCCGGGGCGGCGGGCGGCGAGGAGCGGGGCGTGGGGGGCAGGAAGCACGTGGGTGGGAACTGCCCCCGGCCTCCCCGAGAGGCTCTGGTTCCCAAGTCAAATCTGGGTTGGCCGAGGGCGGGGCCAAGTCGGGAGGGTCGCTGCGGAGAAAGGCGCTTCCGAGGCTCTAGGTGAGTTGGAAACCGACGCCGCGAGTGTGAGCGGCGAGGCCGGGAGAGGCCCCGCCCGGGGCTGTGCGCCCTCCCCGCAGCCGGCACCTCGGCCCGAGGCGCGCTGCCATCCGTGCCCCTCAAGGGAGCCTGTCCCGGAGCCGGGCGCGTGGCCACCCGGACCCACAGCCCGGCCCCGGTGCTCCCCGCACCCAGGATGTGGAGAGTGAGCCCGGAGGGTGGGGGTGCTGGGATTTTAGGAGATGACGGGGGGACCTGGAAACCCAGACCATTTCTGCGTTTCATTTTCAGGGCTGGTCTGCGAGTGGCCAGCGGACAATTCTGAGCCGAGAGAGCCTTTCATGAAGGCACTCCAACCAGCCTTATCATATGAGCGAAGGAGGGAATGAAGAGTGAATGGGAGGTCTCTGAGACAGTGGTCTCCCTCTGGGTCGCAGAGGCCTCGGGCCCGGAATTAGTTTCTTTTAAGCAGGGAAGCGGCGTTGGCCATGTACACCGCCCTAGGCTCTGGCTCTCAGTTTCCCTCCTTCCTCGCCCCGAACCCGGGAAGGCTGGAGGGGGACCCGCGGCCCGCACTGGGGCGCGGTGACGTCACAGTTTGGGTGCTTCTGCAAAGGACTGCGACCGTTTCTCCCCGCTGACCGTTTTCCTTCCAGGTCTTACAGGCAGACCCAGCCCCCAGTCTGCACCACCATTTGTGTGGCTCCCTATGCAGAAAACCAGAGGAGTGAAGGCTTTGCTTTATGCACTTGGTTTTTTAAAGCGGTTGTCCAGCCTCAGGAAACGTCATTCTCTGACCAAGCAGCCCCGCCCAGATCCTGACCCCGCCAGGCCCCCTGCTGCCAGAACTAGCAGGATGCTGATACAGACCTAATTGTCTCCAGAGCCTAGTACTGGGCTTGACTTGTAATAGCTTCCTAACTAGTACTCCGAAGCCTGGTTTTTCCTGGAAGGTACAGTACCAGCATTGCTCTCAGTAAGTTCAGAGTAGTCGATTTCATTTTTGTGAGTGTGAGTGCCATCTTTTACCCACATGTATCTTTGTTGCAATATATTATCCCACCTACATGCATATGCATGATTGGATATAATAACATATTCCTATTCACAGTAGATTTTAAAATAGTTTTTGAACAGATGGCTTTATTAACAAAAATCATAGGCATCGTCTGATACATGAAAACACGTAAGGTTATATGGCATGAATCTTAGATTTATTTCCAATTTTTCTTATAACAAAGTCCTATTTATTCTTCTAGATATATTTAGTGAATATTTTTAATTAAAAATTTATCTGCTTAAATATTAACTTTGATCAATAGCGATTCTCTCATATTTCTTGGTGAAAAACAAACTCTTATACTGGGATGCAGAATGCTTTTAAGTGCAAAATATCACTTGATAGAGGATAGAGCTGTTTTCAGTCTTAAAGGTCACTTTATTTCTTCGTGATTACTAATGTGTCCTTTCACATAAGATTAATGGATTATTATCTTTGAGTAGAATGCTTACCCTGGGAGCTTTACACCTATCAGACTGGTAAGGTAAAAAAGATTACTCACTGTACTGACGAGGTCAGAGGGAAACAGGCACTTCACATTGCTTGTGGTAGTGCACATTGAGACAACTGTTATAAAGGGCAATATTTACCAACATTATATCACAATAAAAGCACATACCCCTTGATCAAGCAATTCCATTTCTAGAAATTTATTCTACAGATATGCCCATACCAGGTAATACAAAGTTAGTTGCATGAACATTGTAGCAAATGATCAGGATTGAACAAATTATAGGATATACTCATACCGTGAACCATCTTTATAACCTCTTAAAAAAAGAAAAACATGCTATTAGAGCAGTGTTTTTCAACCTTTTTTGGGCAAAGGCACACTTGTTTCATGAAAAAAATCACGAGGCACACCACCATTAGAAAATGTTAAAAAATTTAACTCTGTGCCTATATTGACTATATATATAAAGTAATTCTCTTGAATAGGAATCAAATAAACACAAAGAAAGTATTTTATAATTACTTTATTATGAAATATTAAGTAAACAAAATAGTGAAAAATTATAAAATTCTTGTCTTGTCTGCACCTACGGCACACCAGGCAACATCTAATACAGCGGTTGAAAAACGCTGTATTAGAGCAAAAGTTTTTGAAGACTTTTTGAGTGAAAAATCAAGATGCAGAATTATGAATATTATTTGTAACATGGGTTTTCTCCAAATAGCATGTTATAGTAACATGTATAAAAGATGAAATAGGTTGGGTATGTGAGGAAAAAGCACATTAACTTGAATATACCTGTTATCTTCAATATACAAATATCTGTAGAGAACTTTGGTGCCTTAAGGGAATATATGTGGGGGGCTGGTTATGCTGGGGTGAAAGGTTGAGAAGATATATTTTTCACTCTATACCTTTAATACCATATTATGTATTAAAATATAGATTATAATTATTATAATGTGAAAACAATAGCAAATACCCTTGGAAGAATAGTATCCAGGCATTATATTTTGTGAAATGAAATTATTAAGGTAGAAAGGTGAGTATTTTAGCTCCATGATTTTTAAAAACTTATTGTCTAACGTTTTACATATGTCTCCTTTTTCTCCACTTAATTCCATGATTTTTATAGTTTCTGAAATTACAGCAAATTTTTCTCTTTCAACATTTTTAGTAATAAATTTACATTAGAGCAGCAGATGGGATCTTGTGTGCCCTTCAGTCACTCTTCTGCAATGTAACATCTTTCTTAAAGAATTAAATTTATTGAGGTGACATTGGTCAAGTCATATCGGTTTCAGGTGTGGGTTTCTATTTTGCAAGGTCTGGATACTGCACCGCGTGCCCACCACCCAAAGTGCAAATGTAACTTCTTGCAAAGCTATTCTACAACATCACTATTAGAATGTTGACATTGGCAGAGTCAAGGTACAGACCTGTTCTGTCACTATAAGGATTCCTCTGTTGCCTGTTGATAACCACAATCATTTTACCCCTGCTCTATCCCCTTAATTCCTTAATTCTTCATATTTATTATTTTGTCTTTTAAAGAATGATGTAAGAATGGAATCATACAATGTGCAATCTTATGGAATTGGCTTTTTTCCACTCAGCATAATTGTCTATAGATTTATCCAAGTTGTGTGTATCAGTAGCTCACTTGTTTGTATTTCTGAGTAGTACTCCAAGGTATAGATTTATCAATTTTTTAAGTATTCACCCATTGAATGGCATCTGGCTTGTTTCCAGCTTACAGTGATTATAATAAAGCTGATTTTTGTGTTATGGAACATAGGTTTTCATGTCTCTAAGATAAATGCCCAGGAGTACAATTGTTGAGTTAGATATTGTCTGACATGTTTAGTTTTCTTGAGAGCCGCACCATTCTACATTTTCTTTTCACCAAATTTTAGTCATTCTGATAGGTATGTAGTGACATCTCACTGTAGTTTTAATTAGCATTTCCCTAATGGCTAATAATGTCCAATGTTTTTGTTAGAAATACATGATTGAACTAGTTTCTTTGCATCCTTACTGACATTTTTTTCCTTACTAACATTTGGTATTATTATTAAAAAAATTTTTTTAGCCATACTGATAGGTGTCCTATAGTACATTTTTGGACAAAACCCATGTTACAAAGTGTAAGTTTGTGACTTTGCATTGTCGTTTATTAAAAAGATTCTTTTTCCTCTTTTTAAAAAATATATTTTTATTGATTTCAGAAAGGAAAGGAGAGATAGGAACAGCAATGATGAGAAAGTATCATTGATAGGATGTTTCCTGTACACCCCACACTGGTGATTGAACCTGAAACTCAAACATATGTCTTGACTGGGAATTGAACAGTGCCCTTCATAGGTCATAACTCAACCTTTAAGCCACACTAGATAGGCTCTTTCCCTCTTTTTGATTGGCCCTGTGATTTTTATTGTCTTTGTGCTTAATGCAAACATTTTACCTAATAAAAGAGAAACATGCAAATTGACCGCACCTTTTCTATACCCCCAAGCCCCGCCCACCAGCCAATCAGGGTGAGCATGCAAATGAACTCAACCAAGATGGTGGTTAATTTGGATATCCAGGCCAGAGCAAAGACTGAAGACAGTGTAGAAAGAAGCCAAACACCAAGTGCTTCTGAAGGGAGCAAAGCTGCGGAGAAGCAAGCAAGCAAGCAGGTCCAAGGAGAAGGAAGGGAAGCAAGTGGGGCAGCAACCACTGCAGGAAGCCCTATTGCAGGAATCTTCCTGCAATGGGCCTCTAGATTTACATAAGTGAGAATATAATTTATAAAGGTAATGTGTAGGTTTCACTGTATACTGTTGAAATATCCTACCTAATAAAAGAGAAATATGCAAATTAACCACCACCCTGTTACACCCACCAGCCACGCCCACGAGTCACACCCGCCAGCCATTCAGAGCGAGTATGGAAATAAACCCAACCAAGATGGCTACAGCCACAGAGGATTGGGTTTCTCTGGCAATGGAGGAAGCCAAGCTTTTTGCCTGCCCTCGCCAGCCTCCACTCCAGGCTACAAAGTTTCAATTATAGAAGGTTAACAAATCCAAACAGAAATAGCAGCAGCTATGGAGCAAGCAGTAGGCTTGGCTCCGCTCTAGGCCACAAAATTTCAATTGTAGAAGATACATAAATTCAGATACCAGGGCCTCCACTTGGGACTCCAAGGGATGTAGCCAGCCTGCAAACCATCACAGCCCCCTCACTCGGGCTGTCCCATGCCCCAAGGGAACACCCACCCTGATCCAGGACACCCTTCTGGACAAACCAGCTGGCCCTCACCCATGCACTAGGCCTCTATCCTATCTAATAAAAGAGTAATATGCAGATTGACCATCACTCCAACACACAATAGCTTCCCCCATGTGGTCAAAGATCCTGCTCCCAGATGGACAAAAGATGGCCACCACAAGATGGCCAGCAGGGAAGGGCAGTTGGGAGGCACCATGCCTGCAAGGGAGGGCAGTTGAGAGGGACCAGGTCTGCAAGGAAGGGCAGTTGGAGATGATCAAGCCTGCAGAGGAGGGCAGTTAGGAAGGAAGTTGGGGGGCAAAGAGGCTGGCAGAGGAAGGAAGTTGGGGGGCAAAGAGGCTGGCAGGGGAGCAGTTAGACTTCAATCAGGCTGGCATGGGAGTAGTTAGGGGGTGATCAGGCTGGCAGGCAGAAGAGGTTAGGGGCAATCAGGAAGTCAGGCAGGCGAGCAGTTGGGAGCCAGTAGTCCTGGATTATGAGAGGGATGTCTGACTGCCCATTTAGGCCCGATCCCGGTGGGATCCCTAGAGGGGTCCCAGATTGGAGAGAGTGCAGGCTGGGCCGAGGGACACCGCCACGCCCCCACCAGCCCCATGCACGAATTTTGTGCACTGCGCCTCTAGTTTTATAATATTTGTCAAGGTCATTATTTTAGTATTTTATCAAATCTTTTTTTTTTCTTTTTTTTTTTTAATTATCTTATAACTATTAACTTTTCAACACATGCCATATTCCTTGGGTCTTGTAATATTGTTCAAGATTTTGTTTTTATTCAGATAGTCTTCATATTTTACCCTATACATTAGCATTAGAAAAATATGTTTTATTTTAATCCACAATGAATTTCAGATTCAGGGTTCAGAATTGGTTCATAATTAAATAAATTTTTGTTCAATAGAATTTGAATTTATCCAAGTCAGAGATAATTTACTGTTTTTCTAATTCTTTATTATAGAATGATAAGTTTGTGGCAAATGCCAATAACTAGCCAGTGCAGTCCTGTCTATTTGAATCATCTCTCATCTCTAAGATGCAAGTGCCTGCCTGCTCTATTAAGTCTTTGCATATCTTCAGTGGAAACATTAATTAAATTTAGTATAGCATAATTTCAAAAGAATTTATAACAATAGTTTAGGAGCTAAAAAATCTTGAAAGTTGGAATAAGTTTCACAATATTTTATATTAATTATATAGTGAAAATATTCATAAGACAATCAAAACAAAAGCATAGAAAACTCCTATTATGGATATCAGGAATAAAAATGAAATATGCCTGTCAATTCTACAGATATTAAAAAAAACAAAAACCCTGTGAAATACTATGAATCACTTTAAGCCAATAAATTTGGCAACTTAGATGAAATGGACAAATTTCTTGAAAAATAGAACTTAATTTATCACAATGAGAAAAAGAAAACCTAAGTAGCTGTATGTTAAAAAAAAAAAAAATTGATTTTTAAATTTAAAGTATTTCCTAAAAGAAAACTCTAGACCCTGGTTCCTCTATAGGGGAATGCTGCTAAATATTCAAGATACAACTAATTCTTTAGATATTTGCACAACATAGAGTAGAAACCACTTAAAAACTCAGTCTACCCAAATTAGAGAAGCAAAATACAAAAATAAATAAGTAAATAAATACACATCCACATTCCAATGTATATAGTTGAAAAAATCTTTACCAAAATATTAGTAAATTTATTTCAGTGCAGTGCTTTTAAAAAATGTAATAAATACATTATTACCAAGTGGGGTTTATCCCATATTGAAAGATTGGTTTAAGATACCAAACCAATCACTTTAATACTCTGTATGACCAGATTAAGGAGTTATATGATTATATTATCAAAGGCAAAAACTGTGTCAAAATTTAACAGTTATTTATGATTCAAACAACAACAAACAAACCAAATTCACTGAACTAGGAATAAAAAGAAACTTTTCTAAATTCATAAAAGATATTTGTGAAAAAGTCTATACCTAACATTGTACTTAATAGTAAAATATTGAGTACTTTTCACTAACATTGGGGCATAGAGGAAGATGTCTGCTCTTAACACTCACATTCAAATTTTAGTGGATGTTCATACACTACAATAAGTCAAGAAAAATTAGTAAACAATCAGAAAAAGGTAAACTATATTTATTTACTGATGATATGTATTTAAAGATCCTAAGGGAGCCCAGCTGGTGTGGCTCTGTGATTGAGCATTGACCCAGAAACAAAGAGGTCACCATTTCAATTCCTAGTCAGTGCATGTGCCTGGGTGCACTCTTGACCCCTAGTAGAGGGCATGCAGGAGGTAGTCCATCAATGATTCTCTTTCATCATTGCTGTTTCTATCAATCCCTCTCTGAAATCAATAAAAATACATTCAAAAGTTAATAAAAACATACCGGTATTAAAAATAAAAATGTTTTAATAGTGGTAATTGAATATCCTGAGAAGTCTTTTCATTTTTCCTTCCCACTTCTGCTTACCATCCCTAAGAAATTTTATCTCAGTAATTTCTCAGACTTAACACTTTCACAGTAATTTTATTATGTGAAAACACAAATCTAAGCAAAACCTGTTATTTTATCATTTAGTATTTTGTGTTTTATTGCCTGAATACATCCATTTTAAGTTTGTTGAATCACCTTTATCTAATTGAAGTTTCCACTAATTGTTTCTCTAAACTATACTAAAACTAGTTGCTCAGTGCACAGATCCATGCACATTGAAAGGAAATTAATTAGAAGAAATATTTTAATATGGCTATTTGCCCTTTCTCTATAATAGAAGAGTTAACCAAATTCATGATTGACAATGACAGATCAAAACACATGTGTGCAATTGGTGCCAGAAAAAACTTTATATGTATCATGCACGTGCGAGTCAACTTAACCTTTTATATGTATAGATTTGGCTAAACTTTTTTCAGCCCCGTGAAGCACCCAACTTCTCTTTCAGGTAATTGTCAGCTATACAGCTGTAATTATCAACATGAAGAAGATTATTATTATAGATCATGCAGGGAGAAACAGGGTTAAATATTTATCTGCAGCCAAGTTTGATTATATTCTGCACATAGTCCAGCCAAGCCTGGAAATGGTGGCTGTGGGTGCCAGGTAATGACATCATGTAGCAATGCCTGGCTTCCTCTCCCTCGCAACTAGCCTCCTTGTAATTTCTTTAGCCCAGAAACATGACTTGCTTTATAGCCAGATTCAAACATTTTATAGTTTAACCAAATGTTTGTGTCACATGCCTCATCTCATTTGATCCTCACAGAAGTTCTGGAGTAGTTAGATAGGAGACTTGGTAGAATCCTATTTTCTCTTAATTAACTGGAAAATGAAGATTTAGAAACTTGACCCAACTGACAAGAAATAAGAAATGGTGGACCTTGAAAATGACTTTAGGTTTCCTGACTGCACAGAATATAGTCAAACACTGCTGCAGTTAAATATTTTACTCTTTGTTCTCCCTGCATGACCTACAATAATCTGCTTCATGTTGATATTTACAGCTGTGTTGTTGACAATTACCTGAAAGAGAAGTTGAGGTGCTTCATTGGGCTGGAAAAAGTTTAGTAAAATCAGAAAGCAGGTTTATTTAAGCAAGTTTATTCTATTTATAATAATAAAAGAATAATATGCTCATTAGACCAGACAGCTGAATGACCTTCTGGACTTTCTTCCGGACAATCTTCTGGACAACCTTCTGGATGAAGCCAGGGCTGTGAGGGCCAAGGCAAGCCGCCACAGTTGTATGGGCCAAGCCCCCTTGCATGAATTTCATGCATCAGGCCTCTAGTCTATACTAATAAAAGGGTAATATGCTAATTAGATAGGATAGACTGGATGTCTTCTGGATGTCCTTCTGGACAAAGTCATGGTGGTGGGGCCAAGACAGAGGTGGTTAGGGGCAATCAGGCTGGCAGGGAAGAGTAGTTAGAGGTAATTAGGCTGGCTGGCAAGGGAGAGTGGTTAGGAGCAATCTAATACACACACACACACACACACACACACACACACACACACTCTAGAGGCCTGGTGCATGAAATTCATGCATGGGAGGGTGTCCCTCAGCCCAGCCTGCACCCTCTCCAATCTGGGACCCCTTGAGGGATGTTAAACTGCCTGTTTAGACCCGATCCCAGTGGGTCTAAATGGGCAGTCTGACAACCCTCTCACAATCCAGGACTGCTCGCTCCCAACTGTTCGCCTGCCTGCCTTCCTGGTTGTGGGGGATGTGCCCACAACCAATGTACATACCCGGAATCGAACCCGGGACCCATCAGTCCGCAGACTGATGCTTTATCCACTAACCTCTTCTGCCTGCCAGCCTGATCACCCACTGACCTGGTCACCCCTAACTGCCACCCTTTGCTGGCTAAGTTGACTCCCACATGTATGATACATATAAAGCTCTAGCTGGCACCAATCTCATGCTTGTTTTGATCTGTCATTGTTGATCATGAACTTGGTTGACACTTCTATTATGGAGAAAGGGCAAAGAGTGATATTAAAACATTTCTTCTAGTTTCCTTTCAATGTGCACAAATCTGTCTACTGGGTCACTAGTTATTCTGTCTACTTCCATTCATTCACTTGACAGATAAGTTTAAGAATACATTGAGAATATTAGGTGGATTGGTAAAATACAATTATTCTCCAGGAAAAGTTTATGGCCTAGTAAAGAAAACAGATACTTTACCCCTAGATGTAGTATGTTTTTGTGTTTTTTTTTTTGAAATTTTAATATTAAACTGCAATGCTATGCCATATTTTTTTGCAACCACCCTGGACTAAAGCAGGAAGTAGCAGAGGGTAAGAAATGGAAGGAGAAAAAAGAGCTAAAGTTATTTTACTTGTAATATCATCAATATATTATCACTTTTTTAGAACTTTAAAAAGGAGCTCTACATTCATGCAAATATACACTTAACATCCCTTTCTGATACATTCAATTTTATAAAAATTGGCTAGTGTTGCATTATACAATATACATGTATAATTACTAATATTTTGGCATTTTTAAATAGGAAGTTGCATTTAAACTGTTTACATTCGATGTTTTTGTTTTTTTAACAGAAACTATGAACTTTAGTTTAATAGGAATTTTTAAATGTAGATATTGTCAAAGATTATTCTATGTAAATTGGTATTATTATTCATTGGATATGTAAAAAACATGCAACAGTGTCAAAAGGTATTATTTTTCATTTTGATTTTTTTGTTTTTGAATTTTCTTCAAAACTATAAATATGTAAAAAACATGCAACAGTGTCAAAAGGTATTATTTTTCATTTTGATTTTTTTGTTATTAAATTTTCTTCAAAACTATAAACAATAATTTCTGAGATAATATGGTGGAGGTTCATGAAAAACACTATCGTTCAAATTTTTCCTTTATGAAATGATGGGTATTTTTTACTGTAATAGAATCTCTAGTTTTTGATACATTCCTCAGCTTTCTATTTGTATGAAAAAAAGCAAAAGGAATATCAGACTGTTAACTGAGGAAACAGCATAAAGTTGATATAACTAGTAGAAGTTATGCAGCTGATAAATAATTGACTGAGGATGCAATTCCAAGTTTGTCAGATTAAAACCAATGCTGTTATCCATATATTAGTTAAATTACTACGTCAACAGTTTATCTTTAGATAATTCAATTAATGTAACTTTTAGATAATTTTTAAAAATATATATTTTATTGATTTTTCACAGAGAGGAAGGGAGAGGGATAGAGAGTTAGAAATATCGATGAGAGAGAAACATCGACCAGCTCCCTCCTGCACACCCCCTACTGGGGATGTGCCCACAACCAATGTACATACCCGGAATCGAACCCGGGACCCATCAGTCCGCAGACTGATGCTTTATCCACTGAGCCAAACCAGTTTCAGCAACTTTTAGATAATTTATGTCTTGCAACTCACAATTTCTTATCTTTCAGGTGTTTCCTTACAGCAAAACTAATTTGGAAAATTAGCTTATTTCAGTTATTCAATGGTTATATTTATTCAGTTAGCCAACTACTATTAATTAAGCTTTAGGGGGAAATAATGGAAATTAAAACTATTTTTTTCTCAAAACCTTTTCCATAACAAAACTTGTTGGACAGTTCTAAGCAGTCACCATGAGCAGTCTTGTGCTTTTTCTAGAGATGTGTCTATTATCTACATATAAAGAGCCAGGGTCTATAATGTTCAAAATGACCAAAGGCTCAACCAAGAGCATCTCCTTCTTCTGAAAAAGGCTTTACCTCCCCATCCCATTTAAGCAATTCTATCCTATATAATTTATATATACTAATAAAAGAGCAATATGCTAATTAGATCAGGTCAACTGGCCATCTTCTTGACATCTGACTTCCTTTCAGACAAAGCCATGGTGGTGAGGGCCAAGGCAGAGGCAGTTAGAGGTGATCAGGCTGGTAGGGGAGGGCAGTTGCGGGCAACCAGGTCATCAGGGGAAGGCAGTTAGGGGCAATCAGGCAGGCAGAGGCAGTTAGGGGTGATCAGGCTAGCAAGGGAGAGCAGTTAAGGTTGAGATCAGGCTGGCAGGGGAGGACAGCAGCAATCAGTAATAAAATGAGAGCTATATTTTAGTTAGAAATGAAAAAAAAGGAAGAATCAAGAAAAAGAGTCACAACAATTTAAAAATATATATATATATATATATATATATATATATATATTTTTTTTTTTTTTTTTTATTTTTATTGATTTTTTACAGAGAGGAAGAGAGAGGGAGAGAGAGTTAGAAACATCAGTGAGAGAGAATCATTGATCAGCTGCCTCTTGCACACCCCCTACTGGGATGTGCCTGCAACCAAGGTACATGCCCTTGACCTGATTCGAACTTGAGACCTTTCAGTCCGCAGGCCTATGCTCTATCCACTGAGCCAAACTGGTTTCGGAAACATTTTTTAAAAAGGAAGGAAGAGGGAGAGAGAGATAGAAACATCAATAATGAGAGAGATTCATTGACCAGCTACCTTCTGCATGCCCCTCAATGGGGATCCAGCCCACAACCCAGGCATGTGCCCTTGACTGGAATCCAGCTTAGAATCCTTCAGTCCCAAGGCTGATGTTCTATGCACTGAGCTAAACCAGTGAGAACAAGAGTCATGAAATTTTAATTATAAATGAATAGAGTATATTTTATGCACTGAGTTTGTCCTATCAAAGTGGAATTTTGAAAGAAGGAAAATGTTAACAAAAAGAAAATGTGTATGAAGCTCATGGGAACTGTACAATTCCTACACTTGTGGAAATATTAAGCTCTGAAAGGCCAACAATCATGTTTTATGTTCTTTAGAAAGATGTTTTATCCTATAAATTAATAAATGGTTTTGAGTAATTTTAATACTTTCCTCATTAAATGCTATCATTTTTAATTTAAAATTTTACAGATACCTGCAGCATATTGGACACACAGATCCAGGATCCATAAGACTTTATCACCTTGAAACAAGTATTTATTTGATATCGTCCTCTACCTTTTGTTTATATTAACTAAATTATTTTTTAAGAGAATTAACAAATTTGCCATAAGAGAATTTAAGAAAAATAATACAATCCGCACTTTTCAATTCCTAAAAATAGCAAGATGATAAAAAATGAATTAGAAGATGAGGTTATTGAATCTGCCAAAGACCTTTCCAATGAAGACGCAGCTGATGATGCTTTAAAGAAAAGTGAACTAGCGGTTGATGACCAAAAAGAGAAACATACAGATGCTAACATCACAGATGAAAGACGAGGTTGGACCACTAGGCTACAATACATCCTGGCCCAAGTTGGATTTTCTGTAGGTCTAGGAAATGTGTGGCGATTCCCATACCTATGTCAGAAGAATGGGGGTGGTAAGTTTTATTTTTTTCAGTGATACATTGCTGAATAGATTTTAATTGGTTATCTCAAATAGCTGCTGTTGTTTCTGGAGTCTGATTATTTTAGAAAATATGAATTTTATTATAAAGCTAGGGAGACTCCTTTGTTGAAAATGAGTTTAACTGTTTTCAGAATAGGTTTCCATAGAGCAGATGGCTTGCTGTGAATACACAAGGATTGATTTAAAGGTAATACATTCTCAGTGTCTTTCTGTGGATCCTATTAATTACTGACTTTTTAAACAAAGGCTGCAACTCTTGTGCTTGTGAGTTATTCTCTCTGGGGAAAAAAAACTAAACTTTCTGGTATAAGGCAATATTTATGAAGAAAAAATGTTCTTATTAAATCTGAAAATTTTAAGTTGTTTTACTCTCCATAAAAACAAAAATTACATATAATTTAAAGTGATTATAGTATTCAAATGCTGACCAGAACTTTAAAGACTTTGGTAGAAGAGATTTAATGGGATAATTATTATACACTGAGTGTCCATATTATTATGATCTCTGAATACATAATAATCTGGCCACTCAGTGTGTGTGTGTGTGTGTGTGTGTGTGTGTGCACGCGCGCGTGTGTATTAGAGGGGCCCGATGCATAAATTTGTGCATACATGGGATTGGGCCAACCTGGCCGGGGGTAGGGGGGTGGTGACATTGGCAGTTGGCCAGCCTGTCTGCAGGTTGAACTCCTGGTCAAGGGGACAATTTGCATATTAGCCTTTTATTATATAGGATATACACTGAGTGGCTGGATGATTATGAGTTCAAAGATCATAATAATCCGGCCACTCTGTTTAATACCGACATTCTTTATTCTTAAACTTGAGGTACATGAAAATTCGTGCATTTGGGAGGGGATCCCTCAGCCCGGCCTGCACCCTCATGTTGTCCAAGACCCTTCGGGGGATGTCTACCTGCTGGCTTAGGCCCTGTCTCCAAAACTGACAGTCAGACAATCCTCTGGCAGCCCAGGGGGAGTGGGCCTAAGCCATAGTCAGACATCCTTAGTGCTGCTAAGGAGGCAGGAGGCGGCAGGAGAGGTTCCCACACCCGCAACTGTGCTTGCAGCTGTCAACAGCTTGTGGCTGAGTGGAACTCCCGCTGTGGGAGTGCACTGACCACCAGAGAGCAGCTCCTGCATTGAGCATATGCCCCCTGGTGGTCTGTGCACATTATAGTGACCTGTTGTTCCCAGTCATTCTGCCCTTAAGGTCAATTTGCATATTACCCCTTTATTATATAGGATATCATACATATTTGGTTCCCAATTTTGTAGTATTTGGGGACAATGTTTTGTTTCAAAGAAAACTGTAAAGAAATTAGAATCCTTAGTTTTAAACAAAAATATATACATTTACATGATACTGTATTTTTTTGTATTTTGTGCATATAAATACCAGGGATTATTTAGCAAACATTTCTTAAAAATTAAGGGGGATGGACACATACAAAAGAATAGATTGTTTGTGTAGGACATACGCTTTACAGTTCACCAAAATCAAACTGATTGTTAACTAACATTTAGTTTGAAGCTTTATTATTTATATACATGGAAATTGTTAAAATAAGCATGGCTAAAAACTAAATATTTTATGTGCCTAATTTCAGTACCCAAAGGGTAGAAAAAATATTTTGGTATTTGACTCCAGTTTGGGATAGTTTTGTGGAGTGGACAAATATATGTCTTTATTTTTTTTATGTAATTGCCACCTACAAATCAAATGAAACAATATAACCAATGTGGAATTTCTTTTTAGCCACTAAAAATAGAAAAGATAAAAGTGTTATGGTGACAAAATAAGGTTTAAAATCTTGCTTATTAATTCAACCAGGCACAAAATAACAGGTTTGAAAAATTAGCCTGTTTGACAAATCTTCCTGAGAGGTCGGACTCAATACATAGTTGGTGATGCACTACAGATCACATCATTCCATGGAAATTGTGAGCCCCTTAGCTAGTCGGTAACATAACGTTAATTATTTACCAAATCAGCTATCAGCTGCTGTGCACTACCCTACTTTGGGTTTCTCAGAAATCACTTCATTTGTCAAGACTTTGAGAAGATGAAACCTAATTTTCAGACCTCTCCCCTTATGAGCCTTATTCATAATGTAAAGGAAGACAGTTTTCTTGACTGCAGAGTCAGGTTGCCGTCCATTTAATATTGTACAA
Source organism: Pipistrellus hanaki (assembly GCF_964339955.1). Taxonomy (NCBI): domain Eukaryota; kingdom Metazoa; phylum Chordata; class Mammalia; order Chiroptera; family Vespertilionidae; genus Pipistrellus; species Pipistrellus hanaki. The sequence goes on from NC_140505.1 coordinate 117,413,905, forward strand.
ACTCTGCCTTGATGAAGAGCTGAAAAAGAATTTTGTATTTTGGAATTAGCAAAATGTCTCTTCTTTCTAATTTTCATGTGAAAGTAGTCAAAATGCCCTTCCTAATCTTGTTTCCTTTCTTCATATCACAAATACTAGGGAGTGACATTACAAAATGCCAGTGGACTCTTCTCATTTCAAGATGGCTGCTAGAGTAGAAAAGATTTTGCTCAATATGCAGTATAGCATTGAGTCTTCTAGGTGTTCAAGTAATATCTTCTGGATGCTGAGTCAAAGAGCCTTACTACCTAAATCTTACTTATACATCTTTATATATATATATAGAACATATATAAAATATATAGTATTGATTTTTTACAGAGAGGAAGGGAGAAGATAGAGAGTTATAGATAGAAATTATAGATAGAAATATCAATGAGAGAGAAACATTGATCAGCTGCCTCCTGGACACCTTCTACTGGGGATGTGCCCATAACAAAGGTATATGCCCTTGACCAGAATCGAACCTGGGACCCTTCAGTCCACAGGCTGACTCTCTATCCACTGAGCCAAATTGATTAGGGCCTTATTCATCATTTGAGGCACTTTATAAATAATAGAAATAAAAAGTAACAAACCTAATGTAAGTTGATTTGTCTGAAAATATACTTAAAGAACAATGGTTAATAAGTAGTATAACATAGAAGCTACCAGCTCAGAGTTAAAATCAATTTGACTTTGAAGCCTAGCTCTTTCAGACATTAGCCATGTGGTCTTTTACAAGTTAACTTACTTTTTCTGGCTTATTTCTCACACCTGCAAAATGAGGGAAATAATGGCACTTACCCATTGGATTCTTGTAAGGAATAAATGAGTAAGTAACTACATGTAACAGGCTTAGAAATGTACCTGACAAATGGTATATAGTGATATTTTAGCCATGGCTATTTTTAATTTGGAGACTAATATTAGAGTAATTTGAGTATGTAATATAACTTCTAACATACATAACTGAGGGGAAATATCCAATGAGTCCAGTCTTAATTAATTCTCTTTTTTCTCCCCTGGTCATTCACTCATACATAAACCCATTCATATTCTAGGATTTGACGCAGGTGTTAAAATGCACTTTTATATCTTTTGGAAACATTTTCAGATTATTAGTGTCTGAATGTTACAAATCATTTTAGAATTAGAAATTTGGTAGTTCTGTTTTATAAACTATGCATCCATGCTTTACAGTATATACTCCTTTGAACAATCAATTCAAGTCTGAAAGACTGAAAGTTAGCCATAATACAGTAATTATTACTGAACACTGTATTAGGAAAATTCTTGCATATGGTCATTATTTCAGCACTAGATAAATAGTGAGGTAAATAATTTAAAAAAATATTAATATATTAATATTTAACTCTTCATCCAAATACCCAAAAATTTTGTATAGCTTCCCAAATCTATTTAATACCACTTAACACTTTTTAAAAATTGGAAAATGTAATAAATGGTCTTTTATTTAAAAGGGTAATTGGTACAATTGATTGCATAACTCACCTGACAGTATCTGGTTGGACAAAACTCCAATAAGAAATTTGAATGTAGGTTTTACAGGTTATTTAAGGAATGATTTGTATACATATTTTCATGTAGAAGTGAGTATTGGTTTCACATTTAACTATTAATTAATAGTCTAATATTAACTTTGTCAAACTGGTACATTAAAAAGTCACTATTTATATATCTTAATTTGCAATTTAGCTATAATGTATTTTTTAAGCATAGAAACTATACTAAAAGGATAATAGCATATATTTTATGATAGATATGAATTGTCTTTGTTTCTTTTAATCTCACCGTTCCATCCTAGAATTTTGGAAAATAAAAAATTGATTGTTTCCTAAAGTGTACTTTTTATATGAAATATATATGGGAAAATGACATTTCTCTGTGTTAGAGGTTATTTTATTTTTTACATTTTTAGTTGAAGCAACATTTCTTCTTTATTGTTACTTAAGAATATTTTAGTAACATAAAATTTCATTCATTTTAATTTATCTGATTTGGAGTACATGATTTATATCCATAGATGAATATGAATAAAATTTAATAAAGTACTTCATAACCATCGTGTGAATAAGATTTCCATGATGCCTGGTCCGTGTGGCATGGTGTTTGAGTGTCATCCTGTGAAACAGGAGGTCATGATTTCATCCCTGGTCAGGGCACATGCCCAGGATGCAGACTCAGTCCCCAGTGGGGGACATGCAGAAGGCAGCCAATCAGTGATTCTCCATCATCATTGATGTTTATATCTCTCTCCCTCTCTCTTCCTCACTGAAACCAATAAAATATATTAAAAAAAAAAAAAAAAAGATTTCACGAGTTTGTGAAACCTACTTGAGAAAATAATTAATATTAAGGAGTCAATTATTTTTATGAAAAATTAAGTTGTTTACCCTTTCATTAAAATGAAACCAAACTATTCATTGATACTTTTACCATAATTATTTTTTTTTAATCTGAATTCTTTGTAAAAGTCAAATTGAGGTTTCAAATACTAGAAAGTTTAAAGTAATAAAATTTCATTTTTTAAAAGTCCTTTATACTTATTATATATAGAAGTTCAAATATAATATTTTATGAGATAATGAGAATTAGTGTATTCTCTACTGTTAAAAATATAATGTATTTTATTTGTTCTTGTCTCTGTAGGTGCATATCTTTTTCCATTTTTTATATTGCTTATGATAATAGGTATTCCACTTTTTTTTCTGGAACTTGCTGTGGGGCAAAGAATTCGGCAAGGAAGCATCGGTGTGTGGAATTACATAAGCCCTAAATTGGGTGGTATTGGATATACAAGTTGTTTTGTAAGTTGCCTGATATACTATATGCCATATAAATTTTATGATGCTTGGATTTATATTATTTGTATTTAAATAAAATAGTTGACTGTGTATTTCTACTCAACTGTTTGATTATCTTTTTTAAAAACACAATGTACACATACAATATCTTTTTTTTTTTTAAATCAATCTTTATTGTTCATATTATTACAAAGGTTCCTCATTTCTTCCCCCCTCCACCAGGTTCCCACCCCATCCTCCGCCCCCTCCCCATCCCCCATTGTCCTCATCCATAGGTGCACAGTTTATGTTCAGTCTCTTCCTCCCTCCCTTTCCCCGATAGTAAATCCCTTTTCAGATAGTAAATCAATTACTTAGCATTTTCTCATGTCAATAATACCTCCACATGCCCAATGATACACTTCACACAAAAGACATTTCCAAATAGGTCAACCAGCCTCATCCAGGCCCCACCCAAGGCACTCACAGATCAACACCCCAGTGCTATATTAACTCAACACATCCAGATCTAAGCCTTCATCACTTGATTCAGCAGACCCTCAAGTTCCCGCAAAAGTTTCCAGCCATGTCTGAGAGGCAGCCGTGGGCAGGTACATGCGAGGAGCGAGCTGTTTCGGGCCTGGCTGCTCCGGGCCTGGCCTCAGTTGCTCTGGTTCATTCCACAACCAGCTGCTCCGGGTCTGGTCACTGCCGCTCCCGACCTAGTTGCTCTGGACTTGGCTGCTGCTGCTCCGGGCCTGGCCGCTCCCAGCCTGGCAGCCGCTGCTCCGAGCCTGGCCGCACCAGACCCGGCTGCTCCGGGCCTGGCCACGCGTGCGTGCGTGCAGGCGCGCAGCATATCTCCGAACCTTAGGCTTTTTTTCAGCTCCTCTGATTTTCCTTCTGGTTTTCTCTTTCCTTCTTGTTGTAGAATTTTCAGTCAGTCGACTACCTGTAGCTCTGGGCAATGTCCACTCTACATTTTAGTTGTATTCCATTGAAATTGTTGTGTGCTGCTGCGGTTAGATGTCTAGCCGAGCAGCCATCTTGGATCCTCTCTCAAAAACACAATGTACACATACAATATCTTAATAAAAAAATGGAAAAAACACTATAGGAGCTTTTACTAATATACAAATCAAGGTGAAATATATTAAAATAGTTCAATCTAATTAATGCATGTTCTTAAGACTGTGAGAGATCTTTTTTTTTTTTTTTTAGAAGAGATATTGTGTTTTAAATGAAAATAAAACGAATGAGATTTTTAAAATGTTAAATGGGGTCATATACATATCATCTCATTGTTTCAAATGAAGGAGCACCAGAGGTTTAATGTAATCATATTATTTTATTTTGCAGGTGAGCTTCTTTGTGGGTCTCTACTACAATGTCATCATTGGCTGGAGTGTGTTTTATTTTTCTCAGTCTTTTCAGTCTCCACTACCTTGGCATCAGTGTCCTTTGGTGAAAAATGCTACACATACTTGTAAGACATGGACAATATAATAATCTTTTTATATTTAATGATGATTATAAAGTTGGAAAAGAAATGAGTTTTCAAGATTTTAAAAAATAATGTAGAAAAAATTATTATCATAACAATTTTCCTCACATTTAGAATTGCCATACTCAGAGATAGAACTTGGGCACCATCTAAGTTTACTAGCTCTTCCCAAGTTACCTCTTCTCAGTTAAGTATCATTGGTGTACAATATATTACTCTCAGGTGTACAATGTGGTGACTCTCTGTAAGTTACTATGTAATAACCTACTAATTCTAGTAATCACCCGTTATTGTGCAAACCTGTCACAATATTATTGACTACATTCTCCTTCTCGAGTCCTTTTGTTGTGCCCCATGATTTTAGGTGAAATATGATTAACTTTGACAGTCTTTAATTTTGTACAACTCTTTTAATGCTTTATAGTTTTTGTTAAAAGAAAACAAAGGACAAAAAAGTTCTATTGAAGAAATTGTTTTTATTTCATAGTTTTTCTATCATTTATTTTTTATATCTCAGAATATAATAAACAATATTTCCTTATAGTGATGTCCAGTAAATATAAAATATGCCTAAAATTTTCTTGTAATCACAATTTAAAAATAAACAGGTGAAATATTTTATTTAATCCTATGTATCCAAAATGTTAACATTTCAACATATAATTAATATAAAATTATTAATGTAATAATCTGCATTCTATTTATCATACTAAGTCTCCAAAATTCTCTTTGTATTGTGTATTACAACACAGGCCATTTTGGGCTAACTTATTGCAAAAGTCACATATGATCAGCTGCCAGTGCTTTTGACAGCTGTGCCCCAATAAGATAATTCTGGGAGTGGAAGGGACTATACATTTAAAAAAAAAAAAATCTTTATTGTTCATATTATTACAAAAGTTCCTCATTTTTCCCCCTCCATTGCTCCCCTCCACCAGGTACCCATCCCACCCTCTGTCCTTTCCCCACCCCCCATTGTCCTCATTCATTGGTGCACAGTTTATGTTCAGTCTCTTCCTCCACCCCCCTCCCCTTTTCCCCAAGAATCATCAGTCCACTCTTCTTCCATACCTCTGATTCTATTATATTCAACAGTTAATATTGTTCATTAGGTTTCTTAATTCCCTTGGTTTTTAGATTCACTTGTTGATAGTTGTTCATAATTTGTTGTTCATAATTTTTATCTTTATGTTCTTCCTCTTCCTAAAGAACCCCCTTCAGCAATTCATATAATTCTGGTTTGGTGGTGATGAACTCCTTTAGCTTTTTTTAATTTTATTTGTGAAGCTCTTTATCTGGCCTTCGATTCTGAGTGATAGCTTTGCTGGGTAGAGTATTTTTGGCTGTAGGTTCCTGCTATTCATCACCTTGAATATTTCTTGCCATTCCCATCTGGCCTGCATGGTTTCTGTTGAGAAATCAGCTGACAATCATATAGGTGCTCCTTTATAGGTAACTACCTGCTTTTCTCTTGCTGCTTTTAATATTCTCTCTATGTCTTTAGCTCTTGGAATTTTAATTATGATGTGTCTTGGTGTGGCCCTCTTTGGGTTCCTTTTGTTTGGGGTTCTGTGCGCTTCCTGTACTTGTAAGTCTATTTCTTTCCCCAGGTGGGGGAAGTTTTCTTTCACTATTTCTTTCAATATGTTTTTGGTATCTTGCTCTCTCTCACCTTCTGGGATGCCTATAATTCTGATGTTGATTCGCTTGAAGTTGTCCCAGAAGTTTCTTCACTATCTTCAACTTTCTGGATTCTCTTGTCTTCTTGTTTCTGCAGAGGAGTGTCCTCTGGCTCTTTGTGTTTCAAATCTTTGACTTGATTCTTGCAATCTTCCATCCTGTTTTTAGGACTCTGTATAATATTTTTTATTTCAGACATTGTATTCTTTATCTCTAGTTGATCCCTTTTCATATCCTCATAGGTCTCATTTATTTGATCGGCCTTTTCTAGGAAATTCTTAAAAAACCTTATAAGCATGGTTTTGAACTCTATATCCAATCGCTTTTTGCCCTCCATTTCTTTCGTTTGTGATCTGTTTCCTTCTCTCTGCATTTTCGCAGCTTCCCTGAGTTGGTAGGGTGGCTTTGTGTGTTAAGGTGTCCTATATGGTTCAGTGGGTCAGCCTCCCTGTAATCTGAGGTGGACACTCTGTTGCACCCCTTTGTGGATTGTGTGTACAGCCTTTTGTAGTTAAATCTTAATTGTTGTTGGTATCACTGGGAGGAATTGACCCCCAGTCCAATTGGCTGCGAGGATCAGCTGTGTCTATGTTGGGAGATAGCCTTATTCAAAAGCCTCTGTGATCATCTTGGATGGGGCGGAATTTCAGGGTGGAGCCTACAGTCTTGGCTTCCTGTCAGCCCCACCCTATGAGGTTCCTGAGTCTCTTTTTTCCTTAGTGTCCTTTGGTACTAGGTGCTTTGGTACTCACTGCAAACACCTCTGAGAGAAAGGTGCCCTCGAGTTTCACCCACTACCAGATAGTCTAGTCTCTCCCCCTATGAGCCCGGAACTGGGGTTCAGTGCAGTTGGAAGTGGGGTTCAGTGTAGTCCAGAGCTTTTGTCTCCTTCCCACTAGGGCAATCCAGTAGCACAGTCAACAGTCTGTCCTCTGCACGAAATGTGCACAACTCTGGGACTCTGCCTTTTGCGGCTCCCCTGAGTTTGTGCCTTACAGCCTAGAATCCCTCTGTATGAGCCTGGGACCCCAGGTCTCACCCAGAACTGGCGTTCAGTGCAGTCAGAACTGGGGTTCAGCACAGCCCGGAGCTTTTATCTCCTTCCTGCTAGGAAACGCCAGCCAGGCACTCAGCCATCCCCTCCTCTCCAGCTCCATTCTCTCCCCAAGTGTGGACTGTGTCTCCGTACCTTAGGCTTTTACAGTTCCTCTGATTTTCCTTCTGTTTTTCTCTTTCCTTCTAGTTGTAGAATTTCTAGTCAGTCTACTTTCCTGTAGTTCTGGATAATGTCCACTTTATATTTTAGTTGTACTTTTTGAAATTATTGTGTGAGGCTGCAGCTAGTCATTTACATAAGCCGCCATCTTGTTTTTTTCAGGGACTATAAATTTTATATGTTTTAATTACTTTGATAAAAAGCTCATGTGTTTTTATTAATAAATGTGTGAGAAGAAATATCAAAGAGGATACATGTCTGTTGACATTTCACTTTTTGCAGTTGAGTTTTTATTGTGAATTTAAATGCTTCTGTAGAATAGTAATACTTTCCTAGGAAATGTTGAGAATTGATTTATAGGCTTATTGGGAAAAAAATTCTTATTACTCTTTATAAACTGAAATTATTGTGTTATCTTTTTTTCTACAGTGGTAGAGCCAGAATGTGAAAAAAGTTCTGCCACCACCTATTACTGGTACAGAAAAGCGTTGGATGTTTCTGGTTCCATTTCTGAAAGTGGGGGCTTAAACTGGAAGATGACCATCAGCTTGCTGGTTGCCTGGTCCCTGGTTTGCTTCGCTATGATCAAAGGCATTCAGTCTTCTGTAAAAGTTAGTATCTTAGAGACCCTCCTGATTCTGTAGTCTCTGTGGGTAAACTGCAAGTAGTGCTTCATTCTACGTAGTTAAAGATTGATTAAAAAAATGGTGCTTTTATGATGTTTACATTAATAAAATGACATAAGCAAAGAGATAAGTATTTTATACCGAAATATAAAGAAATGTATGATCTTTTCTTATTTCATCAAGAGTTTTGAAAATTTTTTGTCAATATCATTCCCCCCCCTCTATTTATTGAGTTTACCCTAATATTTTGGTTCTCTGATTATCAATTAGTTCCAAAATTGGAAATTGGGGAAAGTGGTAGAATAAAGAAATTTTTCATTTTAGTTGTCTTATATCAATTATTTTTCTCTATTGTAGTTATTCTAAGGAATGCTTGCATAAGATATTTTAATATAGTCTCTAGTGTGGAAGGCTTCTTAAAGATCTGAGCAGCACTAGGTAGTTATGATAATCTCCACAACACACTCAGAGTAAATGTAAAAGACTAAAGGGCATGCCTTCCAGAGCAAATGGAAAATGTTAAATGACTGTGGTTGAAAAAGACATTAGAATTCTAGAAACTTCAAATTCTTCTTCTTTTTTTTTTAAAAATAAATACATTAGGAAAGTAATTATTATTCACTGTTTTGGTTTTATATTGCACTTTTTCATTATTACCGTAATTGTTTTAATGCTCTCATATCTCCTGGCTGGGCCATAGCAAGAATTTATTACTGAGTCTTCTTTGCCTTTAATAATCCATCTCTACTATTCTTTTTTCTTTCCAAATCATAGATCAGATTATATATCTTTCCAAGCTAGTATATTACCAATCACCAGCATATACCAGTAAAAGTGGAGATAATAGAAGTAGTAGTGATAAATGATGAAGGTGAAGGTGACTCTCACAATGATCAGAGCAAGAACAATAACAGAAGCCAATATTTATTGCAAGTGCTTTTTGCTCTAGGAAATGTGATAGGTACATTATATATTTTATCCCATTGAATTCTAAAGAAAACTGTAAGAATTAATTACTATTCTCAGACCTTCTTTACATATATAAAGCAATTTTGAGAAATCATGTAATTTGCCCAAAGAATCATGGCTAGTAATTGCTACCTGGAGTTACACCTAGCTCTTGTCTAAATGTAGAGCCCACATTATTTAATTGCAATTTTACAATGCCTCTCACTGCCACCACCCAAGGCTTTCCTGCACCTCGGGCTGGCCCTGGGTGGCTGGGAGGCTGAGAAGACTGGGGGACTCTGGAGGCAGGCACCCCAGTATGGCTGAGGGGACTGGATGCCAACTTCTTGTGGTGTGGGCACAGCCAACTTTAAGGGTGTGGCCGTCAATTAGCATATTTTCTCTTTTTTTGCTGTGGGTGCCATCATCCTTTGACGATCAATTAGTATATTTCCTCTTTATTAGATAGGACTAGAGGCCCAGTGTATGAAATTTGTGAATGGGGGTGTGTGTCTCTCAGGCCAGCCTGCAAGCTCTCCAATCTGGGACCCCTTGAGGGATGTCCAACTGCCCTGGATTATGATAGGCAGTCGGACATCCCTCTCACAATCCAGGACTGCTGGCTTCCAAACTGCTCGCTTGCCTGACTTCCTGATTGCACATAACTACTTCTGCCTGCCAGCCTGATCTCCCCCTAACCACTCCCCTGCCAGCCTTTTTGCCCATAACTGCCCTTCCCAGCAGGCCTGATCACCCCTAATTGCCCTCCCCTTCAGGCTTGCTTGCCCCCAACTGTCCTCTCTTTCAGGCCTGGTCCCTTCCAACTGCCCTCTCCTGCTGGCCATCTTGTGGTTGTCATCTTGTGTCAGCCATTGGACAGCCAATTTTGTGTGTTGGAGTGATGGTCAATTTGCATATTTTTATTAGATAGGATAGATGCCTGGTGCATGGGTGGGAGCCAACTGGTTTGCCCTGAAGGATGTTCCAGATCAGGGTGGGAGTTCCCTGGGGCATGGGGCAGCCTGGGCAAGGGGCCTGTGGTGCTTTGCAGGCTATCCATGCCCCCTCGTGACCCAAGCAGAGGCCCTGGGATCTGGGATTTATTTATCTTCTATAATTGAAATTTTCTAGCCTTGACTGGAAGCTTGAGCTGGCCAGTGTGTGTGGAAAGCTTGGCTTCCTCTATCGCCAGAGGAAACCCAAGCCTCCTATTTGCAGCCATCTTGGTTGGGTTAATTTGCATACTTACCAAAGAATCATATTTCACGATTTCATTTCTCAGTTCTACAAAGTGTTTATTTTCTGGAAGAGGTAGTCAATCATTCATTCAATCATTTAATACTTATATATTGATTGAGCACCTATTATGTACCAGGCACTGAGCTTGTTCTGGAGATAGATGAACAAAGCAGACAAAATTCCTGTCCTCATGGAATTTCCAGACTAGTGGCAGAGGAAGACAATAAACATATTTGAAACATAATTTCATTTAGCAAAGCATAAAATAAAGTGTTGTAAGGAGAAAGTGTAGATTTTTACATATGATGAGGTAGATTAACCTATTTTTAATAATAGTAGGCAAATATGTTGTATGATAAGATTATACCCATATGATTAAAGATAAATAATTTGACTTCAAAAACACCATCCAGACACCCCACTCCTGTAAAGAGCTGGCTTAGGATTTATCTTAAATCTCAGAATTTAATAATTAATGTGTGTGGTGTGAGTGTGTGTGTTTTATCTCTGAACTACTTAATACTACTTTAGCTTTTAAATTTTGGGCCATTATTTTTTTTCCATGTCGCATTAAATATAATTTTTAAAAATATATTTTTATTGATTTCAGAGAGTAAGGGAGAGATAGAGGCATCAATGATAAGAGGGAATCATTGATCGGCTGCCTCTTGCATGTTGGACCAATTGCCCTTAATCAGAATTGAACCTGGTACCCTTTGGTTCACATGCCGACCTTCTATCCACTGAGCCAAAATAGCCAGGGCTAAGTATAAAGTTTTATTGTTCCTTTTAGGAAGCTGTGCTAGAGTCTTTACATTGAATACAAATCAGGGTCTTTAAGAACTCAAATACTTCTTGAAATAGTAAATGAAAATTGAAATGATTCTGACAATATAATTAGTTCTTAATTTTAAAAATACTTCAGAATAAAGATGAGTTTACTTTTTCGAAAATGTATGCATAAAGGAAAACTTAACTTTGTATAAATTCTATACAATTTTTGAGTATTTATTATATATTACGAATTAATGACTATGAAAATATGAATAGGGCACAGTTTTGTCCTCATGGAACCCATAATTTAATGGGTGAGACAGATAATTACAACAGAATAAATGCAATAGTAGAGGAATATAAAAATATACATGATAGGCCATTGCCGGGTAGCTCAGTTGGTTTAGAATGATATCCCAATATGCCAAGGTTGTGGGTTCAATCCCCTGTCAGGGCACATACAAAAATCAATCAATCAATGAATGCATAAATAAGTGGAACAACAATAAATTGACTTCTTTCTCACTCTTTCAAACCAATAAATAAAAGTTTTAAAAAAGTATGAAACAAATGACTGCATAAATAAGTTGAACAACAAATTTCTCTCTCTCTCTCTCTCTCTCTCTCTCTCTCTCTCTCTCTCTCTCTCTTTCTCTCTCTCTCTCTCTCTCCTCCCCCCTCCCTCCCTCCCTCCCTTCCTCCCTCCCTCTCTCTCTCCCTCTTTCCCTCTCTCTCTTTCAAATCAACAAAAAATTCAAAATTTAGAGGTAGTTACTGAAATTAACATGGATTTGGGGGACATTTTCCTAGAGAAGGTAACTTTGGGGCTAGAGTATGTGTTTCAGGTGAAAAAATAATGGATGCATGGAAAACAGCATGTATAAAGCACAAAGATTGCTGAGTACACATATCTTTGTGACTTTTACATACAACTTGTGCAGCTCTTGAGAGATGAAACTTGAAATGTAAGTTGACTTACATTCTAACAGCAAATGGACTGTTAGAATGATTGGCTATTACATAATAAACAATGTAGACCATTTGAGGATCTTTAGCTGTGCATTGACACCATCAAATCTTTAGAGAGAAATCTTTAGAGAGATCATTCTAGTATAGTTGATGGATTTCAGGAATGAAGGAAAAAATCTGGAGGTTAGATAACCAGGAAAGTATTCCAACTGATGGAAATAATGAGATATATGTCTGAATTCAGTGGTAGAATCAATAATTTTGCTTGATGTGTTGGTTATAGAACATGGACAAGAGGGAATTATTATGGGTTTGATTAGCCTGGATAAATAAAAGTACAAGAATAGTCATTTTTTCTCTTAGTCTCTAGTTTTCAGTTATATTAAGAACACGCTGATAATGTGTCACAGTTATTAAAAAAAAAAAATCACCTATTCAGACTACTTTATTATGTAGCTTTCATTTTCACTTTTAAAGTAAGTTGATAAAGAGCACATTAAACAGAGAAAAAAATAAAGTAAATTGAATTAATGATATTAGTGAGGCAGCAAATTTGAGTTCTGTTAAAAAAAAAAACTCTTTTGCAAAGTAAATTCTTACTTTTGGCTAGCATTAAGATTTGTGAAGAACAATCATTAAAAAGAAGAGCTTTAATTCAAGTGAGATCAAGACTAAAGTAGATACATAAACTGGCAAATTTAAAGAATGCTAAAAGTAGGCAAGAAGAATAAGAAAAAGTACTCCATCTGAAGGCATTCTGATCTCAAGGAATTAGGGAATTAAACCAATTTGAAATAATTATAAAATTATGCTTTATTATAACTAATTAAATTTAAATATTGATTTTTAAGTATGTTGAGAGTTTATTCATAACTGGAAGCCTGGTGTATGACATTTGTGCACTCAGGGGGTAAAGGGATCCCTCAGACCAGCCTGGGACCTCTAGCAATCCAGGACCCTGAGGGGTCCTTAGCACTGCCACAGAGGCGGAATAGGATCCCACCACAGCTGCTGTGCTTGTCAGCCAAGAGCCTGGCTTCTGGCTGAGCAGTGCTCCCCCTGTGGGAGCATATTGACCACCAAGGGCAGATCCTGTGTTGAGCTTCTGCCCTCTGGTGGTCAACACACATCATAGCAACCAGCTGTTCTGCTGTTTGGTTGATTTGCATATTAGCATTTTATTATATAGAACTAGAGGCCCAGTGCACAAAATTTGTGCACAATGTGGGGGTCTCTCAGCCTGGTCTGCACCCTCTCATAATCCGGAACTACTCAGGGGGTGTCTGACAGCTGTTTTAGGACAACCCTCTCACTATCTGGGACTGCCAGCTCCTAATTGCTTGCCTGCCTACCTCTCTGATCACCTCTAATCCCTCTGCCTGCCTGCCTGGTCATGCCTAACTGCTTGTCTGCCTGCCTCCCTGATCACCCCTAACTGCTCACCTGCCTGCCTGATCGTTTGTAACAGCTCACCTACCTGCCTGATTGCCCTTAACAACTCGCCTGCCTGTTGATCACCCCTAACGATGTACCTGCCTGCTGATCGCTCCCAACCCCTCTTCCTGTCTGCCTGATCGCCCCTAACTGCTCACTTACTTGCCTGATCTCCTCTATCCACCCCTGCCACAGCTTCATCCAAAAGGACATCTGGAATGACATTCAGGAGATCGTTCAGCTGACTGGTCTAATTAGCATATTATGCTTTTATCATATACTAGAGGCCAAGTACACAAAATTCTTTCACAGGGAGGGGTGTCCCTCAGTTCGGCCTGCACCTTTTCCAATCCGGCACCCCTTTAGGGATGTACAACTGCCATTTTAGGCCCAATCCCGCAGTTGAACAAATCTCTCACACCCTGGAATTGCTGGCTCCTAACCACTGGCCTGTCTCCCTGCTTTCCTGATCACCCTTAACTGTCTCTGCTTGCTGGCTTGGCCACCCCCTAACTGCCCCTCTGCCAGCCTGTTTGCCCCTGTAACTGCCCCCCCTGCCACTCTGGCCACCCATAACTTCCCCCCTGCCAGCATAATTGCCCCCTAACTGCCTCTGCCTCAGCCCAAGCCACTGTGGCTTTGTCCAGAAGGATGTTTAGAAGATGTCCAGTCTAATTAGCATACTACCCTATAGACTAGAGGCCCAATGCACAAAGATTCATGCAAAAATGGGCCTTCATTTCCCAGGCTGCTAGCAGCACCTTTGTTCTGTCCAGAGCCACCTTTCTGCCTTCTCATGCTGCCCAGAGACCCAGAGAGGCTGGGGTGGTGCAGAATGCCTGTGTGTGCAAATTAACCCTCCATATTTGGTGGGTTAATTTGCATGCTCACTCCTGATTGGCTGGTGGGAATCATGAAGGTATAGTCAATTATCATGTTGCTATTTTATTAGGTAGATAATTTTTTTCTTAGGGTATTCCCTATGCATGTAAATATAAGTGCAATTAAATGCAATTTCTAAAAATAATATATACAATTTAAAAGTAATAAAAAAATGCAATTAAATAACAATGGGTAGAACTGTAGAAGTACAAATTACAATATTGACTTGAACGTTATTTGTCTATAGTTATTATTGGATTCAATATTTCTTACCTGCCCTACCCAGGTTTCTCCTCCATTCTTCCCACCATCCCCTCCATTCTTTCCCTCCACAGATACATATTGTACAGCTTCTATGTGCCAGCAATTACATTAGGTGTTTGGGTTATGACAGTTAACAGGAGATAAAAGGCCCCTGACCTCACAGAGCTTATAATCAAGTAGGAGAGACTGGAAATTAACAAGCAGACATGAAACAAACAATTTCAACAATGCTGAGTGCTATAAATAAACAAAACAAGATATTGTCACAGATGGTAAATGGGATGTAGGGGAGGACAGTTAGGGATATTGGATGGAAAAAAAAACAGCTGCTTTAGATTGGTCTGAGCAGACTTCCTGGAAAAGATAAAGTTGAGGCATAAATAGCAAGGAGAAAACTCCTGTGCATATAAAGGAGGTGACTGCAGCCCTGCTCTGGCCTCAAGCTTGAAGAGCTTGGTCTTAGGACAGGTAACAGAGTTCAGTGGGGAGTGAGCGGTGGGGCAGGCAGCGAGGGCTCTGGTGTAAGACTTTGCAGGTCCAAGGGAAGAATTGTGATTTTATTTCAACTGTATTCAAAGTGGTTAGGGGATATGCTAAGCAGGGGATGAACTAATCCAAGTCATCTCTGGTTAAACACCTGAAACCAGTTAGGAAAATATTACAAAAAGTGCAGGACTACTTCTGAACCTTTAACTTCAGCCATTGGATGGATGGGGTGCCATTTACTGAGATGGAGGTGAGTGAGGATGGGTCTTGGGAAAATTGAGAAGTTACCTTCTGAATCTGAAAAATTTTAGAGACCTACTAGGCTTCCCCCTGGAGATATCAAGGGTGAAGTAAATGTCTGGATAGGATATTATTTTTCTGTAAAAAACATTTGCTTAACTTAAAGCAAAACTTCTGAAACAGATGGTTTTTTGTTTAAGTTCCTTGGAAGATTTAAAAGGGACCATTCTCTAGTCCAGAAGCTAGATAGAATCATAGTGAAAGTTTGGTTAATGAAAAAAAAAATGTTATTTTTAATATAAAACAATAAAGTAGGAATTTTTAAGGGAATTAGTGCTTATTTATTTTTCTTAAATATTGTTTATTTTCCTATCTAATAAAAGAGTAATATGCAAATTGACTATCACTCCAACAAACAAGATTTCTGCTCCCATGTGGATGGACACTAGATGGCCACCACAAGATGGCCAGCAGGGAAGGGCAGTTAGGGGTGACCAGGCCAATAGAGGAGGGAAGTTGGGGGTGACCAGGCCTGCAGGGAAGGGCAGTTGGGTGGGGACCCAGGCCTTCAACAGGGAGAAATTGGGGGGACCTGACCTTCAGGGGAAGGCAGTTAGAGGTGACCAGTCCTGCAGGGGAGGGCAGTTCGGTGTGACCAGGCCTTTAGGGAAGGGCACTTAGGGGCAATCAGGCTGGCAGGAGATTGGTTAGGGGGTGATCAGGCTGGCAGGCAGAAGCAGTTAGGAGCAATCAGAAAAGCAGGCAGGTGAGCAGTTGGGAACCAGCAGAACTGGATTATGACAGGGATGTCTGACTGCCCGTTTAGGCCCCATCCCAGTAGGATCGGGCCTAAACGGGCAGTCAGACATCCTTCGGGGGGTCTCAGATTGGAGTGGGTGCCAGCTGGGCTAAGGGACAAATCCCCTGGGCACAAATTTTGAGCACTGGGCCTGTAGTATAAACTATAAAGAATCTACTCTATTCAACTTACACAAGTAAAGGAGACTGAGTAGAAATTTCTTATTTCTTAGTACATCTCAAACAAGACCTTTAAGTCATTAAATCAAGACTAATCAGCCATTCTAAGATGGCTATACAAATTATTAATCAGTTTATTAACCATATAAAAATAGTAACTGCCGAGGTATAGAACAGAGCACAATCTGAACTATAAACAAGAATATGTCTCACTTATTTTTGTTTCTTTTTTCTTTGCAGATTGTGTATTTTATTACTCTGACTCCATATGTGGTACTTATATGTTTCCTAGTCAGAGCACTCTTTCTAGAAGGTTCAATTTATGGCATCCGCCACATGTTTACCCCTCAGGTATGTACTTTGTTTGTATTTAAGGTTTATGATCTTGAAAGCATTATGTTTGTTGTTAAAATTTTCCCACAGTTTGATTCCAGGGATAATTGTTCTAATACACACACACACACACACACACACACACACACACATTAGGCTTTCAAAGTATAGCTGTTATGTTATCTAGCCTAGATAAACCAGAGCTTCATTTACTTCAATTATCTCTATCTAGCTCCAATTTTAAATGTACCATTTTAGTTCTACATTAAGGCTGTCACTATTGAAACTTTAATAATTTCTCTTTTATATTAGATTAACTTCCAATTTTTACACTTGTAAATTTTAGAACTTTTCAATCTTTATTTTTCTCATATTTCAGTGGGTTCTTAACATTTTATGGCATAGACCCCTTTAAAAAAAACAATAATAGAAACTTCTTACCAGAAAACATATTTATTTGCTTAGTGTCTCAGGAGGTGGACAAAACATACACAATCCATGGACCCAGGTTAAATCCCTTCTCAGAGAAAATCAATCTTGTATTGTTTTGAGATTTTGTACTTTCTAAAATAATATTTACCTGGCGAGTTTGAGAAGTTCTGTAACTTTTGTAAATAAATGTACATGTTAGGAAAATTCTCATTTGATTTCATAAAAGGCTCAGCACCTCAGTATGCTCTGTCATTTAGCTTAGAGCTGAACTCAATGCTGGGCACATTGAACATGCACAGCAATCTTCGTGGACCCGTTATTTTGATTTGACAGGAAAGGAAACCAAGTTTTGAGATGTATGTTTACTTGGTTAGTCACTGAAATGAACTTATACCTCACTGCTACTTTGATAATACTATTTAAGGCAGATACTGAGTTATTAAAATACAATTTCAAATTTAGGTCAGCAATTGGAAGTTATTTGAAGAATGATCATGGTGTGAGATTTGGGCAGAAGATACTAGTTTCCCTAGAATATTTGTCAGTGTTGTAGCTTCTTTGATACTGTGTAAAAGGGGCTGTGATTTTTAGGTATCTGGTTCTAACTTGGTATTCATTCTCTAGTAGTGAAAATATTGACATTGGTCTCTGGTCTTCTTAAGTGGTTCGTAAGTCCTGTTTGACATTTATCATTGTTGGGACACTTTACTGAGTAACTAGTTAAGATCCGTCAGTTTTAGCTACATTGTAATGCAAATCACCTTCAAATGGGATACACCTTAGGGACCAAAATTATTTATAATATTAAAAAAGAAAAGTGTCCTAAGTTTAAAACAACTAACTAGCTTTGGTATGAATTTCTGGCATTTCAACTTTTTCTAAGTTAGCAATTGCTTGAGACATAATTCTAAATTATTGATTTAAATTTAAATTGATTTAAATAGATATTTGGGAATTTAAACACTTAGTTATGGAACTTTTTACATGGACCCTATATTCAAGTCTGCAGCATTATTAACATTCTAAAGCAAGTCTATGGATTACATTAAAATATAGTTAATTCTTTGTTCAGCTCACTTTTCATTGACTGTAGATAAGATTTTGTGTTAGTTCACTGTACGAATGATAGTTGATATAATAAGAACAAGAAGGTGTTAATTAATTTTAATTTACATTGCTTGTATAAGGAAAAAGCACCTAAACACATGAAATATTCTTTAAACTGTGAATGGAGATTTAGTTCCTGAATTAGAAGTATAGCAATCTGAATAATGTCCTTAGTAAATAAGTGCTTTCTGCCATCTAGTGGGCGAAGTGGAGATAGGCAGTTGATTGTAGTATTTTAGTACATCAACACAGAATTACCCTGTTTCCCCGAAAATAAGACAGTGTCTTATATTAATTTTTTCTCCCAAAGTTGCGCTAGGTCTTATTTTCAGGGGATGTCTTATTTTCGGGGAAACAAGGTAGCAAGATAACAAGTCAATAAACATTATGCATACCTCAGTTAATTATACATACATTATAAATATAGTAATTATTAGGTTATGAAAAATCCATAAATCTTAATAATAATAACTAAAATTAATTGAGCAATAAATTCTAATATTTGAGAGAACCATGGATTTTGTCATCTCTGAGTGTGTTTACATTTCTGTTCCACCCTAGAACTTCTGTGCAACCTTAGGCAGGTTCCTTAACCTTTTGAATATGTAGATAATAACAGCAACAATTTCATAGATTATTGTAAATATTAAATCAGATAATGTATACAAAGTGCTCATCAATGTGCCTGCCACTGTCGTCTACATATGTTAGCAGCTGTGGAGCAGTGAGAGTGTGGTAGGCAATGTGGCAAGTTGTATGTCTCATTACTCCCATGACTCAGCTGAGGAAGCAGCAATAGAAAGGACAGGCCACTTACCCTCGGGGGCACTGCTCAGATTATTTGGGTTATTCAGTGGCAGAACCTGAAACTGTCTATGGACCTCATGTTCTTACCTATATTTGGCATTGCTCCCACAAAAGGCAGTTTCATCCCAATTGAAAAAAAAAAAAAAAAAAAGGCAAAATGCCAGTTAAAAACACTACTGTTGCTAAAATCTATTTTAACTATTTATTGTGGTCTTTGGCATAAATGTCTAATTTTAATTGTTCCATTTGAAAGGTTTGATAATTATTTAAGAAGTAAAGCAGAATTACTTGAAATACATGCTCAGCACAGATTCAGAACTTCAGAACTTTGGATCTGAGGGAGTCTTAGATACGATATGAGGTGTGGGCAGAAGTAGGTTTAATTTACCAGCCAATTTTACTTAAAAAGTAAATCATAAGTAGGGATCTGAAATGATAGCAATAATAATAATAAGACAAGTGAATAATACAATAGTCCTATCTAATAAAAAGGTAATATGCAAATTAACCATCACTTCATCTCAAAGATGGCTACACCCACTGCCCTCAGACCCCAAGTCCTGGGGGGTGGCTTTGAGAGTGGGCAGTGTGAGCGGCCTGGCAGAATGCTTGCTTCATTGATGCAGCAACAAGGCAAGCCTTCCACCCCTGCCGCGTATGGCCTCTGGGCAGCACGCATGCGTGGCCTTCTACATGCAAGCTCGGCCAGCACATCCCTCCCGGGTGTCCCTCAGGCTTGTTGCTTAGGTTGTCTTTCCTCCTGTGTCTGAAGGGAGGCTGAGGATCTGCCATTGTTGGGTGTTACTGTCCTGGGACCACAGCACCACAGGCTGCAGGGCGCTGGCACCCTCTGGAGCTGGGCGCTGCTGTGGGGAGCTGTGCCCACTCTCTGGGATCCACCTGTGCTGGAATGTCTGGGGGAGGCAGCTGGGAGCAGACAGATCCTGGGCTCTGGGAGTAGGGGGTGGGTAGGGAGTAAGCTAGGGAAGAGGAGATCAGGGCTATTCATTCCAAAGGATCTCACTCCAAGGCTTCATTCAAATGCAGAGAGCTCTCCCGTGATGTCAGAGCTTTGGACCTCACCTCAGGCTTCTCAGACTCCCTCACTCTTAGGCCACAGCTCACCAACTTCCGGGAGGAAGGATGTTTGAGAAACTGGCCTATGTGGGTGGAAAAGGGTACGGGAGCATCCCTCTGTTCACTTCTGTCTGTTTTCTCTTTGTAAATCCCATTTCTGGTTTTCTACACTCTTTCTAAGGGTGACCTGGCTTTTGACAGCACAAAAAGACTCCTCTAGTTTCACAGCAGACCTCATGGGCTGATTCTGTTCCCTCACCCTCAGAAACCAGCAGGTGTATACGTCATGTTCATGTAAAAACATTCAAACCAGTAGACAACTTTTATGAGTTTACTTGAGCCAAACTGTCCACACTTGCCAGGAAGCAGAATCTCAAGGGGTTGGGACAATGATCCAGAGAATGGCTGTTTTTTGCTTTGTTTTATTCATTTTTCTTTTTTAAAATTTAATGTATTTTCTTTGATTTCTAAGAGGAAGGGAGTGGGAGAGACATAAACATCATCAGTGAGAGAGAATCCCCAGTCAGCTGCCTCCTGCACATCTCCAACTGAGGATCAAGCCCACAATGAGGCCAGTGTCCTACCCTGGCCATGGAGAGCCTCTGGGCAGCAGGCGCAGGGCAGCCAGGCCCAGCACAGAGCAGAGAACCAAGGGGAGTGGGCCTAGGCCACCAGGGCTCCCAGATTGGAGAAGGCTTCCCTGAGGGCTCCCGGATTGGAGAGGGTGCAGGTCAGGCTGAAGGACTCCTCCCCACTCCCAGTGCAGGAATTTCATGCACCGGGCCTCTAGTTAATAAATAATGACACAAGATTAAACTGAGTTTTGCATACTCACAACTGTGAGCCTACTTTTGCCTACCCCTGTAGGTGCATTTCTCTAATTATGAAAAGAAGGCTTTCAGGGAAATCTATTTGAATGAATGAATAATATATGAATTAATACATTTGTGAATATGAAAAATATAAATAGTTTAACTCTACCATACTCATCATTATTATTTGCTTTGACTACTAGACTTCCACCAGAAAACACAAAATAGGGTTTTAGCTAAGTAATTATTTAACTTTTATTGATAATCGATTTATTTTGCTTTGGATAGAAAACAAAGACATAAATAGGAAGTAATTGAAAATAGTTCACTTCTCTTTTAAATAGTCCTTTGATGATTTGTCTTAAAGTATTTAAAACAAATACTTTTGTTTTAAATTTAGATTTCCATGTAGATAGAAAATCTCCATGTAAGTACCATCCTCATCTGTAAGCTTGATAGACTCTACAGTGTTTCTTGTTCATATTCCTTGTTTCATTTTCAAATGAAAAAAACTATTTCTAATTAAGGACATATTATCTCCCTGATTTAAATATTATGATGATATATTTAACCAATACAACTAATTCCATGTAGATTATTCTGAAATATTATTTTGAAGCTGTTTTCTATTATGTTTCATTTTAAACAGCTTAAAAAAATGTTGGAGGCCCAAGCCTGGAGGGAAGCTGCTACTCAGGTGTGCTTAGCACTCGGCCTGGGATTTGGTGGTGTCATCGCCTTTTCAAGCTACAACAAGGAAGACAACAACTGCCAGTTTGATGCTGCGCTGGTGCCCTTAATCAATTTTTTTACTTCTATCTTGGCCACATTGGTGGTGTTTGCAGTTCTGGGCTTCAAAGCAAACATTGTAAATGAGAGATGCATTGGAGAGTATGAATATTTATTACCTTTAGCTTTCAAATGCACAATTATATAAAAATTACACACACACACACCCCCCCCCGCCAAAAAAAAAAAGCATTTTTAAGTGTTCATTAACATGTTGTTCTCTTTTTCAGAAATACTAAAATGATTGGCATATTTTTGAAAATGGGCAACATTTCTCAGGCTATCATTCCCTCTCACATCAACTTCTCAGCTATTACTGCAAAAGGTTATCACGAAGTTTATGACATCATTAAAAGCGCGAAAGGGGAGGAGTTTTCTGCTCTTAATCTACAGTCCTGTTACGTTGAAGATGAGCTAAATAAAGTTAGTACCTATGTTTAAGCAATAAAATAGGTATCATTCAGTTAAAATATTTATTCTCCAGAAGAGATTTTTGGCTAGGAAAATGACCATGACAGTTTTAAAATTTACATTTTTTTTTTTAAATATATTTTATTGATTTTTTACAGAGAGGAAGGGAAAGAGATAGAGAGCCAGAAATGTCGATGAGAGAGAAACATCAACCAGCTGCCTCTGCACACCCCCAACCGGGGATGTGCCCACAACCAACATACATGCCCTTGACCAGAATCGAACTAGGACCTTTCAGTCCACAGACCGATGCTCTACCACTGAGCCAAACCGGTTTTGGCAAAATTCACAATCTTTATTTCAGAGGACAACTTTCTTAAATCATTAAAGGTTTCCTTTACTTTGAAAAGCATTGATTAATCCACAGTAATTTAAAATATGAATATAAATGAAGTGATTTTTATCACATCAAATGAAATCAGTCTGATACATTTCCTTGTATAATATTTAATATAAAAACTGTATTATGATTAGCACATATTGCATGATTATTTTGGTACATTAATGATTGTTGGCCATTTTAATAATTGTGTTCAACAAGTTATGATGAAGTTCTTTTTCTTAGCCAGTGTAATATATTTTAATAAATATAAAATAGGTGAACATTAATACATATTTTTGTATTGCTTGTCACATTATCTCTGGATTGTCAAAAATAAAATGTCATAGAGAAATTGCCATTCATCACTTGATTTAAGATACTTGAGACTTAAACACAAAGAATCATATGCAGGATGATCTTGCTCATATGTAGAATCTAAATAACAAAATAAACTGATGAACAAAGTGGATCCAGAGACATAGAAGCATGGAACAGAGTGCAGAATCTGGAAGGGAAGGCAGGGGAAGGTGGATGGGTGGGAACTAATGAACCAAAGACCTTGTATGCATGTATGCATAACCCATGGACACAGACAAAAGGCTGGGGGTAAGGGGAGTGGGTGGGCTTGAAGGGATCAATGGGGGGGACATATGTAATACTTTCAACATAAAGAATCATTTAAAAACAAACAAAAAAACATACTCCTTGTTCAGCAGAGTGAAGGACACTCACAGCTGTTGGGTTGGGGGCTCCTATGGCATGATTATGTCACTTCCTGATCCCATGCCGCCCTCTCACAGAGCATGCAGCTTTGGGAAGGAGGGCTACTGTGGTCCTTGGTCCCCTGTGCCCTGCTGACATCAGGTCTCAGGCTGGGTCTGATCTACCTTTTCACATCCCCTCTTCACTCCTAGTGATTTTCTGCTAGGACCCTGCTTCCAATCTTCCTTGAGCCAGGCATCCAAGGAGTGGCATGGTGGGGTGGGGTGGGGGGGTGTGGAACTGTTACAGAGCTAGTCAGTCAGATATACACGTCAGGATATGTCTGAACATTAAAAGAATCCTGCAGGAAATTATGGATAAAGCCATCTATATTTATAAAAGTCTGATATGCTAAGTGTCTGACCAATTGGCCTACTGTTTTGTAGACTGTTGGACTAGTCGCGATGATGCATACTGATCACCAGGAGGCAGATGTTCTGACTCATAGGTTAGCTTTATGCTGGGGTCCAGTCAATCAGGGCTGGGCAAGATAGGCTGGACATGCCCTGGAGCCTCCCAGTGGTCCCTCCCCAGCTGGCCAACTCCTGTGTCCCTCCTTGGCTAGCTGGGCCCCATTGGCACTGATTGAGACTAGGCAAGATGGCTTCAATCAGCCCCAAACGCTGGCCAGGCAGAAGGACCCCCACACACGCACGAGTTTGTGCACCGGGCCTCTGGTCATTAATATAAAAACCTTGAATTCTGTATGGAAAGACAATTACTCTCTTACCCTTTAAAAGTATTTTGTTGTTTTTAAATTCTGATTTATTTGTTTTCTTTATGAGGTAACACAATCAACTTGTTAGTTGAAAGGCACAGTTCCTTAGGAGACAATAAGATTCTGCATATTTATTTCCAGTCCCCCCAACCAAGGCATTATTTAGAGTTCCTCATCTTTGTAACTGATGTTTGTAGCCATCACTTAAAATTGCTCTGTATTCATTTTGCTATTCTGTCTATTTTACAGGAGGTCCAGGGAGTTGGTTTGGCTTTCATTGCCTTTACAGAAGCGATGGACCATTTCCCTCTAGCTCCCTTCTGGTCAGTGTTGTTCTTCCTCATGGTAATAAATATAGGCCTCAGCAGCATGTTTGGAGTCGTCGAAGGGATCATCACGCCTGTGGTAGACAGTTACAAAGTGAGGAAAGAATTGGTTACTGGTGAGTTTTTATGTATTTGACTTTCCATTGATTGATATAGGCCATTTTACTCTTGGTGAGAGATCAGAAGTGGAAATAGGAATGTGTTGTTTGGGGTTTTATTAATGTCTATTTGTAAATATGTATTACTATTATTTGTTATTATATTTATAAAACTGTATAATCACATAATTATTTAATGTATAATTGCAAATATTTTTAGTGTTTACTTATTATTCTAGAGGCCCGATGCATTGAATTTGTGCACTCAGCGGCCAGGGTTGGGGAGGGTAGATGTCTCCCTCAGCCTGGCCTGTGCCCTCTTGACCTTCAGAGGAGATGTCCAACTGATAGCTTAGGCCTGCTCCCTAGCAGTCAGACATCCTTAGCACTGCCACAGAGGTGGGAGAGGCTTCTTCCACCACCTCTGTGCTGCCTGGCTTCTGGCTGAGTGGAGCTCCCCCTGTGGGAGTGCACTGACCAACAGAGGGAAGCTCTGCATTGAGTGTCTGCCCCCTAGTGGTCAGAGGGCATCATAGAGACCATTTGTTCAGTTGATTTGCATGTTAGCTTTTTATTATATAGGAATGCTCTTTATTAATAGTGATGTCATCATGAATTACTGGCACTAGAATAAAGTCATAACTTGTTCATGTATTAATTTTTATACAAGTCAAATAGTTAACTATAACAAGTCTCAGAACCAAAATTCCTTTTCCAGAAGTGTGTAGCCAAAATTGATAAATCTAAATTTCTAGTGTAAAATGGCAGTTGTGGTCTACTAGCAGTTCATAGCTCTAGGTAGGAAAACAAATAAAACAACTTATCAATATCAATGTTAGTTAATAAGCCAATCAGCAAGCACTTTAGTAAAGTACCAGTTTTGTACTGCATTTGAGGGACATAAAAGATATGAGAAATTATAACAGAGAAACAAAGATATAGGCAA
Organism: Pipistrellus hanaki; assembly: GCF_964339955.1. NCBI lineage: Eukaryota > Metazoa > Chordata > Mammalia > Chiroptera > Vespertilionidae > Pipistrellus > Pipistrellus hanaki. Next base: position 117,438,970 of record NC_140505.1, read on the forward strand.
GCCCTTTCTCCAAAATAATAATAATAATAATAATAATAATAATAATACTGTTAATTAAAAGCAAGCTGGATGGATTACAAGACTTGTACCATGTAATATACTTATAGATAGCATAATAGAGACTTCACATGTTATACAAATTAAGAAGAACCAAAAGTCATCTAAGTATATGCTTGAACTGACAATGAAAGAGATGGAAATTGAATTTGAAAGAGGAGAGGTCTTCTCACAGGAGGTAGCACATGTAGAGATAAAGCCAACAGTAAGGAAGCCAACCAGATGAACATGCAAGAACAGTGTCAATAAGTGATGCAAACATAAGTTGGATAAAAAACATGTAGGTGATCTTGGATGCTGTGCAGCGGTGCACAAGCTTCCTGAGGCTCTGTGTTTAGCTCTGAAATATGCATCAATAAGTCTTTTATGTGTCAATAAGTCTCAAATATATACCTTTACCACTTACTGCTCTGCTAAGAGTGTCTGTGTGTGTAAAACAATTTAAGCAGTTCCTTAAATATTGATACTAAATATTCTCCACTCAGCTTAAAATAATGAGAAACTTCTTTATCTTTGTCAAAAGGCAGTCTCTACTTCTTTAGTTTCTATTTCATTTAAGGCTATCAACATTCTTCCTGATGTGCAGGCTAAATAACACCCATCTTTGCTGCTTTCCTGGTCTTTGCCTATATCCAAAGCCCATGAAATAAGAGGGCTTGCAAATTCAGGAAAAAGCAACAGTGTGGAGGGAAAAACACACACTGTAGTGTCTACTGCCTACTGAGAGACCTATTTGGGCAGAGCACAGGAGATGCACTCTCTTCTCCCATTACCTGTCTTTGGGATCTTACTTATATTCAAGTTACATTTGACCCTGATGAAGCATTCCTCCATCAACTTTGCCAGATGTGTTTTTTGTCTTCTCTAGTAGAACAGTGCGATTTAAATAAGCCAACCCCCATTATCTTTTCATCTCACATCTCCAGCAAAACTCTGCCTGTACCACCTATCAATAGATACATTTCTTCATGTTTGCCTTATACTGTGGTGTAATTAGGAGAGAGGCTATGGGTCATATTCAAGCTCTGCTACTTCCATCCTGAGACTTTAAAGTACAATATACTGTGACAAGCATTTAAACATTTCATTATATGATAGATTCCAAGTACACTACATGTTACTTCTCCTTTTCTACTCATATGTTTATATATATATTTGCTTATGTATGGTGCAGCTCATAACCCTAGCATAGTGCTTCAGAGACGGCCTAATATGACCCATACTTGTTGAGATTGTTAGGAAACCCCATCTTCAAACCCAGGGGTTTCTGTGTTCTTGCCTTCTTTTGCTTTGGCTCACCTCTGTTAACTAGAACACAGTCTAGAACACAGTCATCTATTATTATTATTTTTTTTACTGGGTATTTTATTTTATTTATTTGTTTTGCTTTTTTTTATTGAGTTATTACTTATTTTTCCTCATCCCCCCATTACCTTCCCAACCCATCTCCCCCAACTCATGCCCTCAGCCCCCTGTTGTCTGTGTACACTGGTTAGGCTTATATGCATGCATATAAGTCCTTTGGTTGATCTGTCTCCCATATCCCCTCACTCCCCTAACTTCCCTCTGAAGTTTGACAGTCTGATTGATGCTTCCCTGTCTCTGGATCTATTTTTGTTCATCAGTTTATGTTCATTATTTCCCATAGATAAGTGATATCATGTGATATTTATCTTTTTCTAACTGGCTTATTTCACTTAGCATAATGCTCTCCAGTTCTATATCTATGTTGTTGCAAATGGTAGGAATTCCTTCTTTTTTAGTGCAGCATAGAATCCCATTGAGTAGAGGTAACACAGTTTTTTAATCCACTTATCTGCTAATGGGCACCTAGGCTGTTTCCAAATCTTAGTTATGCTAAATTGTGCTGCTATGAACATAGGGGTGCATATATCCTTTCTAATTGATGTTTCTAGCTTCTTGGGATATATTCCTAGAAGTGGGATTACTGGGTAAAATGGAAGTTCCATTTTTAGTGTTTTGAGGAAACTCCATACTGTTCTCCACAGTGGCTGCACCAGTTTGCATTCCCACCAACAGTACATGAGGGTTCCCTTTTCTCTGCATCCTTGCCAGCACTTATCATTTGTTAATTTGGTGATTTGTTGATTATAGTCATTCTGACAGGTGTGAGATGGCACCTCATTGTTGTTTTAATTTGCATCTCTCAGATAATTAGTGACTTTAAGCATGTTTTTATATGTTTCTTGGCCTTCCTTCTGTCTTCTTACAAAAAGTTTCTATTTAGGTTCGTTGCCCAATTCTTGATTGGATTATCTTCCTTTTGTTAAGTTGTATGAGTACTCTTTAAATGTTGGAGTATAAACCCTATTGGTCATAACATTGGCAAATATATTCTCCCATTTAATGATCTTTCTTATTATTTTGTTGATGGTTTCTTTTGATTTTTATTTTGATGTCCTATTTGTTTATTTTCTCTTAATTTTCTATTGCCTTAGGAGCAGTATCAGTGAAGAAATTCCTTTGGCATATGTCTGAGATTTTGCTGACTGTGGATTCACCTGGTATTTCTATTGTTTCCAATTTATGTTTAAGTCTTTTATCCATTTTGAGTTTATTTTTTGTATATAGTAAAAGTTGGTGGTCTAGTTTCATTTTTTTGCATGTATCTGTCCAAATTTCCAACACCATTTTTTGAAGAGACTGTCTTGACTCCATTGTATGCTCATGCCTCCTTTGTAAAATATTAATTGGGCATAGTGGTTTAGGTCAATTTCTGGGTTTTCTATTCTATTTCATTGATCAGTATGTCTGTTCTTGTGCCAGTACCATGCTGTTTTGAGAAAAGTAGCTTTGTAATGCAGCTTGATATCTGGTATTGAGGTCCCACCTACTTTGTTCTTCTTTCTCAGGATTGCTGTGGCTATTCGGGGTGAATTTTTGGAGAGTTTTTATTCCAGATGAATTTTTGGAGAGTTCTTTCTAGGTCTGTGAGATATGCCAGTGGTATTTTAATGGGGGTTGCATTGAATCTATAGATTGCTTTGGGTAGTATGGACATTTTGATGATGATAGTACCAATACATGAACACAGTATGTTCTTCCATCTGTTTACATCTTCCTCTATCTCTCCTTTTTTTTTTTTTTTTTTTTTTTTTTTTTTTTTTTTTGGTGTCCTGAAGTTTTTTGCAATTATGTCTTTTACCTCTTAAGTTTATTCCTAGGTATCTCAATGTTTTTGGTACAATGGTAAATGGGATTGCTTTTTTAGTTTCTTTTTCTGTAAGTTCACTATTGGTGTATAAAAATGCCATAGATTTCTTGGCTTTAATTTTGTATCTTGCTACTTTGCTGAATTAAGTTATTAAGTCTAATATTTTTTGATGGAGTTTTTAGGGTTTTCTCTGTATAGTATTATATCATTGGCAAATAAGGACAGTTTTACTTCTTCTTTTCCAATTTGGATACTTTTTATTACTTCTTCTTGTCTGATAGCAATGGCTAGTTCTTCTAGTACTCTGTCAAACAGAAGTGGTGAAAGGGGGCATCCTTGTCTTGTTTCTGTTCTTAGGGAAATAGTTTTAGTTTTTGTCCATTGAGTGTGATGCTGGCTATTAGTTTGTCATATATGGCTTTTATGATATTGAGGTATGATCTTTCTATTCCCATATGGATGAGAGTTTTTATCAAGAAAGGGTGTTCGATATTGTCATATGCTTTTTCTGCATCAATTGATATAACTATGTGATTTTCCTCCCTCAATTTGTTTATGTGATGCATCACGTTTATTGGTTTGTGGATATTGTACCATCCTTGCTTCCCTGGGATAAATCCTGCTTGGTCATGGTGTATGTATGATCTTTCTGATGTACTGTTGGATCCGATTTGCTAGAATTTTGTTGATAATTTTGGCATCTATGTTCATGAGGGATATCCTATTTAGTAAAAGAGTAATATGCAAATTGACCATTACTCCAACACATAAGATGGCTGTCCCCATCTGGTCAAAGATGGCTGCCCTCATGTGGACACAAGATGGCTACCACAGGATGGCCAGGGAGGGAGAGGGCAGTTGTGAGCTATCAGGCCAGCAGGTTAGGGCAGTTGGGAGAGACCAGGCCTGCAAGCAAGAGAAGCTGAGGGTGATTAAGCCTGTAGAGGAGGGCAGTTGTGGAGGACTAAGGCCTACAGAGGAGAGCAGTTGGGGATTGACCTGGCATGCAGGGGAGGGCAGTTAGGGGCAACTGGGCTGGCAGAGGAGCAGTTAGGCATTAATAAGGCTGGCAGGGGACTGGTTAGGGGTAATCAGCTTGGCAGGCAGAAGAGGTTATGTGCAATCAGGAAGGCAGGAAGGGGATCAGTTGGGAGCCAGCAGTCCTGGATTGTGAGAAGGTTGTCCAACTTCTTGTTTAGGCCAGATCATACAGGGATTGGGCCTAAATGGGCAGTCAGACATCCCTCTAGGGGTCCCAGATTGGAGAGGGTGCAGGCTGGGTTGAGGGACACACCCTGCCCCCTGTGCATGAATTTTTTGCACTGGGCATCTATTGAAGAGTTAGCCTATAATTCCCTTTTATTGTGTTGTCTTTATCTGGTTTTGGTATTAGGGTGAGTCTGGCTTAATAGAATGAGATTGGAAGTGTTCCTTCCTCTTGAATTTTTTTGAATAGTCTGAGGAGGATAGGTTTTAGTTCTTCCTTGAATATTTGGTATAACTCTCCTATGAAGCCATCTTGCCCCAGGCTTTTGTTTGTTGGAGGCTTTTTGATGATGGCTTCCATAGTTATCAGCCTATTAAAATTTTTAGAATCTTCCTGATTGAGTTTTGGGAGGTTGTATTTTTCTAGGAATATGCCCATTTCCTCCAGGTTGTCTAATTTGTTGGAATAGAGTTGTTCACAGCATTTATTTATTTATTTATTTATTTTTTAACAATCCTTTGTATCTCTGTGGAGTCTATTGTTATTTTGCCTCTATCATTTTAGATTTTGTTTATTCGGGTCCTCTCTGCTTCTTGGTGAACCTGGCTAGAGGTTCATCAATCTTGTTTATCCTTTCAAAGCACCAGCTCTTGGTTTCATTGACTTTATTTATTTATTTATTTATTTATTTATTTATTTATTGGTCTCTATGTCATTTATTTCTGCTCTAATCTTTATTATCCTCATTCTGCTGCCTCTGGGATTTTCTTGTTGCTCTCTTTCTAATTATTTCAGTTGTAGCATTAGATGATTTATTATCATTTTTTCTTGTTTTTTGATGTAGGCTTATAGAGCTATAAACTTTCCTCTCAGGACTGCTTTCATTGTGTCCTGTAGGTTTTAGATTGTTGTGTTTTTATTTTCATCAGTTTCCAGGATGTTTTTAATTTCTTCTTTGATATCATTGGTAAACCCAATCAAGATTTAATAATATTCTATTCAGCTTCCAAGTGTTTGAGTTTTGGGGATTGTTCTTATTGTAGTATATTTATATTATGTGATCTGAGAAGATGCTTGGTATGATTTAAATCTTCTTGAATTTGGGGAGACTTTGCTTGTGACCCAATAAGTGGTCTATTTTTGAAAATGTCCCATGTGCACTTGAGAAGAACGTATATTCCTTGCCTTTGAGGTGAAATGTTTTTGAAGATGTCAATTAAGTCCATCTGGTCTAGTGAGTCATTTCGGATTGCTGTTTCTTTGCTGATTTTTTTTGTCTAGAGGATTTGTCCAGTGATGTCAGCGGTGTGTTAAAGTCCCCTACTATGATTTTATTGTTTTTGATCTCTCTCTCGATATCTTCCAGGAGGCTTTTTTTTTCTTTGTTTATTTGTTTTGTTTTTATGTATTTGGGTGCTCCTGTATTGGGTGCATATATGTTTACAAGTGTTATATCCTCTTGTTGTATTGATTCCTTTAGTAATATGAGGTAACCTTCCTTATCTCTTGTTATGGCCTTCACTTTGAGGTTTATTTTGTCAGATATAAGTATTGATATCCCAACTTTTTTTTTCATTTCCAGTTGCCTGAAAGATATTTTTCCATTCCTTCACTTTTAGTCTGTGTGATTCTCTTGTTCTGAGGAGGGTCTCTTGTAGACAGTATATATATATATGGGTCATGTTTTTTTTTTTTTGTTTTGTTTTTTGTTTTTTTTTTAATCCATTCAGCCACTGGATGACTTTTGAATGGAGCATTCAGTCCATTTACATTTTAAATTATTATTGAAAGATACTAGTATGTAGCCATTTTTACTTTTGAGACTGTGTTCCTCCTTACCTTTTTGTTTCTTCCCTTTACAGCATTTCCTTTAGCATTTCTTGCATTGTTGGCTTGGTATTGAGAAACTCCCATAGCCTTTTTTTTTTTTTTTTGTCTCTGAAGCTCCTGATTTCCTCTTCAATTTTGATTGATAGTTTTGCTGGATAGTGTATTCTTGGATTCAATCCCTTGCTTTACATCACTTTGTATATCTCCTTCCATTCCCTTCTAGCTTGATGTGTTTCTATTGAGAAATTATTTAATAACATGATGGGGGATCCTTTGTAGGTAACTCTCTGTCTCTCTCTTGCAGCCTTTAAGATTCACTTTTTGTTGATAACATTTGCTATAGTAATTATGTCATGTCTTGGTGTGGGTCCTTTCAGATTCATCATGCTTGGGACTGTACTTGTGTAACTTTTTTCTTCCCTATATCAGGGAAGTTTTCTTTCATTATTTCTTCAAATACATTTTCTAAACCTTTCTGCTTTTTTTGTCCTTCTGGAAGCCCTATGACATGTATGTATTTCATTTTGCATTGTCCCAAAGCTCCCTTAGGCTCTCCTGTTTTTTAATTTTTTTGTTCTCCAGTTGCTGTTTAGATTGGGCTTGCTTCTATACTTTATCTTCTAACTCACTAATTCGTACCTCTGCTTCTTCTAGTCTACTGTTGAAGCCTTCCATGGTGTTTTTGATTGTCGCTATATCATTTTTCATTTCTTCCTGATGGTTTCATAGGTTGTTGATTTTCTAGTCTATCCAGTGTATGAAGTGTATGACCATTACTCTGAATTCTTTTTCCCCCCAAATTTAAAAAATCTTTATTGCTCAGGTTATTTCAATTGTTTCTCCTTTCAGCCCCCATAGATCCCCTCCATCTGGTTCCTACCCACCCTCTCCCTTTACCTCCCCCCCCCCATTGTCCTCATCCATAGGTGTAAATTTTTGTCCAGTCTCTTCCTGCAACTCCCACACCCTTTTCCCCTGATAATTATCAATCCACTCCCTTTCTTTGCCCCTGATTCTATTATGTTCACCAGTCTATTCTGTTCCTCAGATTTTTAATTCACTTGATTTTTAGATTCACTTGTTGATATATATATATTTATTTATCATAATTTTTATCTTTACCTTTTTTTCTTCTTCCTCTTCTTAAAGAATACATTTCAGCATTTCATATAATACTGGTTTGGTGGTAATGAACTCCTTTAGCTTTTTCTTATCCATGAAGCTCTTTATCTGCCCTTCAATTCTGAATGATAACTTTGCTGGGTAGAGTAATCTTGGTTGTAGGTTCTCACTATTCATCACTTTGAATATTTCTTGCCATTCCCATCTGGCCTGCATAGTTTCTATTGAGAAATCAGCTGATAGTTGTATAGGTAACTAACTGTTTTTCTCTTGCTGCTTGTAAATTTCTCTCTTTGTCTTTTACCCTTGACATTTTAATTATGATGTGTCTTGGTGTGGTCCTCTTTGGATTCCTTTTGTTTTGGTTTCTGTGTGCTTCCTGTACTTTTAAGTCTATTTCTTTCACCAGGTGGGGAAGGTTTTCAGTCATTATTTCTTCAAATAGGTTTTCAGTATCTTGTATTCTCTCTTCTTCTGACACCCCCATAATTCTGGTATTGGTACGCTTGAAGTTGTCCCAGAGGCTCCTTACATTATCTTCAACTTTCTGGATTCTCTTCTATTCTTGCTTCAGCAGAGGAGTGTCCTTTGGTCTTTGTATTGCAAATCTTTGACTTGATTCTTGTGTTCCTCTAGTTTGCTATTAGCTCTCTGTATAATATATATTTTTTTTCAGTCAGTGTATGTTTAATTTCTAGTTGTTCCTTTTTCATATCCTTGAGGGTCTCATTAAATTTATTGGCCTTTTCTAGGAAATTCTTGAAAAATATTACAACTGTGGTTTTGAACTGTATATCCAGTCTTTTGTTCTCCTCTATTTCTTTTGTTTGAGATCTATTTCCTTGTTTTGGCATTTTTGCTGCTTTCCTGAGTTGATAGGATGGCTTTGTGTGTTTGGTGTCCTATATGTCCCAGTGGGTCAGCCTCCCCACTTACCTGAGGTAGACACTCTTGGTGCTCCCTTTTGTGAACTGTGTGTACAGTCTTGTTGTGGTTAAGTCTTGAATGTTGTTGGTATCACTGGGAGGAATTGACCTCTAAGCCAATTGGATGTCAGTATCAGCTGTGTCTCCTCTGGGATACCTTCTGTATTGGAGACAGTCTTATAGGATCAGACTTTCAAAACTGCAAAAGCCTCTGTGCTCAGCTTGGATGGGGTGGAGTCTCAGGGCTGAGCTGACAGTCTTGGCTTCCTGTCAGCCCTGCTCTTGTGTGCGAGTCTCAGACTTCTGCCTTCCGCGACTCCCCTGAGTGAGTTTCTGTCTGACAGTCCGGAATCGCCTTGTAAGAGTGTGGGTGCCCCAAGGGCTCACCCAGAATTGGGTTGGGTCTAAGTAGTCTGGAGCTTCTGACTCCTTCCGCTCTGGAGCAGCTGCGGCAATCCACTGTCAGACCTCTCTGTACGCACTCACTCACACGCTGCGGCCCCTGGTTCCCCTGAGTCTCCTAAGTCTCTGTGTGCCTTTCTTTAAAGTCCAGATTCCACCAGTATGAGCCTGGGTCCATAGGGGTTGGGGTTTAGTGCAGTCGGAACTGTGGTTCTATGCAGCCGGGGGTTTCCTTTCCCCTCTCGCCAGCCAGGCACTCAGCTGCCTTTTTCTCTGTGTGCAAGACTCTCTACCTCAGCAATTTGAGGCTCTCCTGTTCCATGAGCCTTTCTCCTTCTTTATAGTTGTAGATTTCTCACTCCGCCAGCTTTCCTGTGCTTTTGGATGATGTCCGTTCTGTCTTTTAGTTGTTGTTTTGAAATTGTTGTGCAAGGTGGCAGCTTACGTGTTTACCTAGGCCACCATCTTAGTTTCTGCTCAACTCTGAATTATTTTTTTTTCATGTTGCATGCTTCCATTTCACTTATTTCCTTTCTTGTTGATTTCTCATTTTCTTTCCTCTGAGGGTTGTATTTTTGTCTCCCTATTCTATCACCAGAAGGTTCCAATGTCAAATTGGAGGGGCCTGGGCCACGTGCAGTGGAGGTTTTGCATCCCCCAAGTGTCACTGAAATGCTTTGACACCAAGACATGTGGCTGCTGTGGGTAGGTGGGAGTCACACTGCTCTGAATCAGAGTCACAGGTGCTTAGTGTGGCCTTGTGTGTGCACCTAGAGTCAGGGACCCTGCTTGTGCCACATTGAAACAGAGAAGCCATTGGCATGTGCCAAAAATCAAAATCCCCTAGTGCATGTCAGGAGTTCAAGACTCTCTATGTCCTCAATGAGAATTGAGTATCAGAGTCTCTGTTGCTTGGTGCTACCTTGCACTGAGAATGAGGGTTCCTGTTTTCGCATGTGTCAAGAATTGGAGGGCAGTTGGGGGGGACCAGGCCTGCAGGAGAGGGCAGTTGGTGTTGACCCGGCTGACAAGGGAGGGCAGTTCAGGGTGACTGGGCCAGTAGGGGAGGGCAGTTGGGAGCAACCTAGCTGACAGAGGAAGATAGTTAGGTTCAACCAGGCTGGCAGAGGAGGATAGTTAAGGGCGACCAGGCTAGCAGGGGAGAGCAGTTAGGGGCAATCAGACTGGGAGGGGAACAGTTAGGCATAGATCAGGTTGGCAGGGAAGTGGTTAGGGGGTGATCAAGCTGGTAGGCAGAAGCAGTTAGGGGCTCTTAGACAGGAAGGCAGGCAAACAGATGGGAGCCAGCAGTCCTGGATTGTGAGAAGGATGTCTGACTACCAATTAGAGGGATATCAGATTGGAGAGGTGCAGGCTGGGCTCAGGGACATGCCCCCTTTCCCTGCCCCCCCGCACCCCCCTCCCTCCCCCGTCCGAGCACGAATTTCATGCATCAGGACTTTAGTTTTATTATAAACTACATTACTCTCATTGCTAATGCAGAAATTCAGAGCTTCCAAAACTATAAAATGCTGTTAAAAGTGGGAATGATCACCCAGTCAGTGTGGCTCAGTGGTTGAATTCTTGGTCAGGGCTCATGCCCGGTTTGTTGACTTGATCCCCAGTTTGGGGTGTGCAAAAGACAGCTGATCAATGATTCTCTGTCATCATTGATGTTTCGATATCTGTATCCCTGAGTAAAACATATTTTTAAAAATATAGAATGACCTATGAAAATTTTCTGCTTGAAAAGGTCACTGCTCTTAATAAAGAGAAGAAAGGTATGGGGATTTATACCTTTAAAATCTTCACAGGTTTAACTCATTTATTATTTGTGCTTGGTAAGTAAGTTTACCCAGAATAAGGGAGATAGCTGTATTATTATCTAACAGTGAATTTATATTAAATCTGTGTTAAATCCAGGTAACTACTACCACTATGTAATATTCCACAATATTAGGAAAGTTATTGCCTTTGCACATTATTGACAAGTTATAAAAGTATAAACAAAATTGTATTTTGAATATAATAATTCATAATACAATTTAAAATACTTGATTCTGAATAAGGGTTTAATTTTTCATTTATTCCTTTTGTCCAGTTATCTGTTGTTTTCTGTCATTTTGTATTGGCCTGATATTTGTACAACGCTCTGGAAGTTACTTTGTTGCAATGTTTGATGATTATTCTGCTACGCTGCCATTTCTAATTGTAGTCGTTTTTGAGATTATTGCTGTATCCTTTGTCTATGGAGCAGATAAGTAAGTATATTTTGATCTCTATTTTGGAAACATCAATTGACATTATCTATTTAATTTAGAAGGGGAGAAAAATGATTAGAGGAGAAAATGCCACAAACAAAATATTTTGAAGCTCTTCTTTATTTAACAATTTTAATAAGATTTATTCACCTATCAGGTAATAAGATTGAATTGTGTAGTGGTAATGTAGTCTAGGATTCTGGAGCTTTGATTTCCTGCTGGTTTTCAAATAGAAAGGTCCAAGTTCTAGTGGCTGTTTTCCACAAACCTTATTGTTTTGAGTTATTATTGTTATCTAAGTTTTACACATGAGAAAACTCAGGCTCCGTGAGATACCAAGTGACTTGCTCATCGAACCTGCCCAGAGACAGACCTGGGACTCATAGTCTTTTCTGCGTAGCTCCCAGCCTATGCTTCTAATTACTTTCTAACCTGTTTCCTGAGAGGAGTTTCATTTTTATGCTACATAATGCCTGTGGAACAGGCCAATATTGGGAAAATACAGTGTGTCCTCCAAAAATGTATACACAGTTTAATAGCTGAGAGGTGAGTTTTGAGAATGAAATGTATTTTAGTAAAAACTGCCTTTATAATTATTCAAAGTGTGTGTATACATTTTTGGGACACAGGATATCTACTCTGAGACATATATGGCATTTGATATAAACAAACGTCATATTTATATGGAGTCATTCTTTGGATTCACTAGATACCTTTAACCTCTGAGTTACATACCTGCTTGATGTGAGAAGTATATATATTTGCTGTGAGATAAAGCATTAGAGTAATCTCAGAAGAAAAATATTCCTGGAGACATTTTTGGCAAAATATTGTCCAATTTCTTTTTAAGTTGCTGTCTTTAGTGAAAACATATAGACTAAAACAATAAGATCATGAAGCTTGTTAGAGGTCTGTGTAAAGTAAGAATGTGTGTTAAATGAAGAACAGAGCCCTCCTACCCAACACAGAGAGGAACATATTGACATTGAATAAGCTTTGTGAGAATGTTTTTATTACTGTCAAAAGCTCCAGGTAGGGGACCTTCCATTTTATAGTCATGTGCTAGACAGAAATAGTAGCAATAGCTGTCTGACATGCACTTATTCTTAAATTTCATAAAAATACTTTGTGGTGACTATAGCTTCCATGTCACATAGAGAATGTGCCCTACCTGTACAAAAGGACTTAGTATATTAGCTGTAGAGCCAGGACTTTAACTTCAAAACCAGCCATCAGTACACTATCAAGCTACCTACAAGTTCTAACCTGCATTGTATAGAAATTTGATAAAGCATTGCTAGTGCTGTGTTCATAGAATAGGAAGTCATCAGTAGAAGAAAACATTTCAGTAGTTAGCTAAAGAGTGCTTTACCTAAATAAAAATTATAGTATGTATTTAACTGGTTCCATTTTACTTTATTTGTTAATTTATGCCATCTTACAGTGTAACTTTTTGATAAGCATAAAATGCTATATGGTATCATGTCTAATTCCCTGTCAAATCATTGGTCTAATGCACATTTATAAGATAATTCATAAAACTGAGAGATAATTATCTTCTTTTTATTTAGATTTATGGAAGACCTAAAAGATATGATGGGCTTTGCTCCCTACAGATGTTATTATTATTTGTGGAAATATATTACTCCTTTAGTGATATTATCACTGCTAATAGTTACTCTTGTGAATATGATATTAAGTCCTCCTGGCTATTATGCATGGAATAAAGACAAGGTAAAATACAAAATAAGGAAGTTTTTATCTTTTGCTTTATTCATAGTATATTTTACTACTTAATGATTGGTGTTGCTTTTATGCAAGGATCTTGAGATTTATGTTTTGTTCATTCCCCAAAATGTATGTTTTTCTTAATACATTGTAGATTAAATCAAATACTAATTTGGTTCTCGTTAAGGTAGCTTTATTCATGTCACCACATAGATGAACCAATTATTATTAAATCTTTAACTAGAAAACATTTTGCTCAAACCACTGGAAATACTTTCCTTTATCAATGTATTAAATCATATACCAGATATTATTTTCTGATGAAATGATGCATTAACCATATAGATATAATGTAAACAACTATCAAAATAATATTTTGTTATAACTATTTAATATTAGCAATAAGTATTTCAATTCTGTCATCAAGCTGTATTACCTATATCATAGCGCAACCATTACATATAGATGGGATGTTACAAAGTTAGAGTGCTTATTTTTCAGAAGTATCCCTGACCTTTATTCTATGATCAATAATTCTACATAATAATAACAACTGAATTCATGACTGGCCATAAACAAGTCTGTTATCCTTCAACAAAACCCCAGAAATGCAATAAGATTTAGATTTCAGAAAGTTAGTCTGGCATATGTAATAGGTATCTATTGCTTAATGACAAACTTCCTCCTAAATGTCACAATTGAAAGCAATGCTGGTTATTATTTCTTGGGTGCTGTGGGTGAGCTGGATGAGTCTTCTTGTCTGAGCTAACTCATACAGCTGATTAAACTCAAGAGCCAGTTTCTCTCTGTAAATTTTCATTCTTGGCTTCTTCCAACTAATAATATGACTTATAGCAGCATTCTGTGAAACAGAGCAGAAATTGCAAGGCCTTTAAAGGTCTAACCTTGAAGTTGCTTAATGTCACTTCCATGCCATTGTGTTGGCCATAGTGTGTCACAAGAACAGCTTGAATTCTTTGCTTACAAACCTGAGACAAATATTTTTTTTTCCATACTTGCAGGGAAAATCAGTTATTAATACATATCTTGGTGTTAACAGGCATCTAAGGATTTTCTGAAATTTCCAGCGTGGGCAATGGTTATCTGTATATCTGTGATAATCCTGACAATACTCCCCATCCCAGCTGTCTACTTCATTCGTTGCTGCAAGGACAATAATTCCGGTAATTTAGCCTCTGTGGCCTATAAAAGAGGAAGGCTACTAAAGGAGCCTGTAAACTTAGAGGGAGATGATGCAAGCCTCATTCATGGAAAGATACCAAGCGAAATGTCATCTCCAAGTTTGGGTAAAAATATTTATCGGAAACAGAGTGGATCACCGACTTTGGATACTGCTCCCAATGGGCGGTATGGAATAGGGTATTTGATGGCAGATGTGGCAGATATGCCAGATATGCCGGAATCTGACTTGTAGCTGGGGGCAAGGGGAGTTGGCTCAGTGGGTTTTATTTTAGTTAATTTCTATCAATCAGCATTGGCTTCATGAAGAGAAGCCTTAGGCTTCACTCATCAGAGGGCAATCTCAGGTGTTCCTTGGCTGTGATCTTGAACACTAACAGTGAGTGTAAATTCAGCTGGTGTATTCCTTTGTATTTTTCAGTTTACATCTGCACAGGAAGAGTGGCAGACAAAGCTTACAGCAACTGAGGTTCATTTTTGTCGGAATTTAAAAAAAAATTTTTGGTGATTTTTCAAGTAATTCTTTCTCTAAAAACAAACAAACAGGTGTTACCTCAGTTTCTAATAATTTCTGGATGTAATGGCGTTTGCAATTCAAAAATGGTGTACCCACTTTCAAATGCATGTTTGCCTTCAGGGTAACTCCCAATGAGCAGCTCTGTAAGTTGGTGCCTCTCAGCACATTTCTGTGACTGTTTTGTGTAGATAAGCTGTACTTATTTTGGTTGCATTGCTACCTTGTCAGGCAATTAGTTGAAGAAAACTGCAAAATATTTTCTTATGTGATTGCTGTATAGTGCAATAGTATCAAAGAATAAGAAGGCACTAATATTGGGATGAAAGGTTATATTCAGGATCATGTGTATGATGGTTATATATTTTGTGTGAAATATGTGTGAAAATGATGTGTGAGTCACTTAGCACTCTCAAGAATTATGCAGACTCTGCATTTTCCTATGCCATGTGCCTACAAAACCTACTTGATGTTTATTGTGGATTCAATATTACTCATAGTATATTTATACAATACACTTGTAATATAGATGTATATTAGTATTCTAAGTACTGATTTGAAAACTTGAAGCAAGATGGCATTTTATTTCATATCTTTCTGTTTTGCTTCTTTTTTATGCAAATATTAATCCTTTTTTAAGTGATTGTTAAAATTGTATGGCATTACATTTTAAGCTACAAATAAAAAATTAAAATTATATTTGTTTTTCACATTGATTTTTCTTGTATCACTTGAACTGGATTACTTTGCATTTCAGTCAGCACTTAAGAGTTTCATCATCATTAGCCTTATATTACAAGTAGGATCAATATCTGATTAACAGAGTTACCACCACTTTGGAGACAACAGGAAGTAGGTTATTATGGTGAAATGGTGTTTGGATGTGGTCCACAATTGTTGAAAAAAAATACTTGTAGTCTCCCAGGAAACCCCATGTACAGTTGACAGCTTGCTGGTCAGTATTGTCTTTCAAGTATAAAAATTATGATGATTTTTATGAAATTGTTGTATGAAATTACATGAAGCAGGAGAAGTCCACTGAGTACCATCTCATTAAAAGGCTTTTATTTATAACTATAAAAAAATATATCCGTTATATTTTTTAATTGATAGATAAAGCAACAAAAATGGAAGATAGTACCACATCATATACATTGATTTCTTTCTGCCAATTATTTTTGGTTTGCAATAGACATATATTATAGACTGCATCACAGCATTTAAAATAGAATTCCAGCCAAAACCAGTTTGGCTCAGTGGATAGAGTGTCAGTCTGTGGACTGAAAGATCCCAGGTTCCATTCCAATCTCAGGCACATCTTGTGCAGGAGGCAGCTGGTCGATGATTCTAGTTCTCTATCCCTCTTCCTTCCTCTCTGTAAAAAATCAATATAATATACTTAAAAAAATAGAATTCCACTAGTGATTAAAATTTTTAGTTTTTTGCTTTACATATTCAGTATATTTTGTATCTCTTTAAAAATATTTTATAGTAGGCAATAATGCACCTAATACAAATTCAAACATTTCAACAATGCAGTGTGAATTAATTTCCCCCCTAAAATTTCTTCTAGCCTCCTAGTTCCCTCTTTGAAGGCAGCCCCCCATTGCCAGTTTACTACTTACCCTTGTGGAAATGTTCTATAAACACATATTATATAACTGACAGCATTTAGTATTCTTTCTTCTGAATCTTATTTATTTCAATGAATAACTTATTTTGGACAGTGTTTCATATGAAGGCACATAGATCTGCTTCATTCCTTTAGAAGTTGAAATAACATGCATTTTATGTATCTTTTGTGCTGAAACAATATGTTTATAAGCTACCCCAATATTAAAAAGTTTATAGCAAATAGTTTATTTGCCAGCCTTTAACTTATCATGATATATTGCCAAATAAGCATCTTTTCCCCCACTCCTTCTCTTGTCACCTGGCTTTTAATTACAGTTTGGATACTTGCTTTCCACTAGGGAATTAGGTTTCCACTTGTCTAAGTTTCTATTCACAGAGTGGTAAGAAAAATATAGGAAGCCTTTTTTTTGAGAAGGAAGAGAATCTAAACTGTTTCTTATGCCCTCACTTGGCAGATGAGGAAACTGACCATAGAAGTTAAAGCTGAATAGATAAGATCTCTCCTTTTTGTTTATTTTCATTAGTCAGTTTCTTCAGCTATCCATTTATTTATTTATTTGCTCATCATTTCTTTCAGCTTCTATTCACCAAGAATCTATCTTATTCTTAATGGTAAGCCATGCACCACTGTAAATAGAATATGAATTATCCATCTTTTCCCCAGCTTATCTCCTTCCTCGCCAACACCCCTTACCACCATTTCCCAGGCAGGGTAGTATCTAATGAATGAATGAATGGTAGTATGAATTATTCATCTCTGCACTCTAAATTTGAGGCTACTTATTTTTGTATGACTTTCCACTACTTCTGTAAACTATGGTGTAAACTTGCTCCTAAACATAACAAATCCAAGTATTGTGTAGCTTCAAATATAAAGGCAGCCTGGGAAGTGTGGAGGAGGGCTAATAGAGTGGAATATAAGGACAACAGAGAAAAAATTACTATTATATATTAGAGTCATAATGAGGGAGTCTAACATATTGGTGGAATAAAGTCTTAGGATGTAATTTTATGAAAGTATACTTGCATTTCCATGTGTGTCTATTTATGTGCATTTTTAGGCAGAAATTTCTTTTTTTTTTATCAAATATTCAAATGTGTACATGATTGCAGAAAGTTTAAGATCAAGATACAGTATTATTAATTACTAGAGGCTTAGTGCATGAATTCATGCATGGGTGATGTCCGGCCAGCACACTCCAATCTGAGCTGGATGAGGTGCGCAGAAGGTTGGTGGTTGAACTCTCAGTTGGTCAAACTCCTACCCGAGGAGATAATTTGCATATTAGCTTTTTATTATTTAGGATAATTATGCTTTTGAGTTACCTGTGCCCTTTCTGTATATTTTAAGCATACTGAATTGGAATCTTTTTAGGATTGGATGCAGGCATGGATATTAAAAACAAAACAAAACATATTGTAATATTTATTTTTAGTTAGGTACCATGGGTATGAAAAAGATAAAAAGAAGTATAAGTAAAGTATGAACCCCAGTTGTCTTGAAAGAGAAAGAAAATGTGATAACTGTGATAATGGAGTAAAAATAATTTGGTGGATAGAAGTGAAATTTATACCGTATTTTCCAGCGTATAAGACGACCCCCAAATTTTACAGTTAAAACATAGGTTTAGGCCTATATTCGCTGTATAAGACTTCCCCCCACTTCCGAGGCAATACCAGTTCTTTTTTTAATAGACCGCCTCTCTGACTCTGGCCAATCTGGCTTTTTACTAGAACACAGTGTAGCTTCCGGTACAGAACATGTATAATTTGCATGCATAAAAAGCCTGCTCGGATTGGCCTGAGTCAGAGAGGCGGTCTATTAAAAAAAGAACTGGTGTTGCCTCGGAAGTGGGGGGTAGTCTTATGCAGCGAATATAGGCCTAAACCTGTTTTAACTATAAAATTAGGGGGTCATCTTATACGCCAAAAATACGGTAATAAACCCTTTAAAAGTAAAATATCTTTCTCCTTTTGATTTTGTTCTTGTCAATGTTTCCTGAATAAGCCCAAAGAGATTCCAATTTATCTTGATTGACTATGAATAAAATCAATAGCAATTGCATGGACTTTTCCCCCATACACTTTAATTTTAAATTTTTTGAGCCATAATGTATTGACAAAAAGGGAAAAAAACCCATAAAACTCTAGAAAACTGTTGGAAATATTAAAAATAACACTTTTCTTAAGCTGTCCATTACTGAGCATAGCACATTTTTACCTTTATAACTTAGAACGGAAGTAAAATGTTCCATATGCTATTTTGCCTCCAATGACTAACTCCAAAATTGGCTGATTTACTAGTTATCCTGATATGCATTCCCACCTAAAACATTGCCTTAAGAATGCTTATCATGTGGAGGTAAAAAGAGAAAAGGAACTGAGACGTTATCTTGTCCTAAAATCAATGTCTTTGGAATTCTACTAATGTGTTAGCACACCACAGTGATTCCTGGCACCATCACCAAAACACACAGATGTATGTATTACCACACCACCTCCACCAAAAACAAAATACCTGATTTATGTGAACAGCAAGAACTGTGCCATGTGGTGCCTATGCAATGCCATATGTGCCGCCATGAACATAAAAGGAGCCATGCCTGTAGATTAATGGTGATATCTCAGCTGCTATTCTGTTTCCACTGATGGCCTTTTCAGGGCATATTCACTTGGGTACTAAGGAAGGTAAAGGTTCTTTAGAAGGGATTAACATATTTCTAAGAATACAATATTCTCAGTAAAAAAACAAACAAACAAAAACACATTAAAAAGGTTGCAAAAATATCTCATTTTACTGATCTTTAAAGGAATGCTTATAAAACAAGCAAAAAAAAAAAAAGAAGAAGAAGAAGAAAAAAGCAGGACATGATACCCCAGAGCAGTTGTCGGCAAACTGCGGCTCTTTGGCCTCTTGAGTTTTTAACAAAGGCCAGCTTAGGAGTACCCTAATTAAGTTAATAACAATGTACCTACCTTTATAGTTTTAAAAAAAATTGGCTCTCAAAAGAAATTTCAATCATTGAACTGTAGATATTTGGCTCTGTTGACCAATGAGTTTGCTGGTCACTGCCCCAGAGCACCCCAATCTGAAATGAATGAGTAAAACTTACATTTGTGAGCATGGTAGCAATGATGGCATTCATTTTATCTGTTCATCACAAGCAGTTACCTATATTATTATTATTTTTAAATGGGTTTTTATTGATTTTGGAGAGAGGAAGGGAGAAGGAGAGAGAGGTAGAAATATAAATGATGAGAGAGAATCATCTATCAGCTGCCTCCTGCATGTTTCCTACTAAGAATCAAGCCTGCAACCCAGGCATGTTCCCTGACCAGGAATCAAACCTTGAACTCCTAGTTCATTGTTTGATGCTCAACCATTGAGCTGCACTGGCTGGACTCTACCCACATTATTAATCAGATATATCAAATTCATAGATGCGGAGGCCTGGCCTATATTTGTTTCTCCAAAGAACTCTCTTTTGTCAGTAATATGTTTTTTTCACTGTCATTTTAAGGTTTGCTTTATTTGGGTAAATTTTAAATGATCAAATTGGGAGAGTTGAGGTCAGTTAGATCAATAACTGGTAGAATTAGGCAATGAAGATAGTTTTTCTGAGCAGCAGAGGATCTTGATGGTCAAATTTCTGGGGGGCGGGGGAAGCAAGTAGAAATTTATTGATTGTCTGCTTTCTTAATAGACATTTGGGAGAATTATTTTAATTAAACCTTTTTGTAAATACTATATAATAAATAAGTAATATGCAAATTGACCATCACTCCAACACACAAGATGGCTGCCCCCATGTGGAAACAAGATGGCCACCACAAGATGGCCAGCAGGGCAGGGCAGTTGTGGGCAATCAGGACAGCAGGGGAGGGCAATTAGGGGTGACCAGGCCTGTAGGGGAGGGCAGTTGGGGACAATCATGCCTGTAGGGGAGCTCAGTTAGGGATAACCAGACTGGCAGGGGAGGGCAGTTAGGGCAACCAGGTTGGCAGGGGAGGGCAATTAGGGCCAATCAGGCCAGCAGGGGAGCAGTTATGTGTTGATCATACTGGCAGGGGAGTGGTTAGGGGGTGATCAGGCTGGCAGGCAGAAGCAGTTAGGGGCAATCAGGCAGGCAGGCAGGTGAGTAGTTTGGAGGCAGCAGTCCTGGATTGTGAGAGGCATGTCACAATCCCAGTGGGCAGTCTGAGGTCCCTCAGGGGTCCCAGATTGAAGAGGGTGCAGGCTGGGCTGAGGGACAACCCCCCACCCCCCTGCTCCCCCTTCCCCCAGCACAAATTTAGTGTACCGGGCCTCTAATAATCTTATAAGAGATTTAATCATCTGACTATTTTTTGTTGTTGCTATATAAAGTAATGCAATGTCAATGTAGAATACCAACCAACAAACCATTTTAATAGGGAGGGGCATGTAATAGGCAAAGAATCACAGTTGTTTTATACTTATTCACATGGAAAAGAGATTTTTCTTACAGACCCTGGAAAACTGAAGAATGTGTCGCCAGAAGGAAATCAGGGGTCAGAGACAAAGATACCTCAAAGCCCAGATGAGCCAGACAATGAAAAGAAGATACCTGTTATGCGTGGACCAAACGTAGAACCTCTCTGAGAGGAGGCAGCATCCTGGGGTTGTCTTTGCAAGGACAATGATAGAAAGAAGGCCCCGGGAACTCCCTAGAATTAGATTTTTTTACCCAACCTCTAACCTTATAGAAGCACTGGCTTGAAATGAAATGTCAGAGCAGTCTTTTCAAAGTATTACACCTGCTGCTCTCTGGGAGATGGCCAGTCAGCTGCATAATAAAAAGCACCACAAAGATTCAACCTTGTCTCTACTTATTTGACTCTGGTATTGATGGGCAGCAAGATCTTTTTCAAATTGAAATCCAGTTTCAATTTGAAATAGAAACATTTACTCCCATTTTTTTAGCCAGGTATGGTCACCAATAAAATGATTCTAGAACTAAGATTCAGTAGAACAAATCTATTTAAATAATATGTATTTTATTATCATATGGAATTTATTCTATACTTTATCTTCACCTCACAGTCATATCTAATATCCATACAGTATTGAGGGGATTTTTTCATTCAAAACTTTTTCACTTTGATTTTCCCCCCGACCTCTTCATAAAATATTTATATTCAAACAAATCCTAATTCAAACAAGTTACCCAAACAAATCCCATTTCACAAGCTACCTTCCTACTGAAGTTTACAGATGGATTACAATAACAAAAACAACACCTTTTTCTGTCATCACTTTGTAGTTTATTTACTTCTTTTCTAGAGTAGAAACTGCAGTTGTCTATATCCTGAAAATATTTTAATTTTTCAAATGCAATTTATTTAAATAATGCTGTTAGAACTAGTTCTCTATTTTCAGGCAGTCAGTAAAATGCCTCTAGGATGGGATTGATTGATAAAATAATCACTTTTGGGGGGTATTTTTTCCCACAAAAGTATGCTTTATAATACATACAATGATAATGAGCTCTAGTTTAGAAATTTTTTTCCCCTTGATTTTTTCCATGAAATGAAAACAACAAACAAACAAACAAACAAACAAAAACACAAAACTTGACATTTCACAAGCAGTTTTTTTCATGGGGATTCAATTGTTTATGATTAAGGCATAAGTATTTATTTATTTATTTTTATTTTTTTATTGATTATGGTATCACATAATTGTCCTCATCCCCCCATTCCCACCCCAAACCCCTCCCTACATATGCCTCCACCTCCTGTTGTCCATGGCCTCTGGCTGGGCCCATATGCATGCACACAAGTCCTTTGGTTGATCTCTACCCCTTACCCCCACCCTCCCCTACCTTCCCTCTGAGGTTTGAGAGTCTGATCGCTGCTTCTCTTTCTCTGGGTCTGTTTTTGTTCATCTGTTATGTTGTTCATTATTTCCTCTAGATGTGTGAGATCATGTGATCCAAGAAATGCCCTTGTACGAACCTAAACTGCAACAAGCCATAATGGTTATGCTGAGAGGCAAATGAATCAGTCTGGCCTGTAGTGAGTTCCTTTCTGGACCAACAGTTCTTTTGAGTCCCAATTTCAATGTCAAATAGTTCCTTTTGTGTACATGCCAGCCATGATATTTCAGATCCGGTTGGTGGACAAAAGGTGGTGATGCAGGACCTACCATCTCTGGCTTGGTCCTGGGCATTCTTCAGCAACACGCAGCTGCTGTCTGCTGGTATGGTGAGACGTCGTCAGCATCTTCCATCTGTGAATTGTGTCTCTTCTGTCTTCATGGCTGGAGCACTTAAGTCTATTCCTGTTACAGGATTCCAGATGGTCTCAGAGTTGTTTTCTGAAAATATACAAACATATTCTCGACCAAAAGTTAATAAAGGGATATTTTATTTAAATTTGACTTGGGATTCTTTTTCATTTTTTCCCCCCCAAATAATTTTCCTTTGGCTTGTTTTGACACCATGTGTCTATTTTCATGGGTACCTTGCTGTTATAATGTTAAAGCCATGAAGGATATTTTTTGAAATAGGAAGAGAATAATATTTCATTAAATGATGCTATTTCTGAGTGAAAATAATAATGATGATTTGCCAATAGTCTGAACAGAAATTTGTTTTTACATTGTTGTTAAGGTAATTGAAAAATAATTTATAAGTTTTTGAGTCTTATAGAAAAAAAAAGTACTACCTGTATATCATTAATAAAAAAACAAAGCGGTTTTAGTTTGTTCAGAGAAAATAGGGAGGTATTTCCAGCAAAAGGGCTTAACTGTGTGAACCAGACAGAGAACTGGACTGTGGGTATTGCTGCTTTAGCCTTCACTGATCAGCCAGGCATGGCAACCCTGACTGCTCTTATTGATTAGCTTCAGGGCTGACTTGGATCTTGTGCTGTCCAGGTTTTAGGTTTGTCCGGTTGGTTTCACACAAAGAAAATACTAGCACCTGTCACCTTAGAGTGTAGCCAGCACTAAGGGCAGCCCCATCTTCAAAGCACTAGGGAACAAGTTGACAGAGGGTTAATGTCTGAGCATAAGCTATGGGAAATCTAGAAAAATGGCCCTCACTTGTCATTCATGTTGTAAGAAGCATAGTATGTTTCAGGTAATAAGGATTTTTTTTTTTTTTAAATAGAGACTCGGCTGCTGAAAATTAGAGTCCAAACTTTTGAAACAGTAAAATAATTTCATTTAAGAGCTCTAATTTTAGGTCTGGGCAGCTAGATATAGAGAAATTAGCTATTGCATCCCCAATTCTATTAACAGCAGTTAAGTTAGGTGTTTAGAAGATTTACCTGGTTAGCCCTAAACTTAAGGTCAACTTGATTTCCCTTGGCTCTTTCCTCTCTCTCCTTGCCCATGTTCAGGTCTCAGTGCTCTCTAGCGCTCTTCTGTCCTCTTTGCCTTCTCCTTAATTCACATCTATTAGTCAATGATAAATGACTGGTAAAAGTTTTAGGTTTTTAGTTCTATTCCCAGGGACAACTGCCCCATTTGATAGAGAGTACAGTCTCAAATCAGTGCCCCCTTTTAATCCAGGGAGCCCCAGTGTGTGTGTGTGTGTGTGTGTGTGTGTGTAGGCAGGAGTGGGGGTGGAGGTGGGGGAGGGGAGTTAAGGGGGAGTGGCAGTAGAAAGGGCTCTGCTCCACTCCATTCCCCCTGTATTCAACTTAAAGTGGCTTCACTTTTTTTTTTTTTTATAAAATATATTTTATTGATTTTGTACAGAGAGGAAGGGAGAGAGATAGAGAGTTAGAAACATCGATGAGAGAGAGTCATCGATCAGCTGCCTCTTGAACACCCCCTACTGGGGATATGCCCGCAACCAAGGTACATGCCCTTGACCGGAATCGAACCCGGGACCTTTCAGTCCCCAAGCCAATGCTCTATCCATTGAGCCAAACCGGTTTCGGCCACTTTTTTAAGTTTTCATGTTGGGTAAGATTTCATTAAAAATGAATCCCAAGTTTACAAAAGGCAATATGCAAATATTTCAATTTTACTTATATGAAATATATATAAAATAAGAACTCTTTGATTTTGAATTCAGATTTATATTTTTCTTAATATAAGCTCTACCATTTATTAGTATGTAACTCTGGACAATTTATCAAGCCAATCTGAGCATCAGTTCCTTATTTGTAAAATGGATTCTACTAATATATCTACCACCAATAGCTATTATGAGAATTAAGGAAGATAAGATAAAATGCTGAATATAGTTGCTGGTCCATATTAAGTGGTAATTATATTCAAGCATCCTTCAAATGCTGAAGATGATCCTTTACAATCTTGGAACTTTCCAAAATACTTAAAAATCAAACCACGTAGAAGTATTTTCCTATATGTAAGAACAGCTGTGAGATGCCAAGACAAATTAAGCCTCTTAATTTATAAATGGCTAAGGCATTATTTACTTCTATTTCAAATACATTTCCTAAGCCAGTGCTATGTATAAAATGCAGCCAATTAGAGAAGCCAAATATGTTACAGGATCTAACCAATGAATTCAGGGCTGAAGAAAGAAAATGTAGCCCAAAAGTCAAGAGTCAGAGAGTTAGGCCCACCCTGCATGGCTTAGTGATTGGGTATTAGTCCATGAACCATGATGTAACTATTCAATTCCCTGTCAGGGCAATTTAATTCAATCACCAGTGGGGGTGTGCAGGAGATAGCTGATGATCAATGATTTTCTTCCATCATTCACTAGAGGCCCAGTGCATGAAATTCGTGCATGAAGGGGTTGTCCAGGACCTCTTGGGGGATTTCTGACTGCCAATTTAGGCCTACAAGGATTGGGCCTGAACAAGCAGTCAGACATCCCTCTTGTAATCCAGGACCACTGGCTCTTAACCACTCACCTGCCTGCCTGCCTAATGCCCTTACCTGCCCTCCCCTGCTGGCCTGGTCACCCCCAACTGCCTGCCCCTGCAGGCCAGTTTGCCCCCAACTGCCCCCCCGTGCTGGCTTGGTTGCCTCCAATTGCCCTTTCCTGCTGGCCTGGTCACCCCTAACTGCCTCTGCCTTAGCCCCCTACACCATAGCTTTGTCTGGAAGAAGTCCAGAAGATGGATAGTAGACCAGGTCTAATTAGCATATTACCTTTTTATCAGAATAGATAGATTATATAGAATAAGATTGTTTAAATGGGGGGTAAGCCTTTTTCAGCAGAGGAGATGCTCTTGGCAGACAAAAATACATAACCCCTATATCTAGACTGATAGCCAGCAATATACACTATCCTGCCAAACCAGTTATTAAAAAATTGAACTGCTTTCTTACATATGAAATAGATATTGTCCTAAAACCCCTCCTCGGCCCCCACCTTAGGTTCTGCCTTAGTAGTTCACCCAGATTAGGTTCTAATTGATTCATTTCTATGCCAGTCAGTGTCAAAAGCTCTACTTCTTAGGCAGCCACTGACTCCTCGCAATTCACCCAGATTTGGCCATGATCAGTTTCTATGCCAGTCAGCGCCAAAAGCTCTGCCTTCTACACAGCCATTGGCTCTTGTGGGAGATCCATAATGGGCCTGTCTTCACGTTGGCATCAGCCCTTTAGTCACAGCACCAGCCCACTACCAGTGTATCTCTGGCGGCCCCGAGAAGCGGCACCTCAGGTCTGTGCTGGCGGCCATTTTTCATTCTCATCCCTGACCCAGCCTTCTTACAGTGCCAGCTCCATAAGGCAAGCAATTGTCTTATTCATTCTTTTTTTTTTTTAGACATATTTTATTGATTTTTTACAGAGAGGAAGAGAGAGGGATAGAGAGTCAGAAACATTGATGAGAGATATTGCCTTTTGTAAACTTGGGATTCATTTTTTTTTTAATTTTTTTATTGATTTTTCACAGAGAGGAAGAGAGAGGGATAGAGAGTTAGAAACATCGGTGAGAGAGAATCATCGATCAGTTGCCTCTTGCACACCCCCCACTGGGGATGTGCCCACAACCAAGGTACATGCCCTTGACCGGAATCAAACCCGGGACCTTTCAGTCCGCAGGCCGACGCTCTATCCACTGAGTCAAACCGGTCCCGGCCTTGGGATTCATTTTTAATGAAATCTTACCCAACATGATCAGCTGCCTCTTACATACCCTCCACTGGGGATGTGCCCGCAACCAAGATACGTGCCCTTGACCGGGATCGAACCCGGGACCCTTCAGTCCGCAGGCTGATGCTCTATCCATTGAGCCAAACTGGTCTCGGCGTCTTATTCATTCTTAGTTCACTCATAGAATTTACCTGTGTCTATGCATCTATGCTACCACTGTATGATGACGGATTGCATGGTCATTTCGGTTGTCATGGTCACTGCTTTCTTATACATATATAGATGTTTCTATCTCTCCTCCCTTCCTCTCTAAAATCAATAAAAAATATATTTTAAAAATAAAATAGAGAGTTAAGGAAGGGAATCAGAAAACAAAAGCAAATGAAAGAATGAGGTTTGAGGGACCAGAGCTTTGAATAGAAATACGAAAATCTCCTTCATATGGGGGTAGAAATGGTTTGTTGTATTAGTTCAAATGAATCAGATCAACCTGGACCCTCTCTGCATTCTATAAAGATAATATAGCCAAATGGTAGGGGGATATATATATATATATATATATATATATATATATATATATATATATATATATATTGAAAGCAAGTTGGATGATATATGTTGACAAATTCAGATCTGAGAATCAAGAGAGCATCAAAGGAGGTGGGTGACTGGGTTACATGTCTAAATTCATTCAAAATGTGATAAAAAAACAAAGCAACATGTACTAATAAAATAACATACAGCCAAAGACCACATTCTGCTAACAGGCTGCCAATTTATAATCACATTGTATAAAATATCTCCATTATTATTACTATCACCGTGGAGTCCATATAAAATCTTGGGAATGGCATGGCCATGGAATATTTCTTGATGGACCATTATCTCAACAGGCAAATAAGAAGACATGGGAGTTAATTTATGAAAAATTTTGGGTGCTGAGACAACTGTATTTACCTAAATACATAAACATACAGACAATTCAGAATGGGGAAAATATGTAAAAATGTCCTGCAAAATATAATGACATCTGTATTCATAAGTCAACTGCCTGGTCCTTGGTAAATTCTGGAGTGCTCTGGAGTTCTCCTGGTATGAAATCTTAAAGACAGAACAAAGGCGTGAGGATGTGTTGTTTTCTAAGTGTGCCATAACAAAGTACTAAAGGCTGGGTGGCTCAATAAGAGCAGAAATCTTTCCTCTCACAGTTCTGGAGCTAGAAGTCTGAAATCATGTCATACTCTCTGAATGTTCCATACCTTTTTCTTAGTCCTGTAAGACTAAGAAAACAGGGACACAGGGAAACATGTGTCCTGGGTTCAAATGCCATCTCTGTAACTTAGTATCCAAGTGACTAATTCATATACTTCTCTATGCTTCTTTTTCCTTATCTGTATATTAGGGAAAAAAACGTTGGTGTTCCTTGACGTGCAGATGCATCACACCCATGTCTACCTTCACTGTCACATGGTACTCTCTCTTCACATGCCTATGCCTCTTCTTAGAAGGGTAGCAGTCTTTTGTATTAGGGCCCAACATGACCTTATTTTCATTTGAGTTACAAAAACCCTATTTCCAGATAAGGTCACATTCAGAGGTACCAGAAGTTAGGAAAGTGTATATATATATATATATATATATATATATATATATATATATATATATATATATATATATATATATTTTGGAGGGGTGAGGGGGAAGCAGATTTCAACACACTAAAGGGAAGTTGCACCTGCATTCCTTTGTGTTCAACTTTTTCTTGACATACTGTCCAGACTGAACTCCATTTATCCCCATCCTTTCTTTTATCGTTAGCTAGAATCAACACATTTTTCAGTTCTCAGTTTAGATGTTATTTTCGTTGTGGGGCCATTTGTCCTGTTTTGTGCTCTGATTATACTTGGACCAGCACTCATTCCACTACATTCAAAATCTCTGTTCCCCACATTAGCCAAAGGTTAAATGCTTTGTTTTATTTAGAACTTGTGGAATCAGGCTATAGTCAGCTCTCTGTCATCCCCCAAGGGTTCCTGGATTGCAAGAGGGAACAAAGCAGGCAGAGATACCCCAATGGTGCATGATCTGGGCTGGGGAGGGACATGGGAGGGCTCCAGGGTGTGTCTGGCCTGTCTTGCTCAGTTCCAATCAGCTGGATCCCACCAGCAAGCTAATCTACTGGTCAGAGTGTCTGCCCCCTCATGGTCAGTGCACATCATAGTGAGTAGTTGAGCTGCCTTAACATGTCATTAGCATATTACCCTTTGATTGGTTAAATGGTCAACCAGATGGATACTTAACATATTAAGATTTTATTATATAGGATTATATCTTCAGGACTTAGGGTTTGATACAGAATGGTTATGCACATTTTTGTGGGGGCTCAGGGGTAGGAAGAGTAGAGAAGGAAGTATTGAAAAGGGAAGAAGCATTAGAGGAGAATAAAAAAGGCTTTGTCAGATGCCCACACTCTTATTAAGTAGGATCAAACCAGACTATCAATTCAATTTGTTAAAATGATCTAAGAAGGGATGAACTGACAATATTTGGGTTTCTTTTAGGAGTCATGGATTGATTATCAGTTTTGTTGTTTTTTTAAATAAATTATCTTGGTTAGAGTACCAGTAGACTTTTAGATTGAGAAACAGGGAAACATGTGTCCTGGTTCAAATGCCATCTCTGTAACTTAGTATCCAAGTGACTAATTCATATACTTCTCTATGCTTCTTTTTCCTTATCTGTATATTAGGGATGATATAGCACTTACCTCACACGTGTGAGAATCAACAAATAATCTTTTCTATCAAAAAGAAGTTTAGACAGCTGCCATTTTGGACTGCATAACTTGGCAGCAACCATGTTGGCTGCATGGCTTGCAGCTTCCTGTGGGCCACCATCTTGAAACAGTAAAGTCCAACCCCTCTCCTTAAATTAGCCAATTGCAAAAGACTGGGCACCTGTTGAAACCAGTTTGGCTCAGTGGATAGAGCATCGGCCTGTGGACTGGAAGGTCCCAGGTTCGATTCCGGACAAGGGCATGTGCATTGGTTGCGAGCACATCCCTTCTAGGGGGTGTGCAGGAGGCAGCTAGTTGATGTTTCACTCTCATTGACGTTTCTAGCTCTCTATCTCTCTCCCTTCCTCTCTGTGGAAATTCAATAATATATATATATATATATATATATATATATATATATATATGTTAAAAAAAAAAAAAAAAAAGACTGGGCACCTGAGCTCCAATCAAGATCAAGGGACAGGTCACATATATCAGAAATTATATAGCCGAGCAGCCCTCCAGCTCAGTGTGTGAGTGCTGCCAGACCATGTGTGCGCAGACTACTACTACAAAAAAATAAAGATATTGCTTTGCTGCCTGGCTCCCAAGTATGTTTTATATTGTACCAGGACCCCTGAATTTGGGGGCTCTCCTTGTATATGATTAATGTGAGAATATTGTGGGTGAATATGTGTAGAATGCTTTTTTACCTAGAACAATGCAAATGAAATAGCACATGCTATACAGAACTATTATTTCAACATTTTCTTATTTTATTCAGCTTTTTTTCATATGGATTAACCAGCCATGGTAAGCAGCTATTTTTTAAATTCTAAAGTGAGTTTTTTATCCAGCATAAACTCAAAAGCATATATTTCAGTGTTTTTTTTTTTTTTTTTTTTTTTTTTTATGAAATATACTATTCTAACTCTGGTTCAAATTCAGAGAACACTATTTGAGAAATAAATTTGTGGAAATTCTATGTTGATTAATTTAAAGAGAAAATCATACAAATAAAAAATCTTAAATTTTGTTCTGTTCTAAGGAAGTTAAGTGACAAAAAATAAAACATTTAATTGGACAGAATAGAACACAAGGAATTAAATCATATTTTAAAACATTTTTCTCTCCACATTGAGAAGTATAAAAATCTGAGTGTTGTAAAAGTGTCTTCCATAAGAGGGCAGTAGCACATTTCGATAACAATGCAAGGTTTTCAAGTATTTTCATTTACGACTAAGTTAAATGACATTAATAATTGGTGTTTCAGATGTTGTATATTTATGTAAAAATATTGTTCTTATGGCTTAAAGCTGTATTTTTTTACACATTTATTATGATGTAACTTTAAAAGAAAAAATATTTGTATGTAGAAATACAATTTGTATAAAATATAAAAATACCAGCATAATTGTTTATTAAAAACAAAAATACAAACAATAATCACAAATCTTGTTTTCTTTAATAAAAGCAACCATAAAATTAACATAATGCTTTGATATTCCAGTAGCAATTCTGAACATTAGTAAAATATTTTGAGAATACTTTTCTCTTGTTAAAATATAAGTAGCTAAAATATATTAGCCAATTTTTCCATCATTGTATTGACACTGAAACAGGAATTTTAGGGGAATATAGACAGGCTTAGAGAATTTTTAGAATTGGGTCAATGAAAAACACAGGGTACAGATTGGGAGAAGGTACATCTCCATAACACAAGGAAGCCAGATGCAGTTACATTTCCATAAGACTAGGAAGCAGCAACAATTACATTTACATAAGACAATAGAGCTGAAAGTAGCTAAAAAGGTCTATTTACAAAAGAAAGAAGAAAATAAAAAAGAAAAGAACAATGAGGGAGGAGGGCATCACTTGTCCAAGGCGGTGTTTGACCTTTGAGCCCAGGAGTTGCTATAGTAACCGGTCTAAGGGAATAATGATGACTAATCAGAGGGGATATCAGGCACCAGGATCTGCAGCCTTTATAAGCCATAGGGAAAAGGAACTCATTGGGACCCTTTTCCCCTCCCCACGTGGGTGTCCATCCTGTGGGACTCTTTCCCTCTCTCCATGTGGGAGTTTGTGCTTGTTCTTCAATAAGTCTCCACCTTTGCTATACCACTTTCTGTCCATGGACAAAGACTCCCCATTCCAGTCCTAAAATTCCGTTTCATCACTTATTTTGTGTGTGTGTGTGTGTGTGTGTGTGTGTGTGTGTGTATTAGCCAGTGTAGAATGCCATGAAAATAAATAAATCAGAGTACCTTTTTGTAAGAGATAATATAGCAAAATAAATGTATTCACACTATTTTATATAATATGCTCACAAATATAATATGTGATATTTTTTACTGATGTAAACTCATAATGTTTCTTAAGAGAAATCTCCAGGTAGTGTAAGGATATTTGTATGATCATGATTTTGGGATACGTACTTTTTTTAAGAACTTAAATCTGAGAAATGTAAATGAATTGAACCTCATATCAATAATACTACCCCAAATACATTTAATCAACAACTAACATTTTTTTTTTACTAAGTTCTTATTTTATGCCAAATAAAGTTCACAGCAAGAACTTTGCATTTCTGATGTAAAGTTTATTCTTCACAACATCCATAGGAATTAACTATCTCAATGTTATGAGACCCTTTTTATATTGTTAACGAAAAAAAAAAAACCACATTGAAACCTGTAAAGAATTTCTGTGAGTTTATTTGAGCCAAACTTTCGACATATGCCGGGAAGCAGAACCTCAAAAGATTGAGATAATGCTCCGAAGAATGGCGGGTTACATTTCTTTATTTATACACCGAAATCAAAGGAGGGACATAGGTGGGTTACATGAAATTCATTGGTGATGGAGTAAGGAGGTGGGAGAAAGCAAAGCGGTGGGAAACTCCTGGGATTGGATAAAAAGTAAAATGATGGACGTGTACTCAGGTGAGTGCAGGAACAATTAACATGATAAGGAACGAATTTGAGGCATCTGTCCAGGCGCCCACCACATTTGGTTGCTCCCCAGGGGCTCCAGGAAAAAGGGAAGTTACAAGTTACCCAGACATCTCACAGATGTGTTATCTTAGAGGCAAAAAGGCAAATGGGCTCAGTAAAAAGATCAAAGTTGATCTTTGTCTGGGAAAATATATCTGGGACATGACTACCTACTATAACCTGTTAGATATTTAATTTTCAAACCATCTTTTGTGGTTATCTTAAGTCTCTGGGTTTGCAAGACTGCCACACAGGCCTTCCCTGAGCTTGTCAGGTTAGCATGTGGCTCTTTTCTTTCACAATACTTAATGATTAAAATCTGTTGACTAAGGTCACAAGCTACTAAGTGGCAAAGTCAGGTCTCCAGGAACAGAGATTTTAACTGGTTTGATGGAATAAAACATCAAAATTTCACACATTTGTAAAAACTAGGTAGTCTATCTTATATTTATACTTTTGACCTGTGTGTCACTGTGTAAAATAGAGTCCATTTTAAATATGATTGCATTTGAGCTAGGACCTAAGAATGAAATTGAAGTTATTAAAAGATGTGGTGAAGTCTCCTCCCCTCCCCACTTTGATTTCTCTTTTCCTCCTGAAATACTGATACATGCAAATTAGGGAGGTGAAGAAAATAAGCAAATAATTTGAAGATAATGGAGTTACAAACATAGAAAGGGGTGACTAGAATTGGAGTTAGCAGTGCAAAATTATGATTTTTAAAATAAATTGTAGATAAGTTGGTATAGAAATAGATATAAATGTACTAGTATATCTATTTATAAATGTATATCTCTCCACTGAACAGCCAATGAGTAGTGATGTACCATTTAGCACAAATAGCACTGACTGCTTTATTTACAAACACTAAAATGTACCAGGGCTATTTATTTACAAACACTGTTCTCCGCTAAAATGTACCAGGGCTAGTCCAGGGCTTGGGCAAGG
The DNA here is from genome assembly GCF_964339955.1 of Pipistrellus hanaki. Lineage (NCBI taxonomy): Eukaryota > Metazoa > Chordata > Mammalia > Chiroptera > Vespertilionidae > Pipistrellus > Pipistrellus hanaki. The sequence continues at coordinate 117,471,798 of NC_140505.1, forward strand.
AAAATGAAATATAGTGGCAACCATATTTTGGTAAAAACTGCTGTTTGAATTTTAACCCTGCTAAGTATGGCTCTTGCATCTGATTAAAACACTGGGTACTTACCTCAGCTTCCAAGTGAAGACCTGGAGGCTGAGGCAATTTTCCCTTGCCTGGGACCAGGACCACAGGAGATTGATTCCCACTGACTCAGTAGCTTCAGGGATAGAAACTGTAGATAACCTTTAGAGACTAACCGCTGAGCTCTGCTTCTGTGTTATGGCTATCACAAGATAGGGCCACATTCCAATGTCCAGCAGGATGTGACTGGGAACAAACCCTGAGGGCTGTCCCCAGTCTTTAGAATTTAGTCTTTAGGATTTAGGAACAACAGGAAAATTCTTGCCGTTTAAACCTTTAAAAGGAATTGCCTACCCCTGAAACAGTGCAGTCACGTGAGACCACCTGTGTGTGGTACTCTCGTGGCTGTCCTGGCCAGTTCAATAAGTCCTTGCCTGCTTTTTTTTTTTTTAATTAATTAATCAACCTCTGGTGGTCTTATTTTGAACCCAGGGTTCGACCCCACAACAGAAAATACAAGATGAACTTGGGACAACTCCATGGGCTGGGAACAAGGAAATGCTAAAAGAATGATGGAGATGTGTCAAAAGGATACAGCAACAACTTTGAAAAGGCTTCCACTGACCAAATTTGAGAGAATCTAACATCAAATAAATAATAAAAGTAACAACTGTTAATACATTGAGTAAACCAGAAATTCAAGATCCATGCATATAAGTAACCATGCATTAAGTTGAAGAGACAACAAGTTCTTTAAATAAAAGGAATGCTGAAGTTGAAAAATCAGCATTGGGCAACTTTTATTTATAAATATGCAAGCATCATGAATGGATGGAAAAAATTGATGAGGATCAGAATATTTACAGAGTATCAAACTATATTTCCACCAAATACCTTTAAATTACTATTAATAAATACATTAGGTAATTAATTCTGCAATGTAGAAATCAGGGAGTGTTTTGACCAAACCAATAAAGGCTAGCATCACCAGTGAAATTATAGTTAACCACTTTGTAATCCTATATAATAAAGAGCTAATATGCAAATGGTCATCACGCCCTCATACTGTAATGCCTTAATGGCTCAGACACTCAACACTGGGGAAAGAGGAATGTTGACCAGCCTACGGCCCTGCAGATGGACGAGTTGCCCGCCCCTTGGTACTGGGTCCCAGCACCTGCAGCTGAGGCCTGAGTATAGCTGCCTGCCATGGTCCCCTGTGGCTTCAGCCAGCCCTGGTGAAGCTGGCCTGGGTCCTGGGTGCCTGTAGCCAGCCAGAGGGAGGGAAGCCTGGGTCCCGGGTATAAGGTGAGGCAGAGGCAGTTAGAGGTGATCAGGCCAGCAGAAGAGTAGTTAGGGGTGATCAAGCAGGCAGCCAGAGGTGGTTAGGGGAGACAAGGCAGGCAGAGGTAGTTAGAGATAATCAGGCAGGCAGAGAGGGGTTAGGGGTGATCAGGTAGGCAGGTAGGCAAGCGGTTAGGAGCCAGTGGACCCAGATTACAAGAGGCAGTTGGATATTCCCCGAGGGGTACTGGATTGGAGAGGGTGTCGGCCGGGCTGAGGGACCCCCCAAACATGAATGTTGTGCACCAGGCCTCTGTACAATATAATGAGAACATGCATCCATGTGAAAGGTACACAGGGTGACTGCTCTGTAGTCTTTAAACCTATGAAATACATGAACTACAAGGAGAGACTGAGGAACACCATCAGCTTAAAAACACCTAATGAGACATCAATTAAGTACATCATAAAACTCTGGGTTGGATCTTAGTTCTTTATAGCAAATTATTATGGATTTTGTGGATTAGGTTTGTTGAATTTTCAGATTGTGATGATTTTACTGTGGTTATGAAAACAAGTGTCCTAATTTGGACAAAGTATATAAGAAGCCTTCGTATTACCTGGTGATTTTTATGTAAATTAGAAATTATTTCAAAGTATGAAGGTTTCATAAAAGCAAGAGGGAGGAATTCACTGGGGAGAGAGAACAATGAATGCCAAGGAGCTAAAGCCGAGAAGGAGGTAGAGACAGGAGGGCGGGGTGGCTGAGCATAGGGAGGGCAGGGGCGCACTGAATGCCAGGGAAGGCTTTCAGAAGTGTAAGGAGCCCTGTCTTGCTGGCAAAGGCCCTGGGTTTTATCACAGAAGAAAAAAGAAGCCCTGGAAATTTTATAACATGATCTGATTCATGTTTTAAAATTATACTTTGTGTGCCAAGTATAAATTGGACTGAGGGAGAGAAGAGGGGAGGAAGAAGTGGAGAGCAGGAGTAAGGGGGCAGGTCTGTGGGTGGGAGATGATTACGACTTAACCAGAGCGGATACAATGCAGATGAAAAGGGAAAGGTACATTTGAGATATATTTTTAGTTAGAGCCTGCAGCTAGAGGCTGGTGGATCGAGTGAAAGAATTAAGGCTGACTGTGAAGGTCTCTGTAAAATAAGGGTACATGTCAATGATACATTTTGGTATGTCTCAAAGTACATGTATAGCATAGGGTCTTGCATATGTAAAATATTCCATGTATATTGCATATATGCTGATTGATACTTTTTATATCATTTGGAAATCACTGAAAGTATGGACATAATTATAGGATACTGCTTCTATCGTGAATGTTTTATGAGGCACTTGTACCTTGAAGCATTTTAAAGTCTTAATGTAAGCTATCAACATGATTACCTCTATCATTCTATCACATTTTAGATAATTTAGTAGCAATTCCATAATGGTTCAGCACACCCACTTCTTAGTTGCTACCTGATGGTGCATAGAAGTACCATTAAAAGTAATTTTACAAGTGACTACTAGACTCCCCAAACAATACAGTATTTCAGTATTTTCTGATAAATGTTTATCTGATTATTCCCCAAGGATCCCAGGGACTAGGAAACCTTTGCATTCATTTCAAAGACTAATCAACAAATATTGATCTCTTCTGCCTTCTCTTTTGCTTCCTTCTGCCTCATCCATCTCTATCATGTCACTTACGAGGAAAAAAGTATGGGATAGAATGGTATATTATTCAGAGGTCATTCATCCTAGATTAATCTGATACAGGAAGGACATTTAAATGGATAACAAGAGGCTTTCCAAACCATTGCAAGAGCCGAGGATGTGGTGGTGAAGGAAACACTTGGAGAAAATGAAAATAAAACAGGAATCGTCCCCAGTGACCTCAGCTGCCTGAAGCCCTGGGGCGGGTTATTTTCAGGAGGAGTCCAGGAAGCCCAGAAAGCTTCCACTAATGATCTTACAGGCATGGACACTGAAGTGAATAATACTCAGGAAGAATTCAGTGGTGCTAAAAATACCCTTCATGTGCCGTTTGCCTGCTGATGTCCACACACCTGGCAGCAGCTGCCACAGGTTACTCACGCCTCCTCCTTCCCTCTGCCTTTCAGCTGGTGAAGGAGTCTCGAAAATGTGGCTTTTAGTTTCCTTCGCCTGGAGTCTTTGAGAAAGCTTTGAAGGGCAGGAATGACACAGAGAATCAATAAATAATACCTATCATAGGAAGGAGGTGCTATTCTTTCCTTGAGCTCGGTATACAAATTAATGGCTTCTTTCTCTGCACTTGCTCTTTGTCAGTTGAAGGTGAATATTTTTCTCTTTAGTTTTCCTGAATCTCTTATAGTTGTATAATAAGAAGCAAAATAAGGAATTTGAGAATATGAATTTAGGATTGCTCATATTTTTGTCAAGATGCCACAGTTAATTCAGTCACTTTTTGTTTTGTTCTACTTTGGCAAATATATATGGGGAACAAACAATGGGATTGCAAACCCAAAGTCATTATGTATGTCATAACTTAGTTCAGAAAACAGCACTTGGTTTAATGACAATTTGTATGATTACCCTTATAGATCGCTTTTATTCTGGTGGAAAATACTTATTGACTACTTAAATGTGTCAGTAACTCTATTAATTTTGGGGGACACAAAATTAATAGTCACTGAGCTTGTGCTGCTGGCTCACAGCTGGCTGAAGTTCTTTACCTGGTAGTAATTTAAATGTTTATTCCTGAAGGGAGTGGACCTGCCTCATTTGTCTGTTTGTTTGTGGGCTTATTTGTTCATGTATTTGCTTTTTTTCTTTTCAATTGCTTTATGAAAATAATAAGAGGAGACCCTAGAGAATCCCAGAGGTTCCAGGCACACTGCCCCCCCCCCCTTCCTCGCAAACTGTATGGAAGCAACCACAATTTGTTCTTACTAATTATGATCTATTACCCTGGCCTATCATCTTTTGCCTCTTGCTTGCATGAGATGAGGAATACAAAATGGCAGATGCTGTTTTAAAGGCCATTGCTCGAAGGCTGTGGTGCACTGGAGCAGATTCACATTGACTCCCAAGCACTGACTATGTGAGTTATTTCTCCACTCTGTGTTCAGGAACATCATTTTGGATGATGGAAGTATTTACACCACAGATATCAGCAAGTTCTGCAAGGCAAGGCCTGTATCAACTGTGGCTTCATGCTGAGACCGGTTTGGCTCAATGGATAGAGCGTCAGCTTGGGGACTGAAAGGTCCCGGGTTCGATTCTGGTCAAGGGTATGTACCTTGGTTGCGGGCATATCCCCAGAGGGGGGTGTGCAAGAGGCAGCTGATCGATGACTGTCTCTCATCGATGTTTCTAACTCTCTATCTCTCTCCCTTCCTCTCTGTACAAAATCAATAAAATATATTTAAAAACAAACAAACAAACAAAAACTGTGGCTTCATGACTGATTATAAAAACAAGTAGTGTAGCAGCTCTACATGTTTTCTCCAGCATGTTGTGTGTGTGTGTGTGTGTGTGTGTGTGTGCGTGTGTGTGTGTGTATGACTTTGCCCCACTTTTATCCTCACCTTTATTATTATTTTTTTTAAAGAATTGTCAAGGGTCACAAACTTTATATGTATATCTTTAAGTTACAGAATATTTAGTGGGACCAGGCCTGAGTGTGGAGAGTACAGTAATTAACAATATCTAGTGGTGAATTCTCTGGCCAACTGGATGTTGTGTTGCCCTTTTTAGGATGTATATGAAAACACCTTCATCTGTCAAAAAGATCACTGAATACTTTTAGGTGAAAGCATGAAATTGATATAGTCGTTATGTGGCATTCTGACCCGCATCCTAAAAAGACTGTATAAAGGGGATGAGTAGCAGAAAGGCTTCACCATGCTGGTAATTAATCTGTTTTCTGCTCTGAGATGCTGGTGCTGCTCCCGACAGCCCTATCCTAGCTGCACAATCTGGGAACAGCACTTAGTTCCAGTTTCCAGCCCTTTAAAAACACATTTCCCCAAACAGCCTCATTATGTCCCCTCAGATTAATCTGTTCTGGTTGAGAAGTTTCTCCTTAGAGATTTGGGCTCATCTCTGCCAAGCTCTGAGTTCCTGAGTACCAGCATCAGCCAGGCAGTATCTTTCATCCCAAGGCCCAGGTTTCAGCTCTGCTGAGCCTCTTCTCCCTTCCTAAGCGGACTGAGAGCTCCTCAGAAATCTCACCCGCACCCTCCCCCATGCACAAATTCATGCACCGGGCCTCCAGTAGTATTGGTGGGCTCAAAATATATGTATATTTTTCACAGACATCACAAAGATAGTAAAGGGAGTAAGCAGCTATCAGGGTCGTTGGCCTCCCAGGATAATGCTACCACATTTTCAACAGAGATGTACACATGTGAGAGGTTAAACTTTACTGTTGGTATCTTTCCCCCATTTATAAGACTCTATTGAGAAATGGTAGTAACTAGGACATTTAAGCATAAAAGGAAGAATACTAAATCTGCACACTGAATATGGATTCTTTCATAGTTTAATATGGGGAAAAATGACTTTTATGGGGTCACTGTTTTAGAGGTAGACAAAAACAGAGATGAGATCATTTCCTAGTATAGGACACATTGAGTTTTTTATTATATGATTTTCAAACATACACAGGGAAGATGTAATATATATACGCCAAGTGACCAGAATGACCGAAATGACCAGAATGTGCACTGTGGCTGGCCAACCTGCCTGATGGGGGCAGGGCCGGCTTGCCAAACTCCTGTGGCCCTTCCACCAAGCCATCCTGGCTACTATTGGGCCCCCCCACCCCTCTTGGGGGAGGGCCAGCCATACCCTGCCTGTGCAAAAATTTGTACACCAGGCCCCTAGTGGTATAATAAACCCTTATGTATTCTGTTCACCTACTTGAATAATTTTAAAGGATTGGCTTATCTTTTAAAATATATTCCAGAACTACCTCCCCACCACCTGGAGTAATTTAAAGCAAATCTCAGACATCAGATAACTTTAATTAGAGTCACCAGATTAATATTAAATATACTATATTTTCTATAGGATACTTTGCGTATCATGTAGATACCAAAGTGTTCTCACTCACATCTCTACTTCTTTTCTCAATTCCAAAACTATACACAGAGGGTTATGAGTCAGTGAAAAATAATGCTAATTGCTATGCATTTTCCAAGCATCTGTCCCTTATGAGTATTTTCCTCTACAAACAAAATCCCTTTGTAGAAAAACTAAAATATCACATTTACTTTCTTTAGACTAGACAGAAGCAAATTAATGAATGAGAGTAATATAACAATTTATTATTTTCCTGCTGGTAGCAATCAGTTTTCCAATAGGTCAAGAATGAGAAAAGAGAGAGGGTGGTTTCTAAGTTCTGTACATATTCACTGCATTATCTTTATTTTCCCATTTTATTGTGGACAGAAAAGACATCCTCTTAGACTAAGTCATGTATGAAATGTTTGCCCCTAGTATTAAAATTAGATGTGTGATGACATGATAAATGTTAATTTCTGCACATAAAAGTCTTTGAAAGATATAAATTTTTGCCTTTATAACAATTGTTTTCAAACTTTACAGTGATTAAAATTATTTAGGAAGCTTAATTAAATGATAGCTTTCTGATCTTAGAAATGGTGATTTAATACCGTATTTTCCTGTGTATAAGACGACCCCCTAATTTTACAGTTAAAACATAGGTTTAGGCCTATATTCGCTGTATAAGACTACCCCCCACTTCCAAGGCAACACCAGTTCTTTTTTTAATAGACTCTGACTCTGGCCAATCTGAGCAGGCTTTTTTTCGTTTCAAAAGTCATCTCATACGCCAGAAAATACGGTAAGTCTGAAATAGATTCAGCAGTCAATATTATTTTTTACTAATATCTCTTACAATCTGAATGCAAATATTTGTGAAATTTACTATGAGAAATATTTTTTTCACAGATTTTAAAACATATGAAATAAATTTGACTCGTAATTGAAAACAAAAAAACAGTGTAGAAAGAATATATTATGTTTTATGAACTCATATGCACAATTTCACTCTACCTAATGCACATATGTCAAACACAAGGCCCGCGGGCCAAATCCAGCCCGCCAGGCCTTGCAATGTGGCCCGCACCGCGCTGTCATCACTGCACTCCGCTGTCAGTTTATGACATTGTCAGTTTATGACTGTTCAGTAAACCATTCGGCCCGCGATTTAGGCTGGATTTTAGATTTTGGCCCCTTCTCTGATTGAGTTCGACACCCCTAACCTAATGCTTTTAGCTCCAAAATTCTATGGAACACCTGGATCTGAAGAATCTTGCTGCCTTAGATCCACCACACAGGAATATAACATTTATCTTCCTTCCTTTCTTCCTCAGAGTCTCAATCTTTATACTCAATGAACTAAAACTTATGTTTGAGAGAAAAGACTAGCTGCTCTTGAAGCAGAGGAGCGCAAAGTCATGACTTAATAAAAAAGATTTAACAAAAATGAAAATACACAAATTATCATCTCAATAAATTTTCTTGCCAGATGAGTAAATCTACTGGTATTGATATCCTTGATCACTATAACAATGTTCATACCACTTACAATTACCATTTGGCATAATTTTGATTTTTTTCTAGTTATGAAAATAATTTATAAGCATCATAGAAATTTTGGAAATAATGAAAAATTATAAAAGTAAATAAAATTATTCCTAATTTCAGCATCTGGAAATTATGAGCTTTTTCTAAACAGTCCTATAATCTCTACACCAAACCTTTTATGTTTTTGTTCCCAAGCAGAATCCTGAAAAAACCATAGATCAAACAATTTCAGAAAAGAGACTAGTAAGAATAAACATGACATAATGGAGTCTGGAAAATAATAATTGCAGAGATAGTTAGGTGTGGTTTTTTTCTTGCCTGAAATCATTGAGTTTACCACAGGACACTGGCATGAGTGCCCATTTGCACTTAGTGGTCAATATGGTTGATCTCTGAGATAATTAATAGCTTAAAGCAAGTTGGATTTAATAGTTTATTTTTTAAAAGCAATGCAATTTATCTATATTTTCAAGAAGTACCAGCACTTAAATATAATACTGGTGGATTTTTAGGCAATTATTACATATTATCTTTTATATTAGTTTGTTTATTTATTGTCTCTTTAGCATGTTCCTGTATTTTTGGCTTAGATCCTAAATCCTTATATCTAGACTAGCTCCATTCAAGTCTGTTGACATCCTCAAATATTTTTCCACTTCTGAAGTTTTACTGAATCAAAATCTGCAAGGATTAACTTTTGAATTCTATACTTTCATTAAATAAAATGAGTAACTTTAGTGGCTAAGTTTTGGAACTACTGAAATAGTATGAAAATATGCGGGTGTCACTAAGAAGTTGTTTCTCTTTAAAAATAGTTTTTAATGATTTAAACATTCTTGTAAGTGACCTAAATTTGTATATTTCTGGTATTGCAATGGCTACATTTTGAAAAAGAGATTTGATAACATTGTATAGAACTGCTAAAATAAGGCACCAATAATCAATCAATAATCAGTTTCTTATCTCCCCAATTTCCATGCAACTCAAGGAAAGTTGCAACTCATATTTTTCTTTTACCAAGATAATTCACCAAAAGTTTTCCTTTTGCCTAAATTATTCAAACTACTTTAATACCATATTAAAAAACATTCATTTTATTTTCATCTCTGCTATCAAAGCTATGTATTAGACTTTTTTTTAAGTTAAAATAAGGACAATTTAACTTAGTTGTAATAAAAAAATTCTGTAGTTATAAAAATGGAGAAATGGGGGCATTTCCTTTTTAATCTTATGTATGACATTGAATAAATTTACAGGCGTCATGTATTCTCTTCCTCCTCCTATGCCTCTTGTACCAGTGAATATTCAGAAAAATGTGGAAAGAGCTAGAGAAAAGAGTTATTTCAGAAGTGTGCACAGATAGATGGAAGATGGTTTTACAATGGTTAAAGAGTATGTTTTCCGAGAGGCAATCTTACACTTTTGTCTTTTTTAATTATAGCAAGGCTGAAATAAAATATTGGACATAAAAACTCTCTAAAATGTAGAAAAATCATGACTTGTTTTTAAATAACACATTTTTACACGCATTAAATTTTATCTAATGAAGTTTAAGTCAAGTTTGAGTTTCAAAGATGCAGGTCATTTTTAAACTCAATGACAGCATTCTAATGCTCTTTGCAAATTATTTTGCTTATTTTGCTCTTCTGAACCAATTACTTGTTTTGTTGATTTGTGGCTCAGTTAATGATATTTCATTATTAGACGTGACTCCTACCAGCAAGTGATAGTCTTTAGGATACCATACAAAAGAGGACTAAATGTCATTTAACAAATCAGCCATGCCATTTTCAAATGAACTTTCTCCCATGGCACATGGACTTTTCATGGAGAAACACCATTAGCTTCGAAATTAGGTATTAAATAAACTAACCAGTTTTTCACCCTCCTGCCAGTGCAGAAAAAGATGTGATTCATCAGGAATAGCTTCAATTCATCATCAACCACAGAGAATATTGCAATTTGCTATTTCTGCAAGGTATGCATTTTCAGATGTGATGTTTGAACCAGGATTATGTCATCTTTATTATGAACCTAAAGAGAAAATTTTTCTTTGATATATTTATTTTGTCTCTTGGTAATAGTTTAGGGATTTGTGAGACTTTACTCTGAGAGTATCATGTGGGCATAATTACATATAGTTTTGAAGTCTATTGTTTTTTTTTTTTTGCTGGATATTACTGCCTTTAAGACTACATAATTTCAATATGTACATATACATGTAAATATATTTTATGTACATATATTTGGAAAATACCCTAAATATTTCCAATTTATTATTATTATTGTGTGTGTGTGTTTGGCTTAATCCTCACCTGAGGATTCCTTTTCCATTGATGTTTTAGAGCTAGTGGGAGGGCAGAGGAGAGAGAGAGAGAGAGAAAAAAATATTGATGTGAGAGAGACATATTGAGTGGTTGCCACCCAAATGCGCCCTAACAGGGCCAGGGACAAAGCAACCCAGATATGTGCCCCTGACTGAACATCAAATCACTGGCCCTTTGGTGGGAAGTCTGATGCTCTAAACACTGAGAACACTGGCAATGGCCTTCCAATTTATTTTTTTTTAATTAAAATATTTTATTTTCTTATAGGCTATTTTTGCTTTTAAACATTTACATGTACAAAGAAATTCACAGCCCATAATATAATACTGATGTCTACTCATTGAAAACAAAAAGAAAAAAAGAACAAAATAGGAGAAAAGGTTACATTGATGCCAGATCCTGTGAGATATACTCCCTAATTTCTTTTTTTTTCTGTATGAATTTGATCATATTCAAATTTTATACATGCAAGAGGGCCTGCTCATATTTCAAGAGAGAAGAGGAATTTTCAATTTCAAGAAAGTTTCAGAGAAATATTTTTTAAATGTTTCACCAATGAATTAAAAAATAATATTATAAAGGTATCAAATTACATAGAATTACCATGATGGATTTCTGGTCACTATACACTATTTTACAAATTGTTTCCAGCTTATAAAAATACTGTGAGAAAGCAGAACAGATTTACACAAGAAGTCCCATGAAGAGTTTCTGTTGGAGAGATTATTTTATTCCAGTTGCCTACATTTACTTCCAGCTAAGAAATGGGTTTGCAGTACTGGGCTATATCTGCACAGATTAAATGCAAAGAATTGAGAATGGAGGCAGTGATCTAAAGCAGTGCATCTCAAACTCTATGTGCATACAGTCACTTGAAGCATTTGTTAAAATAGAGATTCTGATTCCACACTTCTCTGATTCCACACTTCTCTGAGCTTCTGCGTTTCTAACAGTCTTTGAGACAATGCTGATATTGCTGGGGCCACACGCTGAGTAGCAGGGATTTAGAGCAGTGGATCCTATAACTGCCTGTCTATCAAAGTTAAAAACAAAAACGAGTCCCAGGCAATATCCGAGTTCTGAATCTAGCTCACTTAATTGGGCCTTTGCTATATGTGATATTATTAAGCTCCTCCAGTGACTGAGTCTCAGCCAGGATGGTGAGCCACTGACTCAGAAGAAATGATTTATCTCGCAAGAGCGCACATAGAGAAAGGGGTGTGTTGGGAAGTATGTGTGTAGGGATTGGGGTGCAAGTTTTTTAGAGGTCAGGAGAGAGAAGGAGAGTTCCGTTTTGAGCAGGTGAGCCTCCCAAACTCAAACATAGGAATACTGATTTCTTTCCTCCCAAACATAGGAATACCGATTTGTGAAGCAAAAATAATTTGACACATTGACACAGTCTCATTGTTCAGAGCTAAATCCAAAGAGGTCTGAAATCATCTACTTCTCTTCCCTTGCTGAACTCTGCTCTGGTCATACTGGCTTCGCTGCTACTAGTATTTCTGAAAATCCCTAAGAAACCACTTCCAAAATTTTGCAGTAGATGTTTCTTCATACTTATCCCAAGCCTTGGCAGATCTCTTGCCTTTTTCAAGTATTTGACCAAATACTTCCTACTCAATAAGCCTTCCTGACATCCTATTCAAGTGACAACTTTCCATCAGCTCTTATTTGCATCACTTTAGTACATATCACATTCTATCATATTACTTATTTGTAATTTTTATTATGTTATTTTAAATTTTTATTTTAGAGAGAGAGAGGGAGAGAGAGAAACATCAACTGGTTGCCTCTCATATGCACCCCAACTAGGGATCAAACCCACAACCTGATTTTGTGCCCTCACCAGGAATTAAACCTGTGATCTTTCCTTGTATGGGACACTCCAACCAAGTGAGCCACTCTGGCCAGGGCATGTTATGCTTACTGGTTATTTTTGGTTCTCATTCTCCTCCACTGTTATTAGAAGGTAGTGATGGTGGGAATTTTTGTTCACAGATATCACCAAACTACTAGAAAAATTCCTACCCCATAGTATATGCTTCACTAATGAATAAATATATATGAACTCAAGTATCACTTCAGATACTTGAATTACCTTCAAACTTCTTACTCTAGTCACTCTTTATTATAGTAGTCTACTAGTGGCCCAGTGCACAAAATTCATGCATGGGGGGAGAGAGGGGTGTCCCTCAGCCTGGCCTGCACCATCTCCAATCTGGGACACAGCGAAGGATGTCCTACTGCCAGTTTACAGGGATCAGGCCTAAACTGACAATTGGACATACCTCTTGCAATCTAGAATTGCAGGCTCCTAACTGCTCACCTGCCTGCCTGCCTGCCTGGTTGCCCCTAACCACTCTGCCTGCCAGCCTGCTCGCCCCCAACTGCCCCATGCCACTGGCCTGCTTGTCCCCAAATGCCTTGCCTGCCAACCTGATCACCCCCAACTATCCTCCGTGCCAGTGTGCTCGCCTCCAACTACCCCCCCCCCCACGCTGGCCTGCTTGCCCCCACCTCCCCTCCCCACTGGCCTGCTTGCCCCCAACAGGCCACCATGCTGGTCTGCTCACCTCCAACTGCTCCTCTTCCACTGGCTTGATCACCCACAACTGCCCTCCCCTCTTGGCCTCCAACCACCTCTACCTCGGCCCTGCCACCATGGCTTTGTCCAGAAGAATGTCCAGAAGGTCTCCTGGAAAGTCTCCCAGTCTAATTAGCATATTACCCTTTTATTAGATAGGATAGAGGCCTAGTGCATGGGTGAGGGCTGACTTGTTTGCCCTGAAGGGTATTCCAGATCAGGGTGGAGGTTCCCTTGGGGTGTGGGCCGCCTGGGAGAGGGGCACGTGGTGGTTTGCAGACAGGCCACATCTGCATGGGGTGAGGGTCCGCAGGGGGGTAGGGGGAGGGCGTGGCCAGCCTGGGTGAGGGGCTGATGGCTGTTTGCAGGCTGGCCAGGGCCCCTAGTGGGGACTCTTACTCCATGGGGGTGGGGCCAACTTGGGTAAGGAACTGAGGGCAATTTTCAGGTTGGCCATGCCCCCAGGCGACCCAGGCCTCCAGCCCCTCCTTGAGCAGAAGTCAGGGTGGGCTGGAAGCTTGGCTTCCTTCATTGTCAGAGTCAACCCAAGCCTCCTACTCGCTCCAGCTCTGTGGCTGCTGCCATCTTTGTTGAGTTAATTTGCATACTTACTCCTGATTGGCTGGTGGACATAGCAGAGGGATGGTCAATTTGCATGTTTCTCTTTTATTAGTGTATATTATATTACTGTATTCTGTATTTTTAAGCCCTCTGTCTCTCTATAGAACATATACATATATAATTTTTATTTATTTTGCATTTATTAATTCGAACATATTATAAATTTTTTAAGGATAGTGACAATTTTTCACAGGTATTATTGAGTAAACATAACACCTCCTAGCACAGAGGATAGGGGTAATAAATATTTGTTGACTCTTTAAAAATCATTGGTGGGGGGAGGAGGAAATAAAGTTATCCCTGCATTACTATAATGTAGTGAATAATTTGTTTTACATTTCTCTGGATATAAAGCATTGTCTGATGGCTAATTTAGTGCTTTTTTATTCAAGTGAGCAAGGGCAGACAAATCAGTTAGACATTTATTCCCAACATTTATGCTATGATCTTTTCACCAAGCAAAATGTACAGTGTAATTATGTCCAATTGGTTTGCTTGCCAAAAAGCACCAGGTATTTAGATTCTTCCTCCCCCACCATATCATGTTCTTGGCTCCGAAAGATGCTTATTCAGAGTTCTAATGAAGAACTGGCACCGCAAAAAGCCTGGTTCAGCTCAAGGCAAATTCACACAGCTGGCTAAAGTAATCACATGGTGAGATGCTGTTTTACTGCTTAAATATACTTGTGGTCTATCGAGAGCTCACTGTTTCACAGTTGTTTGCATTTGACCCAATGGGAGGGTCTATATTTTCCATTATACAGCATTTTAGCAAAGCTGCAGAGGTCACCCACCCTGAGATGGCACACAGGAGGCACTGATGCCCAGATTTCCCGACAGATTTGAAGCTGGTATCTGTGTGTTCCTTACTGACCTCGGTCATCCAGTTGTGAATGTGTTGATTTACTTACATAGTTCACAGCACAAAAGACCATACTCAAAAGACCCCGAGATAATTGTGCATTTGTTGTTCCTCTTGATGTAACTATAAACACAAGTAGGTAGAAGAAGGGAAAAGAGCTTCCAATTTCACATTGGAAATTCAATGGTATTAGTTTCTAAAATTACAATAACATTTACATCAAAACATTAATTCTATAGTTGACAAGTCAGGAGCTAAATACAGATAATTTTTTTTTTAATCTCTTGCTAACCCTCTTGCTTAAAAATGAGTATTCACTTTATTCAGTCATTCATTTATTAATTTACTCAAGAATATTTACTGAATTATATAAGGTATACAATGTTGTGCAAGGCACTTTGGGACAAAACTTCAATAGTTCTAATCATGCATTATCTAATAAGAAAAAATAAACACAGAAAAAAGGACTATGAATGTGGTGATTATAATAAATTTAAATCAAATTTAACCAATATTTACTAAGGTACCTATTTTGTGCTCACATTATCACCTTCACATGCATACAGATCATTATTAGTTGGTTTGACCAATTCTTAGCTGTACACTGTGTACAGATGAATGTTAAAGCTATAAACTACATTTAGAAAAATCCTAGAATATTTAATGGATAATGTTGTGAAACCATACCCTATAAAACTATTTATTTATTTATTGCAAAGAGAGTAAATAGTAAAAATGAGTATAGGAAAACATCAATTAAAGTTTTGTATTTGGAATATATTCTTTGCCAAATTGTGTTAGGATTTTGTTGTGGTTGTGGTAGAGGAGGGATTATTTTTTTTTTTAAAAGCTTAGAAACCTTATCCTATATAATAAAAGCCTGATATGCAAATTGTCCCTTCAGGCATTCATTTGACTGAAAGCTCAACCACTTGCTATGACATGTGCTGACCACCAGGGAGTGGCTCAAAACATAGCAGGTGTAGGTGATGTTCTGCTACCTCTTGCTGGCTACAAAGGGGTAAGGGTGACAGGGACAGAGGTGCAGTGAGAATGCAGGGTGTCCACCAGGCTTGCTCTCACTACTCCTGTTACCCTCCCCCAGACGTCAGGGCTCACTTGCCAGAAAGCCCGCCCCCCTCCCAGTGCTCAGGTTCCAGGCGCCTGCGAGGAGCTCACCCCACACCCATGGGGCCTCCTCTGTGTGATCTGGGCCACAGCCTCCAGGACCACAGGGGCTGGTTGGGCTCCCTGTGGGTTCACAGGAGCCAGTCGGTAAGGCATGCCAGGAGAGAGTGCGCTGCCTGCCTGGCTTCCATGAAGCACCGCTGGGCGGCTCAGAGGCCAATGCTGCACCCTGGCCCACGGTGTCCAGCCATGCTTACTGAAGCTCTGGGTGGGGACTTGGGTGCCATGACTCAGGTGGAGGTACTGCCCAGAGCACAGAGGTCAGCTGGGACCTGCCCTTCCACACCAGATGTTTGCGGTTCAATTGCCGATCAGGCCTAAATATCGCACTGGGCCTCTAGTGGAGTCCCACTTCTCAATGGACTCACTTTAGCCCTCACCCCAAAGGCAGATATGGGAATTGCATCTCTTTTGAATTATGCTGCCAGTTGTGCAGAAACTCTTTTTAGGCTGACACGCATTCTGATATACTGTGGTTTTGTACTCAGGCGGATCAGAACAAAATCTCCTGGCCTGTCTGCCTTCCCAATTGTGTAATTATCAAGGAGAAGGTGGTTCATAAGAACAATGCTTAGCTCCCGTGGTCAGTCTGGTTGAGGCAGATCAAATGTCTCATGATCCCCATCATTTGGAGAGCAGGCCAGAGTAAAGTTGGCCTCTAAATTTAAAACAAACAAAAACCAAACAAATGAAAGCAAGCCCCACTGACCTTAAACTTCTCCAACAGTGGTATTCTACCTCTCCACCTTTTTGACTGGAACATATTTTGGAAAACTGTGTTGGGGTTCTGTCCATATCCCTTTATAGGAATAGTCTTTTTCAAAGTAGACCTTGATGGACCATTAAACATTGTCTAAATATTTAGTTTCTACAGAACAGGAAAGGGTCCATCTGCAAATACTTTCCCATTACTAAGAAATATTTCAGAGATTCTGGGATGCTATTGGTATTGGTGGGATGTTTCTCCCAGTGTGAAATTAATCTTGCTATTGGATCTTTAAACGATCATATTAACTCCTGAGAGTTGGGCAGGATTGGAATTTTGTGAAGCAAGGTTTTGGTTGTTACTATTAATTTGTACTTCCAGCATTCAGACAACTTCCGTCAGAGTGCTAGAAATGCTGGAATGTGGGACAGAGCCCAATACAAAAATAAGTTTATTGTGTCCCATGACTTTTAAACATTGACATCATCAATCTTGCTGATGAAAAATTCATAATTATTTGACACCAGGATCTCCCTCTATTTTATATATAAACACAAAGGTTTATATATAAACACTAAATTTAAAAAATATATTTATAACTATTATATAAATCAAGGGGAAGTTATATACTGTTCTGTTTGGTAATTTGCCAAGAATATTTCATATTGTGGGAAATAAAATAAATAATAGTAATTCCAATGATAAGAGTTAAGACAATATAATATACACAGTATGGGTCAGCATTTGTGGTTATGAATCCACTATTATTATTCCACATATTAGAGGGCTGGTGCATGAATTTGTGCATGGGTGGGTCTGGCCAGCCCACCCCATTGAGGGCCCATCAGGCTGGGCCAGCTGGAGGAAGAGGCCATGGGCAGTTGGCCAGCCATTCCCATCCCCGATTGGGGTGTTGGGGGCGCATCAGAGGCCAGACTGGTGGGGGAGGCGGGGGTGTGGGAAGATCAGGCTGGTTGGCTGCCACAGTGCACGTCATAGCCACAAGTTGTTCTGGTCCTTCTGGTTGTTCTGCCATTCTGGTCTTTGGGCTTTTATATATATAGATAGGCATGAGCCTCTGACTGCTTTGTACCATTTAGTATAGACTTGCCTGAGCACTAACACAGGGAAAGAAAGCAGTGCTTTATTATAATTTTAAAAATATTTATTTCACAAATGCCCAAATTTAGGCTATAGATTAATTTTAACTGTGTACAGGTAAGTTTATTTTATCTACGCATTTCATTAGAGAAAAGTAATGGAGTATTAGAAAATGATAAAAGGAAATTTTATATATTTGAAAAAATTAAAAAATCACAGTACTGATTCAGCAAACATATTTTTTAAAGTTCCATTTTCCTATTAAAATCATCGGACAGTTCACTCTTGCTACACATAAAATCTGATAGAGAATACCATATTTTCCGGCATATAAGACGACTTTTGAAACGAAAAAAGGTCAACCGAAAATCGGGGGTCGTCTTATATGCCGAGTATATCCTGAAAAACGTCTCGATATGCCGCTAAACAAATTTTCCAACTCGATCCCACACCAATCACTGCAAGGCTGCTCAGACCGCCTCTCTAACTCAGCCAATCCAAGCAGGCTTTTTATGCATGCAAATTATACATGTTCCGTACCCAAAGCTACACTGTGTTCTAGTAAAAAGCCTGCTCAGATTGGCCAGAGTCAGAGAGGCGGTCTATTAAAAAAAGAACTGGTGTTGCCTCGGAAGTGGGGGGTAGTCTTATACAGCGAATATAGGCCTAAACCTATGTTTTAACTGTAAAATTAGGGGGGTCGTCATATACACCGGAAAATACGGTACGTAACAATGGATATAGGTAACAATAAATTACGACAAAATAACATGTGTGGCTGCCATAAAGAAGGGGGAAAAAAAATAGGCTAGCAGAAGCACAAAGGAAAGAGAACCTGTCTTGAAGGATGAATAGGATTAACCTGTAGGGCAAGGAAATAGTGAGGAAAGATCACAGGTAAGACCAAGTATATGAAGTTTTTAGGAAAAGGTTGGGAGAGGGAAGGGAAAAAATCATTTTGGTAGATAAAGAGTCAATGTTTTGCTTTAAAATTTTTGGATGAACACAGATCACAGACCAGAATAGCATTTTCAGCTTTACAGATAAAATATTAATAAAATAAAATAAATGCAGAGAAAAACTACTGAAAAATGAGACAGATCATTTTCAATGGGACTAAACTATGTGAAAAGTGAATATAACTATTAGGTTATTTAAAATTAAGAATATGTGCATGCTTTTGTAACAGAAATAAAGAAGTTGTGTTTCAAATAATTGTATTTGATTAACATCCCAGGCCAATTGAATGAGTAGCACCCCTGCTTTCTACATTTCCACTTAGTACCTACTGGGTTTATGACTAGACTAAAAACATATTTTAGAAACCCAAATTTGTCTGGCTTTAATCACCTTTGGTGCCTGGACTATGCAGAGACAGTCTGGCTCACCCATGAAGAAACCAACTGCATTATGGCCATGTTTATAAGGGTAGAGTCGTTGAGTGGTGGAGAGTACAGAGTTGGAGCCTGTGGTAGGCAGAATGACCTCTCCCTCCCCCAAAAGATGATGGCATCCTAAACCCCAGAACTTGTGAATTTGTTACATTGCATGTCAAAGAAGAAATAATGTTGCAAATAGAATTACGATTTATAAACAACTGCCTTTAAAATAGGGAAAATATTCTGGATTATGTAGATGGGTCCACTATAATCATAAGCATCCTTAGAATTGGAAGAGGAAGGAAGAAGACACAGAGCCAGAAGAAAGTGTGCCAAGGAAGAGGTCAGATGAGATGTAATGTGTGAAAGGCTGAAGACTAATAGGATCAAATCCCAGAAATGCCTCAGGGTGACTGTGTAACTTTGGACAAATTGCTGAAGTTCTCTTTTCCTTTATTTCCCATCTATCAAGTACAGAGGATGGTGGTAATAGTAGATGCCTTAAACTATTGGGTTATTGCTGGGATTTAGTGAGTTATTCAAGTGCACTTTTATAAATATCTAAGACTGTGCCTAGCACTCAGTAAGCACTACCTAAATCATCGTTAGGATTATTCTCTAGTGTTGTCCATCTACGTAATCTGTGGATGCAAGAGGAAATCTCTGTAGTAAGGGTCCTGAGATTCTTCTTATCTGCCTGGTATGCCTCTAAGAATCCTCTTGCCTTCTCCCTCTGATTGTGGGTCTGTGTTTAAATGCCACACTGCCACTGAAGCATGCTTGACTGCGCACTATCAGCATTTTCTAACTCCCTATCTCACATTTTTCCCATTGCATTTATCATTTATCTGCCGTATGAAACATATATTTGTTTTTGTCAATCTTCCCCAATAGAGTGAGGGCAAGGACATTTTTGTTCACTGCTGTATTCTTCATGTCTAGAACACCAGCTAAAATAGAGTGGGAGCTCAAGCAATATTTATAAACTCATGAAAAACACTAATCAGATTTCTTACTGCTCACTCTTTTAGGTTGTATGCAGTGATTTTCAGATTTCAACTCCAATATTTTTTAGCATCGGATTGCCACAGGGCAAGGACTTGCTTAACTAAATCACAACATCCCTCCCTCACTCCCATCACTGCTTCTTTTGCTACTGCTACTGCTGTACACTCTCTTAGCTTCACTTCAACATTGCATTACCTTTGCTTGACTTGAATTGCCACATCCTGCACTCTACATCTGCTATTGAATAAGAATTACATGTGTTTTTGCCACCTGGTCTCCTAAAATATGTCAGGTTTCATGCTTTTCTTTTTGATTTTTTTCCCCACCAGGATTATAAGTCTCAGTGGCCACACATTAACCCTTTGGCTTGGGCAGAACTGCCTGTACACACACTGGAACATCCATTTTACAATAGTTTCCCAGGCTTCGTAATCTATTCTACCTGCCTTTTGATATCTACTAAGGGAGATACTTTTTTTTTTTTTTTTTTTTTTTTTTTTTTTTTTTTTTTTTTTTTTTTTTTTTATCACACTCTGATAGCTTTGACTGGGACAACAAAAGTTCCCATGTAGAATTCTGCTGGAGATGGTTTCCCCACAAATAAATCACCATTTGTTTTCTGTAATCTCTTTCTGCATCTCATTTTTTACTGTGAAGGAGAATGACCACGAACTTTGGGTCCAACATTTTGGATTAGATGTCAGGCTTTGACAGGTGTGAAATCAGCCTATTGCAGCTTATCTTCATTGGTCCAGGTGTTCCCTTGTCTTGGGTCTGCTTCTTATATCCCCATGGTTCGTCTCTCTGCACTATTTAACTCTTTATGATCCTTTGCTTCTCAGCTCAATCATTTGTTCAGGAATGTCTTCCATTAGTCTCCAAATTCAGTCAGTTAATCCCTTAGAACACTTCCACATGATACTACTAAATTACTGGATGAATGAGATCTATTGATTTTTCCCTAATTAGTGACCTTGATCAACATCAAGATTCTTCCTGAGTACCTGTGTTGTTTATTCAAAAGAAACATTTTCTTTTCTTCTTTTTCTATTGAGATTGCCATGGCTATTGCCTCTACAACCCTTTAAAAATCAGGAGAGACTATTCTCTCACAATATTGGCTTCTCTATTTAGTAGCCTCTCTTTATCTTAGGTCTTAACCTTAAATTCCCAATTCCTAATTGAATCCAACATCCAAGCAGGCCAAGCTTGAAAGTTGCCTTCCATTCTTTTGCAAGAGTTTATGCTTTCTCCCCAGTGATTTTCAGGCTCCCGCCCGCCCCCCACCCCCCCACCCCTCACCCCCCCACCCCCCACCCCCCCAGGGATTCAAAGAATAAGAACTGTACTTTGTCTTGTTTGTTTTTCCAGGTAATAATAGGCTTATAATTATTTTGTTAAATTAATTGAAGGATCCATAAATAACCACACAACTAGAGAGTACCCAGTCACCAGATTAACAAAGAAACAAATAGAACTAGCATTTCAGAAATCATTATATCCATGTATGGGAGCCCAATACTATCTCAGTTATAGTCAGTTTGAGATAATGTGTTTGTTACAGATTGGGTGTAGAGGGCCGCCTGAGAAGGCACATGGACAATCCTTTAAGTTGTTAGCTGAGCCCGAGGCACTGGCAGAGCACCTTTGTCCAGGTGTCAGCAGAGGCGGGTCTAGATATGTAAATCCAGTAATGCTAGAGCCTAGTTAAGAATCCAAATAAGCTCCTTTGACCCTATAAATAAACCTGCGTGGATTGGGGGGTAGTCTTTGTTGCCTCTCCATCAGAGAGATGGTGCCCACCTAGCGCCCAGCTTGATGAATCTATTTCTGCCTCCATGCCTCTTTCTTCTTTCTTCTAATTTCTTAATCCCCAGCTCCTCCCTCAGGAACCTATCATTTTCCATGATGGACACGGAAAACAGAGAAACAGCCCACTGCAATTGGGAAAAGCATAAATTGCATCTAAATATACATAATTTTTATTTAGTGATGCCTCTCAGTGCAGGAATTGAATAGTAAATAGAATTTTTGATCCCTCGATAAGTTTAAAGATTTCATTTAAATAGACTTCTAAATACACAGAACACATAACTTGCTATAAAATTCAATGTATAATTACAGTTAGTTACACAGGTTATTTACAAGTAGGCAAATACACTCAGGCAAAACTTGATTACAAAATTTAGTGTGTGTTATTGTTATTATTATTGAATTTCATGCACTGGTGTCCCTCAGTCCCGCCTGTACCTTCTTCAATTTGGGATGTCCGACTGCCATCCTGTTTAGGCCGGCAGTAGGACATCTCTCTCATAATCCAAGACTGCTGGCCCCTAACTGCTCACCTGCTTGGTGCCTGATTGCCCCTAACCTCTTCTGACTGCCAGCCTGATCACCCCTTAACTGCTCCCCTGTCAGCCTGATTGATGCCTAATTGCTACCCTGCTGGCCCAATGGACCCCAACTGCCCTTCCCTGCTGGCCTGTTTGCTCCCCAACTGTCCTCCCCTGCTGGCCATCTTGTGGTGGCATCTTGTGATGACATTGTAGTGCAATGCCACCTAGGCTTTTATTTTATTATATAAGACTAGAGGCCCAGTGCACAAAATTCGTGCTTAGGGGGGGATGTAAGGAGGTGGTGGTGTCCCTCAGACCAGCCTGAATCCTCTCCAATCTGGAACCCCTCAAGGGATATCCGACTGCCCATTTAGGCAATTGGACATCCCTCTCACAATCCAGGACTGTTGGCTCCCAACTGCTTGCCTAACTGCCTTCCTGATTTCCACTAACCGCTTCTGCCTGCCAGCCTGATCACTCCCTAACCATTCCTATGCCAGCCTGATTGATGTCTAATTGCTCCCCTGCCAGCCTGTTTGTCCCCAACTTCCCTTCTCTGCTGGCCTGATCACCCCTCACTGCTCTCTCCTGCAGGGTTTATCACCCCTAACTGCCCTCCCTTGCAGGCCTCATGACTCCCAACTGCCCTCCCCTGCTGGCCATCTTGTGGTGGCCATCTTGTGTCCACATGGGGGAAGGATCTTTGACCACATGGGGGCAGCTATCTTGATCTTGAGTGTTGGAGTAATGGTTAATCTGCATATTACTCTTTTATTAGGTAGGATTATTCACCCAAGGAAATTTTTTTTTTTTTTTTTTTTTTTTTTTTACAGAGAGTGGAAAGGACGGGGAGAGACTAAGAGAAGAAGAAACATATATGTGATTCAAATAGATTGGTTGCCTTCTGCATGCATCCTGACTGGGACTGGAATCAAACCCATGACCCTCAGTCCATGGGCTTACACTCCAACCACTGAGCCAAACCAAATAGGGCTAGTGTGGATTATATTTAAGATAATAAATTGCATTTGAATATTATTTATAACATTTTTAAGAAAACAGCATATGTGCTTTTTCTTTAGTTCATGTTTTCAGCTTTTTAATATTCTTATTGTTAAAATTTTGTTTTCCCTTTCTCAGAACAAGAACAAAACATCTTATTAATTATTAAAATTGGCTAATCTTTTGAAAAATTATTTTTGTTTTAAATCTGAAGCCTTAAATATACTTTGCCATTCCTTTGATCTTGTAGCAATAATGTGTTCACTGTTCTTATTAAAAATGAAAAATAATGTTTAAATCTGTAGATTTAGGTGAGACTTTGATGAGGCAAAAGGACACAGGGAATATGGGTCTGAACTACTAATTTTTCTTCTCTCTGTCTCTCTAGAGGAGAGGATAACTGCAAATTTGTCACATCTTGTTCTTGTGGATTACTGAGAAACAGGAAAGGGCGGTTGCAGTGATTAAACATTGGGCAATCTCTGGGTGAATCTTCTAGAATCTAGATCCTGGAAATATGGCGTTGAAAAGTTGCAGATGAGAGGGTGACACACACAACTTACCCTTCTTCTTGGCCCAGCCTTAATTTTAACTCAGTAGGCTTTAATATGAATTCTAAGCAAATGCATTTTGGAAGAAGATCCTGTTCATTCTGCTGTTTCACCACATGCCTCATCCTTCACTCTTGGATTGAAAGATTACATGCTTATAATGAGGATAGAAAAGTTGATGGCCCAGTAGGCATGGCTCAATGGTTGAGTATCAACCTATAAACCAGGAGGTGACAGTTTGATTCCCGGTCAGGGCACATGCCTGTGCTGTGGGCTGTGTGGGGCATGCAGGAGGCAGTTCCTCAATGATTCTCTCTCATCATTGATGTTTCTATCTCTCCCTTTTTGAAATCAATAAAATTATATTTTTAAAAAAAGAAAACTTATAAGTACTCAATAGTTTGCCATATTTATAAGTTTTTAATTGCAAGTTCCACTTCCTTGTGTATTATATACTAATAATTGTAATGGTAATACTATAGGAAGCACTGTTGTAAGCACTTTACACACACTAACTTTACAATAAACATATGAGGTAGCATTATTATCCCCATAGTATAGATATAAAGCTGTGGCATAAGGAAGTTAAATAATTTGTCAGAATATTTGGAGACGAGAGTTAAACTCAAAAAGTCTGGTCCTATAGCTCAGTAGGCTTTTCTCTTTGCAGCATTCTATACTACACACACACACACACACACATATATATATATATATATATATATATATATATATATATATATGTTGCTTTCTATGCAATAGAATCTGTTAGACTAGTTACTAATTTACATGCAGACACTTTCTAATTTTTAGTAATAGTAATAACTTATTTTAATTATTACAAAAAAGAAAAGGAACATTTGAATACAATAATTTTTATTTTGTCTTTGAGAGTTTTTTTACCCTAGCATCTTTCTATGCTATGTTTTCTTATCTAAAAGTCAAACTGAAGAATAAAACAAAATATTTATTACATAGTTTATCTACTCTAGGTAATGGCTCTAAGGCAGATCCATAAATCAAATATAGACAGTACTTACTTGGAAATTTAAGGAACACATGTTAAATGCCAAGATTTTTTTTTTTTTTTTTTTTTCTGGTAAGAACCAAAACTCTCTAAAGGTCTTTCAAAATGGAACACTTTTTGTTTTATTGTTTTCATTATTTGACTAGGTTTATTCACTTTTACAAGTTCAAGATAGAAAATTCCACTCAATTCTCTTAGGATTAGGAACTTCTTTAATGTCACAGGCTAAAATATATGTATATATTGCTTAATATAACTTCATTCCAAATATATCTTAACCACAGGTTCTCATGAAAAAAAAAAGTGTGTTTTTTATTTAAGTTTTATACATGAGACAAGGAAAATAAATATTTTATAATAAAGATAAACTTTGAAAAGCAACAAATGTCAAATGGTATTCTATCAGGTTTTTAGTGAGAGCATATCTTTACACTGACAAATTCCAATTTGTACTTTTTGGAAGAGGTGTATTTCAAGTACCATTTATTTCAACTTGTTATAAGCCATTTATCTTTGGTGAATATCTTTCAAAATTATATTCTAACCAATTTAATCTTAATTATTTTTTCCAATTTTAACTATAGATATCTGTTTACTGAGCACTTACCTCAACTAGACTTCACATTTAAGTGGCCTGTGACAGGCCTTTAGATTGTTAGAAACATGTTCTGTAATGTTTTTCCTCCTTACGAACATTCTTTCTGACCAAGCTGGTTCTGATTTGTATTTCATTTATTTGTATTTCATTTTTTTGCCCTTTAAACTTTTTAATCTCATAACTTCCCATTTTCTAATTCTTTCCAAATGCCAATCTTATTGTTTTTTTAAATATCATTTTTGTTTTTCATTTTTATGGTTGTGTTCTGTTTGTTTCTCTGTGTCTATCATTCTTTAGTTGTTACTTTTTTCATTTTAATAACTCTTCTTTGTATAGTACCTATGCAGGTAGGTATTCAAAAATATTGACTGCTTGATAGAATCACTGCCAAAACTAATCCAAAACAACTTTTGTATATGCTAAAACATTCAGACATTTAGTTAGCTATATGTGGGGAATCACTATGATTATCTTACCAGTGTGCTATGCAACTGAAACCAACACAAAATAATATTGAAAGAAAACTGTAATTGAAAAATAATTATTTTAAACTGGGAAAAAAGCTACATTCAAAGTTCATTCATAATAATGTTCTCACAATGTTGTTTTGGTTTTTAAAAGTTAGAAAAATATACATGTCCAATAATTACTAGTAATGCTTTGTTGAATAATTTGTGTTATAATTCAATGATGGGGTAATTTTGAACACTTAACAATAATGTTGAAAATCCATATTTTTGTTTGACATGGGAAGATGATTACTATATAACATTATGTTTTAAAAATCAGGTTCGAAACAAACAAAAAGAAATTATTTTATTTGAGAAACTTCTAACAAATGATACCAAGAGAACAAAAAATTACTAAACTAAATGTGCATATGCTCCTATTCTCATTGTAATAACTCAATAATTTATCACACATAATATTACAAATTTTAAAGTGCATAACTGAGTTATTTTTTTTAAATGAAGAGTAGCTCAAAGGGAACATTATTAAACTTATTTACATGCTATTACTTTAATTATGTTAACTTAATATATTACTTAACATAAGATTTTTAAAAAAATTATAGCATATTTGTTTTCCCGTGACATGGTAGTGTAAGAGATAATATAGATTTTAGAAAGAGATAATGAAGGCTGCAGCCTGCAAGGTGAATTGGATTGGAAACAAAAATATGTCACAAGGAGGCTGAGTAAAGGAAGATGATAAGAAGTGAGAACTACACATTCTGTGTGCATCTCACCTGCACACCATCTCTATGCACTCACTCTGATCCCTTTGAAAGAGGAAATGGACTATCCATTATCTTTTTGTCCCTGGGGACTAGCACAGTGCATCACATAGATGTCCAAAAGATGTTAAAGTGTTCTGAATTCTTACCTTTATTTTTCCAATTAAAAAATAGTTTAGCCGAAACCGGTTTGGCTCAGTGGTAGAGCGTCGGCCTGCGGGACTGAAAGGTCCCAGGTTCGATTCCAGTCAGGGGCATGTACCCTGGTTGCAGGCACATCCCCAGTAGCGGGTGTGCAAGAGGCAGCTGATCGATGTTTCTCTCTCATCGATGTTTCTAACTCTCTATCCCTCTCTCTTCCTCTCTGCAAAAAATCAATAAAATGTATTTTAAAAAATAGTTTAAAAGACAACTAATTTATTAGTCAAGGTGATCCTGTTTTTTTCATTGTAGGAATGTATAATATACACCTTAGTGGCATACATATCTTCCTAGAGATTATCTATTGGATTGTACTATTTAAGTAGTACTTAAATTATAGAAGTACTTTTATTATAGAAGATGTGAATTGGAACCACATGTGTACGGATAGGATGAAACAAGCGGCCTGTCTCTAGCTCTAGCTCTAGCGCTGTGCCCTTGTTCCCTGACACTGATGTGTACATTCCTAAGTAGATTCTTCCTTGAAGCCTAGGCTTCTCCTTTCCCAGTAGTGTTTGGACCAAATTTGATCTATCTTGTACTATATATTTCTCAAAACCACGATTTATTACCAATTCAGGTATTTTCTTCTGCTCACATTCAAATGTACCGGTGATAGAAACAAAAAAAGAATAGAGAAGGATCTTAATGTTCTTAATATGAGATAATCTTGTACATATTCCAAGATAGTACGGTTTTATTCCTGTACCCAATCAAACCTTCCTTCTCACAGCTCACTCGCATAGATATTTATTGTTTTATCTGCTCTACATGTTATGGACTTACTTCTACTTCCATTTCTTCTTCCCATTTGTTTATTGCTTATATAAATCAGAATTTGCTCAGGAAAGCAGATGCTATTCTATATATTTCAAGATAAAAGATATAGTACAGCATTAGAGGCATGCACAAACATGGGCAGATTTGGGGTCAAGCTTAAAAACCTCGGTTCCGAAGGTCAGGGTCATGGAAGATAGCACGCTGAAGCTCAGCAAATGATAACTTTACAAGAACTTTCCAGAAAAATCTTACTATTCTCAAGATTTTCCGAGAAGCACAGTAAAGTGAGTAGTTCTTATTTGGCATTATGTAAATGATCTAAATAATATAAAATGGGTTTTACCAAAACCCACCGTGAGTCAGTCTCACACCTCCCAATGCATCAAGCCACAGCTTCCTCCAGAGAATAGAGGCATCCCTTCTCCCAAGTGCTGCTGAGTTCTAACCCATAACCACACAGGGAAGTAAATTCTGGAAAACGTAGTTCCTGGATCTCTTAAGTAATACAGAGAAGACGTTAAAAAGTGAATAAAGTGGATGATAGTAAGTCCTACAAGTGATGCTGTGGCTTATTAACTTTACATACTTTAAAACTCTATAAAAAGCTAAGAACCATATGATTTTACTCATATGTGGGATATAAAACTGAAACTTATGAACACAAATAGCAATGTGATGATTGCCTGGGGGTGGGGAGAAATGAGGTTCTAATATGAGGTGACAGGAGAAGACTTGACTGGGTGGTGAACACATGGTGCTGTATACAGATTCTATAACTTAGAAATACACACATGAAACCTGTATGTTCATGTGAACCAATGTCACCCCAATACAATTTAATTTTAATAAAAAGCAACACTATTTTTTATTCTGCCCAATTTCAATATTACCTGGTCTTTCAATATTACCTGGATTTTTATGCTTCTTTCTGCTTCTTCTTTCCATCACAGCATCCAAAATTTGTGCAGGTGTACCTTTATTTCCAAAAGTAGTGGTCCTGTGTACAGATTCATGCACATTGAAAGAAAATTAATTAGAAGAAAGATGTGTGTGGTAATTATGCTACTGCAAAAAATTACATGTCAGAATAATATATATACCGTGTTTCCCCCAAAATAAGATATCCTCTGAAAATAAGACCTACTTACAGGTTTCCTTCTGAGTGAAATATAAGGCATCCCCCGAAAATAAGGCCCCCCCTAGGCTAAATATGAGAGATTTGGTCCACTGATTCTGAAAGAAATGGAGTCACAAGAAATTCACCAGGAAATTCAGGAATTGGATTGTTATGATGAAGTTCCAGAAGATGATGACATGATTGTCATTGAATAAATGAGTAAATTCTTGATACTGTAGGATTCACAGTTTGTCTGGTTTGTGTTGACAACTACCGTACTACCATACCGTATACAGGTAATAAATTTCCTTTATTTTCATTTAACAATAAATGTGTACCATATTCTTCTTCATGGAAAAATAAGACATCCCCTGAAAATAAGACCTAGCGCATCTTTGGGAGCAAAAATTAATATAAGACACTGTCTTATTTTTGGGGAAACAGGGTATATTATATAGTATATATATTCTATTCTATTCTATTCTATTCTATTATTATATTATATTATATTATATTATATTATATTATATTATATTATATTATATTATATTACATTTTAGAGGCCTGATGCATGAAGATTCGTGCAAGAATGGGTTTTCCTTCCTTTGGCTACTGACACTGCCTTCGCTCTAGCTGGAGCTGCTTTTCTGCTCTGGCCCAGAGCTGCCTTTATGCCTTTCTGCCTTCCCACACTGCCCAGAGGCCTGGAGCAGTTGGGGCGGTGTGGAATGCCTGTGTCACTGCCATGGTGATGATGCAAGCATCCTGCCCCATCCCCAGCAGCTCGGCACTTGCCAATGCAAATTAACCCACCATCTTTGTTGGGTTAATTTGCATACTCACTCATGATTGTCTGGTGGGCATCATGAAGGAATGGACATTTTTCATCTTACTCTTTTATTAATGTAGATTATATATATATATATTGTGTGTGTATGGATATATATGGCTATAATATATTATATATATATTATGACACACACCGACCTTCAAGGGCATGTGTTCAATACAGGAGCTGACCCCTGGTGGTCAGTGAGCTTCCACAGCCAACTTCCCATAGTTGGCCAACCTCCAGCAGTCCCTCCCTCTGGCTGGCCAGCTCCAATCAGCTCTAATCATTGGCCTGTCCAAGGGACCCCCACCTGTGCAGGAATTCACGTACCGGCCTCTAGTAGTATTATAAAATTAAAACATGTGATTGGTGTCAGCAAGAGCTTTATATGTATCATGCATGAATGAGTCAACATTTATTTTTAAATTGCCAGTGCGCATCATATGTACCAGTCAGTCAGATGGTCGGACGTACATACAGTTGGTCACTTAGCTTTTTATGTATATTAATTTTTGTGTAACTCTAAATTAATTTTTACTTTCTAATACAAATTCAAAGATATTAAAATGAGTTCTGTTTTCATGATTATGTGAGTTTCAGTTATTGTGGATAACATCTGTTTGGTTTGGAATTGCTCTTTGAAAGGGAATATTTTTAGAGTTGAAGTAAAAGTGATTATTTTTCTTACATCCGATAGTCATTTAAATAATGCCAATTTAACTTCTTTTCATATTTGGACCATTGTTTTGTAGGCATCTCTTTTCTACAAAATAAAATTTTCAATTTTCCTGCCTCCCTTTCTTTTTTTTCCCCTATCCTCCTTTCTCTTCATCTCTCTTCCTCCCCCCTCCCCCTTCACCCATTTCATCCCCTTTCTTTCTTTCTTATTTTTTTTTTTACTAATCTGGAAAAAATAACATACTATTTTCACCAAATAACTAATATCTCTAACTTCCTATTCATTCTAGTGTCAGGAAAAATTGTAAGGAACTTTGCAATGTGTAAGAAAGATTCCTGGAAGTACCATCTAACTCACCCTTAGGGGTTATCTATGCCATTTATTGTTTTTTAGCTTTTTTATAGCCCCAAGTTGTAGAAAATGTATAGGAAAGAAAATAATTCATGTCCATACAAATATAAATAGATTTTGTTACATGGAATGCAATCAATTTATTGTCATGTGAATATTGAACAGTGTTCCATTTAAAAAATATATTTTATCATTTTAAAAATATATTTTTATTGATTTCAGAGAGTAAGGGAGAGGGAGAGAGATATAGAAACATCAATGATGAGAAAGAATCATTGATTGGCTGCCTCTTGAGTGTCCCACAAGGGAGATGGAGCCTACAACCCAGACCTGTGCCCTAACTGGGAATTGAACCGTGACCCCCTGGTTCATAGGTCCATGCTCAACCACTGAGCCATGCTGGGTGGGCTATTTTAAGATTTCTGATTACCTATATATTTATGTATTCTTTGAATTAGTTGTTAAATTTTATTGTTTACTCCAATAATTAATTAGAAAATACAATTGTTGTCATACCTTCATTTTATGGTAGTTAAGTGTACATTTCAGTTGATTGGGTGGCAACCCTTTGATGGAAAGGTTGCAGGTTAAATTACCAGTCAGGTCATATGCATGGTTGTGGGCTTGATCAATGGTAGGGGGAGTGTAGGAGGCAGCTGATCAATGTTTCACTCTCACATCAATGTTTCTGTCCCTCTCTCTTTGTCTCTCTCTAAAATCTTAAAAAATACCCAAAAATATTATTTGACACTATCAACTTATTGATATCCATTCCATTACCTTTTATGAGGATACTGTTCTTGGATCCCACCAAATACTTTTTCTAAATTGGAATGACTCTAGACTCACTGCACAGCTGTGATCATGGATTTTTTGTTTATTTCCTTGAATTTTATTTTTTTACTTTTTTGGGGGGGGAAGTTGGAGGGTAACCACTATGTGCAGTATCTTTTTTTGAAATTGAGATTGAGTGCACTATTTGTCATAAAAATGTTTATTTTCTTCTTCTAAAATAGTAGTTTTTCTGAGTAGACTATTCTTTATTCAAAATTCATTTTCCTCAGAGCTTTAGGCATTGATCTAATGTCCTCAACCATCTGGTATTCTGTTGAGGGCATATTGTCACTTTGATTCTCATTGCTCTATCATGATCAACATTTAACTTTTCTCTCTCTTTGATAGCCTTTAAAATCCTCTATATTTTCTTTACAGACTGATATTTCATAATGAAAAATCTTTTATTCATTTTTGGTTGCCACTGTAGGGACCCTTTAAACTATCCAGAATCATCATATTTCTAATTTTGGAATATGTTCTTTAATTATTTTTATAATCTTCCCAATTGTGTTTGTTCTCTCTTTTTAGAATTTTTAACTCCCAAATTGTTGCTTTAAAGTGATAACCTGTTTCTGTTTTATGGGACAAAATAGTCTGACCTGAATATCCCTAAGGATGATTGATTTTTTAAAAGTTATTTTTGTTCCTGAATTATTTATTTTGTATAGGAAAAATTGTTATATCATTTCAATACTTTATACTTCTGGCTTTCTTCATATGCCTAGTGATCTTTAATACTTTCATTATATTTAGAATAACTTTAGTTGATTATTCTTTTTTTCTTTTTAAATACATTTTATTGATTTTTTACAGAGAGGAAGGGAGAGAGATAGAAAGCTAGAAACGTCCATGAGAGAGAAACATCGACCAGCTGCCTCTTGCACACCCCCTACCAGGGATGTGTCTGCAACCCACGTACAAGCCCCTGACTGGAATCAAACCCGGGACCTTTCAGTCTGCAGACCGAGGCTCTACCACTGAGCCAAACCAGTTTCGGCATAGTTGATTATTCTTGGTGAAGGCATAGGTTTCCATTGCAAGTGTGTATTTGTCATTTTCTCTCTCTGCATAATGCAGAGCTAGCCTCTTATGTGATGGAGATTCAAATACCTGTCTGGGGAGGCTTTGCCCTGAGGCATAAATGCTCTGTTTTTCCCCATTTCTTTCATTTCTTTAGAGAACACATTTTTTTTTTTTTTTTTTTTTTTTTACTGAGTACAAATACTCATATGCTTGTACCTAAGAAGAAGCAAGGCAGTAGAGTAGATGAATTAGGGGGAAAAAAAAGTAAGGATACCACTTGCCTTTTAAACATTCTTTCAATTTACCCTCTTAATGTTTTATTTCTTCTAATTCTCCATTGATTTCAAGTTCAGAGTTCCTTAAAGGTGACAGGTTCACTCCTGTTTTTTTTCTAAAGGCCTTTCCTGTACTTTTTTTTTTTTTTTTCTGTTACCTCATTCACTCTATTAAATTATCAATAGAGGTGTTTTTTTTTTTTTTTGTTTTTTGTTTTTTTTTTTTTTTTTACTATTGATGCTCTAGAATTAAAAACAAAATCTCTGCTACTGATGATTTCTGTGTTGTTTTTATTATTATAGAATATAGATATATATTTAGATGAGGGAGTGAACTTGTGTCGTGGTTAACTCACCTTAGATATATATTTAGATGAGGGAGTGAACTTGTGTCGTGGTTATCTATATATTTTTTTATCTGCTTACAATCTTTTCCTTTTGGGAATAGCCTCCTTAACCTATTGGAGTTTTAATCCAGTATTTGGACCTATGTCACACAGGCCATGCACATCATTCCCTTTCACTTAACTCTAGTGATTGACTCCAGTAAGGAACATATAACAAGTTTTAAGCTAGAGTTATCCCAAGAAAATTTTTTCCATTACTTTAGAAATAGTGTCAGCCTAGAGCAACTAGTGGCTATTTTTGATAACATAAAGAGAGAAACTCTGTGAAAATAGATTTTGCAGGAAGAAGAAAAACTGGAGGATGGAGCCAGACAGAGTTCTGGTGATTTTGTTTGTGTCCCTGAATACAGTAATATCTGAATCTATATTTTGTCTTTTATAGTTCCAGGAGTCAATTAGCTCTCTCTATTTTTCTGTAAGAAAAGTTGTTCTTTTTTCATTTGTGTCTTATGAGTTCTGATTACCACTGTTAAACATACATGTTTAACATGTATGAACAATAGGACTCAAGTAACTGTCCTGAATAACCTGTATTTTTATTCACCATTGAATATGACTTTCCTTGGACAAATATAGTCTCAAAGATAGCAGAGAATTAAGTAAGCTGATTGGTTAGGGGCTTAATCGCAAGGAACAACAATAGCTTGTAATTATTGGAATCTAGGTCAGTGGTTGGCAAACTCATTAGTCAACAGAGCAGCAAACTGCAGCTCATGAGCTGCATGTGGCTCACGAGCCACAGTTTGCCAACCACTGGGTTAGTTTGTCCCCAAAATTTCAATTAATCATACTTAAAAAACTGTTGCACATGTATATTTGTTCAAATAATACAAAAAGAAAAGTCTCTCTTTTTCCAAACTACTTGATTTACTCATACTTGTTTTTTTAATGTACCCAAGATATTGATTTCAACAACCCAAATTAATAAAAAAGAAAAAGAAACAAGATTCAACGACATTATGTATTTCATAACTGGGTGCAGATGGGCTGATGGAAAGCAGCTAAAACACTTGTCTGGTAGCAGAGTGTTCCCATAGGAAAGTTATATTGAAAAATCATTCTGTGATATATTCTAAACACATGCACACTTGCCCCCCATTGATTCAATTTTAAAGAAAAATGAAAATACTTCCAGCTAACTATAATAACTTGGAAAAAACTGGGTATCTTGCCATTTAAATAAATAACTATATAAATGTTTGGCAATTGGTCTATCACAGTATATTGAGGGATAATAAAAGCTATATGTAAAATCTCTAACTTTTAGTTTCTTTAGACTTTTCTTATTTGTTGACTCAAAACATCATAGGTAATAAAAATAAAACCTATTTTTAAATGAATGTTTTGGGTACCAGGAGAAAAAGAAAAACTTATATAACTAATGATTAATAACATAAACTTTCTATGAGGAGCAATTGGTTTCTAAACCATAGACATACAGGTAATCAAGTGAAGACAATTTCTTAGAATTTTTTTTTTTAAGTATTGAATTTTGGCATGAAAGATATCTCATGGGGAAACATATCATTTAATTAACGAAGTTACCAGAAAAAAATAAAATGAATTAATTTTTAAATATTCTTATGAACTAAAAGAGCAAATTAAACATCATCCCTGAGCCATCCTAAGAAACTGAACTACTATATAGTAAAATTGTTTCTGCTTTACCAACTTAGAATAAATGTTTGCATAATCATATGTAGCTAAAGTAATTGCAAATTAATGCTCTGGGTTCATGCTCAATTTATATGACTGTGTCTTATTTCATATTGTGTAATAAAATTCTCATTTTATTCCTCATCAAATTTAAAGATTTTAGCTTAGAGCAAATGGAAGAATTACATTGTCAAAAGCTGAGCCCATCTGTACCCCTGGAGGTCATCTGGCTTCATTATTTATTCTGCTGAAGTGTGTGAGCCAAAATGTAGGTTTTTAGAACTTGAAATAGTTCATATATATATATTTTTGGGACCATATTTATAGTTTTCATCATTTTTACATTAAAGAAACAGCCCTAATGTTGGTAACAAAAGGGTATCTTCTCCTTGAAATATAGATGTATATTTTTAATATTTCAGAAAAAGAAGTTAAATCAAAGGGTATCAAGAATACATATGATACATGGATCCAGGGTTTTATTTTCTTCTTTGATTTTTTTTTTCCATTTAGAGAGATTTTGTACATAAGTAAAATGTCCCTCTCCATCTACTCTTTTTTTCTTAAATTTATGGACTGGCCCGATAGCATCAAAGGTATAGTTTTAAAGATAGGGTTTAGTAAACGAGTACATTATTAGATGGTTATAGTTTTGTATATTTATTAATTCATGAATATGTCATAATAAGAAATCACCTGAGTCATATATAGTCATCTTTTTTTGGCATTTCTGTGATGATTTTCCAATATTCCAGTGA
The DNA here is from genome assembly GCF_964339955.1 of Pipistrellus hanaki. Taxonomy (NCBI): domain Eukaryota; kingdom Metazoa; phylum Chordata; class Mammalia; order Chiroptera; family Vespertilionidae; genus Pipistrellus; species Pipistrellus hanaki. The sequence goes on from NC_140505.1 coordinate 117,507,185, forward strand.
TAACATTTATTAATACACATTCAGAAACCTTACTGGGTCAACATTTACTAAGCAAGTCTAAAATACTTATCACAAGATAGCAATCTTGGGTGAAGGTCAAGATGGCAGCTTAAGTAAATGCACAACCACATCAAAATTATAACTAAACTGCAGAACAACCATCATTCAGAACCATCCGAAATCTGGCTGCAACTAGATAATTAAAGAAGAAGCCACACTGAGACTGGTAGGAAGGGTGAAGGCGAGGTGAGGGCTGGTTTGACATCAGGTATGGTGGGTTTTTAAATCTTGGGTGCAGAGGTCACTCCTGAAGAGTGAGGGGTACCAGCCCCACTGTAGCCTCCATCAGCTCAGGGGTCCAGTATCAGGAAGAAAAGTACTCATAACTTTGAGCTGTGAAAACCAGCGGGGATTTAGGCAGAGTTACATGGAGACTGCCAGGGTCCCAGGCAGTTTCCCTTAAAGGCCTTAACAGGGACTTACTCAGACTCACTCCCTCTTAGCTCCAGTGCTGGGACAGCAGCGTGAAAAGAACCAGGGACATATAGAAGGGAGTTAAATTGTCTGGCATCAGGATAAGAGCTGGGGGCAAAGCTTTCTCTAATCCAGCTCCATATCCCCACATTTAACACATTGGGATATTCATATTAAAGCCTTATCAATATCTTCTATCTTCATAAGCTTAAGAACCTTACATGGTTCAAATAGAATTTTCTTTGACTGCTAATATGTAAGTGGTTAAAATTGTGTTTAGTTATTTTTAGTCAATCAATGTAGCTTCTTAAATTGATAAAGCTACAATTTATAGAAAAAGTGTAAAATCAAGTGAAAACTCAGTTGTAGCTTTTTAGAGTAAATCTATTTGTTGACCATGTGCTCTACTAATCTCTCCACCTTCCCAGTTGCCATTGGGGGCATTGCATTTTTAGTGTCACCAGGAATAAACAATCAGCCACCAGTGGAACTGTTGTCAAAATAATATTCATTCTTTGATAGGAGATATCATCTTAATATTCTGATACTAAATCTATTTCTTCTTGGAATTTATTAGCTACACACTAAGAAAGTACAGTGCTTACTTTCTATAAATTAGAGGTGAAGGGGAGCTGACTATGCTACCCCAGAATATACCACTTTGGCATATTAATTATATTGAATTAAATTTTACTTAAGAAACAGCAAGTGCAAGGAAGGACACTCTGACCTGCCTTGATCCCCGTGAAAACAGGAAATCAATTTCCATGAGAAGGTATTTTCGCCACACCAGAAAAATAGACAGCATCCTTATCACCAGAGATAAACAATCCGGGGCCCAGAAGCTGAATAAACAAACCTTGTTATGTCTTCACTAGTTAGTTACCTAAAGTCCAATTTCCCTTTTTAGTTAATAATTCACAAATCCCTTGTGAGTTTGTTTGTTTGTTTGTTGTCTAAGAGATATAATAAAGGCTACCTGCTTTAGTCACTTTAGGTCTCATTTCTATGAGTTCCTGTAATTACAAAATTAAATTTGTTTTTCTCCTGTTAATCTACTATGTAAATTTAATTATTAGAAAAACAAACAACCAAACAAACAAACCCAAATGGGAAGGGAAATTTTTCTCCTCTACAGGAGAAAAATGTGTAAAAAAATAAAGCGTGTAGAAAAGAGTATTTTTCACAGGGGCGATTTAAGGAGATCTTTACAATTAATAAAAAAAATTCTCTGGTCATGAGTCAGTTAACAGTGTAGTGTTAAAAATTAAACCGTATTGTTTAGGAGAAAGGAAATGATTTTGCTATTCAAAGTGCTCTCCACAATTTAATTGTGCTCCTACTCTTTACCCTGCCCTATTATATTCGTGTTCCAAGAAAAGCTGAAATTATTTATTAAAAATAATATGCACTTTATAGGCATTATTTAATCGAGTCTCACATAAATAGAGTGTGGTGTTGTTATTATGCTATTTTTAAAAGTGAAAAAAAAAATCAGGCGTTAGGAGTTAATAGCTTGATCAAAGTCATCTGCTAGAAGTTGCAAAAGCTGAATTTGAAACCAGCCTGCTTGTGTTTAGAGCCTTCGTTATGAACATAATCTTGTTGCCTTTTAGTTTTATTTGCTGTCTTAAAACAGGATTATTTAAAATAAAGTAGCTACTATGCAAGTTAATTTTTTCTTTATAGAATGACATCATAATATTGCCCAAAGCTCATGAGAGTGTAACCCATTCCAAAATTAATAGTACCTCATAAAACCTGGCACTGTTGTGTCAAGAAAAATGGTAGTTTTCCAGTGCATATACTTTGTATGTTGCTCAGCTTTTAAAATTTTCACCTGAATAAAAAATTATAGATAGCTGTTTAGAGGAAAAAAAAAAGATAGTTGTTTATTGATTTGAGCTGCTCTAATGGTAGAGACACCAAAACACTCTTACCATTTTTCCAGTTATAAACTTCAAATAAGTTATATGTGACTCTGTAAGAATCAATAAATGTTCTATTATCCTAAGACTAGGGGTTCAGTGCACAAATTCATGCACCTTGAAAGGAACTGTGGCAGTGGGGCTGCAGTGGGCACAGGGTGGGTCCTGGCCCATCCTCCGCACCCCTGCCTGGCTCCTCTCGCAGCAGCCTCTGGTCCCCTGTCTGCTGGCATCCCTGCTCCCACATGCTGACGATGTGGAATAATTGGGGCCAGCACCAGCAGCTGGTGCAAGTGGAGCCTGCACTGTCAGCAAGTGTGAGCGGCAGCTCTTTCCCCAATAGCCCCTCAGGAGCAGCAAGAGGTGGAGAAGCCCTCATGGGTAATTGGGGTTTGCAGCCACTGCTCACACCAGCTGACAATGCTGAGCAGTAGGGACTGGTGCCAGTGCTGGCAGTGAGTGTGAGCACTAGCTCTGGTACCAGCTGTGGGTATGAGCGGAGCCAGTGTCAGTAGTGGGTGTGAGTGGTGGCTCAGGCACCAGCAGCAGATGCAAGCAGGGCAGGTGCTGGCAGCAGGTGTGACTGTGGGGTGGGACTGCAGCACACGGGAGCAAAGAATTTTCAGTAACCACCAGAGGCTCGCCCTGATGACAGTGACCAGCACCCAGCCTTGGTCTGGTGCCCTTGCTCACCTGCTCTACCACCCCACTGCGGCCAACGCCTGCCACGTTCCATGCTCTGCCACCTGCTGCTGATGCCCACCATGTCCCCACACTCGCCCTCTGGTGGTCAGTGAATGTCATAGTGACTAGTGACTTGTGACTAGTTGTTCGGTTGTTTCACCATTTGGTCTATTTGCATATTAGCCTTTTATTATATAGGATGTAATGCTTAAGAATCTTACAGTTCACATACCGTTCTCAATCTCAAGGTGTTGATTATTAATAATGGAAAGAAATCTGAATTAGAGAACTATAATGGATCAAGTAAATAAAAGCAGACAAAATTTTATAGAGAGCTCGGTTTTTTATAATCTTCTTGAGATAAATTTATATTTTAGGAATTTTTTTTCTTTTAATTTTTGAGGAAAATGGACCATGTGAAAATAATATCTGAAATGAGTGCAATTATTACTAATTAATAAATTTAACAAAAGTAAAGCATGTCCTATGTTTAATAACTACTTCATCTAGTATAACATATGCCAACTCCTACTGTATTTTTAAACATGGAAAATCAATTTCATGTTGATTGATCATGAATTATCTACTTTAGGCTCATATAGTTGATGCTTTCTTGCCTACTGCCCTTAAGTTCTTAATGAATCAAAAATATCATGTTTACACAGGTTTTTTTTTGTTTTTTGTTTTTAGCTATACTTATTTTTTATTTATTTTACTTATCTTTATTGTTGAAGGTATAAAAACAATCCCATTCACAGGCTCTTTTATATCAACTACCTAGAGTAGCACTGTAAGAACAAACAACCTCTCCTCTTCCTCATTGCCTTCAGCTGGGCAGTTGCAAACAACAGCCACATGTGAGTGCATCTCCATGCATGTTGGCCAGACTGGTATCCAGATTGGCAATGCCTATTGGCAGCTCTGTTGCTTAAAATGAGGCACCCAGCCCAATGGGTAGATACCAAGTGACAAGACCATTGAAGGGGGGATGTCTCCTTCAATATCATCTTCAGAGGTAAGCATGTGCCTACGGTCGTAGTCTGCAAACTGCGGCTCGCGAGCCACATGCGGCTCTTTGGCCCCTTGAGTGTGGCTCTTCCAAAAAATACCACGACTAGGCGAGTCTATTTTGAAGAACTTTAAGTTTGAAAAATTTGGCTCTCAAAAGAAATTTCAATCATTGTACTATAGATATTTGGCTCTGTTGACTAATGCGTTTGCTGACCACTGGCCGAGGGCAGTGTTTGTAAACCTGGAATCCACAGTCACTGCTAGTCTACATTGGCACCTATTGTCAGCTCTTCCATGCTGAACAACTAGTCACTATGACGTGCACTGACCACCAGGGGGCACGTGAGGGGACATGGTGGGCATCAGCAGCAGGTGGAGAGTGTGGAGCATGGCAGGCAGTGGGGTGGTAGAGCAGGTGAGCGGGGGCGCCAGACCAAGGCCCGGTGCTGGTCACTGTCATCAGGGCGAGCCTCTGGTGGTTAGTGAAAATTCTTTGCTCCCGTGCCCTGCAGTCCCACCCCATGGTCACACCTGCTGCCAGCACCTGCCCTGCTTGCACCAGAGCCACCATTTGCACCCACTACTGGTGCCAGCCCCTCTCGCACCACAACTGGTGCCAGAGCTAGTGCTCACACACACTGTCAGCAAACAGCACCCGTCCCTCTTGTTAGGCAGTGTCAGCAGGTGTGAGCAGTGGCTTGACGGGGCACCTCGGGCCAGGGACCTGACACTGTGCTTGTGGGGACCTGGTGGGGGTTGATGGGGACCTCAGGCTGCTCCCTCCACCCTGCACCAGGCCAGGGGACCTCAGGCCATGCCCCTCACCAAGCAGGGTTTCATGGGGGACCTCAGGCTTTGCCCCCACCCCGGTGCCAGGCTAGGTGACCTCAGGCCAAGACCCTGCCTCAGGGCCAGGCCTGGGGACCTCAGGCCACACCCCTTGTCTGGTGGGGCTTGGCAGGGGACCTCAGGCTGTGCCTCCCGCCTGGCAGGGCTTAACAGGGGACCTCAAGGTGGGACCCCCAACCCCAGTGCTGGGCTGGGGACCTCAGGCTTCTTCCCTCTCCTGGGGCCAGGGGACCTCAGGCCCGTCCCCTGCCCAGCAGGGTTTTACTGGAGACCTGAGGCTGCGCCCTCCTCCTGGTGGGGACTGATGGGGGACCTCAAGGCATGCCCCCCTGCCGGGCAGGGCTTGACATGGGTGGAACCGGGTCTGAATATAGCCCAATTGGGGGCGGGGGGCAGCTGGTCTGGGTCTTGCATGATTTTGAGGCACACATGGGTGGGTGAGGATTTTACTCTGGGGCCCGTGGTGCACCCCAAACTCTGACAGGAGGAAGATTTTCATATACATTTTACTATTTTTTTTTCATCTCTGACACTTTTATTATAGAGAAAAAGAAAATAACAATATTAAAATATTTACTAAACAATAATTAATCCCCTTTTAATGTGCATGAATTTTGTGCACCTAATTATTAGTATTAACTATAAAATAAGAAACTGCAGACCAACAACAACAAAAGACAATTAAAATTATATAATTATCTTTAGCTAACTTTCCCCAAATTATTTGGCTTTGGACTTCAACAACTCCCCTTGGTTTTTGTGTTAATATTACTGGCTACATTTCTGCTTTAATAGTCTGTAGAGCACATTTTAGAAACTTCTGTAGAATTCAGACATATGTCAATTCACAGCAACTATAAAGTGGTGGTGCTTTAATTGTTTCTACTTAATTTGAAATAATTAGTTGATTTGGATAAACTTGGTTAGGTTTATTCCTTATCACATATATTTTAAAGTAATTTTTATTTTTTTCTTAATCCTCACCTAGGATATTTTCCCATTGTTTTGTTTATTTTGTTGTTGTTGTTTGTTTTTTAGAGAGAGTGAAATGGAGAGGGAGAAGCACACAGAGAGAAACATCAATGTGAGAGAGACACACTGATTGCTTGCCTCCTGCACATACCTGACCACCAGGGCTGGGAACAAGCCTGCAACCGAGGTACATGCCCTTGACAAGAATCAAACCCAGGACGCTTCAGTCTGCAGGGCAACACTCTGTCCTCGGAACCAAATTAAAACAATTTTTCTGCCCTTGCTACAAATGCCCTCAATTCTCATAGTTCCAATACAAAAAAATTTTTAAAAGACTATTTTATGCCAGACATATGTGAGGACTAACCATTCACACTGAGTCATGTACATATCTGATTCAAGTGTTGAATGGCAGATGACTTATGGGTCAATATTAAATTATACATGTAAGAAGTTCTCAAAAATGCTTGACACACTGAAGAGATAAAAAACCAGGCAAATGGAATAGAAAATAATACTTTAGATATCGGTTGAGCTTTATAGAGCAAACTTTAATTTTCTTGCCATGCCAAAAATGACAGCTCTGTGCTCCTAATATTTAAAGCTTGTGTGTGATAGTGAACAAAATATTTTCTGAGATGAAATCTTGCCTGATTTTATCATGATCTAGGGTCAAACCTACGAATAAAAGTATTGCTTATAATGAAAAGATACCCAGTTAAATTTTACATGAGAATTTAAAAATTGGTTATTTTTTTTTGTAAATTTTTTTAAAAAATGTCACCTCTGCCATTTATGTGGGAATCTAAGAGGCTTTTCAGAGATTTACCATTTAAGGTCTCTTAATTTTGTAAGCTTTTATAGTTAGAAAATTTGATTTTGGTTCAAAAGTCAGACCTAAATTAATTTAACACAAAATGATTAAAATAAGTGTAGACAAACAGGGAAGAGAATTTAAACCTCTTACCAGAGGCTTACTACTCTTAGCAGAATAAAAACATTTGACCACAATCATTAAATTTATTTATTTAACTTTTATTAACATTAATGCCTATTACTCTAGTGGAGCCTATGTAGCTAAACTCACATTTCACTCAGTAGCATTTGAGGGAAACAGGCAATACTACATAACATTAAAATCTCCACTTAGTTACTAGCGAGTTAGTAGTCATTTTAATTAAAAAAATAATATAATTTTGAGATCTAGAAATTTATTCTTAAGTTTAATTAGGGATGTGCTCTCTTAAAAGTAAAAATGTCTAAACAGTATTATTTATGAAAATCAACAAATGAAATACTAGAAATCATAAAAGTGAGATTTATTGTGATATAGTTAGAAAATGAAATGCCATATATCCACAAACATAAAGTGTTCAAATAATACTAATGGCTTATGGAAATTCTGAAATATATAGTTTTATTGATTTCAGAGAGGAACGGAGAGGGAGAGAAAGGTACAAACATCAGTGATGAGAGAGAATCATTGGCTGTATCATGCAAGCTCCCTACTGGGGATTGAGCCCCCAACCCAAGCTTGAGCTTTTAATCAGAATCGAACCTGGGAACCTTCAGTCCCCAGGCTGACACTATCCACTGAGCCAAATTGGTTAGGGCTCTGATGGTATACTTTTAAAAGAAAAAATGATAATAAAATTATACATGATGAAAGTCTCATTTTTAATTGTGAAATGATTATGTTAATAGAGTGGATACTTGATATGCAGACAATGAAAGGTCAGTGCCCAGAGTTACTGCTTCATAGTCTTTCAGAGCCCATGCATTCCTCTGTGGGCCCCCCCAGGGAGGGGGGGGGGAGAGAGAGAGAGAGAGAGAGAGAGAGAGAGAGAGAGAGAGAGAGAGAGAGAGAGAGAGAGAGAGAGAGACTTCTTTGTTCACCTGGAGTTATGTATTCTCAGGCTTGGGAGGAACCAGAAGCTTTTTCAAAATAAACAATTAGCTTCCCAAACTTTCACAGGCTTGCATTGGTTTCACCCCCTGATCTTTTCCCCAGTTTAGACTAGCGGGCCTGGATGGTCCAGCACCTCTCCCTGTGACATTTTGACTTCATTGCACATGTGCTTACCTTGTTCTATTCCTTCCCTATGTGTTCTGGGGGAATGGACTGATGGTTTACTGGTAAAGTGTCACAGAAAGCCAAAGAAATACCAAGCACGCTTCCTAGAGAAAGGGAGGGACCCCATTTATTAACACGAGTGGACTCCCAGAATAATTTCCAAATCAGAGTGAAGAAACATGCAGAGAGTCTGTCTATATATATCCCGCCGGGGTCTTTGTCTTGCAGATATGGTTCTGCCCCCTTCGTGGTCCTGCAGGAAGGCCCCCAGGTGTCAGGCCACATTTGATGGTCCTGCATATCAAACACCCACCCCCTAGGCAGCGCATTGTTCACACTTCCATGGCCTCTGCATTTAGATAAGTTCTGCAAGACCAGTTTCCTCCTCAAAAGCAAACAGTCCTCTGATTCCCCGCTGACTATGCTCAACAATATCTGACTTCCCTCCACTCTCTTTTCTTTATTAACTAGCTAGCTATGGCGGAAGCTTAACTTAATATTAAAATAAATCTTTTGATGCAGGAAAATATTCTAAACTCAAAATGTTTTTAAAAATTCAGTGGCATTCCATATGAAGAAATGCTTATTTTTACGGAGATGACAACTTATATTAAAAACTTATATCATAGCTCACGTTTCAAATTTAAAATTCTGCACCAGTTTAACCTGCTCTCCTTGGGATTGTTTTTCTCCCCTATTATGCAGGTTTCATTGTATTTTTCCATTAGTGAAGCAAGCAATGACCCAAAGAATCCATGCGTCTCAGACATATAATTTCAGAAAGCAGAAACGACATCATTGATTTTCCTTCCCAATTGAAGTGCTATAAAAGAGAGAAGAGGATATAGAGATTCTGTATAAAATAAAGACATGTTTTAGTGTATGCAGCAATTTGCTCTCTGGTTCTCACCGAAGATGGCTTATTCATTTTAAAATAAATTTACCCCAACATCACCTCTTCCTTTCTCATTTGCTCACACATTGTTCTTTCTTTGTAAGGGAGGGGAGGTTGTTTCCCTTTCAAACCTTACAGTTCCCTCAGTTCATAGATTCTTCCTATTCTCTTCAAATTAGCCATTTTTTTTCTGTGTTCATCTCTCTCTCTCTCTCTCTCTCTCTCTCTCTCTCTGTAAAAAAGAAACCTACACAGTACAAACTTTTAATATTCAAACTTTTAAGAACCACAGTGTCTGTTTCTTAGTTACCTCAGGTATTGGAGTTTACCAGATATTCTGCCTCTGAAGGCTAGAGAACACTGTCTTTTCAGTCTTTGATAACAGTTTCCTTATGCCCACCAAGTGACCACTAAGTCAGTGTAGTAGTTTAAGCTTTTCTTACATAGTACTGAATGTTTATGTACCAATCTCCACCAAAATGAGATAAATTAAAATGTGGTAAAAGAATCTCCAAATCTCAGTGATTTCACACATGCACACGTATGAACTTCTACACACAAACACAGCTTTGAAGCAGCAATTTTAGGGGAATATAGGCAGGCTTAGGGGTTTTTTAGAAGTGGGGTCCAGACTGGGAGAAGGTACATTTCCATAGCACAAAGGAGCAGCAACAGTTGCATTTACATAAATAGGGGAACTGGAAGTAGCCAAGAAAGATCTATATTTACAAAATGCAGAGAAGGAAGCCCTTCATTCAGATAGAAAAGAAGAAAGCCCAGAGGAATGGAAGGACCATGAGGGAGGAGGGCCCCACGAGTTACTATAGCAACCAGTCTAAGGAATAGTGACCAATCAGAGAGGATATCAAGGCACCAGGATCTGCAGCCTTTATAAGCCATAGGGAGAAGGAACTCAGTGGGGCCATTTCCCCCTCCCCATGTGGGAGTCCATTCTGTGGGACTCTTTCCCCCTTCCCACGTGGGAGTCTATACTTGTTCGTCAATAAATTTCCACCTTTGCTATACCATCTTCTGTCCATGAATTAGACTCTGGTGGACAAATATTCTGGTTTCTAGTCCAAAAACTCCATATCACTAATATGTAACATAAAATGTAATATCCTCTTCTAATTCTCAAATATAACATACATACAGTTGACCACATAAACCAGCTCACTGCACATGCATGAAACAGTGATTGTGAGACCATCGTCTATGATGTGTTCTGAAGTATGATAGTAATCATCTCAGGTAGAAACTTTAGTTGTTTTTTTTTTTAATTTAATAAATCTTTATTGTTCAGATTATTACAATTGTTTCTCCTTTTTCTCCCCTTAGCTCCTCTTCACCCAGTTTCCACTCCATCCTCTGCCTTTACCTCCCCCCACTGTCCTCATCCATAGGTGTATGATTTTTATCCAGTCTCTTCCTGTACACCCTACACTCCTTTCCTCCTGAGAATTATCAATCCACTCCCATTCTATGCCCCTGATTCTATTATATTCATCAGTTTATTCTGTTCCTCAGATTTTTAATTCACTTGATTTTTAGATTCACTTGTTGATAGATATAAGAATACCTTTCAGCATTTCATATAATACTGGTTTGCTGGTGATGAACTCCTTTAGCTTTTTATTATCTGTGAAGCTATTTATCTGACCTTCAATTCTGAATGATAACTGCTGGGTAGAGTAATCTTGGTTGTAGATTCTTGCTATTCATAATTTTGAATATTTCTTGCCACTCCCATCTGGCCTGCATTGTTTCTGTTGAGAAATTAGCTGACAATCGTATGGGTGCTCCTTTATAGGTAACTACCTGCTTTTCTCTTGCTGCTTTTAATATTTTCTCTTTGTCTTTTGCCCTTGGCATTTTAATTATGATGTGTCTTGGTGTGGTCCTCTTTGGATTCCTTTTGTTTGGGATTCTCTGCATTTCCTGGACTTGTAAGTCTATTTCTTTCACCAGGTGGGGGATGTTTTCAGTCATTATTTCTTCAAATAGGTTTTCAATATCTTGGTCTCTTTTCTTCTGACACCCCCATAATTCTAAGGTTGGTATGCTTGAAGTTGTCCTAGAGGCTTCTTACACTGTCTTGAAATTTTTGGATTCTTTTTTCTTTTTACTTTCCTGGTTGAGTGTTTTTGCTTTTTTGTATTTCAAATATTTGACTTGATTCTTGTGTTCCTCTAGTTTGCTGTTGGATCTCTGTATATTATTTTTTTTATTCAGTCAGTGTATGCTTAATTTCTAGTTGGTTGTTTTTCAGATCCTCAAAGGTCTTGCTAAATTTATTGGCCTTTTCTAGAAAATTCTTGAAAAAGCTTATAATGTGGTTTTGAACTCTATATCCAGTATTTTGCTTTCCTCCATTTCTGTAATTTGTGACCTGTTTTTTTTGTCTGCATTTTGGCTGCTTCCTTAAGTTGATAGAGTGGCTTTGTGTGCTAGGTGTCCTATAGGGCTCAGTGGCTCAGCCTCCCCAGTTACCTGAGGTGGATACACTTTGTGCACCCATTTGTGGACTGTGTATACACCCCTGTTGTAGTTAAGTATTGATTGTTGTTGGTGTTACTGGGAGGAATTGATCTCCAGGCCAATTGGCTCTAAGGACTCACTGTGTCTACAATGGAATAACTGCTGCACTGGAGACATGCTTATGGAGCAGAACTTGTTTCAGTGGGGCTTTGGTGCTCACTGAGTCTGCCTCTTGAATGTGTCACTTATGGAAGTGAGTAGTTGAAATCTGATGTCGTCTCACACTAGATACACTAGCTTCTGGATCTCCAATGGGGTGTAGTTCAGCCACTGTTTGAGGCCACTCACTAGGAGCTACAGTGAGAACTATAGTTTTCTCCTCTCTGCTTGGCATTTGGAGGTTTTGGAGCTATCTGATTAGAGCTGCAGTTTGTTAGGTTTAGCTGCCATAAGGCATGCCATTTATATGCAAAAGTTGCTATATGGAGCTTGGATGGATTTGTAGATTGTGTAGGGAGGGGTCTCAAGGAGTCACTAGGCTAGGGTGTGGCAAACAGTTATGGCTGCCAGTCAGCCATTTCTGCATTTCCACATTTCCAAGTCCCCATGCCCCATGCCCCAGCACAGTAAACAATGATTGCTGGGTGCACCTCTGCAAGAAAGTCACCCTCACTTTCCGACCTGATGGCAGACAGTCCAGCTTTTCCCCGTAGGAGTTTGGGTCCCCAGTGTCTCCTCTGGAGTTCAGAGTATTTGGGAGCTTGTCTCCCTTCAGGTTGAAAACAGCAGCACAGCCAGTCGCCCACTGCCAGCCCAATTCATGGGCCTCCGTACCTCAGTTTTTCAACACTTGTGCATGTCCCAATGCTCTTTTCTCTTTCCTTCTAGTTGTAGAACTTCCACTCAGCAAGCTTTCCTATGGTTTTAGTTGATAGACGTTTTGTCTTTTAGTTGTAGTTTTGAAATTGTTATGCAGGGCAGCAGTTTAAGTGTTTACCTATTCCATCATCTTGGTTTCTCTAGTCAAAACTGCAGTTTTTAACCTGAACTTTAATTTTACTATTTGGCTTCTGTAATTATTTGCTTGCTAAAACAATAGAAGAGTTATTTCGATTTTCTGAACTTATGTATGCTATCCCAATAGATTAAATACTCCATTGATGGTGGTTTGAATATTTCATTGATTGTGATCTCACTGGTTATCTAAGCACATTCTTCTGGGAACCAGGACAGCACAATTACCCTAAATTGTTTCAGTAGCTACAGATAATCAGTTTTGGTTGACTCAGTGGTCCCAGAATCAGAACAGCACAATTATCCTAAATTGCCTCAGTAGCTACAGATAATGCACTCTGGTCCTGGAATGTGGACAGCACAATTATTCTAAATTGCCTCGGTGGTCCCAGATAATGTGTTTCTATTGATTCATTGATCCGTAGACCCAAAACTATAATTAATCTTTATAGATAACTAATTTGCTCAATTTTGCTTCTGTAACTGCTTTGTACAAACCAGGTTCCTCATTCCAAACCCAAAGATGTAATTGATACTTTTGTGACATTCTGCCATATAAGCCAGATGCAGCAAGCTTTTCAGCTCTGTGAGATCTGGAGCACTTTTACCAGCCTTTAATAAATGACTCCATAATTCGACTTCTTGAGGGTTCCTATGTGAGATTGGGGTACAATATAACAGTTCCTCTGGGATATAAGGTGGTGAAACCTCCATTATTTGGGCATCACCAATCGCTGTGACAGATGGTAAAGAACACATCAAGGCATATACTAAGGCTTGAGAAATACAGCCATATTTTGTGTCCATTTAACAAAAAAATCTTTATTTTGAAAGTATTACAGATGTCCCCTTTTTTCTCCCATTAACTCCTTCCTCCCCACTTCCACCCCCTCCCTAGACCTTCACTGCACTATTGTCTGTGCCCATGGGTTATGCATCCATGCATATAATTTATCTGGTTAATCTCTCTCCCAGCCCTCAGTTTGTTGTATCCTTCTATGTTTTTGGATCAATTTTGTTCATCAGTTTATTTTGTTCATTAGATTCCATATATAAATGAGACATATTTTGTGTTCATTTTTCTTCTTTACTACACAAGTTGACTATCAATGGGTATTATTATTTGTAAGAGTCAATAAATATCACTCTAAAATTGAGTTTAGAAACAATTGAGCCTAAGACATAGGAGTATGATTAAAAGAAATGGCTCAACATAGGGTCAAAATCACACTCCCTAATATGTGTCCCTAAACTGAAAGTCTGACTTCCCTGATGAGCTTGAAACATAGATTAACAGGAATGCAGAAGAAGGTAAGTATTCTCTCTTAAGGGTAGAGAAAGATGTGTTTTTATTGTTTTGTTTTTATATTATGTTAGTGTATAATTTCAGCAATTGCCCTTCTCAAGACTATGTAGGAGAATTTCTCTAGAAATGTAACCATGCAGAAACTCCATTACTTTAATGTGATCCTTTCTCCTTACTGTTCTTGCATTCTCTTCCATAATCATTAAGCCCTCAGGACATCAGATTCTGGTCAGCATCAAATTGTTTTAAGAACAAAGCCTTAGATCTGTTGGCCACAGAAGGAGTTTTATCAAACTAGAGATAATATCTTGAGAGCAGTTGTGTTTCACCCCGCCTTCCACCTCCCCACCCCCAATTTACTAAAGGGTAAAGACCCTAGCAATAGCACTCTCATCAAACTAGACAGAACTACGCCATAGTTGACATGAGGACCTCATATGAGAATCAACTACTCCTTACCCTGGCCCCAACCAATAAGTAGAGTCCATGTCTCAACACCCTTAATCACTATGATTAATAATTTTTCCCATATATAACTCATACCTTAGAAACCTTCGGAGAAACAGGGTTACCTATGCTTCCAGGTTCGAAACCATTTTCTTTAATAAACCTCTACTTTTTTTGGCTGAAAACTCCTGCTTATATTTGACTGGACTTTGATGCATGCAAGTGAACATACTCCTTTAGTTTGATAACAGAAAAATCTTATGAAACGGTTTAGGGATCAGAAGATCTGGCTTTAAATATCACATGCACAAGTAGTTGCTTGGAGACTATGAATGAGTGGGAGATTCAACTGCCGTGATGTGTGGACAGAGGTATGTATATAAGCATCCTAAACTAGGGATGAGGGAAAATGCCTTGGGGGCCTCACCAGATCCTTGCAGGACGATTAGAAAAGCAGGCCATTAGTAAATATAATTTTTCCCTGCCCTGTAGATAGGTCAAAAGAGGTTATCTCTGATAATCTCTTATGGACAAGGCTTCTAAATCAAATTCTTCTAGGTAGGGGAGCGGGCAGAAGTTTCTCTTGAGCCTGAAGCTAAATTTGTTTTTATCTCAAAACAATCTGCATACCATAGAGCCACAGCTTGGGTGATTCTTTTGGAATCCCACAGTTTAAATCTGTTGTCACTGACTAATTGTGAACATTAGGCAAGCTGTGCTATTTAATTTTCCTTGAAAACAGTCAGGTGTCAAAATTGATTGCTTATGATATGACACTATGCTTCACATCTTACGGACATTATCTTACAACCTTATACAAATATATCCTTTTCTGCAGATGAGAAAATAAGGCTTATTGAGGGCAAGTTATCTTCTTGAGGCCATAATCTTAGTAAATTTCAGAATTAAGATTTAAATTAAAGCTGATCTGATACCAATTCTATTTGGGTTACCAGCTGGGACCTCAGTTCTTCTTGAGGGTGCAGAAAAGATTGTAAGGTCAATAAAGATGTAAGTAAAGCAAAGTGGGATTTGTTGAAGATACACTCCAAGTGAGGAGTGGGCCAGTTGAGAGAGACAATAGCCCTGTACTCCTGGGTTACATGGTTTAAAAGAGGGATTTTCTGGATGGAGACTTTGATTTGCATTTATTTCTTCTTACCCATAATGCATACAGAAAAATCCACAGTGTGTGGGGTGTCAAAACCAAAATTTTATTATAATTAGTCCAGGACCTTAGAAAGGTCACATTGAGGTCATGTTCTTCTCCTCTGAGCTTGTGCCAAGAACCATCTGGTTCTGAACCTGCCCACTGGCTGTCTGCTGGCTGCTGAGCCACCCATAGAGTGGTGGTCTGAAGGCAATGTTGGTCCGACCCCTGTTCAGGACCCCAGGGCAGGTCCCACCCCAGCCGTTCATGTTTAACTGCCTACCTAACATTTCTCCCCTCAAGTTATCAGAACCCAATTGTTTGGGGACTTTTGAATGAAGACCACGCTTGCTGCTTCAAGCTGATCTGGGATCTTTGTGGGGCTTTGGGTTACCATACTTGCTAGATGTCGGCTAAAGCAGGTGGTTGCCAATGTCCATCCAGAGACCCAAAATAAGAAGGGTGTTCCATGGGAATGAGGGCTTGTTATCCTTCAGACGGTACCATTTGGAATTGTATGGCTGCTAAAAAGAAGAAATTAATTGCTTTAATAAACTGAGTAACATGGATCTAAATATTAGTAGTTGTTGGGACTCTCCTCACAGGTTCTTGTCCTACAAAGTTTGAAGAATAAAATCCATGGACTAAAGATTTTAAGCAAAAGTGTGAAAATTTATTTCAAGAATATACAACACCCTCATCCCCCGGGGAGGGGCCCCCAAAATGAGAGAGTCCTGCTTTCTCTCTTCCAAAATGGAAAAAAACCTGTCCAGCCAGTGTCTCTGTCAATGAGTTTATAAATGCTAGCAGCTTCTTTGCCCATTTATTCCACTTTCTAATTGGACCCTTCCTTATTTTATGTCCCCCCTGCTTTTCCTAATTGGCCACTTTCCCCTTTTTTTCTGCAAGGTATCAGTTCCAAAGTTTCAAAGCTCACCTGGTGCCCCCCTCTTCTTCCCTTTTTCCTGTAACATTCTTGTAAATAATCTGATGGCTTGGAGCTGTCTTTGCCAGTCACTTAGGCATTCCTCTCCCATGGACCCCCCTTTTCCTCACTTCCCCTCCTCTCAGTATGAAGATGATTATGGGTGCAGCAAAGGGAAGCATGAGGGAGAGAAGCCAAGATTTGCTATTCCAAAGAAGTCCACAGCAGTCTGTATGTTGCTTGCCCTTTCAAGGATATCTTGTATGTTTGGTTGTATCTATCCTGATTTATTTATTGTTTAAGATACTTCTATTGATTTCAGAGAAGAAGGGAGAGAGAGAGAGAGATAGAAACATCAATAATGAGAGAGAATCATTGATTGGCTACTTCCTGCATGCCCCCCACCGGGGATCAAGTCCACAAGCTAGGCATATGCCCTGATAGAGAATCGAACTGTGATCTCCTGGTTCATAGATCAATGCTCAACCATTGAGCCACATTGGCAAGGCACAAACCATTTACTTTTGAGTGTCCTTGGGTTAGAGAAGATAGTGAAGCGTGGGGTTCGAGGTGCAGATTTTTCTTCTCGTGGGTCCTTGTTCACAAAGATGAAAAATAAATTCAGGGACTAATAGATTTCCCAAAAGAGACCCGCTGGGGAGAGATTCCCCAAATAGGAAAAGCTTGCTCTCTCTCTCTCTCTCTCTCTCTCTCTCTCTCTCTCTCTCTCTCAATGGGAAAAATCTAAATATAAAAATCTGTCTTATGTCCCTTTGTCTCCGGTTTATATACATTGCAGTTCTTTGTCTGAACCGGACCCTTTTTAATTTGACCCTTCCTTAATTTAGGATCCGTGTGCTTTTCTCATTGGTCATTCTGCTACACAGTATCAATTTCAAAGCTCAAAGCCCACATGATGCCCTCTCTTTCTCTCCCCTTATCTTGCAACATTCCTCTCTCCTCTGTGAAGATCTGTTTCCTTTTGCCCAATATTCTATGACTTTTCTTTATTGATTAAGGTATTACATATGTGTCCTTATCCCCCATTGCCCACTGCACTTCCACTCCCCACTCATTCTCTCCTTCTCTCCCCCTGTGTCTGTGCCCATTGGGTAGGCTTATATGCATGCATATAATTTCTATGGTTGATCTTTCCCTCTTTTCCCCACACTCCCCTACCTTTCCTCTGAGGTTTGATGGTTTGATCTGTCTCTGGATCTGTTTTTGTTCATCAGTTTATATTATTCATCTTATATTCCATAAATGAGTGAGATCATGTGATATTTATATTTCTCTGACTGGCTTATTACGCTTAGCATAAGGGTCTCCAGTTCCATCCATGCTGTTACAAAATGGTAAGAATTCCTTCTTTTTATAGCAGTGTAGTGTTCCATTATTCTACATTTTTTAAACCACTCATCTGCTGATGGGCACTTAGGCTCTTTCCAAATCTTAGCTATGATAGATTGTGCTGCTGTGAACATTGAGGTGCATATATCCTTTCTGATTGGTGTTTCTAGTTTCTTGGGATATATTCCTAGAAGTGGGATCACTGGGTCAAATGGGAGTTCCATTTTTAGTTTTTTGAGAAAACTCTATATTGTTCTCCACAATGGCTGCACCAGTGTGCATTCCCACCAGTAGTACATGAGGGTTTCTTTTTCTCCACATCCTCACCAGCACTTGTCATTTGATGATTTGTTGATGATAGCCATTCTGACAGGTGTGAGATGGTACCATATTGTCTTTTTGATTTGCATCTCTCAGATGATTAGTGACTTTGAGCATGTTTTCATATGTCTCTTGGCCTTTCTTATGTCCTCTCCTGTGACTTTTCTTTATCCTCTGTTAGTAATGTATGTCTTCCTCCCTGCTTATCCTGTGCCATTTCTCTATCTCTGTAAGATAAGCATTTTGGTATCTCCAAGCCCCATCTATGCATTCCTATCCCATGAACCCTCTCTATTCCCTAACTTGCCTAGCTTGTCTCTAAAATTCCTTTCTTTATTTTATATATATATATAATATATAATATATATATATTATTGATTTTGTACAGAGAGGAAGGGAGAGAGATAGTTAGAAACATCGATGAGAGAGAGTCATCGATCAGCTGCCTCTTGCACACCTGGGGATATGCCCGCAACCAAGGTACATGCCCTTGACCGGAATCGAACCCGGGTCCCTTCAGGTCACAAGCCGATGCTCTATCCATTGAGCCAAACCGGTCTCGGCTAAAACTCCTTTCAATAGGATTGACTATGTGGCTGTTTAACCATCTATCTCAGCTTCCCCATTCCACTTGTCCTGGAATTTTCCTAGCTTTTACTGTGTGATAACAATCCCAGTGCTATCAACGACCATACTAAAAAGAGACAGTTTTCTTGATTGGTAAGTAGAGGAAGTAGCCCTTGCCAGTGTGGCTCTATGGTTAGACATATGCCATGGAACTGAAAGGTCAAGGGTTGGATTCCTGGTTAAGGGCACATACCTGAGTTTCAGGTTCAATCCATAGACCCCCATGGGGGTACTTGTGGGGGGCAACCAATTCATGTGTTTCTCTCAGATCAATAATGTCGATCTCTCTCACTTTCTCAAAAAAAATTAATGGAAACAATATCCTTGGGTAAGGATTAACAACAACAAAAAGTGAAGGCAGTAATTGTAAGCAGAAGAAACTAAAGTTATAATAAGAATATGTTTGGGAAATTGAGGATGAATGAAAGATTCTGACTGGAGCAAATGCTCAGTTACTGGAAATATTTATAAAATTCTTTCAGGTATGGATTGTCTATAAGGCGAGACTCTGTGATAGTGATGTCCTTTTATGCAGTTGGGGAGTTAGTCCTACCAAAGTAAGCTTTCAGGCTTTATAGACAAACAATGCATAGTTTATAGTAATGGCTCCTTCCACCTGGGAACTTAGCATTTAATTATGTCTAATAGTCCCAGTCACTTTTTGGAGAAGATATGCTTTCCAGACCCTTTCATCATTTAAATGTGAGGGAACTGAAGTGACTGGTGGGATGGAGCTTTAGAAAGACAGCCTGGGGTGACTGAGAGCAAAAACACATTTTAAGGCAACTAACTGTATTGGATTATGTCAACATTATGATGATTGTTTTATACATCAAATTGTCTTATAAATAAAGTTGCCTTTATCTCATTTTAAAAGAAACTTCAATAAAAAAACCTCATTAAGCTCATGCCTTCTATCCTAAATTCTATACTTAACACTTATAAATTGAAATGAAGAAAGAGAATGGTTTTCTATCAAAGCTATGTAAGTGGATGATATATAAACTTGAAGTCAGGAATGGAATTAAAATATGCAATTCTAATTTAGAGAAAATTTCCATTAATGACCTAAAAGGACATCTTTAATGGATTATACACCTAGCTCTTCCAAATTAAGATATAAAGCACACAATTAAAATGCAAAATTGCCTCACTAGAAAGTCAATGAATTATAAAGCATTCACTTTACATGGTACCTGTTTTCAATCTAAATGCTTCCAATTTTATTCCAATATGCTATGTCTTTAGAGCAATATACACATCTCATATAAAAATTCACATTCATGGAGAGGGACCCACCCCCAAAAGTCATGTAAAACTGAACCAATACTAGTATTAGCCAATTCTGCCTTTAAAAGAGATAAAAAAAAGGTAGTGATTACATAATTCAGATCAGTGGAGTAAATAAAAATATTTTTACTCATAGAGCCTAGTTGTCATAGAGCCTGGCTAACAGAGTAGATTATAGGTCTGACATTTTAATGTCTTTATCTGCATGGGATGTTCAAGGTTGGCATCTGATATAGGTAATCTATAGTTTAATAAGACACGTCAGTGAGTCTGTGCATCCAGCTATAAGAAATGGAGAACTAAACTTCTCCTTTAAGTAAGTGAGAGAAGTAAGTGTGTGTGCAAATAGCAGAATTGGTCAATGGGTCAGACTCAGAGGAATGGTGATACACAGTAGAGAAGAAAGAATGCTGAGCAACAGGGCAATTAGTTGGAGCTCAGGCACAAGATGAACTAGAAAGAAATCTCTATTGGTGAAGTGGCAGAGTTTTAGTTTTCTTAAATTAAAAACTAACATTTTTTAATGGAAAATATCAAACATAGGCAAAATATAGAGAATACATTAATGAACTCCCTGTGCCTGTCACCCAGTTTTAGCAATGACCAATCAGTGGCCAATCTTGTTTCCTGTACAAACCTGCACACATTCTTCCCCATACTCCTTGAATCCTCTTAAATCAAATCTCAGTCATCATATAATTTAATTCATTAACATTTTAGCTCTAAAATATAATGGCATTTCTAAAATTTACAACCATACCATTATTATGCTCCAAAAATGAGCAATACATTCTCAAAATTAGTGAATATCCAGTTGCTTATATTTTTCCAAGTGTCTCATAATTTCACTTTTTAACAGTTTAAAATTGGTTCTATGTCCAAAGTTTTATATCTTTTTCAATCTTTCTCTTTTCCTTTACTATTTGTTGAAGACAAGGTCATTTTTCCTTAGAGTTTGCCACACAACAGATTTGGCTGATTGTATATCTGTGGTGTTATGCACTTAATTTCCTTCTATTTTTTATAAATTGAAAGTTAGATGCAGAGGCTTCATGAGATATAGGTTTGATATTTTGGTCAACAATAGTTCACAAATTGTATTTTGTTCTTCCATCAGTTGAAAACTATTCTACTGTTGACTGTTTTCTATGTTAGCAGACATTAATGTATACATTTCCTACATTTACTATTTAATTAAAAGTTGCAAAAGAATGATATTCTAATTCTATCACTACTTCTCAATTTATTATCAGGACTATTTATTTAAAGAGAAACTTGGAACACATAAGACTATCATTGTGGACATTTAATTTTTTTTACACATTTAATAAATTGAATAATATTTAGTAAAATTAGTATCAGTTAACTGATATTTTGCAAGGGAGGTCGAAAAAAGTTTACCATGTTCTATCTTTGTACAATAGAACCCAATAGGAAAGATAGTGACATGATTCATAACTAATATTTTAGCAAAAGGAGAAGCTTGGAGACAAAAAGACTAATAAAAATTAAAGCCAAATTTGAGATCCTGCAATACAATGAAAGGGCAGAGAATGTCGTGTGTTGCTTGATGTGACATAATTTGAAATGTAAAGGACACATGATATCTTGGTAAGAATGTCTAGAATCAAAAAGAATATTTTCCAAAGCATAAATGTTGATAGGAATTTTTATATTTTCATGTTATAGTGTTAATTTGTATTTATAATTAAAATCCTCAAGTGATCAATTACTTTTGGGGTCCCAAAGATATATAAAACTATACTAATTTATTAGTTGATTTACTAAGTACTTAGTAATACACTAAGTACTTAATAATTTGAGTACTTAGTAATAGACTAAGTACTTAATAATGTACACCTTTAACTCTACTATGTTTTTAAAGTATTAATATTAAAATTCTTACAAGTTACTTATTTGTAATAGCTATATTCCTTCCCTTTGAGACCTTCAACTACACTTTGATCATTGATATTTCCAGCTGTGACACCAAAGCAGAAAATGAAGACAGAAAATAACTTCAGTTTGGTTGGTTCAATTGAAAGCCCATAATAAAAAAATTAGAAATGTGGGATATTAAGTGAGTACATTTATTTTCACCTTATTTTTTTAAGATGTTCCTTTAGAAGGCATGTGTTCATTAACAATAACAGCAATAATAAAAGTGAGGTCTGTGTCTTTATGCTGATTGGAATAAAAATGTCATTATAATCTTGAGAGATCATGTTCCTATTTCAAGTCCCTTTATGGAGAAAATGAACTGATTATTGATTATATGAGTAAAAAGGATACTCTACAATATCTTCATAGCTCAGCTAAACACATTATTTGTAATGGGCTGTATGAGCCAGAGGAAGGAGGAACTCCTTTTGTCTATTTCTCACACTTCACCAAAGTTATTGTCTCCTCCAGGGAAGTTGAAGTCTCCAGGGCTGCTGCAAGAAGGGCAGAATTTATATCTATTGGCATGTGAGCAGCAAATTTCTTATCCAAAATCCTATCACTATATACCATTTCCTGCTCAGTGACAATAGTAGTTCAATCCTCCACATCATTGATCATATTATATTTTGCAACATGCCTGTCAAATGGTAAAGTAAAATATTATCTATTTACTCACTTAATCAAATGTTTCTGTATCATGTGACAAGTCCCATACTAAAATTGATTTATTTTCTAAAGGATCTTGTACGAATGCAATTGGGTTGATTATCAAGACAGAGTTATATGTAGAGATGTAAAATAAATAAATAAATAATATATAGGTAAGGCACTTACCCAGGATGAGGAGATAACCAGATGAAGAAAGGGAGCAGGAAGAAGCAAGCCATTCTAGGAAGAGAAAGTAGCACATGTGAAGTAAGGAAATGTGTACATCAGAGGATCTCAGACATTCTTGTTTGGGCACTTAAGACATTGGTCATTTGTAATATGACCAGTGCTTCCACCTTATCGAAATACATGGACTCAATACACTGCAACCAGAGAGGATGGGACCACATGGACTGGGCTATTACATTGCTAAGAGACAATTCATAAAATTTTCAAGTGGAAGAATCAGAAAGCATGATATGTGATATAGTATTTGTGGAATATCATGTGCTATATATACATGCTGATTAGTTTTCATATCTCTAGGAGAGAAACTAGTAAAATTAAATATTCTTATGTTATCAATCATCTTAGATATAAATGAGAAAGGGAGGTCAACTTGTTAAAATGAAACCCAAAGTCAACTTTCTGAATATGGTCTTGTAACAGAGTGGATGGCCTTATTTCTCTGAAATAATAAGATCTACTATCAATCGAGAAAAAAAAATTGCACAGAAGAAATATCTGATAGTCTGTATCTTTGGTACAGAAGTAAGAAACATTAAAAACAAACATAGGACTTTTGGTCAAGGAAATAAATGCAGTATTCACATCCTCCCACCACCACTTCAAAATTACAACTCAACTATACAACAATCATCATTCAGAGCCTCCCAACATCTAGCTGAACAAAAGCCCTATAACTAAGACTATAAAGAAGAAGCCACAATGAAATTAGTAGGAGGGGCAGAGACCCCATAATGTGCTAGTCCCACACCACGTGATGCAGTTAAAAACTGGGAGGGATAGTTTAAAATTGTGGAGGTCCCCGCTGAGGAGCCAGGGGTTCAAGCCCAGACCACGGTACCCAGGCCAGTGTTCCAGTGCCAGGAAGAGAAGACTGGGTGGGCAAACCAGCAAAGATAGTGGCTGAGTTAGATGGAGGCTGCTGGAATCTTAGTGGGTCCTCTTAAATGAGCCTCACAACCTTACTCAGACTCACTTTCTCTGAACTCCAGTGCTTGGACAGCAGTTCCAAAGGTGACAAGGACATAGGGGGATGAATATATGGCTCTGGGGTGAAAGTTGGGGGTTGTATCTTTCTCCCAGACAGAAGTGCCAGCAAAGGCCATTGTTCCTCTGCTGAGCTGGCGGGCAGGCACCATATCTGAGTTTTCATCAACTTGGTTAACACTGTTCCCCCTGTCCTGATGAGTTCCTGAGACCTGTCCCATGCCACTTCGGGGTCCTACCTAAATGTTTCCAGTGGCTTTTCCATACAAACAGCCTGTCTTGGCTCATGCTTCAGACTTTCCTAAAATATGCCAAAGGTTCACTCACATACCCCAAACAAACGAATCTGGCTTGCTAAGTGGCCTCAGGCCCAGCACTAGAGGCAGCCCGCCTCGATTCACAGCTTGGCCTGTCCCATGCACTTCCAAGCTTGACACAAGTAGCAGCCACCTGCAGATCATTTTATAGCTCATGCAAATGGCCCCCAGCAGGGCACAGATGGTGGCTGACCTTGACTTGTATCGCCTGGGAGACCCCAGAGCCAGCACACCTGGTGGTGAGCTTCAGACCATATTGAAGCACCACTCAATTATTGTACTTCCACAATCACCACACTCAAGAGTTGCACTCATCAGGCACCAGAGCCCCACTGAAGCCAATCCTGCTCCATGGGGTCAGCCCCTGCACAGCGTCTTCTCAGGCATAGTCACCATAAAGTCCCCCAAAAGACATTGATAAAATTGCACTGGTTCAGTATTTTTGAAGATATAGGGGAAAATGATCAATACCTATGGGACACTCCAAGGGGGAGGTATGGTAAGCAGTTTTAACTTTATTATTTTTTTTATTACCTTTGAAGCAAGATATGGAGAAAGAAGTAAGTCAATTCAAGATTAATTGACTTAATCATACAGTTTGCAAAAGTTGCATGTGGTCCTCCACAAACTCCTTTTACCTTTAGAATTTACCCTCAGTCATTTTTATGGCACTCTCACCACAGCAAAGGTACCAGATGAAAGGTTTGCTGCTGCAGTTAGGAAAACATATATAGAAGGCATAAGATTGTGAGAGATGTGAAAACAAAGAACATTTTATCATTGAGTGACAGTCTTTATGTGCAATAGTCAAAATTTTCCATTTTTCTTTTCTGAAATACTTTTCAGTTCCCCGGTTTTTTGTTTTATTTTGTTCTAAGTTGGAGGTGCTGGTATATATACTTTTGGAGATTTTTATTGTGCCATAAGAAACTATTTCTGATAGAGTTGAATATATAGATGTTTATTAGGGTGAAAGAGGTGACATGCTCATGTGTAGGTTTGTGTGTGTATCCCTCATTTCAACAATATTTATTGAAGATCTAATATTTTCCAAGTCTTGTTCCAAGTACTGAAAATAGAGTAATAAACAATAGAGAAAAAAATCTCAGCTTAATTAACACTTGCCTATAAGAGACGATCAATAAACCTTGGACTCAATCTTGAAGTTGCACTTGCCAGCAAAAGAACAGAATTTAAAATTTTACCATACATTGCAATAGACTCTGGCAGATGAGAGAAACAGCTGAATTATAGACATAAACAAAGGGATATAAGACAGAACACAAAAAGTTATTGAATGTTCTTCCGGGTATATAAGTGAGTAAAAAATAGCCCTTATCTTGAAGTATTTATAGTCTAATGAGGTCACAGGAGACACAAAACAAATAGTTTCAAAATTATATACTAAATGTTACCCTAGAAATAAATTAAAATGACCTGTGTAGTCATGTTCACAGAAATGTATCATACCTTCCTATTAAGTAAATAGCAGATGGCATGCTTCAGATTTCTGTGATAATTTCAATGAACAAGTTAAGCTAAACTTTTAGGAAATATAAATATGTGTCAGGCTTTATGCAAAGCCATTTACATGTCATCTCATTGAGTTTTCACAGCAGACTTTCAAGAGTTTATATATGTATAAAATATTAAATATATGCATAGTATATATAAAACCATTTTAATCCCCAAAACTGGTTTGGCTCAGTGGATAGAGTGTCAGCCTGCGGACTGAAAGGTCCCAGGTTTGATTTCGGTCAAGGGCATGTACCTTGGTTGTGGGCACAATCCCCAGTAGGGAATGTGCAGGAGGCAGCTAATCAATGTTTCTCTCTCATCGATGTTTTTAACTCTCTATCCCTCTCCCTTCCTTTATGTAAAAAATCAATAAAATATATTTTTAAAAAACCTTTAATGATGAGAAAATACAGAATGATTTAGCCTCTATTTCAATATTAAACAACTAATACTTAGAAGGTCCATTTAACTCTTAGATTCTTCTTTTTCTACCACAAAAATCTGCCTCTCTGCAAGGCTTTTTTATTCTCAGAATAAATTTTACTATCTTATTTAGAGAGGAAGATAATAAATACTAAAGAATAGATGAGAGTCTTTCTTATTGAGTTCACTGATACTCATGCTTAAGAGCTAACAGTTTAGTAACTTACATGTTGTTTTCATTCTATATCAGGAGTTTAATCTATTAACTAAATATGGTTATTCTTTTTATAAACATATTTATGCATTCTATAAATCACAGGAAATAGTATAGTTTGATATTCTGTCTGAAGAATCCCTACTGAGTATTTAAATGAAAATGTTGGGGTTCCTTCAGGCAGGTGAAAGAATACTGTCTTAACACGGAGTGATTCTGTCTCTAAACACTTCATTTCACACTGAAAACCTAAAATAAACATATCACTTAAGACTGCACTGATAACCAAAATATTTATTCCAATGAAATCAACTTATTTGGTGACTGATGGATATCATCTGCTAGCTGAATATCTTACAAGTGATGAAATGTAAGTTTCTTTCTGCTATAAAGACAAATGCTTATCAGCTTATCAGTTTCTAAAGGACTGAATTCTTGAAGCTGTATAGGCTGTTTATATATATATATATATATATATATATATATATATATATATATATATACACACACACACACACACACACACACACACACACACACACACACACACCGTGTTTCCCCGAAAATAAAACATCCTCCGAAAATAAGACCTACTTACAGGTTTCCTTCTGAGTGAAGTATAAGGCATCCCCCCAAAATAAAGCCCCCTTAGGCTCTGTCTCAGAATGAAAATTAATTTACCATAAACAGGTCGCTAGGGCCGCCCAGACTGGCATCTAGAAACCAGTGATGTTATGAGGAGTCCTGACGTCACTGCTGTGTGGAGTCAGAGCGGAGGTCTGTGTGAGCTGTGAGCTCTTTGTGGGAGAGAGGATGAGACTTTCGCAGATGCGTGAAGAAGATCAGGAGGATTAGAGCAGACAGGACACTGCAAAGGTGGTGAGTACTAGTCTGTCTCTGATGACACTACCTGATGCTCGCGGCTGCCCTCATGATGACTGAAGGTTCTCAGTCAGTGGCAGACACTGCTCCAGCCCAGATCCAGGCCCCAGCAAGCCCAGTGACAGTCCCCAGGCAGGCCCCAGGGGGTAAATGTCTGATAAAGGGGTAGGGGGGATGTCTGGTGAAGGTGTTCAGTGGCACAGGGGTGGGGGGAGGGGGGTCACTTAAAATTACACAGGAGGATCAGAGGGGGCAATCAAAATGACACTGGAGGATCAAAAAGGTTTACTAAAATGGTAATCCCCCCTCTGATCCTCCTGTGCCATTTTGATTCCCCCCCCTCTGATCCCCCCTGTGTCATTTTAAGTGATCCCCCTCCCCCCACCTTGATACCTCAATTCCTTTTTTTTTTTTTTACTCCTAGAAATGAGCGCAAAAAGAAAAAGCTACTCCATGGAGTACAAGAAAGGAATCGTGGAAGACTCTTGGGGCCAAAATCTTACTGCTTTCTGCAAAGAGAAGATGTTGAGTATCCGATTGGTCCGAAAATGGCGAGCAGAGTATGGTAACCTCATTGAACAAGTGGACAAGGGAAATGCTAAAAAGCACAAGTGTGGATCAGGTCAGCAACCATTATTTTCTGAGCTGGAAGACCTGATCTGTGAATGGGTTGTTGACAGGAGAGCAGAGGATTTGGTTGTGAATAGGGCTCAGATTGAAGAATTTGCCTTTGCAATGGCACCACAGTTTGACATAGCTCCTGAAGACTTCAAAGCATCACAACACTGGCTGGATAATTTCCTTCAGCGAAGTGAACTATCTTTAAGAAGATCTACAGCATTGTTTAGGTTGGAAGATACTCAAGTTATTAAGCGAGCACTTGCATTCAAGTCCTTTATTGATGATGCTGACTTCTCTAAATACAATCTTTCCAACATGATTGCTATGGATGAAACTGTAGTGTTTATGGGCCAATCATCTCAAACAACAATTGAACAGAGGGATGTCTCCTTAGTGTGCATTCCCTCCACTGCTTATGAAAGTGCACGTGTTTCCTGTATTTTGGCAATTCATCTGGATGGCACAAAATCCCACCTTTAATCATTTCTAAGGGCAAGAAGGAAAAGATTGAACGTGTTTTGGGCGTTTTTATTCTTGAAACTGTAAAAGCCTGTGCCACACAAGCAGTTATAAGTAAGTGGGTCGATTTAATGCTGCCGCTTGTTATGCGAGGGAGCCAAAGAGGTCTGCTAGTCTGGGATGCAGCCAGCACTCACCGCGCTAAAGACATGAAGACATTTCTTCAGGAAAGAAAAATAGATCAGATAATGATTCCTGCAGGAATGACGGCCTATCTCCAGACTCTTGATATTGCAATAAACAAGCCATTCAAAGACAATTTGTGCATGGAAATTAATGACTACACTGAAAATAGAATGGAGAGAAATCAACGTGGAAACTTTGTGAAACCTAAATTGCAAGAAGTTGTGACTTGGGTGAAGAATTCATGGGAGAAAATCACTGACACTTGCATTGCAAATGCACTGTGAGCAGGCTACCTTGACAAGAAGTACTCATTTAAAGACAGTGCTATTGCTAAACATGAGAGATTTGGTCCACTGATTCTGAAAGAAATGGAGTCACAAGAAATTCACCAGGAAATTCAGGAATTGGATTGTTATGATGATGTTCCAGAAGATGATGACATGATTGTCATTGAATAAATGAGTAAATTCTTGATACTGTAGGATTCACAGTTTGTCTGGTTAGTGTTGACAACTACCGTATTACCATACCATATACAGGTAATAAATTTCCTTTATTTTCATTTAACAATAGATGTGTACCGTATTCTTCTTCATGGAAAAATAAGACATCCCCTGAAAATAAGACCTAGCGCATCTTTAGGAGCAAAAATTAATATAAGACACTGTCTTATTTTTGGGGAAACAGGGTATATATATATATATATATATATATATATATATATATTAGATAAATTTTAGGCACAGTTAGATTAACATAGTTCTTGGTATTTCCTTCTCCTGGAAGGAAAATATAACATTTTTTTGTTGTTTTATTTGTTTGATTTTTTTCTAAAATACATTATCTATAATAATAAAAACATAATATGCAAATTAAACCTGACAGCCGAATAACTTTCTGGACATCATTCCAGACATCCTTTTGGATGAAGCTGTGGCAGTGAGGGCCAAGGCAGAGGTGGTTAGGAGCAATCAAGCAGGCAGTTGGAGAATTAGGGGCCTCAGGCAGGCAGTAGAGTGGTTAGGGCATCAGGTAGGCAGGCAGAGTGGTTAGGGGTGATCAGTCATGTAGACAGAAGATTGGTTAGGAGCCAATAGTCCCAGATTGCGAGAGTGATGTCTGTCTGCATAGGCCTGATCCCACAGTCAGACGTCCCCCAAGGGGTCCTAGATTGTGAGAGAATGCAGGCCAGGTTTAGGGAACCCTGTACCCCCATGCATGAATTTCATGCACTGGGCTTCTAGTTATACAATATTAAACTAGTTTGACTTATGTTGAGAAATATACAATAGCATATGCCATGAGTCATACTGCTTATGACTCATGGTGTATTGGTTAATAATGCAGATTTTTGTAATCAATGAAAACAGAATAATTTCAAGAGAAATATCTAAAGTGCTTTATTCAAAGTATTGTCCATCGGTAGCTACACATTTTCCCCATCTTTCAGGTAATTTGTGAATACCATCACAATAGAACTTTTCTTGTTTTGAGGCAAACAATTCAGAGTCTCAATTTTCCACTTTTTGTACTGTTTGAAGTGCTGTTCAGAAAGTGCATGTGCCATCGATTAAAACAAGTGGTAATCTGAAGGAGCAAGGTCTGGTGAATACGGTGGGTGGGTTAATACTTCCCAGGCAAGATCTTTTAATGTGTCTTTAAGTGGTTTTGAAGTTGTGATGGTGCATAGTCATGAAGCAAAATTACTTTGCTGTGTCTTCTGGCACTTTCTGGTCATTTAATGATCAAAGCATGGTTCAGATTGATTATTTGTTGTTGGTAACAATCAGTATTAATACTTTCACCTGGTTTTAGAAGATCATAATATACCACACCTTCCTGATCCCACCAAACACAGAGCATTGTCTTCTTTCTGAAACAATTTGGCCTTGCAGTCGATGTTGAAGGTTGGCCTGAATCAACCCATGATTTTGTGCATTAGGAATTTTTAAAATAAATCCACTTTTCATAACGAGTCACAATTTGATATAAAAAAGACTTTCTTTCGTGCCTTTGAAGCAACATTTTACTTTGTTCAGTTGATGTGGCACTCATTTTCTTTCCTTTAAAATATTTCCCATTTCTTGTAAATGATCCAAAATTGTTTGCTGAGCAATGTTTAATCTTTCGCAAGTTGTTTTTAAGTTTGACATGCATCTTCATCCAATAATGCTTCTAATTGTTGGACTTCAAACTTTTTCGGTTGACCTGGATGCTCTTTGTCTTTCACATCAAAATCATTACTTTTAAAGCATTTAAACCAGTGTTCACAAGTATCATGAAATGGAACATGTTCACCATAAGCTTCCCAAAGTATTCAGTAGCACTTTTCTTCAAAATAAAGTAATGAATTAAAACCTCCCACAAATGCTCTTTTCTTTTTTGTCACGAAATTTGACCTTTTTAAGCATAAAAATATCTAGGATGTTAATAACTTCAGCAAATTTGACATATGAAGTTTTGAAGCTTGTTGTCAATACAACAAAATATTATACATATCAAATTGCATATATATCAACACTAGAGGCCTGGTGCAAGAAATTTGTGTATGGGGTCGGGGAGTGAGTGTCCCTTAGCTCGGCCTGTACCCTCTCCAATATGGGACCTCTTGGGAAATGTCTGACTGCTAGTTTAGGCACAGGGTTTAGGGATAAACCAGCAATCAGACATCCCTCTTACAGTCTGGGACTGCTAGCTCCTAACCACTTGCCTGCCTGCCTGTCTGCTGATCTCCCGCTAACTCAGTGCTCTAAATTATACAATTTTAACTATATGTTCCCAAAAATTCTAGTTTAGCACTTCTTAGTTGGGATTCAGGAATCTGTATTTTAACAACTACACCAGGT
This sequence comes from Pipistrellus hanaki, assembly GCF_964339955.1. Classification (NCBI taxonomy): domain Eukaryota; kingdom Metazoa; phylum Chordata; class Mammalia; order Chiroptera; family Vespertilionidae; genus Pipistrellus; species Pipistrellus hanaki. The sequence goes on from NC_140505.1 coordinate 117,538,271, forward strand.
GATTCTCATCATGAGAGAAGTTTGGGAAACACTGCCCTAACTGATTCTCTACAGCCTGATTAATGCTTAACTGCTCTCATGCTGCCCTAATCTCCTCCAACTGCCCTTCCCTGCAGGCCTGATGGCCTCCAACTGCTCTCCCCTGCTGGCCTGTTCACCCCTAACGGCTCTCCCATGATGGCCTGATCATCCACAACTGTCCCCCCTGCCAGCCATCTTGTGGTGGCCATCTTGTGATGACTTAGGGTGGCCATCATGTGATGATGTTTTGCAATGCCACCTAGGCTTTTATTATATAGGATATGTGTAACTTCATGTATTTTTTAAAAAAATCCACATTATTAACTGGTACACCTAATATTATTTCTTTTGCCTTTCCATTTTTCATGTTAACAAAGATAAATTTTATAGACAAATTGCCTCTTTCTAACCAATGCACTTTAATAGAAGATTAATTGTGTTATATACAATGCAAGTGCCAATTTAGGGGGCATGGATTTTAGAGAAGTGGGTAGAAATGTTCCACTGACAAAGCCCTAAAATTGAGAAAATTGTGAGAAGTCAGTTGTTTGTGCAAAATTTGGACATTAGTGAACACAAGTTATTTCAATCTGTGCTGTGGTTGGCAAATGTTTGTGATAGGATCATGGGTATTCTGCTTACAATAGAAACATATATTTAAGGTAGAAAAAGCATGATAGCTAAATTTTATGTGATTTATATTTTTATCTTGTCTGTACATATCACTCAGACATTTTTTTTTTAAGGAATAATTTTTCAGGAATTTTGATTAAACTTAAATATAAAAAATGCAAATGACACCAGGTAATTACAAAAGTAAATAATAGAAATTTAAATTACTTTCATAAACAGAACACTTCAAAGGGAAGTGAAATAAGATTAAATACTTAGAGACCACTGAGAAAAAAAACCTGATTATAATACATGAGTTTTGGCTTAGGTGGTAGAGATCTCATTCATGAAAAGCAGTACTATAATACCACATTATAAAGGGGGAAATGTAGGATATACCTGGTAAATTTTTAAATGCTCATAGAAGATTTTAATGTAAGTAAAAATATACTGGTGAGTGCAAATATACTCAGCACCTACAATGTTCCACATGCTTCTCTCATTTCCACAATGACTTTTACTAGAAGCCATTGCTGTTCCCATTTTATTGGGTTCCATACACAATAGGCACTTGGTAGGAAATGAAGATGCAGGACCACTGAGATAATCCCACGGCTTGCCCTCACATGGTTTAAGGTTGAGAAGAAATTAAGAAACAGAATTTCAATTCCAGTGAAGGGCGATTGAAAGACAATAGAGGATGAATCGTGTATATAAGACCTATAGACAAAAGGAGGAGCCAGGAGAAAAGTATGAGTGAACATTGCTTATTCCAGACAGGGAGAACATATGAAAAAGCCTAGAAGAAAGATGGAGTATGGGGATATTTTAAAGAATAAGTAGATCTATTATTTGCCATGAGACAAAACCAAGTAAAATCCTTCTCCTTTGATTGGCCTCTTCTCATCCTCCTGCTTTTGTATCTTTTAACTGATACTTTCTGATAGTGGGAAAAAACCTTCAAAATCTCATATTAGTGGCCTTTGATTATCACTGTCTTTATGTTTTCTCTTCTTATTCTCTTGTCAACCCACTAAAATTGGGACTCTGTCAAGGCCACCAACATAGACACTGCAAATAAATTAGTTATTTCATTGTCCTCATTAATTGATCCACTATTTAAATGCTCCTGCTTTCTTTGAAGTCTTGTTGTCCGGATTTCTAAGATAACATACTCTCAGTAGACTCCTTCTTAAGCCTACTTTTTATGATGCTTCTTCCTCTTCCCCAACTCTAGTGCCCCAGTGCTGAGTTTGTAGATCACTTGTCTGGTTATATTTTCTTCCTATGTGATCCTTGTCAGTTTTATGCTTTAGAAATCATTTTTTATATAAATATATATTTTATTTATTTTTTACAGAGAAGAAGGGAGAGGGATAGAGAGTTAGAGACATCAATGAGAGAGAAACATCAATCAGCTGCCTCCTGTACACCTCCTACTGGGGATGTGCCCCCAAGCATGCCCTTGTCTGGAATCAAACCCAGGACCCTGAATCCACAAGCTGACACTCTCCACTGAGCCAAACCGAACAGGGCTAGAAATCATTTTTTAAGCAAATGATTTCTAATTCACATATCTTTTTATGACAACTTCTCTGAGTTCCTGACTTGTATATCTACCTGTATACCCGTGGTTATAAAATAATATTTATTTCTATCTCATCCATGATGAATTCTCAGTAACTAAGGTGTTTTATATATAATGGCTCCACCATTCTCAATAAATGGACTAATATGCTATTCCAGTTCCTATAAGCATCCTCACATTTTACCTAGAAGGACTGAGAAATGTGAAAGAAAAATTTGCTTGCCTTTAAGCGTACTTTTGGATGTTATATGCACTACTTCTATATTCCATTGTTCAGAACTTAGTCTGTTTTCCTCCCAATAAGGAAATATAGTCTTTATTCTTGGCAACTACATGTCCAACTAAATCTCAAGTAGTTCTACTAGTAAGAAAGAAGGAAAGAACAGAATATTAGAGAAAGCTAATAGTACCTGCTATGATGAGTAATATAGGTCTTGATGTTATCCTGTAAAACTGTTTCTTTTCTAGTCTTTTGCATGACAACACTAGTTTGTCAAAGCCAAGAACCTGGAAATGATCATTGATTTCTCTCTTTGAGATGCTTTCCCATTGAATGTATAAGAAAGTTAAGTTTCTCTGTACCTCCCTTGTTTGCCACCCTTTTCCAGGCAACCATCAGTCCTCATCTGTACTATCATTATTACCCTCTAACTGCTCTCCAAGATTACACTTTTCCAATCAATTATCAAAAAATTAGTTGACCTATGAAAATGTAGTTCAGAAAAGTCTTTCTAGACTTAAATTATTTTAATGTCTCTCTATTGCATTTATAGTAAAATTCAAGCTCCTTAACATAAGCTAGATCCTGAAGGATCTGCGCCCAACCTTTTGATGTCTTGTTGTGATTTTCTCAGTTGTGTAGAGTAGACCTTAGCCACTTTACCTTTTTTTTTTTTTTTTTGTTATCAGTTTCATGAATTAACTACATTCAATCTTACCTTAGAGCTTTTTCACATGGTGCTCCCTCTGCTTGGAATGTTTATCTCATTTCTTTTCCTCATTCACTGTTTTGGCAGCCCTAGTAAATTAACGAAGCATATGTTATCCTTTTTACTCCTAAACTAACAAATCAGTCAAAATACTAGTACTTCCTAAATTTGATTTGTTGATTTTTTTTTCTTTATTACCGGGAGTATTACAGATGTCTCCTTATTTTTTCACCACTGCCTCCCTCCACCTGACTCCTGCCCCAGCCCAGTCTTCATTGAATTATTATCTGTGTCCATGGGCAATGTATATATGCATATAAGTTCTTTGATTAATCTCTTCCTGTCCACCCTCTCTTCCCTCTGAGATTTGTCATTCTGCTCCATGCCTCCATGCCACTGGATCTATTTCATTCATAGTTTATGTTGTTCATTAGAATCTACATATAAGTGAGATAATGTGACAGTTTATCTATCTGGCTTATTTTGCTTAGCATAATAGTCTCCATGTCCCTACATGCCTTCTCAAATGGTAAGATAACCTTCCTTTGTACAGTTGTATATGCAAATGATCCATAACTTTTTTATCCGTTCATACTGATGGGCACTCTGGCTGTTTCCAAATCTTAGCATTGGTATATAATAGTGCTATGAACATAGGGGTGCATATATTCTTTTTTATTGTTGTTTTTATGCCTGGAATAAGCAAGATTCACTCATACTTTTCTCCTCTCTTCTTCTTTTGCTTATTAGGACTTATAAACAACTAGTGGCCCGTTGCAGTAGGGCTTCCTGCTGAGGTTGCAGCCCTGCCTGCTTCCCTCCCTTCTCCCCCACTCCACTTATTTGCTTCTCTCAAGCTTGGCTCCCTTCTGCAAAGCTTGGCTTCTTTCTAGGCTGTCTTCAGTCTTTGCTCTGGCCTGGATATGCAAATTAACCACCATATTGGTTGGGTCAATTTGCATACTCACCCTGATTGGCTGGTGGGTGTGGCTGGTGGACATAGCAAAGGTATGGTCAATTTGCATGTTTCTCTTTTATTCGGTAGAATATTCACCCTCTATTGTCTTTCTGGTTGGGTCAAATGGAAGTTTTATTTTTTAATGTTTTGAGGAAACTCCATACTGTTTTCCATAGTGGCTATACCAAGTATTCATTCCCACCAACAGTGTACTAGGCTTCTTTTTTATCCACATCCTCACCAGCACTTGTTTGTTGATTCATTGATGTTAGTCATTCTGGTAGGAGTGAGGTGATACCTCATTGTAATTTTAAATTGCATCTATTTGATGATTATTGATGTTAAATATTTTTTTATATGTCTCTTAGCCATCTGTTTGTGGGTTGCATTTGTTTAATATTTTATTTAGGACAAAATTATTCTTATTTTATTTTGATAATTTTTTTGGCACCTATGTTTTTTTATTGATATGTTGAAAGAATACTGCTTATCATGCTTCCCCACCCTCTATTTTTACACATTGTTGTGTGTTTACATTTCTATAACATCTAGAATGTTCAAAGACACATTTCTTTTTTGGCATCTATAGTAGCATATCTACTGTAACTGCTGAAAAACAAAACTCTATTAAGTGGGGAGAAATCCAGAGTAGTATTAACAAATAAAATTGTATCATGAGCACAACCTAGAGTTGTCCAAAACAATATAGATTGATAGAGAAATAATATGAATATTCGTGTAGTTTTCATAAGAAAAGTACCCACGGCTGACATTTAATTTTTTTCTCCTGCCTTTTCCATTTTGCTTTGGTTTAAAGTTTTGCTCTATCTGTGAGCCTAAAACTCCTTACCTGACTGAGGGAGACTTAATTGCCTCTTGCAGTGAAGATTAATTACCTACTTAATACCTTAAAAGATGAACCCCTGCTGCTAAGTTTTATGAGTTCTTCCTCCACCATATCATCATACCCTCCTCTGGGAGTGTGGATAATTAAGCCCTTAAAAAACTGCCTTATTATTACCTATTTCAACTAATGCCTTATTTTTCTCTCCTTTTAAATCAAAGTTTATTCTCAGTGGGATTTTTTTTTTTTCCGAGGTGTGTGTCTATTGGCATAGGAGAGGACATTATCTTTCCCTTTTGGGATAACAGTAGTAGTCTAACTACTCTTTTTGTTCTCCATTTTGCTAGTCAGATAAAATACAATTTCTTCTGATCATAAAGTTATATGGTCCACCTTACATTTTTGAACAAATCTCAAATACCACTCACTTAACATGCATTTCCTTGAGTCTTCCCACTTTGACATTTCATAAATTTACTCCGCCAGCAACAGAGACAACATATATTGTGCTCTCTCTCTCTATTTTTTAAAATTTGTTTTATTTTAGAGAGAGAAAGGGAGAGGGGGATAGAAACATTAATGATGAGAAAGAATTATCAATCAGCTGCCTCTTGCATGCTTCCTACTGGGGATTGAGTTTGCAACCCAGGCATGTGCCCTGACCAGAAATCAAACTGTGACCTCCTGGTTCATAGGTCGATGCTCAACCACTAAGCCACACTGGCTGGTAAATTGAGCTCTTTTACTGGACCACACAATAGGGCTTTCAAGCTAAAGATGATTGAGACATGGCTTCTGACCTTGAGCAGTTCACAGCAGACTAACAAATAATTTATCTTTTTACAATCTTCAAGTAACTTTAATGATATAATCTTTCATTTATAAATGTATACCAACCACCAACCTTGCTTATTTTTCTGTGATCCATGACATTTCCCCTAAATTAGGCAACAATTATACATTTTGTATTTATTGCTTTAGATGAAGCTTATTCTCCCTGCAGAAAATCAAGGAAAAGACAATTACATTTCAGAAGTATAGACATTAAGATTAGTGGAAGGAACTTGAGGTGGAAGATAAATTTGGAAGGATTTAGAGGACAGAAATTTAGAAAGACCATTTCTCAATTAGGATAGTGGGAAATCAGGTGAAAATTGATGGTTTGATACTGAGAAAGCGTGGGTTAAGACTTGAACATGATATGAATACCAGAATTGCAAAGACCATAGCAGAAAAGGAGTCAGCTTTAAGGCTACCCAAGGTCCATAGAATTATCTACAGAAGATAACATATGTTGTACAGGCAATCATGACCTATTAATTAGCCCAATTTTTAAGTTAATAAAGCCTAAAATTTCTAACATCAGATGTCTTCTCAAATTCAAATGAGAAGGAAATTCCATTTAGGGGAGAATCATTTTTTATTGATTGATTGATTTTGAGAGAGAGACAAATGGAGAGAGAGAAAAAAGAAAAAAACATCAATTTGTTCCACTTATTTATGCTTTTGTTGGTTGCTTCTTGTATGTGCCTTGACCAGAGATCAAACCCTTATCAGGTGACACTCTAACCAACTGAGCCAACTGGCCAGGACAGGAAAAATAATTTTGTTGGGAACTTATTTAATGACCATGAAGACACATGATAGATATTCAGATTTGGGATTTAGACATTCTTTGTTTTTCACATTTAATCTATAATGAGCAGTAATTTGGAAATTTATCCAAGCCCAATTCTGAACCACATTTTAGTGTTGGTTTGAAAACCAGGGATATGATTATAAAGGGAATTCTGAATTGAGAGATGGAGCTGAATTAGTCATTATCATGAGTGATTGTAGCGGGCTATAGAGGCAGGTGTAGGCCGGGGGACAGAGGTCAGCAGACAGGTCATTTGCCTTCTAGGTGTCAAGGTTGCATCAGAAACATTAGATTTAGAGATAGAGGCAGAGGCAGAGACAGGTAGATCAGAATTGTACTTTCTAATATGGCAATCTAGTAGCTTCTACATATCAACTCAGTTTTGTTAATGACAATAGTGATCATATTCTAAGTGTTTTGCATATTATTCAAATTCCCCTTCATAATAACTGTATTTGGTTGGAAAGACTGTCATATTCATTTTACAGATGAGGACAGGTATAGAGAGGTTAAAATGGCATTGCTAAGATGGAGTGAGCATTGGAAAAGTCTGGCTCTGTGCTCTGAACTATTTATTACTAATCTAATTATTATTTTTTAGTTGTATTTTTATCAGATCATAAGCCAAGGATAATGTTACTTATCTATTGAGGGATTGCTGAATATGTTTCTTCATATTTCAAAAGTTCAGCGTATGTTATTCTGTTTCTGTCTCAGTTTTGGTTCTTTCAGAAGTGCACCCTGAAACAAGGACTCCAATGCCCTCTCAGTGGCAGTGAGACCATGGGACAGTGAAGGGATGACTGCCAATAAACCATATGTGACTAGATGTTAACAACAGCAGGGAAACTCTGGTAAAGGTATAAAACACACATCCCAGAATTACTTCCCTGATGGGAAAGGAATTTAGACACTAACTACTGTGCAATCACTGGTCAATAGCCTCCCCAGGGCTGGGTGGGGGGCGGAGTGGGAATGGGAGTTTGTTAGTTCCCCAGTTCTTAAAAGTTTTATTTGGAAAAAGCCATGAGGAGTGTGCTGGAGTACTTACTTGTAAGTAGTAATGCCCAGGGGATATGGGAAGACATTGACAATGCTTTGCTACAGTGACATTATTGGTGGAGTAAAGCATCTTAGCGATTCAGAAAATAACAGGAACCAGTAATTTTCTGCTTTAGAAACTAGGTAGCACACTTGATAAGAATAAAAATTACAATAATATCAGCTGACATCTATTGAGCTCTGACAGCATGCCAGGTTCATTTCTAAGAACATTAAGGGCATTAACACATTCAATCCTCATTACAATATATAAAATAGGTATTATTATTACTTCTGTTATGCATAGAATGACCTAATGGACAGAGCTAATAAATGGTAGAACAGAGTTGGGAATCCAGCATGGGCTTCAAGAGTCCTACTTTCCACCACTTAGCTATCCCACCATTTGTTCTCTTGTTATGTTCACCATTAAAACTAGATTTACTTATTTTACTCCTGCTTTGGATGTAAAGAAAGAGGTAAGGAAACTGATAAAAATATATTTCTTTGTCTTTCCAGCAGCTTCCCACAGGCTTGAAACTCTGAAGTAATCAGACAACTGTTTGACATTGCTTTTCTTTGGAGTAGCAACAGTTATAATGCAGACTCTTGACTTTGAAGGGAATATGCGTTTTGTCAGTGTTTTATTGTACTGATTGGTTTGAGTACCAAAAATGGAAACTATTTGTCAGAAAAAAAAGATAAGATAGGGTAAATGTGATTATTTCTATCATGATCTGTTGAATAATGAAGTAGCTAAAAGGAAAGCCTAAAATGATTTTACTTATATCCTCCAGGTAATAAACCCTGGCCATTCTAAAAGAACTCAGACCTATTTAGGTTGGTTCACATTGACTCCCATGCCTTTTTGTTTTTTAAGAATTGCCGAGGAAGAGGAAGAAATAAAGATAAAAATTATGAACAACAAATACGTAACTATCAACAAGTGAATCTAAAAATCAAGGGAATTAAAAAATCTGATGAACAATATTAACTGATGAATATAATAGAATCAGAGGTATGGAAGGGGAGTGGACTGACGATTCTTGGGGAAAAGGGGAGTTGGGGGTGCGGGAAGAGACTGAACATAAACTGAGTACCTATGGATGAGGACAATGGGGGTGGGGAAAGGGCAGAGGGTGGGGTGGGAACCTGGTGGAGGGGAGCAATGGAGGGGGGAAAAAAGAGGAACATTTGTAATAATATGAACAATAAAGATTTATTAAAAAAAAAAAAAAAGGAATTACTGAAACCAGTTTGGCTCAGTGGATAGAGCGTCGGCCTGCGGACTGAAAGGTCCGATTCGATTCCGGTCAAGGGCATGTACCTTGGTTTCGGGCACATCCCCAGTAGGAGGAGTGCAAGAGGCAGCTGATTGATGATTCTCTCTCATCGATGTTTCTAACTCTCTATCCCTCTCTGTAAAAAATTAATAAAATATACTTTAAAAAAAAGAATAATCAACTTTCATTTTCTTTTTCTCTGCACCTACACTGTCCATATAAATAACCTAGGAAGGAGTCCTTCATAGTTTGCATTTTTATCAAAATCATGTTATATATGTATTCTTATAGTTTACAAACATGAAAATTTCCAGGAGGTCTTATTTTCTACATAATTGGTTACAATAACTAGAAGCCCTTTGCATGAAATTCATGTACTTGGGGGAGGGGGAGTGCTGTGAGGTCCCTCAGCCCGAATTGTGAGAGAGCTCAGGCCAAGTCAAGGGACCCCACCAATGCAGGATCAGAGCTGAGGAAGGACATAGGAAGTTGGCCAGCTGGGGAGGGACTGTGGAAGGGCTCCAGGATGTGTCCAGCCCATCTCGCTCATTAAACTGATTGGCTGGACCCCAGCAATAAGCAAACTTACCAGTCAAAGCGTCTGTTCCCTGGTGGTCAGTGCACATTATAGAGATTGAGCAGCCTTAGCATATCATTAGCATATTATGCTTTGATTGGTTGATGGCCAACCAGATGATCAGACACTTTTATTATATAGGTTGTATTTAACTATTCCTCTATTAATAGATATTGACATTGTTTTAATCCTTCTTCATCATGTTTGATTATGTCCTATTCACTATTGAACATTCTGCAATAAACAGTCACCAGCACCTTGTCCACATAGCTCAGTTAGTTAGAGAATTATCCCTGATATACCAAGGTTATGGGTTCAATCATTGGTCAAGGCACATACAAGAAGCAACCAATAAATACATAAATAAGTGGAACAGCAAATTGATTTTTCTCTCTCTCTCTCAAGCCAATTAAAAATTATTTTGCAAAACAAAACACAGACACATAATCACCAGCAATGTCTGAGTAAATATGCTTCAAGGTGAGACTTTTATTGTCGTTACCTATCCACATACAAGGTAGGTAGGTCCCTTTGTGTTTGTTACCAATCTTGCTGTAGCTTTCAGGACATTTTCTGTACTCTTACATAGAACTACTTAGAAAAAATTTAAAGCAGAGTTCAGCAAGAAGAGAAGTCACAGATCCTCAGTCCTTAATATCACTGCTAGAGACTCCTGCCAGGGATAGAGCAGCTTGCTTAATACACGATATAAATGTTCTAAGACAGGGACTTACTTCATTGTTACAACCTGGTCAGGGGAGGAATAAATACCCTAGTTCTTGATAGGTAAGGGAGATTTTATTATGGGATGCTTACACTTGTCTGAGAAAACCAGCTGCTCAGCATCTGGAGAACTTGAAGCCATTTGAAATTTCTTTTGATAGTGGTTGAAGGCAGCTACTAGCCCTGTGGGAATCAGGGTTTGGGTGCTGGCACCCAGATTAGTTTATTACAATCCTGCTTATTGCTTCACCGTTTGCTTTTCCCTTACATCTCAGCCAGCTAGAGATGTTACTGTTCTCTGAAACATTTATTTGCCTGTCAGATGAATACAAACATGGTCTGTTATCTCCTGCCCTGCAACAAACGTTAGAGAGTTAGCAGCTTTAAATAATGACAGTTGCTGTGAAAATATGCAGCATGGCTCGGACTTGATAGGGATGGCTCATCTCTCCTCCTTCAGCTTCGTCTGCTCTTGTTCAAAGGCTGCTGCCTGGACTCATCCAAAGCCATGCTCACTTACAAGCTGTCAAGTTGTTGGTGTTTGTTGGCTGGGACTGCAGCCGGGGCAGTGGCCAGAATACATATACGTAGCTTTTCCAAGGGCTGTTTGGCTTCCTCATAGTATGGTGGCTGAGTTCCAAGGGCAAGCATTCAAAGAGAGAAAACTCGGCACTCCGGGAGAGTCATTTAGCATCACTTCCACCTCATTATATTCATTAAACGTCAGCCACTGAGGCCAGTTTATATTCATGGAGAATCAGACTTCACCTTTGGTTGGAAGAAATTTCAAAGAATCTTTAGTTGCATTTTAAAACAAGTGCAATAAAAAGAACTCGTTTCTTTTCAATTTCTATTTTCCTCACTATCTATTTGGAGCCTCTTTTTGTGTGTTCATGTATTTCTTTTCTACTGCAGTGTAACAAATCACCACAGACTCTGCAGCTGAAAACAATGCCCATCTCACAGATTCTGTAGGTCAGAAGTTCAGGCATGGCTTAGAAGAGTTCTCTGCTTTAGGGTCTCATAAGGCTGAAATCAAGGTTTTGGCTGGGCTGCAATTCCATCTGCAGGCTTTACTTAGGAAGGATCTGTGGTAAGTATCCTCTGGTTGTTGGCAGAATTTATTTCATGTCTGTGTAATTCATGGTGGCTTCCATCCTCAAAAAACACACCCAGCAATGGAGAAAATCAGACTCTACCTCCTGAAGTCTCTAACTTCAGGGAAGGCCTAGATGCTCTTAGGCTATGTAATTAGGCCTGATCCAGCCAAGATAATCTTTCATTTCATTAACTCGAAGCCAATTATTTAAGAACCTTACATACCGGTGAACAACATTTCTTTGTCTTAAACATAGTTTATTGTTTAAAAAAAAAAATCACAACCACACCTCTTCTCAAAAGGAGGGATAGGTACCTGGGAATCAGAAGGGCATCTTAGACATTTGACCACTACAATTGGCCTTTTGTATTTACTCTTTGTAAATTTTTCTTTATTTCTCTTATTGTATAGCTTTTTGCCTACTTGTGGCCAATTTGTAAAAGCTCCTTATAGAGTAAAGCTATCACCCTCAGTCTTTATTATGCATCAAAGATATTTTCTATCTAAATCAATTATTTGTACATTGACTTTGTTTGTAAAACTTATATTTTAAAAAAATTATCTCATTTTTCCTGAATTAGCCTTATAAAGAATTAGCCTAAATCTGTGTTGTCTAATATTGTCACTAAGGCTGCGCTTTTACTTTTGAGTTCACTTTTTCTAAGTTTCAAAATACAGTTTTCTGATAGAATGATTATATAGGTATGAATTTCATCATATTTAAGTTGTTAAAAGTTTTTATCATTTATTTTCAATTTTACTGGCTCATAAAATAGCATAGAATTGTATAAAATAGTTTTAAATTGTAAATTTTTGTGATTAATAATTATAAATATTCTATGCTTATACAATAATAATGCATATTATTTATTTACTTAATAGTAAATGCTAGATAGATTCAATATTTTTATTTTATTATTTAATTCTTATATGATTTTATTTGTTTTATTTTTTCTATATTTTCCAATTTGGAAAACATTGTTTCAGTAAAATTGTATTGTTATAAAGAATTCTTTTAGTAATTTTTGCTTATTTATTGGTTTTTATTTTATTTGATTCATAAAAATTAATGTCTATTCTATGCTTTGTTAGACAATTGCATAATATTTTTATTTATTTTTATTATTTTATACTTAAATTCAACTTTAACTAATATTAATAATATTTTTAAGTTGCTTATTATTGATTTATCTATTATTCCTTTGTTTCAAACTTTCTTATTGTTTTTTAAGTCATTATTATGTTGTGACTAATGAAGAATCTAGATAATTTTATTGTTATTACTAGTTTTTAAACCTAACATAACTATCTTTACAGTCTTTGGATGAATATAAGTAATATAATGTTCATTACAATTACTATCAACACTAATAAAAGAGAAAGATGCAAATTGACTGTACCTTCTCTATGCCCACCAACCAATCAGGAGTGAGTATGCAAATGTACCCAATAAAGATGGCAGGTTAATTTGCAAATGTGGGCTCTGAGCAGCCGGGTGTAGGGCACTGCACCGCCCTAGCAGCTCTGGGCCTCTGGGCAGTGTGGGAAGGCAGAGAGGCGGCTCTGGCCAGAGCGAAGGAGTTGCTAGCAGTCAGGGGAAGGAAGGCCCATTCTTGCATGAAACTTTGTGCTTCGGGCCTTTAGTATATTTATAGTCTTGTTTGCTGCCTCTGTCTCTTGCTCTTAAACCATCATATTGTTTTTTGTTTTTTTTAAATATATATATTTTATTAATTTTTTACAGAGAGGAAGGGAGAGAGATAGAGAGCTAGAAACATCGATGAGAGAGAAACATTGACCAGCTGCCTCTTGCACACCCCCTACCAGGGATGTGCCCGCAACCAATGTACATGCCCTTGACCGGAATCGAACTTGGGACCTTTCAGTCCGCAGACCGACGCTCTACCACTGAGCCAAACCGGTTTCGGCCCATCATATTCTTTTAGTCATCTTCACAAGTACATCCATATATAATTATGCACAATTGTGCACCAAAAGCTGTCATTTTAAACTTGCTCTCCTGTCATGGCAGTTATACTCACCTTGCTTGCAGTTGGCCTCTGCTACTCAGAGATTTAACTGTCCCCATTGTTACTAGGGCCTCATTCTCATAACAGCATCTTCTAACAATAATTCTAGTAAAAAAAGGAGAGTCATGACTGATCATTTTATCAGTGCTGCTGCCCTCCCACAGTGCATTTATTTTTGTCTTCAAGTGACAAGTTACAGGCCTCCTAAGAAATACACAGCTGGTTCAGTTATGGTCTTTGTAATAGAACCACTCTTGCATGCCCACTTCAGGCATGCCCACTTTCCTCCACAATCTACTCTGGCAGTTCTGGCATCTTCTTTACTTAATGTGGGCAATCTGTCTCTGAGTGTACCAACTTCATCTCAGCAAGATATTGGAATATTGGAATTGGCTGCTGGACCTAAGTCAAGTTTTAAATTTTATGTCATGAGTTTACTCATATTGACAATCTTATTCTTTCTCACCTTGATGTTCTGCCCCCCTTGATTCACCTCTTTTAGGATCTGCTCCCAGTTCTATTCTCCCAGTTCTCCAAGCTACATCTAGGCAGGTGTAGCAGCACCTTTGTCATGTAAACTTTTCTCTCTTAGCATGCCTTGCACTTCAGTTGGTTATGTTGTGATTTGATTTATTATGCAGAAGGGGTTGTAGGAGGAGATCTTGAGGAAGACACAGATTGCTTAGTAAAGCACCTGCCACTTTTGAGGGTTTCCCATAGTCCTGAAGCAAAAGGGCTATGCTATCCTTTATCAAAAGCAATGTGCTGCTTTCTTAAGCATAGACATTTCTGGGGATCTGGACTCTCAAGGTTTTCTGGTTCATCTACTTAATGTCCCCATCTCAAGTCTCAGGATCCCATGTATTTCATAACTGGACCCCAAGTTTCATGTGTGAGATTTGTCAAGATGAGTAATCAACATTCTTTTATATTTTGCCACTCTTTAAATAAATCTCTATACCCAATTCTCCACATGATTAGCCTGCTCATTACAGAAAGTTATTGTGTGTGTGTGTGTGTGTGTGTGTTTTCTTTAAAATGTTGCTAAGGAAGCCTCTGCTTCCTCATTTTTATTTAAATTATTGGAATTGATGTTTAATCTCCCCAAGTCTGCTATTTTTTCTTTTCAGAGAACCAAATGTTGCTCACCAACAGCCATCTAATTTCCCAATTAATATTATTAGTATAATAGCCATACTTCTTAAAGGCCAGAGATATTATACCAAATATGTAATGCCAGTGTACCTCATTTCAACTGTAGTTTAGCCAAATTCACGGGAAGTGAAAGCCTTAAACATTGCAGACTCACAGAATACCAGAGATACCATCCATTTCCCAAATACTATCCAAGATGGGGACCTAATTCCAGCCGGTCACTTCATGCTCAACTCCAGAATCCCATCCTAGGGTCGGCTTCCTCCTTACGTCACTTCCCTAGACGGAGTGACTGAGACAGAGATTCAGATAATGTGATTTGTTGAGTGAGTGCTCTTTAGGGAAATTCTTATAAGAATGAAGAAAGCAGGGCAGAGGCTGGGAAAAATTCGAGCAAGGATGTACACTAGCCTCCGTCTAGTGTACATGGAGAGCAATAGAGACCTTTCTGAAAAATAAGTTACACCACAGAGTTGTAGTACATTGAGGCTAAGGGACATGATTTTGCGTTGTTTATAGGTCAGTAAACGGGGAGGGGTGGTACAAATGCCCAAGTGGCTCCATGCAATTCTTCTGAGAAAGTCACAGTTATAAGCAATTAGCTTCAGTACTCACAGCAGAGAGAGATGGCTGTGTGAAGAGCTGTTGGAGGGAAGCGGGGTGAGGCATTCAGAACTTTTGCCATATACTTGCAGTGTAATTAAGAATCATGAGTGTCAACAGATGATGAGAGTGGAATAATTCAGACATAGAAAGGTATCAGAAAGGTAATTTCATTACATTTTAAGTATTTGATGTTAAACTTAGGCGCTTTAAAACTTGTGGTAATCTGAGTTATTGGAGACCCACTCTATGTTATGAATCTACTTGTGTCCACAGAGCTACAGAAGCAACATAAGGCAGAATGCTGCTCTCATGAACTTTATTAGGAGTTGCCAACATTTCATTATATTATGTACAAATTCCTATAGAAGTCTTATAATAATTACTAGTGCATGCTGAGGGACAGAAAAATAAACATGGCTATTTTCCCCCCAATAAAACATCTCAAGCACTCAGAAAAAAAAAAAAAAAAAACTTGCAGTATTTTTCTTCTCTTTTTAATCAGTAAAATTGTAAAAATACCTTTTTTTTTTTTTTTTTTTTTTAAGAATCAACTTGATTTTTTAATGTAATCTTCCCTCGTAGAGACATATAAAGGGAACAGTAAGATTGAGTGTTTTGGTATGGCTTTGGATAAGAATGGCAATCTTTGCAGTTTTAGTCTAAACAAATAATGATCACATCACCATTACATACGTCACTTTCCCTTCTTACAGCAGTCAGTGTTGACTTTTTTCAGCCAGGCTCACTCAGTAGTGGCTAGCCACAGATGTTATTAGACAGCAACTCTTCTATTTAAATCCTCTTTGGATGAGAGAGAGGCTAACCAGACATCAGTTAGGAATTTAGTTTTGATCAAGAGCAAGTGTCAGAACAAATTAAGTGACCAACATCACACATGGTGAAGATTAGAATGAGATGACATGAACTGAAAGCTCTTTTCTCCCCAGCTATCCGCAATTTAAAGATTGGTTTTAAAATTATGCCAGATTATATGCAACATAAACAATAAGGCATTTATGTAAAAGTGGGAACCCTTCTTGGTGTCAAATTTGTTATGATATTTGCAAAAGAGTCTAAGAAATGGGGTAAAAGTTCAGGAAGATACATTCTCCATGCTCTTGAAAAGTTTTGTGTTTTTTTTGTTTTGTTTTTATTGATAGAGTAGCATATTACACTAATATTTTAAGAAAACATTTTCCAAGATTTGTTTCCCATCCCAAACAAGTTGCTAGCGTTGTTTTTGTACTGTCTCTAAGCTCACATAAATTTAGGAATTGGCAGCTTAAATAAAATAGATTATATTTACCACAAAATCTCTGCACTAATTTAATATGCTCACAGGCACTATGACTTTCTAATTGAAAGAGAATTTCTTTAGTTATTGGACCATAGAGCACATTACATGACTGACTCTGAGAAACACTTTTAAAAGGAGCTGTTTTAAGAAAAAATATACAATTACATTTTTTGTTGTTGTTATTCTTCATCTGAGGATATTTTTCCATTGATTTTTAGAGAGTGGGAGGGAGGGGGAGAAACAGAGAGAGAAGGAAACATCAATGACAGAGAGAGACATCAATTGGTTGCCTCCTGCACATGAATTGAGCCTGCAACCTAGGTATGTGCTCTTGACTGGAATTGAACCCGGGGCCCTTCAGTTCAAATGCCGATGGTCTATACACTGAGCCAAACCAGTTGGGGCTACACTTACTTCTTAAATGTCATTTAAACTTGATAAACAGTGCTTTAAAGAACGTGAATCAGTCAGGGTCTGATCAGGAGAGAGAGCTACACAATCGTTTGAGTAGGGGAAGTTTATTATAAAGAGTTGTAAAGTATAGTAGGGATTTGGTTAATGATGGATAAACTGGGAGAACACTAAAGAATATGAGAATAACAGATATAAGGGGTCAGCCACTACCTCTAGGCTGAGAGAGAGCATTCCTAGAAGAGGCCCTGCCCTCCACCCTGCCAAAGCTGAAAGCTACACCTTGTTGGAGAGAACATGGCCATTTCTCACTGAATGGCAAAGTCCCTGGGATGACGCAGTGATGGAACTTGCTGGAAATCAATTCTCTGCGGTGCAGAAGAAAGCTGTTCACATGGAAAGGTGTCTCATGGAAACATTCCGCCATGGAATTATCTGAGGGAGCCTCTGAGGGAAGCTGCTGGCTGCTGAAATCACCAGATGGTGAGCATGGCAGGAACTGGAGGGGTCGTGAGGCACTGCAGGAGCCTGTGATGGAGAAGCTGTGTGTGCTCCCGGAGCCGGACACAAAGTTCCCCGGCGCCGGTGCAGCCAAGTCTGTTGCATGAGCCAGCCAAGGGAGCTCACTTGAGCCAGGGAGGAAGAGCTTTTCTCCTGCAAAGAAGCCTCTGCAGCACCAGCTATGGACACAAGCTTCCTGCCACCTGGCAAAGCAAAACTACCTGTGCTTAAAGTGTCAGATCAATTTCTACAGAGCAAGCAAGGAAAAGGCAAATTTCAAGGGTAGTGGCACTCCACTGATGGTAAAACGCACCTTAAATACTTAAAAGAAAACAAATTCTTGATGTCTTCTGTTATTCTTTCTCTGTTTACTTTCATGGTATTCTACAGATAGTACAACGTGGTCCCCCAAAATGGGTTTCTTTTAAACAATAAAAATAATCAGAAGTAATTATAATATTTAGCGTGTGTGTCTTTTGTTGTTGTTTTTCAGAAAAAGTGTTGAAACATTATGTCCAGATTCAAGGCAAATTTTATTTCAGTAATGTGCAATTATTTGGTTACATTTGCTACAAATAAACCTAATAAATTACTAATAGACACTTGAACAAATAAGTGATGCATATTCTCACATGAGCAAATGTCTTGAGATAAGCAGCTATAGGCATTAGTTTGTTGGGTCATCCACTTCAGGGTTTCCATATTGTGCTTCTCTTGGTCTTTTCCTCATGTATGCCCCATGGCTTTCCATCTCTAGGAATCTTATCTGTAACAGAGAGAGAAAGATTTATGTATGAGAGAAGCTAGGTCTGACCCCTTTGAAAGCAAAGGGAAACTTGTCTTTAGAAGCCCACAGCAGGCTCAATCACCAGAACGATGTCACTGAGCTACTCCCACTCAGGATTCTGGCTGGGAAAGCACCTTTTAACCATGTCAGCCTTCACCATGGAGACTGCAAGAAGACTGGGGTTTTGTGATCTTTATTTGGAAACCCAATGGACAATATATTCTTCATAAGAGTTTCTTCATGATGTAAATATGTTGTTAAAATAGTGTAGTCAATGATTTTAAATGGGATATGGTAAAAACAATGGGGGGTGTGTGTGATTTAGTAGACAGGAAAATAGTTGCTCCTAAAGATGACCATGACCTAATCACTTCAAACTGTGGACATGTTAAGTTTACATGGCAAAGAGGAACAAATATTGCAGATGCAAATAAGATTGTTAATCTATTGGCCATAAAGTTGAGAGACTATGCTGGATTATTCCAGTGGACATACTGTAATCACAAGGGTCATTATCATTGGAAGAGGGAGGCAGCAGAGGCAAACCACATGGTCATATATCCGTGGAAGAATGTTAGAGATGTGGTGTTGCTGAAGATGGAGGAAAGGGACTATAGCCAAGGAATGTGGTCAGCTTCTAGAATCTGGAAAATACAAAGAAACACATTCTCATCTAGAGGCTATGTAGAATGGAATGCAGCTCTGTCAACACCTTATATTAGCCCAATAAGGACTGTGTTAAATTTCCTACCTACAGGACTGTAATATAATGTTTTTGTATGTTTCAATCACCAAGTATGTGACAATTTGTTTCAGCAGCAATAGAATGCTAGGGAGAAACACCATGATGCAACACTGAGATAAACTGAATATTTCCAACCTTTCAAACACATATTAGATGTTTCTTTAAAATATATATATATATATATATATATATATATATATATATATATAATTGATTTTTTACAGAGAGGAAGGGAGATGGATAGAGAGTTAGAAACATCAATGAGAAAGAAACATGGATTAGCTGCCTCCTGCACTACCCCCTACTGGGGATGTGCCTGCAACAAAGGTTCATGCCCCTAACCAGAATCGAACCCAGGACCTTTCAGTCCGCAGGCTGATGCTCTATCCACTGAGCCAAACCACTTAGGACTAGATGTTTCCTTATGATGTTTTCCAGAAACATTTATTTATTTATCAGATAGATACAAAGTTTATATGTGGCCAACTGAAATTCTGGAACTGTATTAAGTCCATTCACAACTATTTTCCACTAGAGGCCCGGTGCATGAAAATTCATGCACTGGAGGGGGGTGTCCCTCAGCCTGGGGTGCCCCCTCTCACAGTCCAGGAGCACTCAGGGTTGGGAGGTGACCTGGTGATCAGGGGACGGCAATGTCCCAGGACACCTCTGCTGCTACCGCTGCTGGCAGTGCAAGCCTAGGCCAGCCATGGTCACCTGAGCCTCGGGCGACCCTGGGAAGCTGTGCAGCCACCATCAGAGCTGGCTGCATCTCAGGCCGGCCCTGGGCACCTGGGGGTATTAGAGGGCTGGGGAACTCTGGAGGCAGGCCTTGCCATGCACCTGCCATCCTGGCAGGGCTGAATGGACTGGGCGCCGCCATATTTGAAGGTGTAATAGTCAATAAGCATATTCCCTCCTTATTGGCTGTGGGTACCACCATCTTTACAAGGGCTGTGAGGGTCAATTAGCATATTCCCTCTTTATTAGATAGGATTACAGGTTCAGATAATTCTCAGTAGTGAGAGAATAAGGGAAACTTATGAAACAATGGCCAATGACAGGATTTTGAAAAACTATTTTATTGTTTTAAAACTCAGATTCCTTATCTTAATAAAAGGAGAAAATAAAACAAATATGATAAATTTTAGTGATTTAAAAGAAAAGTATTTGAAACTCTCTGAGGAGATAGATTAATTTGCATTAAGGCTGCAATATGTTTGGAAAGCAGTAAAATGCATTATGTTTTAACCAATTTATAACTATTAGAAACATGGAAGGAAAGTGAAACTCCTTTATTTCATCTCTAAATTATGTAAATTTTAAAATAGGTTTAATATCTGGCCAGTGTGTCTCAATGGCTGAACACTGACCTATGAACCAGGAGGTCACAGTTCAATTCCTGGGTTGTGGGCTTGATCCCCAGGGTGGGGCATGAAGGTGGCAGTGGTTCAATCATTCTCTCTTAGAGAGCAACCAAAGAACTTGTATGCATGCGTATTAGCATAAGCAATGGACATAGACACTGGAGCAATGGGGGGTTGCCCATTGTGGGAATGGCCCAGATGGGGGTCAAGAGGGGAAAATGGAGGCATATGTAAAACTTTAGACAATTAAAAATAATCGTTCTCTCTTATCATTGTTGTTTCTATTTCTTTCTCCCTCTCCCTTCCTCTCTGAAACTAATAAAAATATATTTAAAAATAGGTTTGGAATGCATAGGGGCATCTTCAGGAAAACTTGAGAATATATCTTTGTGAAAGTAAATTGGGAAATGTCAGAAAATTTATCCCCATATAAATGAAATTGCAGAACCATTTGAAGTGACCTGCACAAAAGACTTCCTGCAGAATATGTCTCCTTTGTATTCTGTAATAGTGTCGTTCACCCAATTTAAAGCTACCAATTTTGTACTATCTTTGTGAAGTGGATAAATGACCTTATAGAACCAAACTCATTCAACAGTTTGAGATATGAGCTTCCATTTCAAACACTAAAATGCTAGTACATTAACCTGGTAGAGATGTCTTCCTTTTCTTTAAACACACTTGTAGTGGTAGTGCACAAAAGTAATGTGCCAGTATTCCTTAAATAACATTTTTTAAAGGAGGAAATATGGAACATCACATAAAGAACAACCAAATATTATAGAAATGTTTTTGAGGTGAATATCTAACAAAAGCACAGCATTTGAAGTTTATCTTAAAATGTGATCTGAAGCTTACATGTAAGCAATGATTTTTCAACCTATGTTAGTTTTCTTCCTAAAATTTTTTTTTGTTAAAATAGCTTGTAATAGAGGGAAGGCAGGATTAGGTGAGAGGGTGGGAAGAGATCAACCGAAAAATTTGTATGCATATATGCATAACCCATGGACACAAACAATAGGATGGTGGAGGCCTGGGGTAGCCTATAAGGGGTCAATGGGAGAAAAAAGGGGACATGTGTAATACTTTCAACAATAAATATTAAAATAAATAAATAAATCAAAATGATCTATAAAAATTTTATAGATATAAACTTGAAGAAATTTTATGTTATTACTAGAGGCCCAGTGCATAAAATTCATGCATGGGGTTGGAGGTCCCCTCAGCCCAGCCTGCACCCCTTCCAATCTGGGACCTCTTGGGGGGATGTCCAACTGCTCTCTCACAATCCAGGACCACTGGCTCCTAACTGCTCACCAGCATGCCTGCCTGATAGCTGCTATCTGCCCCTCCTGCCAGCCTGGTTGCCCCTTATTGCCCACTCTTGCCAGCCTGATTGCCCACAACTGGCCCCCCCTCTGGCCTGGTCACCCCTCTTGGCCCCCCTCTTCCGGCCTGGTTGCCCCTCACTGTCCCACCTGCTGGCCTGGTTACCCCCAACTGCTCCCCCTTCGGGCCAGGTCACCCCATGCAGCTTATTTGGTCATCTGTTCGGTTGCAATTGTCTCTTAAGCTTTTATATATATAGATTATTACATATATTCTATCATCTATGAAATTTGTAAAGAAACATTGCATGACTGGAAATTAGGACTGCTGGGGAAAGCAAAGGTTAAAGCTTAAACCATGTGAGCCAAAGTGAAGAGAACTTTATAGCACTTCTCAGATTGCAATAAAAAGAATAATTCTGGTTATCAATTGCTAAATAAATCATGCACAATAAATAAAACATTTTAAAATAATGTTTGTAATAAATTTATAATTATCCTTTAAAAAATAATTTACTTATTCTGTGTACAGTATTGGGTTTTATCACCCTCCTTTGTTATAATGCTTATTGCCCTCATTAGAGAAATTATGCACTTGTCCTATGGATAAAAGAAACACCATGATTCATGACACCATTTCTAAGAAAGGCTTTTAATTTGAGGAGTATGAAAGAAAAACAGCCCCTGTCCTTATGAGACTCACATTCAAATTGATAAAACATGAATATATATGTGTATATATGATTGATTTCAAAGAGAAAGGGAGAGGGAGCTAGAAACATTAATGATGAGAGAGAATCATTGATTAGTTGCCTACTGCACACCCTGTACTGGGGATGGAGTCTACAGCGTAGGCCTGTGCTCTGATGGTGAATTGAACTGTGACCTCCTGGTTCATAGCTCTATGCTCAACCACTGAGCCACACCAGCCAGGCAAAACATGGACTTTTTTACTTGGCCAGGAGAATAGAAATTCTATTTTCTAATTTAAATCTAAAGTGGGATCATAATGAAAATCAGTTCCTGGTTTCTGCTGACACCTCTTTTAGTGATCAGTTCTCGGTTAGGTGAGAAAGTTTATTTCTCTGCTGCACACTGATATATTTTTGAAAGTTTATTTTTATTTGAGCCAAATATGTTTCAGTTATGTTTACCCTTTTAATCTTAATTTTATCTTCAGAATTAGGATAGAATTAGTTAATTAGAAAAAATTTAAAAACAATAATATAACTCTAGCCCTCAGCCAACAACATCTCATTTCTAACCCACACTTGGCCAGATGGTTCCTTCAACCATCATGTTCTATTACAGTATTGCTCAAAAACAAACTAACAAACTAAACAAAACAAAACAAAAACCATCTCTGGATGTTGTTTCAAAATACTTTCTTTTGATATGGGTTCCAAAATGAGACAATGCCTTCCGAAGCCTTCATAAATTAAAGTATTAATACATATAGTCTCATCAGATTATTAGTTTATATTAAACCTGTGACTAAATAAGCATCCATTTATTTTTTTATTTATTTAAACTACTATATCTTCATTATGCTACCTATGCATTGAATTTTGAAGCCTATCAATGTAATACTTTATAATTTTGCTAAAACTCTTGACTTCAACCAAGTGACCCTGCATAAATTCTTGAACCCATAATTTGTGTTATTCTCTTCATCCCAACTTTATTCATCTGAAAATCTAAAGCTTTTTCCTTCTTAATTACTCAACTTAGAAGACTGGATTTATAAAAGGAGTATTATTGATTAGTATGAATAATGTTTTAAATACACTGTGTTAGCTCTGCTGGCATAGCTCCGTGGTTGAACATCCATCTATAGAAACCAGGAGGTTATGGTTCAAGTGCCAGTCAGGGCATATGCCTGGTTTGTGGGCTTGATCCCCACAGCCTAGAAGGCAGCTGATCGATGATTCTTTCTCATCATTGATGTTTCTATCTGTCTCCCGCTCTCCCTTCCTATCTGAAATAAATAAAAACAGAGTTAAAATAATTATATTTTAAGTATTTAATGTTAGTCAAAGACAAAGATGGCCCTTTCAAATATCTCTTGGACTGGGTGAGACTGTGAAGTTGCTAAAAGCTAACAGCTGCTGGGAGGGTAAGTTGCAGTATCAAGAATGGAAGACGTTAGCCAGAGAGCTGCTCTCACTACTGAGTGAGAGCAGACTGTGTAGAGTTGGTGAACCTGAGGCAAGTTAAGCCAAGGATGACTTGATAATCCTATCTAAAGCGACAGCCCACCATGTTGAGTTACTTTTTTGGCACTTCAGAGGGAATTCTCCAGAAAGAGGCCAAAGAGTCCTGTTCCTGCTCTCCCCAGAAAGCTGTTCTCCAGATTTAAAAGAGATACTTTAGTTCTGATGAAGTGACAAGCTTGGATGCAGAACAACAGACGCCAAAGCTGTAAATGGCTGGTCTGGGGCCCTGTATGGCAAGGGTCCGGCTCCTTTGAAAGTTAAAGATTTTTCTAAGGAAGAATAAGAAAAGCCAAGTTTTTGTCAAACTTATTAAATTAGGAGTGGTGTAAGTAGAGACTAGCTCTTTTAGATCTTATTTCAAACTATCTTCTTATGTGTATATGCTCTAAGCAGTGTTTAGTTTACATTATATAAAGTTATGATACTTCTCTAAAAATCCATCTTAGGAATTCAGAAAGCTATTCCTATTAAAGAAATATGGAGTTTGATAATGTTTCAAATCTATCAAGCAACACCACTCTCTAGTGTCAATTAAATTGCAGTGAGCATATAGTGTGCTTTCTCAGAGGGTATAAGTAATTAAGCAAAACAAGTTTATAGAGAGCCTAATACATCTGGGATTAGGAAATTGGACTGGGAAAGTAGTTTAAATTCTATAAATAATTTTAATATAGTTTTTTTTCATGAATATATGTGCAAGCCCAATTTGTCCTTTGTTTTCTTTCTTAGGGATAGAGTATATACATATATATTCACTACCTTCAATAAAAAATTGCTTGAGAAATGTGGTACAAGAAACTATTTTCTAAAATAAGATTTTTGAGGTAGAAGAGAAGGACAATACAGAGCATCTGGTCCATTTTATATTTCAGATGAGAAAAATGAAGCCAAGAGAAGTAAAATTTCTTGTACAAGGTATCATAAAACAGATAATTACAGGAGTGTCTGGGATTTTAGTTCAGTAATAGGCCCAATGAAGAATATAGAAGTTTATCCAAAATATTTAACAACCACAACAAAAGGCTTACTAAAACTTCTAAAGTGCTTGTGATAAAACATTTGCATTTGAGGCACTTAACTATTTGAAAAAATATATTATAAGTGTCCTCTGAGATTCAAAGATCATTATAAATCCAAGTTGCCTGGAGTTTAAAGACACATGTGACTGAGTCCCAAAACTGTAATCCAAGGTTTTGTTAACTCCAAGTCATATGGAGTAAAATTTCCTTCAGGGATGGAAACAGTATGACACTTCTCACCTTTTACTTATTTTACTCAATACCTTATAAAATAATGGAAAACTTTCAAGCAATTAAAGACAGGCCAAACGTCCAATGAAAGACAGGTGTGGGCGAGTTAGAGTTGGAGCGATAGTTGTGAGGATGAAAGAGTTGACACTACTTCTCAAAAGTTGATTCTTTTGAAGAGATTTATTTAGCTTTTCAGACATGATACCTTAATGAGTATGTCAGTATACCTGGATATTTTTCTCTAAAACATGTGCTTTGATTAAATTAGTCTTCTAGCTTTTGCTTAATCTAAAAATGTATGTTGCAAAATAACCTAAAAGTGTAATTTCAAAGTTTAAAGAAAATCTAAAAATAAGCAAATATATATATGTATGTATGTGTATATATATATATATATATATATATATATATATATATATATATTCTATATAATAAAGAGGTAATATGCAAATTGACATTCATGCCCTCGCACAAGATGGCCACCCCTATGTGGTCAAAGATAGCCACCACAAGATGACTGGCAGGGGAGGGTAGTTGTGGGCGATCAGGCAAGGCCAGCAGGGGAGGGCAGTTGGGGGTGATTGGGTCAGCAGGGGAGGGAAGTTGGGGGTGATTGGGTCAGCAGAGGAGGGCAGTTGGGAGTGATTGGGTCAGCAGGGGAGGGCAGTTGAGGGTAATCAGGTCTGCAGGGGAGCAGTTAGGCGTTAATCAGGCTGCCAGAGGAGTGGTTAAGGGGTGATCAAGCAGGCAGGCAGAAGCAGTTAGGGGCAATCAGGCAGGAAGGCGAGCGGTTGGGAGCCAGCAGTCATGGATTGTGAGAGGGGTCCCAGATTGGAGAGGGTGCAGGCTGGGTTGAGGGACACCCCCCTCCCAGTGCATGAAAAAAAAAAAAAAAAAAAAAATATATATATATATATATATATATATATATATATATATACACACACACACACACACACACATATTGTATATATATATATATATATATATATATATATATATATATATATATATATATGACATATATGAGAGAGAGAGAGAGAGAAATTAAAAGAGTAATTGTGATCAGAGTCCCACTACTAAGTTATTCTTTGTTTGAAAACAAAAGAATAATTTCACTCGGAGGGTTTTGTTAAAAATGTGGTTCTGGTATAGGCAGCATTAGTACTGTTACATTGTTTCAAAAATTCTCTGTTTCCAGCCCAGATCTACTAAACCAGAATCTCTGGGAATCAGGAACCCGTTTTAACAACCTTTACTCATGACTTCTATGCTTGCTCAAGGCTGAGATGCACTGGTGCAGAGCGCCTGCACTTTTTTGTTTTGTCCTCTGTAGGAGTGTACTTACTGGGGCCAGGAGATAGAAACAGATGTAAAATAAAAAATCCTGTTGCTACAAATGCAGGCAGTCCTCGTGTTACTTAGGACTCGATTTATGTCGTTTTGTGGTTACATCGCCATCTCCCGTTTACAGTATTTATATTAAAAAAAGTTACGTCATTTCAACTTATGTACATCTGTGCTTTATGTTTTATTATTATTTATTTACCACAAGTAAAGATCAGGAATTGTTATTTTTCTTTTAAATTTGTTTTACTGTTTCACTTCATCACTGCCGTGTACGTGCTCCATGCGAGTAACGTAGGAGCTTATGTAGGTGGGTTCCGATTTATGGCGAAAACCACATTACATTGCGCCGTAGGAACAGATCTCTGATGTAACCCGAGGACTGTCTGTGGTGATTTTGAAATTAATAGATAAAATGGTTCATAGTGGAGTATTTCTGATACCAACACCTTTAGAAACAAAACCTAATTTATTATGAAAAACATTTTATTAAAAAGCAGGTAAATTACAGCATCAATTCATCTGGGAGGGAACTTTAAGTATAGTAATATATGTTTCTTTTTAAAATATATATTTTATTGATTTTTCACAGAGAGGAAGGGAGAGGGATAGAGAGTTAGAAACATCAATGAGAGAGAATCATCGATCAGCTGCCTCTTGCACACCCCCTACTGGGGATGTGCCCGCAACCAAGGTACATGCCCTTGACCGGAATCGAACCTGGGACCCTTCAGTCCGCAGGCCGACGCTCTATCCACTGAGCCAAAACGGTTTTGGCAGTAATATATGTTTCATTCAAAGAAAACTCTTTTTCATTTTAATAGAAGGGTTTTCTTAATTATAGAACAGTAGCAAAATCAAAATTTATTTTTGTTTCAAGTTTTACATTTTATTTATGTTAAAACAATAACTTACTTTAATTTCAAAGTGTGACACTACCTCTGCCATCTGCTCCACTTGTATCATTATGGCTCACAATTTAATTTGAATGTAATCCTTTAATTTAAACATAGTCTTTATGCCCCCTTCTTCTTCTCTGTAATTGGATTATCATGTAATTATAGTTAGGTGAAACGATTTGGAAATGCTTCAAATATTCTACCATCTGCTATGATAATTAAATTCTGAAAAAAAAAATAATATAAGAATATTTTAATTCTGGGGTTTAAAACAAGGGCTTCACATATATTTAAAATATTACCTTAGCACAAATATTAAGCTATTATCCATTTGGTATCTAATAAGACTCAGATGCTGTTTTCATTGTGGAAAAATTCCCATGTGAGGATTGCTGTCCACAGGGCTGTCTGCATGCTCTGTGTTCATGTTGAGGGGAAAGGATGGGACTGACAGGATTTCTGTTTTCTTCAGCGCCTTTGCTGTAGTGTAGACCTTCAGCAGCACAGCTGCTGTCCAGTTGCCTCTACTCCTAGGAAGTGAGGATAGATTCTGAAAAGGAGGTAGAGGATCACTGTGTGCGTGATAGTGCTTTTCTGTTATCACTACGCTGAGTTGCCGCTCAGTTCTGAGTTGACTGCCTTAAATGAATCCCCAGATCTAGATATAAGCAGGGTTCCATGAACAAATGATTTATTTCAAAGGGCGTTTGCAGAATAGCCCAGCAAGAGCGGGGAGAAGCAGGGCAGAGAGGGGGAAGAAATGGTGCAAATTCAGGAAGAGCTTACCCTGTGCTCACCACACAGGCGTCTCTGGAGTGTCAGTGATGTCTCAGAGTTTATCATGCCTTGAAGAACAAGATGTGGACTTTCATATTCCCCACGAGTCAATATTGGCTAAGGACACACAAGCGGCTGGAAGTGCTTGATCAAACCTCTGAGCATTTAGTTGTTTGCATGTGCAAACAGGAGAAGCTGCCTCAGGAGAGTAGATTAATCCTCCAAAAAGATTTGCAAGTATACGGTCTTAGAATCAATGGACAGAGGCTGGGCAGAGGTGAGGGGCAGAGAGACAGTTAAAGAGTTAAAGGGATTCAGGGGACCTGGGCAGGGCACCCAGAATCTCTAAAACATTGGCTTGATACTTGAATTTCAAAACATCATGGCTGTTTCTTAAACTAGCATGCTCCTTTGTATATAATAGACATATGTGTTTTAATACATATTAAATCAGTCTAAATAATTTTCTTATAGACATTCTAAAACACCAAAGTATTACATGTGAAATTATTTTAATCAAATAGCAACAAGATTTAAGATTTAGGCATTACAGTTTTGCTTCTGTGTATCTTTAAACAATAAATAAGCTCATGCGTTAATTTAAATTTGACACCTTATAAAAGGAAAATACCCATATCAGTTTGGGTAATCAAACTCTACAATTGAAAGTTCACTTATGCAAGGTTAAATTCAAAAACTTTAAAAACAACGTGTTCCAATAAGTGTTATTTAAAATTAAAATACTTCTAATAGTCAAGGTATAAAAGAATAATAACAAAGTTTTCAGAATGGAATATAGCAAAAAAAGTAAAATATATTTGGAACCAGAGTGGATTATTTTTGTAATCATCAAATAAACTTCATCATTTAGAAGAATAGGTTCCATTTAAATGAAACACACACACGCACACACACACACACACACACACATACACTAACAAATTAAACTAAAGCTATCAGGTTAGTCTTAAAACTTTATTTCAGATTAATTAGTAAACTGAATAATTTATATAATATGGTAAATTATTATAATATGCATATAATATGTCAATGGAGGAAGTATTTATTCAACCTTAAAACTTTATTTCAGTTTAGCTATCAAATTGAAGGTTAAAAGTTTCATAAACATCATACATTATGTATTATCACATAATATATACACATACAGTAACATATATATCATATATTCTAATATACCTATATAATATATTATATATCAATACAGGAAGTATTAGTTCAACCATAAAACTTTATTTCAGTTTAACTATAAAATTGAATGTTATATGTATCAATAACATTATATGTTAAGCACTATTCCATAATATATAAATATATAGTAATGTATATAATATACTAGTGGCCCGGTGTTCCTCAGTCTGGCCTTCACCCTCTCCAATCTGGGATCCCTCAAAGGATGTCCTACTGCTGGTTTACAGGGACCGGGCCTAAACTGGCAGCTAGACATCCCTCTCACAACCCAGTACTGCTGGCTCCAGCCGCTCACCTGCCTGTCTGCCTGCCTGATTGCTCCCAACTGTCCTCCATGCCAGCCTGCTAACCCCCAACTGGCCTGCTCACCTCTACCTTCCCACCCCACTGGCCTGCTCACTCCCAACTGCCCCCTCCCAGTGTGCTGATCACCCCCAACTGACCCCCACTGATGGCCTGCTCAACCCTGACTGGCCTCCCTGCTGGTCTGCTTACTTCCAACGGCCCCTGCCATCTCATCTTGGCCTCTTGATCATCCCCCAGTGACTCAAGGTCCCAGCCCCTTCATTTTATTATTTTATTTTATTTTATTATTTTATTTTATTTTATTTTATAACTATTTTACCTTATTTTATTTTTTATTTTTAGCAACTCCTTGAGCAGAGACCCGGCTGGAAGCAAGTATCTAGGATTTATTTATCTTCTATAATTGAAACTTTGTAGCCTTGAGCAGAGGCCAGGGCTGGCCAGGAGAGGTGGGAAGCTTGGCTTCCTCCATTGCCAGGGGAAACCCAAGCCTCCTGTTTGCTCCAGCTCTGTGACCAGCTTCCATTTTGGTTGGGTTAATTTGCATACTTGCTCCTGATTGGCTGGTGAGCATGGCTTGCAGGTGTAGTGGAATGATGGTTAATTTGCATGTTTCTATTTTATTAGTGTGGATCACATATATTATTTACATTATTATATATTTTATGTGTAAATAATATATAATGTATATATCAATAGGGGAACTATTAGTTCAATCTTAAAACTATTTCATATTAGTTATCAAATTGAAAATGTTATGTTATATATAAACATATTACATACAATGTATAGTATCACATAAATTATATGTAATATATAATTGCATTAACTTTGTATAATATATATTATTTATTATATATTTCATGATATATGTATATAATATATTATTCTCAAAGGAGGATGTATTGATTGTATAAGATACTTTTCCATTTATTTCATTTGTCAAGTTGTCAGGTATGGAATAACATTTTACAATTTACAAAAATTAATCATACTATTTTGTATTAGCAATTTACAGATTGGAACTTGAGACATTGAGAAGTCAGAGACTTTCCAGTATCACCCAACTAACAAAATCAGACTGGAATAATAATCTCATCACTTCCACCAGATTTTCATGGTCTACTCCCCTTGCCTGTCGACGCACTTTCCATATAGATAGAATTTTAGAGATATTTACTTCACTCTCCACTGCTACAAAGAGACTAATTTATTCAATCTGTATAAGCACTCAAGAAAACTCCACTGGCAGGGTATTTAATTAAATGCATTCTAATGTATGTGTGTGGAGAAACATTAAGTAACCCAAAAAGATATTCAATAAAATAAGATTCTTAACAATATAACTTAGTGATGTTTCCATATCAGATCATATAAATCTACCACACTCTTTTAAATCACTGTGTAATATTTAATTTTATGAATGAACCAAAATTTCTGTATTTTTGTCACCAGGCAGATTAAAAACAAACACAGCAAAATTCTACTTTTGAAGTATAATAATCCTTTGAGTGGACAAGTACTCCTAGGGTCAATAACTAGAGGAAACTGGTGTATAAAGTTATCTCTCAACAACAGCAGAGATGTGCAGAAGAGTTGGGATTAAAGTATATTCCAGAGAGGGGAGAATCACAAACAGATAAGCTGATGATAGCGCCTGCTTTTCCTTGGATGGCATTAGCACTTTGTGGAAACAAGAGAGTATCTGAGAGTGAAAGTAATTTCCACACAGAGAGACCACACTGGGGAACAGGTGACCTAAGAGGAGGTGGTCATCGGGCTAACATCTATTTTATAAAAAAATAGGAGTACAAACTAATCAGGAACCAGTCTCAATCTAGCAACAACTTGTAATCGTCCAAGGATATATAAAACAACTATGAACAAATGCATCTTTTATAACATTGATATTCATCAAAATATGCTGTAATAATAGTGTTTTAATTAATAGGGTACCAGTAATATTTGTAATAACTTAATCCAGAAGAAAATATGTAATTTTGATCATTGGCTCATTGGAAGATATCAAATGTTGATTTAAAGTTTTGTGCCAGAGAAGTGTGATAAATCTTTCTAACTTTCAAAACATCTTCAAGAACATTATATCAGAGAATTGGACTGATACTAAGAAAAAATAACATAAAAGTTAATAATGATAAAAATAGCTTTTTCATGCATTTTAAAAATGTGTGATTATAGAAATTAAATAATTATGGTCTTTGGGAACTACTTAATTAGTATTTTAAAAATCAATATTTACCATGTTTAGAAGTCAGTTCCTTAATTAGACTTTAAATTATGAAATTTTTATGATAAAATCTGTTAGAAAATAGATTGCTTCGGAAACTCAATTTAAAGAAGTACTGGCTGAAAAAGTTGAGAACTCCTTTCCTATAAATTTGGTCTTATTCAAATAAACAAAATAGAGTAAATTCTGAACCTTACCTTAGGATTTGGTATTTATTTGACTTAATGGGATTTCATGAGAAATGTGTAACCTGGAAATTTGCAACATCCATTTAAATTACTCTGAGTTTGTTTTTTAATGAAGCTTTTGTTATGGGATTAAAACTTTTTGCTTTCTAGACCTAAATTTGAACGTAATATTTTGGTGAAAGATTATTTCTTGTCTCTTCCCAAACAAGAGGCTTTACTATTATAGCTGGACCACTACTCACAGGCTACCTGATCTACTCTGAGTAAAGGAGCAGTCCAGGAAAAGCTGTATCTTTAGTGCCAATCTTGTTCAATTCTGTGGATTTTATTTAGTGATAGGAATACAGAATTTTTCCTTCAGAATTTTTCAAACAGTTTTTCTTTTCATATGAAATGTATTAGAATCATTATAGAGTTTAGAGGCTGGCTCGGACATTGTTTCAGATACTTAACCCTGGTAAAGTAGTAAGTGCTCAATGAATAATAGGAATATTATTAAGATTTAATTTAGAGGGTAAAGGGCTAATATGTCCAAGGCAGAAACTTGACAGGCTAGCCTCCCAGAAAAGAGCTGAGTTCCCTCCCAAACACCATGGAAACCAACAGTGGCTTGGTGTTTAAGGGAATCAATTTTGAATTACTACAGGACTTGGATACCAGTACCACCCTTACATCATTCACACCAGGGCAGGCTGTTTCCTCTCCAAAAATCTCCTAGCTTAGAAGTCACACAGCCCGAATTTGAGGTCTTTCCTCCAAAATCTGACTTCTGGAGCTGCAAGATCACAGAGTTTAATGGGGACCTGAACACTTACTTTTGTTCTCGAATCTGAGCTTTCCCAAATAACTGCTGCTCCATTGGGCCTGGTGTGTGTGCACCCTCTGGGCATATGCCTCTGTTCAATCAACACCCATATCCAATCCATGCATTATAAATGCATATGTGTGTGAGTGAAAGGAAAAAATAGATAAAACCACTCAATGTACAAATTATAATGCTGATGCCACCATAAAGTAATTCCTAATGTCCCAGCTTCAGAAAATGCATTTGTGAAATTTCACTTCATAGGGCTAATGTGAGGATTTCATGAGATACTTCTTATAAAATACTTACTAGAGAACTCAATGTTCATTCATTCATTTACTGATATATTTATTCATTTATTACTAATGTATAGAATATATTTAATAAGCCAGGAAATACTTTAAACACTAGTGAATTCTTAATAAATACCAGCCATTATTTTATTAACATAATTTTAACTATTTACATTTCTTTTATTAATATTGTTATTATTTTAAGCTATGCCTACATTAAAATTAGCCATATTTTTATATTATTTATATTTTTAAAAATCTACTTCCCTATAAGCAGTATGTATGAATATGCATGTGTGAGTGAGTGTTTGTGCATGCTAGTTTTAATCTTTATTATGCTATATAGATAATTGTCAGATATCAAAGTTTCCTAATTTGCAATGTACGTAGCAGGGGTCATTTGCATTAATTTGAAAGATGTACTGAAAAGCCCAAACCCCAAAAGTCTAATACAAACATGTAAATTCATCATTTTATCCTATATAATAAAGAGTTAAAATGTAAATTGACCCTCACACCCTCGCATCACAAGATGGCCACCCCCATGTTGTCACAAGGTGGCTGCAACAAGATGGCTACCCCCACATCATCAAAAGATGGCCACCTCCTCATTGTCACAAGATGTCTGGCAGAGGAAGACAATTGGGGGAGACCAGGCCTGGAGGGAGGATAGCTGGGGCCAACCAGGCCTGCAGGGGAGAGCAGTTGGACATCCCCTGAGGGGTCCCAGATTGGAGAGTGTGCAGGCTGAGCTGAGGGACACCCCCTCCCAGTGCACAAATTTTGTGCACTGGGCCTCTAGTATTTCATCAACAACATTATAAGCCTAATAAAGATTAGGAAAAAAATTTCAATGAAATAAGTGGCATTTAAATGCTGGATGTGGTGAATAATACCTACCCTTGTTTAAAGAGGGCATTAATATTCTAGAAAGCTGAATAGTCTATACCCTTTACGATGTCCTTGGTTTAGCATTCTGACTTAATTTATAACTTGTCAGAACATTGCTGCCACCTTACACAAACTAGATCCTTAGCTAAATGTTTATTCATATCTTGTCACACGACTATTGTTGCAACTGCCTTATGTTGTTTGAATACTTAGAAAGGACCTAGAAGTTCACCAAACTTACATAGTGGGCATGTCTCTGACCTTATGTTTATTTGTGAAATAATTTAATCAGAGACTTGCTATTGCTATAACATACTGACATGTGAGACTACCTCACCTACTTCTCTCTGCTAAGGCTTATTCAGCAAACCAAATAAAATCTGAGTGAACAAATTAGCTTAATGTAAACATACTATGTAAATAAATGCATAAATAAAAATGTACTTTATTTCTCATATTGTGCCATGCACATTAAAAGGTGTTTCCAAAATTATTGAAGAAATGTAAAATGTGTTTGGCTTGTATTATTATGGTTACATTATGAGCCCCTCCCAGGTTTATTGAGGTATAATTTATAGCCAAAATTTGTATATATTTAAAATGTACAACATGATGATTTTATATATATATATATATATATATATATATATATATATATATATATATATATTTCACCATAATCAAGCTAATATCTATCATTTCACATAGGTACCATTTTATTTCTTTTAATTTTATTTTTGTAGTAGTGGAAACACTTAATATTTATTTTCTTGGCAAAAATCAAATATACAATATTGTTAACCTAAGCCACATTGTTGTACATTAGAGATAACAAGAGCATTCCATCTTACATAAATGAAAGTTCATACCCTTTGACTAATATCTCATTTACTTCTCCAATCACCACTCTTCTCTTTATTTTTATGAATTAGAGTATTTTCAATTTTCCATGTAAATGATATTGTCTTTCTTTGTCTGGCTTATTTCACTTAGCATAATGTCCTGCAGTTTCATCCACTTTTTTTTGCAAATGGCAGGATTTTGTTATTTTTAAGGCCATAATATTCCATTTGTGATATATCTATATCTATTGATTGATATGAATTGACAGATATAATTATAGATATCACACCCACATTTTCTTTACCATTTATCCATTTTATGAACATGGAAGTGCAGATATCTCTCTGAGATCTTGATTTTCTTTTCTTTGGATATATACACAGAAGTAAGAATGCTGTATTATAAGATAGTTCTCTTTATAATTGTTTGAGGAACATCTGTGTTATTTCCATAATGGCCATACTACTACTAATTTTTTAAATTTTCTCTTTATAGCAAGGACAGAATTCAATCAGCAAATCTTTAATCTCTTATAATAAAGAAACCGAATCTTAATCTAAAAAAGTTGTTTTCGAAAACATAAGTGAAAATATCTTTCCTTCTTATCTTATTTTGTGATTTTAAAAGCATCATATGAATACTTTATAGAACTTAAAATATAGAGATAAACACTAAGACACATATATAATTATCCAAAATTCCACAATTCAAACTTCACTAATTTTAAATATTATTTTTTCCTGCTAATACATTAACTATAGTTTTTATCATAGATATTTTCTATGAAAGCAATGTTAATTCTATTGCTTATAGCTTTGAGGACAGAAAAATAGTGTAAACTACTCTTTACTTGAATTCCAAAATGATTAGGTATATGGCAATTATGATTAAAAAAGTTAAAGGGTGCCCTAGAAATTAATTGAATTACAGGAGTTCAACAAAAATTTATGAAATGCATGCCTAGCCACTGTCTTGGATGTTATGAAGATGATATACTAATTATAGCATGGTCCTAATTTTGAAGGACCTCAAAACCCAATGAAAGGGAAGGCCGAGATGCAAATACCAAAATGTGACTCTGTGCAAACTTTGTTATAATAGACACAATAAAATGTACAGTTGAAGCATAAAAGAAAAGAGTGCATTTGAGAGGACATGGATTAATTCCTCAGGCAAATGGAACTTGGAAAGCAGAGTTGTAGAAAACTTCTGTTAGATTTTTTAGCCTGTGCAAAGACACGGACACATGAAAGGGCGTACTGAAGAACTTAGGCAGGTTAGCATTGCTCTCGTGTGGGTGTAAGTTTTGCCAGGGCTGGATGCTTTAGGTAAGGTGGGAAACATAAATAAGTGAAGACAGCTGGATGAAGGCAATAACAAGTGGTGTAGGATGTGGCAAACTGGAAAGCATCTGAAACATCCAAAAGGAGCAGGCCATCGCTAACACACATGTGCTTGCCAGATGTTTCCCTTAGCTACAAGTTTGCATGCTACACAAAAGGTAGGAAGAGCGTTAAGAATATTTCGTTCGGGATGTATACCAAGTTGGACTTCATCCTTTGGTTAGAGTTTCCCGACCGCAGCACTGTTGACTTTTTGGTCCCGATAATTCTTTGTTGTGGAGGGCTCTCTTGTGCGTTGTAAAATGTTTAGCAGCCTGCTTGGCCTCTACCCACTAGATCCAAGTTGTCCTCCTCCCTTCCCCAGTTGTGGCAACCAAAAGCATTTCCAGTCATTGCCAAAAGTTCTCTGGGAGAGAGAAATTGCTCCCCAGTTGAGAATCACTGGGCTTGATAATTTATAAAGGAATTCCATGTAATGGAATTATACGATGAAATTTGGGCTCTAGAGAGAAAATTCTGGTGGCAGGACAAATAGGTAGTGTGTGAAGAGTGGAGAGAGAGGTTAATGGTTCAACTTAGAAGCTAGTATAATAACTTTCTCCATTCTGTGAAAGAGGATGCTTTGATAAGCAAAACAATAATGTAACCAAAGTAAACATTTAACATTTTCTAAAAATGAAACCGGTTTGGCTCAGTGGTAGAGCGTGGGTCTGCGGACTGAAAGGTCCCGCGTTCGATTCCAGTCAGGGGCATGTACGTTGATTGCGGGCACATCCCCGGTAGGGGGTGTGCAAGAGGCAGCTGGTCGATGTTTCTCTTTCATCGATGTTTCTAGCTCTCTATCTCTCTCCCTTTCTCTCTGTAAAAAATCAATAAAATATATATTAAAAAAAAATGTTAACCTACAGGTGTTGTTTTTTTTTTGTTTTTTGTTTTTTGCCATTGCCTAACATTTTGAATACAAATATTATTGCCAGTTAGATTATATTATCAATCATTTGTGATAGTGCCTAACAAGCAGCTCTTGTTTGTGCATCAATATCTTGTATATTATATCTGGCTTTTCGTTTTTAGACACAACTGTCCTAAGTGTGGTACTTCTTATCTCTGTTAGTAATTGTAAAAACCAAGGTTTGATTACATTGGAAGTTAAGCATCGACATACATAGGAATGTATCTCAGTTGGGATTATGGATCATAATGAAAACATGTATCATTGGTATCTAAGAGCATTTATTCTTTACCTTTTTTATTTAAAAAATTTACAGGATAAACTATGTGCCAGTCACAGAGTTCGGTTCTGAGGAGACAATAATGAGTAATAGGGATGTATTTGTCCTTATGAGCTTGGAATTCAGTGAAAGGATCAAATTTAATCAAATAATCATGCAACAGTGAAACTATCACTACAGAAAGCATTAGGAAAAAGAAAGTAGAATAGTGCTGTTAGAATAACTATGGTGCTCATATTGACTCCAAGGGTTATAATCACATTCCAACATAATTGCCCAGAGTGACATGTTTAGAGCTATGGCTGTAGCACAGGAATATACTTTTGCTCTGTGTGAAAAATGCATTTTGACTACATCTGATCTGATTTATTACAATACTTTATTGTTTTTGTTTATTGTTTTATATATTCTATAAAAACAAATTTTTGTTTATTGTTTTATATATTCTATAAAAACAAATTTGATATACATTCAATTCTATGAAATGAGTAATTCTGTGTAAATGTAACCTACAAAACATTGGTAATTAATTAGTTAAACAGCTATAGCTAGAATGGAGGTGTATGCTGTTATGTGGGAAGAATTTTATAGGAAACAAGACCAAATTTTTGCCATAACTAATCCCAAGAGCCATGATACAAAGTTTGTATCTAACCAATCACTTACTCCTTAGCACATGGTAGGTAATCACTGACGTTTGCTAGAAAAAATGGATTAAAAAACACCAGCAACTTCCAGCAGCACCAAGCTTCCAATAGGCCAAGGTTTGCAGCGCTAGCTCTTTGGACACAGGGAGTGCTGCAGACGATGGAATTACTATTCTTAGATACTTTTAAATACCCCAGTGCTGAGGTAAAACTTCGCTTCTTGATTCTGACTGTGGGACATGTACAAAATATCCTTAGGCATGCTTCACTTTCCTCCTTCCAGAGGCCTTAAATTCTGCACGTACACACCCCCTCCCCCCAGCTGGGTGTGGACACCACATCTGCAGGAGAGCATCTGTGGCCAGGACATTTCTCTGCATTATCTTAGGCTCCTGTGTCTTTGGTTGAGTTAGCTGTTTTACTTGCTTTGCTCCCCTGTTCCCTTACCCCCGTCAACTTTGGGCCTTGACAATATCTTGGATCCCAGGTTTAGCTCAGGTGGTATTGGGGAGGGTCTCAGACTGCCTGTGTTTGACAGCAGTTCCAGAGACCAAGCAGGTCACGATGGCTTTCTGACTCCTAAATCCCTCCTCCCAGATCCTTTTTCTAACAGGAGTTAGGTGGCCTAGATGTGACACTCATTTGGTTAAAGATTTGGTACATGACATATTTGCACAAAACGGCTTTTGTGTGGAGGATACCTGCAAGGAGGGGAATCAGCGGTGAAAGGAACCAATGGAGGATTTGGAACCCTCAGACAGGGAACCTTGCTCACTCCCCACATGTCTCCCCACTGCATTCCCTGCAGGTCTCCCTCAGCAGATGCCTGGGCATGCAGGAAGCCAGGCCTCCCACCAGCTCCAGTGGCTCCGTGGCTCCGGCCCATGCTGCCATCTTTGTGGCTTAGGGCACTGCCATATTTGTGGCCATGGGCACCACCATATTTGTCGCAGAGTGATGGTTAATTTGCATATTACCCCTTTATTAGATAGGATTATATCACTAGAGGCCCGGTGCACAAAATTTGTGCATGGGTGTGGTCCCTAGGCCTGGCCAGCGATTGAAGCACGAGTATCTGGTGTGGAAGGACAAGTCCCAGCTGACCTCTGGGCTGGGGCAGCACTTGGGCCCCCAGGCTCCCATGCAAGCCCCTCTGCCTGAGTTCCCATGCAGAGACGTGGTGAGCGCGGCCAGACACCATAGGCTGGAGCATGGCGTGGGCCTCTGGGCCTCCCAGCGGTGCTGCACAAAAAGCCAGGTGGGCAGCATGCTCTCTCCTGGCTGGCCTCAAAGACCAGCTCCTGCTTGAACCCATGGGGAGCCCAGCCAGTCCCTGCAGTCCTGATGGCTGCAGCCTGGCTCACCTGGAAGAGTCTAGGCCCGTCTGTGTAAGGTGGGCTCTTCATGGGCGCCTGACACCTAAGCATAGCCTTGTTTTATGCTCAAGTGCCAGCAGTTTTACCCACCATCAGTGGAATGACAGTGTGTGAAAAAGGCAAAGGCAAAACACATCTTATAAAAATAATTTGACTGTGATGACCTCATGAATGTGTTCTAGGGACCCTCAGGGTCCACATACTACACTATGAAATTCTACTCTATGACAACAATAAAATAACTACTTGAGCCCAGCCGGCATGGCTCAATGGTTGAAAGTCAACTTATGAACCCGGAAGTCATGGTTCCATTCCCGATCAGGGCACATGCCTGGGTTGCAGAGTCGATCCCTGGTGAGGGGCAGGGGTTCAGAAGGTAGCCAATCTATGACACCCTCTCATCATTGATGATTTTATCTCTCTCTCTCTTCCTCTCTGAAAGTAATTAAATATATATATATATATATATATATATATATATATATATATATAATACACATATATGTATATATGCAACTACTTGATTTTATAAATTCTGGTTTTATAATGCTCTCTGATAAGCTCAATTTGTTTTATTTCTTTTGTTGACTTGAGGTTGACTTTCCTACCCTGATTGATTTTTTCTTATGTATGAATATATATATATATATATATATATATATATATATATAAATGCATATCCAAGATATTGATCATATTTATTGGCTAATGTATTGGGTCCATAGTACTCCTTTATTCCAGTACATGCTTTTAAGAGTATGCTGACCTATCTAAAATAGTAGTTTATATTCAACATTATAATTTGACAATGGTGTTCAGGACATGATATCCACAAATATGGCCAGTCGTGTATTGAGTATTTTAAGTTGAAAGAGTTTGAGAAAACAGCCTAAAACACTATAAAATGTCACTGAGAGGTTCCCACTTTATATCAAGAGGAAAGGAGTATCCTTATCTCTACAGACAAAGAGGCCATTGACAAGAATTTATACAAACATGCCTTGCAAAACTTCCCCATTTACTACACTTACATCATATTCCTTGACCTATTTTACACGGTTGTTCACCCTTCATCAAATCAAGCATAAAAATCTCAGGTTTAGCTGTTCCTTTAGGTTCTCATGAGGCCGCTATGTCAAATACAATTTACATTAAATAAACTTGTGTGTTTTTCTCCTGTTAGTTTGTCAGTGTTAGTTTAAGTTTTAGATCTAGCCAGGTCCCTAAGAAAGTTGAGGTAAACTTCTCCTTCCCTTTAACAGCAAATATCATATAAGCAAATGTCGCAAATAATCACAATTGGGCTAAAAATTTTATACTTTCTGTATATGGTATAATGTATTATTATGAGTAATTAAATAATGAGAAAAGTATCAAGTTACAAAAGTTCTTGAAACAATGTGATATAAGAATTTAGGATGGAGGAGAAAATCAAGTAGGTTTACTTTGAAAAAGGCATAAGTATTGCTGATGTAAAGATCACGAGATATAGAATCTGACATTTCGCAATTGTTTAGTAGCACATTTTTCCTTTTGCTTATTTACCTGAGAAACTATCATCTATCTTACTCTAAGTAACATTTTAAGTTATATTGTCTTAAACTATACTGTTATTAAAACAATTAAAATAGCCTTTTTAATTTTTTACAGAGAGGAAGGAAAAGAGAGTTAGAAACATTGATCAAAGAGAAACATTGATTCAGCAGCCTCCTACACACTCCTTACTGGGAATTTGCCCAAAACCAAGGTACATGCTCTTGACTGGAATCAAACCTGGGACCCTTCAGTCCGCAGGCCAACACTATCCACTAAGCCAAACCAGTTAAGGCTATAGCCTTTTTAAATCCATATATAATTTCATTACTTCATGACATGGAGTGGTTTGTTTTTATTCCCTCATTAGTTAAGAATTTTATATTTCTGATTATTTACTTCAGAATATTTTTATGCTCCTGAATTAGCTGTCAATCTGAAACACATGGTTAAGCACAGATAAATTAGAATGCATTGCTGAGGTTGACAAAAATGATTATAGTAAATGAATTTTTTTGGAATAAATAACTACATAAGGTCACCTTATGGTAGTGTTTGCCTTGATCATTATATGTAATCACCCATAACTGCCCTCCCTTGCAAGCCTGGTCCCTCCCAACTGCCCTTCCCTGCTGGCCATCTTGTGGTGGCCATCTTGTTTCCACACGGGGGCAGGATCTTTGACTACATGGGGACAGCCATATTGTATGTTGGAGTGATGGTCAATCTGCATATTACTCTTTTATTAGATAGGATTATCTAAAATTTTACATATGTCTCCTTTTTCCCCCTGCATAATCCCCCCTACCTCTCCAGCCATTCCCACCCATGGCAAGCCCCCACCACACCCATGTCTGTGTCTATTGGTTATGCTAATATGTATACATACAAGTCTAACCACCCCCACCTTCCCTGCCATTTGTCTCTGGATCTATTCTTGTTCATCAAATTATGTTGATCATTATATCCCACATATGAGTGAGATTATGTGATATTTCTCTTTCTCTGACTGGCTTATTTCACTTAGCATAATGCAAGAGAATAAAAATTTAAAAAATTGGTAATGTTTGGGTCTTTTTGCCTGTTCTGCAAAATGAAATGTTTATTTAAGAAATTTATTTATAAAAATAATTTCAGTTCCATTATAATATACTAGAGGCCTGGTATTCATGCATGGGGGTGGGTGGGTTCCCTGAGCTCAGCCTGCACCCTCTCCATTTGGAGATCCCTTTGGGGATGTCCAACTTCCAGTTTAGGCCTGATCCTACAGACATCTCTCTCAGAATCTGAGACCTAACTGCTCACCTGCCTGCCTGCCTGATTGCCCCTAACTGCCTCTGCCTACCAGACTGATCACCTGATCACCCCTAACTTCCCTCCCCTGCTGACCTGGTGCCGCCTACTGCCCTCTCCTGATGGCCTGATTTGCCCCCAACTGCCCTCTTCTGCTGGCCAGTTTCTATGACAGTCAGCATCTCTGAGACTATCTTTGGGCCTGATCAGAGAGACAGGGCTTAACTGCATCTCTTGGGGAGGCCAGGAGAGAAAGAAAAGCTCAGCTGCTGGTGAAGCTAGGGAAGGAAGAGGGAGAGAAAAAGAGAGGCAAGTACTGGTTAATAGCTGCCACTGAGGCTGCAGATCAGACCCTGCCTCTCTCTCTGGGTCTCAGTCCCTTGGGCAGTCAGTGTTGGGTTGTCAGGCTGCAGTGGGGCAGTCAGTGCTGGGTCGCCAAGCTGCAGCTGGGCAGCCCTTCAGTTAGTGCCAGGGCAACCCAGCACTGACTGAAGGACTTCTAGGTTGGTAAGCCTTCGGTTGTGATCTGTCATAACAACTCTGGCCTTTTATATATTAGACTCTAAAATAGATTATAATTATGATTCTATATTTAAAGGATATTTTAATTATATGCAGATTTTATACACCATTTTGTTTGTTGTAAATTTAGTTACATTTATTGAGCATTTAATGAATACCTACTATATGCCAAGATCTTGCTTGAAAAGAAGAAATCTTGTTAAAGGGAATACAAAATCAAGGAAGAAAATCAGACATACAACTTAATTAAACTCAACAAGTATATCTTAGGAGGTAGGTCAGCATAGATTCATATACATATTATTTTATATTTACATACAGAAATATTGTTTTGTATTTCAAAAGTCTCTCATCTACAGATATTTTCAATTAGATGTTTAATTTTAAAACCCTAGCAGGATTTTTAAAAAATTGAACCTAGATTATACTAGTGATTTTCAGGAAGGAAAGTTGGAAGATGGGCCAGAACAGTGTAGGCTTCATTTCAGTTTCTAATTGTGATCTTGGGTAAGATCACTCCTTGGCTTATTACAACATTTATTGAGCATTTAATGAATACCTACTATATGCCAAGATCTTGCTTGAAAAGAAGAAATCTTGTTAAAGGGAATACAAAATCAAGGAAGAAAATCAGACATACAACTTAATTAAATTCAACAAGTATATCTTAGGAGGTAGGTCAGCATAGATTCATATACATATTATTTTATATTTACATACAGAAATATTGTATGTAATACAATAGGGATAATAATATTTTCTCCTTTCAGGAAAACTGTGAAGAGAGGTTTTGGTTATATTTCTATTATTTTATCTATAAAATAAAATGAAGTGTGGCAAAACACTTGAACTTGTAGAGGTATATGGTTGCTTACTATTCTTTCTCTGGACTTTTCTCTGTGTTTGAAATATGTATTTATGCCCTGTATATTTTCATAAAGGCGAATATATTATATAACAGTTTTCTCATTTATTAGATCATGATTTCGTTATTTCTGAAATATCACATGATAATAATATTCTACAGTGTTCAATTAGGTAAACACTACAATATCAAATCAATATGAAATTAAAATATTGATTGGCAGGCACTATTATTAATATAAAAATTATTCAATAGATTAGATGACAATACTTTGCAGCACAGTTCATTGCCATATTTTACTTTTTCAAATATATATTAAGATTGAACACATAAAGATTTTTTAAAAATAAAAAAAGATAGGAAATTTGTTATGATCAATTGGGTCATTTACCAGAAGGGACTTGAAACTCTCCCAAGAATTGACCATATGGAATAATAATTTTTTTCTCCAAAATGTCCCTTAAATCGAAACTTGCTGACTTTAAATAAAAAGCAGACTGAAGTAATTTAATTTTAATGGGTAGTTTGAATTTATCTCAAATGAGATGTTTGTAATGATAGACTTGGATTTGGCACACAAAAAGTCATTTTGTGTGCCATTGACAAAGGAAGTCAGATGG
The DNA here is from genome assembly GCF_964339955.1 of Pipistrellus hanaki. Classification (NCBI taxonomy): domain Eukaryota; kingdom Metazoa; phylum Chordata; class Mammalia; order Chiroptera; family Vespertilionidae; genus Pipistrellus; species Pipistrellus hanaki. The sequence goes on from NC_140505.1 coordinate 117,582,515, forward strand.
TTAAACCCAATCTCTATGGGGTGGGAAAGTATATGCTTCCCACAGAAGTTACTGTTGGATACATAGCAATTGGCAAAGATATATGATCTTCTTACAAGGAGGGAGAATAAATAGTTAGAAACCATGGTGATTCTCTCTCTCCTAGACAAATATTTTCTGCCTTTTTTTTTGCCTTCAAAATTTACTCACTCTCCTAAGGAAATTTTTATCCAATCATGATAATCCCTATATCAGATTAGACATGGCTTCTCTTCTATTAGATAACAGAGAACCAAATTGTTTAAAAATAAATGAGTTAAAAAGTTATATTTCACACCATGGGTGGGCAAGTGGGTTTTTAATATCCAAGTCCAGCCTAGTAGCAGGAATGCTCAGGCCCTTCTCAAGAAGGCAAATAATCAATTCCACTAATACACACATGGTAAATAAGATTGTTGCTAGAGTGTTGTGTTTGACAGATGAATAGTAGCCAATTTCTCAGAGGAAATTAATGTGGCTAATGGAAATAAATGAGTATTCTAGAAAAACTGATTGTACTGTACAAAAAGCTGTTCCTAAAGTGTTAACAAGAATTATTATTGGCAGAGCGTCTCATGGTAAAATTGCATAGCATGTTATGAACCTAAAGCAGTCATAGTATAGCACAAATAATTAAAATGTAAAAGCTATCAAGACTACATTATAAAAATCTCCAAAAGTCTCCTATTATTTAAAGTAAAAAAGGGGGTGACAGTGGAAGAATATCATGTAAGGAAAATTATCCTGAGAATAATTTACATCTAAAAAATTTGTACCTTAGAAAATCAACCCTCATTCGAAATGCTAACAGCAAAATACCCATTAAAATACACACATGGTGTCAAAACAAGCCAGAAAAAATTATTTGGCGGGGGTGGGGGTGGGGATGAAAAAGAATCCCAAGTTAAATTTAAAGAAAATATCCCTTTATTAACTTTTGGTCGAGAATATGTTTGTATATTTTCAGAAAACAACTCCAAGACCATCTGGAATTCTGTAACAGAGAGGAATAGACAGAAGTGCTCCAGCCATGAAGACAGAAGAGACACAATTCACAGATGGAAGATGCTGACAACGCCTCACCATACCAGCAGACAGCAGCTGTGTGTTGCTGAAGGATGCCCAGGACCAAGCCAGAGATGGTCGGACCTGCATCACCACCTCTTGTCCACCAACCAGATCTTAAATATCATGGCTGACATGTACACAAAAGGAACTATTTGACATTGAAATTGGGACTCAAAAGAACTGTTGGCCCAGAAAGGAACTCACTACAGACTGATTCATTTGCCTCTCAGCATAACCATTATGGCTTGTTGCAGTTTAGGTTCTTACAAGGGTATTTCTTGGATCACATGATCTCAGACATCAAGAGGAAATAATGAACAACATAAACTGATGAACAAAAACAGACTGAGAGAAAGAGAAGCAGCGATCAGACTCTCAAATTTCAGAGGGAAAGTAGGGGAGGGTGGGGGTAAAGGAAAGAGATCAACCAAAGGACTTGTGTGCATGTATATGGGCCTAGCCAGTGGCCATGGACAACAAGAAGTTGGGGGCATATGTAGGGAGGGGTTTGAGATGGGATTGGGGGGATAAAAAAAATTTAAAAAGTTATCTTTATCCCACATAGGCAACATACAATAGGACACAGGTACATCATAACTGTAATAGAATCTAGTGGATAAAGAGGAAGAATGGGAGGCACATAGTAGTTGCTCATTAACAGCAGTTCTGAAATTGTCTGGCCAAGTATTTTGCAGACCCCTACCCTGATGGTAGAGGTAGGTTCCTGAATGAAGACTCAATTGTCTTCCTTGGAACTAGTTTCTTCATGGTTTAAGTTCCCCCTCTACGAAGACTGTCTTCTGTCTTTAGAGGTGATAAACAAAATTTACAAACAACTACAACTTATTGCTCAGAGTTCTGGAGGCTAGGAAGACTAAGATCAATATGCCAGCTTAGTCTCCTCTGGTGAGGGTCCTCTTCCTGTCCATTGCTAGTGCCTCCCACTGAGTCTTCCCATGGTGGGAAGGCTAGGGATCTCTCTAGAGCCTCTTTTATGCAAAAGGCTAATCCCATTCATGAAGGCTCTTCTCTCATGACTTAAATGCCTTCCAAAGGCCCCAGTTACTAATACCATCACATAAGGCATTAAGATTTCAACCTGTAAGTTATGGGGGGAAACAAACATTCAGACCATAGCAAGAACTTTCCTTGGCCATATCGGGGAAGAACATTTAGCAATACACTGTCCTTGGGAGTTGAGTAGCATTTTCAGTTTGCTTTTTCTCTGTCAATACTTGAAATCCTAAAGGTTTTCTATCCCTTCATTCATGCCATTGACTCTGTTAGTGGTAAACTCTGAAATCCTGTTTGTGTTTTATGTACCAACATTAACAACTACAGTTGATTAGAAAAATATTTTTTTTCTCTAGACTGAATACAATAACAAAAACCTACCTTATCTCCCTTTACTAGATAAGGAGACCCAGCTCCTCCAAAGACCAGTCACAGTGTTATCGGGAAATCCCCTTTTGGCTTGGGCTGCCTATTGCTGTGCCCAATAACAAAGGTTAGCCAACCAAGAAGACAGGGCACTTACAAGCATCAAATTCTGTCTTCTAGCAAGGTGCAGGGGACTGTATTTTATAGGGGAAGGGACTAGGGTGAGGCCAGGAACGGACGTCAGTTATTGTCCTTTAGTCATCAGACAATGCTAAGATGTTGAGAAGATAATGTTGACTCTTGGTGGGTTGGGCCAGCCCTGCTTATTGGTTCTGCTTGCGGAATTTATAGCTGAGTCACCTCCTCAATCACTTCACACAGGCCTTGAAAAGAAAACTTTTAAGAAAACTTAATCTCTTATCCTACCAAATAAAAGAGAAACATGCAAATTGAATGTACCTTCCCTATGACCACTAGCTCCGCCCACCAGCCAATCAGAATGAGTATGTAAATTACCCCAACCAAGATGGTGGTTAATTTGCATATTCAGGCCAGAGCTAAGACTGAGGACAGCGTAGAAAGAAGCCAAGCACTGCAGAAGGGAGCAAAGCTGCAGAGAAGCAAGCAAGCCAGGTGAGGGAGAAGGGAGGAAAGCAGGTGGGGTGGGGGAAAAGGGAGGGAAGCAGGCAGGGCAGCAACCGAGGCAGGAAGCCCTATTGCAGAAATCTTCATGCAATGGGCCTCTAGTCCATATATAAGAAACTTAACCCCATATTCACATAAGAATATGTGTTCTAAGATTTAAAATAATATGATTATTTTTCAGATTAATTCAGGTGCTCTATCTATCCGTTTATAAACCCACCCCCCACCCCCTCAAGAGCCTGTTCTCATTTCTTCCTTTGTACATTTCCAGACAATGGGAAGCATCTCATTAATGCTTCCTTTACTTCCTTTACACGAGTGATTCTATGTTCCTTGTATAAAGGCCCTATTATTTAAGTTTAACTTTTGTAACTATAAAAATAGTTTTAGACTATAGTAGATCTAAGGGGTTTGTTTTCAAAGTAGTTACAATAGACAGAAATTTTTATACACCATTTTGTTTGTTGTAAATGCAGATGGTTAACATGATTGATGGTAAAATCCACATTAGATAAGACTAACATAAAAAAAGGAATAATACACTAGTAAAATGGAAAAAGGTGAGAGAGTGAATATTTTAATGAGGTTAAAGACAAGGCTGTGTTGGAGTGAGGGAATAGGGGAGATTGGAATAATAGATGGTAGTAGCTAGAATAAAAATTTTGGGACTCAGAATCGGAAATATTATAAGTAACCTGTACTCTGAAGAAAGGAAATAAGATTTGGAGCTATGTCTTAAGTATTCCTATTATCTTTATTTGGAATATATTGTAGCTAAAAGACTGAACACATAATAAAAACTTACCTAATAAAAATGTTATTTCTTGCACATTTTCTCAGAAAAATATTTGACATGCACGCCATCTGTAACATGTAAAAACAGGGGCACAAAAATCACTTTATTGAATTCACATATAATTTCTAAGATAAACATTAAAAGATTCAATGTCATATGCCATGATAGAAAAAGATACTGCTAATACATGCCTCTTTCAATGCAAAAAATTATTTGATAGGAAATATGATCTCAGTTTAAATTAACGTGACATATAAAAACATATTAATATAGTCTCTAAATAAAGAACTTGTGGTACCAAAATCTGAATCAGTGGAAACAATGGGTGAGTAACTAATTAAATTATTAGACAGAAGAATTACATTTGCCATGAACTTGTCTTATCTCAGAGGTTGGTCTTTAAACGAATCAAAGTTTAATTCACATAGCTAAGCATTATTGTAGATATATATTGTTCACTACTTTTTAAGGCCAATAAAAAGGATTTTCTAAAAAAGACATCACTTGATGAGTAGATTCTCACTTTGGAACTTAAAAATAATTATAATTGACCCTATACAACTCTGTTATTAAAAACAATGATAAAATTAATGGGGAAAATAAAATCTATCATTTAGTGAGAAAATCTTTATGAAATATTTGGTCCTTTTATAGAACAAAAGGTCCTTTTGTTGAATGCATAGAGAAGCTTTGGGAATGAGTGTTCTGAAATGAGGACTATAATTTGGTGATTTATATTCAATATTCCAATTGTATTGAGATACTTATTTATTCATTCTTTCAAAAGACACTTGATGGAGATTGGAAATACAAGTCTAAAGGTCCTTTCCTGACCTTTTGAAAACCAAAGCACTGGTTTCATAGATAAAAACCTCAAGAGTTTTAATACTCAAAACATTATTTTTTATATTCTGCTGAGCTAGAAAGGCTACCTTACATGGGAGAAGGGGTTTTTATTAATCAAGTGCTTTGATGATCTTCCCTGAGATTATGCAAAAATGTGGAATTTATTGAAGTGCATTGAGGAAACTCATGTTATTGTCTAATTTACTTTAAAGTCAAAGAATATGTTTTGAATATATTTCTGAAATATATTAATTTAAAATTTTAATTGAACACCTGGAAATACAGATATATATATTTGGACTCCATGTTGATTTTTGTTGTTGTTTCATTTATTTGTTAATCCTCCCACGAGGATATTCTTTCCATTGATATTTAGAGGAGTGGAAGGAGAAAGGAAGAGAGAGAAAGAGAGTGATAGAGAAAAAGGGAGAGAGACATTGATGTGAGAGAGACATTGATGTGAGAAAGACACATCAATTGGTTGACTCCTCTAAGTGCCCCAACCAGGATCAGGGATGGAACCTGCAATCCAGGTAAGTGCCCTTGTCCTAGAATCAAATCAGAGACCCTTTGGTGGGTGGGCCAGCACTCCACTAGCTAGGGTTCACTTTTGGTATGTTTCAATATAATATTGAGTAGATATGATTTAAATTATTTTACTAAAACAGTATTGTATTTCATTGATTCTAGGATGCCATGAGTGGTAAATACATCTTTAATTTAAAAAACCTGCAAATGACATATAGATATTGGTAAAAAAAATATTTTAAATATCTTAAAATGAAAAAATTAATATTGACATCAAGAAAATCAAATATACAATGAGTGGCCAGATTATTATGATCTCTGAACGCATAATAATCTGGCCACTCAGTGTATGTATGTATGTATGTATGTATATATATATATATATATATATATATATATATATATATATATTAGAAGCCTGGTGCATGAATTCATGCATGGGTAGGATTGGGCCAGCCTGCCCAGGGTGAGGGGACATGGGCAGTTGGCCAGCCTGCCTGCTGGTTGAACTCCTGGTTGAGGGGACAATTTGCATATTAGCTTTTAATTATATAGGATATACACTGAGTGGCCAGATTATTATGCAATCAGAGATCATAATAATCTGGCCACTCAGCGTATATATCACACACATATTTTTTCTTTTCCTCATTTTTCGGTAAATGTAGATTCACATGCAGCTGTCAGAAATAATTTAGACAGATCCTTAATCCACTTAAATCTAATGATAGCATCTCTCAAAACTACAGGACATTATCCCATTCAAGAAATTGACATTGCTGCAGTCCACTATCTTATTTAGATTTCCCAATTTTACATGCACTGATCTCTCTCTCTGTGTGTGTGTGTGTGTGTGTGTGTGTGTTGGGATATGAAAATTTTCACATGTATCTATTTGTGTATCCATCATCACATTCAAGGTATGAAACAATTCCATTACAGTCATTACAGTCATGGCATCTCATTTTGCCCTGTGCTACCTTCTAACACTAAACACCGAACTTAACCCCTGACTACTAATCTGTTTCTCATTTCTATAAATTTTTTAAATTTCAAGATTGTTATGTAAGTGTAATTACATAGTATGTAATCTTTTGGTGTTGGCTCTTTTCAATCAACATAATCCTCTGGAGATTCATCCAAATTGTAGCATGTACAAAAGGTTCCTTCATTTTTATTATTAAGTAATATTCCATGGTATAATGTACTGCAGTTTACCTGGTGAAGAATATCTGGCTTGTTTCTAGTTTGGGCATACAACAAAGAAAGCTGTTCTGAAGAATCATGTACAGATTAACGTAATTTTTTTCTGAACATATTTTAATTACTTTGGAATAATATCTAAGAGTGCAATCGCTGGGTCTTATAGTAATTATATGTTTAATTTTACAAGAAAGTTTCAAACTGTTGTTCAGCATGAAAAACAGTTACCCATTTCTAACATAGGATCTCACCATCATTTAGTGTTATCACTATTTTTTTTAATTATAGCTATTCTGATAGGTATATAGCGATATGTTTTTGTTTTAATTTGTATTCTTTAATGGCTAATGTTGTGGAATATTTTATGTGCTTGAATTGTGTGTTTTTTTTAAATGTTGAGCTCTGAAAGTTCTGTATGTATTCTAGATACTAACCTTTTATTAAATATGCGTTTGCAAATACTTTCTCCCTATGTGTAGCTTTACTTTTCATCCACTTCACAAGGTATTTTGCTAAGCAAAAGTTATAAATTTAATAAAATCCAATTTATCAATCTCCCTTTTATGGATTTTTATTTTGGTGTCAAGTATAAGAGCACTCTTCCTAGCCCTTGATTTAAAAGATTTGTTGTTTTGCATTTATGTCAGTGATTCATTTTGAATTAATTTTTCTGTAAAGTGTAAAGTTTAAGTTGAGATTTGTTTGTTTGTTTTTGCCTATAAGGATGTCTAGTTGCTATAGTAACATTTATTTTAAAATCTATCTTTTCTCCTTGGAATTGTTTTTGTAGCTCTGTTGAAATGTTTGTAAAATAAATACGCATTTTTGAACTTCAAAATGAAATAACATTGGTCTTTTGGCCTTAGTGCTATTTCTTATGTCTGACACAAATTTAGTAATTTAATTTGTAAGTTACTTAATCTTTTTACATTTCAATGTTATTTTCTATAAAGATAAAGGCTTAGACTTTATAATTTCTACATTGATTTAAAAAACTTTATACAAGTGAGACAAAAGCAAATAATTACAAGTTTGAAAAATGTATGTTGTCTTTTGTCACAAGTTTGCATGTATTAAATAAATAATAAATATCATAATTCTAGCCAAACTGGGTTGGCTCAGTGGATAGAGCATCGGCCTGTGGACTGAAAGGTCCCGGGTTCGATTCTGGTCAAGGGCATGTACCTTGGTTGCGGGCACATCCCCAGTGGGGGGCATGCAGGAGGCAGCTGATCGATGATTCTCTCTCATTGATGTTTCTAACTCTCTGGCATTCTCCCTTCCTCTCTGTAAAAAATCAATAAAATATATTTAAAAATATCATAATTCTATACATATCAGAACGTTATATGAAGATTTCAAACTATGAATAACTGACATGAAGCCATTTACATCCTAAGAATGACTGAGATACTAGCATCCCTGTGCCTAATACATTTTTTTCCCAAACAGTCACTATATTTAGAACAATGTGATAATCAAAATACTCACTTCATAAAGCCTTTAAGTTCTACTGTAAAAGATTCCAGTTCACATTCTCCTCCCAGAGTGGGCCAATTATCTCAGACATCAGACTATACTTTTTTTTTTTTTTAAAGAAAAGAAGGCTACTAAACATGAAAAGGATATGATATAAACTTGTACTTACATAGGAAATACTCAACTTCTGAAAAAGGTGTGGTCAAAATTTCACTTATATGTCAAGACTAGGTTTTAACTTACAAAAGAACTCTATCACCTACAAGTATAGAGCATGTTGGGTTTGGAGGCCATTCTGTGGAGTGACTGGAATTTAAAGCACTATTCTTCCCATCTCTCATGAACTTTTGTGGGTCCTGAAATTACTCAAACAAGGTCTACCCAAATTCTATTTATAATAATTGGAAAATATTTTATGTCTATAAAACCAACAAATTCCATTTGGAGTAAGCAGTGAACATGTATAGCTTGTTTCAAAGAGTTATATTCTATGCAGGACATGGAAATCATTCTTTGCAACTTTTAGCAGAAAGGAAATTTTTAATGACTCTGTTTTCTAGACTTGTGTATTTGGTATGATAGTCATGTCAAATAGCATCCTCATAAGTTCTCTGACCTCAGATTTTCATGAGAAAATGACACCTTGTTCAAGAAGACCTTATTTTAAGGCTAAATATTGAAAATGCATTTAGACAAAAGTATATATTTATTTATCTTTAGAATTGCAATTCCTCTTCCTAAGCTTTGAATGAAATATTATTGTAAAAGAACCATTCTTCAGTTACTGGAAAGCTAAGTCCATTGTTAAATTTGCTGAATTACTCAATTATTGCAAAAAAGTCCTACAAAGATTGCCAAGGGTGATGGTAATGAATGAAATTGATCTAATCTTGCAATATGAAAAGAATTTCTTGGAGTGAAACACTTGTTTCACAGATAAATCTTCAGGGAAATAACTGGCTAAAGCATCTTTTTTTTTCATGGAAGGAAATGTATTAAAATGATATAAGAGAAAGTATGGACATTTTAAATCCTAAAGCAAGCTCGTCGATTAAAGTCTCACTATAGTACTGACTTCGAAGGAGTTTGTAACTATCTTGAGAAATTAAAATGCCACAATTCTTGGCTCAGTTATATATGTACATTCTTGGCCAGGTTCCTTTAATTCTTCACGTGTCGTAATGTGAATTTTAATTTCCTTTATGATCTGTCAGGTGCAGGTTTCAAGACTTGTGAGACTACTAGGCATCTTTGATCTACTTTAAAGCCTGGCACCGATAAATGACACTCCGACTTTCCTTCAGAAAGCAAAGCTACTCCATGACAGTATTGGGCCCAGTGATGAAGTATAGTTCTATGATACTTAATAACTTTTGAAGTCCTTTAATATATATTTGGTTATTTGAATACTGCAGTGACCTCAGCAACTGTTATAACAACTGTGATACTTCTTTAATTCACTTTGTCAGCTATTCCATTTTATGAAAGCAGGTGACTAGAAAGAAAGAAAGAAAGAAAGAAAGAAAGAAAGAAAGAAAGAAAGAAAGGAAGGAAGGAAGGAAGGAAGGAAGGAAGGAAGGAAGGAAGGAAGGAAGGAAGAAAGGAAGGAAGGAAGAAAGGAGAGAGGGAGGGAGGGAGAGAGGGAGGGAGGGAGGGAGGAAGAAGGAAAAAGAAAGAAAGCAAGAAAGCAAGAAAGCAAGAAAGAGAGAGAGAGAGAGAGAGAGAGAGAGAGAGAGAGAGAGAGAGAGAGAGAGAGAGAAGGGAGGGAGGGAGGGAGGGAGGAAGGAAGGAAGGAAGAAAGGAAGGAAGGAAGGAAGGAAGGAAGGAAGGAAGGAAGGAAGGAAGGGAAACATAATGGCTGATTTTACTTTATATTTATGACCAGGAATCTCAAGTGATTCCTTTGCACTATGAGGGCATTTTACTATGTGTCCCAAGTCCATTTACTCTCCTACTTTTTACACGACACTTTCACAGCTCTTGCCTTTCCTAGCTCTTATATAATAACATTGCTTCTCAATTATTAAAATAATAGATGGATTAGAAGTGAGTTTCTAAAAATTTTATCATTAAATCTATCATTCTTGCTGAGTCTATATCTACATATTTTACTTTGCTTTCAGTTATAATTGACTTGAGGCCCAGTGCACAAAATTTGTGCATGGGGGGTGGGAGGACTGTGTGTCCCTCAGCCCAGCCTGCACCCTTTCCAATCTGGAACCCTTCAAGGGATGTCTGACTGCCCATCGGGATCGAGCCTAAATGGGCAGTTGAACATTGCTCTCACATTCCAGGAATGCTGGCTTCCAGCCTCTCGCCTGCCTGCCTGTCTGATTGTCTCTAACCTCTTCTGCCTGCCAGCCTGATCATCCCCTAACCACTTCTGCCTGTCACTCTAACCACTCCCCTGCCAGCCTGATTGATGTCTAACTGCACCCCTGCTGACCCAATTGCCCCTAACTGCCCTCCCCTGCTGGCCTGGTTGCCCCAACTGCCCTCTCCTGCCAGCTTGGTTGCCACCAACCTTACTCCTCTACCAGCCTGGTCACCCCTAACTGCTTTCCCCTGCAGTCTTGATCACTCCCATTGTCCTCCCCTGCAGGCCTGGTCACTCCCAACTCCCCTCTCCAGCAGGCTTGACGGCTCCTAATTGCCCTCCCTTTCCAGTCCAGTTGCTCCTAACTGCTCTCCTCTGCTGGCCTTTTCCCCCTAACTGCCCTCCCTTGCCAGCCTGTTTACCCCTAACTGCCCTACCCTGACAGCCTGGTCATCCCTAACTACTCTCTCCTGCAGTCCTAATTGCCCCCATTGTCCTCCCTTAAAGGCCCGGTCACTCCCAACTGCCCTCCCCTGCCTGCTTGGTCCCCTCCAACTGCCCTACCCTGACAGTCTGGTCACCCCTAACTGCCCTCCCCTGCTGCCCTAGTCACCCCCAACTGCCCTTGCCTTCAGGCCTGGTCCTTCCCAACTGCCCTCCCCTGCAGGTCTGGGTCTCCCCCAACTTTCCTCCTTTGCAGACCTGGTCCCTTCCAACTGCCCTCCCCTACTGGCCTGATCACCCACAACTGGAGGAGAGTTGGGAGGACCAGGCCAACAGGGGAGGGCAGTTAGGGGTGACCAGGCTGGCAGCTTGTGGTGGTCATCTTGTGTCCACATGGGGGTAGCCATCTTGTGTGTTAGAGTGTTAGTCAATTTTCATTTTACCTCTTTATTATATAGGATTAATCCATTTTGACCTTATACAGAGTATATATTTAAATGTTATGTAAATGCTGATCACTTAAAGCTTACATCTTCAGCCCAGCCAGTGTTGCTCAGTGGTTAAATCACTAGAGATCACTAGAGATTCAATTCATTGTCAGGGCACATGCCCAGTTTGCAGGCTGGATCCCCAATGGGAGGTGTGCAGGAGGTAGCTAATCAATGGTGTTTCTCCCTCATTGTTGTTTCTATCTCTCTATCCCTCTCTCTTCCTGTCACTCTTCTATCTCTTTTCAATGTTGCAATTGGGTTATGATAAATAATAAATCTAGTCATTTCTACACCCAAAACCCTCCAAAATGTCCCTGTGATATTCCATTCATTAATGAGGAACTTATAATCAATGATCCCAGATAATTATCTGAATTAATTCCTCTGATTTTCTCCTTCCCATTTAATTTATTCCATCCACATTATTTCTGGATCACAACAAAGATACTTTAATTCTGGATTTCTTCTACTATATTATTTTTATTCTTTTCCTTACCTTTTTAAGGTCTCTACTCAAATGTCCTTTTTTATTTTTTTATATATATTTTATTGATTTTTTTACAGAGAGGAAGAGAGAGGAACAGAGTCAGAAACATTGATGAGAGAGAAACATCGACTAGCTGCCTCCTGCACACCTCCTACTGGGGACGTGTCCGCAACCAAGGTACATGCCCGTAACCAGAATTGAACCTGGGACCTTTCAGTCCACAGGCTAATGTGCTATCCACTGAATCAAACCAGTTTGGGCTCAAATGTTCTTTTTTCATCAAGTGTTTCCTAATTATTCTATTAAAAATAACTAACCCTTCAAAACCGGCTTTAGCAAGCTTCATAACCTGCTTTTGTGTGTGTGTCTTAATACTTATTTTATCTAAGCTGTGTGTTTTAAATGGTGATTAGCAGACAGAAATACTCAATAAATATTTAACTAAATAAATATTATAGATTTTTGGTACATGTGCTTGTTTCTGTCTCTAACCATCTATAACTTTCAGTAGGCTATTTTCTCCATGTAAAAATGGACTTTGTCTTTTGTTTGAGGCTGTGTCTCAGTTATAAGATTGGTATCTAACTCATAGTAAGACTTGATGAATACATTTTAAATGAATGAATACATTAAAAAAGTGTCAGGTATGTAAGCCCCCCCAAATTAACTTACATTGTTATGCAAATTAAAACTGACACATTCAGATCATTAGTGAAAACTGGCTTCAATTTATATTTTCACATCATTTTCTAAAGCAGATCTCTCAACTTCTATATGCAACTTACAGCTCAACTAAGCAATATCAAATACTATTCCTTAGTACGATATAATAAATAGGAAACTGCATCTATTTTGCATGTGGTTCCTTCTGGCCTGGATGCCTTGGTCTTTCTAACTGCTTGTTAAAATTTCACTTACCTTTCAAGATCCAATTCACATGTCAACTTTTAAAAAAATAATCTTGTCACATTTCCTCAATTCATACTTAATTATAATATTTTCTGTTATTTTACAAATTATTTATACATTTATTAAATAGCCATTTATTTAATTTTCTATGAAGTATGCTAGGTACTGTGGAGAAAGGAATCTAGATGAATATTTCACTGTGAATACCCCAGAATAGGTTTTCTAGGGGATTATAAAAATTGCATATTGTTATTAATTATCATTTTATATCTGGTACCACAATGTTTCTATGAACAAGTTTCATGAATTATCCTATTGTGGTTGTTGTGGTTCTGAATACTAAGTTTTACATATAACCAGCTCAGAAAATATTTGTTGAAACTAAGTTAAAATACCCATTAATTTTAGGGCTATTTCTACATTTTTTTCCTATATATTTTATACAGCTGTATGCTAAAACTTCCAAAATTTCTCTGTTATGCACATTACCTGATCTCTCTACATTCAAATAAAATGAAACAAATTCAGAAAATTATAACTCATTTAATCTCTGGTTCCTTCATTTGAATACTTCCACTGTGATTATTTTCATGTAAATTATACACCTATAAATTTAATTAAATTCAACATAATATTTCTGGGATATAAAAAAAGGAAGTATGATTTTCCTAAATGTGATCAAACATTTTTAAATTTATGAAAAATACAATTAATTTGATAATTTTATATGATATATAAACCAAAATATATTATTTTTTAACTTTTGCATTTTGATCTTTTAAATTAAAATTTTTATAAGTATAGCTTTAAAAATATCTTTTTGAGACTGCTAAAATAGATATTTTATTAGTATTGATTTAGATTTTATACATTAAACTTTAATATAGTCATAATAAACAGTTGAAGATTTAAAATGAAAAGGCCCAAACACTGAATTCTTCTACCTTAGTTTGATCTCTGAACCATTTTCATGATAATCTATATTCTAAAAGGCTAAGAACTATAACACTATGACCCAAGGACTGGTCACCAACAGGTGCATTGATGGGTCTCACAGCATGGTAGGTTTGGAGTCCTGCGGTGGTGCGGTGGGTCTGGGTCTCATGTGATTTCATGCACTGGGTCTCTAGTCTATCCTACCTAATAAAAGAGTAATATGCAAATTAACCATCACTCCGCTACACCTACAAGCCATTCCCACCAGCCACACCCACCAGCCAATCATAGTGAGTATGCAAATAAACTCAACCAAGATGGCTACCTGCCACAGAGAGCAGGAGGGAGACTTGGGTTTCCCAGGCATCAGCGGAAGCCAAGCTTTCCACCTGCCCATGCCAGTCGAGGCCTCCACTCAAGGCTACAAAATTTCAATTATAGAAGGTAAACAAATCCAAACAGAAATGGCTGCCAGCCGCAGAGCAAGCAGGAGGCTTGGCTCCACTCCAGGCTACAAAGTTCCAATTGTAGAAGGTAAATAAATTCCAGATACCAGGGCCTCTGCTTGGGTCACCAGGTGGTGTGGCTGGCCTGAAAACCACCATAGGCCCCTCGCTCAGGCCACCCCACACCCCAAGGTAACTCCACCCTGATCCAGAACAGCAAACCAGCTGGCCCCCACCCATGTACCAGGCCTCTATTCTATCTAATAAAATAGTTATATGCAGATTGACCATCACTCCAACACACAATTGCTGCACTCATGTGGTCAAAGATGGCTGCTCCCATGTGATCACAAGATGGCCACCACAAGATGGCAGGGGAGGACAGTTGGGTGGCACCAGGCCTACAAGAGAGAGCAGTTGGAGGCGATAAACCCTGCAGGGGAGGGCAGTTAGGGGTGACCAGGCCAGCAGAGGTGGAAAGTTGGGGGCAAATAAGCTGGCAGGGGAGCAGTTAGACATCAATCAGGCTGGCATGGGAATGGTTATGGGGTGATCAGGCTGGCAGGCAGAAGTGGTTAGGGACAATCAGGAAGGCAGGCAGATGAGCAGTTGGGAGCCAGTAGTCCTGGATTGTGAGAGGGATGACTGGGCAGTCGGACATCCCTCGAGGGGTCCCAGATTGGAGAGTGTGCAGGCTGGGCTGAGGGACACCCTCCTCCCATGGCCCCATGCATGAATTTCGTGCACTGGGCCTCTAGTATATATATATATATATATATATATATATATATATATATATATATATATATATATATATATATAAATGCATAAGAGACTGTTATGACCTGTCGACCAAATGACCAGTCAACCAGTCACTATGATGCACACGGACCACCTGGGGGGCAGATGTTCAATGCAGGAGTTGCCCCCTGATGGTCAGTGCATTCCCACAGCCAACCTCCTGTGGCTGGCTAACATGGTCCCTTCCTCTGGCCAATTGGGACTGGGTGAGATGCTTTGATTGGCCTCTATCGCTGGCCAGGCCAAGGGAGCCCACCCATGCCTGAACCTGAATTCATGCACCAGACCTGTAGTATTTAATAAATAAATAAATATATATATATATATATATATATATATATATATATATATATATATCCTAATAAATGTAGTACATATGTTTTTTTTTTATTTTTAATTATACATAAATCTGATCAATTTATCTATTCTCCAAACTTTATTTCATTTAGTTAAGTCTTACTATCCAGTACTAGTTAAGACACCAGGAAGAGAGACACATTTGAATAAATACATGACCTGACTCAAAGGACATTTTAGTATAATATTTCTGGTATGAATTTTTTTTTTCTTTTTCTAGGAGCTAGGTTATTTGATTTTCCCATAGCACAACTAGTATAGTGAATTTCAAATTAAATTAAATAACTTATTAATTATGCTTCCGTGTGAACAGTAAAGTTATTTAATGAATGCTTTTGGTGAGATTGTACTGATCTCTCTAAGCTAAAACAACATGGTTCCTTTTGGTTTACGTGAAAATACTTTATGACAGCTTCTAAAGGACAATGCATACCCTCATCTCCATTCTAACCTGTGCTTGCCTTAACTAGTTCAAACCAGATGCAAGCAATTTAATGGCATTTAATGAAATCTTGATCTAGAGACTCTCAGTGGAATAATGTTCACTTGTCATTTCATGCTTGCCTGAAATTTTATTTATTTCACTTTTACTCCTAAATGTAGAAAATATGATAAAACAAAATCATAGACATAGAAGTATGGATCAGACTGTCAGAGAACAAAATAAATCTCAGAGGGAAGGTGGGAGTGGATGGAAAAAGATTAACCAAAGAATTTATATGCATATATGCATAACCCATGGACACAGACAATAGTGTGGTGAAGCCCTAGGGTGGGGGGCAGAAAGGGTCAATGGGGAAAAAAGGGGAATATCTGTAATACTTTTAATAATAAAGATTAATTTAAAAAATTAAAATAAAAAATATTATAATCATTATGTCATAATCATAGTTTCTCAACATATTGTGCTTTTCTTTCTCTTTTTCCTCTCTCACAGATATTAAGGTAAAAGAAAATGACTTTAAATGATAGAAACATCATCCTTTATCTGTTTTTTCCGTTATAGGAGACATAATAGCACATGCAAAATTAGTCTGCCCAGGGAATTATTACTGAAAATCCCTTTAAATCCTCTGTGAGAAAATAATCAAATATACATATAAACTGATTTAAAAATTCCTCTGAAACTACATTTGCAAGGTAAATAAAATTTGCTACATCATTTATTTATTTTCTTTTTCAAGGCAGTATTAAAAAGAAGTATGTTTGTTCCTTCATTTAAATGAGAAAGCTCAAGTTGCCTCCATTTCACTTAATATTTTTATATCAAAATATGCTATTTTGATTTAATATTTTAAGAAATATATTTAGTATTGTATCTCAAAGAAACAAAACAATGTTAGTATAATCTACTTGTTAAAAGTGACTACATAATAATGAACAAAACTCTGGCTATTTGGAATTTATTTTGATTTGAGAAAAATTAAAACATTTTTTCTAATATATTTTTATTTTCCCCTAAAAAGAGCAGAACTGGCAGCCTTCAACCTATAGCCAGAAATGAAGACCAAGGAAGGATTTGTGAAAACTGAGAAAGAAAGTATATTTTTGTTATATAATAATTGTACAAATCAGTTAAAATAGTCAATTTGAAACACATTTTTAGTGTCTCAGGAAAATATTTAAAATGTGTCTTGGTTTCAGGAGAGTTGGGGTAGTTCCATACCACTAATGTCAATGGTTCCCAAGCAGGATGGTTTCCTTACTCCTCACCTCTCCACTCTGGAAACATTTAGTAATGTCTGGAGACATTTTTGACTGTCATGTCTGTTACTGGCATCTAGTGGGCGGAGGACATATGTGCTACACACACAATGCAAAGGCATCCCACACAACAAAAAAATCATCTGGCCTGAAACGTCAATGATGTCGAGGCTTAGAAAGCCTAAGGTAAAGGCAATCTTGTGATTGCCAGTCACTAAGGCTAACTGGAGAGTTCTAGACCGTTAGTCCTTCTGCATGACTGGAAGCCGTAATAAAATAATACTTTGTGATTTGTGCTTATATACGAATGCCGTAGAAAAGCAGCTTGTCATATATTTAGCATTTATGTCATCTCTTCTAGAAAAGATAATTCTGCAGAAAATAATAATAAAAAAAGCTGTATGATGAAGCTGTTTTTTTTTTTTTTACATAAGGCATTAAGAAAGGCATTTTCATGATTCTCTTATCCTTTTCCTGCATCAAATAACTAGAACATTTCTAGAATAACAATTTTTACTGGGCTAAACTATCAATCCCTGGTACATGATAAAAAAAACTTTGGCGTTTTTGTTTACAAAATAAAATTTAAAAAAACCCCAAAAACTTTGGTATTTTTGTTTACAAAATATACATGGCATCTACTCAGACATAGTTGATCATGAACTATGTAATATAAAATTCACCCAGTTTTTCATGAAAAGAGTTTATTATCTGAGAGACTATTCTTTAGAAAGGTATGAACAAAACACGAATGTATTTACTTGCTAATTTTTTTTTATTACATATGTATTGTTAATCTGACAGGTCATTTCAATCAAATAGCCAACAATTGCTACAAGAACATAAGAGAAAACAGAAAACATAGTGAGTTAGGTATCATGGGTTATATAAAAAAGTAAAAGACACAACTCTGTCTCTAAAATCTTTACAGACCAACACCCCAAATATTTTAACATTATAAAAGGTTAAGGTTTGATCATTCATTCATTTATTAACTAATTCATTGCTGTATCAACAAAAATATCAATAAATAGCCGAAACCGGTTTGGCTCAGTGGTAGAGCGTTGGTCTGCAGACTGAAAGGTCCCAGGTTCGATTCTGGTCAGGGGCATGTACTTTGGTTGCGGGCACATCTCCGGTGGAGGGGGTGTGCAAGAGGCAGCTGGTTGATGTTTCTCTCTCATCGACGTTTCTAGCTCTCTATCTCTCTCCCTTCCTCTCTGTAAAAAATCAATAAAATATATTAAAAAAAGAGAAAAGAATTCTCTAAAATAAATAAATAAATAAATAAATAAATAAATAAATAAATAAATAAATGTATTAATGTCCGTAACATGACAAGTATATACCCATTACAATGGCAGTAAAAAGAAGGCAATAACATATATAGTCAGGCATGTCATAAGGATCTTCACAAATATGATAGCATTTGACCTGAGCCTAACCTAATGATAAAATCTTTGAAAATTATAGGACAATTTGGGAAGAGTGAATGATCCTACATGAGATGATAGACTTTTTTTTTTTTGTACAATTAGTTTTAGAAAATAAATCATTATTTTTAAAAGTATATTTTTATTAATTTTAGAGAGAAGGGGGGAGGGAGAGAGAGATAGAAACATAGAAACATCAATAATGAAAGAGAAATCATTGATGGGCTGCCTCCTGCACATCCCACACTGGGGTTTGAGCATGCAAGCTGGGCATGGTTAACTCCTGGTTCATAGCTCAACGCTCAACCACTGAGCCACGCTGACTGGAAAAAAACATTCTTTTTGAAATATCAGCTGACTAATATACAAATGTGGGTCCTGGGTTAAAAAGAGATGAGAGCTAGCAATATCAACTGAGATGGCAGCCACATAGTGGTAAACAAAGCAGCTTGAGAGAGGAAGGATCTCTGAATGAGAAAACAGAGAGAGGTACATAGAGAGAAGGGGGGAGAGAGAAAAAGATAAAGATTCAAAGACTGAATGTTTGTAGAAGTAAGAAGTACAGATAAGGATTAATCTCACTGCTGCAGTGTAGTACTATGAGAACCAAGAGAAAAATGACTTCTGGAAAGAAATTACTGGGTTCACTGTGACAAATAATGAAAAGAAGTCAAAGAAAATGAGGTATCAGAAAGGTCATTTAGGTTTTTCATTAGGGGGTCCAATATTTCATACATGCATGCCAGGTAGTAGAAAGGAGGGGGGCAGGGGTCAAGGGAAAGTGACATAAAAGAGACGTGTAAATTTCACTCCTCTTTCCAGCACCACTTTCCTGGTTCATGGCCTCATTATGTTTTCCTTGGACTTCAGCCATTGCCTCCTAAAGAGCCCTTTCCTGGCGCAAGGCGGCTTATGCACAGCTGCAACAAGAGTCTTTTCAAACCTCAGGTTTGAACATGGGACGCCCTTGCTCAGAAGCCATCACTGACTAGCCATTATGTATAGCCCCACGCTTTTATCCTGGCATTCAGAGCCCTAGTTTTTTTTTGCTTTCAATAAATGTTTATCTTTTTTGTTTTACCTTTTGATAACTATGTAACAGGCACTTTTCTGTTTTCACTACATTATTTCCTGCCTCAATGTCTTTTCTCTCGTTTTAATTTTAACCATCTAGGGATATCTATTTTTGTCTGCTTGTTTGTTTCTTAATGTCAAGAGCCTAGGCATCTTTCATGCCACGGATTAAATGCTATCTACTCCATTAGGCTCTCTCTGATTCTCCTCCCCTGCAGGTTGCTTCTGTGTTCCACTCTTTGGAAGTATCTTTAGACCTCCCTCGTGGCACTTATATACTTTTTTTCTTTATTATGTTATTTACTTCAGTAAAAATATACGAATGTATATGAACATATATTAGTAAGAATATACTAATATATATTGTACACTAATATGTAAAAGTAGAGCAAAAGTAGGTTTGAAGTTGTGAGTATGCAAAACAGAATTTATTCTTGTATTACTTTTCATTGTTGTTCCTTTTAATTCTATTGTTTGTTGTCTTCTTGTGGTTATTATTTTGAATCCTTACTTATAATTTATATTTGAGGTAATGATGCCTGGTAATTTATCCTATTTTAAGCAATATTCTATATTGCTTACCCACTCAGCATTAAATAATATGTTTTGATTAATGGTGGCCTAGTTTAAATTAGATAAATAGTCTGGTCAGGTATTTCACAAGGATCGTCCTCACTCCCAAAGCCACAGTGAACTGGCTGTGATCCAAATGACAAGGGCAGAGTAATTAAGCATCAACCTGGGGCTTTTTCTGATACTATAAACAATGATGTGTCTGTGTTCTTCATAAGTCACTTAAGTATTAGAATTAATGTCATGAAGGAGACCTGCTTGAAAATTAAGTTAATAAAAGTAAAATGGAGTTGAGAAGAAATGAGAGATAAAGAAAGACCAAATTCTAATGAACATTTTTTTTAAAGAATCTAGATTCAGAAATTCTGTATTATAACTCTAGGGGGCACCATTCATATGTGTCTTGTGTGAACAATGTCCTCCCCTCCACTCCCCGGAATTGTGTGATGGAATAGCCTAACTTTTTACTTATTTGAGCCAATAAATTCTCATTCTCAGAATTAATTCAATTTGATTTTGTTCCTGCCTCTGTCATTTGCAAATAAAACATGTAATGCATTTATATGTAGTTTGAAAAAACACTTATTCTACAAGATAATATATTCTTGAATACTGTACTTGGTTATTCATTGTGAATTCAAATGGTTTCTAACAGTACTTTTTCCATAATAAAAAATATTTATGTTTTTGTATATCCTATTAAGTTGACCTAATCTAAGAGGTGGATATGAATAGAGAGAAAAACTGAAGAATGTGAACCACGGAGAAAGAGTTTATGAGGTATGTAGATTATCAGTTAATATTAGACAAAGTTTTAGTTGAGGACAGTCATTTTTTAAATAAAAAACTACATTTAAAAATTCAAAATATTAATTTACATTTCACCATTGATTATTTTTACTTATGGATTATTATTATATCTCATTGTCAATGCTATTGTTTTTGTTACAGGATTTTTATTTGTATAACTGATAAATTGGGACCTCTGGTAGATTTGGAACAATAGCTTGACTAACTATCAATGTATCTATCTCATCAACTGAATCTTAGAATGTGAGCTCATTCTTAATACTCGCGAAAGTAAAATAGTGATGCACACACACAACTCACACATATACAAACTCTAGAAGAGTCATAATAATAAGTGACATTCTGTCAGTGTTTGGTAAAAAAATTAAAGAAAACACCTATCGTAATCTTTCCTTTCTCCTAGACTTGATTGATAATTTTCAAAAATTCATTCAGTCCTCACTTTTTTCCATATGTTTTAAACACATTAGTAAATGTTTTTACATTATAACAAATGTACCAGATCTTGAACAGAGTTTTACTGGTTTTAAAAGAGCTGAAAAGAAGCAGGACTTGGAGAAAAAGGAGTGCAGGCCAAATTTTTTGCTAGTTTCTATGCAGTTGAAAAGAGGAATCACAAGCATGGGGCACAAAAATTAATGGATTTCTAAAACTGCAGAAAGTATTTCAGTAAAAATGGGTAAAATGGTACTCTTTTGAGGCCTAGAATGCCAGGAGTGTGCTTAGGTGTGGAATCTTTTTCTCTGACGTTATTAATGGAAAGTCAAACCATTGTTTTTCTGGCCTCTTTCCAAGGCAATGATGCCTGGAGATGTGAGGATGGACCAGACAACTTCTTGAAATGCTTCCTTTGATTTATAACTATCAAGATGAGTACATGTATACACGACTACACATGTACTCAATTTGAGAAATAACAGTGATCCACATTTGTGTGGGCATAACAGATGTGTACTCCCAGAAAAATCTCTATAGACAAAAACACTCAACAGAAAGTCAAAGTTTCTCAAGACTACGTTTCCCCTGACAATGACAATCCACCTAAGGGACAATTGAGTGAAAGTTTTACATTAAAATCTTAAAATTTTTCTATCTAGTCCTCTTTTTCCTACACAGAGAAAAAAAATAATGTGATGCAAATTAGTACAGTGATGAATGATTTGAGAATGAGCTTAGCTAACAGGAACAGGAAATAACCTAATGTCTTTTAATTACATTTACATAGTTACTCTTCAAACAGAGCAAAACATTTACATTTCTATTTCTGTTACCTCAGGCTCTAGGATATATATATATATATATATATATATATATATATATATATATATATATAATCAGCTTCAATATTTCCTTTGAAAATGTCAAACACACTTCCAATTATCTAAGAAAAAATAAAATTATGGATTCATACTTGGAAAATTTTAGCTCCATCCATGACTATTTATTCTCAGTGGATTTAAATGCTGTTACTCACTTTTCATTTTGCTTACATAGTATAAAACCAGCCTGAGACAAACCAATATTATTTCTGAGCAATTTAGGCTTGGAAAATTCTGTGTGTTGATAATGTAAGGTAATGAGAATGGATGGCATAATTTTCATGTAAAAATAAAGAACTTTTTCCATGATTTCCTGAAGAGCTTGAGTTAAAGTTTAAAAATATTGCTAAACTACTTTATAAAGCACAACCAGTAACAATAAATAAAATTATTAATCATCATAATAAAACTTGTCACAAAGACTCTGCCCACTAGAAAAAGAACTATTTTGAAAGTAATGTGTAAATATATTGGATAACCAATATATTGGAATTTTTAATCAAAATTCTAAAAGAAGCTTTCCTGAATATTTTTGGTGTAATATTTATCTATGATCAAATATGATACTGTTCAGGGGAAAGTAGAAAAAGCCATATATTCCTTCATCTTCTATAAAGATATAGCTTAGTTAGAATATTCACAATTCTCTTGTATTTACTAGTAAATAATATATGTTCTTTATTAATTTTGATTGCAATGTAGCCCGAACTCTTTCAGTGAAATGTCCCCTTCCCCTACCATCAACAGCATTCTCATTTTAATTCCTGTTCTGCCATATGTACTAACAGTTTGGGATTCATGACTCAAGTTCAAGCTATGTTCCCAAACAACTTCAATTCTTAATAATACTTTGCAGAGTAGGTACCTGAAGGATGGCCTATTATTTCTGAAAAGTAAGCCACAAAGCTATCCATACATTCTCAAGAAAACTTTGGAATCTCTAAGTTCATACAAAACTAGGTGAGCTCTCTGGGCTGAATAAAGCTATTCTAATTCTAGTTATTATTGTAACTGATTTCTAAATTATTTGCCTTGTATTTAAATAACGTGTAGCTCTGTTTCCCTAGTTCTGTAATTATTTTTATTTATTTATTTTTATTATTTTAAGCTTTTCCCTAGTAATTTTTGCTGCTTTCTGGCCGGAAATTACTGTAGTTACTTGAGCTATTCCTTGAGTTTCATGTATCTGCATATTTTTTCATGATACAAATCTGTTATTGTTTGATGTATTTTTGTAAATACCATAAATGAAATAGGTTTACTAATAAATTTGGGTTGAATTCTATGATTTTGGGTTTTGTCTCTGTCTTACTTTTTACATCCACTGTCTTTCCAGCCACTCCTTTAAATAGGAAGATATATTTATATCTTTCACCTAAACAATATAAGGATCTTTAAATATATTAAATCCAGTTAGAAAGATCATGACTCATATGGTTGCACAGTATTTTCAACTGTGATCTCGCAAATAAACTTTATTAAAATTATTTTGTATCCCTAAGGGTTGTTTAGATTTAACTTTTTGGAGTTTGTATTTTTTTTTTCTACTCACTATTGTGGTTTTCATGTTCTTTCTTTCTTTCTTTTTTTTTTCTTTTTTTTTTTTTTTTTTTTTTTTACTTTTCTTTGGGTTTATTTGCTAATTTCTGCTGTATAATCTAAAAGAAAAATTCTTTTACTGAGGCTTTGCTTTTAGTTTTCCTAAAATGGTTTTTAGTATGCACTTATTGAATAATAGTTTTTCTAGGTGTATAATTTTAAATTGCTAATTAGTCTTTTTTTCAATTATTTAAGGAAATAATTCAGTTTCATTGTGGCAGCAGAAAATGTCATCTACCAGTGTAATTTTTATTTGTCTTTGTTTGTTTTTGGCAAGGGGATGTGTATTATCTTTTTTTTCCAAAGGTTTCTTTTATGATAGTATTCTTTTTATCACTAGTCATCTGAAGTTTCATTATAATGTATCTTTGTTCAATTTTTTTTAATTACCATAGAAAAAATTTTTTATGATCCCCTATACTTGATTAGTTGTATTCTTGGTCAGTTCTGGACATCTCATCCAATAGCCCTTTGAATTTCATTTCTCATTTATACTCCACTTTTTCTTTTTGATTACCTTCATTTTGTGTTTCTCGTCTCCTAACCTCTT
The DNA here is from genome assembly GCF_964339955.1 of Pipistrellus hanaki. Taxonomy (NCBI): domain Eukaryota; kingdom Metazoa; phylum Chordata; class Mammalia; order Chiroptera; family Vespertilionidae; genus Pipistrellus; species Pipistrellus hanaki. Next base: position 117,606,728 of record NC_140505.1, read on the forward strand.
TTTATCTTTCTGCTTCAGGGGAAAACAGATACATTTTCTAATTCACAAAATTGTCACTTAGGTTCTTCCAATGTACTATTTTGTTCATGAAGGAATATGCAATTTTAATTATTATGTGCTTTCTTATTACTAAAAGATCTGTTAGATTGGTTTTAAAATTTTATAGCCTCTTGTTCCTTTGTCATATTTTAAATGCCTTCTTTCAAATTTTAAACCTATTGAGTGATTCTTATTTCATATTCTATTTTATAAAAATGTTAAAATCTGGGATCTTTGTGAATCTGTTTCTGTTTGTTCTCATTCCTTAGTCACATGCTGACTTATTTCATTGTTTGTTATATGACTTTTATTGTAAGATCAATTTCCATGAGACTTTACCTATGCTAAGACATTGAGCTCTGAAGTAAAGTTGATTTCTTCCAAGGAAAAACTATATTTCCTTCTTCCAAGCATCTGGGGCACTACCAATCTGGAACTATTTAAAATTCAGTTCTGGTTTGCAATCAGAAATTCTTAGTGGTAGATTTTTTCCCTTCCACTTATCCAGAATGAAGACTGAGACAGTCTTCCACGGCATCTCCTTTTGGGTCACTAGATGATGAAAAGGCCAACTTCCTTATCTTCCCTTCTCACACAAACCCTACACTGCTCTCCATCACCCTTGTTATGTGCGCTTTGGAAATGGAAAGCTGCAACAAGGAATGGTGGATGTCTCAAGGACATCTGTTGGCTTTGGTCCTGGATGGCCTTCTTCAGTCATGGTTTCTTATAACTCTGTTCTCTGAGAATTACCCTCCAGTTATTGCTAAGGAACCATAAATTAAAGGTGTATGAATAAATGGTGCACTCCACATTTTTATTTTCCATTTTTGAATAGATTTCAAGTTTCTCATATTTCTAGAAAGTAAAGTGCCTAAACGAATTCTATATATTTAGTATGGATAGGTAAATAAAACCTGTTCTACAGTGAGTGTTTGGGTCATCCACCTCATGAACCTAATTGTATACTAGAGGCCCAGTGCATGAAGTGTGTGCACTCAGGGGGTGGGTCCCTCAGCCTGGCTTGTGCCCTCTTGCAGCCCTGGAGCCCTCGGAGGATGGGAGGATGTCCCGCTGACAGCTTAGCCGGCAGTCAGACATCCTTAGCACTGCTGCGGAGGCAGGAGTGGCTCCCACCACCGCTGTTGCACTTGCCAGCCATAAGCCCAGCTCAGGGCTTCTGGCTGAGCAGCGATCCCCCTGGGGAGTGCACTGACCCCCAGGGGCGGCTCCTGCATTGAGCATCTGCCCCCTGGTGTCAATGAGTGTCATAGCTACTGGTCCTTCTGCTGTTTAGTCTATTTGTATATTAGCCCTTTGTTATACAGGACATAGGGGTCCAGTGAATGAATTTGTGCACCTTGAAAGAAACTGTGGGGCTGCGAGGCTGTGGCGGGCACAGGGTCAGGTCTTGGCCAATTGTATGCACACCTGCTCGGCCCTTCCTCCATGGCAGAATGACTGGGGCCAGCTCCAGCAGCAAGTGTGAGTGGCAGCTACTGTCCCAATCGCCTCTCAGGAGCAGAGGGAGCTTGAGAAGCCCTGAGGGGTGATTAGGGCAGCAGCTGGCAGTGGGTGCAAGAGGTAACTCTAGCACTAGCAGCAGGTGTGAACAGCAGCTAGGGTGCCTGCGGCGGGTGGGAGTATCCAGCAGGACCACAGCATGTGGGAGCAAAGAATTTTCTGTAACCACCAGAGGCTCACCCCTATGACAGTGACCAGTGCCTGCCTTGGTCTGGTGCCCCTGCGCACCTACTCCATCATCCCATCGTGGTCTACGCTCACCATGTTCCACGCTCTGCCACCAGCTGCCAATACCTGCCATGTTCTGCGTGTGCCCCCTGGTGGTCAGCACACTTCCTAGCAACCAGTTGTTGGATTGGTCAGTTGTTCCACCATTTGGTCTATTTGCACATTAGGGTTTTATATAGATAGACTAGAGGGCCGGTGCACAAAATATGTGCACTTCCCTCAGCACAGCCTGCCCCCTCTCACAGTATGGGAGCCCTCAGGGGATGTCCTACTGATGGATTAGGCCCGCTCCCTGTGGGCCTAAGCCTTCAGTAGGCTTCTCTCTGTAGGAGGCAACCTGGTTGATCAGGGGAAGGCACTGTCCCCCATCACCTTACTGCTGCTGCCACTGTTTACCACCACAAGCCACCAAGGTGTTTTCATCAACATGGACTCCAGTCCCTTCACCACAAAAAATGATAACTTTCTTTTTTCTTTAATAATAAATCTTTATTGTTCAGATTATTACAGGTGTAATAATCTTTCCCCCCTCCATAGTCCCTCTCCATCTGATTCCTCACAAGACACCATGAACTTACCCCCACTACTGTCTTCATTCGTAGGTGTAAGATTTTTGTCCCATCTCTTCCCGCACCCCTCAGACTCCCTTCCCCCTGAGAATTGTCAGTCCACTCCCTTTCTATGTCCCTGATTCTATTATATTCACCAGTCCATTCTGTTCTTCAAATTTTTTATTCACTTGATTTTGAGATTCACTTCTTGGCAGGTATGTATCTGATGTCTTTTTGTTGTTCATAATTTTTACCTTTGCCTTTTTCTTCTTCTTCCTCTTCTTAAAGAATACCTTTCAGCATTTCATGTAATACTGGTTTGGTGGTGATGAACTCCTTTAACTTTTTGTTGTCTGTAAAGCTCTTTATCTGACCTTCAATTCTGAATGATAGCTTTGCTGGGTAGAGTAATCTTGGTTGTAGGTTCTTGCTGTTTATCACTTTGAATATTTCTTGCCACTCCCTTCTGGCTACCATAGTTCTGTTGAGAAATCAGCTGACAGTCGTATGGGTACTCCCTTGTAGGTAACTAACTGTTTTGCTCTTGCTGCTTGTTAGATTCTCTTTGTCTTTTGCCCTTGGAATTTTAATTATGATGTGTCTTGGTGTGGTTCTCTTTGGATTCCTCTTGTTTGGGGTTCTGTGCGCTTCCTGAACTTGTAAGTCTATTTCTTTCACCAGGTAGGGGAGGTTTTCTGTTATTATTTCTTCCAATAGACCTTCAATATTCTGCTTGCTCTCTTCTTCTGGCACCCCAAAAATCCGGATGTTGGTATGCTTAAACCCGGCCCAGAGGCTCCTTACACCAGCGTTTTTCAACCGCTGTTCCGCGGCACACTAGTGTGCCGCGAGATGTTGCCTGGTGTGCCGTAGGTGCAGACAAGACGAGAAATTTATAATTTTTCACTATTTTGTTTACTTAATATTTCATAATAAAGTAATTATAAAATACTTTCTTTGTGTTTATTTGATTCCTATTCAAGAGAATTACTTTATATATAGTCAATATAGGCACAGAGTTAAATTTTTTAACATTTTCTAATGGTGGTGTGCCTCGTGATTTTTTTCATGAAACAAGTGTGCCTTTGCCCAAAAAAGGTTGAAAAACACTGCCTTACACTATCCTACACTTTTGGATTCTTCTTTCTTTCTGCCTCTCTGGTTGAATGTTTTTTGCTTTCTCGTATTCAAGATCTTTGGTTTGACTCTTGGGGTAGCTTGATCTACAGTTTAGTTTCTGTATATTCTTTATTTCAGACAATGTATGCTTAATTTCTGACTGGTCCTTTTTCATTTTTTTGGCATTCTCATTAAAGTCCTTGAAGGTCTCACTAAGCTTCTTGAAGGTCTCATCAAGTTTCTCAAAGGTTTTTAGAAGATTCTTGAGTAACCTTTTAAATGTGGTTCAGAACTCTGTGTTGTCTAATAGTTTACTTTCCTCCATATCTTATGTTCATGACATGTTTCTCTGTCTCCTCATTTTGACTGCCTCCCTGTGTTGATAGAGTGGCTTTGTGTGGTCGGTGACCTGTAGGGGCCAGTAGCTCAGCTTTCCCGATCACCTGAGGTAGTCATTCTTTGTACACCCCTTTGTGGGCTGAGTGCAAAGTCTTGGTGTAATTAAGCCTTGATTGCTGTTGGTACACTGGGAGGAATTGACTTCCAGGCCAATTGGCTGGGAGGACATGCTTATGGTGCAGGCCTTGTTTTAGTGGGGCTTTGGTGCTCACTGAGTCCGTCTCCCAAATGTGTCACTTATGGGTGTGAGGAGTTGAAATCTGGTGTCTCACACTGACCGCTAGGTACACGGGCTTCTGGATCTCCAATGGGGTGAAGTTCAGCTACTCTCTGAGGCAACCCTGAAGGAGTTACAGCAAGAATCACAGTCCTCTCCTCCCTGCTTGGAGCTTGGGTGTATTTGTAGAATGTGCCAGGCAGAGTCTCAGGGAGGAATCTCAGGGCGTCAGTAGGCTAGGGCATGGCCAACAGCGATGGCTGCCCTTCAGCTGTCTCCTCCTCTCTGCCCACATCCCCACATCTCACACCGCAGCACAGCAAACAATTATTCTTATGTGCAGCTCTGCAAGCAAGCCACCCTCACTTTCTGACCCAATGGCAGAGAGTCTAGCCTCTCCCCAGAAATTGGACCTAGAGAGCTTGGGAGCTTGTCTCTCTTCAGGTTGAAGAAAGCAATGCCCGCCTCTAGCTGGGATCTGCTGCCAGCCAGTATCACACGCCCCTGTACCTCCATTTTTCAGTGCTTGTGCCCTGAATGCTCTTCTGTCTCTCAGTCTAGTTGTAGAGCTTCCTCTCAGCCAGTTTTCCCTTGGTTCTGGCTGATAGACGTTTTCTCTTTTATTATAGTTGTAGTTTTGTAATTGTTGTGCCCTGCAGCAGTTTAGATGTCCACCCACACTGCCATCTTGGATCTCCCAAAATGATAACTTTCTTTAAGCATTTTCAAGATGTCTCTTTCATAAGATATGACATTTTTTTCTTTTTCTTTTATTATCCTTACCTGAGGATATTTTTCCATTGATTTTTTTTTTTTTTGAGTGCATAGAAGAGAGAGGAAAAGACAGAGAGAAACGTCAATGTGAGAGGGACACTTTGATTAGTTGTCTCCTGCATGAGCTCTGACCTGGGCCCTGGACAGGGAGGAGTATGCAACCTAGGTACATGCCCTTGAACAGAATCGAACCTGGACCCTGTGGTTCACAGGCTGAGGCTCTATTCACTGAGCAAAACTGGCTAGGGCAGGATATGACATTTCTTAGTACCTGTAGCATCAGACCTTCATTTTTTCCTCTAGGAGTAAGGTGGAAAAACCCTAGATCACCTTCTTGGATTCTATTACCCAAGTTACCAAGAATACTATGAGTGGTGTATATGGAGCTTAGCCAATGAACAGCAGAAAAGGTGTTTCATCAGCAGCTCACACACAGAGGCAAAACTCCTCTGTGAAGCCATCCAGTCTAGGACTTTTGTTTGCTGGAAGTTTTTTAATTACTGTTCCAATTTCATCAGTAGTTATCATCCTATTCATGTTTTTTTTATTCTTCCTGATTGAGTTTTGGAAGCTTGTATTTTTCTAGGAATATGTCCATTTCTTCTAGGTTGTCCACTTTATTGGCGTAGAGTTGTTTGTATATATACACACTAATAAAAAAGAAACATGTAAATTGACCATCCCTCTGCTATGCCCACCAGCCAATCAGAGCAAGTATGCAAATTAATATGTATTATCTATTTGAGTTAAAAATATAGTGTATAGTAAACTGTATACCTATGGATGAGGACAATGGGGCGTGGGGAAAGGACAAAGAATGAGGTGGGAACCTGGTGGAAGGGAGCATTGGAGGGGAAAAAATGAGGAACATTTGTAATAATATGAACAATAAAGGTTTATTTAAAAACATAAAACAAAAATAAAAACATTTGAAAAAATATATCGTATACAAATGGAGAAGTTTATCACAAAACCAAAACAATTATTTTAACAATGATTAATAAGAAATTTAGATAAACATTAAGAAATTAAATAATCTTTGGGAATTTATTATAATATTACAACTATATGATTCTTCCCTAAATCTTTTGTTTTCAACTCAGTAAAAGTCCACATTACAGTTACACACACACACACACACACACACACACACATCCACACACACATTGTGCAGAGACTAGTTTTCAAAAAGTCGTTTGTTTCTAGTTTCCTATAAATACTCTATAAAATCTGCTAGAGGGAACACAAAGATAAACTACTTTTATGCCTATCATTTTATTTAAAACTCAGGAAATATTGAACACTAAAGAGACTCTCAAAATAAGTTGATCGATGAGTCAAATATTGAGTGTCCAAATTATAAAGTCAATATTTAACTTGAGCAACAATACGTATTAATATACTCCCTTAAACAAGAAAGTAACATGATACTATATATCTAAGATATCATATAACATTGTACATATATCATAGGTTTGATAGCATTACATTTTTTGAAAGTGATCCTGGCAGTTTAAAATATAATTTATATAAGATATGATTTTTTAATATGTCTTATTGTTTTCATAGAGAAGAAGGGAGAAGGAGAGAGATAGAAACATCAGTGATAGAGAATCATTGATTGGCTGCCTCTTTCATGTGCCCTGACCTGGAATTGAACTGTGACCTCCTGGTTGACAGATCAATGCTCAATCAGTGAGCCACACTGGCCAAGGTAGTTTGTCTTATTTTTAAAAATTTTTTCTGATTCAAATTGCTTAGATTTTGTTTCTATAATTAACTACAAATTAATACATTAAAATAATCAAGTGATTTTTGCTCTTTCTTTAAACATAATATGATGAACTTTGGGTGATTTTATTCTTCCTGAATCATGAAAACAAAGTTTCTGCAGTAATACATCATATTTTTACCCATAAATATGCTGTCTGTAGATAGAAAAAGTGACTACTTATGCACATTCACAGATTATAACAAAACAAAACCTTAAGATGAATACATTAAAAAAATCAACGGGTCCCATGATTAGTATATATTAGTTTTCTAGGGGTATTATAACAAATTACCATAAGCCTGGTGGCTTAAAACAACAGAAACTTTGTTTTCATGATTCAGGAAGAGTAAAATCACACAAAGTTCCTCTTAAAGTTTTTTTTTTTTTTTTTTTTTTTTTTTTTTTAAGGATAGGTTTTAGTTCTTTGAATGATTGATAATCCTTTGTATGTCTGTGGGGTTGGTTGTTATTTCACCTCTTTTATTTCTGATTTTGTTTATTTGGGTCCTCTATTTTTTTTCTTTCTCTTTTTTCTCTTTTTTTCTTTTTTTTAATGAGCCTAGCTAGAGGTTCATCAATCTTGTTTATCCTTTCAAAGAACCATCTCTTGGTTTTATTGATCTTTTGTATTTTTTTTTTTTTTTTTTTTGCGGGGGGGGGGGGGGGGGCGGGTCTCTATGCCATTTATTTCCAGTGTGATCTTTATTGTTTTCTTCCATCTACTTACTCTGGCCTTTTCTTGTTGCTTTCTTTCTAATTATTTAAGTTATAGGGTAAAATCTAGTATCATTTTTCTTGTGTTTTGAGGTACACCTGTAGAGCTATGAACTTTCCTCTTAAGTCTGCTTTCACTGGGTCCCATAGATTTTGGATTGTTTTGTTTTCATTGTCACTTGTTTCCAGGATGGTTTTTATTCTCCTTTGATATCATTGGTAACTCAATTTAATAACATTCTATTTAGTTTCAAAGTGTTTAATTTTTTTTATTGTTTTTATTGGAGTTGATTTTTATTTTATGCCATTGTGAGTTGAGAAGATGCTTGATATGATTTATATCTTCTTAAATTTGAAGAGAAATTACCTGTTTCCTAATATATGGTCTATCTTTAAAAATGTCCTGGATGTCTTGGATATACTTTAGGAGTATACTCTGTAGATTTGGGGTGAAATGTCTAAAAATGTCAATTAAGTCCATCTGGCCTACTGAGTGTATTGAAATTGCTGTTTCTTCACTGATTTTTTGTTTAGAGGATTTATCAATGGGGTATTAAAGTCCCCTACTATAATTTTATTATTGTCAATCTCTTCCTTGATATCATCCAGAAGGTTTGTTTGTTTGTTTGTTTGTTTGTTTTAATGTATTTGGGTGCTCCTGTGTTGAGTGCATATATATTTAACAGAGTAATATCTCTTGTTGAATTTCTCCATTAGTATTATGAAGTGGCCCTCCTTATCTTTTGTTGTGGCCTTCAGTTTGAGGTCTATTTTGTCAGATATAAGTATTGCTATTCCAGCTTTTTTGTCATTTCCATTTGCCTGAATTTTTCCCCCATCATTTCACTATCAGTCTGTGTGAGTTCTTTGTTCTGAGGTGGGTCTCTTATAAAGAGCAAATATATGGATCATGTTTTCTTATCCATTTAGCTACCCAATGTCTTTTGATTGAGGCATTTAATCCATTCACATGTAAGTTTATTATTGATAGATACTTGTTTGCAGCCATTTTTATTCTTTATAACTGTGTTCCTTCTTTTCTTCTTATTTTTTCTTTCTACAGTAGTCCATTTAGCATTTCTTGCATTGTTGGCTTGGTGGTAATAAACCCCCTTTTCCATTTTTTATCTGTGAAGCTCCTGATTTCACCTTCAATTTTGAATGATAGCTTTGCTGGTTATAGTTTTCTTGGATTAAGTCCTTTGATTTGCATGACTTTGCATATTTTATTCCATTCTCTTCTGGCCTGAAGTGCTTCTGTTGAGAAATCATTTTATAGTCTAATTGGAGATCCCTTGTATGTAACGTTCTGACTCTCTGGCAGCCTTTAAGATTCTTACTTAGTCATTGAAGTTTGCCAATTTAATTATGATATGTTTTGGTGTCAGTCTTTTTAGGTTGATCTTGTTTGAGACTCTGTGTGCTTCTTGGATATGTATGGCTTTTTTCTTACATTAGGGAAGTTTTCTGTCATTATTTCTTTAAATAGGTTTTCTATTCCTTGCTCAGTTTCCTCTCTTTTTGCATCTCTATTATGTGGATGTTATTTTGTTTTGTGTTGTCCCAAATCTCTCTTAGGTTCTCCTCCTTCTTTTTAAGTTTTCTTTTCAGTTGCTGCTATGCTTGGGTGGTTTTTTTCCTACCTTGTATTCTAACTCACTAATGTGTTCCTCAGTTTCTTGTAGGAAACTTTCCATGGTGTTATTTATTGCAGCTATGTTGTTCTTAATTTCCTCTTGAGTCTTACAAATGTTGAATTTGTCTTCCATCCTTTTCTTGTCCTTATAACCATTGCTCTGATTCTTTCCCTGACAAATTGCTTGACTCCATTTTATTTATTTATTTTCTTGAGATTCTTTCTTTTATTTTGAATGAGTTGTTTCTTTGTCTCCACATTTTTAAAAATACATTTTATTGATTTTGTACAGAGAGGAAGAGAGAGGGATAGAGAACTAGAAACATCGATGAGAGAGTCATCGATCAGCTGCCTCTTGCACACCCCCTACTGGGGATATGCCCGCAACCAAGGTACATGCCCTTGACCGGAATCGAACCCGGGACCCCTCAGTCCCAAGCCGACGCTCTATCCATTGAGCCACACCGGTTTCGGCTGTCTCCACATTTTTTTTTTCTGTTTCTATGTATTAGATCAAATTGCTATGTGACCCATATTTTTGTTTTTCATCTATAGTATATGTTTTGTGGGATCCAGTGGTGCAATCTCTCTAGTCTTCTAGGCTGGATAATCTATGGGTGCCCCCCTTTTGGGATATTTAGATTCGCTTGGCATAGTTAGGTCCTGTGTGTTATTGTGCTGTTTGGGGATGAAGTCTCCTCTTAGTGTCTAGTTATGTGGTTTGCTCGCTACCACTTTGACTCAAACCTCAGTTTAGTATTCAATATGTTTTTAAAATTATACTCCAATTTCCTAGTGTGTTTGGAAAATATATATTACTCTTCTTGTCTTGAAGCTCTTTCACTTCTGAAAGAAAGCAAAATACCAGGAAGCTCCAAATTGAACTTTGTCATGAGGCCAAATTGGGGAATTTAATCAGAAATTATATATATTGACTAATAGAAAATAAAGAGATGCAACTTCTTTCAAATGTGGGTTTGTGGCTTACTATTTATATTTATGTAGTATTAAGTGACTTCTCTTTCAGAGAAACTATTTAATTTTTTTTATTTTTCTCATTTTTACTGTATAACCATATTTCATTGTTCCTTTAGAAACTGATTATTTTGAAGGAACTTTCAAAATATTCTGCAGTGTATACACAATGTAGTAAAGTTTTTCTATATTTTGTACACAAAATCTAAATAACTCAAGGTTAAAATTTTCATTTGAATGCAAAGAATGAACATGTGTATGTGTGCTCATGTGCTCTTTCTAGGAGCAAATAAATCTAAAATGATTAATGTATTTTCCTTCTGATATTGATTTTTATTTGTGCAGCATTATCTTTCACATTTTGTAGTATGTGATCTCTAAATCAAACTACCTACTATATAATGATGTCATTTGTCCTCTTCATTAACTTTTATGGCAACTGACTTCCTCTCTGAAATTATTGGATATCAAGCACATTTTTACCACCAAGCTCACATTTTAATCAGCATTCAGATGACATTTTTATAAGACAGCATGTTAAATTATATAATGATATGGAAATAATATCATGAGAACAAACAATGCCTTACCAAAGCACTGAATGCATATAAACCACAGCAGGGTAGAAGTGGTAATTTCTCCATATGAAAATATAGTGCACATTCTCTTTTCAGAATATAATCCGATTCTTATCATTACCACTATACTTAAAAGAGCCATGTTACAGATGACTATAAATCCTCCTCTCTCTTTTCTCAATTAGCAGTTTCATCATGAAGTACTAGACTTCTTCCCCTTACTTTACAGGCTTCTTCTCTTTGTAACTGAATTTTGTTAACACATTTCTTTATTTTAACACGCTTCTGAGATTTCATTCTTTGTTTCTTGTTTCCTTTTATTGTTTCTTCTCTTACATCTCTTCCCTCCTTTCTTTTTTTCTTTCTGTTCATTAACAAAGCTTTTTAAGCAATTTTATTTAATCCAGTAATGAACATGCTGATGCCCTCAAAATGCATATTTCAATCCAAGACCTGATATCTGAGCTCCAAGTTCATAACCTAATTGTCCACTTGCTATTTATTATATTGGAGACTCTTCTTCTTTTGCTACACATATTAAGCACCTATAAAATGCCAAACACTGTAATTAGTATTTGGGATAAGTCATAGAAAAAAAATATATAGCAGGGTCAGCATACTTTTCCTGTAAAGGCCATACAGAAAATATTTTAGGCTTTGCAGACTTCAAATGTAATTCCTTTGAGCTAGCATAGAAGCAGACAAAGACAATATCTAAACAAATAGGAGTGTCTGTGTTCTAATAAAGTTTTACTTACAAAAACACACAGTGGGCCATATTTGACATATGGGCCTACAGTCAACTGACCCTGGTCTATAACATCTCTTATTAAATTGCCCATGGGTATCTCAGATAAATTATATTCAAGACAAAATATTTGGTTTTCCCTGTCATACTTTTTTATTAGTCTTTACAAACTCAATACATATCACCTTTATTTCATTTACTCAATAAAAAATTAAAAGGTAACACTAATTTTTACATGTCCATTTCACTATCAACATCCAAATTCTCAACAATAAAGCAAATTATATCTCCAAAATGTACTTTATATCCATCCATTTTTTTGCCTCTCCAGATCAACATTATGTTTCCTGGCTTGATGCACACAATGACTTAGTCCCTCCCCCAACTTATCTCTTTACCTCCCACGAAGTCTCTACACAGCAGCTGGCATATTTTAAAAATATAAATAAAATTATGTCATTCTTATACTGCAAATGATTCAATACATTCCCTTTGCCCTTTAAAATAATTTTAAATGTATATGATCTAACTCTACTGGAATCCTTTATGTTTCTTGAATACAGCAATGTCTTTTCTGTTTAGTGGAATCTGCATACATTATTTCTACAGCTGGAATATTCTCCTCCAAGCCCTTTGCATGACTGGTACCTTGTATATTCTTGTCAAAGTGCTGCCAACTTTTATCTTCTATGCCGGTTTCTATCATACTAGTATCATTTGTTCTGTTTATTTCCTAACACATCACCACAATTCAATTATTTACTAGTTTATTATCTTTCTCAGATACATGTGATCCTTGAGTACTAGTCCCAAGTTTACCATAGAATTGCCACCACACAGCATAATGCATAACAGTCAATAAGTACATAACAGCTAAGTGAATAAAGGGATCTATCTTTATTAAAGGAATTATAAAAGCAAATGATATACTAATAGAAACAAAATTTTGTGTAATATTCTTGAATCTTGCTTTTTTATAATGAGTTTAAAAAAGTTATTTTACTTATAGATATTACTATAAAGAGTGGAGTTTCTCAATCTCAGTACTATTGAAATTTTGGGCTAGATAGTTCTTTCTTGTGAGCAATGTCTAGTGAATTGCAGGATGTATAACAACATGTTTGATCTTTTCCCAAGAGGTCTTTGTAGCAACTTTTCTTTTCCCTACTCTTTACCGAGTTGTGACAACCAAAAATGTCTCCAAAAATTGCCCAGTGTCTCCTGTCTAGGAAAAAGTACCCCCCTTTCCCTATTGAGAATCATTGATGAAGAAATATCTGTTGCAGCCTGCACATTTTACTAAATACTGAAATTACAAAATAAATATGATTTTTTTTTTTGCTGCCCTTAAAAAGCTATCATCTATTGATATTAGGGGAAAGAAATACTGAAGTAGTAATTTTAATTAAATGCTACGAAGAAGTATAGGGTAAAACTAAAGTATGCAATATGAAAATTTAACCTAACTAGAAGTTGTGAAACACTTCTCTTCAAGATGTAATTGTGTAGCTGAGATATTAGTGTTCTAAAAGAATAGGCTAGCTAAAGAAGATTGAGAATAGGTGTGGGCAAAGAAGAAAAGAGCATTTCACACAGAGAAAGGAGCTCTAAGAAGAACAAAGTATGGCCCATTTGAGGAAGTAAAAACAAAATGCCCCGTCTATCAAAAGTATAGAGGCAATTAATCACATGAAACCTGGAGAGTTCAACAGGTGCCACATTATATTTACACAGGTGCATTACATTCAACTTTTGGAACTTCCTTTTATAAATGCCATGAAACGTTAGAAACGTGATCATGCCTGAAATTTTAAAATTAACTCTGGATTATCTGAATAAAATAGATCAGAGGGAGAGAGAGATGGCATAATGTAGTATTTTAGATAATGGTGAAAACAGAGGGGAAGGAGAGAAGTGGATGAAAATTATAAAGTTTTTTAGTGTGAATCAACTGGGTTAGTGATTAAATAGATGTTAGGGGCCAGGGATAAAAACAAAACAAAACCATGATGTAACTACCTAAGCAAATGGTGATTTTTTTTTATTATTATTAATAACAGGTCCACACACCCAAAGTTACACATAGAATATCTTAAAAGTTAAAAATATACTTTTTGGGACAAAGAAACTCTTCATATTGGCATTTATGACATTTTGAATTCTTTCTATGTTATATTATTCTGTATTTGTTATCTGTTATTGCTTAGTAAATTACCACAAATTCATTTATTTAAAACTATGCAGTTACATATTTACTTTTTTATAGTACCTACTAGAGGCCCACTGTGCAAAACAGCGTGAGACCCAGATCCAGCAACCTGGGGACCCAGCGTCAAGTCTCCTCCCACCCACACAGCCCCTCCCACCTTGAACACAGCTGTGGACGGAAAGAATAGTTTCCTGCCCTAACCTTTCCTTCTTGGGAGCACTTAAATTGACCTTCATTGGAAGATGAGAACTGAACAGAGCAACCCTTACTTGTTCCCATGAGGAAATCATATGACCTTCAGCAGGCGCCTTTTGGCGTTTGGTCATGACGGCGTGATGGCATCCCGGCCACAGGGATTTTATAATACCGATTAGTCAGGATTGTGGGCATAATTTAGTTGGGGCCTCTGATTAATAATCTCTTACAAGGCTGTAAAGCAGCTTGGGCTGGAGTTTTATCCAAAGGCTTGAGTGCAGCAGGTTGTGTTACCAAGATCACTCAGTGGTTGTTGACCTTACTCGTTTTCTCATTGGGTGTTTAACTGAAGCCCTCTGTTTCTTACTGAACATGGACTGGAGTTTTTCCTCGGTTCCTTATTGCAGAAATCTTAACACATGGCATACAGCTTCATCAAAACTGAAAAGAGAGAGAATCTGTTAGCAAGACAAAGCCAAATCTCTTATAGCCTAATCATGGAAGGAGCTCCCTCCCAGTGTTTCCATATCCTCTTGGTTAGAACAACTCACTCAAGGAAGAGATTACACAAGGACACAACACAAGGAGGTTGGGATCTTCGGATGCCATCTTGGAAGTCTGGCTACCATAATTTATATATTATATCAAGTATGTAGATTAAAATAAAATAAACATTCTCTGATAATGTGAGCATGCTAACTTGTAGACATATATAGTCTAAAATAAATATAAAAAATAAATAATATTTTAAAGTTAGTTCTTCTCAGAAATGAGTGTACACACATTTTGGAAGCTGATGTGTAGCATGGACAAGGAAATATAGGTTCCATGTAAAGAACATGCAAGTTGAATGGAAATAATAAATTGGGAAAGTATTTTTTTTTCTTATTTCACAACTTCTTATAGCCTGGGATGGGGCTAGGCAAGAACTATTGAGAGAAGACCTAATGATAACTGACACCAATTATAAACTTAAAAGCATAAACCGTTTTAATTTTCTTTAAAAATGCCACATTATTTCTTTTAAGAAACATCTGATTTTTGACTAATGATGTCCTAATGTCTTTGTGAAAATTGGAACACTCATCATCACATATTTGGCCAACTTCCTTATTTTACATAACTTCCTGAATATTGTTTAAAATTGATCTTGACAGACTTTAATCAGGTTCATGAAACTCTGTAAATTTCAAGCATAATATGAAATGTTTGTTCTACCCATTTAGAGAACTTGTAAAATGAACATTAACTCATTTGTGGCAGTAGAAGCAAATATTTAAGAATGTCTTTTTTTTCCTACACTGTCCTCAGTAGTTACTGGGTTTCAAGAGAATGAAATCTTTCCGATATGTTGTTTATCTTAATATGACATTTTATAAAGATGATATTTCCAGTTTATTGATGTTGTAAGCATATGTGATTTAAATTTTTATTAACATTTCTCATTTTATTTCAAGCTGATGTATGAATGCTCTAAATATTGTTTTTATCATTCCCAGCACATATCTTTAAGCTTTAAAAAATAGTTCAGTTCTAGTTCATAATTTATTTTAGTAAGAATTTTTCATGCAAGTAACTCAGAAAAAGGCTTTTGTTTTTAAATATCAGTTTCTATGTTCTGTATTTCTCCTGAATGTCAGTTCAGCATTGCCAATTTTTTTAATCTAATTACTTCATCCATGGTGTCAAACACTTATTATAAATAATGAACAGTACTTCCTTTCATCTAGAGAAAATATTATTCATATGGAAATTGGCCAATTTTGAATTTAACAAGAAGGGAAGTAAGATAATTTATTAGATTTCTTCTAACTTTGATTACATTCAGTAATGTGCAATGCATACTATTAATGCTATCTGCTATGAGATAGTAGTCTCAGGCCAATTGGCTTGGTGAAATTTCTAAATTCCAAGATAAGTTTTTCCATTTCCATTTGTACAAACTAAAACATTAACAGATCAAACCACCAATTTAAACAAAATGTTTAAAAAATGCCTGTACTATGTTAATGTAACAAAAAGTTCTGGTAGGAAAAATAATGAATTTTTAGGATCTTTTAACCTGGTCTCAAACAATGGGGAAAAGACCAACACTGGGTTTCTAAAGGTTCTTTGAAGGGGAATTATGAGCTATCCAGGATTTTTCACCAGAGAGGGCATGGAGCAGAGGGTTTGCAGGGGAGAAGAAAGCTAGTGCCACTGTGGAAGGCTAGCAGGACCTCAGAGGGGAATGAATTCATGGGCCATGGTGCACCTGGGATGTTAGTGGTATAACATGGGGTTCTTGTCATGGCAAAGATTCCCAGTGGACACTGTCAATGGAGATGCCCACTATCTGGGGACCATATAAACTTATATAATTACTAGGGACCCGGTGCACGAAATTCGTGCATGGGGGAGGGGATGCAGGGAGGGTGTGTCCCTCAGCCCAGCCTGAACCCCATCCATCTGAGACTCCTTGAGGGATGTCCGATTGACCATTTAGGCCTGACTGCCTGTTTAAACCTGATCCCATTTTTGACCACATGGTGATGGCCATCTTGTGTGTTGGGGTGATGGTCAATTTTCATATTCCTCTTTTATTATATAGGATTTGATCAAACTAAGGGACCTAACTTTCCATGTATTAACATAGAAAGGAGCTTCAAGACCATCCCAGGAACCTGGTAAAGACAAGGGTGTATTAATGTCAGAGTTGGGTTTTTGTTTGTTTTATTTTGATTTTTTTTAACTGACTATTTGGTAAAAAACATCTGAGTGGAGAGGTGAGCAGAAACATATGTCATTGGATTTAGAAGACAAACCTGGAGATTTTATTTTACTGTTTGAAATCTGTAATATCACTTTGAATGAGTTTTGTTTGTATGCATTTGAGGAATAAGAAAAGTATAAAATGGCCTTTTGCCAATATGAAACACATATGCTAGTAGAGAATATAATAACACTTAAAAAATATAGCTTCCTGTAAAAGTTATTTATACTAATAAAAGGATAATATGCTAATTAGATTGGGAGACCTTCAGGATGTCCTTCTGGACAAAGCTATGGTGGCGGAGCCGAGGTAGGGGCAGTTAGGGAGCGATTGGACCAGGAGGGGAGAACAGTTAGGGGTGATCAGGCCAGTGGGGGGTGCAGTTGGGGGCCTAAACTGGCAGTCAGACATCCCACGAGGGATCCCAGATTGGACTGTATGCAGGCTGGCTGAGGAATACCACCCCTGGGCAAAAATTTGGTGCAGTGGGCTACTAGTTATATCATAAAAGACAATCCTATCTAATAAAGAGGGAATATGCAAATTGACCATCACTCCACCACAAAGATGGCATCACACATAGCCACAAGATGGTGGCATCAGTCCTCTAAGTCCCGCTGGAGTCCTTCAGTCCCAGGGGTCGGCTGCTGAGAGTGGGCAGCGTGAGCAGCCTTGTAAAATGCTTGCTTCATCACAGTGGTGATGAGGCAAGTGTTCCATCCAGGCCACAGAGGGCCTCAGGGCAGCGGTCATGGAGTGGCTAGAAGGGGGGAACATTGTGTCATCAGCTCGGAGATGAGGCAAGTGTCCCGTGCCCAGCTGGGAAGGCCTCTAGCTGGAGAGGGCAGTTGGAGGCCATAAGGCTGGCAGGGAAGGGCATTTGGGGACGATCAGGCCAGGGGGGCAGTTGGGGATGAGCAGGCCAGCAGGAGGGGGGACAATTGGGGGCTAGCAGGCAGGCAGGCAGAGTGTAGGACCAATCGGGCAGGCAGACCGGTGAACGGTTAGGAGCTAGTGGTCCCGGATTGTGAGAGAGACACCTGATTGCCAGTTTAGGCCCGATCACACAGGGACATCCCCTGAAGGGTCCCAGATTGGAGAAGGTGCAGGCTGGACTGAGGGACACCCACAGTCCCAGTGCACAAATTTTATGCACCAGGCCACTAGTAGAATAATACTGAAAATTATGTCTACAGTAGTTGAAATGAAAAGAAAGTACTTCAAACTGGTGAACCAAGAGAGCTTCCCTGAGGATGGAGGAGATACTATTTTAAATGGTATTTGAAAGGTTTCCTCTAAGCAGAATGATTGAAAAGATACAACAGTGACCTGTTTGTAAAAGTTAATAAGAATACTTTTTAAAATTTGTCTTCTTAGTTAACTTACATTTCCAGGAGTATATCATTGATCCTTTTTCTTAAGGTCATATATATGTTGTATGAAAAATATTAGATAATCTTATTGCTGTCAATTACTAGTTAAATTAATTAATTCAAATCAGTGTCTCTTGCCTTGATTAAAGATAGTGAATGTGAATTGCCCTAAAAAATATGAATTCCACATTCACCCACAAATTGATTATAAAAGTATCTTTAAAATGAGCACATGTATACCTCTTGTTCCAAACTTATCTGTTAATGAGCCATTGTAAAAAATTAGCCCTGTCCAGAGGGCCTGAAATAGGTCATCCTTCTCTTAACTGTAATCACTCAAAATTAATAGTTTACATTAGGGTTTACATTCTATGGGTTTGTATTAATGTGTAATGACCTAATGTGTAAACTAGGGGTGTCGAACTCAATCAGAGAAGGGGCCAAAATCTAAAATCCAGCCTAAATCGCGGGCCGAATGGTTTACTGAACAGTCATAAACTGACAATGTCATAAACTGACAGCGGAGTGCAGTGATGACAGCGCGGTGCGGGCCATATTGCAAGGCCTGGTGGGCTGGATTTGGCCCACGGGCCTTGTGTTTGACACATGTGGTGTAAACCCTAATGTCCATCATTATAGTGTTACATTGGAGAGTTTAAACTGCCCTAAAAATCCTTTCTGCTCTGCCTATTTATTTCTCCCTTTACCCTAAGCCCTGGTAACCTGACCTTCTTGCTATCTCCATAGTTCTACCTCTCCAGAATTCCACATAAATGGAATTACATTACAAAGCCTTTTTAAATAAGCTTCTGCCACTTAATAATAAGCATTTATGTTTTCTCCATTTCTTTTCATGGTTCAATAGCTTATTTTTAGCACTGAATAATATTCCATTTTCTGTACGTGTCACAGTTTATTTATCCACTAATCATGGTTGCTTCCAAGTTTTGACAAATATGAATAAAGCTTCTATAAACATCCATGAGCAGGTTTTTATGGAAACATGTTTTCAATTCCTTTGAGTAAATAACAAGGAGAATGATTATTGGCTCATATGGTAAAAGAATGTTTAGTTTTATAAAACTACTAGGGGCCCAGTGCATGAATTCATGCACTTTGAAAGAAACTGTGGGCCACGAGGCTGTGGTGGGCACAGGAGTGGATTTCAACCCATCATTCATGCCCCCACCAAGCTCCTCCAGCCATGGCCCCCGGACACCCGGCTGCCAGCAGCCCTGTTCCCGCTGCTGCTGCTCCCACACACTGAAGGCGCAAGCCCCACTTGCACCCATTGATGGCATGGAGAGATTGGGGCCAGTGCCAGCAGTGGGTACAAGCAGCGGCTGCTGCCCCAATTACCCCTCAGGAGCAGAGGGAGGTGGAAAAGCCCTTAGGGGAGATTGGGGCCAGCAGTTGCAGCTTGCACCTGCTGACGGTGCCGAGCAATCTGAGTTAGAACTGGGCTCCAGCAGCAGGTGTGAGCAAGGCCAATGCTGGCAGTAGGTGTGAGCAATGGTGGGACCACAGCATATGGGAGCAAAGAATTTTCAGTAACTACTAGAGGTTCATCCCCATGACAATAACTGGCACCCTGACTTGGTCTTGTGCCCCCGACCGCCTGCTCTACCATCCTGCTGTGGCCAATGCCCGCCATGTTCTTCAAGCACCCCTGGATGGTCAGCGCACATCATAGCGACTGGTTGTTTGGGTGTTCGGTTGTTCTGCTATTCTATTTGCATATTAGGTTTTTATATATATAGATGCCAAACTTTCTTTCAAAGTGGCTGTGCAACTTTGCATTCAGCAATAAATGAGAGTTTCTGTTTCTTCATCCTCACAGCATTTGGAGTTGTCAGTATTTTAAGTTTTGGTCATTCTAAGGTAAGTTTCACAGTGGGAGGCTGATGTATACTATGGATCAGAATTAGCACAATGGCCTGCTCAGGTCATACTTCAGGCCAGGTTATATTGTGTGCAGAAATCAATTAGGCTGAATATGACAGTTTTCAAAGAGAGAAATTTAGTAAATTTGCACAAAGAAGTGACTGCAGGAGACAAAGAAATAAAGAAATACAGAGAGTAGCTTCTTCAGAAACTGGCACCTTCCTACTTATTCTGAAGTCCTAGATGTGCACTCTTTCCTTTAATAATTCCTTCCAGCTTTTTAAGAGCTAGCCTGAGAGAGTTATGTTTCTTATGGCCAGAAGAACTTCGGCTAGAACATTTAAACAATGGATTTTAATTATAAATAGATGGGCCACACTTTTATGTGATTAAAACACACACGCACGCATGTGCACACGAACACACACACACACACACACACACACACACACACACACACAGCTTTGGAACAGAAGCTTACAAAAGTAAAAAATATATAGATCCAAGTAAAAATTTACCTATGCCTATAATTTCCTTTCAGGTTTCTAGTCCCAAACAGATCCCACTTTATGCAGTTGGCCACTCTCCAGATCTGGTTCTGGACTTGAGATGTTCCTTTTTTTTTTTTTTTCTGTATGGTTAGAGTAAAAAATAAAAATAAGGATATTCATTGGAAAGGTGCAATGGTATCTCTGGGAATTCAAGCTCTAAGATGCATGTCAGAAACAAATAGATACAAGCAAAAAGGGTTCTGGGGAAACCAAGAAGGTTTGTTCTCTCTCTCTCTCTCTCTCTCTCTCTCTCTCTCTCTCTCTCTCTCTCTCTCTCTCTTCCTTCTTCCCTCCCACCTTACTCCCTGCCACTCTCTATTTTTGTACCATCACCCCCACTTAGATTCACTTCCTTTCACTTTATTTTGCATATCTGCTTTACTCTCCTTTCCAGATGTTAACTGCTTTTATTTATTTATATTTTGCTTGTTTGTCTGCATGGCAAAATATGGCCAAGAACAGCTTTTGGATTTACCAATGCATTGGCTCCACTACCTCAAGAGAGGAGAAGTCTCTGTTAGTTCCCAGGAAGAAAACAAATAAAATAAACGAACCCATGTTTTTGTACCCACCTTCCCAGTCTTTGTATACCAAAAGCCTTTCATTGCACATGTTTTTTGTTTTGTGGCTTATTTGTGAAATATATGGTACTTGCTAAATTCTAAAAATCTTACAAATGCAATCTCTTCATGCTTCTGCATATTGTAGAGTTAAGTTTTGGAAGGTAGAAATTCTGCTTTATTAGTTTTATTTGTTTAATCTAAAGTAATAATTGTAAAAACTTAGAAACCACCCCATACATTATTTTTTTTCAAACAATGAATAATATAATGTAAAAAAAAAGTTGATGATCTAGTTCAAACCACTTAATCATGCTTTCTATTATATATGGCTTTTGCAAATTCCACCCTCCTCTTGAAGGTTGGGCTGTTCTGGGAAACCAACTTTATGCCTGGGGCAGTGTTAGCTTTGGAAAGATTTCTTTGCTTACATATATGTCATACATTGCTGGCTGCATCCGCCTGCCTTTTTGTGCTTTCTGTGTAAAGGCCCCATACTTACACTTTTTCTTTTTGCTATTTCCAGGACCCTACTTTTATTGTCAGTGGCCTTTCCAATTCTATGTATATATAGTTAAGATATATAATTTGTATTGACTAAAATAATAAGTCAATTAATAAATGGAAGAGTGTAGATGAGTTATGCCTGTGAAAACAAACCATTATGTTCCTAAATATGGCTAGGTGGAATTACATTGATTTTTTTTATTTAAGTGTTTTAGGTTTTAAAAACATTGGTGCAATGTTCTTCCCGGTGCCTCTCACTGTGATACCTTTAATTACTTTTAAGGAAAATGACAATACCATCATATATATATGTAAACATGTATATATGAATACACGCACAAATGCATTTATATATACTTTCTCTATAGGACTCCAAACTCTTCTTGTGGAAAAAATGTAGTGGATATGTGATTTCCCCCCTCCCCAAGAGATCTATCCTTTTTCTCTAAGGGACCACCCCTTTCTCTACTTGCCATGTGTTCACATGAAGCTGTCTGTCCAAACACATTTGTTTAACCCATAAGTGCCATTTGTGTTATCATATGTTATCAAATAACTGGGCTTGTTCAAAATATAAAAATTTTATAAACTGGAAATATAGATGGCTTTTATTTATTACTTCTTTAAACAATGTTTAGGAACTATGATTGTCACAGTCTTTCTCGCTTAAACTCAATTCATGGACTAGGATCAATACAGTTGCACTAAAGACCCTTTCAGTCAGTGTTTTAAACTACGGTTTTAGTTTTTAATCCTAAACACTCACAAGCCCCCAAAGGAAGACTGAACTGAGGGGAAAAGACAATATTACAAAACTTCTTATACAGTCTCTTGCTGTAACAATGCCCAGGGCAACTGGCTATCAAATTTGGCTTGTTTCCTCTGGCATAGAAAAAGAAGCAACAAGCTTGTTGTGAGTGTGTTTGCAGCTTGCTGAGCTTAGCCAAGCTTTGTGTGCTGTTTTTTTGTGCTAAGATCCTTGTAAATATTACCACTCTTTTACTAACTAGCTGAGCCATGTCAGAAGTGCTCACAGACTCATTTCAAATTCCTCTGCTACCCACCACCAGTCAAGATTTTCTAACCTGCCTTTGAAATGAAAAAAGAGTTTGAGAAGTTCTCCTAGACATAACAACAGTGAAAAAGAAAAAAGAAGTTAAAATAATCAAATTTGTTTTAACAAAAAGGAAGTGCATGTAATTGTCTCAACCATTGGTGAATCAGAGCTACAGAACTTTGATTTTATTATGTACAGGTTACAGGAGACAATGGGGGACACTGCATGATGCCTAAAATCAGTTTGCAAACTCGGAACCAGTCCCATGTTCTTCCAAATCACTGGTGAAGCAATGAGAAAACGTTTTGCTGATTTCTCCCCCTACAATGGCCTTTTTATAGTGCTAGAATTCCTATATCTGTGAAGGGGAAGTTAGTTATTAATCTGCATTAATTTACTATTATTTCAGATCACTTGTTATTCCAATTAGTCAGAAATGTTGAATATTTTATCATAATGCATTGTTTATTGCTAACTGATGTTGAGGAGTAAACACAGTTTTTCCTCTACTTTTCTAGGTTCTTAGCTGAGAACCCCAGTAATAAAAGACCTATTAATAAGAGAAAAATAAATAGAAGTTTTGTAATATGTATACCTTCTGTGTACATTAGAGATGCCAAGGAAAACTCTTTGTAAATGGTGTAAGCCATCACCTTAAATACTGCCTCCAGCAGTATTTAAGACAAAAGAATATATTGGGAATGACAGAAAGGCAGTTATGGAAAGTTGCCAGAAAAAGCACAGTAACCAAGGGTATGGATTTTACACATATTTATTTCAATGCATTTTCCATCAATAAATTTCTAGTTATTCCTGTCTTTCTGATTCAGAGATGGAGACACTTTCAGAAATGGAACTTTCTTTTATAAATCTTAACATCTCCTACAAAAGAGTAACTTCTACTGGTTTTCAGAGTCTCTCCTGTGTCTGATTTCTTATTTCTTAAAATCGTTCCATTCACAACAATATGTATGTGAGAGAGGCATAGCTTAGGGCGTCATATTCTGCTCCCCTTCACTTAATAAACATAGCAATTAAAAATCAACCACGCAATTTTCAAATGGTGTTTTAGTAACTGACCAAAAATGAGTTCAATTTGATCGTTTAAAAAATACAGGGGTCGTATGGACATTTTAATGATGTTGATTCTTCCAATGTGTTCTTCCATCTGTTTATGTCTTCTTCTATCCCTTTTTTCAGTGTCCTGTGGTTTTCTGAGTACAGGTCTTTTACCTTCTTATTTAAGTTTAGTCCTAGGTATCTTAATTTTTTTGGTGTGATGGTAAATGGGATTTTTTTAAATCTCTTTTTCTGTAAGTTCACTATTGGTATATACAAATGCCATAGATTTTTTGGTTAATTTTATATCCTGCTACATTGCTGAATTAATTTATTAAGTCTAATAATTTTGATGGAATCTTTAGAGTTTTCTATGTACAGTATTATGCCTTCTGCGAATAATGACAGTTTTACATCTTCTTTTCTAATTTGGATGCCTTTTATTTCTTCTTCTTGCCTAATCTCTATGGCTAGAATTTCCAGTACTATGTTGAACAGGAGTGGTGAAAGTGGGCATCGCTGTCTTGTTCCTGTTCTTAGGTGAAATGGTTTTAGTTTTGCCCATTGAGTATGATGGGATGTAGGTTAATCATATAAGGCTTTTATTATGTTGAGGTATGATCCCTCTACTATTAAAATCCCACCTTGCTGAGGGTTTTTATCAAGAAAGGGTGTTGGATTGTGTCAAATGCTTTTTTTTTGCGTCAATTGATATGATTAATTGTTTTTTTTTTTAATCTCTCAATTTGTTTATGTGATGTATCACCTTTATTGATTTATGGATATTGTACCATCCTTGCATCTCTGGGATAAATCCTATTTGGTCATGGTGTATGATATTTCTGATATAATGCTGGATCCAATTTGCTAGAATTTTACTGAGGTTTTTGGCATCTATTTTTATGAGGGATGTTGGTCTGTAATTCTCTTTCACTGTGTTGTCTTTATCTGGTTTTGATATTAGGGTGATACTCAATGCAATTCCCATTAAAATACCAACAGCATATTTTACAGACCTAGAACGAACTCTCCAAAAAATTCATCCGGAATCAACTATTTGAAGAAAAAGACCCCAAATAATTGCAGCAATCCTGAGAAAGAAGAACAAAGTAGGAGGGATCTTAATACCAGATATCAAGATGTTTTACAAAGCCGCTGTTCTCAAAACTGTCTGGTACTGGCACAAGAACAGACATATAGACCAATGGAATAGAAGAGAGAACACACAAATCAACCCAAACCACTATGCTCAATTAATATTTGACAAAGGAGGCAAAAACATACAATGGAGTCATGAGAGTCTCTTCAATAAGTAGTGTTGGGAAAATTGGACAGATACATACATGCAAGGAAATGAAACTAGACCACCAACTTACACCATACACAAAAAATGAAGTCAAAGTGGATAAAGGACTTAAACATAAGACGAAAAACCATAAAAATACTAAAGGAATCCATAGGCAGCAAAATCTCAGAGATATGCCAAAGCACTTACTTCACTGATACAGCTCCGAGGGCAATGAAAACTAAAGAGAAGATAAACAAATGGGACTACATCAAAATAAAAAGCTTCTGCACTGCAAAAGAAACCATTAGCAAAACAGTAAAAAAGCCCACTGCAAGGGAGAACATATTTGCCAATGTTATCTCTAATAAGGGTCTAATCTCCAAAATTTACAGGAAACTCATGCAACTTTACAAAAGAAAGATAAACAACCCAATCAATAAACGGGCAACAGATCTAAATAGATACTCTTTTAAAGAGGACAGAAGGAAGGCCAAGAGACATATGAAAACATGCTCAAAGTCACTAATCACCCGAGAGAGGCAAATCAACACGACAATAGGTACCATCTCACATCTGTCAGAATGGCTGTCATCAACAAATCAACAAATGACAAGTGCTGTGAGGATGCTGAGCAAAAGGAATCCTAGTGCACTACTAGTGGGGATGCAGACTGGTGCAGCCACTTTGGAGAACAATATGGAGTTTCCTCAAAAAACTAAAAATGGAACTCCCATTTGACCCAGTGATCCCACTTCTAGGGATATATTCCAAGAAACTAGAAACACCAGTCAGAAAGGATATATGCACCCCTTTGTTCTTAGCAGCACAATTTACCATAGCTAAGATTTGGAAACAGCCTAAATGCCCATCAGCAGATGAATGGATTAAAAAACAGTGGTATATCTACACAATGCAATACTACACTGTGGTTAAAAAAAAAAAAAAAAGAAATTATTACCATTTGCAACAGCATGGATGGAACTGGAGGACATTATGTTAAGCAAAATAAGCCAGTCAGAGATAAATAAATATCACATGATCTCACTCATTTGTGGAATATAAAGAGCAACATAAACTGATGAACAAAAACAGATCCAGAGACAGAGAAGCATTGATCAGACCATGAAATCTCAAAGGGAAGGTAGTGGAGGGCTAAGGATTGGGGAGCAATGGGAAGATAAGGACACATACTAGTATATAATACCTTAATTGATAAAGAGGAAAGGAAAAAAAAAGAATAGGGGTCTTCTTAACTAATTCTTTCTCTCTGCCCATTGGCAGAAAAACTTAGAAGAAAAAAGCATAAAACTATAAAGTTAATAGATGAAAGACCTAGAAGATCATTCAAGAAAAAAAAGTCATCTTATTGACTTAAAATGTTAGCTACTATTTATTTAAAGTCTACCATATGCCAGGCATTGTTATAAATGTAAAAGGTTTATACGCATCTTGTTGTTAGTAGTAAAATATACTGTGAGCTGAGAGTAATTCCAGGAGTTTTGGAAGATGATAAAGTATGACACCATTTGCAGTGTTGACAAAAGAACACCCAGCATATAGAAGTGTTGATTTAACCCAAATTTTAAGGACATTCCTGGAAGCAAAACCTCAGTGGATGAGAAAATGCTCTCTGAGAATGGCAGTTTTACAGCTCATTTTATGCACTAGAATCTAAGGAAGGCTCTATCAACCACTGGTTATAGATTAAGGGTGTGGAGAAAACAAAGTGGGGAAATTTCTAGCATTGGTAGAAAGCAAAATAGAGACACATACTTCTGTTCCATTGGTGAGTCCAGAATAGTTAGTAATGAACATGAAAGCACAGAGTCATGGTATGAAGGCAATAAGGTAACAATAAAGGATTCTGTGGTCTTGTGCTCTGGTGCTGTATTTGAGCCTTCTGAGGGTAGGAAATAAAATACTCTGTCGTTTCAAAGGTATGTTATCCTAGTAGATGCACAAAGACAAATAGACAGGTTCACAAAGTAAAGATTGGTCTGAAAACTCTAGGGAAAGTATTCCCACCAGGTTTCAGTTTACATAAACATTTTTATGTTCAGACCAACTATGTGATTGCTTTCAGTCACTAAGTTTGTAAGGACTACCATTTGGATACCCCCTCTCTTTTTTTGTTCACAGTAATTTAATTTAATGATTTGGAATTTTGTGCAAATTTTTGTGGCTGATAATGTTGTAGATACTTATCAAGAAGTCACCTTCTAGAGATTCCTTTTAACCTATGATTGTTTGGCAAAAATTAGGCTGTTGTGAGAACTTTTTATTTGCCTTGGGATAGGGAAATATGTCTGAGAACAAATAAGCTTTGCTCAGCTTTATATGTCAAAATTACACTTCTCCTAAAATCCTCAGAATAAACAATAATCCTGAAAACTAGAATTATAATTGTAGAATTGGGACTCTTTAAGAGAAAAATGTATTGAGCTTCTTACAGAGCCTAGACTATAGCATTTAATTAATTCCAAAAATTAGATAAGGGGAAATCATATAAGGTGCCTCAACTAGAGAAAAATGTGATGTTTTCCTTAGCCTCTGACTCTAAGGTATAAATTTTGAACCGGAGCCTTAAGAACTCCTAAACACTCCTGAGGATTTGAACATGGTAAAGTTACACTATTCAGGGGGGACGGGTGTCAAGGGGAGGGGATTATGAAATAGTCAGGAAATCAGAGCACCTGGGAAAATGCTAGTTTTGACTTGTAGCCTTTTCAGAAGAAAGCTAGTAGCTATTATACTTTTTGACAAAGTAAAGAACAGACTTTCACAGGGTTGCACACTTAATTCTGACAACACGTCCTGTGAATATAGGTGTTATTTTTTATCTATAATTGAAGTAATTTATATTTAAAGTGCATAAGTAATTTTCTGAAGATTCCATACAATCTATAAGAGAACCAGGTGTGAAAAAAAATGACATAAGTAAAGCCATTTGAAAATGGAACCAGAGCAGGCATTACAGATAAAAGGCCTTGCACATCTTATTCCTTGAACCTTTGGAATTTTTGAACCTGGCAAAACAACATTTGGACTGGGCTCAACCAACATTGTCTTGCAAACAACTGTTTATAAAGCTAACAGGAAAGCAAACATCCTGACCTCAAAGGCTCATGATTATAGGCTCTCTGAAGATAGAATCAGAAACCAGCCATGTATAGCTAAAGTTTAACTCAGCTGTTTGCACCAATGGAAATTTCTTTTATCAATATAATCATTTTCCTTCCTTTTCTCTTAAAAAACCTTTGC
This sequence comes from Pipistrellus hanaki, assembly GCF_964339955.1. Lineage (NCBI taxonomy): Eukaryota > Metazoa > Chordata > Mammalia > Chiroptera > Vespertilionidae > Pipistrellus > Pipistrellus hanaki. The sequence continues at coordinate 117,634,700 of NC_140505.1, forward strand.
CTTCATCCCGTAACCAAACACTATTGGTTTTCTACCTGAATCTGTGCTCTCCCAAATGCAATGCTTTCTGATCCCAAATAAAGACTTTTTTTTTTTTTTGCCCTAATTTTGGCTTTTTTATTTTTAGGTTAATACAGGATTCAGAGAAACTGAGGTTGTTCTGATTCTTCAACATGTTTTGTCACCATGAAACACTAACTTTTCCACAACCTAATATACATGGAATTCAGTTCTACACATGGATGGACAGTAAATGCCACCCATGCTTGTGTCCATTGTGTAAAGTGATTGACAAATTATTTTTATTTTTAAATGCTGTATTTTGAGCATATGCCTCTTTTTATCTTAAAAATACACAGTGTCTTATTTTTTTTAAAGAAAAAGTCCATTTTGACTATTTGAAGGGAATAAAAGGGACATACTTTAAGTTATACCTGGTTTGAGAAGCAAAAACGAAGTCTCACATTAGACTATGATAAAAGGGCTTATTGTAAGTGAAAACACACACACACACACACACACACACACACACACACACACACAAAACAACTTTTAAATAAGAAACATATCATTCCAATCAGGAACTAATTCTCTCTTCTGAAACAGGGAAGGTTTCTTGTTTAGTGAAAAAAAACTTGGGGTGTTTGTATCTCTCCCAAATCTTTTTGAACATTCATTAATAAAATATTTAATGAATACATACTTTATTCTTGGCTTTGTAATAGGCATTGGGAATAAAAAAGTTTAATAAGACATGTCCACAAAGAGATGATAATTGCATGTGAAGAAAGATAAGCTCATGTCCCATGTCTAATATTTAAATTATTTGTTTCATACAATAACTAGTTATTACTGGCATACCTGATATCAGACATTGTGCTAGCATATGTGGTTCTGTCCTCATATGGATATTTTATGAAGAATAAAAATAAGTAAATAGGCAAAGATAGTGTGTATACTAAGATCTAAGAGGGAGAAAATGAAGTATCCTGTTAGCATAAAAAGGGTACGAGTACATCTAACTCATATCTGAGGATCTCTTCTGGAGGAAGTCATATCTAAGCTGAGAGCCAAAACATGAGTAGAAATTTCAGCAGAAGTACTTTGAAGAGTTTCAGATATCAGAAGATTAAAAACACCTGAGAGATCATGGTCTGTTTGAGGACTAAACAAATTATAGCTACACTAAAAAATGAAAACTTCATTTTTATTTTTGGAATTTTGACTAAAAAAAAAAAAAAAAAACCTAGAGAAAAAAACTCATTGTTACTAACTTTTATTGATCATTTTTTTTCAATGTAAATCAAAGCCATATTAACTGCTTTTAATAGAATTCAAAACTTAAATTCCTTTCTTTTCTTAAACTTCTTGACATAATCAGCTTTGGCAGGGATGACGTATTTTCAGTAGTTTTCATTGTTTTATTTCAACATTTTACATCCTAACTCGTCACACAGAATACAAGTTGTAATATATTCCTTTCAAGGAGTTTCAATAGAATTTTATTGAATTTTGCATCAAGTAATTGGATTTTCCTGAATATAGTGATAAATTAATAAAATTTATAAGGCTTACCTTTAAAAAAGAATAATGCTCTTATTTACAATTCAGAAAATGAAAAGTTGTTGAAATATTTCTATAACTTCCTGACATTATAATTGGCTCACTTTCTCATTTCTTTCTTCCAGTTGCATTCTCAATATTTTAAAAATTAATTTGTGTCACTATTTGCATAAGCCCACAATCTGTTAAAGTTTTTCTTTTGCTGAAGTTCAAAGAGTTCACATGTCAATTTTCATTCCCACTGTCATCAAGAGGCAATGTTTTATGTCAGTGAATATGCTTTGCTTAACTTCTATCAATCTCACACTGCAGGAAATAAGCCTTGCCACCCTTAAACTTACGCTGTCAATCAGAAAATCAGAAAGCAGTATCATATGCTTGTAGCAATGTAAAATCCACATGTGGTTGACATGTTGAATGATTCATAAATATATGTCTTTTATCACAAAAAAGAAGCAGAATTTGAATGAATAAGAGGTCAAAGTGATTTTAAAACAGTCAAGTTATTTCCAGTTCAGAAAAAGGGAAATACGTTTTTCATTAAGGGAGATAGTGAATACAATATAGGTAATTTGATATAAATGGCTAGGTAAATTATACATTAAATATAAATGTAAATAATGATTATATACATAATGGGAAAATGGATATAATTTGCCTATGATCAAGACTGTATTAATAAAAGCCTATTAAAAGAATTGGTTATCAGTTTTAACCTATTCATTGTTGGAAGGAAACCTTTTATTTTTTAAGATTAGTTGTCCATTACTGTATCTACCTTGTTTTTTAACAAATATTATGTGTTTTAATTATATACTTTGGTTTGGGTATTAACTTGCTGAATAGTTATATTAGAGATTTATGACAAATTCTTACAGTTACACTTTTATATGACCATTAGAGTTTAAAAATAATTTCAAACATCTTAATATATAAAAACTCAGTGTTCATAATGACCGACTGAAGGTTTGACCAAACACTGAAAGTCAGTTCTGCAGTCAGGGCAGCTGTTATCAGCCATTGCCTCTCTCTTTCTCTCTGTGCTTTACCAGCAGATGTGACTCTGTTTCTTTCCAGTCCACTAGGGGCAGGGGAAGGACTGCTTATCACCTCCGCCTTTCTAATCAGGCCTAGAGATAGACTCCAAAACGCTGATAGCATAGAAACCAACCAATCAGAACCAATCTGGGTGAGCTGTGAGGAGCTAATGGCTGCCTAGGAGGCAGAGCTTTTGACACTGACTGGCACAGAAACTGACTAATCAGAACCAATTGGCCAGCAGAGAAGGGCAGTTGGGGATGAGATCAGGCTGCCAGGGGAGGACCATTGGGAGGGAGATCAGGCTGGCAGGGGAGGGAAGTTGGGGGCAACCAGGCCAGCAGGGGAGAGTAATTGGGGGTGAGTTCAGGCTGGCAGGGGATCGCAGTTAGAGGTTATCAGGCAGGCAGAGGAAGCTGGGGGCATGATCAGGATGACAGGGAATGGCAATTAGGGGCAATCAGGCAGGCAGGTAGAGAGGTTAGGGGCAATCAGGCTGGCAGTGGCAGTTAGGAGTGATCAGGCAGGCAGGCAAGTTGAGCAGTTAGGAGTTTGTGGTCCCAGATTGCCAGAGGGATGTCTGACTGCAGGTTTAGGCCCAATCCTTTTGGCAGTCAGAGTCCCAAGGGGTCCCCAATGGAGAGTGTGCAGGCTGGGCTGAGGGAACCCTCCGCAAATCACAAATTTTGTGCGCCAGGCCACTGGTTGTTAATATTGTTCTGATTCATTCAAGGTTGGAAAATTCCTATAGCTGGTATTCATTTTAGGAACTTTGGTTAAAATCTAAGTTTTCTTTGGTAGTTGAACTTTAAAAATTATTTGATGTGTACATTTGTGTACATTTTGAAGAAATAAAGTGAATAAATTGGTCTTACATATAGTCTTTCTAGCTATCAAATAAAGGTGTTTTCCAGTTCTCAAATTAAATAATAAAATAAAAAAAGTGAATTGCCATTTCCTTATTTGTAATATTTAAGAAAATTTTCCTCAACATGTCATTGTGAATTCTGTTATATTGTATGTTGAATACTTTTTATTAGAATAATTTTAGATGTTGATAATATATATTTCAAATTTAATATGGTAACTCAGATCACCAAAGCATCACAAATCTAAACATCACTTATGGATCATAAATACTATGGATCTTGATTTATTTATTTTAATAGATTATTAAACAAAGAGTATGCATGTCTTTATAAATAAAATCAAGAGATGATGTATTTTCCCTTTTTTTCAAAAATTACCTTGTTTAACTGTAATGTATTTTCTGTGCTGTGTCAATCACAACTGTTTTGAACTTTCTGTAATTGGTGAAGTAATTGCTTTTCATGCTTTAAAATCACATGTGCATTTTCGAACATTAATCAATTTCCTGCTCTGCCCTGAGTTAAATTAAATTATAATACTAATACCAGAAGGGTTCCCAATGGCTCTTTCTCTTTACTTTAATAAAGCAATCATGAGTGTATGATAAGAATTTTTTATTTTATAAATAGAATATACAGAACAACTGTTTTGCTAGAGCTGACAGCTGACATCTACTTTTGTTTAGTGCTTGCTGTTCTGCAATAGCAAAACTGTAGAATAATATATTATAAACAGCTGATGTGGAACAACTGTGTATGACTCCAAACTATAGCAATTTCTTTTTTCTTCTGCAGCTGCCTGCCCCGTGCTCTTTCATTTGATGAAAATGAATGTAGAGTGAATGTAAATACATTTCTGCTCTATTCTCACTTTCATGGCTACATCATTCTAGTCAAGCAGTTAATTTAAACCAGTACATTGAGAGCTTATAGGTTACAGCAAAGTGGATTTCATGCTTCAAGTAGTTCTAATTGGAGCTTTACCCAAAACTTAAACCAATGGACAGAGCTTCATGACCACTATATGAAAATATCCTGGTTACATTATAAAGATAATTATGCAGGGATGTGATACATGTAGATCAAAGTTAGGGGGCAACTATTTAAACTATTACACTTGATCTTAGCCAAAAGGCCGAGAAGAGATATTTAAACTATTAAATCATCAGACCTTAACATTAATAATGTTATGATTAGGCACATTTAAAAATTAAATTGTGCTGAAGTTTGACATGCAAAATAGATCATAAAACATAAGCAAGAATGAATTTCAATATCTAAAAATGGAAAATTATTATCAAACTTCTTATTGAAAAGAATATTATGATTGCCTCAAGAGTTCTTGCAATTAAATAGAATGTAGCCTTCCATCTTATTTAAAAATGGACTCTTGTAATAGGGTCTTAAAATAAAATGTATGTGATTTGACTGCCTAAGAAGTCATAGGTAAAGTGTGACAAGAAAAAATATTAAAAAAATAGACTTTAATGTTGAGATTTTTAATGTTTTATGGTAAATATATTCTTACGGAGGTAAAAAATTATTTGAGTTGTTACATATAATTTAATATGTTATTGAACTCTTAAAAATACATTTTAAAGATGTTTATAGCAATTGTACCATAAGACAAAAGTAATATTAAAACAATGAATATGAACTAATTGAAGAAATAAAACTGAAGATTATAAAATATTGTAGAAGAAGCTATAATAAATACATGTTTGAAAATGACAAATGAAATGGCAAAAGATGCTAAGAAAACTTCTAATGAATTAAGAAAATATTTTCTACCTTTTCCTTTACAATTCTTTTGCTGTAGAAGACTTGATAAAATAATTTAAAATTTCTTTTATTAATGAAAAGCTTTCTTCTCTCACCAGCCATGCATAGTACCATACCATTGTTGTTTTTAAATAAAATTAAGTCATTTTGCATCATAACAATTGAAACAAAAATATGTGAAAGTCGGATAACAATGCTTTAAGCCCTATTTATGTACAATTCTTTGTGCGCATGCAATGTTTCTAGGGTAGGATGGAGGGCTGTTAAGAAAGACTGATATCATATAGGCATGTCAATCACATTTAATAGGCGCTGGAGGAAGGTAATCTCCTTCTCCCCATCAGTCTCCAGCAGACTGGTAGACAGAACTCATTACTGTGCAAATGAACCTGCCAGAAGCTTCAGCCATTTGCCTCACTAGAGGTCACAAAGAGTTGACACCACTTAAAACTGGTTAAATGTGACCAGGGAAGGATCAGGAGACACACGAGCTTTGTAGGTCGAAATAAGCAGTATCATATTGACAGTAACCTTAAAGGAGCTAAAAACATACACCTGGAATTGTGGGAGGAAATAAGTTCGCATCACAATGGTTCATGTGTTTAAAATTAATTCATCCATCATTTACTATATATGAAAAATGTGCATTTATGATATCCAGTATGATGGTAATAAAATGTCAGCTCAGCATCCTTTATCATATAAAAATCTATGGATTTTTAAAAAGCTCACTTCTGAGACCCCTCCCGGTCTGCTGCCTGCTCATCTAGCCATGCTGCCTTCTCCTTTGCAGCCCTGGAACCTGCAGGAGGGCTGGGACCTCTTTCTTTAAAAAAAAATGTATTTCATTGATTTTTTTACAGAGAGGAAGGGAGGAGAGTTAGAAACATTGATGAGAGAGAAACATCGACCAGCTGCCTCCTGCACACCCCCTATTGGGGATAGGCCCGCAACCAAGGTACATGCCCTTGACCGGAATCGAACCTGGGACCTTTCAGTCCATAGGCTGATGCTCTATCCACTGAGCCAAACCGGTTTCGGCTGGGACCCCTTTCTTAATCCTCTACTAAAAAGCTCACATCACTTTCAATTGGCTATCTTTTGACTTAGAAATACTCAGAGCCTTGCTGGAGTGGCTCATTTGGTTTAGTGTAGTCTTGAGCACCGAAGGGTTGCCAGTTAGGGCACATAACTGGATTGCGGATTAGATTCCCAGTGGGGGCACATATGGATGACAACTGATCAATTGATTCTCTTCCTTCCTTCCTTCCTTCCTTCCTTCCTTCCTTCCTTCCTTCCTTCCTTCCTTCCTTCCTTCCTTTCTTTCTTTCTTTCTTTCTTTCTTTCTTTCTTCTTCTCCCTCTCTCCTTCCCCCTCCCTCTTTCATTTATCTATTTCCCAAAAGTACCATCTTATTAATAATGATGATAGTACTAATTATTGTTAGCTCGATTGATAGTTTATTTTTGTTGTTATTGAAGGTTTTAAATTTTTTTTTTTTTTTAGATTCAGAGGAAGAGAGATGGATAGAGGATATAGAGAGGGAAATATCGATGAGAAACATTGATCTGCTGCCTCTTTCTCACCCCATACTGGAGATTGAGCACATTACCTGGCTTGTGACAAGGAATTAAACTAGGGGTGTCGAACTCAATCAGAGAAGGGGCCAAAATCTAAAATCCAGCCTAAATCGCGGGCCGAATGGTTTACTGAACAGTCATAAACTGACAATGTCATAAACTGACAGCGGAGTGCAGTGATGACGGCGCGGTGCGGGCCACATTGCAAGGTCTGGCGGGCTGGATTTGGCCGGCGGGCCTTGTGTTTGACACATGTGAATTAAACTGTTAACCTCTTGGTTCATGGCTCCACATTCAACCACTGAGCAACACTAGCCAGGCAATAGTTGTTTCTTTGAGGGGTTCTGCTAAACTTCATCTTGTTTAATTTTCAAAGTTGCTCAGTGAATTAAGCATCATTATCTTTATTTTACAGTGGAGGAAATTAGAGCTATAAGAAGTTGTAATTTGCATAAAGTAATCAGTTTAAAAGCACAAATGTTTTAATGTAGACTCAGGGGTGTCTGACTCCAAAGTCTAATCTACTAGAGTCTCACTGTTTTCTTATTATTTCTCACTTTATTCTATTTGTCTTCAATAATATGTACATGTAGGTATAATGAGAACAAGCTTATTTAAATATAACATAATAAAAAATGTCTCTCCTTAGGAAGCCAATTATAATTTATAAATATAATTTTAGGTTATTACTAAATGAATACTTTGTAGATCAATAATTTTAGGAAAATCACTTAATATTCAATTTAAGGAAAGGCAAATGAACAAATAATTTTAATACTATTCTCAATAATGACTAATATTTAGTCTTTTTTAAGGCACTCTCTTCAGTGGTATTCAAATTAACTAGAGTAAATTCTTACAGTAAAACTATAGTGGAGAATAACTAGAAGTTTTTTTTGTTTTTTTTTTTTCAAATATTTTTTCTCATTCTCAACTCAGTCTGACATCCATGTACCACTTTCCTCCAAATCTTAAATTCTCTGGTGAAATTAAATTAAATTCATAATATCTAAATGCCCCTAGTTTTCTTTATTTCTCTTTTCAGAGAAGAAAAAAAATCTGAAATGCAGCCAGTTGTGGCTCCAATTTCTTACTTGAATGAAATACCACGTTGTGAAAATAATGTATTCAGTTATTTCATTTTAAATAGAAAATATTTATGTGGGAGAGTTAGTTTAAAGCTTCTTAACTATATCCATGGGACAATAAAGTAAATGATTATAAGTACCTGATAGTGACAAATACTGTGTGTTCAATACTACCTTAATGGTAACATCTATGCAAATAACTGAATGTTGAACTGATATTTTTCTAAATAGAGAAAACTCACAAAATTAACTAACACTTATATTTAACATATTTTCTTAGTGAACTTTCCAATGTCTCTCTAGCTATGATTCCAAAGTTAACCTTTCAAAGATGAAAGAATTAAAAACAAACAAAGCCATGTGAGGAATACCGGAAAGATTGTATCTTTGAAAGACAGAAGAAGAAAGAGAATGTGACAGAGACAGAGGGAAAGATCAGAGATACACTAATCATAACAAATATTCTAGCCCAGAAGGGAACACTGGAAATTATAAACTAGTGATAGGCAAGCCTTTCAAGGTTTAAAGATTGGGTCCAGATAAGAAACTCAACATTCTTGTGACTATCCCATTCTTGTGACAACCTTTCTCAGAGAGGTTGAAATCAGATTGGAAATATGAGAAAAAGCTTTCCTGTAAAAATTTCTCCTTCCAGAGTCAGTCCAGCTGGAAATGCATAGAAGCATGACAATGAAAAAGAAAACAAATAGAAATAGGCTAACCAAATTTTGAACGATAGGAAAGGTTCATTTGGGGTTGAGTAGGCATAGGTCACTTTGTTTTTACATCTGAATTGATTGTTCCCTTGTTCCTAATAAGAGAACTTTGTTGTTTTTTATAAATGAGCCTTTATGGAAATAGTTCATCATGTCTTCACAAAGATCTGGGATTATTATTTTTTCTCTGAGAAAGAGTTTAAAACATCATACAAAAGTGTTGAAGGAAAGGACATGGTTTTAGAATAGGGCATAATGGTTGAAATAGAAAGTAATTAATGAGAACATTCTTGCAAATGGTGCAGATAGCAAAATGAATGAATTATGCTATATTATAATAGACTCAGGAAACCTTTGAAGGCTAGAATTTTGACAGAGTGATATAAAGAGATCTATGTACAAATTACAGTATTAATGCTCTAATGCCATTTTTTTCTAAAGAGAAACATAATTACAGAACCAATTATCTCAATCTGTAATAATGCACTGAATAACTGTCTACACATTCATATCTAAACTTATTTTATAGCTCAAGGAACAAAAACCACAGGTTAGGAAAACAAAACTGATGAGTATTTTACTTTGATATGAAGAATAAGTTTTAGGCTATACTAGACAAGAGAAATAACTATATGTTTTAACAATCTCTCTCAAATTAAAAAAATAAACTTTGCATTTTCAAAGTCTAAATTCTAATATCTCATGCACATAAACCATATTTTGTCCTTATAAAGTACAAACCAACTTAATCATGCTTTAACAGTGGAAAACATCAGTTCATTTATGTCAGTGATAAGTCTAGTGGCAGACATAACCCAAGCAGGAATCCAGCTTCAATTTTCTGTGACTCTTTTAGCAATGCCCTCTTCCCAGCTTGGCTTAGGCTTCTGGCTTCCTTACTTAGTGGAGGGAATGGCTGCTACTAATAACCAGGGCCACAAGTTCTTTATTTAATATAAAGAAATAAGGAAAATGTCAACTATTATTATTATCATATAAATACCTGAATTTGGCCAGGGAATCTTAGCTCTTATTTACTGAGGTTACTATTCATTCCTCAATAAAGGGATAAGATTATGTTGATTGGATAATGCCACTGGGGGCCTATGCATGGTAGGGTTTAATACTATCAAAATCATAAAGACAAATAACATTGGAAGAAAGCTGGCTCCCAAAAGAAAAAATCTGGATGCTGCTAGAAAAAAAAAATGGGATAGCTGATAAACAGAAAAACAATGACTACTAAATACAGTAATAAATATAATGAATATAGAGAAAATAGTCAATGTATAAGGAAGGCCATAAAAATAACCACATAACAAAGCTATCTTAGTTCTCTATATTTTTTTTATTGAGTCATTGTATAGTCAAGTGTAATTCTTTATACAGTTTTATAAAAGTAACTTAAATCTGTCATGTAACAGGAAAGTCAGGATATCGCCATTTAGCTATGTACCACCTCTTAACAGTTTGCCCCCATTCCTACCTTTTCAGTCCCTATTACTCATCTCCTTCAAAAAAATTTCAAGCAAACCAAATTTTAAAAAAAAGAAGCTAAAGAGATAATTGTATTTTCAAAATGTAAGTTAATATCTTTATTTAAAATATTAAGATGAGCCAAAGTAATTTTGAGAAAAAAGATCAAAGTTGGAGGCATTATGCTCCCTGGTTCTAAAGCTATAATAATTCAAACAGCATGCTACTGGCAAAAACAACAACAGAATAAAGAACCTAGAAATGTAACAAAATAAAGAACCTAGAAATACACCCATGTCTATATGGTCAATTAATATATGACAAAAGAGACAAAAATATACAATGGGAAAAAGACAGTTTTTTCAATAAATGGAGTTGGGAAAACTGACAGATACCTACAAAAAAAAAAAAAAAAGAAAGAAAGAAAGAAAGAAAAAAAGAAACTAGGCCACTTTCGTGCACTGTATACAAAAATAAACTCAAAATGAAATAAAGACTTCACTGTAAGACCTGAGACCATAAAGCTCCTTGAAGAAAACAGACAGTAAACTCATGGACATTGTTAGTCTAAGCAAATTTTTTTTTGGGGGGCATATATCTCCTTGTGCAAAGGCAACAAAAGCAAACATAAACAAATAGGGCTATATTAAATTAAAAATATTTTTGCATAGTGAAGAAAACCGTCAATAAGATGAAATGGTATACTTAACTGCCAACCTTTTGTGGGGAGAAAATTTTGCAAATGATATCTCTGATAAGGAATCAAAATCCAAAATAATAAAGAACTCATATAACTCAATATCAAAACAAACAACTAAAATTCTATTAAAATGGACAGAGGATCTGAATAGATTTTTTTTTTTTTTTCAAAGAAAAGATACAGAGCCTAACCAGTGTGGTTCAGTGGTTGAACATCAACAGAGGTCTTTTCAATTCCTGGTCAGAACACTTATCCAAATTGTGGGTTTGATTCCTGGTGGTGGCAGCCAATCAATGATTCTCTCTTATCATTGACTAGAGGCCCAACACATGAAATTGGTGCAAGGGGCTCGGCCCTTGCAGCCCCAGCTTTGTCCAAAAGGTTGTTTGGTTGTCCGGTCTAATTAGCATATTATGTTTTTATTATTATAGATGTTTCTATTGCTTTCTCCATCTTCCTTTCTCTCTGAAATCAATAAAGATATATATATTTTTGGAAAATAAGGCAGAATAAGGATGAGAAGGGGTATTCTACGTTTTACCATATAAACCTACCTTTCAAATTCCTTATGATGAAGAGAGAGGAATAATCCAGTAAAATATAAGTTAGCCTGGCTGGTGTGGCTTAACAGCTGAGCCTTGACCCAGGAACCAAGAGCTCATTGGTTCAACTCCAGATCAGGGCCCATGCCTGGGTTGCAGACTCAATCCCCAATAGGGGTCATGTAGGAGGCAGCCAATCAATGATTCATTATCAACATTGATATTTCTATCTCCCTTGTACCCTGGAATCAATTAAAATACTTTTTAAAAAAGAGAGAACAGATTCCAAAATGGCAGTGGAGTAAGTGGAAGCTACACGGACATGCTCCCTGGACCAAATTATAATTACAACTAAAATACAGAAAATCCATCCTGAATAATCAATGAAGACTGGCTGGAGAGAACCCTGATAACCAAGGACAGAAAGTGGAGACTGCATAGCGGCTGGTAGGAGGGGCAGAAGCTTCAAAGGATGGGCCAGTATCCCACAGACATCAGCTGAAGTTCCGCTGGGGTACCTCAGCTGTGGGGGTTCCCACTCAGAACTCTGGGTTCTAAACTCCAAGCTTGACTCCTCTGACCAGAGCACCACAACTAAAAAACGTGCCTACATATATATCATCTGGCTGTGTAAAGCAGCACGTTTGCTGCCTACTAATAAGAAATGATGAAAATGCAGGCACCCTCTTAAAGGGCTAACACACAACATTTCATATGTAGCCACTGACCTTGAGCTCTGGCAGAGGGAGGGAAAAGTAGACTGGAGTTGTGTGAGCAGAAGCCAGAATCGGGGGCCCTAGGGCTAGACCTAAGAAGGCAGGTACCCTCGTTTCCTTTATTGAATCATTCCCTCATGCTGTGGAGGACATCTTTCTCTGGTGGACCTTTGCTATCAAGACAGTTTCTGCCTGGGGGAAGGACAGTAGCCACACCTTATTGGAAAACCCCTTACCCCAACTTCTGGAGTTTCTGAGGCCTGAGAATAACAATCAGCCTGCAGACAGAAGCAATTGCCCCATCCTGTTTGAAAACCTCTTGTCCTACCTCATGGTCAGTAGCCTGAGGATAATCAAGACTGAATGTAAACAGACTGCAGGCAGAGGCAGGTCATTGGAGACTTTGAGTCTTTGCAATGATCTAATTCTGGGCCCAGGACTAAGAATAGCAGACCTTGGTGCATATTTTGGTTCTTTCCAAAGGCACCCAGCCCAAGCAGAGAGAGCCACAAACTGGATTGCTGAGAGCTCCAAACAGGGTACTTAGGGCCAGTCACAAACTGACACTATCCTGAACTAGAGGTTGGGAGGCATAGCAGATCTACCTAGACACAAACACAAACAGGCCCCAAACAAAAGAACAAGAGAATTCTCTAGAAGAAGAGATAAATAAAATAGAGATAAGAAATTTATCAGAAATAGAGTTCAGAATAATGATGGCAAAGATGCTCAACAGCATGAGAAAAGATATAGTAACTATGAAGAATGACATAGGAGTAATAAAGAACATGGTGGAAGGAATACACAGAAGATTAGGGGAATCTGAGGATCAGATCAGTGTATTAGAAGACAGAGTAGAAAAAAATCACTCAATCAGGGAGCCAAAAAGAAAAAAAAATTTAAAAACAGGATGACAGCTCAGCTGGCATGGCTCAGTAGCTGAGTGCCAACCTATAAAACAGGAGGTCACAGTTTGATTCTATGTCAAGGCACTGCTGAGGTTGTGGGCTGGATCTCCAGTAAGCGGCATGCAAGAGGCAGCTGATCAATTGATCAATAGTTCTATTTCTTCACTGATGTTTCTATTTCTTTATCCCTCTCCCTTTCTCTCTGGAATTAATAAAAACATATTTTAAAAAAGAAGCTAATTCAATGTTGTAGAAAAAAATAGAGCATAAAGGTGGCAATAGAAAAAAGAGATGCCTATCTATTCAAAGGATATGTAAGAGCTCAAAACTAATAGGGCTTAGAGAGAAATAGGACAAGGGAAATGAGAGAAAATAAATACGTAAAATGACTGGATAGATGGATCTTGACAATAACTGATTCAGAAGACAATGGAAGAAGGGGACTGTGAATGCAATTCAGTATTGGATATTTTTTTCATTTGGGGTACATTTGAGACATCCAAATGGAGAATTTAAGTAGGCAGATAAAAACAAACTTGACAATAACAAAATATAAACACTTATATTTGCTCTATTTAGATTGGTAATTTTTTGAAGCAATCTCTAAAGCCACTTTAATATGTAAATTAATTTATAATCTATTGTCGAGCAGTGTTAACCATATAGTTTGACTATCACTTAAGACTGTCATAAAGTATATATTAACAAAATTTGATCAGAAAGCATTCTACTAAAAGATGTAGGTGAAAAAGAGAGATTGAGAATTCATTTTTTATACATACATAAAAATGGAGTCTTGATTTCTCTGCATCCAAGTAACTTGATCTACATTTAATAAAGCAGTATATTTAAAAATGAAAAAATATCACTTATTCTAAAACTATTATATTAATACAAATATTATATCTATGCATAAATTATATTGAAAAACAAAGTTATGACTCAAGTTTTCCCTTTCATATTTGTAGTTAGATCAGGTAGTCTTACAATACTTATGAGGTAACTGAAAATTGTCAAAGGAGATCTGTTAAAATTTTAAAAGTATTGGTTAGTGATTATTAAAGAAAAACTGCAATAATTGGTCTTATTGGGCTTACAGTAGGGAAGATAAACTCTAATAAAACCTGCAAACAAAAAGTAATGCAAGGCAATGAATCACCCTTATTCTCTAAGAAAACAAAAGAGCATAATTAGAGCAGAGTTTAATAATCCTAGACCAAAAACAATCCTAATTTTAAGATTTTAAAGATTTCAGCTGTACTTGGCACTTGTTCTACCGAGATATTTAAAAATTAACTTGAAAATCTAGTAGTCTGCAAGTGTGCTTGAAGGGTTTTACCTTTAGAACAGATTCTAGAATTTAATGAATATCCTATCAACTTTGTTGCTGTCAGTGCCCTTCAGCTAAAATCACCAGGAACACACGTGGTAGTTAAACAAGTTGTGTTTATACCGGTTGCAATGAGAGAGAACACTCGCCAGGGGAACCCTGGTGCATCTCAGTAAGCTGGTGTCAGGAAGAACGTGAACAATTGGGGCGTTGGTTGATTAGTACGGTGAGAGATCTAAAGAGAGGAGGAGGTTTGTTTTCAATTGGGTGTCAGGAAGTGGGGACAGTTTTGTGATTGAGCATACGAACAAGTCTTATCATCTATAAGGAGCATAGATTAGAAAAGGATGCAGATATAGTAAGTAAAAAAGTAGGAGTCACTCATTTAATGAGAGATGGGTTGTTTGATATTTTGTGGGTTACTCAGTGACTGTCTTCAGTAAATGTTTTTTTGAGATTATGTCCAATGGGAGCACAGCATGGCTTAATTTTAAGCATCTGGTAAACTTGTAAAAACACAGAGGCTTAGTTGTAAGCATCAGATTTGTTGCTCAAGGTCCAATGTCAAGGGCTGTTTTTTTTCTTTAAAACTTTTTATTTTTATTTACTTGAGAGAGAGAGAGATGAAATCACACACACACTCACACACACACACACACACACACACACACACACACACACAGAGAGAGAGAGAGAGAGAGAGAGAGAGAGAGAGAGAGAGAGAGAAACATTGATTTGTTGTTCCACTTATGTATGCATTCATTGGTTGATTCTTGTAAGTGCCCTGCAGAGGCAACCTTAGTGTACCTGGATGATGCACTAACCAACAGCCATTTTTAAATAGTTTAAAAAAATAAAAAGTGGAAAGATGGTGTTTCCTTGGTTTTTAATAAAACCTCTTTTTTAGAATTAACAACGTGATATTGGGTAGTTTTGCACATATTTAAGAAAAATTTATACTTGCTATATTTTTTATTAGTGAAAATATTAGTGACATATTTTTTGAAGCCAATTAAAATATTTCTCTATTTGAAATTTATTTAAATTTTTTTCCTTGTATGAACTATGGTTACATTAAAATTGTTTTCTAATAGCTTTTCAGTATTACATAGCATTTCATAAGGAACATAGAGAATTTACCCTGAAGACTCATCAGAAAATTGGGCCAGTCTCCTTACACTGATTTGTAGGTGTATTACCCTGCATGGGAATTTTAGCTGAATGAAACAGAGCATGAAAAAAAGGTAAAGATTCATTGTAATCAAATCAGAGCAAAAAAGTCAGTGCTTGAGCACATTCCTTCAGAAAATTATTACCAACTCTGACCTTTGGGGAACTATTATAAAAACTATAAGGAATATCACATGGACTTGATTTTTTTTTTAAAGAAAACTCATCTTTGATTTTACAATATAAGAATAGGTATAAAATATTTTGTTCCTTCAATACATATTAAGATAAGGCAGAGCTAAAAAATTTGCTTTGCTGGCAAAATGTGAAGCCAAAGTAATTCAATTTAATTACCTAGTGATATATTTTATGGGGGTTTTTGCTTGAGCAATGCTTCAGAAACTGATTCTATGAGGTAAGTGAATTCTGCCATTTTTGAAAGAGTAAGCAGGTTTTCAGTGCTTTTTAAAGAAAAATTTAATACTAGAATTACAATCTTAATTTACAACAAATATTCATTATTTAAATTATCTAAATCTGGGTTAAATTACATGGTGTTATACCAAAATCCCTCCACTTCTAACTCACAGAAGTAATATCTCTCTTCACATCTGTATATTTATATTTAAAAAATAGCACAAATTGATGAGAAATTATTCTTAATAAAAAATTCTAAGAACTTCTAAATCTAAGATAAATTTATTTTAGACAAATGTGTGAAGTAGTGCCATTCATAGTATATGAATTAGTTTATAAGGTTTTGGTAGTTTTTCTTCAAAATTAGAAATTTAAAAATTACACTAAAATATTTAAACCAAAAAGTTCATATCTGAGTAAGAAATAATCTGATTTCTACTTTAGCAGATTCCAAATTTATAAAAATTTATTTTCATTATATCAAAAAAGGAAAAAATATCTATTTTCAAAACTGGCTAATTCTCTTCCAGGACAAAGGCCTTTAAAACTTTTCGTGTTGTCATAGTTTATTTCTTCACAGTCCGTTCCTTCAGAGCAGCACTTAATGGACTGCACTTTTTCGGTGGCGTATACTGTTACATTTAGCTACCAAGCTGGCCACTTCATTCTGAACTTTGTTAGCATTTCAACTGTCCCCTTCCATTGGTTGTTATTATTATTGTCACCAGAATGCTTCTAGTGGTGGAGCTATTAATGTAGAACAAAACAAAACAAAACAAAACAAAACAAACAAAGCAAAACAAAACAAAAACCATCAATATTTTCTCGGGCTGTGTTCCCCAGAAAACCAACTCTTAGATGATGATAAGAGTGAAAGAGTTACTAAGGAGTTTTAAAGATTCGTTGAAGGAAATTAATGAAACTCAACTGGACAGAGGAAGATGATGAACTTTGACCAGAACTCAGGAAGGCTGAGGTTAAATTTCCCTTCAGAATTTTCCCTGTGGAACCAAGAGGTCTGACTTTGATACCCTCATGTGAACTGGCATTGCTTGAAGGTCAACCTAATCTGGAGGTGTGGCTTTGTGTAAAGCCTTGCTTCTGAGCTCAGGCAGTCCTCAAAGGGCACAGTCTTTATTTCCTGAAGGTGATGTGGGTGGTTCATCACAGTGTATATCTGGACACTGTATCTATCTATCCTTCATACTTGGTTCTGCAGACCGAAAGAAAGAGTCTATTCTTTTTATCAGAATTGCTTCACTAAAAAGAAGAAAAAAATCTGCTATGCTCCTTTTAAAAAACAAACTTGCTTTTAAAAAATATTTTTTAAATAAAAATAAACATTGTGGGTCATGAAAAAACTTAGCAATCATCATGGAACATATGGGAGGCCCACTGGAAAATATGGAAAACTTTGAGGTGTACATTATAAACTACTAGTAGCCCTGTGCATGAATCCACCAATAGCTTGCTGCCACCCTCCAGTAGCTCTCTGTCCACTTCCCCACCCTCCTGTAGCTCACTCTACCCTCCTCCCCACCAGCTTGCTTCCCTGTCCCCTCCTATACTCTCTGCTGCCCACTTGTAGCTTGCTGCCCCACCATCCTGCTGATCCGTGATCCAGCCATTACACTTCACAGGGTAATGACCATTTGCATATTACATCTTTATTATATAGGATAGTTATTTTTAACTGCCAAATATTTTAAGATTCTATAATGAAAAAATATTTTTTATTAATGTAAAAATCCTAAGCTGTATCTGTCATAATATGCAATAGCTAGATATTTTATTGCTCTCAAAAGTAGGTAGAAATTAGATTTTAACATTTTATCAGAAAAATTTGAATAATATTATGCAAAATTATAAATGTCTACTATTTCCATGAGCAAGATAATTTTTCTCATTTATAAAATGTGGGCATTAGTAACAGCCCTATTGGGTTATTATGAAAATCAATTACATAATGCATGTGAAACGTTGAACACCCTTCCAGATATATTGTAACTACCCAATAAGTGTTCATGCTTATTTTTGTTCTTGTTAATGTGAAACTTTTATTGCAGTATTATAAAAAACTAGAGACCCGGTGCACAAAATTTGTGCATGGGGGAGAGTGTCCCTCCGTCAGCCTGCACCCTCTCCAAACTGGGACCCCTCGAGGGATGTCACAATCCAGGACTGCTGGCTCCCAACTGCTCGCCTGCCTGCTTTCCTGATTACCCCTAACTGCTTCTGCCTGCTAGCCTGATCACCCCCTAACTATTCCACTGCCAGCCTGATTGATGCCTACCTGCTCCCCTGTTAGCCTGATTGCCCTTAAATGCTCTTCCCTGAAGGCCTGGTCCCCCTCAACTGCCCTCCCTTGCAGGCCTGGTCCCCCCAAACTGCTCTCTCCTGCAGGCCTGGGTTCCCCCTAACTGCCCTTCCCTGCATTCCCAGTCACCCCCAACTTCCTTCCTCTACCAGCCTGGTCACCCCTAACTGCCCTTTCTTGAGGACTTGATTGCCTCCAACTGCCCTCCGTTGCAGGCCTGGTCCCTCTCAACTGCCCTCCCCTGATGACCATCTTGTGGTGGCCATCTTGTGTCCACATGAGGGCAGCCATCTTTGATCACATGGGGACAGCCATCTTGTATATTGGAGTGATGGTCAATTTGCATATTACTATTTTATTAGATAGGATAGCTAATATGCATTGAGGCATTCCGTTACATATTTGGCAATAACATAAAGTTCACATTCTCCTATGCTAAATTGTTAATTCAAAAACACATTTTAAAATGTTTGTATTTACTTTTACTTCTGGATATGGAAACATTTCACAAAAGTGTTTATCGTAGCTATTGTAATTCACTAACATATCCAAAATGTATTGTTTGCAATATTTTCTGATGTAACCAGACTTATGCTTTTTTGAGGTGACTATATTGCTAAGATTATCTATTTGTTGTTGTTAAGCCTCACCCAAAGATATTTTTTTCATTGATTTTTAGAGAGAATAGAAAGGAGAAGGAGGAGTAGAAGAAGGAGAGAGAGAGAGAAAAGAGAGAGAGAGAGAGAGAGAGAGAGAGAGAGAGAGAGAGAGAGAGAGAGAGGGAAAACTTCAATGTGAGAGAGACACATCAATTGGTTGCCTCCTGATCATTCCTTGATGGGTTGGGAATCCACCCAGTTACCAAGGTATATGCCCTTGACCAGAATTGAACCTATAACGCTTCAGACTGAGGGCCAATGCTCTAACCACAGAGTCAAACTGCCTAGGGCAAGATTATCTATTGAGATGACCAAAAAGTGTGTTTGCTAATAAAATTATATCACTTCTAAATATGTTTTAGAAAATTCAGTATTATTTCCTAACAATATTTGTTTTGGAAAAAAAAAATGAGCACAACCCTACTTTAGCTATGTCTTTTAGAATGAGAAGTAAAAACAGAATATAAGTAAATTAATTTTACAATGAAAGATGGCTGTATGGGTCAAAGTAAATATAATTATTAAATATGCACCTCAAAATCAGGAATTATAAAGCATCTGCCTAAAAGCTCTCTAAATTGTACTATTTGTATACATCTTTACTCTCTTAGTAAGGTCTCAGCCATGCTGTGCTCTTCTCTTTCTTATAGAAATCCTTTCTGTCTAGACAATGTTTGTACTCTTTTTAATAATTTCACATTAGACTTTATTTTGTTAGATTTCTTAATTTAAGTAAGGTTTGCTCTGCAGATTAGACATTTAATGTAAAATATGAGTCAACATCACTGTCAGGAAACCAGCTGAGTCAGATATATTGACTAAAATGTACTTGGAATCTAAATGAGAAAGTCTTGGTCAGATAATAATACAAGTGAATGTACAATATAAAGACTGTCTCCTAAAAAAGATTGAAGTATAATTAGATGCTGGAGACATTTCCTTAAGTAAATCAGAAATTCAAATTTTTGCCAGAGGTTTGTGAAAAACGACTGGAGGGGAGATGATGGATAAAGTGCTTGTTACACATCAAGAGCAGAAGCAATTTGATGAAGGATTTGTCTCTCTGTTCATTTGCTAGAAAGGAGGGAATGACTTGTTAGGCTTCATTCTATTTGGATAGACAATGAATGTTCAGGCAGAGAAGGAGCTCTGACCTTCCAAATGTCATTGCGCTTGCCAATGTTAATCAATCATTTAGGACGCACACAGACCTTCTCCGGAAAATAAGATAAAGACGGCCAAGAAGAGAACATTTACTCGTTTGATATGTTTAGGGTGGTTTATCTCAATGTGACTAAGTGACCAGTGTACCACAGTCTACCCAACTGTGCGAATTATTTATTGCATGATGATTCATCACAACCCTGATGCTCTCTCTAGTTTGAACTCACATCTAAGTAGAGGATTTTAACTCCTCTTTAAAATCATCAAATATCCTCATATGGATGAAAAATTAGCTTGACTGGAAATTGTTTTATGTAATATATGTGGCTTTGAAAATACTGGATAAATGTTTTTACCTGTGTGAGTTGTTCACTCAGAACAACTATTTTTTCATAAATTGATTTATCTTAAAAAACAATAACTATTTCAGTAAAACATATCCATTGGCAATAGTTAGCATTGAATTGGCAGTGAAACAAATGGTATCCTATATAATAAGGATGTAATATGCGAATTGATCATCACACACTCACAAAAGATGACTGCCACCATGTGGTAACAAGATGGCCACCACAAGATGGCCGGCAGGGAAGGGCAGTTGTGGGGGATCAGGCCAGCAGGGCAGTCCATGGGGGCAACTGAGCCTCCAGGGGAGAGAGAGCAGTTAGGGGTGACCAGGCTGGCAGGGAGAGCAGTTAGGGTGACCAGGCTGGCAGGGGAGAGCAGTTGGGGGCAATTAGGCTGGCAGGGGAGCAGTTGGACGGCAATTGGGTGGCAGGAGAGTGGTTAGGGGGAGATCAGGCTGGCAGGCAGAAGTTGTTAGGGGCAATCAGAAAGGCAGACAGGCAAGTGGTTGGGAGCCAGCAGTCCCAGATTGTGAGAGGGACGTCTGACTGTAGGTTTAAATGTCCCCGACAATCAGACGTTCCCCAAGGGGTACCAGATTGGAGAGGGTTCAGGCTGGGCTGAGGAACATCCCCAAGCCCCCATGCACCAATTTTATGCACTGGGCCTCTAGTGTAATTTATATGCTATTAAGTTGTTCTCAAGAGTTGGGATGGGAGAAGAAGAGTAAGGAGCTGGTCAAATGGGAACTGAGGAAAACCATGAAATAAAAGAAAAAGATATTATGTTAATAGTTTTGTCCTTAATTCCTCCATTCTCATTTCTTCAGCTCCCAAGATAGCTTTACTTTAATTATATTCTTTTTTTTTTTCTTTTTTTGCAGGTTCCTTCCATTCTTTTGTCTTTATTAGCAATGCTGCAACAATGAAAACTTTAATTTTTTCTCCTGTGCAGATATATCTATAGAATACAATTTTAGAAGCAAATTTTCTGGGTCAAATGTTATGAGCTTTTGTAAGTTTGATCGATGCTGATAAATTTCTCATCATAGAGATAGTATCAATTTATTCTTCCTTCAATAATCAATGAGTCTTTTTCTCTTTTATAAGATATGATCAAACTTTATAATTCTTGCCACTCTGATAGGAGAAAATGGCATCATGTGTAGGTTTTTTTTGTTTTTTTTTGTTTTTTTTATTGTCTACAGTTTTACCTATGTCTCCTTTTTTTCCAGTTGACACCCGCCCCCCAGTGTCTGTGGCCATTGGTTATGCTTATATGCATGCATACAAGTCCTTTGGTTGATCTTTTATCCCCTTCTAGGCCTCCCCTGTTTTGCCACTGTAGTTTGACCATCTGTTCGATGTTTCTTTGCCTCTGTACCTATTTCATCAGTTTATAATGTTCATTATATTCTACAAATGAGTGAGATCAGGCAATATTTACTTTTCACCAACTGGCTTATTTCACTTAGCATAATGCTCTACAGTTCCATTCATGCTGTTGCAAATTGTAAGAATTCCTTCTTTTTTACAGTAGCATAGTATTCCATTGAGTAGATGTACCACAGTTTTCTAATCCACTCATCTGTTGATGGGCATTTAGGCTGTTTCCAAATCTTAGCTATTGTAAATTGTGCTGCTATGGACATAGGGATGCATATATCCTTTCTGATTGATGTTTCTGATTTCTTGGGATATATTCCATAGACAGCAAAATCTCAGACATATGTCTAAGCAATATCTTTATCAATACAGCTCCTAGGACAATGGGAACTAAGGAGAAAATAAACAAATGGGACTACATCAAAATAAAAAGCTTCTGCATAGCAAAAGAAACCATCAACAAAACAAAAAAGCCCACTGCATGAGAGAACATATTTGACAATGCTATCTCTGATAAGGGTTTAATTTCTAAAATTTACAGGGAACTCATACAACTTAATAAAAGAAAGATAAACAATCCAATTAAAAAATGGGTGAAGGACCTAAATAGGAACTTTTCAAAAGACGACATATAGAAAGCCGAGAAACATATGAAACCATGCTCAAAGTCACTAATCATCTGAGAAATGCAAATCAAAATGATAATGAGGTACCATCTCACACCACTCACAATGGCTATCATCAACAAATAGACAAAGTATGAGTGCCGGTTAATATAAGTATGAGTTAATACATTTTTTCCATGTTAAAATTTGTTGTAGTATAGCCAAACTTATGCTTAGAGAATTACTTTTTCACTTGTAATAATTGGACTAAAAAAAGAAAAGGGAAGCATTTAAGGTATAAAATTAATCAGTTGATCAGTGTAATTAAAAAATTCAAATCAGAGCCGAGACCGGTCTGGCTTAATGGATAGAGCGTCGGCTTGGGGACTGAAGGGTCCCGAGTTCGATTCTGGTCAAGGGCATGTACCTTGGTTGCGGGCATATCCCCCAGTAGGGGGTGTGCAAGAGGCGGCTGGTCAATGACTCTCTCTCTCATCGATATTTCTAGCTCTCTATCTCTCTCCCTTCCTCTCTGTACAAAATCAATAAAATATATTTAAAAATAAAATATACTTGTTTTTAAAAAAATCAAATCAGAAAGTTTAATAAGAACAATCAAACCTATATAAAAATTAATTTCTTGGGAACTTCAACTATAAACATGAAAAGGTTTAATGTTTCAGTAACTGCAAATTGAAATCTTCTTTGTTCTGTTTTTTTTTTTTCTTTTTCTTTCTTTCTACCAGTTAGTGGACTCCCTTAATGACATTTCAGTCAGATTTCATAATTTGTATATTTGTTTGGTTATAATAACTGGCAGCTATTACTAATTTCCTAGGTGGGGAAGAGGAAGGAGAACGCTTCACTCATTTCCTCTGCCCTTCGAGTCTGAGCCTGTTGACAAATCCTTTTCAGCCATTAAGTATTGCAGGATGTTAACTCACTTTGCTTTTCTTCATTATTTTGTGTGTGTGGTAAATCTATAAAACATTTTACCCTCTCTCATAGCCAGAGGCAGAAAGGCATATTTGAACAAGAAGCAAGACTTTTAAAAACTTGGCCTTGGAGAACTTAGTAACTTTGTTCTCAGCAGGGTGCTCACTGCCTCTACCATGGCTTGCATTCTCTGGCAAGCCCTGGAGACAGGACCATATGTCAATCAGTCCTTCATACAAGCTGTGCCTCATAAATTCATTATCCTTGTGGAAACATATAGTGAAGGAAATAGTTGTTAATAAGTGTGAAACTATACTCCTGCCAAGTAAACACAATGCATTTGGAAATAATTTGGAAAAGAGTCAGTAAGTCAGAAAACCTAGATTCAAAGGCATTCATCAATTCATCTAATCATGTATTCATTTGCCCTGTTACATGCAAGGCACAGTGGTGAAAGCATGGAGTTTACAACAGATAGTTCTTTGTAGCAACAAATAGCAGGTTCAGAAATGGAGAGTGCTATCTTAGTATCTCAGTATAAGCTGTTAGTGTAAGAAAGAGAAAGAACACTATACAATATAGCTTGAAAAAATATAATTTATCCTGCTATTGAATAATATGTCTGGAGAACATACACTTGTTATTATACTCTTTGAAACAACTTCTTGAGCATATATTACAAAACCATACGCACATATCCTTGAAATACTAAAATACTCTGATAGCCCTGTTTGGTGGTGCAGTGGTTAGAGCCCTCAGACCACAGGTCACAAGTTCAATTCCCAGTCAAGGGCCTGTAGTTGGGTTGCAGATTTGATCCCTGGCCCCACTCTAGGTGAGTGTAAGAGGCATCCAACTGATCTGTTTCTCTCACATTGATGTTTCTCTCTCTCTCCTTCTCCTCCTCACTTCCTTCTATTCTCTCTGAAAATCAATGGGGAAAATATTCTCAGGTGAGGATTAACAAAACAACAACAACAACAACAACAAAACAGACAAAAAAACTATTATAGATATAATATTCTAAACTATTTTTAAATATCAGCATTTATAAAGTGACTTGATTTACCCTGAAGGCATCCAATTCCTGGGCAATGAACAGAGGCTAAACAAATAGATCAATATGCCTACTTGAGATCTTGACTCAGCCTCTCGCAGCCTGTGTGACCTTAGACAAGGTACTTAACCCCACTAAATTCCAATTTCTCATCTGTAATATGAGGATAATTATTACACTTACATCATAGTCTGTGTGTAAGGAATAAAGAGATAATGCTGATGAAATGTTTTACACATAGCAGTAAAATATTTTCAGGAAATTTACTGGAGTGCATGTAACACATAGTATTTTCCTATTATTCAGTCTCTCCAAAGCCACAGTGTTTTGGAACTCAGGAGACATGCCTTGTGGCAAATATTTTTCACAACTGCACTGTAGTAATTCATTAACCTCTTATTTAATACACTTGTTTGCCTTTAGGAAAGTTCTGCTTATAAATCCACACCAGACTAAAATACTATGATTTTGAACAATGTCCACTTGGTAGAAAAAGTAGCTTAAAATTCTTCCTTTTTCTTTTTGTCTCATTTTAAATTTCTCACTCTGTCTCTGACCTTAGAATTGGTCAGATTCACCGAATAATCCCCATATTTTATGATTGATTGATTTGAGACCTTAATTATCTCTTCAAAATCTCTTCTCAGTGACATCAATATTAGTTTGTGATTGAGTAAGTAGAGAAGGTATGTGTTCATCAGCCTGGGAATAATGAGTGTCATTTTAGAATTCTATCACACAGTCTAAATAATATTCTTAGTTAATAGAAATTAAGCTTTTTAACTTTATTATGTTTTTTAAAAATTACCAAAAATTACTCCAAAATAACAGAAATAGAGATATACTATTTTATCCAGCATACATTAATTTTCAAATCAATCACTTCAATTAATTGACAAAATAGAGTACAATACTTTTTTTCTGGTTTTGTTCAATTTTTGTTTAATTGAATTGACCATTTGTGACAATTTGTAAAATTTATTATTCTTCACAGAATTGAGCTGATTAAACTCAAAATTGTCTTAAAGCAAGACCTATTATACATAAATTGAAATTTCATCCATATTTACTTAAAACATGGGTCTATGTTATTTTCCATCAATTTTCTTTTTTCTATGTATCTAAAATAATCAATTAGCAAATATGAAGTTACTATTTGATTATTGAATTATTTTCTTTGTTTTTCATGTATACAAAGTAGAGGCAGTTAAGCATTGATTAAATCCAAAATAAAATACATACTTTAAAAGTGTATAACTTTAAAAACAGGGTCAGCAATGTCAGAATTGACAACTGATTATACTCTTAATTTCTATTCTATACCTTACTTTGTAATCTACATAAAGAGATGGATTACACATCATCGATACACATTAAACAGCAAGAAAGTAAAATAATCACAGAAACATATTATTTGTACAAACCCTAAAGATGAATTATTAACTTCTTAACAATTTGATTATGTGAAGTTTTCATTTATGATGCAGTTGTGTTCCTGCGTGACAGAAAGCAAATTTTCCTTTTTAACAATTAGAAAATGCAGAATCCCAAAGAATAAATATTTACAGTTAAAATAACTGGTTATTTTTGTTCTATACTGAAAACCAGCATCTGCTTAAAAAATAATAATTTATTCTTTTCTGCTGCTTTGAAAAACACTAGTGCCTATAACTTACATTCAAAGCAGTAAAACCTGAAGCTATTTTAGGTGTGGGTGCTATGAAATAATAGTTTTCTTTTTTGTAAGTATTTTCCAAATAATATTTTATAATGTACTTAATAAAAATGTTCTAAATATTTATTCACACTAGGAATTATTTACATTATTGGTGAAATGTAAATAAAATCATGTTCACTAGACATAATTTTCTGCAAGGAGAATTTATTGAAACTATCCTGAAAGTTCCTGAGACAGACTTGTTGAGAGAGGTACAAGACATATACTTTTGGTGCTCTAAAATGGCAGAGTATTAATGCAGTCATTTAAAATTTTTTTTTTCTGAGTTTTATATCACAAAGACTTGAATGGAACTAATAATCTATAATAATAAAAGTGCAATATGCTAATGATTAGGCAGTACAGCAAAATGACCTTCCAGATATCCTTCTGTACGTCCTTCCAGACAAGTGTCCAGATAAAGTCGGGGCTGCGAGGGCCGAAGCAAGTCTCTGCAACCATGAGGGCCAAGCCCCTTGCATGAATTTTGTGCATTGGGCCTCTAATAATGCCATAAATTTATAACTTATACAACTTACATAATGATAAATTACACAATTTAGAGTAAGTAGGTAAATTCCATAAAAGACACTGTATCAAAATCAACAAAAATAATACCAAGTCCACAAGGCTACAAAATTGGAAACTTTAAGTAAAAGTTTGTTTCCTTAGGAAAATTTCCTGTCACAGATACCTTTATTAGCAGATTCTGCCAAACATTTAATAATATACAATATTTTTCAAAAAATAAAGGATTTCCCAAATCATTTTATGAGGCTAGTATTACTTGATGTTAAAATCTTACTACATACTGCCCCCAAAACTTACAGACCAATATCCTTCAGAAATGTCATAGCAAAAATTTTCCAAATATATTTGAAAATAGAACTCAGATCTAACTAAAAATAAAACATTATAAACCAGTGTCATTTATCCCAGAAATGCAAAGTAGGTTTAAAATGTAAACATAGTCAATAAAATTCATTACTTTGCCAACAAAAATCAGACAGCAATAGATGTGCAAAAATAAATTTATAAAATTCAACACAAGTCCTGATGGAAATTCTCAGAAAGACAAGAATAAAAGAGACCCTTCTCATAATTTTATAATATACTAGAGGCCCAGTGCATGAAATTCATGCATGGGGGGGATGAATTCAGCCCAGCCTGCAATCTCTCCAATCTGGGACCCCCTCGAGCAATGTCCAATTGCCCTTTTAGGCCCAATCCTGATGTGATCGGGCCTAAATAGGCAGTTGGACATCACTCTCACAATCCATTACTGCAGGTTCCCAACCGCTCGCCTTCCTACCTGTCTGATTACCCCTACCCACTTCTGCTTGCCAACCTGATCACCCCCTAACCACTCCCCTGCCAGCCTGATTGCTCCTAACTACCCTCATCTGCAGGCCTGGTCCCCCACAACTGCCCTCCACTGCTGGCCTGGTAACCCCCAACTGGCCTCTCCTATAGGCCTGGTACCCCTAACTCAGTGTTTCCCAAAGTGTGGTACACGTACCTCCAGGGGTACAGGAAGAGTGTAGTGGGGTACGTGTTGCACCGGAGTTTGGTGGGGATATGCACTGCACCATGCTTAGCTGCGCCTAATTCTACGTTCTCATGAGTACAAGGGGTACTCAGCGTTATGAAAATTATAGAAGGGGTACACATATGTCAAAAGTTTGGGAAACACTCCTGAACTGCTCTACCCTGCAGGCCTGATTGCCCCCAATTTCCCTCCCTTGCAGGCCTGATCCCTCCCAACTGCCCTCCTCTGCTGGCCATCTTGTGGCAGCCTTCTTGTGTCCACATGGGGGTGGCCATCTTGTGTGTTGGATTGATAGCCAATTTACATATTACCTTTTTATTATATAGGATTATGGTAGACTAGAGGCCTGATTCATAAAGATTCATGTAAGAATGGGCCTTACTTCCCCTGGTTGCTGGCACCAACTTTGCTCTGGCTAGAACCACCTTTTTGCTCTGGCCTGGAGCTGCCTTTCTGCCTTCCCATGTTGCCCACAGGCCTGGAGCGTCTGGGGTGGTACACAATGCCTTCATCCTTGCCATGGCGAAGACACAAGTGTCCCACCAGGTCCCGCCCCTGGCCACTTGCCACCTGTGTATGCAAATTAATCCACCATCTTTGTGGGGTTAATTTACATATTCACTCATGATTGGCTGGTGGGCTTCAGGAAGATACAGTCAATTAGTATCTTACTCTTTTATTAGTATAGATAGAGGTATGTACACAGAGAACAGACTGACAGTTGTCAGAAGGGAGTGGTGTTGTGGGACTGGATGAAAGATGGTGAAGGAATTAAGCATGTACACATACACACACACACACACACACATACACACACACATATATCACAAAGACACAGACAACAAAGTGGTGATAGAAGAAAAAGTGGTGGTGAATAGGTGAAGGTGAGGAAAGATGGAGGTGGAATGGGGATGGAAAGAAACTTTGGGGCAATGGGCCTAAGCTGGCACTTGGACATCCCTCTCACAATCTGGGACCACTGGCTCCTAACTGTTCACATTACTGCCTTCCTGACTGCCCCTAACTACCACCCCTGCTGGCCTGGTCACCCCCAACTGCCCACCCTGCCAGCCTGGTCACCCTCCACTGCACCCCCTCTGGCCGGATAGTCCCAAACTGCCCCTTCTGCCAACCTTGTCACCCCACACAGCCTGTATTCAATCATCTTTGTGGTTGTTTCAGTCATGATGGCCCCTGGCTTTTTATATATTAGAATAGTGAACCCTCAGAAGGCAACACTAAAAAACAATCCCATTTACCATTGCAATATATATATATAATACTTAGGAATAAGCTTAACCAAGGAGGTAAAAGACCTGTACTCTGAAAACTATAGGATGTTGAAAAAAAGAGATGATAGAGGAAGATATAAACAAGTGGAAGAATATACCATGTTCATAGATTAGTAGAATTAACATAATTAAAATGTCCATACTAACAAAGCAATCTATAGATTCAATGCAATCCCCGTTAAAATACCCTGTGGGTTTTTCTGTATGCATTATAAGTAAGAACATGTGCAGAATAAATATACTGTATTTTTCCATGTATAAGACACCCCTATGTATAAAACGTCCCTCACTTTTCCAACCCAAAATTAAGAAATTGATATTTTAAACATTTTGCTTATTTTTCTCTTAAGGCCTTCTTTATTGTCATCTTAAGGAGTTGTTCTTCCTGTTTTCTCCACTGTCTGATCATACACTGAGTGGGAGGAGGTCCAAATCGTCTCTCTGCCACTCTGTTTCCATGCTCTTTTGCATAGTTAACTACATTCAGTTTGAATTTTGCAAAGTAAGACAATCACTTATAGGTATTTATCTTTTTATTCTTTGACATCTTTATGGGCTCAAAAGGCTCTGGTTCCTGTTGCATCTGCACACTCTCCACCTCCATCTCCACCTCCAATTAGGGCACATGTGTCAAACACAAGGCCCGCGGGCCAAATCCAGCCCGCCAGGCCTTGCAATGTGGCCCGCACCGCGCTGTCATCACTGCACTCCGCTGTCAGTTTATGATATTGTCAGTTTATGACATTGTCAGTTTATGACTGTTCAGTAAACCATTCGGCCCGCGATTTAGGCTGGATTTTAGATTTTGGCCCCTTCTCTGATTGAGTTCGACACCCCTAAATTAGGGGATCAGCTGACACTCGTAACAATAAGGCTCATGACTGGAGGAAGCCTGTTTGACAAGGTATGGGCAGCTAAGCACCCTCCTGGATCCCTCCTCGGCTGACTTCCATGTATCAGATGCCCCTCGATTTTCAGTCTAACAATTTTAGAAAAAAATAGTATCTTATACATGGAAAAATACTGCAGTTATATAAACCTTTTCTGCCAATTATACCTGAATGCAAATAAAAGTCTCCACACAGAAAAATATCTCATTTAAACCATGTAACCCAGGAATTAGGGGCCATTGTCTCTCTCAACTGGCCCACTTCTCACTTGGAGTGTATTTTCAATAAATCCCACTTTGTTTTATTTAATTTTTGTTGACCTTAAGGTCTTTTCTGTGTCAATAAAAACAAGGGTCCCAGCCAGTAACCCCCATCAGTAACAATCTGACTTTAAATGCCATCACAACCTCACCATCATTACTCTCATAGCTAATATCACTATTATGCCAGGTACATTGAAAGTGCATTCTTTTTTGCATTCTTTAGTACTTTTGCATTAGCTTCATATTTTTTACTCACAGTTCAAATTAGTGAGGCTTATTATCTAATCTTTCCCTATCATACAAGAATCTCATTATTATAGCAACTTTTCCATCAATGATTATAAGAGTAAAATGAAATTTCCTAGAGTTGACCATCATAGAAATAAGACATCATGGTCTAAAATTTATATCATATTTGAATATAGTTGGATTTCACTGCATAAAAAAGTGTTTGAATTTTTAAAAATTGCTTTTATATTGATTTTTCTTTTCTTTTTAGAAGGAGAGTAAGAGCGAGAGAGAAATCAGTGTGAGAGGAAATGTGGATCTGCTGGCTGACTCCTGCACAACCCCTGCCAGGGTTAAAGCCTGCAACCTAGTCATGTGCCCTAACCAGGAATCCAACCTGCAACCTTTTGGTTCACAGGAGGACACCCAACCAATTGAACCACACCAGCCGGGGCAGGGATTAGCTAGAGAGCATATGTGTATACTCCATGGAAACAAAGCTTGGTGAAGACCAAGGGAGGGGGAGTTAAGGGTGGGGAAAAGAAGATGCTTACAATTATGTGAACATTAAAATTTTTAAATAAAAAATAAATTACCCTACAAATATATTCACATATAACTTTAAATAACTTTGAAAGTAGCATTTCTTTTTATGTGCAAAGAAAAATGAAGATGTGTTTGCACAGAACTTTGACTTAAAGTATAAGTAAGTCAGGTTTTTTAAGAATCCCTCATGATATGGCTTTCTACAATTTATTCTGTATAGCTCTCTCCTAAGCTGACTTATGAGGCATATTGGGGAAATGTTGTGAAATTATTCTTAGACTCAAAGCAGTGATTTTGATGTATAAGTTTTCACAAAAACATTTATATGTTTGTGCCCCAGGCTTAAAAACTCATCTAAAAGCCAGCCAAAGTTTTTGTTAGCCAGCAAAATAAAATGTGATTTTCCTTTACAGTTATCAGAGTAGACAGTCTATACTGCTCTAAGTGTGGGAGAGTATATTCATCTTAATGTCTGTCAGGGGAGCTTAGAGAGGAGTAGCCACTTTATCAGAGGAGATGCTGTTGACCGTTTCAAGGTGGCAGTGGCAAGCAAAGTGGGGAAATAGGCGCTTGTATGGGAGAATAGATGCAAGTGGGTCAGCATCAGCATAGATACATGCAAAAGAACTCTGGTATAACCGAAAAAAATTCAGGTCCGTGCCTAAAGGTAAAAACACATAGAAAGAGCTATATCCACAGGCCTTTACATCTCCGGTCCTTCAAGTGGCTTAAAAGTCAACTTGAATTGAATTGCATAAAGCTAACTTACACTAAACCCAATTTAATTTTACGGGGCTTCCATCAAGGACTATTTATACAGCTTAAGGCACAAAATTCCTAATTTAGTGTATAAATGAGATAGTCACCATTGGAGAAACAGAATTGATTTGAAATGTAGTTTTCACTGACTCATTTAAATTATAATAGCCTCTAACAATGGAAGATTATGAATTTTATAATAGGTCTTAAAAAGTCTTGAATTTGTTCTTTACATATGCAATCCAGATTTTTGACAGGATATTTAGGATATTTTATTATTGTAGTTTCAAGCTCTGAATCCAATAATCAATGAAAATGCAATTATTTCCATTTTGGAGAGATGGAATTGCCAGGGGGCATAATTAAGGGAGTCATCAATCTAATTGCTTTCTAAAGGAAAGTAAAAGGGTATGAAGGGTGTCAAAAGTGCATATGGGTCTCCAGAGAAAATCACCCCTTCCCTTCAATAAAGAAAGAGAGAGAAGAGAGAAGGGAAGGAAGGAAGGAAGGAAGGAAGGAAGAAAAAAAGGAAGGAAGGAAAGAAAGAAGAAAGGAAGGAAATAAGGAAGAAAGGAAGGAAGGAAGGAAATAAGGAAGGAAGAAAGAAAGAGAGAGAAATAATCATGGTACTTTATAGCATATATGTATGTAAGACAAAATTATAGGCTGACTGAAACAAAAGAGAAATGAGGAATGGACATTGGATTTCAAATCACCTTTGAGTCCAATATCGCTCATGAGTAAATGAGTTTGTTTTTAGTCATAGATGAACAATGCAAATCCACTTTTGAGGAAGAGCTATACAGGTCCCACCAAAGGAATTTCACCATCTTTCAATGTGAATGCACTGTAATGTTTTCTAGTGTGGCTTCTTGAAAAATCATTAAAAAAAATCTACAAGACCATGATCTAATTCCAGAACAAGTTCACTGCAAACATCTCCCAGGAGCTGAGATAAGTAATGTCAGCACACAAGGAAAATTCTCTTTCTCTCTTTTCCCAATCTTTATCTTGGAGGATTCAGTAACTTTTCTGTCTCAGGGTTCCTACTTACAGCAGGCTTAAGTTGGAAGAAAAGATACATTTACTTTAAAAGAAGTCCAAGTTATGACTATTGTCTCCCAAGACATAAAAACATTTTTTAAAATAACAGAAGCTTTTTAATCTCTGCCATGTTTGACCATCATAGTAAGTAGCTGGCAGTGAGGGAGGTGATGATTAAAATAATAACTAACTAGCTAAATAAATCTACCTAATAAAAGGGTAACATGCTAATTGATGGTACCTTTGTGACACTCACTAGCCAATCATGAATGAGTATGAAAATTAACCAAACAAAGATAGTGAGTTAATTTGCATATGTGGGCACTGAGCAGCCGAGGGCTGGGCAGTATGCTTGCATCATCGCCATGGTGATGAGGCAGCCATTCTGCATTATCCCAGCCACTCCAGGCCTCTGAGCAGTGTGGGAAGGCGGAAAGGTGGCTCTGGTCCATAGCAGAAAGGCTGCTCTAAACTGGAGCAAAGGCGGTGCCAGCAGCCAGGGGAAGGAAGACCCATTCTCACACGAATCTTCATGCATTGGGGCTCTAGTAAATAAATAAATAAATAAATAAATAAATAAATAAATAAATCCTATATAATAAAGAGGTAATATGCAAATTAACCATCACTTCAACATAAAATATGGTTGCCTCCATGTGGTCAAAGATGGCTGCCTATGTGCACACAGTATTGCAGCCTCAGGATGGCCAGCAGAGGAGGGCAGTTGTGGGTGATCAGGCCTTCAGGGGAGGGCAGTTAGGAGGGACCAGGCCTGCAGAAAAAGACAGCACGGGGAAACCAAGCCTCCAGGGAGGACAGTTGGGGATGATCAGGCCTGCAGGGGAGGTCAGTTGTGGGGGGACCAGGCCTGCAGAGAAGAGTAGTTGAGAGTGACCAAGCCTGCAGGAGAGGGCTGTTGGGAATCCAGGCTGGCGGTTAGGGGTAACCGAGCCAGCAGGGGAGGACAGTTAGGAGCAGTCGGGCTGGCAGGAGAGCAGGTAGGTGTCGATCAGGCTGGCAGGCAGAAGTGGTTAGAGGCAATTAGGAAGGCCGGCAAGCTGGTGAGTGGTTGGGAGCCAGCTGTCCTGAATTGTGAAAAGGATGTCTGACTGCCTGTTTAGGCCCAATTTGATGGGCAGTCGGACATGCTTGAGAGGTCCCAGATTGGAGTGGGTGCAGGCTGGGCTGAGGGACAAAACCCCTTCCCCCATACTTCCCCAGTGTATGAATTTTGTGTGTGCACTGGGCCTCTAATAAATAAATAAAACTACAAATAATAATGTAAGAATATGCAGGGTGTTGAGACTTTGGGAAAGGAGGTGCTTTCTCAATTAATAAAAATTAGCAACAGTAAACAATTACCCATCCCAATATTTTTAGGGTTTTTTTTTTTTTTTATGCTTTTGGGAATGGGTTGTTGGGTTTCTCTCTTAGTCAATAATTAAAAAAAAACAAAACCAACTTTACAGCAGTTCCATTCTTTCTTTCAGACGTTTTTTGGGGTTGTTTTCATATTTTCTTTCTTTATTTTTTTAATACTGAGAACTATATTCAGATTGCCTAGTTCTTTGCATAAAGTGTTATTTGATTTCTAAATATACAAACTCTTTTTCTGACTCAATATATATTGAACCTCAGTTGAAAAATTTTATCATGTGCATATTTCCAGTAAGTGATTTCCTCAGTTATGTCTGTGGTTTAATTTAAGCCATCAGAATGTAAACCCTTTCCAAAAGAGTGCATCATAATCTAATCAAACCATAGAGAAATAACCTAATTAAGCCATAGTGAATTTGGTGGACAAGAAAAAGAAGAAGAAAACAAATAGGACATAAGAAGAGTGTCTGGTATATCATTTGTTTAGTTAAACCAAGTTCAATTTTAGTAGCCCTGCTTTTAAAGTGCACAGAAACCACCTTATTTTTTTAAGTTATATTCTTGCTCATAGGGAATATTGGTAAAGTCTTTAGAATATATTTTGAGAGCATTCCAGCAAAGTAAAATAAAGTACATTACTTAAAGTTCTGAAGGCCATTATCATTTTGGCTTTATCTACTGATACAAGCAGGCAGCTGTTTGAACAGATTTTTTTATTTTTTATTTCTTCCCAGGGCCTTTTATTACTCAGAAACATATTATTTTGTTGAAGCACTGAGGGATGAATAATTTCCATTTTACTGTGTTTTTTGGAGCTTTGGATGCCTTCAACAAATAAAATAGTATGTCCTCACTACATTACTTAAATTGCTAGAATTACACAGTGTTAGCCTTTACAGATCAGTCTGTACACTAAACAAATCAAAGGCATATCTATTTTCCCCCTGACACGCACACATACTAGTAAATAGAAGTAACCAGGATGCCCACAATTTGCATTCTGTTCAATGAGAGCAAAGTTCTAGTAGAAAAGGGCATTTGCAAATAGGTAACAATTTTCAGAACAAAATAGACCAGTAAACAGATATTACAACACAATGTACAATATAATGAAGTCATTATCAGAGTGTTATATGAGTACCTTAAGCAGTGCCATTAACTTTCTCATTGGAAACAGGTAATTTTTTCCCAGATGTATGTAACATTTGGTAGAGACACAAACATATAAATGGATCATTTTCAAATAGAGAAAAAAATATATTTCAGATGAGGATTGTAATGTGAGAGTTTCGGGATTCACAGGCCATATCTGCCAGATGGCCCACAGTGAGCAGGGATGAAAAGGATGACAGGAGATAAGGCTGTCTTGGGTCTAGGTATTAAAGGACTGTGAGTGCCCTAAAAGAAAGTGAAAATATTTTAATTTTGATGCAGATAGTATTTTAAAAACAACATGTCTGGATTTCATTTAAAATGTTGTAAATGCTTGCTCTATAATTGGGACTCTTTCTTATCGTTTTTTGTATTCCCAGCCCTGAGTATTGCCTACATCTTATTCTAGTCATGTCTTGCTGTAGTTGTCTTTAAAATAAATTCCATTTAGAACACACTTGGTAATAAAGGATTTGGTGTTTCAACATTTTGTGGGCTGACCTGAATGTGAGTTGTGGGACAATTTGTAGGAATTTGCATGTATAGATGGAGAAATGGATGAGAGTAATAAGTCACTTAACTATTTGTGAAGGGAATTTTTGCCCAATCATTAATAACATGGTTTTGTTATTCTTTATTCCTTACTGGGGACATAATGGAAGAGGCATACAAATATCCTGAAGAGAAGGATACCATGGTGAATGGATGGCTATTTAGGGAGTATTCTTATTATTATCATTTTCATTATTATTAAACTAAAGGCCTAGTGCATGAAATTCATGTACTGGGTGGTCCTCTCAGCCCATCTTGCACCTTCTTCAATCAGGACCCCTTGGGGGATGTCCAACTGCCAGTTTAGGCCCAATCCTGGGAATGGAGCCTAAACTGGCAGTTGGACATCCCTCTCACAATCTGGGACTGCTGGCTCTTAACTGCTTACCTGCCTGCCTGCCTGATCACCCCTAATTGCTCCCCCTGCCAGCCTGATCACCCCTAACTGCCTCTGTCTGCCAACCTGATCCCCTTAATTGCCCCCCCCCCCACCCCTGCTGGCCTTGTCACCCCAGGCAGCCTGCTGGTCATTACTTTTACTGTGACAGCATCCTGGAAAATTTGCATATTCCTCTATTATTGGTATAGATATTGGGCACACTCTGCAACACTTAGGCATTAAAGGCATTTTCCAAAAGCTGCCCATCTCATTCTCTTAGAAGAGAAGCTGCCTTTGTGATCAGATAATTACCTACATTGGTGTCTTAGTACTTAATAAATGAGAGCTTTTTCCTGAATTGTTTTTAAACCTGTACACATTTGAAAAGTTTCCACTTTTGTGTTAAGAAGGACAGACAAACAAGAGATTTTATTCACAGTCTTTCTTTGTGAACTCAACCTCGTCAATCCTCTCCCTATTAAGGTGACTTACCTTGCTCTTCTGTAATGAAGAAGATAGACAATAATGACATTATTAATTCATAGCACTTCATTCTTCATTAGGCAATGCATTTTCAAATAGAAAGATCACAACTTACTATGTAGTAAGATATTAAGGCATAAAGAGTTAGAGCACATCCTACTAATATGGTTGATCCTTCCCTCTTATGTAACAACAAAATTACATCTTGAGAGAAGAATGGTGCAAATTGTGCTTTTCTAGTGACAATTTATCAAGTTTATAATTATTTGTGCAGATAAAAAATAGCTGTTCAAGGCAATTTGACAAAAACTACCTTTGAGGCAGAAATGGTGTAGGTTCCACTCACCAATGTTCCAATGAACTCCTTTACATTTTTTAAAATTTTTCAATTAAAGTAACATTCCATATTGTATTATTTTCAGCAGTTAGCTTAGTGGATAGACATTTATATACTTACAAAGTGATCTCCCAATAACTCTTGCACGCACCTGACATGACACCATTTGTAGTTATTACAATATTATTGACTACTAGAGGCCCAGTGCATGAAATTCGTGCGGGGGGGTGGGGTGTCCCTCAGCCCAGCCTGCACCCTCCCCAATCTGGGACCCCTCAAGGGATGTCTAACTGCCCATTTAGGCCCAATCTTACCCTAACCTGATCCTACCAAGATCAGGCCTAAATGGGCAGTCGGACATCCTTCTCACAATCCAGGACTGCTGGCTTCCAACTGCTCACCTGCCTGCCTTCCTCATTGCCCCTAACTGCTTCTGCCTGCCAGTTGATCACCTCCTAACCACTCATCTACCAGATTGATTGATGCCTAACTGCTCCCCTGCCAGCCTGTTTGCCCCCAACTGCTC
Source organism: Pipistrellus hanaki (assembly GCF_964339955.1). Lineage (NCBI taxonomy): Eukaryota > Metazoa > Chordata > Mammalia > Chiroptera > Vespertilionidae > Pipistrellus > Pipistrellus hanaki. Next base: position 117,672,157 of record NC_140505.1, read on the forward strand.
TCCCCTGCAGGCCTGGGTTTCCCACAACTGCCCCTCCCTGCAGGCCTGGTGTCCCCCAACTTCCCTACTCTGTGGGCCTTGTCACCCCTAACTGTCCTCCCCTGCAGACTTGATTGCCCCAACTGCCTTTCTTTTTGCAAAGAAAGGTCCCTCCAAAATTCCCTCTCCTCCACAAGGTGGCCATCTTGTGGAGGCCATCTTGTGTCCACATGAGGGCAGCCATCTTGTGTGTAGGAGTGATTGTCAATTTGCATATTACTCTTTTATTATATAGGACGTTTTACATCCTCATAAATATTTTGTAACTGAAAATTTGTACTTAATTCCATCACTTTTTTAATTCTACCCCTAACCCCTCCCATCTGTCAGCCCATCAGTTTGTTCTCTGCATCTATGAGTTTCCTTCTACTTTGATCTTTTATTTGTTTGTTTTATATTCCACATATAAGCTAAAGCATGTGATATCTGTCTGACCTATTTCATGTAACAAAATACCCTGTAGGTCCATCCATGTTGTCAAAAATTGTAAGACTTCATTCTTTTTGTTGTTAATCCTTACCTGAGGATATCTCTACCCCCCTCCATTACTGATTTTTATAGAGAGTGGAATGGAGTGGGAGAGATGGAGAGAGAGAAACATTGATGTGAGAGAGCCACATTGGTTGCCTCCCACAGGTGCCCCAATAGGAGGGCAGGGATCGAGGCTACAACTCAGGTATGTGGTCTTGACCAGAATTGAACCCACAACTGCAATTGAGTCCACAGACCAATGCTCTAACCACTAAGAAAACTGGCTAGGGCAAGACTTAATTCTTCTTTATTGCTGAGTAATATTTTATTATATTTATGTATCTTATTTATTTATTTTTTTTAATTTTAAAAATCTTTATTCTTCAGATTATTACAGATGTCCCTCTCCCCTTCCCCAATAGCTTCCCTCCACTTCATTCCCACCCCACCCTAGGCCCCCATCACCCACTGTCCGTGTCCACAGGTACTGCATACATGCCTATAAGATCTTTCTCCACTCTCTTCCCACACCCCCCACACCACCTTCCCCCCCGAGAGTTGTCAGTCCATTCTTTTTCCATGCCCCTGATTCTATTACATTCACCAGTTCATTCTGTTCATTGGATTGTTTATTCATTTGATTTTTAGATTCACTTGTTGATAGATATGTATTTGTTGTTCATAATTTTTATCTTTACCTTTTTCTTCTTCTTACTCTTCTTAAAAAATTCCCTCCAGCATTTCATATAATACTGATTTGGTTGTGATAAACTCTTTTAGCTTTTTCTTATCTCTGAAGCTCTTTATCTGCCCTTCAATTCTAAATGATAGCTTTGCTGGGTAGAGTAATTTTGGTTGTAGGTTCTTGCAATTCATCACTTTGAATATTTCTTGCCATTCCCTCTGGACTGCCTGGCCTACATCCCCACCGCGGCCCAGCACTTCAGCAGCCGGCTCAGCAGCTCCCAGCTCTCCCCAGGAGGCGTTGCCCACCTGACAAAACCCATGGCCACGTCCTCCTCTGAGCAGGAGTGGGACTGAGAATGGGAGCAGGACCAGGAGCGGGAGAAGCCCGTCCTCACTGCCAGTGCCACAGTGGAGCACACACCCATCTGGAGGCCCAGCACGGAGCAGAGCAGCTGGAGGCAGCAGTTTCTGTTAATAGTTTCTGTTAAAAAAAATCAGCTGACAGTCATATGGGAATTCCCTTGTAGGTAATTATTTTTCTCTTGCTGCTTTTAAGATTCTCTCTTTGTCTTTTGCCCTTGGCATTTTAATATGATGTGTCCTCTTTGGATTCCTCTTGTTTGAGGTTCTCTGCACTTTCTGGACTTGTAAGTTAATTTCTTTCACCAGGTAGGGGTAGTTTTCTATCATTATTTATTAAAATAGGTTTTCAATATCCTGCTCTCTCTTTTCTTCTGGCACCCCCATAATTTGGTTGTTGGTATGCTTAAAGTTGTCCCAGAGGCTTCTTACACTATCTTCAAATTTTTGGATTCTTTTTCTTTTTGTTTTTCTGGTTGGGTGTTTTTTGCTTTCTCATATTTCAAATATTTAATGTGGTTCTTGGGGTCCTTAGTTTACTGTTGAATCTGTATATTTATTCTTTATTTCAGTCAGTGTATGCTTAATTTCTAACTGGTCCTTTTTCATTGTTTTTGGCAGTTTCCCTAAGATCTTTGTGGGTCTCCCTACGTTCCTCAGATGTTTCTAGAAGATTCTTGAGTAACTTTATAACTGTAGTTTTGAACTCTATATCCAGTAGTTTGCTTTCTTCCATTTCTTTCATTTGTGACATGTTTCTTTGTCTCTGCATTTTGGTTGTTTCCCTGTATTTGTTTCTATGTATTGGGTAGCTGATAAGTCTCCTTGACTTGGTAGAGTGGCTTTGTGTAGTGGGTGTTCTGTAGGGCCCAATGGCTCATCCTTCCCAGTCACCTGAGCTGGGCATTCTAGGTGCACTCCTTTGTTGGCTGTGTGCACAGTCTTATTGTAGTTGAGCCTTAATTGCTGTTGGTATCACTGTGGAGCAGGGGTGGAGGGGAGGAAGAAAGGAATTGACCTCCAGGCCACTTGGCTGTGGGGACCAGTTGTGTCTATAATTGAAGGGCTGTTGTGCAGGCGACAACCTTATGGAGCAGGACTTGCTTCAATGGGGCTTTGGTGCTCACTGAGTCTTCCCCTTGAGTGTGTCACTTATGGATGTGAAGAGTTGTAATCTGTATGGTCTCACACTGATCACTGAGTACACTGGCTCATAGAGCTCCAAGGAGGTGCAAAGTCAGCCACTGCCTGGGGCCACCCAGCAGGAGCTACAGATAGATCTGCAGATTTTTCCTCTTTGCTTTGGGCTTGGAAGTGCCCAGACAAGGCCCAGCTGTGATGCAAGGCAAGTTGCTGCTAGTTCCAGTCTTGGGTCTTCTTTTGATAGTTTTGGGGCTTCCTGACCCTGCTTTAGCTTTTTTGATAGGTTTTAGGCTGACAAAGGGCAGGCCATTCATATGCAAAAGCCGCTGCACACAGTTTGGGTGGGTTATAAATTGGATGGATGGGGTCTCAGGGAATCTCCAAGGCAGAGTAAACAGCAATGTCTACCAGTCAGTTCTGTACTGGGGAGGTCCCAGCACAGGAACAATGACTGTTGTGAGCACCTCCATCTGGAAGAAAGCCACCTCCATGTTCCTGCTCCTACGTCAGACAGTCCAGGTTTTCCCTGTATGTGTCTGGGTCCCTCAGAGTCTCACTGGCTCTGGAGCTCAGAGCAAGCAGGAGCTTGTATCTGCCTCCCCATTAAAAGCGTGTCATACATGGGTGCCAGACCAGCCTGTTCTGAGCCTCTGCACTTTCTACCAGTCTCAATGTGCTTTCTTCTTTACCTCTCTAGTTGTAATACTTCCACTCAAGCAGCTTTCCTATTCTAAATGATAGTTGTTCTGTATTTTAGTTGTAATTTTGTTGTGGTTGTAGGGAGACAACAAGTCCAATTGTTTACTATTCCACCATCTTGGTTTTCCTCTCTCTTTTTTTTTGTATATCTTTCTATATTTTTAGTTTGTGGTTACTATGTGCTTTATATGATAACTTCCTATGGCAACTTGATGTAAACTATATTTATAGCAGTCTATTTTAAATTGATGTTCATTTAAGTTATACACCTGTCAAGTCAACATATCCACTTGGATTTCTAATAGGCATGCCATTTCTAAGAAGTCAAAAAGTACCTGCAGATATTATTCTCCATTTCTGCCTTATAACAGACTTTCCCATCTCTACCCATGTTAATTCCATTATTTTTTGCTCACACCAAAATCTTGGAGTCATTTTGACACCTCTATATCTTCATAATCCATATGTAATTCGCTAACAAATTCTGCCTAACTCTACTCTACAAAATATCTCTAGAATTTAATACAATTTTGTCATATCTCTGCCATTATCTTCTTTCAAGTTGCTATCACGCCTCATCTACATTACTTTAATAGGTTTTCAATGTGTCCTTCTGTTTTTAGTGTCACCCACCTTTGACCTATTCTTAATATAGCAGCAAAATTATCTTGTAAAATAAGCCTGATCATTTTTGTTCCTCAGCTTAAACCCTCTTAAGAGCTTGCTGACGAAATGAAAGTCAGTGCTTATGATGGCCTACCAATCCTTACATAATTTATTATCTTCTCTTCTCTCGCATCTCCACTTCCTCTTCTCTCCATTTGCTACAGTGATACTGTTGCCTAGCTGTTCTTTGAATAGACTCGCCATGCTCCTTCCAGAGTGCCTGTATTCTTATTAGTCCTTCTTCCTGGAATCCTCTTGCCCCAGATATAACACAAATAGTACCTATGTCTCAAGTCTTAACTCACATGGTGTCTTCCCAGTGCCATCTTCCCTGGTTGCTTTGTCTACAGTTGCATCTTGTTGCTCCAGCCTTTATCCTGTCCCTGACTGCAACTTGTCCTAACCCTAATTCTGGCTTTAATTTGTTTTCCTTTGTGTGTATTACTAACATACTATATAATTGAATAATTTATTTTTTTCCTCAATCTTCTTTCCTAGAATTGAGCTCTAGAGAACTTTATTTTAAAAATATGTATGTTTTATTGTTCAAACTTGTACTTATAGTACCTAGAATAGTTTCTGACACTTAGGTATTCCATAAATACATTTTGAACAAGTATCTAAATTTTAATGATGTATCTTCAAATTTATTAAGAATTCTATATATATTTAAAATATTATTTTATACAACATTCACCTAAAACACAGTGTCTTATGTAAGAGTAAAATGAGGAATTATATATACAGCACAATATCTTGCCCACATATTATTTTTACATATAAAAACAAAATCAAGCATCTTATAGGAACCCATACAACCAGAAATATGCATACAAACAGGCTAGAATGGTTGACTGTGGGAGACTAGAATAAAATAGTGAGGTAAGAAGATAATGTGAAATAACTAGAAAGAATAAAAGAGGAATGTTGTAGCATTTGATAATAATGATGAACTAAATCTTCGGCTCCTGAAGGCTGGTGTACATGAGTGAGAGACAAGACATATATATATATATATATATATATATATATATATATATATATAGAGAGAGAGAGAGAGAGAGAGAGAGAGAGAGAGAGAGAGAGAGAGAGAGGGGGGGGAGCAAACTAACTTGTGGAGACACTGAAGAAGTTTAGCCATTGAGACATTGATGATCAGCTCTTTTTTTCATTGACCGATTCTACCATAGTGACTGTAACACTGTAAATGTTAAAACAAAACAAATCAAAACACCTTGAACTGAGCTTTTATGTTACCTAGTGTTTGGATGTCACATACATCAAAATCATCCTACCTAATAATAGAGTAATATGCAAATTTACCATCACTCTGCTACACCCACCAGCCACGGCCGTCAGCCAATCAGGGCAAGTATGCAAATTAACCCCACAAAGATGGCAGTTGATTTGCATACAGGGAGAGAGGGAGGTGTGAAGACTGACGACATTATAGAAGGAAGAGGGAGGGAAAGTGGAAAGCAAGGCGACTGTGGCGGCTGCTGGAGGGAAAGCACTGACAGCATGTGCAGGGGCAGGGGTGGTGCGAGGCACTTGGTGGTGGTAGTGGTGGTGGTGGTGGGAGGCAGCAGGGGTGGGACACAGTGGGGCAGGTCGGTGGGACAGGGTGTACAGCAGCAGCGTGTGTGACCCCAGAGGAGGGGGCAGCAGGCTGCGCAGAGGTGGCGTTGTCCATGGGCACAGTGGGGCAGGTGGGATGGGTGGGGAGCGCCCAGAGGAAAGTCTTTCACTCTTTTTTTTTTTTTTTTTAAATATATTTTATTGATTTCTTAGAGAGGAAGAGAGAGGGACAGAGAGTTAGAAACATCAATGAGAGAGAATCATTGATCAGCTGCCTCTTGCACACCCCCTACTGGGGAAGTGTCCGCTACCAAGGTACATGCCCTTGACCGGAATCGAACCTGGCGCCTTTCAGTCCACAGGCCAAAGCTCTATCCACTGAGCCAAACCGGTTTACTTTTGCACATTGACCTTTCCTGTTCTGCTTGAGGAACACAGTAGCAATGCCTCTCTGCCTGCAGTTGGACAGCAAACTTGATGACAAAAGCCAGACAATAGAGATTGTGTAGTAGAGAGATAGAAGGAGCACTTTTTAGGTTTTTTGTTGTTATTGTTCTTGTTATTGTTTTTTTTTACTTCCTTAAACAGCTTAAACTTGGCTGCTTACATGTGGAGTTATTGTTACATTTAAAATAAACCTTTATCGGTTTAAGATTTTATAATATTTTTTCTATCACTTGATGCCTCTGTCCCTCTAGTTACTTTATTGAATACTATTTCCTATTATTAAGATCTGATACTTGCATCATTACCTGTCAGTTAAAATGAGGATTTATTTTGACTCAGAGTCTCAAAAATAGTATCTTTATTCATAAAATGATTAAGGGAAGCCTCATTGAATTTACTTGAATGACTGAGATAACCCGGAAGAATAAAATATAAATAAATTTAAAATAAAAAATAACACAATAATTTTTATTCCATTTTATGCTGCCGATTTCTAAATATAAATATGTATTTAATAAACTTTGCAAAATTGCTTTCATGAAGAATAAATTAAGTTGGATCATTTATCAATAGCAGACTAATATAGGTTCAGATTCTTTTTTTTTTTCCTGACCATCATAGATGCTAAAGTATGTTGAAAGCTCCAAAGTCAAGAATGTATATTCTGTGAACTATTTTTCTTACCCAACTGTTTGAATATCTAGCTACTACAAAACCATTCAATTAAACTTGTCCAGTGTGTCTTAATTGCAGTTTACTCACTCATTACGGAGAATGTATGTTTTTTATCTGAATTATACATTGTAAATAACTTAGAACATCTTTGAAGAAAATATGAAAATTTTTACCTTTAATTTTATTGTTTATACTGTTATACATGTCCTCATAATTCCCCCTCCCCCTTTGCTCACTTCTATCCAGCCCTCCCAACTCAGCCTTCCTTCTAGTTAACACAACACTGTTGTCTGTTTCTATGGCTTACACATATTTGTTTGGCTAATTCCTTCACCTTCTTACATCCAGTCCTCCTTTTCCTATCCCCTCTGTCAGTCTGTTCCATGTAGCCATACTTCTGTTTCTATTTTGTTCATCAGTTCTTTTTATTCATTAGATTTCACATAGAAGTGAGATCATAGGGTACTTGTCTTTCTCTGACTGCTTATTTCACTAAACATAATACTCTCCAGGTCCATTCATGCTGTTGCAAAAGGTGAGTTCATTCTTTGTTATGGCTGAGTTGCGTTCCATTGTGTTAAGTATAATATAAGACAGCTTTTTTATACATTCATAAAAATGCAAATTTTATAAAAAAAAGTTAGTTTAGAACAAAATATTTAAAAACCATGAAACATTCCTATGCTCACTATCAACCTTTTAGTTTGGTCTAAGTGTTTTGCATGTAGATGTGGATATTATGCATTCAAATGAGCTAAGGTCTTCAATATATTTTTGACTACTAGGAAAAAAGAAGCAGTAAGAAAAATTGCTTTGATTTTTAAAATACTAATGGAATAAATAAAAACACATGAATGTCTTTGTTCTCATTTACTTTAAAAAATGACTTGGGAGCAATCAAGCACTTACATATACAATCTGGAGAAAAATTGTTGCATATTCACTTTCATTCCATAGTATTTTATAGATACTTAATTTCTTTAATAAATTCTGAACATTTAAAGAAAACATCCCTGTAGCTCATCTTTCTTCCGTGTTCTGAGAATTTCACAAATGGATAAGAATGTCCAGTCCTACTAATATTGTAGTTATGATTCACTGTGAAAGTGGGAGCTGAATAATATTCATCCATCTATTCAACAATGAAACAAATGCAATGAAATGCTGATGAGCCAGACATATATACATATATACAATGTCTTCAAGGAGTTTCCAGTGTGGTCAAGAGTCAGCCTTGTAAGAAGGATATTGTTAGATAAGATAAATTTCCAGGTATTCCAGGAAATTTAAGATGTGGGACATAATATAAACTTAGGATGAGAGAAGGCTTCCTTGGGGAAAGTTTTAAAAAATTAAACCTGAAAAACAGGTAGGGTGGTCCTGGCCAGATAGCTCATTTCGCTGTGGGTTAGATGCCCAGTCAGGGCACATATAAGAACCAATGAATGCATCAATAGTGTAACAAGAAATTAATGTTTTTCTTTCTCTCTTTCTCTTTCTTCCTCTTTCTCTCTAAAAATCAATTAAATATAAAGAGGAATTAGCAAGGTAAAGTAGAGAGAAAAAATGTGAAGAAATGGATTCCATGTAAAGGTGCTCAATAGCTAAAGTGTCAGAGGCAGGAGGGAACATTGATATTTCCAGAAAGGAAAAATAACTGAGCATAGGTGGGAAGTTGGCATTTGAAAGTGGGCTGGGCAGCAAAGGATGAAGTCTGATCGTTGCTCTAGGAAGCAAGTTTCCTGTAGCCTGTCCTCCTTTTTCCTCACTGCTCATCTTTAGTCTTCTGTTTATTTCAGTCTGATGTGTTTTTTTTGTTTTGTTTTGTTTTGTTTTGTTTTTCTTTAAGACACTCATTTAGCATTTCCTCATCAATCTTTTGTTCCCTTTTAAATAGATATTATTATAACTTCATGAAAAATTTGGGCACATGGTTCTTCACAAAATCTGGAAGCCCTAGTCCTACTGTTGAGCTTCATACAAAGAATCTGTCTAAATTCCGGCTCCACAAACATGGGTTGTCAGTTTGTATCTGCCCCCAGCCTGCCTTTAGGTAATCAAAGAAGGAAGTGCCGTCCTCATCCTGGGGATGAGGGAGAGGGCAGAGATGCTGACACAACCACTTGTTTCAATACTTCCTCCTGTTAATACTAGTAGGAGAACAAAGTTTAGAAATAGAGTGGTTTGAGACAGTCTCAGTTTTACTGCTTTAAAGCCGTATAAACATAGTCAAGCCACTCAGTTGTTTAAAAAGGTTTACTTGTTTCATCTGTAACGTTGGAGACATAAAACCCAAATCTTTGTGTTGCCCTCAAGATTAAAAAGAATTATTTTGAGAAAGTTTTTTAAAAAATTATTTTTAGAAGAGTATCTGGCAACTAGAAAGAGCTCTATACATGAAATATATTATTGTTAATTTTTCCTGCACATTTGTTTTTTCATCTTTAAAATAAATATAATGTTGTGGAGAATAAAATAATTAAGACCACAAAAGCATATGGGATAACTGGTGCATGGTAGACACTCACTTAATGTGAATCTTAGGTTATAAAAATGATGGTTGTGTTCAAGGCTGTCCATATGTCTCCTATATCAAATTATCTGGGAGTAGGGGAAATGGTACATGTAAACAAATGTAAGAGAAAATAAAAAACGCCAGGGAATGCATGGAAATGAATAGTGATGTTACCTTTACTACTGCTATTAATTATAACAGTGGTTATATTTGTAATTCCTCACTTGTCCAAGCGATTGAGTGGGAAAGTAGGATGTTTAAGTAACTTGGTAAACCTGCAACCATTTCTCTGAATTTTTGTACAAATTAGGAAAAGTCAGCCTGTCCTGGCTGATTTATTATATCAATAAAATGTGTTATGTTGACTGATAATAATTAGAAAACTGACTGAATAACATGCTTACTAATATTTAATATTAAAATAAAAACTCAAATTTGATTTCCATTCTAAAATGTATGAAAATGTTTAGTTTTCCTGATGCCACAATCCCAAAAGTTTATGATTTTATCCTCAAACTACACATAGAAAACATACAGAATACTTGCCAAAACACAAAGACAAAATAATTCTCTGTGATTTTTAGAGAGATGATTATTTACACAATTTGGATCACATTAAGAATATAGCATTGCCAAATAAAATATTATTATCTGGCAATTGGTATCCAAAAATTATTCCTGACCTTTTAAATATTAAAAACCACAAAGCTATTTGTAATCACTCAATTTTGCTGTCATTTGCTTTTCAGTAACAACATGATAAAAAAAGGTGATGCAAGCTGGGTTCTGAGAGGCAGTAATAGAATTTCTCATAGTATGAACTAGACTATGTTCTTAATTTGAATGCATCCTAATTTAGAAATCATGCATAGAAGCATAACCAATGGACACAGACAATAGGAGGAGAAGGCCTGGGCTGGGGAGTGGGAAGGGCTGGAAGAGGTCAATGGGGGAAACAGGGAGACATATGTAAAACTTTCAACAATAAATAATTTTTTTAAAGTATGCAAGAAAAAAATAACTTGTATGTGTATATGTATAATCCATGGACACAGATAATAGGGTGGTGAAAGCCTGGTACGGGTGGTGGGGGGGGGGGTACAAGGGGTCAATGGAGGGGAAAAGAAGACATATGTAATACTTTCAACAATAAAAATAAAAAAATAAAAATAAAAATCATGGCTTTACCATGGAAACTTAAAACAATGCTATGTGATATCCTCCATAATATATTTTTAATGCATAACATCTATTGGTTTATATTGGCCATTGGTATTCAAAGAATAGTTATCCTAAATTATTTTGGTTGATCTATTAATGAATTTAAAGTTCAATTTCAAAAGGCCTCCCCTAAAATGATTTTCCAAACTTAGTTTAAAATTTACTTTTGGCTCAGATCTTTTCTGTTGATCCTTCACATACGCTGCATTTTCCTTCTTGAATAATTGCATATCTCCTTAATATCCCACCCTTGTTAAAATATATATATAATGAGCGGGAGTAGCATGAGGCTTTTGTTTCAGTTCCTTTTACTTGGCACTAACCACTTGCTCTAATCTCAAACCAAATGTTTCTATGTGTCGGAAGCTAATAGATTCAGAGAAGGCATCTAATATGCACTCATTGCTTCACACAGACACCCAGGAGAAAACCTGGAACTCACAGCATTTGAAAGGGCAGCCAACAATCTACCTTATTGAACATCTGAAATCTGGAGATGAATTTATGCAAATGAGATGTCCTATCTAACAGTCAAGAAAAGGGAAGGAGGAGCTGTTTAATCTGGGTTGAATAAAAGTAGGAAAAAATTGTTGCCTTTTTTTTTTTTTTTTTTTTTTTTTAATATTCAGGTTGAACTTACATCTGGTTTTAATTTGCTTTCCAAGCTGAATAATTTTGTACCCTCTTCATACTGGGCAAAAATTGCCATTTTTAAAAGTTTGTATTTTTAAAACAATTATATAATTTAGAAACTGAAATCTATTGTTAATTTCTGCACACTAGAGGGCACTAAAATATCCTGAGATTATGTACACAATATTTTGTCTAAGATGATTTTTAAGAGAACAATTATTATAATTTTTTAAATCTTAAAAAAAGCAAAGCTACAATAATAAGATTAATACATCCTAATAAAAATTAGCTTTGGAAAAATAAGATTGCAATATTATTTTTTAAAGTGACATTTACACATTTACATCAGAATTTCCTAGTAAGGGATGTGTCTTTGAACACCAGTGTTTCTGAGTATTTTATATGAACCCCTCAAAACCTATCTTATTGCTAATCTTCTCATTTCTAAAGTTGCAGTTGCCAAACAGATTTTTAATAGATTTTTCCCTTGACCTATAATAGTAACTTTTCCAACCATCTTGATATAATCATATCAATGTATTATAATATCATTGAATGTTCAACAATTTGCCATTTTTAAGGCTGAGAAAAATGTGCCATCTATTGACTTGAATAATATTCAGAACCAGTATATACATATATGCATGTTATAGTTTTGGAAATGTGCTTAAACACAAGAAATTTTCAAATGGCTAATCACATGTTGAAATAAACAGGTCTTTTTTCTTATCAATGTCTTTCTATTTGTAGTCTTTCTCTTCTCTATCCATTGTATTTCTTCTCAGCTCTTTGGTATTTACTCTTAAGTAGCTTTTTATGAATATTGAAATAAGACAACAGGCCCAGAATGGAGTTGCTCATGCTAAGCTCAACATCACCAAAACAAGTTTTGGCTCTCCCAGGAATGGAATCTTAAATCAGCCAATCAGAATGGCCTGTCCTGCACCAGTTAGGTTATCTGCCTGATAGATGCCTCATCCCCTAAAGAGAAGTGACTTTGCAATAACCAACCCATTTTTTTATTTTTTTTTGCCTAGTACAACTTCCTTGTTCCTGTTTCCTTCTGCCTGTAAGACTGTCATTTTGTACAAATTGGATGTTGCCCAATTCAAATAGATTTTTATTCAAAATAACTTTTAAAAGTTTTAACATGCCTCAGTTTATCTTTTAATGTGAGTCAATAGAAACACATGCAAACCATTTTCCCTTGACCTCCTAGTCTTGGGAATCAACTAATAAAAAAGAGATGTCAATAAGAACTTTGTGTTTTCTAGGTTAGAAGCCATTTAAATTCTGTCTCATTTAGGAAACACTACTTTTTCATGGCCGTGTTTGAAATGCACATATGACAGTGTTAAAGGAACAGAACTTAAAAATCAATTTAAACACAAGCAAGTAGAAATGCAACAAAAAAGATGATAGGAAAACAAAGAGATGAAAGCATTAATTCTATATTTACTAGTACTTAGAGTTGTGGCAGTCTATGGTAGGAGGTAATTTTTAAAAATAATGAATAAATATAAAAATATGACAAAATAGTTTATAATCTAAAAAGTGGATGTCAAAGCAATATCCAATTAGTCAGATCAATTCAAATGCAGATCTGACATAAAACGGTGCAGCAGTGAAATATTCTGGTTGAATTAAATGTGTTAATTTGGGTATTTGTCTTTTTTTCTCTTAGCTTCTTATTCCCCATTTTCGATGTTAGGTGTATTTTAAACACTGTGGTGTGTTAGAGTTTGTACTCGGGAGCCCAGCTCTCCGGGTAAAATCTTGGCTCTGCCTTTTATAGGTGATATAAGCTTCAGCAGGCTGCTTACCTCCGTTTGGCCTGATATCCTCACCTGTAAAATGGTAATAATAGTAGAAGTAGTGTTTTGATTATGAAATGAAATAATTGATCTAAGGTGTTTAGATCAGTACACGAACATCAGTACATATGTGTATTAAATATTTAAGGAGTAGGGCAATCTGAATTAATGGCATGCTGAGTTACTTAAGATGCTTACAGAAATGACAATTGATATTTTTCCATTTTACATACCTCCTTGAATTAAAATCCTATTTATTGATTCGATAGCAGGTAAGTGAAACAGCGTAGAAAAGTAAGGTCCTGAGCACCACTTGGCTCTGCGTGTCTATTAGTAAGTGCTTTTCCCAAAGTACTTAAAGCATTCGATTCTTGGATCATGCTTAATGTTACCACTTAACATCTAGTTTAAACTACTGGTTTTAACAGTTAATTTTGTTGTGTAACATACAAATGTAACTTTCAGCCCAATCTATCAGAATATAAGAACACTTCTCAATTCTTCAAATCTTCATTGCTGGCCTCTATTTTATATAGCACTTAACACAGACTGCCTTTAGTTGAAATTATTTGTGTACATTTCTTTTTATGCATTCTATGAACTCTAGATATTTGTAGCCAGAGGTTCAAACAAGTGAGGTGTTTTTTTGTTTTTTGTTTTTTGTTTTTTGTTTACTGATTTTTAGTGTTTTGTGTATGTGTATGATAATTTTTAATTTCCTATTTATTTTGACTCATGTCTAGGTTAAGTTCCAATAAAATACAAAACTGTGCAGTCATGACAGCACAGTACCAGGGTAGATGCCATGAAGAATATGGGTGAAAAAACTCACAAAACTGTAGGAGCTCACAGGATACATAGGACATATATTCACATAATTTTAACTTAGGACAATATGTACTAGGGCTTGGTGCACAAAATTCTGCAAGGGATTGAGAGGAGTCCATCAGCCTGGTCTGCACCGTCTCCAATCTGGGACCCCTCGAGGGATGTCCGGCAGTTGGACATCCTCTCACAATTCAAGACCATTGGCTCTTAACGACTCACTTGCCTACTTGCCTAATACCCCCAACTGCCCTCCCATGCTGGCCTGTTAACCCCCAATGGCCCTCTTCTGCTAGCCTGGTCTCCCCCAACTGCCCTACCCTGCCAGCCTGATCTTGCCCCTGACTGCTCTCCTCTACTAGCCTTATCACCCCTAACTGCCTATGCCTCGGCCCCCACCACCATAGCTTTATGTAGAAGGAAGTTGTATGTTTGGAAGATGGCCAGTCGACTGGTCTAATTATCATATTACCCTTTTATTAGAATAGTTAGATATATAGGATAGGATAGCTCAAATTGGAGGGGAGGGGAAGAGAGAAACCATTTTCAGCAAGAAGAGATGTTCTTGGCAGACAAAAATATATAACCCTTATATCTATACTGATAGCTAGCTATATGCACTATACTGCCAAACTGGTTATTAAAAATTGAACCACTTTCTTACACCTTACACCAAAGAGCTGTTGCCCTTAAAACCTCTGCTCAGTCCCAACCTTAGGTTCTGCCTTTGCAGTTCATCCAGATTTGGATCTGATTGGTGGTTTTCTATGCCAGTCAGCATCAAAAGCTTCACCTCCTAGGCAGCCATTGGCTTCTCTGGGAAACCCAGAAAGACGCTGCCTTCACATGGTGCCAGACCTTCAGTCACACCCAGTCCGCTACCAGGTATATCTCTGGCCTCTCTGAGAAGTGGCACCTCAGGTCTGTGCTGATGGCAATTTTGAATTCTCATTCCTGATTTAACCTTCTTACAGTGTGAGCTCAGTGAAGGCAAGCATTTGTCTTATTCATTCTTAGTTCACTCATAGACTTTACCTGTGTCTATGCATCTATGTTAGCACCACATGGTGACCAGTCAAATGATCATTTCAGTCATCACGGTCACTGCCTTTTTATATGTATAGATTATGTGTTATATTTTATAGAGGCCAAAAATAAGCCAGGGAGCTTAGAATATGTGAGTAGTATTCTTAGGTAATGATGTTGAGATGGACTTAAGATGCAGGAGAGAAAGGAATTCTTATCAAATAAACCAATTTGGTCAAAAGTAAAAGATGAGAGATATTTAAGACAGACTTCTGGTATAATAATACCAGTGATAACTAATCAAATAAAAATCAGATGTTCCCCTAAGAAGATTCTATGTGTTAACCCAGTTAATCCACACCAATCCTATAGACATTCTCTTTATTTTAGTTTTATATATAAGAAAATTGAGCTATTCAGAATAATTCCAGTGTATCAGATTTTCTGACATTCATGCTACTGAAGGGCAGAAATAATTCTATTAGGTGTAAAGATGAATGAGTATTGACAGGACTCACAAAAAACATGGTATTATAGGGCATTTATTTATTTAGATAGAATTTTTTAAAATGTTTTTATTTTTTATTATTGATCTCAGAGAGGAAGGGAGAGGGATAAAGAGAAACATCAATGAGAAGAGAGAGAATCATTGACTGACTGCCTGCATGGCCCCTACTGGGAATTGAACCCACAACCCAGTCATGTGCCCTGACTAGGAATTGAACCATGACCTCCTGATTCATAGGCTGATGCTCAACCACTGAGCAACACTGCTTGGGCATATTATAGGGCATTTAAGTGTTCTTTGATACTTTATCTTCCTTAATCTCTATCATCCCCCATGCATCCCCTAATATTTTATGCTATGGTCTTGCTTTGTTGAACATCTTCCAGGTCCTCAAATGAACATTTTTACTCTTAATGCGAGGTGAATAGAACTGCTGTCTCCTTTATCTGGAACACTTCTCACAAACACCAATATAATTCCTTCTCATCAAGCTAGACTCAATTTAAATGTCACGTTCCACGGAGAGCTATTCGCATGACCCTGAGCTTGCATAGCACTCCCTAGTCTCCTTTCTGGAAATTATTACATTTTTGCTTTAATTGCATGGTAATGGTGTCCTTCCTTGGACTTAAAAATCCCTGAGGACAGAGACCTGCTCCAATTTATTCATCATGGTACCCTCTGTGGGAATATAGTTATCTAACTCTTAGTGAGCCCTTGAATACATGTTTATGAATGAAAGTCTTTTTGTTTTCTGTATGTAATAATGAAAGTAGTTTTTGTGATAGTAATATATTCTGATCCATATTATGGTAGAATAGCTTTTCTTGGTGTAAAAAAAAGAAAGATTGGGTTGACAGAAATATAAAGGAAAGAGTGAGTGCATTATATTAAAGCAGAACCATTTTTAAAATTGTACATCTGGAAAAATGTGTGTCTGAATATTAAGGACTAAATACTATGTAGGCATTTTTTTTTCTTTATTTGGTGCTTTGTGCCCAGAATTCATTTATCTTTATTTTGGTGGTTGTACTGTTTTTTTCTTTTGAAAATTATTTTTCAGGGATATACATGCATTGTGTCTAAAGGCCTATGGGAATTGGATCTGGGAACTTCTCCAGAACTATTTGAAAGAATGCCTTTTTATCAAATTCACCAAGCTGAAAGAATATAAGCCAGAATCTAGCCATCTGCCAGTAGTCATCATCCTCATTCTATAGGTAGAGATGGCTGGTATTTTCCCAAATAAAGTAAAGCTGAATCAAGAGACAGAGAGATTTGATGCCCTTCTGGTTCTGGCGTTGTTTATTTCCTGAACCCCAAAATATCTCTAATAAAATATCCCCTTTGGACTTATCACTTGAATTAGTAAATGCTACTTAAAAGAATAATGTTAATTTATTTTTTCTCACTTGTAACCAGTAAACATCTGTTGGAGGTAAATAAGAGATGGTGAGAAATAGAAAAAATCCAATTCATTTTCTAAAAAAAAAAGGAAATATAAATGACAATGCACATAATTTATATTTTGTAATATTATTTCTAGTATAACAATGCATTTTAATTCATGATTAATTATAATTTATCAATTTTTTTTAAACCTATACTGTATGTTATCAATTTCAAATCACTTTTCTGTGCATTAGAAAGCTGAATTCCTATATATATGAAAAGTAATCCTTCCATATCATTGTTTCATCCAATTATATTTTTACCAATTCAATGTTATTTTTGTCTCAACATTAACTCTGTATTTTATGTATATGTAACTATTATATCTTAATAATTTCATTACAGTATATACCATAGTTTCTAGTTTTCATTTCTTGGCAACCTATGTAAATTGCTGATTTTATTTAAATGCCTAAATGGAAAACTATTTACTTGGTGTTTTCCTTTTGGTTTGCTGTACCTACCCATTGAAAAATGTATGCATGTACACTTGATAACTCTAATCAAGAGACAAGGATTGTCATAAATAATAAGTAAGTTATTTCTTAAATAATTTGTTTCTTAAATAATTTAAATTCACTTTAAATTTCTAAAAACAAAATAAATGGGCATTTAAAAAATCAAAATAAGCAGAAAATCTCCGTCATTTAACCTTTTTTTTTAAGGTGATAGACAATCTTCCACTGATTTCACATAAATTGTCAGAAAATAATGTTATTCAAAGCTTGATTAGAGAATATGTAAGAATCGCACATACAAAAATTAAAATTTAATTTCTTCTCAAGAAGAAAATGTGAAAAATGTTTCTTTCAGCAAGATACTTTTAGAGTTAAAATGGTTCTACATAATTAGCATTTATAAGTAGCATTTTGTCCCTAAAAATGACTTCACTTATTAACATTTTTACTTGCATGAGAGATATGTAAACTCTATGTAAGTTATAAGCATAATACTTTTTTATTTATCAATTGAATTTTTAGAGAGAGAAAGGGAAAATAAGAGAGAGAGAGAGACACCAAATTGTTGCTCTAATTGTCCGTGCATTTATTGGTTGCTTCTTTTATTTAAATATATTTTTATTTATTTCAGAACAGAAGGGATAGGTAGAGAGAGATAGAAACATTAATGATGAGAGAATCATTGATCGGCTACCTCCTGCATACCTCAAGCCTGCAACTTGGTCATGTTCCCTTGACTGGTATTAAACCTGGGACCCCTCAGTCCACAGGTCAATGCTCTATCCACTGGCCTCATTGGTTGCTTCTTGTGTGTGCCTTGACCAGGTAAAATCTACAACTCTGGTGTATTGTGATGAAACTCTACCCAACTGCACACTGCCTGGCCAAGATTGGCATAATACTATTAGTAATTATAATATTACTAGAAGCCCGATGCATGAAATTCATGCAAGAGTAGGCCTTCCTCCCCCCAGCTGTCAGCACGGGCTTCCCTCCAGCACCTGGGACTTGGGCTTCCCTTGCAGCCTCGGTTTTATCTGGAAGTTGTCAGGAAGGACATCCACTATAATTAGCATATTATGCTTTTATTATTATAAATAACTATTAGTCATGAATTATCTGCTCAAACTAAGAATTAGAAAATTTATAGTAATTTGAGTCTACTGATAATTCCCTCCCCTAATCCTTTCCTCTACATTCTCCCAGAGACCTAAATGATTTTCCAAATTGATTTTGCCTAAGAAAATAGTAACATTTATAATTCTTATTATAGCATTTCTTAGAACAAATTTTTGTATGGTGGACAGAATAAGACAAAATATAGGAAATTTACTTTAATAAAAATATACTGAGTATAATAACTTTTTAAATAATAAATCTGGGGTTAATTTTTCTTTATATATTGAACCCAATGCTAGATATTTTTAATATCATAATGACAACAGGAACAAAAAAAAATGTCCTGTTGACTTTGGAAAATCTTAAAAATAGCAAAACTTAAAAATATTGAAAAACTTATTATTTTTCCATGTTATGTTGCTTATGGATCTTCTTTGGCAAATTTAATAGGCATACAGTTTCTAGTTTAGAAATAACATTTTTCCCAAAGTTTTACAAATTTCTGAGTGTATAAACCAATTAAAATTAAAAGTGATCTTAGATTTTTAATCTAACATTATGTCCTATTTTTACTGCCATAGTCACACAAAGGAACCATGTTAGTTTGATAGTGAAGAGTTCAAACATCCATGAATCTAAAAAAAGAAACCTGCAAAATGTATAGAGGTTGAAAACAACATGGAAGTATTTTAGCTCTGATTTTCATTTTAGTGTTATTTATGTTACTCTGAAGAATTTTACAAAGAATCTGATAGCTCTTGGAGCATGGCTTTATTACTTCCCAGTTTTTGGATTATGGAAAATATTTTGTTGATTATTCCCAAGTCATCAAGGGAAAATATAATTCTATTACATAATAACATCATTAATTCAGTCAACAGATACTTTATTCAAAAATATTTATTGAGCCTATACACTGTTACAGGCTCTAGTCCAGGTACTGGCAATCTACCATAGCACAAGACAAATGTTCTGTCCCATGGAACATCAAGAAACCAACTGATCATTATTTTAAAAATTCAGTATTAAAACAGTAATGTAAATTCCAATTATATAACATAATCTTTCTTTTAACTTTTAATTTGAATGGTTGGTATTTTATAGATAGCATCTAAAATTACCTCTACCTAAGGAAAATAATCACTTCTGGAATTATTCAGTTATTTATTAAGTAATACATTTGAGAATAAGCCCATAGTTTAAGGATATTCAAGAAACAGGTTTATGGCAGTAATTGTCCAATTCAAGATATATGAATTAATACAGACTTCATTCTGAAAACATAAGTCTTTATTAAGCCCACTTGAGATACCAATATTAATCATTTGAAGTATTAATATCATAACTTCATTTTCTTGCCTATATGGCTGAATTGTACTTCTTTATTGTTTAGAGCATCATCTCCACAACCCTCCCTCCAACAATTTGTATTTGTTTTTCTAATAAACTTATCTTATTAATTAAAAGCTAGATAGCTTTTATTTTTGTAGCTTTTTTTCATATAGCAACATATCAATTTTAAGACTATGCAGAACAAGCATATTTGAAGATGGCCATATTCCCGGGAAAGATACTAAATGGACATTGTAAAATGATGCTAAATTAAGGAAAGGATTAGGTAATGCATGAGGATGCAGAAGAATGTCTTTGAATGTTGACATTTAAAAACACATACACAACAAACACAATGTCAATCAAATGGCTAGTGTTTAGTTTTTAAATTAATGACTTCCATGTCAGAACAGACACACTTTGTTATTGAGCTTACTTAAATGAAATTGAAACAGAAATAAAAAAAGGTTTCACTCATCCTAGTTTCATCATCAACAAGATTTTGGAAAAGTCATTTGATTTTGTTAGAACTTCAGAATTTCCACCTAGAAAATGAAGGTTGTTATTATAATCTTTGTACCTAATTAGCTGTCCCAGCCATGCAATCTATTCTACTAATCAGTGACATGACAAAGTTATCAGCTACCTGTGCAAGGATGGAGAAACTACATAAATAAAAAAAGACTTTACTTGCATTTAAAGAATTTTCACCTATTTGAAGTAGACATTGAAATACATATCATGTATTAAGTGCAATGACATTCTTATGTTTAAGTTATAAAAAAATAAAGTAATTGATTTCGTTTGTTTAAGAAATTTAAAGTTTTCATAAGAATGACAGACTGCTAATTACACCCCAAATTTGTTTAATTGTTCTTTGCAAGGGTATGGCCTCCCAGCTGCCTGTTACAGACACCAGTCTCTTTTGTAGCTATGAGTAGCCAGGTTGGCAAGAGTCATTTGTGCAGCTTCCTCACTTGAGCAAAGATAACCTGCTGCCTCCAATTTGATCTAATTTTCCTCTTTCTGTGGACTAGAATGCATAGGATTTGCATCTTAGCTTGGACCATTCAGAAGAGCCCTATGTCTAATGAAAGGCAGAGCAATATGTTTATCAATACATCTCTTAGGGCAAAGTAAAAAAAGGAGAAAAACAATGGGACTACATAAAAATAAAAGCAAAAAAGAAACAATCAACAAAATGAAAAGGGAGACCACTGTATGGGAGAATATATTTGTAAATGATACATCTAATGAGTTAATTTCCAAAATATACAACGTAACAAAAGGAAAGCAAGCAATCCAATTAAAAATGGGAAATGTACATAAATAGACATTTCTCCAAAGAGGACATAGAGATGGTCAAGAGACTTGAAAAAAAAATGCACTAATTATCAGAGAGATGCAAATTAATGACAACATGGTATCATCTTACACCTGCTAGAATGGCTATTGTCAACAAGTCAATAAATGACAAATGCTGATAAGTATGTGGAGAAAAGAGAACCCTCGTACACTGTTGGTGGAAATGCAGACTGATGCAACCACTATAGAAAATAATATGGAATTTCCTCAAAAATTAAAAATGGAACTCCTATTTTTTCCAGTGATCCCACTTCCTAAGAGTTTATCCTAAGAATCCCAAAACACCAATGAGAGAGAATGTATGCAACCCTATGTTCATACAATATCTAAGAACTGGAAACAGCCCAAGTGCCCATCAATAGATGAGTGGATAATAAAGCTGAGGTACATTTACATGGTGGAATACTTGTAAAAAAGGAGGATCCCTTACCCTTTGAGACAGAATGGAGGGACCTGGAGAGTGCTATGCTAAGTGACAAAAGTTAAGCAGATCAAGTATCACATAATATCAGTCATTTGTGGAATCTAATGAAGAAAATAAACTGATGAACAAAGTAGATCCAGAGATAAAGAAGCATGGAACAGACTGAGAAATATCAGATGGAAGGGGGGCAGGAAGAAATTAATCAAAGAACTTAAGTCCATATATGCATACCCATGGACACGAACAATAGTGCGGTGTAGTGAAAGCCTCAGGGGGAGTGTTGTTGAGATGTGGAGGTGGATCACTGGGGGAAAATGGGGACATCTGTAATGCTTTCAATAATAAAGTTAAATTTTTAAATAATATGATTCCTATTACTCTCTAGCTACTAAAAGTACAAGGTACATAGATGTGTTTATATATTCTTTTTTTTAACTTTCAGTGTTGCTGTTTTATTAAAATATATTTTTATTGGTTTCAGAGAGGAAGGGAGAGGAGAAAGAACTAGAAATATCAATGATGAAAGAGAATCATTGATCAGCTGCCTCCTACACGCCCACACTGGGGATCAAGCCTGCAACTTTGGCATAAGAAACTTCCTAGTTCAGTGGTCTGCAAATTGTGGCTCGCAAGCCACATGTGGCTCTTTGGCCCCTTGAGTGTGGCTCTTCCACAAAACACCACATGCAGGCGCACATGTACAGTGCAACTGAAACTTCGTGGCCCATGTGCAGAAGTCAGTTTTTGGCTATCAAAAGAAATTTCAATCTTTGTATTGTTGATATTTGGCTCTGTTGACTAATGAGTTTGCCAACCACTGTTTTAGTTCATGACTTGACACTGAGCTGGTCTATGTAGTCTTATAATAAAACTTGAGGCCAATTGCACAAAGAAATTTGTGCAATTCACCTTCTTTCTCTTGGCTTCCAGCAACGGTTTCCTCTGGCACCTGGGACCCAGGCCTTCGCTCTGGCTGAAGTCTGCCTTCTTCATCTTTGCTGCAGACTCCAGGCCGGTGTCTGCCATCTTTGTCTTTGCTGCAGACTCTGGAGTCTGCAGTCTTGTCTTTGCTGTAGCACTTGCTCCTGTAGATCCCTTCACCATCCCCCACTTCCTCTCATAGCAGTAGTCCTGCCCTACCTGGCCATTCTGTGCCTGGAGCAGTGGGGTGGCCATCATCTTTGGCCATCTAATTTGCATACTCACTCTGATTGTCTGTGGGCGTAGTGGCGGTACAGTCAATTTACATGTATGTCTATTATTAAGTAAGACTAATGACCCAGTGTGTGAAACCATGCTGTCCCACCCAACCACACCTGCCCTGCCCACCCTCTCACCACTCCACCCTCGGTCCTGCAAGTTGCCTCAGGCTGGTCCTGCCTCCTCTGGTTGCCTCCCCACTTCTGCCCCAATCTTTGGAGCAATACAGCAGCTCTGCCCCATCCTGGCACCAGAGGAGAGCATGGATGCCTCCCGCCTGCTGGGCAGTTTCGAGCACCACTTGTTGGTGATGTGTGTGCTGTGCTCCTTTTCCTGACAGGTGAGCGCCTAGCACACTGAGTGCAAGTGGTAGATGGCGAAGGACTGGTGAGGGGGTGCTAAGGCTCTCACCCCAGCCCTCCCTGCCACAGGATGGTCCTGCCTCTTCCAGGCGCCTCCCGGCTTTCATCTCTGAAGCAATGCGGCTGCTCTGCCCCGCCATGCACACAACCTCCTGGGGAATGGTCATTATGGTGTGAGGACTCCATGACCATTAGCATATTAGCTCTTTATTATGTAGGATTTTAGACTTCATTTTTACAAGTATCTTTAAATGGTTAATTGCTAACATGGAGGGCTTACTGGTATAGGCACAGCTATATTCCCTTATAATTTAGTGTCTTTTCTGATGTGTGATTATTACCATCCTGCAAATAAGAAAGTGGTGGCACAGAATGGTTATATTACTTACCCAAAATCACACAGATTGTTGCAACTAGTTGCCAAACCCAGACAGTCTGGCTCCTATTAATGGATGCTCTACACTACTCCAATGTGCTGTTCCTCATCTAAGGGAAGCAATGCAAAGTAGTCTATGCCTGGACATCAGGAGGAATATGAGCCAAACACTCATCATTGTGGAGAATAGTACTCTGAGTTAAACAAGAATAAACACAACAAAATAATAATATTAATCTTTGGTAATAAGTAGCCATTTAAAATTTTTTTTTAACTTAACATTACTCTTAATGTAGCAGAAATACTTGTATTTTCTGTCTCTACCTAAATTGTTCTATTGCAGAAGAAAATCTCACCGACTGAGGTGAATGTATATATATATGCCTCTGAATCTGGTATGTATTATTGTTTAAAATTAGAACTCATTTTCATGCTATTTTTTCAATGAGGGACTTTAACTCATTAAGCAGTCAGGAACTTGGTGGATAATTTTTTTTCTAAAAAAATAAAATCTTTGATTTTTAAAAATTATCAATAAAAGTATCATATCATAAAATATACATTACTTAGTAAAAACAATAGGGCTACATCCTTAACCTGTTCTATCATATAATATATTAGATATTTGGTTTTTAGATTGGGAAATAGCGATAAAAAAGTTCTGGTTTTATTAAAGTGGCAAAATAATTAAATTTTCTTAACATTCATTAACTACCATTCATTAGGTTAATAGTCATGGTATATTACAAGCATAACTCAGGACTTTTTTTGAAATCTTAATTTGCAAACTATCCATCATGGTTATAGAAGGAGATATAGAAGAATGGTGTGATCAAAGTTGCTACTAGAATGTTTGTATATTCAAGAATGTGAGATGGTGTGGCACACAGAGTATGAATAAAGAATTGCCCATCTAATTGGTTTTCTTTGTATTCCTTGCTATGCCACCAAAAACTGTGTGACAAGTATGACTCATAGAGTCCTCTTCTGCAAATGATAAATGCATGAAACACTCAAAGTCATTTATGTCACAAAATCTCTTAAATGATAACGGGTACTTTATTGTTATGGATAGCTGAGGCTAGAGACAGTAGAGGAATCAAGACAGAATGTTTTCACTTTGTATCCTGATGATATAGACATTGAGTTGAGAAGTAATTATTAGAGACTGTGATTTTGGTCAAAGTCCCATTCCCCATCCACCCAGGTCTGACCTTTTGTGCTATGTGTAAAAGAGCTGTTTTATCTCAGAATAATTTTAGATCAGCACTGTCAAAACTTTCTGCTCTGATGAAAATCTACAACCTGAGGTGTGGCTATTGAACACTGGAAATGTGGTTGGTAAAACTGACAATGTAAATTTTTTACTTTAGTTAATTTTAATAATTTAAAATTTTAAATATTCATCTGTGGCTAGTGGTTATCCCAATGAGACACTTCAGCTTTGAAGGGGTTATTGGGGAGAAAATACAAGTCATAGTAGGGAAGTTAGCAGGAAATTTTGGGAATCTGCTAACCTCAAACAAAATTTTACATATTAAGTTTTCTTGTATATAAACTTTTATTTTAAGCAAAGAACAGACAACTTGCTGAAGCAAATGATGTCAGAGAGGTGGGTTATAGCCTCATACTATATAATGAAAGCCTAATATGCAAATCAGCCAGATGGCAGAACAACCAGTGGAACAACTGGTCGCTATGATGTTCACTGACCACCAGGGACATACCCTCAATTCATGAGCTGCCCCCAGCCTTTAGGCCCCAGGCCAGCCAAGGTGGTTGTCAGAGGGGACCCCTGATCACCCCACCAGTCACCCCACAGAGGGAGGTGACTGGCAGTGGTGGCTGGGGTTGGGGCTGGTAAGTGGGCGGTGCCAAGCGGGCCAAGGAGGGTGCCAGTGGGGGTCCCCTGGTTGCCCCATCAGTTGCTCCACAGATTGGCCCTAGGGACCCTACCCATGCACAAATTCTGTGCATTGGGCCTCTAGTACTATATAATAAAAGCCTAATATGCTAAGTGTCTAACCATTCAACCATTCAACCAGTCACTATTAACACCAGGGAGCAGATGCTCCAACTAGGTTAGCTTGTTGCTGAGGCCCAGCTGATAAGGACTGGGCGAGATGGTCTGGACACACCCTGTAGCCCTCCTACAGGCCTCCCTGGCCCCAAATATGCACCAGTGGGTCCCTCAGCCTGGCCTGCACCCTCTTAGAATTCGGGACCCCTTGGGGGATGTTGGAGAATTGGTTTTGGCCCAATTTTTGCAGACCAGGCTGAGGGACCCCATTGGTGCATAAATCCGTGCACTGGACCTCTGGTAAAATCATATAATAAAAGAGGCTTGAGGGACCATTTATATAAAACATCTTATTAAATATTTAAATATAAATTAAATCTTAAACATTAGTTAATTCATCAGAAGTCACACAGAAACAGAATTATAAAGAGAAATTATTTAATTAAAATTTAAGTAAACATTAACAGCTAAATGTCAGCTGGTAATCATAACATAGGCTACCTTACATGGTAAGCATTATTATTGTCCTGTTTCACAGAAAACTCAGAATGATTACGTAATATTCCAAGGTATGATATTGTGACATGCATATTTTGGTCTTAATCCCCAATTTCTGGACACAGCTCCTAAAATTCTTTTAATTTCCTAAGTGATAAGAACAATAGGAGAATCTGTGGTTACATATGGAGTAGCCCCCAAAAAAGGTATACACACACTGAATAATTACAAAGGCAGTGTTTAGTAAAAGACATTTTATTTTCAAAATTGAGCTATCAGTTATTAAAGTGTGCATACATTTTTGGGAGGACACCCTGTATATTTATTTTTGCATAGATCCTGAAATAGTTCTATAGCAATAAAATGAAATGAGTTTATTTACTATTTCTAAGAAGCTCCTTTCAGCCATACCTTATTTTAAATAGGTAATTTTTGGAAATTAGGTGATTCTTTAAAGGACTGCTGCCAGGAACCAAAAATATGATTAAAGAACTGGATTTCTGAGTCTGCATTCTGAACTTCAGGGAGAAAGGGGCTGGATGTTCAGTTAACTAATTGCCAATGATTTGGTCAATCATGCCTATATAGGTCCTGCAAAAGGAGGTAAATACCTGTGCCAAAGTGTGCTTAAGTACAGCAAGTAGACCACAAAAATGTGCCAATAATGATGGCTAGCATTTTGAGCACTTACAAGATTGTACCTAAGTGCACTGTGCCACTGTGACATTCTCTTGAGTTAATACACCTACTGTAATAATCATAACCTGCATGGCTTTTTCCATACAAACAAGTGTAAACCTACATTTCCTAACCCCTGTATGAAAAATCCTCTGTAAAAATCACCAAAGGGTTCAGAGAGCTTCTGAAGTTGATGAACAAATCCAGGTCCTTGAAGGATGACACCTCCTAACTCCCTGATAGGATCCTTTTCGACCTCACCATAGAAGGTCTTCATTTGTCTGTTCATTGGCATCTCTTAAAGTAATAGTAAGTCAACTGTTTCCATGGCTTTTATGAGATGTTCTAGCAAATTATCAAGCCTTAGGAGGGGTTTGTGGGAATCTTTGATTTGGAGCCAAGTAGGATAGAAGTTGTGTGTGACCTGGGGACACATTACTTGCAGTTGACATCTGGCAGGGGCGTGAGTCTTCTGGGACTGAGCCTTTAACCTGTGAGGTCTATGCTGACTCTGGCAGTTAGTATCAGAATTAAGTTAAATTGTAGGACGTCTAGACAGCATCTGTTGAGAAGCAGAAAAATTGTTTGGTATGGTGAAGCCCATACATCTGGTGTCAGCAGTGTTGTGAGTGGAGGAAGCAGTGAACTTACTTTATTTAACAAGGATGCAGAAATAATAAATGGGGAAACTCATAAGCCAACTCCAGTCTGACTCCATAGTCTGTTTCTTTCTCTGCCTCCCAGGACACTAAATTCCACAAGGTTAGGAATGAAACTCTTGGGGTCCACCTGAAGTCCTCCCTATGGAACTGTGGGCCACATTAGGTTGATCACCAGAGATAGATCAATAATCCATCCACAGGGAAGCTCAAGGAGTTGCTGCACTACACAGAACAGATCTGAATGTTATGAGTTCTTCCTTATAACATAGAGGAAAAGAAGAAGGATTGCATATAATCGAGCATCTTAGTCGTGTTAGCTTTTTAGAATTGCCCCTGGATTGATGAAAACTAATCATTTTCTAGGTAATCTAGAGTGATTAATACCCTTGGATGCAGTATTTCCAATGTGACAAAGTACTTCTGCATCAGTTGCAAGAATATCAGTGATGTGCTGCACCTGGCATTTACTGGCCAGCAAGTAAATGCTTAATTTCGGGAACTCTGCAAGTCATTGCACCATATTGGTAGCTTGAAATTGGCAATGATGGCAGCATGCACACCATGGAAAACAGTAAATGTTGCAGATACCAAGTCACCCCAACTCTGAAAAGCCAGTTGTTAAACATTTACCAACATCCCACTGTGTTTTGAGAGTCTATGATTGGTGGGTTACTAAAGTCTAATAATCAACTTTAATTGCATCCTCCAGCTCTTGTTCCAGTCTATTATTTAATTCTATCTTATTTCTTCTATGCCTCTTGTCTACTTTTTTTTTCCTTTTCCACTAACAAAAATCCTACTTATCATTTGCCAGAAATCCTCTCCAGCTCCTTTAATTTATGGTTTTTAACTATCTCCTGTTATTTCTTTGAATCTACAGTTTGTACCGTGCAGTTTTTTATTTAATCCATTTCATTTGGTTCATGAATGTTAATGTCTTTTTCAAATAAATGGGAATTATTTTATTTATTTTTTATTTTTCATATCTCACACACCACGCATAGGCTTGTAGATCATAATTAGTGCTTGACTGAGAAATGCAAAATGTAGATATACACTGAAAGACCCTGAATATTTTATTTTATTTGCTTTGTTCAATTTTCATTTGCTTTGACTTGCCAGCATTCTATATCTCAACAGCTAACAGATGTCCAGTGTTCTAACTCCTCATCTTCTATATCCAGACAAGTAGAAAAAAAACAAACACGCCAACTAGTGACTTATATTTTTAAACATATTTTTATTTATTTAGAGATATGAAGATAGAGAGAAACAATAAGATGAGAGCAAACATCCATCGCCTGCCTCCTGCATGCTCCTACAAGGGATTGCGCCTGTAATCTGGGCATGTGCCCTGACGAGGAATCAAACCAAATTTGGTGCCCAAGGCAATGCCCAACCAACTGAGCCACACTGGCCAGGGCCTAGTCACTAATCTTAATGAAGCCCTTAAGGTTGACTATTGTACCATAGGTTCTTTGCTCATGTTTTCCACTTGGATACATAATGGACATCTCCCTTTTAAAATGTCCAAAACTGAGCTTCTAAGTCTTCATCTTTAAGATTAACCCTCACAAAAATCATCCACATTAAAGTTAATAGTAACTTAATTGTTTCAAAGCTCTTGCTGTGTAACAACCTCCCCACCTCCCAATGTAGTGGTTAAGGTTGGTTCTACTTTGAGGAATTGATTGGGTATTGACAACAGGGTGATTGGGTGGCATGTTTCTCATCACTGTTTGTGCTTATATGCATTGAGGTTTAGGATTCCATGTGAGCAAAAGAGCCAGCTCGGATGCACCAGCACTTAAATCTTACATATTATTGTTACATTGGCTAAAGCAAGTCACATGGCCAAACATAGATTCAGCCTAGGAATATTTAAAAGAATATCTTATATTCAAAATATATGGATAAAGGAAGGTAAAAATAAATCGTATTCATTGCTGCAGTTAATCCACCTGGTCCATTCTTCATTTCCACAGGTAAAATCTTAGGGTTACATTTGGTGCCTCTTTGTCTCATATTCTACATCTACTCCAGAAGAAAATCCTACAGATTTTACCTCTAAATATATCCAATTCCCAACCATTTCTTACCACCAGCACTGCTTCCTCATCAGAAAAATCATTGTCATCCCTCATCCAATTTTCTATAGTCTTTGTCCCAACCTCTAGGCCCAAGTCAATGTGGCTAACATTGCAGCCAGAAGTGTAAATTAGTTCATGTCACTCACTAAAGCCCTCGGTGATTTCCTACTCACAGAAAAGCTGAATATGTGAACCGGCCTACCTTCCCTACTGATAACTTTTTATTTTATTTTATCTCTTATCACACCCCTTCTATCTGATCAGCTCCAGCTACACCAGTTTTTTTGCTGTTCCTCAAACTCACTTGGCACATTTGCATTTGGAGACTTTTCACCTATGTTCTCTCTCCCTGTATCACTCTTGCAACCAGATCTCCACCTTGTTCTCTCTCATTTCACTTGGCTTTTTTGCAACTTTCCCAGTGAAACCTTTCTTGATCACTTTACATAAAACTATACTCCTTAATTCTGTCTAATTTTTCTCATAGAAATTGTCACCACCTAATTTCTGTATATTTAACTTACTTTTTTATTTTTTTCCCTTATTATTAGGATATGACCTCTATTATTGTTTATTTGTTTACGACAGAATCACAAGTACCTAGTGTATTTCAGGTACACAGTAATAAATTAAGAAATGAATGTTTGAATAATCATTGAATGAATGAAATACTACTAAATGGTCCAAACAGTCCTAGGTACAAGGATATAGTAGTGAATATCAGACTAAGTTCTGTGGTAAATTGCATTATTGTTCTTAATTACATGATGGGATATATTCTTTATTCATGTCATTTGACTTGCAGTGTATATTCAAGTAAAAATTTCCTTTTAAGCGACATCAAGCCAGGCTATGCTATTGAAAGCAAGCAAAAGTGACACCATTGCCAAGAAGAGATTTTAAGACTGTGTATAGTTTTCTACCATTATTCTTTTCTCCGAGCCATGAGGATGACATGTCTGAGAGAGAGCTGCTTCTTCAGTCTGAATTCCAGAATGAATACATGTGGAGCAGTACATCAGCTTACCCAACTGACATATAATGTGAACAAACATAAACCTTTGTTTCTTTAAGCCAGTTAAATTATAGGGTTATTTGTTAATGCAAAATGACTCAGGAAAAGCAGACTAATATAGTTTCTAACCACATGAAGTTTATAGACACAAAAGGAAAGCCATCTGACCTACTGTAATATTTTTTATATTCTACTTAATTAAGTTTAAATCATAAGGGAATCAACTGGACATGGGAACTTTACATATTGCAAAGAAAACAGAATTCAGGTGTGTCTGAAGAATACTGGGCAACTTGCCCATGTTTCTTACAATATGTCTTCATTCTGGCCAAGCTCACACTTTCTCACATCTGTTTATTTGGTGTCTTTCTGTTCTTCACAGACACTCCAGGCAGAAGCAAGTCACTGAGATGAGGAGGAAGAGGTAAATTTGACCAAGTTGTCACAGTATAATGGGATTCAGAATTCCTATTGCATTGAGTCATTTAAAACCTTTAAAATGTTCTTATTTTATAAATTTTGATGTAAGTTGTTTATTGTAAAAAAAAAAAAATACAAGAAAACTTTCTTTTGTATTCAAGAGTCATGGTTTGAGCCTAATAGCCCCACTGAATTTCTATGAATGCAGCCCCACCATGATTCCCCTGTTTATGCAAGTACGGAGGGTAAAACGGCCGGAGGGAAAGCATATGACTTCCAGCGAGAAAGAACTGCTATAAGCTTGTACCTCAAAGTCCATCCTCAGAGGCCAATGTAGAACTGAATCCAACAACATGCTCCTTTATTCTTTGTTTGTCTGCATGCCAAGTTCTACATTTAAACCAAAAGCAATGTGTAACATGTTGTGGCAAAAATAAAAATGTGTATATATTTTTTTTCCTGACATTCATAGTTACCTTACTTCTCAGGTAATTTTTATTATGTTAGTGAGTGTTAAAATGAAAAAAATAAAAGTATAATTATGTCCCTGGGAATGAGCAAGTGAGCAAAAATTTGGGTAAAACCCAGTGAAAGGAATAACTACACTGTGGAGAGCAGTTAGAAATTCCATTTCAGTTGTAAGCTGAAAGAAAGTAAGAGGAGTGTGATGGTGTCATGGATTTTATCACAGGTAGTGGTATTATTTACATTATTTTAAAAATGTTTTGTAAACATGTGTTTGCAAGCAGGGTCTTTCAAAGCAAAATATTCCTTAAGATCAAGGTTTGTATTTCTTTTTTTTCTTCTTCAAATATAAAATACCTCATATATTTCACATATATAGAGTAATTAGAAATGTTTAAGAGCTATTTATACTTTTTAGAATTTTATGATTTATGTAATATTTACAACATAAAGAGAATGTATGTAACATTTACATAAAGATAATTTATGTAAAATATAAAGTAGAATAATAAAACACATTATTGAAGAATGAGTACCTAAGATGAGCTGGTTGTTCCAAGATAATACTGTCCCTACCATTTTGCTTCTTTCTTATCTTATTAATCTATTATCTCCAGAAGTAGACATATTACTAGATTTTGCTTTATTTTATTTATTTTTTAGAGGCTTTATTTTTTTAGACCAGTTTTAGGCTTACAACAGTATGAGAGGAATTTATAGCTATTTCTCACATACTGTTCAGGCAGAATTGAAACAGATTTTCTTCATTTATTTCCTTTTTTCTTTTTATTTATTTTTTCTGTATTGATTAAGGTATTACATATGTATCCTTAACTTCCCATTGCTCCCCAACCCCACCCGTCTGCTTGTGCTCTTATCCCCCTGGTGTCTGTGTCCATTGGTTATACTTATATGCATGCATATAAATCCTTTGGTTGATCTCTTACCCCCACCCTTCTTTGCCCTCCCTCTGAGGTTCAATGGTCTGAGCAGTGCTTCTCTATCTTTGGATCTGTTTCTGTTCATCAGTTTATGTTGTTCATTATATTCCAGAAATATTTAGCTTTCCCTGACTGACTTATTTCACTTAGCATAATGGTGTCTAGGTCCATCCATGCTGTTGTAAATCTTAGGAGTTTCTTTCTTTTTATAGCAGTGTAGTATTCCATTGTGTAGATGTACCACAGTTTTCTAATCCACTCATCTGCTGATGGAAACTTAGGCTGTTCCCAAATCTTAGCTATTATAAGCTGTGCTGCTATGAATTTTGCTTTATTATTTCTTGATTAATAACTCTTTACTAAAAACCTACTTTTTATTCCTTCACTGTGTTAAAGACAATGGCATATAAAAACTATTTTTATAAAGGCCTCATTTCCACCCCTACCGCCAAACTTGTGCCCTAATCAATCTGTTGTAGTCTATTCAGGCCGCTAAATAAATTACCATAGACTAGTGACAACAGCAGGCATTTACTTCCCATGAATCTCAAGGCAAGGAAGTTGAATATTAGAATGCCATCATAGTCAGATTCTGGTGAAGGCTTTCTTCCTTATTCATGGATAGACATGTCTTCATGAAGCAGAGAAAAAAGGAAGCAAGTTTTCTTGACTCTTCTTATAAGGGCCCCCATTATGAGGGCTCATTCTCATGATCTAATTACATCCCAACTTCAGCATCTTCAAATACCATCATATTGGGATTTAGGGTTTTCACATATGAATTTTGTAGGGGACACTAACATTCAATCCATAACAGCTCCTGAATGAACAAACTTTTGTAATTAAAAACTATATAAATGTGCAAACATAATATTGGGATTAAATGATTTGCTTTTGATACTTACTAATCTTCAAAACAATTATGAAACTCTATAATTAATCTCCAATTTAGACTGACTGAAACTCTATAATTAATCTCCAATTTAGAATTGTTAGTGTTGATAATCAAAGAGTCATGTTGCTAAAGATATAGCCATGTCCTGGCCCGAAGATATCTAATTCCCTGGTGGTAAATAGTCAAGGAATTCCTATTTTGTACCAAAATTATCTTCACCTTTTACCAAACAAAGCTACAAAATCTAAGCAGTTACAATACTCAATTTTCTCTGTAAGAAACTGAGTCTCAGAGAAGTTAACCAATTCTTCCATGATCACACATCAGGAAATTGACAAGGCTGATATTTATGGCAAAATCTGTATGATTAGAAAACACATTCTCTTAACCAGTGAATTTTGTGACTCAAGTTATTTTGTCAAGTTATTATTTTATATACTAGACTAGAGGCCCAGTGCATGAATTCAGACCAGGCTGGCCAGGGGGAGAAGCTGCGGGCAGTTGGATGGCCATCCCCACCCCCTGGTTGAACTCCTGGTTGAACTCCTGGTCAAATTCCTGGGTGACAGATTAACCTTTTATTATATAGACTATTATGATTATTGCCTACCTCTATTCTCACAGTACTTCATTTCATATGAATAAAACATAGCATTTCTTAATCATCTATATTTTAATGAGAATCACTGTGTCTTCTTTAAACTTCATACAATGTCTTTTTTAAAATTCAGACAACTCATACTCACTTCCTTTTCAACCCAAGGATTCAGTTTTGAACTGGTGGTGATGTAAGATGTATCATGAATTAAAGTTCTGTAAGTTCTAGAAGTAAGAGGATAAGATTATGAGCCAAGGTAATAATGGCAGGAATAGAGAGGCAAAGAAATGTGAAGAATATTGCAGAGGGTGAAAATCTTACCGGTTTAAGGTAAGATTTTAAATGATCTGGTAATTATTCTGAAAGATAGAATAAAGGAATAAGTCATTGTTTATAAATAGAAGTGTAAAATGACCCAATCTATGTATTAGAACTTTTGTTACTAAGTGAGAGATGGGGTGTTAAAATCACAAGTTCTCTTAATTCAGAAAATTTTAAATTTATTCATTAATCAACTAATATTTACTAAGTACAATATATATATATATATATATATATATATATATATATATATATATATATGATCAGTCACTTCTCTGCCACAATATAAAAGGTAGATAAGATTCTAGCCCTTAAAAATCCAATAGCATAGTAAAAAACAACAGAAACTAAATAATATGGATACCATTATAATTATCTAGTTATTATTTAATAGAAAAGGAGTAAGGGAAGACTAGATACTATAAGCATGCCATTTATAGAGCTTTGCTAATTTAACACTCTCCATGTCTGTTCCCCGCTAACCAATGGAGGGTGGGATTGGACAAAGGCAGTTTGGACTCATGCCTAATAAGGTCTGAGTGACGTGGGAAAGCACTGTCTGTCAGTCACATCTGGGAACAGGTAATTGGCCAGAGTAGGTGTGGCCACTTCAAGGGTGCAAAATCTGAATATTTAAATTTCTTAACAAATAAAGTTTCTCTCTCTTGGTTCTTGGCCTTTGGCCCTCTTGCCTTCTTAGGACTCCTGGTGCAGGGGACACATTCTCCTGCATTCACCTATGTGTCCTACATTCATGTGGACTTTAATTCACCTGATGTTGAACTAGACGCAGCTGCAACATGGAACAGACACTCTGAACACTGGCTTGCTTTGACTCAACTGAAAACACAGCTGCCCATTTTTAAGGACTGTGTCAAGGGGCATGGGACTTTACAATCCCAGAAATGTAACTCCACCCCAATAAAAACCATCCATTGTTGTCCTTTGTGAATCTTAGAAAATTATTTTTCTGAAATTATCGCAAGAGCCACCCCATGCCCACTAGTGCTCGGGAAATTGGACCCACTGATTTCTCTAGTAACAGTGTAAGTTGAAGGAGTATTATAAAAGAGGTTCAAGATTGTATGGGATTATAAGGCAATGTATTATTTCCTCACTGGAAACTTACAAAATAGTGTCAGTATTAAATACCTCATGATTCCTGTGGTCATGCTTTTTGGAACCTTTGACCAAATCATTAGTTATGTTTTTTATTCCAAATAATCCATTCATTTTATAAAACTAAGTTTGTAAGAATCAATTACCAATAGTGTAAAGCCAATGAATCTACAACAGTATCATTTATAAATATCAATGTTAAAAGAATTTAGAAATCTCATATAGAAACCATTGAGAAGAATTGAAATAGAGAAAGGAAAATATTGTCAGGTAGAATAAGACAAAATATTTTGGTTGATGGAAGTAGAGAGAGAGAAAAAAAAATTCATAGGACTTTGATTTTATTTCCTTGCTTATAAGGAGGAAAAGCTTTGAGGTGAGGGGAACATAGAACATTGTATAAGAATTCATGGAAGAATTATGTAAATGTGTGAATGCATTATTATTCTGGTTGTTCTGCCATTTGGTCTATTTGCATATTAGCATTTTATTATATAGGATGCTCAATAAAAAAAACCTTTTGACTTAGTAATTAACCTATATAGCTGCCAGAATATAGCCACTATTAATCTTGAACTCAACTGATTTTTCAAAAAACTTAGAGAGTTGTACCCTCAATAAATACATCTTTACTGATATGTTAACCCATTAATAATTGACAAAGTGGGGAAAGCATGGCGTCCTTGATGCTTAGAAAGAAAGATCCTGCCCCGAAATTGAGTGGGTAGAAGGATTGGGAGGGGGAAAAAAGTGGCAGAGTAAGCATGTTCAAAATTGTCTTAAGGGAGGTGAAAGAAAGAGATTAATAATTCATAAGATGATTTGGAATAAGTATTGAGAAAAGAAGGTTGGCATTCTCTTCCATGTTGCTGGAACGATCAGATTCAGTTTATTGTTGCTTTTATTTAATCTTTTCTGTTTGAATATAGCCATAAGCTTTAGACATGATTTAAAAACTGGAACACAACATATTAGATAACTATTAAAGTGAGTAACTGGTATTCTTCCACAACTTCAGGTGGGAAAGTTATCGATGTTGTTTAGAGTAGATCCTGTTGACAGGCATATTTGAGAATTAGATTTAGACAAAAATAGAAAGTATTGACACAATTAAGAACAGTTGAGAGAAAGACATCCATGAAAATGAGCCAATTTAATTCAAGTTTTAAAACTTAAGATTCAGAGAAAGCATGAATAAAGAGAATACATTTTAGTTTTATAGTGTATTTACTTTTGTGTGTCAAAATGTCATTTTACTTTTTTTTCTTCTTTATGGTCATCTTCCTTCTCTACCTTGCAGATTAATAGTCTATCTTTGAGGTAGAATAATAATCGCCCTCAACATTGTTGTACAAAATACATTAGTTATCACACTGGAGAGGTTGTCTTACTATGACCATTTCATAGATAAGAAAACAAAAGCCTGGGGAATTTCTGACTTGTTACTGAAGTCAGATAGCAAGTGGCAGAATTAGGGCCAACTCAAATGCTGCCCTCACTACACCTCTGTGAATCCTTCAACCACAAGTTTTCGCTTCTGCCAGTTACCTTAATTTTTAAAAGAGAGTAAGAATTGACCTTTTGGGTTTGAATTCCTATCACATTAGTTTTGGTACACACAGCATTCTCCCACCTTCCTCCCATGCCCCATGTTTGTCTTGTAGACCTCATAGCTATCTTCTTTCATGGAAATAGATCTTCACTGATGGTCTCAGCTACAGATTCCTTATGTTGTGCTGTTTTATTTATATTGTAAAAGTTCATATTTAATTTTCATGGAACATGAGATTAATAATTATTTGCTCTGATAATTTTGGAAGTGAGAAAATTTGAAGATGAAATATATTTCAATTAATGGATAATCTAAAACTTACACAATGAACTTTGGCATACCTACATGAATGTGTAAGATAAGCAAAATATTGACAGTCTCATGGTTTGGGTTTTATCTTAAAATCTTTAGAGAAAAAAAGAACATATCTAATAAAGAGGATAACATGACCTTCAATTAGAAAAATAAATCTTGTGGAGTTTCATTGCATAACATTTTTTCTTGTTTATGTGACCAAAATAATAGGAAGGGGTATAAATATGGTCTTTTATGTTTTCATCAATGCCTTTCCAGTTATGTGATTTACAGTGAATATGTGTGTAGAACTGTGTGTGTGTGTGTGTGTGTGTGTGTGTGTGTGTGTGTTTGCATATATTCTTAACCTGGTATCTATATAATATAGTTTTTAACTTCCTTTTGAGAAAGTGTCTGTACAGACACTACACATGGGATTTCACCCTTAATGTCCCTGTCAGGACATGCTGGTGGTAGACATCGGTCTGACCAAAAGAAATAGAACAATTTCTTTCACATGGTGATGGCTAAGTGATAAGAACCCAAACCAAACTCTTGAGATACAGTGTGATACTGTCTGTGGCCACTGAAAAAGAGGCAGAGGGTCTTCCCTGTTGGACTTAACCTTGAAAGGTTGGGGGTTGAGAACAAAGACAGTGTGGTGAATTTAGAGCCAAGACATGTAGAGAAAATAAATCATGTTACAGCATTTGAAGCTATGGATCAAACTGCACCTGAAAACTTAACAGCTGGACATTTCAGTTACATGAGGCAATAAAATGTTTTGTGTTGTTTTTTAAGCCAGTTCGAATTGCATTTCCTGTCATCTGCATGAAATAATATTAACCAATACAAAACAGATGACTTGGATAGAGTGACCTAGCAAAACCCGGTTTATATTATTAGCTTTAAAACTCACAATTTCTAAGAAAAAGAAGTTCTGATTTGCATAGAAAGTGAAAAATAGTTTTGGAGATGGTGGGAAAAATAGAGCTGAAAGAGTATTCATGCCTGTCCTGACATTGAGACAGCAATAACAATATTTAGAAAGCAGATTAATGTTTAAAATGACCATCAAATCAGATGTGGTCTCTGCACTCAAGCGGCTTATTGGAGCAAAAGACAATAAGTAATTTCTATACATAAGTGGAGTTTTGATGCTTTATTTAAGCATAACTTTGATGAGTTCTAGGATGGCTAAATTATACCATGAAAACATAAGGAAAGCTTACCTGAAACATGGTATCCAAGCTGCCACCAGAGGACTGGAGGGGTAAATTAAAGTGAACAGGGATGGAAGTAGGTCATAAAGGTTAGAGTTTGAGACAAATAAGGATGGGGAAGACTCTGTGCCAGAAAGTA
Source organism: Pipistrellus hanaki (assembly GCF_964339955.1). Lineage (NCBI taxonomy): Eukaryota > Metazoa > Chordata > Mammalia > Chiroptera > Vespertilionidae > Pipistrellus > Pipistrellus hanaki. Next base: position 117,710,482 of record NC_140505.1, read on the forward strand.
AAGGCCAACTTTAAAGTATTTAAAATCCCAGGGAAGCTGAAATATAGTGGCAGAAAAGGAAGTGAGAGGTGCTTGCAAAGGACATTTAACCTGCTGGACTAACATATCTATATAGGGAGGTAAGGAAAGTCAAGCTTGTGCCTAGAGAGGGAAAGGAGGAACTGAAGGCCAGGAGGTGCCACGGGGGTTGTAGACAGGGGCTGTGGTAACTGAGAAGGCTTGATCAGAGTGGAAGGTGTGAAATTATGACTCCAGATAAAGAAAATTTGGGAGAATGATAAAGTGCAGCATATGGCTGGGAAAATTAGTTACCAAGGTAGACTGGAAAGAAAGTTTCTTGGGAATAATAAAGTTCAGGTCTCCATGGTGTTAGATGAGTCATTCATAATGTCTGTTTGTTTTATTATATCAACCAGTTTGATGGTAGTGTTACTGTCAGCTGGTTATTAAAAGGAAGAGAGCAAGGGAAGTCAGAGATTGTGAAGCATGGTCAGAAAGGGACACTCAGCTTGTTTGGTTCATCAAGAAACTCCAGTTTCACACACCCTCCTTCCCCTCAGATCGCAGGGAAGGCATAGAACAAAGGGGGAGGTAAAGACATGCACAATAAATTCAAATGTCTTAAAGGGAGGCACTCCCATAGAGGACTGTCGGTCTAACCTGGGAAGAATATAGTTGGCTAGGGGGTGGACCCAAATGCATGCCTGCAGAAACCTGGGAAGTTACTTGATTATTTTGGAAAAAAACTGGTTATAATCCCAGCAGGCAAATAGCTCTCTGTCTCACTCATGACCCACACTCGCCATGTTCCTAGGAGCGTACGACCATGCAGGCCCAGTGCCCACCGGGGATCTGCTGCAGCTTGTGTGGGCTGCAAAGGATTATGAAGCAGAAACTCTGGATGTAGGCTTTATTTTGGCCCTGCTGAAGACACAGTTGGACTTCTCTATTGCTGGATGGAGGGAGATGCGCCACTGGAACACGGGGGCAGCGATAGGGATAGGGGCAGGGGCAGACTTCCCAACTAAATCTTGCCGCTAGATCACAGTGTCCCGTGTGTGGATCCCTGGGGTTCTTTCCTTGCAATCCCGTGGAAGTCCCTGTTTCCCACCCACAGCAGTAGAAATTGGAGTATAACAAAAACAAATCACCTAATGCCAAATCTTAAAGAATTAGGAATATTTGTATATGATATGGGGCAAATAAAATCTTCAGAGTTACTTATTATTGAACACAAACTGTTAAGCAGATGCTAAGTAGTTTATTTATATACATTATTTTAATTTATTCACTTTTTCCTTATCAGGTAGATACTTAATACTTTTGATTTTATAGATAAGGAAATAACTATTGAATGGAATGATGAAGTAACTTGCCAAAGGGTGCATAGTCAGGATTTGAACTCATGTATTTTGCTTTCAGAACACATACACACATGCTCTTAACACATACACTCCATGTTAAAAGTAAATTGCATGAGCTCTGGCTGGTGTGGCTCAGTCAGCTGAGCATTCTTCTGGGCCCGGGAGGATCAAAGGTTGCAGGCTCAATCCCTGGTAGGGGGTGTGTGTGCAGAAGGCAGCAGATCATTGTTACTCTCTCACAGTGATGTTTCTCTCTCTCCATCTTTCTCTTTCTCTACAAATCTATCTATCTATCTATCTATCTATCTATCTATCTATCTATCTATATATATATATATTTTAAGTAAATTGCATGAGTGTCAAATAAATAAAGGAAGCAGCAGTGGGAAGACAAAAGATATCCCAGTAGGAGTTTTAGAGGTATATTAGGAATAGTGAGAAAAAAGAGGGTATTTATCAGGCTGTATAAGAGGTCAATAAACTAGATGGACCATTTGATTTCACTTAAGTTCTGAGAGGTAGTTTTGCAGATGTAGGCCTTGTGGAGAATAGAATGCAGGCTTGAGATGATTTGCAAAATTGTTGTAATTTAACTTTCCATTTCTACACACTTAGGGCAGTCTCTTCCCATACTGACTATGTTATCAGCCACAGGACAATAAGTGACATGATTGTGATTTGACTTGTTCAATGGAGCGAACCGACAAGACTCAAGGAAAGACTTTAGAAGTGCTTGCTCATTAGAATTTTCTAATTCTTGTGGCTCTTGGGTACCTTTCAATCACTTGAAAAAGATCCTGCTAGTCTGCTTGATGAAAAAAAGCCTCATGTCTCTTGCTTATTAATAAATAATGTTTAGATTCATTAATATTATAGGTGGGGTTTTTTCTAGTGTTAGTATCTGCTTCTATGATGCTAAGATGTAATAAATAGGCCTATAATATTTTTATATTTTATTTACTTCTATATTTTTCTTATTATTATTCTCATTTCAACTTTTTAAACCCCAGTTTTCATGTTTGTTGGCTTACTAAATATCCCATAGTCTCATTGTGAGGATAAGATGAACAAATAAATGAATTGATCAGAATAGTTTTTGACAAATAACACATGGTAAATAAATCATTAATAGGACAATAGCTATAGTGTTTTTCATCATTCTTATAATACTTCAACACTTCAGAATAAATTAATGTTGGTTAAAATAATCACTTTGAAATGTATGTCTTTCCTTTGTAATGTGATTTCAAAATTTTAATGAAAGCTTCAAAGCAGATACTCTATTCACATGCTAATGATACTCCATATTAAAAATAAAATGATTAAATAGTTGACAAGCTATTTTGGGTTCCATTTTTAAATGTAATATAAATTTTTGTATTTTATTATTTCAAATATTTTAAATAAAGATTTTGTATTGATTTTTTAAAGAGAGAGGAAAAGAGTTGGAGAGAGACACACACATTGATATGAGAGGGAAACATCCATCAGCTACCTCCTGCATGGCCTCTGCTGAGGGTAGAGCCCACAACCCAGGCATGTGCCCTGACTGGGCGTCAAAGGGACAACCTTTCAGTGCTCATGATGACACCCAACCAACTGAAAGATACTGGCCAGGGAAATTTTTTTAAAATTTTAAATATTAAAAATAATCAACTGAGTATAAATTACTACATACCCTTCCATGCTATTTAGATATACAAAACACCTAAATGTTAAGTTTATAGAATGCTAAAAATACTTTCAACCACATCAACATTTCCAAATAGCATACAACAAATACAACCACAGATTTCAAAGTTTCTTTGATATCTTAATAAAGAAAATATGTATATTTTATTTTAATATTAAGAAGGGGAGGCATCAGTGAAAAAGCATGGCCTTGATGCCAGAAAGGAACAGAGATACAGCTACTTGACAATTTTGTGTAGTTGGGCAAATTTAGTAACTTTAGTTTCTTTACCCATAGATAAGAATGAATATAATGCTATTTAATAGAGTTTTGATAGATTAAAACAAAGTAAAATATACATAAACTTCTCATAAGTTACAAATTATATTTTTAAAGGAAGTTGAAATTAATTAACTTAATTTAAAAAATTAAATAAAATAAAAATTTAAAAATCAAATAAATTTAAAATTAAATAAAAAATTAGCAGCAGAGCAAACAAAATTTAAAATTAAATAAATTTATTTAAAAATAAAAAAAATAAGCAACTGAGCAAATGAAAGTGCAGTCTTTAGATCTAAACATGTGTGCCTGAATATTAGCACTACAACTTAATAATAATGAGAGCCTGAGAATTTTATTAGACTTTCTTAAACTGTATCTTCATATTTGTACAATTAGGATAATAATGCCTAGCTTATATGACTTATAATTATTAGGTGAGCATAATTTATATGTCAAGTACCCATAATGATCTATAGGACATCGTAGACACTCATTAAGTAACAGTCATTATTATTATTATTACCCTTAGCACAGTATTTAGCTTTATTATTTAACAAGGCATGATAGAAGAATAATTTTTGAATATTTTTAAAAGTTAATAAATATAAAAATTATAAAATTAATGTAAAAATAAAGGTTAATAAACTAATGATCTAGTTTAAATTATGCCTATATGATTTTTTCTATAATTTATTTTTACCAGTACAGATTAGGATTTTTTTTTCTGTATGGTCAATGTATTTTAATTGGTATATTTGTATTTTATGTACTAATTAACCTGGTGAGAAATAACATATTTTAGTGTGTATGAAATATCATGATAAGTATTATTATATTGTATTTATTTAGGTATAAGATTTAAAATAATTTGATCAACTACTATATATATTAATTAATCCGACATCATTTGCCAGTGGTTTAACAAGTTGAGCTAAATAATATAGTTGTAAAAGCTTAGGAGACTTTACATTCTTAAGGAAATTTAGAATGTAGTTGAATAACAAAAAATGTTTTAAAAATACATATTTATCATTTAGCAATATGATTTTGCTTTGATATCCATGAAAAATTATATAGTTATGTGTATGTATGTTAGATTTAGAGAAACCAGCAATAACTAATTCAGTTTTTTACTTCAGGATGGCATGTTGAATGAGTTTTATATTACTTATCTTTTATATAATAAAATATTTATTATTTTATTTTGACAGTAATTAGATAGTCCATATTTAATTTAGTCCTTCATTGGGTTAAGCATACAGATTTATTATTCTATAAAGCTAGTCATTTTAAGCTTTGGATTATTAAGCATTCAGGGACAAGTTTAGTTCCATCTCTTGTGTTAAACTTATACCCTGGCATTTATTCATAGCATTTTTACATTCTTATGAATCATATCACCTTATATTTTCAGAGAAGGGGAAGTAAAGATGAATTGTTTTCTATGTTGTTCCTCTACTGAGTGGTAGAAATCAGAGAAAACAGTTCTGAAGAATAATCAGAATAAATGCACATTCAAATGCTTCATAAGCCATAAAAGTGCCTTAATCATTTTGTGCTTTTAAAATATGAAAGTGGGAGAGATATAAAAACTTTCTTTCCCTTGTCCATAATTCACAGCACATTTGGACTGTGATCACTGCAATACAATCAGAAGAAAAAGAACAAACTGGTGCCAAGGAAAATAGAATGACAAACTATGATTAATTATAGAAAAACACACATCATCATGCTAAAATTAGTTCAATTAGATGGACAGAGAAATATACCAACTGTGAACAATGGGTAATATTTCATTTTGTGTTTTTATTCTGTATTTTTATAAAATGGAGATGGATGATATATGCCTGATACTGTAGGTTCAGTATGTCTTTCTTCCTCTGTTTAAAAAAGAACAATGCAAATAAATATACAAACTAAAACTAATATATCTTCAATGTTCAGGGCTTAGTTCTGAACAATCTTTTATTTGCCTCCAAGATGTGTGAAAATGGCATGTCACTTGATCCCTAAAGTGTATATTTTATGGAACATAAGTCCCAGAATGTGCTCTGAGACCAAACGGGCCAGGAGGAAAAGTGATTCCATGGTTGAGTGCAATTCTGTTCTTGAGTAGTCACAGTACAATATCTCACTAATGATACCTACAAGTCTATGGATTTGATAAAGATGCTTATTTGACTTTGTTAACCCAGTGATTCTCAAGCTTATTTGTATTTATATTCTCGCCTATATATCACTTTCTTCACAGTTAGTATCCCTTGACAGTAAGTGGACCATTTTTGAAATTAAGAATAGTTTTAGATTTCCAGAAACATTATGAGGATGGTACTGCTAGTTCCCATACACACTGCAATATTACTTTTATATTGGTATGGTATATTTGTTACAAATGTATGAACCAATATTGATATATTATTTACTAAAATCCATATTTTACTCAGATGTCCTTAAGCCTTATTTCCTATTCGAGGAACCTATGCAGATTACCACAATATAGTCACTAGGCTCCCCCTGATTGTGCCTCTGCTGGTGCCACCTGAATGGCCACCCAGACCCTTGCTTGATCCAACCTCCGCCACCTTCGCCAGGGCGTATTCAGTCCAGGCGCCACTGGGGGCCGAGGGCAATAAGTGAGAGGTGGCTGGGGGTTACAGCAGGAGCTGTCTGGTGACAAAGGAATTTCTGCCTTCCTGATTCAGACAACCTTTTCTAAATAGATGGGAAGCAGTTAGCAAAGTATATGAAGTCCTTGGGTATAAGCTCTCCCTAAAATTCCCCAGTGGCTACCCTTACAACACATCCACGGTGACATTTCTCAGACCTTGCCATCACCTGATGTGGATACTCCAGTTCACTCCAGGGTGACTGGGCATGCTGAAGGACAAGTGGCCTGCCCTGTATGATATCAGGATCATCTTGCTCTCCATCAGAGTCTGATAGAAGGACCCAACATCCATAGCCCTTTCAATACACATGCTTCCAGTTTTGGTGAATATTAATAAAGTCTCTTTAGACATTTATGTGCAAAATTTTATGTGTATATATGTTTTCAAATCAATTGGGAAAATAAATATAAATATAATTTCCATATTATACAGTAGCACCAGATTGAGCTTTGTAAGAAAATTTCTAATTGTCTTCCAAAATACTTTTTTAATGAAAAGTCTGTCAAGATCTTTCACTCATTAAAAAATGGCCGTTTACATATCGTTGAATTTCAGAGTCCTTTGCATACTTCAATACAAGTTATCTATCATATATGTTTTGCAAGTATTTTAATTCAAATCTGTGGCTTGTCTCTATTCTCTCAAGAATGTCTTACACAGAACAGGTGAGTTTAATTTTAATGAGGTTCAACTTACTGATTTTTTCTATCATAGATTTTTCTTCCAGTTTTGTGTCTAAAAACTAATCTTAAAACTCTCCTTAAAAGTTCTCATCATGCTCTGCCTAGAGTAGATCAGTGGTTGAGAATTGACCTATGAACCGGGGGTCACAGTTCAATTTCTGACCAGGGCACATGCTTGAATTGCAGGCTGGATCCCCAGTAGGGGCCATATAGGAGGGATCCAATTGATGATTCCAATCATTGATGTCTCTATCTTTCTCTCTTCTTTCCTCTCTGAAATCAACAAAAAATATATTTTGTATAAGTTCTCAAAATAAGAAAAAAATACAGCTATCTGGTGACAGAAGGTAACTAGACTTAGTATGGTGATCATTGAGCAGTATACAAATATTGATTCATTATATTGTGCAGTAGTCCCCCTATTGTTCATGGAGGATACAGTCTTAGGCTCCCAGTGAATGCCGAAATCAAGGAGCATACCAAACACAACGTACACTTTGGCTTTTCCTGTAAATACATACCCATGATAAAGTTTAATTTTTATTTAGGCACAGTAAGATATTAACAACAATAACTAATAAAACAGAAACATTATAACCATACCTTGTAATAAGAGTTAAGTAAATGAGTTTTTCTCTCAAAATATGCACTCTATTAGCCTGAATGACAGTCACAACGAATGGTGAAGCATAAGTCAATGTTCCAGTTATACCCCTACTAATGTTCCAGTGCATGAATTTATGCACATTGAAGGGAAATTAATTAAAAGAAAAAAAGTCATAGAGATTATGCTATTTTACTAATAATAATATAATTACATTTTAAAGTTAAACTATCTTTGAAATCTTTTGTTTTCAACTACATCTTGGAAATATTAAGTTGTAATATCTTCCCATTTTCTCATTAACACAATCAACTCTTAAGAAATTTAAATTTATTTTTTAAGTTATCTTTCTCAAAACATTGTTTCCTTTAAATGGGCTACAAATTGAAAAAAAATATTGAGATAAACTCTAAGTTTAAAGTTGTTTTTTTATTGATAACATATAAAATATTAAGGATGACTGACTGGTTAGATTCCATTGTACATTGGTAAAGGATATTGGTAAGTGTCTTAATGTATACAAATTTCTAAAAAAATCTTTCAGACTTTCTGGTTTCTTCTTTCATGAAAATGAGAACACTTAGAGCAGTCAAATGAACTGAGATGATTAATTAGCTTGAACTTTACGGAATATAATGCAATCTTAGAAAGAAAATAGATATTTAATTATATGTTTAGAAAAGTGAGTACATATTTGAAATATAAGTAATTTGAATGAAAAATTTTTCAGTATTCTTGAATTCTAGATTTTGAAAGAATATGTGTTAAATTGGAGATTGTAGCTTACTTATTATAAAGATATAGTTTATAAAAACTATAGTCCCTTATCAAATATTCCTTAACATTTCAGAGAGATTTTAAAAAATGTTGGCCTTTGGGACTACTAAAGGTATGGCATTTTATATTCTGCAAAGCAATATAAGTCTTAAATTGAACCATTTATTTTGTCCTTGTTAAATGTCACAGTTGTCCTTTCCTTTGATTTATTAGTTTTATCACCTACAAGTTATTTTCAGAAAAAACTGGGGGCTATAATAATGGACCAAAATAGAGAACTGATTTAGTCTGAGGTCTGGACAACTAAAAATTAGAGACCAATAAAATAACTTGGTCCCCAAAAGAGCTATTTAAATGTAGAATTCTGAACTTTTATAAAACTGATCCTATTGAGTCAGAATATATATTGAAACAAGAAAACAGACTTCTCACTTCATCACAGAGGCCAAAAACCAAGGAAAGAATTCTTCTAGGACCAAAGTTCTTGATATTCCTTCTACTTTCAACAGTTCATAAAAACCAAGTTCTCCAGGAATAAAATACTATTCCATGAAAGTATCATTATCTCTTCTCAATGATGCTCAAAACTATAATACAGTGGTGCCTCGCATAACGAACGCCTCGCACAGTGAACTTTGGACAGGTTTTTCATGAAACCATCGGCCAAAAAGCAGAAAATGGATGAAGATGTGCAAGATTCGGTAGACTCTACTTAGTCTGTCTTAAAATTTAAAAAATGTGCGTTTTTTTTTTTAAAAATTATGTTTTTAGATGTATCTAAATAAAAATATGTCATCTTAGCATATTTTTTTTATGTCATCTTAGCATATTTTATGCTACAGAACGAATTATTTTTTTTAACATGTATTGTTATGGGAAAACGCGTTTCACATAACAAACTTTTCGCATAACAAGCTTGCTCCTGGAACGAATTAAGTTCGTTGTGTGAGGCACCACTGTACAATAAAAAAGGCATTTTGTGTGGTTTATAGGATAAATTCATTAATCACACATTAATACTTATGTTATTTTTGCATATTCTTTCCTTTGGCCCAATATTTGTTGTCTTTGAATGCAAATCTATTAAAATGTTACTCTATAAATTTATTGAATTATTTTTTAAATAAATTTATACCGTTTTGAAAAGAGAATAAATTTTAAAATATTTGGTCACTAGGGAAAGAGTAAGAAGGAAAATTAAGAATGGGGTGTGAACAGCCATGGAAAGCACACAGATAGGAAGCTAGAGAATAAAATTCCAGTATATCCATTTTTTCTTTTTTTCTGATAGAGCAGCCCAAGGAGAAGAATGAGTTGAAGGAAAAGAAAAAGTATCAATATAATCTGAGACAATTTTTAATATGAAACCTAGAGCAAGTAATGAAGTTATCTAGTCAATGCAGTAAAAGATCTATATTACTAATGAAAGTAATTTGGTGTTGCACAACATGATACTGAGGATATCTGAAGCAAAGTCTGACCCTGAGAAGTACTGTCAGAGACAACGTGAGGAGTTCAGAACTCTCAGCTGGCCATGCCAGAATCTACAGCTGAGTGAAATCCTAGTAGGAAACAGGAGAGGGAGTATGTGTTAGTGATTTAGTCAACAGATTGGTTGCACCTGAGAGATTGGGAAGCTGCAACCCAGTGCTCTTAGGAGCTAAAGAAACTAAATTTATCTTATTTCTCATTGAATCTCATCGGATACCTAAAAGTGGAATGAGAAGTTTCGTTTCAAATTTCACCATGCACAAATGGGAAAGTAAGTCCTAAAGTACCATTAAGCAGTGCTCTGTTTGAAAGCCTTTAGTACACATCGCTGACAGATAAAGAAAAGGTAATACCTGAGAAAATCTCTGAATTCTAATAATATCTCTCTTGTATTTCTGTGAAACTACTAATCTCGTCAGGGCTTTATGTAACCCTTGGTAGAGTAAACATGATGCAGAGAAATGGACAGTTAATATGGACAAAGTATATGTGGGGGAAAAAAGCCATAAATTGAAGTGGAAAATAATCTAAGGATAGTCAACAGATTAGTAATGAAAAACAAAGCCATAATAACAGCTGTAGAAAACAAACTCATTTAATAAAAGTTTTAAAAGATATTCTGTAGGGAAAAAAATACAGATATCATTCTAATATGTAAAGGATAGATAATAGACATTTTTCATTATTTTATTTTTCAAAGTTCTCAAAAATATTTTTCACCATTTAGTCTGCCAACATATGTTAAATATTCTTTAGGAAAATAACAGATTACTTAAATTTGAGACAATTCAAACAACTTGAAGAGAAAAATTATATTAGTATCTATTTAGATTTTAATATGGAGAAAAATGAGTAACACAAAATGAAAATATAAAAATCATAATATTGATTCACAAATTTTATAAATTAATATCAAGGAATTAAGTGGGAATTTGTTAAGTCTTTAGAATAAGTTTTGATTGCTCTAAAGAGAATGGAGAATGCAGTAAAAAGAAGATTCAGAGTTTCGAATAGGGCAGCTGTATGACCTTTGTTGAATTGCTTATCTTAATTACTTGCTTTCTTCAGTGTAAATGGGAAAAACAACTATATTTATTATGAATATTAATAGAATGTATATTGGGAACCAAATTTTGAGCTATATATTTTTTTTTATTATAACAAGAATGCTTGGTCTATGGGGTAGATTCATCCCTCCCAGAAGTGTAGTCGCATAAAGACCTTCATAGGTTAGATATTATATTTTCTTTAATATATTCTTATTGATTTCAGAGAGGAAGGGAGAAGGAGGGAGACATAGAAACATCAGTGATAAGAGAGAATCATTCGGCTGCCTCTTACATGGCCCCCACTGGAGATTGAGTTTACAACCTGAACATGTTCCCTGACTGGGAATTGAACCATGACCTCCTGGTTCATAGATCCAGGCTCAACCACTGAGTCATGTCACCAAGGCTTCCATATTATCTTATAGAAAGAAAAAGTCATGTAAATTTGGTCTCTTAATAATTCCTCCCTGGTTGCAGAGCAACATGCTTGAAGGCTACTCTGGAAGTTGGCTGGATCTCCTTCTGAATTCGAACATTGTTTCCTGTCCCAGAACAGGGAACCAGCTGAGAGGTTTCTACTAACAAGCAACTTCCCAAAAGGATATTCTGCAGTGACATTATGGCTCCGACAAAGAGATGACCCAGAAGAAGCCAGAGCAATAGAGAGGATTCAAAAGTTAGTGGTAGCAAGAGGCAAAGCCCACAGTCCACATTATGTACACGGAAATAGTCTGCCAAGAGGCGGTGCATTAAGGCTTTGCAACAGCCTCTGTGGTGCAGGTGGTGGATCAGCACTCCTCAGGTGAACAACTAACATTTACATTTTCTACACTTCTTTGCTTGCAGCGTGGTGGCAGATAAAATTTAGATTTAGCTAACCAGGTGTATATGTGTGGATAGTAAAGACAGAACTAAGATGGTGTTCAAAATTCTGCAGTTTCTGTGGTTTTGACCGACAGGCACAATTGCAGAAGCCATTGTATTCCTGTGTTAATATTATCAAAGTATAAGTCACTAACACAGGGATGTCAAGAGGGAAGATATTGGGCACCGATTTGCTGAGGTCACACATTTGTGGAGCATACACAGCTTCCTGAATATGGCAGGCTTCTGATGTTATGATTCCTGATTGAGGCCACAATGCCACCATTCTCTGAAATATAGATAAGACGGAAAATTTGGTGTCCTGCTTCTATGATTTACAACTTTGGGGGACATTCCTAAAAGCTAACTTAAAAGTCTGCTCCTTCTGCTCCCTTCCCCCTGCTGTAACATTTGATACCAGAAGTTCACAGGAAACAGGCACTCAGGGGCATGGCAGTCTGAGATTGGTTATTTTTCTAGCTGAGTTTGAAGCCACTGGTGTGTGCTAATGAAAATTAGAAATGGAGACTGGTATTTTTATAGCCTATTGTGGCAAAACAGTTACTTTAACTAGTCTGAGGTATGAAAATGAAATATTTATTGAATACAAATTTTTGATAGACTGTAGGTATGCTACAATTATTAGGATAATAATAAGAAATATAAGATATTAAAATAATCTGACAACTTCTAAATATGTTGGAAAGCTTAAACATAAAAAAAAGATTCCTGGCCAGTGTAGCTCAGTGGTTGAGCATCGACCTATGAACCAGGAGGTCCTGGTTCAGTTCTGGTCAGAGCACATAGTACCTTGGTTGCAGGCTTTATCCCCAGTAGGAGACATTCAGGAGGCAGCAAGTCAATGATTCTCCCTCATCATTGATGTTTCTATCTTTCTCTGACTCTCTCTTCCTCTCCAAAATCAATAAAAATATATTTTGTAAAAAAGAAAATGGTCAAAAACTTGAGGGAACTTCTGTGACTAACTTTATTCTCATCTCTGAGCTTGTGAGTCACCAGATTCACACAGGCTTGTCTTATCTTTTATGTGAGCATTAGGGCTTTGCTTGGGAAAGAGAAGGGCACAACATCATCCTCAGTATTCCCAATCAGAAAAAAAGATAATACAAATGCAAAGTGAGGAAAATGCTCCAAAATAATTCACCTCCACTCTTCAAAAATGTCAAATTCTCCCTGGCCAGTGTGGCTCAGTTGGTTGGGAGTCATTCTGTGCAACAAAAGGTTGCCAGTGGGATTACTGGTCAGGGCACATGTGTGTATTGCAGGTTTAATCCCCATAAGGGGGTGCAGGAGACAACTGATCAGTGTTCTGCTCTCGGACGTTTTCCTTTCCCTCTTACTTTATTTCTTTCTAAAATTCAGTAAAATATTTTGAAATATAATAAAATGCCAAATGCCAAATTCATGGAAGAATATGACTGACAAACTATTCCTAATTTAAAAAGACAATATAGACATGAAACGAAGTACAATGCATGCCCCTGATTGACCATGAGTTAGAACAATTATCTTATGTATAAAAGAAATTATTGTAAAAATTGTGAAGTGTCTATGATCTGTGAACATATAATTGCTTTTGATTAAATTTTATAAATTAATGAATATTTAAATTAAATCCTGCTAAATAATCAGATTTTTGCACTTGTACTAGTGTGCAAAATTGACTCATTCTTAGGAAATGTAGATTGAATGTTTATGGAAAATGTGACATATACATATGCAATTTGTTCTAAAATCACTTTAAAAACCACATATAGATACATATATGCATATATACGTGTATGCTAATATTTAAATGGCAATTACTGATAATATAAAATAGATAAAACTAGTAAGTGATTAATTTCTTGCATGGAATTTCCTATTTTTGTTACACATTTATGCTGCTTTAAATAATTATTTATACAATATTTTGGTCTATTTAGACATCCAAAGTCATGTTCTCTATTGCCAATAAAATTAACTGTTGTAATCTTTAATAAAAAATTAATATAATATTTTTAGTTACCCAACATAAGTAGTTATAATATGGGCAGAATAATTTTAATAATATTCCTTGGCAGTGCACTAAAAATATACGAACATAGGTCTAAAATGTCTATTGATCATGCCACAAATTAATGAAAGAAGAAAATAGGAAATTTGAATTTTAAAAGTTTTAATGCATTCCATTAGAAAAAAAAAACTTTCCTTATTGTTAGTGTTTTAAAAATTAGAATGAATCAATGCAACTTTTCATTAATCCATATTTTTTATAATTTGAAATCATATGTAATAAAACATTTTATATCCCATTATTTATTTGTTCCATTCATAATAAATACTGTGGTTTGAGAATATTATTACTAAGTATGTTAAGTACATAACTATAAAAATAGTGAATATGTAGTATATAAAATATGTTCACCATATTTGGCAAACATAGAAAGTTGGCTTTTATTAGCTTAAAATATTACAAATATAAAAACAGACTATTAAGGATACAGGGGACAACATTATTGACATGGAGCAGAAAAAAATAGTTTAGCCTTAGAATACTTCCTTCTTATTAAAATTCTAAATTAATAATTCTACCAACACAGGAAATAAAGGTATAAAGAGTTGAAGATGTGGATCATTTCATGAATTTGACTTCCAAGATTTACTGCAGCATTTATCACAATTTGTACATGATTTTAATTTTCTTGACACTAACATTTCTATGCTACATATTACAGCATCTCTTTGAAAAATGTACGCAAGCAGATATTCTTACTAATCTCAAAAAAGTAACTAATTAATGCATAAAAATTAATGCATTCTACAGTTAAAGAAAATAACCTAAAAAGAAATGAAGCAACATAATATTTAGCTTTGCACATTATGAATATTGTGTGTATATTGGAATTTTTAAGACAAAAATCAATAAAGTAGAATATTTTTTTGATATACTGAGGACTTTTAAAAATCATTAGGTAGTAAAACAAAAGGGTTTCAATGGAATGTATAAGGCTAGAGAAACAAAAATAACGCCTTTATAGTCTTTTCCACTCTAGTGAGTTGCTATTAAAGCTCTAACAAAAAAATGTAAAAACAAACACAAAACAACAGATGCACAGTTTTATTTTCCAGTACTAAGTATATCTGAAACCAACTCTCTTCTTTCTTACTCTGCTTCTAAGTGTAATTTTAAATAAAGCAACATACACACATATACTTGTCTTGTCCCATCTCCCTTTTTGAGTTTCAGCTGCAAAATAAATCATTTTGTGGAAAATATTCTCCATAGGTGAGGCTTCCTGAAAGGATCTTTTATTTTTACAAAAGGGCAAATATATTAGCTTTAGCCTTATAATTTACAGTTTTATTTTTCCTTGCACAATGCCCTTAAAATGCATTGACAAATGTAATGATTTCCTAAGAAATATCAGAAAATTTGTTTTCTTTTACACAAAGAAACATGTATAATTTATATGTAATGAAGTTTGATGATTAAAGTACATTGGGAATAAAAAAATGTTTTTGTATTTCAGTTTCAAAATAAGTTTCAGAAGCAGAAATAACATATAGATTTTTATAATTAAAAGAAAGTCACCCAGCCCTCATTGCCCTGTTTTTCTCTTCTTTATCTTCCGTAGTTGTTTAGGATACATGTATGCATACTTAAGTAAGTATATACATGTATATATGTAAATGTACAAGTAAATCTCATCCTATGCATATACATGTGTATGTGCCAGTGTATTTCTTCTCCAAAAAAAGCCACTTGGTTTTTCCTGAAGACGAAGTGGGTATTTCTTCCTTTGACCAGTCCGTTGCTTTACTCAAGGGTGGAGAATCTTTGTTCTACCAAGGGCCGTTTGGATGTTTATAACATCACATGTGGGCCATAAAAAATATCAACTTAAAAAATAGCATTATGCTAAGCAAAATAAACCGATCAGAGAAATATAAGTAACACATGATCTCACTCATTTGTGAACTATAATAAACAACATAAACTGATGAACTAAAATAGATCCAGAGACATAAGCACTGAACAGGCCATCCAACCTCAGAGGGAAGGCAGGGGAGGAGGAGGGTAAGAGATCAACCAGAGGACTTGCATGCATGCATATCAGCAGAACCCATGGACACAGACAGTAGGGGGTGAGGGCATGTGCTGTGGGGGTGGGAACGACCAGGGAGAGGTCAATGGGGGGAAAAAGGAGACATATAGTATGTAATACCTTAAACAATAAAGAATTAAATTTAAAAAAGTAGCCTGCTATATTTGGTCAAACGTTTAATTAACTCACCCCTAATGCCTTGGCAGGGGCCAGGCCAAACAGTTTTGCAGGCCTTATACGGTCTGTGGGTTGGACTTTCCACAGCCCTGCAAAAGCTCTTCTTCCCCAACATTCTTCATCCTTGGGAACACACAGCAATTGATCTCCGAATTTAATACTGGCATCTGGCAGAGTTATTTTTACCTGCCTTAGCTCGATGCTATATATTGTTTTTTAAAGCGAAGAGCTTGATTTCTTTCATCTTATTTACTACAGTGTCTCATAACTGGTAGTTGCTCAAAAACTGTTTCCCATATGGATGAGTGCATTTTGCCCACATCGTCTAAAGCACATTATGGCCTTTATCATCTCTGCTTGAAATAGGTTTGCAGTTTGTTTGATACAGTGTTCTCACAGATGTTTTGTGAGGCAAGTGCTCTATAAAGCCCCCATGGAAGCAAGATTTATAACTTTTTTTTCCTTCATCTGCTGCTTTAGTGTCTTAGTTAGGGAGGCATACAATATAGCTGGAAGCAGTGTGAGACACTAGAACATTATAATGAAGAGTTTGAGCTTCATCTCGGTTTTTTTTTTTTTTCCCCCATGAGAAAAACAGAATAATAATGTCTATTCCAAGGGTTTTATTTTATAAAAGAAAATGAAATGATGAATGTAAAATGCTTAGCAAAGGATAAGCACATAATAAGCAGGGAGTAGTTCAATAATAATAATAATAATAATAATAATAATAATAATAATAATGAACCTTGTTTCTTAATGAATAAGAAAATGTTGTTCTAGGCATTTCTTACAGTTAGAGTGACTTTGTGGCTCTTTTTGTCCTGGATTGTATGGCTTATACTTATTGTGATTACATTATTAATAATATTCCTTTTTACTTTCAAGAAGTTTCCTAGTTTGGAAAATAAATTGTCTGATCATCCTACCCCGAGTTCTTTTTTATGTCCCTTTTATATTAAAAATATTATTGAGCCATCTATAAATTTTACAACTGGAAAATATGTGTAATCCAAATCAGCAAGTGGTCAAGCATTATTACTCTTCTTTTTCCTCTCTTTAGAAAAAACAAATTAGGTTATGTCATAGAAAAATATCTTTCTGTGGTTTAGAAATAATTATATTTCTCCATTTTTATTAAGAAATAATTTTAAAATATGTGGATGCCTCTTTGTTTTAATGTTGAATACTGCATCACTTCAATGTATGTTTTGCTTGTCACAAAAATTGAACCTAAAAATATTTTATACCCAAAAGTTCTAAGAAAACTACAAAGTTTAATAAAAAAGATAAAAACATTATAAACAAATAAGACTATAACTACTTAAGAAAAAAGACATACCAAAAGAACTCTGAAAGACATTTCTACAAAACGTTACCTACCATGAGTAGAAATATATGAATATTAATTAATTTTAAGTTGAATCTAGACAGTGCATATTTTTAAAATTTTGCTCTTTTCTCTTACACATCTTACAAATATATAAAGGCACATTTATACATTTAATGAATAATTGTCAGAAACATTATCTTTACATGAAATCAAGTATTTACATGAAATAGCTCAGAAAATTAGAATGCAATGACTATACAAATAGGAAGACCCTTTCTGAGGAGTAATTCTAATAACTTAGAAATGGACAGGGCTTTATATCTTAGTCTATTGATTATTTTCTTTGTTTGTTTGCCTCTCCTGTTACTTCCACCCAGAGATCATACTTGCCCATCTGTACCTGAAAAATCTAGCATTAAGGGGAAAAAAATAAAGTTGAATAGATAGTTGCTATAGGGGCAATCTTTTGACACTGAAGGTAAAATGATAATGCCTTATGCCAGTTTAATGATATAAAGCTATGCTGCTTTTAAAATTAACAAGTAGCTCCAAGTAATTATTTCCAAGTCTCTTATTTTTTTTAATGTACCACAAATTTCAAGTAAAAGACCTCCAGTGTGTTCAGAAAAAGGAAGAATTACACTTTGAAAATGAAGAATGGCCTAGAAGACTGACCCAAGCTGAGAATCTTTCTTGTGTAGTGGCAGTCACTTCTGCAATAAAGCTTGATTTTTGTTTTTGTTGGTTGTATCATTAGACACCAAATGAACATTTGGGTGGCTGGATATCATCTTATTTTTAAAATGATGTGTTGTGATGGCCTGATAATCCTTCATGCACAATATGCATAAATAAAACAATTGCTTTCTCACTTACACTGAGCTAATTCATGTCTCTTTCCCTGTCAAGACCATAGAATGTAGTCATTTCAGAGCATCTTTGAACTTCACAATCCAAATGCCACCCATAT
Source organism: Pipistrellus hanaki (assembly GCF_964339955.1). Classification (NCBI taxonomy): domain Eukaryota; kingdom Metazoa; phylum Chordata; class Mammalia; order Chiroptera; family Vespertilionidae; genus Pipistrellus; species Pipistrellus hanaki. The sequence goes on from NC_140505.1 coordinate 117,728,526, forward strand.
CGGGTATTCTACAATCAATCAATCAATAAATAGCAAAGGGCATAGGATGGAAGTAGGTGTTAGGAAAGAGTTAGCGAAAGGAAAGCAGAGAGAAGCTGAAGACAAGCCACTTAGCACACTTCGACTCTAATAGTGGAATATTGTTGAATGCATGCCTTGCAACCATTTCTCAACCTTACTGGCTCACAGAAAACTACATAACCATCTTCTAGCTTCAGGAAGTTAATTATGATAGATGTAAGGAAGTAGTTACCAAGCTATAAAATATGACCAATTCTGAGTTATAAAATTAGTTTAGTGGGTCAAACCCAATTTAAACTGTAGAAAAAATATCAGAATGCTTTTTCCTAGTGTATGATAAATATACTTTTATGGAATTTACATTTTCTGTAAACATAGAGTGTGCATAATATTTTTTAATGTGAAAATGGCCTTCTTACCATAGACTTAGTTAAGGAGGCATATAATATAGCTGGAAGCAATGGATATAAGCCAAACATAGATACACTGTCCATGTTGTCATTGATTTGTCTCTGGAAAGGCAAATGGTTGTGTTCTGATCATCGATTCTCAGAAGAGTTTTGCCAGGTGTTTTTTTTTTTGTGTGTGTGTGTGGTTTTTTTTTAAATTATTTGTTTAGAGAAAGGAGAGTAGAGGAAGGATATGGCTTTTGAAAGGCAGTCTTCCCTTCTCATCACTACACTATTCCATGCTAATTAACGCTTAGATTCACTGCAACTATCACGTGAACATTATTATTAGCTTATCAACATGTCCTGCTGATAAAAATAAAAAATAAAAACTTTTGCAATTACTGTGGTGTGGTGCTAGTGAACATAAATAATGAACATATCAAATTGCATAATATGTACTCAAAATTTTTAAATCAAATTTAATTTAATGATATATATTTAAATCCTCTGTGCTTCATTTTAATTTTCTTTGTTTGATTAAATATTATAGTACAAATACATAATAATTATATAGGAAAATACTGATAATTTGCTCTTAAGGCAATCAATTCTACAATCAATCAATAAATAAATAGCATGCTTAAGACAGCACCTCAAACTTTTTAACAAAGGATATAAAATTATATCTCACTAATTTTTTTGTCTATTTTTATCACAAATGTACTCATTTGCTAAGCTGTCTATTGCTTACTAAATGAAATCTTACACTGTCAATAACTTTGATAAATATGATGTGTTAGACACAAACAATGTGAGAATAGAATGAGAATGAAAGTGAAAAAAATAGTAAAACACATATCATCCCACAAAACTTTGAAAATGGGTTTTGTATTTTACAAATCTATTTTCAGGTGTATTATAGTCAATTGAGAATAGACAGTTTAATACAACCTGTCCTAGCAGAGGCTGTTTCTGTTAATACTGATGCCTTGAAAAAGCAATTTGCTTTGTGGAACAAAAAGGAATCAGCAGAACCCAGACAGAGAAACCCAATTTTATTTTCAGACAAGCAGAAAGCTGAAGGCCTTCAATTTTAATGACTAGAAGCTTCTATTTCTTTATATAAGCATCATGTAAAAATGAATATAACTGCCAATGAGACATGATCCAGAATAAAAGCACTAGTGGCATCTTATGAGAAGACAATTCTCTACATAGGCCCAAAGAAAAATATTACCATCTCACCAATTTCTACACAGTATTTTCATAATAAAATGAGCAATATTATATATAAGCCATGTGTACTTGATGAACATCAGTGGATTTAAAAGAAACCAATGACCTAGTGCACGGATTCCTGCATATTGAAAGGAAATTAATTAGAAGGTGGCAGGTGGGGCGGTACTGGGCAAGACCAGCTGGACACACCCTGAAGCCAACCTCCTGTGGTCCCTCCTCTGCCAGCAGCACCTGGGGCACGGCTTGAAGGGCGTCTGTGGAGTGAGCGGGTTCTCTCCAGCAGGTGGGATCATTTGACCTGGCTTGCAGGTATTAAACTGAAACTAGCTCTCCAACATCTCATGAGGGGTCCCAGAGTACTCTGCAAAGTTATTGTCCTACAGAATGTGGAATGCAAATGCAAGTATTTAGTAAACCAGATTCAGGACCAACAGTGGCCTAACAACAACATAAACCATGGCCAAAGGTGGAATTGCAAGTCTCTGTGAGGAATCGGACTCTCTCCTCTGGTTCTGGGGTGCCTCACTAAGAACTGCCACTGCCAAGTTACCACAGTTTGGCAGCTCCTCCATTGAGCGTCTGTGTTCATCAGACCTACCAACCGGTTGGACAGTTGGGTGGTCACTTAACTTTTTATATATATAAATAATTCCTTGACAAACTGAATGTAGTAGAATCTGAGCTTCTCAAGTCAAATAATTTATCTCTGTGGGACAACAGTACCAGTAGTGTGTGTGTGTGTGTGTGTGTGTGTGTGTGTGTGTGTGTGTGAGAGAGAGAGAGAGAGAGAGAGAGAGAGAGTGACAGAGAGACAGAGAGAGAATGGTAATGGAAGTAAAGTGATGCTATATCACTCTCTGAGTGCCAACTTTTTTAGTAAAATTTCAGGAATTGTAAGACATGTTTGTTTAGTTGAGGCTATGGAAGCCAATGAAAGAACTAGATTTTATAAAACAAGTAAATATCTAGAAAAAGGGAAAAAAGACAGCAAATACAGAGAGACAGAGTAGACATGTACAACATGGACAGATACTGAAATAATTTACAGAAATTGGGGAAATGGCACAAAATATAAAGAATAGCAATTAAGGTTTAGGTCAAAATTATACTTTCTGGATTATTTTGAAGAGCTATCTAAAATGACTAGTGTAAACTGATTTATATTTACATATTGAATAATTCAGTTTGTGATATATTATTTGTTTGCTATTATTGTTTTGACCTCCTTAAATTGAAAAATGTAATTAATAGCTCCTGCACATGTGAAATCAGTTTTTTCAGCATAGACAATTAGTGAAAACTGAAAAAAAGTTTGGAATGTGAGATATCTTTCAAAATTTATTATTTCATTATGCCTATTTATATTACTAAAATGAAAGCAATTAAAGTAGCATGTTGTATTTTGTTTCGAAGAGAATAGATATACTTCTATTGTGGGGTATGAATTTCTCACTATACTGTGCAGTAATCTGGGGACTAACTACATGGTTTTTCACTCATTGTTTTATTTTGTGTCATATGCTGCATTTAGCTAAGTCTTTTCCAGTGGAAGGCAAAATTTTTATATATTTGGCATCTAACTCAAAAAAATTAGTGTGGATACACTAACTATGATAGGGCCTCACAGTTAATTTTTTTTTTTTTTCATTTTGAAATATCCCATTTCCTTCTGGCCTTCAAAGCTTTTGCTGAAAAACCAGCTAATTGTTTTATGGAGTTTCCCTTGCATAAAACTAGGTGCATTTATCTTGCTGTTTTAAAATTCACTGTTAATCTTTAATTTTTGACATTTTAATTAGAATGTTTCTTGGTGTGGACCTCTTTGGGCTTATCTTATTTGAATTCTCTGTTCTTCCTAGACTAGGTATTTGTTTCCTTCCCCAGGTTGGGGAAGTTTTCAGCTGTTTTTTTTCAAAACAGGTTCCTAGCCTGTCTCTTTCTCTTCTTCTTAAGCCCCTATAATACAATTGCTGTATATGCTTGTTGTCCCAGTGGTCCCTTAAACTATCCTTACTTTATAAATTTTATTTTTTCTTGTTTTTGCTGTTCAGTTTAAGTGATTTCCATAACTCTGTGTTCTAGATTTCTGATCTGTTCTTCAGTATCATCTAATCTGTTATTCATTCCTTTGAGTGCATTTTTCATTTCAGTTGTACTCTTTAGCTATGATTGATATTTGTATCTTCTCTTTGTTGAAGTTCTAATTGCGTTCATCCATTTTTCTCTTGAGTTCAGTGAATATCTTTATCATTTACATTTCTTTGAACTCAATGTGACCAAGGGAATGAAGCACAATTCTATGGGTCCAATTCTAAACTTTTATCCCTAATATTCTGTCTCTTCCTCCAATTAAGTGATTTAATTCTGGCCAATGAATAATGAGAATATTGTAGTGGTCTCTTTTTATTCTCAATGACTAAAGACAAAGGTATAATAAGAAATATATTATCACTGTAGTTATATTAAGAAGTATATTAAGAAGTTACTGCTGAAACCGGTTTGGCTCAGTGGTAGAGCATCCGTCTACAGACTGAAAGGTCCCAGGTTCGATTCTAGTCAGGGACATGTACGTTGGTTGCGGGCACATCCCCAGTAGGGGGTGTGTAAGAGGCAGTTGGTCAATGTTTCTCTCTCATCGACATTTCTAGCTCTCTATCTCTTTCCCTTCCTCTCTGTAAAAAATCAATAATATATATATATATATATATATATATATATATATATATATATATATATTTAAAAAAGAAGTTACTAATTTATACTTTGTTTCAACAGAGTTAAGGATAAGAGCCCACATTTTGCTGTGGGAATGTAGACTGGTACAGCCACTATGGAAAACAGTATAGTGGTTCCTCAAAAAATTAAGAAAAAAGATACCATATGACCCAGCAATCCCTCTCCTGTGTATCTAACTGAAAACTTGAAAACATCTATTCACAAAGATATACTAGTATGCACCCCTATGTTCATTGAAGCATTATTCAGTGGCCAAGACATAGAAACAACCAAAGTGCCCTTCAATAGAGGATTGGATAAAGAAGATGGGATACATATACACAATGGAATGCTACTCAGCCATAAGAAAAGATGAAATACTGCTATTTGTGACAAGGATGGAACTTGAAAATATTATGCTGAGTGAATTATGTCAGTCAGAAAAAAACAAGAACCATATGATTTCACTCCTATATGGGAAGTGAATCTGAAACTCATGGACAAAGACAACTGTGTGGTGGTTACCGGTGGGAAGGAGACAGGGTGGGTTGAGGGGGCCTAATATATGGTGATGAAAGATGGTTTGACTTTGGTTGGTGGGCACAGAGTGCAACAAACAGATCTTATATCCTAGAAATTTATGCTTGAATCCTATATGATTCTATTAGGTAATGTCACGTCAATAAATTTAATCAAAAATAAAAAGGGATGCTTGGAGATTTTGTAGCTGTCATCAGCCATCAGGGAATGATCAAAGAATTTCTGAGAAAACTATACAGAAGTTTAGTGTCTGTTAGTAATTTCACTGCCTTTCTCTAGACTAATTTTTACATGAGATACTTAAATATTTGTATATTTATCATCTTTGGAATAGAACATTATGATGAAAAGAAAATATAAAATTGGAGATCCCTTAATTCCTCTTAATAGGTGCCTTAACATATAGAATGCATGTACTTCATTAAAATGGAGTTTTAGACTTCTTATGGATCAGTGTTTATGATATGTTATATGGAAAAATAAAGAATGCCTAATTTTTTGAAATATTACATTAACTATATGAAAAGCATACAGAAATAAAATGTAGATAGTAGAATTATGAGTGACTTTTTCTCAGCTTCTTTAATTCCCATGATTCCTAATGTCTTTATTATAAGTGTGTTATATTCTATATAGCAAAATAAGCCAAAGATCACCATTATTGATGCTCATTAGTGTTGGAACATTTAAATTGCCATACTTAAATGAGAATCCCTAAGTGTGCCAATCTATTATAACAATTAAATATTGTAATAGTGTACTGCAATTGCTAAAAAAAAAAACAAAACCTTCACTCAGGCTTGGCCTTCTCTTTTGGAGAGAGCAGAAAAATATGCTATTTTATTAAAAAAAAAACTTAGTAATTTAAAAAATATTTATTAATAAAATTGACATATGCAACAACTTGTTTATTCAGAGGAAATATTTTATTTTAAAATGTCATTTTAATTGATTTCAGTTTTAATTATATCATTTGTTATAGCTGTTTCTAGAATTTTTAAAACCATCTGTTAATTTGATAAATACAATTAATATGTATTTTATGTTTGATTCATATTGTTCTCCATACTATAATTAATTTATTGTTGAAATCAGAACATAACTCTAAAGATATCAGTCATCATTTAAAGAAAAACTATTAGTGCACTTGATATTTGAACGTGTACTAACTCTGTAAGTGAGATTCTCTGGGGGAGTATTAGATGTTCTTTACCGTACAAGAAAATGACATCATCTTGGGAATGTTGCTAACAGATATTGGAAGTGTCAAATGCTAAAGAATTTTAGTGTCTGCTGACAGGCTCTGATTTCTTTTACTCTGGCAAGTGTATGCTAAGATTGAATAAAAAGAGTACGTTCTCTAAGAGTTTGAAAAATGTCTTTCCAATATAATTAATGATTAGAATGACTAATGTTCATTTGTATTTAATAAAGATATCATTCCAGAACATAAGAATTACCCTAATAAATATCCTATAACTTTAACTAATTTTGAACTGAAAGAAATCTGTGGGAGCTCATCTAACCTCAAATCCCATTTTACAAATCAGTATAGGTAAACCAGTGTTCTTAATGGTTCATAAAACATCTGATATACCTTGTCTAATAATTTTTGCAATATACCATGGATATAAAGTTTAGCCACATTCTGAACTTTTTGGCTAAAAATTATATTTTTCTCACTTCTTTAGAAACTAATAAAAAACCAAGCAAACAAAAACCACTGGCAAAAACCTTATAATATTTATAATAAGGTTGCCTAGTGGATATCCCTGTTATAGTAACTCTGTGAGTTACAGTAAAAAGAATGAATTTTGACAGAGCTCAGCTTTTTATACAAACACATATTTCTAAGGTAATTATGTAGTTACAAATGGTTATGTGCTTATTCCCAATTCCTTTTGCAAAAGTAATGTATCTTTTGCTAAAGTTAAATAGTTCCCTTTATTAATATTACTTATTTTGTATACTAAATATTTTTGTAAATACAGAAACATAATACAGGCGAAGAAAACTAGTCATTGCCATTCAAGCAAATGAATCAGATTACATTTTGTCATTATTTTGTTTATACACCTTTGTCTTATGCAAGACTGAATCCTTTGTTTTTTTATAACTGGGTAACAAGACATCTTAAGGTTTTCGTCAATAGTATATCTTAGTATATCTTCTTTCAATTTTCAATTGGTTAAAGATGGTTTCATATAACTTCTTGTAAAAGCAACAACACCGAACAGTAAAAACAATAAGACAAAACAAACATAGTTAAGCGAAGTATTGATTAAAAATTTTGTAAATCTAAGGAGGTATATGTCCCAATTTTTAATAAAACATAGTAGCAATTCAAATGTAAAGACTATGACTACGGACAATTTCTTAACAGGAAAATAACACAATCAGAAAACTGTAAAAATCAGACATTCATTTGTGTAATTTTTAATACTGAAATTACTAGATTTTCAGGTAAGTATTTTGGTATTATTCACAAATATACCAGAATTGTTTGCTTTGTTTTACTGAATATAGATAAAGGCTTGAAGTTACTTCTTAACCTTACCAGACGTGAGGCCCTGAACCTAACTGGGCTCCTGAGCATTAAAGAGAAGAATGTTAGTTACATGCAAACAAGAGGTTAGAATAAGATGGAACTTGAAGACATTGTAAAAAATAGGTCTAGGCAAAGTACCAAAAATTAGGTACAGTGGTATAGCGGCAGATTCAGAAACTACTGAAACATCAGTCGAGCAGTCTGGTAGGGATAAGTCAGAATAGTTATAATAGCAATTAGTCCTGTAATAATATGCGAGTATTTGATTTTCATGAACATTTAAATGTGTGTTTGTATAATTTTACATTGGTTTAAGTTTACTTCCTATGAGATTGACCTCAGATCTCAGTTATTAACTTATATACTGAATTTTCTTGTAGCTGTTTTGGCAATTTCTAAAACTATTTAATTTGAATGCTCTTGCATTGCATCATCTGCCCCCTGGTGATCAGTGTGTGTCATAGTGACTGGTTGTTCCACTGTTTGGTTGATTTGCATATTAGCCTTTTATTATAATATATAAGATGCTTTGGACTTGTCAGGTAGATAGATATTGTTGCCATAAGGAAGAATCCCCCATATCTCAACCACTTCAAAAGCAAAGATTTTCACTTGTGAGTTGTGGAAGTTCTCTTCACATTGCTGATTGGGAATCAAGGCTCCACTCTCTGTGTCACGGTCAAATGTCAAGCCAGATGGACAATTGTGCACCCATACAACCCATATCATATGGATAATGTTGTTGGCCAAAGAAGTCTTTTAGCCCCAATTAACTTCACAGGGTCAGGTGTGTGAAACTCTATTGTATAAACAGAAAAAACAGCAGCAGTGTCTTCTATTACTTTTGCCAAAGAAAATAAAGTGATTTTTCTAAAATAACAATCCAGAAATTTAGAGTTAGCACACTGTCTTTAAAATATAGCTTTGCAGAATGTTGAAAAATTTGTCTGAATTTAAATGCTTGTGCCTTTAAATTTCTGTGAATGTGTCTTTAAGAAATTTATTTTACCTTTCTAAACCTCAGTTTCTCTCTTTGAACAATATGCTGGCACTTCATTGCCTTATAAAATGATTATGAAATGAAATATGACAACCTATGAAAAATTAATGGCATATAGTAGTTTATATGTTGCAACATAATGATAACTCATGGTAGATACTAAAAATACAATTATTATTATTTAATTATCATTATTAAAATGAATATATTTCATGAGAAATTCACAAAGGAATTATAGTGTATCCAAGATTCATAGTATAGATTATTTAGAGGTGAAAGATAGTAACTGGAGCAGTTCAATTCAAGAAGTATTTTTCTAGTTGTTATTAGTGGAGGACACTGTGTAGGAAACAGAGAGTTCAAAGGTAAATGAGATTTGATGTCAGCCATAATTTCAAACACAATTTTGAGGGAATAGATTAAGTGCTCTGCTAAAGAATTATGTAAAAGCCGGGGGGAAAGGAGGGGGAGGTATCTAACCTGATTAACTGAAGAAAAGAATAGTAAAACAGAAAAACTTGATGGAGCAAAACAGAAGGCAGAGGAGCAAAGTCAGATGTGGATATCTAAGATTATAATATATCTGTCACCTATTACTGCTTCTCTGGATTTCCAGCCAATGTGATGCACAGAGGATTATGATTATCATATATAATAACAACATAACTATTTAATCTCAGTAAATATAAAATTACTTGCCATCTTATAAAAGGCAAGAGAAGGAAGAAAGAAAAAGAAAAAATCTTCAAAATAACCTGTTAATTTTATAGAAAAATATTTAATTTAGGATTGAAAGGCTAAATATCATCCTATTTTTACTTAAAGTGATTTTAATCTTATATTTTTGTTACAATTATATTAGTACACTTAATTTTATGTATACTTATATTATATAACAGTACATTGATTTCCTCAGTGTGCTAGAGATTTATTCTCTCTAGACAATAGGGTTTCCTTCAATTAATCACCACTGTGCTGGGAACAGCATTGGTGTTGGATATCAGAAGTTGTCATGTATCCAATTCTTATACTACTTTTTGATGAGAAAAAGAAAGCGACAATGACAAAGATGAAACAACAACAACACTGTAGTCAAATGAACTTGAGGATTTTAATTTGACAAACATCAAATTATTTTGAGTGTCCTGGTCTAAGCAAAATATTTTGTCAAGAAACATTATCATTGTTTTATCTTGTTAAATAAATTTTAAAACAGATGGTCATAATTACTCATGTACATTGTAGCAAAACACTGATATAAAAATTTTATGAATTCTTTTAGACTTATGATTCATATCACTTTACTAAAGTTTTTATAACATTTAAAGTGGGAATTGGGATTTAAAGAATGGTAGCATTTAAGCTATTTAGAATCCATTGAAGTCCAATAAAATGAGGAATGATGTGCTCATCAAATAATGTATCAGTGGATATATATATATATATATATATATATATATATATATATATACTGTAATTGTGAAAATGATTTATGAGCCAGTATGGCATGATGTACAAGAATTGAAACCCAGACTCTGCTTTCTAATTCTCTAAGTTTCAGTTATCTCATCCATATGATAGATATATTAATTTGTACTCCACAAAATTGTCCTTTATGTTAAGTTAGTATTAATTAACTGTTAGTATTAATATAATACATGATGCCTTATACAGGGAAATCATATGTGAAGTTCTCTTTGAATGAAATGATAAACTATGAAAATTTGGTGAGTTAAAACTTGATATTACACACCAGCAATCTTTTTATTGTTTCTATGTATCATCTATCATCTGTCATCTATCTATCATGATCTATTTATCATCCATATATCATCTATCTCTCTATCAGTCTGGCATCATTATTATCATGTGTTGTACTAAAATTTCCATATCCTTTTACATTGATATGCATTGACAGTTCTATATGATCCGAAGATGGTTGGCATAACCAGCCAAATTTTAATGTATAAATAGACTGTGTAATTCTTCAGTGTTCACCTCCTCCTGCCTTTTATGCCTTAGCAACAAAGTTTTATATTGAACAGAACACCATGTACCAGTTACCAATGCCAGAGGACTCCAACTACATAGAAAATAGAAAAGATTTTCACAATACTAGCCACCAGGAGCTAAGTCCAAATACTCCTGTCCATTGCATCTTGATATCTGAGTCACCAAGGAAAACACAGCACTGTCAGTACTATGGGAAAATATTTACTCACCTACCAGGATGCAGAGTGAGACCAATTCCAATGGCTCAGGTAAAACCAATTCCAACGTGCTCACACAGACCAGCCCAGCCCTGTCTGTGTGAGCTCGTTACCTCTGGGTAAGAAAGCGTTCCAGGCCCAAAGCCCATTGTTATCCAGCTAATGAGGCTCAATAGACTGTACACATAAGATAGTCTTTCCTAACATTTTAAATTATATCCCAGTCAATTAAAAAGTGCAGTAATGCTTTAATATGAAACCAAAAGAAAACAACAAGTTTATCACCAAGATAGATTAGGGGACATTAGATTTTGGGAATTCAGATATTTGTATCTGTCTTATTTAAATATGTATTTTTAGATCAGTTTTAAAGACTTGACAATTTAACATACATAAATTAATCCAATAATTTAGAAGAAAAGTAAATATCACTTTAATTTTGGAAACATGTTTCTTCAAGAATCTAACCGGAACAATTTTTTACCACTCCCTTTTATATATTTTTCATGCATGCAATAACCATTAATGTCAGTAAACTCCATTGATTTCAATATGGACAATATAATTGAAGCCTTTACATGCCCAACTCTTACTAACATGAATTGAAAAAAAAATAATTAGTTTCATTGGGAGTTATGCGAATGTACAGGTTGCAAATTGATGTTAAATCAAAGCCATTATGTATTTTCACAGTTTTGCTGGTCTCCCAAACTAGAATCAAGGTCTATTTTTAAAGAAAAGTAATAAAATAGAAGATAACTTTTTCTACAATGTATAGGTTAGATGTAAGATGAGGGATTGTCTTGTCTCTACATAATTCAAAACCACAGTTATCTTTTAATATACCATAAAGAAACAGTGTACAATATATAAAGATTGGTCTTACTTTCTTAGAAGAATGCCTGGATAAGATTATTATTATTTCTTTTTTTATTTATTGATTATAGTATCACATAATTGTCCTCATCCCCCCATTCCCATCTCAAACCCCTTCTCACATATACTCCCACCCCCCTGTTGTCCATGGCCACTGGTTAGGCTTATATGCATGCACACAAGTTCTTTGGTTCTTAAATAAAAAAAAATATTACTTTTATTTCCTGAGAATACTTTAAATGAAGTTAGTAGCCTTATTGAAGTGAACACTTTATTTTATTGTATTTTATTTATTCTTCTATTTTAATTTTATTGGGGTGACACTGGTTAACAAAATTATACAGGTTTCAGGTACACAATTCTATAACATATCATCTGTCCACTTTACTCTGTGTTCAACCACCCCAAGTTAAGTCTCTGTCCATAACCATTTACAACCCCTGCCATTAACTATAAAACTGAGTTTAATTATATATTTTATTGAGTGATTTAGTATTTGCATTAAAATTTTTCAAGATATAAATCATGTTCATTCTTAAAATAATAAAAGGTAGCACTAATTATGCCAAATGTTGTTTTTGAGTTTCAGCAAAATGTAGTTTATGTTTGAAGGTTGTCATTATCTTTGTTGTAAAGAAGAAGGTCAAATATAGACAAAAGCTAGAGAAATTTTTCAAATATGAAAACTTTGTTAATATAAAAGCAAAGGACTTGAGCATATTTAGATAATGATGTATTGACACATAATATTTTTATTTTTAAAAATAATAAATACTATAAATTATTCTTTATACCTTATAATATTTGCCTTAGATTATTAGTTTAAAATACACAGTAATCTTAGAATAAAATATATGGAGAAAACTGGATAAAACAAAACATAAAATACTATTCTACATCAAACCAATATGTAGCCTTATTCCTTATGCAAAGCAAAGGACATTTGTCAAATGAAAGATGCTCTGCTTGATTAATGGTTAAAAAACAGAGTAATTTGTAAAATAAAAGTGGAATAACATTATTTCTTGGGGACTGCTTTAGCCATTAGAATTAAAAACATTAAGAAACTGATAAAAATTTAAATCTGTTAAATAAAAAATGAAATAGAAAAAATGATAAATTGGCAATATAACATAAAGAATAATATTTTCTGATAGATAATAATTGCATATATATTCAATTAAATAATAATGGTTACTGCTTTTCCTTGATTTTCTTATTATTAAGTTATTGTGTCTTTAGCAGGATGTGATTAAACCACTTACTTTTCCCCAATATTACTTAATTTTCCTTTAAAAAATAAACAGTACTATTACTCTGAAAACTATGTTTTGAGAATTATTTATTTGTTTTGATGGGATACATATGTCCCTATCCTGAACATGTTTTTGTCTATATAAAACATTTGTAATAGAATTAGTCTATAATGCACTATCAGGAAGGCTTTATAATTGTTTTAGAAATTTCTTCCAGCTTCTTTTGTTTTCTACTTTGTTGCATCAATCCTAATTGTTATAAAGCCTTGTACAGATAAGATTTCAGTTATTAATGCCTTATTATTCATTCTTAAAAATCAAAGGCTCAGAACCAAGTGTGATGATCTTGCATGTTCAAAAATTTATGCTATAACTGTTAGCTCTATTAATTTCAAGCCAGCACACCTGAAACCTAAAACCAACTCCACATCACAAATAAAAGTCTGTTAGCCAAAGACAAATAATTCCCCTGAGGACACAATTTCTTCAGAAGATGCAGTTTATCTTACATATATGCTGTTAATTCCAAAAACTATAACACATCTGCTTAGTTTTTTCCAAAGTTACTAATTATAAACAGAAGTTAGAGCAGAACATTTTGTGAAATGGTGGAAAATAGACCCATAATTCACAACTTCAGAGCACACAAGTTAAATTCATGTGGGTTACTCAGAATTTTCATGAAGATTCAACAAATAATTAAAATAATTTATGAAAATATTTTTTCAAATATATATATATGGAAAAGAATAAAGTTTCTTGTATAGAACTGGATCTTCAACTACTATAAAAACATAGGCTAAAGGTGAATAAAATTCTCATCCAAAAAAGCAAAAAGTATAAATGAGCCAGATGCAAAGTTTATTGTGGAAATCATTACAACAAAGAGAACTCCTTTCTTATCAGAGTCTGGCTTGGTAGATGAACATGTCTTAGTAAAGGGAGGTAAGGAAGAACTTTTCTTTGCTTAAGTTTTATGAGGTAGTTTATAAAGATATTAAAATACTGGTACTTGCTTCCTTAAATAATATTGCTCATAGCACTGATTGTTGCCAAAGATCTACCATCAACTTTCAAAAAACAGTAAAATTGAACCTTTATTTCTTTGAAGCCAGCAATCTTTTCCCAAATGTTTTGATTGGAAATTATAAGCGTACTAGAGGCCCAGTGCACAAAATTCATGCAGGGGGCAGCAGGGTGTGTCCCTCAGCTCAGCCTGCACCCTTTCCAATCTGGGATCCCTTTCACAATCCAGGACTGCTGGCTCCCAACTTCTGACCTGGCTTCCTTCCTTATTGCCCCTGACCACTCTCCTGCCAGCCTGATTGCCCCTAACTGCCCTCTCCTTGCAGGCCTGGTCCCCCACAACTCCCCTTCCCTGCAGGCCCGGTTGCCCCCAACTTCCCTCCTCTGCTGGCTTGGTCACCATTAACTGCCCTCCCCTGCAGGCTTGATTCCCCCTACTGTTCTCCCTTGCAGGCCTGGTCCCTCCCAGCCACCCTCCACTGCTGGTCATCTCAGGGTGGCCATCTTGTGTCTACATGGGGGCACAAACTTTGACCGCATATGGGCAACCATCTTGTGTGTTGGAGTGATGATCAATCTGCATATTACTCTTTTATTAGATAAGATAGAGGCCTGGTGCCTGGGTGGGGGCCAGCCTGTTTGCCCTGAAGGGTGTCCCAGATCCGGGTGGGGGTTCCTTTGGGGGGTAGGGTAGCCTGGGGGAGGGGTCTGTGGTGGTTTGCAGGCCAGTCACAGCCCCCAGAGACCCAAGTGGAGGCCCTGGTATCTGGGATTTATTTATGTTCTATAATTGAAACTTTGTAGCCTTTAGTGGAGCCAAGCCTCCTGCTTACTCTGTGGCTGTGGCCATTTTTGTTGGAATTTATATATCTTCTATAATTAAAACTTTGTAGTCTTGAGCTAAAGCCAAGGCCAGCCAGAATAGGCAGAAAACTTGGCTTCCTCCATCACTGGGGAAACCCAAACCTCCTGCTGTCTCAGTGGCTGGCTGCCATTTTGGTTGGTTTAATTTGCATACTTGCTCCTGGTTGGCTGGTGGGCATGGCTTGTAGGTATAGCAGATGATGGTTAATTTGCATGTTTCTCTTTTATTAGTGTTGATGTGCTTTGTCCTGGTCCTTTGACCCCTAACTAGCTGTGAAAGTCTCTTACAACCTCCAGCCATTGGCTCGAATGCACATTCAAACCCTAGCCACCTTGATGAGTCTGGCAAAATAATTTCACACTAATGTTTTGTTTTGTTTAGTTTTTAATGAGGAATTCAATATTCAAACATAGATTACTGTTAAAATTTGAATTCTATATTTTTTCTGAGTTGTAATCTAATAAGCAATAGTTTTATCATACTTGAGAATCAACCTGTCAATTGGAACATATGAGGGCTGCAAAATGCTCAGCATTTGTGGTATTTCTATTATTTAACATTGTCACATCAGGTAGTAAGTCTGACTCTGTGCCAATGCCTATTGGACTACCTAAATATTAGATCATTGGAAAGTGGTGATGTGGTAATTTTACTTAATTTGATTCACAATAAGACTCGGATTCCTTTTTGGGTCAGACTATGATCTTAGACTGACAAAATCTTGAAACTGGAAAATATATCAACTATCATGTAATTCTTCCATTTCTATGTTTGACTAAGTATTAGAATCACTTAATGAGATTTTTTTTAGAGATTCTGAGAATATGGTGCAGATCTACATTTTCTGTTGCCTGGTATTTCTGCATTAAAAAAAAAAAAAAAAAAAAATTAAAAAAAGAAAAGAAAAAAAATCCCTAAATTCAGAAGCTTTAAGTAACTTCAAGTCATAACATTGAATAATTGTGTTGGTTGGAGGTTCAGGTAGGAATTAATTTTCCCTTGCTGGTCTTACTTATGGATTTTCATTGGCAGCATTTTACTGGGAGTGCAGCTGGAACTGGGAGAGACATTCAAATGGCCTCTCCAACACAGAGTCACTAAGAGAAGGACTGGGAAATATATATTATTTTAAAGGAAACTTTCCTAAGTGATTTTGATCCATTGGAATCAGTGAAGAACCAGTGAATAAATCAATTTAGAAGTAAGAATATGTATCTAAACAGGTTTAATGCTATGTATGAGGCTGAATCTAGAACTCAGATCTTTGAAAATTTGAGGCCTAGATGTGTTTCTTTACATTATTTCATATTTTGATACTTTATATAAAACTAGTGGCCCAGTGTACAAAATTTGTGAACATTAAAAGGGAATTAATTAGATATTTTAATATTTCTATTTGCCCTTTCTCTATAATAAAAGTGACAAAGATGACAATAAATTAGTAAAATGTATATGAAAACCTTCCTTCTGCCAAAGTCTGGGATGCGCCATGGGACCTGGAGTCAAGTTTCCACCCACCTGCACGCACCTCAAAATTGAGCAAGATCCAGACCCTGCTGACCTCACCTCCATTGGCCGAGATCCAGACCCCGCCTGCTCCACCCCCATTAAGCCCTTCTGGGTGGGGGGTGCAACCTCAGGGCTCCTGTCAAACCCCGCTAGGTGGGGGGCATAGCCTCAGGTCCCCCTGTGCATGCCAGACAGGGAGCACAGCCTAAGGTCCCCCAGACCGGCACCAGGGTGGGGGGCATGGCCTGAGGTGAGGGGTGCAGCCTGAGGTCCCCTGTCAAGCCCTGTCAGGCTGGAGGGGGGTGCAACCTCAGGTCCCCTGCCCCAGCCCAGCACCACGCAGCCTCAGGTCCCTGCTGATCGCTCATTGTAGAAACCCTGCCTCTGCTGTGGGCACAGCCATCTTGTGTTACAGAACCCAGCCAAAGCTGTGCACGCTGCCATCTTGTGATGGAGTTATGGCTTGAGAGTTAATTTGCATTTTACCTCTTTATGATATAGGATAGTGAGGACTTAACATGGTGAGTATTCCATAGGACCATATAATTATGTGACATCATTATAAATCTATTACTCTTGGGTGAATAATACATTTGTAAGTTTTTAACTGTATATATATTTTGTGTTTATGTATGTGTGTGGGGGGATGGCAGTTGTTGGTGTATACCTAACTGAAGAGTCAGAAAATCCTGTTAGTCTTTGGATATAAATCAGTATTAAGTTCTAGTCTGCTGGTCATGGTTGGGATTTCAGTTTTGTTATGCCTGCTCCTTTTGAGTCATAGGTTCATATTTCAAGTTGCATTCTTTTCAAGGTTAAGAAAGAAAATAGTCTTAAGACCTATACTTCTAGATACACTTTAGAAATCTTAATACCCCTAAATGCAAACCTAAATTAACAAGTAGGTGATATTTTCCCCAACCAATGATGAAGGCCTGCCACATGTCTAAGAAATGACTTTTTCACACAAGATTTGCAGTGAGATGATTCTTTGACTGAATGGGAAGTCACACAAATACCCTCAAGTGTGTGGGAACTGTTTGTTTCCTTCTCCCACAAACTAGAACACAGCCATGTAGCACCTAAACTATTATAAGTAAATCAAGCAATTCAGTTTAGTTACTTTTCATAAACTTTCCTTAAGATCAAGCTGAAAGCGAGGTCTACATCTCCAGTTTGTCTTCAAGCTATTCCTTGAAAGTAAGTACATAATAAGAACCAATAATCTTGTCATTGCAACAGCATGAATGAACATATAGGACATTATAGTAAGAGATATAAGTCAAAGTCAGAGAAAGACAAATACTGTAGTATGATTTCACTCATATGAAATTTAAAAAAAAATACCCACACAAAACAAACAAACAAACAAACAAACAGAAAGAAACTCATAAATACAGAGACCAAATTAGTGGTTGCCAGATGGGAGGGTTTGGAGGGCTGGGTGAAGGGACTTAGAAGTATAAATTGCTGGCTATAAAACAGGGGGATTTAAGTACAGCATAGGGAAGATAGTCAATAATGTTGTCATAACTGTGTATGGTGTCAGATGGGTACCAGACCATCTCATAAGGTATGTCTAGTCACTATGTTGTATACTTAAAATTAATATAATATTGTATGTCAACTATAATTTAAAAATACATTTAAGATAAAGAACCAGTAATATACTGAAATAAAGCTACCCAAATCAAAATTGAGAAAAATAAGCAATTCTTCATTTTGGTAGGTCATATGTTAATTTAAAAATTTTTGTATAATCACTAAAAGAAAGAAAATATAGCTTAAAACTTTTAAATCAATGGAGAAAATTATATAGAGAGAAAAACTTAAATTTAATCAGAGATAAAAGAATATTATAGAAGTTAAATTGCTCAATAATTATAATAAATATAAGCATAAATTTGCAAAGATCATGGACTCTAAAGTTAGTTGTTTAAAATTACCCAGCTACATTAAGTCTGAAAGGAATAAGTGAAGCATAATTATATTAAAAGGTTAAAAAATAAAAAATAGTCTTACCACGTACTTAGTAACCAACAGATAATGGCAAAATTATAATACTAGAGGCCCAATGCATTCAATTCATGCACAGGTAGGATCTCTAGGCCTGGCCAGCTAACGGTTAATCTGTGGAACGACTGATGGGGTGATCAGTGGGGCAGGGGAAGACTCTGCTGGCACCTGCCTTGGCTGGCCTGGGGACTGTGGGCTGGGCGCAGCTCCTGTGCTGAACACCTGCCCCCTGGTGGTCAGTGCACGTCATAGCAACCGGTCACCCTACTGTTCAGTTGATTTGCATATTCTTTTATTATATAAGATTTTATATTTTAATTGAACAAGCAATAGTAAGACTAAAATAATGAATATTCCTTCAAAAAGAAGGGGAAAAAAAAGACAGAGATTCTGAAGTATAGTGTTTATTGAGTGTTTGTGTTTTCCTGAAATCCATATGTTGAAATTCTAATCCCAAATGTTGGTGTTGGGAGGTGAGGTGGGGCCTTTGGGAAATAATTTGGAGTCCTCATGGATGTATTAGTGATGTTATAAGGAGCCCGGGAGCTAGCCAGTCTGCTTTCTGTCATATGAGAATATTATTGGAAAATTGTGTGGTTGCCCAAATTGTGGTTGCTAGTGAGAGAGAGGTTATTGAGAGTACTGCTGGAATAAGCATTTCTGGAGGCCCTCACAGGAGAAAGCTTTATTTGTATGAAGTCACATTCTTTGATTTCAAAAGTCCCATTTCCCTTAAACCAGTCCTGAAAGATGTGCAACTAAGGATCCAGCAGAGCTAAAAGCGGAATCAAAGTCCAGAGTTTCCATTCCATGGTGGAGCTGCATCTGGCACAACAACAGACTGGTTCCAGTCCATCATTTCATTGTGTGTCGGGTCCACATGGCGGTGGGCCATGGGGCAGGTTCAGACGGTGAGAGCCTTGCAAGCCAGGGGTCAGGCAAGAACAGCAAGAAAGAGGACTCCTCTGTTTAGGAGCTATGTGTCTCGGATTTCTCGCCCTTGCAGTGGCCACACCAATCCCGGCCAATGACTTGTTTCCAGGTGTGATCGACAAACAAGTACCTTTCCTGTATCACCCAAACTTTCCTGGGTATGCCTATAATATCCCCTTTGTCCCTTTCCAGTTCATTAATAACTGGGCTAACTACAATTATATCAAGGATACAACTAAAAGACAGCCCTTTCTTTAAAACACAAAGTGGGCCCCTCCTTACCAAGAACAGCCTTCAGAACTGTGAGAAGTGAAATGCTTGTTGTCTTTCTCTGATTGGCTTATTGCACTTAGAATAATGTTCTCCAGGTCCAACCCTGCTGTGACAAAGGGTAAAATGTCTTCCTTATTACGACCAAGTGTATTCCATTATGTAAATGTTCCATAGCTGTTCTATCTACTCATCTGCTGAGGGTACTTGGCTCCTTTAAATAACGCTGCAGTGAACACAGGGGTACATACATTTTTTTCGAATCAGTGTTTCTGGTTTCTTCAGATAAATTCCCAGAAGTGGAATTGCTGGGTCATAAAGCAGTTCCGTTTTTAATTTTTTGAGGTAACTCCTTACTGCTTTCCACAGTGGTGGCACCTATCTGCATTCCCACCAAAAATGCACAAGGGTTCCCTTTTCTCCACATCCTGGCCAACACTTAATGCTTGTTGATTTCTTAATGATAGCCCTTCTGACAGATGTGATGTGATATATTACTGTGGCTTTAATTTGTATCTCTCTGATGATTAGTGACATTAAGAATCTTTTCATATAATTTCCTTCGTATGTTGAATTTAATAAACAAACTGAACTACCAAGTAAAGTAGAGACAGTGTAACAGATAGAGCAGGGAAATGGCTTTGGTAGGGATGAGGAGGAAACTAAACTTGTTATCTAAATGCAGAGGCCACGGAACTGTGAACAATGCACTGCCCTGGGGGGAGGGTCATTATGCTGGTGCCAGGACAGATCATCAGATGTGGCCTGTGGGCCTTCCTGTAAGCCACATGTGTCAAACACAAGGCCCGCGGGCCAAATCCAGCCCGCCAGGCCTTGCAATGTGGCCCGCACCGCGCTGTCATCACTGCACTCCGCTGTCAGTTTATGACATTGTCAGTTTATGACTGTTCAGTAAACCATTCGGCCCGCGATTTAGGCTGGATTTTAGATTTTGGCCCCTTCTCTGATTGAGTTCGACACCCCTACAGTGTAAGCCTATGAAAGGGGGAAGAACCATATCTGCAAGACAAAGACCCCAGAAGGTTATAAAAAGTGAAGCCCTCTGCATGTTTCTTCACTCTGATGTGGACATTATTCCCAAAGTGACTAGAGTTAAATAACGGGGTCCCTCCCTTTCTCTAGGAAGCTTGCTTGGTATTTCTTTGGTCTTCTGTAACAGGGAGAGGGTTTGGGGTTGGGGAACATAGAGTGAGCAAAAAGAAAAAAAATGAGAGATAGCATGGACAACAGTGTGGACATTGCTGAGGGTGGAGGCATGGTGGAGTTGGGAGAGGACATAGAGAAGATAATTAATGATAGAAAAATTAAACTAAATTAAAAATATGCAAGTAAACCACAAAAGAAAAAAAGCTGTCTAAGCCATTCAATCTATGGTACTTTGCTATAGCAGTTTGAGCTAAAACAAAGAGGAGATAGATTATAATAGTAAGACTAACTGTAATGCAAATATATCTTTCAAAATATTCATAAGGTTTAAAGATTAAACTTATTAAACTTTATTGGATAAAAGAGACTAAAGAAGGAATATATATAAAATAAAATAACTTTCCCACATATATAAATTCATGTACCTAGCTTATAGATGGAAGGACTAAATATATCAAATATGCTTATTTTCCCAATATAATTTGCATATTAAATGAATTCCAGTATTATACCATAAAATATAGCATGAAAATTTAAATAAAAAATTATCTAAAGAATTACAGGGCCCAACTAGAAAATTTGAAATTGGGGGAAGAGAGACTCATTATAAAATTATACTAACTATAAAATTACTATTAAAAGTAGACAAAGTAAAACTATGAGTTATTTTTATAAGACTCTACTAGACTGAGAAGAAAAAGAGGAAGAGAGAGAATAATGTATTACTATTTCAATAATACATCTGGAAAAAAATAGCTGTTCACATAAAATAGTGATAAA
Organism: Pipistrellus hanaki; assembly: GCF_964339955.1. Lineage (NCBI taxonomy): Eukaryota > Metazoa > Chordata > Mammalia > Chiroptera > Vespertilionidae > Pipistrellus > Pipistrellus hanaki. The sequence goes on from NC_140505.1 coordinate 117,749,889, forward strand.
CTTAGATTTGTACCTCACACAATCAATTAAAATACACCCTTGTATATTAAATATTGTATTAGCTTCCTAGGGCTACTATAACAATGTGTCATAAACTAGGTGGCTTAAAACAGAAATTTAATCTCTCAAAGTTCTTTCCTTTAGAAACCCACAATCAAAATGTCAGCAGGACCTTATTTCCTCTGAGAACCTAACATCTGATTAGCCTCAATCCCTGGCACTTACCTGCCTTTTTCACCACATGGCATAATTTCTGTCGGTCTCTCTGAATCCAAATTTATTTCTTCTGATAAGGATGTTTGCACATGTTGAATTAAAGCCTTCCAAATTCCAATGAGTTTTATCTTTAATTTAACTAATTAGATTTACAATGATCCTGTTTCTAAATAAGGCCACATTATGAGGTGGTGAGGGGTTGTTAGGACTTCAACTTATATTTGAGACAAACAATTTACCCTATAATGGCCCATTCACCTTCTGACCCCCTTCCCAAATTCCTTTCCTTCCCTTGTGCAAAATACATCTACCCTATTTCAACATCCCTTAAAGTCTAAGCATTCAAGCAGCAACTTAATCTCATCTGAATGTCATCAATTTAAAATCCCAAATGCCATTGTCTAAACCATTTAAATCAATTACCTGTGAGACTCCAGATATTATTTGTCCTGGGGCAAAATTCCTTTCCTGTAAGCCCCTGACTAGACAAGTTATTAATTTCTAAAATACAATGGAAAGAAACCATGAAACAGACATCTGCATTTCCCAAAAGGATAAACTGGAAGGACTAACGAGGTCACAAGTCCTAAATAAATTCAAAATCCAGTGAATAAATTTCATAAATTTCATTAGCCACAGAATAATCCTCTGTGGCTCTACACGCTGTCCTTTGGGCCCACTAAGGCAACCCTGCCCCGTTGTCTTGGACAGGGGAACTGAGGCCATGCCTTTTCCCTCCTCCTGTCCTGTGCCCTCTGGCCCACCATGGCAGGGAGTGGACTTGCAGTCTCTGCATTCCTGGCTCTGATCTCAGAGTCATTCTTCCTTCATTTCCGCTCATCATCTTCTGTCTGTCTCTCTCTCTCTCTCTCTCTCTCTCTCTCTCTCTCTCTCTCTCTCTCTCTCTCAGTTCATGCTGGAATTATTTCTGTTGGTATAAAATTCTCAAAAAACTTTTTGACTTGCTATGTAATCCTCCAGGGGTCAAGCCATCAAATAAGGAAGTCCTCTACCATTCTTCTTTTGGCTAATCTTATCTCTATGTCTGGCTTCTGTTAAAATGGTCATTGGATTTATGAGGGACGTATGTAATGTAACCTCTTTAGCAAATGATTCCAGTCACACCCTGATTCCAGGATAGGCTGACAATTTTCTAAATTATCAAATATTGATTGAGTGACTTACCGTATTACAGTAGGACCTCGTTTTAACTTAAATAATTTCATTTGTAACAATCTATTTCCAAATTAGATCTGATAGGAGTTAAGACTCAAATATGTCTTTTGGCAGGATACAATTATACCCATAGCAAATATGTCTATTTATAAAGGAAAATTTCAAAAATAACTTGGAAGAAAGTATACAAATACTTTTGGAAAATATAATATTTCATTATTTTAAAAATTATAAATAATATATTTTATTACATGACAATTATTATTATATAATAATATATTATTATAATTAATTAACCACATAATAGACTTCCACAATTAGGAAAATATTTAGAACTGACATTTCCAGGAAATGAAGAGAAGTTTAATTATGTAAAAAAAAAAAAATCTTCCTAGCTGTCAATAAAAAAGACAAACAATCAGGCAGACAGGCAGAGTGGTTAAGGGTGATCAGATAGGCAGTCAAATGGTTAGGGGAGATTAGGTAGGCAGACCAATGGTTAGGGGTGATCAAGTAGGCAGGCAAGTCCTTAGGGGAGATCAGGTAGGCAAACTGCCTCTGGCTGGGCTGGCCCCATCCCCAAGAAAGCAGTTAGGGTCAATCAGGCAAGCAGGCAGAGTGATTAGGGGTGATCAGGTAGATAGGCGAGCAATTAGGGGTAATCAGGTAGGCAGATAGCCCTTGAAGGGCTGGCCCTGCCCCCCAGTAAAGAAAGAGGGAGACCCAGGTCAGTCAAGCCATTGCACCGCAGCCTGTTGCCTGCAGAGGGAGGCCACTGGTGGCAGGAGAGGTGGGTAGCTCTGCACAGATGGCAAGCTATGGCAGCAGTGGGGTTGGGACCTGCTGCCTGAAGCCCAGGGAAGGAAAGCCCCGAGAGGCCCTGTTGTCAGGCCAGGCTTAGGGACCCTAGTCGAGGAGTCCAGGATTGTGAGAAGGTACAGGTTGGGCTGAGGGTCCCACACTGCCCCCACCCCCCGAGTAGACGAATTATTGTGTACAAGGCCTCTAGTTTATTATAATTTTAGCTGGTCCCCAATATTTTGTTTCTGTCCTATATTGTTTCTGTCTTGTATTTTGAATTAATTAATCCTTTTTTCTTTTTTGTTACATTAATGATATATGTATTAATGTCTGAGCATATGTGTGTTTGATATATCGATAATTTTGTTGTTTTGAATAAGTAAACTTTCAATATGAGTGTTGATGGCTGGTTACAGAGAAAGTTTCATATGTGTGTATTTAATTCAAAAGATAATGCTGTTGTACCGTAATCAGAAAAAATTCTCTTTTGTGTGTTGGTGGTAGATTAGAAAGACTGTCCCACCCCCTTGTGAATAAGGTAAAACAATCTATGAACAATCTGTGGGTAAAACATTTACTTATGACTAAAATATTTTTACTTTTATCATGCTGCCATTAAAAAATTACCATGATTTGAGTGGCCTAAAACAACAGCTATATATTCAAATATTTTTACCAGCTAGCAGTCTGAAATTAAGATGTCTGCAGGGTGATCATTCCTCTGAAGGCTCTGGGGAAGAATCTTTTTTTTATTCTTCTAGCTTCTATTTGTTGCCCATAACCCTTGGCTTATAGCCACACCAATTCAATCTCTGCTTCTGTTGACAAATGACCTTCTCCCCTGTGTGCCAGTGTCTGAATCCCTCTTCCTTTTCTTATGAAGACACCAGACATTGGGTTGAAGTCTCACTTTAATTCCCTATAACCTCAACTTATTATATATATAAATACTGTATTTTCAAATAATTTTACATCTGAAGCTTCAGGTGGACATAAATTTTTGGGGGGGAGGGGACTACATTATTCAACCTAGTACAGTACCCTTTTGGTGATATAACTTGCTTATTAGTACTGGCTTCTCACAGATCTAGGCAATACACCGTTTCAACTGATAACATTATGTTTTCTAAGGTCTGACTTATACTAATTTAAATCAAGGACTATTCAAGCTAGGCAATAATTTATATACTATGGCAAAGGGGTAACTTTTAACTGGATCTTTATTTGTTTTGTTTTTGTTTTTTTCTAATGCTGAAAGCTACTTGTGTTTGTGAGTAAAACACAAGGTCATATTAACTGGTCTATAATAATTGAACATCATGTAAAGGCTACTTTTAACTATGACAATTTTTTTCTTATAATGAATTCCAAACTTCTTAAATACTTGATGTCAACTATTTTAAGAAGTTTACACGTGGTATTTTAGTCCAACTTATTTTTATGGTCTGTGCTAGGGGACCTATAAACATTTTCATGTTTGTATGTTAGTCTAATAAAACTGTCATTTTAAATGCAAAATAATAAAGATGCAATGGCATGAAATGATATAAGATTTTCATATGGATTGATTTAATTTATTATATGATGAGCATAAATCAGAATCTATTGTATTTATAGAGAATAAATGTCCATTATATATGTAAATGGTCTCATAGATCTCATTTTTATAAATTTGTTCAACAGTATAGTTTATTGCATTTTCACTAACATTTTTAAGAACTTAGATTTGCAGTTGCCAGAATATTTTTTTATTTTTTTATATGTCAGTTATATCTCAATAGCTTTTTTTCTTTTTTTCTTTTAAATAAATCTTTATTGTTCATATAAAAATGTTCCTCTTCCCCCCCACAATTGCTCCCCTCCACCAGGTTCTCACTCCACCCTCTGCCCTTTCCCCACCCCTCATTGTCCTCATCCCTAGGTGCACAGTTTTTGTTCAGTCTCTTCCCGCACCCCTTTATTTCCCTTTTCTCCGAGACTCATCAGTCCACTCCCCTTCCATACCTCTGATTCTATTATATTCAGTTAATATTGTTCATCAGGTTTTGTAATTCCCTTGGCTTTTAGATTCACTTGTTGATAGTTACGTATTTGTTGATCATAATATTTATCTTTATCTTCTTCCTCTTCCTAAAGACCCCCATTCAGCAATTCATATAATTCTGGTTTGGCGGTGATGAACTCCTTTAGCTTTTTTTAATTTGTGAAGCTCTTTATCTGGCCTTTGATTCTGAGTGATAGCTTTGCTGGGTAGAGTATTTTTGGCTGTAGGTTCTTGCTATTCATCACCTTGAATATTTCTTGCCATTCCCGTCTGGTCTGCATGGTTTCTGTTGAGAAATTAGCTGACAATCATATAGGTGCTCCTTTATAGGTAACTACCTGCTTTTCTCTTGCTGCTTTTAATATTCTCTCTTTGTCTTTTGCTCTTTTGCTCTTGGAATTTTAATTATGATGTGTCTTGGTGTGGTCCTCTTTGGATTCCTTTTGTTTGGGGTTCTGTGCGCTTCCTGGACTTGTAAGTCTAATTCTTTCACCAGGTGGCAGAAGTTTTCTGTCACTATTTTTTCCGATATGCTTTCAGTATCTTGTTTTCTCTCTTCTTCTGAGACCCCCATGATTCTGATGTTGGTTCGTTTGAAATTGTCCCAGAGATTTCTTATACTATCTTCAACTTTCTGGATTCTCTTATCTTCTTTCTTCTGTGGAGGAGTGTCCTCTGGCTCTTTGTGTTCCAAATCTTTGACTTGATTCTTGAGATCTTCCACTCTGTTTTTAGGAGTCTGTATAATATATTTTTATTTCAGACAATGTATTCTTTATTTCTAGTGATTCCTTTTCATATCCTCATAGGTCTCATTTATTTTATTGGCCTTTTCTAGGAAATTCTTGAAAAACCTTATAACCATGGTTTTGAACTCTATATCCAGTCACTTCTTGTACTCCATTTCTTTTATTTGTGTTCTGTTTCCTTGTCTCGGCATTTTAGCTGCTTCCCTGAGTTAGTAGGGTGGCTTTGTGTGCTAAGGTGTCCTATATGGTTGAGTGGTTCAGTCTCCCAGTTACCTGAAGTGGACAGTCTTAGTGTAGCCCTTTGTGGGCTGTGTGTGCAATCTTATTGTTAAGCCTTGCTTATTGTTGGTATCCCTGGGAAGCGTTGACCTCCAAGCCAGTTGTCTATGAAGATCAGAAATGTCTCAGCTAGGAGGGTTTCTGTATTCTGCTTGGATGGGGCAGAGTCTCAGGTGGCACAGACAAACTTTGGTGAATCCCTCAAGATTGGTTGGATGCATGCACACCTCTTTGGTATAGGCGCAGACAAGCTTTGGATTCCTGTTTGTCCTTCCCTAGGAAAGTCCTATTCACAGCGAATGAGAAAGCTAGCCACTGGAAGGGCTTCTGTGCTCTGCTTGGATGGGGCAGAGTCTCAGGGTGGTGCAGACAAACTTTGGTCAGCCCCTCCCTATGAGGGTCTGGTTTCTGAGTTCCGCAGTAATGGCCGCTGGCTTCACACACCTCCCAGTGATCTCTACCCACTGCCTGGCAGTCTGGCCTCTCCCTGTCTGGGGCCGACTAACAGAGCAATAGGGTGGTTCTTTTTTCTTCCCAAACAAGAAAGCTAGCCGCACATTAGCTTCCCGCCCTCTCCGCGCACAGGGAGTAAGCCAGTAGCCAACTCGGCCCACCCTCTCCGCACTCCACAAGCAAGCCAGCAGCTAAGTCGGATGGCCACCTTTTTGCATGACTAGCAGTCCACCGCACCTTCACAGTTCCCGAGGTTCAACATGCCTTCTCTCTCCTTCCCAGATGATAGAGCCTCCTCTCAGCCAACCGTCCGGGCAACGTTTCCCCTGTTTTCCAGTTCTAAATTCAAAATTATTGTGGTAGGCTGCATTCAGGGGTCTACCCTATGCTGCCATCTTGGTTTCTCTCTGCCAGAATATTTTTAAATAGAAAAGAAATACCTCTGAAGTTTTGCATTATTTGAAAATATATTTTCCTATACAAATAACTCTGTCCCATATTAAGCAAAAAACTTAGTCAATTAAAATAACAGTAAATAAAAATTCAAAACCATGCTATATTCATGTTATTTCTACCTTTGAAGTTTTTTTCTAAAAATCCTGGAAAATAACATCTCTTTTCTGATGATGAGATTTGCAAATGTTAGCAATAAAAATTACCCTGGGATTTATACTACTTTAAAATTTTATCTATCCTGGCTACCAGTATTTACTCCCTGATGTAACTTCTTATAAAAGGTCATTAGTTCTCCTTCTCCAAGAAGCAGATGCACAAATGAGATCAGATATACAAAATATATATTGAGGAAAGTGATTATGAAGAATAAAGAAAAATAAGCAGGAGAAGTCTCAGACCATAATGCACATCTGGCATATAAAGGAGAGTGGGAAGGAAAGAGAATTCAATAGGAAGAGTCTCATATGACAGGGATGTTCTCAGCAAATGTTGGCCTGGGAAATGGCGAGCCCATGATTCAAAGTCACCAGTCAGATGAGTCCTGCTTCCCTTAGGAATGGTCCAGCACCACTATCCTGCCTCACTCAGCAGTTAGCTGGGAATAGCCCTGGAGAAGGATGGCTTTGACACATATGTGATGGTGGATCTAGAGGAGCAGCAGCTGAAACCGCTGGTCACCTATGTAATCCCAGAGCTAATCAGTTCCCAGGATGTATTTCAGAGGAGCACTTCCTCTCCCACCTCAGCGTAGAATCTGTCAGATTCCTCTGAAATGATATTTTAACCACCTGCCTTTGGTAAAGAATTTGAAGAGTATGTGTTACTTTTTTAATTTCATAGGTTGACCTTTTTAAGTTATAAAGTGCCAAACTGCCAGGATTTGGGGGAAAAAATCAAATTATCTCAGTATTTAAGATTTATCTTTATTATTATTTGAACTTAGGAGTCAACTCTTTTCTTTCTTCCTCTCATCTTAATCCTTGTATTTCCATCTTCCTGTCCTTTTGCTTAACTCCAGAGTTCTTTAATTCTAATAAATGTGAGCAGATTAATTGGGCATGGAAAATTATTATAAGATAAGATGCCCTCTTTTTCTTCTATATTTAAGCATTAAGCATTATAGAATACTTCTACATCAACACACAAATACCTTAAAAAGTGGATGTATAGCCGAGACCGGTTTGGCTCAGTGGATAGAACGTCAGCCTGCAGACTGAAAGGTCCCAGGTTCAATTCTGGTCAAGGGCATGTACTTTGGTTGCGAGCACATCCCCAGTAAGGGGTATGCCAAAGACAGCTGATTAACGATTCTCTCTCGTTGATGTTTCTAACTCTCTATCCCTCTCTCTTCCTCTTTGTAAAAAAATCAATAAAATATATTTTTAAAAAGTGGATGTATAAATAAATAACATAAAATTTTGTTCAGTTTAATAGTAAATTAGTTTTCTCAAATAAGTAATCTTTATTATAATGTAAATTATTGTATTGATATATAAAGATTATCGTATTTAATACAGTACTTTTCATTAAGTTTTAATTACCATAAGGTTATTTTATGGCATGCTCAAAAAGAGGAAGAAATAGGGTTAAACTCAAACTTTTACACTAAAAATAAGTATGTAACTTTCAATATGAAATATTTCTCCTTTTACCTAATTTGAAAAACATGGCTGAAGTGTAATTTATTTATAGTAGAATAATTTTTAACTACCAGTGGAAACTTTTTCACATTCAGTAAAACAATAATTTTAATTAATTTGCAACAAATTTTTTAATGGGCTGAATATGCATACTTTTCTATCCAGTGAAAATTACATACCTTCATCTTAGAAAATATTTTATCTAAAGCTAAAAGACAATATAATTATATTGTCTTTTAGCTTTAGATAAAATATGTCTAATTTTTAATTTTTTTCAATATTTTGATGAATATTCATAATCTTGTTCCAAGTTTGTCTGTATTCAAACCAGTTCAATTAACATTTTTCCATTATTAAATCTCTCTTTCTTTCTCTCTCTCTCTCTCTCTCTCTCTCTTTTTTTTTTTTTTTTTTTTTTTTTGAGAGAGAGAAACATCAATGATGAGAGAGAATCATTGATCTGCTGCCTCCTTCATGCCCCTACCCACAAACCTGGCATGTGTCCTAACTGGGAATCAAACCATGACTTCATGGTTCATAGGTCTATGCTCAAACACTGAACCACAATGACTGGGCATTATTATTGCTTCTTGATGATGTATTGACTCATCTTAAGTTTCTAAATTCAAATACTAGCTCTCACAGCTAATAACTATGCAAATTGTAATTTTTTATAATTTTTGTATATATTAGTTGTGATAACTCTATGTATGGTTGTATGAATTAAATCTACCCCCAAATATATATCCTATTGAGTTAGAATAGGATCACATTTAATTTTAGCATAAAAAACTCCAATTTCCTTTGCAGCTAGTTATGATGGAGTATAAACTGTCTATTGTTATATAGGGAAACAAATGTTTATAAAAATTAGAATGGTTTCTTTCAGGTATACCTTGTGTTTTTCTTTCTGATTGTCTAAAATATTGATGTGAAGACTATAGCATTGAGCTTGACCTTTAGGGGATTTGGAGAATATAAGATTTGCAGAGTGGAGCAAAAATACAGAAAGGTTGTCTCTGAGGAAGTTATTGAGCATAGCTTAAATACTAGCTCAGAATTTATTTTTTTTCTCCCAACAAATAGTAGTGAATAAAAACCAAGTATATTTTATTCTCATGTTTCTTTATTTTCCGTTTGCCTATCTGTCTTAATTATCTTTATCAGAATTAATATAGATTAAAGGTATAGACTTTGAACCAGACTCCTAATATTGAGCTCTGTTTCTAACATTTAATAGCTATGTAAACTTGGGCAAATATTTTATATATTTGTCTCAATTTCCCTTTGGAAAAATAGAGATGGAAATGATAGCTATTTCGTTGGGCTTGTGTAAACACTTAAAATATTGCTTTGTACTTATTAATTGATTTCATCTTCCTTCTTCTTCTTCTTCTTCTTCTTCTTCTTCTTCTTCTTCTTCTTCTTCTTCTTCTTCTTTTTCAACAGTTCTTTTCCAAGTATATGGGTATAAAAATTGTAGCATTTCAAAGTTGAATAATTCATATATAAAATAAATTTTAATAATTTTCATTAACTACTTTGGATATTTTTAGTTATTTATTTAATCATTTAGGAACACTTACAAAAAATATAACAAAATTAAAAAAATAATTACTTTATACTATTATGTACTTTGAGTTTTGTAAAGAAAATAAGGGTTTTTTTTTATTAGTATGTTCTAAATTTTTTTGCAATGAACTTATATATGTAACAAAACAGAGGGTTATAATTATTTTTTTAAATTAATTTTTATTTTAACTACATAAAAATACATGTTTTAATAGGTTCTTAAATTCCTTTCAGGTTGTTTTTGCCTTAATACATTTTGGCCAGGAATAAACTAATTTTATCTAGTAAAAGAGTAATATGCAAATTGACCATCACTCCAATAAACAAGATGGCCACCCCCATATGGTCAAAGATGGCTGCCCACCATGTGGACACAAGATGGCTGTCCCAAGATGACCAGCAGGAGAGGGCAATTGTGGGTGATCAGGCCAGCAGGGAAGGGCAGTTGGGAGGAACCAGGCCTGCAAGAGAGGGCAGTTGAGGGTGATCAGACCTACAGACGAGAGCAGCAGGGGAGGACAGTTGGGGGGGCCAGGCCTACAAAGGAGGGCAGTTGGGGGCAACCAGGCTGACAGGGGAGAGAAGTTAGGGGCAACCAGATTGGCAAGGGAGGGAAGTTAGGGATTACTGGGACAGCAGGGGAAGGCAGTTGGGGGTGTCCAAGCCAGCAGGGGAGTTCAGTTAGGCATCAATCAGGCTGGCAGAGGAGAGCAGTTAGGAGAAAACAGGCCAGCAGTGGAGGACAGTTAGGCATCAGTTAGGCTGGCAGTAGAGTAGTTAGGGGGTGATCAGGTTGGCAGGCAGAATTAGGGGCAATCGGGCAAGGCAGGCAAGTGAGTGTTTGAGAGTCAGCAGTTCTAGATTGTGAGAGGGATGTTCCAGATTGAAGAGGGTGCAGGTTGGGCTGAGGGATGCACACCCCCTCCCTGTGCACAAATTTCAGGCACCGGACCCGTAGTAGGTTGTATATTAAAATAGAAAGCTTTAAAATGATAAAGTGGCAATATTCTCCTTTTTTTTTTTTTTTTTTTTTTTTTTTTTTTTTTTTAATGTAGGGCCCTGGCCAGTTTGGCTCAGTGGATAGAGGGTCAGCCTGTGGACTGAAGGGTCTAGGTTCCATTCCAGTCATGGGCGTGTGCCTGACTTACAAACTTGATCGCTGGCCCTGGTTGGGGCTCATACGGGAGGCAACCAATCAATGTGTCTCTCTCACATTGATTTTTCTCTCTTTGTCTCTCCCCTTCCCTTCTACTCTCTCATCACACATCTCATCTTATCAGACCTTTTCTGACAAGCCATCATGAGATGTTTCCTTGTTTTTGTTTCAATTGATTTTAATTTATATATTAGACCTTCAAAAGATAGGCACAGTTGTTTTTATTTTATTTGTAAATTTATATATTTTATTAATTTCAGAGAGAAAGGAGAGGGAGAGAAAGATAGAGACATCAATGGTGAGAGAGAATCATTGATCAGCTGCCTCCAGCACACCTTCCATTGGGGATGGAACCTGCAACCTAGGCATGTGTTCCCAACCTGAATCAAACCCAGGATCCTTCAATCTGCAGGTCAACATTCTATCCACTGAGCCAAACCAGCTAGGTGACCTGTTTTTATTTTTTTATAATAGATTATCTTTAAAACATAAATATAAACCATTATACGTATATGAATAGTAAGTAGTTAAAGTAATATACATTATTAAGATAATTATTTCTAGATTTTCTAAGCTATTATTATAAAACATTTAGATTTTTTCTCATGTTTTGGGGAGAAACCAATTGTGATCAGACTTACATAAAAGAATAAATCATTTTTTGAAGTATACATTTTTAATGTAATGCATATGATCACAAAAAGAATAACTAGTATAAAAGAAAGGAAAAATGTTTGCCAATATGAGCTTATTTTCCTACTATGCTTTAAAAGTGGTCCAAAAATGTCATATTGGCAATCTATGGTAGCATTCATGTAAAAAAAAAAAAAAAAAGAAAAGTAATATTAAACTGATGTGTAAGATGCAAAAGCAAGCAAAGAAGGCTGGGTGCTGTACATGTTCCTGTGTAAGCTCATCTGGTTTTTCTGTTTTTCTCTCATTATTAAACTAAAGTTTGAAAATATATTCTTCCTTTGGTTTTCTAAATGTAACAGAGGAAATAACAGATGGCACTATGAATAAATCAACTACTTACTGGAATCTTAAAAAGAAAAGGAAAATAAACACATTCAATATTTACATTATAAAAAATTGAGGGTGCCGAAACCGGTTTTACTCAGTGGATAGAGCATCGGCCTGCAAACTGAAAGGTCCTAGGATCGATTACAGTCAAGGGCATGTTCATTGGTTGTGGGCACATCCTTGGTAGGGGGGATGGGGTGGGGGTGCAGGAGGCAGCTGGTCAAGGTATCTCTCTCATCAATGTTTCTAACTCTCTATCTCTCTCCCTTCCTCTCTGTGAAAAATCAATAAAATATATATTTTTTTAAAACGGGGGTAATGTCTGGATTAAAGCAGAGTTGTATTTTTCTTACTTTCCTTTAAACTATTTCCCAAAGAGGAAATACATGAAAACTCATTAAAAGTATCAAATCTAAGACCAATAGGAAACTAATGCCAGAAACTGAGATAGATATCAACTAAATATAAATTACATTCATAAAAACCATCAGTGGCAGAACTTTCTATCACCTCAAGAAACAAATGCAGTGCTACATGAATGAAAAAAATACAGGGTCATATTTTTCCTACCATTTATCCCTACCTCAGTGAAATAGAGATTGTGCCACATAGAGAATTTGGAAGCCATCTTTCTCCTCTTTCTTGCTGCTACCTATTTAAATTAAACATCTGTCCAAAGTGTAGTTTTGCTCTTGATTCCTCAATACCAAATCTACAAATTTTCAGAAAATGCAATTCCTATAAACTAAGATGGCAGGATATATCAAGTGTTGGGTGATAACCACAATGAATCATAGGAAATGTACAATTTAATAAATTGCTACAGAACACTAAGAGGCAGGAAATGTCTGGATAGAATAGTGTGCTCAGGAATATACAGCTTCACCTGGCCTATTTTTCACTGTCTGAAACTCTGTCTACTAGGGAAAGGAGACAATCATATTTGAAACAACAGACACTGTCAAAATTGCACATGCCTTGGTTTTTTAATTTATAAAATTTACCTCATTATAGTAACGTTTCACAAAAACATTTGCTGTTTAGAAGATTAACATTTCAATTGCACACATAAAGATTATAATGTTTTGAGTTAAGAAATAAAGTAATAAACTACTTTATTAGGACAAACATTTTTTATGTAAGTGGTATAAGTATAAAATTATTTTATAACTTTTCATAAAAATAAGGAGCTTTAATGGGAATGTATTTTAAATTGTCATTTCTGAGCAGAAATAATTTTTCTGTTGTAATAATCTTCAATAAGAAAATGGGAAGAGAGGAGATATTAACATACCAGGAAATTCCATTTGAACTGAATGGTAGAATGACCAGAATAACTGGTTGACCAGTTGCTATGATGCGCATTGACGACCAGAGGTTAGATGCACAACAAGAGTGGCCACTCAGAGGGCAGGTCCACAGCTGCTTGGCTGACCTAGATGAGCAGTGCTCCCACAGTGGGCTGATCCCCACAGGCCATGCCCCCTGCAGTGCACAAATCTGTGCACCAGGCCTCTAGTAGAAACAGAATAACTTTGCACATGATGCATGTCTATAATATTAATATAAAAAAGCACATACACATCTATTTCATTTTTTAAATAATGCTGAAGTACCCAGAAACATTGTTAGTAGAACTTACTAGTATTACACTATATACATTTCTAAATATATTTTTATTGATTTCAACTAGGATGGGAGAGGGAGAAAGATAGAAACATCAATGATAAGAGAGAATCATTGATCCACTGCCTCCTGCATGACTCACACTGGGGATCGAGCCTGCAACCTTGGCATATGCCCTGACTAGGAATTGAACTGGGACCTCCCGATTCATAGGTCCAGGTTCAACCACTGAGCCATGCCAACTGGGCTATAACATTATATATGTTTTAGGAATATTAATCATATAGTTTCATAGGTATTATTATCTGTTGTTTAAATATCTTATTTTGTATTCCAATTTTTCCTCAAGTGAATTTATAGAGGTGCATTAGTCAAATTAAAATTGAGAAAGAGAACCCACACAATAATTTACACAAAGAAAATTATACTAAAGAATTGAAAACAAAAATAAGGAATAGAAGTAATTAAAGATTGACTAGTCACCCTGGCCAGGTGGCTCAGTTGTTTGGGGCATAATCCTGAACACAAAACATTTTTGGGTTTGATTCCCAGTGAGGACACGTATGGGAGGCAGTGGATTGATTTTTCTTACATTGATGTGATGTTTTGTTCTCTCTCTCTCTCTCTCTCTCTCTCTCTCTCTCTCTCTCTCTCTCTTCCTTTACACCACCAATATGACTCAATAAATTTAAGAGGTTTAGAGATTGTTTATATGTTTGTGTTTGATTGTGGTGATGAGGAAAAGGGATTTGAAGGTTGGTGAAGACCTGGGACAGTGTGGGGAGGAGAGGAGAGGAGGGAGGAGGATTAGGGGAGGAGATGGGCTGCAGGGGGTCAATGAGAGGCAAAAAGAAACATGTATTGCTTTCAACAATAAATAATTATTTTTTTAAAAATGAGGTGATGCTCAGGCTGGTTTGGCTCAGTGGATAAAGCATTGGTCTGCTGACTGAGAGGTCCCAGTTTTAATTCTGATCAAGGGCATGTACATTGGCTGTGGGCACATCCCCAGTAGGGGGTGTGCAGGAGGCAGCTGGTCAATGTTTCTCTCTAATCAATGTTTTTAGCTCTCTGTCCCTCTCCCTTCCTCTCTGTAAAAATCAATATATAATATATATATATATATATATATATATATATATATATATATATATATATTTTTTTTTTTTTTAAATGAGGTGATGGTCTTACTTTTAATTGCAAGTATCTCTCCTGTTACAGTGGAAAGAGTTTCCTCTTCCTTTTTTTCCTTAATGAAAACCAATTTGATTGTACAGGAAACCAGAGAACAAGTGATTTTCAATAAAAAGAAAGTAGTTAATTCTATGGTTTAAATACATCCAATGTACTAATTATTCCAGCCTCTATGTGTTCAAATTGGTTTTCTCTCCAATCTATTTTTTAGCTACATAGTTAAAAATGTATAGCGAATGTATAACAGTATACAGAATTCAAAATATCTAATTAACTTCATCCTCAAGTCTGCTGTTTTATTTGCCAATATTTGCAATATTAGGTTCCCCAGGAATAAAATCCAAGGCAGAGGTTTATTGACATTGCTCAATACAATAAAGCTAGTAGTCATCTGACACTATACATAATTGTCCAAATATTATTGACAATATCTCCTACCTGCATTTTATATCCCCTTGATTATTCTGTAACTATCAATTGCCATTCTTAATCCCTTTTCTTTTTACACCAATCCCCTAAACCCCTCTTTCATCTTAAAAAAAACTCTTTAACATTTCTTGTAATACTGGTTTGGAGGTGATGAACCCCTTTAGCTTTTTCTTGTCTGGGAAGCATTTTATTGGTCCCTCTATTCTAAATTATAGCTTTGCTGAGTAGAGTAATATTGGTTGTAGGCCCTTACTTTTCATCACTTTGAATATTTTTTTGCCAATCCCTTCTGGCCTGCAAAGTTTCTGCTAAAAAATCAGCTGATAGTCTTTTGGGAACCTCCTTGTAGATAACTAACTGCTTTTCTCTTGCTCCTTTTAATATTCTTTTTTGGTCTTTAACCTTTAGTATTTTAATTATGATGTGCCTTGGTGCAGACTTCTTTGGTTAATCTTCTTTGGGACTCTCTTTATTTCATGGAGATATATATATATATATATATCTTTCTCCGGGTTAGGAAAGTTTTGTAATTTTTTTTTCACATAGGTGTTAAATTCTTCGCTTTCTCTCTTCTCCTTCTGGCATCCACATGATGCAAATATTGGTACATTTGAAGTTGTCCCAGAGGCTTTTTAGAATATCCCCAGTTTTGTTTTATTTTTCATTCCCTTTTCTCATTGTGGTTCTAATTGGGTGTTTTCTGCTCCTTTATCTTCCAAATATCTGATTTGATTCTCTGCTTCCTCTACTTCACTCTATTTACTGTAATGTATTCTTCATTTTGAATAGCATATTCTTCATTTCTAACTTGTTCTTTTTATGTTTTCTAGTTCTGTTTTTATGTTTCCTATCATCCTATGTTTATGTTTTAAGTTCATCTACTCTATCCCTAAGCTCATGGAGTATCCTTATAAGGAATGTTTTGAACTCTGCATCTGGCAGCTTGCTTGTTTCCATTTTGTTTTTTGGAGTTTTATTCTGTTTTCTATGTAGGACATGTTTCTTTGTCTACTCATTTTGGCATCCTCCCTGTGATGGTTTCTTTGTATTAGGTAGATCTGCTACATCTCCTGGGCTTGATAGAGTGGACTTAAGTAATAGCTGTCCTGTATGTCCCAGTGGCACAGCCTCCAATTACCTGAGATGGCACTCCAGGTTTGTCCCCCTGTGTGGGCTGTGTATACCCTCCTATTGTAATTGAGCCTTGATTGCTGTTGGCATGTCATTAGGAGGGATTTACCCCAAGACCAGTTGATGCAAAGACCATGGAGGATCAGCTGTGCAGGGGCCCATGTCATGAAGCAGCACTTACTTCAGTGGACCTTGATGCCCACAGAGTCCATCCTTTGAGTCATGGAGTGTGTTGCTTGTGGAGATGGCTCTGGATCCTCCTGGGAAGTGCAATCCAAGCTCAGCTGTCATCTGTGTCCTTCCCAGGGCCAGCAGGCATGAACTACAAAGTGATCAGCAGATGGCTGCAACTTGTGATGGGCTTGAAGGTGCTCAGGAAAGACCAAGGAGAGAAGCAGGTTGACTGCCACTAGTGCCACACAGTGAGAGACATGAAGCACACTGAAGCTTATTTGAGAAATTTTAGTAAAGTCTGAGTTATGGGCCAAGATAGGTCATTAATAAGGAAAAGCCAAAAGAAACATCTTTAGCGGGCCCAAAAGTTGGATGGGACAACTTCTCAGAGAATCACCAGGGCAGGACAGAGTGTTATTAGGTTGATGGAGACTCATATTTGGTGCCCACTTAGCAGAGGAGGGCTCAGAAAAGAAACAATGGCATATGGCAACACTTCTGTTGGAAAGAAAGCTGCCGTTTTAGCTCTTATCCTGATATCAGACAATTCAGTTCCTCCCCATATGTCCCTGCTGACTTTCTAGCTTTTAATCCAGCACTGGAACTCAGAACAAGTGAGTCTGAGTAACTTCATGAGAAGGCCTTTTAAAAGAATCTCCTGGGACTCCAGCAGCCCTCATTCTCAGCCACAATTCTGGTTTTTACAGCCATAACTAATGGGTACTTCTCTCCATGGCACTGGAATCCTGGGCTGGAGGCTTGATGTGGTGCTGGGAACCCCTTATTCCTCAAGTAACCTCCATAAGCTCAGATATCACTCCTGATTTTTATCAGACTCTTGTGTCTGACAAGCCCCTTCCATGTCTCCATCTCTGTTTCTACCCTTCCTATGAGTCTGGATGTGGCTTTTTCTTTATATCCTTAATTGTAGGACTTCTGTTCAGTTAGATGTCATACATTTCTGAATGATGGTTGTTGTGTAGTTTAGCTGTAATTTTTACATGGTTGTGGGAAGATTTGAGTACTGTGTTTACATGAGCTACCAACTTTTTATTTATTATCTTTTTTCTTGAAAAAGAGAAATGTAGCCCAAACCGGTTTGGCTCAGTGAATAGAGCATCAGTCTGAGGAATGAGGATTCCCAGGTTCGATTCTGGTCAGGGGCATGTACAATGGTTGCGGGCACTTCCCTGGTAAGGAATGTCCAGGAGGCAGCTATCAATGTTTCTCTCTCATCAATGTTTCTAGCTCTCTATCTCTCTCCCTTCCTCTCTGTAAAGAATCAATAAAATATATTTAAAAAAAAGAAATATATATATATATATATATATATATATATATATATATATCTCCTAATATGTAAAATCCCTGGGTCCATCACATCCACAACTGGAGGCTGGACCACCAGGCTAAGGAGCTGAGGGAGCAGGAGGTGATCAATCAGGGCAGTGGTGACAGGCCAGCTGTTGGAAGGCAGACCTCTTGGTCCCTCCTCCCGGCCCTCAGACTCCAATCAATCGGCTGTGGTGGCGGGGCAGAACTGGGGACTGGCTCCCTTGGTAGTCCTGCAGGGTCAATCTCAAGAGGACAGGCACCAAAGAACCATTGCTGCCAGCGTGATCCCAACAACACTGCCAGCCCCCTAGAACTCGGCCTCGGGCACTGAGGCCGCTTCCTCTCCCTAGAGGAGCAGCAGGCTCAGGTGGGAGGGGACCTGTGGCAGTGGGGATGGGGGCTGGGGAGGCAGGGCCCAGCGGAGCGTGGCCTGTACTCCCCACATAGCCAGGATGGCTGTGAGCACTCCTGATGGCCCACAGGCACTGCTTCAGCTCGGCTTTCAGGCTCCTCTTGGCCACATTCACAGAAGCACAGGCACAACCTCCATGCCACACCCCCTCTTCCATCAGCCCCCCATCCTGAGGTGCCCTCCCTGAGCTGTTTCCAGGAAGATCCCGCCCTCGGAGCACACCTGGATCCTGAGGAGGTGGATGGCACTGCAGGCAACATTTGGCGGCCGTTATTCTGCCTACCACAGTATGAACCAGAAAGAACACAGTGAAAAGGGACAACAGCAACAAACGTTTAAATCTGGAAGGCGGATGAGTGTGGTTCGTGCCTTAGCAGCCCGAGGACATTGCCCCTGGATTGAACCCTAAGCCAGGAGTGAGAAAAGCGAAGGGGCACCAGGGGTTACCCCACAAAACCCCCAAAGGTGCCCGTGTTAATGAACTAACTACCCCTGGAAGTGGGAGCAAAGCTGGGGCCCAAAACAAGAGGATTGGTCTACAAAGGGCTCTAATCCTCAGATTTCCTTCTCCACTCCGCACTGCTGGGCAGCTGTCCCGCCCTCCCACCCTTTACCCCCCCCCCCCCCCCAACAAAGACAGAAGGTTCATTGTCCTGGGAGGATAAAACAGGGTCTCTGAACCCAGGACATGGCAGGACAACGGGGAGGGGCAGCCCTGTGACCCACAGTGGCCTATTTGACTGCTCCATCCCTAATGTGGGAAGCCGCCTCCTGTCCCATCACCTGGGGCCCCTCCCCTCTGGCTCCCAGCAGTGAGGTCAGGGCTAACCTCTCCAGACAGGACACTCCAGAATTTATTCCTTCAATCTCCGGCTATATTAACAACAAGTATTTTGTTACTGTTGTTTCACTTCCTGTTTGTTTTGTTTTCTTCTCCCTGCATACTGTTTTCTCCAAATTGTTTGTTTTTTTTTCCTGTTTGTATTAGTTCTCTTTCAGAGTCCAACTCACCAAGAAAAGTGAAAGATGAAATAGAGTGGGGCTGGAGACCGGATGCCAGGACACGGGCTTTATTGAAGAGAAGAGTGCATCTTTCAAAAAGAATACCTAAATAGGTTGGCATCAGCGATTTCCTAAGGAAACAGCCCCAACCCCAACTTTCTGTATTGACTCCCTGAGTCAACCAGCCCTCATACCTCCCACCCCTACATAGGGCTACTCAGAAGCTTGCCTTCATAAAACCTTTTTTTTTTTTTATATTCTTTAAGCAATTATAGGAAAAGCAAAAGTCTTAAGTGCTCAGTCTAATAACTCTTGACAATTGTATACACTTGCGAAACCCATACCTCACTCAAGATATAACACATTTCCATCTCCCCAGAAAGTTTCGTCATGCCCCCAACCACAGAGGCAACCACTATGCTGTTCAATCTCTTAGACATGAGCAGATAACCGGCTGTCATCAATATTTGAAAAAAAAATCTCTAATATAACAAAAACAAACAGAATTTTGAGGAAACAATATGCAAAGGGGTGAAACTTAAAAACAAAGCTATTATTGCTATATTCAGACTTAGGAAAATATATGGCACATGTGAAATAAAAATTAGATCCTGTTTTTTTGGGAAAAACAAATTTTGAGAATGAACAAAACAAAACAAAACAAAACAGTTCTTAGTCTTAGATAATATCCTAGTAAGAAATTTAAACTTATTTAAAAGGGGTCAGCAGTGCTGACTGGTGTGGCTCAGTTGGTTAGGCATAGTACCCTGAACCAGGAGGTTGCCAGATGCCCTGTCAGAGCACATGCCCCAGTTGTGGGCCTATTGATGTCTCTCCCCCCCTTCCCCCCCAATCTCTCTCTCTCTCTCTCAAAGTCAATAAATTATTTTTTTAAATAATAAAATAAAATGGGTCAGCAACTATAGCCTGCAGGCCAAATCCAGCTTTGTAAATAAAATTTTATTGGAACACAGCTATACCCATTAGGGTTTTTTAAAAAATCTTTATAATTGATAATATTACAATGTCCCCCTTTTTTCCCCCTCCATTGCCCCTTCCACTCTGTTCCTGCCCTGCCCCAGGCCCTCACCACCCTATTGTCTGTATCCATATATAAAGCATATCTTATATAATAAAAACCTAATTTGCAAACTGACTGAACAACAGAATGACCAGTCTCTATGTTGCACACTGACCACCAGGGGCAGACACTCAACACAGGAGCTGCCCCCAGCCTGCAGACCACAGGCTGGCCAAGGTGGGTGCCAGCAGGGGGGTCCCCCAGTTGCCTTGCTGATCACCCCACAGATCAGCCATGATTCCCAGCCAGGCCTAGGGACCCCACCAGTGCACAAATTTCATGTACTGAGCCTCTAATCTTAATAATAAAAGGCTAATATGCAAATGGTTGTTATGCACAATCAGCAGGATATATATATATATATATATATATATATATATATAGAGAGAGAGAGAGAGAGAGAGAGAGAGAGAGAGAGAGAGAGAGGGGGGGGGAAGGAGAGAGAGATTTATTTGTTGTTCTATCTATGTATCCATTCATTGGTTGCTTCTTGTATGTGCCCTGACAAGAAATTGAACCTGCAACCTTTGTGTATAGGGATGATGCTCTAACTAACTGAGCTAACTTCTACTTTTCTACATTTAATCTCTCCTGGAAGGTGTGTGTGTGTGTGTGTGTGCGTGTGTGTGTGTGTGTGTGTGTGTGTGAATTTTATGTATGTAAAAGCATAATGGAATAAGAGATGACTGTAGGTACTAAGATGATCATTAAATAGAGGCAATTCATTGTTAGTAGGAATTCAGAGCTAGAAAGGATAAAGAAAACTTACAGCCTACTATAATTTTATTTATTCTAAAAATAGGGCCTTGAAATTCCACAGTACATGCATGTTTATTTATGCCTTGGGACATCCTGCTTTTTTGCAAATCTCTCTTGTGAGCTTGGAAGCTGCTGAAAATCAGATAAGCTCTCTTATTCAGATTTTGTAGTGGTTACATTGACTAGAGAAGGTTCTGTATAATATGAACAGAAAACATCTTTTTTTAACTTTGCTCCCATCCCTATAGTTTAAATCTAAGACATCTAATCTTATTTATCTATTAATTTATAATAAATTGCATCAAATTTTATTGGCTTCAGATAATGATATTTATTATTCCACTATTTCTGAGTCAGATATCCAGACATGTCTTAGCTGACACTTCATGCTCTGAGTCTTTCACAAAGCTATGATCATGGTGTTGGCCAGGACTGTGGTTTCATCTGTAGCCTTGGCTGGGGGTGGATGTATTTTCAAGCCGATTCTACACATTTTTTGGCAGGATTTATTTCCCTACGGGTTGCTAAGTGGAAGGCCTCAGTTTCTTACAAGCTGTTAGCAATAAGCTTCCCTCACTTTCTTGCTACATGGGCCTCTTCATACAACAGCTCTTAGCACAGTAGCTGGTTTTATCGGAGTGAGGGTGCATGAGGTCAAAGAAAGATGGTCAACAAAAGAGAACCACAGTTTTTGGGAACCGAATCTCAGTAGTGATGGTACGTCACTTTTGTGGTATTTTGTTTATAAAAACAAAACACTAGACCTAGTTCACACAAGAGCATAAATACCAGGAGGCAAGATCATTGTGAGCCTGCTAATACCCATGAATTTTATAGTGGCATGGAGGTAACTAAAAGTGATCACTTCAAATCATAACACAGTCTTGGTTCAGTCATTAGGAAGTTTAGTCAAGTGTGTTATTCAAATTTTAAGTTTTAATTTAAATTATAAATTATTCCCATTTATCGAGAAAGATGATTGGTTTGCTTTTCTTTTTCCCCAGCCTATATATATATATATATATATATATATATATATATATATATATATTCTTCTCATTTAGGATTGCTGTGTTAGATAGATTTCCCTTTTTTTTTTTTTTTTTTTTTTTTTAAGAATGGGGCATAATGCCTTCTCATATAATAAAATGTAGGTGGTCTGTCCTTTCCTGCTATGATGATCACAGTGTCTACCTTATAATGGCTGTGATATAAAGAAAGAGAAAATATTGGAGTAAGAGGAAAGTTATAACTAAATTTATTCTTATGCTAATATACCAGCCTCATGGACACAAAAGTGCTTTCACTGATTTTATTTTTTTTCTTAGAAAATTATACCGATGGTGCCCATCACTCAGGAGCATTATCCATTCAGGGGCAGTTCATTATCTATGTATGCCTTCATCAGAGCAAAAATAATCTCTTCACCTTTTAATTATCTTTTTAAAACTAGAAAGCTTGTATTGGCATTTTTAATGTCTCTCAGCCGAAGTCTTTTTACACCTATCGTCAGTTTCCTTGGATAGTGTCCAAGACAAAACCATGCTAACTCTTTTGTGGTAAGGCACACATCTGGTCCTTGGTAAAAGCAGATGCTTTATTCCAACCAGCTGTGGAAGGGTGGGCCACCCAAGGAGGCCACTTTTCTTTTCTTTCTTTCTCTTTTTGTTTTGTTGTTATTGTTGTTGTTGTTAATCCTCACCCAAGGATATCTTTTCCATTGATTTTTAGGGATAGTGGGAGAGAGGGAGGGAGAGAAAGAGAGAGTGAGAGTAAGAAATATTTGTTGTTCTGCTTATTTATGCATTCATTGGTTGCTTGTTGTATGTGTCCTGACGAGAGATCAAACCCACAACCTTGGCATATCAGAATAATGCTCTAAGGCGGAGCTACCCTGTGAGGGCCAGAAGCTAGTTTTCTTTTACTTTATGTCAGAGCTGCTAGTCATACCTAGCAGCTGCTCTCTCTTTAGATATCTCTATAGTGGTCGATTGTCAGTTCACTCTTCATAGGGCATTAACCTAGCTCAGTGAGTTTATTTAAACCTTCACTTTTCCTCTCTCTTTGGAGGGAAGTGGAATTTCAAAAAGACCTTAGCTTTGTCAGTTAATCCTACCTAGCCTCTAACTCCAGATACTTTTAGACTTTACAATGTCATTGAATATGGAAAAATCATTAAAAAAATAAATAAAACCCTTTTTGCTGACTCTTTAAAAATACCCTTTCACTCTTTCACAGTCTTGCTTCTTACTTAAGAATATAACATTTTGCTTTTTTAAATTTCATAATAAGTGCTTTATACTTATAGGTATTCAATAAATATTTTTAAATAAATGATATCATTCTGAATAACTCTAATCTTGAAGGATATTTCAAATGGATAGATGATTCTTTGGGATAATTCATTATAGAATACTTTATATGCTATATACCAAGTGCACAGAAATCTTATGATGCATTTTCTTAGGCCAGTCTCCCCAAAAGAAGACTCCTGAGTTGAGAACAATTTTGCAAATGATATATTGAAGACTTTCTCTGAAAGGAAATGCATAAGAAAGTGTAGAAAACAACAGAAAATAAGAGAAAGGCAAGCAAGGATGACACATTAAGCTAAGTCATGCAGAGGGTAGCCTAGGCCTAATCCCATAAGGAAACTCTGGATATAAGTCTTCCCTCTGAGTTGAACTGACCCAAGGCAAAGGAGCTAGGAATTTCTTATAACTGCCACATGCCTGGTTAAGAGAAGATCCAGAGAGAATAAATTATCTGGCACTGTCTGGATTTCAAAGAATGTCCGGGAAGTGGACTTAATAGCCTGGGGGTCCCTTTCCTTAAACACACAAAATGTTGAAAGATATCCCAGAGGATCTGAATAGAGTACAAAACTTGCAATATAGACATTTTTTGAAAAAATAGAGCATGAGTACTAAAGCAGATTTTCAGTTAAATCCTGTTATCATTGTGGTGTTGTTTTTTTTTAAATGTATTTATAAAATTTACTATTCTGTATCTTGCTCATTTATCCTAAAATTTTCTTGGTGAAAGCTCATGGTCACAGCAAGTATTACAAAACTTTTCTGGAAGGAACAATCAGAGTCTTAACCAGCTTACTTTTGAAAATATTATCTATACTAATTATAGAGGTATATGCAAATTGTCCAGGACTCCATCACAGTAATGACAGAACAGCAGGCTGTGTGGGGCAACAAGGCCAGCAGGGGTGGGGGCAGTTAGAGGAGATGAGGCCAGCAGGTAGAGGTTGTTAGGGGTGATCAGCTGGTGGGGGCGGGGGAGGGGGAGCACAATTAGGTGTGATCAGGCAGGTGAGCAGTTAGCAGTCTGGATTGTGAGAGGATATCTGACTGCCAGTTTAGGCCTCATCCTAAATTGGGCATAAACTGGCAGTCAGACATCCTAAGGGGTCCTGGATTAAAGAGGGTGCAGGCTGGGCTGAGGGGACCCTCCTTCCTGTGCACGAATTTCATGCACCAGGCCTTTAGTTGTCCTATAAATACAGTGGTCCCTTGAACAACATGAGACTTAAATGCATTAGTCTATTTATACAGGAATGTTTTACAGTAAAAACCTTTATTGTTTTTGATCTAAGGTTGGAAGTCAAAAGATGTGGAGGGCCAAATATGCATTAATCTACTCAGTTTTATATAGCTGCCTCCTAACTGCTCACCTGTCTGCCTGCCTCATCACACTTAATTGCGCCGCCCCCCCCCGCCCCCCCCTCCCCACCAGCTGATCACCCTAACAACCTCTACCTGCTGGCCTCATCTCCTCTAACTGCCCCCACCCCTGCTGGCCTTGTTGCCCCACACAGCCTGCTGTTCTGTCATTACTGTGATGGAGTCCTGGACAATTTACAATCTGTAAACTTTGTGGTCTGCAGTGGTCTAGGAAACCAAACCCCATGGGAGTCAAAAGTTATACATGGATTTGCACTGATGCCTCTAATGTTGTTCAAATGTCAACTGTACTATTTATTGCAGAAAGAATAAATGAGGGCATCATGTATTTCTAAGAGATGTAGAAAAATACTATCCAATTCTTTTTCACAAAGGCTATTGTTAATCTCTTGTAGTCTTTTAATATATCACTTGTTCTAGTAATTATTACCAATAAACGCTTTTTAAAATGTCATGACATTTTAATTCTAGAATTCCTTGGTCATTCTTTGGCTCTTCCACTGTTAAAGATCTATTAGGTCTAGTAATAATTAATGTCGTTTTCTAATACTTTTTTAAATCGAATTTATTTAAACAATACAACAAAATTTAATCAACAATATAGTTGCCATTGTTTTCTACTACTTGTGCCCAAGGCTCAGGAAGCATTTTAATCCCTCTGTTGTAAAATTCTTGTGATTTTGATGCAAAAAATTCTGTCAATGCATTTTTGAGGCATTCTTCATTATTAATTTTTTTTCCAAGAAGAAAGTTTTGCAAAGAACGAAACAAATGGTAATTGGAAGGGGCAATATCAGGAGAATATGCAGGTTGAGGGAGAACTTCCCATTCCAACTGGCGCAGTTTTCCAGCAGCGATTCTTGCAGTATGAGGTCGTGCGTTATCGTGGTGAAGAATTACGCCCTTCCGATTAATCAGCGCGGGTTCTTTTTCTCTTAAAGCTTGGGCTAACCTTTCCAATTGGGCACTATACACTGCACTTGTAATGGTTTGGTTAGATGGTAAAAGTTCATAATGAAGAATTCCTTTAAAATTCCACCAAACACACAACATCACTTTTTTCGCATGCAAGTCAGGTTTTGGCGTGGGCTGCAGAGCCTCATTTTTGTCCAACCATTGAGGCCGCCTTTTCAAATTAACATACAGCACCCATTCTTCATCTCCGGTAACAATTTGCTCTAAAAACGGCAAACGGTTTTGACGAGAGAGGAGCGAACTGCAAATTGTGACTCTTTGATTATGGTTGTTGTCGGTCAACTCATGAGGAACCCATTTTCCAAACTTTTGGACTTTGCCAAGTGCACGCAATTGATTGGAAATTGTTTTTTGTGAACAATTTAAAGTTGTCGCAAGCTCTAGTTGGGTAATTTGAGGATTTTGCACCAAAAGAGCTTGAAGAGCTTCTTGATCAAAATTGGACACACGGCCTCGACCACTCTTGTCATCTAATGAAAAATTTCCCTCGCGAAATTTCTCAAACCAACGCTGGCATTTTCTGGCGCTAACTGCATCTTGACCAAGAGCACTACAGATGTTTTTTGCAGCCTCACTTGCTTTTCTTCCTAATTGGAACTCGTAAAGCATGCAGTGCCGAATATGCTCTTCATCCGCCATCTTCTTAGCCCTAGTTTTGCAACAAAAACCAAACCAAACACAAACTTTTTCAAGCAAAACTTGTTAATTGCACTTCACACGTTCTGTAGATACCACGTGTTTGAAGGTTATGTCAATACAAGTCAACGCCAAGCAAGATTTTAAATGAATGTTGAAAAACGACATTAATTATTACTAGACCCGATATTTCCTGAGTCTGGCTGGTAGGGCTCAGTGGTTAAGGGTTCACTTATTAACCAGGAGCTGATGGCTTGATTTCCAGTCAGGGCACATGTCAGGGATGTATGAGGGTGTTAAGGTTACACAATCCAGTGGGGGGTGTGCATGAGGCAGCTGATCAATGATTCTTTCTTTCTCTCCTCCTCTCCCTTCCTCTCTGAAATCAATAATAATAATAATGATAATAATAAAAAGATCTACTCCTCCTTAAATTCTAAAATCTTTTGGTTATTTTTTTGTTTGTTTCTAATTCTATATTTTTATACAACAATTCAACAAGTGTGAGAAGATTTAGTAAATGCATATTTTGTTTGGTATCAAGTTGAGTGCTATCTATTGGATACAAAATTATTTTTGGAGTGCCACTATCTTCTCCGAATCTTGGGCTGAGTCCTTGGTATTCTCTCCCTTTGTCTCCTCTCTTTTTGTCTCTTTGTTATTTATTATTATTTTGCCAAACAGCCCCATGTTAGTTCTACATTCTCCTCAGACTTCCCCCTTTTTTATAATTGTTTTAATTATACAAAAAAGGACACTATCATTCCTATATTATTACTGAAACAAATTGGCTTATTTAATATATATATATATATATATATATATATATATATATATATATATATATTGTTTGAACAATAAGCAGCAATAATAAGGCTGGAGCTTTGGTATTTTAATGTTCATTTACTAGCTAATTTCAAACAGCAATAGTTGAACTTTCACCTCCTACCAAAACATTCAATTAAAACCTGTTAGCATCACATCTCTTTATTAAAAAAGACTTCAGTTAACATAATAAGAAATTAATAATATAAAGACAAGCATGGATCCAAAAAGTGTCAAATTTCTAAAGATAACCAATTTTATAAAGAGAAAACCAAATACATATTAGAATACTAAATAAACCCAAGGAGTCTCATAAGAAACTATGGAAAATGTTTGTTTGTTTGTTTGTTTGTTTGTTTAATCCTTGATCAATAATATATTTATTGATTTTAGGGAGAGAGGAACAGGGGAGAGAAAGGAGAAGACAGACAGACAGACACACACACACACACACACACACACACACACAGAGAGAGAGACCAAATGAGAGAGAAACAGCAATTAGCTATTTCCCACATGCATCCAACATGGGATAGAATCTGAAACCTAGGTATATGTGCCCTGACCGGAAATTGAACCTGAAACCTTGGGATGATGCTTCAACCAACTGAGCCAACTGGCTGAGGCTAATGTTTTATTTTTAAACTAGAGACCTGGTCACGAAATTCATGCACCAGTAGGGTCCTTAGGTCTGGCCAGCAATCAGAGCTGATTGGGGCCAGCCAGGGCCTTCGTTTCCTGGCAGCCTGCTACCAACTGAGGCCTTCCTTCATTCTGCACCATCCCCTGTGGTCAGTGCATGTCATAGTGAGCATTAGAAATTCCAGTCTCCAGGTCGAACTTCTGAGGGGACATTTTGCATTATATATATATTATTTTATATATATATTTTGAGATATATATATATATATATATATATATATATATATATATATATAACTCAAAAAGAGATAAGAAAATAATAATTATTATAGATAAACCAGAATTAACTAAAAACAACTCAATTGTATAATTTATTAATTACAATTTTCTATGTTTGTAAATATAATTAAATCAGCAAATTTGTGGTAATTGTGATTAGAAAAGGAGAAAAAATACATGAGCAAGATTAAGAACAAAAAGATCATATAACTGAAGATTCAAGGAAGAGTGATAAAATAATAAATGAATACTGTGTTCAACTTATAGCAATAATTTTGACAACACAGACAAATTCATCAATTTTCTGGGAGAAAAAAATGAACGTTTGCAAAACTGGCTCAGAAGCAAGCATAGTGCCTCAAGAGATCAATACCTGAAACAGATATAAACAGGTAGTAAATTTTCTACCTATAAAGAGAAACAGTGCTAAAACAGTTTTAGAGAAGATTTTCTCCAGCATTCAGGGAAGAGATCTATTTTATCTTTTATAAAACATTCTGGAGAAAAAACTTAGAAAGGTAAAGACCTAGCCAACTCATTTTACAAGGATTACAGATTCCTGATATAAACTTTTCTATAACAAAAAAATTACCAATAAACAATTGACCAACCAACAAATAAATAAAACGATTTGCCATTCTTACTTGTGAATATAGATGCTCAAAATACAAAAAAAAAAGAATGGCAGAAATATGAGCAAAAGGAACTAATGTAAAAAATATTTCATGTTTAATTTATTTGAAGATTGCAAGGTTAATGTAATAATAACAAACACCTTAGTGCAATCACCACCAAAGTAATCAGTGAACTAGCAGAATTCAGGTTAATAATTAAACTCTTTAAACACAATAAGGTTAAGCCAGCATCAAACTTATTTAACCTTCTTTGCACTTTGGTGTACTATACTATTATCTTTTTTTTTTTTTTTTTTTTTTTTTTTGCAAACTGGGAAAGCTTGAGAGGACTTTTCTATGCCATAGGAGTCAGATCATAATTAAACTCATGCTTCTATAGTATGGTAATCATTGCCTTCGTGAATCACCAGTACTGGTGAGGGCTGATAATCTTAAAGTATTGAGCTGGATAAAGGCTTGAGAAAAATCTTACCAAACTCTGTGTGTGTGTGTGTGTGTGTGTGTGTGTGTGTGTGTTTTGGAGACATATAAGAAGAAAAACAAAAAAACAAACAAACAAAAAAAACACAAGGAAATATGGACTTCAACAGTACGATATTATGAACATATGAATATTTACTTCTACTTAAAAATATAAAAAGAGAAATAGCTCAACTTGTATAGCAAAAATAGAGCAGAGAGCAAAAATAAAATGATTTCCAGAACAGTTTCTAATGTCCAACTAACTAATATGTCATATGTGAGGTATGTGCAGTCATGAGAGATGGAGTGAATGAATATGGCTCAAAGCAGTCATCACTCTTTCTTTCTTCACTTCTTATATTTAATTAATCAGGTGTACATGACCATCAAACATGCAGGATATGTAATTATAACTCATCTTCTTATGCAGCTACATGATCTTAAAACCTGTTACACATCACACAATAAACAGTCTTGACAATGAAATATACATGATTAGTCTAGGATAGTCCTCACTCAGATTATAATTTATCTTGGATCTGGCATAGTCTCCTAAAAGTTACATGAGCTAATTTTACAAGAAGAATTTAATAAAATCATCTTAAGTCTCTGGACATACTGTTTTGATTATTGTCCTGTATCTTTTCTTAAAAATACAAAAACTTAGGTATATACCTAAAAGTAAGATTTCTGGCTGACATGGTAGTTCTATTTTTAATTTTTTTAGGAACCTCCACACTTTTTTGCCCTTTCACCTGCCAGTCATACATTTCCAATAACAGCGCAAAAAATTTTTACATCTTTACCAACTGTGGTTACTAATTTTTTATGATTATGATATACTTGGTGGCATTTGTATATTTTCATTGGATAAATATCTATTCAAATGACTTGTTTATTTTTAAATTGGGTTATTATTTGCTTTTGTTTCTTTGCTATTGAGTTTCATGGTTTTCTTACATATGTTGGATATACACCCCTTATCAAACTAGAGGCCCTATGTACAAAATTTGTGCCAGGGGCTCAGCCCTTGCAGCCGTGGCAGCTTGCCTTGGCTCTCGCAAGTCCCGGCTTTGTCTGGAAGGATGTTCGGTCTAATTAGCATATGCTTTTATTATTATAGATGGTTTGGGAATACTATCTCCCCTTAGGTAGAAATTTCATTCTATTGATTGTTTACTTTGATGTGCAGAAGCATTTAAGACTGGTATAGTCCCACATGTCTATTTTTGCTTTAGTTGCTTGTGCTGTTGTACATAACCAAAATAACTGAAATTAGAAACATGAAGAAATATGTTCACTCCCACATTCATTACAGCTCTGTTCATAATAGCCAAGTTATGGAAACAACCAAAATATCTATCAATAAATGAACACGTAAAGAATAGGTAGTATATATATATATATATATATATATATATATATATACAATTAAGTCTTAGAATTAAAAAAAAAATTCTGTCATTGTGACAATATGGATGAGCTTGAAGGACGTTATGCTAAATAAAAATATGCCGGTTAAAAAAATGACAAGTACTGCATGATCCCAGATATGTAAGAGTATAAAATAAGTAGACTTATATAATAGAGAATAAAATTTTGGATTCAAGAAGCTAGAAGGGAGGATAAATGAGTTTTTAGATTGGTATAAAGTTTAAATTATACAAAATTTAGAGATTCATTTAGAAATGTGCTGTACAACATAGTTCTATTGTCAATAAGACCATATTGTTCACTTAAAAATTTCAGAAGGCAGAAAACAAGTTATGTATTATTACCACAAAAAATAAAACAAAAGGATATAAGAAAACATTTGAAAATGATGGAGTTGCCTATTACCTTGATTGAGATAATTTAATGTATGTGCATATATGGCCAAATTCACCAAATTGTATAAATTAAATGTATGCAGTTGTAAAGACTATTTTAGAGCACTTTTAGGCTCAAAGGAAATTTGATAGGAGGTACAGAGATTTTCCTTATCCCACCTATGCCCACGCATATATAGCCTACAAACATGTCAAACTCACAGCCTGTGGGTCATAAGCCTTGTTTATTTGGCCCCTGTTAGCCTTTGAGTTTGACATACTTGGCCCACACCATTATCAATAGTTCCCAATAGAGTAGTGTAAGTATTTCTCTCTTTTCCACATCTAGCGCTGCTAGAGAATGGTCCAGTTCCTGAGTAGGGGTGGCTGGGGATTGAGAAAATGAAAGAAAAAGACAGACACAGAGATAGACGGAAAAAGTTGGGGCCAGGTGGGATCACTGTCCTCTGACATGGACAGGGACAGGGACAATGACCCAGAGCTGATGCAGAGTGTTTATTTTATATAGCAAGAAAAACAGAAAGTTTTACTTAAAGTCAAAACAAAGGAGATTATTTATTTTTTTTGGTGCTTAGTAGATTTACATAATAAAATCCAATCCTGCTAAATCCGGTTTGGCTCAGTGGCTAGAGCATTGATCTGTGGACTGAAGGGTCCCAGGTTCGATTCTGGTCAAGGGCATGTATATTGGTTGCAGGCACATCCCCGGTGGGGGGTGTGCAGAAGGCAGCTGGTCAATGTATCTCTCTCACAGATGTTTCTAGCTCTCTATCTCTCTCCCTTTCTCTCTGTGAAAAATCAATAATATATATTAAATATATATATATATATATATATATATATATATATATATATATATATATATATATATATATTTAAATCCAATCCTCAGGACCTAGGCAGAAATGAAGGTCAAGCTGACAACACTTCTGCCTTTTGGCAGAATGTGTTTCCAGGGTGTGGCTTTGCCTACTGTCCTGGATTCAGCTGATAATTTAAAGAAATGCCCGTGTGGCTTCCCAGGGGCTCTCTACAGAGTAGAACATTTGTTATGATACATTGACCACCCAAAGTCCCTCATTTACATTGTGATTCACTATTGGTGTTGTACATTTATGAGTTTAAACAAATGTATGTAATGGCTTGTATTCATTATTATAACACTATAAAGAACATCTCACTGCTCTCCAAATCCTTTGTGCTCTGCCTATTTATTTCTGCATGAAATCTAATACCTGAAAACCATTATATTTTTTTCTGTTTTCATACTTTTACATTTTTCAGAATGTCGTATAGTTGAAATTATATAGAATGTAGCCTCTTAAGGATAAAAAAAAATGGCTTATGTTACTTAGAAATATGAATTTAAGGACCCCTTCTGTCTTTTTATGGCTTTATCTCTCATTTCCTGTTAGCACTGAATAATATTCCTTTCTTTGGAATAACTAAAGTTTATTTATTCCTCCACTTTCTAAAGGAAAGATCAGTTGCTTGCAAATTTTGGCAATTCTATCTAATAAAGAGGGAATATGCTAATTGACTGCCGTGCCCTCACAAAGATGGCAGCACCCACAGCCAAAAATGAGGAAATATTCTAATTTACTGCCATGCCCTCAAAGATGGCAGTGCCTACAGCCACATGATGGCAGTGTCCAGTCCCCTTAGCCCTGCTGGGGCAGCAGGTGAGCAGCACTGCTGGGCCCACCCCCAGGCAGGTCCAGCCACTCCATAAGCTTTGCCTCCAGAATCCCCCAGTCCCCTCAGCGCCCCAGCTGCCCAGGGCCAGCGAAAGGCACAGGCAAGCCTCAGATGGTGACTTCCCAGCCACCCAGGGATGCCTGAAGCTCAGGTAACCAGGGCTGGCTGAGGCTTATGCTGCTGGCAGTGGCAGCAGCAGAGGTGTGATGGGGGCTTTGCCTTCCCCTGATTGTTGTGTCATCTCCCGCCTTTGAGGACTCTCAGACTGTGAAAGGGGGCAGGGCAGGCTGAGGGACCCTACCTCCTATGCATGAATTTTCATGCACTGGGCCTCTAGTTATTAATAAAGCTATTAGAAATATAATATACAAGCTTTTGTGTGGACATAAGTTGTCAACTTTGTTGAGTAAATACCAAGAAATACAATTGTTGGGTTACATGGTAAGAATATATTTAGTTTTATAAAACATACACACACACACACAGAGAAATCATCACCACCACTCCAAACTGTCTTCTAAAATGGTTGTATAATTTTGCATTCTCACCATCAATGAATGAGAAAGCCTGTTGCCTTTCCTCCTTACAAGCATTTGGTGTTGTCAGTGTTCCACGTATTGGCCATTCTAATATATGCTAATGGTATTTCACAATTGTTTTAATATGTGCTCCTCTGATGACATATGATGTGGAGGTTCTTTTATAATGCTTATTGGTCATCTGTGTATTTTTTCTTTAGTGAGGTTGTTCTTTAAAATTAAGTTGTTTGTTTTCTTAGTGTCAACTTTTAAGGGTTTCTTGTATACTTTGTTAGATTTGTTTTTGCAAGTAATTACATCCAGTCTTCAGTTTGTATTCTCATTGTCTCAATGTGATTTTCAAAGAAGAATATTTAATTTTAATGAAATCCAACTTGAAATAACTTATTTTATAGATAGTGACCTTGGTGTTATATCTAAAATGTCATTGCCACACCTAAGGTCATCTCTTTTAAGAACTTCATAATTTTGAGTTTTGTATTTAATTCTATAATTCACTTTAGTTTATTTTTGAAGGGTTTGAGGTCTAGGTCTTGACTCATTATTTGCATGTGGATGTCCATTGTCCTAGCACCAGTTGTTGAAGATAATATATTTATTACATTGTGTGACATTTGTTTCTTTATCAAAATTTAGTTAACTATATTTACATGAGTCTATATCTGATCACTGCCTCCTGTTCCATTGATCTATTCATCTGTTTTTTGCCACACTCTCTTGATTACTGCAGCTTTTTAATAAGTTTTGAAGTTCGGTAGTATCTGTCCCCTGATTTTCTATTTCTTCTACAATATTGTTTTGACTCTTCTGAGTCTTTTACTTCTCTAGATAAACTTCAGAATCAGTTTGATAATGTCTGCAAAATAACTAGCTAGAATTGAAAGTTGAATTAGTTAAATCTATAGATCAATTGGAAAGAAGTGGCATCTTAACGATAGTGGTCTTCGTATCCATGAACATAAACTATTTATTTAGTTTTATAATAATATTGATCAAAGTTTTGTTGTTTTTCTTATATAAACTTTGTGCATTTTTTATTAAATTTATATCTAGCCCTAATTGGTTTGGCTCAGTGGATAGAGCGTCGGCCTGCAGGCTGAGGGGTCCCAGGTTCAATTCTGGTAAAGGGCAGTCAGACATCCCTCTGTCATTCCAGGACTCTCACAGTCTGTGACCTCTTGCTCCTTACCAGCTGCCTGCAGCACCACTGCATTGGCCAGCCATGAGCCCAGCTTCTGGTTAATGTGAAAAAACAAAAATGACCACCAGGGGGCAGCTCCTGCATTGAGCGTCTACCCACTGGTGGTGAGTGTGAATCATAGCCACTAGTCATACCACCATTTGGTCGATTTGCATATTAGGGTTTTATTTTATAGGATCATTGTGGTAGGAAAATGTTTTTGAAACAAGAACCCTAATTAAAAAGGAATAAAAGTGTCATTTTAAACTTGAACACTCTTAAAATTTCTCCACATGAAAAAACTATAATTTAGAAAATGAAGTACAAGCCATGAACTTAGAAAAAATATTAGCAGTGCATGTAGCAATAAATTATTAATTTACAGAATATATGAAGAATCACTAGATATCAGTAATTATTATACAATCTAATAAGAATGGGTGAAACATTTGAAGATACATTTCACACACACAAAAATATTATTCAAAAGCCATTTAAGTCTTTGAAAATGTTCTCAGTATTGTTGGTCATCATGAAAATGCAAGAGGAAACCACAATGAGATGCTCCTCATTCTTCATATTCTTTTGAATAGCTAATTAAAAACAATTGACAACACAAATATTTGGAAAGGATGTAGACCATTAGAATTCTCATACACTGCACACACATAACCACATTGGGAAATATTTCAATACTTTCTTATTAATTTTTATACTTGCTATCTTACATATTTATCAAGGAGAAATAAAAGCATATGTTCAAAAAAAGATTCGTATAAGAATATTCATAGTCACTTAGTTGACAATACCCCAAATTTGGAAACAAGCAACAGTGGAATGGAAAAAAATAATTGTAGAATTCCATGCAGAAATAAAAAGAGAATGAACTACTGATTTATGTAGGCACATGGACAAATTTCACAGGAATAATGTTGAGTCCAACCCAAACATTTATGCAATAGAATACTACTCATATGAAATTCAGAAAGATACAACTGTAACATACGCTATTTAAACTCAAAGTAGAGTTTTTCTTTGAAGCAGATGTTGGCATTGGTTGGAAAGTGGCATGATACTAGTTTCTGGGATGATGCAAATGTTCTCTATATTGACTACGGTGATAGCTTGGCATATATTACTTTATATGCAAATTATTTCTCAATATAAAAATAAACTATCAAAACAATTAAGGGACTGAGTTAAAAAACATCTTAGAAAAATAGGTAAAACAAAGAAATGACCACAATTGGTCTTAAAATACATGTAAATTATATGTAAAGTTGCTTAACTTCACTTATACTAAATGTAAATTAAAACTTTTTGGAGATAAACATTTTTCACCTTTTAGATTGGCACAATTCCAACAGTTTGATTAAACAAAGTACGGCCAACAAGACTATCAGGGTAAAACCCTTTCATAGTTGGCAAGTGAACATGGCATAATCTCTTTGGAGGGGATTTGGAAAAATCTTATGAAACACATTTATTTTGGGTTTTTGCTCAGCAACCTCACTTCTAGAAATTTACTCTGAATTACAGATTCACTAATGTGAAAAAACAACAATGACATAATGTCAATAATAAGAACACATACACAAAGGTAATCCCAAGATCAATTTTAATAGCAACATATTAGAAATAATATAATACTGCACATAGTTATTAACTAGAAAAAGGGGCTACTCTTTATTAGAATACTTTGCAGCTCCCTATAATAATAAAGGCATAATATGCTATTATAATTAGACCAGACATCTTTTTAGACGACCTTCCGGATGAAACCAGGGCTGCAAGGGAAGCCTGGGTCCAAGGTGGCAGAGGGAAGTTGGAGTCAGCAGCCAGGGGAAGGAAGACCTACTCTTGCATGCATTTCATGCATTGTGCCTCTGGTATATTATAAGAAAAATCTCTGTGAATTTATTTTGAATGCTTTCTAGTCTCTATATTAGAACGTTAAAAAAAAAAAGGTCTAATAGTATGGATAATATATTACTTGTTCATGAAGAAAATAAAAATAAGTCTAATTTTTGTAACAATTTTATTCAGGAATAATACACTTTTAAAAAAGAAAATAAAACTAATGAAAATAGTTACTTACAGAATGTGAGTTTAAAGTGATAAAATAGCAGATTCAATTTTTGTGAATATATCTTTTTCTATAGTTTTGAATTTTGAGCCATGTTATTATTTGGTTAAGTTAATTTTGTTTACTAGAGTAAATTAGTAAATATATTGATTTTGTTAGGAACAATTGTTCTTACTCTCGGGGAAGAGAGATGCAAATATGGAATAGGAAAAGGAAAGGGGAGTGGGAATTATTTTGAACTATGATGCTGAACTGGAGTTAAAGTCATTGGAGTCAAGTAACCACTAAAAGACATGGAAACCAACTATGCATTGGCAATTTAATGCCCATTCTAGATACTATCACCTACTGAAAACTAACTAACTAACTAACTAAAAAACTAATGTTTCTTATAGAAATGACTGGTTAGGTATTGGACAGAAGAATTTCAAAGAAAGCTGAAATATCCAGTTGTTCAATGAAAGAAAATCCTTCCAGCCTAATGGAGATCTGGCAAAAACACACAGGAGCCAGATTATACAGCTTCCACTGGCCAAATTTTGAGCTTTACAATGAATAATGACATAAATGGATCCTAACATTGTTTTAAAAAAATATGTATATAGGTCATACTCATACTAAAACAAAATAATAATTAAAAAGTGAGAGAAGAGTAAAGGAATTGTTTTTCTTTTTTAATATATTTTGATTTTTTTTTACAAAGAAGAAGGGAGAGTGATAGAGAGTTAGAAACATCGATGAGAGAGAAACATCAATTCAGCTGCCTCCTGCACACCCTCTACTGGGGATATGCCTGCAACCAAGGTACATGCCCTTGACTGGAATCAAACCTGGGACCCTTCAGTCTGCAGGCTGATGTTCTATCCACTGAGCTAAACCAGGAATTTTTTTTTCTTAAAAAATAATGTTACTGGATAATTTGTAGACTTCATTTCATTAAATATTCCATGCATATTTTATATTTGTCCACTTGTTTAGTGTTTGTTTCTTCCACTAGATTGTGAATAGTAATGGTCAATGTTATTTATTATCATTAATAACTTATTCAATACAAATGATTGCTTTGTTAAGTAAAGCAATTTTATTTAATAAACAAACTTGATTTTGTTACCTATATTTTAAACATAGGTATTTGGATGGTGCTGTGGGAATAACAATAGTTAACTTGAGGTGCAGCAGACACATGAATCTATAACGCGTGGCTAGAATTTGTTTTGCACAAAAAATGTAGACACTTTCTTGGGAAGGGCTAGGATAGTGGAACTGATATTAAGTACAAAACTATCAACTGCACATGCTAAGTAAATACAAAACTTCACTAGTCAGAAGGAAATAATCTGTATAAAAACCCACTACTTCCTTTCCTCAGAAGGGATAAAGTTTGGTGTTTCTCATTTCAACCTGTTGTTAGCCCAGTACCATGAACTCATATGTGAACACTAGGAAGAGAAAAATAGGTGCAAATAGTTAAAAAAAAAAAAAAAAAGAAGAAGAAGAAGAAAGAAAGAAAGAAAGAAAGAAAGAAAGAAAGAAAGAAAGAAAGAAAGAAAGAAAGAAGGAAGGAAGGAAGGAAGGAAGGAAGGAAGGAAGGAAGGAAGGAAGGAAGGAAGGAAGGAACGAACGAACGAACGAACGAACGAACGAACGAACGAACGAACGAACGAACGAACGAACGAACGAAAGAAAGAAAGAAAGAAAGAAAGAAAGAAAGAAAGAAAGAAAGAAAGAAAGAAAGAAAGAAAAAGATGCAGCTATTTTCAGTCAAACTTCTGGAGATGGTGAAATCAGAAAATGGCATTATGGGAAACAATACAGAGAGGATGGTATCAGGATCCATGAAGGTAGAGTGGCAGCCTCCTTGCTTCCGCCCAATGCAGGCTTAGATGCAGAGGAGCGAGGCAGGTGAATGTGCAGAAACCCCACGTCTCTATCTGTGTAACCCAGCCATCAGAGGAAGACGAGAACTGCATGTCTTCTTCCATGGCACTCATTAGACAATCCCTTTGGGCTCCAAAGGCAAGAAAGAGAACTTTGAGAGGGACTGATACTTGTACCAGTGGATGAAAAAATGGAAATTTCTTCATGATGACATGACTTCATTTTTACTTCCAGACCAGTATGGCCCAGGGTTACACAGAGCTTTTGGTTTCAAGTTCACAGAATAATTTATCTGCCAGTTATATTGTAGAGTTTTCGAAGCATAAAATAATTAGGTTTCTGGAGATCCCTATAGGTATTAGCCTTACAACTTCCTTTTAAGAATATTTATAGAAAAACATTTAAAAGGTGATAATAAAGCACTCAAGGAACATTTATAAAAGAATCATTATCAATAGATAAAATGGTAGGAAGTACTTTGGAGAAGAAAATAGTTTTAAATAATTCAAAAGAAGACTACAGAAGCAGATTATCATTTGTATCAAAAAATAAAATGAATTATTGGCTTATTAGAGTCCTTATGGCTGCTAGAATTTTACAGAAAATAAAAGAAGTAATTTTCTTGTATGAGTACCTTAGTACTAAGAATCAGCAAGCATACTGATCTTTAATTTGAAAGAGATTAAATTAAATAGTCTAATATAGAAAACACTATTTTAAAAATGTGTTATATTTTATGTAATATAATTTATTAGAGTTCTGTTGGTTAATTTTTTTTAACCAATAAAGTCCTTAAATTGCCTCAATGACTTTTGCATTATAAACTTTCAACTTGCAGGGAGTTATAAAAGTATAGGGTTAGTTGTTAAAATATTTATTAACACTTATTTGTTATATTTCTTAAAGCAATCATTTTCATATTACAAATTTGACATGGCAATGTAATTAAAAATGTGTTTTCATTTTTAAAATAAAAACATTTACACAATTAAAATTAAGTTAATAATCTCCAGCATAAATCTTTGAATTTACTTAACAACATTTTTATAATGTCTATACTTCTGGATAGTCTTTTGGTTGAGTTAGGAGGTATTCCAGGAAAAACAACTAAAGATGCTCTTTCTGTATCATATTTTTAAGCACCCCAAATATTCTTTGTGCTCACTGTAACTTTCTTAATTACACTTTCTTTTTCAGTGCTTTGGATTGTTGGATTTTATTTCTTTTGATCAGGAGGTGTGAGACTTTATTGCCTGATGTGGTACCATTTATTCTCTGTGAAATATGGTTAGCGTCACCTTACTTTTTTATTAAGTGTATATTTATAACCTTTAGAAGCAAATGTTCTCTATCCACATGGCTAGCATTTATTGTTTTATGTTCTGCACGCAAAGCTGCTTTCCTTAATAATAAGAAACAGCTGTTGTAAGCACAACAATGAATGCAATGGGTCATACATGCTTAAATTAGAGACAAAGGGAGCCAAGCAGGGCTAAACTCTTTAATTCTGTCTCACTCTTCCATGATTGATGCACTCTAAAAAGAGTGCTTATACACTGTGTTGAGATTTAACAGATGCTAAAAGGAGCCCGTTCCAGTATACATTTGTTAGGCAGCTGTGTTTTACACCAACAGTGATTACAATGGGGAAATCAATGTTTCCATCAGTGTAAGACTGACTGAACGTACATACAGGAAAACTAAGGTAAAATAATGAAAAATATTAGTGTGGTCCACAAATGCAATCAATCACTTCTATGGTAAACACACACACACACACACACACACACATACACACACACACAATTAGATAGCATTACATTGACTTGATTTAGTATCATATTATAGATCATTTATTAAATCATATATATAAATGATTTCATTTGCATATAAATGATAGCTGAGTTACTGAACTATGCAGGCCAGTAGTTATAAGACATATGATGTTATGTATATTTTAAGGAGAAATGAAAATAAACTTAGAATTTGTGGTACATAAGGCAAGCCAAAAAACTTTGCTTCTGTCTTAACCTCTGTTTTCATGGAGTTGAAAGTCGTCTTTTGATTCTGTATTTTATATATTAAAATTCAAATGTGGACATTAAGAAAAATTCTCTCTTTTGTAATGCACATATCTACTTAGAAAAGAAGCAAAACTATATATAAAATGTCTAGAGGATTTACATGGTTTCAAAAATTTACAATTAAGAATGTAAAAGTTATCTATATCTATAAAAGGTTAATATGCTAAGTGTCCATCTGGGTAATGACGTCACATAGCAACACCTGGCTTCCTCTCCCTAGTGATGACTAGCCTCCTTAGAGTTTCGTCAGCCCAGGAACATTACTTGCTTTATAGCCAGGGGGAAAATTTCACATTTTAACCAAATGTCTGTGAAGCATCTTCCCGTGCCTCATCTCATTCGATCCTCACAGAAGTCCTGGAGTAGGTAGATAAGAGAATCAGTGGAATCCCATTTTCTTTTCATTAGCCAGAAAATGGAGATTTAGAAACTTGACCTGACAGAGAAGAAGTAAGAAACGGTGGACCTGAAAAATGACTTATATGTCACTGCACATAATATAGTCAAACACTGCTGCAGTTAAATATTTAACCTTTTTTCTCCCTACATGACCTATTATAATCTGCTTCATGTTGATATTTACTGTTGAGTTGCTAACGATTACCTGAAAGAGAAGTTGAGGTGCTTCTTTGGGCTGGAAAAGTTTAACTACATCAGAAAGCAGGTCTGATTAAGCAAGTTTATTCTATATACACTATATATAAAAGGCTAAGTTGACTCACACATGCTCAATACATATAAAGCTCTTGCTGGCACCAATATCATGTGTGTGTTTCTCTCTGTTATTGTCAATCATGAATTTGGTTGACACTTCTATTATAGAGAAAGGGCGAATAGCAATATTAAAATATTTCTCCTAATTAATTTCCTTTCAATGTGCATGAATTCATATACCAGGCCACCAGTCTACAGTAATAAAAGAGAAATATGCAAATTGACCATCACTTTGCAATGCTCACCAACCAGTAAATGAGTATGCAAATTAATCCAACAAAGATGGCAGCAGTCCTCCCTCCCCCCTCAGCCTCTGGGCAGTATGCATGCAGGCATAGAGCAGCTGGGTGGGGTAGCACACCTGCTATGATGAGGAGGGTAGGGGATGGAGGGAGCTACAGGAGTGATACTCTGGCTGGAGTGAAGACTGAAGGCGGCAGCCAGGGCAAGGCCTGGGTCCTGGGTGCTGGAGGAAAACTGCTGCTGGCAATCTGAGAAAGGAAGGCCTATTTCACGAATCTTCTTGCAATGATTCTCTAAGTTTGCAAATAACAGCCCAAGTGCTTATCAGTAGATTCATGGATATAAAAGTGTGGTACATTTACACAATGGAATACCACTATGTCATATAAAAGAAGGACATCTTAAAATTTTGTGATCTTGAGAGAATTATGCTAGATTAAAAAAGCCAGTCAGAGAAGACAAGTACTAAATGATTTCATTTATATGTGGCATCTAATGAACAAAATAAATAAAATAGAAACAGACTCATACTTATAGATAATAGATTTATAGCTACCAAAGGGGAGGGGGCTGGTTGAAAAAGTTGAAGGGGTTAAGAAAAGAAAAAAAATCTCATAGACACAGACAACAGTATGGTGATTACCAGAGAAAATTACCTGAACATTAAAAAAATAATAATGATGATGGAATTGGTATAGTCACCCAAAACACCAGGAAGGGTAATATCAGATGGCCCAGAGTCAGAGAGATAAGACTGTGCCCATTTCTGTTCTTATCCGTTTATATGAATGAATTAAAATGAGTTACTCAAGATAACCGCATTGTGTTAAAACAAATTTATTAAGAGGTAACTTATTAAGAAAGTAAAGCCTGAAAAGTTATTAAAGGAGTTAGGCAAGCAAATCTATCATCCTACATAATGGTCTCTCTCAACTAATCTGAGGAGTGGGTGGGGTGTGAGGTTTCTGCCTTATAGACTTTTCTGACTATAGATTTTGAAATTCCTCTGCCAAATATCTTGGCACAGATTAATTTTCTTTTACTTTCTTGTGACTTTCCCAGAATTTTGAAGAAGCCCCTGGCAATTTTGTCTTGTGAAGCCCCTAGTTTGCTGGATTTTCTGTTTAAGTGGAATGAGAGACTGAACTCTTCCTTCCCCTTTCTCCCTCTTCTCTGTATTCTTTGGAGATGCATTAACTATTTGCTCTCAAGTGTCCTTGGCTGGGGAAAGATAAGAGCTTGCTATTAACAGGCTGGCTGCAAGCTGCCAAATTGTTTAATTTTCTTGTCTCAGTTTCCCTATTACTCCTGCTTTGGAATTTTACTAGTTTCTCACTAATGAGTAACAAAAGGAGA
Organism: Pipistrellus hanaki; assembly: GCF_964339955.1. Classification (NCBI taxonomy): domain Eukaryota; kingdom Metazoa; phylum Chordata; class Mammalia; order Chiroptera; family Vespertilionidae; genus Pipistrellus; species Pipistrellus hanaki. The sequence goes on from NC_140505.1 coordinate 117,792,353, forward strand.
CTTGATGGGGTGGTGAGCACACAATACAATATACAGATGATGTATTATGGAATTGTATACCTAAAACCTATGTAATTTTAACCAATGTCATCCCAATCTATAATAATAAAAGGGTAATATGCTAATTAGACCAGACAGCAGAACGACCTTCCAGAAGTCATTCTGGACGTTCTTCAGATGAAGCTGAGATGGTAGGGGTGGAGGCAGAGGTGATTAAGGGCATTCAGGCAGGCAGGTGAGCAGTTAGGGGTTATCAGGCAGGCAGGTGGGCAATTAGGGGCAATCACACAGGCAGCCGAGTAGTTAGGGGCAATCAGACAGGCAGGTGAGCTGTTAGGATCCAGTGGTCCCAGATTGTGAGAGGAATTCCGACTGCTGGTTTAGACCTGATCTCTGCTGGATTGGGCCTAAGCCAACAGTCAGACATCCCCCAGTGGGTCCTGGATTGCAAGAGGGTGCAGGCCAGCCTGAGGGACCCCTCCCCATGCACTAATTTTGTGCACCGGACCACTAGTCCTATATAATAAAAACCCTATTATGCAAATCAACTGAACAGCAGAAAGACCCAGGGAACGACTGGTCATTATGATGTGCTCTGACCACCAGGGGGAACATACTCAACGTAGGTGTTGCCCCTGGTCAGAGTTGGCAAGTGGGTGGCACCAGGCCACCAGCCGAGGCGAGTGCCAGGAGGGACCCCCAATCACCATGCCAGTTGCCCTACAGATTGGACCTGAGTGCTGGCCAAGCCTAAGGAGCCTATCCTATATTTTGGGAATAGTCTCTTAGATTTAAAAATTAAAACCAGGCAAGTCTACTCTAATACTGAAAAAAAAAACCAAAAACAAAAACAAGATAATGCAGCTATGACATGCATGCATTCTGGTTTGCACATTTTGTGGTCAGCCCTGATTCTGACACTTATAACTGTGTGACAAAGCCAATTACTTAATTTCTCTCTGCTTTATTTTTTCCATCCATAAGATGGGGGAAATGGCACTACTGCCTCAGAAGGATCATGTTATACACTGCTTTTTATAATCAGGGCAAAAAAATGTAGCTGCTCATGCAACAACAAGATGCCTTTCACCTGTATGAAAAGTATGCTCACTGGTGCATACAGTGTCCCGGATTGTGAGAGGGATGTCCGACTGCTAATCTGGCCAAACTGGGAGTCTGACATTCCCTGAGGGGTCCCAGATTGTGAGAGTGCATAGGCTGGGCTGAGGGATACCCTACCCCCACCCCCAAACCCTGTATCGTACAAGAATTTGTTCACAGGACTTCTAGGAAAATCAATTAAAAAATTTAAAAAGAATATAGAGGTTTTGTGTGTGTGTGTGTGTGTGTGTGTGTGTGTGTGTGTGTGTGTGTTTTAGAGCTTTTGTCTGTTATAAATAATATTGCAATGAATCTGAGAGTGTGCATATCTCTTTGGGAGCCTGCTTTCAATTCTTTTGAATAAATACATAGAGTTTGACTGCTGAATTCTATGGTAGTTCTATTTTAAAATTTTTGAGAATGCCCTTACTGTTTTCTATAATGTTTTCATTTTACATTTCCACCAACAGTGCACAAAGGTTCTAATTTCTTCATAGTGTCACAATAACTTGTTATTTCTGGGGTGCTTTGATAATCGCTATTCTAACAGGTATGAAGTGATATTTCATTGTAATTTAAATTTGAATTTCCCTGATGTTGATAATCTTTTTGGCTATTTGTATTTCAACCTAAATATCCACTGACAGATAAATGGATTTTAAAAATGTGACATATACATATAATGAAATATTACTTCTGCTTTAAAAATGGAAGGAAATCCTCTCATGTTGAAACAGAAATTTTAGGGGAATATAGGCAGGTTTAGGGAATTTTTAGAATTGGGGTCCATGGAAAATTATAGGGCTACAGATTGGGAGAAGGTACATTTCCATAACACAAGGAAGCCAGGTGGGGTTACAGTTCTATAGCACAAGGGAGAGGCAACAATTACATTTACATAAGACAGCAGAACTGGGAGTAGACGTATGGTCTATATTTACAAAATAAAGAAGGAGGAAGAAAGCCCATAAGGAATAGGAGGACAATGAGGGAGAAGGGCCTCAGGAGTTACTATGGAAAGGGAATGTTGACCAATCAGAGCAGATATCAGATCACAGGAACTGCAGCCTTTATTAATCTGGAAACAGGATGTCGGTGGGACGCTTTTCCCTTCCCCCATGTGGGAGTCTGTACTTATTCTTCAATAAAACCCCACCTTTGCTATACCAACTTCTGTTCATGGTTTCATTCTTTGACTGCCGTGGACAAAGAATCCGGGATCCAGTCCAAAAATTTCGTATCAATATGTTGTAATCCTGTCATAGGATACATCTTGAGGCCATTATGCTTAGTGAAATAAGCCAATTAAGCCAGAACAAATACTGAATGATCCCATTTATATGAGGTATCAAAAGTGGTCAAAATCACAGAAGCAGAAAGTAGAATAGTTGTTGACAGAGGCTTAGGGGGTAGGGGAACATGAAAGCTACTGTTCGATGAGTGTAGTTTCCATCAAGCAATGTTAAAAATTTCTAGAAGTCTTCTGTACAGCAATATTCATATAGCTAACAATACTGTGCCATACACTTAAAAATTGATGAGAATCGATTTCATGTTATATAATTACTTTTTATCAAAATGTAGAATAGAGGAAAATAATATAGTCTTGGACGTATTTACATTACATAGGCAATTATTATCATGCAGTCATTTTACTTTTATAAAATAGTTTTCAAGTATGTATTTCATAAGGATTATTAATTAATCTGCTTGGGATCCCATAACAAATTACCACAGATCACTAGACATTTTTTTGTTCATAGTTCTAGAGGCTTTAAGTCCATGACCAATGTTCTGGCTAATTTAGTTTCTGGTGAGAACCTAATCCTGGCTTTTATCTGAAAAGTCACTGAGGAATAGTTAATTTTCTTCAATTAAAAAAAATATATTTATTGTTGAAAGTATTGCAGATGTCCTCTTTGTGTGTTTGAAGCTTTTTTCCCATTGACCTGCCCTTCACCTGCCCCTCCCAGGCCTTCATCACTCTATTATCTGTGTTAACAGGATGTGCATGTATGCATATAAATTCCCCTGTTAATCACCCCCAGCCACCACCCCTCCCTGCCTTCTCTCTGAAATTTTCTGACAAATTTTCTTCAATCTTCTAATTTCTATGTGTTCTTCAAATTAGTTTAAACAATCTTCAAATTCACTAACTCTTTTTTTTCTCTGTTATCCATTTATCTGACAAACCCATGAAAACATTTTATTTGTATCAGCTATTATAGTTTTTAGTCATAGTACTTTAATTAATCGTTGTTTGTTTGTCATAGTTTTCTATACTCTGCTGAGAGTTTCCTTTTTTTTTTTTTTAATTATATCCATCTTGTCCTTTAAGCTTTGTACACACTTCAGTAACTGTCTTAAAGTTTTAGCTATTTGTATTTCCGAGTCTTCTTAATGTCAGTTTATGTTTACTAATTGTTCTTGATTATCATATTTTGTTGTTTTTACATGTCTAGCAATGTTTATTGTCTTCTTGACATTATGTATGTTAAATTATAGGCAATTAGGATTACGTCCCATTTCTTTAAAGAGTATTGGATTTTTATGCTGACATACCTATTTATTTACTCTTGTGAGAAGAATTTTCTACATTTGCTTTCCTTTACTGAAGTCATAATTTAGTGAAGAAGACAATAAATGCCCTAGGTATTTTAAGTAGAGAGTGATTCGATGAAAATGATTGTTTACAAATTGTTGAAATGCCTAGAAGAAGAAAGGTCAAGAAAAGTGTTGTCCTGGCTAGTTTGGCTCAGTAGATAGAGCATCAGCCTGTGGACTGAAGGCTCTCAGGTTCAATTCTGGTCTAGGGCAGGCTTGATCCCCAGTGAGGGTTATACAGGAAGCAGCCAATCAATGGTTTTCTCTCATCATTGATTTTTTTCCCCTCTCTTTCCCTCTTTCTTCCTCTCTGAAATCAATAAAAATATATTTTAAAAAAAGAAAAGTGTTGTTAACTCTCATTTTTAATGATAAATTTGAGGAATCAGAAAGGTACCATACCTCCTGGAACATAAGATTTCGCCAGCTATTAATGGACAAAGTTTGGATTTCATCAGGGATGTTGCAAAGCTTTTCAAAGTCATGTGTTTATATTGTGCTTTTGGGGGAAGATTAATATCTTCAAAATATCAAATTAATCCTTACCTTGGAAACTGGCACTAAAACACCACTGGAAAAAAATATTCTGAAAACAGTAGTTTTCATGCTTCTTGTCCTTGTCCTATATAAAATCTCTTATAATCCTCATAATATGATACTAGAGTTTTTCTACAACTATCTCATTACAGCCATAGCTTCATTCTTCAAAACCACCTGGACAAGAACTAGGGAAAGAAATCACCTTTGCATCCTGCCCAGAAAGAAACCATGTGTTTCAATTTGGTTCCAAGTTTCAGTAATATACATTGAATGATATATGAATTGAAAAATTAAAGAATGAAAGAAGAATTGAATTAATAGCTGGGATAATCTCCCTTTGGAACAATAGCTTCTTCCCCTAATGTTTTAATACTATTAATTGAAACCTTGTCTGAAACAACCACTACTTGAATTTTTCTGTTCCCTATGTAAGAACAAATAAATAAATTTGGGTATGGGAACTGTGAGAAATGGCTCACCTATCCAAATTTCAAATGAAGAACTAGGAAATAGAAACATGGTGAAAAGGAGACTTTAAGAACACTCTGGAGAGTGGGTGCCCATTTTGCAGGATCACACATGGGACAAAGGACATAGTCTATTTATTTAGACACTCCTCCTGTTCCTCATTGACTGAGGACTATTTGGTCACCTATTGCCTGTCTTCCATTGGGTTATTTTTTAAAAATGGGCTTGGGCCTTCTCTAGTTGTCTCCAACTCTCTTTGTTTAGGGGAGTCTTCCTAGGACATGTGCTATCAGCCACATGTACAGCTCTCATCCTCTCTCCACCCCCACATCCTGTGTGCTGTGGGGAAATTCAGCAGCCACCTGGCCAAATGCTGTTTCTTTTCTATGCAGATAAATCTGAGGCATATTTTTTACAGAACCATGAAGACATTCTAAATCCCAAGGGGTTACTAAAGTTTAGTGAAGTATTAAATTATTTTTTTCACTTGGTCCTTTACTTTTACTTTCAGAATTTAGTAATGGAATTCCCTATTAGAAAACCAAACCGAAATCCTATATAATAAAAGGCCAGCAACCATAACGACCAGAATGACTGCTTGACCAGTTGCTGTGAGGTGCATTGACTATCTCTTGGTCCCTCCTCCTTGGCCCACAGGCTCTGGGTCGCAGCATGGCAAACGGGGAAACGGGTGGGTGGTGGCACTGGCTGGAGCGTAGCTGCCTGGGTGTCCGGTGCTCAAGGGAAACCAGTGCCGGCATCCAGGGGAAAGAAGGCTTCCTTTTGCACGAATTTTCATGCATTGGACCTCTAATTGTAAATAAAACAGCAATAATAACAACAACAAGAGACACAAAGTAATTTAGTGGTAAAAAGAAAAATTTCTTTAAGTGTTCATGAAACAAGAAATAAAGTGAACTCCTCCCAATCTAGTACCATATGTAAAAGAGAATTAATGTGATAAGTTATGGAAATAAACATATGAGTTGAGTTATAACAGTAAAACTTAGAGAATACCTCATTTGAGAAAATATTTGAGATCTTGGATTAGGAAAATATTTTTTAGGAGACACAGAAAGCATAAACTAGATTTTTTTTTTTTTTTTGAAATTATATCAGGATTAAAATTCGAGGGTCATTAGAAAATAAAAGAACCATTATCAAGAAAATAAATTATTGCCGAAACCGGTTTGGCTCAGTGGTAGAGCGTAGGTCTGCGGACTGAAAGGTCCCAGGTTCAATTCTGGTCAGAGGCATGTACGCTGGTTGTGGGCACATCCCCAGTAGGGGGTGTGCAGGAGGCAGCTGGTTGATGTTTCTCTCTCATTGACGTTTCTAGCTCTCTATCTCTCTCCCTTCCTCTCTGTAAAAAAATCAATAAAATATATATTTTTAAAAAAGAAAATAAATTATTATTCACATACCAAGAGAAAATATATTCATACACACAGTAATTTAAAGGAACAAACTTCCTAATATGCGTAAAAAAATGGATAAATCTTGAAAGTATTGAGCTGAGTTACAGAAGCCAAATATTGAAACCAAAATGTGGGATGTTGAGTCCAAGTTTGCTGTCTCACAAAATGAAGAATGAAGTTGCTGACAAAAGCGGTTACCAGAACCCAAGTTTATTGGGAGAAGCCAGTCCTGGAAAAGTGCAGCTGGGGTTCCAGGAACAGCCCAATGTCCGGAGCTCCCTTTCCATGCTACGGTCAGGAGTAATTCAGCATCCAGCTAACTACAATCTATTAGTTCATGTGTGGAGACACACATTACCATAAGCCACTTGGGCATCAGGGATTGTGCTTACCCCCAAAAGGAATGTCAGGTATCCATTGTGCTCTGTACCAGGGAGGAGAGAGAGAGAAGGAAGCACACGTATGTTTGTTCCTTTCTGATTGGTCTTTTCAAAGAATTTGCCTTAGACCACCTTGTGATTGGTAAGCTGCCTGTCTTAGTAACATTCATACGTTTTAAAGCTAGTCTCCCCCACACACCTTTCCTTCCCTGCTCTTAGTAACTCCACCTAGTTGCATTCCCAGGTTAATTCCTCTCCCCCCATGGTCCCCATCCATCTCTACCTAGTTTTCTTCTGTCTCCTCAATGATTTTATTTATTGGAAAATGTATTATACATTATAGGTTCTTCCCACATGATGGATAATAGAATTTGAAAAGGGCATTGGTTACTGGGCCTTATCTTTAATTCTATCTACCACACTAAGCTATGATGATAGACACTGGATCTGGTGTTTCTTCTGGGACGTAGGATTGATGGGGAAGGGACACAAAGCAACTCATGGGGGTGATAAAAATGCGTCTTTATTAGTTTTAAAACTGATTGAAGAGTACACTTAAGGTTTTATCATTTCCATGTATGCAAATTATACCAGTATAAAAAATAAAACTATACACACATAAGTGTATGCTAAAAAAAAGTACTAGAATTTTACATACATAGTATTTTATTATTTTCCCAGCTATATAAAGTGAATATTATTGTTATTCCTGTTTTAACGTTTAGGAGACGGAAGTTAAGAACTCTTAAGTAATATGAATAAGGTTTTATGATTAATAATATGAGAACTAACATTCAATTTTAGATTTTCTAAATGCAGGAGCCAAGATCCTTTCTTTGGATTTTATATTGGTAGATTTTTCTCCCAGAAATTTAAGTTATTATAATTATTAGGATGAATCTGATGATGATTATGAATGAATGAATAAATGTATTTTGATATGGCAATATTTTTATGACTTAAACATACCTACTATGATAAATCATAGTAGTTTGAATCAACTACTGTGATTCAAACATAAAGAGAAAGAGACAACTATGGGGTGGATAAAAGCATAGGGATCTTGAATTGACAGTTATATTTTCCCTTACCAATATGCCAGGTAATCTCTTCCTTATTTTCATAATTCAAGAATGTCAGTTCTTTGCTAAAGCAATTATGTTTGGGGCTGTCCCACTCTGGAGCATGTCTGTACCTTTGCTTTTCCTCTCCAGCTCAGTCCTTTACCCTTCTTTTTAAAAAAATATATTTTATTGATTTTTTTACAGAGAGGAAGGGAGAGGGATAGAGAGCTAGAAACATCAATGAGAGAGAAACATTGACCAGCTGCCTCCTGCACACCCCCCACCAGGGATGTGCCCACAACCAAGGTACTTTCCCTTAATCAGAATCGAACCTGGGACCCTTCAATCTGCAGGCCAATGCTCCATCTACTGAGCCAAACTGGTTTTGGCCTTTTACCCTTATTGTTCCTAATCTCCACGGGTCCTTCTTTTGCCTCTATAACTTGTTTCCTGAGCTCACTTCATCTACCTCTGTGACTTTCTCAAAACAACAACAAAACAATTATTTTTATAATAGAGGCCCAGTGTACAAAATTCATGCACGGGTAGGGTCTCTAGACCTGACCAGCAATCAGGGCTAATCAGGGCCTTCCAGCTCCCACCAGGGCCTCCCTTTTCTGGCTGTTGGCTCCCACTCAGGGCCCTCCTTCATTCCATGCCGACCCCTGGTGGTCAGAGCACATCATAGAGAGCTATTGAACTCCTGGTTGAACTCCAGAGGGGACAATTTGCATATTAACCTTTTATATATATAGATGGCTGACTTGCTAGTTATACAAAGTTAAATGAACATGCACACACATATGAATATTTATGAATTCAACAAGCAGAGCAAGCAACCTCTATTAGTTTGTGTTTGTTCTGGGTCAAAGTGTCAAATGCTGATTGTTTCTTACTCTGAGCACAAAAGAACATTCAAGACTTGACAATGGTTATAAATTAGGTTTGGGTACCAGTGTGGCTACTGCATATTCAGAAGCCTCAGGAAACTTTTACTGAAATTAAATCAATAATACTTTCTAAATTTAATCTTTAATCAGAAGGGCTACCCTTTGTTTTTATAAGTACTGAAACCAGGTCTTATAAAAAACAAAAACAAAAACAAAAACAAAAAAAAACACCCACTATTATTAAACAACATAGTCAAGAAACTAATACAACAGGGCTTATCAGCATTCTGCCAGCCTTGACAGGACATTTGTTATAGATGTAATATGGTCATCATCAGACTGAAAACAAGCTCCATGCTGAACACAGGAATGTGGTTAGCAGCACCACATCAGATTTCCTGAAAAATGACAAAAAGTGCTTGGTGTACCTACACAGATGAAAAGTTATTCTGGTAGTCTTACTGCTCTGCAACATTTTGATGTTTGGTATGATTATACTATTTTCTACACATAAAGTAAAAATTTAATTACTGGAACAGGAAAAATTACACCTAATCATTAGACTGTTTCCTAGTAGGTATGTTTAAATCATAAAAATATTGACACATCTTAATTAAACAGAAAGCTGAAGTATCTTTTTATTATGCCAAGGAGATGAGAATATACTTATGATGTGGGAAAGCTAGACTGGAATGCTCGGGCAGGATGGTTCCTGTATTCTTTGTTGAGGGGAGTAGAAGAATGAAACCACAGATGGAAAAATGATATAGCTGTTACGCCCAGACTTCGTGATCCCCAAGGACCACCAGGGAGCCGAGTCCGATGCAATAAACAAAAGAGCCTTTTCCATGCTAGCATGGGCTCTGTCCCACTCATGCCGGCAGCATGGCGGAAGAGAGCGAATTTCACCCAGTCCAGGGGTTTTACTCCGGTCGGTGGTGATGTCACTGCCTCGACTAGGCTAACCCTGATTGGTTGGGTGAGGGCTAGGGTTCAGTTACAGAATGGAGGATAACTCCGCCCTGCCCCACAGTGGAGTCAGGAGCCCATCCTCGCCCCGCCCTGCCCTCTCATAGCAAAAGGTGGAAATTTGTTGAGAAATAAGCATAGACTCCCATGTGGGAAGGGGGAGAGTCCCACTGAGTCCCTTTTCTCTAAGGCTTATAAAGGCTGCAGACCTTTATGCCTTATGTATCCTCTGATTGGTCACTATCCCCTTAGATTGGTTACTATAGAAACTCTAGAGCTCAAACCTTCTTCTTCTCCTTATTATTTCCCTATTCCCTCAGGGCTTTCTTCTTCCCGCTCTTTAAATGAGGGGGTTCCTTCCTTTTATTTTGAAAATGTATCCCTTCTGCTATTTCCAAGGTTATTTTATTCTATGAAAATGTTCCTTTTATTTCCAGCTATTTCCAGCACCCTTATTCTATGGAAATGTATCCTTTGCAGCTCTGGGTACATTTCCATAGAATGTACATTTCTATACAGTGTACATAGAAAGGGTATATCCTATGGAAATATACCCATTGTAGCCCCATGCTTTTTCTATGGACCCCTTAATTCCTAAAATTTTCCTAAACCTGCCTATTTCACTCTTGAAAACAGCTTTCACTTAGGATTGAGGATGCCTGTTGTTTCTGTGGGGTTCAATTAGGAAAGCACAATCACTATGAGGATTATGTAATAGGGAGTTAATTATAGGGATTAACATTTACCCCATTAGGGAAGAGGTAAGGAAGATATGTCTGAGAAGAGAGCACCAATTAGGAAAAAACCACATTTTTAAAAAACCCTGGCACAGTAGAGAGAGCTACAGTTTTCAGGGAAACATGAAAAACAGACATGTCTATATTCAGCTACTTGTTTGGAACTAAAAAAGGGAAATGATGTTGAAGTCTGTGAAAAGTTGTTGACTCACTAAGTTCGAAGCAAATTGTCTGGTGGTAGGCTTAAGTCAGGAACAATAGCAATTTGGGAGTTATATGAGAAATGGGGAAGATTGAAGACAAACTGGAAATCACTAGTGTTTCTGCACTTGTCTCATATCATCTCTAACCAACCATGATCTTCAGAGAATAATGGCTGCTACTTTATTTATCCTTTCCAATTTTGTGTAAATTTACTTTTGTTCAACTCTATGCTGATGCTAAAAAAAAAGAACAATTATAGGAAATAGTTTTTGGAAATACCAAGTTAGCAATAGAGTAATCTAGCACTCAGGAGAAAATTAACTTCTGGAGGAATTTTGTGATGATAGTAAAACTTAGTTTGAGTGTACATTAAAAACACAAACACTGAGAGATCAGTTAAAGCTAGTAAAGGTATGAAATCCAAGCATGAGTGGGCTGAATAAAATACTTTTTATTTTTTTTTAATTTTTTTTAAAGCTGAGGATATAGATAAGAGAGATATCCCAAGGCAAAGGAATTAGGTCTTTGTTTAGTAGAATTCAGTTACATTTCTATGGATAGCTTTTTGTTATGGTGAAACCTTAGCATAGACAGAAGGGGTGCCTTGCTATCTCAAAGTAGACTAAAGTGAATTTACAACATCTTAGGATCATTTCCAAGCTCATTGTCTTCTTAATCTCCACTTAAAATTTGTGTTCCATGACTTCATTATTTTCTTTCATTGTGAAAATATCTCTATACAATCACACATCTTTAAGCAACATTTAGCCTATTTTCACATGTTTTATTAATGGTATCACTTTACAAAAATCCTTCTACAGTATTCTTTTTTCCTTAATAGATTTTTGAGATTTATCCATGTTGGCACACATGCTCTAATATAGACATTTTGGTTGTTATATTTCATTTTATTGCAGAAACCCAGCAAAATAAATTTATTGTACTTGTTAATGAACATTTAATCTGATCCCAGGATTTAACTATGATATACTAGAGGCCTGGTGCACAAATTGGTGCAGGTTGGCCAGCTGGCCCGATCAGGGCTGATGGGGGCCAGCAGGGCGGGAGTGGGGAGAGGGACCGCAGGAGGTTGGCCAGCCATGGGAGGTTGGCTTTGGGAGCACAGTGACCACCAGGGGGGAAGCTTCTGCTTTGAACTTCTGCCCCCTGGTGGTCAGTGTGCATAATAGTGATTAGTTGACTGGTTGTTTGGTCAACCAGTTGTAATAGTCACTTAGGCTTTTATATATATTTTGCTAAGAACATTCTGGAATATTTGGAATGTGGCCTCTAGTGGAATATGCACATAGGGTATATAGATAAGGGTATTTGATGGGCAGAAGGGAATCTTATTGCCTTTGTTTCCCATGGGTGACTGTGCTAATGCATAGTGAAGCAGGAATTTTAGGGGGACATAGTCAGGCTTAGAGAGATCAGATGGGTTGAGCTCAGGAGTTACCATAGTAACCAGTCTAAGGGAATGGTGACCAATCAGAGGGAAAATTGGGGCACCAGGATCTGCAGCCTTTATAAGCCATTGGGAAGAGAAACCCAGTGGAACCCTTCTCTCCCTCCCTATCTGGGAGTCAATTATGTGGCACTCTTTCCTCTCCCCAACTGGGAGTCTGTACTTGTTCTTCAATAAATCTCAGTCTTTGCTATACCACTTTCTGTACATGTATTCATTCTTTGATTCCAGTGGACAAAGAATCTGGGTTTCAGTCCAAAAATTCGGTATCAATAGTCCTACTAGTCATGCATAAAACTTTCTATGGTTCAAAATAATTGGTAGATACTTGGTATTGTTAATATCTATTTTTTGCCAACTTAAACAATGTGAGATAAAATTTCTCTCTAGTATTAATTAAAATATTTATAATTACTTGTAAGTCTAAAAACATTTTCACTTGTTTATTGTGATTTTTAAAAATCTTTTGATCATTATAATTATTCTTACACATTGCAGACACTAATTTGTTGACATTTGTATGCACTGAGAGAATCACAATAACATAGCTTTCTTTTTCATTTTGTTTTTGCTAATTTTAATGCATGAAATTTACCATTCATTTCCTTTATGTTTTTTTATCTATATCTATCTATCTATCTATCTATCTATCATCTATCATTTAATTATCTATGATCTATTATCTATATATCTATCATCTATTTCTACAGTGTAATTATTTCTGAGTTTTCTTTTCCAAACAAGATTTTAATTCACATAAAAAATAATTTTGAATATAAATTCAATTTTTCCTCCACAATGGATATTTCATTTCCTTATGCAATTTACTGAAAAGTCTATTTTGTTTTTTACTGACTTTTAAAATATTCAATTTTGAAAAATATGAAATCTACTGGAAACTTGAATAAGTAGTAAATCTAGATATATATTTTATATATTTTATCTAGATTCATTAATTGTTATTCTTTTATAGCATTTGCTACAAGACATTATTTTCTCACTGTGGCCTCTAGTCAGAAGTGAGAAAGAAAAAACCAGCCACAAAAATATCACTTGTTTTAATTTTGCCCTGTTTTCACAGAAAGCATCCATTGCTAATTAATTATCTTTATTTAATTATCCAAATTTTAAGTGAGAGTTTTACCATATTTTTTTCAATATATTAAATTTTGTAATATATTTTTAAAGAGAAAATAAATTGACTTTATTAGTAAATTGTTTAAAGCAGTTTTTACTGAAAGCCTGCAGCTCCATATAGAGCACTGATTTGGTTTCTTAAATGATTATTTAATCTAACGAGGAAATCCAGTACATGAAAATAAATGATTTAGAAAGAAATAAGAAATGGGAAGAAAAAAGTGTTGAGTGTGGCAGGATTAGGGTAAAACTTGTAAATGGAATGTGTTTTATGGCAGGAGATCATTAAAAGGCTGCATTAAAGAGATTTACCCACGCTAAAGAGCAGAACAGAGGCAAAATAAGTGGCAATGTTAAAAAAAAAAAAAAACTATTTGAAATTTAAGTTTTATTAACTTTTTTAGTTTCTTGAAAATTATAATTAAACAACACATATTGCTCCCTGATAGTGTAGAGTGAAAAGGGGGTTTGTAATCTTGCAGGTGATACAGAATTTTTGGACTGGAAACCAGATTCTTTGTCTACCAGAGTCAAAGAATGAATCAAGGACAGAAGGTGGTATAGCAAAGGTCTGTGAATAAGTTGGGAATAGGATGCTTTTCCTTTTGTGGGGTTGTGTTTATGACCCTGTGCTCCCACCATGTTGAGAACACTGAGTACTGTGGCTGCAAGGAAGCTCTCATTGGCAACTCACCCACATGGAGCCATAGCCTCCCCCTCCACCAGCCGCAGCTCCCAGGACAGACGCATGCACCCCTCAGCAAAGGTGGGGGCACTTGGCCACCTCCGCAGGCTTGCTCCCTGTCATCACCTGGTGGGGCCCACCTTTCGCTTATATCACCCTCTTGTTCCTACTCCCAGGCCTTTCCGTGCACTTCCTCTCACCCAGCCCCCTCCCTCCTCTCATCAAGTTGGGAGCCCCAGGTGCTGTCCCTGTGAGGTGTGACACTCCCTATCTGACCATTTCATCTTATTCTTCTATGGTGTCCAGTGTTTCTTCTGCCTCGTTATCTTGGTTTGAATCTAAACGGAAATGGCTGCATCTTCTATTCCTTTTGTGTCCTTTCCACCCCTAAGTTAATGTCGTGTCCTTAATATGTGGCTATGTCTCTGTGACTGAGCTGGGAAACCTTTCACGTTTCTCTTTCCTTTTCTTTCATCTCAGGATAACTGAGCTCTGTGGTTTGCCTGGGACCAAAGGCCCTGGGAATATAATGCTGAGCCCTCTGAACTCATTTTATTCTTTATTGTATTATTTGATTTCTGGGAATGAATTAAACATGAACAAATAAAAAATATATACACTTAGTTATACAATCTGAGTTATTACCAGATTTCCACGGAAGTTGACACTGAGGCATGAGACCCATGTGTTTATTGGTCAGTTTCCTCAACTGTGGAACGAAGGTCTCACCTACCCCTCAGATCCTTAGGATATTGAATATGATGCATCCAGAGGGATTACCTGGCAGCTGGGAGAGTAAGATCGGAAATCAACAGACTTCCTTTACCTGGACAGAGTTAGAAAAACACACCTTTTTATCATAACACCAGGAAGGGCTGTGCCTGTGGGAGGAGGTGCAGGGAACCAGGATTGCCTTCTTGCTCCTGCCCCACCTTCTCTTCCTGCATCCATGCACTGGCCCAGCCACCTGGCTTGGCCCCTCCCCCATTGAGGAACCACTCAACTCAGGCTCTGGCCCCGTCCATCCCTCAGGGAGGAGCATGCTCAGTTTCTTGCAGACACAAAAGCAGCTGTGGGGTAGGGAAGTGGCAGTTTTTTCCCAAGGAGGGTGTTTGTGCTTTAAAGCTGATGGTCTCTGTCCACCTCCTAGCAGTGAAGGTTGAAGGTTGCTGCAGGCCCTGAAGTCCTTGTTGAAGTCTGAAGCTGTTGCTCAGGAGCCTCTCACAGCGGTGAGTTTGCATCCTAGGAGGCTGCGCAATGGAGGTGCCACATTCCTTTTAGAAGAAACTGACATTGATCAGAGCCTGCCAGCTGATGGCAGGGGCCAGGAGGTCTGCCTTGTGATTGTTCTCCAATCCCCAGTCCAGTTCCCCATAACTCTCTGTTGGTCATCCATTGATGGGAGCCTGCAGGCCTGAAGTAGGGGGGAGTAGGGGGAGAGGGACGGAGAGGTGCTCCATGTACTTTTTGGTGACTGGTGGATGACCCCTCTGGTCATTTAAGACATGATGGTCTTTGGTCTTTTATTTTATTTATTTCTATTATACACACAGCATCCTGGATGATTCTTTAGGGAATTTTCTAAGTGAAGAAAGCCAATTCCACAGGATATAAATCTATATATCTATATATAGCTATAGATATCTAGATGTATAGAAATATCTACATCTGATGTAGATATCTACAGATATTAGATAAATAGATAGATACCTTGAAATAAGAAAATTATAGAAATAAAGTACTGATTACTGGCAGTCAGGTGTTGGGAATGATGGGGGGAAATGTGGAAATGTGAATGGCTATAAAGGGGCAGCTTAAGGGTTTCTTGTGGTAATGAAAATGTTTGTATCTTGAAAGTGTCAATGTAAATATCCTGGATGTGATACTGTAGTATGGTTTCGCAAGATATTACTGCTGTGGGAAACTGGGTATACATAGAATCTGTCTATATTATTTCTTAAAACAGAATGTAATTCTTTCAAAGTATCAAGTTCAGGAATGACAAAAGAAGTTAAATGAGTGGTAGAATTTGACTATTTATCCCCAGGTGCCCTACTCTTAACACTATACTATAATGACCTGCAATATTTTGTCCTGACTGTGTCCTATGTCCTCAGTCTGTTTTTACCAACGAAGATTTTATTTTTTCATTTTCTGATTGTATTATGATAGTTTCTAGGATTCCCCACCCTCCCCTAGATTTTCATTGCAGTTAAATCCAAAAGAACACAGCTATGAAACTTTATGATTTAATGTGTATGTATTGTGGGTATTTTATGGGCAAAGGGTTTCCCATAAAATACCCAAAATACATAAACATCATTTTCCAGTTTCCCAAAGAGTTTTATTAAGAGTACCATCATGCTCTATTTTATGGGAGAAGCACTTATGAAACAAGTCAGAAAAACCATCTCATTCTATTTTCTCATAGTTAATTGAGAATAATCACTACATTGGGCTATGAGGATTAAAGATAAAGTAACCATCACCGTACCTGACACACAATAAAACAAGATAATTTATTTTCCTCCTCTTCTCCCCACCTGCCTTTCTCTAAATAACTATTTAGAACTTGCACAGAATCTTACCATGGATGTTCTTAAGTGTTCTGACAAAAGGATATATGTTAGCTCAGTCAGAATTTCCAAATGAAGGATTAGAGAATATATATACCTGATATAAGAGTCATATATAACTGGATGAATATAACTCGGGCTAAGACAGCATTAAAAATGTGAATGCTATAAGATGTTTATTTTTTATCTTCAGAATCCTTGCCTCCTATTTCAAAATGAGCAACGGCATAATATACTATAGGCCTTTGTCTATAGCTAAATTAACATAGAATTTGCTGTTCAACACAATGAAGGCTTTAATTAAAAACATGGATTCTAATTATGTTGATATATTTATTACATTTCAAAAATTATTTTATGTTATTAAGGTAAAGCCATCATATAGATATATATGTATAGCATATACTATACACATATAGTGTGTTTATTAAGAATATAGATTATTCTCTCTAGATGAGTACATTATTTATCCCTTGAAAGTTTGAAAGTCTTGACAAAAATCAAGCAGTCCTGCCTGGAACTATTTTTTTCTTTTTATCCTCACCCCAGGACATGCTTTTATTGATTAGAGAGAGAGAGAGGAAAGGGGAGAGAGAGAGAAAGAAAGAAAGAAAGAAAGAAAGAAAGAAAGAAAGAAAGATATATATATATATATATATCTTTCTTTCTTTCATATATATATATATATATATATATATAGAGAGAGAGAGAGAGAGAGAGAGAGAGAGAGAGAGAGAGAGAGAGAGAGAGAGATGTGAGAGAGAAGCATCAGTTTGTTTTCTCCCACACTCAACCCTACCTGGATTGAACCCCAACCTGGGTATGTGCCCTGACTGGGAATTGAATCCACAAGCTTTCGGTGTATGGGACTATGCTCCAACCAACTGATCCACGTTGGCCAGGGCCTGGAGCCCTTGTTATCTAACAATGTTTCTCAATTATTTTCCTGATTGTGACTTTTTTTTTCCCTAATAAACATAAAGCTAAGTTTGCAATTTTTAAAAATATGAATGGTGTTTTCTCACTATATTTTTCATATTATTTAGTACAGTTTTATATACTTATTAATTTGTAAAAGTTTTAGTTCTTTTATTTTTTACAAGTAGCTTCATTTTTTAACATTTCATTTTATTAATAAAATGTAAGGTTATAAAATGATACACATAAATCCTTATACTATAAATAAAACTATCCTGGGCCAAATAAATTAATTTTTAAGTTATAGCTGACATTCAATATTTTTTTATGTTAGTTTTAGGTGTATAGCTTAGTGGTTAGACATTTATATAGTCACTATGCATAGTTATTACAATATTAATAACTACATTCCTTTCACTGTACTTTTCATCCTCATGACTACTTTGTAACTACAAATATCTACTTATTTATCCCTTCACCTTTTTCATCCAGTCCCACAATCTTGCTCCCATCTGGCAATCATCAGTATGTTTTCTGTTTCTATGAATCTGTTTCTGTTTTGTTTATTCACTAATTTTGTTCTTTAGATTCTGCATATAAGTGAATTTATATGATATTTGTCTTTCTCCGTCTCATCTGTTTCACTCAGCATAATACCTTCTAGGTTCATCCATGTCAGCACAAATAATAAGATTTCATTTTTTTTATAGCCAAGGAACACTCCAGTGTATATTATGTACCACATCTTTATCCAACTGTCTATTAATGGGCACTTAGGTTGCTTTGATATCTTGGCTATTATAAATAATTCTGCAATAACATATAGGTGCATTTTAATGACTATAATTTGTAACCAGTCTTTCCTTCAATTTAGTTCAGTTTAAACTTATCTATGGACAAATTTCCTTAAGGTTTCTGTCATATCCTATCTAGTAAAGAGAATATGCTAATTGACCACCACGCCATCACAAAGATGGTGTTGCCCACAGCCACAAGATGATAGCACCCAGTCCCCTTAGTCCTGCCTGGGGTGGCAGGTGAGTGGAGTGGCTGGGTCTGCTCCCAGGCCTGTCTCCAGTCCCCTCAATCCCCCAGCCACCCAGTGCTGGCCTGAAGTGCAGGCAAGCCTCAGATGACAGCTGCCTAGCCACCAGGGCTGCCTGAGACAGGTAACTAGGACTGGCTGAGGCCTGTGCTGCCCTCAGTGGCAGCAGCAGAGGTGTGGTGGGGGCATCACCTTTTCCCTGATCTCTGGGTCACCTCCTGCCCCTGAGGACTCTCAAACTGTGAGAGGGGGCAGGCCAGGCTGAGAGACCCCCCCCCCCCCCCCCCCCCCCGCCTACAGTGGATGAATTTTCATGCACTGGGTCTCTAGTGATTATACAATGTCTTTCAGTATTCAGTTAGGATTATTTGAGTGCGTTGCTGGAAAGCAGTTATGTGTCTGTGCAGTTATGTATCTATGCCTCTTGTCTACAGTTTTTCCTTATTGTTTCTTATGTCTTTAATCCCCTTTGTAATCCCATCACTGTTAATAAAAATCTCCCCTCAATTTATGTTCTTTCTCAGTCCCCCCTTTTCTTTCTTCCTTCCTTCCTTCCTTCCTTCCTTCCTTCCTTCCTTCCTTCCTTCCTTCCTTCCTTCCTTCCTTCCTTTCTCTCTCTCTCTCTCTCTCTCTCTCTCTCTCTCTCTCTCTCTCTCTCTCTCTCTCTCTCTCTCTCTCTTTCCCTTCCCTTCCCTTCCCTTCCCTTCCCTTCCCTTCCCTTCCCTTCCCTTCCCTTCCCTTCCCTTCCCTTCCCTTCCCTTCCCTTCCCTTCCCTTCCCTTCCCTTCCCTTCCCTTCCCTTCCCTTCCCTTCCCTTCCCTTCCCTTCCCTTCCCTTCCCTTCCCTTCCCTTCCCTTCCCTTCCCTTCCCTTCCCTTCCCTTCCCTTCCCTTCCCTTCCTTCCTTCCTTCCTTCCTTCCTTCCTTCCTTCCTTCCTTCTTTCTTTCTTTCTTTCTTTCTTTCTTTCTTTCTTTCTTTCTTTCTTTCTTCTTCTTTCTTCCTACAAGGAACAAAGACTCACTTGAACCATCTCAGGTAACTGGTTTTTATATGGTAACATACTGTAGTTTCACAGAAATCCACAAACAGACCAAAATATGTATAGGCCTCTTATGGAGAGCCACTGGGAATTTAAAGGTAATCAGAAATTCAAATTCCTATTTATCATGGTTCATTTATTAATGAACTTCTCTCAGTCACTACATTTCTGCTCCTCTCTGGGTGTCTGGGCTCTTTATATGTTTCATCTCAAGTGCTCAATAACAAGTGTCTCAGTCTCATGTATCCAAATTCTAAGTTTCTAAAAGGTAAATCTAATTGCCCTAAGTCATATTTTTACTAGGACTGCTAACGTCAGAGTGAAGAGACCTCAATTTTCTTCATGTTCTACATTAAAATAGTTGTTATATCCTATGTATTTTGTGTGTACACCACTTAGATTTCTTCTTCTCTTGTCATACTTATGACAAGTCTTTGTTCTAGAAGACATTGCCTTTAGCCCAACTATTACACTGCCTTTCACTTGATTTTCATACTTATATCTTCTCACTGCCTGGAACCTCCCTCTGAACCACCAGAAAGATGAATAAGTGTGTCCAATACAAAATTAAACTTAAAACATTGTTGGGAGAACTGTACTATTTTGGCCACATCATGAGTATGGAGTTCTTAGAAAGAGACAATATTGGGAAATTAGAAGGAAGCAGGAAAAAACTAAAACCAAGAATGAGATGGATTAACTTCATGAAAGAAGGCTTAGTCATGAGCCCACAGGAGTTGAACAGGGCTGTTGAGCACAGGCCATTGTGGACATCACTCATTCATACAGTCACCAGGAGTTCGAGTCAATTTAATGACAAGTAACACAAACACATTCTTGCTGCTTTAGTGTATCTTCCAGGACACTATAACTAAGGAATGGGGATTATGCATCTGTAAGAAAATAGAGAGAGGCAAGAAGTAATAATTAGAAAAATTATATACTTTAGATTCAGGTAGACCATATCTAGAATCTTGGTTCTTGAATGAGTTATTTACCTCTAAAATGGTTGCTTAATTTCTGAAAGCTTATGTATTTTCTGAAAATGTGGATTTCTGTAGCTAGAATACCAACATTGTCCAAGTAAGAGGCCAACAAATCTGACAAGATTGCATGTTCCTTCATGAATTTGGAAGAGTCTGGCTCTTGGCCTAACTCCTAAGAAATTCTATTTGTTAGCACACTTAGCATAATTTCAATGTTACTCATTCAGTAATATTATTTCTGGGTGGCTTTTTTATTTTACATAATTACTATTGATATTCATAGTGTTTATTGGACATGCACATAAGACCTAGGTGGTAAGTAGGATAAATATTGCTACATATATTTGCACTAAAATATTATATCTATGGGTTCAAGAATGCCACTGAGGTTAACTGTCTTATCTGTTTATCATCCTGAAAAAAATATTTTAAGCCTGGACATGAGAGCACTGCTATCTTCAAGGTTTTTCCAATATGAGTGTGCTCTGTGCTATTTGTGGCATCTGAACAGTAATGTGTTGTGGTTAGTCAAAACTCCAGTGGCTGTCATCAGTGGAAAAGGTGGTGTAGAGGAAATTAACTTGAGGCAAGGAAATAATAATGGCCTGAAACATGGATTTTTATTTTTATGTAGAGAGTAATTTTCTGAGTCTATAATAGCATTTGTGGTACCATTCATTGGAGATTTGGTTTCAACAAACTTTCCAACTACAGATGTTATTAATTTCCTTCAGAAACCACAGACAGCAACATATTGCAGGACTGTTAATTTGTTTCTCACAGAATATCATATAAAATTGTATTTTGAGTAAGGAAACGGCAAAATAAAACAACTAGAAACAAATAATTGCTGTGAAAACTGAGTATTCTTTAATGCAAAACTTTGGTTTCAAATTAAAAATTTAATTTTATGGTAACTAAAAACTAACAGCAAATGTATTTTCTCACGTAGAGTCTTATGTCCAGTGCCCTACATATTACCCCTTTTATTTATGTTACAAAAATGTATTTAGATTTTGGCATAATAATATTTATCAGTTATTATCAATAGCTTAGCTACTAATATCACTCAAAAGTTATATTTAAAATAGGGCAATTTATATGGTAGATATCTTTAGAAATATTGAAAGATTTAGATTTTATTTATAGTAGCGAATACTTACTTATATAATAATACCCCCCCCCCAAACAAATTTTTCAGAAAAGACAGTGTCTTTGACAATTCTTAGTAACAGTCACATGTCAATGAGTTGCCAATTCCAATAAACTGAGCCTTGACCAGACTTATGTCTAGAATATACAATTAAACAGTTAGGACACTGAAACTGGTCTTAAGGCCCTTGTGTGAAATCAGACTGCTATGATCCATGGTCTGAAACTGCTATCACCAAGTCACAGAGAGACATTGACAAAATGGCCTCCGGAAATCTGCTTATATAGTTGGGATTCTGAAACTATGAACTGAATCAATGGAGAAAATTTTCATGTGCATGTAAGATTTTTGATAGATTACAGGGAAGACATGTAATGTCCTATCATTTTTTAAAATAGATTTTTATCGACTTCACAGAGGAAGGAAGAGAGAGATAGAAATATCAAGGATGAGAGAGAATCATTGATCACTGCCTTCTGCATGCCCCTACTGGGTATCCAGCCTGTAACCTGGGCATGTGCCCTTGACCAAAATCAAACCTAGGACCCTTCAGTACTCAGACTGATGCTCTATCCACTAAGCCAGACCTGCTAAGGCTGAAATGACCTGGTATTGAAAGGGAGATATTAGAAGAGAGTATTTCTAAGTAAACTTAGAGTGACTATAGTTCCCCATAGATCAGGATTTAAATTAAAGAAATTGTCCAGTGGAAAAATAAATTATTTGGTGTGAATTTATCAAAGTGAAATCAAAATGGAGAAAGGAATGTCCATGATTCAAACATACTTTGTTTAGATACCATAAGTGGTATGTAAAGAGCTATCAGGACATAATTATGTATATTGGGAAGTTCTTACACCCATTTATGCCATAATTGAAAAAACTATAAACTATGAATAATGATTGGGATGACAGAAAAATTCAGTGGAAAGAAAAAATATCTGATACAGAAGCTATGGTGTCAAAAAAGACTGTGAGAAAATCTTACTACAACACCAAAGGAAGAATTCAGTGTAACTTCTCATAGTCTGGATTTATTTAATCCTAGTTAGTAAACAATTGGGCAAGTGGGAATGGCAACTTTATTAATATACAAAATAGAAAATTATATTATACAAATATATTTATATATTATTATTATACAAAATAGATAATTATAATAATAAAAACTTCACTGAAAAACTTGTTTGCTTAAAGATTTAAAGAGATCTATTTAGTTACTAAATCTCTTTTTAGCTATGTAACGTAGGGCATAAAAGACTAAATTACTTTGGACTGTTGAATTTGCCACAGAGAGGGTATACTCTTTCTGGGATTATGATTTGCCTGAATAATAAACTATTGGACATGATAATATTGTGTTACTTCTTCTACTTCCTGGATGATTTTATTGTGTCCCTATAATTGGTGTTCACTTTTTTAGTGTATCAGGTTATTAAGAATATATTATATCAAATCTGTCAGGTTGGCAGTAATTTTGAATATTTAGACTGAATGGTAATCCAAGCTGTTATTCCCAGTTTCACATAAATTTAAAATTTTAAATTGCAAAATATAAGGGAAAATGTGTTTCACATTCATGCATACTTCGTTTCATACCAAATTTCCAAATTTAGAGTCAAATGACACTTTTAGTAAAGCACTTTGTAAACTTTTGCTTAACCAAATTTTCTTCTATTCATTAAACTTTATAAATGTTTTGGAGTGTTTCAGATTTTGAAGTCTCAGATTGGATTCCAAGTTTCTTAAAACAAATATGTCTATCTACTTTTCTTTTAAAATATGTGAAAATAGTGCCTAAAATTATAGCGTGCAGCATAGCATATAACTGTAAAGCTAATGCCCTTGTGACTACCATCCAGGTTGGAAAGAAACTTGCTACCTGCCTAGAAGTAGTACCTCATGAGATTTTGCTTGATTACCCCTTCCACCCTCAAGAGTAACTATTATACTAACTTTTATGGTAATTAGCTTTCTACTTTTAATATTTTTACCAACTAGTTTGTTTCTTGGCACCCATTCTATGGTATTTTTGTTTTTTATGACAACTGATGGACTAAGACACTCTCCATCTCTATGTCCCTAAAAAGATATAATACTGTATTTTTTAAATAAATGTAATCATATTATATATTTTATTTTTGTTTGCATCTTTCTATCAATATCCTATCTAATAAAAGAGCAATATGCAAATTGACCCTAACACAAGCCACGCCCACCAGGAAATCAGGAGTGAATATGCAAATAAACCCAACCAAGATGGCTGTGGCCACAGAGAGAGCAGGAGGCTTGGGTTTCCCCAGCAATGGAAGAAGCCAAGCTTTCCACATGCCCTGGTGGGCCCAGGCTCTGCTCAAGGCTACAAAGTTCCCATTATAGAAGTTAAATAAACCCCAGATCCCGAGGCCTTGGCTTGGGTCACTGGGGGGGGGTGATTGGGAGGGGGTGGCATGCAAACCACGACAGGCCCCTCACCCAGGCTGCTCCATTCCCCAAGGGAATCCCCACCCTGATCCGGGACACCCTTCAGATCAAACCAGGGCCCTCACCCTTGCACCAGGCCTCTGTCCTATCTAATCTTATCTAATAAAAAGTAATATGCAAATTGACCATCACTTCAACACACAAGATGGCTGTCTCTGTGTGGTCAAAGATGGCTGCACAAGATGGCCAGCAGGGGAGGGCAGTTGGGAGGGACCAGTTCTACAGGGGAGGGCAGTTAGGGGTGACCAGGCCAGCAGAGGAGGAAAGTTGGGAGCAACCAGGCCTACAGGGTGGGCAGTTGGGGGAGACCAGACCTGCAGGGAAGGGCAGTTAGGGATGACCAGGCCTGCAGGGGAGGGCAGTTAGGGGAAAACAGGCTGGCAGGGGAGCAGTTAGGCATCAATCAAGCTGACAGGGGAGTGGTCAGGGAGTGATCAGGCTGGCAGGCATAAGTGATTAGGGGCAATCAGGAAGGCAGGCAGGTGAGCAGTTGGGAGCCAGTAGTCTTGGATTGTGAGAAGGATGTCCGACTGCCTGTTTAGACCTGATTCTACTTGGATTGGGCTTAAATGGGCAGTCAGACATCCCTCCAGGGGACCAGACTGGATAAGGTGCAGGCTGGGCTGAGGGACACACTCTCCCATGCACAAATTTGGTGCACCAGGCCTCTAATTGTTTGTATAATACACATATTTACATGTGCAGTTCAGTACATTTAATTGTTGTATGTTTGTATAGCTATTTAATAATTTTCCTTTCTACTAGTGATATATATTGAATTGTTCTAGTACTAAAACGTGGCTATAGATATTCTTGACATTTATTCTGATAGACATGTATGTGTATGAATTTCTCTAGATTGTCCACCTCAGAGCAGACTTGTTAGGTCATGGGTATTAATATCCTCAAATATATTACATAAAGCCAAATGGTTTTCTAAAGAAGGTATACTTACTTACACTTCTACTAGGAGTGTTTCAGAGAACTTACTCCCTAATTTAGCCAATATTTCTTAGTTTGTTTTCTGCCAATCTGTTGTGTGTACATTGTAGAATTGTATTAAATTTTCTGTTTGCTAATGATTCTAATTTTCATTTTCTGTTAATTGGTCATTTGGATTTCACCTTTTTTATTTTAAAATTATTATAGAGTTAAAGAGGTGTTGTAAAACTCCTCTACATAACAAATTAAGAAACTTCACAACTTACTGTTTTCATATAAGCTTTACCCTCTTTTCCCAAATGTTGACATTTTAAATAGCTATAGTAAAAATAAAAACAAATAAATTCATTTTGGTAGAACAACACTAACAAATTTTAGATTTTATTTTGATTTTAATAATTTTTCTACTACTGTCATTGTTCTAGTTAATCCAGGATAGTACATTGCATTTAGTCATAAAATCTACTTAAATCTGTGAGAGTTTCTCAGTTTTTTCCCCCTTTAAAAAATAAAAGTTACTTCTATACTTTTGAAGAATTCTGGTAAGAAATTTTGTAAAATTACTTCAGTTAATGTTTGTCTAATGTTTTCCCATGATAGCATGGAGTTTTACATTTGGGGAAGATTGTACAGAGGTGAAGTGTCACTATTAATTCCTATCAAAGTTAACGTAATATCAATATGAATTGTTTCTGGCAATGGTAGCTTAATCATTCTAAATTGTTGTGAGCCAGGTTTTTGTTTTTGTTTTTTACAGCAAAGACAATATCTTTTACTCTCCATTTTCTATTTCGTTAAAGGAAATCACTAAGTCTAGCCCACACTTAAGAGGGACAGAGTGAAACTTCACTCATAGAGGGAGGAATATAAAAATATTTATGGAGATAAGTGAAGCCATCACAATCAATAATTTCTGAGGCTGTTAAAACGTTCATTTACTTCAGCATTGATCAGTAGATTTTGCATTCAACAATTATTACTCTTGTTTTCTAATGATGATCCTTTACTGCTTTTATTCCTTTTACCTTTATTATGTGAAATTATTCTGGAAGTAAAATATGTCTCTTCTGTGTTCTTTTATTAAATTTAATCATTTAGTTATATAAATGTGGGCTTAGATATTTATTTTATTTTTTTGTTTATAACCCAATATTGTCATTTATTTTGTTGCCAAAATTGTTTTAGCTTTGGTCATTGGAGGTCATTTGTTTGGCACCTGTGTTCCTCTAACATACTTTCATCCTTCTGTTCCTTTATCATCTTTTCTTACTTGAATATATATATATATATATATATATATATATATATATATATATATGTATGTATATATTTGATTTTGAGAGAGAGGATGGGTGAGGAAGAAAGAGAGAGAAACATCAATGTGAAAGCTAAGCATCTATCAGCTGCTTCCTGCCTAAAACAACTCAGTGTCCTTTCCTAATTGAATTAATAAACAAAAGTGTAGTACACCTATATAGTAGAATACTACATGACAACAAAAAAGAAATAAGCAATTCATTCATATAGTAACATGAATGTATCATAAATGGATTTGATAAATAAAAGATACAAGTTTCATTAGCTATATATATCAGGATTCAATTTACATGACATGCTGGAAAAGACACAGTGACATAGTGGAGGGTGATCAGTGGTTGCCAGAGATTAAAAGGGAAAATATGACTGCACATGGATAGAGAGCATGATTTTATTTCTATGGGGTGGTAAAACTATTACATATCCTGAGTATAGTGGTGCTTTCACAAAGCTATACTTGTGTCAAATTTGATAGAACTATACATTAAAAAGAAAACCTACTTTATTGCATGTTGATTTAAAAAATAAAATTTTTAAATGTTAATAGGTTCTATAGAGAGTCCGGGAGAAGACCCTCCATAATTTGATGCTGACATTGAAGTACCTGTGACTTTGCTTGGTTTCCTACAATTAATCTGCCAACAGCTTGTGGGATCCACTTTTCAACCAAGACAAAATCTTGTACATGAAGCTTTGATTGCCTTTCCAACTTATTCACTTCCCACCTTCCACTTACCACATTTTCTCTTCAGTCCCTCCACAAAATCTCTCTTTACTTTTTTAATGCCATTATCTTTCTTCCTTTCATTTTAATTATGCAACAGGTGCTTACTGTGTACTGTAGAAGAAAAGTAGTCTAAAATTTTTATTAAATGTTCCCAATTTGACCGTTATTGTATTGACCAGGTGTAGAAACTGGTATAGGAAGTTATGACTATGTGCTTCATTTGTTTACACATGTTTTCCCAGAACAGAGGTTTAATTCATATTATTTTTCTTTAAGAATTTTTTTTTTGGTAGCATATCTAAGAATCCTTTGAATAACCCTAAGTCACAAGTATTTTCTTACAACTTTGACTAAAGTATTACTTTACATTTAAAGTTTTTAAGTTACAATTTTAGCCCTGGCCCAGACAGCATGGCTCAATGGTTCAGTGTAGATTTATGAACCAGGAGGTCATGGTTAGATTATAGGCAGCAGCCTATCACTGACTCACTCTTATCATTGATGTTTCTCTCTCTTTCTTTTCCTCCCTCCATCCCTTTCACTCACTTCTAAAACCAATGGAAAATATATCCTCAGGTGAGGATTAACAAACAAACAAAAATTTACATTTTAAATTTATCTTCATAATTGATCTAGAATAAGCTGTAAGACTTAAGGTATTTTATTTATTTATTTATTTATTTATTTATTTATTTACCTAGGAAACATTGGGCTCCATTTAAAATATATGTATTTTTATTGACTTCAGAGAGGAAGAGAGAGATAGAAAAATCAATGATGAGAGAGAACCATTGATTAGCTGTCTCAGGCATGTCCCCTGACCTGGAATTGAATTGTGACTTTCTGGTTCATAGACTGATGCTCAACCACTGACCCATGCTAACCTGGCTGGCACCATTTTTTGAAAGGCTATATATAGGGTACTTATTAGCATTATCACTAATTTTTATGAGTTAACTTTGTGCTCTTATAATGATACTGTTGTAATTAACTTTTTAAAAAGTCATTCATATTTAATTTAATTTAATTTAATTTAATTTCTTTATTCATTGAGGTATTACATATTTGTCCTCATCCTCCATTACCTTTTAATTGATAATAGGAAAGGATCAAAGGGAAGTCCAGACATTCTAGGCATGTTATTTGGGCAGTTTCACTAGGAAACTACAACTTTACACCCCCTGGAATCCAACAAAGGGAAGGTAGATGCATGCCCAATAAAGTTGGGATAATTGTGAAGATACTTGCCTATCAGTTACATTTGAGAGCAGGGTCATTGGCCAGAATTAGCATGGCCACTACAAGCATGAGAAAATTTGGGATATTTAATCCCCTAAACAAAGAAGATAGCTATATATTAATAAAAGGGTAATATGCTAATTAGACCGGGAGACCTTCCAGATATCTTTCCTAACAAAGCCATGGTGATGGGCTAAGGCAGAGGTGGTTAGGGGGTGATCAGGCTAGCAGGGGCTGTAGTTGGGGGCAAGCAGGCCAGCAGCGGGGAGGGCAGTGGAGGAGAAACAGCAAGCAGACTGGCAGGGGGGACACTTGGGAGTGATCAGGCCAGTGGGACAGTCAGTTGGGTGCCAGCAGGCGGGTGGTGGTGGTGGTGGGGGTCAGGTGGAGATGAGCAGGCTAGTAGGAGGGGGCAGGTGGAGGCAAGCAGGCTGGCAGGGGGGATAGTTGGGGGCCAGCTGGCCAGCGAGGGATGGCAGTTGGGGCCAAGCAGGCAGGCAGGCAGAGTGGTTAGGGGTGATGAAGCAGGCAGGCAGGTGAATGGTTAGGAGCCAGCAGGCTCAGATTGCGAGAGGGATGTCTGACTGCCAGTTCAGGCCCAATTCCACTGGGGCCTAACCCAGCAATCAGACATACCCTGAGGGTCCCAGATTACAGAGGGTGAAGGCCCCTCTGAGGGACCTCTCCCGCTCCAATGCACGAATTTCGTGCACCAGGCCTCCAGTTGCTTATAAAATTAAAACTATATCTATCCTATGACCCTGTGATTCCAATCCTAACTATTTACTCAAGAAAAATGAAAGCATGTGTCCACAAAATACATGCACAAGAATGTTGATAGCAGCTTTATTCCTATTAACTCCAAACTTGAAAAGTTCTATATGCCTATCAGTAGGAAGAGGAATACATATGTTTTGTTATGTTAATAAAATGGAGCACTACATAGAAATAAGAAACTACTGGTGTATGCAACCCATGGGTTAAACTCAAAATCCTTATGTTGAGAGAAAGAAGCCTTAAACAGAAGAATATTGTTTGATTCCATTTTTATGACATCAATGAACAAGCAAATCTCATATATGGCTGAAAAAAATTAGAATAGTTACTGTGCATGCATGGAGGACAAAAGTTGATTGTAATAGGGCATTGGGGAAACTCTTGGGATGATAATAATATTCTACATTTGGTATCATTTGGATCACATTTGTCAAAAAATAGCAAAAATACAGTTAATATTATATTTTTATTTAGAATAAAATAGTTCATGTGATTAATATTATTTTTTACCCTTAGAATTTTATGAAATATGTTTCTCCCAAACTTTTATAATTATAACAATCACTTAGCTTATTTAATAAAAATATGGGTGCCATGTGTCTTTTCACAGAATATTCTGATTCACTGGACCTGGATCACAATTCATCGTTTTTATGTGTCATAGATAATCATTTTAATTAGAAAATTGTGCTTTAAGAAATGTACAACATTTGTCTCCATGCTATAAGTTAAAATTTCAAGTCTCACTGACCTCTACCTATTATTGCCACATATTTTTGCCATTTTTATTTCATTTATCACTTATATTCCAAATTAATTTTCCTAATAATGATGCTTATAAAATATGTGGGTTAGTATAGTATTTCCTAAAAAAAACTAAAAAACAAACAAACAAGCAAACAAACAAAACCTAGCTTTTATTGTTAAAAAAAATATGATATTGGAGAAAAATGAACTATGAATTTTAAAAATAGTTTTAAAATCTTTAGGAAGACATTTTTCATATTACTATGCAATTAGAAATAAACTTTGATGTTATTAAATCCAGATTTGGTAAAATCTACTTAACAATCAAGTGGACTTAATCCATCTGAACATTTTCCTTAACCATAGTTAGTTTGGCTCCTAGCTAGTTTGGCTCAGTGGGTAGAGCATCGGACTGTAGGGTCCCCAGCTCGATTGCAGTCAAGGGCACATGTTCAGGTTGATCCCTATTAGGGAGCATGCAGGAGGCAGGCAATCAATGATTCTCTCATCATTGATGTTTCTATCTTTTCTCTCCCTCTCCCTTCCTCTCTGAAATCAATAAAGATATATTTAAAAAAAAAAAAAAAAAAAGAGAGAGAGAGAGAGAGAGAGAGAGACACTAGCAGTATTTACCTATTAGTTTGACACTACATGAGAAATTTTCTGAAAGGATCATTTTGCAAACAATGAATGACTCACAAGTATTAGTGGGATTATTTTGGAATTTAGAAAAATATATAATTTTGAATAGTAATGCAATAGAGTTAAACAGAATGTGTTTAGAATATAAATATTGTAAGCAGATATGCTTAGTTAGAGCAATCTGACAAGCTTGCCTATAAAGGTTTTACCTTTGCTATTTTTCTTTCCCAGGTTTGAACCAGTGTGCATGTACCTGTGTGTGTGTGTGTGTGTGTGTGTGTGTGTGTGTGTGTGTGTGTGTGTTTGGACATTAACTAGTTCTTTATCATAGTTTGGACTAGTTCTTTCTTACAGTTTACCTAAATAAACTTATTTAGTTCATTATTGTTCATTAAATAAGGGAGAGAGAAGGGAATCCATCGGTTAAAATTGTCCACATTTTGTAATGCATATGTTTTTCACATTTACACTCAGCTTGCTTCGACATGTTTTGATTGAACTTGCCTCAACCTCAGGACTGCAAATGCCCTGTGACTTTTCATCCAGACACGAGAAAGCTGGGACTTGTCAGGAACACCTAGATGTGTGCTTGGCTTTCCTAAGTAGCATCAAGTGTTTAGGTGGAAGCAGAAGCTCACTTATTTATTATTGTACATCATATACACATAAAAATAATCTTTTGGGATGAAAGACAGAATCGAGTAGGTTATATTTTTTTATTAGAAGGAATTTACTGCTGCTATTAGAATATAAATTTTCTGAATACAGACCTTTCATAACCACCATGAAAACAATGTTTCTGGAGCAAATAAAATGTTTCCTTCATGTTTAGTTTCTGCTATTCTGATATTTCAAAACTCATTTTGAATTTCTTACATATATTTTTAAATCCTACATCAAAAAGTTTTGAGCCCAAGCTTTCCATAAGACCATATTTATTTGTTCAAAGAAGTAAAATGGCTAGCTGGATATTTTTTATTTATACACCAATTAATATATTTTCAAAGCATTAGTTTTTGAGAAATTCATATGGACTCATTCCACCATTTTAGTTGAAAAACATTTTTAATAAAGGGATTACAAGGAAATCAATTTTTTTTTTTATTTCTCGTTGGTCCATTACCAATAAATAAATATGTTGACTATATTTTTTTGGTGACTTATTTTTTATTTTTATTTTTTATTTCAGAGAGGAAAGAGAGATAGAAACATCAATTATGAGAGAGAATCATTGATTGGCTGCCTCCTTCACCCCCCTACTGGGGATCAAGCCCATAACCTGAGCATGCGCCATGACCAGGAATCATAACCTGATCTCCTGGTTCATAGGTCAATGCTCAAGCACTGAACTACACCTAGTCAGGCTTATGTTGACTTTCTATGTTGAGTTTTTCAGTAACCGTTAGTGAGAATCATACATGCCCTGAGAAGGCATTGGGATGCAATGAAACAAAAACTGATTTTAATGTAAAACAAATCTGTTTTTTAATGTTTTTTTTTTTTAGTTGATTTTTAGAGAGGAAGGAAGGAGAAGAAGAAGAAGAAGAGAGAAGCATAAATGTGAGAGAGAAACATGGATCAGTTGCTTCCCAGACATGCCCAAGCGCCCCTACAAGGGGAATGGACCCTCAGCCTGGGTATGCACCCTGACCTGAGTTGCACCTGCAACCTTTTGGTGCATAGGAAGATACTCCAACCAACTGAGACCTCCAGCCATGGCTAATTTAAAACAAATTATCCTCTATACTCACACAAAAGGGTAATATGCTCATTAGATCAGATATCTTTCCAGACAAAGCCACAGTGGCTGCGAGGCAGGCCATTGCCACAGAGGCTGCAAGGTCCAAGGGCAGGCCACCAACGAGGCTGGCAGTGGCAGCAGGAGGGGGCAGTGCCTTCCCCTATCACCATGTCACCTCTGCAGAGGGAGGCCAGAGGCAGCAGCAGCAGCTGGGTGATGGGGGTGGTGCCTTTCCCTGATCAACTGGATTGCCTCGCGTAGAGGGAGGCCAGACTGTGGCTTAGGCCCATTCCCTGAGGACATTCAGGGAATGGGCCTAAGCCACAGTCTGGCCTCCCTCTACGCGAGGCAATCCAGTTGATCAGGGAAAGGCACCACCCCCATCTGCCCAGGTTTCCAGGTGCCTGCAGCCAGCCCAGGTGAAACTTGCCCAGGTCTCGGGTGACTGCACCAACCAGAGGAGAGAATCCTGGGTTTCAGGTGCAAGAGCCAAGGCAGAGGTGATTAGGGGTGATCAGGCAGGCAGGTGAGCAGTTAGGAGCCAGCAGTCCCAGATTGCGAGAGGGGTGTCCGACTACCTGTTTAGGCCTGATCCCTGGGTTTGGGCCTAAACCTGCAGTAGGACACTCCCCGAGGGGTCACGGATTGCAGAGGGTGCAGGCTGGGCTAAGGGATTCCCCCCTTCCTTCCCCCCCACCCTGGGGCCTTCTACTATAAGTATATAAATTCTCAACCTCAAAAATACCTGCTTATTTATCTGTGAAGTAGTTCTAAACATATATAAAAACTTGAGATTTAAATATTTTTAAAAGGATTATGTAGTGTAAATTGAGAGAATGCCTTTTTAAAATGTTTAAAGAAAAAATCAACAGAGGTGAAAAATCACATACATTTTTAATATTTGCCTTTACCTAATTCCCAAATTTGTCTACCCTATCTGATTGTTATCTTATTTTTCGGTTGTCTACACATACTGAGAAGTCAAGTCAAAGAGGTGTTCAAGGTATTTATAGTTATCATAGTCATTCATAATTCAAGAAAGCCCCATTTGTCATTTTAACTTTCAGGGTTTTCCTATTCTTTGAATCTCTATAAAAGTAATAGGTTAAAGGGATATAATAAAAACAGAGCCCTAGCCGGTTTAGTTCAGTGTATACAGGGTTGGCCTGCAGACTAAAGTGTCCCAGGTTCGATTCTGGTCAAGGGCATGTACCTTGGTTGCAGGCACATACCCAGTAGGTGGTGTGCAGGAGGCATCTGATTGATGTTTCCCTCTCATCAATGTTTCTAACTCTCTATCCTCTCCCTTCCCTTCTGTAAAAAATCCTACATAATAAAAAAGTAATATGCAAATTAACCATCACTCTGTTACACCCACCAGCCATGCTCACCATCCATGCCCACCAGACAATCAGAGCAAGTATGCAAATTAACCCCAACCAAGATGGGTGCAGCCACAGAGAGCAGGAGAGAGGCTATAGTTGCCCCTGGCGATAGAAAAAGCCAAGCTTTTGCAACCCTGGCTGGCCTAAGCCTCCACTCCAGGCTACAAAGTTTCAATTGTAGAAGGTAAATAAATTACAGATACCAGGGCCTCCACTTGGGTCACCAGGGGTCATGGCTGGCTTGCAAACCACCACAGGCCCCTCACCCAGGCCACTGCCCCACGCCCCAAGGGAACCCCCACCGTGATCCTGGACACCTTTTAGGGCAAAGCAGCTGTCCCCCACCCACGCACCAGGCCTCTATCACATCTAATAAAAGATTAATATGCAGATTGACCATCACTCCAACACACAAGATCAAGATAGCTGCCCCCATGTGGTCAAAAGATCCTGCCCCCATGTGGACACAAGATGGCCACCACAAGATGGCCAGCAGGGGAGGGCAGTTGGGTGGCACCAGGCCTGCAAGGGAGGGCAGTTGGAGGCAATCAACCCTGTAGGGGAGGGCAGTTAGGGGTGACCAGGCCGGCAGAGAGGGGAAGTTGGGGCCAAACAGGCTGGCAGGGGAGCAGTTAGACATCAATCAGGCTGGAATGGGAGTGGTTAGGGGGTGATCAGGCTGGCAGGCAGGAGATAGGGTCAATCAGGAAGGCAGGCAGGTGAGCAGTTGGGAGCCAGCAGTCCTGGATTGTGAGAGGGCAGTTGGACATCCTTGAGGGGTTCCAGATTGGACAGGGTGCAGGCTGGGTTGATGGACACCCTCGTGCATGAATTTTGTGTTCCAGGCCTCTAGTCAATTAAATAAATAAATAAAAGCAGGCAATTCTTTGAGTACCTTTGTGTACATATCATTGAATCTTGGGGATGTAAATACATTTAAGGATTTCCTACATTTATTTTTCCTTGTTTTAGTTTAGTTTACAATCTTTTCTACGTTGTTGGGATATATTCAAATTATCTCATCACACATGATGTATTTTTGTAAATAAATGTAAGCTATTCAATTTTTACATCAGTATGTTACCTTTTGTTGTTAAAATTCATAATCAAGGGAACAAAATAAATTTGTTATTCTTCTCAATAATTCTGATTCTATAGTTTAAGGTACAGAGTTTGTAGAATTTTGAGATTTGCCTCTCCTTTTAATTTGTCTTCTTTTGCTTGTCTTCTCATTAGTCATGCTGATTATTAATAAGCATTTTTTTCCTTCTACAAAAACATTCTGGAACAAATTAAGACTAATTCAAAACTTAAAACAATGAAACAAATCTCCTTCCAAGACCATTTATTCCCCCAACTTCAACCTCCCCTAAAACCTTTTTCCTCTAGTAATCACCATATTGCCTGTGTCGATGAGCTGTATTTTTTGCAAAATACCTTCATCCTTTTCACCTAGCGCTCCAACCACTTTCCCTCAACAGCTGTCAGGTTATCCTTTGTATTTATTAGTCTATTTATATTTTTACATTTTGTTTGTCAGTTCATTTTATTCTTTATTCCACATAAAAGTGAAATTATATGGTATTTTTTCTTACTCTGACAAGTTTATTTCACTTAGCATAATAATCTCCAGGTCAACCCATGATATTCCAAAAGGTAAGATGTTCTTCTTTTTTATGGTCAAGTAATATTGCATTATATATTTATTATACAACAGATTTTTGGTCCACTCCTCTCTTGATAGGCAATTAGACAGCTTTCAAATTTTAGCTTTGTAAATAACATTGAAACAAATATAAGGACCCA
Organism: Pipistrellus hanaki; assembly: GCF_964339955.1. Taxonomy (NCBI): domain Eukaryota; kingdom Metazoa; phylum Chordata; class Mammalia; order Chiroptera; family Vespertilionidae; genus Pipistrellus; species Pipistrellus hanaki. Next base: position 117,827,540 of record NC_140505.1, read on the forward strand.
TATATTCTTTCAAATTACTGTTTCAGGTTTCTTTGAAAAACAAACAAACAAACAAAAAAAAACCTACCAGCCTACTAGGTTTTATTTTATTTCCCAAATTGAATATTGTTTTACAATTATATATGAATAGGATTGCATTGAGAAAAAAATCAATGCAATCCTATATAATAAAGATGTAATATGAAAATTGACCTTCACACCCTCACAAGATGGCTGCCTATGGCCAGGAATGCAGGGGGTTAGTGAGGGAAGACCAAATGACTGAACAAGCAGGCTGGCTATGTGGGGCAACCAGGCTAGTGGGGGGCTAGTTAGGGGTAACCAAGCTGGTGGAGGGGGCAGTTGGGGATGACCAGCTGGGGATGACCAGCTGGTAGTAGGGGTAGCAGTGAGGATTACTAGGCCAGCGGGGGGATGCAGTTGGGGGTGACCAAGCCAGCAGTGGGGGGGGGGGGGGCAGTTAGGGGCAACTAGGCTGGCAGGCAGGTGAGAGATTAGGAGCCAGCGGTCCAGGACTGTGAGAGGGATGTCCAACTGCCAGGGATTGTGCCAATATGTCCAACTCCCCAGAATTGGGCCTATACTGGCAGTTGGACATCCCCCAAGGGGTCCTGGATTGGAGAGAGTGCAGGCTGGGCTGAGAGGACCCTCCCATGCATGAAATTCATGCACCAGTTCTCTAGTAATAATAATAATAGCTAACATTCTAAAGCAATGATAGTAATAATAATGTCTAATATTTTAATAATCTTTACTAAGTATCTTGCCTAGTTCCAAGTGATATACCTGTTATGTCCATCACACAGATATAGTAACATTTAATTTTCTCAATGACACTATGAAATAAGTAATACATTCATTTCCATTTAAAATGAGTCTATTAATATTTATTTTAGGTAAATTTGCTGATGTTTCAAAATTTTTATGTTACAGATGGTATTTGTAATCCAGATGTAATAATTTAGAATCCATGTTCTTGAATATCATTCAGAAATATGTCCTCTGCCTTCTTTTTATTAGATGCACATCTTTGAATGTTCCTTCTTTCAATAATAAAAAAAAAAAACACACAAGGAAATTAATTTTATTCAGGCTATTGAAAGAGAGAGAGCACCCAAGATTTGAAGACGAGAGTGCAGGATGGTATCGCCTTTTCTATATACGAGAGGCCCAATGCACAAAATTTGTGCAAAGGGCTCGGTCCGCACAGCCCCAGCTACCTTGGCTGGCCCTTGCAGCCCCGGCTTCATCCAAAAGGTCATCCGGACAGTCATTTGTGCTGTATGGTCTAATTAGCATGTTAGCTCTTTATTATGTAGGATATAAAAGGCTAAGTAACTGATGGTCCGTCCAACCATTAAACCAACTGACTGACTGAATGGAACTCACGCTGCACACTGGCAATTTAAAAATAAGTGTTGACCCACTCACGCGTAATACATACAAAGTTCTCCTTCTTAGAGGGGACTTTTGACAATCTCTCAGTGTTGTGCCACATGCTATGCGATCAGCCATAGTACAAACGAGTTTAAAGTACTGTAGTGTTTGGGATGTTTCAGACAGTTGTCTCTTAAAACAAATATGTGATCAGAGGATTCTGCTTATAGTGAATGGTTAGCAATACTTGGAGATGGCAAACTTGATAGCAGGTTTCATTTAGGAATGGATATTATTGAAATCCCCCATGAAATGATTTGTAATGGATCTATTGTTGAAGATACCTTTAGAAATAGTATACCGTATTTTCTGGCGTATAAGACGACACTGTGTTCTAGTAAAAAAGCCTGCTCAGATTAGCCAGAGTCAGAGAGGCAATCTATTAAAAAAAAGAACTGGTGTTGCCTCGGAAGTGGGGGGTAGTCTTATACAGTGAATATAGGCCTATCCCTATGCTTTAACTGTAAAATTAGGGGGTCGTCTTATATGCCAGAAAATACTGTACCTATATATACTATTAAAATATATCTAAACGTGCAATTCTTTGTCCTAAAAATGAGCATGTTCACAAATTAAAGGAATAAATTTTGGATATAATCGAAGGAGATTTTCACACCTATTTGAGTGATGATTCCATCAATTCAACAGATGATGTTGAAAAGGAAAATTTACCCATCAAATTTCTTAATAGTATTACTCCTTTTGGAATGCTGTGTCATAAATTAAAATTGAAAGTAGGTACAATCATCATAATATTGAGAAATCTTCATATTCATAGGAAATGGGGTCTTTGTAATAGTACTAGATTTACTATCAAAAGATTGTGACCTAACATAATCAAAGCTGAAGTATTAACAGGATCTGTGGAAGGAGAGGTTGTTCTGATTCCAAGAATTGATTTATCCTTATCTGACGCTGGCCTCCCATTTAAATTAATTTGAAGACAGTTTCCCATGGTGCCAGCCTTTGTCATGAAAATTAATAAATCACAAGGACAAACTCTAGACAGAGTAGGAATATTCCAACCTGAACCAGTTTTTGGACACGGTCAGTTATATGCTGCTTTCTCTTGAGTTCAAAGAGCATGTGACATTAGAGTTAAAGTTGTAAATACTTCATCCCAAGGGAAATTGATCAACCACTCTGAGAGTCTTTTTACTCTTAATGTGGTATACAGGGAGATATTAGAATCAGTTTAATCAATTTATCAGTCATTGTTTTTTTATCAATGGTGTTTTTGTTGTCTTTATATCATGTTTTTATTGTTTTTATATCATGTCTTTGCTGTTGTCATATCATGCTGTTGCTATTTATTAATCAATTTATCAATCATTGTTTTTATCAATGCTTTTATATAATGTTTTTATTGTTTTTATATAATATATTTGTTAGTTTTATATCATGTTGTTATTGGTTATTTATTAATCAATTTATATATTATTTTCATTATACATTTTACTAATTTTCTTTTATCTCTGAAACTTCTATTATAGAGAAAGGGAGAATAGCTATATTAAAATATTTTGTAATTTAATTTTATAATAATACTAGTGGCATGGTACAGAAATTCATGCACAGGAGTGGGGGTGACCCTTAGCACAGCCTGCAGCCTCTCCAATCTGGGACCTCTTGGGGGGTGTCTGACTGCCAGTTTATGCCCAATAAAACCTAAACCAGCAGTCGGACATCCCTTTCACAACCTGGGACTGCTGGCTCCTAACTGCTCACCTGTCTGCCTGACTGATTGCCCCTAACCACTCTGCCTGCTGGCCTGCTCACCTCCCATTGTCCCCCACCAGCCTGCTTGCCCTCTACTGCCCCCCCTGCTGGCCTGCCAGCTCCCACCTGCCCTCCCTGATGGCCTCCTTGTCCCCAACTGTTCTCCTGCTGACCTGCTGACCCCCAACTACCCATCCCCCGCTGGCCTGACTGCCCCCAACTGACCCCCACTGACAGTCTGCTCACCCCATTCCATCCTGGCCTGATCACCCACAACTGTCCTTCCTTCTTGGTCCCTAACTGCCTCTACCTTGGCCCCACCACCCTGGCTTTGTCCAGAAGAACATCTGGAAGGTTTCCTGGAAGGTCTCCCAGTCTAATTAGTATATTATTATTTTATTAGCATAGAGACCTGTCACATGGGTGGGGGTTGGCTGGTTTGCCCTAAAGGGTGTCCTGGATCAGGGTGGGGGTTCTCTAGGGTGTGGGGTGGCTTGGTAAAGAGGCCTGTGGTGGTTTGTAGGCTGGGCCCACCCCCATTGGGATGGGGGACCCCACTGAGGATGGTGCCAGCCTGAGTAAGGGGCTGGGGCAGTTTGCAAGCCAGCCATGCCCACATGGGGTGAGGGTCCCCACTGAGGGGGTGGGGGCATGGCCAGCTTGGGTGAGGGGCTGAGGGCCATTTGCAGGCCCCTCCCTCGGCAGCTGGCCCGGGTGATCCAAACCTCCTGTGCACTCAGGCTGGCTCTGTGACCACCACCCACAAGCCCCTCCTTCAGCAGCGCGCCAGGATGGGCAGGAAGCTTGGGTCGCCCCTGGAGATGGAGGAAGCCAAGCTTCGTCACTAGGGGACAACCCAAGCCGCCCACTCTCTCTGGCCTGCTCTGTGGCCACTGCCCACAGGCCCCTCCTTTGGCAGCCAGCCCAGAAGGGTGTAAAGCTTGGATTCCTCCATCTTTGAGGGCTACCCAAACCTCTCACCTTCTCAGGCTGGCTTAGCGGCTGCTGACATCATTGTCCCACTAATTTGCATATTCTCTCCTAATTGGCTGTGGTCGTCATGGAGTGACGGTCAATTACAATATTACTTTTTTTTATTAGATAGGATATTATATATGCTATTTTGATGTATTTTTTTGCAGTAGCGTACTTACCACACAAAACTTTCTTTTAATTAATTTTTTTTAATGTGCATAAATCCATGCATTGGGCCACTAGTACTTTTATAAGAAACAATAGACAAGTAATAGTTGGAATGATTTAGAGCACATGTGTCAAACACAAGGCCCGCGGGCCAAATCCAGCCCACCAGGCCTTGCAATGTGGCCCGCACCACGCTGTCATCACTGCACTCTGCTGTCAGTTTATGACATTGTCAGTTTATGACTGTTCAGTAAACCATTCGGCCAGCGATTTAAGCTGGATTTTAGATTTTGGCCCCTTCTCTGATTGAGTTCGACACCCCTAATTTAGAGTGAGGATTGATTTCACAATAAGGGAATATCTCAGTCAGTCAACAAAACAAGAAATATTTATCTCTGTATCTAGCTATTTTAGAGAACAAACAATTCAGCTAATCATTCATGAGGAAAAAATGAGAAGTTGAAGGGTATGTTTCTGGCCTTGTTAGGTTCACACAAAATGTCAAAGATCTGTGTTTAGCCTTTTTATAGGTAAACAAGGAAGTTATGTATCAGTCTTATGGGAGTTTGTATAACTTATGAAAAAGAGTGGACAAGTCTAAATAAATCATATGGAGAAGTATTGCTCTTTGTGATAGGCCATACTCTAGGATATAAGAGTGGAGGAGATGTATTAACCATTGCTGTTTCTAGGATTTGGGTAAAGCTAAACATTGTCATCTCTTAGGGACTTTCCATATCTCTACTTAACTCTTATTTTATTTGGCTAGTTCTTCTTATGTAATGTGGTTTACGATTACAGAGTCTCCTAATATTTTTAAAATACTCTGAGAGGAGAAGGCAGAAAAAAAAATTATTGTGTTATTTAAAACTGGAAGTTCTAAAAATAAATATTAGATACAAGACCACAAAAGAGATATGTAAGACAATGAAAGCATTTCCATATTACATATGTTACGTGTTTATATTCATTATATATATATATATATATATATATATATATATATATATATATATATATTTCCCCTTCTTTGGAACTTCTTTTTCATTTCCTGGAAACTTGTTCTTATCATTGTTTATGTAGATATTTTATTATCAAATCAGTTATAAGAATTCCACTTTATTTCTGAGCAAAAATTCCATTATGCAGACATCTTTGCTATTCTGATAAATTTTATAGAATCAGAACTAAGAAAATATTGCCAAATAATTTTAAGGGACTTTTATTATTAGAATGAAAGTTATTTAAAGTATTAAAAAAAATTTGGGGTATTTAATTTGTTTTCCAAAACACACAATGTAATTTTAAGTATGGACCGAAAGACAGGCTTATATAAATTGACTGTTTATTTGATTATTATTATATAACATTGCAAATATATTAAATATGATGTTAGTATTTTATTATTTTTGACTTTTTTATATACAAAAATTTGACTTTTTTATATACAATAGGTCATTATTGAATTTCACATTTGCATAACTTTACTCATTATTTGCATGCTGCCAAGTGTATGGATGATCTTGTAACCAAAACAGAAAGGAACACCTGAAGATAATAATTATAATCTTGCAAGAGAAAGATAAAGATTTTCTTGACCACTTACCTGCCTAGAACTGAGTGAAGGTGTTTGAATTTTTCTGAAACTAATAATCATGGTATTAAAGTTTTAATCAAACAAATGTGATTCTATTTGAGATTGTATTTTATGTGTTTTATGTACCATAAGTGAGCAATAAACATGAGAACTTTTATATATCTAACCATGCATTTCAGCTCCAAAAGGGACTTAAAAGTTGAGACAAAAAAGAATGCATTTACATAGTGAAGGAATATAAGAAAAATTATGTAATTACGTAAAAATGAGGTTTATATTTTTCCACTTTGGGGGAATGGATTGTGGCAGATGACCATAATTTATTTGCAATAATAAATGGTCTCTAAAGTTACAATAAAATATGTCTCAAATATTCAAAGTGAATATTACCCAGAGAATGTGGGGATATCACAATTATAATTGGCCTAGCTATTATTTAAATGGTCTTTCAAATTTCAGTGCCTCAATAGAAATAAAACATTGGAGACAGTACAGTGGAAAGAAAAAGAGATGATCAAACAGCTAGAAAATCAGAATAACATGTAAAACCTAAAAAGTGATATTTTTGTGACTTGAATAAAACACATCTAATGAAGATATCTAATAATAGAACTGTATGTGGTATGTGAGTGAGTTCCTATATTAGTAGATGAACTATTGTTTTCCCTTTGCACTAGGGCAGAACCAAAGAATTGAACTAAATTGCAACAGTAATGATTTAGGCTAAAAGTTAGAAAATGCAGCAGATATTACTCTAACCATTGACTTCAAGTTTATATCACTCTGCAAAGAATGTCAAAGTGCATGGCCATTTTTAATGATGATGTATAGTTAATTAGTAATTTAGTCTTTCTAAATCTTAGTTTCCTCATCTGTGAAAAGTTAAAAAGTCAAGTACATTTTCATCACAATTTATTAATGGTCTTCTTTCACCAGCACTATCTTATTTTTTATCACCACAACTCAAGGAATTAGATGTGGCAAGAATCTATATGCTATTCTATGGTGCAGGACACAGAATCAGAGTCCCAAGGGTTCTCAGGGATGTCAACCTAGATCCCAAGACTCTTGGAGTACTTGTGCTTTCCCTGCACCATGCTTAAATATTGTACTTCTTAATCTACAATTTACTAGAGGCCCGGTGCATGAAATTTGTGTGCAGGAAAGGGGTATGTGTCCCTCAGCCCAGTCTGTATCCTTTCCAATCTGGGATCCCTTGAAGGATGTCTGGTGTGATCGGGCCTAAATGGGCAGTCGGACATCCCTCTCACAGTCCAAGACTGCTGACTCCCAACTGCTCACCTGCCTGCCTGCGTGCCTGATTGCCCCTAATGGCTTCTGCCTGCCAGCCTGATCATCCCCAACCAATCCCCTGCCAGCCTGATTGACACCTAACTGCTCCCCTGCTGGCCTGATTGCCCCCAACTTCCCTCCCCTGCCGTTCCAGTTACCCCTAACTACCCTCTCCTGCTGACCCAGTCCCCCACAACTTCCCTCCCCTGCAGGACTGGACCCCCCCACCCCCAACTGCCCTATCTGCAGGCCTTGTCCCTCCCAACTGCCTTCCCCTGCAGGCCTGGTCACCCCCAACTGCCCTCCTCTGTAGGCCTGGCCCCCCAACCAATTGCCATCCTCTACAGTAGGGGTGTCGAACTCAATCAGAGAAGGGGCCAAAATCTAAAATCCAGCCTAAATCGTGGGCCGAATGGTTTACTGAACAGTCATAAACTGACAATGTCATAAACTGACAGCGGAGTGCAGTGATGACAGCGCGGTGCGGGCCACATTGCAAGGCCTGGCGGGCTGGATTTGGCCCGCGGGCCTTGTGTTTGACACATGTGCTCTACAGGCCTGGGTTCCTCTCCAACTGGCCTCTCCTGCAGGTCTGATGACCCACAACTGCCCTCCCCTGCTGACCATCTGGTGGGTGGCCATTTTGTATCCACATGTGGCGGCCATCTTTGACCACATGGGGGTGGCCATCTTGTGTGTTGGAGTGATGGTCAATTTTACCTCTTTATTATATAGGATTTTGAGCAAAGTGTAACATTACATAGGAGAAAATATAAAATCCATGCCAATAAATCCCAGAACTCACTTGATCTCTACTCACACAGTCTCAAGAAAAGAGAAGATTCATATATAGTAAGGAAATGTAGTCTTTGAAGTTAATATTAATCTATGAAAAATAACATGTGGACATAACACTGCAAAATATTAATTATAAAAACATATATTTCAATGTTCTCAGAACATATTTTATCTCTTTAAATTTATACAAAGTATGCATTGTTTTTACTTAATAAGCTTCCATTAATTTTATTGACAAGCTGTCTAATATTTTAGCTAATTTTGATTTTGAACAGGATCTTGTTTTTTTGTTTTTGTCCAAATAAATAGTTGGTTAATTAATTATAAAATTAGTTTAAGGAACTAGAAAAAGAAAAATATGAACATGTGAAAACATGGATGACTCTTGAAGCCATTATGCTAAGTGAAATGTCAGTCAGATAAAATTTAACTATACAAATTACCACTTATATAAGGTACTTAGAGTAGTCAAAAATCATGAAGCTCAAAAGTATAATAGTGGCTAGGTGAGGGGAGAATGGGAAATCATTGTTTAATAGGTACAGAAAAAAAACTTTCATCTCATGGCATATATAAACTAATTATTAAAAGTCTGTAGCACCCCAAACAATATATTATAGTAGAGGCCTGGTGCATGAAAATTTGTGCACTCGGGGTTAGAGGGTCCCTCAGCCCAGTCTGCATTCTCTCACAATTCAAGACCCCTCAGGGAGGGTCCCTAGGCCTGGCCTGAGGTCAGGGCCTATTGGGGCTTTCCTTCCCTGGGCTACAGCAGCAGGCCCCACCCCTGCCACTGCTACTGCTGGCCATCTGTGCAGTGCTTCTCTCCCTCCCCTGCCACCAGTGATCTCCCTTTGCAGGCAACAGGCTGGGGCTCAATGGCTTGGGTGGCCTGGGCCTCCCTCTTTCTTTGCTGGAGGGCGAGGCCAACCATGTGAGGGGCTGTCTGCCTACCTGATCTCCACTAACAACTTGCCTGACTGCCTGATCGTCCCTAATTGCTGGTCTGCCTATTTGATCACCCCTAGCCCCTCTGCCTGCCTGCCTGATTTCCCCTTACAACTTGCTTGGGGGAGGGGCCAGCACTGATGTCTGGTTGGTCAGCCTCTGGTAGCTACTGGTCATTAAGACCCAGGGTTTTTATATATTAGGACTAGTGACCCTGCACACAAATCTGTGCACTAGTAGCTCACCAGTAGCTCACTGCCACCCTCCAATAGCTCTCTACTTGCTGCCTCACCCTCCTGTAGCTCCCCCCGCCCTCCTCCCCAGCCCCCCATAGCTTGCTACCCTGACCCCTCCTGTAACTCTCTGCCACCCTCTTGTAGCTAGTAGCTCACTGCTGCCCTCCTGTAGCTCTCTGCCCACTGCCCCGCCCTCCTGTAGCTCTCACCACCACCCCCTCATAGCTTGCTGCCCCACCCTCCTGCTGATCCATTATCCCGTCGTTACACAGTTGGTTGTTACACTTCATGGTGTAATGACCATTTGCATATTACATCTTTATTATATAGAATTTTTTTTGCCATTCTGACAAAAAATAGGTATAGCTTTGATTCATTCATACAGAGGTATCAAACATTGTTGAGAGAACTGAGCTAAAATGTTTCTCCTTAGACTATCTGACCCTAAAAAATACATTGTTCTTTATTGACCCATAAATGTTTCATTAATGAAGGCATACAAAATATTTCCCGTTTGATAATTCTGCCTAAAAGTTGGATAATTGTGTGCATGCTACCTTGTCAACTGGAATATTTTAAGTATCTGAGAAATTGAAACTACACTTTTATAACTTAAAATTTATCCATGATTGCTAATAATCTTGGATTGAGTTTATCAAGCTCAAGGCAATTATAGTGTTAAATAAGCAATTTAAAAAGTTTAACAAGTAATTTTGTACAGGGGAGTTTGTCTTTTTGCACTAGCATAAACTGAAGACAAGTAGCAGACAATAGCACTCACTCTGTATTGATAGGTGGCCCTATGTCTAAGGATAATAAATACCATTATGCCCCATTTTAGACCCTACAGAATTTTGATTAAAACTCATTGTTTCTGAGCCAACTTTTCACTCCCACTCCGAAATTCCAATCTGCCCTCAACAATAACAATTACAGTTTGAGAAAATGTCTTGAAAGGAATTAATCAAAAGTGTTCTGACAAAAATCAATCAAACTCACAAACAGCCGTTGTGCTCCCTTGGACCTAAAAGATTAAGGGAGTTCAGTCTGACTGACTTGGATGAAAAACTGTTCAGACTACAAAGCCCTCAAAAAAGGTGGCTGGCTGGATCTTGCTCCCATAGAGACTTGGGTGAAGCCAATCCCATAGCAGATACAAGTGTTTATCATATAACCCCTAGTTCGAGTAATCCAGTTGCCAAGCAACTGAAGAATGCTTATTATTTTTACTGGAGGAATATTGTGACACACACACACTCACACACACACACACACACACACACTAGATGCCCAGCACATGGGACACCAGACCTGCCGTACCCTGAGATTGAGACCTGTCATGCTGTGAGACCCATCAATGCATCTTCTGGTGACTGATCATTTGGTCATTATGCCATTACGGCCACTTAAACATCCTAATTTATGATTTTAAAGACATAGAGGTAATAAGAATGATTGTTTTCTTTTGGTTTGCCTACTCATCCTCTCTAACTATTCCTTTTTTACCGAATTTATTGAGGTGACATTGGTTAATAAAATTATATAAGTTTTAGGTGTATAATTCTATAATACACCCATCCATATATTATATTGTGTGTGTACCATCTCAAGTGAAGTCTCCTTCTCTCACTATTTATGCCTCCTTTTTTCTCTTCTACCTCCCCCCAACTCCTTTTCCTTCTGGTAATCACCAGACCATTGTCTGTCTATGAGTTTGTTTTTTGCTTAATCTCTGACTGTTCTTAGACCTGGTTATGTGCTGGCCAGGTTTTTTATATAATAGCCTGGTACAAATCAAGCCCAAAATACTCTTCAATGTTCCCTTGATCTTACATTGCTTCATAAATAAAATTTTTAAGCTTAATATACACTGTTTGAGGTGGGATTCTGAAATCCACCCCTGAACGCACATTATCAGGTTAGTAGATTCAGCCTTACTTTGTTTTAGCTTACTACTTTTCCCTTTTACTATCTATAATTTTCTATTTTCAGGTAAAAAGGAAAACCATATCTCCAAAAATTCTTCAAACTATTTGATTAGGAAGTAGTATTGTACTCATAACTCATTTGCTTATTATACTTTCCTTTATCAATTGAATATTCTCCCTCCTTTATTAATAGTTTAGCCACAAATCAATTGGCTTATAGGAGAGACTTATCTCCCATATACATATATTAATTGAGCATCTGCACAGATTTATGGCTTAGAACAAGCTAGTTTATTTTCAGTTCACTGACATCCTATATAATAAGTGAAGAATATGCTAATTATCTGTAACAACTTGAGGCTTAACGACAAACCACATAACTGGATCATGGGGCAGGGAACTATAAGTGGGCAGGGAAAAGCAACTGGAGGGGCAGGGCAGCAAGCTATGAGTGGTGGTAGGGGACAGGAGGAGCTGTAGGAGGACAGGGCAGCAGGCAGAGAGTTACAAGAGGGTGGCAGCAACCTACTAGCGCACGGATTTGTGCGCAGAGCTACTAGTCTTTATATAAAAAGAAAATTAAGCTAAATTGTCCAAATTTTCCAAAAGGAGTCTCTTCAAGCTGAATCCTTTCTAACCAAGGCTGAGGTTTTCCAAATAATATTCATTTCTCAAGTAAATTTTAAAACAACAATAAGATGAAGCTTTGTTTAATAAAGTGGAAAATGCTATAAGATACCAATTTTGGGCTCTAGGAGTTTTCATTGTATTGTTACATATAAGCATGCAAGATAAAGCAGGTTAATATATGGATTGTAGCCATTTTGAAACATAAGAAAATTATGCTTAAAATACTTCCATTTTCTTGTATATTTGCAAAAAAATAAACTTTATCTAGAGGATGATTATTCATTTAAATCTTCCCTCTTTTAAAACTAAATTAATCATACTGTATACTACATTGATTTGCTAGAATGCCATAAAAAAATACAGTTGGTGGCTTAAATGTATTGTTTCAGGTATTGTAGCTAGAAGTCCTTAACCAAGGTATAGTCAGAGTTAGTTCCTTCTTAGGCCTGTGAGGAAAGGAACTGTTGTGGGCCTTACTCCTTGGTTGATTGATACCATCATCCCCCTACTATTTCTTCATACCATCTTTTCTCTTGGTATGTCTTTGTTAGAATTCATGTTTTTATGAGGAAATCAATTCTGTTGGTTCGGAGTTCACCGTAATGATCTCACTTTACCTCTGTAGATAACCTTTTCCGAATAAGAGCACATTTATACGGGGAGTTGGGACTTCCACTTATGGATTTGGAAAGGAGCACAACACAACTCACAATCCTGATGTTTCCAAAATTGTGTTTAAATCTCACGGTAGCCACAAAGTACACAATTTTATTTTCCACTCTTGGATCCTGACCATAACATTCTGAAATTGGCTCAGAAGATTTATAGTTGGTGGATTATCATATTTAGTTTTATGAGGAAAACAATATTTCTCACATAGATATGAATATTCTATTAGTGGTGAGATTTTCCATTTATACTCTCACTTTATACTTATAATAGCTTTATGAGAGGGTAAAATTATTCCTATTTTAATGAAGTTGAGACTAGGCACTAGGAGGTTAAATAAATAATTGAATGCCACATTGCTCTATGAAAAACTGCAAGATGAGAATCAGCAGTGTAGAGCCTGTTCACTTTTATATATTGCACTAGAGGCCCGATGCATGAAATTCACGGAAGAGTAAAGCCTTCCTTACCCCAGCTGCTGGCGTCGGCTTCCCTCCTACACCTGGGACCCAGGCTTCCCTCTGGCTTCCGACAGGCACCTGGGACCTGGCTTCCCTTGCAACTCCAGCTTCATCCACAAGGTCGTCCAGAGGTCATTTGGAAGGATGTCCAGTCTAATTTGTATATTATGCTTTTATTATTATAGTCTCCCTCCCTCTGAATCAGCATTATGGATAGAGCGGCCAGAACATTTTTAAAGCTGTAGATATATTTTGCCCATTTGGACATGAAAAGGTTGTATATTCAGCTAGACTGTATGTTTTGCTCAATCTTAGCATCATATGAAGTTCATGGTGTCCAATACTAGAGGCTAGGCATATTTTTTGTTTCCTTGGGTGTTTTGTAATTTTGAATTTTTAGTAGGGATTTAACCTAATGAGGCATTTTCTAACTTTATCTGTGGAGTCTTTTGCATTTACTTTTGTTAGTTGCTTCTGGCTGCTAGGAAACTTGAATCACTTAATGTCACTTGTTTGGTGTAAACTTCCTTGACCATGTTGTAATTGCCAAAATAAACAACTTTCTTTAGCTAGCCAAGGGGATTTTTATCAGCATTTCATAGAAGCTTTAGATGTTCTAGAGTTCAGAGTTAAAACTGACTACTTTTATTTACCACAACTAGTAAATGACTCAAGTGTGACTATAACTTGAGAGGCAATTTAGAATTTTCTTGTTCAGATTTTTTTGTTTGTTTGTTTCTATGCATTTTTGTTATTCTCCTGAAAGCACAATGTAGCATTATCAAATGCTTACTGCACTTTTCCAACATTCATAGGTGTTTTGTATCAGGCATTTTCTCAGAGCATCAATTTGGCATATTAATAGAAAATGAAATCCAGGTACTTTCTGTTTTCTGCCAACATAATAAATAAAGAACCTTAAGCTTTTAACTTCCTGAGAGAGAACATCTGGCTCTGAAAGAAGATAAGAATACAACAGTCTTGAGAACAACCAAAATCTGCAGATTGGCCACAAATTTTATAAATAAATAGAAAGATAACCAAAGATTCCTCACTGAAATGAGAAAGTGTTCGTGTCAATTAAAACAAGTATGGATTTTCATAACCAATAAAAACACCTTCTTTGAAAATGTGATACTAATTGTAATTCCTGAGGTCATTGAAAGTATTTCACTTCCATAGAAGAATTTCATCAAATGAATATTAAATAAAAACTTCACATCACTTCTCCATAGCTGCTTTTATATATTTTACATAAAATTAAAACACTTTACAAGGAAAGAGCTTTTTTAAATATATAATTACAAATTAAAATAATTAGGGAATTCCTACCAAGATTGTTTAAAATATGATATACATTATTCTTAAGTGTTATAACTATTCCATTGCACATTGTCAAATAACTTCTCCAGATACACATTGTTTACTTAAGGAAAGAATTAAGTTGTCATTATTCTTTTTTATGTTTATGTCAAATTGACAAAATTCGTCATAGGTTGTTTACTCTGTGCTGGACATGTATTTCATATTCTAGTTAAAAATTTATACTATTCACCTATCTTAATTCATAGGGAATCTTTCTGATTTATGGGGGCTCTGACCATTTTGTGCCTTAATTGTCAATATAATTTATAATTCCAACTTAAAAAAAACTAAGTGGAAAATATATATATATATATATCTCATCTTCCCTGTTGATGTGTATATGTCCTGAAGATCAGTATGACTAACTCACTTATTTATCAATATTTTTTGAGTGACTAGAAGATTGTTCTAAATTTTATGTAAAGTTCTAGCTCATAAGAAATAAAGTATAAAGTAAGAACAAATTTGATATCAAGCTTGCCAAACACTATAATCCTATATAATAAAAGGGTAATATACAAATTGACTGAATGGTGGAACTACCAGCTGCTATGACACATACTGACCACCAGGGGGCAGATGCTCAATGCAAGAGCTGCCCCGTGGTGGTCAGTACACTCCCATAGGGGAAGCACTGTTCAGCCAGAAGCCGGGTTCACAGCTGGCTCACTGGCAGCGCTAAGGATGTCTGACTGATGGCTTAGACCCACTCCCCTAAGCTGGCAGTTGACATCTCCCAAGGCCTCCTGGACTGCAAAAGGGTGCAGGCTGAGCTGAGGGACCCTCACCAGTGCACAAATCCATTCACCAGGCCTTTAGTAGACATATAAAAATAGAAGGATCTAGAGAGGGTGAGAAAGCTCCCAATGTTGGAAGAGGTTGTGTAGTTGTGTAGTATAATTAAGTAAGAGAATGATACAATCCCTCCAAATTGGCTAAATAAATACATTTATAATCCTTAAAATTATTTCATCTTTTGACCGTGGAGAACTCTCTATGAACAAAGGTGTATTCAATGGAAGGTGATATCTCTATATCTATCTAAATAAATGCCCAGAGACCAGAATGGTGGAATGACCAGAACAACCAGATCAATGGGTGGTTATGACGTATTAATGAAGGCATACAAAATATTTCCCGTTTGATAATTCTGCCTAAAAGTTGGATAATTGTGTGCATGCTACCTTGTCAGCCAACTACTACGGCAGCCAACCAGCCTGATCTGGGCCCTGATTCCCACTCACCCCATTCTCCTAGCCAGCCTGGCCCTTGATCGGCCCCAACACACGATCAGGGCGGGCTGGTCAGACCCCACCCATGCATGAATTCATGCACTTGGCCTCTAGTAGTATATATAATAGCAGAGATTCTACTCAAACTTCTTATTCCCTTCTTCTATTGGTCCATGGAGTTGTATGTCATCCAATTATTTATTTGATCATCCTATGCTTTATTTCCTCTCCAATAAAAATAATTGTACCTGCTCATGAGGTTATTGTGAATATTGTGGAAAGGCTTAGTCACATTTTCCAAATATTAATAAAATTCACATTCCTATCTGTAAGAGAAAATATGTGACTTAAACTACCATAAATAATGGGAAAGTACATAAAATATAGTATACTTAATGCATTTTTCAAATAAATAGTTAAATTTGCTACATAATAATAGACCAAGATTTATTTAAAAATTATAGGTTAAAATTTTGTGCAGTCATTGTGGGTGTAACTGTAAATATAAGTACAATCATAAATTCACTTCCTAGGCATACGGGCAACAGCCAATAGTAAGAATATTTTTTAGGATTTTGGAATAATTTTTTCATTTTCCCTCAATACTCCGGAGCTCCAGTTACTGTGTAAGGAGTAAGAGTACAGGCTCTGGAGCCCAGACTGCGGAGCCAGCTCCATTGCATTAGCTGAGTCACCTGAGCAATTACTTAAGCACAGCACTGCTCACTGCCCTGGGACGCTAATAGTGGCTCCTTCAAGGGGGTAGTACTATGTGGATTTCTTGAGTAAATACATTAAAAATGTATATTAAGGCTTGTTACAGATTAAATATCATGAATGTTTTCTTAAATAAAATAAATGACCGTCTATAAAAGTCCTTTATAAAAATAAGTAGGAATTATAAAACACGCCTATTCTTTTTATTCTTTAAAATTTGTTCTTCAAGATAATTGCATTTTTTTCCTATTTTATCTCTCAAGTTCCTTTTATTAACAAAAAGTGAAAATGTTTTTAACAAAAGCAAATCACAGATCATAGCAATTGGCAAGACATCAGACATGGAAACATGAACAATATGCATTAAGTAAAATATAAAGGATGAGGTGCCTCTAACCTGTATTTATAGTCATGCTTATTCAAATGTCTGTTAGCCAGCTTTCAGTGTAATTTCACAAACAGTACAGCAACACAAATGCAGAAGCACAATGGCAATTTTTTGGAACCACTGTGCAATATATATGAGTCTTTAAATTCATTGACCTTGAAATCATTGTCTAACTTAATGAAAATAATGGAGAAGAGAGAGTTTTTAAATATTTTTTGCACTTTAGTTTTTTAATCAGGGGAAAAATAATTTTAAAGATCTTACATGTGTTCATATGACAAAAATAAACAATTCACATTAACTTATTTCATTTAAAATTACATTTTTAAAATTCACGAAACAGAAAGACCATGCTATCAGCAGGAATGCACTTGACCAAACAAGATTTATTTTCTCGATAATATATTATGCCTCTTTAAGAATTATGATTTTTTTAATATATTCCAAGAATAATTTTTATAGAAAAAAAGAAAAAAATTTCTAAATTGAGGAAAAACAAAACATTATGGAACATTTAAAATGAGGATATCATGTTGTGAATTAGAACATTTTATAAGCACCATAATGTCCACAGATGGACATGATATTTTCCTAGAGCAAAGTTGTTTTTTTTTCTGACATAAAATGTTCAGCTATTAATATTAATAAATGTAACAAAGTATAAATAATTTTAAAGCTCTAGTGTGTGGTTTTATATTGTTATGTAACCTCCTGACCCAAATAAAATGAACATGTAGGGAATCCATTTTAATAGCTTCTTCCTGTAGGCTTGAGGGATTCTATAGCTAGCGCAGGTCCCAAACCAAAAATGCAGTTGGTGATTTCTACTCATTTAAATATTTCTATGCCAGGAAAATTTGGGGTTGAATTGGCATCTCCTAGGAATCCAAGTGAATAAACAACACAGAAAGATGTAAGAAAAGAGAAATATTTGTTCAACACTTTGTATGTTGTAACAATGTGCAACATCATTTATGATATGTTACTCAGCCAAAAATGACATGATGTTATAAATCACTAATTCCTTGATTTTGAATAGGAAGTGGGAAATATGGGATAAGGTCATGTTCAGTTCAGGTCATGAAAACCAAAAATGTTCAGGTTGGACTTTTTATAATGTTTTACCAAATCCCAGAGGAGGTTCAATATCATGGTTATTACTATTATTTTCCTCTTGGAAAAGAAAGGAAATGGAAAAATTCTTTCTCAAGTTTTGAGGCATTATAATATGGCCTGGACAAGTCTTACTTTTTATTTAATACTTATAAAATCCTGGCTATTCTTTACTTCAAAAGCTAACATTTCAGCAAATAAATATTAATAACTTTTTTAACATTCCTTATTCCTAATAATACATTTTTCTTTACCTACATTGATCATCCTAAATTTCTGCATCCTGGATTTTATTTGAATCTCCAATAATAGATCTAAATGAGTATTGGAATATATATGAAATTATATGTATAAAATTATGCCACAATGTTTCGAAGTTGAGATATTTTAACTAATAGGACCCCAGAGTATTAAACAGCTGGTTTGAACCGGAAAGACTGTTCTGCTAGAAGGTGAGGAATATATGAATTTTCAGTCTTTCTCTTGTCATTGTGCCAATAGGATCTTTTTCACTCTCAATCAAACTTCTATTTCTTTCACTTAATCTAGGTGGAAAAATCCATGTATAGAATAACAGTTTAAAGATAAATTATCCAACAGAAGAAATAGTCTGGAAAAGTTTCCTTGCTTATAAAAGTTCACTGGGCTAAGGATGGAGTTTAGCTCCCTATCATAGACACAGTTGGAGCTAATCTATTTCTTATATGTTTTGTGTTCCAGCAAACAGCAGTGAGCCTATTAAATAATGTTATTGGACCCTTATTGGACTTGTCATGTAATATGTATCAAGATAAACTTTGTCATGTTAAATTCTTGCTGCATTGTTTATCCATTTACTCCACAAACATTCATTGTCTATTTCTTATATTTAAAACTTTTAAATATATTTTATTGATTTTTTACAAAGAGGAGGAGAGAGGGATAGAGAGCTAGAAACATCGATGAGATCGATGAGAGAGAAACATCGACCAGCTGCCTCTTGCACACCCCCTACTGGGGATGTGCCTGCAACCAATGTACATGCCCTTGACCGGAATCGAATCTGGGTCCTTTCAGTCCGCAGACCGAAGCTCTACCACTGAGCCAAACCGTTTCGGCAAGACTCCTGACTCTTTTTTTTTTTTTTTTTTTTTTTTTTTTTAAATATATTTTATTGATTTTGTACAGAGAGGAAGGGAGAGAGATAGAGAGTTAGAAACATCGATGGGAGAGAGTCATCGATCAGCTGCCTCTTGCACACCCCCTACTGGGGATATGCCCGCAACCAAGGTACATGCCCTTGACCGGAATCGAACCCGGGACCCTTCAGTCTCCAAGACGACGCTCTATCCATTGAGCCAAACCAGTCCTGGGGAGACTCCTGACTCTTAATGAGCAAAGAGCTAAGCTGAGCATGTCTGGCTCCTTTTTGTTGAATCTCCAGTCAGGAAACTCACTCCTCTCCACAGAGAGACAGATAATGGGTGGAGAAAGAGCTTGACGTGTTATACTAGTGAATTCCTTTGCATGGAAATGTGCAGAGCTGTAAGATGTGCAAGCTTTAGCACATAATCTGTACTAACAATTTTATATTTTTATAATAAGACTAGAGGCCCAGTGCACTGAATTTGGGTATGGGTAGGGTCCTCATGGGCTGCCGGCGGCCAGCTGGGGCCTCCTTTGGTAAACAACAGACTCTTAAGAACTGAGGACTATAAGGCAGACACTTCCTGGGAACACTTAAGCCCTACCCTCTTTCACCAATCTGACTCTCAGAAAAAAGCAAAAAATCATGGGAAGACTGAACCCTGAACCCTGGTACCTCTCCCTCACCAGATCACTTCCCAAATTGAGCATGAAATGAAATAGTTTAGTGTATATAATCCCTATAATAAGCAATATTTCAGGGGTTTTGGCACCTACTGAAATGTTATTGGCCTCAACAGAGTTCATGTCATAATAACTGAGGATCTGTTATGTAACCTGAACTTAAGAATGAAAGCAAAGCACTGAACTGGAGTATAATTCTCCTTATATAGTGTGCTTTATGAAGGGGACTTTTGGTTCACTCACACTTCCACAGAGCATATATTTAAACAAGTCAGTTAATGAGATCATCTTTAGGTTTATAAAAGCATATTTGAGTTTTAGAGGTATTCTCTTTGACTCTCCCTTCTCCCCTTAAGAAATATAACTTTGATATACATTTTGGTTGAGGTAATCATGCATGTAAATGTTGCTTTAAAATTATAAACATAATTTTTTTAAAAAACTGATCCTTTCTTCTATTAATATAATTAATATTACAGACACTCTGTTCTTCTAGTTTCAGAGTGCACTTAAAGAAAAGTTTGATTATTATTTCTTAGGCTTACATCAGCCATAATTATCTTCTCTAGTCAGATCTCAGAGAAGTGCTCTCTGGTTAAGGCAGAGGCCCACAGCTAAAAATAAGTAATTCTCTCTTGTTGGGTAGAATTACAGACTTACTTTTTCTGGTTACCACCACTCCTATCACATTATCCTACTTTAGTAGAGCAACTACTATTTTGTACCTTGAAAAAAAAAAATAACCTGGATCATTTAAATAAAGATAAAGATATTTAATTGGCCTTTAACTATTGATTGCTGGAAAGAAGATTTAAATGTCAACTTCTAATAATGCAATATTAAATAAAAATCAACATATATATATATATATATATATATATATATATATATATATATATATATATATATTAAAGCCTAATATGCACAGTGTCCCCTTGGGAGTTTGACCAATTGGGAGTTCGGTCACTCACTATGATGTGCGCTGACCACCAGGAGGTGGCGCAGAATGAAGGGAGGCCCTGGCTGGCCACCAGCAGCTGATAGGGACCCTACTTGTGCACAAATTCCGTGCACTGGGCCTCTAGTCTTATTATAAAAATATAAAATTTTTGTACAGATTATGTGCTAAAGCTTACACATCTCAAAATTAAATAATTGATCAATAATGTTTATCTGCACTTTCCTCAAAATTATGAAGTGCTAACCTAATTATGTAAAAAATTTTGACATGCTTACAATTGTTAACCCAATGTGAGACAGCCTCGAATAATCCTTTTTCGTTAAAAAATTAAAATAAGCAAATTTGCCTTATAGTTATTCCTTCTTCTGGCTTGCCACTATATTACTAAAACAGGGTTTCTTAGATATTCTTGAAATTTTCAGTTAATATTTTCATCAAATTTTGGAAAATTTTGTCCAGTATCTCATTAATTGTTTCTTATATCACCCTTTCTTTTGTAGACTACAAGTACATATGCTACAGATATTACATATAGTATGCTATTTAAGATGGATTCATCACTTCCTGGTGTTCCCCTCTTAATTTATGTTTTTGAACCTTTTCTGTGTTTCATTCTGGATGGTTTGCATTGCTATGTTAACAAATCCAGTACTGAGCTGTATAGTATTCCCTATAGTAGCTTATTTAAGTATAATACATGCCTGGTGCCTGAGAAATGAACCATTCTTAAAGAATTTGGAGTTTACGCTGAATAATTTAAATTTAATACATTTTTTTAATTTATAAAAATTGCTGACATGAAAAGAGAAATATTTTCTAAATAACCCTAGGATGCCATTTCAACTATAATCCAAAAATATTGAGTAATTATACCCCATTTATTGAGTGACTTATACACTATTTGTGTTTTGGGGAATGATATCAGGTTTACTGTGTAATCAATTAATTTTAATAGCACATCTGGATGGTAAATACTATTCTTATACAATATTTTTACTCATAATTAATATACTTACTGTAGGAAATATCATATAATAAAAAGCTAATATGCAAATCAAACAAACAGTGGAACACCTGGTCGCTATGACTTGCACTGGCCACCAGGGGCAGAGGTTCAATGCAGGAGCTGCCCCCTGGTGTTCAGTGCACTCCCACAGGAGTGCAGTGGGAGTGGCAGGAGTCTCCCCTGTCTCCATGGCAGCACTAGGGACATCCCATGAGAGCTTCTGGACTGCCAGAGTATATAATTCATATACTTGGGGTGGAGGGGGGGGGTCCCTCCACCCCAAGTATATGAATTTCATGCACTAGGCCTCTAGTAGTTTTATAAATCTCTATTATTTGTTGTTTCAAATTCATGATGCACTTTTTAGAAAACTAATGAGTAATGAGTAATGAGTAACAATAGGAAGTAATATGGGGTAATTTAGAGTAAAGGTACAGCAAAGGCCATGCTGCCTTGACATATAGAATTATAAGTTCTTTAAATATGGATGGATATTGTTTTGTTCACTTTTTTTATATGTTTCCTCTTCCTGAATCATTATATTCAATTTGTGCTTTAATCATTTAAATTCTTCAATAATTATTACTTAAAACTTTCCCTTTATTTTCTCTATTTTACTTTTTATAAATCTTATGAGAAATATTAAAATATTTTTTCCAATTCATTTTAATATTCCCTTGATATTGTCTATCTCATTGTCATTCTCTACTTAGTGTATTCTTTGGATATGTCTTCTAGTTTTTTATTTCTCTCTTTAACTGTATCTTTGTTTCTCTTTTATTCATTTGTTACTCTTTTATATTTTAAGAAATTACATTTTATTTCTTAAACTACATAATTTTCAAATTTGCTTGAAAACCCAGTATAAGAATTTGGCTTGCTAACATTGTGTTTCTGACAACTTCTATAACTTAAGTCTTAGATGATAATAAAAAAAAATAAACCACTTTATTTTATTTTGACATATGAGTACTTTTGTGTTTGATGATATTTATTGTAAGTCCATTGCAATGTCTTCATATGGTAGATAACTATAATAATAAACTAGAATAATTTTTTTAAATCCTCACCTGAGGACAATGTTTAGAAAGAGGAAGGGGATATAGGGAGAGAAAGAAAGAGAGAGAGGGAAACATTAATGTGTGAGAGAAACATTGATTGATTGCCTTCGGTATACCCTCAGATTGAACGTGCCACCCAAATATGTGCCCTGACAGGGAATCAAACATATAACCTTTTGGTTCAAGGGGTGACACTCCAATCTACTGAGTCACACTGGTAGGGCAAACAAGCATACTTTTTGTTAAAAGAGGATTCATATCATTTTCAACTAAGTACCATGAAAACTATGTGATATGGGAGCATCTTAGCTACTCTCAGATTTCTTGTCACAATACACGAATAACAATCTCAGAAACTTGCCCAAATATCACTAACACAGTATCAGTGACTGCCTACTTAACCAGTCTCTGAAAATTTATTTCAAAATCCATTGAAAAGGTATTATGACTATCAAGACTATCAATGATCACTTTTGTATAGAGTGAACAGAAGAGATGGATTGGAGAAAAACAAAACTGAATCCAAGATTAGAGGAAGAAATGAGGAAGCCTGAGCTATGGCAGTCATAGTGTAGAGAGAAGGCAGCTTTAAGACAAATAATCTTTTGTTTATCTGTATGGATGTTGTTTACATTATCTGAATTGAAGAAGGTAATAGTTTTAATGAATTTCTTTGGGGATTAGAGATGAATTAATATGACTTTAACTTTGAACACTCTGAAATTGATATAATATATGGGGATAGTCAAGTTAAATGTATGCATTTGTTACATAAATTTTGATGATATCAAGATATATATATGAAATCTGAAACCATGGAAATGATCCAGGAAAATTATAAAGAGAGGAAAGGAGACAAGACAATGAATCATAGGGTATACCAGTATTTAAAACTAAGAGCGGGTAGGGAGACCTGGGGAAGATAAGAGATCAACTGAAGGACTTGTATACATGCATATAAGAACAACCAATAGACACAAAACTCTGGGGAGGGAGGGCATGTATCGGGGGGGGGGGGGGGCAATGGTATATGTACATAGATAATAATTTAATTTAAAAAAAACTAAGAGAGAAGTGAAACTGGTAAATTTGTCATATTCATATATATTCAAAAAATTTTTTAAGAGAATATTCTGTATTAGATTTCATTTGTCCAGTTTTATCAATCTGGACACTAGTGTCATAGTATAGTTAATGATTTACAGTAGCTGTCATCAGTCATTATTGTGTATCATAATAACTCATATAGGTTTGCAGAAATTGTCATTCTTGAGCTTTTTCTTTAGAGACTTTTAATTAGAAGAATTATTATGCACTACCAGATTTACAATTCATAGCTATATACTAATCCAAGCATTTTACATGGACTTAAAAATTAAAAGTTTAACGGCTAATGACTTCATGCTTATATAGAAAGTATGTTATATATTACTATGAAATGTTTATATGGTTTGCTATTTAGTTATTTTAATTACCTTCATATATAGTTATTTATAACTGTGAGCCAAGTATTTACCTAGGGTATCTAAGATTTGGTTCAAACATTCTACACCTACAAAAAACATAAAAATAAACTTCTGACATACATTTTCTCTTTATGTTCCTACTTAATGCCTTTCAATGTTTAATGCTTTATGTCTAAAGGTAAAATACTGAGTATGAATATATATATGTGTGTGTATATGTTATATATACAATATACTATGAGACATATATAAAGCATAGTTTAAACATATAGGGAGAGTAGATTAACATTCTTTTTGCATATGTTTCATATTATACATCAATTATACTCAAGGGGCAAAGTTTTACTCAGATATCCACTAGGTGGCATTACAAACTGTACTGTTTTAATAATTCATTGATTACACACTTAATAAAATTATGTAATAAAGTAACTCTTCATAATGCCTTTCAAATAATCTGAGTAATGTCCTCTGCCCTTATTTTCAATAATGATATAAGACTTCTATTAAAATTAGGGTTCATCAAAAGTTTTACTGAAAATCTATAAAGTTGTTTGAGTATGCATATAATACTAAAGGACCTAGTTTTGGGACATATTTATATTATTATAGTATTAATCTGATGAGGCACCTTTAAATTCTCATAGGCTTTATATTTCAAAATTTCACCTCCCACCTGTTTAATGGATATTGTTTAAAGAAGAAAAAAAAACACAATGCAAATAGTTTAGAGAGAAATACTTTGAGGAGATTGATTAATGAAAGTTGGCATGGTTAACTTGAGGTTTATCTAATCCAGGAAAATAGTTTTATTTACATTTCTATTTAAAACTGCCAGACACTCAAACTGTGGGCTTGAAACCATAAGATTAAACTTTTGAATCACCTGAGGAATAATTTTTTTCAGATAGCCAATTGAAATAATTTCCTATCCTCCATAAGACTGAAAAAATTCAGGCTTAGGATTTCCATGGAGAGATTACTTGTGTAATACTCCCCTAGTCTGGGGAATGAATGTGCAGTTTGTTAGAAATGGTTATAAAAAAAAGAGGACAGAAATTTTGGAAGAGACACTAGAGGTAAAGAGATATTAAAATGGGATACATGTTGTGAAATATGGCCCCTTGAAAAATAATGGAGGCTGCAGAGTAGTATTTTCTTGCCTTATAATTGCGTTTCTGCATCTGTGAGGGAGGTGGAATTGAGATGAGGAAAGGCACACTGAAAAGGCCAAGTCCAGTACCAGCTCTGTATGCTGGCAAAAGTTAAAATGAAAGGAGCAGAACCAAAATGAGCCAGTGCATCAGGGAAGTGGTTTTTAAAATGCCATAGGGTGTATATGAAACTGTTTTACTTAGCAATGCCAAACTATGTAGGTTATAAATGCTACCTAAATATTCCATGTCTCATATGGTCAGGAAATCTGTATTTATTGAGTAAGTAAAAGAGTATGACCCTGGAGTTAATCCTATGTTTAAAGCAATTGCCTTCACACAGTAAAATTAATCAACTTACTACCAATTTAATATTATTCTCCTGGAACCAAGAGGAATATGGGAAACTGAGAATATGAAGATGTGTGGATGAGTGGTGGATGAAAAATGTTTATTTTGCTAAGAAGTGTGATAGAAGAAAGAAGTAATAGTGAGGTAAATGTGGTTAAAGTGGTAAAAAAAATAGTATATAGTCAGGAGATTCACTTAATGGTATAAAATAAGTAATGCCATACATCTGTATCTCTCAATGATGGGGTCCATCCATTTTAACTTAAGCCAAAATATAAATGTTTCTGTTCTGGATAAAATATACTGAAAGAAGGAAAATGTAACAGGGGCCAAAATGCAAAGTGTAAAACCATTTGAAGATCATGAAATAGCTCTGTCCAAGTAAAACATTATATTATCATGTGGACAGAGAGACAAAAGAATCATTTCCAAAAGGAAAAAAAAGAAGCATTTTTGCAGAATGTATTTATTAGCCTAAATATATGGTATATATAATACTATATAATACTGTATAATATACTATATAATACTGTATTTAGTAATGAATGCAACTAATCTAACTGTTATCATAGTCACCAGACTTGTCCTCTTCTCTGTGTTCCTGCCTCGGCTAAAATTTAAAATTTTGCCAAAAACTTTGGATTTTGCTTTAACTACTTCCTCTCAGAGCACACATTGTATCTGAAAAAATTTTTTGTCTTCAAATTAGGCTCCATCCATGTCTTATCACTTTCACTGCTACCAAAAGTGGTTCTAACACGGGATCTCTCTCATGATCACAGCTATCTCCTCCTAACATAGTCCTGTTCTCCTCATTACTCCCAGTTTGTAAGAGAGAAGCTGGACTGAGCCTCATCCGAATCCTCACCCGGCTCCCTGTTTCACTCAGAGGAAAAGCCAGTCATTTTAATGACTGAAAATGATTTATTCCTTTCTCCTCCACGTATCTATTTCTGTCCCTGAGGAGACAAACCTTCAGGAACATCCACCAAGAAAAAACAAAATAATATTTAAAGTCTTGAGGGAAAAAAATCCACTCATCAATCAAGAATCCCATGCTCTGTGCAAATTTCCTTCAAAACCAAAGGAGGAATAGAGACTATCTTAGCAAGTAAAAGAGTGTTTAATAGGCTTAACTTTCAAGAAATGTTAAAAATAAGTACACAGAAGGAAATTGTATACATCTAAAAACTGATCTATATGAAAAATAAAATGAAAAAAACATAAAAAAACAAGTAAAGGTAAAAAATAACAAAACCACTTCAATTTTTCTTATGCTCAATTGATTTAACATTTAACAATTTATTCAAAAATAATAATTGTAACAATGAATTAAATTGTATAAGATTATGTATATACACACTATGTATTAATGAAAAGAAAGACAGTAATGACGTAAGGCACAGGAAGAAGCAATTAGGATTCTTTTGCTATTATCAGATATTGGCACTACCCATGAAGTGGTATTGTATTATTTGAAAGTGGATTTGGATTTTGAATGTATTTCAAACATTATTGCAAATGTATATTTCAAATTCTAGGAGAATAACTTAAAAAGCAAGAAAAAAGAAATGTAACGCCCTCCTGCATGCCTCTCTGGCCCTTATGCACCAGTGGGGCCCCTTGGCCTGGCCTGCACCCTTTCACAATCCAAGCTGAGGAACCCCTCCACAACCATCTCCCCCCTGCCCCCTCAGTGCACAAATTTCATGCACAGGACCTCTGGTAAAATATTTATATTAGGAAGTGTTGCCTCTTCTGTTTTTTGAAAGAGTTTGAGAGGATCATTATCAAGTCTTTTAATGTTTGGTAGAATTCATGAATGAAGCTATCTGGTTTGAAACTTTTAATTTTGGGCATTTTTTTTAATGAACTTTTCATTTCCCTCATTGTTGATGGGTCTATTTAGATTTTCCAATTCTTCATGGGCCACTCTAGCAAGTTTTATATTATTTATATAACTTATTATTTATTCTAGATTATTGAATTTTTTGGCATATAGTCTTTCATAGTATTCTTGCATAATTCCCGGTATTTCTTTTCTGTAAATTCTCCTTTTTCATGTCTGATTTTGTTTATTTGAGTCTTTTCTCTTTTTTTCTTAATGAGTCTAGCCAGAGGTTTGTAATTTTATTAATATTTTCAAAGAACCAGACCTTCGTTGCATTATTTTCATAGTTTTTTTTTATGTTCTCTACATTATTCAATTCTGCTCTAATTTTTATTATTTTTTCTTTTGCTGACTTTGTCTTTCTTCTGTTATTCTTTTCTTCCAGTTTTGTAAAGTATAATGTTATATTGTTTACTTAAGGGTTTCTGATTTTTTTTTCCTGTATAATATAAACTTCCCATTTATTACTGCTTTAGCTGTATCTCGAAAGTCTTGATATATATCATATTGTCATTCTCATTTGTTTCTATGTATTATTATTATTTTTTTTAATCTCACCTTTCATTGCTTTGCTCTTTGACCCAGTCATTTTGTAGTAATGTGTTATTTAACCTCTACATATGTTTTGGCTTCTTTTGCTTCCTTTTGGCAGTTGATTTAAAATTTTAAAACATTGTGGTCAGAAGTTATGCTTGATATGATTTTAATATTCTTAACTTTGATGAGGCCAGTTTTATGTTCCAAGATTTAGTGTATCTTTGAGAATGTTCCTTGTCCACTAGATAAGAATGTTTAATCTGGTGTTCTGGAATGAAAAGCTCTGAAAATGTCAATTATGTCCATTTGTTCTATGTGTCATTTAAGACTGGTATTTCTTTACTAGAGGCCCAGTGCATGAGAATTCATACACTGGAGGGGGGTCCCTCAGGTCGGTCTGCCCCCTCTTACAGTCCAGGAGCCCTCAGGGGATGTCCTAGTGCAGGAGGGGTAGGCACTACCCTCATCACCCACTGCTGCTGCCACTGCTGGCCATGGCAGCTGCAGGGCCTGAGCCCTGGGCCTCACAGCTGCCAGAGATCATGCCTGTTTGAGCCCATAGCTGTCATGAACTCTGGGCCTTGCAGCTGCCTGAGCCTCGCATCCTCTGGTGTTCATGGTTGCTATGAGCTTGGGCTTTGCAGTTGTCGGGGTTCAAGGCTGCCTGAGCCCAAGGCTACCTGAGCCCTGGGCCTCGCAGCTACTGTGGTATGTCCACATGGACATCCAGATGGACATCTGAAAGACGTCTGCCCTAATTAGCATATTACCCTTTTATTAGTATAGATTATCTATTTGAATGACCTACCGATAGCTGTCACGGGGGTATTTATGTCCCCTACTATGATTGTTATTTTACCTGTTTTTGCCATTAGTTCTGTTAAGAGTTGCTTTATATTTCAGTAGTACCTGATTGGTGATATATACTGCAAAGTGTTATGTCTTCTTGATGTAGTGTTCATCATTATAAAGTGTCCTTTTTTGTCTCTTGTTACCTTTGTTATCTTGAAATCTATTTTGTCATATATAAGTAAGGCTACACCTGCTTTTCTGTAGATGAATTTGCTTAGAGAATCATTTTTCAGCTTTTCACATTGTCCATGTTTGTCTTTGCAGCTTAGATGTATCTCCTGAAGGCAGCATATGGTTGTCTTTTGTGTGTGTGTGTGTGTGTGTGTGTGTGTGTGTGTGTGTGTGTTTTATCTAATCTGCTACTATTTGTCTCTTTATTGGTGAGTTCAGTCTATTTACATTAGTGTAATTGTAGCCATGTGAGGATTTCCTATAGCCTATTTATCTTTCGTTTTCCATGTCTCTATTGCTTCTTTTTCTTTGTCTGTTATTTTTGTTTGGTGATATTTTATACTTTTTCCCCTATTTTTTAAAAAAATTGATTTCAGAGAGAGGAAGGAAGAGAGAGAGAGATAGAAATATCAACGATTACAGAGAATCATCAGTTGGCTGTCTCCTGTACACCCACCATTGGGGATCAAGCCAACAACCGGGGCATGTGTCCTGACCAGGAATTGAACCCCGGCCTCCTGATTCATTGGTCAACACTTAACCACTGAGCCACAACTGCTGGGCTTTTTCCTCTTTATATTTTTAAGTTATGTGTCTTAGTGTGTGTGTGTGTGTGTGTGTGTGGTTACTACTAGGTTTATGTAAAAGAAAATTCCATATATACACTACTCCTTTTTTTTCCTTTGAATGTGTCTAATCTCCATTTTCTTTTGCAATCCAGCAATGTCACTGACTTAAAACATATGCTTCAGGGATGGATTCTGTTTCCCTTATAACAACAAGCTAAAGAAGAAGAAAAAAAACATATGTTTTATGAATGGTCTTATCTATCTTTTGAATAATACCTTTAAAAATAATGTTGTGCAATGGGGGCTTGCCCAAGGTGGGAATGGCTGGGGGTGGAGGGGTCAAATGGGGAAAAAAGAGACATATGAAAAACGTTAGACAATAAAAATAAAATTATAAAAAAATAAATCATGAGACTTCAAACATTAAAAAAAGAATAATGTTGTGCAGAGATTGTCTTTCAGTGAGGACTACTCATCTTTGAGTTCTTCATAGCTCAGGGCTTTTAAATTTGAAATCTAAACATTCTTTACCACTATCCTTACTGAATGTGGGCATTTTTCTTACCTCTTTAAATTTCTGTTCTGTTTATTTGCTTTCATCTTTGAAGACTGTTTATCTTCTGTTCATGATTTAGTACCAAATGAGCAGGTATAGGGGGCTTGAAGGGGAGGGAAGTGAAATTAGTGAGCATTTTGGTGAGCAAGCCTCATTGCAGAGAGGTAAGAAGAGTTTCCAGCCCCATAGCTCTGTCTTACTCCAGGTCTGAGCCTGCTTGTTGTTGTTCAGTCATGAGTACAGAGCTCTCAACTGTACTCATCCAGCAGAGTTCACAGGTGTGTTAAAGAAGACCCTACAAGCAGGGTAGTTGCATGAACACTACAATGGAGAGAATCCAGAATACCCAAGGCTACCAATCGAGCAGAATGCTCCCTCTTCCTTTAACAACCCACATAGCTGCAATGTCCATCTGTTTGTCCATCTGCAGGGAAACCAGGAAAGTCCTTCAGAGACAGGTGAAGTGTTCTCCACAATGGATTGGAATTCTTCAGAAACAACCCCACATCACAGATTGAGGCTACAAATTCAGATTAACAGAGGGGTTTTGCTCCTCAGCTTAGGATCATTGCCCTGACTTTGTTCAGTCCCCACCATTCCTGTAGAGGTTGGGTCACAAATTCTTGGTGAATCTTCCTGGTCATATGCAGATAAAATGGATTTGTTATTAGAAAATGTGGGCAGTAAATATCCCAAGAAATGGACTTGGCAATCTAAGAACCAGTGACAAAGAAGGCTTTGCCCCAAGTCACAAAGCTGGTTCCACAGGGTAGGACTGGACCCATGCTATCTTAGGAGAAAAAGTCTCCTTTCAATTGGCTGGTTATACAGCTTTGAAACTGGCAGGCATCTAGCTCTGAATTATCTTGTTTGTATAGGAAACACACAGAATGCAGTTTCCTTTAATCCTTGTGAAGAGAGAGTTTAAAGAAAAAGAAAGCAAGCCTAGAATACTATTTTTTCTTTTTTTTAAATTGAATTTATTAGGGTGATGGTGGTTCACAAAACCATACAGGTTTCAAGTGTACAACTCAATAAAACATCATCGGCACCCTGCATTGTGCCACCATCGCCCCAACCAAAGTCTCGTTCTGTCCCCATTTCCCCCCACTTTGTCCACCTATGCCAAGACCCCGCCCCTCTTTCCTAATGGCTATCACCACACTTTTGTCTGTGTATAGGTGATATGTATATGTGATTTTTGGTTCATTCCTTCCCTTTTCATCCAGTCCTCCAGCCCCTCTCCCCTTCCCGCCCCCATTCTCCCTTTAAAGTTCTTAGTCTTTTCCATGTATCCATGTCTCTGGTTCTCTTCTGTTCATCAGTTAATTTTGTTTATTAGATTCCACATATAAATGAAATAATTAGGTATCTGTCTTTTTCTGACTGGCTTATTTCACTAAGCATAATGGTCTCCATGCTGTTGCAAAAGGTAAAATTTCCTTCTTTTTTATAGCCATACTAGAGGCCCAGCATATGATTGGAATTGCATGAGGAGTCACCCTGCGGGGGACCAAGCCCCATACCTGACTCGCACAACACGGGCCGCCATGGGAGTCAGGCCAAATTGGCACCATGGGAGACCGGACAGGTGCCACAGGGGGCTGGGACCTGCGCCTGATTTGCAGAGTCCCCGGGGCCCCTGCCTTTGTTCTCTCCAGAGCTGCCTGCACCACACTGGCTTGGGCAGGCTCCCCGGCCTCTGTATCCTCTCTGCTCCGAGCCTCAACTATACTCACAACCTCCTCCTGCCTGGTTGTGTCCAGTTATAGAGTCCCAGCCTAATTTGCATATTACCTCTTTATAATATAGATAGGCATACACTCTCCTAGCATTCTTTGAAAAAGTCTTTCATATGAATAGTGTACTAGAGGGAAAAATGTTTATTGATTTTGTGTATATCTTAAGTGATATTTGTTCACAACATAATAATATTATTATCTTAGATTGCCCTATTTTCTACTGTAAATGTGTAAATTTATATAATATTTTACATAAACTATAATGATTCCATCAGTAACTATTAGAGAGCAATTTTACTGCGTGGATTTGGTTGTGCTAGAAAGAGATGATCACGGCAATAACAGTGAATTAATTCAACCTACTGCACTAATTTCCAATAAGGCTTCATCTTATCTTTATAGTTATTTTATAAAGATACTATAATTTTATCTTTTGCTGGTAAAAAATAAAGAAGCATCCATGAATTCACTCAAATAAAAGTTGTTTTAGGAATGTCAAAAGGAAAGTCATTATTTCTCTGTTCACCACACTATTTGCTGGTTGGCCTTGGAGTTGAATAAGTGTGGTTGTACCGAGGCAAACAGCTTTACTAGTGTTAGCATCTGACTTAGCATCTGTGTTAGCATCTGACTTCCGTGTTAGCATCTGACTTCCGTGGTAGCATCTGACTTCCGTGGTAGCATCTGACTTCCGTGTTAGCATCTGACTTCCGTGGTAGCAGGTTCCTAACATGAGCAAATATCAGCAACGATATTTTAAAGGCTTCTTCAGTACAACTAAATCTTTTTGTAGATACTGTGAAACATATGTTGCATCTCCATTGTAAATGAGTACTTTCTTCATTGTATAGTTTCATTGGGGGTGGCAAGATTTCAGGTGATGACTATTAATATTGTTTCACCTATATTTTTTTATATTTTCTTCTTTTTAATTGTTTAAAGTATTACTTAATATTCAGGATTCAGTGACACTGAAGACCAGTATGATATCCTATGTAATAAAAAGGTAATATGCAAATTTATCATCACACTCTAACACAAGATGGTCACTCACATGCGGTCACAGATGGCCACCACAAGATGGCTGGCAGGGGAGAGCAGTTGTGGGTAATTAGGCCAGCAGTAGAGGAGAGTTGGGGTGACCAGGCCTGCAGGGGAGGGCAGTTGGTGGGCCAGGCCTGCAGGAGAGGGCAATTAGTGGCAACCAAGCCTTCAGGGGAGGGCAGTTGTGGGTTACCAGGCGGGCAGGGGAGGGCAGTTGGGGGTGATCAGGGTAGTAGGGGTGGGCAGTTGTGGGCAATCAGGCTGGCTGGGGAGTGGTTAGGAGGTGATCAGGCTGGCAGGCAGAAGTATTTAGGGGCAATCAGGCAGGCAAGCAGGCGAGTAGTTGGGAGCCAGTAGTCCTGGATTGTGAGATGGATCCCAGAGTGAAGAGGGTGCAGACTGGGCTGAGAGACAACATCTCCACCCCCATTGCATGAATTTTGTGCACTGAGCCTCTATAATATATAAACACTTATCAGTCAATAATGTCCAACAAGAGGTTATTTAATTCCTCTTATTTTATGTATAAAATGAAACATTATGTATATATTGTTTGTCTATAGACACATAATGCTTTAGCTTTCTCTCTAATGACTTGAATTGATGCCTTTTTCTTTCTTTCAGATTTTCCCACTGTGTCCTCTGAAACTCCAATCATTCCATGATTGATAAACTCTCTACCTCCTGCTCTTAAATGCCAGCAGGTTCTCTTCTGAGAGTGTCTATTTCTTATAGCCTATTTCTTATCTACCTGCAACCCTAAGGCAGTATACTGAAAATGGCTTTTCTTTTTATAAAACTTCTACTTCTTTTATGCTTATTACACTGGGTTTCATTACTTTCTACTACTCTATTTCCTTAGGTCATTTAATCCAACAACTTTTCTATTTTCTCCCTAGTCAATACAGTCTTCTGTCATCAATTACCTTCCTTATAGTTTTAGAATTGTTCTCTTTAGGATCTTCTAAGTACTTCTCTTTTTTTTTTTTTTATAATCCTGGAGAGAAATAAAAGCCTGCAAAAATATAAATCCAGGCTAGGTGCTTATACCAAAGCTGGTGGTTACTGCCAGGAAAAAAAAAAGAAAAGAAAAAAAAAGACAGAAAAAGAGACAGAGCATTTTAAGTTGAGTCATCAATATTACCTATTGGGTAAAGTACTAATTACAATTATTTCTCTCTAATTTTTTTAAGTCTTCAACCAAATATATCCCTGATATAAAACATTTCCTTTTAACAGAGACATATAGTTGTGAAACAGCAGATGTTCCCCTTTTTTTTATACAATCTAATTTTTCAACACAACTGGGATAATCAATGATACCTATGTTTGTGTTGTAAGTGGTGAAGGAATCTTTTTGTTTATGGGAAAAGAACAGTGACAGATAAACCATATTATTATTTGTTTATGGGGAAAGAACAGTGCCAGATAAATCATATTATTATAATACATTTTGGAAGAATAAAGTTTGTTCTTGGAATTTCAAGAGTGCAAAGAACTCAAGCAGCACAAAGCATAGTAAACCAAATACAAATTTTGATATAATTGGCACAACTTGAAAATTCTGAGAATAAAACTTAGAAATGCCACAAGAATAAACTTAGATCTAAGCAACATCTCCTTAGTTCTCATTATTAATAACAAAAGGTGAGAAAAATTCTTTCTGAAAATTATTAAGAAATGGAAACTACAAGAAGGCAAATTTGATTCAGGATATGATAAGAATTCTGATTATTTGGTAACAGCTGTTCTGTCATATCTTCCACTAAATTTTAATAGACAGGCCAGAAATTCTATTTTAATATTAATGTTATTCTATTTTAATTAATGTTATTTTACATTAAAATTTATTTAATATGTCAAAATTATATTGTATTTTTCTCTGTTACCCACACCCAAAAATGTTATTATGAACTCATTTATTTAATCAATTATTTATGGAACTCTTTTTTGTCTAGGGTAGAGATCATGGGTTTTTCATGGATCTTCTCATATAGGGAATAAATCATTTGAATTGCCAGTAGGTAACATCTTGACTAATTATCTAATTGCCACTAGAGTATATTTGACATATAGAGAAAACATTTTAATTGTGAAACAACTGATTTTCTACTGAATTTCTCAACAGGTAAGATCTTTGAGTTCATGATGTAATGCTTTTTTAAGTGTGTATGATACATGATCTGAACTAAATGCTAATTCATGACCAAGCTTTAAGGAATATAAGAACTAGTCTTTGATTAAGGCACAACTATATCCCTGATTACTTCCTAAAACTTCCATCTTCTTCAATGTGTCTCAAATAAATGGATTGGCAAGCTGGACCAAAAAATAAAATGATGAAAATGGAAAGGGTAAAAATTAGTTTAAACCAATTAGATAAACTAGAAAGATCAGAATGTAATCAAAATTGGATATTAAAAATTGATAACTTAGCTTACTTTGTTGGAGCATTCTTTCATGCACTAAAAAGGTTGGGGGTTCGATTTCAGTCAGGGCTTATATCTTTGTTTCAGCTGTGATCCCTGATCAGTGCATGTAGGGCAGGCAATTGATCAATGTTTATCTCTCACAGCAATGTCTCTCTCTTTCTCTCCTTACCCCTTTCTCTAAAATCAATAAACATACCCTTGAGTAATAATAAAAAAATGATAATTTCATAATAATTACTACTATTAAATATAAAGCTTTGGAAAGTAAATATAAAATCTTGACATATCTATAAGGAATATAAAATTGTTAACTGAATGTATATTTAAAAAATCAGTTAAAAGAGACTAACTATAGAACACTAATCTGTAATTCTATGGCCTGATTGAAGACCCCATCCTCGAGCTAAATATTAGAGCTGTCCTTCAGATCATTTGACTACAACAATATTTTTAAAAATAGCACTTAATAAAGATAGTTTATCAGGTGAACAGGTACAAATTTATATTGAATTAAGATTTTTACAGGCTATAAAGAGCATAAAAGTATTTTTAGTTTTTTAAAAGATATTTAAACAAATAATATCTTTAATATTAAATAGACTAATGCTTGCCAATCAGAGAACAATAATTCAATTTAAACATGACATTTAAGTACTCTATGTAACAAAACATTCACTATTAAGGACATGCATAAAAACACAAAACAAATCATAACAAACAAAATTTAATAAAGCCTCAATTTGCTTATAACAAAATATTAGAAAATGAGAAAGCAAATGTCAAAATATACCTGATGTACACTATGCAGAGAATAAATAATGGATAGGAATTAGCTGTTTCTGTCACATGAGGGCACGCTCTCTTTAAGAACAATCTTAGCAAAATATCATCCTCAAGGACATTTCTTATTAATTTTTTTTTAATCCTCTCCTGAGGATATTTTTCCAGTGAGTGGAAGAGAGAGGGAAAGACAGAGAAAAATATCCATGTGAGAGAAATACATTGATTGGTTGTCTCCTGCACTCGCCCCAAACAGGGCCCAGGCTGGGGAGGAGCCTGCAACTGAGGTACTTGCCCTTGTTCAGAATTGAACCACGAATTCTTTTGGTCTGCAGACTGATGTTCTATCCAGTGAGCCAAACTGTCCAGAGTCATTTCTCATTTTTTAGTCTATGCAAAGATCATTGTATATTTCCACAATAGCTCTCTAATATAGCAGTTATTATCCTATATAATAAAGAGGTAATATGCAAATTGACCCTCATAAAATGGCTGCTTAAGACCAGGGTGGCAGGTGAGGGACAACCAAACGACTGAAGAGTAGGCTGCATGGTGTGAACAAGCTGGTGGGTGGTGGTGGGGGGGTGGTGGTGGTGGTGGTTAGGGGCAATCAGACTGGCAGGGGCAGTGCAGTTGGGGGTGACCAGGCTGGCATGGGGACAATTGGGGGTGATTAGGCTGGCAAGGGGGTTGTGAGGGTGACCAGGCCAGCAGGTGGGGCAGTAAGGTATGACCAGGCTGGTGGGGAGGGAGGGAGTTAGGAGCCACCAGGCTGGCTGGGATGGGGCAGTTGGGGGCAACCTGGCCAGCAGCGGGGGGCAGTTAGAGGTAATCAGGTTGGTATGCAGAGGCAGTGAGGGGTGATAAGGCCAACGGGGTTGGGGGGGGGACAGTTAGGAATGACCAGGGAAGCAGACAGGTTAGTGATTAGAAGCCACCAGTCCAGGATTGTGAGAGGGATATCTGACTGCTGATTTAGGCCCAACCCCTGGGCCTAAACTGTCAGCTGGACAGCCCCCAATTGGTCCCGGATTGGAGAGGGTACAGCCTGGGTTGAGGGGACTCCCCCCGTGCATGAATTTCGTGCACCAGGTCTCTAGTCATCTTATCTAATAAAAGAGTAATATTCAAATTGACTATTTCTCCACTATACCAACAAGCCATGCCTACCAGCCATGCTCACCAGCCACGCTCACCAGCCAATCAGAGTGAGTATGTAAATTAATCCCAACCAAGATGGCTGGGGCCACAGAGTGTAGGAGGGAGGCTTGGGTTTCCCAGGCAATGGAAGAAGCCAAGCTTTCTGCCTGCCCTCGCCAGCCTAAGCCTTCACTCAAGGCTACAAAGTTTCAATTATAGAAGGTAAACAAATCCAAACAGAAATGGCAGCAGCTAGGGAGGGAGCAGAAGGCTTGGTTCCACTCCAGGCTACAAAGTTTAATTGTAGAAGTTAAATAAATTCCAGATCCCAGGGCCTCTGCTTGAGTTGCCAGGGGGTATGGATGGCCTGCAAACCACCACAGGCCCCTCACCCAGGCTTCTCCACACCCCAAGGGAACCCCCACCCTGATCTGGGACATCCTTCAGGGCAAACCAGCTGGCCCCCACCCATGCACCAGGCCTCTATCCTATCTAATAAAAGAATAATATGCAGATTGACCATCACTCCAACACAAAAGATGGCTTCCCCGATGTGGTCAAAGATCCTGCCCCCATGTGGACACAAGGTGGCCACCACAAGATGGCCAGCAGTGGAGGGCAGCTGGGAGGGACCAGGCCTGCAAGGGAGGGTAGTTGAGGTTGATCAATCCTGCAGGGGAGGGCAATAGGGGTGACCAGGCCAGCAGAGGAGGGAAGCTGGGGGCAAACAGGCTGGAAGGGGAGCAGTTTGACATCAATCAGGCTGGCATTGGAATGGTTAGGGGTTGATCAGGCTTGCAGGCAGAAGTGGTTAGGGGCAATCAGGAAGGCAGGCAGGAGAGCAGTTGCGAGCCAGCAGTCCTGGATTGTGAGAGGGATTCAAGATTGGAGAGGGTGCAGACTGGGATGAGGGACAGCACCTCCCCCCGCCCACCCTCCCTGCACAAATTTTGTGCACCGGGCCTCTAGTATTATAATAATCCCTTAATAATTCTCTTTTTACAGTAGATTATAAACATCTTCAAAAAGTGTCAGTTTAATTTTTTACAATGCATCTATTGTAGTACTTGGACCATAGTAGCTGATCAATAAACAGTTGATGAATATAGAGTATAAATTAGCAACTAATATAGAGACAGGCTCTTAAATCAATGTATTTTCACCTGACTTGACCACATTTTTTTAACAAAAAGTAGTATTTAC
Organism: Pipistrellus hanaki; assembly: GCF_964339955.1. Lineage (NCBI taxonomy): Eukaryota > Metazoa > Chordata > Mammalia > Chiroptera > Vespertilionidae > Pipistrellus > Pipistrellus hanaki. The sequence continues at coordinate 117,865,939 of NC_140505.1, forward strand.
TCGCTTCTCTCCACATCTGTTAAATATAATGATCTGTATTTTAATTCTACTATTTGCATTTTCTTATTATATTAATATTTATTCCATTTCCATTTTATTATACTCAAGGTATTCATTCATTACCATTGTTTTATTTATATTACCTAAAAAACATTATTTTAAAATGTCCATGTCACTTTTTAAAAAACGTTTTTATTGATGTCAGAGAGGAAGAGGGAAAGAGAGAAATAGAAACATCAATGATGAAAGAGAATAATTGATTGGCTGCCTCCTGCATGCCCCTTATGGTCATGTGCTCTGATTGTGAATGGAGCCATGACTTTCTGGTTCATAGGTCGAAGTTCAACCAATGAGTCACACCAGCCAGGCTAAAATGTCCATGTCATAATTTAAAATGTGCCTCCTGCACATATATTAATTTAGTGTCATTTTCAACTGGTTTAAAATTTGGTACATGAAAAAGAGTGTAGAACCCCTGAAGGTACCAATGTTTTGGGGACTGTGTTAAGACTTTCAAGAGAAGGTAAAGAGCAAACTTGGGAAATAGAATTCATTTCATTTAACTCCTAGTGGCCACAACACAAGGCTTTATGATTTGATGATACTGCAAACGCATGGACTACATAATCTTGGGGCTTCCGGTTATGTGACAATCTTTGAATGTTAAAGTCGAGAAATAAGTAAGCAGCTTCACATTTTATGCTCAACAGATACTTGGCCTTGGAATGTCTGCTGAATCTGTGGGGTCTTACTCCACAGGCAAGGGCAGATTTTATACTGAAAGTCAAAATCTCTCTGCAGAGGTTTCAGCATGAGGACCTTTGCAATCTCACAAGCCTTGGTACAGAGAGTATATTGAATTAAAGGATGTCAGAACTTCCACTTACAGAAAAACATCGATAAAACTAAGAATAAAAAATTATGTGATTTAGTATTATTATTGCCTATATCATTCCTCTAGTAAAACTGCTTCCCCCTCCCCCCCCCACTGATATTTGGCTTAAAAGAGGTAAATGTAAAGCTAAATTCCCCACCATGATAAAGTTATTTATGCATATAGTGCCTTCTCTGTGTTTGCAAACATTTGCTTAGTATATGGTAGGATTCTCTTATTTAAACTGTTAATGATTGGCAAATTTAATATTGAATGATTAATTTTTTAACAATAATAAATGAATTTGCATCCCATGATAAATTCTCTGATGTTAAAGAAACTTTAGAAGCAAATCAGGTAGCAAGAAAAAGTCATATTTTAAAGTTAACTATTTAGAAAAATCCACATTGTAGGTATTATATTTTCTGGAAATCAGGTTGACTATACTTGAAACAAAACTCAAAGAGTCTTTTAAATTTAGATGTGTTTATATTTAGTAATAAACAGATTTCTATAAACCTGGCTCAATGAAATAATTGTAAAAATAATTTTCCATAAAATCAGTCATTTTATTTTAATCACTGTCTATAAGCTCATTCTGGAGAAAATGTTTGAATATCTATCATCATTCCTGAGCCATTACTTAGAAAATAAATGCGCTTATAGATTTAAGTGCTTCCCAGAAAATGCAATGGTAAAGTACATAAAAAAGCTCATGGCTTTAGAAAAATAAAAGGCTTTTCATGGATAGTACCCAAAAATATAAGCTATTACTTTGTAAAGTCAAATAATTTCACATGTAATATTTTGTGTCCTAAATTCAGGTTTAAAACTTCTCTTTAAAATATTATAGCATATTTTGGCGGTTGTAAAATTTTAAATCTCACAGGTATACTTTTTTTCACATTGCTTTTTTATTTATTCAATCACCATGACTACTCACATTCAACTCTTTGCACCTGCAAATGAATCAAAGCCAGCTTCTAAGATGTTTGGCATCTTTTCATAAGAGAAAAGAGAATAAAATTCTGTGTTTTTTTGCTGGCCCTAAATTATAGCTTATATAAACAGCAGAAAATATCCATGCCATCTTTTCTGTTTACCTTGGTCTGTTTTAATCTCAGTGACACTTGTCTTTATGACACTCTACTTAAAAAGATGAGTTGAGTTTACATCTGAAGGGAAATGATTTTGCTGGTGCTTCAGGATTCACTGGCTGATCTAACTGTAATAAATTGTGGCATATCTTTTATTATTACGTATACTACATGACTGAATAATGCCCTCATCATATATCCCTGAACTGTTTTAATAATCATGTCTGTTATTGTAAGCTTTATCTGAGACTAATGGACTGCCATGTGAGTTATGACCATCAATTGAAGCTCTTGCTATAATATGATACTTAACTTGCTTGCCACAAAGGTTACATGATATGTGAACATTATAAAAGTATGAGAGCATGAACACATCACTATTGACTAATAATCCTGGCTTTTTTCCTGATTAAGTATAGAAAAAGGAAAACACCTCATATATTAATAATCAAGTTTATACATGTCATTCATCCCTAAAAACATTTCCCCCCCCCAGAAAATAAATGTGAGTAAACATATAAAATGGAAAAATTTATGTTTTGGCATAAATTTATAATTGTATGCATATTTATTTACCCAAGTGCAGGACTATTATTCATTCTTTCTTTTGAATCTCTGGCTTTTAGCTGATTAAAAAATGGTATTTTGTCAAATTTTGTATATTATTCAAAACATATTTACTAAAGAATGGTCTGACACTATAGCATGGTAGGGAACTTGAATTCTTCCCTTTTATTTTTTATATTTATTATTTTTTTACTTTATTTTTATTACACTATTGTTTTTTTTTAATGCTAAAACATAGCTGCTATGTTTGAGTAAAGACATTGTTTCTAGTAAATACACAGCAAATTAGGTTAAAAAATTGTTAAAAAATTTTACTCCCATTACATATAGTCACTTTGAGTAAAGTCTGTAGTATAACTAAGTTTAACCACTTGAGTGACCTTACACAAAGCTTTTAGACAGTGTTTTGTAACTGACTATAAAACTCAAATTGCACAATGAATAGCAAGAGAACTAATTAAAATTGCTAAATCTAATATTATGTAACCCTGCAAAACAGCATGCAGGGTCTGGGCAAAAGTAGGCTTACAGTTACTCATATGGAAAACAATAAAATAATTAATAAATAACACAAGAATCAACTCCATGCCTGTGAATGCACAACACTAAATCTCTAAATCTACGTTTGATCAACTTGTAATTCTTACCCAGATGGCTGCTGTGAAGAGGATGTAGCAACACTATTTTCTAAAAACTCTTTTTTAGAAAAAAAATATTGGAAAATATTTCTAAATAATCATTTAAAAAGTCAGGATGAGGACTTTTCTGAATTGTTGTATGAGACCAAAAGTCAAAAAGACTTAATAGTGATTTAATCCATTTGTTTTAAAAATGATTTCTATGTAAAATTTATCACCATGAAACAAACAATACCTCTTCTGAACAAATACAAGCTGAATAAATGTGTTGTATACATGCAATGTATTTGTTCTGATCTAAAAAAGCTATTCAGTTTAAATATTTTTACATTATTCAATATACCCTTTCAAGATATATATATATCCCTAATCTACTTTTGATAATGTTTAAGTTAAAAAAAACAGAATAAAAACTAATATGATAAAAAAATAAGATTTCTATTAAAAATCAAATATCCACATTTCTTAGAAAAGAGACACATATTTAAGTTTTTACCTCTGATGGTACTCAAGAAAAATTGACTTGTGGGTAAGGAGTGAGTTGAAGCAACCTCTCTTTTAGCTACAATTGTCATAACTGCTCTTAGTTAACAAAGAACTCTATATGCATATACTGTGTCCTCTGAAAGGTAAAGATAAGGCTTAACTGTAAAATAAAAAATTGGAAGAATTGTACATTGACAATGAAAATTTATTATTGCTAGAACAAGAGATGCTGTGATGGTATTTGCTTTTAGATTTTTTTTTTTTTTTGGTAAATTTTGCAAATTTTCCCTTCTGTGTAAGATAGTGTTATTTCAAAATCAGTCATGATTCTTTTTGTTGCTAATCCTCACCTGAGGATATTTTTTCCATTAATTTTCAGAGAGAGAGTGGATAGGGGTGGGGAGAGAGAGAGAGAGGCATTGCTCATTGCTGTTAAAAAGACTAATTGGGCCTGGTGATCAAACCTGCAACCCACGTACATGCCCTTGACCGGGAATTGAGCTCTCAATGCTTTGGTGTGCAGGCCCACACTGGCCATGGCAGTCATGAAATAACTAAAATAAAATAAAATTTATTTTATCCTATTTTTGGTTTGCTTTATTGTTGTCAGTATAACAGCTACCTATTTCCCATTGCCTACTTTACCCCACTTCGCCCAGCCCCTGCCCGACCCCCCAGGTCTTCACTGCCCTGTTCTCTCTGTCAATGGGCTATGCATATAAGCATATATGTTCTTTGCTTTCTCTCTCCTGGTTTCCCTAATGCTATCTTTTTAAATTCTTACTTCTGCCTTTTATTTTATCTCTATCGCTACTCTGTCTCTATATATTAACATTTTTTATATATTTTTTCAGGAAATACATAATTAATAAAAGAGAATTTTCAATAAATAAACGAATAAATAAATAAATAAATAGGAATTTTCTTCTTTCTTTGATTATCATATATTATGGCATACTAATTTTTCTAATTCCAAAATATTTGTTTATAGTGTTCTTTCTTTATTATTTTTCCACTAATTATATTTTCTGTAACTGACTTAGCATTTTACCTTTAACTAAAGGGCATTAATCTTTTAATATAATTTCAAGTGATAAGGTATTATTGAAATAATACTTGTCAACATGTAAAAGCAAGCATGTGGCCACATAACCCTTCTTACTAGGGAACTTTGAACAGCTCTTCAGAATGGAGGAAATACTCGTCTGGCAGCAGACAACGAAGCAACGCAGTGCAGAGGAAGAGGCCGCCTGGGAACCTGGCCCGCCCTTTACATGGCCTCAGAAGTGTTATTTACGCTTTCTGAATCACTGTTTACTCAACTACAAGTGGATATAATAGAACTGCCTACAAAATGAATAAAAAACAAAACAAAAACTCAGGTTAATTTTTTAGAATCAGATAAAGAAAGGTATAATTTAAGGTATAATTTTTATTCATTTGCACCGGACAACTATTGTTTTGGCTGTTGTCATTTATTTTATTTGGCAATGTAAGGAAAATGAAGTTAGTGCCCCTAAATAGGTATTGCATGTTTTTAAAATTCTTGCAGCACACCAGTGTGCCTGCTGTGCACGCTGGCTGAAAATCAATAGCGTAAGCAGCAAAGAAATTGTTATTAAAAATTAGAGATGGCTTAAATATGTACTAGATGAGATGAACATTAATGTTAGCAAACATTAATAAGCATTTTTTGTCCTAGCATCCTTTGGTTAATGCTATATTTTTGTTTCTGTAATTATGTGAAACATACCAGGAAATTTCATTATTGCCAGTCACGGACATAATGCAAATTAGAACCTGCAAATATTTCTGCTTTCCTTCTTCACCTTAGAAAATTATTTTCAATAAAATTTTTCATAGAAAAGTTTAAGCAGAACTCCTCATCTCAATTTGATGATTAATATCCCTCTACAAAAATCTTCCACATCAATAAAAATACAATATACAATAGCTGTAACCACTTAATTTTTAGGTATTTGTAAGTGCAAAACTTATCATATATGGAGTAGAGACTCGAGCTTTTTTTTTTTTAATATATTTTATTGATATTTTACAGAGAGGAAGGGAGAGAGATAGAGAGCTAGAAACGTCGATGAGAGAGAAACATCAACCAGCTGCCTCTTGCACACCCTCTACCTGGATGTACCCACAACCAATGTACATGCCCTTGACCAGAATCGAACCTGGGACTTTTCAGTCCGCAGACCGACACTCTACCACTGAACCAAACCGGTTTCAGCAAGATTCCAGCTTTTTTTTTATTTTTTTCATTTATTTATTTATTTATTTTTTATGAGGAATTGATCTAAACTCCACATCCTTAGCTGGATTCCTGTAATATTTTCTTTGGCACTCATGTTTTGAATTGTTGCAGAATAGTTTTAAACTTAATATCTGATGGAAACTGTTGAGTGCCAAAGATTGACAATTTGAATTGACAAAGATCCCGCTAAAGAAGTTAAGAGTTAAAATTTCATAAAATTTTTAAAATAAAAATGATTGACAGAGTACTGACCCATCCAATTAGAACACTGACATGGAAGAAAGCCAGGCAGACAAGCTGGAAAGGAATCTAAAATTCTGGGTCGTAAAGGGGGAAATATAGTTATTTAGATTATTTTCTAAAAAGCAAAGAGTTCAAAATTATTGAAAAAATGTTTCTTCCTAACATTCTTTTTTTATTGCTATGCTTTTTTTTTTTTAATGTTATTATGCAATCATACTAGAAAAAGCCATTAGTGCCACTTATGGACAAAATGCAAATTAAAATGAGACCCTGAAAATATTTCAGCCCCAATATTCCATTAATTCTGAATTCTAAATAATCAATTTAAAATGTTTCATTAACATTTTATGTTAAATTAAAATTTTATTTTAGAAATATTCTAAAGATAATTCAATCAAGGCTATAATAATGAGTTTAAAATATTAAATAAATTGTATAAAATGTCAGTCAATATTATTAATGGGAACTCACATAATAAATATAAAAAGGATAGTATTTAACAATACAAAACAATAGTTTTATTGCACTGTAAATTTTTCATATTTTTCAAAGTGGTTATGTAGACTTTGAGATTAGGTAACATGTTTGGATAATATAGACTCTCAAGTCTTTAATGATTTAAATTTTTTTCTCTTTATTTGACAAATCAACTCAGCTACCTGCTATTTACATGTTTCTTTATGGATAAATCATTTTATTATAAAAGCTTTAATAATAATTGTCAACTAATAAAAATAATGACACCTTAAAATTGATAAATTATATTTTTAGTAGATTAAAATTGTCCTTATTTAACCTTAATTGAAAATAACAGGAAATGATATTCATGGAGAGAGGGTAATGGTGATTGAACAATCTATTTTTCATGTCACTTATAGTCTCAGCAAGATATTTCTATTCTAGTTTTCATGCTTCCCTAAATATTCCATTATCTAAACATTTCTGAAAATCAGCAAAAAGAAATTACTTCATAAATTAGAAGCCCCTGAAAGTTAACTCTTTTAGATTTGAATCTTTGAAATGTCATCAATTTTTAAAAAGGGAAGAAACTCATTTTTTTTCTGTTTAATTCTTATGTACAAGTCTTTTCATTCCAATCTTGAAGATGTACCATCATAAAAACTGCTTTTCTGCCAACTTTGTCTCCCAGGTTATCTTTCAACTGTGCTTCTTAAATGTAGTTTTTCATTTTGCTATTTCCATATTTTTATGTATTGTGTTATATGGTCACTGACTGAAACTAAAATATAAATAGAATAAAACCTCAAATTACTTTTATTTATTAATAATGCTCCAAGTCATATTTTATTTAAATTATGCTATGTAAATAAGCATCATATTATAAAAAATTTGATCTGTCAATTCAAGCCACCTTTCTTTAGGCATCTTTACTGTATCATTAGTGACCATAGTTAAAATTACTGTATTGCATATATAAAGTTTTGCTTGGAGAATAGATTTTATGTTTAACTAGAGGCCTGGTGCATGAAATTCATGAATGGAAGGGTTCTCTAGGCTCGGCTGGTGACCAGGGCCTATCGGGGCCATCTCACCCAGTCCCAACGGGGCCAAGCCAGCCAGGGCCTGCTGGCTGCCGGATGGGACCTGCTAGATGGGGAAGGAAGGTTGTCTGGCCATGGGAGCACACTGACCACCAAGGGGAAGCTCCTGCATTGAGCACCTGTCCCCTGTTGGTCAGTGCACGTCATAGCGACTGGTTGACTGGTTGATCAGGTTGTTCTGGTTGTCAGTCATAATGGTCGCTTAGTCTTTTATATATATGATTTTAATAATAATAACAACAACAACAATAATAATAATAATAATAGCGGAAGAAAAGTTTGGAGGTAATGGATATGGTGCTGGTTTTGTGAATATGGTTGTGTATTTATCTCCAAACTCATTAAGCTGTATATATATTAAACCTGTACAGTTTTTATATGCCAATCATGCATTCATAAAGAGTTTTTAAAAATAAATTACTCAAAATATCCATAGAGAACAACAAAAAAAGAGAATTATATTTTGGAGTCAGATACATTTAAGATAAAATTTTTCCTAGGCTTTTACTACTTGCTTGGAAATTACTTAATCCCTTTGACTCTAAAACTTCTCATTTCTAAGCATGGGGATAGTTGACTCAGCAACAAAGCTGTCACTTTTTTATGTATGTCATTTTGGATTACAGAACTGCTGGCACATATTTGGCATCAGGTAAATATTAATCCTGGTTTTCTCTCCTAATTTTCCATTGTGTAGCTCAATTATTGGAATATAATTTTTTTGAAAATGTATATAGTGATCATCAATACATATAATAATTTATATTTACAATTGAGTGAAATAAAAAAGGAATTGTTGAAGGTCCAGATATTCAGAACAGTGAGAGAAAGAAAAGAAGTAATTACTGAGAATATTGTTAATGTTGTGAAATTATTTTTAAAATTTCTATACATAAAAATCTTTGAATAGCTTGTCCAGGGCAATTTAAAAGCATAGAAAAATATTTATGTTTATCTTAGTTTGTTGCAGCTTTTGCCCAGATTTCTCTTAAGAAATGTATTGTTAATTAAAATGTTAGTATTTGATTATGTTAAGTACTTTATAACAGTATTTTTATTTCAAAATTAATTCTTAAGAAGACATTATATGTTAACTTGAATAGTGTAATTCTTTCTTAGAGTGTTAAAGGTGTCACTATCAAGAGTTATAAAAATTTGTAATATTGTAATAGTAAGCTAGACCAGTAATTTTGTCTTTTTAACACTTTAAAGCAAATGTTTATTTTATTTCAGGAATACATTTAAATATATATATTTGATTTATTTTCAGAGAGGAAGGGAGAGGGAGAGTTAAAGAGAGTTAGAAACACTGATGAGAGAGAAACATCAATCAGCTGCCTCCTGTATAGCTCCTACTGGGGATGTGCCCGCAACTAAGGTGCATGCCTTGACCAGAATCAAACCTAGGACCCTTCAGGCTGCAGGCCAATGCTCTATCCACTGAGTCAAACTGGTTAGGGCAGGAGTACACTTTTTAAATGAACATACTTATTATAAAATGAAGCTGCTGTAAATGATGTATATATTTGGAGAAATCTGGAGATAAAGGAGGCAACAAAAACTTTAAACACCTATTCAAATAAAAGCCTTTGACAGTGTTTGAAAAGCAGCTCTTACCTAGGTCCTGTATATTGATTTCTCCTTTCCAAAAGGTTTTCTTTTCTTTTTTTTTCATATTTGATAGCCACAAGTCCAATGTAGTGACAATTAAAAAAAAAAAAGATCTGGAAATTACAAACTCACTAAAAGTATCCAGAGATCACAAACTCACCAATTCATAACAAAATGAATTATTTTTAAAAGATAAATAATTTTCATGAAATATTATCAACTAAAAATTTTGAATGTCACTATACATTTTCTATGTACATAAATAAATTCTTAATCCATTAACTTTCCATTTTAAACATTCAGAAGGTATATATATTTTATAATTTAAACTGAAATTTTTCTTCTGTAAAGTAAATATAGGCTATTGCTTAATTACAGCAACTGACTGGTTCCTGTATTTTAGTACTTAGATATCAATAACAAAAATGCAAGGTATCTTTTAAAATATTGGCATTGTAAACCTAAACCACTCATAGGCAAGGGGAATCATAGCTACTGGAAAATTATCTAGAATTAATAAAACAGAAATCAAGAGGGAAATCAATGTAATTAAGGTCTAAGCTGACAAGTAAAAATAATGTTTTCTCTATTGTTTGCTTAATTAAAATAGAAGTACAAAAAGTGACTGTAATTCTATATAGTTATATATACTAGAACTCATTACATAATGAGAGGATGAGCAAAGTGTTTGAGGGTTGGGAAGGAATTGTTTTTTCATTTAGGAATATTTTTTTTTTCCCAAGGGAGAATTACATGAATCTGTCATTTCCTAGAAAGCATAAAATATCTTAAAGCTCAAAGCAAACGGAAAAATTGATCACCTATTTAATAAAATTAGAAGCTTTTAAAAACTGATAAATGAAATATCTGTGTTTGTGAGAAAGTCATTTCCAGTTTCTAATATTTAAATTCTTGGTGCTTTTCATGTATAAGGTTCTCAACCTAAATACATTGACACTTTGTATGATTCTTGTTATACAGAGACTCTTTTGTGCATTGTAAGAAGTTTAAAAACATCTCTGGTCTTTACTCACTAAATGCTAATATCACTATTTACCCATACCATAAGAGTAAAAGTGCTCTTTACTGATATTTCTCAGGGAAACAATTTTGTTCCAGTTAGGAACTTATTGATCTATAATTGGAACATAAAGCATTTGTTTTTCCATTATTTTAGTATATCCAATTTTTTGCCAGTTTGTGGTTATTATGAGTAAAATGTTTAGAACATCTCTTTATCAATCTTTCTGTGGATATATATTTTTTTATTACTCTTAGGCAATACCTAGTAAACTTGGTAAAAATATAGGAAAATATTTTGTCTGGGAAATTATGCTTCCACACTGGTGTCTGCTGAGGGCCACCCACCATTAAATTATCTCGTATGTTTAACCTCTGGACCCCATTTTGGATTAATGTTCTTTTAACTGATTTTGTTTTTCTCTTAATCATGGTAGTAATTGTGTAATGGCTGGTCCATGCTAGGCTTGGGAAGAGCAGTGGGTATTCTCAGACCCCTCCATGTTGAGATATTAGAACTTTACTCAGTAGGCCCTTTCCATCTACAATACAATTCTTTCTACTCCCATGCATCCTCCACTGGTTCTACTGGGGAAGCAAAAAACAGAAACTAACTCTGTAGATTCACTTCCAGCAAATGTGTCTGAAGTCCAGACGCCCCACCATACTAAGTCCATTTGCAGAGAACATTTTCTGGTCCAAAAACTCAGATACCAACAATGGATCTTCTCCCACCACTACATTGACTTCCTCTCTCCACCAGAAAATTAAAGAACAGATACATAAAGATTAAGATTCAGATAAAAACATACAAACAAACAAACCTACTGCTCTGCCCTCTTTTCTATTCACCCACAATGCTACTGAGTGGACATTGAAAAGTACTACAGAAGAGCCTAATATTACGAGAAAGACAAGTATCACATGATCTCATTTATATGTGGAATCTAATGAACAAAATGAACTGACAAACAAAAATAGAGCCAGAGATATGGAAATATGCAACAGTCTGATGAATCTCGGAGGGAAGAGGGGAAGCAGGGGTGGTGGGGGAGAGGTAGTGGAAGAAATTAACCAAAGAACTTACATGCATTAATGCATAATCCTTGGACACAGACAATAGTGCAGTGAAGGCCTGAGGGGGGCGGTCTAATGGGGAGAAAAAAGGGGACATTTGTAATACTATCAACAATAAAAATAAATTTGCAAGAAAAGGAAGGAAGGAAGGAACGATAGAAGGAAGGAAGGACAGAAGGAAGGAAAGATGGAAGGAAGGAAGGAAGGAAGGAAGGAAGGAAGGAAGGAAGGAAGGAAGGAAGGAAGGAAGGAAGGAAGGAAGGAAGGAAAAAGAAAGAAAGAAAGAAAGAAAGAAAGAAAGAAAGAAAGAAAGAAAGAAAGAAAGAAAGAAAGAAAGAAAGAAAGAAAGAAAGAGAAAGAAAGAAAGAGAAAGAAAGAAAGAAAAAGATAGGAAGAAAACTACTACATGAGAGTTAACGTTAGATTAACCTTTACTGCCAGAAGCAACAGCCAAGGACCCCAGGAAAATGATCTGCATGCCACTTTCTTCTTCCAAGTCTTGCACAACTATATCTAATTGTCAGGGGGGAAAATCACATCCAAAAATCTGGCTTCAAGGAAGCCTCTAATTAGCTTTCTAATTTCTCTAAATAGAAGGGAGAGGGATGTTAGAATCAAATCACATACCCTCCTACTGAGGTATTTAGGTAGTAAGCCTTAGCACCTCACTTGTACACATTACAATTAATGCTGGAGTATTTAGTGTTTGCAGAATGTTGTAAGCGAGGGGGGAAAGTCAGGTTGCCAGCAGGAAGCAAAAGCTAGAAGCGTTTATGGTAAACTGCCAAAACACATCTCAGAAGAAAACGGTGTGAACCTCTATAGCACATGTGGGGAAAAAACATTTTTATGCCAAATTTTCTATTTGCAACTTGTATTATTGTTTTCTTAAAGTTTCCCCAAATTATGTTTTAGTTCTCACAATACCCGTTTTTGCTCCTGCCTGTACAGATTCCAATAGCAATGTTGAAATGAGCAATTGCTTGAAGTTGAGAGTATATGTTTGGGCTTGTGGGGATTGTTGTGTCAGCTTTGGCGGGCTTTAAAGTCAAGAATGAGTCTGTGTGATATCACCAAAAGAAGAAATATAGATAGAATAGGGGTCCAAAGAATGGTAACTGAGACACACCCAACATTTAGAGGCCTTGGGGAATCCAATGTTAGAGGTAATGCGATAAGTTGAAAAGAGCCAGTAAAAGATATTTTTAAAAATCAACAAAATCAGAGGATAAAAAAATGTGGTGGTTTAGATGCAACATGAAAATAATCAGGGCCATACGTGCCTTCTCATCCAATCCCTATCGGGGCTGATCAGGACCAGCCAGAGGAGAGACCACTGGAGATTGGCTATGGGAGCACACTGACCACTAAGGGGCAGCTCCTGTATTAGACATTTGCCCCCTGGTGGTCAGTGTGCATCATAGGGACTGCTTGACTGGTTGTTCGGTCACTTAGGCTTTTATATCCTATCTAACAAAGAGGGAATATGCTAATTGATCATCACTCCATCACAAAGATGGCTGCACCCACAGCTGAGGCCAAGTTCCCATAAGGAGCCTTAATGAGCAATCAGCAGGGACCAGAGGCTATGCCCTCCCCTGCCCCCATGGGGCTTGACAAGGGACTTCAGGCTGCACCTTCCACCCCAGCACCAGACTGGGGGACCTTAAGATGGGCTTCCCATCCTGGTGCTGAGTTAGGGGACCTCAGGCTGCCTCCCCACCCACACAACGCCAGGCCGGGTGACCTCAGGCCATGCCTCCCACCCAGCAGGGTTTGACAGGAGACCTCAGGCCGTGACCCCACCTGGCAGGGCTTGACGGAAGATCTCAAGATGTGCTTTCCATCCTGGTGCCAGGCCAGGGGACCTGAAGCTATCCCCCTACCCAGCAAGGCTTGACAAGGGTGGGACTGGCCAGGTCTGGATTTATCCCAATGTGGGAGGTGGGAGGGCCAGCCAGATCTGTGTCTCACATGATTTTAAGATGCATGTGGGTGAGGACTTGATTTTGGGTCCCATGGTGAGCCCCAGACTCTGACAGGAGGAAGATTTTCATATACTTTTTTTTCATCTCTGACACTTCTATTATAGAGAAAGGGTAAATAGCAATATTAAATTATTTCCTCTAATTAATCCCCTTTTAATGTGCATGAATTTCATGCAGTTGGTCACTTGTATATAGATATGTGTGTCAGTGTTTGAAAACAAGTGGAAGTGTTTGTATGAGTTTGTGATAATGACTATTGCAGGTTGAATGTGTTCATTGTCTAAGGAATGTGCTAATTTATGTATAATTATGGGTAATTTAAGTTATTTCCCTCTTACAAATTAATGATTTATAAGAACTCATAAAGGGACTCATTCTTAAGTGTTTTTGAATCTTGTACTTTATTTCTGGGATTCACTTTTTTCCTCACTGCATTATACCTCTATTTTAGTCATATATCTGCATTTTTCATCTAATTGTCAAACATTGAAACACACCACTAAACACTTGCATACCACTGAAACGTAAAGAAGGGCAGATATTGAGCTGTTGGTGAAAGATTCAATGCATCTGTTTCTAATTAAGACATGGCAGTGGCTGCTAAATCCTTCTCCTACGTATCTGGACAGAGGCTCTTGAGACCTTGTCATCTCTTTATCCTCTGACTTAGATCGGATGGGTCCAGCAGGGATGGTCTTCATCCCTGTTACAAGAGCTTCTCCCCAAAGAGAGTTAGGCCCTCTGGCAAAGCCCAGGCCATGACTGAGATTTCCTGGCAAATTCCACGTGTGGAGAATCAAACCCTCAGAAACCTTCCTGGAGAGAACTTCCATTGGTTTCAGCTGTGCCTAATTTGCCATGAAATTTTAGAGAGGGCAGTAAATTGGTGAATGTTTTGCTGTAGACGTGCCTGCTTAGGAGACACACACACACACACAGAGCAGGAGGGGGTCAGATGCAGTGTTTTTCCTTTGAAGGTGAAAGAACATTTATGCCCTTTATGTCACTTCAGATATCCATGACTAAACAGGGATGGACATGCCAAGAGGTAGGTGGAATTCGTTTTTGTAAAACTTATTTCAGTGTAACCAAGTTGATTGTCTTCAGCTTATAAAACGGGCACAGAAAGAATGAGAAGCAGACGCCCTATAATTATTCTGGGGAGAGTGTGTGATGGGATATGACGGTGTCACTAATACCTATGGTGCAATCTGTACTTATAAGCAGAGTTTGCTACTTGTCACAAATCCAGAAAACATACAGTCATTGTGCTATGATTCCCTTAGGAAGAACTGCATTTGATCACCTATCTTGGTCTTCTCTGAACAATTTTGACTAAAATAAAAGCAATACAGTCATATTTGAACTAAAGGTCCCACTGGATTTATAAAACAGAGTTTCAAAAACCTATTTCTTTGAAAAATTGGAAAGATCTCCAGTGGGGTTGGGGTTATGTGGAAATCCTACCTCAAACAAAATGAGGGAGACATTTCACACTCACTATGAACAGAAAAGCAGGAGTAATAACTAAAATGATGTGTAGAACAGACAAAACCAACAAAAAGACCATAAGGAAATTTTAGGAAGAATAGAGTAGAGCATTGGCTGTTGTAGTTTTGGTGTTTATATTCTGAGAAAGGCTTATTTTATTATCAATTTTGCTGAATACAGTGTTTATAATTGTACCAAATTCATGTGGATTTCTTTTCTGGTGTTGAAAATATGCTGTTTCTTTAAATAGTTTCATAAAATATTTAGCCATTCTAACAACTATATATTCAGTCATTCTAAAGAACTATTTATTTCCCCAAAAAAGATATGGCAAATTTTATTTTAAAGTAACCTGTACTCTTAGTGAAATTCATGCCTAATTGTATGCATGACTACTCTCTATCTCTTAATTAACAGTGTGGAATAGTGGAGTAATGACACATTTCAAGTCACAAATGTCCTAAAGCAGGGACAACTAGTGAGGGTGGGTAAGAAGTAATAAGATTTTTGTTGTTGTTGGGTATATTCCATACATATGGCCATTTGGCATAGTGGATGGGAAAGAATAGATTTGAAAAGGGAACTTTCATATACTGATAAAATCTTATCAGCTAAAAGGTCTCATCTGCTTATGTCTTAATTTCCTGGCCATGGAGTCAGGCCTACTTGCTTTTGAGTTTGGAATCTCTTCCTCACCAGTTGTATAATTTTTGGGCTTGACGATCAATTTGGTCTCTAACAGTCTTATGTGTATCAGTGAGACACTAGAATAATTTACTTAATGTAGGAGTTAGTGGACAAAATAGAATAATATACATGAAGACAAAGGAAAACATCTGGTTCATTATAAGTACTCAGTATATTACAGCTGTTTTTCTTCTGCTCCCACATTTACTCCTTCCTCCTTTTAAATATGTTAATATTATAAAGACAAAATCTTTTTTATTTACATAAATTGTAGAAGCTTATTATATTTCAAATAAAGATGGCCTGAAAATTTAGAATCTGTTATTTTTTTCCCTTATTTTCCTATCCTATCCATAATAGTTTTTAACTGAATTGAATAATCCTAATTATTATCTATATACCTACTATAATATACAGAACTGATAGTGACTATCAAGAACAAGTGTTCTCATAATTATTCAATATTTTAGGACTATCTTGGGCCACAGATAGTTATCATATTAACAATTTTAAGATAGCTTTAAAATTTATATCATATCACTTATTAAAGTTTTATTATAGAGACCAGGTGCATAAAAATTTATGCACTCAGGCAGGAAGGGTATCCCTTAAGCTACTCTGTGCCCTCTCGCAGAGCCTTACGAGGATATCTGACTGATGGCTCAGGCCTGCTCTGTCTGGTTGTGAGGCAATCGGGAGATGACGCTGGCCAGTGAGCAGCTGGCCTTGTCCTGCCATCGGCCTGGTGGGGTCATCAGGGGATGGTGCCTACGGTGAGTGGCCAGTTTTACCCTCTGATTGCCCCTGCACCACCACTGGTCACCACCACACCCAGATAGCCATCCCCTCCCTCTGCCCTCTGGCACCCACCACCGACACACCCACCCTATTCCCCACCAACTGGTTGTTCCACCGTTTGATTTATTTGCATATTAGGCTTTTATTATATAGGACTAGAGACCCAGTACATGAAATTCATGCCTGGGAAGGGGTGTGTATGTGTATCCTTCAGCCCAGACTGCACCCTCTCCAATCTTGGACCCCTTGAGGGATCTCCAACTTCCCTTTGGACAGTCAGACATCCCTCTCACAATCCAGAACTCCTGACTACCAATCGCTCACCTGCCTGCCAGCCTGATCACCCCCTAACAATTTCCCTGCCAGCCTGATATATGCCTAACTGCTCCCCTGCTGGCCCAATCACCCCTAACTGCCATCCCCAGCAAGTCTGGTCCTCCCCAAGCCTTGCTCTCCCCAACTGCCCTCCCATGCCAGCCATCTTGTGGTGGCCATATTGTGTCCAAATGGGAGCACCCATCTTTGACCACATGGGGCAGCCATCTTGTGTATTGGAGTGACTGTCAATTTGCATATTACTCTTATATTAGATTGGATACTAGTACCCCAGTGCATGGATTCGTGCACATTGAAAGGAAATTAAATAGAAGGTGGCCAGCAGGGTGGGACTGGGTGTGACAGGCTAGACATGCCCTGGAGTCAACCTCCCATTGTTCCTCCCCAGCTGGCACACCTGGGACTGCACCACAGCTTGAAGGGCATCTGCAAATTGAACAGGGTCCCTCGACCTGGCCTGCAAGGTTTGGGCCAAAACCAGCTCTCCAACATCCCCTGAGGGGTCCTGGATTGCAAGAGGGTGATTTTCAGGTGATGCATGCATTGGGCTGCCTCCTCTCTGGTTCTGGGGTGTGTCACCTGAGAACTGCTGCTGCCAAGTCACCATAACTTGGCAGCTCCTGTGTTGAGCATCTGCCCCCTGGTGGTTATTGTACGTCATAGCTACTGGATGGACATCACTTAGCCTCTTTTATATATAGTTATGTATTTTATTTAATTGAATATCACTTAATGACATTAAAAGCTTTTTTGAAAATTAATAGTTCTCTAGAAATTCCTCTTACCTATCACATTGATATCACTACATTAATTATTTCATGATATGGTCAATTCTCATAATTTATGGTAGTTACATTTTGTATAGATTCCTCAAGAACTGAATAGTCAAACCTGAATTATTGCTCACAGCGGGAAACACAGGGTTAAATTTCCTGCAAACCTGTGATGACAACATATTTAGTTATTAATCATTAGCTATCTCTCCTTCTGTGTTTCTATTTCAAAGTATTTTAGCCCTAACAAGTTTTGCTTAGTGGATAGAGCTTGGTCTGCAGACTAAGAAGTTGGATTCTGGTCAAGGCAGGTACTTTGGTTGCAGGCTCCACCCTGGCCCGGGCCCAGGTAAGAGGCTTGTTCAAGCAACCAATGGATGTGTTTCTCTCACATGGATGTTTCTCTCTGTCTTTCCCTTTCTTTTCCACTCTCTCTAAAAATCAGTGGAAAAATATCCTCAGATGAGGATTAACAAAAAAATTTAAAAAGACTGTATTTAATCTACATTATTCATTCATTAAATTGAAGTCAATGAAGTAAATTTATTGTCCTAAATATAACTATTTATTGATTGATATAAATATAACGTTAGCCTAAACAAAGCCTATCTAACACATGCATTTTCTCTGTAAAGCATATCACAACCTGCTTGTGCTTTGGAATAGGAGACCCTTTTCAGCACTATCCTTTGTGTCATTTTAAACAGCAAAACCACCAACAAAAGCACACACACACACCACACACACAAATGCAGCACTAAATAGACCATAAAAATAACACTAATTTCCAGTGTTAAGAGTGGAAGCAAGAAGACAGTCACTTTGTTCAACCTCAAACGAGGATGTGTGTCACCTAACTCAAATTTTATGCTTCTTCACTCATGTCTATCAGTGTTCGCAGAAGTGTCATGAGTATTGATTTAGGGATTACAATAAATTTTAGTGAGTAGGCAAATTTGCCAGTGTAGAATCCTTAAGTAAAGAGAATTGACTGACTGGTATTTAGTGTGAAATTCTGTCTCTAAAGGAAACAAATGGATTCTACTTTTCAAGTTCTCATATAGTAAGTATAAACTTCATTTTCTAGAGAATGTGAATCAGCCAAGTGCAAAAAAAAAATGATCATTTTCATTGTGAGAGTGGAAAATTTTTTTGTAATAATGAATGCATACTAATTTTGGTGCATCTAGAAAGACATGCAATTTAGAAAATTTGTTCTTTACCATAAAATTTTTTATATTATAACACAATATCCCACATTTTTTACATCAACAATGATGAAACAACAATAACAAAAAAAGTAATTTGCTTTTTGAATTTTCTTGATTCAGGAATGCAAATTACTACCCTAAAAGTTTGTATACATCCTAGAAGCCAATGCAATTGGATATATTATTGTGGCTTGACAAGTCTCATTATGTAGTCTCCAGGGAAAAGTGGTGTATGAACACCACATTTTGTAGCTCTTTCAGGCATGGAAGAAAAATAGCACAGATGTTGCCAAATTTAAAAATAAAGACTCTGTGTGATGAGGGAATATATTCCTAAAAGGATATATCCCTAAGGTGAAACATTTACTTGCTAAACAACTCTTTGTTTGTCAAGGGTTTCTGTGTGTTTTTTAATGTGGTTTATATGAGCATCTCAATTATAATGTAATCATTCCCTGGTTTTTATCTGACTTTTTCTGTCTTCTAAAAGCTACCTGAAGTGGGGAAATTGATCAAGCAGATGCATTGTAAAATTTCTTAGAGTCAGTGAAATAAAATGGGTAGTGACTAGAAAATTTTTAAAGAGCACTTTTAGTTTTAAAAATATCATGATCCCTAAGATTATTAGTTCAAACTTGAATAGTCAAATAGCAAAATATCTTTTTAAGCTGTGGTTCATTACTTATCCCACAATTTAAACAAAACAAAGGTACTTCTTTATCAATAATCACATTATTAAATTAATGGTTCTTCTATATCTACAAAAGAAAAAAGATTATATTTAAAGGAAAAAAAATGTTATTTCAATGGAAAGAGGGTGAATAACAGATGACTGTGTTGCTAAATGTGCAAGATTCAAGTGATATCCAGTAATGTGCTGACTAATTTTTAACAGTCTATTCTCTCTCTCTCCATACACACACACACACACACACACACACACACACACACACACCAACCCCATAATTTGTAGTGTTTGCCAATTTTCATTGTGTAGATAATCCAAGTGTGGTTTATTTCAAACTACTAACATTTCACTAAGGACATAACATAGAGGTAGGTGCGAAGTCAGAAAACTATTCACTTATCATAAGCACTCCATTGGTTATAACTCTAAACTATTTTTTCCATGAAACTGAATTTTTCACCAACCAACTGATAAATCTGTATTCTTAAAGAATCTGTTTTATCTTGCATTATATGTACTTTTAAGGGAAGAAATAGTGCCAATATTATTAAAGCTTGATCTTTATTTTCCTGATTTGTTTCTTAATAATTTTGCACATTACTAGTAGCCTGGTGCACAAAATTCATGCACAGTGATGGGGGGCTCTCACAGCCCAGCCTGGACCCTCTTCAATCGAAGACCCCTCGGTGAATGTCCAACTGTCAGTTTAGGCCTGATCCCTATGGACCTAAACCAGCAGTCGGACATCCCTCTTGCAATCTGGGACCACTGGCTCCTAACCTCTTACCTGCTTGCCTGCCTGATTGCTTCTAACTGCCTCTGGCTGCCTGCCTGGTTGCCCCAACTGCCCTCCCCTGTCAGCCTGATCTTGCCCAGACTCTGTCTCTCTTTGTTTTTCTCATCAGTCCTCCAGGCCTCCCTGCCTCCCTATGTCTCTCTTTCTCTTTTCCAGCTGGAAGGAGGTGGGGTCGGTGGGGGCTGGTCCTCCTTCTGCCTGCCCTCCCTTCCATCCAGGACTCTCCAGTATGTCTTGTTTCCTCATTCTGAGAGAGATTCTGAGAGCAAGGTGGAAAGAAAGGGAGAAAAGGCTGTGAGCTGGTGGGCCCTGTGTGTGTCTGTGTGTTTGTGCAGTTGTGAGTGTGAGCGCCAGCCCAGTCTCCCCGTCCCTGTCTCCTCTGCCACAAGTCCCCACCCACCAGAACCTGTTGCATGTGCAGCCTGGGCGTTAGGTCGAGTCTCTCGTCATGCAGATGTGATAGACCCAGGGATTTTACATATTAGGATTGAAATACTAAAGGCCCCATGCACAAAATTCATGCAAGAGTAGGCTTTGCTTTCTCCAGATGCTGGCACTAGCTTCCCTCTGGCACCTGGGACCTGGGCTTCCTTCACAGCCCCAACTTCATCTGGAAGTATGTCTGGTCTAATTAGCACATTACACTTTTATTATTACAGAGTGTTATTAGCACTTAAAGGTGCAAATTAAAATTTATAAATAATTGTTTTACATAAGAATAATTACTGCTTATAAGCATATGGGTGGTCATCAAATATTTAGATTGACATGATTAGATTTAAAATCAACCTTGCCTTTCCATTAGCTTTCTTTTTTCTTTATTTTTTAAAAATATATTTTATTGATTTTTTACAGAGAGCAAGAGAGAGGGAGAGAGAGTTAGAAACATCGATGAGAGAGAATCAACAATCAGCTGCCTCTTACACACCTTCTACTGGGGATGTGCCCACAACCAAGGTACATGCCCTTGACTGAAATCGAACCTGGGACCTTTCAGTCTGCAAGCTGATGCTCTATCCAGTGACCCAAACCAGTTTTAGCTAGATTTCTTTTTAATGGCTTAATAGCAATGCATGGATGTATGTACTTGTGTATGTTGAGTGTTTGTGAATGAGAATTAAGATGAATTTGTTGACAAATAAAAAGAGAGAAGGGAAAGAAAGAAAATTATCTAATGTACTGTTAAAATAGGTAAACAAACTTAACCATAAAAAGAAAACATAATTTACTGTGTGGATAGGGCATGATTTATGACCAAGTGTCATGAAAATATCAGTAATATTTTTAAATGATTGAGATTTTTTTCAGTTAAATCCATGTTCACCGTTTTGTTTATATCTTTCACATTTTCTTCTTTTTTTTTATTCTGGAGTTAAGATTCCAAAGGATAACTTTTTTTCTCTCTTCTTTTATTAATTACTAGAGGCCCAGTGCACAAAATTTGTGCACAGAGGCAGGGGTGTGTGTCCTTCAGACCAGCCTTCATCCTCTCCAATCTGGTACATCCCTGTCATAATCCAGGACTGCTAGCTCACAACTGCTCGCCTGCCTGTCTGCCTGATTGCTCCTAACCACTTCTGCCTGCCAGCCTGATCACCCCTAATCATTCCCCTGGCAGCATGATCAATGCCTATCTGTTTCCCTGCTGGCCTGATTGCCCCTTACTGCCTTCCCCTGCTGGCCTGGTCACTCTTAACTTCCCTCCTTGCCAGCCTGGCCGCCCCTAACTGTCCTCCCCTGAAGGCCTAGCCTCTCCCAATTGCCTTCCCCTACAGGCCTGGGTCCTTCCAACTGCCCTCCCCTGCAAGCCTGGTCCCTCACAACTGCCCTCCCCTGCTGGCCTGATTGCCCACAACTGCCCTCCCTTGCTGGCTATCTTGTGGAAGCCATTTGTGTCCACATGGGAGCAGCCATCTTTGACCACATGAGGATGGCAATCTTGTGTTTTGGAGTGATGGTCAATTTGCATATTACCTCTTTATTATATAGAATTTGTATTTGATTTTGAATTTTCAAAGTGTGATTTTAGATATTTAAAATAGATGAGAAACTAGGAATCACAATTTAAGATAATTTATGTAGATTTCTGTTCACATTAGGCTGTAATTATTGAATTTTGCATATTCTTATTTTTATTTATTTGTTAATTTTAATCCTCACCTGAGAATATGTTCTAATTGATATTATTTTAGAGAAAGAGTAAACAAGAAAGAGAGAAACATTGATTGGTTGACTCCTTTTTGTGCCTTGATGAGGGATCAAACCTACAACCAGGGTATATGCTCTGAATGAGTATTGAACCCACAACCTTTTGGTATACGGATTGACATTCCAACTAACTGAGCGACCCAACCAGGGGTCACTTGGATGGGGTGGTATTTCAGGGTGGAGAAGACAACATTGGTTTCCCATCAACCCTGGCCTAATAGGACCCTGTGCCTCATTGTCCCATAGTAATCACTGCAAGCACTTCTGAGAGAAAGCCACCGAGTTCTGCCTGCTGCCAGACAGACCATTTTTCTCCCCAAATGAGTCTGGGTCCCCAGAGTCTCAACCAGCACTGGAGTTCAGCACAGTCAGGAGCTTTTGTCTCCCTCCTGCTTGAGAAAGCCAGCTATGTACTCAGTTGCCAGTCCTCTCTACACATGCATCTCAGTACCTCTGACTCCTAAAGCTCCTTTGAGTTACAGTGAGCTTTTCTCTTTTTTTCTAGTTGTATAATTTCCACTCAGCTAGCCTTCCTGTGGTTCTGGATGATGACCATTTTGTTGTTTACTTCTAGTTTTGAAATTGTTGTGCAAAGCAGCAGTTTAGGTGTTTACCTATGCTGCCATATTGGTTTCTCAGTCTAGATTGTATTTATTTGTATCTTTTTAATACTAACCTTTTATCATATATATCATTTGCAAATATCTTCTAACATTTAGCAGATTACCATATTTTCCATTTTGTTTTTTTTTGCCATATAAAAACTTTTAGTTTGATATAGTGCCACTTATTTTTTATTTTTGTTGACCTTGCCTGAGAAAACATATTTTTAAAATATCTATTGCTAAAACTTACGTTAAAGAGTTTACTATGTATGTTTTCTGCTAGGAACTTTATGATTTTAGGTTTTGGTATCAAAGCCAGGTTTGGCTGCCTTCAACTTCAAAAGCCAATACTTGAGAGTCAGGTGCTGGTGTAAGGGAAGATGGCTTATTCTAGTGCTGACCACCTGAGAAGATGGGGAACTCTCTCCCAAAGCACATTTTAACATCTCAGTGCAGGCAGAGTTTTTTAAAGGAGGGAGAAGGAAAACAGAACAAAGAGATCAAGGGGAGGGAGTTAAAAGTTCTCTGTGTGCAGACCAGCACAGTCCATTCTGATAAGAATCTTGAAACAGATCAAGAAATGCTCTGGTGTGCATCAACCTGGTTTCACAGTTGAAGGTCAGCAAATCTCCCAGAGCTGGAAAGACTGGAGGTCAGAACTGTGTCTTTTGAAGTTAGTTCCTGGAATTCTTATCCAAACATACTGTTCAACTACAAGCTACATGTTATTTAGAGTTAGTATTTACCAAAACAATGTCAAATGAATGGGGGTGGGAGGGCGTATACAATTTCCTGCTGTCATTTTTTTCCATTTCCATGGCATTTTCTCTGACTAATGTGTAGCAGAGCCTTTGGATATTAATTTAGCATAAAATGCCTGAACTTTTTGCAAGACATAAATTTTAGTTTTCTATTTGGAATAGAAGCCTCCAATTGCTAAAGTCTGTTTATACATCCTTGTTATACATAATACTAGAAGCCCAGTGCATGAAATTCACTCATGGGGGGTATCCCTCAGCCCAGCCTGCACCCTCTCCAATCTGGGACCCCAGGTAGGATCGGGCTTAAACGGGCAGTCAGACATCCCTCTCACAATCCAGGACTGCTGGCTCCCAAATGATCACCTGCCTGCCTTCCTGATTGCCCCTAACCGCTTCTGCCTGCCAGCCTTATCACCCCCTAACAACTCTGATGCCAGCCTGATTGATGCCTAACTGCTCCCCTGCCAGCCTGTTTGGCCCTAACTGCCCTCCGCTACAGGCTTGGGTCCTGCCCAACTGCCCTTCCTTGCAGGCCAGGTTGCCCCCAAATGCCCTCCTCTGCCAGTACAGTCACTCCTAACTGCCCTCCCCTGCAGGCTTGATTGCCCGCAACTGCCCTCCATTGCAGACCTGGTTCTCCCAACTGCTCTACCCTGATGGCCATCTTGTGGTGGTCATCTTGTGCCCACATGGGGGCAGCCATCTTTAACCACATAGGGGCAGCCAATTTGCATATTACTCTTTTATTAGATAGGATAGAGGCCTGGTGCATGGCGGAGGCCAGCTGGTTTCCCCTGAAGGGTGTCCCGGATCAGGGTGGGGTTCCTTTGGGTGTGGGGCAGCCTGGGCAAAGGGCCTAGGGTGGTTTACAGGCCAGCCATGCCCCCCAGTGACTCAAGGGGAGGCCCTGGTATCTAGGATTTATTTATCTTCTATATCTGGATCTTTGTAGCCTTGAATGGAGCCAAGCCTCCGGCTTCCTCTAAGGCTGCAGCCATTCTTGTTGAAATTTACTTATGTTCTGTAATTGAAGCTTTGTAGCCTTGAGTGAATCCTGGGCCCACCAAGGTGTGTGGAAATCTAGGCTTCCTCCATTACCAGGGACACCCAAGCTTCCTGCTTGCTCTGTTGCCACAGACATCTTGGTTGCGTTATTTGCATACTCGCTCCTGATTGGCTGGTGGGTTTGGCTTGTGGGTGTAGCGGAGAGTGATGTTTAATTTGTGTATTACTCTCTTATTAGATAGGGTGATTATCTTAAATATTTTACAAATGATTAGTATTAAAAATAAGATGGTTAAGCCTGACTTTATAATTTCTTCCAGGATAGACTTTAAAGACAATTAATTGAAATAAAGTCTAATATTCACAACTATGTGTTATAGATTTTATTGAAACAGACTTTTCCCCTTAAAATTACCCTAATTTATATAAAATATAGCCAGATTAAGATTATTTGCTGCATTAAATTAAGTCTCAGTTTGGATTATTTGCATAAACACAAAGTATAATTATTATGGTATGATTATTAAGGTATAATTCATCAGAATACTTTAAGAAAACAAACAAGTGTCATTATATCTGGAAAATACAAAACTGGTTTAAATTCAGCAATATTTTGAACTTAGACATAAGAATAATAATTATCTTTAGTTCATTTAGTCCTAAAATCAATTCCTATTTATCACAATTACTTGCCAGTATTTTCATGAATCCAGCTGTTCCTTAGAGATTAAGTCTTTATCTAGTCCAAAGGTATGATTTGAAATTTTATTCTAAGAAACTCATATTTTAGTATAAATCATAGTCCTCTTTATGAATTTTTCTGGAGATGTAACATTTTTGCAAATGCATCAGAGTAAAACCATGATTGACTCTAAATGACAAAAAAATACTTTAAATTACAGGTTTATAGATGCGATTATAATGCAACTGACAAAGGAATTTGCTTTATTGTGACAACATTTTAAGATAACAATCAGAATTATGAATGAGCCAAAACCTGTTTGGCTCAGTGGATAGAGCGTCGGCCTGCGGACTGAAAGGTCCCAGGTTTGATTCCGGTTAAGGGCATGTACCTTGGTTGCGGGCATATCCCCGGTAGGGGGTGTGCAAGAGGCAACTGATGGATGATTCTCTCTCATCGATCTTTCTAACTCTCTATCCCTCTCTGTAAAAAATCAATAAAAAAAAAAAAAAATATATATATATATATATATATATATATATATATATATATATATATATATTTTTTTTTTTTTAAAGAAGTATGAATAAAGTTTATCAAAACTTTGTAGTTATTTGACTAAGAACCAACTAGTTTGTTCCCCACTGTCAATTTTAACTGGGGATCTCCTGGGGAAATAGTAATTGGCTTTGAAAAATTAAAGGGAATTCTGGGCCTTTTCATTTAGTCATCAAAAGTCTACACAACTTTCCTTTTCTTTCACATTTTTCTTTTTTACAATGTCCTTCCTCCCTAAAATATATAGTCCCTTTCTTTTATATCTCTTTCTCACCATTTTTCACTTCCTCAATTCTGCTTTTCTTTTTGCTTTTTCCCTCTTCGTAATACTTCAACTTACATAACCCTTCAGCAACTTACACAAACCTTCTGGTTGGACTTTACAAAACTTATTCAGACATATTGTAATTATCTTTAGTAAAACACATGTTCAATTTTCGTCCTTCACAAAATATATCTTTATACCTTGTATATTTTATTCCTAAAATGATAGAGTTCCTTTTCAACTTAATTAGAATTTTTAATTTGAAAAAAAGTAATTAGCATTCTTTTGTTTGATAAATTTATGAATACATTTTTAAGAGACATAACAAAGATAACATGAAACCTTTTTGTAGACCTAGGCAAAACATCATGTATCTTTAAAAGACATTCACTTAAATTGTCAATTTGCATTATTGGTGATTATCACATACCTTTAGTGTGCTCAAAAGGGAGCTGCTTAATTATCAAGAGTCCTCAACAACTGTTATAAGGCTAGAGTAAGGTGTCTGGCTTGGGTGACTTCAGCCACTTGAATTTTAAAAGTGACACTTCATTTCATCCAGCTGTCAGGTCCCCTTCAGAGGGAAGGCTTCCATATGTAGTTGTGGATTTGGTGTGTCGATGTGAGAAGGTGAGCTCTGGATCTTCCTATGCCAACATATGTAAACCCCATTGAATAAGATCATGTTTGAAACAGATTTAAATTCAATGTACTACCAAATTAATGCATTAATTTGTAGAATTCCTCCTATTGCATTTTTTTTTCAAATTAAAACCATAAGGTTTGTACTTAAATTTAAGTTAATATTTTCATTACCTTCTCGTTTGTTTTAACTGCATTAAGATATGGTATCCACATAACCATTGCTATTATATTTTTACTAGAGGCCCAGTGCATGAAATCAGTACATGGAGGGTGGGTGTCCCTCAGCCCAGCCTGCAACCTCTCCAATCTAGGACCCCTTGAGGGCAGTCAGACATCCCTCTCACAATTGAGGACTGCTGGCTCCCAACTGCTCGCCTGCCTGCTTTCTTGATTGCCCCTGCTTCTGGCTGCCAGCCTGATCACCCCCTAACCCACATGTGTCAAACACAAGGCCCGCGGGCCAAATCCAGCCCGCCAGGTCTTGCAATGTGGCCCGCACCGCGCTGTCATCACTGCACTCCGCTGTCAGTTTATGACATTGTCAGTTTATGACTGTTCAGTAAACCATTCGGCCCGCGATTTAGGCTGGATTTTAGATTTTGGCCCCTTCTCTGATTGAGTTCGACACCCCTACCCTAACCACTCCCCAGCCAGCCTGATTGATCCCTAACTGCTCCTCTGCCAGCCTGTTTGTCCCTAACTGCCCTTTCAGGCCTGGTCACCCCTAACTGCCCTCCCCTGCATGCCTGGTCCTCCGCGCCCGTCCCCTCCCCCCCCCTCCGCCAACTGCTCTCCCCTGCAGGCCCAGTCACCCCCAACTTCCCTCCTCTGCCAACCTGGTCACCCCTAACTGCTCTCCCCTGAAGGCTTGATTGCCTCCAAGTGCCCTCCCTTGCTCACCTGGTCCCTCCCAACTGCCCTCCCCTGCTTGCCTGATCCCCCACAACTGCCCTCCCTTGCAGGCCTGGTCCCTCTCAACATCCCTCCCATGCTGGCCATCTTGTGGTGGCCATCTTGTGTCCACATAGGGGCAGGATATTTGACCACATGGGGGCAGCCAGCTTATGTGTTGGAGTGATGGTCAATCTGCATATTACTCTTTCATTAGATAGGATAGAGGCCTGGTGCATGGGTGGGGCTGGATGGTTTGCCCTGAAGAGTGTCCTGGATCAGGGTGTGGGTTCCCTTGGGGTGTGAGGTGGCCTGGGTAAGGACCTGTGGTAACTTGCAGGCAGGCCACGCCCCCCGGTGACCCAATCAGAGGCCCTGGTATCTGGGATTTATGTATCTTCTACAATTGAAACTCTGTAGCCTAGAGCGGAGCCAAGCCACCTAATTGCTCTGTGGCTGCAGCCATTTCTGTTGGAATTTGTTTACCTTCTATAATTGAAACTTTGTGAGGCTTAAGTCAGCAAGGACAGCCAGAAAGCTTGGCTTCCTCTGTTGCCTGGGAAACCCAACCCTCTCTCCTGCTCTCTTTGGCTGTAGCCATCTTGGTTGGGTTTATTTGCATACTCGCTCTGATTGTTGGTGGGCATGGCTGGTGGGCGTGGCTAGGGGTGTAGCAGAGGTATGGTCAATTTGTATATTACTATTTTATTAGATAGGATTGCTTATTTAATACACTAGAGGCCTGATTTATGAAATTCTTGCAAGGAACTCAACCCTTGCAGCCCTGGCTTCCTTGACCCTCACAGACACAACTTTATCAAGTCATCTTGATGGTTGTCCAAAAGGTTGTCTGGACGGTCATCCTGCTGTTCCATCTAATTAGCATGTCAGGTCTTTATTTTGTAGGACTAGAGACCTGGTCCATGAAATTTGTGCACTGGGGTGAGGGGTCCCTCAGCCCAGTCTGCCTCCTTTCACAGTTCGGGAGCCCTCAGGGGATGTCCTACTGCGGCTTAGGGGAGTGGGCCTAAGCTGCAGTCTGGCCTTCCTCTGTGGTAGGTAACTGGGCTGATCAGGGGAAGACACCACCCCCATCACCCTGTTCTTGATGCTTCTGCCAGCTGCTACAGCCTCCAAGGTGTTTCCATCACAAAAAAAATGACAACTTTTTTTAGGCATTTTCAAGATATCTCTTTCATAGAATATGACTTTTTTTTTCTTTCTTTCTTTTTTAAATTTTTTTTAATCCTAACCTGAGGATATATTTCCATTGAATTTTAAAGAGAGTGGAAGAGAGAGGGAAAAACAGGAAGAAATATCAATGTGAGAGGGACACTTTGATTGGTTAATTCCTGCATAAGCCCTGATGTGGGCCCTGGCCAGGGAGGAACCTGCAATTTAGATACATGCCCTTGATCAGAATCAAACTCAAATCCTGTGGTTGGCAGGCCGAGCCAACCTGACTAGGGTAGGATATGACATTTCTTAGCCCCTCCAGCAGCAGACCTTCATTTTTTCCTCCAGGAGTGAGGTGGAGAAACCCTAGATCACCTTTCTGGATTCTTATTATCCAAGTTACCAAGAACACTGAGAGTGGCAGCGTACAAGTAGCTTAGCCAATGAGCCTTCAGAAAAGGTGTTTCCTCCGCAGCTCCTGTGGAGAGGCCCCCCTGGTTGTGTCTGTGTGTCTGCTAGGGGGCATGCTCTGAGTGGTGCCACAGAAACACTATGACTCTTTCCCAAATATGAAGTAAGCATGTGTCAAATATTTAATTGCTCATTATTTAATTAGGAAACAATAGATGCTAAAATTAGGTCAAAGAGCATTTTATTATCTCATATTTACAGATATCTTTACAGGCACATTTCCATTAATGATGGAAATTGGTTTTGATTGCTGTGCTCAATACTAAATTGGTTATGTATTGAAGGAAAATAGCCATAAATATCTACTGAGGGAAAATAATTTGCACCTTTATGTACAATTTTGTGCATCATAACATGTTAATCCAGTAAGTATGTGTTTTTAATCAATAATCTTAAAAGTGTGAATTCATTATTTCTTTGGACACCATTAAATATCACTAAACTTGTTTTAAATTATATTTATTTTTCAAAATTTAGCATAATTTAAGATGTTTAATATTTAGTGAGATCTAAAGTATTTTAGATTTTCAACTTATCTTGCAATGTCCATAATTTTTATCAAATATTTATTTATTACCAGCTTTTGCCAGATATTGTTCTACAAGGTTGGGCAAAATTATGCTTACACCTGTTTCTACAGAAAATAATACAATAATTAATAAATAATAATTCAAGAATAAAATCCATGTTTCACGTAACCACAATAAACCTACTTTGCCTCACCCTGTATGTGCTAGATATACAATAATAACCAAAGGGGGGAAAAATCCCTGCCCTCATAAAACTTAGCCAGGAGAAAACAGAGCATAGATCTAATTACAATATTTAAGTAACTTCCATAATATATTCAAAGGTTATTTGTGCTACAAAAAGGGAAACAAGCAATAAAAAGATAATGAAAATTTGGAATGAGGATGGGGGAAGAGAATAGTTCAGTAGCAAGTAGGTAAGACAGAATCATCTCGTTAAAATGGTAAGATATATTGCAGTAGAAATGTGCACACCTGGCCCACAGATTTTGAAATTCTATATATAATTCTCTAATAAAAGGAACCAGGGATCCTTAGAAAAATGGCCAAGTTTAGACTCAATACAGAGAAAATAAAAAAATGATCCTGGAGCATCTTATAGTACCAGAAATCAAAGAGTGCACAAAAAGCAAAAGTACGGGCATTCCAAAAAGAGCCAAACATAAAGTGTTCTCAGTGGTCAAAGGTGGGGCATTTAACTAACTAAATAAATAATGTTAGTGTTGGGTTCTAACCCAAAGTATAAAATAAATATTCAGAAGTCCATACCACGATAAATAGATGGCTAAATACATAAATAAGGGAGGATAAATACACTGAGTGGCCAGGTTATTATGACCACCCCTTCAGTACTTCAATGGACCACCTTTTGTCTTCAGTACTGAGGCGATTCTTCTTGGCATTGACTCCATGAGATGTTGAAAGGTGATGTGAGGAATCTGACACCATGCCTGATGAATAGCACTGTCCAGTTCTGTGAGATTTGATGTTGTGGAACCTGCCTGATGGCTCTTTTAACTTTCTCTCACAAATGCTCAATTGGATTGAGATCTGGTGATTGTGGGGACCACCTAAGCAAGGCAAAGTTTCCCTCATGTTCTTGAAATCACTGCTGCACAATATGAGCACTATGGCATGGTGCATTGTCTTATTGGAAGAAGCCATCTCCACTGGGATATGCCATCAACACTATAGGATGAACTTGATCAGCAACGATACTTAAGTATGTTGTGCTATTCAGACATTGTTCCACACCAATTAAGGGCCCAAATTATGCCAGGAAAACATGCCCCAAACCATAACACTGCCCCGACCAGCTTGAAGGGTTGTACTCGTGCATGTGGGGTGCATGCTTTCATGCTGTTTCTGTGAAATTCTAACTCTGCCATCTACATGATGCAACTGGAAACATGATTCATTGGACCATGTGACTTTTTCCCAAGGCTCAACTGTCCAATCTTTGTGTTTCTGTGCAACTGGAGACATTTTAACTTGGCAACTGCAGACAGCAAAGGTGTTCAAACAGGCCTTCGGCTTCCATATCCCATAAGATGCAGTGTATGGCTCATTTGCCTACAAACATCAGGTGATCATAATAATCAGGCCGCTCAGTGTAAATTTCTTACAGAGGAATTCCAAAAACCATATGTAGGTAATACTAAGCTAGTACATGGAGCTTGATTCCGATCTCCCTTGTGGGTGAATTGAACTTTGTGATTTGCCTCTAAATAAAAGAGTATGAGAAAGAAGAATGGTGACTTTCAATAGAGAAGGCTTCTAAGTACTTCTTGAATCAAGTGATTAATAGTGATCTTCTAGTGAAGTTATATGGATATCACCTATCTTCTCATATACTGTGATAAGAATGACACTTTGCTCCTGTTTTAGATGTGCCCAAAACCCATAACCCAAAGCTAGTCATGAGTAAAAAGATAAGAAAACATTAAATTAAGAAACATTCTATGAAATATCTAGACTGTTCTCTTCAAGACTGTCAAGAGCGTGGAAAACAAAACCCGAGAAACGGCTACTACAGAGGGAAATAAGGAGCCCTGACAACTACATGCATTGTAACATCCTAAGTTGGATGCTGCCTCCCTCCCGTACCCCCAAAAAAGAACGCTAATAAAATTAAAATAACAACTGATTTTAGTTCATGGTAATGTAGTGATACTGGTTTCTTAGTTTTGACAAATGATGCCAGAAGGGGAAACTGAAATTAGCTTAGGAATAGACAGGAACTCTGTACACCATCTTTGCAAGTTTTCTATAAAACTAAAAGTATTACTAAATACAAAATAAAATAAAATAAAATAAAATAAAATAAAATAAAATAAAATAAAATAAAATAAAATAAAATAAAATAAAGAGGTGAGGTGTAAACAAATGATTGGGTGAAATAACTGAGTGGGCCTGACAGTATTGGAGCTGACTGCCCATGTAGTATTCCAGTTAAAGGGGGGAAAGAAAAGCTGGTGAGTGCCTGGTTTGTCAGGAAGTGGGCAGGAGACAAGAGTGTCTTCCTTTTTAAAAATGAACAAGTGAGAAATCAGTAAAAGAAGATAAGCTTTTCCTCTAGGAAAGTAAGATGTATGTGTGTGTGTGTGTGTGTGTGTGTATGTGTTAGCATGCATCTATGTGTTTGTAGAAAACTATGTCAGTATTGGCAAGATTTTAGTTGTGGTTTTTGTTTCACAATTTATATCAGCTACTATTTTGGTTCTATTCCCATTCCTAACTACAAATACATTGTCAACTTTACCTCTTGACAGGAAGATTTTTCTTTGTGAAATCAAGGACAATTGAAGAAAAAATATAGTCTGAGTATTTTTATACTTATTTGCATGCAGAACATTTTTTATTTATGCCAAGAACAAAATAATAATAAAAATTTCAGCACTTTCTAAAATGCCCCAGATCTGATTTCTCTACACTAATATTAATAATAATTTTTTGGGTTATGGCTACAGTTTGAACTTAATATGAATAATTAAAAATTGGTATAATTTCTTTTGTATTTACTATATGTATAATTAAATCTTCACTTCTTCAGCACCTTTTAAGCATTCAAAAATTATCTTCTGTCTCAGCTATAAGAAAGGATGATACTGCCATTTGCAACAACATGAATGGAACTTGAGAATATTATGTTAAGTGAAATATGTCAGTCAGAAAAAGCTAAGTACCATGTAGTTTAACTCATATCTGGTATATAAAACTGAAACTCACAAACAGTTTTGTGGTGGTTGCCAGAGGGAAGGACGTCCTAATACATGGGACAGAATATTTGATTTTGGATGGTGATCACATGGTGCTGATCTAAATCTATATGTTCATGTTGACCAATGATAACCCAATAAATTCAATTTTAAAAAGTTATCTTCTGTCCAGTAAAAATGTTTGGCAACTATGACATATCCTACTTAAGATGGCAGCAATATTATATAAACATTACAAAACTATAATTAGAATCTGAAGATATTTTTGGAGTTGCAAATTTTTCTAAGTTTATTGTTTTCTTGGTAGTTGTGATATAATTAGTCATAAATTCTTCTACTTTCACTGGTGTTATAAAAGCACATTGTTCAACTCTTTTTGAAAGGTTTGTTCTTTACCTAAAGATTTTCAGCACTTATCTGTGGTTGGCAAACTACGGCTCTCAAGCCACATGTGGCTCTTTGGCCCCTTGAGTGTGGCTCTTCCACAAAATACCTCAGCCTGGGCAAGTCTATTTTGAAGAAGTGGCATTAGAAGAAGTTTAAGTTTAAAAAATTTGGCTCTCAAAAGAAATTTCAATTGTACTGTTGATATTTGGCTCTGTTGATTAATGAGTTTGCCAACCACTGACTTAGGTGAATTTTGTACAACTTTATGCTATACCAAAAAAAGCTTCATTTAAATATCTTACTAACTAAAATAAATAAATGATTTCATGTCATCTATTCTTACTGTACATTTACCCAGTTTCTATACTATTAGATTATTATTTCACACATAAAATTGTGTGTCTCTAGGAAAAAGCAATAGAGTAAATCAAAACTTAAATGCCAGGTTATACTTATTTCCTTATGTATAGACCAAAAATATGATTAAAAAAGAAAATATTTTACCTGTTGAAATTTTGTCAGAATTAGAAAACATAGTCATTGGAGAGTTTCTAGACTGAATTTTTATCAAATGCAACATAATTTTTTCTCAATAACTATGAGAAGTTGTTTATTTGTTCTTCTCTCAGACATGTGTAGGATAAAGGATTAATTCCTTATAACTGGCATATTTAGAGATAGGGTTTTGTGTGTGTGTGTGTGTGTGTGTGTGTGTGTGTGTGTGTGTTATATTTCATTGAGTTGGCTCTAACTCCTATCAACCCTATGAATGAATGATGTCCACAATGTTCCTTCCTCAGCAGCCTGGCTCAACTCCTGAAGCTCATGCCCATGGATTCTTTTATGAAGCCAATCATTCTCATATTTGTTTTTCTTTTTTTGCTGCTGCCTTCTATTTTTTTCCAGCATTATTGGCTTTTGCAAAGAACCCTACCTTCCTATGATGTCCCCTAAGAAGAACAACTTCAGTTTTTTGTTTTGTTTTTTTTTTTGCCTTCAGCAATGTTTCAGGCTTAATTTGCTCTTGTTTGTCATTCTGAGGGCCCAGGATACCCCTAGAGCTATTCTTCAACACCATAGTCCAAATGAACCATTTTTCCCTATCAGCCTTTCCCCCCCTCTCCTTTTGCATTCATGCATAGTGCAGAATGATCTTAGCCTTTTTCTCTAATGACACATATTTGCTCTTGGTGAAAATTCCTAATTTTTTCATTGCTGCCCTTTTGAATCTCAACCTCTCTTTGATTTCTTGGCTGCAGTCTTTGATTTGAATTGATGACTGAACCAAGGTAAGCAAAATCTTAACTATTTTCATGTCTTTATTGTCTATGTTAAATTTGTATATATTTCTTCCCCTTGTCGTGACTTTTGGATTCTTGATGTCCAAAGGCAGTGACTTTGGCACTTTCTTTTTCTACTTTTATCAGAACCTCCTTCAAATAATCAGTAAGCTATGATCATCTACCATCTACATATCTTAGGTTATTAACACTTCTACCAGCTTCACTTCTCTTTCCTCTGAGGCTAGCCCCAGTTTATATATTCTGCGTACAGTTTAAACAAATAGGGACATAAAATACACCCTTATCTGATCCCTTGCCTATGAGAAACCATACTATTTCTTCATGCTGTGTCTGACTGTGGCTTTCTGTCTCCCAGTAGATGGTATACACCAGGAAAATGAAGTGTTGAGACACAACCATGGTTTTCCAAGCAACCCATAATTTTTTATGATCAGAGGAGTCAAAGGCTTTACTGTAGTTTATAAAACATAGACTAATATTCCTTTAAAATTCTTTGGAGCATTTCAGTATTCAACAAATTCTTCAATTAGACCTTGAGTGTCTCTTTTCCGAATTCAGAATTTATTTTCCAAATAAGGTAGAAGCTTTTGTTGCAACACCTTGAGCATCACTTTGCTTGCATAGGCAATTACACCAAGTATCCTATAGTTGCTGCAATCCTTAGCATCTCCTTTCTTGAAGATTGGGATGCATATTTCATGTTTCCAGGCTGAAAGCTATAGCTTTCATTTGCATATTTGCTGATGTAGTCTTGTTAGGATTTTGACAGATTCTGTCTCAGTGGATTGAAATAATTCTATGGGTATCCCATCTACCCTTAGTGACTTATTTTTTCCCAATCCTTACTGAGGAATTTTCACTTTGCATTTTAGAATTGCAGGTTTTTCATCATGGGAATCTTCTTCAAATATATCTGTTATCCTATTGTCCCTTCTGTACAGTCTTTCAGTATACTGTTTTCACCTTATCTTTATCTTCTCCTGATCAAACACTGTACTTCTTTGTTTGTACTTCTCTCAGCATTCCAAATCTAGGTTTGAATTTCCCTTTCATTTTTTGAATCTTCTGGTAAAGATAATTTGTTTTTCTTTGTTATTGTTCTGTTTTATCTCCATAAATTGTAGTAGTTCTCTTTATCTCTATGTAATAGTTATTGAAATATGGTGTTCAGGATTCTGATCTTGTTTTTTTCAGCCTTTACTTTTACGTTTCACCTGTCTCTAACAACTTTTATTTATTTATTTTTTTAAAATATATTTTATTGATTTTGTACAGAGAGGAAGGGAGAGAGATAGAGAGCTAGAAACATCGATGAGAGAGAGTCATCGATCAGCTGCCTCCTGCACACCCCCTACCGGGGATATGCCCGCAACCAAGGTACACGCCCCTGACCGGAATCAAACCCGGGACCCTTCAGTCCCCAAGCCGACGCTCTATCCATTGAGCCAAACCGGTTCCGGCACTGTCTCTAACAACTTTTAATGCTCCTTCTGTCATCCATCTCGATTTTTGTTTCCTTTATACTTCTGCCATTGTCTTTTCTCATTCTTCCCACATATTTCTAGTTTTAGTCCACATTTCTTATTCTTGGTCAATTAAGTTTAATAGTGCAAAACTGTTTTGTTTTGTTTTATGTTGGACTTTAAATCCACCAGGAATGTTACATACATTATATTTTGGCATTATAATTCTTTTTGTCCTGTTTTTCAATTTTACTCTAATGTTTGATATGAACAGTTCATGGCCTGCACCACAATCTACTTCTGGTCTTGTTTTTGCAAAGAGAACACAGCTTTTCCATCTCCTGCTTCTAATTACATAGTCAATTTGATTTCAATATTGGCCATCTGGTGATGTCCATGTATAGTCATGTGTTTGGTTGTTTGAAACATGTGTTTGCCATGGACAAGTTGTTGGATTCACAAAAATCCATGAGTCAATCTCCTGTTTAATTTCTGACCTCTTGTCCAAATTTCCTGATAACATATATACTGCTTTGTGACTTACTTTCACACTCTAGTTCCTATAATTATCAGCATGTCTTGTTTCAGTGTGTGTTCAATGTCTTCTTGGGTATTTGCATAAAATATTTTAATATTATGTTCTTCAGCTTATGTCGTTAGAACATAGACTTGAATGGTGATTATGTTGGTAGCTTTTCCTAGAAGCCTGACTGATTTTATTTGATCAAAACTTATTCTGTAGCCCATAACTGTCTGTATTAATCTTACCTCAGAATTAAAGCAACCTCATTTCTTCTGAGTTTATCATTTCCAGAGTAAAACACTTTGCAGTTGCCTCTGTCTTTTCATGGCTTTTTTGCTCATTTCGTTTTTAGTGCTGAATAACATTCCATTGTCTTAATATGCCATGGTTTATTGATCCACTCATCTCCTGAAGGATATCATGATTGCTTCTATGTTTTGATAATAGTGAATAAAGGCACTTTAAATATCCACGTACAGGTTTTTGTGTTGACATGTGTTTCAAATGATTTGAGAGTACAATTGTTGTGTAATATTGTAAGAGTATGTTAAATTTTTAAAATGTCACATGATTTTTCAAAATTGATTACAACAATACGTATTCCCACCAGCAATGAATAAAAGTTCCTGTTGATCTATATTCTTACCAGCATTTGGCATTATCCATTTTTTAAATTTTAGCTATTACAATAGGTGTGTAGTATTATTTTATTTTTTAAATTTACAATTATCTAATAAAATGTAAGAGCAGAATTTTATATGCTTATTTTTTATGGTATCTGCTTTGGTAAGGTATCTGCTTTGGTAAAGTATCTCTTCAGATCTTTGCCCATATTAAATGGAATTGTTTATTTTCTTATTGTTGAGTTTTAAAGGTTATATTAATACTTTGGAATACAGTACTTTATTAGAGATGTTCTTGAAAATAATTCACTTTTCAATTATTACTTATGTCCCTTTTCCCCCCATTGATCCCTTCTAGCCCACCCCTGACCCACTTGTCCCAGGCCCTCACCACCCCACTGTTTATGTCCATGACTTATGTATATATGAATCCAAGTTCCTTGGTTGATCTCTTCCCACCACCCAATTACCCACCCCTACCTTTTCTCTGAGATTTCACAATCTGCTCCATGATTCCATGTCTCTGGATCTATTTTGTTCATCAGTTTATTTTATTCATTAGATTCCACATATGAGTGATACTTGTATTTCTCTGACTGGGTTATAATTTTGCTTAGCATAATACTCTCCCTGATTAGGCTAATTACAACTGATGAAATTGTAGCAGTAATAATAATAATTAAAAACACACAAAAACTCCCAACAAATAAAAGCCCTGGTCCTGACAGCTTCACATGGAAGTTTTACCAAACATTTGAAGAAGAACTAACACCTTTCCTCAAACTATTCCAAAAAATCCAAGAGGAAGGAACACTTTCACCCTCATTTTATGAAGGTAAAAACATCACAACACCAGATAAAGAGACTACAAAGAAAGAGAATTACAGGCCAGTATCCCTGATGAACATAGATGCAAAAATCCTCAACAAAATATTAGCAATTAAGAACCAGCAATCTTCTAAAAAGATCATACATCATGACCAAGTGAGATTTATTGCAGGGATAAAGCCTGTTACAATATTTGAAAATTAATAAGTGTGACACATTACCATAAAAATTGAAAGACAAAAAACACATGAACATATCATTAGATGCAGAAACGGCATTTTACAAAACCCAACACCCATTTTTTTTTTAATTGCTTTTACAGAGGAAGAGATTGGGATAGAGAGTTAGAAACATCGATGAGAAAGAATCATCCATCAGTTGTCTCTTGCACGCCCCCTACTGGAGATGTGCCCGCAACCAAGGTACATGCCCTTAACCGGAATCGAACCTGGGACCCTTCAGTCTGCAGACCGACGCTCTAACACAGCCAAACCGGCTTCTGCCCATTTTTTGATAAAAAATAACTCTAAGCAAAGTGGAAATAGAAGGATTATACCTTAACATAGCAAAGATCATATGTGCCAAACATATAGCCAACACCATACTTAGTGGGAGAAAATATACTTACTTACTAAGTTTTCCCTAAGAACAGGAACATGACAGGGGTGTTTGCTTTCCCCACTCTAATTCAACATAGTAGTGGAAGTGCTAGCCACAGCAATCAGACAAGAAGAAAACATAAAAGGCCTCCAAACTAAAAAGGAGGAAATAAAACTCTCATTATTCACAGATGACATAATATTGTACATATAAAATGCTAACGACTCTACAAAAAAAAAATTAGATTTGATAAATGAATTCAGCAACATGGCAGGATATAAAATTAACACCCAGAAATCTATGGCATTTTTATATACCAATAATTAATTTTTAGAAAAAGAAACTAAACAAACCACTCCATTTACCACTGCAATAAAAAATTAAGATACTTAGGACTAAACTTAACCAAAGAAGTACAAAAGATCATACATCATGACCAGAAATTAAAGAGTGCACAAAAAGCAAAAATACGGGCATTTAAAAAGGAGCCAAAGATAAAGTGCTCTCAATGGTCAAAGGTGGGACATTTGACAAAGATAAATAAATAATGTAGTATTGGGTTCTAACCCAAAGTATAAAATAAATATTCAGAAGTCCATTCTCTCCACTCAGTAAGCTCCATTTGAATGGATTAAATGCATGTGACTCATATGAAAGGCTCTGCTGCTTGCTCTTAATAGAGGAAGCATTAGCTCATTGCCTAATGCCATAAAGTGGTTTAAAAGGCATATACAGTACTGACTTGAAGAACAAAAGCAAAAATAACAAAAACAGAAAACAATGTTCAGTGCTATGGACAGCAGGATCCTCTCTCTTTCCCTTTGTTTTTTTCTGCTTTTCCCATGAACGTATTTGCGCTCTGCCTCAAAATCAACACAGAAGACAAAATCAGATTCTGTAATCTGCATTTTATAGTGTCATTTGAGTACAAAGAGGTACTTTTCAATTTTTACTTTTTTTAAATTTTAAATTTCTACAGCTCAAACTTGCTCCCAACATTCCAGGAGCCAGGCCAACATGGCTGTGCGGACACACCTTTGCTAGGTGCTGTCAGGCTTCAGGGCTGGGGCAGGAAACACGCCGGGGGTTGCTGGAAAGAATCAGCTCCCCTTTCTACATAGCAGGAGTCTTTTCATTATAAAATGCAAATCCCCATCCCCATTCTCCCCACCCCGGAGCATAGGAAGGGGCTGGGAGGATATTTACTCTCTGCTCTTTAATTTTACTTATGTAAATGAGTCCAGTGGCAGCTGCTTCTCTGAGAGCAATGCCAGCCAGCTCAGGCTGCACTTGGAAGGCAAGAGGGAGCTAACCAGGGGCTTTGACCAACTCCCAGTGCAGGTCACAGCAACTTGAGGAGGTGGGCTGCTTCCAAAGACCCAGCTCCCTCCCAGCTCCACACCCCAGCTCCCTGCTCTCCCCCTTTCACCCACAGGCACCACCAGGTGTGGTGTTCCCCAAGGCTTGGTGTGCAGAGGCCAGAGTTGCAGGTTTAAGATGCTCCGCCTCCTCCTGGCACTTTGAGCCATAAGCACCAGCAGGGACTTTTCCACTTGGTCTTGGTCTTTGGTCACTACAGAGGTTTTTTTGTACTCTAGGCCAGGGACAACCAGAACCTGTGCCTCTGACCAACCTGTGCCTGCAGCCTGCCTGGGTACCCCCAACCCCAGGGAAAATGTGGGGGCATGGGGAGGGGCCGTAGGAGGGTGGGAGGGTTGACTAGCCACCCCAACCTCAATTGGGGTGGGAAAGGCTGGTCAGAGGTGGGCCCAGGGGAGGGCTGCTCAGGGCAGCCATTTTGTGATGGCATTACAGTGTGAGGGTCAATTTGCATATTACCTCTTTATTATATAAGATGTTATGCCAATAAATTCAATAAAAATTATAGAAAAATATATTTATAGCCATATTTACAGGTAAGGATACTCTTTACAGGTCATTAGACTTCTGTGATTTCTATGTCAATTCTGGTAATTTAGAATCTCCTTAAACCTTCGGCTAAGCCTTGCAAATATGGTGCTATTTTATTTATTTCTTAATTAAAATTTGTTAATGTTGACTTAATTGCAAGAGTCCCCATTTCCCCTGCATCTTGCCCACTGCAACCCATCCCAAACTACCATTCCCATGACTTTCACCATACTATTGAATGTGTCCATGGATATGCATATATGTTCTTTAGCTAATCCTTTCACCTTCTTTATGGTGCTATTTTAGATTCAAACTCAATTTTTAAAGCACATGTTCTTTTTGGTATTCTTTTAAAAGACTTTCCTATATTTTTTACTCTAGTATCAACATAAAATATTTTATTTTAGTTCTTATTTATCATTCTTATTGACAATTTTCCCTATTGCATTATGCATTTGGTGAGGATTGGGATCTTACCATATATTTTTAATTATTCATTTTCTTAGCAATTATCATAGTATTTGATAGAAAATATGCAAAATGAATTCTTATTAAAATGAATTTAGTTCTATTTTGCTTCTTTAATTTCTGCTCCCATTTTTTTTTTTTTTTCATTTCCTACATTTTTCTCTGGCCACTTATTTTCTTATAAAAAAAAAAAACTAGTGTTGTGTTTTATTGTCATCTCCTAAAAACAAACAAACAAACAAACAAAGACACACACACACAAAAAAAAAACAGAATCCCAAGGCTTTGTAAACACTGGTTTGATGCTTTCCAGAACATTAAGCTTTTATTGACTTTTAGGTCTAAATTAGTAAGTTATGATGACCTTAAGCCATTATATTTCTCCTGTGCTCATCCTTATTGTTTATCTACTTTTTTGTTTTCCTTTTTCTTTTTAAAGGTAGTCTTTTATCATTACTTGACAGCAAGGTTCAATGTATAACATAAAATAATTCCTTTAATAATTGGAGATTGGAAAGCTTAATGATTATAAAATAAAAGGAAAACAAAGTTTAACATGGAAAGCAAATTAATTGAAATATGAAATAAAAAGCATATCTTTAATTATATATTTTATGTAAATATTATTAAAAAGTAAAATTGATTATCTTCTGTTCATGTATGCTCAATAATCTACCTGGTGACTTTTTCAGATCATAGATTAATTTTTCAAAAGATGTGTAACTTATGATGGAATTTAAAAATAATATATAAAAGAAATACATTTTCTGCTAACTAATGTATTGTTAGTGGAATCCGTTTGTTCAGTGAAACAGTGATATGTCAGAAAAATTATAAAAGGGTCTGTAAAATACGAAGGGACAATAGAAATAAATGGTCTTATACAATAATAACAGCACTATGTTGCATTTGTACTTACTGTCTTAGTCCATTGGGCTGTTAAAACAGAATTCCATCGATTGGGTGGCTTATAGATGTCAGAAATCTATTTCTCATTGGTCTGTATGCTGGGAAGTCCAGTGTCTGGTGACAGCCTAGTTTCTGGTTCATAAACTGCCATTTCCTATCTGTGTCCTCACATGGCAGAGGGCACGAGAGGCTGTCTTTCATAGGGGCATTCATCACATTCAGAAAGGTTCCATTCTCACTAACTAAGTACCTCCCAGTGACCCACACCCTAATATCATCACAAGTGGCGGTTTAGGATTTCAACGTATGGATTCTGGGATGACACAAACATTGAGTCTATAGGACTTACATAGGAAGCAGTTGGATAGCAGGCTGCTTTGTTCTGTCCCTCTCCCTCCTTAAGAAAACATTAAAGCAACTGAGATGTGACTGTAATTACATCAAGGGACTAGATAGAAAGCTTTTATATATTTGTCTTATTGGCAGTAAATCTAGTTCTTGTTCTCTCATGCTCCTCCTTCCCAAGTGTTATTTTTGTGTGTGTGTGGCGAGGAGTGTAGTAATAAGTAGTAAGAAGAGTTTAAATAAGATTCATTACATAGTACTATTTATAAACAAAATGCAACAACATATTTTCTAAAATTTATAATATAGAAAATGCATATATAAGTTGCAGAAAAATTAATTGGTCCTATGTTTCAAGTGAACAGGAAAATACAACTTATTAGAAAAATTTCTGGGACTTCAAAGGTGTAGAAGTTTTCCAAGGCAGAAGGGCTCTGAACAGATGGTATCCAGAGAGAAATGTGTCCTCACAGATGGTATCCAAACATGGCAGATGGTATCCAAACCTTAAGCAATTGACTCTACCCTCAGTCATTCTAATGTGCCCTTAGAATGACTGAGGGTAGAGTCAATTGCTTAAGGTTTGGAAATTGTGGATCAAACATTAGAATAACAGTCATCTATGTAAACCTCACCCTTAGGAATTTTTTTCAAGGGAAATTGTCTTATATAGTATTTCTATATAAGAGTAATCAATGATTTTTATTTTGTGATAAATTCACAAACTCACTTGAAAGACTGCAATCTTTCTGGAAAATGGAAATCTTATTGGAGATTTCTTGTTTAAGCTTTGTTTTGACAGATATCTCATTTTGACAGGGGTTCAAATACCAATTTCTTTGTGAAGCACAAACATATGTGTGAAACTATGTTGGGTAAAGGACATGTAAATATATACAAAAACATGTACTTTTTCTGCTCTTGAAGAATATGCAAACTGAAAGTAAGAGCAGACATAACCCAATACTGTAACAAAGGATACAAAATAACATATAGCAGGATGCAGATTTTTTTCCAGGGCTATGGGAATTTAGAAGAGAACTAGATTGATTCTGACAAGGAAAAAGTTTTCATGGTGGAAGAGGGATTTAAATTGGGATTTCCGTCTTGGGAAATCTGGATTTAAGGAGGATTAATATTCTAGGGGAAATGGATTATGAAGGCCAAAACACTTAATCAGGAAGATGAAAAGTATATGTGGTGAATTTTGTTCAGATTGTTTAAAACTACAATTCAGTGAGAAGGAAGAATGATAACTACTTTGGAATAGAGTTGTGGAAAGATTTTAATGGACAAGTTATGAATTTCTGGTTTAAGCATTGAGTTAGGAAGTTTTACTGATTATGACAATAAATAACCAAAGTTAAATAGAAATTACTTTGATATATAAGGGTAGAAAACAGACTTTGTTTGTGACAAATACTTACAAAAAGTGTAGGATTTTGACTTAATTTATCCAAATCTAATTTCTTTACTGTCACCCTACAGGAAATTTTTATTGATTTAGTGCTGCAGGTTTGCGTCTGTGGGCAAAGTTATGGAAAATGTTTGATTAGTTTTTATTTTGTTGCATTCGATTTGATCAATTTTGACAATGAAAACAAATCTCTAGAACTTGGGGGTACTGACATGGTTTGGCTATGGAAGGAATCCCCTTGGATCTTCTTGGTTAGAACATTTCAATGTCAATCACAATGAATGTCTTCAGGATGTGGTTTAGGTCTTTAGGAGAACGCTTTGACAAATTGTTACGAAGAGTACCTTCCATTATACTTCACAAAAAAAAAATGCTGGAGTTATACAGAAAGAAATAGATGGGCATAGCTTTAATAATTATTCTGGTGTAACCTCACTGGTAAGCGATTTCAATTAGGTCATCCTAGTTACCAACCAAGTCATCT
Organism: Pipistrellus hanaki; assembly: GCF_964339955.1. NCBI lineage: Eukaryota > Metazoa > Chordata > Mammalia > Chiroptera > Vespertilionidae > Pipistrellus > Pipistrellus hanaki. Next base: position 117,910,425 of record NC_140505.1, read on the forward strand.
CTTTATTGCTACCAAACTAATTCTAGAAGGTTCTTTCTGAAAGCTCTGCCACATTACTTTTCAGTTATTTCTAGGGCTTTCCAGCACAGTAATCTCTGAATAAAAATACAAATATTTGGTTCCTAAGGAAAAATGTGTTTATACACATTCCAAAAATTTTTAATCCAAAATTCTACATCTCTTAACCTTGGTAAGATATACCCTAAAAAGTTTTCCTTTATTCTTTTATGTCTGAGGATGCCATAAATAGGAAACTTCATTAAAAGTTTCAAAGAAGTGCTGAGACCGGTTTGGCTCAATGGATAGAGTGTCAGCTTGGGGACTGAAGGGTCCCGGGTTCGATTCCGGTCTAGGGCATGTACCTTGGTTGCGGGCATATCCCCAGTAGGGGGTGTGCAAGAGGCAGCTGATCGATGACTCTCTCTCATCGATGTTTCTAACTCTCTATCTCTTTCCCTTCCTCTCTATACAAAATCAATAAAAATATATTTAAAAAAAAAAAGTTTCAAAGAAGCAATATGAGCTTTAGATCCCACTTCCAGTGAAATAACATTCAAGCTCAAAATTAAAAAGAAAAGTTTGTAATACATTCTCTAGCTTTTCAAAAAATACATGCATTAATGTATAAGAAATTATGATGAATAATATACATTTTAGCTTGCATTTATTTAAAATGTCATGGAAAAAAAGAAACATAACATTAGTTTTTAACATTAAATAATTATTATATGAAAGATATAATAACATTACCTACATTGCCCTACTATTAATGAGCATAATCTTGGAATAAGGTAATTAATTTCCAACCTCAGCTGTCCCTTCTATTTATCTTTAGCTTTTACTCTCACATATGTACATTTAAGAAAAAAATGGCAAATAATAATATTATTTTTGAAAGACTATAGGCAATATATAATTATTTATTTGTAACTGGAGAATAGAATCATAGTTATATTACTGAATCAAATATTTCATTTATTTTTTCTACTTTAGTCCTTGTGGTATGAGCCTGAGTGCAGAAAAGAGGAGAGCCAACATAAATACATAAATTCAAGAGGATAGGGAAAAATATAGACCCTTAAAGAATAGTTAGTGGAAATGTGATTATGTCACTAGAGAGAATCTTAATGACCAATGGAATTTAGTTTTGAAATACATTTTATCTGAAATAGAGGAATAAACTGTAAAATAAAAATACAATTTAGTAAGCAGATTGATTTGGTGTGATAAAAACACAAATATGAATTTGAAGTATACTAGATATATATCAATTTATCTTCATAATAGGTGAGAAATAAACTGAAACACTATTTTTAAATGCTAATTTACTTCTATTATTATTCATCATTTTATTTAAAATTATAATTTAGATATTTGGCAAATGAGTAAAATGTCAACATAATTAATTGAAAAGTTAGTTGTTCATCCAGTTGCTTGTAGAAAAACTATCATTTAGTGATGTGTCAACAGAAAATATGAGTTAGAACCTAAGCTTTATATGTATACATATACAAATATAAAATAAACCAAAGACAATAAGTAAAGAAGGAGAAAAAACATTCAAGAGAAGTATTTTTTGCCTAAAAGACTTCATGAAGAAAAAAAGCCAAGGTATCTGACATAGCTGGTGTTTTGTTATAATATTCCATCGTATCTTTTTCTTTCAATAACCTTCTCCCCCTCCACATGCTCTCTGATACATTCTTGAGATTCCTCTTAAGCTCTAAAATAATGTAATCTAAATATATTCTAAAACATTTATAGTTCTAATTCAGCACAATGTCATTTATCTGTTAAATTTCATTAAAATATTCCTTCAGTTCAATGGGACAAAAATATTTAAATAATTTATTTTAAAAGCATTATTGTAATAATTCTTAGACATGGTAGCCATAACTTTTAATCATGTGATTCTTTAGGGAGTCATTGTGTTTTATATTTATTTTTTGTTATGTACTGTCTGATTAGTAATTTTTTAAATTGTCAACATTCTAATGAAGTTACTTTATTATAAGACATTATCTTGACAATCTTGTTTTATTAATTTTTTCCAGAAAGCATTTTAATAAAACCTTTCACTTCAATTCAACACTTGTGAACAAATACCATTTGTGTAAAGAGATGGTTGATTGGGATCTGATAGAAATTGGTTTTTCAGCCCAAAATTCTTTAAGCATTTTGAATGGAAGGCCGGAAAACAGCTGTGAAGAATCCCTCAGAGGTTGTAAAGCAAATGTCCATTTTGACCTCAATATCTAAGGCAAGGAAAAAAGTCAGGAAATCAAAATATACAAATGGGAGTTATCATGTTTACATGGAGATTAGCCATTCAAGGTATAGGATATAATTTATTTATCAATACACAACAAAGAGAAAATTATTGTTTTTATTTGACAAAATTATGGATCTTTTATCATAATATAAAAAATTATAGAATTTTCTGTTAAGTCCTATGCACAAAATTGCTATATATAACTTTAACCTATGAGTGCCATTATTAAATGATATTTAGGGGTTTTTTTTGTTGTTTTTTTTTTTTACCTTCCTTTCTTAAAGCTGTATGGTTTAGATAAATTCATATTAAATATAAACCTAATTAATAGAACAATAGTTGGACTATTTTATCTATCAATTGGCAAGTATAAGCACAATGCACTTAGCAATTTGGCTGACTTGGAAAGGGCCAACTTAATTAAAGGATGTAATATTCCTATACAGGCTTAAATGACATTGATCCACACAAAGTATAATTAAATTCTATGATGATCTTTCATATAGGTATCATACCTTTTATAAATCATGCACTTACATTGTGCATTTAGAAAATAGCTTCAAATTACATTGCTATAGACAGAAGGGCACTACCATCACTTATTTAAAAGAAAATAATGATTTTATTAAATATACATCAATGTACTTCCAGTACTTGTGATAGCCGATATACTTACAAATACTTTAATTTATATTAAAGTAATTTACTTAAAAAACACTCCTCATCAGTTGCAAAAATTTCATGGAAATTAAAAAAAATGAACATGGACAAAAGGGTGGTGAAGGCCTGGGATGGGGTGGGAACTGAGTGGTGGCGACCAATATGATGGAAAAAAATGGGAGATACATATTTTCTGGCGTATAAGACGACTTTTGAAACAAAAAAAAGTCAACCGAAAATCGGGGGCAAAAGACCAAAATTGCACAAAAATTACCTGCAGATCTTGACAGCAAAGTAAGTCTTTTCTTTGAAGTGGGGGGTAGTCTTATACAGCGAATATAGGCCTAAACCTATGTTTTAACTGTAATATTAGGGTGTTGTCTTATACGCCAGAAAATAAGGTATCTATAATATTATCAACAATAAACTAATTCATAAATATGAAATTTCTTAATGAATGTATAAAAATTAAATAGAAACACAGTAAATGTGATAGTGTATTCATAGGTGAGAATTTAAAAGCAGAATGCAGTAAAAATTTACTTTCATTAATTTTTAGAAAAAACAATGTTTATGCTGTGATTTTTTTTAATGGTTCTTAACTGTCCTCAGCTCAAAAAACCCAAGTACTAGGAAATAGAAAGTTCCATTATTTACATCTCATTGTAAATACAAATGGCTAATAATCCAGGAGTCACACTACCTTCTGTTTCTGATTTTTAAAATTTTGTTTTAATGAAGAGGGGGCCAAATCTAACATTCTGAGTTATTTTACTGATTTTGCAACCTCTCATTTTAAGGAAGGAGGATATCACAGCAATTCCCCATGAGTGACTCTATCGCTTCACTCATGTCTAAAGTATTTTTATAGCTTGGCTATGGCCCAGAAACCTAACAGCAAGAATACTGACAGAACTCTGCCTTTAGAACCGCCTGGCTGCATTCAAACCTTTAAAATTCGCTGAAGGGTGGGCTGATCCATGGAAAAAATAGCAGTGTTATGGATCATCAGGCAACTCAATGTTTCATATGTTCTGGTTTCACAAAGATTTTCCCAACTCTGATAGAGTTACTTTAAAAAGCATACACAAATACATATATACGTGCCCAAAATAACATTATTTGAATTTCTGAATCATTAACATGGAAATCAATAAACTGTCAGTATTTCTGCAAAATTCAGGAAAAGACATTTGGAATTGCTTTAAAAATGGCCATATTAGCTAAATACATAAAGAGTTTATACCTGTGAGGAGAATGCTAAGAGAATTTCATATGTGGATTATCTCATGAAATGCTCCAATTGCTTTGTGATATATGTTTAAAAAATTATCCTATATAATAAAAGCTAAGTGTCTAGTTGTCTGGTCATTCGTTCAACCAATCAAAAGGTAATATGCTAATCATATGCTAAGGCTGCTCAACAGCTCGCTATGACGTGCACGCTATGTCTTCCCATCAGAGGGAAGACAGTTAACTGGTTGACCAGTTGCTATGACATGCACTGACCACCAGGGGTCAGATACTCTGAGCAGTAGGTTAGCTTGCTGCTAGGGTCTGGCCTATTGGAACTGAGCAAGATGGGCCGGACTCGCCCTGGAGCCATCCCATGGTTTCTCTCTGGTGTCCTTCCTGCGTCCCTCCTGCATCCCTCTCCAGCCCCAATTGTGCAATAGAGGGGTTTCTTGGCCTGGCCTGTGCCCTCTTGCAATCTGGGACCCCTCAGAGGATGTCAGAGAGCTGGTTTTGGTCCAATCCCACTGGCCAGATTGAGGGACCCCACTGGTGCATGAATTCATGCACTGGGCCTCTAGTTGGATTATAATTTAGAATAAAACAATAGAAATATTAATACTATAGTATCTTTCTTTAATATAAAATGTGTATAATTGATATGACCTGTGCCACCAGTAATTTCATTGATATGGAAAACAGTCACAGAAAAATTAAGTAAGTAATCCAAAGTCACTGACATAGTGATTAGACAAGAAATTATTTGAACACAGGCAGTCTGATTCCAGAAACAGCACTTTCAGTAACTGTATTATGATGCCTTCCTCTTTTAATATATAAAGGCATCTCTTAACAGAATATTTTATATCTATGAAAAAATAACAAATGTCAGTGATTCTAAAGTCTGATAATAATAATTTTCAGAATATTACTCCACTGATTTTCAAAATTATTCCATGTTCTTTCTAAAGAGGATATGTATGGTCAAGCTATATATATAGGGTGTCCCCCCAAAATATATACACACCCTTTAAATAATTACAAAGGCAGTGTTTATTAAAATACATTTCATTTTCAAAATTGAGCTATCAGCTTTTGAAGTGTGTATACATTTCTTGGGACACCTGTATATAATTATTCTCTCTATTTGTCTTGCTAAGGTTTGTTTACACATGTAATTAATGAAATCATCCTAACATCTAGGTTCATATGGACCATAGATGAAAACTGAGAGAACTGGCATACTGTGTCAATAAAATTATATATTTTTACAGAAGTATTTTTTCAACACATATCTTAGGATAATGGAAACTAAGGAGAAAATAAACAAATGGGATTACTGCAAAATAAAAGCTTCTGCAAAGCAAAAAACATCAACAACATAAATTTATTTTTATTTAAGTATAGTTGGTATACAATCATATTAGTTATGTTATTTTCAGGTATAGATTATACAATATGATGAGTCAATAATTTTATACCTTACAATGTGAACACAGTGTAAACTTGTTACAATATATTGACTACCTCTTTTAGCCCATCCTCTGACCCCTTCCCTTCTGGTATATAAGAATTTTTTTTAAATACTTTAAATGTCCAAACTCCTCAGTTAAAATGTTTGTATCAAGTAGGTTTATATGATTAAATAAACTTCATAGAACTTATTCAAGTTAAAAAATTTAATGTTATAATTTTTTCCCCTAAATTGTACTACTTTTATGGGTTATGTGGAAGTAATATCTGGAATTAAGCAAAAGGATCAATTTTAAATACTGAAGATTACTCAAAAACTATTGTTATCTTTGGAACAAGTGTGCTTATATATGTACTAGAGGCCCGATGCATGAAATTCGTGCAAGAGTGGGCCTCCCTTCTCCCGGCTGCCAGCACCAGCTTTCCTCTGGCACCCAGGACCCAGGCTTCCCTCGAGCCCCACTTCGTCTGGAAGGATGTCTGGTCTAATTAACATATTATGCTTTTATTATTATAGATATAGTGTGAGAACAATTTTATAATGGGAGAACAGTTGTATATTAACTGTACATTTTTGTGGAATCCTTAAAATCAATCAAAATTATATTAATGTATATTCATATTAGTGTTAAATATAAGGTGCAAATTTTGAAGAACCTAGGAGTCAACTTAAAAATTATTGATCATATTCTAATTTTGGTTATGTATATACCATTTTAGGCCAGTGACTAAATTTTTTTGAAAATAATGTTTTCATCTGCCAAATTAGAGAAATATATGTGTTAAAACTAAAATCTGCCATTAAATCTAAATCTAAATATAGATTGAGAAAGTACATTTAAAAAATGACTCAATGATATGAATATGAGAAATTCACTTTATATTTTACAAAAAGGTAAGTTTAATTGAAAAAAATATTAAAAATGTACTATGCACATATTCATATTTTCAATGTGGCTATATTAATATTTGATAAAGTAGACTTTAGAGCAAACAAGTTTACTAGAGAAACACTACCTTTTACCTTAATGATAAAAGGTTCAGAAAGACATAATAATCTTTTCTGAAGTAAACTTTAGTTAGAAATTCTAAGTTGGACAATTTTTTTTCTTAACATGTCTCCTAATGTCATTCAGATGTCATTCTATTTGTTTCTTACTTGATTATATTTATTTTACCTCTGGCAAATTTTAGAAAAAATTAGCCATTTTTTCTTTTCTGTAGGTTCTTTTTTTTGGGTGGGGGGGATGCTTTATTTTGTTTCTTCTATTGGTTCTTCAATTAAACATAGACTAAATTTCAAGTCATAGACAACATAGTTAACTAACCCTTAGTCCTAAATTATTCACTTCTAGAGTTTTAATATAATTGTGGTATGTGTGTGAGTGTGAGTGCAAGTTTTAGAATTTTTAAACAATATTTTTGAAAAAATTTAGGTTTACAACAAATTTTTAAAGGAGGTAAAGAGATTCCTCACATTCTTTATGCCTCGACACAAATATAGTCCCCAACAATCATCAACATCATCCGCTGGATATTTTTTTTGCATTGACACATCACAATCACCGATAGTCTATATTTTATCTTAGGGTTTATTCTTGGTACTATACATTTTAGGGATGTGGACAACTGTATAATGACATATAATCATATGCATATATATTTTTTGAGAGATTATTTTTTCTATTCCTTTAAGTTCCTGGTGTTTTTTTATTTTAATTGTTTAAAGTATTTCACAATTCCTTTTCCCCCAATTGACTGCCTGCACCCCAGCCACTCCCGCTCCCCAGGACTAACTCCCACCCCCCAGTTTCCATATCCATTGGCTATGCTAATATGCATGCATACAAGTCCTTTGGTTGATCTCTTACCCCTTCTCTCCTGGCTCCTCTCTGAGGCTGATGGTCTGATCAGTTTTTCTTTGTCTCTGGATCTATTATTGTTCATCAGTTTATGTTGATCATTATATCCCACATGTAAGTGAGATCATGTGATATTTATCTTTCTCAAACTGGCTTATTTCACTTAGCATAATGCTCTCCGGGTCCATCCATGCTATTGAAAATGGTAAAAGTTCCTTTTTTTCTTTCTTTCTTTCTTTCGTTTTTTTTTGTTTTTGTTTTTTTTGTTTGTTTGTTTGTTTGTTTTTTTTACTGTATAGTAGTATAGTATTCCATTGTCTAGATTTACTGCTGTCTTTTAATCTACTCCTCTGCTGATGGGCACTTAGGCTGTTTTCAAATTTTAGCTATTGTAAATTGTGCTGCTATGAACATATGGGTGCGTATGTGCTTTCTGATTGGTGTTCCTTGGGATATATTCCCAGAAATGGGATTACTGGGTCAAATGGCAGTTCCATTTTTAACTTTTTTTTTTTTTAAAAAAAAACAGCATATTTATTTTTATTTATTTATTTATTTTAAATATCTTTTATTGATTTTTTACAGAGAGGGAGGGAGAGAGATAGAGAACTAGAAACGTTGATGAGAGAGAAACATCGACCAGCTGCCTCTTGCACACCCCCTACCGGGGATATGCCCGCAACCGATGTACATGCCCTTGAAGGGAATAGAACCTGGGACCTGCTCCGCAGACCGATAATCTACCACTGAGCCAAACCGGTTTTGGCCATTTTTAACTTTTTGAGGAAACTCTATACTGTCTTCCACAGTGGCTGCACCAGCCTGCATTCCTACTAGCAGTGCATGAGGATTCTTTTTCCTTAACCCTTATCTGAGATAGCATTGGCAAATATGTTCTCCCATGCAGTGGGCTTTCTTGTTATTTTGGTGATTCTTTCTTTTTTTTTTTTTTTTAAATAAATCTTTATTGTTCAGATTATTATATTAATAGTTGTTCCTCTTTTTTCCCCCATAGCTCCCTTTCATCTGGTTCCCACCCACTCTCTGCCCTTACCTTCTCCCCCTCCCCCACTCACTGTCCTCATCCATAGGTGTAAGATTTTTGTGCAGTCTCTTTCCACACCCCAACACCCCCTTCCTCCTGAGGAATTGTCAATCCACTCCCTTTCTATGCCCCTGATTCTATTATATCCACCATTTTATTCTGTTCATCAGACTTTCTATTCACTTGTTTTTTAGATTCACATTTTGCTAGATGCTGGAAACCATGATCAACAGTAATTAATATAAAGGGTAGTAGTCCAGCAGAAGGTGGACCTGGATTCCTTTTGATATTCACAGGGTGAATATTTACATTTTATGACCTACTGCTGACTCAATGGCCTAAAGCCAACTCCCCGCAATCTGATAATCTTACTGTTTACTAAACATTACCATTGATATGTCTGTTTACATTCTTAAAAGACAATTGTGTATTCTAGTAAATAAAAGCAGCTGGGAAAGAAGACTCAGTGGAACTTGACTACTACAGTTGAACTTTTCCCTGCCTTCCCCCATCATTTCAAAATTAATTTTTCTTGTCTTGTGTGTCAATTTGCACGTCAGCTCCTGAAACCCATGCTGTCCATGGCTTTTCACAATTGGTGCCCTTGAACTGGGACTTGGAGAAAAAGGATTTGCCAGAGTTGAAAATATCATAGGACCAATGGTGGAAGATTAACTGATAACTCTTGCCATCTGCGGAGCCAGGGGATCCTTAAGTGCTCAAGTATTTTCTCTTGTTTCAGCCAGATCATCATAATGGGGCAGAATTCGTCAAAAGAAGAGAGATTTTCCTGAAGACTGTTAGCTTGCTTACTAAAATATAAGGGAGTTGCAGTTTCAGAAGATCTTCTTTTACAGTTTTTACAGATTATTATATAATATAATCCATGGTTTTCTGATGAGGGTACATTGGTTACTGAATGTTGGGAATGCATAGGTCAGAACTTGAAAGAAGCTCAGCAGCAGGGGAAAAAATGCCTCCAAATTGTTTCTCCTTGTGAAGAAACAGTATTGCATTTGCTAGAGCCTTTCAGAGAAGAAAGACATCCTCCCTTTGCAACCACCACTCCTAAAGAAAAGCAGAAAGATAAACTGGAGGAGGGGCCTTCATGTCCTGATTCTGAAACATTTAAATCTCACCTATGCAAAGAGCCATCAGAAAAGGATTAAAGTAATGACTTTGGAGGATAGACTTGCTTTCCTGTCATACAGGTAGCTAAACCACAATTCCCTAATCACATAATATGACAGCATGAAGGATTTGACTTTAAAATGATAAAGGCATCGGGTGATAGTGTAGTACAGAATGGCTTAAATGGTCCATTTCCTGGAGAAATTATAACTAACATTTCTTAAGTGTTCCTAGCTCCTTATGATTGGTATTCTCTGGCCCATGCAACTCTGGATGGAGGAGATTATTTGCTATGGAAAGGAGAAGTTTTAGAGAAATGACAAGAACAAGCTTCAATCTCAGATAGAATATTCTCATAACTTTTGAGATGCTTGCAGGACAGGGACAATTTAGTGATGTCCATAATCGGCTCCAATATGTCCAATAGGTGTATGAGCAAGTTAGACTTTGTGGACAAAAAGGCTGGTGGACTTTACCAGCAAAAGGGGACCCTGAGGCAGCCTTTAGTAAGTGCATGCAGGAGCCCACTAAATCATTCCCTGATTTTGTAGCTCACCTGACTGGAGCAGACAGCAGAAGACATTTTGACTCAGCAATCAGCTTATGAAAATGCCAATGCTGATTGTAAGAAATGACTAACGCCACTAAGAAAAAACAGTACCATCACAGAAATGATTCAAGCATGTCAGAATGTGGGGTCAGTCTTTTTCAGGCAAGCTTACTAGCTGCTGCAATTACAACAAGAAACAAATTATGTTTCAATTGTGGACAATTGAGTACATTTTAAAAAGGAATGCAAGCAACCAAAAAGGACACAAGGTGATTCTCAAGGAGAAGGTGTAAATATTCTGCCTCCCAACTCAGGTAATGCAGGTCTATCATGTCCCAGATGTAAGAAGGGGAATCATTGGTTTAATCAGTATAAATCTAAATTTCATAGAAATGGGCAATCATTAAATCAAGACATAGGAAATGACCAGCTGCAGGGAAATGGCTGGAGGGGCTCTTCCAGCCCCAGTGTTAAATAGGGGAAGTTTCATCCTGCCAGGGCCATAGTAGATTCCCTCCTTCAAATCACGCCAGAAAGAAATGCTGGCTTTGATCTTAATAGCACAACAACAATCACCCTGATCCCAACATGGTAGGGCAAGTTGTTCCTACAGGAATTTCTGGACCCATGCCACCAGGAATAATTTGCTTCAGGTTTAGTCCTAGGAAAGAGTGAAAATATGCTAAAAGGACTAACTGTTTTTCCTGGAGTCATAGATTCAGAATATAAGGGAGAAATCAAAGTAGTTTTATAATGCAAACATATTGTGCAAATTATTCCAGGACAAAGAATTGCTTAGCTCCTGCTTTTACCTTATATTTAGCAAGGTGAAGTTATAAATAGGAAGAGAGGAACACAAGGGTTTGGAAGCTCAGATATACTACATTAATAATATAGAGCCTCTGAAAAGATATCAATGGAAAGTTTTGCCTCAAAGAATGGCCAATAGCCCTGCTTTATGTCAAAAATATCTAGCTCAAGCTATTCAGCCTTTAAGGGACAAATATTTCCAGTTTTATATTGTCCATTACATGGATGACTTGCTCCTAGCGAGTGCACAGGAAGAACATACTTTAGCAATGTTTTTTTCATTTAGAAAAAGAACTTCCTAAATGGGACTTAAAAATTGCTTTGGAAAAAGTACAGAAAGAAATGCCTTTTAAATGTCTACGTACCACAATTGAAAATCAATATATTAGGCCTCAGAAGGGAGAAATAAGGAAAGACTGCCTTAAAACCTTACATGACTTTTGAAAATTATTAGGGGAGATTAATTGATTAAGACCTTATCTAAAAATCTCTATAGGAGAAATGACAAATTTATTTAATATACTTAGAGGTGACTAATCTTTCCTCACTCTGAATATTGACAGATGAAGCTAGGAAGGAGTTACGAAGAATTGAGCAGGCAATCTCCTTAGCCCAAGTGGCATGAATACTGCCTGAATTGCCTTTATTGGGACAGATTAGTTTTATTGCATATAGTCCCACTGGAGTCATCTTCCAAAATAAAAAGTCTCTTTCTATTATTGAGTGGGTCCACCTAGGACATCAATTATCTAAAACTACACTTGCATATATATAGAACTTATGGCTCAGTTGATTTTTCAACTTAGAAAATGCTTCAGACAGCTGAGAGGACAAGAACCCCAATGTATTTACCTTCCCCTTTCTGATAAGCAATTAGAAATGTTATTTCAGATTTAAATTTGCAAATTGGGTTGAGTGGCTATTCAGGGGAACTTAGTTGTTATCTACTAAAAGAAAAATTATTACAATTTTTATATTATACATACTCTAATTATTATATCAAAAAATAGTAGGCAGGAACCTATTCCTGAAGCATTAACTGTTTTTACTGATGGATCATCAAATGACAAAGCTTCTTATCATGCAATGAATTTAGACAGAGTCATCCAAACTAGTCATACTTCCGTACAAATAATTGAGTTGGAAGCTATTAAGGCTGAATTATATAATAGGATTTGCAAGAGTCTCTTAATATTATCTTGGACTCTTCTTACACTGCAGATTTATTAAATAGAATTGAAACTTCTCATTTAAAATGTCTCAGTGAACAAAGTTTATTTTTACTTTGTTCAGCAGATTGTACAACAAAGACAATATCCTTTCTATATTACTCACATAAGGCCTCAAAGTTTATTACCTGGCCCACTGGCAAAAGGAAATGCACATGCTAATCAATTGGTTGCTTTATTGAAACAAGCCTCAGAATCTCATCAGCTTTTACATCAGCCTGCCAAAATGTTGTATAGACAATTCTCAATCTCTCCATAATAGGCAAAACAGATTACCAGAAAATGACCTACTTGCATGTTACATCTACCTCAAGGGCCTAACACAGGAGTAAACACTAGAGATTTGCTAAGGGACCATATCTGGCAAATGGATGTGACATATTATGCTTCCTTTATATGCCTTGGGGCATTGCATGTCTCTGTAGACACCTTTTCAAAAAGTCCTATGGGCTACTGCATCTACAGGGGAAATGGCAAAACAGGTTATTAATAATTGCCTAGCTGCTTTTGCCATCATAGGAATTCCCCAAAATTATTAAAACTGATAATGGGACTGCTTACACAAACAGTTATTTCCAGCAATTTTGTAAGAAGTGGAAAATTCAGCTCATTACAGGAATACCATATAATTCCCAAGGACAGGCCATTACTGAATGACAACATCAGTGGTTAAAATCTCAATTTGAAAAACAAAAAGAGGGGATTATGATGGAGAAATCACCTGTGGGTAGGCTGCAACAAGCTTTAATTACTTTAAATTTTTTTACTTGTGATGCTGATAGCAAGACACCCATGGAATTACACTGACGTCAGAATAAAACAAATGAAATGGTCTAGTTAAATGGAAAGATCCTGAATCTGGTTTGGGGAAGGTACCCGATCCATTATTAACCTTTAGCAGAGGGTATGCTTGTATATTTCCAGATATTTTCTCCAAAACTGTATGGATTCCTGCTAGAAATATTAAACTGCAACATGGATCTGAGAGAGGACCTTGCACCTGTAGCCACACCATGCAGCTGTAGACAATTGGCTACCTCAGCCACAAACAGAATCCCCATTCAACACACTGAAGAAAAGGAGTAGAAGAACACGATGGATGATGAACAGCTCAGAAATGACTTGAGGAGTGATAAAGAAGATGGTCCAGAAAGCTAAATAAATTTGTAAAGAGACCAAAACCCCAAGAACTCCTGAAAACGTCTTTGTTGCCATGCTGGCAGTAAGCAGCTGTGTGGTAATTTCACTAAGGGCTAATGGACATGTCCTCTCTGGGTAAAATCCCTTATGTGGACTGATCCCCCTTCTCGTATATTAAATATATGGGCAAAGTATAATTACACGTGTCCCTGCCTGGCTTCCCTTTTTTATATGACACAAGAATCAAAGGAACTGCTACTCCTTTGTGTGTGGAATTAAAGCTGGCTAGCAACACACCAAAGGAGAGGGAAGCTAAAACTTAATACAATTACTACCACTGCTTGCTTCTAGGAGAGACAAAGAGAATTTAACATTACTAATACCTCCCCCCACTAAGCCATTACGTAAAACGTCTATGAATGACACCCACTAGCAGCAAACTTAAGAATAGTTTTTTTTCTTTGTGGAATGAAGCCCTTTGGGACTGCATATAGTAATAATCAATGGAAATCAGCTGCTGCAATTGTACCAGTAGAATTATATAGATTAAAATGATAACTTTAATGAAAAATCACCTTTTTGGCACTTAAAGTAAAAATAACACCAACCTTGATATTTTGGAATTACAACAGCATATTGTATAATTATACCAGACAAACTTACAAACTAATTACTTAGATGCCTGGCAGCAACTTAAAGAAAGAATTTGTTGTCGCTTTGATGTTCACAATTTTTATCTTTACCTTTTTCTTCTTCTCCTCTTCTTTAAGAATAGCCTTCAGCATTCCATATAATAATGGTTTGGTGGTGATGAACTCATTTAGCTTTTTCTTATCTGTGAAGCTCTTTATCTGACCTTCAATTCCAAATGATAACTTTGCTGGGTAATCTTGGTTGTAGGTTCTTACTCTTCATCACTTTGTATGTTTCTTGTTACTCACCTCTGGCATGCATAGTTTCTGTTGAGAAATCAGCTGACAATCCTATGAACTCTCCCTTGTAGGTAACTGTTTTTCTCTTGCTGCTTTTAATATTCTCTCTTTGTCTTTTGCCCTTGGCATTTTAAGTATGATGTGTCTTGGTGTGGTCCTCTTTGGATTCCTTTTGTTTGGAGTTCTTTGTGCTTCTTGGACTTGTTAGTCAATTTCTTTCACCAGGTAGGGGAAGTTTTCTCTCATTATTTCTTCAGATAGGTTTTCAATATCTTGCTCTCTCTCTTCTTCTGGTACCCTTATAATTCAAATGTTGGTATGCTTTAAGTTGTCCCAGATGCTCCTTACACTATCTTCATATTTTTGGATTATTTTTTTCTTTTTCGGTTGGGTGTTTTTGCTTCTTCATGTTTCAAATATTTGACTTGATTCTTGGAATCCTCTAGTCTGCTGTTGAATCTCTGTATATTATTCTTTATTTTAGACAGCGTATGCTTAATTTCTTAATTAAAAAAAATTCTTTTTTATATCCTTTTAGGGTCTCACTAAATTTCTAGGAGGTTTGAGAAGATTCTTGAGTAACCTTATAACCATAGTTTTGAACTCTATATCCTGTAGTTTTTTTTCCTCCATTTCTTTCATTTGTGATCTGTTTCTTTGTCTCTGCATTTTGGCTACTTCCCTGTGTTGATAGAGTGGCTTTGTGTGCCAGGTGTCCTGTAGAGCCTAGTGGCTCAGCCTCCTTAATTACCTGAGGTGGACACTCTTGGTGCACCCCTTTATGTGCTGTGTGCACAGTCTTGTAGTTAAGCCTTGATTGTTGGTATCATTGGGAGAAATTGACCTCCAGGCCAATTGGCTATGAGGATCAGTTGTGTCTACTATGAGATAACTTCTGTGCCGGAGATACCCTTATGGGGAGGACTTGCTTCAGTGGGGTTTTGGCGCTCACTGAGTCTGCCCCTTGAGTGCGTATCTTATGGATGTGAAGAGTTGCAATCTGGATGGTTTCTGCGTACTCTGGCTCTTGGATCTCCAAGGAGGTGCAAAGTCAGCCACTGCCTGGGACCACTCAGCAGGAGCTACAGAGAAATCTGCAGATTACTCCTCTTTGTTTGGGGTTTGGAGGTGCCAAGATGAGGTGCAGCTGTGAAGCAATTGAAGCTGCTGTCAAGCCTTGGGTCTAATTTGGAGGCTTTGGGGTTCTCTGACCCAGCTGCAGTATGGTAGATTTCAGATTACAAAGGACCAGGCCATTCATATGTAAAAGCCTCTGTGCACAGCTTGGGTAGTTTTGTAAATTGGGTAGGGCAGAGTCTCAGGGAATCACCAGGGCAGAGCAAACAAGAATGGCTGACCTCAGCCCTGCCCCAAAGAGGTTCCCAGGTCTCTGTGTCCTGTGGCACCATGTAGGAACAATGAATGCTGCAGGCACCTCTGAGAAAAAGCATCTCTCGTGTTCTGGCCTAATGCCAAACAGTCCAGTTTCTCCCTGTATGAGTCTGGGTCCCCAGAGTCTCACCCGGAACTGGAGTTCAGAGCAGTTGGGAGCTTTTTTCTCCCTTCTGATTGAAAAGACAACAGCATTCTCAGTTGCCAGCCCCTTTCCACACACGCACCTATGTACCTCTGCACTTTACTTCTGCACCTCTGCACATTCTCTGAGTCTCAGTGTGCTTTTCTCTTTCCTTTTAGTTGTATAACTTCCACTCATTCAGCATTCCCATGGTTTTAGATGATATCCATTTTGTCTTTTAGTTGTAGTTTTGAAGTGGTTGTGTGAGGCAGCAAGTTCAGGTGCCATCTTGGTTTTCCTCACTCAGTGGTTTCTTTTGCTGTGCAGAAGCTTTTTACTTTGATGTAGTCCCATTTGTTTATTTTCTCCTTAGTTTCCATTGCCCTAGGAGCTGTATGGATAAAAATATTGCTATGACAAATGTTGATATTTTGCTGCCTATGGAGTCTTCTTCTAAGATGTTTATGGTTTCCCATGTTACATTTAAGTCCTTTAACCATTTGAGTTTGTTTTTATGTATGGTGTAAGCTGGTGATCTATTTTTATTTTTTGCATATATATATATATATATATATATATATATATATATATATATATATGACTAATTTTCCCAGTACCATTTATTGAAGAGACTATCTTGACTCCATTGTAATATCATGTAGGGTATTTTCACTACCCTAAAATGATTTTAAAAATAATTTTTAAAGATATTTTCCCATTGTGAATTCATTATTTCCATCTTTATTGATGTATTTTAGATAATGTACATTCACAAAGCCATATTTTCTAAGACACAACACAATGTAGATTGTATTTTGGAAAGAACCTGAAATCTGTAGTTGAATTAGGAAGCCAGCTCTACACTAGCTTGAGACAACATATATCTATTTAAAATAAGAATAATAAATATGTTTTGGTACTTTCAAGAGGATTATATGAGAAGTGTATGCAAAGTGTTTGGCATATATATTATCTTTATTAATATAAATAATTATATTACAGAAATCAGAGGAGCATTCAGAACACTTTCAAGAATACATACATTAAAGCTACTTTTTTTGCTCTAGCATTGATTTTTCTGTCAGACTCTCAGCTTCTTTTGATAACTCTGGAATTATTTAATCAGTGTTTTCATGTGAATTAACCAGTAAGCAGTTTTATGCTACTCTATTAAGTGTATTAAGGTGATGAGGCCTCATCTTACTAAGAAAATTATGTGATGATCATTTGCAAAAAAGCAACATACATAGTCAACACAGGTATTTTAATTTTATTTATGTGTTCTGTTCCATATCCCTAGCTTATGTTTCTTTCTTTCTTTCTTCCTTTCTTTCTTTCTTTCTTTCTTTCTTTCTTTCTTTCTTTCTTTCTTTCTTTCTTTATTTTTAAATATATTTTATTGATTTTGTACAGAGAGGAAGGGAGAGAGATAGAGAGCTAGAAACATCGATGAGAGAGAGTCATCGATCAGCTGCCTCTTGCACACCCCCTACTGGGGATATGCACACAACCAAGGTACATGCCCTTGACCGGAATCGAACCCGGGTCCCTTCAGTCCCCAAGCCGATGCTCTATCCATTGAACCAAACCGGTCTTGGCAATTTTATTTATTGATTAAGGTATTACATATATGTCCTTATCCCCCCCGTGGCCCCCCACTCCCCTACTATCGCCCTAATCCCCATGGTTGTCTGTGTCCATTGGTAAGGCTTATATGCAGGCACATAGTCCTTTGGTTGATCTCTCTCCCTTACCCCTCTCTTCCCCTACCTTCCCTCTGAGGTTTGATGGCCTAATTGATGCTTCTCTGTCTCTGGATCTGTTTTTGTTCTTCAGTTTATGTTGTTCATTATATTTCATAAATAAGTGAGATCTTGTGATATTTATCTTCCTCTGACTAGCTTACTTAGCTTAGCATAATGCTCTCCAGTTCCATCCATCCTGTTGCAAATGATAAGAATTCCTTCTTTTTTACTACAGCATAGTATTCCATTGTGTATATGTACCACAGTCTTTTAATCCACTCCTCTGCTGATGGGCACTTAGGCTGTTTCCAAATCTTAGCTATGGTGAATTGTGCTGCTATGAGCATAGGTGTGAATATACTAAGGAGGTAAAAGACCAGTATGCAGAAAACTACAGGACACTGAAAAAAGAGAAAGAGAAAGAGATAAACAGATGGAAGAACATACTCTGTTCATGGATTTGTAGAATCAATATCATTAAAATGTCCATACTTCCCAAAGTAATCTATAGATTCAATGCATTCTCCATTAAAATACCAATGGCATATTTCAGAGACCCAGAAAGAATTCTCCAAAAATTCATCTGGAATAAAAATGACCCTGAATAGCTGCAGCAGTCCTGAAAAAGAACAAAGTAGGGATCTCAATACCAGATATCAAGCTGTATTACAAAGCCACTGTTCTCAAAATATCTTGGAACTTGTACAAGAACAGATATATGGATCAATGGAATAAAATAGAGAACCCAGAAATTGATCCAAACCACTATGTTCAATTAATATTTGACAAAGGAGGAATGAACATACAATGGAATCAAGACAGTCTCTTCAATACATGGTGTTGGGAAAATTGGACAGATACTTGCAAAAAAATTAAACTAAACCAACTTATACCATACACAAAAATAAACTCAAAATGGATAAAAGACTTAAACATAAGACTGTAAATCATAAAAACACTAGAGGAATCCAAAGGCAGCAAATCTCAGACATATGCCAAACCAATTTCTTTACCGATACCACTCCTAAGGCAATGAAAGCTAAAAAGAAACAATGGGACTACATAAAAATAAAATGCTTTTCCACAGCAAAAGAAACCATTACCAAAATAACAAAAGAGCCCGCTGCATAGGAAAACATAGTTACTAATGTTATTAATGGTAAGTGTTTAATCTCCAACATTTATAGAGAACTCATACAACTTAACAAAAGAAAGATAAACGACCCAATCTAAAAATGGCAACAAACCTAAATAGATACTTTTCAAAAGAAGGCATAAGGAAGACCTAGAGACATATGAAAACATGCTCAAAGTCACTAATCATCCTAGAGATGTAAATCAAAATGACAGTGCAGTACCATCTCACGCCTGTTATAATGGCTATCATCAACAAATCAACAAGTGACAAGTGTTGATGAAGATGCAGAGAGAAAGGAACCTCCTGCACTGCTGATGGGAATGCAGACTGGTGCAGCCACTGTGAACAGTAGGGAGTTTCCTCACAAAACTAAACAAGGAACTCCCCTTTGACCCAGTGACCCCACCAATAGGAATATATCCCCCCAAAAGCTAGAAATATCAATCAGAAAAGATATATGCACCCTAGCTGATGTTTCTTATTCCTAATTATACTCATTCTAGAGGCCTGGTGTACAAATTCAAGCACCCGTTGGATCTCTTGGCCTGGACTGCAGCTGGTGCTGAAACCAGCAGTCCAACATCCCCTGAGGGGTTCTGATTGTGAGAAGGCACATGCCAGGCCTGGGGAGCCCACCAGTGCACGATCAGGGCCTGGGAGGAAAGCAGAAGTTTATCCAGCCTTGGAGAAACTGTGGGAGGGCTCCAAGGCATGTCCAGCGGATCTCATCCAGTCCCGATTGGCTGGACCGCAGTAGTAAGCTCACCTACCAATCAGAGTATCTTCCCCCTGGTGGTTAGTGCACATCATAGTGATCAGTTGAGCAACCTTAGCATATCATTAGCATATTATGCTTTGATTGTTGGACCACAGGACTAGACACTTAACATATTAGGCTTTTATTGTATAGGATTTCAGAATAGATTTTTAATATGTAACCATAGAACATAAAACAGAAAAGGGCTTGCCTTTTTTCCTGAGTCAATTGTTTGAAAGTATCTCTGTTTTTATTTTTTAAAATCTTTATTGTTGAAAGTATTACAGATGTCCCCTTTTTCCTCCCCAATGACCCCCTCCACCCTTTTTCCACTCCCTCCTTAGACCTTCACTGCACTATCGTAGGTCTATGGTTTATGCATATATGCATATAAGTTATTTTGCTAATCTCTTCCTACCTACTTCCAACTCTTTCCTTCTGAAATTCATCCATCTGTTGCATGCTTCAGTGTCTATGGATATATGTTGTACATCAGTTTATTTCGTTCATTAAATTTCATATATAAGTGAGATTGTGATACTTGCCATTTCTGGTTGTCTTATTTTGCTTAGCATAATAATCTCTAGATCCCTCTATGCTGTCTCAAAGATATTCTTTTTGACAGCTGCATAGTATTCTGCTTTATTGATATACCACATCTTCCCTTTTTCTTATTTTTAAAAGAGGTTTGCTTTCATTGATGCAGTTTATAACATGTGCACATGTTTTATTGAAACATTGCACTTGTCATGAATATGCATATTAGACAAATTCCTTTTTTTAGTTTACTTATTTATCTTATTTATTTATTTTTCATCACCATTTCTCCCCTCTAATACATCTTCCACCCTCAAACACCCTCCCCACATATAATCACCACACTATTGTTCATGTCCATGAATGTTCTCTCCCTCTCTCTCTCTCTCTCTCTCTCTCTCTCTCTCTCTCTTCCTCTTTCTTTTTCTTTTTTGATCTTTCCCTCAACCTGAAAATAAACAAATTCCTTTTGTTTTTGGTTTGCTTGCAGTAAGGAAAATTGGTGGAAGGTAAAAATTCATTAGACAAAGGACTATGGAATTGAGGTTGCTTATAATATAGTTAGATTAAAAAATAGATATGTATATAATAAAATTTACCAAAAGTTAATTAATACATCCTAATGTTGCAAAATCAGATATTAAAATGCCTGTGATTTATATGTCATCCTGGTTTGTTTTTATTTTTTATTTTATTTTTTATTGTTGAAAATATTACAGATATCCTCCATCCAACCTCCCCTTAGTCCCACTCAATTCAGCCCCTGCTCCACCCAGGCCTTCCCCACATTAATGTTTGTGTCCATGGTTATGTATACATGCATGTATGTTCTTTGGCTAATGTCTTCCTGTCTTCTCTATCTCCTCCCCTCTGAGATCTGCCATTCTGTTTCATGTATTCGTGCCTTTAAACCTATTTTGTCCCTCAGTTTATTTTGTTCCTTAGGTCCCACGTATAAAAAAAAATCTTGTGACATTTGTCTTTCTTTAACTGGCTTATTTTGATTAGCATAATAATCTCAAGATCCATGCTATTGCAAAGAGTAATAGCTCCTTCATTTTCAGCTACATAATATTCCATTGTGTAAATGTACCACAACTCTTTATTTACGCCTCTACTGATGACCACTTGGGCTGTTTCCAGATCTTAGCTATTGTAAATAACATTGCTATGAACATAGGACTGCATACACTCTTTCTGACTAGTGTTTTGGGTTTCTTAAGAAGAGTTAAAACGTTGAAACATTACATATTCCTTTGGTGCTATATTGTCATATATCTAGCTAAACTCTTGCCTTAATTACCTGGGTAAAATACAGTGAATGCTAATAATTTACATATATTTGCCCAAGTAACCCTCACTATTTGGGTTGTTTTTCATTGGTTGGTTTCCACCAAGGAAAATCTAGAGTCCACTTCTTCTAAACCATTCCTTTTATCACATTTTAGAGCAATTCATCCTACTTGACTGACTACTTCATATTGGGCCACTCATTACTTTTTAAAATATTTATTGAATGTATTGTAACAACATTCTTTAATAAAATTATATAGGCCTCAGGTATACAACTCTATAGTACATCATATGTAGATTGGGTTGGGTGCCCACCCCCCCAATTCAAGTCTCCTTCTATTGCCATTCATCCCACCTTTACCCTTTTCATTTTTATTATATCTTCCATTGCTGAATATCACTGACTTAAATTACAAACGAAAAACAAAACAAAACACAAGAAAACACAGCCTCAATTATTTTTCAATTTTTCTAAAAAGATATTTTCCTGTCACTTTTATCTAAATGAATCTAACATCTATCTAAAGATAAATATAAGTATATATGTATGTATGTATATGTATTTATATGTGTGTTTTATATATGTATATTTATACATTGTGTTTATGTCTACATCTAATATGACTAGGACGTTGTTAAATTACCTACAGGAGAATTTATAGACAGAAAAGGAGGGCAAAATCCTCTAACCAATAAGTAGGTACTTGACTGAATGAGTGACACTTGAGATTATTGATGAATTAGATTTTGACAGGTTTATGAGAGCTACTTGGTAAGTTTCCTATTGTTTTATTGTGGTTGACATGGAACTAGCTAAAAATAATATTGGCAAAAAAAACTAGTTCTCATGATTTTGGAATCTCTAAGAACATAAGAGTAAAATCAATGATTTCTGTTAAATAGAAACCTGTGTGTGGTATAGTCTCAGAAACTCTGAGCTGACTCTACCTGTTAACAGAGTCGATGTTTCCATATTGTCTGGGAGTCTTCCAGGTTAAATTGGCTGAGCCTGGTCTATATTAGTGGTTCCATAACAGCAAAATTGCATCTGGAGACCATACGCACACTTTCTTTCCTAACAATGTTCACTTGGTTGTATTTATTGAACTTAGAGAAGTGCTGAGTGAGTCATGGCAAGTTGCCTGTCAAGTGAAAGGTGCCATCCAGCCTTGGGGAAGTCAGCAAAGGGACTCAGTATCTTTATATGTAAGTTTCTGGTAGACAACAACTTTGCTATTTCACAATTGTGTATGTAAGCAATAAAATCACTTTTATTAGATACAAAAGATTATAGTTAGAGATTTTTAGTCATTTTTATCACAAGTGGGAATGCCTTCCATCCAAAATTCCATTGAAATGTCCACTCAGACTTTCTGTATGTTTTCAATACAAGGCTACGTGAGTTAAACACTTCCATTGTTCAGTTGTTACAATTTTTGTCTATTTCTTAACTTTTTTATTCTAGATTTACAAGAAAAGTAGGAAAAACTAGGCTATCTGCCAAATTTGCAAAGAGAACTTTGAGAAATAACATTTGTGGGTTACAGGTATAGGTGATTTCATTATGAAATTAGAAGTTGTACTAAAAATAACTCATAGCAACTTTCCACTGTGATCCTGTCTTTCTAAAACACTATACATGTCAGTTTCTGAGGGGAAAATAATCTTTTCACTAGATCTGAATTTTGCATTTCTCAAGCACTGATCTCAGTCCCTTATTCTAAAACAATGACTCTCAGTGGGGTGGGAGGGTTGTTCCACAATAGGCATTAGGCAATGTTTGGAAATATATGTGGTTGACAGACTGAGAAGAATGGGAACTACTGATATCTAGTTAGTAGAGGCCAGAGAAGCTACTCAAAATTTTACAATTAACAATACAGCCCGCAACAAATTATCTAGCCAAAACTCTCAATCTTTCCATTGATGAGAAACAATAATCTAAAGCTATACAGAATAAATCTAAGTTTTTAACATACATACTTTTAACTAGAAGTCATATTATCTTCTACATTTATGAGAATATATTAACATTCTGAGGAAAGTGTCTTGAGCATGTCAGAGAGCTAGAAAATATCCCCCAGTTGATCCAGATTTATCTGGGTTCATAACCAATGCTTTATCTGCATCTCCATAAATGAGATGATGTTTGATTCTCATGTCAAAGCTATCATGATCCAGGAATAAATTATGACTCTCCTTTTTGGTATTTGGTTTCAAGACATTAAACAAAACCAGAATTTTGGAAAGCTCTTCACCATGTTTTTACCTCTCTAGCTGTAGGATATCTGCCTAGGTGTTCTTCCATCTATAGTGGTACTGCCAGAACTATTTCAATGTGTTTTGTTTTGTTTTTTTATCCCTTCATTTTACAGATTTCCGCCAATAACTTCTTCTGCATAACTATCTCCTCTATTGCATAGGAGGAGGGAAATGAGGAGTGGGAACTATAAGTCTTCTGTAGTTTACTTAAGTCTGTGCCTAGCAAATCTTCATTCCTTGTTTTGAGTATTCCCATTATACATACATTTTATAGATCGTGTGTTAAAAACCTGCACAAGGCATAAGGCATAGTTCTAAAGGTCTGTGGTCAATTTATATTTGTAACTCAAATAAGTATTTTTTAAATCAGTAAGTGAGGAAGATTTATTAAAAATTTAAATAGCTACACAAAGTCAAAGGACAGTCGGGCTCAGTTAAATATTGCTGACATCATTTGAGAGAGTAAAGAAGCATTGGAGGTAAAAGAGAGACACATGTCAGCCTGAATTTCTAGAGGGCATGGAAACCTTTAGAGGGCAAAGCTCATAGAAACTTGAAATCTGAAATGCAAACTGTGAAACATAAACTACCACTCTATTTTGGTTTGCAGTAATAATGCAAAAAATAGTATTTTAGTTTTAGTGTTTTTTTTGTTTTGTTTTGTTTGTTTTTTAATAGAAAAGCAATCCATGAGATGTTTTGTACATTTTGCTTAGTGACTCCTTAATTATATCTTCTTCACCAGTTTGGTGTTCTAATTGCACACATATTTGCCAAAGTTTTGAAATTCCCAATATAAGCATATACTTCTAATTCTTCAGTATTTGACATATTATTCATGAGATTGAATGGTATTTTTAAAACATTTATATATTTTTAAAAGTATTGACTGATTTATAAAAAACATACTTCTTATTTATAAAATATTTTTTAGAAACAGATATAACTCTTGAGGTATTTCCAACTAGTCTATGTCCTCTTCACTCTTACATTCCACCTTCTCTCTAAACCCTTCACCCTGACTCAGTTCAACACCAGTCTTGTCAGGGAAGAATTTTTCATTTTTTTAAGCTATAAAACCGAAAGTAAAAGTAAAAATGAAAATAGCTGAGGTGGAAGCTATATGGTAGCAAATACAAGACACGTAAAGTGCTTTAGGAAAACACAGGGACCTCGCAACAAAAATGATAAGACACTCTGGAGCAAGGAGCAATAGCAATTATGCTAAAAAGGGCCTGAGCACAGGATTAGAACTTTTGGATTTGTTTTACTTAAATTTGTACCTCCAGGTTGCTGTGACTGAACTGAATTCCCTTGTTTTATTTTATTTAACACTATCATTTCTAAATTTGTCTCAAAATATACAAATTTTAAATACATTCCTAACATTCTAATCTTTAATGTAGTTTTGGCTGCTTATGAATTGTTTCATTGTTTAAAAACAATTTTCTTTTTTACAGCCAAGTAGTATTCCATTGTATAAATGTCCCACAGTTTTTTGTTTGTTTGTTTTGTTTTGTTTTGTTTTATCCACTCATCTGCCAATGGGCACTCAGACTGTTTCCAAATCTTAGGTATTATAAGTTGAGCTGGGAGCTGGAGAGTATTATGCTAAGTGAAATGAGCCAGTCAGAGAAAAATAATTATCACATGATCTCACTCATATGTGGAATCTAATGAACAAAATAAACTGATGAACAAAATAGGTTCAGTGATATAGAAGCACGGAACAGACTTTTGAACCTCAGAGGGAAGGAGGGGAGGGTGGGTATGTGGGAAGAGATCAAACAAGAAATTTGTATGCATACTAGAGGCCCAGTGCATAAATTACAGAGGACCATGGGAGGTTGGCCAGCTGCCTCTCTGCCCCCATCAGGGCTGATGTGGGGGATGGCCAGCTGGGGTGAGGGACCACAGGAGGTTGGCCATCTGCAGGAAGCTGGCTGTAGGAGTGCACTGACCACCAGAAGGCACTTTCTGCATTGATTATCTTCCCCCTGGTGGCTAGTGTGCATCATAGTAACTGGTCATTCATAACCTATGGACACAGGGTAGTGAAGGTCAGGGGTGAGGGTTGGCGGCTGTCTAGGAGAGGTCAGTAGAGAGAAAAGGGGACACATGTAATACTTTCAACAATAAATGTTTTTTAAATAAATAAAGTAAAATTTTAAATAAAATAAATTTTATTTTTTATCTAGTATAGTTTATATAAAAAACAACAAATATTTTTTTTGTTACAACAAGCACCTACATATCATCATACATTTGCTTTAAATCCAAAGATCAAGTAACTGCTTATTGAGCTTCCCCAAGTGTCTACGAATTCATATCTTTGTATGTATGTGTGGCTGTTATATCTTTACTAGAGGCTCAGTGCACGGATTTGAGCATAGGTGGAGTCCCTTAGCCTGCCTGGTGATTGGGGCAATCGGGGCCATCTCATCCAGTCCTAATAAGGGCTGATCAGGGCTGGCTGGCTTGTGGGGGGGACGACGGAGGGAGGTTGGCTGGCCACGGGAGGTTGGCTGTGGTAGCACACTGACCACCAGGGGGCAGCTCCTTCATTGAGCATATGCCCCCTGGTGGTTAGTGTGCATCATAGTGACCAGTCAACTGGTTATAATCATTGCTTACACTTTTATATATATAGGTAATATGAATTCATATGGATAAAGAATTTACTAACTTTTTTTCCTCTACACATTATCATCTCTCAAAATAATTAATTTCATTTTTAGATAGTTGTAACTTTTATCTCAGGCTCTTTTACTATTGAATTAAACTTCAATATGATGGGTCTAAAAAGATAAGCTTCAACTTAATTTCTTTAATTAAATTTCAACAGATCCAAAACCAAGTTTAAAATGATATACATTTTTGATAGTCTTTCATATAAAGACTTATTTGTATCTATTCAGGTCTAATTTAGTAGTTAGCTCAGTTCAGGCATTTGATATATGATTATTTAAGCTTACATATTTTCTGAAAATTGAGAAATTGGGCATTTCAAACAATCTACAATTTACAATGGAAAATGTTAGGGTTGAGGTTTATGCTCATGCATAAAATTTTAAATTGAAAATGCATAGGAAAGATGAATTTTGATGGAAGGAGACTTGACTTGGGGTGGTGAAGACAATACAGGGCATAGATGATGTGTTATGGGATTGTGCACCTAAAATTTGTGTAATTTTGTTAATCAGTGTCACCCCAATAAATTTAATAAAAAGAAAAAAGGCATATAAACAACTTTTGTCATTTAAATTTTATAAATAAAAATCCAGAACATAGTCCAGGATTCACACATCATTTGCTCAAATTCTTTCTCTATTTCTTCTGAGATTAAACAGGCTACCTCTGCTTCTCTTCTAGAAATGTTTTCATTGGCTTTTCAGACTAATCAGAAGTTTTCAAAACGCAGAGATCACTTGAATTTAATGGACTCCTACCTCCTATGTAAATCTGGAATTAATTTTTAATGTATAAACATTGAATGAAATCTAAAATATTTCAACAAAATCTGAAATAAAATATGTATATTTCAGTTGGTTTTATTGCCTAAATTATTGACCTACTTATCTTGGTACTGCCACAATCATTATTTCAAATGAAAAGGAGAAGTAGTTATTTTTTCTTAAAGTTGAATGAATAAATATTAAAAGGCTCCAGAATCTTCTATTAATGCTTGTTTTAAAATGCAATAATGATACATATAAAAGCAAATATATATGCATATAAATATGCACATATTGTTTTTATTTTAAATCTTTTGTTTTAAGAATTATTTCTTAAATTATTTTTGATACTATCTTTTGCATAGTTATTTCTAATCTCCTTCTACACATTTCTTTCAATTTGAATTTGGTTGCTCTGAATTGCTTAAGTATCTATTAACATACCTTCTCTAGTTTACTTATTTATTTATTTATTTATTTATTTATTTTTTTGGGGGGGAGTGCACTGACCACCAGAAGTGATTTTTTATTTTCCATTTAATAAATGTCTTGTTTTCTTTCTATTTTCCTGAATGTTATATTTTTTTTTCCTTCTAGGAACAGTTTTTGTTTTGTTTAGTAATTAATTATTTGATTATATTGAGAATGAAGCAAAATAGAGAGCATACCAAGTGTTCTTCACTCATGAGTGAAACTTGTCAATTGATGTTTCATTCTAGGATGAGTTCATGAAGACTCTTCATTTTACCCAGCATTCACAAATGTCAATGCAAATGGTTTGTTCTGAGTAATTTCAGTTATTCCAGTGCTCCCCGGTCATATGTTTTTATGTGTATTTACCTAGAAGGTAGTTGCTTATCTTCTAATCATCTTATATTTAGGAATGGGGGAAGAAGTGTTATGAAATGATCTGCCTTACATGCCAGGGCACCTCCATCTCAGTCCAGCGATCCCTGAGGTTCAGCATTGGCAGATCTCCTTTGTCCTCTTTTTCAGGCTCTCTGAGCATGTCCTGTACTATGGCTTCCAGTGCTCTACTTTTTCAGCCAACACACTTCTAACTGTTCTTCTTTCAGGTATTTGTGGAAACCAATTTCTCATTGATGGCCTTCTTCCACTGTGCTGTTTATTGACATGGGATTATATCTTTAGAGAGCAAATTAATTTAGTTTCAAACTTTGAAACAGAATCCCAATTACCTTTTTAATGCTTGATATTTTGATTAGTCTGAGTCCTTGGCAAGAGTTACTGTCTTACTCATCTGTCCTTTCTTAGTTCTTGGCATAGTGTTCAGTTCAGAGTTGTCACTCAGTGATGCTCATTTAAAATTAATGGTTCTCTGCAAATGATTCAGTCCCCCACATTCATACTGTTAAGACATTGAATGAAAGAAATTCTCTATCTATAGTTGTATATGAATTCTAGTTTTTCTGTAATTCCCCAACAAAGTATCTAAGAAATTGCCACTGAACTTCCTCTAACTCATCACAATTTTGTTAAACATATATCAATCACACTATGGACTTTAGGAGGACAGTAAATTATAAGCACCAAAATGAAAGTATTTTAATGTAGTTTAATTATAAAATGCTCCCAGGTGGATTATGTAATTCATTTAAACATCTATTAAAACATATTTAAACATATTTAAAAAGAAGTTTTAGAAGGAATTAAGAAATAATGGATGAAAACAAATCTCAAAATTAAATTTAGGGCAAAACCATCATTAGTCTAACATTTCTTTGTGATTAAAAATAGGGCAAATATATGTAAAAAAGTGAAACTAGACCACCAACTTACACCATACACAAGAATAAACTGAAAATGGATCAAAGACTTAAATGTAAGTCACAAAACCATAAAAATCCTAGAAGTAAACATAGGCAGCAAAATCTCAGACATTACTCATAGCTATATATTTTCCAATATTTCTGCTAAGGCAAGGGAAACAAAGGAAAAAATAAACAAATGGGACTATATCCAATTAAAAACTTCTTCACAGCAAAGGAAATCATCAACAAAATATAAAGGAACCCACTATATGGGAGAGCATATTTGCCAATAATATGTCTGGTAAGAAGATAATTTGCAATGTATATAAAGAACATCTATAACTCAACACCAGGAAGACAAACAACCTAATTAATGAATAGTCAAAAGAACCGAATAGACATTTCTCCAAAAAGAACATACAACGGCCAATAGACATGGGGGAAAAAAATGCTTGAAGTCACTAATCATCAGAGAGATGCAAATTACAATTACAATGAGATATTACCTCATAGCTGCCAGAATGGCTACCATCAATAAATCAACAAATAACAAGTGCTGGCAAGGATGTGAGCAAAGGGAACCCTATTGCACTTTTGGTGGGAATGCAAACTGGTGC
This sequence comes from Pipistrellus hanaki, assembly GCF_964339955.1. Classification (NCBI taxonomy): domain Eukaryota; kingdom Metazoa; phylum Chordata; class Mammalia; order Chiroptera; family Vespertilionidae; genus Pipistrellus; species Pipistrellus hanaki. The sequence continues at coordinate 117,939,854 of NC_140505.1, forward strand.
AGCCATCTGGAAAACAATATGAAGTTTCCTCAAAAAATAAAATGAAATTACCTTTTGTCACAGTGACCCCATTTATGGTAATATACCCTAAGAATACCGAAACACTGATTAGAAAGAATATGTACACCCCTAAATTCATAGTACTGTTATTTATAATGGCGAAGATATGGAAACAGCTCAGGTATGCATCAGATGAATGGACAAAAAGTGATGTGGTATATTTACACAATGGAATAATACTTAGCTATAAAATCAAACAAACAAACAAAAAATCTCCCCCCAAAAACCTATTGCCCTGGCCAGTTGATTCAAGTCTCTTCCCATGCACAGACAGTTTGCTGGTTCGATTCTTAGGGCATATACGTAGGTTATAGCTTTGATTTCTAATGTAGGCACATACAGGAGGCAATTATGGGTGTTTATTTCTTCCAATCATTGATATCTATCTATCTATCTATCTACCTATCTATCTATCTATCATCTATCTATCTCCATCTATCATCTATCATCTACCATCATCAGTAAAAATATATCCTCAGGTGAGGATTATAATTAAAGAACTCCTATCTTTTGTGACAGCATAGATGGATCTGTTGATCATTATAAAGATAAATCCATATGCTGTCACTTATATGTCAAATCTAATGAACAATATAAACTGATGAAAGAAATTGAACCAGAGGCATGAATACAGGGAACAGACTGACAGATGTCAAAGGGAGAAGGGAGGGGGACATGGTTGAAAGAGGTGAAGAGATTAGCCAAATAATATATATGCATAGCCCAAGGACATAGACAAGAGTGTTGTCAAAGCCAGAGGAGGGGGCCTAGGACTGAGTAGATATGGACAACGTGAGAGAACATGGAAGACATCTGTATTAGTGTCAATATAAAAAAGTGCTCCCTAATAAATTGTATGCATATGGGAAATATTTTAATGCATATTTATTTTTCTATCCCATACTCCAAATATAAAAAGGCAGTGATGCAATAAGTCATTTTATTGTAACATTTTAAAAAAGAAAGTTCTACTAAACATCATTTATGGAAATCAAGTATTTCAGGAGACTTTAATATATTTATATTATAAAGAGAATTAAAGATATAATAAATATAACTCAGAATCTGTTGTGCACAAAAGGTAATCCTTGCAACTCTAAAATGGTCATAGAAATATGCACTCATAAAGCATTGTCTAAGATTAAACTAGACTTCCAAACTGCAAAGTTGGACAACATATAATGAATTACCCTTGGAAATTATTAAACTAAACAAGTTCAAAGTAAAACCATGAGAAGAATAGCATAGCAACAATTTTATGCTATAGATGTGAATATTTTACTTATGTACCAAATAATAATTTTCAGTAATTGTGGGGAAGCATGTGACTTAATTTGTAAGGAGGAATCTTTAGGAAGTTTGGGACCTCAGGGGGCCAAGGGGAGGGTGCCTGAAGGCGACTACTCCTACTTTGACTTTTCCTAAAAGTCTGAGCCCCTGGGTGTGTTACTGGAATCTTTATGTTTAGTTTTTAGACAGCATCCTTGCTTAAAGGACACTGCGGACATATATGTCCTTTCAAGCATACATACCCTGCTGATAGCATGTAGAAGTTAATTTTAGTTAAAGCTGTTGTTACAATAAAAGTCTAAGGAACAGGGCTGTTTGGTTTCTCAAGCCAAGCAGTCCCTTAGTCCTCTCACAAAAAAACATGTGTCAGAGTAATCATTCATCCACCAATCAAGGTCTGCTGGTCAGCCCTAGCAAGTAATATAATCTTTGTTGGTCATTTATTTTTATTTATTTTTTATTTATTGATTTTAATATTTTATTGGTTTCAGAGAGAAAGGGAGAGGGTGAGAGAGAGATAGAAACATCAATGATGAGAGAGAATCATTGATCAGCTGCCTTCCACCCCTCCACCCCCCCCCCCCCCCAACACACACACACACACACCGGGGACTGAGCCTGCAAACCAGGCATGTGCCCTGTACCAAAATTGAACCTGGGACCTTTCAGTCTGTAGGCCGACACTCTATCCACTAAGCCAAACCAGTTAGGTCCTTTGGCAGTCATTTAATGTTGAAAATTCACTATGCACTGTGTTTTAAAACTATAACTGTCTTAAAACTTGCTGCTCCGTGTCTAAAACTTAATGCTTTCATCTATAAGGATTATAATTCTCTCTAATACATTTATTCAATTTTGTAGAAAGCTAAGACAATATTCATCTGTATTCTTTGGGAGGGATCAACTATCTCTGCACCTTTCAACAGAATCAGAAATTTTGTTGCCAACTGAACATTAACATTTAATATGAGATATTAAACCATGTTAATATCCTGGATTGTTGTAAAATAATTTTTTATTGTTTTTATTTTAATTGTATTGAGTTATGGTCAAGCATCATTGGATTACAGATGATGTATAGATTATAGAAGCAAATGGTCCTATATTTCAACCCTGGCTTTATAATTTTGGAAAATTTACTTTTGAGGTTTAGTTTCTACTTCTCTGCTAGACTTACATATAATTAAATGATAGAGTATTTATAGAGTGATTGGCATAGTAGGCTCGTGATACATGTTATTTCTAGCCATAATTTGTACAGGTGGAGTAAGAAATGCCATGTTTGAATACTCATCACCTCAGTAAGTATTTCTTGTCAAAAGGCATTTGGTAATGCCTTAAATGTTGAAACTTATACAGATGCCATTTAGAACTCTTTTGGTGTCATCAGTGATGCCAGTGGAGTAGGTGAAAGCTCCTTTCAGGACCAAACAAGAATTGCAATCATATTTTAGCACAATCCAGCTGGATAACCAACTAAAGACAAGCTGAACAGAAGCCTTATAAGGATTTACAGAAGAAATCACATCAAAACTGATAGGAAGGGCAAATATGCAAAAGAGATGACATTGCATCCCCATGGGGCATTGATAATCTGAATGAATATCTCAGCTGCAAAGATACCATGTTTCCCCAAAAATAAAACATCCTCCGAAAATAAGAACTACTTACGGTTTCCTTCTGAGTGAAATATAAGGCATCCCCCGAAAATAAGGCCCCCCTAGGCTCTGTCTCAGAATGAAAATTAATTTACCGTAAACTGGTCACTAGGGCCGCCCAGACTGGCAACTAGCAACCAGTGACTTTACGCGGAGTCCTGAGGTCACTGCTGTGTGGAGGCGGAGCGGAGGTCAGAGTGAGAAGTGAGCGCGGGGCGGGAGAGAGGAGGAGACTTTCGCAGATGCGTGTAGAAGAACAGGAGGATTAGAGTAGACAGGACGCAGTGAAGGTGGTGAGTGCTGGTCTGTCTCTGGTAACACTACCTGATGCTCGCAGCCGCCCTCGTGATGACTGAAGGTTCTCAGTCAGTGGCAGACCCTGCTCCAGCCCAGATCCAGGCCCCAGCAAGCCCAGTGACAGTCCCCAGGCAGGCCCCAGGGGGTAAATGTATGATAAAGGGGTAGGGGGGATGTCTGGTGAAGGTGTTCAGTGGCACAGGGGTGGGGGAAGGAGGATCACTTAAAATGACACAGGGGGGATCAGAGGGGGCAATCAAAATGACACTGGAGCATCAAAAGGGGTTACTAAAATGGTAATCCACCCTCTGATTCTCCTGTGCCATTTTGATTCCCCCCTCTGATCCACCTTGTGTCATTTTAAGTGATCCCCCTCCCCCCACCTTGAAACCCCAATTCCTTTTTTTACCCCTAGATGTGAGCGCAAAAAGAAAAAGCTACTCCGTGGAGTACAGGAAAGGAATCGTGGAAGACTCTTGGGGCCAAAATCTTACTGCTTTCTGCAAAGAGAAGATGAATATCCGATTGGTCTGAAAATGGCGAGCAGAGTATGGTAACCTCTTTGAACAAGTGGACAAGAGAAATGCTAAAAAGCCCAAGTGTGGATCAGGTTGGCAACCATTATTTTCCAAACTGGAAGACCTTATCTGTGAATGGGTTGTTGACAGGAGAGCAGAGGCTTTGATTGTGAATAGTACTCAGATTCAAGAATTTGCCCTTGCAATGGCACCACAGTTTGACATAGCCCCCGAAGACTTCAAAGCATCACAACACTGGCTGGATAATTTCCTTCAGCAAAGTGAACTGTTTTTAAGAAGATCTACAGCATTGTTTAGGTTGGAAGATACTCAAGTTATTAAGCGAGCACTTGCATTCAAGTCCTTTATTGATGATGCTGACTTCTCTAAATACAATTTTTCCAACATGATTGCTATGGATGAAACTGTAGTGCTTATGGGCTAATCATCTCCAACAACAATTGAACAGCAGGGTGCCTCCTTAGTGTACATTCCCTCCACTGCTTATGAAAGTGCACGTGTTTCCTGTATTTTGGCAATTCGTCTGGATGGCACTAAAATCCCACCTTTATCATTTCTAAGGGCAAGAAGGAAAAGATTGAACGTGTTTTGGGCATTTTTATTCTTGAAACTGAAAAAGCCTGGGCCACACAAGCAGTTATAAGGAAGTGGGTCGATTTAATGCTGCCACTTGTTATGCGAGGGAGCCAAAGAGGTGTGCTAGTCTGGGATGCAGCCAGCACTCACCATCTAAAGACATGAAGATATTTCTTCACGAAAGAAAAATAGTTCAGATAATGATTCCCGCAGGAATGATGGCCTATCTCCAGATTCTCGATATTGCAATAAACAAGCCATTCAAAGACAATTTGCGCATGGAAATTAATGACTACATTGAAAATAGAATGGAGAGAAATCAGCGTGGAAACTTTGTGAAACCTAAACTGCAAGAAGTTGTGACTTGGGTGAAAAATTCATGGGAGAAAATCACTGACAGTTGCATTGCAAATGCACTGCGAGCAGGCTATCTTGATAAGAAGTACTCATTTAAAGACAGTGCTATTGCTAAACATGAGAGATTTGGTCCACTGATTCTGAAAGAAATGGAGTCATAAGAAATTCACCAGGAAATTTAGGAATTGGATTGTTATGATGACATTCCAGAAGATGATGACATGATTTTCATTGAATAAATGAGTAAATTCTTGATACTGTAGGATTCACAGTTTGTCTGGTTTGTGTTGACTACTGTACTACTGTACCGTATACAGGTAATAAATTTCCTTTATTTTCATTTAACAATAAATGTGTACTGTATTCTTCTTCATGGAAAAATAAGACATCCCCTGAAAATAAGACCTAGCGCATCTTTGGGAGCAAAAATTAATATAAGACATTGTCTTATTTTCGGGGAAACAGGGTATTCCCTGAGTAGCAGAACGTCTCAATCCTATCTCAGGTTCCCAGCTGAGAGCACTAGAGCTAAAAAGAGAAGCCCACATGACTGTAAAAATCGACAGGGATTTTGTTCACCAAAGACAGATTGATGTCTCAGGAGACCTCTTAAAGGGCTAAACCCACAAAAATCTCATTCACAACCACTCATCATAGGTGAGAGGGAAGGTGACTCAGAGCAAACTGAAGTTATCAGGAAGAGACTGAGGTGTTTGGCTTTGAGGATAGACCTGAAGTGACAGATCCCAAAGACCCTGAGCTGAGTCCATCTCCCATCCCACCAACAAATACTATTTTTCCTGGGTCAAGCACTCTCCTTCACATAGCAGGAGCCTAGAGAAGTTCACTGGCCCCACCTGCCTGAGGTCTTTCTCTACCAAGCTCATGTTCTATAGAGAAGTATGCTGGTTATGGCCAGCCAGGGGCACAGTGCAGACTTTAAGGTTCTTGAAGCGATCTGGGCAGACTCAATGATGGCAGGGATACACAGGGAGGAACCGATTTGTTAGACTTATTTTTCTCTCACACACACAACCTGCACCCATGTTCTTGTGAAGAGCCATCCCTCCATATGTGCAAATCTTGGCCTGGTTTATCATGATAAACTCTGCTGACCTCTCCCTGAGAACTCACCCTGCCACAAAGGGCCACAGGCCCAGGTGAGTTGCAGCTGAGCTTGGTGTACAAAGAGATTTTTGCTAGGTGGCCTCAGACCCAGCACTGGTTACATCTATATCAACCTAGTAAACCACACTCAACCCTACCTGGTGACTCACTGAGAATCTACCTCACGCAACTCATATGGCCAGAGGCTTTTTTAGTAATTCAGCCTAACAGGCATGGTAAACAAAGAGAGACCTTAGGTGCCTTAGACCTTATGTTGAGCTGCCCCTGGGCTTGGTGCTGGTGGAAGCAGGTCTTGGTATGCAGCTTGGACTCTCCCATGTGTACCCAAGGCCAGCAAAGGCAGTCATAAACTGTGGGTTGTTTTGTACCTTCAAACAAGTATCTCAGGGAAGGTCATAGGCACTACTTGACATTGAACTGTGCCAGAGACCCCACACCTCCCACAAAAAAAAAAAAAAAAAGAAAAAAAAAGAAAAAAAAAAGATATAGAACCAACTCACTAGGTGGTAGGCCAGTAGGAGAGGGTAGTTGGGAGGGGACAGGTTTGCAAGGGACGACATTTGTGGGTGATCAGGCCTTCAGTGAAGGGCAGTTCTGGGGACCCATGCCTGCAGGGAGGGGCAGTTAGGGGCAATCAGGCTGGCAGGGGAGCAGTTAGACCTCAATCAGCAGTTAGACATCAATCAGAAGCAGTTAGACATCAACCAAGAGTGATTAGGGGGTGATCAGGCTGGCAGGCAGAAGCTGTTAGGGGCAATCAGGAAGGCAGGCAGGCAGGCAAGCAGTTGTGAGCCAGCAGTCCTGGATTGTGAGAGGGATGTCCCAGTGCCCATGTAGGCCTGATCCCAATGGGCAGTCAGACATCCCTCGAGGGGTCCCAGATTGGAGAAGGTGCAGGCTGGGCTGAGGGACAACCTCCATGTACAAATTTCATGCACAGGACCTCTAGTTGAAATATAATTAGCAGAGATATTATTCTTGCTCAAACATTTTCTCTGAGGCCTCTCATTAAGAATTTTAGCTAGATATTGAAACAAACCTGTTGCAAAAATTAGTCTAAGAAAGGTGTTTCAGATGGCTTATTGTTTCACAATAAAAATGGGGAGACAGATCATCCAAGCACAGAATTCAGTAAATAAAAGAATAAAATTAGTAGGCTTAAAAATCATGTCAAAATATATCTTTAGGCTTGGTTATTCAGCAGTGAAACTTTCTAGAAATGAATTGGTTAGAAATATACTACATAATTTTATTGCCAGATAAATAAGTCTGAAATACAAAATAATCTGTTATTACATGATTTCTATAAAAATTCTCAGTCTCTACCCAAAAAGTAAGTTCCAAAGCTCATTATCCCTTAGAGAAGGCACATATTCAACACTCATTTACATGTGGCCATGCAGAAAAATTGATGCATTAGTCAGTGTAGACTGAATTTTTCTACCAGTTCAAAATCTCTAAAAAGTAAAATAAAATAAAAAGGCTTTATACTTGGATCTACAAAATTTGATGTGGAATTAGGCATCTCTCCAGGGAAGATAGCCCCATGTGAACATATTTATATATTATCACTAGTAGCCCATCACCAGATACCACATGCAGTAGACCACCCTCCACTTCTGAGAGAGCCAGCGGGAACTGAGTGCACTGCCAGGAGCCACGCTGCTCCCACAGGAGCAGGGCGGCCTCCGCAGGAGGCAGAAGAAAGCCTCTGGTGCCCACGGGAGCTGGGGGTGGGGGTTGGCCCAAGATGGTGTGCAATGGCTCGCCGACCCTCCATCTCTGTCTCAGTCTTCCCCTGTCCAGCTGTGACCTGTTAAGGCATCCCAGCCTAATTTGCATATTCTCTCTCTCTCTCTCTCTCTCTCTCTCTCTCTCTCTCTCTCTCTCTCTCTCTCTCATTATATGTGTGTGTGTGTGTGTGTGTGTGTGTGTGTGTGTGTGTGTATATATATATATATATATATTTCACTGGCCAAAGAATGTCATGTGACCATAAGTAACTTCAAGAGGACATGAAAGAAAAGTTTTTCCTCTACCTAACCATAAGTAGAGGGTTTTATAGTCTCTTTTTAGAAGTAATTAAATCTAACCAACACAAACAGGTGTTACCCTAATGCCTAATACAAACATCATCCCAGAATAAAACAGAGGTAATTGAAATTTAAAATTTTATTTCTCAAGTTTCCATTGCTAATAATCAAAAGAACAAGTGCTCAAATTCGAATTATGGACAAGGCCTAACCTGAATTATTGTTAGTGCTTGAAAATACTTCCCAGATTCAGACAACTGGAGTTTAAATTTTGGCTCTACTATTTACTAGCTGTGTGATTTTTGAAAATTCATTTAATCTCTCTAAATCTCAACTTCATCTCTCTACTTTGATGTGATCATTATAATTACATATATCTCATAAGATATGAAGATTAAATAAAAAGTAAAGAGTATGCTATTTCAAATATAAAATTTAAATATTATTTATAATTTTAAGTGTTATTATTATAGTATTCTCTCCCTATACCTTTCCCATTATTCTCTTGTTCCCTAACTTTTCTAACCCCACATTTATATGTGCCCTGTTTTGTATATTCACAAGTACAGTGGCCATATTATTTATTAACTCCACTATAATTGCAAAACACAGGACATATTATTTGATTACTTATTATAGTTTGCACTTAGTATAAATTATAAAAATGTATTTCAATAACATAAAATTCATATAAGTGAAAGAAAAGTTGAAGTATAGATGTCAAAAAAGAGTTTAACGTGTTTAGACAACAATTAAAAATATAACTAATAATGAACTACCTATCAATAATTCCACAAATTTGTTTAAAAAAATATGACCAGTGACTCAGGCATGCATTCAAGAAGTATAAATGATTTAAATGCTACTTGTCAGTGTAGGAAATATATTGTCCATGAGGAAAAAATATATAGTATAAAGTTAGAAAACGTAAGGGTTATTTGTTTAAGTGAATGATTGTTCAAACATATTTTTAGAACTATAAAACTGGATGATGAGAGTACTGATATAGAGAAAGGGGAAGGAAAATATATATTTTATAGCAATGATTTTTGGGGGAACATCTTTAAAATCCTGGAATTTTAATAGGAACATTGGGCTGAAAGTGCATTTGGCATCTGAAGAATAGGACTGGCATTGACTGGAGGCTTTTTCATTTAGAGGCAGCATGCTCAGGCACAAATTTGTACACACCATCTGTGATTAAATATGCAATACATACCAGAAATGAGAGGTTAACTAGACTCTCTTGATCTACATCACGTTCCTCTAAATTGCTGTTCTAGATGTTTGTTTTTAACCATCTGCACATTTAAGCTCATTATGTTCTTTTCTGTTTTCTTATTTATCTTTTCCTGAAGATAAACTTTATGATCTAAATCAGTTCTGGTTTGGACAGAATGCAGCTTTCATTATAAATTTTTTTTTTTTACTATTTTCCTGTTAGTTATAGGAAGTGTTATAAAATAGATCAAATTGACTCAACATCTTTATGTCTTTCTGTTAAAAGCAAAAATATTACTCTCACATGCAAGGTAATCCCACCATCTCTACTCCATGTTCTATTGCCTCCTCCTTATGCTTTGTATTAAGTCTTCTTATCATTATTTAACTATGGGCGAAGTTTTGAAAACTAAACAAATCAAATTTCCCTTAGATGTATTCTCCTTTTGGATATAGTTGTCTCATTCACACTCAGGAGACCAATTATCTCTTTTAAGCCCAATAACTATTATTTTCAACTTCCTTTTTTTTTCTAAATTATTTATTTATTTATTTTTTCAACTGAGGATATTTTTTTCCCATTGATTTTTAGAGAAAATGGAAGGGAGGAAGAGGCGGGGAGGGGAGAATGGAGAGAGAGAGAGAGAGAGAGAGAGAGAGAGAGAGAGAGAGAGAGAGAGAGAGAGAGAGAGAGAGAAAGATACAAAGAGAAACATCAATGTGACAGACACATTTATTGATTGCCTTCCCTTCTATACCACAACCTGGGGCCAGGATCAAACCTGCAACCCAGGTATGTGCCCTTGACCAGGAATTGAACCTGTGACCCTTTGGTGTGAGGGCTAACAATCTAAACGCTGAGGTACACTGGCCAAAGCTCAACCTTACTTTTTTTCCTGAATAAATTTTTATGATATGCCATCTATGCTTAAGTCTTTACTGAATCAAGTCCGGTTAAAGTGCTGACTGATCACATTGTAGTAAAAACTACTTTTAGCTGATATTTTTTTTTTGGATTCTCTTTGATTTGACACTGCTGACCAAATTTTGATTTCACTTTTTTTTTTTTTTTTTTTTTTTTTTTTTTTTGCCTTGATATCTGGGACAACACATTTTTCCACATTTCCATCTACATATATCATAACTTCTCCATTTGTTTCATGGTCTTTTTCCTTTTGCTCAATTATTTTCTATTAATATTCTCTACTTTTCAATACCCACCATTATGTCTTCCAATGATACAGTCATCTTGGTGAAAACATCCGTTTATTTGACTTCATTCATCACATATAGATTCATAAGTGTCAATCTTTTTTATCTTCTATTTGATCCAGGATAGTATTCATAATTTTCATAGTCATTCATCTGTTTTTTAAATTTTTATTTTTAGATAATTTCTAATATTGCATTTTAAGTAATGCCTCAATGTAGTTATAATGCTAAAATGTACATCATTTATATATATTCTTTTTCTTTTTTTCATTTTTAATTATTTATTGTTTAAAGTATTACATAAGTCTCCTTTTTCTTCCATTGACCTCTTCCCGGCCGCCTTCACCCTCAACAATGCCCTCACTCCCCTCTTATCTGTGTCCATTGATTATGTTCATATGCATGTGTGAAAGTCTCTTGTTTTTGCTCATATGCATGTGTGCAAGTCTCTTGTTTGATCTCTTACACCACTCGTGCCCCACCTTTCCCATAGGTTGGACAGTCTGTTCAATGATTCTATGACTCTGATTCTATTTCTTTTCATCAGTTTATGTTGTTCATTATATTCCACAAATGAGTGAGATTATGTGGTAATTATCTTTCTCTGAATGGCTTAGTTCACTTAGCATAATGCTCTTCAGTTCTATTCATGCTATTGCAAATGGTAAGAATTACTTTTTTTTACAGCAGCATAGTATTCCATTGTGTAGATGTACCACTGTTTTCTATTCCATTTATCTGTTGGTGAGTACTTAAGCTACTTGCAAATCTTAGCTATTGTAAATTGTGCTGCTAGGAATACAGGGGTGAATATATCCTTTCTGATTGGTATTTCTGATTTCTTGGGATATATTCCTAGAAGTGGGATCATTGGGTCAAATGGCAGTTCCATTTTTAGTTTTTTGAGGAAATGCCATATTGTTCTCCACAATGGCTGCACCAGCCTATATTCCCATCAGCAGTGCCATGAGGGTTACTTTTTCTCCACATCCTTGCAAGCACTTGTCCTTTTTAATGATAGCTGTTCTTATTGTGTGGGATGGTACCTCATTGTCATTTTCACTTGCATCTCTAGGATGACTAGTGACTCTGAGGATGTTTTCATATGTCTCTTGGCTTTCTGTTTGTCCTCTTTTGAAAAGTATCTATTTGGGTACTTTGCCCATTTTTTTTCTTCATTGTTTATCTTCCTTTTGTTAAATTGTATGAGTTCCCTATAAATTTTGGAGATTAAATCCTTATCTGAGATAGCATTGCCAAAGATGTTCTCCCATGCAGTGGGCTTTTTTGTTGTTTTATAAACAAATGGGAGATAAGTGTTAATTTTTTAGTCTGCCCAGAGTCCTATCCTGAGATTATATTTGCATATTTAATTCTGTAATAGAAATACTGATTTAGACATCCTATAAGAAATCATTCACTCAATATGTACTTGAATCATTTTATTATCTCCCATTTACCACAAAATTTCTCCTTCTTCTGGTATTAACAGAGAAAGGTATTGTGTAGTTGCTAGGGTCTACAACCAGAATTTGAGTTTTCAGTTGTGATTATTCTATCTCTTTCATCCCTGGATCTAAACAATAACTGAAGTCCTCTTTTTTCTCCCTGTCTCTCTTGACAATTTCACATCCCAATCACCACCCATAAGGTTAATTCCAGAGCCTTCTAATTGTCTTTTCTTTGTTCTTTTTTTCCCTTTTCTCCGCTCTTCATTCTCCAAATTGCTCTTCAGAATGTGCTATCATTCAATGTAGTTATATCATTCCCTTTCTCAATTCTTCAATAATAATCCAAAATAATCTAAAAAAGCACATTGCCATAGATATTAAATACCCACATTAAATTAATATGATACATAATTATTTAGCATTAAATTGGCCATCTAGATAGAAATAAAATTTCCCATATAATCTTAGAGGAGGATATTTTGCATCACACTAGAAACCTCAACCAAAGTTGTACATCTATAATTTCTATATAATGCAGTGGGAATAGGTTGCTGGTATGAATAATTCATTGCAAGCATCTTTCATGTCCATAGTTCAAAACATTACTTTAAAGATAATAAAGTAAGGTAACATTTTTACACTCTATATAATGGTTTTAAATGTAAATACTTTTATTCATATCATTGTTCTCTACCTTCTTTCACTAACTAATTGTGGTTATGTTTTTCTATATGCTTCTTTTATCTCTGCTTTTAGTTATAATTAAAACCTGATTTTATATATAAAGCTTCAAATAATCTTTTTTTTTTAAATTACTATTTAGGTTTATTTAAGACTTCCTAGAACATAACAATAGCTGTTTCCCATTTTTCCAGCTGTCAATTTGGTTAGCAACCTGACAACTCATTCTTTTAACCATTCAGAATCCTGGCCCATGTAGTTGTTTAGTGCCTGTGCGCTTTTTACCTGCCACATTAGGAATAAGTTTTATATATCAAACTTCAAAATAGTATATTTAATTCACATATAATTTCTGATTCACTCAAGTTATCATACATTTACATTTTCTCAGATCTCGTTTCTACTCTAGAATTAGATGTCATATTTCATGATATCAAGTACATATTATCAAATAAATTAAGTCAAATCAAGATATATATTCAGTCTATGTTAGGTGCTCTGTGGTGTATATTGCTATTGAAATAAAGATAACTAAGTCAGGAAGAAGTTAACATGGGGATAAAGCCAATACATATAGCTAATTTAAGAAAATTAATAACTTCGGTAAAGTTGTATGTAGGCAAGGAGAGGTAGGTGGAAGGAGATATTGAAATGACAGATGGTATTCCACAGAATATAAGACCAGAGGGAAATGAGATTTTTCTATTTTGTGCATTGCTCTTATTGGGCTCTTTATTTATATCTCGATCTCAAATGGTTAGAAGAGTACCTAGCACATAGTGGACAATGATTATTTTTAATGAATTGCTTCTCTTGAGGAGAAAGAAAAGGCAGCAAAAAAGGATCTGCTATGATAAGATAAGCAAAATGAGAAAATTCTTGGTTTATGAGGTCCTGGTAATCATGCACCTTTTCTGATCAAGCCCTCCTTCCACTATGGAAGAAAAGCAACAAAAGATAGAAAAGTCCATTATTTCCACCTTCGCTGTGGGAGTAAGGATTGTGGAGAACTCAGACAAAGGGTTTGGTGATTTTAAATGCAGATTGAAGAATCTCTGCCTATTAAGACATGCACTGAAAAATAGTAATGATTTTTTGAAGCAAAGTAAGATCCAAATTTGAATTCAATTTTGTTATGATAATTATGCCAGGAATCTATACACTTATTTGAAGGCAGAAAGACCTTTAGTGAAATATGTCAAAATGTGATTATTTCTATCTTTAAGGAGTTTTGGACCCATTGTCAAGAATAAAATATAGATCCAAATCCTGACACATTCTAAATTACGTTGCTGAACCATCTATGTGTGATATGCTAATCTATCTCTCTATATATAAAAGCCTAAGCAACTGAATGATTGGTTGACCAAACACTGTGATGCATACTGACCACCAGGGGTGAGATGGTCAGTGCACTCTCACAGCAGCAGAACCGCTTCTTAGCTGGCTGATGGGCTCCAGACACAGGGCTCATGGCTGGTCGCCACAGCCCAGAAACCACAGTGGAGTGGCAACAAGCCTACCAGGCAGTGGCAGGTACAGTGAGGCCAGGATGAGTAGGAGCGGCAAGCAGGAGCTGCAGGCAACGTCGGACTGTCAGTTTCAGCCCAATCCCTGCAGGCCATGCTGAAGGACCCGACTAGTGCATGAATCCATGCACTGGGCCTCTAGTATCCTAGATAATAAAGAGATAATATGCAAATTGACCATCACTACAACACTCAAGATGGCCGCCCCGATGAGTTCTAAGATGGCTGCCCTCATTGGGACACAAGATGGCCACCACAAGGTAGCCGGCAGGGGAGAGCAATTGTGGGCAATCAGGCCAGCAGGGGAGGGCAGTTGGGAGGGACCAAGTCTTCAGGGGAGGGCAGTTGGGGTCGATCAGGCCTGCAATGGAGGGCAGTTACGGGGGGGACTAGGCCTACAGGGAGAACAGTTGGGGGGACACAGACCTGCAGGGGAATGTAGTTGGGAGGGACCAGGCCTGCAGGGGAGGGTAGTTGGGAAGAACCTGGCCTGCAGGGGAAGGTAGTTGGGGGTGACTGGGATGGCAGGGGAGGGCAGTTAAGAGTGACCAGGCCTGCAGAGAAGGGCAGTTAGCAGTAATTGGGTCTGTAGGGGAGCAGTTAGGCATTGATTAGGCTGGCAGGGGAGTGGTTAAGGGGTGTTGAGGCTGGTAGGCAGAAGCGGTTTAGGGGCAATCAGCCAGGCAGGCAAGTGAGCAGTTGGGAGCCAGCAGTTCTGGATTGTGAGAGGGATGTCTGACTGCTCATTTAGGCCTGATTCCGGTGGGAAGTCGGGCATCCCTCAAGGGTTCCCAGATTGGAGAGGGTGCAGGATGGGCTGAGGGATGCACACTCCCACCCGTGCCCAAATTTGTGCACCGGGCCTCTAGTCCTATATAATGAAAGCCTAATATGCAAATTGTCCCCTCAAGCAGGAGTTGGACTGAGATTTGGACTGCTCGATAAGATGTACACTGACAACCAGAGGGCAGCACGGAACATGGCGGTCATGGGCAGCTGGTGGCAGTAGAATTGCTGCCAGTCCCAATGGGCCCCTACGAGAGCAGGACAGCAGCAAAATGTTAGAGTAAGTGAGCAGGTGGTGCCAGGTCAAGGTGGATGCGAGTGGGGATCTGAACACCTCACTGATCATCTCATAAACAGCAGAAGTGCTGGGGAAGGGGGGGGGGGGCAGGGCTGCCACCTGGTTTCCAGGTGCTGAGGGATCTGGGGGGGGGAGGGGTGGCTCCAATTGATTATTCCACAGGCAGATGGTGGAGCAGGTGAGGGGGTGGCACCAGGCCACTACCCTTAGAGACCTCACCCATGCATGAATTTATGCACCAGGCCTTTTGTGTGTGTGTGTGTGTGTGTGTGTGTGTGTGGTATGTGTGTGTGTGTGTGTGTGTGTGTGTGTGTGTGTGTGTGGTATGTGTGTGTGTGTGTGTGTGTGTGTGTGTGTGTGGTATGTGTGTGTGTGTGTGTGTGTGTGTGTGTGTGTGTGTGTATATATATGGACCATTTGACCATTCGACTGTTTGATCATTCAACCAGTATCTATGATGTGCACTGACCACCAGGGGATAGATGCTCTGACCAGTAGGTTAGCTTGCTATTGGGACTGGGCGAGATGGGCCAGACATGCCCTAGATCCCTCCTGTGGTGCCTCACCAGCACTGATAATGCACCAGTGGGATCCCTGGGCCTGGCTTGCAACCTTTCACAATCTAAGACCCTTTGGGGGATGTCAGAGAGCCAGTTTCGGCCCAAATCCCACAGGCCAGGTCGAGAGTCCCCACTGGTGCATGAATCCATGCACCAGGCCTCTAGTGGAATATGATAGCACTAACTTTTCATACTCCATCAAGCAATGTAAGAGAGGAAAAAAAATGTGAATTTGATTAAACTAGATGATAAGACTTCTTTCATAAAAGAGATCTTAGTGTATTGTGTTATATATAGACTAGAGGCCCCTTGCATGAAATTTGTGCACTAGGGGGCATGTCCCTCAGCCCAACCTGCACCCTCTCCAATCTGGGACTCCTTTGGGGATGCCCGACTGCCTGTTTAGGTTCATTTCCTTTCACAATCCAGGACTGCTGGCTCCCAACTGCTTGACTGCCTGCCTGGTTGCCCCTAACTGCTTCTGCCAACTTCCTATGGTCTCTTCCCCTGTCTGGCCAGCCCCCCAATCAGCCCTGATTGCCGGGCAAGCTGAGGGACCCTGCCCATCCACAAATTTGTGTACCAGGCCTTTAGTAACATAATAAAGACTATAAATGGTAAATACACAGCTAACATCATATTCAACAATGAAAAGCTGAAAGTGTTTTCCTTAAAAACAGAAACAATAGCCCTGACCAATATGGCTTAGTTGATTGAGCACTGTCCCATGCACCCAAAAGATCGCTGGTTTGATTCCCAGATAGAGCATATGCCTAGGTTGGGAGCTTTATTCCCAGTAACGTGGTGCAGAAGGCAGCCAATGGATCTTTCTCTCTCTCATGAATGCCTCTCTCTTTCCCTCTGTTTCCTCTCTCTCTAAAATCATGCTTTTTAAAGAACACACACAGAAATAATGCATAAAGCTGTAAACTCTTACCACTTCTATTTAAAATATTGAAAGTATTGGAAGTTTTACCATAGCAATAGGGCAAGAAAATGATACAAATCTTATCCAAATTTTAAAGGAAGAAGTGGAAATGTCATTATTGTAGATTCCAAAGAATCTATCAAAAATTATTAGAATTAATAAATGCATTCAGTAAAGTAGTGGGATACAAACTAAATATATAGAAATTGATTTAATTTTTAAGTATCAATAACAAGCTATTCAGAAAGACAAATTAAGAAACAATCTCATTTACAACTGCATCAATAACTAAATAAATAAAATACCTAGGAGTAAATATAGCCAAGAAGTTGGATAATATCAAATTTAAGAATTTTTGCACAGTGAAGGAAACCATCAACAAAATTAAAAGAAAACTGACTGATTGGAAGAATATATTTGCCAACCATACAGCAATAAAGGGTTCATATGCAATATATATAAAAAATTCATACAACTTAACACACACAACCCTCAAAATGGGCACATGAACTAAGTAAACATTTTAGAAAGAGGGTATATAGAAGGCTAACAAAATATAAAAAGATGCTCAAACATTGCTAATCAGGTAAATAAAAGCAACGAAATATTACCTCAAACTTGTCAGGCTGGCTATCATCATTAAAACAATAAGTAAAGAGTGATGGACTGGATGTGGATAAAAGGGAACACTTGTGTACTGCTGGTAGAATTATAAATGTGTGCAGTAATTATGAAAAACAGTATAGAGTTTCCTCATAAAATTAAAAATATAACTACCATTTGACCCAAAAATTTTACTTCTTGATATTTATATAAGGAAATATAGTCCTGGGAAACGGGGTGCGGCCGGAATGGGGGCCACCCCCACGCCCTTCACGCAACGCACATTCGAGGGGAACCTGGCCCTAAACCATTCGTAGACGACCTGCTTCTGGGTCGGGGTTTCGTACGTAGCAGAGCAGCTCCCTCGCTGCGATCTATTGAAAGTCAGCCCTCGACACAAGGGTTTGAGAAGAAATAAATAATAATAAATAAAAAAATGAAAAAAAAGGAAATATATAATACCAGTTCAAAAAGAAATATACATGTTTATTGCAGCATTATTTAGAATAGCCAAGAAATGGTTCATATAAATCTTTGATATTTAGGATATTTCAAAACACTTTTTAAAAACATGATATACTTAACGTTGTATGCATTTATATATTACTTTCAATAAAATTCATTAAGTATAGTTATAAAAAAGCATAGGTGACATGAATTTTTAAAAATACCTTGAGCTTTGATGTTTCATATTAAATATGAGCATAAAGAATAAAATTATGAGTTAGGCTTCCTTAAATAATCCTTTGAGTACTTTCAAAATTATCAGATAAATTACCTTGATTTTTTTATCATTTAATTTTACAGTAAATCCTTTTTATTTGCTAAAAAGTTTTTATAGATTTAATTTTACATATTTTATAGATTTAATTTTAGTTATGATAGGTAAGTTATGGAAATTCCAGTCCTATGAAAACTGGTATAAAAGAAGGGGAAACAATCAGGAAAAAGAATATTACAAAGGCTGAGTGAGAGAAACGCTTACAATTTTAGTAAGCAAGTAAAAATACTTGTGAAATAAATGAATGATGAAGAAACAAAAAAAAAAAAGAAAAGAAAGATTAAGTAGAATAGGCATGATTTTTGTTCATGTTAATCTTCCCTGTTGTAAAGGATGATAAACCAAAGAAATCTAGGGACTTTGGAGAACTCAAGCCTCATAATAAAAGAGTGAATGTGTTCTGCATCAACCAGTTTACTATCTCCCATTTTTATCCTCTTTTTTATCCCATTGGACTATGCAGTTTGTGAGGGCAAAGAATGAAAACAAGAGTTTCTTATGTTAATTAACAAATGTAATAGTGGGTCTTAGAGACTGTCACTGCTCAGGAAGGTAGACAGGGTTAAGTTACTCTGTTTCCTAGCTAGGAAGAATGCATAGTGACCTTCTAGATTTTTCTATTCCTGGGATGTCCTGTGGAGCTTGTCTCCTTGAATCTACCATGTGCAATATTTGAATTATCTACTAACATTTTTAGCTTATCTTTACTGAATGAGTTATAGTCTACAACAGTGAGATTACATTGAATCTTGTTTAGAAAGATAACATTTTAAGAGGTATATGCAACCTAAATGTATACAAGAAAAATAGCTCACATATATATATCTATATATCTATATATCTATATATCTATATCTATATCTATATCTATATCTATATCTATATCTATATCTATATCTATATCTATATCTATATCTATATCTATCTATCTATCTATCTATAATCTATCTATCTATCTATATATTGTGTGTGTGTGTGTGTGTGTGTGTGTGTGTGTGTGTTTGTGTTAAATGCTGAGTTCGCTAGGCTAAAAATGAAATGACCCAAGATGGCAAACAGTAGAAAATGGTTGCTTTCAAATATTTAGAAAGTAGACTAATAAGAGTGGGGATCAGATACAATGGTCCCCACAGATATGATTGGGTTTAAATTAGCCGGGACCGGTTTGGCTCAGTGGTAGAGCGTCGGCCTGCGGACTGAAAGGTCCTGGGTTCGATTCCAATCAAGGGCATGTACCGTGGTTGCGGGCACATCCCCAGTAGGGGGTGTGCAAGAGGCAGCTAATCGATGATTCTCTCTCATCGATGTTTCTAACTCTCTATCCCTCTCTCCTCCTGTCTGTGAAAAATCAATAAAATATATTTAAACTAAAGGGCTAATGATTTCCCTCAAAGACAAGGAGGTATTTTCCAATTGCCTGCCCTGAAAAGTAGTAAATTCTTGTCATTGATGGTCTCAAAACATAGCCTGAGAAAATGGGCATTTGCAGAGGAATTAACATTAGAAGTTAAGTCTTTTACAATCTCAACTAACCCGCCTGATATACTACAAATCTTACATTGTGGGTAGTCTCTGAAAATTAGGTCTAAACATTAAAAAAGAAAGTAATATTATTTCTTTTAAAATGTTCTGCTCATTCATTCCTCTCAAATTAGAAATAAGCTTGTTTCTTCCTTTGTATTACTTGTAAATAAAACTTTTTGAGGTTAAAACTACTAATCTTTTCAGCATTGCTATAAACCTGTCATCTCAGGAGAGTTCTTTTATTTTGGCAGAATTTTTAATTCACCTACTACATTGAAAAATGAATTCTGTATCACATTGTGAACTCTGTAGTTTTAACAATTCATCAAATGTGAGCCAGCCAATGGATCTTTTGAACCTTCACTTTTGCCTAGACTTAAATGCTTTTTTGGCCTTTGTTCTGTATCATAAAAAAGACCTTCACATGTGGAAGAAATCATCAGAAACTTAAACAGGATTTTATTTTAGACATATAAACTTGAACAAATTCTTGACAATGACAAGTCTATCAAAGGAGTATGGCATCCATCTGGGCAGGTTTCCCGGGGAGCCCTCATCAAGCAAGTCAATGGACGCCAATATAAGATAGCAGTATCTGGCCAGTCACTTTCTATAGTGCAATCAGCCAAGGATCCATATGTTGCCACTGCTGTTGTTACCCTTGCTTAAAAAAGAAAAAAATGTGTGTGTGTCAACCAATAACCAGGACCTGCAGCTGGTATTAATCCCTAAACTGCTACTATACTTATCATTTTATTTCTAAGGAAAAAAAAAAACTAGAATAAAAAAGTCCACAGATTATATATCATGTGGAAAACATTGGGAATTCGAAAGTACATTGACCTAGCAATTACATTTCTCAGCTTAAAACAATACACTGAGCCCTTGCTAGTGTTCAGCGTATTTGACTAGTGTGCATGATACACTTTTATTGTTGTGAAAGTGATATTTTTTTCTCATGTGGCCTTAACAGATTAGTCAACATAAATTTATATTTAATGATATGCAAAGACATGCCCAATACATCTGGTCACATTAAACAATAAATCCTCTTGCTCTACATGATGTTAACTAACACACACAAAGTTCAATCATCATCAGTAACATTAAGGAAAGTGATTTATTGTTAAGAGTTTGTTAAAAAGTGTTCTATGTACTCTAGGCTGCTTTAAAAATTCTGGTGATAAGCTTTCAAATAATATTAAACATACCTTAAATTTGCCTGAAGATCTATTCCAGAGTACTAATTTTAAAAACCCATGCAAGAAGATAAGATATAAACTACTTATAGTGTTGGTTTAATATGGATGATTAATTTTTCCTCTGATTGGGGAAATTGGTAGCAAGTTAAGTGAATTTTCAAATTTTGTATAACTGTATTTTCATACATATACAATGTAATCCTGCCATTTTTACATTACATAAATGAATTTCATTTTAATATTCCTTGAAATGGATGGTTTTGTCACTATATTTATTCTTTAATAATTTATATTGTGTGTGTGTTTGTGTGTATATATATATATTTAAATATATATATATATATATATATATATATTAAATATATTTTTAAATATATATATATTAGAGACCTGGTGCATGAAATTAAATTCATGAACAGGGGGAGGGGGTGATGTTGTCCCTCAGCCCAGCCTGCACCTTCTCCAATCTGGAACTCCTCGAGGGATGTCCGACTGCCCGTTTAGTCGGACATCCCTCTCACAATCCAGGAGTGCTGGCTCCCAACTACTCGCCTGTCTGCTTTCCTGATTGTCCCTAACTGCTTCTGCACGCCAGACTGATCACACCCTAATCACTCCCATACCAACCTGATTGATGTCTAACTGCTCTCCTGCCAGCCTGTTTGCCCCCAACTTCCCTCCTCTGCCGGCCTGGTCACCTCTAACTGCCCTCCCCTGCAGGATTGATCAACCCCAACTGCCCTCCCTTGCAGGCCTAGTGCCTCCCAACTGTCCTCCCCTGCTGGCCATCTTGTGGTGGCCATCTTGTATCCACATGGGGGTAGGATCTTTGACCACATGGGGGCAGCAATCTTGATCTTGTGTGTTGGAGTGATTACTCTTTTATTAGATAGGATAGAGGCCTGGTGCATGGGTGGGGGCCAGCTGGTCTGCCCTGAAGGCAAAAAATATGACAAAAATTCCTGGATCAGAGTGGGGGTTCCCTTGAGGTGTGGAACGGCCTGGGTGAGGGGCCTGTGGTGGTTTTCAGGCCAGCCATGCCCCCTGGTGGCCCAAGTGGAGGCCCTGGTGTCTGGAATTTATTTACTTTTTGCAATTGAAACTTTGTAGCCAGGAGCAAAGCCAACCCTCCTGCTCTCTTCATTGTGACAGCCATTTCTGTTGGAATTTATTTATCTTCTATAATTGAAATTTGTAGTCTGGAATGGAGGCCTAGGCCAGCCAGGACTGCAGAAGCTTGGCTTCCTCCATTGTCTGGGGCAACTCTAGACTCCTGTTCTTCCAGCTGCTGCCATTTCTGTTGAAATTTATTTACCTTCTATAATTGAAACTTTGTATGTCTGAGTGGAGGCCTGGTCCCTCCAGGGTGTGTGAAAGCATGGCTTCCTCCATTGCCAGGGAAACTCAAGCCTTCCTCCTGCCCTCTGTGGCCACAACCATCTTGATTGGGGTTAATTTGCATACTCACTCTGATGGTCTGGTGGGTATAGCTGGTGGGCTTGGCTTGTGGGTGTAGTGGAGATAAGGTCAATTTGCATATTACTATTTTATTAGATAGGATGATTAAGTAATTGTAGGAGAGTACAGAAAATTTGGTTGGAAAGTTTGTAAAGAGGAAATTCAGACAGGGGAGTTGACTGAAGTTGGCTTGCACCTATTTCTCAGAATTTTGACTTAGGGAAGTTGGTGAAGGCAGCTGCCCCTAATTGTTCCTTGACCTTTCCAAACAAATCTGTGCATGTGCATTCCCTCAGGTGTTTACTGGAATCTTTATGCTTAATCTTTGGGTGGCTTTGATTAAAGGACACTGCAGACACCTGCATCCTCCCAAGATTACTCACCCTACTGATTGTATCTAAAAGGTAAACTTTATCTCAAACTGCTGTTACAATAAAAGCCTGAAGAGGCGGGCAAAGAAGGCTGTCTGATTCCTTTAGTCAGGCAGCCCCTTAGTGCTCTCTTTCACAGTGATCCTGTGCCAAAGTAATCGTTCATCTGTCACACAGGGTCTGCTGATCAGCCCTGGCACGTAACACTTTTACTCTGACTCTTGTCAGAGTCACATTCTAAAGCTGTTTTCAAAAGTTCACTCTCCTCTCTTGCTTTAACTTGAGCTATAGAGTTTCAATATTTTATCATGTAGGGAATTAATAAATATTCACAATGACATTTCAGGACTATTATCAGATTTAAGCAAAGTGAAGACCCACATTGAAGGGCAGCACTCTTTTAACAGGTCCCGGGTGTAGTCTTAACATCATCACTGCTCTTTCTAACCCACTTCTTCAGAACTTTTCTTTTTAGTGTATTTTTATTCTCTGAGAAGTAGCATTTTTATTGTCTCTTAATTTGGTAGGGAAAATCTAGCTACCTCAGCTCCTTTGTGGGTGTAAAAACCTGGAACTATGGTGCTGGTAGCTTTTGTCTTTTTCACTCATTCTTAGTTTATTTTGTTTGGGGGAACTTAATGGAACCCACATATATGTGGTATCTTAGTCACATCTCCAGTAATGGGACTACCTTTTATATTGTAAAATAACTACATTTTTGAGAGAAAAGACTTTATGCTGAATTTTATCAAAGATGAGACTCCATTTTTTAACTAGAAGATATATGAGCAGTATGCTGATGAATGCTTAAAAGGCTCCCCAGAGGAAAACATAGAAAAAGCCTTAATTTATATTATTTGCAGATTTTCATAATTGATACTCTCACCATGTTCAATTTCAACTTCACTTTAATCTTAACTTTAACTGAATCCGAATGGAATTGGGATAAAATAGCTCTCAAAGGAAATTACAAGTTGGCTCCAGCATGCCACTATGACAAAATATGCAAATATATTTTCATACATTATGTCTCATAGTGCCTCCATACCCATTGATCATTACTAAGTTCCAAGATAGAAAACTATCCTTGTACATAACTATAGATGAGAAACTTCAAACTTTGAAATTACATATTTGGTTAAGCCATGTATTTTGATTATTTGCTTTGTTAAAAATACTTTGTTTCCAGGAATGTTTTTAAAAAGACATATTACTGTAATGCTTAAACCTACTTAAACAACATCTATATAATTACTTTGGTTTTTTTCTAAAAGCATTATATAGTTACTTTATAATCACCAATGGATCAAAACCTGATTGCAATTATAAAAACATTTTTATTTGAATCTACTAAATTTGTTGATATCAAAAGCCTATGACACTATTTTTAAAATTTAGTTTTTGCTATGTAATTACTTGCTAATATTGATACATTAAGTGATCAAACCACTTATATGTGATATTGACCAAAAGATTCTGGTAGAGACTCTAGGTAGAGTGTGTTCAACATTTGCTGTTGATTATTGACCAAATAAAACCATCAAATTATATATTTTAGGCTCATTTTCACATTAAAAATTTTTTAATCAAAATTCTGTTTTCCTCACCCCTCCAACTTAACTGTTAATGAATTCTCATGTTATCACACATTTTTTGTAAGCATTATTTGATGTCTCTATATCAACGTCATGTCTTCCTTTATGTTCATAGATCTTGGAATAATTCCATTTCTCCTTATAGAAGTAGGCAAATTCTTACCTTTTCAAGGCAAAATGATTTAATTTCCTCATAATAAGACAAATATTTTCAAATATTATACTAGAGAAAAATAGATGCCAAAAATTGACATCCTAATAAAAACAGAAGACATTTTTTATTTTAAATATGATGATTATAGGAAACTGCTTTACAATTGCTGGAATTCTGTTGCGACTACCACTCAATTATGGAGTACAATAGTGATCTGCATAAATATTTTAGGAGAATATATTATTTTTCACAATAGAGTTTATTTTAGTGTTAATAAAACAAATTCCCTGTAAAAAAATTAACTTGTATTATAGATAGAACTATATAATGATTTTAAAATAGGACCTTACATTTTGTTAGAAAATAGTTATACTTTTAAATGTGAAAAATATTGAATATAACTATGTGTAATAATTAACAATGTGTAATAATTATAAACTGCTTCCTATACATGTAATGCTTTGTGTTAACTTGTATGTTTGTAGTCATACTCATTTAATCCTTGAATTAAGTCCTAAATTAGAGTTGGCTTTTAAATGAAGAAACTGGTCACAAAGAGTTGAAGTCAGCAATGGAAATGATGAAGCTCAGATTGAAGATCAAGCAGTCTCCCTCTGAGCTTGAATTCTTTATTTATTGAATTTATTAGGGTGACATCCTATATAATAAAAACTTAACATGCAAATTGACCGAATAGCAGAATGACTAATAGAACTACCGGTTGCTATGATGTGCACTGACCATCAGGGGCTAGACACTTAATGCAGGAGCTGCCCCCAGCACACAGGCCCCAACCAGCAACTGCAGTGGGGGCAGGGTTGGCAGCACCAAGCCAGCCAACGTAGGTGCCAGGGGAAGCCCCCCTATCATCCTGCCGGTTGCCCCATTATATAGGATGTCAACTCAATTGTAACATTTCCCACCACTAAGAAGCCAGTCAGAGAAAGATAAATATCATATGATCTCACTTATATGTAGGTCTAATGAACAAAATAGGTCCAGAGGCATGGATGTATGGAACAGACTGACATCAATGCAGGGAGAGGGGTCCGGGGGAGGGGAGGGAGACAGGAAAAGATTGACCAGAGAACACATACACATGTATGCATATCCCATAGACACAGACAATAGTATGGTGAAAGCCCGAGGTGGGGCTGGGGCTTGGTGGAGGGAGCAAAGAGGGAGAAAATGGGTGACATCTGTAATACTGACAAAAATAAATTACAAACAAAGGAAACCTATTTTTTAAGACACTTTGCATAGTAACATACTACAGAGTTTGTAAAAAAAAAAAAATTTTTTTAAATTTTATTTTGGTTTAAAGTTATTTGATACTTTTAGAATTATATTAACTAGAGGCCCTGTGCATTTAATTTGTGCATGGGTAGAGTCCCTAGGCCTGGCTGGTGACCAAGTCCAATTGGGTCTGTGGCTGCTAGCCAAGGCCTCCTCTACATGGCTGCTGGCTGCCAGCTGGAACCTTTCTTCATTCTGTGCCATCCCCTGGTAGTCAGTATATGTCATAGCAAGCAATCAAACTCCTGGTGTCCTGGTCAAACCCCTAAGGGGATACTTTACATATATATATATATATATATATATATATATATATATATATATACACACACACACTAGTGGCCCAGTGCAGAAAATTCATGCATATTAAAAGGGGATTAATTAGGGGAAATAATTTAATATTGCTATTTGACATTTCTCTATAATAGAAGTGTTAGAGATTAAATGAAATTAGTAATATGTATATGAAAGAGTCTGGGGCGCACCCACCCACATGCACCTCAAAATTGCATGAGACCCAGACCTGGCTGGTGCCCCCACATTGGGCTAGATCCAGACCCGGCCAGTTCCACCCTTGGTAAGCCTTGGTGGGTGGAGGGCATAGCCTGAGGTCCCCGGCCCAGCATCAGGAGGAAGGCACAGCCTCAGATCTCCTATCAAGCCCCACTTGAGGTCCCCTGTCAAGCCCCACAAGGGTGGGGGGAAGCATAGCCTCAGGTCCTTGTTGATTGCTCACTAAGACTCCTTATGGGAACTTAGCCTCAGCTGTGGGTGCAGACATCTTTGTGATGGAGTGATGGGCAATTAGCATATTCCCTCTTTATTAGATAGGACTAGAGGCCTGGTACATGAAATTCATGCATGGAGGGAGGGTTGTCCCTAAGTGCAGCCTGCACCCTATCCAATGAGGTCCCCTATCCAATCCAGGACTTCTGGCTCCCAACTGCTCACCTGTCTATGCCTGATTGTCCCTAAAATTCTGCCTGCCAGCCTGATCATCTCCTAACTGCTCCCCTGCCTACCCGATTGCCCCTAACTGTCTTCCCCTGCAATCCTGGTTGCCCCCAAGTGCCTTCCCATGATGGCCTGGTCATGCCTAACTGCCCTCCTCTGCAGGCCTGCTCCACCCCAACTGCCCGCCCTTGCAGGCCTGGTCCCTTAGGTTAATTAGCAAGCAGAGATGACCTGAGGTTCCCATATCCCCTTAAAACTCTTGCATCCTTTTTCCTGTGTAGTTGACTTTAGACAGTTTCCTGATCTCTCTCCCCCTGTTGGAATAGCCTTGAATAAAGATTTCCTTAGCTGTTTAACTTTGTCCAGTACAACTTCTGTTTTGATAGTTTTTATCCATATGGAAAATTGATCTAGAAGAGGGGATAAAGAAAGCATATCTTTGAAAATACCAAAACATCTACCGAACAATAACATAAATCTTTCTATTATTTCTGTTGTTACTCTTTCTGAGTTGGAAATCTTTTATTTCAAACACTTCTGCTTTTCTCAATCAATTGGATTTTTAAATGTATGCTGACAAACTTCCCACTTGTAAAATGGGTATGATAAATGAGTATGGGATCTGTTTCAAGCTATAATTAGAACATAAATTGTGAAGCTAATTGGCACATATTAATTATTCAACATCCCTTTGTTTTTTAGCACATACCACTGAGAATGCTATGGGAATGTTACTCAGCAATTTACATATTTTTTTTTCTTTTTATCTCCCTGATTTTAAATTCTGACTTAAAACCAAACTCTGACTATATATATAGACTAATTATAGTGTTTTCCTTCACTTGATCTTTCACATCACTTTTAAAGAGCAGATTGGCAGACCAAATAAGCATTATGACTTCTACTATATTCTTGACTTCATGAATATTTGAATATTTACCTATTTTAAATTTTCCTGCATGGAAATATGAAAGGCGATCTGTGATAATATTTCCTGCCAAAACCTACATTTCAAGGAATCACTCCCCAGCCCTACAAATTTTCTTTAATGCTCTTAACACAAAATCCTGAAACTAAATGTAGACTGCTGTTTGAAAAAAAGAAACAAAACCCACCAAAAAAAATTGTTACTGGAGCCACCAACTAAATCCAGATGTGCAAAAAGCCAAGCTGTAATGAAATTATGCCAGAGTTTTATAGGTTATAATGATTTATGTGTATGGACACAGAATCACAAATATTCAAAAATTCCCCCAAATGATTATTTTTCATAGCATTTTCTTTATTTAAGTTTTAAAACTTATTTCATAGCACTTTCTTGAGTTGATTTTTATTACACTAATGTGTGCATATCTAATAACATGAAATGCGACAATAAACAAAATAATATCTGCACATATTTCCTGATTATTCTTTTCTACATAGTTAGTGTGTTATACTCACCATCACTGAAATGTATAGGAATCCACTAGGGACAATTTACCATGTCATTATTATAACTGTTTATTAGTGGTTTCCCTGAGCATAATGTAGAGTGCAGTAGACTAATAGCTTTTAAGAGAACAATAAGAATTCCCAAGTGAGATTAAACATTTTTTGGAAAATCTTTCATTTCAATTTTTTTCTGCTTTTCCTCCAATTGAATTTTTAAATCCATGTTTAAATAGGTGACATTAACATCTGTTTTACCAGAAGTAAATGATTAAATAAAGCAGATTTATTTTTTTCTAATACATAACTTGCTTTTATTCATAGTAATAAAACTGAACAAATTATTACCTGCTAACAACTAAGGCTATTAAAATGATGTGAGTATGGATACCAAAACTTTATGCCTTCATTCTCTTCCCCCAACACCCCTCTAATGTATTCTTTATACTGGTATTTGAGTGATATTTCAGAAATATAGATCTATTATTTTATTTTATTAATATAAATGCTGAATGTCTATCACAAATGGGATAAAATGTTGACATTTTATGGTTGAGTGAAGATGTTTTCAGGGCCCGGTTACTCCTACTTATCTTTCCTTTCAAATAATGCAAGAGGCTCACATGAGTCAGTATAGTAAGAGATGAGTATTTCTAAAGTCCCTTTCATTGTCAACCTGAACCAATTTAAAACCTGGGAGTGGGTGGAGGAAGGGAAGACTGAGGAGACCTTGAGGCTAATCCAAAGGATTCAGATGGGGTTCATTCTTTTAACCTAGCAGGCTACGTAATTGCCAACATGGATTGCTTCCCCAACCTCTCCTCCCAACCACATCCATCTATACTTACTTTTTATTCTCCAGGGTTACACGTACATTTTGAGCAGTAACACAAATATATGAAATTCTTTCATGAAATTTCTTCCACTCAGAAATACCCTTCATTCTCTGGATTCCTTTGCAAATCTCCTCTTCAGCCTTCAATATTTCTTGCTGATTTCAATTTGTTTCTCAAGCTTTCCTTTGCATCTTTCTTTCTGGTACATTAGAATTACTCTGCCACTGTCCACTAAACCCTATTCTTTTTTTCTTTTAATTCTCATTATCCCATTGACTTATGTTCTAAGTCTATCTTTCCTAATAGTCTATAAGAAAATTGAAGGTAGGATCATTTTATATATATCTATATATATGAAATCTTAATATGCTAAGTGTCCAACAGAGGAGAGGGGTCGACTGGACCAACAAGTCCCTATGATGTGCACTGACCACCAGGGGGCTGATGCTCAGACCAGTAGGTTAGCTTGCTGCTGGCTTCCTGCTAATTGGGACTGGGTAAGTCATGGCCGGGCAGGCCCTAGAGCCCTCTCATGGTCTCTCCCATGGTCCCTCCCTGGCCATTGGTTCCAGTCGGCCCTGACCTGGACTGAGTGAGACGGACATGATCGGCACTGATTCATGGCCAGGCGGAGGGACCCTACCCATGCATGAATTTTATGTACTGGGTATATATATATATATACATATATATATATATATATATATATATATATATATATATATTCCCAAAATGTATATATACACTTTGAATAATTATATAGGAAGCATTTATTAAAATATATTTCATTTTCAAAATTTCATCTTCTGATTTAAGTATCAGAAATCTAAGACCAAAATGTTAAATGTATCTAATCTATAAAATTGAATTCACCTCATTTAGATTCAATTTCCTTAACTCAGGGAATACATACTTATGCTTCTTACAAAGTTGTGGGGATCAAATAGGCAAATACACCAAAAAGTGCTTTGGAGTCATGGGCAATTTTATTATTTCTGTCATTTGAGCTCTAAAAATTTCTTAGAAATATCTATTCATAGATTTTCAGACCAATAGTTTGCCTTCAAATTGAGTTCAGTCATCTTTGTTTTATATGTTAGGAAACAGAGACTTGAAAACATTATTTAAAGCAATATTTTGAATTATTATATTTACCTCACACCCACAATAAATTATAATTGTGTACTTTAATGAAGTTCTCCATATAAAAAAGTACGAACTCATATAAGCCAAAATCATATCTATTAAATTGCCTTCCATAATTCAGGTGTTTTTTTTACTCTTTTTCATTATGTTAAGCAATCAAACAAAACCAGACCAATATGTACAACCAATTTATTTCTAAATTTAAAATGTGTAAATATGAAACAGGTGACAGGTTACTTCCAAAATTGAAAATGCAGAAAGTTGATCAAAATAACTAGAAATTAGCTTTAAATGTTTGCTCCTTATTTTAGAGAGTTTACTTCCAGTGTTATAAAATAATTGAAATAGCTAAATGTTTTGCTTTATTTCACAACTTTCCAAAAACCACTAGAATCTACTTGCATATCTCCATTTCTCACCTTCCATTTCCACTTTAATAATTTGATTTTTCTTCTCATCACTCTAGCAAGTTTCTGTCTGAATGATCTGCAATGAGCAACCTTGTGATTGATTAGTCAATTTCATCTTCTCTGTCATCATTATTCTTAATTTCTCTATAGCATTTGTCAGTACAGTCCTTGTTCTCTGTGACATTTTCCTCTCTAGGCATATATTATATTAAGTATTTACACCATTTACACTAAAAAATAAGAAATAAAAATAGCTCATTATTTTCATTATCAAGCTCATTCTTCCTCCTACCCCCCCACCCCCGCCAAAAAATAAAAAATCCCAATTCAGATTAGATAGTCTCAAAACACTAAAGACATCATCCTCTACTGTTCATTGCACCTCATATGATCCATTGTCAACCAGACAGCTTGACTAAGAGTTTTAAGATGTTAAAATGTATCACTTTCCTACTTAGTGTCCTCCAGGTCCAATTGAAAATATAGCAAAATTATTTTTGATGTCTTGCAAAGTCTATTCTATCTTGTTTCTTTTTCTCTTACCAGTATCTCTTGCTACCCAAGCTCCAAAGATAGAAACCTCCCTCCTATCCTTTGAAAACACCAATCTTCCGCATTTTCTCCTCAGTAGGCCCTTCTCTCTCTACACTCTATCTGGAATGTCCTGGCTTTTTACTGCTGCATAATTGGTATTTCTTTCCCATCAAATTACATCTTCAATGTCAAATATCACCTTTGTGATCATATTACTTCTACTCTCAACAATTTGCATTGACTCTCCATTTCTTAAAAACAAGGCTTGCCCTGGACAGTGTATCTAAGTTTGAGTGTGGTTCTGAACACCAACCGTCACAAGTTCCATTCCTGGTCAGGGCACAAACCCAGGTTGTGAGTTTGATCCCCAGTTGGGGCATGTGAAGGAGTCAACTGATGGATGTTCACTGGCATATAAATGTTTCTCTCTCTCTCTTCCTTTCTCTCTCAAATGAATAAAAGCATATCCTTGGGAAAGGATTAAAAAAAATAAGCCTCCTGGATGGAATTGGAGAGCATCATGCTGAGTGAAATAAGCCAATCAATGAAAGAGAAACACCACATGACCTCACACATCGGTGGATGATAAAGATCTTTATAAACTGATGAACCAAGAGACAGATATAGAGAAAGTAAAGCAACAGGCAGACTGTCAAATTACAGTGGGGAGGGTAGGGATATCAGGGGGAGATAATAGATCAACCGAAGGACTTGTATAAATGCATATAAGTACAACCAATGGACATAAAACTATGGGGAGGGAGGGGATGTGTGGGAGGGAGGGAGGGGGGCAATAAAAAAACACAAGAAAATATGTAAAAAAATAAATTAAAAAAAAATAAAATAAATAAATAAATAAATAAATAAATAAAAAATAAAAAAATAAAAAAAATAAAATAAAATAAAAAATAGCTGAAAAAAAAAAAATAAGCCTCGCTGAAACCGGTTTGGCTCAGTGGATAGAGCGTCGGTCTGCTGACTGAGGGGTCCCAGGTTCGATTCCGGTCAAGGGCATGTACATTGGTTATGGGCATATCCCTGGTGGGGGGTGTGCAGGAGGCAGCTGGTCGGTGTTTCTCTTTCATCAACATTTCTAGCTCTTTATCCCTCTCTCTTCCTCTCTGTGGAAAATCAATAAAATATATTTTAAAAAAATAATCTTCACCCCAGCCTTTTATGACTGGGTCCATGGTTGCCTGCCTCATGCAGTCCCACTTATAATTTCCTAGCTCTTATCTTTCCTGAAACTACTCTTTACTGAAGATAAGCTCTTGCACTCACTCCTTATCTCTCTCTTGAACATATCTTTTCCACTTGTTAACTGTGATTTTTATATTTTATTTTTTAAACTAAGACCATTTTAAAAATCTTACCAGCTACAGCCATACATTTTCTGGCAAATCTCACTTCAAATTTCATTTAAAATACATAATCGTTCTTTTGAATAGAATTTACATCTTTCCTCTGTGAAGAATATATTTAAGAAGCACTTTCCCATAAGTACACAGTGAATGTCTTACTTCAGTTGCCACTTACTTATCCTTACAGAAAATTGCCAGCTTTGTTAGGCCAGGAGTAAGCTCCTACTACAGAATTATAATATTTCACTTCATCTAACACAATGTCTTGATAGAACAATGCTCAATGAATACACACTAGATGAATGTGTGTTTTAAATTTCATAATAGTAGTATAATCTAGCATTTTGATTTATTATTTCAAGAATCACTTCATAAAGGGTAAATTAAAAATTGCTAAATTTAGATAAATTACTTAATATTTTATCTGCCTTTAAACTTTATCTGCATGTGCCCTGACCCAGGCCAGAGATGAAGCCTGAAACCCAGGTATGTGCCCTTGACCGGAATAGAAACTGCAGCCCTTCTAACCATTGAGCTACCTGCTAGGACTTCTGCTTATTTTAGATGTTAATTGTTTTTATGTCCCTTTAAAAATGTTACTTAAATTATTTGGTTTGCTTGTTTATTTACATCATTCTCATTAAGACACAAAGCTGATTGAACTTGCCCATCTGAGTTCTTTGTACTTTAATTATAATTACAGATTTATTTTGAAAGTATTTCTATCATTACTAGCTCTAATAGATCCTGCTTTTTCTGAGATATAAGATGTCAAAACAAACAAATAAACAAACAAAAAACACACACAAAAAATAATTTATCAGCAATTCAAAATTTGTTATCCTAAAGATTGTATCTGTATTTCATACCTTTTATGGGTTCCATAAAATAAGTAAAAATGTATTCCTTTTATCTCAAAAATTACAATATTACATTACACACACATCCATTTTTTTAGGCCTGATAATGAATATTTTGGAATTATTTATTATAAATATAATACTTAAATATAATACTTATTTTAATTAATTTTTAAATGCAGAAATGAAAACTATGCAACCTCAAAAAGTACATAGATTATACTTGGCAGTAATTCTATCAAAGTTTTTTAAAAAATATATTTTATTGATTTTTCACAGGGAGGAAGGGAGAGGGATAGAGAGCTAGAAACATTGATGAGAGAGATACATCGACCAGCTGCTTCCTGCACACCCCCCACTGGGGATATGCCCGCAACCAATGTACATGCCCTTGACCAGTATCGAACCTGGGACCCTTCAGTCTGCAGACCGACACTTTATCCATTGAGCCAAACTGGTTTGGCTCTATCAAAGTTTTATATAATGATTTAAAAAAATATATAACTTTATTGATTTCAGAGAGGAAGGGAAAGGGAAAGAGAGATAGAAACATCAATGATGAAGGAAAATCATTGATTGGCTGTCTCCTGCTTGTCATCCACTGGGGATTAAGCCTGCAAGTCAGGTATGTGGTCTTGACCAGGATTGAACCTGGGACCTTTCAGTCCACAGGCTGATGCTCTATCCACTGAGCCAAACCAGCTAGGGCCATAATGATTTTGATCCCAGTGAACAAAATACTTTTTTTTTCTTAAAAAATAAGTCAACTTTTCTTGTCAATTCTAGAATTTAAAAGAAGTATTGTCTGATTGTCCTTATAGGATGTGTAATTCCTTGAGACTTGAAAGTTTTATGTATTGAGAAGTACAAAGCATTCAGTATCTAATTTCTTTATCTTCTCACTCTGAAATGTATTTCCTCATAACAAATCTCTAAGTAGTCACAAGAAAATGCGACAAAGCAGACACCATTTAATGGTACTTTATAACACAGATTATTCCATTTTATTTTTTCTAATTTTATATGGGAAACGCACTTGTATTATGTAGGATAAATAAAGTATCAAGCAATTCCTCAGACATTTTGAAATAAACATTTTAGTTTAAATTACTCTGAAGTCTTTAAGGTAGTGCTTTCTTTAAAAAATATAAAATAAAAATATTAGGAAAAGTGATAGTTCCTTTAGATTCTCCATGAAGTTTTTCCCCCCTCTCATGGAAATATTACATTTAATTCCTAATTTACTTGAAAATGTCTCATTTGGACAATGCTGGTTGTGAAACAGTCTTTTCCATTTGTTGTCCCTGAAGAGGACACTTATATGGCAAAAAATGTAGTGTCTGGTTACTATGATGCACACTGCAGCTGGCCAACCAGCCCAATCTAGGGCTAAGTGGTGAGCCAATATCCTGTGGCGCCTACCCCCGATGGCCTGGCCCCTAATCGCCCAACCCAATCCCAAACAGGAGCAGGGTCAGCTGGCCAACCTCCTGCAGCCGTCCCCACAGCTGGCCCAGCCCAGATCACGGCAGGCTGGTCTGACCCCGCCTGTGCACAATATCGCACATCCAGCCTCTAGTAATGAAATATTATTCCACCGTATGTGGTATTAGGCTAAGTGAAATAATTCAGGGAAAGGAAATCAAATACCATATGATTTCACTTATATGTGGAATCTAAAGAACAATATAAATAAATAAAATAGAAACAGATTCATAGATGAAGAGAAGAGACTGGCAGTTGTCAGAAGGGCGAGGGTTTTGGAGATTGGGTGAAAAAGTTGAAGGATTTAAAAAGTACAAATTGGTAGTTACAAAATAGTCACAGGAATAGTAAAGTATAGCATAGGGAATATAGTCAATAATATTTCAATAACTCTGTTCAGTGCCAGGTGGGTACTGAAATATCTGGGGGAATACTTTGTAAAGTATATGATTAGTTTAACTACTATACTGCACACCTGAAACTAATACAAAGTAATATCAAATGCAAAGTGTAATTGAAAATTAAAAACAAAAAGGAATGAGGTGCTATAGCTGTTTTTCTATCCATGTCATTATTTATTGGATATATATATTGAATATGCAGCATGCCAAAATGTGTTTCAAGGAAATTTAATATGGACGATAATTTTATAATTTAGTTAGGAGGCAGATTTTTAAAAATATATATTTTATTGATTTCAGAGAGGAAGGGAGGAGAGAGTGATATAGAAACATCAATGATGAGAGAGAATCATTGCTTGGCTGCCTCCTGCATGCTCCCTACTAGAGCTCTAACCTGCAAACTGGGAATGTGCCCTTGACCGGAACCAAACCTAGGACCCTTCAGTCAGCACACTGATGCTCTATGTACTGAGCCAAACCATTCAGGGGCAGGAAGATTTTTTTTTTAAAAAATTCATTATTTTCTCAAAGTCTTTTATTTCTCAACTTTGTTTCTTAGTTTAATGTTTGTGATGTTTATAATAGGAAATATGCAAATTCTAGGTATATATATTTTTTTAGGATATTAGCTGCTTTTTTATGAAAATTTAATCAATTTATTTATAGATTATTTTTCTTTATGCTACACTAGAGGCCTGGTGCATGAAATTTGTGCACAGGGGGTGTGTGTCCCTCAGCCCAGCCTGCACTCTCTCCAATCTGGGACCCCTTGAGGGATATACAACTGCCCATGTAAGCCTGATACCTGTAGGATTGGGCCTAAACAAGCAGTCACCAGGATCGGGCCTGAATGGGCAGTCGGACATCCCTCTCACAATCCAGGACTGCTATCTCCCAACTGTTCACCTGCTTGCCTTCCTGATTGCCCCTAACCACTTCTGCCTGCCAGCCTGATCACCCCCTAACCACTCCCCTGCCAGCCTGAGGGATGCCTAACTGCTCCCTGACAGCCTGATTGCCCCTAACTGCCCTCTCCTGCCAGCCTGGTCACCCCCAAGTGCCCTCCCCTTCAGGGTTGATCACCTCCAACTGCCCTCCCTTGCAAGCCTTGTCCCTCCTAACTTCCCTCCCCTGCTGGCCTGATACTTCCCAACTGACCTCCATTCCTGGTCTTCTTGTGGTAGCCATCTTGTGTCCACATGAGGGCAGCCATCTTTGACCACATGGGAGCAGCCACCATGTGTGTCGGAGTGACAGTCAATTTGCATATTACTTTTTTATTAGATAGGATGGTTCTGAGGCAGTATTTAAGAAGTAAATGTAATGTCTGCCAAGGTTGTACACACTAAAAAACATACATGGGGAGGAGGGGTAAGAATATGATGCAATCTTTTAAAATCTTCTAGATAAAAAAAAAAATGTTGAAAAGATATCAAAGTTAGAAAAGGCTTAATGGAGACTCTGAACAGTGCAAGGATGTCATACCTACACCCCACATTTGCCTCCATACATACTGAACCGGGCCATGGATGTATATAGACATTGAGCAAAACTGTGATGAGAGAGCAGAGAAACAGGGGGGAAAATAAATAAGGAATTGTATATTGCTATAAACCTGGAACCTATGGGCCTATGCATGGAATGCAAGAGAGAAAGAAAATATTTGAGTTCTTGTATCATTCAACATAAGATGACAGACTTATTTGCTGTTATCTGTTCCTCTTGCCTCATATTTTGCCTTATAGATATATGCACAGCTGTTGTTTCTGACCCAAGAGATTTTATATCCAGCCAATTAGTCTATGGTTTTAAGGAATTTTTTTTTTCATAGTTGTCATTCAAGCTTTTAAAGTAATAAGTTTAGTTAGAAACACATGTTTTTTTATTCCTCATGGAATAATTTCTTAGGTAAATAAGTATTGTATTGCAAAGATCTAAAATATGACATTTATTATTAAAATCTTTAGGACATTTAAAAATCATTACCTTTCTATTTCTTAAATAATGTATTTTAAATTCTTATCTAAGGTTCTGCCTAGAATTCAGAAAAATGACAAGAGAATTTTATTTTAGCAAACTGTTTTAAGTTGTATTATATATCACTTAGACATTATTTAATAGAAATGATGGCTTGGACTATTGGGGGTTTTGGTTTAGACATTAAATATTTCCTATAGTTTTAATGAAATATTCAAAAATCACAATCAGATGAAGGACCAGTGTAAAGAGAGTTTGGGCCTGGCAGTTGTGTCTCAGTGGTAAAACTAGGAAGCAAGGTATCATGGTTTGATTCCTAGTCAGGGCACAGGCCCAGGTTGCAGGTTCTGTCCCCAATACAGGGTATGCAGGGGGCAGGCAATGGATAACGTTTAGAAAAGTTTGCTATCTCAACGAGGCAAATTTTCTTACCTGGTTCTTATTTCTTAGCCTTCCCACATATCTCTCCTCAACCATATCCCTATTACATGTCAATTTTTGGTCACATCATACATATACATATACATATACATATACATATACATATACATATACATATACATATACTAAAACTCTGAGAATGTATTATTGAAAGTTTGAGTTCAAGCTTACTCACAATAATATGAGTTTGAGTTTGTATCCAAATTTTATTATTCATTAGCTCTTAATTTGAACCTGTTACTTAAAATTTTGTTTCATTTTATTTAACTTGAAAGAGACATTTATAAAAGTCTAACTTAAAATAAGATGGATAATTACAGGTGATAATTTAATGAGCTAGCATATACAATATCTTAGTTCCTGCTTCATACATTGTAAATTGTCCAGAAATAATGATATTAACTACTAGTATGGTTTTAAAATTAGTCCACAATTAAATTAAGTTTTTAAAAATATATTTGAGAAAATGAATATGGTAAGTAGAAATTGGTGGTAACTAATTCAAAACTTGAATCTTGAGGATATCTGTAAGGTATTAAGCAAGTGAATCATTTGATTATACCTGCTATTTGGTTGAAAAAATGATTATATTGTTAGAAAAACACTGATTCTTTAAAGCATGGATATTAAAAAGTGAATATTATTTCTAAGCCCCATTAGTAAAAAAAAAAAAAAACAGTGGGGAATACATGAAAGTTCAGTTAAATCTTAATTTTGCAAATCTCCAAATAGCTAAGACTGAAATAGAAATACTTTATTCCAACTTTGATAAAAAATTAGTTGGTTATTTCATTATGTGG
The DNA here is from genome assembly GCF_964339955.1 of Pipistrellus hanaki. Lineage (NCBI taxonomy): Eukaryota > Metazoa > Chordata > Mammalia > Chiroptera > Vespertilionidae > Pipistrellus > Pipistrellus hanaki. Next base: position 117,978,078 of record NC_140505.1, read on the forward strand.
TTGTAAAGTGACTATATACCTGTCTATATATATGGTATTTTCAGAAATGTGTTTAATTGCCCATAACTCAATACAACTACCACTCCTTTTTAAAGCTAATAACAATGCTTCCCAGAATCTCATTTCACAACTGGCCATAGCTTAAAGTTTGTCAATGGAAGTGAAGTTGTGCAAGATTTGGGAAACAAGAAGCCATTCTGCTCAAAAGGTCATGGCAACCATATGTGAGGGCAGAGCTCAGAATTAAAAATTCCCTTCCATGATGGTGGTGGATAAAGGCAGCAGCATTTCACCTACTTCTCTGTGAGTTCCAGCTTCCATACTCTTCCCTGTTCTGAGTTCTCAGTGAGACATTTGGCCTTTCAGATCTTCATTAAGGCAAGCTCATCTCACATTCTTATAATCCAAATTCCTATATTAAAAGCCTCCTTTTAAAAATTCTAGTAGGGGTTCAAATTTTCTGAAAAGCCAAACAGATGCATTTTCCCAACAAATGTTGCATTTACCCATGAATATCTCATTAACATTCAATGATGATTAAGTATGACTGGAATTTTAGACTGCCTATAACATGTAAATAGTTTCATATATCATTTGAATAACAACAATGACCCCAATAAGACTTATTACATGCACTCTACAGAAATAAATAAGTACCTGAAATAGTACTCAATTTATATTAAGTAGGGATTATGGGCACCATTAATTCACATATTTAGAAAATATTTTAAAATGTGTTTTGGTAAATTGTTGAAGTTAGCACTATCAGTAAGCATTAGTCATTTAGGATATCATCTTCAGTATAAACAGCATCAATAAAGAGATAGCCATATACTTTAGGCAACTACCAGATACACTTGTCTTTATCACCACAATTATGTCTAATGTCATCTGTCTTTAATTTAACAACTAAATATACTTCTGAAAATCCTGCCAGAAGGAGAAAAGATCTTAAGTGAAAATGACATTTCTATTATTTTAATGTGAAAAAGAATATTCCAATTTAAGATAATAAAGCCAATTTTCAAAAACTTAGTATGCAATTTGCTCAAGTTAGACATTAGGCATTAGAGGATGTAAGTAATAAAAAGTTCGAAGTCACATTAAATAGATAATCAAAAGATACTGAAATTAATAATATGTTTGTTTATAAATACAATGCAATGAAAGCTCATTTGTTTTCCAGTATAGAAGAGAGGAGAGAGATGGTGGTGGTTATTGGAGGAAGTATGCAAGGAGGAAATTTTTTGAAAGATGATAGAATTCCTTCTTTTTTACTGCAGCCTAGTATTCCATTGTGTAGATGTGTTTGCAAATCTTAGCTATGGTGAATTGTGCCACTATGAACATAGGAGTACATATATCCTTTCTGATTGGTGTTTCTAGTTTCTTGGGATATATTCCTAAAGTGGGATCACTGGATCAAATGGGAGTTCCATTTTTAACTTTTTGAGGAAACTCCACACTGTTTTCCACAGTGACTGCATCAGTCTGCATTCCCACCAGCAGTGCAGCAGGATTCCTTTTTCTCCACATCCTTGCCAGCATTTGTCATTTGTTAATTTGTTGATGATAGCCATTCTGACAAGTGTGAGGTGGTATCTCTTTGTTTTGATTTGCAGTTTTTGTTTGATTAGTGACTTTGAGCATATTGTCATATGTTTCCGGGTCTTCTGTATGTCCTCTTCCGAAAAGTGTCTCTTTAAATCATTTGCCCATTTTTTAAATTGATTGTTTATCTTCATTTTGTTAAGTTGTATTTGTTATCTGTAATTTTGGAGATTAAACCCTTATCAGAAATATCATTCGCAAATAAGTTATCCCATGCAATGGGCTTTCTTGTTGTTATGTTGATGGTTTCTTTACTGTGCAGAAGCTTTTTATTTTGATGTAGTCCCATTTGTTTATTTTCTCCTTAGTCTCCATTGCTCGAGGAGATGTGTCTGTAAAGATATTGCAACAACATATGTCTGCTATTTTGCTGCCTGCAGAGTCTTGTAGGATGTCTTCTAATGAAAGCAATCATAAAATCACAATTCAAACTGACTTCTTAAGATTATAAAAGTATATTCACACCTCATATAGCTGGAGAGTACAGAGGCAAAGGCATATCTATATTCATTAAGTCACTAATGTCATAATGTTTCCAATTATCCCCATTTGTACTTCCTTTCTGCTCAGCTGTCTTCAGTGTCAAGGCTAGAATAGAATGATAGGAGCAGATGGGAGAGTGTGCTGTTACAAACAAGGAACAAATGTGGTGGTTTAGTTCTGATTGACCTTGCCCTATTTAATGACTCCAGGGAAATGCAGAGCTCTGATAAGCCTTTGGTATAGTGCAGTGTTTCCCAAACTTCTCTCATGATGAGAATCACCTGGTGGAGTTGTTAAAAGCTAAGTATACAATTTTACCTATATGTTCCCCAAAATTCTAGTTTAGCACTTCTTAGTTGGGATTCATGAATCTGTATTTTAACAACTCCACCAGGTGATTCTCATCATGACAGAAGTTTGGGAAACACTGGTATAATGCATCCTTGAGGGGAACCCTGTGTCAAGGTAGAAGAGATTTTCCAAATTGGTCCAGGTCATTAAAGGCCCATCCAGAAAGCTGGAGGTGGCCTTGGCTCCCTTAAATAACATGAACCTTGCAGAGAAATAATAGGCACCAAATCAGGATACCCTAAATAAAGAAAGAGGTAAAGCTGCACAGAAATCAACTAGCGAATACTTGTGTTTCAGGGGTCTTCAAACTACGGCCCGCGGGCCACATGCGGCCCGCAGAGGAGTCTGATCCGGCCCGCCAGGTTTTTTGGTCAGTGAGCGCAGCCGAGGTGTTACAGTAGGAATTAGTAGTTCATATAGTCCGGCCCTCCAGCTCTCTGAGGGACCGTGATCTGGCCCCCACTTTAAAAAGTTTGAGGACCCCTGCGTCTAAATAAAGGTTTAATTGTATCTGACTGTAAAAATGTATAACATATACCATTATTTTAAAAATGATGATCATTACAAAATTAAACAGATCTAGGCTGATGCAAAATATTCTAGTACTAGGGAACATTTACAAGTATAGATAAAATGAATACATAAAAATGAATGACTTTGAGGCATTGAATCAAATAAACTATAGGATGCAAATATTGCACTATAGGTGTTGAAGACTCCTGGAAAATAATACTCACATATTAGGAAATATCAATCTAAATCTCCTGTGAAAACAGAATAACAATGAAGAAACAATAATTAATATCATATAGATTTGTTCAAAATGTCAAAATAAATAATCTATGCATAAAATTGAAAGAATTATTCAGGTCAGATCTCAGAATAGGCCATATTTTTTCACTGCTTTAAACTATACTTATTAAAAATAAATAAATTATGTTTTAAATTTTAATTAATGCAATTTACATAATTATATATATATTATCAATGCACATTTCAAATTTAAATATATGGACTTTTGTCAAACATATTATATAAATATAGAAAGTATATTATTTGAAATAAAGTAGTGTAAATGAATATTGATTTAGTCTTCCCTAAGAATGCTAATTTAAATAAGCTTAAGAAAGATGCCATTTATGGCACTAATGTTAATAAAAAATAAGATTAATAAATATTTTTTAAGATTAATAAATATTTTTTAAATAATTCCAAAAACGAAATTTTCTTAAATTCAATTATCTGAAACCTAATGCCATTGCCAAAGCTCAACTCTACTATCATGCTGACAGCACCTATCCAGTACATGCACAGACCCACACAAGCACACAAATGCGTGCACAGGCAAATACACTTTCTCTTTCTTCAAACTCTAATCTATCTTATACATTGTTTTCTGTTCAACTCTGTCTGTCCTTTATATAATAATACCATGTACCTTTAGGTATTTGAAGGATACTTGTAATAAAAGAATGGAAAGTAGATAAAACTAATATGAGATAAAAATGTCATTGTTAGATACAAGAATGTTTTATATATATATATATATATATATATATGTATATGTGTGTGTGTATATATATATATATATATATATATATATATATATATATATATATATACACTAAAGGCCCAGAGCATGAAATCATGCATGGGTAGGGTCCCTAGGCCTAGCCTGCAATCAGGGCCATCTTCTGCCCATTCAGCAGTTCCCAGTCCCGCCCCACCGCTACTACTAATCCATCAAAGCCTGTGAGCCAGTGTGAGGGATCAAGAAGTCTGCCTTCCACCCACTCACCAGTTCCCAGTCCCACCTAGCCACCACCGACCTGGTGCCTTGTGGTTACCCATTCGCCATGCTGTGATCAGAGTCTGTGTGTCAGGGGAGGGACTGAGAGGTGGTCAATGCACCTCATAGTGACTGGTCAAGCAGTTGTTCTAGTCGTTATGATCGCTGGGCTTTTATTATATTGGATTATGAATTTTCAAAACTTAATTATGACAAAAGGTAATGAAAGTAGAAGAATGCTGAAAATTATATTACAGTTGAGTTATTCATTAAGTTATTTAAAAGTTGAAGTTAGAAAAATAGTTTGGTATATTTCATATTTTGAATAACTTTAAATAATATAAATAATATATCTATCTCAAATTCCTATTAATTCTCTCTCTCTCTCTCTCTCTCTCTCTCTCTCTCTCTCTCTCTCTCTCTTTTTCTCTCCCCCTGCCCATTACTCTATCAGACAATTCAGGTTTTTTAAATCCATTCATTCCAAAAATGTTTAAGGAACATTTGTTATGTTCCAGGACTATTCCATATTCCTGAGATATTTAAAAAATGACAATGGGCCTGATTTTTGCTAAAAATCTAGTATCAAAAGTAGTTAAGAAGACAACTAAAATAAAAGATGATGAAGTAAACTTATTGGGCTATGTAAATAAATAATAGGGTACCCTAACTTAGTCTATAAGTGAAAAGATGTTTGTCACACAAGATTGAGTATTTAAGATTAAAGAAGAGATATTATTTGAGTTGAATAAGTAAATAAACAACAGCAAAAATAAATGGAAGAAGTATTACTGGTTTACCTTTCAGAAACTAAAATCCAAGAACTTCTAGATACATGTAGGCCCTGAAGGAAGATTGCAGAGGATATAAAGTTTGGCAAATCCCTTCCTCTGCATTTTCGCCTTTGTAATGATGAAAATGACCTTATCAATCTCATATAACTATTATAAGAACTAAATAATATAATGCATTCATATACAAAACAGAGAAGTATGCTTGGCAGGTTAAGTGTCCAAGAAACTTTAGTATTGTAAATTATTACTAGTCTACTTAACTACATATCCTTTTCAAGCTAGATGGGTTAAAATGGATTAGAAAAGTAGATTCACACTCCAGCCCAAATTTCATGAGTGAAGAAAGATAGGAGACTTATTCCATATATAGGGGATTACACATACTAAAAGTTTTCACAGATAAAGAAGTACATTTCCAAGAAATTAACAGAAGTGAATACCTTGCTTAGCAAGGTAAGAAATAGGGGTTTCTGATGTGATATCCCATACACACCTCCATCCAAATCATTGCCCCAGTGCCGTGGTCAGCAAACTCATTAGTCAACAAAGCCAAATATCAACAGTACAACGATTAAAATTTCTTTTGAGAGCCAAAAACCTGACTTCTGCGCATTGGCCATGAAGTTTCAATCACACTGTATTTATGCCGCCCCACGTGATATTTTGTGGAAGAGACACACTCAAGGAGCCAAAGAGCTGCAAGTGGCTCAAGAGCTGCAGGTCACCGACCACTGCCCCAGGGCATTAATGTGTAAGCTTTTCCCTAAATTTCAACTCCACCCAGAATTCAGGATATACCAGTAGACACAAGTAACTTGAGATGAAATCTAAACCGTACTTTGGAACTACCTATTTCTTTATTCCACTTTCCCCCTCCTTCCTCTCAAACTGACTCTCACCCTTAGCAACTGGGTTGTATATTTCTTGAGGAAAGGGACTTTATGAGTTATTTTTATGCTGTACCTAGTGAACCTGAAATAGTGTCTGATATATGGTGACTGCTCAATAAATATTTTTTTAGCGAACTAAGTGTTACAGAATAGAACAAGTATATCGCAGAAGCTTGATAAATCATTAGTGCATCTAAGACAATTAAGGTTATTGTATTTGGACATCATAAGGTTTAAATTGTACCACTGAGCTGCACTAATGACAATGTCTTCATGTTTGTTAATTTAATTAGCTTCACATATAAAGGAAAATTAACTAATTTAAAATAATTATAAATCAAATGGTACAGCACATTTAAAATACATGGAAGAATGGTCTCACTCATTTATGAATAATAAAGAACATTATAAGCTGATGAACAAAAGAAGATACAGAGGCAGAGAAGCATCGAACAGATTGTCAAACTACAGTAAGTAGGCTGGGGAGGGTTGAGAGGAGGTAAGAGATCAACCAAAGTACTTGTATGCATGAATATAAGTATAACCCATGGGCATAGACAATGGATGGAAGGGGAAGGCATGTGCAGGGGTGGGGTGTCGGGGTAAGGGAGGCTGGGGAAGGTCAATGGGGAAAAAAGAGACATATATGCTACTATTTATAATACTTTAAACAATAAAATTAAAAATAAATAAATAGATAAATAAATAAATAAATAAAATTCATGGAAGAAACCCATTATGGTTTATATTACAGAGATAATTCACAGAGCAGGAACACTTAACATTTATTCCTGTAGTGATCTATTAAGTCCAAATAGGTAAACACAACTATTTTTGAATATGAAGGAAGTATATTTATTGTCCTTCAAAAACTATGGCACAAATTGTGTGTTTTGGATAGATTTTACTTCTTTTATTTATAATTTATAATCTAAAGCCATATAGCTAGATTATGAAATATGATTCAAATAAAAATATGAATATTTTATGGCCTTTTACTTTCTATGCAGTACTAATAGTAAGATGTTATATTTGGCAGAATTCTGTGTTTGACAGTTCTGGTTATATGTTTGATGTTTTATTGATATTAAATTAATGTAGATATCAAGCTAGGAGCCAAGTCCCTTTAGGTAACAAGAATATTGCCAAGGAAAACTGAAGATAGCATTTATTTATTTTTTGCTATAAAATCAGGATGTCCTGATAATACTACAAGGGGATCTTTGACTAGTTATTAACTCTTCTACCCAACTGTCTAGATGTTGTTTCTTCTCTCTCTCTCTCTCACCAATTCACAAACACCTAGCAAGGCACTTATTATTGCTTGGAATGTAGTTGGTATTCAACATGTATTTTTGAAGAAAAGTTATAGTAAAAAAAGGAAAGAAAGTAAAGAAGAAAGAAAATGAAGGAAAGTGGGAGGAAGGGAGAGAAGCTGGCAAGGAGGGAGAAAGGAAAGAGAAGAAAAGGCTCAAGAAAGGAAATCTTTTGTGGATTATAAAAATAGGTGCCAATGCCATTAAATCTAACCTTATAGTGATGACTTTGCTCCTCAAACAGTCTAGTTTATATTACATCCAGTATCCCATACGGACCATATTTCATACATCAGAACACGGGGCTTAACATTATACCATTACAAAATCGTTTTTCTGATTAAGGGATCAACCCCTGTTAATGTGTTTTATGGTTAATTCTAAATATACCAACCCGAAAGTATTTTTCATGAATTTTTGGAAGCCATATATACCTCTACTTCAAAAGAAAGTAGGCATATACACATACCTACTATTTTTTTGTGTGTATTTTAGAATCTAAAAATGAAGCCAAAGTACAAAATTTTCTCAAGTAGAATTTCATTATAAATATGTTGTTTTTCCCTGAAAGTATGTACCATTATTGTAAGCTTTCCATTATTTACTTTTTACACAAGACATAAAAGCTCTTTAGATTATAGTTTTGTTTTAAATATATTTTATTGTTTTTTCACAGAGAGGAAGAGAGAGGAATAGAGAGAAATATCGATGAGAGAGAAATATCAGCTGCCTCTTGCACACCCCCTAGTGGGGATGTGCCCGCAACCAAGGTACATGCCCTTGACCTGAATCGAACCTGGGACCCTTCAGCCTGCAAGCCAACGCTCTATCCATTGAGCCAAACCGGTTTCGGCTAGATTATAGTTTTTGCATTCCCTTATAAAACACTGTATTCTTAGAACATTCACTTTTCTTTGCTTAACAAAATTCAATACTGTAAGGTAAGCAAATGGGCAGTAAAATATTTAGTATCTATTATCCTTTCAAAACGTATAACAAATAATCAGAAAAAATTCTTGAAATATTTTTTAACACCTTGTTTTATATAATACAACCTATATTTGCTCCCCTTTGTTTAAGGATGAGAAAAGCATCATAGAAGAAGACCAGTAATTTGTAACAAATTTTACTCTTTACTTCACTGTAAAAAGGAAAACATTTGACTCTCGGTCTTTACTAATAATAACTTACTTCATAGAACATTTGTTCGTAAGAAAATTTTTATGAATTCCAAATAAAATGTAAGATTACCTAATGGTGTAATTATTTATTTTCTTACCTATTTTCCACAGACCATAACATTCTTAATATATAAAACAATATTTTTATTTTTGTATATAGTAGCTACCATATGTAATTGGTGATTTCAAAAGTTAGGTAATAAATCAATTTATATAGCATTATTTAATATCAATATACTTTTAAGTTTATATTCAGTTTTCTAAAAAAATGACTTAAAATAATTCAATATATTACTCTTCCCCACAATCTCAAAGGGTCTGAAAATCAATTTATCCAGAGGAAAGTACCATAACAGTGTATCAGTCACTTCAGTATGATAACATCTTAAAACTAAAATTCCATTTTTTTGGTGTCATCTCAAATTCTTCTAAAACTTGTTTTTAATAAGGTATTCTATGTTTAAAACAATATTTTTGAATGTGTGGAGGAATAAACCTCTACAACTAGTTCTCAGGAATCCTTGAAATAGTCATTGAAATCAATCCTGACAATATTATCTCAAGTGATGCAAGTTTTAGAACAAAAATCTCATCATTGCTTAAAAAATAGAATTAATATTTTTAAAAATATATTTTTATTGGCTTCAGAGAGGAAGGTACAGGAAGAAAGATAGGAACATCAGTGATGAGAGAGAATCATTGATAGGCTTCCTCCGGAATGCCCCACACTGGGGATGCCTGATGGGGAACTGAACCTTGTCCTCCTGGTTCATAGGTCCAAATTTAATCACTGAGCAACATCAGCTGGGCTAGAATTAATATTCTTACTGGCAATTTTAAATTTCCAGGTTCAACTTTTTAATAATGTAAAATGATCTGTGAGAAGAATTCTGCTTTTATAGAATTGTGTGGTTTTCTTTCTACCCACTACCCAGTGAGAAGGTCTAGAAGTTCTCTGAAAAAAAATCCAGCTTTTTCTTTCAGATTCTGCACAAGTCCCACTGCCTTCTTTTTTTCCACTTTGTTCATCAGTAGGGATTATTTATTTACTAGAGTCCCAGTGCATGAATTCGTACCTGGCCTGCAGGATTGGGAAGAAACCGACTCTCTGACATCCCCTAGGGCTCCTGGATTGTGAGAGGGTTTAGGCTAGGCTCAGAGATCTCACTGGTACATAATTAAGGGTGGGGAAGGATGTGAGAGTTGGCCAGCTGGGGAGGGCCCACGGGAGGGCTCCAGGCATGTCCATCCCATTTTGCTCAACCCCAATTGGCAGGACCACAGCAGCAAGCTAATCTACCAGTTGGAGCCTCTGCCCCTGATGGTCAGTGCTCATCATAGCGAGCAGTTGAGCGGCCTTAGTATATTATTAGCATATTATGCTTTGATTGGTTGAACAGATGACCAGACACTTAGCATAGTAAGTTTTTATTATATAGGGTTTATTTTTGCTCTTTTCCTGGCCCTTCAAGTCTTTTCTTCACTTTGTGGAAATATCCAGACCATCTCCTTCCTATTAGTCTTGTCACTTTGTTTGACCTCCCCACACCTAGTATGTACTTCAATCTTTGGGAATACTTAATTTTAGCTTCTCAAACAGACTAGCTCCATCTACTCATTTAAATTGCTTCCAGGTACTTTGCTCTTCAGTTTTTTTTTCCCCTCAACTGTTTCCTCCATACTTCTATTCCTTGGCTTTAAATCTTCAGTTGCTGAGATGCTGACATTTAGAAAAAAAACTTTTATTGTCACACCTACTATATCAGTCAGAAGCCCATGAGGAAACATGTACTGTATACTAAAATTGGTTAGCAAAATTGTTATAATGAAAGAAAACAAACTTCCAGAAGATAATGAGAAAAAGTTTGATGATCTTGGTTTTGGAAATGACTTTGTAGACACTATTGAAAAACAGATGCTCCATGAGAGAAAGAATTGATAATTTGGACTTAATAAAAATTAAAAAAACTATACTTTCTAAGAGAGAGAGAAAAGTCATGCCACAGACTGGTAAAAAGTTATTTATATAATTCATATCTTATATAAGGATATTTCATAAGCAAAACATATAAATAATACTTGAAATTCAACAATAAAAAATTAAAAATGGGCAATGAAGACACACCTCACCAAGGAAAATATATAGAGACAAAATAAGCATATAAAATATGTTCAGTATGTTATTATTGAATTTCAAATTAAAACAATGAAATATTATTAACCTATTAAAATGGTTAAAAAAACTGACAACATTAATTTCTGGTGAGGTTGTGGAGCAACAGAAACTTTCATTTATAGCTGATGCAAATGAAGAATGATAAAGCCACTTTGAAAGGCAGCTTAGAAGTTTTCTACAAAGCTATGTATATCCTTGGCTTTTAATCTAGACATCACACTCCTAAGTATTTACCAAAATGAGTTCAAAGTCATTTCATACAAAAACATTAACCCTCAGACTGGTTTTATTCATAGTTTCCCCAAATTGGAAACAACTAACATGTGCTTTATTAGTTGAAAAGATGTAAAAAAAAATGTGGTACACGCATACTTGGAGAATTATTCTGTGATAATAAAATAAATGGACTATTAAGCCACATGGAAAATTCTTAAATGCATATTGCTTTGTAATAAAAGCTAGTCTTGCCAAAACCGGTTTGGCTCAGTGGTAGAGCGTGGTCTGCGGACTGAAGGGTCCCAGGTTTGATTCTGGTCAGGGGCATGTACATTGGTTGCAGGCACATCCCAGGTGGGAGGTGTGCAGGAGGCAGCTGGTCAATGTTGCTCTCTCATCGATGTTTCTAGCACTCTATCTCTCTCCCTTCCTCTCTGTAAAAAATCAATAAAATATATTTAAAAAAATAAAAAAATAAAAGCTAGTCTAAAAATCACTATAGGATATCAACTAGATGACATCTGAAAAGACAAAAATATAGAGACAATAACATGATCAATGGTTAACAAGGGTTCATGGGGAGAAGAGAAGAGATGAATAGATGGAGCATAGGACATTTTTAGGGTTGTGAAGTTATTCTGTATGAACTTGTAATGGTGGACACATAATATTATGAATTTCCAAAATGTCACAGAACTATTGATATAATACACAAAGAATAAACTAATTTAAACTGTGGAGTTTAACAATTATGTGTCAATATTGGTTTTACAGTTATACCTATATTAATGCCAGATGTTAATAATAAACAAATCTATGTGTGTGGGACAAAAGACTAAGTATGGGAAGTCAATATTTCTTTTTTACTATAAAAACTATTTTTTCCCCCTAGAGTTTGGGGTGTTTTGTCCTTCTTTTATTGATTTTTTTGGTGACATAGGTCACATAACCATAAAAATAGATGCATAAATTGTTTATGAAATAAAATACTGAATGAACTAAAATATCGATAAGTTAAAATGACTTTATATTGATTTTTGCTTAATTTGCAAACACTTAAGATAATTAGAGACATTATGTTTCACAAACCTTGAGGTTGCATTTTCTAATCTACATGATCTATTGTTCATCAAATTTAGGTTGATGGAAAATAATTTACATTAAATTTGTTATAATTGTTTTTTGTTACTTTTACAAAGAAGTACTAATGAAATATCAGTATTAACTATGATAACACAGATAAATATATTCAATAAATGTTTTGAATATTTTAAAATGGAAAATAAGTTCACTTGGAGGGATTTCCAAGTGCATGAACAGAGTATAAAAATACTGTAAGATATACTGTAAGATATAATGTTTCAATAAAAACATTGAAAACAGGCAAGTAATGTACTGTAATCCTGAGACTTAGAGATAATAACCATAGGTTGTAAAATATTCAGCTAATAAGTTGTTTATACTTTGATAACTTCTAATCTTTGGGCCTCATTTCCTGATTAAAATATTTGCACCTTTGGTCTTTAATTATCTTTCTATGTTTAAATTGTTTGCATGTATCTACATGTGTGTATTCATGACATAGTATTATTGATTTGAGATAGACATAAGTTATAATCACCCTTCGTGAAATGATAGTCATTTCCTACTTTTCAAGTTCCCTAATTATGCAAAGGAAGATTGCTGGACTGGCATAATATTCCACTTATTTACTTTATGGGTCTTTTTTGAAGTTTACTAGTATTAGGAAATTATTGTTTGAGATTTTGGCTCAGAGATTTCTCATTAACTTCATATTCAGCATGTTTATGGTAATTTTAAATATAAGAGACAGTTGGTTTATATCTTACTAGCTAAGGAAAAAACATTATAAGCACTCTGAACTAAGCATTAGCACTTGTCCTTGACTCCAAAACTTGACCCTGTGAAGAGTCTGGTACTTTAATGACAAAGCACATAGTAGTGTCTTGCCTCTGTTCTTTTATGACCTTTCATTGAAAAGCAAAACATCTTACATGTTTTGGTGCAAAAAGCCATGTAGTTGGCTCTTTGACAGATTTACAATGTCAACTTTAAAAAAATAAATAAACATTTGACAAAACCATACAGATTTTGATATTATGCAGCTTTTAGCATCCAGTACATCTGGTTAGTAACCTTTCTCAACACTTTTATTGCTATTGTACTTTATCCTATGCAGCATATACAAGTTTTTCCTTTTAGTAGAATATTGAAATCTTTTCTCACATCTACATGTTTTTAAAATTTATATATGTTTTAAATTATATATATATTTCAGAGAGGATGACAGAGAGAGAGATAGAAACATCAATGGTGAGAGACAATTATTGATTTGCTGCCTCCTGCACACTCTCTATTGGGGATCAAGCCCACAACCCAGGCATGTGCCCTTAACTGGAAGCGAACGCAGGACCCGTCAGTCTACAGGCCAACATTCTATCCACTGAGCCAAACCAGCTAGGGCTACATCTACATTTTAGTATATAGTTTTAGCATTTGAGCTCATCCCTCCCTTTTGTATTCCTCCTATACTTGCTTTTCAATCTACTTAGTCACCAAGTACCTACATCACTTGAACTACTCTCTTGACAACGTTCCCAACCACTTTGTTCCATTCCCTCCCCACCTCTTCTAAGTGGTATCCCTTATCTTTTAACCCATCCTACATTGCCCCCCACCTTGCCCAGGATTCTGGATGACTGGACTTGCTGAAAAGGGCATTGGTTATTTTAAAGAATATATGGTCTCTAAATTCATATGGACTCATTTATTCAGCAAACCTTTTACTTGTGTTTAATCATCCCTTATTCAAACTCTATTTCTTTTCTCTATGGGCTCTCATATATAGCATTCTAGTTCCCCAGATTTCAGTTCAACACTATCTTTACACAAAAACACACACAAGTTAAGAGAAAATTTTGTCATTGAGTATAAGTATATAACACTTCAAATATTCCCACAATAACCCTAAATGAGAATAATATCATATTTGCTTTATTATTGAATACATAATCACTTTAATTTCATATATATATACACATCTTAATGCTTCCCTAGTCTCCTACAAATTGTTACACTTCCTCAGTCTTGCCTTGTGTTTTATGATCATGATATTTTAAGATTACTTATCAATTCATTTTATAAAATATACTTCAATTTGATTTGGCCTGCTATGTTCTGATAATTAGAGTGGCAATTTTTGTTGTTTTGTCTCTCTTTCTTTTTGGAAAGAATACCATGCAAGTGTTATTCCTTTTCAGAGTATTGAATCTGAGAGTGCATGATAGTCACATGTTTTACTACTGGTGCTCTTAGCCTCAAATTCTTGGTTTTGGTGGCCCTGTTTCTCCACCTAAAAGTTACTATTTTTATATAACTAATACATATTTTAGGGGAGATTTTTAAAAAATTATTTAAATGTTCTGTTTCTCTCAAAAGTATTCTCTCATTAATTTTATCTGCCATCAGTGATCTTATCTGCAACAATTATCACTGTGATGTCCCAATGATGATTCTTAAAAATTATCATCTTTATTTTCCCTAAATATCCCTAGAATCAACTTTCTCAATGAATCACTATTTCTTTTACTAAAGAATAATATTTAGGAGACAACATCTAGCTTTGTTCCATTGCTTATGGTATATCATTTTGTCTAGGCTTTCTCAGCAGATAGAACTTGTGAATAATAATGTATAGATTAAAGGGATTATGTTTACCCAGCTATAACTATATTTTTGCATATGATCAGTTTATTTGTAATAAAGTAGGGTTCTCACCATTGTAGGTTTCTCCCACATTTTATGGGTTTTGAAAAATTTATAAAATCATATATCCACTACTACAGTCATGATACAGAACAAGCAGAGCTGTCATGCCAAAATATCCTTGTGCTGCCTCTTCATACATCACCCATGTCCCTACCTCCATGCCCCTAAGAAAATTACTTGTAGTCTTGTATTTTCCAGAATGTTATATAGAAAGTACCATACAATTCCACTCATCTTTTTTTTTCACTTAAAAAAGAATTTAAGATTTATTATGTCATTGCAAACATCTGTAGTACCTACCATGTTTAGAAAAGAGGCTACCCTTCAAAATATTTGATGTGATCTTCATAATACATATTAAAAATTTAAGATTCAATGATAAGTCAAGAGCAATAAGAAATCCTAAAGAGAATCTCAAAGTAAATGGAAGATATACCATAATTTAAAAAATTATTCCATTAGCAATGAATTTGAATTATCCTAACTAATATTTCAGTAAGAGAGTAAAAAAGCATTGAAAAATACACTGAGTGGCCAGATTATTATGATGTCTGAATGCATAATAATCTGGCCACTCAGAGTGCGTGTGTGTGTGTGTGTGTGTGTGTGTGTGTGTGTGTGTGAGAGAGAGAGAGAGAGATTAGAGGCCTGGTGCATGAATTCGTGCATGGGCAGTTGGCTGGCCTGCCTGTTGGTTGAACTCCTTGTTGAGGGAACAATTTCTATATTATTCTTTTATTATATAGGATATACAAGGAGTGGCCAGATTATTATGCATTCAGACATCATAATAATCTGGCCACTAAGTGTAGATGGAGTGGAGGAGGTAACATAAAGTACAATAAATAATATCTAGTGTTTCCCAGGGTTAAATGACTAATAGAAGACTTTCGTGTAACAATTGAACCCTCAAACCAGGAAATAGTAGCATTACATAGGAGAAGAAAGCAAGAACTATTTACAGTCTCAAATGAATCTTGGCCTTCTCAAGGCAAAATAAATTTATCCTAAAGTCTTTTTTCTTTTCAAAATTATGGAAAAAATTTATTTGGTGGTGGTTTGTTTTCTTCCTTCCTTTCTTTTTTTTAATCTTTAATGTTGAGATTATTATAGATGTCCCTCTTCTCCCCCTCCCCCCATTGCCTCTCTCCACCTGGTTCTGCCCCACCCCAGGCCTTTACCACCCTATTGTCTCTGTCCATAGGTAATGCATATATATATATATATATATATATATATATATATATATATATATATAAAAGCCAAGCAACCAAATGGCAAAACACCAGAATGACCACAACAGCCAGTGGTTATGATGTGCGCTGCACAACCAATTGGCCAGATTGTGGGCAGGGCTGGCCCCCGATGGGTCCCCCTCATCACTGAAGTGTGACCTCCAGTGATTCCAAATAAATAAATGCTCTCCAGTCTTCATAGACCAGGAACCTGAATGATGAGTGATCAGGAAGAAAACTGCTTATGGTCTGGACTGTCAGTCGGGCTTCAGGAGAGGTGCCCAGCACAACCACCATCTTCCTGTATTCTCTCTCCATTACTTACTACCAAAGAGGGCCACATCACACCACAGCCTCTCTTTAGATGGTTTGTCAGCAGGGAACTAAACCGCATTACCTATCTAGGGAGAGTCTTAGAAATGGGAGCTTTAAGTGTCCCTGACACTAAAGCGCCTTTGAAGCTTCAACTCATCCGAAAGCCAATAGCAAACATGTATACATCCTGAAAAGATCTTTGACACTAATAGCTCCCTCTAGCTGGCCCCACCACCAATTGGCCCCTCCCCATCCTAATTGGGGTGGGGCCAGCAGGCCAACCACCTGCAGCCCTTCCCCTTGGCCAACCCCACACCTGATTGCCCCCCACCATGATTGGGAGCGAGCAGCTGGACCCTACCCAGGCATGAGTTTGTGCACCAGGCCTCTAGTATGCATATAAAATATTTGTTTAATCTCTTCCCACTCTCCCCTGCTCTCCTTCACTCTAAGAAACATCAGTCTGTTCTGATTCCATACCTCTGATTCTATTTTATTCACCAGTTTATTCTGTTATATTAGAATTCTTATTCATTTATTTTGATTTTTAGATTCAATTGCTGATAGGTATGTATTTGTTGCCATTTTGTTGTTCATATTTTTTAAATCTTTTTCCTTTTCTTCTTCTTCCTCTTCTTAAAGAATACACTTCAGCATTTCAAATAATACTGGTTTAGTGGTGATTAACTCCTTTAGCTTTTTCTTGTCTGTGGATCTCTTTATCTGACCTTCAATTCTAAATGATAGTTTTGCTGGGTAGAGTAATCTTAGTTATAGGTCCTTGCTATTGATCACTTTGAATACGTATTGCCACTCCCTTCTGGCATGCATGGTTTTTGTTGAGTAATCAGCTGACAGTTCTCTCATAAGTAACAACTCCTTTTCTCTTGTTGCTTTTAAGATTCACTCTTTGTCTTTAGCCCCTGGCATTTTAATTATGATGTGTCTTGGTGTGGTCCTCTTGTTTGGGACTCTCTGTGCTTCCTGGACTTGTAAGTCTATTTCTTTCACCAGGTAGAGGAATTTTTCTATCATTATTTCTTCAAATATGTTTTCAATATATTGCTCTTTCTTTTCTTCTGGCACTTCCTTAATGTGAATGTTGGTAAGCTTGAAGTTATACCAGAGGCTCCTTACACTATCTTTATATTTTTGGGTTCTTATTTTCTTTTGCTCTTCTGGTTGGATGTTTTTTGTTTCTTCATATTTAAAATCATTGATTTGATTCTCATAATCCTCTATTCTACTGTTAAATCCCTGTATATTAAACTTTATTTTAGTCAGTGTATGCTTAATTTCTCACTGGTCCTTTTCCTTTTTTTTTTTTTTTTTTTTTTTTTTTCTTTTTTTTGCATTCTCGCTAAGATCCTTGAAAGTTTCACTAAGCCCTTTGGAGGTTTCTAGAAGATTCTTGGGTAACCTTATAACTGTGGTTTTGAACTCTATATCCAATAGTTTGCTTTATTCTATTTCTTTCATTTGTGATATATTTTTTTGCCTCCACATTTTGGCTGTTTCCCTGTGTTTGTTTTTATGTATTGGGTAGAGCTGCTATATTTCCTTGAGTAGGTAGATTGGACTTGTGTGAAGTAGGTGTCTTATAGGGCCAAGTGGCTCAGCCTCCCCAGTCACCTGACCTGGCAACTCTAGGTGAAACCCTTAGAGGGCTGTGAGCACAATCTTGTTGTAGTTGAGACTTGATTGCTGTTGATGTCACTGGGAGGAATTGACCTCCAGGCTGATTGGTTATGAAGACCCGCTGCAACTACAGTGGGAGAGCTGCTGTGCAGGAGATACCCTTACAGAGCAGGGCTTGCTTCTGTGGGGCTTTGGTGCTCACTGAGTCTGCCCCTTGAGTGTGTTTCTTATAAATGTGTAGACTTGTAATCTGGTATGGTCTGACACTGACCATTGGGTACACTGGTTGTTTGGTCTACAGGGAGGCGCAAAGTCAGCCACTCCCCAGGGCCACCTAGCAAGAGCTACAGAGATCTGCAGATTCCTCCTCTTTGTATCAGGCTTGAAGGGCCCAGACAGAAACCCTGCTATGAAGCAAGGCAGGCTGATGCTTATGCCAGTTCTTGGGCCTTTTGTTGATAGATTTGGGGCTTGCTGACTGAGCTGCTGCTTGTTTGAGATTTTCAAGGAGGGGCCATTCATATACAAAAGCCAATGTGCACAGCTTGGGTGAGATTGTAAATTGGATGAGGCGGGTCTTAGCAAATCAAAAGGGCTGAGCAAACAAAAATGGCTGCCAGTCATCCTTGTGACCAGGAAGGTCCTAGGACAGGAACAATGAGCTCTGCCAGTACCTCCATCTGGAAGGAAGCCACCCCTAAATTCCTGCCTTGATGGCAGACAAATGTGTACCCCAGAGCCTCGCTCTGGTGCTGGAGCTCAGAGAAAGCAGGATCTTATACGGTCAGTTCATGGTGGAAGGCTTTAAGAGGAACAGCTGGGTCTCCAGCAGCTTCTGTGTCACTGAGCCCCAATCTGCACCGGTTTTTATAGCCGCAGTTATGGGGACTTCTTTTCCCAGATCTGTGACCCTGAGCTGGGGTTCTGATGCGGGGCTGGGACCCCTTGCTTCTCTTGGGCAGCCTCTGCAGAAACATCTCCCTCCCAATTAAAAAAGCATGATTGTTCTTTGTTTTAGTTGTAATTTAAAAAAATATATATATTTTATTGATTTTTTACAGAGAGAAAGGGGAAGTTAGAAACATCTATAAGAGAGAAACATGAATCAGCTGCCTCCTGCACACCCCCAACTGGGGATGTGCCTGTAGCCAAGGTATGTGCCCTTGACCTGAATCAAACTTGGGACCTTTCATTCCATAGGTTGACACTCTATCCACTGAGCCAAACCACTTAAGTTATCATTTTGATGTGGTTGTGGGAGGCAGCGATTACAGGCATTTACCTACACCACCATCTTAGTTTCTGCATCTTAAAGTCCTTTGAAAAAATAGACCTCATCTAACCATGGTAATCAATTTCACCAAGTCTGTGTTGTTCACACAAATCTCTAGCAAATGTTTTACTCTAAGGTGGTCTTAGGTTTGTAGTAACCCATAAGTCTGGCACAAGCAAAAGCAAATCTTTGAAGGTCTCAAAGATTTTCACAGAAAACATCACAGTGAGAAAAAGCAAATCAGAACCAAAGGCACTATAACTAAGAGCTAGCAGTCAGCAAAATCAGATTTATAGAGATATTGGAATTATCATCCATAGAGTATTACATAAATATATGAAATACACTTTTAAAAAGAGTGTCTTAAATTCTCCTGAATATTTTAAAATAAAAAAAATAGGACTGTAGAAAGAGAATTAGAGATTTAAAGGATAGTAATGCTTTTATACCAACAAGTTAAGGAATTTAGCTTATAAATTTAAAGAATAAAGTGAAATTATAATTAGTGAGTTAATTATAATACTAGTGGATATAGTCAACCTTCAATGAAAAATATAGTTTACAATTTTAAGTGAACAAATAACTTGAAATTATCTATAACCAAATATTAATGAATTCAATTTTTCCTAATAAAGATTTGTATTTCCAAACTATATGTAAAATTAATAGTCCATTGAATTATGAAAATCAACCTACCAATATCAATATCATTGATAGGTTGATTTTCATAATTCAATGGACAATTTTGGTCTACCCTTTTTATTTCCAAAATAAGTACAAATAGAAAAATGTTATGATAGATATAAAGTAAGCATTTAATAATTTTTAATTTTATATTAATGAATATGTAAGTATGACTGGTCTTTTTAATGTATGTATATGAATCTACAAAACGTACCTCTATTATTGCATTCTTTTCAAATTAGCCTAGTAAATGACCAACTGAGGGACATTGTGGAAGAAAAAATTATTCATTTGATTTTACAGAAGTGGACTCAGGTTTAGAAAGACTAAATTAAATTGTACAAAACCTAATACAAATTAAATAGCTGAGTGTAGATTTCACAAAGGTCTCTTTTACTTAATGATTAAAAGAGCAATGCTTGATTCCATCCATAATGAATTTGATAAAAGCAATATTTGATGCCATACATTTCATTACAATAATTGTTTTAGAAATGTACCAAAGAGTAATAGTAGTATTAGTATCAGCATGTCTTTAAAATGTCTTTTTATCCTCCTACAAATTTAACCCCTACCAACTAAAATAATAGCTTAAACTTTTATCTTCAATTTAAATAAACACTGTACAATTTCTAATTCTTATTTAGGGAATCTGTATTAGGTTTATTTCACATTTTAAAATAACAGATTTCTATAAACACTATATATATATTTTTTAACTGAGAAAAGGACTAATAAACTGATTATTTTAACCCCCAAAGAATTTTGTTTAAATGCTCAGATTTCTGAGACAAGAATGAGTTTATGATGTCATTCTATTCCTTCACATTTTCAAAGCACAGAATGCACATTTCTCCGTTTGACAGGCCCTTCCAACACACAGGTGTTTCAAGGTCACAGATAAGGATCGTTGGCAGAAATGGGAGGGCAGTCCACAGAACACCAGCCAACACTTGGCTTCCCTCCCTAGGTTCCTAATTTCATTCACCGATAATTTTTAAAGGTAAAATTATTACTGCCTTTGAAAATCTTTCATGAATGATTTAAGTAGTTGATTTCGTCTCCTTTTCCATTTGATGCTCTAACATTGCCAATGGGGTTTTTCTTCTAAGTGAACAGCCTTTCAAAGAATATGAATCAGTGACTGAACTTACTAAGAATTTTAGAATTCATTTCTGCCAGGTTCTTGGCAGGTTTTCTGGTCTCCAGTTAAAAGCAATTCTCCTTAAAATGGCTTTTAAACTATAATTCAACCTAAAAATGTAACATTCATACATTTGTCATTTAAAAAAAATTATTAGCTAAAACCACTTGTTAAAACCAGATCAATTTGTTGAAATGTTTAAAAAGGTTCAAAGAAAATATAGTCAATAATAGGGATAATTTGTATTTTTGTTTTATTTGATTCTGGGTTAATGAAATCTGTTAAGAAAAGCCCCATATAGTTAATTATCATAATTTACATTTTACATGAGAATTGTTTTTCATGAAAAATTGAAAATCCTGCCTGTCATGTGATTAAATATAATTGACAAATAATAATTTTTCTCAATATTTGATCATCTAGCTTTTTGATATATTTGTTGATATTCTTACTGTTTAAACATTTTCTATTTTAATGTATGTGCACAGTGTTATTTTATTTTGTATTTTAATAAACATATTATATGTTGTTTATATTGACTTTCTCATTCTTACTTTTAATATTTCTGTTTTGTCGTAATTAGTTTTAACAGAATTTATCTATTTTTTAAGAAAGGCTGATTTCTGCATTAATTTCACTGGAATTAATTATGGCTGATCTTTGTTTGTTTTACTCCCTAATACTCTGAGTTTTTATTTTTATTTTTAAATTTACTTAACTTATGGTCACTCATTTGATTATTTTTAGGGCACATCAAGTTAAAACACAGCTGTTGTCATTTTTGCATACCAACAATCATTTAGCAAAAACACTAAGTCAGCAATAAGCTTAGAAACTTACGATCTAACTTTTGAACAAAATTAATATATATTAAAACACTTTTATTTCTAATAATGCATATAAAGTTTATTTATATGTAAACATATTGTCCAACATTTTACCTTCAAAATTAGTCTACATTAATAGAATGTAATTACTAACAAGGCAATAATTCCCATTCCTTGTGTTTTTGTTTTTGTTTTTTAATATATTTTATTGATTTTTTACAGAGAGGTAGGGAAAGGGATAGAGAGTTTGAAACCTTGAAGGGAGAGAAACATCTATCAGCTGCCTCCTGCACACTCCCTACTGGGTATATGCTGCAACCAAGGTACATGCCCTTGACCAGAATGGAACCTGAGACCTTTGAGTCTGCAGGCCAACACTCTATCCATTGAGCCAAACCGATTAGGGTCCATTCCTTATGGTTTTGAGTCTGGTCTCCATCATCCTTATCCTTTTTTGCTTTCTCTGACAGCCAGTAAAACAAGGTATAGATTTAGCATCCTGTTTTAAACTTCAGGAATGTATTCTCCTAAGCATAAGAACCAGCAGCTATGTCTGCCACCTCAACAAATTCTTGCAAGTTCTTTAATTGCTTGGCTGGCAGGTTGATTGGTGCAATGCTATCCTCTGCTACAGATATTTTAGGTTATTTTCATGGCATCCTAATAAATTTTTTATTTCTTTTATATATTTATTTTTAAGGTTCCTATTTACCATCACCATTTATATACTAGAGACCCAATGCACGCAATTTGTGGATGGGTATGGTCCCTAGGCATGGCCAGTGATCAGGGCCTTCCTTCTGCCAGCTGCCAGCTGCTGGCCAGGGCCTTCCTTCATTCCACACCACCCCCTAGTGGTTGGTACAGATCATAGTGAGCGGTCACGCTCCCAGTACATTGAACTCCTGAGGGGACAATTCACATATTAGCTTTGTATATAGGATTAGAAGCCCAGTGCACAAGAATCATGCACAGGTAAGGGGTGTGTGTGGGGGCTGGGGAGGAGATGGTGCTCAAGGTGGGCAGTGAGAGGAAGGTGCAGAGGCAGGCTGCCGGAGGGGGCAGTCTGGGGACCTGATGCCATTTGTTGGGCTGCAGTGCCTGCCTACCTTACCTGTGGATGCAGTTTCCATGACAATGGGTAGCAGCCTGGCAGGGTTCAAGCCCAGTTCCTGGGGTGCCACTTCCCTACTCGCCCTGCGCCCAGCCCCCTGGCCAGACTTTCCCATCCTGCAGCACCAGCCATGAGTATCACTGCCTCATGCTCCCCTTTCTCCCGGTCCCCAAACCACTGGGACCTGGGGCTGGCCAGCAGCAGCAGCTCTTCTTGGGGATTGGAAAGTGTGGGCATGGCTGGCTGTCTTCTTCTGGCATGGCAATGACAGCTGGAGGGATGGAGCTGCAGTGGCCGAACCAGCCAGTGCTCCCTACTGCTGCCCTCCGCCAGGACACAGGAGGCTGAGGTGTATGCACTGCTGCTGCTGCTGCTGCTGCTGCTGCTGCCCACAGCTCCTCCTCCTATTGGGGGCCAATTAGGGGTGGGGCCAGCCCTGACCCTTGATTCCCGCCCCTGCCACTGCCGGTTGCCTTTCTCTTCCCACTGGCACCTGCCTTGGCTAGCCTGGCGCTGGCCCCCTGCCGCCCCACCCCCCGCAGACCGATTGTTCTGCCATTCAGTGGATGTGCAGATAAGGCTTTTATTATATAGGATAGTAAGGCATTTTCAATGAATTAGATATATAAATTATTGATTAATTGGTACTTATATTTTTTGTTTAAATTTGTCTTTATTGTTGGAAGTATGACAGATAACCTCCTTTTTCCCAATGACTCCTCCACCATGCACCCGTATTTTTAAAATAATGTTGTTAATAGAAAAATACTTAAGAATATTAGTACATGATCATTTATCCTTATACATATTTGTGTGTGTATCCATATTTATTTTTATTTTCTCCGAGATATACTTTACAGTTATCACCTATTTTAAGTACTTCTCATGGAATTTTTACTGTGTTAAATATAGAGATTTAAATATATTTGGGTTGTTAGTTCAAGAATAAATTATTCAATTTCTTAAACTCAATTTTGTAATTAGTAATTTGTTGCTAAGACTAGAGAAACAAATAATCCTAAACAACCACCTAAATTTAAGGTGGCATTTTATCATATAAGTGAATAATAAGAATATTTAAAATCTTTAAGTTTCCATTGTCATCTTTCTTTATTTCTTTAAATAATTTAAACAATTTTTCTGTGTTTAAATTGTTTAAATATGTCATGCATTTCTTATAATTTTACATTACTATTTTCTTTGTTGTGTTATATAATAAGGGCAACATGTCTAATTTCTTTTTACCAAATGAAGGGTCATGGGACTTCCTGGGAAATAACTGAAAATCTAACCCCATATCTCATTCATCATTGTCCTCTATACTAGCATTGTCCAGCAAAAGGTTCTGTGATAATGGTGCTGTTCAATGCCTCCCTTGTATGTTAAAGCAGTCACTAGCTATATATAACTATTGAGCACTTGGACTGTTCCTAATGTGATTAAAAAATGTTTTAATTATATTTAATTTTAATTAATTTAAATTTTAATAGCCACTTGTAGCTAGTGGCTATCATATTGAATAGCACTGTCTAGAAATCTAACTGTGAGTTGATGCAACATTTCTTTTACATTAATTTCTTTTTAAAAAAATATATTTTATTGATTTTTTACAGAGAGGAGGAGAGAGGAATAGAGAGCTAGAAACGTCGATGAGAGAGAAACATCGATCACCTGCCTCTTGCACACCCCCTACCGGGGATGTGCCTGCAACCAAGGCACATGCCCTTGACCGTAATCGAACCTGGGACCTTTCAGTCTGCAGACCGATGCTCTACCACTGAGCCAAACTGGTTTTGGCAATTTCTTTACTGTTTTGTACTTGGCACATTTTATCATCCAAAATTTGATATGTAGCAAATTAATAACTGTCAGCCAGTCATTATAATGATTGGTTATTAGAATTATTTGTTTTGAATAGTATTTTAGGAGGAGGTAAATACATATATGCTAACATTTAATTATTGGTGATAGGGAATGATATCCACAATATAGTATTAAAACATTATTTTAAATTGTCCCACAGTATAAATATTACTATTCTATGTCTGTAAATGACAAAGCATTTATATGCATACATCCTTGAGTCTCTATTTTTCTGTGAAGTTTTCTTTATATTGAAAAAGAAAAAAATAATTAAAGAAACCTACTTTGTTTTATAATTTGAAAGTCTGGAATAAAAGAAAGTGTGTGACAGATTTAACGTGGCCCCCATGATTCCTGTGTCCTGGTATCCATACCCTTGTATAATCCCCTCACCTTAAGTGTTAGTGAGACCTGTGACTTTATTATGACCATAGAATATGACAAAGGTGTCCAGATGCATGTGATTATGTGCTTGTCTTTCTCTTCATAATCTCTTATTTGTTCATAGTTTTGTCTTCTGAGCACGAAGGTGCAGAATAGTACCTTCTCAATAAGTAATGGTCAAACCAATTTATAAGTAACACCATTTTTGACTGAATAAATATTAGTTAACTTTTTTGAGTTTTTACCTTTGTGAGAAAACCCCTTTCCTTGCTGGCTTTGAAGATGTCAACTGCCCCTTGTGAGCTTGGCTATGAACAAGACCAGGTGTCAAAAAACCAAGGGTAGCACACAGACACAGTCAGGGAGAGATTGAGGCAGGCAATCTGCCAGCCTGTAGGAAACTGCAAATAGTGGCCCAAAACCATGTGAGCATCAGAACAGATCATAAAATAGACAAAGAAGATGTGTCCAAAAATTAGTTATGGATTCAAGAATAATAAATTTTGAATTCATCATATTGACAATAGGTAAAAATATAAGTCTCCTAGTTGAGAGTATCTTTTTAGGATGATTCACTTAATAAAAGGGAGACAATCCAATTTAAAAAAAAATGAGCAAAGGATGTAAATAGACACTTCTCCAAAGTGAACATACAGATGACCAAGAGACATTTGAAAAGTGCTCAAAGTCATTAATCATCAGAGACATGCAAATTAAAATGACAATGAGGTATCACTTCACACCTGTCAGAATAACTACCATCAACAAATGACAAGTGCGGGCAAGGTTGTGGAGAAAAGGGAAACCTAGTTCACTGCTTGTGGGGATGCAGACTGGTGCAGCCATTATGGAAAACAATATGGAGTTTCCTCAAAAAATTAATCACTGCCATTTGTCCCAGTGACCCCCCCTTCTAGGCATATATCCTAAGGAACCTGAAGCACCCATCAGAAAGAATATATGTACCTCTATGTTCAAAGCAGTGCAATTTACAATAGCTAAGATCTGGAAACAGCCCAGGTGCCCATTAGTAGATGACTAAATAAAAAAGCTGTGATACATTTACCCCGTGGAATACTACACAGCAGTAAAAAGGAAGGATCTTTTGGAATAAACTACATGTAATCACGATGTATTAATTTTTAATGTATTATTTATATTTTATTTGATAGTATTTTGTTTAGAATTTTTGAATCTGTATTCATCAGAGATATTGTTTAGAATTTTTGAATCTGTATTCATCAGGGATTTCTTTTTTTGTGTTATCCTTGCCAGCTTTTGGTATCAGGGTTATGTTGCCCTCATAAAATGTGTTAGGAAGTATTGCCTCTTCTTCAATTTTTTTGGAAGACTTTGAGAAGGATAGGTATCAAATCTTTGAACATATGGTAGATAGAATTCACTAAGGAAGCCATCAGTTTCTGTACTTTTACATTTTGGGAGGTTTTTGATGTTTGTTTAAATTTTCTCACTGTTGATTGGCTTATTTATGTTTTCCAATTCTTTATAATTAAGTCTAGGAATCTATACATATAAAAGGCTAATATGCAAAGAATCTCCTTGAAAGTTTGATTGGGAGACTGGGAATTTGATTGCTCTCTATGATGTGTGCTGACCACCAGGGGCGGCGCAGAATGAAGGAAGGCCCTGGCCAGCAGCTGGTATCTGGGAAAGGAAGGCCCCAGCATGCAGCCAGAAGGTCCTGATCAGCCCTGATCACCAGCCAGGCTTAGGAACCCTACCCATGCATGAATTTTGTGCATTGGATCTCTAGTGTTATATATTTCTGGGAAGTATTCCATTTCTTCTAGATTATTGAATTTGGTGCCATATAGTCTTTCATAGTATTCTAGAATTATCCTTTGCATGTCTGTAAAGTCTGTGGTGATGTTTCCTCTTTAATTTCTGATTTTGTTTATGACTCTTTTTTTTGCCCTTGGTGAGTATGGCCAGGAGTTTGGCAATGTTATTAATATTTTCAAAGAACCAGCTCTTTGTTACATTAGTTTATTTTTTGTATAGACTTTTTGTTCTCTATTTTATTCAACTTGGTTCTAAATTTTATACTTCTGCTGAGTTTGGCCTGCTTTTGTTATTCTTTTTCTAGATCTTTAAGATATAATGTTAGAATTTTTACTTAGAGTTTCTCTTGTTTCTTATATCTGTAATGATATAAACTTCCCTCTTATTACTGCTTTCTCTGCATACCAGAAGATTTAACATTCTCATTTTTCTCTATATATCTTTTGACCTCACTTTTATTTCTTCTTTGACCCAGCCATCTTTTATTAATAGTAGTATGTTACTTAATCTCCACAAATTTGTGTGTTTCTTTACTTTATTTTTGTTGTTAATTTTCAATTTGATAGCATGGTGGTCAAAAAATATGTTTGGTATCATTTCAGTCTTGAATTTGTTGAGACTAATTTTCTGATCCAACATATTGTGTATCCTTGAGAATGTTCTATGTGAATGGAGAAGAATAGATAATCTGATGTTCTTGGATGAAAGGCTCTGAAAAATCTCAATTATATCCATGTGGTCTCATGTGTCACTTAAATATTTCTTTATTGATTTTCTGTTTGAATGATTTCTGTAAAGCTGTCAATGGAATATTAAGGTCTCTAACTATGATTGTGTTTTTGTCTGCTTCTCCCTTTATTTCTGTTAGAAGTTTCTTTATATACTTTGGTTCTCCCTGATTGGGTGCATATATATTAAAAAGTGTTATGTCTTCTTGCCCAATCATGGTGGCTCAGTGGTTTCATTTGTGAGCCTCCTAATTCTTCCTTCTTTCATAAGTTAAGTCATCAAGTAAAGTTTTGAAGACCTCAGTTAGAAACTGACAGTTTTATAATATTGCAATATGATGAAAAGCTTACTCACATACACTGACACCTTCACACTTCTAATCAATTTGTTTAGAGTGAAAGTAAAGAATTTTTGTTAGAGAACATATGGCTTTGTGTAAAGAGAGTGCTGCAACTACTTAGTAAAGATATTCTGTGGTTTTGGCATCTGATGACATAGCATTTTTTTTTTTCTAGTCTAACCTCAGTCTTTACTGAAAATACCGCATTTTAGTTTCTGTTCTACTAAGTTAAATTTCTTTCGACATAACTTTGTAACAAATGTTAGTCACATCGGTTTTATGGCTTAATATTAGTGTAATGACATTCTTACTGTTTAGTCTAAAAATAATATTTACTAAGATGGATAATCAGTTATGGCAGTAAAATACTTTTGTATATAAGGAAAACACTTCTTAAAAATTAAACATATTTAAAAGTAATTGAAAATTTTCTAGTCCTCAATTTTTATATTTATACTTCTTGACATAGAAGCCTCCAGAAGAATATATGCAGACATTAGTTTTGCCAATATGGGAAAGCTATTCTGAAAATACTTCAGCTCTCCAACACCAAATATGCTTGGCAAGACCCAACAAACTTCCTACAAAATGCACACCTGAGCCTGTAATAAAATAAGAAAAAATATCACAGATCCTAGGGTGTAGAAAGCTCAGATCTACTGTATTAAACTAGTGCTGAAAACCTGGTGGATGTGAGGGCATTTGATTATTTCAGAAACCTGGGGACTTGAATTTTAAAAGCTGTCCAGGTCCCCGGGAACCTTTGGTCCACTCCAAGTGGGAAACTGGCACATCAATTTTCTCATAGAATACCTTGAATTTTAACAATGACGACAATAACAATAACTAAATTTAAAAGATTAAAAGATATGGTTAAATAGCATATAATACAGGGGACAAAAAGTATAAAAGGAAACTATCAAAGATTAGTTAAGAGGTGATATAATGAGTCCAACATACAGTTTTTGAGGTTCTAAAATAAGGGATGAGGTAGATGAAGCAGGGTAAATATAAAAAAATTCCACACATACGTGCATGCATGCTTCATAATGAAAATTTAAAACAGCAAGTACATACAGGACATATAAAAACAGCCCAAAGGGGTGGTGAGAGCCTGGGGGTGTGTGGAGGAAGGAAGCAACGGAGCCGGCTGGAAGAGGACAATGGGAAAAAAGTAGGAGGACCTATGTAATACTTTTAACAACAAAGAATTAAAAAAAAATAACTGTAGCAGAAAGAGATCTTATAGGCCAATCTAATAAGGCAAAACAAACCAACAAAACAGAAAAACTCAATAAAATGCTCTGAAAATGAAAACAGTACCACCAACGGCAAAACAGCTCAAAAGACCATACTTTATTTGAATGTTCTTTTTCTCTTCTATCTATCTATCTATCTATCTATCTATCTATCTATCTATCTATCTATCATCTATCTATCTATCATCTATTTATCTAATTATCTATCATCATCTACCTATCTATTTTATATATATAAAAGCCTGATCGACCAAATGACTGAACCACTGGTTTACTGGTCCCTATGACGCACACTGACCACCAGGGGACAGACCCTCAACACACAGGATTGGGTTCCCTCCTGTCTGGATTGAACTTGCAGGAACTGGGTCTCAGCCAACTATCCAACATCCTCTGAGGTCGACTGTCTACCACCTCATGGTCTGTGCACATCATAATGAGTGGTTGAGTGGTCTTAGTATATCATTAGCATATTATGCTTTGGTTGAACAGCTGACCAGTTGACCAAACACTTAGCATATTAGGCTTTTATTATATAGGATTCAAAAACAGAGTTCTACCATGTTCTTCATATGGTGAAAGCTTAAGACAATTTACAAGTGATAGATTGCACAATTCACCATATTTCTCTTATGCAAACTCCTTTGCAATGAGACACTGAAGCTCTACCCACTAAAAGTAAATTATACCGCTCCACATATTGAATCCGGGTGGCATTGCAATTTGTTTTGCCAATAGAATGTAACAAAATCAAAATCACTCATGTTCTGCATTCAATCCTCAACAGACTGAACACTTTTACTCCTAGAACTCATCTGAGACAGCATTTGAACAAGCACAGACTGTCCTGATAGATGATGAGAGTTATAGCACTGGTTACTTCTATTGCTCTGGCTGATGTAATGCCAACTAACACATATTAATGGGAGCATCTTTGGCCTGCCTCTCTCAGCCATCCTGCACCTGGCTGGCAGCTGACCACATACATAAACCAATTCAGCCAAGAATAAAACAATTTATTTTTCTCAATCCAGCCAAAATTGCCAAACCACAAAATTGTGAGTAAAATTAATGGTGATTATTTTAAGCTGCTATGTTTGGGCTGGTCTATTAGGCTGCAATAGATAACTAATACACCACATATTGATATTCCTTTCAAATCATTATTAATCTGCCTCAACTGTTGTTAGTAATTTTTTTCAGGTTAGAACTATTTTTTAAAATAAATTTGTTCTAAACAAGTGAACAGTATAATCCTTGACGGGATCCAGATTTAAAAAAATCATTGAGAATGACATTACTGAGATCTTCAAAAAAGAAAAAAAAAAATGGTTTCATGAGGAATGTCAATAATATTGTAATTATGCAGGCAGTTTTCTTGGAGATGTCCTCTACAATAATCATGAACAAATTAAGGTATTTATATTTATTTTAAAATAATTATTTTTAAAATGTAGAAAAAACAAATATAGAAAATGTTTATAATTGTTAAATCTGGATGTTGTACAGTGTTAAACCATTTTAAATATTTTTCATTGAATTTTTTTACTAAAATGTTTTTTTTTTCAATAGGTTGCTCTTCTCTCTATTGACAATGATTTTTATTGCTAATAAATCCTGATTCACATACCAGCTTCTGGATTTCCAAACTGGAACATATAAGTCAACTCTATCTAGACTCATATCCAAATATGAGTTGAATGAGAAATACCAATAGCCAGGGAGTGATTAAAAGGACATATTCAACTTCCATTTGTTTATGCTAGCAAAATCTCTCTATATTAAATTTCAATTGCTTATGTTCAAATGACAGATAGAAGGAAATCAAACATATAAATTTTGTAGGTAGAATTCATTGTATTTCTTCTTGCCCCTATTACAAATAATCTTCATGATTCAATCAGATCAAGGGGCCTTACACTCAATGCATTTAAATCACCAAGTAACTACTAAGGTCTTAGTATACCTTGCGTTTGGATTAAAGAATGTAATGTGATGGGGATACTCTTTGTCTCCTACACTTACTAGTACTTATTTTAAGCATGAAATGTAATATGTGTTAAATATTTAGCCAAGTGATTGGAATATTAAGTGAACACTAAACAAACAAAGTCATTACTTTCATAATTAATTCTATATCATGGGATCACTTGATTCATTTAAACATATTCTTTGAAAACTATGATGTATTATATAAGAACTATTTAAGAGTTTTCTAGAAAATTCTGGAGTAATAAAAAGCTTTTGTCCTTAGAATCTTCTCACAAATAATCTAATACTAACCAGGATTCGATAATTTTAGAATAACATGCCAATAAAATACCATCAGGTTGTATTTGAAAAGACATCCCAGAGCCCCATTCTAAACCAATTGCTTTTTTACCTTCCTTTCTTCACCGCTTTGCTATAAAGTACCTCAGGTCTAAAAACTATTTTGTCATTCATGCATGTGTTAGTTTTCTTGGATTATCTAAAGGGTTGCACACATAGCATAGATGTTTCATAGGGTGAAAAACTTTAATTTCTTTTTAAAAAAATATATTTTATTGACTTTTATACAGAGTGGAAGGGAGAGAGAGAGAGAGTTAGAAACATCGATGAGAGAGTCATTGATCAGCTGCCTCTTGCACACCCCCTACTGGGGATATGCCCGCAACCAAGGTACATGCCCTTGACCGGAATCGAACCCGGGACCCTTCAGTCCCCAAGCCGACCCTCTATCCATTGAGCTAAACCGGTCCCAGCTAATTTCTTATTAATATATATTAAGTAAAATGGTTAGACTGAGTAATTGTTAAAGTATTTTTCTGACGCAAAATTCCAACATTTTCAGAAAATTGAAAAAAGCTGTGGTAAATGGAATTATCTTAAATAGGGAAGATTTGAATGCAAAACTTGGCTTTGCTTTTTGATATATGGATCATATTTTGAGAGTCCCGTGTGCCTTATCAATAAAATGAAGATGGCACCCTAAAAGTTTTTTGCTGTTTTGAATTAAATGAGAGGTATTTGTAGCAACAGTTTGGAAACTACATGATGTCAAGCAGATAAGAACTCATATACTGTTGTTATCATGATATGTAAAGAAATGAGTAAAAATAGGCAGGGAAATTATGGGATTAATAAGGAAACAATGAGTTTGGCCAAGCCAACACTGTGATAAGCGTAACTCGGGGAAGCAAGGCCTATAAAGTATTATATATTATAGAAAGCTTTAAATTCCAGGGTATATAATTTTATGTGAGTAAAAAGTGATAACTTTTGTTTGGTTTAGTGGAGAAATAATCAGAGTTGAACATAAGAATTATTAAGCTAGCAGCAATAAACTTAGTATGTTTGTTTGGAAAAAGAAAAAAAGAACTTTAAGGAACTTTGCAGAAGTAGAAGTTTTCAGCCTTGGCAGACAAATCTATGTAGAAGCATTAAAAATATAACTAAAACTTTTAACGCTAGATATGTTTGAAATTATTTGTACAATCTGATAATGAAAAATATCCTGGCCATTTCAGAACGGAGAAAGTGAAAGAATATACAACAATTATGAATTGCCATAATTATTATTGAATCTATATAAATAGTCAATTTTGTACAAATTCATAGAAAGATATGTTTATAAATTAATGGAAATAATCTCTGAACTAATGTTTGTATTCAATAAATATAGTAATTATATATAACTTAGTTAAATGAAGATAAATACAGATAATGAATAATAATTCTATAAAATATTTAGAGACCCAACATTTTGTCTTTCTTTGAATTCTCTATTACAATGTATACAATGTTACATAGCTAAAGAGAAATTGAAATATTTACATTCAAAAGTGACCATTATAAATTTTTATAAAAATGAGAGAGTAGCTCACAGGTGTGGCTCAGTGGTTGAGTGACAACCTATGAATCACCAGATTGTGGTTTGAACTAGAACTTGGAACATGAGATTTGGGCACTAGGAGTGTCCCTCAGCCTGGCCTGCCCACTTTTACAGTCTGGGAGCCTTCAGGGGATGTCCTCTGTGGGAGGCAACCAAATTGATCAGGGGAAGGTGCTGCCTCCATCACCCACTGCTGCTGCTGCCTTTGGTCTACCTTTGTGGGAGGTGACCAGACCGTTCAGAGGAAGGCACCACCCCCATCACCCCACTGCTGCTGCCACTGCTGGCCGATATGACTGTTGACCCTCGGCCCTCACTTCTTAGCACTGGCCCCACCCCCCACCTATTAGTGGGTTGGGGGGAGATCTGAGGCCAGGCCAGCTGGGGGAGGGGCTGTGGGAGGTTGAGGCACAACAGGTCTCACCCCGTCTAATTTCTGTGGAAGCATGGTGCTGGGACCAGGCCTGTGCAGCTGCCTTTGTGGCTTGTGGCTTTTTCTGCGGAAGAGGCAGCACTGGGACCAGGACCACACATTCCCTTCTCCCACTGCCTCTGCAGAAGAGGTCATGGTGGTGGACTGGACTGCACCACTGCCTCTCCTACGCCACTGGCCCTTGGCCCTTGCAGCCACCATGGCTTTGTCAGGAAGGATATCCAGAAGACGTCTGGTCTATCAGGTCTAATTAGCATATTACCCATTAATTAGTATAGACTAGAGGCCCAGTGTATGAATTCTGGCATGGGTGGGGCCTGTCGGAAATAGGAGATGGCAGGAAGTTGGCTGGCCAGCCTGCTTCAATTGAGGCCCAATCAGATGCTGGGCCAGCTTGTGGGAGGCGCCCAAGGTGATTGGCCATGGGCCCTGCCCCAATTATGGTTCGAGGCTGATTGGGGATCAGTGTCCTGGGGGAGGGGCCATAGGTGGTTAACCAGGTGGCCCTGTCCCTGTTCAGATTGGGAGGGAGCTGACTAGGAGGAGGGTCCACAGGCCAATAGAGGTGGTGGGGGCCCATTGGGAGTAGGGTTGGTAGGAATGGGGGAGAGGCCACAGGCGATTGGCTGGCCCACCCTGCCCCTGATTAGGGTGAGGAAGATGATCTGGGGTGGGTCAGGGAAGGAAGAGGGGCTGTCGGAGGTTGACCTGCTGGCCCTGCTCCCTATTGGGGCAGGGGGGTGACCAGGGGTGGAGACGGCTGAGGGGGAGGGGCTTTGGGCCAATTTTGGTGTTGGGGGCCCATTGGGGGCAGGGCTGGCTGGAGGGGAGGGGCTGAAGGAGTTTGGCCATGGGCCTCACCCCCATTTGGGCTGGTTCACTGGCCACAATGGGCATCATAGCAACCAGTCGTAAATATATTTGATGTAAATAAAGAATATCCTTTAAAGTACAACTCATGGATATGTGTAACATCAGAATGTGCTGTGTATGGCAGTGGCTGTCCATACCTTATTGAGTAAAGCACTACTGCACAATGGACAGATTTTGATTTGAAAAAGCACAGAATGATCTGTATCTCCTAGATAAAACTTCAGCAGCTGAATAACTGACAGTATGTTGTTAAACTTGGCTAATCATCAATTTTTTTAGTTTTTAACCTGGTATAATAATAGTTGTCACATTATAAAGTTATTTTGAGATTTAAATTAATGATGTATAATACCACAGTTTGAACATACTAAATATTCAGTGATTATTTGGTATATATATATTTTAAAATATGTTCTATTGATTTTTTTACAGAGAGGGAGAGAGATAGAGAGCTAGAAACATTGATCAACTGCTTCCTGCACAACCTTCACCGGGAATGTTCCTGCAACAAAGGTACATGCCCTTGACCGAATAGGACATGGGACCGTTCAGTCCGCAGGCCGACGCTCTATCCACTGATATATTTTTAAGTACTAAAATGGCCTTTTATTCCACACACTGCAAAGCAATAGTACTCCATATATATTAACTGAATAACACTACTGT
Organism: Pipistrellus hanaki; assembly: GCF_964339955.1. NCBI lineage: Eukaryota > Metazoa > Chordata > Mammalia > Chiroptera > Vespertilionidae > Pipistrellus > Pipistrellus hanaki. The sequence goes on from NC_140505.1 coordinate 118,013,128, forward strand.
TCAGTTAAATTCCATGTCAGGCATTGCCTATTTAAACCCCAAATACCTTTATGTAATATTTGGAAACAGATTATCATCTAATGTGGTCAGTCTATAAAATGAATATCACCTCTCTGAAATTTTATATTTTCCTCTATGTTATAGTTTAATTAATAAAACATGAAATTTGTGTATGACTTTGGTGTGCAAAATGACCATTCCTTCTGGCTACAAAATCCCAGGATAAGCATCAAATAATTGCAGATATCTTTCTTCTGGTCAACCTTCCTTGTTGACTTTTTATTGAATCCAGCAATGTCAATATTCCCTTTTTAAATTTACCTTAAAGGGATGTATCAAGAATTATTGTCCCCAAACAGGTGTCCCCATAAGTCACCTCTATTTCAGATTGCTGGGGGTGACCAGCTTCATCATCTAATGAATATACGTGCAAAATAGTGCAACTGAACCAGAGAATTCTACTGTGTTTCTGCCAGCTCCATCCATCAAAATATTTCCATTTGAATTTTCCACTTGCTGAACTGACTGCTGTCCTCCAACTGCTGTTCCCAGAAGAAACCTTGCATTTAAGCCAAAGCGGAAAGAATCCATCTGGCATCCTAATTTCTTCATTTCTGTTTTGATCCTCATGACCTACTTTGTTTCAGTGCCACAGACTCCAAGTACAGTAATTTGTTTTCTAGTTCTCACAGATTTTTTTTAAAATGTCAATGAGGAGCAATAGAGAAAATATGCCCTTCCCAGGAGAGGGGGCCAGACTTTTCTGGAACAGATTGCATTTGTCACCTGTGCATTCGTCCATTGATCTATCCACCCATTTCTTCATCTATCAGTTCATCAGAGGGGACTCCATTCATCAACAATCTAATTCCCAAATTACTTAGCCAATCTTATTCTCTCAGTATACAATATGATCTTAGTTATCAGGGGGTTGGGGGAAATACAGGAACCAAATTATTAACCACATTAATTAACCATATCTGAAAACATTTATTATTCCATTATGGAGATGGATAAGCCCTGCCTAATAATGACCAAATAGAACTGATGGTGTTATGTGACTTAAAAATGTGGGCAAGGGAAAGTAAATTTTATGTGAGATTAACCAATGGGTCTGACCCTTCTGAGAACATTCTCCAAAGAACAGATCAAGTTGATTAGTATAAATAAATGAGTATTTAAGTTCCAAGGCACAGTGAGAAGAATAAGATCTATTGGTTTAATTTGAAAAACCATGAACTTAGATCTCCTATTCTTCTCTTCTATGTATTCACTTAGGAATAGGGCATTCCCTGGAATATATTAAAACTCAGCAAAGACAAAAAAAAAAATCAGGCTTAGCTATTCTTAGAAAATAAAAACATCACCTAAAGTAATTATAATATTGAAATAGAGAAACTTCTTACTATTTACAAAATGCGAATAGCACTTTAAGAATTATTCAGTTAACTATGCAAAAGTATTTATTTTTGTATATTCTCATAAAATTCTGCTATTTAAATATCCCTTACTTTAGCAAATATTATTTTTCAAATACCTTTTAAAGTGACAAGATATTTCCATAGCACAACTTTATGTCACAGATTTAGTGATTTAAAAATCACTCATCAAACAACCCACGGTTTGGCTATTCATTGCTTGTATTGCCTTGAAGTTGGTCTTATTGCAAGCTTTTTTTTTCTTTTCTTGAGTTGCCTCAAAATGCCTAGGAAAATGTTGAACATTTTATCTGTATCCATGGTCTTTAAAAATAAATAAATAAAGTTAGATATTAGATATGAGCTGTGAAATGTTATTTAAAAAGGTTTTCTTTTCATAAAGGTATGTTAATTTATTTTTCATTATTTGGTGACTCAGAATAGTTTTGAAGTGTACAACTTGTACATTATATTTTAAAAATTATACCTGCAAAATTTTTTCAGTATTTTTCTTCATAATTTATTCAGTTTATTGTATGGCTAATTTTTACTGGGTTATTACGTAGTTAAAGATTATTCAGAGCCACTATATTTTGGAAATTCAATATTTGTCAATATCTGCTCAGTCAGTATACCCCTGCCTTCCATGTGGTTTGTATGATTATTTTTAACTTCTTCTTGGGTAACATCCTAATTTAGGGATGGTTGAAATAATACCAAGGAATTTGGAATATATGTTGTGTTATTTTGCTTACTGTCTCTCTCAGAACTCACATTTTCTACTCTTCCCTCTTCATTGTCCTCCTTACACCCCAGGCATATTCTTCCTTCAAGGCCTTTGCACTTGCTGTTTCCCCTTACCATACTTCCGTCCACAGGCATGTAAGTGACTTATTCTCCCACTACCCTAGATTTCTTCTCGATATTCATTTCAACAATAAGTCTTTTCCTGAGCAAAGTATAAAATACAATAGTAAATACCCTTTCCCTCAGCACTCGTTCATTATGATTCATTTGGCTTCATAGCAATTACTGACATCTGGTATTTTATCTATTTTCTTCCCTGTTTATGGCCAGTCTTCCCTCAAAGAAAAAATGAGGCAGGAAACTTTAGTTACATTCTTTGCTACCGCCTTAGCACCTATAAGAGTATCTGGCACATAGTATGTGCTCCGTAAATATATGTTGAAAAAGTAAATGAAAAATAAAAACAAATTAAAAGTGAAAAATATTTTACATGAATCTTGTTTCTGATTCATCTGCTGTTTGTATCCACAGCCATTGTCTGTTTATTTCTTCTTCCATAACACTTGCTCTCAACTGGACTTCTGTCCCTTTCAGTTGCTCCTGGATGGTATCATAGGTGCTCCCATAATGTTCTGGGGAAGCAAAAGTTTGTATTGCTAATTTCCAGACCTCCGAAGGGCCAGCATTCCAGTAAAAGTCTTGGTCTATTTTCAGGATAAGTTTTTGTGATTGATATACAATCTCCTTTACACTGATGTTTTTCCTGCAATTATGCTCCCAGAGATTTTTGTCTTTTGCAGCCAAAGGTACTAGAAAATGTCAAAGTGCAAGCTATCAAGAGCTAATAGAAGTTGATTACATTAAACTTAAAAAAAAGCATTTAAGCCAATTATGAGTGTTTCTGCATGGTGGCAGGTTTAAAAGCAGCTACTTTATTTATTTATTTATTTATTTATTTATTTATTTATTTATAGTAATCCCTGGGGTCAACTGTCTCATTCTTACTAAAACTCTATAAATGGGTATCTTGGGCTAATTCTTGGTGCTCTGATTTGTACATCTATAAAAATTGGATTCTTATGCTAGTCCCCAGAGCTTCTTCAAAGATTAATTGATAAATGCGTGAAGCTCTTAAAATAATACCTGTCACATAATACATGCAATAAATGTCAGTTATGACTAATAACTGAATTTATTTATTTATGAAAAAGTTCATACATTTTACGGTATACTTCTTCTCTTTAAGTTGAAGCACCTGTCTCTGGGGTAATCTTTAGGGAAACAGAGTCTGAGACACATTTTTCTTGGTCTTCTTGCCACTCAAACAGGTACCAGTAGTATGTGGATTTAAATAAACAGGGATTAAAAGAAGTAACATAAAAGTATTTTTGTCACATAAATGTAATAATAAAAGTGGGAGATTAAGAAATACTAACTATATATATATATATATATATATATATATATATATATATGGTTATTTCTTAATCTTGACATATGTATATAACATATATGTCAATAATAAAAATGGAAGATTAAGAAATAATTATATATATATATATATATATATATATATATATATATATGTATGTATGTGTGTCATTGATGCTTTTTTAGCACCAAATATTATTCTACCAAATTTCACCCAACTTCATTGGGTTGGGTGCCTAAATATATCATCTACATGAGCTGTATCCCCTGCTACTCTATGCATTATTTTATTAGTAAAAATACATGTTTTATAAAAACTTGTAAAAGGCCATGACTAAAATCTGTAAAAATCCCCCAGCTGTATATCTTACACAATCATTCTACCCAACTTACTACATGGTAGGCATGGCAGAGGATAGGAAAAAGGTTGATTGCTTATAATTTTGTAATGGGGCATTTAGAACAGCAGAGAATTCACTGAATCTAGAGCATTCTTCAGTTATCTTGGATTAGGAATCTGAATAAATTAGCTACTATTAAGTTCCTTGTACAAAAAAACACACAACAACACCCCCCCCAAAAAAAAATACACAAAACAAACAAAAACAACAACAACAGCAATCTTGTTTTTGTATTGTAGGCATTGGCACTGAAGGCCATTAATAGAAAACCTGCCTTGCAGTATTATTTTCTAAAATTGGCCTCATGTAAATATCAGGAAAGTGTGGCAAGACATCAGAAGAAACAAAATTTTAGCAAATGGTGCTCCAGAAATCCTAAAATCTCCACTTAGCGCGAGCTTCACCCAAATCAAACAGTTAAGTGGAGGGCCATCCGTGCCTCCTCTTGGAGCCACACAGTCCCGCCTTAGCAATGACAGCTGTGAGGGGGCGGCATTGGTGCTGTGCGTGTAATGTATATTTTCTCTGCAAATCCTGAGTGTGGTCCATTCAGGCTGTTATGTTATGTGTTGAGGCACTATGTCGACACTAGAGTACAATATTTGGAAAGCTATTGTTTCCACAGCTTGTACTGATTTATTCTTCTTTCTGTTTGGAGGCATTTGTACTAGCTCAAACCTGAATGTCATATGTAGCAACGCACTGGAGGATTGTTTATCACTGCTTTAAGCCACATGCTATTGTAGCATTTAAGGCTGTTTTGTTAACTGGAGTTGGATTATGGCTTACAAAAAGAGATTTCAAGAGATTCAAATAAATGAAATAATTTCATCCAAAGCTGCAATCATAGTTATATCTAACCTTCCCAGAACTGTGAAAATGATTTAAAAAAAATTGGAGGAAGTGTGTAAAATTTATCTTAATAATATGTTCTTTGGGCAGGGTTTAATAAAATATATGATTTCAATACCTATTTTCATCCAAACTAAAGTAGACTTCTGTATAATGTTAGTAAATTTTCTTTTTCTTTGAAATATAAAATTAGTTTAAAAAAATAGAAAGAAATCCATGAACTATTCTTTTTGGAAGAAAAGACAACATTTTCTAAAAATGAAGAAAAAAAAATGTGGCTAAGAGGGAGTCTAGGAACCATCCAGTCCTCAATTCCCAAAGCTCCATATATTACAGAATCTACCTGTGTGAAAATTACATCCTCTCAATAATCCCAACGTCCAAGGAGGAAAATAAAATCATTCATTTTACAATAATGATTGACTGTGATTAAAATTATTTCCATGAGCCCAGATAATTAATCCATAATTATCAATGCCTTCCCTAAAAAAGTGCTTATTTTATCAATATCTGTAGTTTTTTTAAAGAGGGTTTTGTTTGCAGGAAGAGGAGTTTTTAGGCACAAATTCAGATAATCGCTATATTCAGCTAAATTATCAGTTTTCAATTTTAGCTTTCCAAATTTTTTTTTACCGATTTAGTTATATAATTCCATATCAAAATTGATTATTGCTTTATGATCACATATTTTTCATTATGTATGAGGCATTTGGCAGGTGATTAATTAATGTTTTGATTTAATAAAATCAGATGCATGTATGGGTAGTCAACTCATTATGGTCTCATGATATTTCCTATTATAGGGTTACATTTAAAGCACTACATTAAAATCAAACTGCCTTACAATTCAATTTTACTGAATCAGGATAAATGCTTTAATGGAAACAGTAGGATAGTTTATTTTTTAAAAATATTTTATTGATTTTTTACAGAGAGTAAGGGAGAGGGATAAAGAATTAGAAACATCTATAAGCTGCCTCCTGCACATCTCCTTCTGGGGATGTGCCTGCAACCAAGGTACATGCCCTTGACCGGAATCCGCAAGCAGACGCCGCTTTATCCACTGAGCCAAACCGGTTAGGGCAACAGTATGATAATTTAGAATGGTCATAAGAGAGAATCATAAAAAAGCAATAGCTATACATCAGTAAAGAGCATACAGTTAATAGGTGAGTTTCATTTCATGTTGTTCTAATTTTAAATTATCAAGTGATTACAATTTCAGCTTTGTTCTTATACAGTAACAGATGTCATCATTTTAATTCATTAATATTTTTAAAGTGAATTTATTGTCAGCGTACTTATTAGTAAATTAGTGTGTGTGTGAAATAATGTAAAAGTAATTGATGTTCTAGCCGGTCTCACTCAGCGATTAGAGCATCAGATACAGACTGAAGGGTCATGGGTTGGATTCCGCTGAAGGGCACTTACCTCAGTTGCAGGCTCAATTCCTGGCCCCACGCTGGACATATTCTGAGGCAATCAGTAGATTTACCTCTCTGGCATTGATGTTTCTCTCTCTGTGTATTTCTCTTCTCCTTCCTTCTATTCTCTCTAAAAAATAATGGAAAAATATCCTTGGGTAAGGAATAATAAAAATAATAAATAAAAGTAACTACTACTAAATATGTAATAGTATACTTAACAACTTTATAATACATAAAATTAAAATTTTAAAATGGTATGTCTTTGCTTTTCAGGAGTAGTAAGTATTAGCATCTTAAAGTTTTTTAAGGACCCATAATATGCATAGAACATCAGAGAATATTAAGGACTTAATGTTTCATGGTTTTGTCCAGGCTTCTTACACAGGTCAGGGAGAAAATCATGGCTTGTGTATTAAGATGTCCAATCACAAGTCAGGGGATATGAACTTGAGATTTAATGAACTAAAACAGAAGAAAGCAGAAGCCATGATACATCAGTCTTACAACAACAGTTAAAACATGTTTTTTAAATCCTTATGAGGCTTAAAAATTAATCTCTGTAAAAAACTTCCACCATCACAGACTGTGAAGTCTTTCAAGAAGTGTAATCTGTAATTGAGGGGTCAGAAACAATCAAACATGCTTAAAATTGCCTTTACCTTTTAATCCTTAGTTCTTAATCTTGCTTCAATGCCTTTCACCTGCCCCATATGTTAGGCGGAGCTTGTGCCTATGTTTGAAAACAATGAAGCTTAATTTCTATGGTTTCTCCTATAAATTTTTTAAGCCACTTGTCTCATGATAAACATGTGAATCTCTCTATGCTGCACTTTCTTTGGCTAACAAATGCATTTAAGTTGTATGAAATATTTTGTTCACCTGAAAAAAAAAATAAAGTGATTTTATTATGAGCTTATTTTCATTTACTTTTCAATATTTTCAAGGTTTTCATATTTTCTATAATAAATAGTATTGTTTTCATAATTAAAAGCCAACCATAACTTCTCTTAAAAATAAAACCTTTTTAAAAAGTCAACCCAATTTTAAATTGAAATGAAATTTTAAATTAAAATTATGAAATAACTTAGTATAATATTGAAATCTGGCACAATAAATGCTTATGTATGATTCAAGAGAAGGAAATTGACTTTCTGCTCTGACCTCTATTAAACTCTCAGTCTCTGAACCTGAGTATGTTTGCACAAAAAATGTGTGGAGCATCCTGGGTAGGGTATAAGTTGACCAAATGTTGAAAATAGAGTATTTATTTATTGACTAAAGACTATATGTCTTATTTTATTAGTCAAGTATGAATTCTAATGCATTATTCCAAAATCTAAATGTCTATGAATCCTACTTTTGTTAGGTGACAATGCTACAATAATGAAGTATTTGAAAAGATTAAAAAAAAATAATGGCTTAAAGAACATTCTTTATGTTATTGATCATTCCTAAAGTATATATTGTCCCATCATATAATATTTTTATTCTATTTTGGTATATCAATGCCACTGTATATGCTTAGATGTGAAAACATCCTTATGCGTAAACTCCAATTATACGAAGAAATGATTTGTAAATTGAGGATGAGACAGAGGTACTGACTTTCTCTCCTATGCTTCTGTGAAGATGAACATGACTGGCTAAGCCTTCATCTTAGGAGAAGGATTAAAGATATGTGGATCAGAAAGAGCTGCCCAGACTGATTGGCTCATATCAGCAGACATTCAGGGGGCCCAAAGACATATGAGTAATTACCAGAAAATAAGTTGTTTAAGCAACTGGTTTGTTATACAATAAAATCACACTAATGTAAAGAAACATACTTTAAAGAACCCCAAACTCCCAATATTTGACTTTTAAAATGATAAATCCAGCAGAAGTTATTCTATATAATATAGATAATATGCAAATTGACCATCACACTCTCACACAAGATGGTTGCCCCATGTGGTCACAACATGGCTGCTTCCATCTTGTCACAAGATGGCTGCCACAAGATAGCTGGCAGGAGAGGGCAGTTGGGGGCAACTTGGTTTGCAGGGAAGAAGGGCAGTTGGGGGGAATCAGACCTATAAGGGAGGGCAGTTAGGGGCAACTGGGCTGGCAAGGGAGGGCAGTTGGGAGCAATTGGGCTGGCAAGGAAGCAGTTAGGCATTGATCAGGCTTGCACGGGAGAGATTAGGGGGCAATCAGGCAGGCAGGCGAGTGGTTGGGAGCCAGTAGTCCTAGGCTATGAGAAGGATGCCTGACTGTCGGTTTTAGCCCAATCCCTGTGGGCCTGATTCCTAAACTGGCAGTTGGACATCCCCTGAGGGGTCCCATATTAGAGAGGGTGCAGGCTGGACTGAAAAACACCCCCCTAGAATACAAATTTTGTGTACTGGGCCTCTAGTTTTATAAAAGACATCATCATATAAATTTTCATTGTTGTATTTCATAAAATATATCAATTCACCTATCATTTTCAACTATATATGCTACAACTATCCTAATCTCTATAAGAGAGTAAAAAATAAGCTACATATTATTTTATATAAAAAAGGCTTGCAATAGAGCAAAAATATGAGTAAATAGTAGTTCCTTGTTTATATGCATTCCTTCATACAGATACACTTTCTTCAATAATAGAGACTGTAAAAATAGTAGAAATGAAGTTGAAATAACCATTGGAACTTTCATGTTATACATGGTAGTTTAAATATGTGAAATTATCTCTAGTTCATCCTAACTTAAATGTCCTTAGAATAAATCTTTAAATAATACATTCACAAGATAAATAAAAGAGGGGTATATATGAAGTATCTGAAATATATTGGAGACATTTTCAGGATACAGGACATATGCATGAGTGGCAACTTATTTGGTACATGAACAGGTTGATGTTTTATTAAATTCTAGGTAATAAAAATGCAAATGCCCCTGAGTAGCAAGTTGGACTACCCAAATAATGACTAATACAAAAAAGCTTCAGGCCCCAATTACCTTTGGTGACAAAAGAGAAAAATGAATCTAGAAACAAGATAATTTATCAACTTAATGTAAAGAGCAGGCATATACTCATATCTCATCCCCCAACAAAAGTCAAATGAGCATGCATATCCCAGTCTTGGAAACATAAAAGTGTTATTTCCTGATGAAATTGAAGTCAAGGGGTCCTTAATACTAGAATAACAGATATAGTAGAGGGCTGGCTCAATTGTAAATATAGAAACAGAAATTTTTTGAAAGTCTACAAATCCCCTGTGCTGAAAAAGTAATTTCTCTGGAAAACTTGATGGAAGAGAAAAGCCTTTTAAGAGATATTAAGTTTGTCTTGCCATTGCTTGGCCACCACCTAGAGAAGTTGAACAGGCACAGGGAATGCCCACGTGGAGATCCATTCAAATGCTTCTTAGTTCCCTTCATTTACCTGTGATATAGAAAAGATCAGCTGATATTTAAAGAAAGCTACTCACAAAAACAGAGACAAATCAATCAAAAAATAAAAAGGGGGGGGGGGCAGCCATCTTGTGCGAGGGCGCGATGGTAAAAAAAAAAAAAGGAACAGGTAAACACAGACATTTTATAATTAATAATATGAAAACTCAAATTAAATTTTGACTTAAAAGATAAATTTTACAAATAACTTTAAAGGTTGAAAATTAAGAAAGTTGTTCAGAATAAAAAATATAACGGGACAAATATGTTTGAAAGTAAAAGATCAAAACAAGACCAGGAGATTTTAATGTCTTAACTCTGGGATTATCTGGGTAAAAACTTCACAATAAAGAAGGGGGGATTTATCAAATAGTGTATTGTTGTTTTTTAATATTGGCAACTGAAAAATATTATTTTCTAGACTGAAATAGCCAACTGAGATTCCTGTGAAATAAATGAACACACGCGCGCGCGCACACACACACACACACACACACACACACATGCACCTAGCAGAAAATTACAAAATGAAAAAAAAAATTAGGTGAAAGGGGAAATAGATACAAATTTGATAAATTTTCACCTTGCAATAGGAAAACAGATAATTAGTAAATTAAATATAGATATAGCAATATAGGTCAACATTTTAATACATGGAGCTAACAACTACAAGAAGAACAAAATAGAAACCATTAAAAATGGAACTCAGAATGAGAGTAAAAAGGTGGTATTGGAGCCTGTGACATAAAACTTTTACATTTTCACTTTAAAATTAAATAAATATATCTCTTCATTTAAAAATTAAATTGGTAAAACAAATAAAGTAATACATAGATTGGAACTATTTTCTAAGAAAGCTTTGAAAGCCAGGCTAGCCAGGTCAGAATTATGTTAGGTGTTCGTGGAGACACTGTAGTTTTCTTTATTATTTTTTTACTTGAATTTATTAGGGTGACATTAGTTTGTAAAACTAAACAGATTTCAAGTGTACATCATCTGTGCTCTGCCTCATTCTTTCCATCCCCAAAACCTCCCCTTTTCCCCCACTTCCACCTACTCCCCCACCCCCTTTCCCTCAGGCTATTACCACATTGTCAGTGTTCACATGCTATTTTTGTTGTTGTTAATCCCTTCTCCTTTTGTCATTCATGCTTTGTGTTCCCCTACCCCTCTGACAGTCTATACCATGTACCTATGTTTCTATTTTGTTCATCCATTTATTTTCTTCATTAAATCCCACATGTAAGTGAGACTGTATTTGTCTTTTTCTGACTGGCTTATTTCACTTAATATAATAATCTTCAGGCCCATCCATGCTGCCTCAAAAGATAAGATTTCCTCCTTTGGACAGCTGTGTAGTATTCCATCATATAAATGTACTAGCACTTTTATATCCATTCATCTACTGATGGGCATTTGGGCTGTTTCCAGATCTTGAATACTGGAAATGATGCTGCAATAAACATAAGGGTGTATATATTATTTGAATTAGTGTTTTGGGTTTCTTAGGATATGTTCCCAGAAGTGGGATTGCTGGGTCCAAAGGAAGCTTCATTTTTAATTTTTTGAGGAAACTCTATACTGTTTTCCACAATGGCTGCACCAGTCTGAATTCCCATCAACAATATATGAGGGTTCCCTTTTCTCCACATCCTCACCAGTACTTACTATTTGTTGATTTATTGATGGTGGACATTCTGGCAGGTGGAAGATATGTCATTGCAGTTTTAATTTGCATTTTTTCTGATGGTTAGTGACATTGAGCATTTTCTATATGTCTATTGTCCTCTTTGGAGAAGTATCTATTCAGGTCTTTGCCCATTTTTTAATTGGATCACTTTGTGTGTGTGTGTGTGTGTGTGTGTGTGTGTGTGTGTGTGTGTGTAGTTGTATAAGTTCTCCATATATTTTAAAAATGAACCTGTGTGTGATATATCATTGGCAAATATGTGTTCCATTCTGTGGGTTTCATTTTCATTTTCTTGATGATTTCTTTTGCTTTGCATAAGCTTTTTACTTTAATGAAAACTAGTCTGAATGTTATATCATAAAAAATTCAGATGCATATGTAAAAATATTGTGTTATTCTCTACCATATGAGAAATCTAAACATTTATAATACATTTTAAAAGCCTTTACTATTGAAAATATTAAAATACTGCATTATTAAGATTCAAGTCTTAATGTAAAAATATAAATGAAAGTACATTATTTTAAAAAGAAAACCTGATACATTATACAAAAACCAATATATAATGGATCATAGATTTAAATGTAAAAATAAAACTATACAACTTTTGGGAAAAAATAGAATAAAATCTTCCAGAACTTAGAGCTAAGAGAAGAGGTCCTAAATGATGCCAAAAGCATGATTCATAAAAGGCAAAATTGATAAACTGGATCTCTTCAAGATTAAAAGCTTACTCTATGAAGCTTACTCTTCAAAGGATTAAAGGACAAATCATATATTGAGAGAAAATGATACATATGACAAAGGAATAGTTTATGTTAAATCATACATATGACAAAGGAATAGTTTATGTAAACAACTATCACATTCAACAACCATAAAACAATGAATCCAATTAGAAAATAGGCATAAGACACAAAGTGGTATTTACTGAAGATTTTTGATGAAAATTGAATACATAAAACTACTTTTGACATAATTATTGGTTGGGGAAAGGTAACTTAGCCACAATAGCATATTACTACACATCTATCAGAATGGCTAAAATTTTAAATGATGATTGTATCAAATGCTTGCTATAAATTTGGAAAAATTGAATCACTCTTCTATAACAGGTGGGAAAGAGATTTATACAGCTACTCTGGAAAATAATATAATAGTTTCTTATAAAAGTAAAGACATGCTTATAAAGTCTCATCATTTGCACTCTTGGGCATTTTTCCCAGGTAATGACAACTTTTGCTAAAAATTTCAACTTGGGAATTCTCATAGCTTTATTTATAATACCCCAAAATAGAAACAACTGAAATATCTTACAGCAGGTGAATGATTCAACAAGTTGTGGTATTATATCAATTCCACTCAATAATATAAAATAACAAATTACTAACATAAACAATTTTGATGGATCATAAGTGAATTATGATGAGTGGAAAGAGTACAATCTCCAAAGATTATATAATGTATAATTCCATTCATACAGCATTCTCAAAATTACAGGGAAGGAGGTACCTGTGTATATAAAATTATGGTATGAAAGATCCTCTTGAAGGGATTATTCTGTTTCTTGACTGTGATGATAGATGAAATAAGCAACACAGAATAATATGCACGTAAGTCACTTACACATGAGTATATATAAAACTAGTGAAATTTGAGTAAGTTTGGAAGACTATATAAATGTCAATTTTTTTTGCTTTTCATATTGTTATACAAGATACTTCCATTGGGAAAACTGGGTGCAGGATATATGGGACCTCTTTGTATTATTTATTACAACTGCATGTGAATCTATAATGATCTCAAACTAATGTTTCTAAAGACATGTAATTAAAACACTGCATAGCATCAGAATTCATATAAAACTAGAGGCCTGGTGTATGAAACTTGTACATAGGTAGGATCCTTAAGCCTGGCTGGTGATCAGGGCCCATCAGGACCTTCTGGCTGCCAGCCTGGGCCTCCTTTCCTTGGCTGCCACCTGCCAGCTGGGTCCTTCCTTCATTCCATGCCACACCCTAGTGGTCAGTGCAAGTCATATTGAGCAATCAAACTCCCAATCTCCTGGTTGAACTCCCAATGGGGAACTTTGCATATTAGCTTTTTTATATATATGGACTAGAGGCCTGACACACAAATTTCCTTGTGCAGGTACAGTCCCTAGTCCTGGCCTGCGATCAGAGCCATCTTCCCCGGCTGATGGCAGCTTGCGCCTCCCCCACCTCCACCCACCCCTGGTTCCCCTTTTGCCATCAGATGATCAGAGCCTGTCAGCTGGGGAAGAGGTGGTCAGTGTGCCTCATAGGGACTGGTCCAGTGGTTGTTCTGGTAGTACCGCCATTTGGTCAATTTGCATATTAGTCTTTTATATATATTGATGTGCTCCAATCCTTCCACTTTTTTAGTTTTCTATTATCTTGGCCTTCTGAGAAGTCCCATATCTCATAAGATTGGAGATAGACTCTTCTTGTATCCTGCCATAGGAAGTCTCTGTCTGGAGCTGAGGCCATGGGATGAGGAAGGGACAGAGTCTGGTGCTTGGCTTTTGGTGGTCAGTTAGTGTCTGCCTGGATGTGCCACAGAACCTCAAAAGAGGGACTTTTCTGAGCTTTCATTTGTGCTCCATACCATGCATGCCTCCTCTGAGATGGAGAGTCCAAGGGGAAGGAGAAAGGTGCAAATTCCTCATGTTTGAATGAAGCTTTACACTTTGAACTGCTAGCCTGAATCAGTGATATAATTTTGTGGTTTCAGGAGACTTTGACAGCTTGGGTTGGAGTGGTGGTGGGGTAGGGTTTTATATTTCTAAAGAAGCCCAGTGCACAGGTGAGTGCCAGCCGGCCTGACCTGATGGAAGCCCCAGATTGGGTTTGGGGTCCCCGCTGGGGGTGGCACTGGCTGGGGCAAGGGCCACATTCATTCTTGTTGTTCTGGTCATTTTGGTCATTCTGCCATTTTTGTTGCTAGGCTTTTATTATATAGGACTAAAAGCTCATTGCACAAAGAGATTTGTGCAATAGGCCTTCCTTCCCTTGGCTTTCAGCACCGGTTTTCCTCCTGCACCCAGGACCTAGGCCTTTGCCCCAACTGGAGTCTGCCTTCTTTGTCTTTGCTGCAGACTCCAGCCAGAGTCTGCTGTGTTCATTGCAGACTCCTGCTGGAGTCTGTCATCTTCATCTTCACTGCTTCGCGGCAGACCCCGACTGGAGTCTGCCATCTTGGTCTTCACTGCACACTCCGGAATCTGCAGTCTTCATTTTTGTTGTGCTGGAATGTCGCTCCTATAGATCCCTTCACCCCCTACCCACCCTCTCATAAAAGGCATCCTGCCCTCCTGCCCCGCCAGTCCACTCTGCACCTGGAGCAGCTAGGCAGCCTCCATCTTTGTCCTTCTAATTTGCATATTCCCTCCCGATTGGCTGATGTGTGTAGTGGAGTGATGGTCAATTTGCATGTCTTCCTTTTATTAGTGTAGATAGAATAAGATAGTATAGGATAAGGAAGGGAAGTATGCTGCATTTATATTTTTCTGCTGTTTCCTATTGTTGTCCTCTCTTGCCACATTATACTATTCAGATACAAAGCTTACTCATAACTCAAGGTGCATTACACTCACTCTTTTGTGAAATGTAAAGATTAAAAAAGTCAAACATATTAAATTCATTATATACTAAGCAAAGGTGATTAAATGTACAGAGAAAAATATATTTTTATTTTTGTTTTAGAGAGAGTAAGAGAAAGAGAGACAGAGATAGAAACAATGATGAGAAAGAAACATTAACACCCATCTCTTGTTTTCTGCTCCCCGACCAGGAATCCAGCCTGCAACTCTGGGATAGGCTCTGACCAGGAATTGAACTTGTGACCTAGTGCATGGATCAAAGCTCAACCACAGAGCCACACTGGCCTGGAAAGAAAATATATATTAGTTGAACTTTCAGAGTCAAGCTTAATGAATTTATAGCCAATTATACTAGGTTTTATTTTTTTAAAAATTAAACCAAAACTTGAAAGTCATAGAGAGCCTTAGTTTCCTTTTTAATATTTTGTAAAAATGATCCCAAGGTTTCAAATGAAAAGCTTTATATAATGTAACCATTTATATCTAACCTCCCTTTCCTGTTATTTGTCATCAGCTAGAAATATTTTATTCCACAGATCTACATCACTACTAACTAAATGATGCTGTATGTGGGCATTGCAATGATATTTTGTCCTGTAAAAATGTTAAAATACAAGCCACAAATAAATCAAATAGTATCATCAACCATGCTGGAATGGTTTTAATATACCAAAAATGGTCTTTATGATTTTTTTCATTACACTGACATAAAGCCTAATACAAAATTTTCTAGAACTAGGATACAGTTTTGCTCCCCAAATTCAAGGTTCTTTTAAGGCAGAACAAATCCAAGGTATAGCTTAAAAAATAAAATCTGATTCTTTATTAATTGTACTTGTTATAAAAATGACAAAAATTTTATGTCACAGGCTACATTAATTTCACCTTATGTGCCTTAAAGTTGATCATAGATATAAAATTTATATTTGGGCTTTCAAAAGTAATATGAGTCAGTTTTCTCTCTTTTACAAATATAACTCATGTTTAATGTTTAGTTTTATATTTATGGCCAGAAATTTAGAATACTTCAGGAAACACCATTTACATTCAATTTGGTATTATGATATCCCCTGGAGTTCAATCTTAAAGTCAGAATTTTAAGCAGGAGATATGAATACAATATCTAATAAAAAGGTAATATGCTATTTAGACCGGACATCTTCCAGATGAGCTTCAGGACATCCTTCCAGATAAAGCCACAGTGGTGGGGTAGAAGGAGAGGTAGAAGCAGTTAGGGGTGATCAGGCTGGCAGGGCAGAGTAGTTAGGGGGATCAGTGCAGAAGGTAAAAGCAATTGGGACGATCAGGCTGAGACTGGCAGGAGAGCAGTTAAGGGAATTTGGTGGGAAGGCAGGGTGGTTAGAAGCAATCAGGGAGGCAGGCAGGTTAGGAGCCAGTGGTCCCAGATTGCAAGAGGGATGTCTGACTGCCAGTTTATACCCAAACCAGCAGTCAGACATCCCCTGAGTGGCCCCGGATTGGAAAGGGTGCAGGCTGGGCTGAGGGACCCCCCCATGCATAAATTTTGTGTACCAGGCCTCTAAATATATAATATGTGTGTGTGTGTGTGTGTGTGTGTGTGTGTGTGTGTGTGCGTGTGTGTGTGTGTGTGTGTGTGTGTATCTACCTAATAAAAGAATAACAAGCTGAAACCAGTTTGGCTTGGTGGATAGAGCGTAGGCCTATGGACTGAAAGGTTCCAGGTTTGATTCCAGTCAAGGGCATGTACCTCGGTTGCAGGCACATACCCAAAAGGTAGTGTACAGGAGGCAGCTCATTGATGTTTCTCTCTCATCGATGTTTCTGTCTATCCCTCTCTTCCTCTCTGTAAAAAAAATCAATAAACTATATTTATAAAATAAAAAAATAACATGCTAATTGACTGTACCTTTGAGATGCCCACCAGCGAATCAGGAGTGAGAATGCAAATCAACACAACAGAGCTGGTGGGTTAATTTGCATACATAGGTGCTGAGTGGCCAGGGGCAGGGCAATGATGCAGGAGTTCTGGCTTCTGGGCAACTTGGGAAGGTAGAAAGACATCTCCGGGTTGGAGTGGAAAGGCCTTTGGCCAGATCAAAGGCAGTGCCAGCAGCCAGGGAAAGTAAGGTCTATTCTGGCATGAATTTTCATGCATTGGGCTTCTAGTAAGTATATATATATGATATTATAATTAGAATTTGTATCTGTCAGTATATTTGCTCATATCATCATTTTTAACTGAAAAAGTTTTATTTAACTTTATAATCATTTATATCTGATCTACATCTTAGTCTCTTAAGCTTTTTAATATTTTAATCAGATTGGCATTGATATTGCTAACATATAAGGTGAAGTAAGAATATAAATTTTATTTGTTTGCTTTTAATATTAAGTGAATTACAGTTTGAAGTAGTTTCTCTAAAACTTAAAGGCCACTGCAATACCATGGCACAACACCTTTTTTTCTGAAGGTAGTTGACATGTATAGGTTCTGTGGATTTTCTACACAAAGGTTTCTAGAAGTATAATGATTCTGCCCCTCTCCCTCCCCCTCATCCTCTACCTTCCCTTCTCTCTCCCTCTCTCCTTCCCCTTTCTTCCTTGTTTTTTTTTTTTTCCTTTTATTTTTTTTCTTATTTGGATCATGTAATCCATGGCAATTTTCTTATTTTTCAAACATTTTTGCAAGATTGTTCCAATGATCTCCCTGGGGTATCACAGTCACTCTGTTCTATAAGATAGTTCAATACCTATTAAATAATTAAACGTGGGTATTTTTTTTTAACTTTGTCTTTTGTAAATTTTCAATTTATGGAAGAGTTGCAAGGAAAGTTCAGATAGTCCCCACATACCATTCATCCAGCTTCTCCTAATGTTAACTTTTCACATAACCATCCTCTACTTATCAAACTAAGAGAGTAATGGTGGCACAATAGTTCTTACTAAACTATAAAATTTATTTGACTTTTGCCAGTTTTTTCACTGGTTCTTTTTGTTTGTTTGTTTTAGTATCCAAACCAGGTTTCCACATTGTACTATTCATGACACTGTCCTCCAACCTGTGGCAACTTTTTGTTTTTCTTTATCTTTCTTTTTCTGTTTATTTATGTGTTTGTTTGTTGTTGTTTTTTTGTATATTTTACTTATTTTTATGGTAGCTAAGGATTTTAACTTCTCTGCTCATATTGCAATCTATAAATAATTATAAACTAAATTCCTCTCAGTATGAGAACTAACTAATTTAAAATTCATATATTTTTTATAACTTTTGACTAATATGTTGTTTATTTTAATCATTGTTAGCATATAAATAGTTTTTACCTTTTTTTTTTGCCTATCTATTTTCTTATACTCAGTTTCAGTAGCTTTAACAAGCTTAGGTTTTCTGTATTGTTTTACAATATTATATGCTTGGTGTTTTTATTATATGTAGCTTCAAACACTTTTGAAAGCAGGTAAATTGTAAATACACAATTAATATGGAAAGTGTCCAATAATGAAAAAATAGTGAATAAGTAGTTGAAATAGATTAAAAGAAATAAAGGGTGTCTTTTATTTATATACCACCCCCCCAAAAAAAAAGCTATGTAGTTGTATTGCTGTACAAGCAGCTCTAGTTTATGAGTTTACATAAAACTATACCATATTCACAAGAAGCCAGAAGATGGTTTTTATTTTCCCTAAACTCATTTTTCCATATAGCATATTGATTGATGTAACCATACTTAAAGTATATTTCTCTCTTATTTAGAAAGTTTATATATAAAAATTATCT
This sequence comes from Pipistrellus hanaki, assembly GCF_964339955.1. NCBI lineage: Eukaryota > Metazoa > Chordata > Mammalia > Chiroptera > Vespertilionidae > Pipistrellus > Pipistrellus hanaki. The sequence goes on from NC_140505.1 coordinate 118,031,893, forward strand.
AATCTGCCTAATTAAAGGTACTTTTATAAAAATATAAAACAAAATTCTATATATTTTAATATATATACTTACAATTGCAAAGTTCTTAAGTCATTTTTATTTCTATCTTTAATATTAAAATATAGACAGTAGATTATAAGGAAATAATAAAACATACATAAGCACAGTTTTAATATTCAAAGTCTTACAAAGTAAATTTTAAATAGCAGTGAATGATATGCCAAAAAAGTAAATTATATTAGACATTTGGATTTGTGATTATAGAGGAGAAAATACTTAGTCAATGTGGACTGGTAGATGGTATTAAATAAAATGTTTAAACAATTCTTAAAACTCTTTATGATTTAAAATTAAAGCTCTGAATATATTTTTTTCTGATTGGTGTTTTTGATTTCTTGGTATATATTTCTAGAAGTGGGATTACTGGACCAAATGGGAGTTCCATTTTTAAGTTTTTGAGGAAACTCCATACTGTTTTCCACAGAAGCTGCACCTATGTTCATAGCAGCAGAATTGCCCATCAGCAGATGAATGGATTAAAAAACTGGTATATCTACACAATGAAATATTACATGGATATAAGAAAACAAAAAATCTTACCATTTGCAATAGCATGAGTGAACCTGGAGAGCATTATGCTAAGCGAAATAAGCCAGTAAGAGATAGATAAATATGATCTCACTTATTTATGGAATCTAATGAACAACATAAACTGATGAACAAAAATAGATCCAGAGACATAGAAGCATAGAAGCATAGAACTGACCATCAAATATCAGAAGGAAGGCAGGAGAGGTTTGGCAGGGGTGGGACTTAGAGATCAACCAGAGAACATGTATGCATATAAGCGTAACCAAAGGACACAGACAATAGCGGGGTGAAGGCCTGGCCTGGAATGGGAAAGGTCAATGGGAGAAAAAGGGGACATATGTAATACTTTCAACAATAAAGAATTTTTAAAAAATTAAAGCTGTGTTTGCTATATGTGCAATCTTTGAAATTGTAAGACTTCCTGCCCCAGAATTAAAGGATTAGTAGCACTTAAAATTATTTCTTAAAATATAAAAATAAAAGTGGAGAATACTAATGAGATAAATCAGAAACTGACACAGAGATTGAACTCTTTCAACTCACCTACATTGTCTTTTCTGAGTTATAAATAGAATAGTCTATCAATTTACCTTTAATAAATAAACATTACATTTTAAAAAGTGTGTAAAATAAATAATCAGTTTGCTATTTTTAATACTTATATGCCAGATGTAAAAACAAATGCAGCACTTGAAAGTACTATTATATATTCTATATACCTACATATCCATATGTGTATATCTATATCTTTATATCTATATCTACATTAATACTGATATCTATATCTATGGAGAGAGAAGGTGATATTAATTTATTTCTAGGAATTATCTCACACAATTGTCTGACAAGTGGCAGGATAGAGACTCAGTGAAGAGCGGATGCTGCAGTAGGAGTGAAAAAGCAGCTAGCTAACAGCTGGAAGCATTCCCTCCTCCTTAGGAAACTGCACGTTTTCTACTAAGGCCTTCAGTTGAATGGATGAGGTAAGTCATCCCTATTATGGAGGTAAATTAGCTTTACTAAAAGTCTACTATTAAATTGTTAATCTCATTTAAAAATACTTTAACAGCAATGTCAAGGTATTTGATCAAATATGTGGGTACTGTGGTTTAGTGAAGTTAAGACATAAAATTAACCATCAACCTCAAATTGCTCTTTAGCATTTTCTCCTTATCTTCCTTAAGAGGGCCAATACTCTTCCATTACCTAAACTAGAAAATCTTCTCTTTCTTCTTTTCCCATTAATTCACCTTTCTTTTCTCCATCTTTTCCCTTCACCCATAATATCCAATAAATCAGTAAGTCCTCCACCCTGTCAATTCTCCCAAAAAAGATCACCAGAAAAAATATTTTTATTAAGCCAAAATGAATGTATTGGATTTACTAATAAATTTCATTAGCTACTTACTAATTAACCACAGCTAGAGGGAACTCCACCTTGAAAAAATCTCAATAGTGTCTCAGAACAGGCAAGTTAGGGAAAAGTATTTATATATTCTGTAGTCTAGGTCCAAATGGTGTTACGTGAGCTTTTCAAGATGAGGAATTGGTTGGAATTTGGCAAAGTTCATGATATAATACTTTAGAGATTGGTGGACTCAATATGGGAGACTTTTGAGGAGTTTTGGAAAGCAAATTGGTGTCTGAGAAGCAGGATGTTTGCCCAGGGGGGCCAGATGCTTTCCTAATGAGAGGGCTGTTTGCCCAGATGAGCAAACTGCTAATAAATTTATTTGCAGGAACTTTGCAAACAGTGAAAATAAATATTGGTCTATAGCATTACCTTCCTGGTAAAGAATTTCCTGGAATAAATGGTTAAGTTATGTTGACACAATGGGTCTTGGTTCTCAGTTCACTTGTGTCCTCCTTGCATTCTCTTCCTTTTTACCCCTTTAAACATTATCTGCGTTGCTTCTTTCTCTTCCCTAGATGCTTAAAAATGTTTATGTTTACATAGATAGTCTTCTAACCTCCCATTCAAACATGCTTTCACAATGTTTCCTCTAATTTGTTAGGATACAATCTAAATTACCAATTTCATACTGCAGTTCTCATAGTAAAAATCACTAGCTTCAAAGTCACATAATAGCATAAAAGTCCAAGCTCATTGCTTCACCTTGGTTTATTTATTCAATGTCTTCCCTAGCTAAACATCTACATATAATCTTTGCCCTAAACATAACAAATTTAAAATATCCCCAATCTCTACTTGATAATTACAGGCAGATTTGATTTTGGGATCCCCTTAGATTTCCCTGAAATAATGCCTTCTTTTTTTTCACCTCAATCACTGCTAATTCCTCAAAATCTAGTGTAAGCATGTCATTTCTTTCTGACTCATTCTCAATTAAGACTAACAGAGTTGATCAACCCACTGTTCTACATGGCATCTAGACTCTAACTCTTACATGCTATTATATATGTTTATATTTATTTTACCCTTTTAGACTGAGAGCATCCTGAAGGCAGGATGAGCACCTTTCTCTCAATGTGCTCACTCTAACATGTAACTTGTCAAAGAGGAGGCAAAAATATTTTTTGAATAAAATTTCATTGGGATAATTATAAAATAGAAATTAATTTAATACAATCAATAACTTTAGGAAGTCTCTATAAAACCTTTATCAGTAACAAAATAGTGTAGATATCTGTGATTATATCCTAGAATTTAAAGTGATCAAATCTATTCATGACACTCCTCAAGGTCTATATTTTTATGATGTCATGATTCAGATTTCCATTTCATATTGGAACATAAAATAGAAAACAGGTGTTTCAATGTGTTGCATAACACAGTATTCTTCCCCAAAGAAAAATCTCCCTAGGTATAGAAGAGTTTTAGCCTGTTATTTCAAGAAATAAAAACTAAATTTCTTAAGCATACTCATAAAGTCTGATGTAAACTTCAAATATCTTTATTAATTATAGTGTTAGATTTCTAATTGTATGTTCATGTAATCTAAAAATATAAATTACATTCATACATTATTGTTCAATCTATATCATGTAGCATTTACTACATTTCAGGAATGTAACTCTGTAGTTTGCAAAAATTTGTCTATTAAGAAAACACCACAACAGTGAGATACCATCTCACACCTGTCAGAATGGCTATCATCAACAAATCAACAAATGTCAAGTGCTGGCGAGGATGTGGAGAAAAAGGAACCCTAGTGCACTACTAGTGGGAATGCAGACTGGTGCAGCCACTGTGGAGAATAGTATAGATTTCCTAAAAAAAAGTTAAAAATGGAGCTCCTATTTGACTCAGTGATCCCACTTCTAGGAATATATCCCAAGAAACCAGAAATACCAATCAGAAAGGACATATACAACCCTATGTTTATAGCAGTACAATTCACCATAGCTAAGATTTAGAAACAGCCTAAGTGCCTATCAACAGATGAGTGCATTAAAAAACTGTGGTACATCTATACAGGAATGCTATGCAGCTATAAAAAAGAAGGAACTTTTACCATTTGCAACATCATGGATGGAACTGGAGAGCATTATGCTAAGTAAAATAAGCCAATCGGAGAAGATAAATATCACACGATCTCACTCATATGTGGGATATAATGATCAACATAATTTGATGAACAAGAATAGATCTAGAGACAAATGGCAGGGCAGGTGGGGTAAGAGAGCAACCAAAAGATTTGTATGCATGCATATTAGCATTACCAATGGACACAGACACTGGGGCAGTGAGGGCTTGCTCAGGGTAGGAATGGCTGGGGGGGAGGTCAATTGGGAAAAAAGAAGACATATGTTAAACTTTAGACAATAAACAAACAAACAAAGAAATGAATAAGTGATAGGAAACACCTAAAAAGCTTTTACATAAGTAATCCTTGGATACATTTACTTAGTGGTGTGTGTGTGTGTGTGTGTGTGTGTGTGTGTGTGTGTGTGTGTGTTTGTGTGTATTGATGTTGGATGTAGGCTAGTGAATATTTGTGAATTATAGAAACATGCAAAAAATGTTTGACCTAAAATGAGAAAATTAAGCCTGGTTATAATCCTTTTGAAATATTAGCCTTAAACTTTCTTGACTGCTTTCTCACATTTTAAAACATATTTTGAAAAACACACCCAGGTTATTTACCAGGCATCAGAGAACTGAATTCATTTAAAGGAAAGAAAGGGAAGAGTCTAAAAAGATTAGTTATAAGGTTTCTAGCAATTCAGTCCTACTTTCATTGGGATCTACACGAGAGTAATGAAAGTAAGATGGGAAAAGAAGTACTGCATTTTATTCCTTGGAGATTGCAAGAGAAGGATGTGTTAACTTTGAATTTCAGTTTTTGATTTGTAATACTGTGAAAGCTAGAGCATTCACCAACATGGTTTTTTTAAATTAACTTTGAGGGAAAACTATAACTTTATTATATATAATATGAATCTGAAATGGCCAGCATTCTGCATTAAAGATTTTCTATTATCAGAAGTGAAAGTTAGATTTAAGGTTAACTAGTAATAGTAGCACATTCAGGAATTTTGCTATAAATGGAAAGTTTGAAAGAATGGTAGATTATTTGTCACAGGAAGTAGAACAGACCAGGGCTTTGGTCTTACAAGACGTCCAGGACTTGAATCAAGATGAACTGTAATAATTGAAGAAATAAAGACGTGTTCAGGTAAGTGAAGAAACAGGATAGTGCATTGAAATATTAATATGTTAATATTTAGGAATTAAGATAAACTCAGTGCAGAATCGGGTGAATTAAGGAATATGTGTAAATTTTATAGCACTTAAGATTTCATTTCATATTTCTATAAGATGAGACCTTGAAAACTGATCCACATTAGGAAAGACAGGATAAAGATAAATCACTAAGCTCTTATAAATCACGTCAGTTCCCAATATTCTACAAAAGCAGAAACTAATTTAAAGCCAATTAGATGGAAAATGTTATAGAAGGGTGAAAGTGTTAATGTGTAATAATAAAAAATAGTTAATTCTGATATCATATTATTTCAAGAATGTAGTAAATTTCTATACTACCTGAAGCCAATGTTTTCTGGCTGAACTATTTTACCAAAAACATGATATTCTTATTTGCTTATTGAATAAAATGGGTTATTTAAAATGTGATAGGGTATGGGACTGGAGAGTATTATGCTGAGTGAAATAAGCCAGTCAGAGAAAGATAAATATCACATGATTTCACTTACTTTTGGAATATAATGAACAACATAAACTGATGAACAAAAACAGATGCAGAGACAGAGAAACATCAGTCAGACCATCAAACTTCAAAGGGAAAGTAGGGAAAGGTGGGGATAAGGTATGGAGATCAACCAGAGGACTTGTGTGCCTGCATAGAAGCCTAACCAATGGAAACAGACACCAGGGGATGAGCACATGAATGTGTGTGTGTGTGTGTGTGGGGGGGGTGTAGGGAGGCAATGGGGGGATAAGAACACATGTAATACCTTACTCAATAAAGAAAAAAATGAAATGATAACAAAAATGTGATAGAGTGAAAGAAAAATTCATGGACCTTTTTCTCTAAGTCTGACCAAATTATTATTATAATTATTATTTTAATATAGATCAGTTCACAAATTTGCCTGTCATCCTTGTGCAGGGGCCATGTTACTCCTCTCTGTTTCATTCCAATTTTAGTTTATGTGCTATACTAAAGTGAGCACTTACCAAATTATTGACAAGCAATCAGAAATTGTTGGTCTTTTTAGGATTTGTCAATAAAAGAGAAAGTGATCTGAAAACCAAAGAAGTATAAAATTGACAAAGTTGACAACTGCTACATAAAAATTCTGCGCTTAAAAGTTAATTAACTTCATAACTATACAAACTATATTTTATTGAGCACTTACTGTATATAAGACACTTTGCTAGGTACAGCATTTCTTACAGTGACATTAAATTCACAAACTCTGTCACTAAGACATTTATAATCATGTAGAAAAATAATTCAAAAACATTTATAAATGTCAAGTTTTAAAGGAAGCTTAGTGAATGAGTATCTATTAAAATTATTTTTGGAGTCTCAAAAATATGAAGTAGACCCTTAATTACTAACATAATTTGGCTTATTTTTTATATGCTCTACTTTTCATTAAGAGCTTTTGAAAATAAATTATGAGACAATGGTATTAATAATACTGAAAATAACAATTTAATATATATTCCTAGATGACACATGTTTAATTCCTAAGGCAGTGATATAAAAAAATAGTGTTATTAATTTTGGAAAGGAAAGTGTAATAAAAGACTTCAGTGCAATGATGAAGATATCATTTTGGGTCATAGTTAAGTTGATTAAAAATGTAAAATTGTACTTCTCAAATTTATTACTGTTTGTTGTTAAATTTTGAATAAAGCTAAGATTAAAAATTAAATCAACACATAAAATGGAATTGAAGATAGAGTCTATCATTAAGTCAGTTCCACTTTTCACCATGAATACAAAGATTTTTATGCAGACAGAGGTTTCATACAACAGTATCTGAAACAGTCACACAAAAGCAAACATCACCATTCAAGATGTCCCTTTTGTTCCAAAAAATTAGGTAGTAAGCCTAGCCACATGCTTATGCCTCTCTAAACTTGCTAAATACCAAACACTGATATTTACGGAGCTTTTTTTCTAATGAATGAAATGTGTTTATCAATTCTCATTCATTTTAGTGAAGTAGATTCTGTTTCTGGAAGGTTTTCGCAAAGCTCACAATCTTCTTAGGCATCTGGAGAGAGTGACTCACGGAGAAATTGAAAAATATGATAGAAGTATTACCAAACATTCTGTCTCACTGGGATCAGAACTTTTTTTCTAATCTGCACAGTACATACCAAACAGATGGAGTGTGAAAACAAATCTTTGCTGTGGGTGGCCTTATCTTTTCAGCCATAACAATCCATATATACCAACCAAAAATATGTATCCAATAAATCCTCTGAAAAAAATTGCAGGATTTTCTCAAAATATTTGTCTAATTTCTTTCTAGTATTCAATCCCTTTTCAAAATAATCTAACTTCTGAAAATTAATTATTGTTTTAAAAAAGAAATGACTATGGAAACAATTAAGCATTATTTATATTATTGAATGCACTTTCATCTAAGTGTTCAATGATAGGGGAATGATTAAGGAATTTATAATTAATTAAATAGATAAACTCTTACTCAGGCAACTGTCAGAATTTGGATCATGTAGAAAAATGGAAAAGTGTTTTCCATATAACATTTAGTGGGGAGAAGAAAATATATGTCTCGGTCTGTTGTGATTATAACTGAAAAGTATGCATGGAATTACAGGAAGGTTTGTATTGAGTATAAAGAAAACATGTTCCATTTCTGGGTTCAGCATAATTGTCTTTAGAAACCTAGTTTATGTTCCCATAATCAAAACTTGAGCTAAATCGCTTTTTGTTGCTTTAGAAAGTACTTGTCTTTTGCCTCAACTCTCTTGTTCTTTTTCCGGTCTCAGCTGCTGTACCACAGTGAGATGACCTCAGTAAACTGAATAACACGTGAGAGGATTGTATAAGTCTGTTAACACTTGTCCTCCAACTGAATGTTTTGATTACTGAGTTGTCTTTTCAAGAGTCTGGTTCATCAAAATGTTTTGCAAAGACTACTTGTCACAAAATATTAAAATATTAAATGCCTCGGGAAATTTTATTGTAATTTGCAAAAGGCAGTTACAAGAAAGAACAGATCTCACATGAATTTTTTATTATAAGACAAATGTCCATGAAAATATCATCTCCTTATGGCCTTCGGAAATAGCAATTTAATAATTTATTTAGTGAGTGATGTTTGCAAAATTCTGTGATACACATTAAAAGGAATATGAAATAATATCAAGATTTTATATTAATTTGTTTAGCATTAGTAAATCAATTCAGCCCGTTCAGTGTGTTTCAGTGGTTGAGAGTCCACCCATGCACCAAGAAGTCTGTGGTTCTGTTCCTGGTCAGAGCATATGCCAGGGTTACAGGCTGGATCCCCAGGGGGGTGGGGACACATTCAGAAGGCTGGCAATTGATGTTTCTCTCTCATGGATGATTCTATCTCTCTCCCTTTGCCCCCCTCTCTCAAATCAATAAAAAACATTTTAAAAATCATCCACATTTTCTTTTACAAGCAATTAAAAAAATGTGAAGAAAATGTTATTTGGATGCTTATTTATCTCACATAAATGGACTTGCATGTAATTAAACTAAGATTACAATACATATCAGTCCTTTCATTGTAGCATGTTCATGCTTCCTCCCCTCCCCAGCAAAACATACAGAAACTGTGATGGTCCCATAACCTTTGCCCACCTGTATTCGTCTTATGAATCACATGGATATGTTTGCTATATGGCTAAATAAGTGAGATATAATTTAAATTAACAATCTATTAATCACAAAACAGGGGGACTGTGTATTACCCAATGGTCCTAATATAATCACATGATGCCCTTAAAGGTAGAGATCTTTCCCTGGCCAGCAACAGAAGGCAACTGAGAGATTAAAAGCATGAGAAGGACTCCATCTGTTGCTCATTTTAAGGTAAAAAGTATCACTTGCAAATCATTGTTGAATTGTGTCAACAGTAAGTGAGTTTGGAGGTGGACTTACAAACCTGGATGAAAACTGCATCTCTGCCTGACACGTTGATTTTAGTCTAGTGAGACCCTGAACAGAGAATCCAGTCAAGCTTCTTCAAACTTCCAACCCCCCACAGTGATGTAAGACAATAAATAAGTGTAGTTTAAAACTATCACATTTTTATACACTTTTTTAATAATTGCAATAGGAGTTAATACCGTATCTGTCCTCTTGTGTTTTCCTGGGTAAAATTGGAAGACACATAAATGTATACAGTTTAATTGAATGAATTTCTAACTTTTTATCTATGTTTTTCTATGCTTTCTTTTGTTTTCCTCTTTCTGAAGCCATCCAAAGAAACTGGCTTCTAAGTGTTCCTTACTCTTGAACTTTTTGGAATAGTCTGAGGAGGATAGGTTTTAGTTCTTCCTTGAATGTTTGGTAAAACTCCCCCTGTGAAGCCACCTGGCCCCAGGCTTTTGTTTGTTGGAAGGTTTTTGATGACTGCTTTAATTTCTTCCATAGTTTTCAGCCTACTGACATTTTTAGATTATTCCTGATTGAGTTTTGGAAGGTTGTATTTTTCTAGGAATATGTCCATTTCCTCCATGTTGTCTAGTTTGTTGGAATAGAGTTGCTCATAGTATTTTTTTAACAATTCTTTGTATTTCTGTGGGGTCTGTTATTTCGCCTCTTTCATTTCTGATTTTGTTTATTTGAGTCCTCTCTCTTTGCTTCTTGGTGAGCCTGGCTAGAGGGTCGTCAATCTTGTTTATCCTTTTAAAGAACCAGCTCTTTGTTTCATTGATCTTTTGTGGGTTTTTTTTTTTTTTTTTTTTTGTCTCTATGTAATTTATTTCTGCTATGATATTTATTATCTCCTTCCTTCTGTTCACTTTGGGCTTTTCTTGTTGCTCTCTTTCTAATTTTTTAAGTTGTGGAGTTACATGATTTACTACCATTTTTTTTTTTTTTGAGGTAGGCCTGTAGAGCTATAAAATTGCCTCTCAGACTGCTTTCATTGTGTCCCATAGATTTTGGATTGTTTTGTTTTCATTGCCATTCATTTCCAGGATGTTTTTAAGTTCTTCTTTGATCTCTTTGGTAAACCAATCATTGTTTAATAGCATGCTATTCAGCTTCCAAGTGTTTCAATTTTTTTTTGTGTGTGTGTGTGTGTGTGTGTGTGTGTTTCTGCACATAGTATTTTTATTCTGCATGTTCCCCAGAGGCTGCGGTTTAACAAAAAAGTGTAGTGGTACTTAGGATAAATTTTATTTGTTCAAAGATTCATTGGCTTCACCCATTATTTCAAATCAGTTAAACCTGAAAAAGAGTGAAAATAAAGTAAGCTATTAGCTGCTAAAGTTTATTTACAGTTTTGGATTACACCCTATATAATAGTGAGTCATCCCCAATGTGCCTTAAAATGCCCATAGACCTGCAAAATTAGGAGCATCTTGAGTTGTATTAGAAATGCAGAATCTCAGTCTCCATCTCAGAACTACAAAATCAGAATCTACATTTGAAAAACATCATCAGGTCATGCCTAATAATGTTTGAGAAGATCTGCCTTAAATTGTACTAAATGGATAAATATACCTTCAAATTTTAGGAGATTTCTCCTGCTAATAGCATCCTCTCAACAAAGCAAGGACATGCAGAGAATTAGGAGATCCACTCAGGTTCAATTTCAGACTTCTTGTTTACATATTGAGCATTTATTTTGCTGTAGAGGTTGTTTTACAGGTTTATATTATTTATGCCATTTAAATTTCATGACTAATATGAGGTAAATATTGTTATCCATATTTAACCTATAGATAAACTAAATTTTGAAGAGTTCAATTGCTTTGTCTGTGTCCTCTTGGAATAAGGCAGGCTGACATTTTAGCACTTGGATAAGTACAGTTAGTCACTATGACATGGGATGTTTTATTAAGCTTTCAAGTAAATTCTAAATTATTAAACTATCAAATATATCAAAAGCTAAACTTTCATTTTTCAATTTCAATCCTATATCATCTGAAAATCCAAAAAAAGTAAAATTTAGTAGTCCAAAATCCTTTACATATTATGTTTGCATGAATCATTACAATAAACAAACAAACAAAAGATTTTGTGGTTTCATGTAAATGGCCCTAATGCCCTATTTTAAATAAACTCTTTAGATAAACACTTTTTTTTTTTAATCTGGAGAAAAAGAAAAAAATATAGTCTATGAAATAATTTAAATTTATTAATAGAGCCACATATTGTATTATTAATTTTTTGTTATATATAAGATGACTGATATTTATATTAAGCACTTATGCACCAGATTTATTTTAAAAACTTTATATGCATTGAATTGTTGAATTATTTCTGCACACTGATGAACTGTTAGCTATGATTGTCCCCATTTTACTGATAAGTAAATTGAGACTTATATATATATATATATTTTTTTTTTCCAAAAAGGACATTTTAATTCTAGAATTTCAAGTCATGCTTGTCTGACAATGAAAATATTTAGCAAAGGTGCAATCTGGTCGACCACCCTTCCCAATCTTCTAGGAAAAATTGAGAAATGTAGTCAATCATCTTACTCTTGAGCTTATCATCATCCATACAAAAATATTTTCTGATTTTTACTCAATTTGCTCTTTCAGATCACAAATACAGTTTTGCATTAGTAGTAAAAATGTTTACTCTAAATTATTAATCAAAACTCTGAGCTCTCTTGAAATATATTCTCCTTGTGTAGCTTGGACTATGTGTTGGCTGCAAACTCACCATAGGAAAAGGCTGTACGTGGTCGGTGTCCTCTCAAAATATTCTAAAGAAAGAAGAATGGCCTTATTTAAATTGGTAACATCTTAAGCTGGGATTGTATCTTGTTAAGCTATTAAGTGTTTTAAGATGATTTTCTTAGAGAAACTCACCAAGTGATCCTCAGAAGTCCCCCAATAGGCCTCTGTATTGTGAAATTCTTTTAACCCTGGAATGCTTTTATTTTCTTCTGGTACTCATTTATTTGGCTCCTTTTTCAGGCTCTAGCAGTTCACATCTAGGTTTTTGCTGGTAGAGTGCCTTCACTTTTCCAGGCAGCCTGAATGATCCAAGACCATCCACAGAGTCACATGGGGCTAGTATGTCTTCCAGAAGACATGGTCATAGATACCTGCATGCTACACATTTTGGGAGTTCAGCCCAATTGATCCCAGTGAAACAAAACTCTAAAGGCTCCAAATTCAAAGTAATTCTCCAGGTTGTCTCTGATCCAGTTAAAATTATTTAGCAGGGGTGATATCTTTAGTGCAGTGCATGCTCAAACTACATGGGTTTCTTAAGTATTCTGAGTAGCCTAGCAAAAGTCCCATTCTCACTACCTCAATGTATTGGAATGGAAGAGAGGCTTTCATCAAAGATAAATAGTCCTGCTTTCCTCAAAGACAAACTGCTCACAAAAACATACTCTATGCATCTCTCTCAGCCTTTTTATATTCTCAAAATGGATGGTGGGTGGGAAGGATGTGTGTGAAGATGTTAGAGTCATGGAACAAATATTAGGATATATCCTTAAATTTGCACTTTACAACTTGCACATGGCACTGAATATTAAAATGCCTACTTGCATGTCTTATTATATTTACAATGATTAAATTTATTTCCTGATTTATTCATTTTTAATTTTTATTGTAAAATGTATTTAGGGAGAGAGGAAGTAGAGAGAGACATTGATGTGAGAGAGAAACACTGATTGGGATTGGTTGCCTTGCCTGTCCTGGGATCAAACCTGAAACCTTTTTGTTCCATTTATTTTTCTATAGAGAGGAGAGAAGATGGGGGAGAGAGAGAGGAAACATCCATTTGATAGAGACACATAGATTAGTGGCATCCCTACTGGGACTTGGGATCAGGCCTACAATCACAGTACATGCCTTGATGGGGAATTGAACTTACATCCTTCTGTCTGCAAGGCCCATGTTCTAACCACTGCTCCAAACCAGCCAGGGTGAACATCCTTTTGGTGTACAGAATGACCTGCCAACCAACTTAACCACCCGGTAAGGGTTCTGTATAAGACGTCTAAAAGACATTTGTTGATAGTTTAAAAAAATTTCAAGAAATAAAATCCAGTTTTTTCATTGGCAGTTTTGAAGTTTTATACTGGAGGCAGTTGTTTTTTTTAATTCAATATCTACTATTATATTAATATAACATAAGCTTTGTAATTAAATTGCCTGTAACATAACAACTATATTAACAATATATTCATTCACAGCATTGAGTTGTTAGCACTTTTTTTATTTTCATGTGCATTTGAGAATAATGGGACTAGTGGTGAAAAAAGTTATAGGATAACGCTGATTTAATTATTTTTTTTCTAATACTTCTGGCACAGAGTAGGTGCTCAATACAGTTTTAACACAATGAGGTAAAAAATATCTTAAAGGTATAACAAATTTCTGGCTCAACCTATTTCAATAGATTCTTTTCTCCTTCTCCTTATCATCCTTTTGTCCCTTCTTTAAAGCAACCAATAATTTCTTCAAGTCTGTGGTTCACCAGAAAAAAAACACACTGAATTGATTAAAAATATTAGTCTAAATATATTCAGCTCACTTTTACCTGACACTAGACAAATTAATTGAGAATATAAATTCTGTAGGCATACATGAAAAAGGATAGGAAATCATTGCTTTAAACATGATGAATATTCACATCCATTTTAATGAAACTTGTATTAGATGAGTACAATTAAGAAAGAGACTGACTCTTATACAGGTTAGAACTCCATAAACAATTCTAAAACTTAAAAAAAGAAAAGAAAGAAAAAAGCAATTTGCTTTTCAGCCAAGTTCTTCCCTGGCAGCTTCTCTATCGGTTCTTAGCTGCACGTTCAGTGTAGTCAATGAGCCAATTCCAAAGATATTTCAGGAACCTAGTTTGTGCTTAGGGGCAGCATTTTGCTAATTAGAACTTCTATTGTACAGAAGTGGGACTTATTAGGTAGAGCACTTTAAGTGGCTTAGGCAGGTAGGACTATTTGTACTTATTTTCTGAACTGCCAATATGCTAATCTAGCATTTGGTGGGAACAGGTAGCTTCCTTCGCTGTGCCTCTAAATTTTGTTTTTTGTTTTTCTTAAAGAACGTATTGTTTTTACATAACTGCACTGCTGATGCATACACTTCCTGAGATGATATTTGCTTCCACTCTGATAACCACAGTGCATAGCAATGATGCCAGGCCTTGCACATGGCACCTCTTTTATAAATGTTTGTAGAATTGAATTATTTTTCTGAATTTTATTACTTTAAAGAAGACATGAATATATGCCAACTTCTTTATTTTAAACAGCAAACTCAAAAGCAATAATAATAATAATAGTTACTACAGTATTGAACTTTTAAAATAAGCCAGTCACGCTGAAACCAGTTTGGCTCAGTGGATAGAGCATCGGCATGCAGACTGAGAGGTCCTGGGTTCGACTGCAGTCAAAGGCATGTGCCTTGGTTGCGGGCATGTCCCCAGTGGGGGTGTGCAGGAGGCAGCTGATTGATGTTTCTCTCTCATTGATGTTTCTAACTCTTTATCCCTTTCTCTCCCTTCCTCTCTGTAAAAAAATCAATAAAATATATTTTTAAAAAATATTTAAAAAAATAAAATAAATTAAGTCAATCACTACTTAAGCACTTTACATATCAACTAATACTCATAACAAACCTATCAGTATGCAGATTTATTTTAACTGTGCAATTAAGAATTAAAAATATATTAGATTAAATGAGTTTGTCTTGGTCATATATACACTAGTGCATGGATTCAAGATTCAAAACCAGGCATTCTAGCTTCACATAGTTTATATATGGAAATAAATAAATCTTAAAGTAAGATGCTTGTGTGTAGACTGGACTGATTTGCAACAGGTTAACGTTCACATGTGCACCAACTATAAAAGACATGTAAAACAAAGAAACAATTTACTTAAAAGCATCAGAGAACTACAGAAACAGGAAAGACCAGAGAGGCTGAGATTTCTGAAAAGAGAGAAAGATGAAAGGTTAGCTTATCTCTAGTTGCTATTTTCCAAGAGTATTTGCTGCTCCTGAATGTGGGCAAGACATCAAGAATACAGTGTGTGCCTGGACAGAGTCTGTTGCTGTGGATTAGAGAAACAAGGGATATTTATTTATTTATTTATTTATTTATTTATTTGTTACATTTTTTAAATTAAATTATTATCTGTGTACATATTTTAACATTGCCCCCCCTCTCATACATACCCTCCCTCCCCAGAGTTTTGTGTCCATTAGTTGTACTTATATGCATGTATACTAGTCCTTCGGTTGATCTATTATCTCCCCCAGATCTCCCTACCCTCCCTGCTATAATTTGACAGTCTGCTTGTTGCTTTACTGTCTCTATATCTATCTTTTGGTTCATCAGTTTATAATGTTCTTTATTATCCATAAATGAGTGAGGTCATGTGGTGTTTCTCTTTCATTGACTGCTGGTGGAAATGCAGACTGGTGCAACCACTGTGGAGAACAGTGAGGAGTGAAGCAAGGGATTTTTCATCAGCTAGGTGCTGCTAGAGCAATATGGCTGCAACTCAGACACCTAACACACATGAGTAGTTTCCTTTGGAAACATTTGACAAATGCTGATGTGTATGCAGCAAAATGCTAAAAAATCTAAATAAAAAAATAAAATAAAATAATATTCAAACGTTTATGATGCAAAATATATAAAGACTCAACAAAGGGGATTACCCTAGTTTAGAAAACAAATAAGAATATAACAAATATAGGCCTTTATGTAAAAACTCAGAATGGCCACAACTTTAAAAATGTGATAAATGGAAATACAGATACACCAAACCACATCCAGGTTTGACTAGACTCAGTCTTTGACTGGATGGATGCAGAGTTCAGCTAACACTACATAATTTCCTAAAAGATGTATGTATAGTCAGGGTTTAACGTTATCTTTAAGTTTAAATTATTACTCAGGGCCCAATATCTGGAAAGAATTAGTAACACATTTGTTCCATAAACACATACATCTAAAGGAATGTTACATAACATTTTTAAAAACAATTTTATAGGTTGGAATTTTAAGATTGTTTCATTATTAGAATTCGAGAAATAATCCCACTTAGAAATGCAATTATGTGAATTTTTAAAGGAAAATATGGGGAAAATTATGATTGATAATTTCCTGATTTGGACTATTTTCAATGTCTTTATTTATTTCAGAGAGAGGAAGGGAGAGGGAGAGAGAGATAGAAATGTCAATGATTAGAGAGGATCATTGATCAGCTGTGTCTTGCACACCCCCTACTAAGGATATAGCCTGCACCTGAGCATGTTTCCTGATGAGGAATCCAACTGAGACATCCTGGTTCGTGAGTCTATGCTAAAACACTGAGAAACACTGGCCAGGCTGGACTATTTTTAAGTCTAGAAATCCTATACTTCTCTTTAGTATACTCTTCCTCAGGCAAAATCATTCATTCCCAGGGCTTCTAATTTCAGTCATGTACAAATGGCAGCCAAGTATATCTCTAGGCTTGACTATTCCTGTTGCCTACTTTGCAACTCCCTTTGAATATTTTGATGTTTCAAAGACACCAACAATTTAACTTTTCAAAACAAAACAAATCCCCATCTATTCCCTCACAAAACCTGGTCCTCATGCAACATTGTTTCTAAGCAGTTGCACAAATATCTATCCATTAATGAAAGGTCTCTCTCCTCTCTTCAACCAACCTTTCAGAGTCAGTCAAACATCAATAATGTCTGTATTACCTCGTATGTGTATCTGTTAACTTGTTAGACTGAGTTTCATAATGACAGAGACTATGCTTCACTTTTTTCACTGTTGTATAACCCAAACCCCATGCAGTACCTCACCCCAAAGGAGATACTTAGTAAATGTTTGTTGGATGAATAAATGAATATACAATGAGTGGCCAGATTATTATGATCTCTGAACACATAGTAATCTGGCAACTCAGTGTATATCCTATACAATAAAAGTCTAATATGCAAATTGTCCCCTCAACCAGGAGTTTGACCAACAGACAGGCCAGCCAATCACCCATGTCCCTTCCCTCTGGTCAGGCTTGCCGGACCCCACCCATTCAGGAATTCAAGCACCTGGCCTCTATATGTACACACTGAGAGGCCAGATTATTATGCATTCATAATAATAATATGAGATCATAATAATCTGGCCACTCAGTGTATATGCATATGCATATGTTGGTCTACAAAAAATCAATGAAACATAAAATATTTCTCTCTAATCAGAATTGAACAAGGAATATAGAAATCAATATTCAAAAAGGAAAAATATTTTACAGTGAATCGATTGCACAGTTGACAGAAAAATTCTAAAACAAACTAGGGACATTAAAGGGGAACTATATCAATTATTATTGACATCCGTATATATTATTGAAAAACAAAGTAATACATATTTTTACACTAAGACTCAGAAGGTGTCAAAAAGTACTGTCTTTCACTCAGTTTGTTGGGCATTCAACTTAATACTTAGAAGAAAAAGACAAATACCATATGGAACCACTTATATGAAGAATCCAAAGTCATACACAGAGAGTAGAATGTGATTATTAGGGACTTTGGGTGGGGAAATGGAAAGATGTTGGCCAAAGGGTACAAACTTTCAGATGACTGTATTCTGGAGATCTAATGTTCAGAATCTATATACATACAAGCCTAAGTCACTATTCAACCATTAGACCATTCAACCGTTCAGCCAGTAGCTATGATGTACACTGACCACCAAGAGGCAGACACAACGCACAGGCATGGAAACATAGAACAGACTGATGAATCTCAGAGGGAAGGGGGAGAGGGAAGGGTGGGAAGAAATAAACCAAAACTCTTATATGCATACTAGAAGTTTAGTGCAAGGATTTGTGCATGGATGGGGTCCCTCGGCCTGGCCTGCAGGGATCAGGCTGAAATCAGCAGTCAGTCCGACATCCCCTAAGGGGTTGCAGATTGCGAGAGGGCACAGGCCAGGTTGCGAGAGGGCACAGGCACTGGTGTATGAATCTGTACAACAGGGCCTCTAGTGTTGAAATCATTAATTAAACTATATTGTACACTTCAGATTTCCTAAGAGAGTAGATCTTAAAGTGTTCTCAACACATATACACAAAATGGTGTCCATGTGAGGTGATAGATATGATTGTCATAATTTGACATACATATATGTTGTACACCTCATAGAGTGGAGGGGGATATCTCTTTGATGCTTTTGACAAAACTATAATTTATAACTTTAAATTTATTTTATATTAAGGTATGTACTTCATTATTGAATTTAAATGCTTTTGAAGGCAGTTACCTATGATATAACTAATGAATTTCAGTTTCAAATAACTCATACATAAGTCACAAGTGACCTTACTTTTGAGCATGCTACCTAGCAGATTCCATGTTGCCTATCAGGAAATAGACCTCATTTCTAAGTTCATGTTTTTCATTAATATATATATATATATATATATATATATATATATATATATATGTATATATATCACCGCTATGCAGAAGACAGTAGATCCTAAACAGATATCTCAACCAAAGTCAATTGTTTCTTGAAGTTTCGTTTTCACAAATCACTTTTTAATCACTAGTTATAATACAACACAGTGTACATATTTCATTTTGATGTTGTTTATAATGGTTGCCAAAATAGTTTTGAAGATCATCTGGTTGTACATATTTCTTATATATAGCATACACATGGAAGATGAGAATATTTTTATTTTGTCTAGTTATTTTATCCTTCTTTCTCCCCTTCTTACCTAATTTATATTAAATAATCACCTTGTACAGTATTTTGTTTGTAGCTTTTCCTGCTTTCATTTGTCCCACCAGTTATTCTGTTGATGATACCTTGACGATATTTACTTCATATTTTTGCAATGGCTGAAGCAAAATGCAATGGCTTTAACTGGTCTAACTTTGACTAGACTCTCTTTAAAGTGACGACAACCAACAGTGTTCAAGTGGATTCTTAATCATGGCCAGCAGCCATACTTTCACACTCCCTCATATCAGATGCAACTAGTTAATCTCTTCTCTTTCTTAAAATCCCCAACCACTCCTTCTCAACACAAATGCTCATTTATTTAACTGCCACCTACTTTATTGAGATCAAAGAAGCAAAGTCAATCTTGAACAGGCTCCACCATATCTACCCACACTCTGCCTTCCTTTCTGTTACCATTTGTGAATTATTAATGCTCATATCTAATGTCAATCTTTATGTTTACTACACAGTTTTCTAACTATGAAGCAGAGAGTTTACCACCATGTTTTTTCTATATCATAAATCTAAGTCTACTTAGCTATTCTATTTATAACCATTGCTTAAGATATCATATTTCAGAAGAAAGTAATATTTTTGTACCTCTTCATTAATTGTAAGTGTTATAATAACACTCAACAACTCAGTTTAATTTTAAATTAAAGAAAATCATTGAAATTTGTTTTATTAACAGAAATAAAACTTAATGTATATGCATAATTCCAGTTTCTGTACATAGGAAAAAGTAATAAAATTCTAAACTTATCAGCCTGCCTATATTGAACCCCTGATTGTTTCTAGATATGTCTAAGGAAGAATAAAATAAATTCTACTCTAACCATACTTGACTGGGTCATAATTATGAACCCAAAATGATCACTAATAAAAATGCCATCAAATGAAAAGTTATATTTCAAGAGTCACAGAGAATTATTGTAAAATATTTCATAAATATAATTATATAAGAGTACACTTCTATACCTCAGTCAATCCTTTTTTTTGGATGGCATGCAATCTAAATGCACTTTTAGATCCATGCAGTGCTATTATTATTTCACTTTAACATCTCTTCACTTTTAGGAAATATACAATCAGGACTCATGCAAAATCAAACTCTCTGTCTATGAAATTTCTTTGAGTTTATCTAGCATGAGTAACTAGGAAATGTTCTATAAATAGTCGAGAGCTGGCAGTTATCCATAGCTGAAAGATATTTGATGTATAAGAATAAAATCCCAAAGAAAAGTTTAACCTGATTATTTTAAATTGAGGTAGGAACATTCCTCGAAGGCTCGTGCATGACCAATATGTTTCCTCTATTTTAAACAGGTACTTTATTTTGATACTTTCCATGTTATATCCAGTATTAATGTAAATTTATCTCATATAATAGATGTTATTTCTTTCATTTGGTACACTGCTATATTAGTGTTTTTGTTTGTAGATTATCATAAATAGGAAGATATATTTTATATACCTGGCAGTACTTCACAGTACCTCTACATTCTAATTTTTTACTCTCATTTCTTTATGTTATGTCAGTGAATTTTCTACTTTCACTTAAATTTCTGATTTATGGTGTTTATTATGGAGTTAGCAAAACTAATTTTCTATATATAAAAATAAATACCTATTTGATTTTAAGTATTAAATTATAAATTAAGGATTTATAATTTTATAAGTATATATATACATATACAAAGTGATTGATAGGATGATCAATTTTGTGAAAAACACTGAGAAATATTACCATAATTATTATAATTAGAGTACTACATTCTCTTTGAATTTATTCCTATTGACTCAAAAGAAATTTATGTAAATGATAAAAATAAAGGTTGCCCATTCCCCAATTAAACTAAATAGTATAAAAAGGATTTTTATCATAAAAATAACAAATTTCATAGTTTAGATATAATTTAAATAAAACATATACACACTATCATATAATATATGAAGGCATTTTAAATAAAATATACCAGTAAATAAAATATATGACCAATGTATGTGCTTTCTATTATATCAAAGCTATTCTGAAGATAAGTAATATTATATTTGGTTCTTACTTAATAATTATCACAATCTCACAATTTTTATAACTTCTAAAAGGAGTGAAATTAGTTACATAAGATAGTATTTCCTGGGCAAAAATTTTTCAAATCTGTATGCATATATTATACTAATGCTTTGGAGTGAAATAGTTGAGAAATGGGACTATTTTGCCTCACTAAACTTCTAGGAAAATAAAAGACCATGTCTATACTATAATGTTCAAAATGAATCAGGTAAAACCTTTGGTTATTATTCATGATTGTACATTTTAAGGTAGCCCAGAAGTATTGGACACATTTACAATCCTTTTAAAGTGATTTCAGGGAAATTAGACCATTTAAAAAAATGTTCCTCCCTATTTGATTCAGTCACACTATATAGACTTAGTAATAATCTTATATATCCAAGTCACAGGCCAGAGCAGATAGGTTTACAGTTATTGGTATGGAAAATAATACAATAATTAATAATAATAATAATAATAATAATAATATTGTATTATTTTAACTCTGTGTTTCACATACTCATAACTGTAAACCTACTTTTGCCCTACTCTGTAATTTTTAATTGAAGAAACTTTTCTATACAGACCATAAATATATAATTCTATACCTGTGTATATGTAAATATATGTGACATGTATGTGACAACTGCTCTATCTATCCAAAATATAGATAATTTACATCGCCTTGAAAGATACTTGTGCCTTTCAGTCAAATTCAAGCCCCATCAGTAACTACTCTACTGAGTTCTACCACCACAAATTAGACTTGCCTATTTTTGAAGTCCATATAAATGAAATTATACATCAGCTATTCTTTTCTCTCTGATTATTTTCACTTAGTAAAATGTTTTTATACAACCAAATTGTAACATACCCTAGTAACTTATTACTGTTGTGTTTGTATATTGAAAATAAAACTCTAGTCTTTGCCTTCCTCTATTAGGAGGTAATGCGTAGGCCCTAGGATGCCAGATCTGTTAGGACTAGCTTTGTTTGTGTTAGATCTTTGGACAGCCTAAAACATGATTTATAACGGAAGCTTTGCATAATTCAGTATCAGTTTTTCCTCCAGAGTCATTTAGTATTGCTAAATGTATTAGCCAGACTCCTGGAAGGGCTACAGACCGGCAGAACGTGATCAAGCCTCAGTAAAAAGCCTGGCACCAAGGCTTGGGTGAATGTCCCTGCAGGACAAAGCTCTTATCACACACCAGTAGCAGCAAGGCGTCCATGATGGTGCAGGGAGAGGACGATGGGAGGACGGTGCTTAGTGCCTCTTGAACTCTAACTCTATGCACTTTTTCTTTTAGCTATTTTTTCTGCTTTATTAGGGCATATTTCACAAATATAAATTTTACACATTGAAGATATACAACTTGACATTTTGGTATATGTATATATTGTGAAATGATTACCACATTCAAGCTAGTTAATATATCCATCAGCTCACAGTTATTTTGTGGGTATATAAATGTGTGTCTCTGTGTGTGAGAGAATGCTTAAGTTCTATCCTCTTAGCAAATTTCAAGTACACAATACAGTATTGTTAATTACAGTTGCCTTTCTATACATTAGATCAGTGTTTTTCAACCTTTTTTGGGCAAAGGCACACTTGTTTCATGAAAAAAATCACGAGGCACACCACCATTAGAAAATGTTAAAAAATTTAACTCTGTGCCTATATTGACTATATATAAAGTAATTCTCTTGAATAGCAATCAAATAAACACAAATAAAGTATTTTATAATTACTTTATTATGAAATATTAAGTAAACAAAATAGTGAAAAATTATAAAATTCTTGTCTTGTCTGCACCTACGGCACACCAGGCAACATCTCACGGCACACTAGTGTGCTGCGGAACAGCAGTTGAAAAACGCTGCATTAGATCTCCAGAACTATTCATCTTGCAAAACTGAAACTTTGCATCCCTTGACCATTATTTTCTCATTTTTTCACACTCCCTAGTGCCTGCAACCACCATTCTGTGCACTGTTTCTATGACTTTGCCCATTTTACTTTTTTAAGTTTTTTTTTTAATTAAATTTAATAGGGTGACACTGGTTAATAAGATTATATATATTTCAAGTATGCAACTCTATGACACATCATCTCTATAGATTTCACATATAAGTGAAATTATGCCCTGGATCTCAATATATGGAAACAGAGAAATACAATAATAGTGAGAAATACAAAAATAGTAAGAAATATACTACCTTTTAATTTATAACACTATTCCCAGTACCTAAACCACAGCATCCAACAGCAGCCTCTCAATAAATGTCAGTAAAGTAAATCATTATTTAAATGAACATTCAGAAGGATCAACTATCCTTGCCCTCATTCCTCACAGGACTCTCTTTGGGTGCAAAAAAGGGATGAGGAAATAAATTAAACACAGATCTTTTGGGTTAGATATTAATTTAGGGTCTTAAATTTTCAGCAAAGTAGGTTACAGTACCCAATATTATTCTGTTTTTGCATAAAGGATACCTATATGGTCCCAATATATATCATGTACCTCTCAAAAGATAAAAGATGCCAACATTGATAAAGACGCCTGGTCTTGAGGGCTGTCTTCATTGTTGAGCCTACAAATGTGGGCAATTTAGAGAAGTCTCAGTGACTAAAGCTAGCCTTGGCTGCCTTTGAGAATTTGGCTCATCTTCAATATTAATATCCAACACTTCTTGCTAGATGCATGAACACTACCTCCCACTTCTATGAAATTAGCGAACTAACACATCCTGCTGAAAGTATCTGTAGGCAGCCCTGGTCCATGACGCCAGAACCTCTGCACAATTAATTAAATCACAGATGAGCACTTGATCAAAGGACAAACAAGCTGTGTTTTCAGTAGCTGAATGCAAAGTACTCGCCAATGCTGAAAAATGATTTTTAACAAAGCTGGTCAGAATATTTTCAATGGATATTGTAAAAACAAACATCCAGTTTATTTTGGGAAAGAAAATAGATACAAAGAGTTTAGTTGAGTTATGTTGATGGTGCAGCACTAAAATGTATATCAACAGCCTGAAGCCTTGAATTCTGAGTGACCTAATGTTTTTATTCCCAGAAAGTTCTGGACCTACTACTGTTTTGCTCTTCCCAAAGCCTGATTGTCTTTTTATGTTTTACATAAGTCATGACCTTGTCCCCTGTGTAGCTCCATAATTTTTCTCATATGTAAAGTAATTTGAGTGAATCTCTTTTTCTTATGAACAAAAAGCACTTAATTAAAATTCTCTTTCATAGAGCTCATATTTACACATTTGACCACACTTCCTACATTGCTGACATCTTAGGTTTAATTATGATGAGATTTTACCTAGTCTTTTTCTTCACTTTATTTTTTGTGATCCATTATTAAATCTTTTGATATT
Source organism: Pipistrellus hanaki (assembly GCF_964339955.1). NCBI lineage: Eukaryota > Metazoa > Chordata > Mammalia > Chiroptera > Vespertilionidae > Pipistrellus > Pipistrellus hanaki. The sequence continues at coordinate 118,056,331 of NC_140505.1, forward strand.
GAAGAAAACTATTCCAATTGTTTAGTGAAGAGCTGGCTCTGTTATCATCTGCATTTCCTTCTTTGTTGTTGTTCTCTAATGCATTTCCTTTGGAAACTCTATCACTCTTCAATCTTTTATTGTTTTCTTTAAAAAAAATATTTTGTTTGATTTCACAGAGGAAGAGTAAGGGTGAGAGAGATAGAAATACCAATGATGACAGAGAATTGTTGATCAGCTGCCACTGCATGCCCCACACTGGGAATCGAACTCACAACCAGGGCTTGGGCTTGTACCCTGACCAGGAATCGAAAGGTGACCTCCTGGTTCATAGGTGGACTCTCAATGACTGAGCCCTGCTGGCTGGGCCCTTTCTTGTTTTCTTATTCCATTATTACTTTACCTTAGTTTAGAAAAGTGTGTTAAATTCTTATACATCCTAAGCTTGAATACTCTATTTTCCAATGTTATTCGTTCATGATATTATCTATTTACTATCACATTTCATGAAATAATAACAGTTCAGTCTTCTAATACTTATGGTAGTATTTATGTCTCAATTTTTCTAAAATATTTCTTCCAGCAAACTTCTGTAATATAAATTATCTTTAATATTATGAGGAAACAATTATTCACAAAATAAAATGTCTCTTATTATGCATATTTATACTGATATAATTGATATGCCATTTGTCTTTTGTATCCATAAATTATCTCTAAGGACTAAAAAAAGCAAGAGATACAAGAAGGGCAAGAAAGAAAAGGCTATATGGCATTCTATAGGGACAAATAATAAGCAAAAGATTTGCTTGTCTTTTAATCTTTGGTTTTCTTGTGAATGATCTCTTAGAAATCTCGCATTTTCATTTTTTTATCTTCTAAATATGCATATTTTGTGTGTTAGCCTTGGAAAAAAATTTAGGAGGACAAGTTATTACTAAACATCAGACTTCTATGTGTAATTTTACAAACCTGTATATGTATTCCCTATTTTCTACTTGGCTGTATGCCTCAGGAAGCTGACCTATTTGATCCTCATTAATAAATTCTCTTAATCTATAGTTTACAGTTAGGTTTGGCCAATGAAAACTGATAACAAGTGGTCAAGGAAAGAAGGAATGTAGAGTTCAATTATGTATTCTATTGTGTCTCTCTCAGGGGGCTTCCGAAAGGTTGGCAACACTTACACATTAAATGTTATAGTTTACATATGTAGGTTCTTTTACAAAGTTGTTTCACTATGAGTACTGGTAGCAATCTCCTCCTCTTAATAGTTAGGGATATTAAAAGCTATTAGAAATGCTAGGGTTTCCATAAACATCTTATTAATTTTTTCTCTAATTACCTAATGTATTCTGTGTGTGTGTGTGTGTGTGAGTTTGTTTTTTTTTTAAGGCACTGACAGATACAGTACTTTTCACATATTTATGAATTTTCACTTTCAGTCATATGTTTGCATTGTTTTCTTTTTCTTATCTATCCATAAAAAACCTCTCAATTTATTTACCATGTCTCAGAGCCATAAAATGATTCCTATTTACTCAGGCTTCTATTTCTTTTAATATACTTTATTAATTATTTACAAAGAGGAAGAGAGAGGGATAGAGAGTTAGAAACATCCATCAGCTGCCTCTTGCACACCACCTACTGGGAATATGCCCACAAACAAGGTACATGCCCTTGACCGGAATCGAACCCGGGACCTTTCAGTCCCCAAGCCAACACTCTATCCATTGAGCCAAACCGGTTTCGGCATATTTTATTGATTTTTTTTTACCGAGAGGAAGGGAGAGTGATAGAAAGTTAGAAACATCGATGAGAGAGAAACATGGATCAGCTGCCTCTTGCACACCCTCCATTGGGGATGTGCCCGCAACCAATGTACATGCCCCTTGACCGGAATCGAACCTGGGACCTGTCAGTCCGCAGACTGACGCTTTACCACTGAGCCAAACCAGTTTTGGCTAAACCTCCAAATTTCTGTAAAAAGTATGAATTTTAAAGTATTGTTTAAAAAGCATCCCTTCTATATGCAAATGATAATGTTTAAAAAGCAACCAAGACATTATATTCTTAGATATTTTAATTAATTAATCTTTTGTGTAGAAGTAAAGGCATACTTTTACTGGGCAGAGAATCAGCAAAATTATATTGAACTCTACCATGTGCTAGATACTAGGATTAGAATAGTGGACCAAAAACTTGCGGAGTTTATATTGTAATGTGAGAGGCTAACATTAAATAGACATCAGATGCACAACAGTATATGGTTGGAGTATTTAAGAAGTCCTTAATATCAACTCTGTAGCCTTAGAAGCACATACACTAAAAATATCAATTATTTTTTGTCTGACTTCTCTACCACGCTATAGACTCATATCTAACTGCCTACTCAAATCTTCATTTCAATGTCAAATAGACGTGTTTTACTGGATACATCTAAAACTACATTTTGTCTTCTCCCACAATCTTTCTTATCCACAACTTTCCACATCTCTGCTGATGTGCTTGCTGCCAAGATCCCTTGTCAGCTCTGGCGCGGTCATTCCCCCACCTGCCAGGAGTGTTGGCTGCTTAGACATCACAGAGGAGTCCTTCCCCTAGAATTTCCTGACTCAGATGGACAGCAGCTGATGTGCCAAGATCACTCCCCATCTTCAGAAGTAGTTTATATCCAATGAATATTCAGTGCAGGGGTATGAAGGCCCAATCCTCTCACCTGAAATTTGGACCCCTTGGAGAATCCATTTTAGTTACCGAGTTCCCAGTTACATAAGGCCTCCATTGTCACTGAGTAACATTTCAACGTCTATCTCCATTCTATTCCCCTTTTTCTTACAGTGCTTTGTCTCCCACAGTAAACCGCCTGGTGTCATTTCCATTCAAATCGTGTTTCCTGGACATTTTGTATGAAGAGTGTTGATTCTAAATGTGGTCCTTAAAAGCAGACTTCAAATTGGGATTTTTTGAGCTGAATCACCAACCGGCTGACTGGAATGAACATGCTATCAGTGGTGGTAGGCTCTAGTGGTGCTACTGTTATACACTTCACAGATGTGTAAGAATCTTAGTAAAATGAATACAGGAAATCAGGATTTGTGAGGTTAGAGAAATACTATTTATATGGGATAAATGTATGCATTAGAAAAAACAATGAAGGGCTATGGGTAAATAATCAGTCATTATAGATGAAATGTGTAAACAAAAGGGTTTCTCAGCAGTATATAGAATTGTCTTCTCCTGGAGCTAAAGGACAGATAAAGCTGGGGATGAGGCACAGGATGTAATTGTAATGGTAGCAGAGTTCCAGGAAAAGTTTAATTCTAAATCCAATGCCTCCAGGAAGAAAGGGACTCTGGCTCAGGATGAATACATCTGGCTCAATGCACCTGAAAATCTGCAGATGCAATTCGCTTCCCAGCTCTCGTTTAAAGATGATGCAGAAGAGTTCTCTTCTTTGCAAGACAACATATGAACCTCTAAGGACACACGCACCCCTGTTTTCTTGGTGACTAGACCAAAAACTACATATGGTCATGTCACAACGTATCCCAGTGCCGAGATTTCCTTGGTGAAAGGATTACTTCTAAAAGGCAAGGACCTAGTCAGCATGTCTAGCAAGCAAAAGCTTGCTGTCTATTTATGGGAATAGACTGGGAAAATGAGACTCTTGGGGAAAAGAACATAAAGTTGGACAAAGGAGTGTTTATCAATATGGGAACACTCTTTCATGATTCAGTATTAAATTCTGTGGCAAGGAAAATGAAAGTAATATGCTGCTGCAAGTTTGGGGCTTGGAAACTGGAAGCTTACTAGAAGTGATGGCCAACCTTAAATGAGGTAGAAATGCCAGAATAGCTGTGGCATATGGTAGAGAAAAGAGTCAAATGGCTTAGAGAAGTATGTATATTATAGTGTAGAAGTATGTATATTATATAATGCCAGAAAATTTCAGCCAATTATATTCTATGGAAGGTCCTAGAATATACTATTTCCCAAAGCAATAAAGCTCTCTCTTGTAGATAACAGCATCTCTGGAAAAGATGCTATTACTAACTGAGCTTACTGATCGCAATGTCATAACGGGACCTTAAACTGATAGAGGCCAAGTGATAATACTTGGCCTTCCAAACAAGATAGGCACGATGATGATAAAGAGTGAAAAGTTTGAAGGCATTGGCAGGCCTGACTTCAGAGAACTAGGGGGACAGTTAATATAACATAGGTCTAGGTAAATGGGTAATCAACAAGTATATCATTACAGTATCATGACAAAAAGAAATAATGAATAATTAGTATTTTGAAGGAAGCTAACTCAACAAAAAAATCAATGGGAATAGCGTATTCCTTTTGTTTTCACTAGTACTCTTTCTATAAAATTAAAAATGATAAGTCCTAGTGACTACTATAAGCTTTACCAATAATAACCCCAATTAAAACTTCTATGGAGACATAAAAAATATAAATAAAGATTCAGGTATGTAGTATAAGATTATTAATCTTCCTAATATTTTATTTTTTCAGCTCTCAAGAAAGAGAATTAGAAGCAGTTCACAGGCACTTTTACAGGATTGTCCCAGGCTCTGCTAACCTGTCTGCCCTCTGTTAACGTAATCCAAGTAGGCCTAAACCACCTGGACATTTTGTAGAATATTACATTGACTGACTCTCCATTTTATAAATGCTAAAATGCTGATAGTATCTAGTGAGCAAGAAATGGCAAATAAATCGGAAGCCTTAGAAAAACACATGTACCCCAAAGGAAGGGAGAAAAACACTACTAACATTCCGGGGTCTGCTACAGCAGTGGGATGCTGTGGAATTTAGTGATCTTCAGGATGCCGGGAACATTACCTCCAACCTAAAGGACATATCACTACATCTCATACCTGCTAGCATTTAAGGAGAAAGTACACCACCAGATAGGCAAACTTGGGATCTGAAAGCAGCCTATTCATACTTGGCAATACTTCTCCAACTATTCACTAAGTGACAAGAAAAGCTGTGGTCTTTGAGAGTGTTCCATAGCATAAAAGATTTCTGCAACCTGGTCAAGATAATCCTGTTGGGTCATATTACATGGGAATTGATGGCACAGAGGTACCTCGGGTAGAAAAAAAGGTGTTGTTTGGAGATTATGGAGGAAAACAAGCCCAGTAAAAGCCTAAATTCTTACAATGTCTTATGAAGTTTTGCATGAGTTGTCCTCTGTTATTCCCTCAACACTGTTTATTCCAGTCACTCTCTGGCTCTGTGTTGTTCCAGGAATGCTCCCTCAACAGGGCTTTTGCTAATTCCCTGCCACCTGAAGGCTCTTCTCTCAAAGGTTTGCATGACCAGTTATCAATATATCACTGCATTTAAATGTTAACAAATGTCACCTTGTTAATAAGGTGCATCTTGTTTTGCTCCATCATCCCTCACAACCAGTACATCCAATCTCGATTATTATACTTTTATTTTAAATAGCACATTGCAATTCTAATATCCTTGGTACTTATTCATTGAAGTTATTTTTACCGTTTGTGTGTCTTCACTTGTAGAATATAAGGCAATCATCTTTGCTTAGTTTACTTATCAGTCTCAAGTCCTTAGAACAATTCCTGGCATTGAGTAGATACTTAACAAATTTTACATAGTAGGTTGGGAGAAGAGAACAATGACAATTTGATTAAAATAGCCTTTGAAATAATAGTCTTAAACTTCAGCAAAGTACTGAAGACAGGGTTAAAAATAGTAAATATATCTGAATAATTTATAGGGATATTTGTTAACCAGATTAGAAATAACAATCCAAACCCTTGTGAGGTTGTTACTGTTGATTAAAAAAATATGCTAGATTAATCAGCCCTCTGAAATCTCATTACCATCTTAAGTTTCTTCTGTATCTACAGAACAACCTAAACATTATTGCTCATGATGATAACTAGAGATTCATAAAGAAATGCTGCTGAAATACATCCCATGGGTACACTTTAAAAGTTTGGATAAGATAATGCATTTATTAATTATAATTCATTTTGTATAATCAAAACAGTTTTAATGATAAAAAAGGATCAATGGTTAATTTATGTTATTTAGAAAATACTAGTTTAGATTAGCACTCTTGCCCTTGATTCTAAGTAAGAGATGCCCATTGTCACCCTATAAAATCTCAATCATTAATGTGGAATTTTTTCCAGTCTATGGATTGTGTACCATGTGTTTCAAATCACAGAGCAACTGCTCTGCTCTGCACAGAACATTTCTGAGTGTCAGATCCTATCTTCATCTCTAACCTCTGCCTATCCATGTATTCCCACATGTGTATGTTTCCGCCTGCACATTCCGGAATTAGCAAGAATCTAAAGGAGATATTTATATCCTAAGGCAATTCTATATAATAAAAGTGTAATATACAAATGACCGAACTCCTGAATGACTGGTTGCTAGGACATGCACTGACCACCAGGGGGCAGATGCTCCATGTAGGAGCTGCCCCCTGGTGGTCAGTGGGCTCCCACAGGGGGATAACTGCTCTGCCACAAGCTGGACTGATAGCTGGTGAGTGCAGCAGAAGTGGCGGGAGCCTCTTCCACCTCCAAGGCAGCCCTAAGCATGTCCAACTGCTAAAGGGCACAGGCTGGGCTGAGAGTATCCCCTTCCCCACACCCCAGTGCATGAATGTTGTGCACTGGGCATTTAGTAATTTAATAAAATCATAAGTTGGTCCTCAGTACGGGGCCTTACATACAATCTTAGTAAATCTAATCACATGTCCTGTAGACAGGGCCCTAATGAACAGCTCTTGGTACCAAAGAGAACCATAGTGTTGACTTGTAGGCTTAACTCTACAAGTCTCCTTTAAATAGAACATCTCTGCTTTATTTCTGTTTCCTGTGGTTCCACTTGAGGCAGTTTTTGCCCCAAACAAGATTTCTTAAAATTATTTTAAAAAATTGAAAACACTACCAAGTTTTATTCTTTATAGATACGGAACCAATATTCCAGAGTGGAGACTGAGGCATAAGTGTTCTTTTGTTTAATTGATGCAGGAATCATTTTTTATACTATAGTCTAAGTAGTGGAAAGGTTCTGTAAATTCCTGAGGTTAATGATACAGAGCCAATGAAAGTGGTGGAAAGGTCTTTGGAATTCAAAGTTTCGAAATATAAAATCAAGGAAGTTTCATGTTGTGAGAGCCAAAACCAAGGAGCAGTACAAAACCTTGAGGGTTAATATAAGTGGAGCTGTTAGGATACATGGGGTACTCCAAAATCTACATCTCAGGTTCTGAAGTTTCTTAAGAAATTCTTATGAATTCTTATGAGGTCTCCTTGACCTCTCCATTTGAGATATAAGAGAATCATACAATCATACAATTTTAACATACCTTGTACAAGAAAAGCTATTTTTTTCCTTCAAATCCCCTCTCTCCTTCTTCCCAACTCTGTAAATAAAACTGTAGACCCAGAAGCTTAAGTCAAATTTCTAGAGTGTATCCTGGTTTCCCTTTTTAACCAGTTTCCTTATTAATATAAGAATGAGTCCTGTCAATATTATCCCCAAACATATCAACAATATTTTTTCTCTCCATTCATATTAACCTGAATCTAGTTCAAAACCACCACCTCTCTGTAACAAAGCCTTTAGTAGCTATCACTGCTTATCATCTGCCCCTTATTCTGTCACCTGCTCTTTACATGGTAAGTAAATCTAAGTAACCAGTCAGTTATTTTCAATTGCATCATTTTATTTTAATGTATTGGATTATACTCATCATTATTTGGAATTTGTTCGTGTTTTCTTATGTGTTTGTTTAACATTTTCCTGCTTGTATTGTTTATTCAAATAAAGACTACAGGTTCCAGGTCTGTCTCATTCTCACCTGAACATGTAGGTGCTCAATAACTGCTTGTTGAATAAATAAATATAACAAAAAGCCAAGTTAGATGATCTATAACGATGGCTTGAAGTTCCTAAAGTCCTATTGTCTCATTTGGTTGAGATTTTCTTGGCATGACTAAGTTCACCAATATCAATATGAAATGTGTGAGGTTTAAAATAATGCCAGATAGATTCCCATTTGTTTCAGCCAAACCGTGACAGATTATACAGACACTGATGATGAATGCTTTTATTTATTTATTTTTAACAGAAAGATAATCTCTCCCAGTGACTACTTTGTTCTTTCTCAAGTTTCTTTTTTGAAGGGGCAATGCATGATGTAGTAATATAAAACATGTATATTTGCTTTAGAAATCCACATCTTTTGGTTGTACTTGGTTACTTTTTAAAATTATGCTTTCTATAAGTTAGTAGTGATTTTACTTTATTTAAATAGCACCTCTAATGATTCCATGAGGCTTCACTGCCAATGTGGCATTTGGAAACTAAGCTATTAGTCATTGGGGATAACACGTGCAGATTTAAAAAAAAAAGGTTAAAGTTAAAAATATCTTTTGTTTATGGTTTAGAGAAATCTTCTACATTCTAAAGATTATTTTACCCAATTAACCATACTTGTTTTAGAGGTTAAATCTTCTGCTCATAGCTATGTGGAGACTTACTTGGAATTAAATATATCAATTAAAGCCCAGGGCTTCATTACAGCCTGTTTTGTGCTCTGCCTTATTCATTCAACCCATTTATTGGTCATTTACTGTATTTGGAACAAGGTACCTAATACTACAGAGTATTGCAGAAATATTAAAATTAACAGAGTCGCCAATAGTCACAGAATAAATAAAGCAAAATATATTTCAAAGTCTATTTATTAATCGACAAACTGTTTGGTATCATGCTGACACTGAATTTTGTATATCACTCATTAAAAAGAAAAATTCCCCTCCTCAATACTCTTTCAGTCTTACTCTACTCCCGGACTCAATGACTGCTTGCAAGACAAATTGCTCAATTGCTCCAATTACTAAGATATTTTATGTACTTTATATACACTATTGTATTTAATATTTATATCAAACCAGCATTAGGCATTATAAATCCTACATTTAGGCAATGAACTGAAGTTTAAATGTTCTATTTAGTAAGAAGTTGAGCTAATTTTTTATTTCCTCTCTATAAAACTTATATCTATACCCATTGTTATGCCATTCTGTTTTAGGCTTATTTTTCTTGATCTTCAATGTTTCCTGATTTTTAACTTCATCTATTTTTTCACTCTGGAATCTATATATGGATTTTGATCTCCAGATTTGCACTGCCATTTTCAATATAGGCTATTAAACTTAATTCCCTGTCTGGGGCATTTTTCCAACTCTATTTTTATAACCTTTCCCCCACAACCATAGCCTGTGGCCAAGTGCTGCCAATAAGTTATCCACAAGATATTTTCATATACTTAGATGAAATATTATTTTAACATTAACATAAAATCATAAAGGTGAATGATCTATCAACAGTTAAGTTATTCTCACAATGCACATACTGGTAAATGACTTGGTTCCACTGACGACAATAATTGAAGATTGTCTTTCTGTCCTAAGATAACCAACTATTGGCCATTCATCTCAATAAAACTCCCCTAAAATTCAGTCAAGTTTAAACCCTCATAAAATGAGTATTAAAAATAAATATAGTGCTGACCAGTTTGGCTCATGGATAGAGCGTCGGCCTGTGGACTGAAGGGTCCCAGGTTCGATTCCAGTAAAGGGCATGTACCTTGGTTGCAGGAACATCCTCAGTAGGGGTGTGCAGCAGGCAGCTGATCGATGTTTCTCTCTCATTGATGTTTCTAACTCTCTATCCCTTTCCCTTTCTCTCTGTGAAAAAAAAAAAATATATATATATATATATTCTTCATCATTTTAATTAATTTATTCTTTCCCATTTGGGTTTGCTATTCCTTAGACACACCCAGTCAGAGACAAACATAAATGTATTTTTAATAACTAACTTATGAATAATACAAAGAACAATGTAAGTTTTAGAAAATTATCAAATAAACATGTAAAACCAAACATGCAGGTAACATTATTTTAATAATACTTATATGGTATTTATATTGGACATATTATGTCCAGTTTCATATCAAGTGGCTGTATAATTCAACAGTCCACCAGCAGAAGGTTCCTGGCCAGATAAAACTCATACTCAGGACTCACTCATTTTCTATTCACTATTCAAAGCAATTTAAGTATTGATTCTAATGCTGAAAGGAAGTTTGAATTCCAGATACCTAGATACCTAATCCTTATGTTTCATTTTACTAAGAACATGGTTCAAATTATAACTTCCTATGATTAATTCGTCCATTTGATTTATGGAGAAAAGTTGGGAGGCTAGGTGTATGTGTATTAACACTTTGTTATTTGTGTATTAATACTTGAATTATCTTTTAGTTTAATTCTATATTGTTTTCTTAGCATAGGTAGGTAGTTATTAATAGAGGAAGGGAGCAAATGGAATCAGACATGAAGCCTGATTAACTAGGAAGGGATAGCTTCACAGACACCCCAGGGGATAGCTGCCAAGGAATGTAACATCCATCTGTTCCCCAATAGAGAGGAAGGACCAGCTTTCCCATGTCCTCAGAAACAACTGGTCTGAGCGCCTGAATCATTACCTGAGTGAGCAAGAAAGCAGTAGGGAAAATTTCTTTGCTAGGTGCATGAGCAGTAGAAGCCAGGTGACAAGGCAGAAATGTGAGGCATGTGCAGTAGGAGAAATATTAATGCCCATAAAGGGGAGTAGGTCTAGCCTAGGAAAATCTGGGAAACGATTTGAATAGGATAAGGGGATGGAATCCCTGGAATATTCAGAAAAGGGATTAGATAGCAGGAGAGCCTAGCAGATCCCACAAAAAATTAGAAAGAAGGTTGGACAGTTGGAAAGAAAGCCTGCTTGTTCCACCAAGTCAAGAAAATACGTGGAGGATTAACTAGGATGTTGGGACAATTGCTGATAGAGCCTGCCAGCCTGCCTGCTCTCTGCATTGCTAAGGACATGTTATTCCCTTTAACCTCAATAAATCTTGCCACTAAACTTAAAATTCTCCTATGCACGTATCCTTTGAAATTCTTTTTGTTGTTGTTGTTGTTGCTCATTGGTTTATGTTATTCATTATGTTCCACAAATGAGTGAGATCATGTGATATTTATCTTTCTCTGACTGGCTTATTTCACTTAGCATAATGCTTCCCAGGTCCATCCATCCTGTTGCAAATGGTAAAAGTTCCTTCTTTTTTACAGTAACGTGTTCTAAATAGATCCAGAGACAGAGAAGCATCGAACAAACCATCCAATCTCAGAGGGAAGGCAGGGAGCAGGGGGAGAGATCAACCAAAGGACTTGTATGCATGCATATAAACAGAACCCATGGACACAGACAGTAGGGGGGTGAGGGCATGTGCTTGGGGGCAGGGGGAGAGGGAATGGAAGCTACCAGGGAAAGGTCAATGGGGAAAAAGGATATATATGTAATACTTTAAACAATAAAGAATTAAATTTTAAAAAAATTATTTTATCCCTACTCCACAAGAATCCATTTTCTCCAGCAACAGTTTGTTACAGCTACCTGCAACTTATTTTATATTTAAGATCTAGACAAGTATATCTACCTAAAGTATTAATGGCACAATACTTAGCAGAAATATCAAATTTGACTATTTTTATCCTCAAGTTATATGAAGATAATAAGTAGAAAGAAACTTACATTATAAACAAGGGCATCTGTGAAATTGGAAAACAGAAAAAAAAAAGAGTTCAATCATAGACTTGCTATATTTCTATATTAAGGTAATGGAATCTAAAAACCAAAATTCCTATTCCGTTAAATTACCTATTGTGGTGTTACAAGTTGGAAATCATTGCACATTATGATCAATAAAGAAAAGATCCTGCTCTTCTCTTTCATTCAGAGCCTTAGAGACATGAATAGAGACTTGCAAATATTACTATTTTGGACTTCCCATAAAGACAGAGTTTGAATAAATAATGACATCAATACATAAGAAGTTTCTAATGTCTGTATCTACTCTTGAGTAGACATGAAAATCCAATGTTACCTTATGCTCTGTGAACAATACTTTGTTTTGCTTTTGAAATATATATGATGAAAACATCAAAGGAAATGTCCATATGTAAAATGGCAATACCTTCCTGCATATGGCAAAAATAATTACTGATTGCTAATACAAAATTGCCTGAGAGTCAATACACATTCAAGGGGGCTATGTGTCTACTGCCAAAACAGTTTTAGCATTTGAAATCACCAATCAGTATATTCTTAGGTATATCTGATCTAGATATGGAGGCTCAACACTGAGCCCAAAAGATTTCTAAATGTAGTAAAATTATTTCATTACATATTGAATTTTATATTTTATAATAGAAGTAAAGACATATGCTACCAACATGGAAATACTATGGAAATAACATTTAAAAAACGTGTTCATTTACATTATTATTTATTTATGAAATTTGATTTATATAATGGCATATTTTATTTCAACTAGCAAATAGCTATTTCTTATCTAATTGTCAAGAATATATGAACATAAACTGATGAACAAAAATAGAACCAAAGACACAGAAGCATTGAACAGATTGTCCAACCTATGAGGGAAAGAGGGTGGTGATGGGGTAAGAGATCAATAAAGGACCTGTATGCATGCATATGAGCATAACCAATGGACACAGACAGTAGGGAGGTGAAGGCATGTGCTGGGGAGGAGTCAATGGAGGAAAATAGAGACTCATGTAATATTTAAACAATAAAGAATTTAAATGAAAAAGAAGAGAGAGATACTAGAACTCTTGTGATGGAAGTGGCACTTGAAAAATATATTTTTTCATTGAAGCTGAAGATTAATAAAATAGTGTCAAACATTTAGAAAATGTGTTTGAATAAACAATGAATGGATAGATGAATTTTTAATATAAATAAAGTTTATGAGTTAAAAAAAAAAAGAATCCCAGTGGTCTCTTGTAATTTAAAAGGAATTCAAAAGAAAACAGATATGCCAAAGTCTTCAACAAGATTATATATGAATCCTATAATAGTCATTTTAACTATTTTGATGATTCCTTTATTTGCATATTGTCCCGTTTTTCAAATTTGAATATAGTAGAATCACCTAAATACCTACAATTTCTTAAACCTGTCTAGAAATCACACTAATTTTTGCGGTTTCAAAGAATGCTCTCTATCATTCTCTATTAATGTCTCAAAGAAAAATTTGTGAATAGCTCTTCCATCAAGAAGAGGTATTTTCTTACATGATGTTATGTTATAAAAGATGCATTATATGCCATGAAAAATTACAATAAAGGTAGTTTTTAAAGTGCTGCCAAAATGAGATAAGAGTTGTTGATTTTATAAGAATTTGGCTATAATAACTCCATATAATTAAGGAATAAAATAATTATTGATTATTTGTCATATATTATTTATATGGTTACAATGATTCAAAATCATGTATGATGTGTTATACATTATATGTGTTACAATGATTCAAAATCATGTATAAGATGCAATCCTTGACCCCACAGAACTGAATTGAAGAGAAAAATAGCATATCTCAATAGACAATTTAACATGGTAGTTACTGTCAAATTCCAAAGGATATGCTAGAAATGTTCAGAAATAGGAGTAATGCCTTTCACTTGGTTCCATAATACCATTTGGTTTCACCTACTGGAGTAATCTAAAGGTTTTCTAAAAGTGATTTATCTTAAAATTATATTTTTGTTCATAGTTGTATATGATTTAAGAAAGACACAAAAGCAGAAGTGGATGAGGGTGTTAGATAACTAAGTCAAATTTATCTACACTATTAAAGAAAGAGAAACATGCAAATTAACCATCACTCTACTACACCCACAAGCCACGCCCACCAGCAGCCAATCAGGAGTGACTATGCAAATTAACCCAACCAAAATGTCAGCCAGCCACCGAGTGAGCAAGAGGCATGGGTTTTCTGCCAATGGAGGAAGCCAAGCTTTCAGGCCTCTCCTCAAGGCCACAAAGTTTTAATTTAGAAGATAAATAAATCCAAGATCCCAACACCTCCACTTGTGTTGCCGAAGGCTGTGGCCAGCCTGAAAACCACCACAGGCCCCAAGCCCAGGCTTCCCCATTCCCCAAGGGAATCCCAACCCTGATCCAGGACACCCATGATATCCAGGGCAACTGGGCCTGAAGAGAAGGGCAGTTGGGGGAAACCAGGCTGGCAGAGGAGGAATGGGGACAATTGAGCCTGCAGGGAAGGGCAGTTAAGGGTGACCAGACATGGTTACCAGACATGCAGGCTAGGGCACTTAGGGGTGACCAGACCTGCAGGGGAGGTATGGTCAATCAGGCTGGCAGGGGAGTAGTTAGGGGGTGATCAGGCTGGAGGGCACAATCGATTAGGGGCAATCAAGAAGGTAGGCAGGTGAGTAGTTGGGAGCCAACAGTCCTGGATTGTTAAAAGAATGTCTGACTGCCCTCGAAAGGTCCCAGATTGGAGAGGGTATAGTTTGGGCTGAGAGACACTCCCTCTCTCCCCCTCTCCCCCGTGCACAAATTTTGTGCACCAGGCCTCCAGTATATATATAAATCCCTAATATGCTAACTGATCTATTGAGAGGTCAACCATTCAGTTGACCTCTCTACCAGTCGCTATGATGAGCACTAACCACCAGGGGACAGACGCTCTCTCTGATAGGTTAGCTTGCTGCTGAGCCAGCCAATTGGGACTGGGTGACACAGGCCGGACATGCCCTAGAACCCTTCTGCTGTCTCTCCCTGTCCTGTAAAATATTTCTTCTAATTAATTTCCCTTCATGTCCATGAATTTGTGCACTGGGCCTCTAGTAATTATTATAACTAAAGGTTGAGTTATAACATTGAAATCCAATTGTGAGTATTTCAGATATTAATAAATTGAACTACTTACTTGGTACTTTTATTGGCTGCCTCCTGAGATCACTGAAATGAACAAAATAATGTGGTCAAAAAGATTATAAAATGTCACTTACGTCATGCTATGAGTTGGATTTTGAAAACCTAATTATAACAAAAGAGTATGGATGGAAGGTTTTTTTTTTTTGTTGTTTGTTTTTTTGTCTTATTTATTTATTTTTTTAATATATTTTATTGATTTTTCACAGAGAGGAAGAGAGAGGGATACAGAGTTAGAAACATCAATGAGAGAGAATCATCGATCAGCTACCTCCTGCACACCCCCCACTGGGATGTGCCCGAAACCAAGGCACATGTCCCTGCCCAGAATGGAACCCGGGACCTTTCAGTCAGCAGACCGACGCTCTGTCCACTGAGCCAAACCGGTCCCAGCTGGATGGAAGGTTTTTATTAAACACTAAAACACTGAAGGCCTGGTGCACAAATTCATGCATGGGTGGGGTCTGGCCATCCCTGTCTCTGATTGGTGTGGGGGAGCTAAAATGGGTGGGACTGGCCTGGGGGATGGGGCTGCAGGTGGTTGGCCAGCTGGCCCTGCCCACTCATTGAACTCCCAGTTGAAACTTCTGGTTGAGGGGACAATTTGCATATTAGCTTTTTATTATATAGGATTGGCTGGGATAGGAATAGGGTGGTTCATGGCTTCTAATGCTGGTGGGGTGACTGCCTTTGTCTCTTATCTCCAGATAGCAATTTTTTTTTTATTTTAATCCTCATCTGAGGATATTTTTCATTGATTTAACAGAGAGTGGAAGAGAGATGGAAAGATGGAGAGAAATATCAATCTGAGAGAAACACATTGATTGCTTGCCTCCTGCATGTGCCTTGAGCAGGGCCTGGGCCAGGGAGGAGACAGCAAGTAAGGTACATGCCTTTGGCCAGAATCAGACGCAGAACTCTTTAGTCCACAGGCAGACACTCTATCCACTAAGCCAAACTGGCTAGGGCTCCAGATAGCAATTATTTTTACTACTCCTGGGAATAGCATAGTAATATAAGGTAAAAGGAAGGAGGGAAGGGAGTCCCAAAGTTGTAATGCAAAATTATTATAAATGTATTCTAATAAATGCAAATTTATTATTTCTGTTAATATTCCTGTGGAATCTGGTTGAGACTGGTTTTATCTATCTCAGTTATAGGATATTGGGGAGGGGACACGAGGGAACAGTTGGTTAGTGAAGGTGGTGTCTCTGATGGAGCCAAGAGGGAAAGTGTAAAGCAGGAGCTTAAAGCTCTTGCTCCTTATTCTAACTTTTCTGCATTGCTCCTATAGACTACTCCCACCAGTCCCCCATAAACTTAAAGGTATTATTTGTTTGCTTTCTTTTTTTCTCAGCCATTAAATAGAGGTAATAAATATGGCACATGCTGTTGTGAACATTTAATAAATTAAAGCTCATTAGGCTCTTGAACAGTATTTAGAAGGTAATTATTGCTCACAAAAAGAAGAGTTATTATGAGTATTTTATTTTAAGTCTAATTAAACTAGCATCTTAATAACATGAATAAAAAGATTAAAATTATCACTGAAGTGTAACTATACATTGAGATTACCACTGATGGTTTTATTTAACATTTATCAACTTTATACTTTTTAAAATGTTTCAAACATTTTTCACAAATATTTTAACATTTTACAATAAAATATAGAACTGTTAAAATACACTTAAGGATTACTCAATGATAAAATCCGACCCTACTATTGCCCATCAACTGACCAATTACTTCTAGTTTCTTTGAAAAATTTTGGAAGAAGAATTTCTATAAGGCTGTTTCACCCAGTATTAGCTGGGCTAGTCTGTGCTTTAAAAAACAAATAAAATTAAAAAACAAACAAACAAACAAAAAAAACCACTATCTCAAGCTACAAGGTTTAAAACAAAACAATAACAACAATACACACAAACATATATATAGTAGAGGCCTGGTGCAGGAAATTCATGCACAGGAAGGGGGGGTCCCTCATTTCAGCCTGCACCCTTGTCCTTGTCAATCTAGGACCTCTCAGGGGATATCCGACTTCCGTGTTAGGCCTGATCCCTGCATCTCTCTAGCAATCCAGGACCACTGGCTCCTAACCACTCACCTGCCTGCCTGATAACCCCTAACTGCCTCTGTCTGCCAGCTTATGCCCCTAATTGCTATCCCCTGCTGACCTGATCACCCCTAACTGCCCTCTTTTGCTGGCCTGATCACCCCTAACTGCTCTCTCTTGCTGGCCTGATCATCTCTAACTGCCTCTGACTCGGCCCTCACCACCATGGCTTTGTCCAGAAGGATGTCTGGAAGATGTCTAGTCTAATTAGTATATTACTCTTTTATTAGAATATATCCTATATAATAAAGAGGTAATATACAAATTGACCATCACTCCAACACACAAGATGGCTGCCCCCATGTGGTCAAAGATGGCTGCCACAAGGTAGCCGGCAGGGGAGGACAGTTGGAGTCAATCAGGTCTGCCGGGAGGCAGTTAGGGGTGACCTGGCTGGCAGAGGAGGGCAGTTAGAGGGGACCAGGCTGGCAGGGAAGGGCAGTTGGAGGCAACCAGGCTGTCAGGGGAGGGCAGTTAGGGGCAATCGGGCTGGCAGGGGAGCAGTTAGGCATTGATCAGGCTGGCAGGGGAGTGGTTAGGGGATGATCAGGCAGGCAGGCAGGCAGGCAGGCAAGTGGTTTGGAGCCAGCAGTCTTGGATTGTGAGAAGGATGTCCGACTGCCTATTTAGGCCTGATCCCACTGGTGGGATCATGCACCAGGCTTCTAATAAATATGAATATGAATATGAATATGAATATGAATAATATAAATAAAGTATAATTTTGCATTAGTGTGCTTTTGATATTAAAACTAATTTTTAAAAACACTTAAATTTATTCCAATTTAACCAGCTTGACTACACATAAAATATTTTCCTCAAAACTTTTACATATATTTTTATTGATTTGAGAGAGAGAAAAAAAGAAAGAGAGAGAGAGACATCACTGATGATACAGAGTCATTGATCTGTTGCCTCCTTCATGCCTCACACTGGAGATTGAGCCTACAACTCAGGCCTGTGCCCTGACTGGGAATAGAACTGTGACCTTCTGGTTTACAGGTCAATGTTCAGTCACTGAACAACCCTGCGAGGGGCCCAGAATTCATTTTCCAAAAACCTTCTACAACCTCTATATGCTTCTAGTTTTTGTCCTTTTTTTTTTTTTTTTTTAACTTCTCAATCCAGAACAGCCACTCATTTTTATTTTCTTATCTAGTTTTTATATACAACTGACAACTATTTTCTTTCAACCTTATTTTTTCTAAGTAGTTTCAATTACACATGTTGATTATAATTCTTAACCCTTAGGATCCTTTATTTCTAGTGAATAGGAAGTAAGCAATTGTAAACTGTCCGCTACACTAGAATTCTGTGGATTGGCAAATTTATAAATACATTTTTTAATTTCTAGATATAAATTTGTCCTCATAGTAAACTTTTCAATGTGATACAGAGCATGGTTGGTGATGGACCTAATTAACTTTTGTTCCTCTGTTAAAGAAAGCCAAGAATAGCTGTAGCAGGTTTGGCTCAGTGGATAGAGCATCAGTCTGTGGACTAAAAGGTCCCACGTTCGATTCTAGCCCAGGGCACATGACTGGGTTGCAAACTATATCCCCAATAGGGGGCATGCAGGAGGCAGCTGGTCAATAATTCTCTCTCATCATTGATATTTCTATCTCTCTCTCTCCCATCCTCTCTGAAATCAATAAAGAATTATATTTAAAGAGAAAGAAAGCCAAACCTGTGTTTGGTATTTAATGTTTTAATACTTTATCTTATTTGGAAATGATCTACATTTGGCTCTACATTCAATGAATAGCCATCATTTAACTTATCTCACTAAAATGCTAAGATTTTAGTTACCAAAAAGATTTTGGGAATTATTTTTTGTTAGCTATAGCATAAAGCATAATAATTCTTGAAAAGTTCATTTATAAACTTTTATCTTAATTACATTTGTTTAATTTACTTGTTCTTAACAATTATGTTTAGAGTATTCATGAAAATTTTATGACATTTTAAACAGCTGAACTTTATCTAAGTTCTCATTCTGTACTATCAAAACCTGTACCATAAGTTTATTTGCCTCTTAGTAAACCTAAATAGAATAAAATTTTTACATTTAATATTGATAACTCATGAGTTCTTGACTCATGAAAATTGAAGAATTAAGTCTCAGGTAAAAAGGATTAATGGAACCAAAGTTTATTGGGAGAAGCCAGTCCTAGGAAAGGTGCAGCTGGGGTTCCAGGGGAAGCCCAGGGTCCAGAGGTTCCTTTTCATGTTACAGTCGGGAGTAGTTTAGTATCCAAGCTAGTTAAAATTTATTAGTTATATGTGGAGGCCCTCATGGCCACAAACCACGCGGGCACAGGGGTTGTCCTCCACAGCAACTGGGATGTCAGATATCCACTGTGCTCTGCAGTGGGGGAGAAGGGAAAGGAGCATGTGATTTTTTTGTACATATACTTGCCTCACTGCCTTGTGATTGGTTACCTGCACTCTGTCTTAGTAATAGCCACACGTTTTAAAGTTCATGCCCCTCTGGGGCACCCTGCTTCCCACCCAGTTGGGTGTCCTAGTAACTCCTCCTTGCCGGGTTCCTGGTTTCACTTTCTCCTCCCATGATCCTGCCCCCTACCTACCTAACTTTTTCTGTCTCATAGGGACATGCCAGTTTGAATTAATCCAGCACATTTAAATTATCGTTTCCCCCCTAAAGATTACCCTAGATTGTGTAAAAGATTTGGTTTATTTTCTATATTTCTGAGAGCACACTTGCTTTATATAAATGCTTCTATATCTTTAAGCCAATTAAATTTTGCAAATTAACTTTGCAATATTATCTGGAGATAGGAAAAAAAAAACATATTGAAGTTGAACATGTTCATCTGACTCATTGACACCTTTTTTACTCATTATTCTCTGTCCAGTGTAAAACAATTAGCCTATAAATCATCCATTGGGCAGGGGGCGGAGGATAGCAGACATGGTTTTTGATTTATTTAGGAATATGCAGCCTACATAAAAAAGAAAAACAGTACACCTGCATGTGATCCTTTTTAAAAAAAATTATTTCTAGAGGCCTGGTGTACGGATTTGTGCATGGGAGGAACCCCTTGGATTGGCCGGCATTTGAAGCCTATCAGGGGAATGGCCAGCCAGGGGAAAGGACCCTGGGAGGTTAGTAAGCTGGCCCTCTGATCAGGGCCTATCAAGGCTGGCTGGCAGCGGGGAGGGGTTGTGGGAGGCCAGTCAGCCAGGGGGAAGCAGGGTGTGTGGGAGGTTGGCTGTGGGAGTGCACTGACCACCACGGGGCAGCTCCTGTGTTGAGCATCTGCCCTCCTGTTGGTCAGTGTGTGTCATAGCCACTGGCCAATTGGTCGTTCTGGTTATTCAGTTTTAACAGCCACTTAGGCTTTTATATATAGATAGTATGCATTAGTGATTTATATATATATATATATATATATATATATATATATATATATATGTGTGTGTGTGTGTGTGTGTGTGTGTAATTTATATATACATATTGCATATAATATACCTTTTTATATATATTAGCATATATAAACAGATATAGATATATAAGTATAAAGTCAATATTTTGAATATGATTCAAAATTTCTATGTCTGTTTTACATTAACTGCATGTTTGTTTGTTTTTTACCTTTGACGTCCCTCTCCCATTTATCCTAACCTTCACCCTCTGCCTCTGGCAATCACCAATTGCTTTTCTGAATCTACAACCTTATCTTTTTGTTTGTTTGTTTGTTTGATTCTATATAATGAGAGATCATGTGGCATTTGTATTATTCTGTCTGACATTTTACTTAGCATAATGTCCTTGAGGTCCATCCATGTTGTGACAAAAGGGAATATCTCATTCTTTTATTATAACTGGATAACATGTATATGTATATTTATAGGCATACCACAATTTTATTATATATTTATCCATAGATGATAACAGGTTCCTTCCATACCCTGCTATAAAGAATAATGCTGTAATGAATACGGGGATGCATATCTCTTTTCAAGTTGGTGTTTTAATTGTTTTTGTTAAATATCTACAATTTATACAATATGGTAGTTCTATTTTTTTTTTCTTGAGGGACATTTATGTTATTTCTATACAGGCTGCACTAATTTATATTCCCAAAAATAGCTCACAAAGGTTCCCTATTTTCTACTGCCTTATCAACATTATTATTTTTTTTAAATCTTATTGATAATCATCATTCTGACATGTGTGAAATGATAACTCATTACTGTTTTGATGATTAACATTTTCCTTATGATTAATACTGTTGAACATCTGTTCACATACATGTCAGTCATTTGTCTGTCTTCTAAAAAAAATGTACGTTCAAATATTCTATCCATTAAAAAATATCTTTTAGGTGTTTTATTTTGTGTGTTTTCCCCCGTTGTTTTGTGAGGTCTTTATAGATTTTGGATATCAGTAATGTATCAATTATATGCAAATATGTTTTCCATTAAATAATTTTCCTTGTTGTTTTCTTAGTTTCTTTTGCTGTGCTGAGGACAGTCTTTTTCCAGTGATTGCAAATGAGACACTGATTTCTGATTCAATGTTTTTGTTTGTTTGCTTGCTTGTTTGTTTTTAATATATTTTATTGATTTTTTTTTTTACAGAGAGGAAGGGAAAGGGATAGATATTTAGAAACATTTATGAGAGAGAAACATCTATCAGCTGCATCCTACACACTCCCTACTAGATATGTGCCCACATCAAGGTATATGCCCTTGACCAAAATTGAACCTGGACCCTTTAGTCCACAGGTTGACACTATCCACTGAGGAAAACTGGTTAGGTCTGATTTGGTGTTTTGATATTGGACTCCTAGGAGAGTGCAATAGAGGAGGCCCAGATATTTTTTTTCGGGTTTCCAGCCTTAGAGATATTGCTTTACTAACATGATAGACTTTTGTTAAATATTGTAGTTTCTTCAGAGTGGAGAGACAATTCAGGATTAGTAAACTGAGTACTGAGAAAAGCAGGATAGAGGGGAGTAATAAGAGTCTCATAAATAGTGTAGTCTTATTCCAGACTAGAGGCCAGGAGCAGGATATTTGTGCACTGTGGGTGAAGTCCCTCAGCCCAGCCTGCACCCTCTTGCAGTCTGATTTCTGGTGGAGCCGCACTCTCACTGTGGGAGTGCAGTGACCACAAGGGGGCAGCTCCTGCATTGAGCACCTGCCCCCTGGTGGTCAGTGCACATCATAGTGACCAGTCATTCCCCCATTTGGTTAATTTGCATATTAGCCTTTTATTATATAGGATACCTCTTGTATCTAGATTTTCTTATATCTTTAATTTTTCATTAGCTTTTTGCAATGAATCTTTCAATGAAGCTACTTTGGAACCTTGAGGCTTTTTTGGGCCTTCTGCATACAAATTAAAATGGGTATCCAATTCTGTTTATTTGATTTGGGAATCCTGCCTTTTAAAGACATTTCTAAAAAAAAAAAAAAAAAAAAAAAAAAAAAAAAAAAAAAAAAAAACAAAAAAAAAAAAAACACACAAAAACACACACACATAGACTTACCATATTTAACTGAAATATTCTTCATAATGGCTTTTGTAATTCTAGATTTCTTAGTAAGATTTTGCCATTTTTGTAAATATCTACAGCTTCTGGAACCAAAGTTGTTAGGCATAAAAGAAGCAGGTATGCCAGAAGTTGGCATGTGCAATTCTGTGAAACCTGGGAATTTCATTTCTTTAGCTACTTGTTGGGAGTCTCAAATTAAATCAGTCCTAAAGAGGGATGTGTTTCTGGGTTGGAGATTTTGTGATTTTTTTTGACAGTATAGCTGTCATTTTCTTAAGGTTAGCAGGTGACTCAGTGTTATTCTAACCTATTCCATGACCAACATATCCTAGACAAGAAGTCTTAGAGTTAGTTGGTGAGTGTATTAGTAATTTTAAGTGCCTGACCTATTCCTACCAATTTTATGGCTTTAATTTTTAAAATTAACATATAATAAATCTATTATTCCTTTACCTCATGAACAAATTAGTGGAAACTAAGAGTAACCAAAGAAATAAGTATATGGATACAAGCAGAAATCAATAAAATGGAACTACAGGCTGACCAAGAGACAGCCTTAAACACAGTACCAACAAAAACAGTTCCATGGACTAAACCAACAGAATCTAATATATCAGGACTGCATATTAACCAAGGGCTAGGGATTTGGGTTGCAGATGGAATCCTCTGCCAGCTCAAACTGACTCAGTAAGGCCTACATGAGAACCATATGCTAACCAAGAGCTAAGGACTTAGTATGGTTGGTGAACTGAGACTTAGGATAAGATACTCCATATTGCCAAAACCGGTTTGGCTCAGTGGTAGAGCGTCGGTCTGCGGACTGAAAGGTCCCAGGTTCGATTCCAGTCAAGGGCATGTACATTGGTTGTGGGCACATCCCTGGTAGGGGGTGTGCAAGAGGCAACTGGTCGGTGTTTCTCTCTCATCGACGTTTCTAGCTCTTTATCTCTCTCCCTTCCTCTCTGAAAAATCAATAAAATATATTAAAAAAGAAAAAAAAAGATACTCCATATTGGGCCTGTTATCTGCTTTTAAAGACCTCCTAATACACTTTCTGGTCACTCTGACCTCTTAGATATTATATGTCTCAGGCTATTCTCACTCTGTTTTCTCTACCTAAAATATATTTCTGTTATATATTAACATGACTTACTCCTCCACTTTCAGTTCTTTAATTAAATGTCACTTTCTCAATGAAATATTCCTGACTACTCTATTTAATTTTTCCAATTCCAATACTTCCTTTTATGCAACTTCCCAACCTCCTTATCTTACACTATAAAGTGGCAATATGCAAATTAGGCTGGGACACCATAACGGGATTACTGGATAAAAGGAGGTTGCTCAAAAAAGTGAGGCAGAGATGGACACAGAGATGGGGACCTGCCCAAGCTGTTGTGGTAGTTCTGGCTGCCTAGAATGGACACAGGCAGGGAGGCCCAGGGGGCCTCGGGCTGGCCAAGTCAGGCATGGGTTCTGGCTGCCGACAGTAGCAGTCCAGCCTGACTCCCAAGGTAGCTGGCAGGATGCCTCCTTGCATGGCAAGAGGCAGGGCACCTCCTTGCATGAGATTTTAAAAACACGATTTAAAGTACAATCCTTCTTATTTTCCAATTTAGAACATATCACCATTTTCTATACCATATGTTAACTAGTTACCTTGGTTTTTGTCATTTCATTTTCCCGCCAAATGAAAGCTCCTATAGGCATTGTTAGTAAAAGTACTGTTTTGTGATTGACTGAACTGATCGTTTTTTCTCAACAGAAGCATTTTGAATTATGATGAAAATATGATTTCTTTAAATCATATTCAAATTTTTATGTTAGGTTAAAAATATGTATTAGTATTTGTTTTAGCAGCTACGATGGTGTTTAATTTTAGAGACAGAGAATATTTAGTTAGTCCTGTCAATGAGAAGATTGCAATGTTAAATAGATAAGCTTGCTATTAATTTAGAAATGCCTAAAAGACCTCAGGTTGGTACTCTTTAAACAAAAACTATAAAATATCGAAAAGTCACATACTAAAATATACAATTATAACTTTTTTTATATGACTGGAAAGTTTTTAAATTTTTGCAATATAGGCAATTGGGTAAAATGCTGATCAGAAATTATGTTGTTTTACACATAATGTTGAATTGAAATTCAGAAATGTTTGAATTTAGCTGTAAGTTAGTTTCTAAAAATGAATGTGTATGGCACATATAGTCAAATTTCTTTTATGATTTTGTAAGCCATCCTTTAACTAACTATATGCAAACTGATGTGCTGACTAATATTCTATATAAATACATGATATGTAAACTAACTTGTATTATTTGGCAAAATATGCAAATTCTAAGAGTATCCTATCTTATAGAAGAGTAATATGCAAATTGACTGTCACTCCAACACACAAGATGGCTGCCCCATGTGGTTAAAATGGCTGCCACCATGTGGACACAAAAATGGCTGCCACAAGATGGCCAGCAGGGGAGGGCAGTTGGGAAGAACCAGGCCTGCAGGGGAGGGCAGCTGGGGGCAACCAGGCCTGCAGGGGAGGGCAGTTAGGGACAATCGGGCTGGCAGGGAAGCAGTTAGGCATCAATTAGACTGTCAGGGGTGTGGTTAGTGCGTGACCAGGCTGGCAGGCAGAAGTGGTTAGGGGCAATCAGGAAGACAGGCAGGCAAGCAGTTGGGAGCCAGCATTCTTAGACTGTGAGAAAGATGTTTGACTTCCTGTTTAGGCCCAATCCCAGTAGGATACCTTAAACTGGCAGTTGAAAATCCCTCAAGAAATCCCAGATTGGAGAAGGTGCAGGCAGGTCTGAGGGACATCCCCCCATCCCCATGCACAAATTTGATTCAGTGGGCCTCTAGTTGTATATATATATATATATATATATATATATATATATATATATATATATGTGATTACAAATGATTGATTCAATTAAAGAAATATATATTGGAATCCCAGTGTTGAGATATAGGATATTTATAATCAATACACTTGGATTATTTTCCAGAAATTTTAAGAATGATTCAGATCTCTGGATGTGATGCAATGAAACAAAAATTAAGTTATAATAATAAAATATGAATTTATGCTAAATTATATAACCTTGAAATGATAGAGTTTGTACTTCATTTTATATAATAATGATGGAAAAATATTTCTCTAAAACTATGTAATGTTTATATGTATCACCAAATTCCTACCATTGATCACTGAAAGTTGATTCTGGTGTGGCAGATTACATTTATACTTACTTATACACAATGCAGGGCCTTTCTCCAGAGACAAAATAATAAATAGAGCTTATATTCAATATTAAAGTATTTTAATATAACTATGTTTTTAGTTTCATTGAGGTTAGTTTAGTATATTCAAAGTATTACTTAAATAAGTTTATTATATTTTAAGGTATTTTATCTGGCTAAAATTAATTTTAAAGGCTATACTGTGAAAGGTTGTAAAATTTGCATTATTAGACACTAAAAACATAGGTTCTGATTTCATTATGTAATGCTATTAAACTTTTACAAACAGAATTACCATGTTAGTAGCCAAGTTCCTTTATAACATTAATTTGAAAAGCCACATAAATTGTACACTTGCAACTTGGCACCTTAAAGGTTCTCTTCCAATCCAAATACTGTTACCCAGAGTGTTCCATATAGATTTAAAAACTCATAAATATTTTAAAACTCAGCTGGTGGTCCCTGCATCTTCAAATGGTTCCATTCCCCATTTATTAAAACTATAGCAAAGGTAAGTCACTCAGAGAAGAGTAAGAAATAAATAAGGTTAAGACCTCACAGTATATCAGATACTATTCTAGGAATATTACATACACTATGAATTTTAACCTTTACAAAAAACCTTAGAGGTACTAATCTTATCTAGTTATACAAATGACTGAAGTAGAGGCAACTCAAACACAGGCTGCTGTAAAAGAGCCTCAATTACTGATTAATTTATTGTCTTCAGAGTTTCTGTAATTAAGAAAAATAACAATAAAAGTAATGAAATGCCAGGCAATAGGCAATGTGGTTCATATACTTTCTAGTGCCCTGGTGCACAAAATGTGTGCACAGGGTGGGAGGTGTGTCCCTCAGCCTGGCCTGCACCCTCTCCAATCTAGGACCCCTCGAAGGATGTCCTACTGCCGATTTACAGGGATGAGGCCTCAACTGGCAGTCTAACATCTTTCTCACAATCCAGGACTGCTGGCTTCTAACCACTCACCTGCCTGCCTGCCTGATTTCCCCTAACCACTCTGCCTGCTGGCCTCCTCGCCACCAAATGCCCCCTGCCACTGACCTGGTGGCCATCATATGCCCTCCTCCCCCACCAGCCTTATCACTCCCAACTGCCCCACATGCCAGTGTGCTCGCCCCCAATGGCCAGCCTGGATGAGGAGCTGAGGATTGTTGTCAGGCTCCTCACACCCCTTGATGATCTAGGCTCCCAGCCCCTGCTTTTTTGCTTATTTTTTCTTTAGCACCTTCTTGAGTGGAGGCCAGGGCTGGCTGGAAGCAGGTATCTGGGATTTATTTATCTTCCATAATTGAAACTTAATAGCTGTGAATGGAGGCCAGGGCCTGTCAAGGTGGGCAGGAAGCTTGGCTTTCTCCATTGCTGGGGGCAACCTAATCCTCCTGCTTACTCCAGATCTGTAGCCACCACCATCTTTGTTAGGTTAATTTGCACACTGGCTCCTGATTGGCTTGTGGACGTGGCTGGTGGGTGTAGGGGAGATGCGGTCAATTTGCATGTTTCTTTTTTATTACCAGTAGTGTAGATTTTATTTATTTACTTCAATAACTTCAACAAGTGCTATTATCTGTTAGGGTCGCTGGGGGAGGAACACATGAGGCCAGAAATGTTAAAGCATTATAAATATACTAGAGGCCCTGTGCAGAAAATTTGTGCACAGGGAAGGGGTGTCCCTGAGCCCCACCTGCACTCTCTCCAGTTCAGGATTCCTAAGGGATGTCCTACAGATGGTTTATGCCTGCTCTTCATGGGAGCAGGGGTAAGTTGCAGTCTGGCCTCCCTCTGCATAAGGCGAATGGGCTGATAAGGGGAAGGCACCACCCTATCACCCTGCTGCTGCTGACACTTCTGGCCACTGCAGCAGCCAAGGTGTTTCCATCAACACAGAATCCAGTCCTTTACCATGAAAATATGATAACTTTCTTTAGGCATTTTCTAGATCTCTCTTTTATAAGATGTGACATTTCTTTCTTTTTATCCTCGCCTGAGGATATTTTCCATTGATTTTTAGAGAGTGTGGAAGAGAGAGAAACATCAATGTGAGAGGGACACTTCCATTGGTTGCCTCCTGCATGAGCTCTGACCTGGGCCCTGGCCAAGAAGAAGCCTGCAACCTAGGTACATGCCCTTGACCAGAATTGAATCTGGACCATCAGTCGGCAGGCTGAGGCTCTAGCTACTGAGGCAAACCTGCTAGAGTAGGATAATACATTTTTTAACCCCTCCAGCAGTAAACCTTTGTTTTTTCTTTCAGGAGTGAGGTGGAAAAACCCTAGATCACCACCTTGAATTCTTATAACCAAAGTTACCAACAACACAGAGTGGTGTATGGGGAACTTAGCCAATGAGCGGTCAGAAAAGGTGTTTCCTCTGCAGCTCATGTGCAGAGGTGGGGCTGCCAGCATGCATGGCTAGCAGGCCCTGTTCTCTGTGGACCTGCTTGCTGTCATGGTGGCTGCCTGGCCTTGTTCTCTTTGGGCCTGCATCATTCGTGGCTTACCTCAGTGCACATGAAGTCCCCTCTTGCCCACCATAGCACATAGCCTCCTCCTGAGTGGTCATGACATTATGGCATCCTGGATAATTTTCATATTACCTCTTATATATATACCAGAGGCCTGGTGCAAAAATTTGTGCATCAGTGGTGTCCCTTGGCCTGACCTGCAGGATCGGGTCTACACTGGCTTTCCGACATTCCCCGAGGGGTCCTAGGTATTGAGAGGAAGCAGGCCAAGCCAAGATTACCCCACCAGGGCAAGGGAGGGATGCGGGAGATTGGCCAGCAGGTGAGTGACTGTGGAGGGCTCCAGGGCATGGCCAAGCCTGTTTAACTCAGACCTGATCAGCCAGATCCCAGCAGCAATCTAACCTACTGGTTGGAGCATCTGCCCCTTTGTGGTCAGTGCATGTCATAAGAAATGGTTGAGAAAGAAACCAAAATGGCAGTGTAGGTAAAAGGCTAAACTGCCACCTTGCACAACAATTTTAAAACTACAACTAAAAGACAAAACTTCTGTCACCCAGAACCATGAAAAAGCTGACTGAGTGAAAGTTCTACAACTAGAAGGAAAGAGAGCACAAGTGTTGAAAAGCTGAGGTATGGAGTAAGTTGAATCAGGCTGGTGGCAGGAGACTGGGGGTGCTGCTTTTTTACAACCCACAGGGAGACAAACTCCTGATTACTCTGAAATCCAGTTTCTGTGGACATGCAGGGGACTGTCGGCCATTGGGTTGGAAATTGAGCGTGACTTCTTGCAGAGGTGTGCCTAGCAATCATTGTTTATTGCAGCATGAAACACGGGGACTTGGAAACACAAAAAGGCAGACAGCTGTTTTGCAGCCATTGCTGTTTGCCATGCCCCAGCCTAGTGATGCCCTGAGACCCTGCCCTACACAATCTATAAACACACCCAAGCTCCACACAGCTGCTTTTGCATATAAATGGCCTGCCCTGTGGAAGCTTAACCAAATAAACTATAGCTCCAGTCAGACAGTGCCAAAGCCTCCAAATTCCAAGCAAAGAAGAGAAAACTGTAGTTCTTGCTGTAGCTCCTGATGGGTGGCCTCATAAAGTAACTGACCTGCATCCATTGGAGATCCAGAAACTAGTATATCTAGTAGTCTGTGTGAGACGACACCAGATTTCATAAGGGACACATTAAAGAGGCAGACTCAGTGAATACCAAAGCCCAACTGGAACAAGTCCTTCCCCATAAATGTGTCTCCAGCACAGCAATACTTCCATTATAGACACAGTGGGTCCTCACAGCCAATTGGCCTGGAAGTCAATTTCCCCCAGTGACACCAACAACAATGAAGACTTAACTATAACAAGGCTGCACATCCAGTCCACAAAGGGATGCACCAAGAGTGTCCACCTCAGGTAACTGGGAGACTGACCCACTGAACCATATAAGATACCTAGCACACAAAGCCAACTCAGGGAAGCAGCAAAAATGAGGATACAAAGAAACAGATCTCAAACAAAAGAAATGCAGGAGAACAAACAACTGGATATAGAGTTTAAAACCAAGGTTATAAGGTTTTTGAAGAATTTCGTAGAAAAGGCCAATAAATTTAATGAGACCCTCAAGGATATGAAAAAGGACCGACTAGAAATTAAACATATACTGACTAGAAATTAAACATATATAAAAAATATTATATAGAGACACAACAGCAGACTAGAGGAACACAAGAATCAAGTAAAAGATTTGGAATACAAAGAGGCAAAGGACACACCTCAGGAGAAGCAAGAAGAGAAGAGAATCCAGAAAGTTGAAGATAGTGTAAGAAGCCTCTGGGAAAACTTCCAGTGTACCAACATCAGAATTATGGGGGTGTCAGAAGAAGAGAGAGAGCAAGATACTGAAAACCTATTTGAAGAAATAATGACTGAAAACTTTCTCCACCTGGTGAAAGAAATGGACTTACAAGTCCAGGAAGTGCACAGAACCCCAAACAAAAGGAATCCAAAGAGGACCACAAGACAAAGAGAGAATCTTACAAGCAGCAAGAAAAAAACAGTTAGTTACCTACAAGGGAGCACCCATAGGATTATCAGCTAATTTCTCAACAGAAGCTATGCAGGCCAGAGGAGAGTGGCAAGAAATATTCAAAGTGATGAATAGTAAGAACCTACAACCAAGATTACTCTACCCAGCAAAGCTATCATTCAGAATTAAAGGTCAGATAAAGAGATTCACAGATTAAAAAAAAAAAAAAAAAAAAGTTAAAGGAGTTCATCACCACCAAACCTGTATTATATGAAATGCTGAAAGGTATTCTTTAAGAAGAGGAAGAAGAAGAAAAAAATAAAGATAAAAATTATGAACAACAAATACATATCTATCAACAAGTGAATCAAAAAGTCAAATAAATTAAAAATCTGAGGAACAGAATAAACTGGTGAATATATTAGAATCAGGGCATAGAATGGTAATGGATTGATAATTCTCAGGGGGAAAGGGGTGTTTGTGTGGGGGGTACTGGAAGAGAATGGACAAAAATCGTACACCAATGAATGAGGAGGACAGTGGGGCGGGGTAGGTAAGGGCAGAGGGTGGGGTAGGAATCAGGTGGAAGGGAGCTCTGAGGGGAAAAAGGAGACATAATTGTAATAATCTGAACGATAAATATTTATTAAATTAAAAAAAAGAAGTGGTTGTGTGGCCTTAGCATATAATTAATATATTATGCTTTGATTGTTTGAAAGGCCACTGGTTGACCAGAAACTTAGCATATTAGGCTTTTATTATATAGGATAGATTATATCATCTGGAAACTAGATGGGTTGAGCCCCCAAATGGCACCAGTATGAAGGACTGGGGAGTCTGAATTTTTAAAGGACTTTAAGTGGGCTTTTTTTGGTGGGAAATTTTCTGAGCATCAGGATCTTGGGCAGGTACTGAAGGGAAAGTTACCAGTCTTAGCAAATGGAATGTGGACTAAGCTAAAGGAATGTCGGTTGCAAAATCATCTAAAGGACAGTTTCTCAAGGGATGGGATATCTATTCAATTGTTTGATTAGACCAAACATTCCAACCTTTTGTTTTAATGGGATGGAGACCATTTCTTCTGTAGTTACTTCCTGTTGTGAAGGGGATCGGGGATTCCTAAAGATCATAAAAGGATGGACTTTGACTGTAGTCCTCTGGAGCACTGTCTGGATTCCCCCTGGTTGGAGCAAGGGGTTGCAGCTGCATGATTTCCTCTAAGAGACTGCTTGGTGAAGGCTTGAAAGTGATCCTGAAGGAAAGATAAAAAATCACACAAAACACGTGGGCCAAAAACATGGATGAGGAATAGGAATGTTAAGGGTCTTATGAAGGGAAACAGTCAAGTGTACCAATTTATTCATTTTAGCCAGTAGGCCCATGAATTTGATGGACATTTCTAATCTTTGCAGCTCTTTCTGTTAATTTTGGAGTGGCATCCCTGACTAGGTCAGACTGGTTGACTTAAAAACAACATTCTCCTTCCAGAAAGAGGCATAGACCTCCCTTTCTCTGAAGTCATCTAGGCTTTCTTGTAGGTCCAGAGACAGATGTTCAAAATATTATAGAGCAGTGATTAAGCCCCTATGCAAGTCCTGACACCGAGTGAGATACCAAGAGTTATGAGGAGAGGGATTATTTGGACTGCCCCTTTGTATTGATAGGATGGATTATAAGGACAGGTACAGACCGACTATTGGGTGGCTACATTTATATTGTATAACAAGTTTATGTCCAGTTGATCATTCTATTTTAATTAGAACTCTGTCTCCCACTAAGAAAAGATATAGAAAAAAAAAGCCCTAGCACAAACCAAATCATAATTATGGTGTCTGGTTAAGTTGCTGGGTGGAGTTTGTATGTAATACCCAAGGCTGAAGAAACCTGGTGAGTGACTTGGAGGTGAAAGCTGGCCATGAGGCAGCCACAGTGTCACTTGCCTAATTTTGATATTTTTCTGGGCATGGAGTTGAAATACAGCTGAAGCCTAGATGTTATATTTAGGAAGAGAAAGGTCAGAGGGTCCAAACCCAATGATAAGTGATATGATAGGGGAGAAAACATCACCCTGGGGGCAAGGCTCTTATTTTCCTAGTTTTGCTAGGCATCTGGAGTTTTCTGCCCTGGTGAATTTCTGTACCTGGCCCGTCATCCTTTCTCTGGAGGTCTAACATTCTGGGGGTTCTAACATTATCCTCACTTTATAGAAAATACAACTGAAGCTGAAGAGGGCTATATAAATCCTATAACATCACCCAGATAGAAAATTAAAGTTGTTAGAGCTCCTTTCTGGTTTCTCAACCTAAAAATACAACTGGTGGGTCTACTTCCCTTAAAAGCAATGGAGCGTGGTGGCTAACTCAGAAGATCCAACACAAGGATCTGTAAAGGATCAGAGAAAAACAATCCAGTTCTCCTCTTAGATGTATTTCCAGAGAAATGCCACTTTCTACACATTTAATAACCAAAGGAAGACTTCATTCCTCAAAAGATTGTTGTGAGGATTAGCACACCATCACTGAAGTACCTTCACCCTACCCTCCACCAGCAAAAGAGTAATTAAAATGCTTTCCTCATCATGATGAAACATTAAGTAAAATTTGTGTCTTACGCTTTGCCAAATATTTATTTCTAAAGGGACTGGGCTTTGAGTTAGTTAATTGTTTAAAAGGCATAAATGCACTGGGGACATACCACAAAAAATAAGAAAACAAAACCACAAAGCAGTAGGTGGTAAGTCATCTTAAAATAATTGAAATATGAACCATCTGGCTTTGGAATTTCATTAGAAACTTTACTAAAGAATGTATCTCAAATAATATCTCAACTGCATTTTGTAATTTGAAGATCCATTTTTAGTAATATAATTAACTAAGTGTAATTAAAAATTGAACTTATTGGTTTATTAATTCATAGAACAATTATTTTTGTTTTCTTGTTTTTGTTAAATATTAGAGAATATTTTCATTTCTTTTTTCCCTTTTTTTTTTTTAAGTGAATGGGAGGGGGACATCAACAGACAGAGACACATCAATATGAGAGATCACATCTATTGGTTGCACTAGGCCACTAGTTTTAGAATAAAAGCAACAAGGATAAAATATAACCTATTACATCTTGGATTTAAGTGTATAAAGAAACATCCAAAATGTTTTGAGGAGGAAGTGAGATGATGAATCATAAACTCTGCTATGAAATGTTCATCATTCAAACAAGCTTTCTCCTTGTTTTCAATGAACTAAATTTGATACTGGCCAGGGAAAGAAAAAAAAAGTGCCGATCATTCTTTCTATACTATGTCATAGAAGTCTTTGAAAAACAATGCTTTTGAAAGCTCCTGATATGAATCTCTTAAAATAAAGAAATCTAATGTGTCATATTTATTTATTATGTATGTATGTATATATGTATGCATTTATTATTAATACTCACCCACGGATATTAATTCCATTGATTATTAGAGAGTGGAAGGCAGGGAGAAATAGAAGAGAGAGAGAGAGAGAGAGAGAGAGAGAGAGAGAGAGAGAGAGAGAGAGAGAGAGAGAGAGAGAGAGAGAGAGAGTTTCCTGGGAATAAATCTGGAGCCCAGGTACTTGCACTTGACAGGGAAATCAAACCAGTGACTCTTCAGTCTGTGGGCCAACTCTTTACCACTGAGCCACACCAACCAAGGACTAATTTGCCAGATTATAGGTGCATCAGTTCTCTAAATTTATTATTCAGTCTCTGTAATATTAAGGTGCACAAAGTAAATTTTAATCATAAAATTTACCACACAAATATCCAATCATTTTACTATTAAAAAAAGATTAATCAAATTATCTGTTGGACTCATTTTATTTATGTGTCTTTCACTCAGAAAATATAATTAAACATTGAATGTTCTTGAATTTACTGTGGAATATTTTACATGAGCGATATTTTTTATAAAAACTTGTTTTGACAGGTGATAGATAAATTGAATTTTATGGTGATTTTTAGTGTGATAATATGACTTCTAATTGCTTTTAAATCACCATAAAATTATTCTTGTTTTGCTAATTTTTTGTAGGAACAATGCCTTAAATTTATTATTACTATTTTTAAATTTATCTTTATTGTTAAAAATATTATAGATGTCTCTTTGTTTGTTTGTTTGTTTGTTTGTTTTCCCAATGACCCCCATGGCCCAGAACAACTCCTCCCAGGCCTTCACCATTCTATTGTCTGTGTCCATGGGCTATGCATAAATGCATATAAAAAAGTTTCCAGGTTAATCACTCCCCGCCCACCCCCTGTCCCTCTGTAAATCATCAGTGTGTTCCATGCTTCTATGTCCCTGGATCTATTTTGTTCATCACTTTATTTTGTTCATTAGATTCAATATGTGAGTGAGATCATATGATACTTGTCTTTCTATGACTTATTTCACTGAGCATAATACTCTCTAGATTCCTCCATGATGTTGAAAATGGTAACAGTTCTTTCATTTTTTACAGCTGCATAGTATTCCAGGGTGCAAATGTACCAGTCTTTTTATCTACTCATCTGCTAACCCCACTTTGGCTGTTTCCAAATCTTAGCTATTGTAAATTGTGCTGCTATGAACATAGGGGTGCATATATCCTTTCTGATTGGTGTTTCTAGTTTTTTGTGATATATTCCTGGAAGTGGGATTACCAAGTCAAATCCAAGGCAGCTCCATTTTTAATATTTTGAGAAAACTCCATACTCGTTTCTACAGTGGATGCAGCAGTCTGCATTCCCACCAGCAGTGTACCAGAGTTTCATTTTCTTCACATCATTGCCAACTCTTGCTTTTTGTTGATTTATTCATGATAGCCATTCTGACAGGTGTGAGGTGATATCTCAATGTCATTTTAATTTGCAACTCTTGGATGATTAATGATTTTGATGATTTTTTTCATATGTCTCTTGGCCACCTGTTTGTCCACTTTAGAAAAGCCTCCATTTAGGTACCTTGCACATTTTTTAAATTGTATTGTTTGTCTTCCTTTTGTTAAGTTGTGAGAATTCCTTATATATTTTGGAAATTAACCCCTTATTAGATGTTTCATTTGATAAATATGTTCTCCCATACAGTGGGCTCCCTTTTCATTTTGATGGTGGTTTCTTTTGCTGTGCAGAAGCTTTTTATTTTGATGTAGTCCCGTTTGTTTATTTTCTCCTCGGTTTCCTTTGTCCTAGGAGATGTATCAATATACATATTGCAATGTGACATGTCTGATATTTTTCTGCCTATGGTTTCTTTTAAGATTTTTATGATTTCCCAACTTACATTTAGTCTGTTATCCTTTTTTAGTTTATATTTGTGTATGGTGTAAGTTGGTGGTCTAGTTTCACTTTTTTGCATGTGCATGTCCAATTTTCCCATCACCATTTAATGAAGAGATTATTTTGACTCCTTGTATGCTCTTGCCTCCTTTATCAAATATTATTAGAGCTTGTGTCAAGTTCTGAGTTCTCTGTGTTGTTTCTTTGATCTCCGTGCCTGTTATTGTGCCACCATGGTTTGTCTTATTTATAACCAACTACATTTTGTCTACTCATATTGTCACTTGATAACTTGTAGGCTCAACAAATTTGGCTCACTCCTTTGTGCTGCCAACACATCCTGTGACCTTGATTTTCACCTCAGTTTTCTCATTTTTCTCCAACTTGCTGATTATAAATGTACACAAATAACACATTCTACAGAAAATCCCAGATGAGAATCCTATATAATAAAAGCCTCATATATTAAGTGTCCAATGGTTCATTTGACCATTTGATCAGTAGCTATGACATACACTGGCCACCGGGGGCAGACGCTTTGACCAGTAGTTTAGCTTGCTGCTTGGGTCTGGTCTGGCAGATCGGTACTGGGTGAGACAGGCATTACATGCCCTGAATGAATCCATGCACCAGCTGATTTCGGCCCAATCCCTGCAGGCCACTGGTGCATAAATCCAGACCTCTGGTAAAGAATAGGATATAAATAAACAAGGAGAAGATGGCCAAATGCCTACCTCTTTGCTAGACTCCTTTCCAAATTCTATTTTAATTGCTGTTGTTTCTGTGGAACTCTTCTGGACTTGTTCTTATAAATCTTCTATAACCAATCCCTGGAAAGATTAGCTACAAGATCAGCTTACTTCTACTGTTGGCTGCTATTTTCAATTTGATTTTCTGTGCCTTCATGAGTCAGTTTAAAATGCTTTAATCAGGTAAGAGAGAGCTCTAAAATAATTCTGTAGACCCATTTCCATTTGTGTCCAATAGTCTGCTTTGTGTCCTTCTAGTCTAGATGAGGAAGCATTCCTACTTTATTTTAAATATTATTTCTCTGAATTTTGTGTTAAATTACCTTAGACTTGAAATCAGTTCTTCCCCACCCCTGCCCAATTTTGGAGGTATTTCCAAACAATATTTTCTAAAAATTTCTATTAAATTGAACCTTTGCTTCTGGACTAACTTACTGTAGCTCAATAACTTACAAAGTGCAATCTGATACATGTCAGGGTTCACATGCCAAATCTACCACTTATTCCCTTTTACTGTTACCACTTTATTGAGATATAATTACTATACCATAAAATTTACCTGTCTAAAATACAGTCCGATGGCTTTCATGTTTTCAGAACTCTGCAATCATTGCCACTAAAGTTTAGAACATTTTCATTACCAAAAAAGAAAACCCAGTTCTACCATCTCCTATTCTCTATCCTCCTAGTCATAAGCATTCACTAATCCACATTATGTCTCAATAGATTTTCCTATTTTTTGGAAGTTTATCTTGCTTTTTTCATGAGACAAATCACCCCAGCAATTTCACTGCAGCAGTATGTATCTTTCTCATTCCTTCATACAAATATGAAGGTATGAGAAAGATATGTAAGAAGCTTGGTTTATCTGACTAGTCCCTACTGATTGACATTTATTCTGTTTCTACTCTTTTGGTCTTGCAGAATCCCACTGAATAGTCTTGTGCATACATCATTTGGTCTTTTTACTGTTGCATCTATGGAATCTGTTCTTAGAAGTGAGATGGTGAGTCATAGGGAAAATGAACAGGTAATTTTTCTAGCTAATCCCAAATTCTCCTCAATTGGGAACTATGCTAGTATACATTTCTATCAGAATTTTTTTTTCTCTCTGGAATTGCTTATTCTGGCTATTTCATGATCTTATCCAATATCTGACCTTTTCATGACTTTTTTTTTCACATATGTTTTGAGCTTCATCTACAATTGCAGCATATGTCAGTACTTTATTTATTTTATTGACTGAATAAAATTCTATTGAATGTATATACCACATTTTATTTACCCATTCATCTCTTGATGAACATTTGGGTTCATTCCATCTTTTGACCATTATGAATAGTGCTGTTATGAACCTTCTTGTACAAGTATTTGTTTTAGCATCCTTTGAATTCTTTTGGATATGTCCCTAGAAATGAAATTACTGGGTCATATAACAATTCTACTTAACTTTTTGAGGAACTGCCAAACTGCTTTCACAGTGCTACG
The DNA here is from genome assembly GCF_964339955.1 of Pipistrellus hanaki. Lineage (NCBI taxonomy): Eukaryota > Metazoa > Chordata > Mammalia > Chiroptera > Vespertilionidae > Pipistrellus > Pipistrellus hanaki. The sequence continues at coordinate 118,094,109 of NC_140505.1, forward strand.
TGATTTTACATTCCCACAAGAAATGTATGAGGGTTCCAAATTTTCCACATCCTTATTGGCACTTACTATTTTCCTCCTACTACTATGCATGAAATAAAACTCTGTTGTAGAAGACAGGATTATTCATACAGATAATCCTAAAGAAACTCCAAAATTACTAGAACTGATAAATCAATTTAGCAAGATCCCATGATATTAGTTTAACTTAGAATAATCTATTTTTATACTCTAGCATCACAATATTAGAGGATATATTTTAAAAAGTCCACTTCTAATAGCACCATGCATAAAAGACATTCTTTAAAATATATTTAACACAGTCATGAGAGGCCTCTAACAGGGGACATGTGGGACTTTAAAGTAAGCTGGAGAAAGACTATGTGAGTTCATTTTATCATTATTTTTTTAAATGTGCATTATGTGATAATTATGTTTCAGAGAAAGAACAAAATACTTAGAGAACCTCCCTAGCATGTAGTGTTATTATTCCCTCTAGATAAAATGAACTTAGGTATTTTTCTGAATTAATATTTCATCAGGATCACATTAGTACCTTAGTAAGCTCGAAGGCATGTTCCTGGGTCTGTTTTTGTTCATCAGTTTATGTTGTTCATTATATTCCACAAATGAGTGAGATCATGTGATATTTTATCTTTCTCTGACTGGCTTATTCTGCTTAGCATAATGTTCTCCAGTTCCATCCACGCTGTTGCAAATGGTAAGAACTCTTTTTTTTTTTTTTTTTTACCGTAGCATAGTATTCCATTGTGTAGATGTACCACAGTTTTCTAATCAACTCATCTACTGACAGCATTTAGACTATTATGGAATTATAGTCTATATTATATTTAATTTATGTTAAAATCTAAGCTATTATATGACCAATGTGATCTGCCCCATTCTTGCATGATGTGGTCCAGGCCATTGTTTTCCTCCTTAAGTTCCTCTGCTCATTCTGGTTTTATTTTCTGTTTCTTGAAAATAACAAATATGTTTCCACTCATGTGCTCCCCCATTTTGTTGTATGTTTTTTGTTTGTTTGTGTGGTTCATTTTTTTTTTCCTAAAAATCTTTTTCCAAAAGTCACCCAAGTTCAGGTCTCTGCTCAGGTTTCCCACAGAGACACCTGCCTAGATCACTCTCTTAAACTGACATTTTAAAAATATTATTTAAACATCTAAATTTTTTCCATAAAATTATGACCCTGATAATAAATAATATATAAAATATTTTTTATATTAGATGTTATGTATAATGTATTATGCTATATGTTATATATATATATTTAAACTATATGTATCCCCTTCTAGAATATAAGCTAAATTCCACTAAATTCTATAAGAACACATATACTTTTCCCATTTTGTTATAGTTCTAGAGACTAATATTGTTCCACTCACATAACTTGATGTCAATAGCCATTGCAAAACTTGCCGAGACCGGTTTGGCTCAATGGATAGAGCGTTGGCTTGGGGACTGAAGGGTCCCGGGTTCGATTCCGGTCAAGGGCATGTACCTTGGTTGCGGGCATATCCCCAGTAGGGGGTGTGCAAGAGGCAGCTGATTGAAGACTCTCTCTCATCGATGTTTCTAACTATCTCTCTCCCTTCCTCTCTGTACAAAATCATTAAAATATATTTTAAAAAAAAAGAATACTTAAAAAAAAAATAGCCATTGCAAAAATGAAGTAAATAAAGATAGTTTACATTTTATTGCACAGACTCTCCAGTTAGGTGTCTTAAAAAAAAGATTAAATCCATTAATCTCAGATCAATTTTGATGAATAGAAGATTAATATTAAGCCCTGTGAAAAAAAAGTAGCATTTCATGCCTCATGTTGCCAGGTTAGTCCATTCTCACAGGATCTCTTTCATGACTCAATACTTTCATTCTTGTGCACACACATACACACAGACACATGCACACACAGACAATTTTTTGCAAACTATCATTAGAGTTTTACAATGTGCTTTAACAATAACAAGCACCACTTTTCCCAAGGGAAATGTAATTTCTTTATAAACATTAGAAGTTATTTCTGGCCAGATTCATACTAGAAATTACACAATGTGTGACATAAAAATATTCCCTTTCCTATCGGTATAGTGTGATTACATGAGATTGCCAGTGGTCATCATAATAACATATCTAACTCTCTTTTCCTGAGTAGTTTTATAATTCGTCTAGCTTTTATTGCATTTCATCACAGTTTTGCATTACTGCATAAATTCCTTAAGGCATTTCACACATTAATAGCTATTTCATCCCAAATTTTAATCTTGAATATCACTTTATTTGGGTTCCCGTGAAAATGGAATCCATCTGTATGTTGAGATGACTTTGACAGAAAACAAGTGGTTGCCAAACATTCTGTAGAATTACACTCAGCGCCAATTTGGTTTTGGCAAATATTAATGGAAAATAAAGCACTAATGAACCCTTTGCCTAGAATAATATTTTATGTTTATATAGTTTCTCTCATCAAAAGACATCAAACATACAACAAGTGAAAATCTCGTTAACAGTCACAAAATTTCTGTGAGAAAAATAGAGGTCGTGTATTTCTACTCCAGTTTCATGCATGTTCCAGTCTACCTTTCTGGGGACAGAGCTAGAATTTTAAACAATGACACACACACCAAGGTGGAAAGGAAGCTCTCTCTAATACACAGAACATTTATTTAAACCAGATTTGCTCAAACATTGGATTCAAATTAAATATTGATAGGATTCTTTAGAGCATTTCACACATAAAGACAGATGTTAATGATTATACAAGTTTTTGAAAATGTATTGCAAATTGATTAAATCTAATATTGGTCGGGAAGTATTTTGTTACATATTTTTACAGTCAAATAGACTGCAGTGCCTTGACTCTATCTCAAATCATCCATTTTTACAAATAGAAAATTTATTATTTCAAAATTCATTGTTTTCAAAATTCATACATAAAATGTTTAGTCAAAAAATTCAATTTTGGAATTTGGATTACTTTGCCCAGTTGCCTCAATAACTGGCTTCCTCTCCTGCCCCCAGTAGGTCCTCTGTATTACAGTGATTCCCAGTGTGTGGTCCACAGACCAGCACCATCACTATTAACTGGGCACTTACCAAAAAAGCCAAATGTCAGGTCCTATAGTGAATTTGAATGTCTGGGAGTTAAGCACAGTAATCAAATCAGTGTTTTGGACTGTGATTCTGATTCATGTGAATGTTTGAAAGTCATTGCTTTATATGATGTTTCTTACCAAACCCATAAGAGTTATATGCTAGACGCTTAGATTCTACTTTATATATGAAACTTTCTTGTTCATAAACTTAATTATAACTACATATAAAAAAGACACATAGATTAAAAGAAAAAGATGAAACACAGTTTGGAATACCACTAAACAAAAACAACACACAGAAATTCAAGGAAAAGAACCCATTGAGGCACAAAGCTACAATAAAACAAAAGATAAATGGCTATAAGAAATCCTCACCTAGCAATAATTACCCTAAATGTAAATGAACTAAATTCACCTATGAAGAAGCACAGAGTAGCAGATTCAATCAAACAACAAAATGCAATCATATGCTGCCTTAAGTAGACACACTAAACTGCAAAAAGGCAAAGTTAGACTCAAAATAAATGAGTAGAAAATTATCCTCTAAACAGATATAATCCACAGGAAGCAGGTGTAGCCATACTTATATCTGAAAAATAAAAGATTTCAAAGATAACAAAGGTAACAAGAGACAGATAAACATTTTATAATAAAGATGACACTACATCTAGAAGACATCGCACTTCTTAATATGTCTTAATATATGCACCTAATCAAGGAGCACTAAAATATGTAAAGCAACTATTTAAAAAAATAAAGAAAGATACAGACAAAATACAATTATTGTTGGCGGCCTTAATACTTCGTCGACAACTCTACATAGATCATCCAAACAGAAAATCAATAAAAAAATATTGGCCTTAAATGACACATGAGACCAAATAAAGATAATTGAGCTGAAGCCGGTTTGGCTCAGTGGTAGAGCGTCAGTCTGCGGACTGAAAGGTCCCAGGTTCGATTCCGGTCAAGGGGCATGTACATTGGATGCAGGCACATCCCTGGTGGTATGTGTGTAGGAGGCAGCTGGTCGATGTTTCTCTATCGACGTTTCTAGCTCTCTATCTCTCTCCCTTCTTCTCTGTAAAAAAATCAATAAAATATATTTTTTTAAAAAGATAATTGAGATTTGCAGACTTTTATCCCAGAAATTCAGTTTATATATTATTTTTCAATGCAGATGAACATTGTCAAGGATAGACCATATGCTAGGTCATAAAACTATCCTCAATAAATTCAAGAAGACTGAAACAATACCAAGCATATTCTCTGACCACAATGCTTTGAAATTAGAAATCAACTGCAAAAAAATAAAGATACCCACAAATATGTGGAGACTAAACAACATAGTACTAAAAGGTGGATCAAAGAAGAAATAAAATGTGCAATTAAAAATTTAGAGAAAAATTTATTTGTGACATATCCAAACTTCAAGAACTTATATGCCTATATGCATAACCCATGGACACATATAATAGTGAGGTGAAGGTTTGGGAAGGGGACAGGAGAATAGAAGTGGGCTTCAAAGAGGAAAAGAGAGACATCTTTAATACTTTCAACAATAAAGGTTCATCAAAACATTTATGAAATGCAAGGAAACATTAATAACAGAGAAGGTTATAGGCTTATCACCAAAAAAAGAAATAAAGAAAAAGAAAAAAAGAAGAGATATCCCAAGTAAACAACCTAACCTAACATTACATCTTTAAAATCTTGGAAAAGGACAAACACAATCCAAAGTCAGCAGAAGAAAGGAAATTATAAAAATTTGAGCAAAATTGAATGAAATAAAGAACAAAAATTAATACAACAAAGAGCTGATTCTTTGAAAAAAATAATAAAACTGACAAACCCCTTAGTAAACTCACTAAGGTATAAAAGGAAAAGACTCACATAAACAAAATCAGAAATGAAAAAATAGAGGTTACCACAGGCATCACATATATACAAAGGATCATATTAGAATACTATATACAAATATCTAAGTTACTGCATTCAGTAACTTAGAGGAAATTAAAACAAACATCAAAAGCCTTACAAAAATAAAATTCCAGGACCAAATGGCTTCTCTAAGGAATTCTACCAAACATTCAAAGATTTTATGCCTATGTTTCTCAAACTATTTAAAAAAGATGAAGAAGAGGCAATATTTCCTAACATATAGAATGAGGCCAACATAATCCAAATACCAAAACCTGGTAAGGATAACACATGAAAAAGAAAACGAAAGACCAATATATATTATGAATACAAATGCAAAAATACTAAAGAACATACAAGCTAATTGTATACAATAGATTAAAAAAAATAGTACATCTCAATCAAGTGAGATTTATTACAGGGGCAGAAGAATCGTTCAACATATACAAAATGATTACCGTATTTTCCGGCGTATAAGACGACTTTTGAAACGAAAAAAAGTCAACCGGGCTTTTTCAGTGGTCTGAATTCAGGTCTCAGTAGAGGGAACAGAGAAAAGAGGACAGATAGAAAGCACCTCACTTGGAAATCTAGGATGGCACTATACCACCGCCCTAGCAGGCTTTTTACTAGAACACAGTGTAGCTTTGGGTACAGAACATGTATAATTTGCATGTATAAAAAGCCTGCTTGGATTGGCCAGAGTCAGAGAGGCAGTCTATTAAAAAAAAGAACTGGCCGAAACCGGTTTGGCTCAATGGATAGGGCGTCGGCTTGGGGACTGAAGGGTCCTGGGTTCAATTCCGGTCAAGGGCATGTACCTTGGTTGCGGGCACATCCCCAGTAGGGGGTGTGCAAGAGGCAGCTGATCGATGACTCTCTCTCATCGATGTTTCTAACTCTCTATCTCTCTCCCTTCCTCTCTGTACAAAATCAATAAACTATATTAAAATAAATAAAGAAAGAAAGAAAGAACTGGTGTTGCCTCGGAAGTGGAGGGTAGTCTTATACAGTGAATATAGGCATAAAACCTATGTTTTAACTGTAAAATTAGGGGGTCGTCTTATTCGCCTGGTCGTCTTATTCACCACATTAGCAAAACAAGGAAAAAAGGCATATATGATCATATCAATAGATGCAGAAAAAGTTTTTGATCAAATACAATATCCATTTATGATTAAAACACTCAATGAAATGGCTATAGAAGGAAAGTACCTCAACATAATAAAAGTCATATATGACAAACCTCAGCCAATGCAATACTGAATGGTGAAAAACTGACAGATTTTCCTATTAAGTCAGGAACAAAAAAAGGATACCCACTCTCATCACTCTTATTCAATTCTAGAGGCCCAGTGCATCTGGCGGGGTAGGAAGGAGTCCTTCAGCCAGGCCTGAGCCCTACCTATCACAGTTCAGGAGCAGCCGACAGTTGAACATCCTTACTGCTGCTTTGGAGGTGGGAGAGGCTGGCCAGCTGTGAGATGGCTTCTGGCTGAGGACACTCCCTCTGTGTAAGTGCACTGCCCACTAGGGGGCAGCTCCTGCATTGTGTGTCTGCCCTCTGGTGGTCAGTGCATGCCATAGCGACCAATCATTCTGCTATTGGGTTGATTTGTATATTAGCTTTTTATTAGATAGGATAGTTCTGGAAGTCCTAGCCAAAGCAGTTAGGCAAGAGAAAGAAATAGAAGACAGTCATATTGGGAAGGAAGAAGTAAAGGTGTTACTTTATGCAGATGACACGATTCTGTCTGTAGAAAACCCTAAAGACTCCACCATAAAACTATTAGAAACATTAAACAAATACAGTAAAGTTACAGGATACAAAATCAATGTTCCAAAGTCCACTCTTTTACTATACACTAACAATAAAACTTTGGGGGGGGGGGAAGAAAAACTCTTTTTGCAATTGCAAACAAAAGAAGAAAAAAAATACCCAGGATTAAAATTTAAAAATGTGAATGATCTATATACTGAAAACTACAAAACATTATTAAAGAGATTGAATAAGACAATAAAATGGAAAGACATTCAGTGTTCATAGTTGGGAAGAATTGACATAGTTAAATGGTGATATTTCCCAAAGCAATATGCAGATTTATTGCAATTATCATCAAAATTCCAATGTCATTTCTTAAAGAAACAGAACAAAAATCATCAGATTTGTATGGACACACAAAAGAACCCAAATAGATTAATCCTGAGAAAAAATAACAAAGCTGGAGGAATTACACTACTTAATTTCAAATTATATTACAGAGCTATGATAATCAAAACAATAAGATATTGGCCAAAAATTAGACACATAGACAATAGAACAGAATTAGGAGCCTAGAAATAAAACCATCTATATGTGGGCAAAAAAATTTTGACAAAGAAGGAAAAAACACACCATAGAGAAAAGAAAACATCTTTAATGAATGGTACTATGAAAATTGGAAAACCACATGCAAAAAAATTCAAACTAGATTATAGTTTGTCCTCATATACAAAAATCAATTCAAAATGGATCAAATGGATAAATATAAGATCGAAAACATTAAATTACACACTAGAAAAATAAATAATAAATTTATGAACCTTGGTCTTAGAGAACATTATATTAATTTGACACCAAAGGCAATGGAAATAAATGTAAAAATAAATACATGGGAGTATGTCAAACTAAAAATATTCTGCAAAAGAAACAGACAACAAAACCCAACTGCAACTGACTGAATGGGAGATGATATTTGCAAACAACATCTTTGACAAACGTCTGATATCCAGAATACGTAAGAACTCATTCAACTCCACACCAAGCAAACAATCCAATTAATAAATGGACAGATGATCTGAACAGATATAAATGGCCAACAAATATATGAAAAAATGTTCAACTTCAAGCTGTTAGGGAAATGCAAATCAAAACTATGAGATATCACCTCAGACCTGTTAGAATGGCTATTATCAATAACACAGGTATTAACAAGTGTTGGAGAGATCACAAAGAAAAGAAACCCCATACTCTGCTGTTGGGAATGTAAACTGATGCAGCCACTATGAAAAACAGTATGGCGGTTCTTCAAAATATGAAGAATAGAGTTACCATGTGACCCAGCAATTCCTCTTCTGATTTCTAATAGAACAACTCAAAAACATTTATTCACAAAGATATAAGCAGTTTTATGTTCGTTGCAGCATTATTCACAGTGGCCAAAACATGGAGACAATCAAAATGTCCTTTGATACAGAATTGGATAAATAAGATGTGGTACACATATACTATACTTTTATATGGTACTATTCATCCATATAAAAGATGTGACACTGCCATTTGTGGAAACATGGATGGACTTTGTGGATGTTATGCTAAGTTAAATAAGTCAGACAGAAAAAGCCAAGAACCTTATGTGGGACATAAAACTGAAACTCAGAGACACAGACAGCAGTCTGGTGGTTAACAGAGGAAAGGGGTTAGGGCAGTAATAAAGGGTAAAGGAGGCCAAATATATGGTGATGGCAGATGGTTTGACTTGAGTGATAGGCACAGAATGAAGTTTACAGAACATGTATTATAGAAATGTACACTTGAAACGTATGTGATCTTATTAACCAATGCCTTCCCATAAATTTAATTTATAGAATAACTTTTTAATACATCCAACACATCTTTCTTAAAGTAGCTATGTTGATTAATAAAAAGACAGACAGCCAAAACCATTTGGCTCAGTAGTAGAGCATCGGTCTGCGGACTGAAAGGTCCCAGGTTTGATTCCGGTCAAGGGCATGTACCTGGGTTGCGGACACATCCCCAATAGGGGGTGTGCAAGAGGCAGCTGGTCGATGTTTCTCTCTCATCGATATTTCTAGCTCTCTATCTCTCTCCCTTCCGATCTGTAAAAAATCAATAAAATATATTTTAAAAAAAGACAGACAAAAATAATTCATACATTACTACTGTATTAATATAAAATCTAGAAAATACAAACTAATCTCTAATAACAAGAAAAAAAATTAGCATTGTCTATGCAAGAAGTTGCAATTGAGATATAAGTTGGATTAAAGATTAATACAAATAGATTTTTAAAAGATTTTTCATATATTTATTATCTACTAAATTGTGATGGATTCATGAGTTATACATAGGTCAAAACTCAGTCAGTTATACATTTTAAATATGTTTAGTTTAGTTTATGTCAGATATACCTAGCTAAAATGTTTAAAATTCAACATTTAAAAGGAAAATAACAACAGCAAATTTTGAGAAAAATCTCAATTAACAGATTACAAATGCTAAAATTTCTGGACTTTGAATAGAAAATCATGTAGGAAAGTACACATATTCAGTGTTTATCTTTATTCTTTATGTCATCATTACACTGAAATATTTTAGCTCTATATATAATTTGATAAAAAAAAAATATAAGGTTCTTACCACTACTTAAAATACCTTCTAGCCGAAACTGGTTTGGCTCAGTGGATAGAGCGTCAGCCTGCGGACTGAAAGGTCCCGGGTTCGAATCCAGTCAAGGTCATGTACCTTGGTTGCGGGCACATCCCCGGTGGGGGGGTGTTCAAGAGGCAGCTGATCAATGATTCTCTCTCATCGATGTTTCTAACTCTCTATCCCTCTCTCTTTCTCTCTGTAAAAAAATCAATAAAATATATTTTTAAAAATAAATAAATAAATAAATAAAATACCTTCTAGAAAAGTTACAATATATAAGCATTTCTTTATAAATATTCACCATCAATTTTAGCCCATGTAGAAAAATTATAACATTTGTAACTTTCTGTATATTTATTTTTGTAAGTTAATATTTTATCTTATTTCTTCAATTCTAGTGTAGAAATATAAGTTTTTGGAAGAGCTAAGGAATGCCTGAAGTGTGAGTTTTTATTTGAAAGAAAGCCTGAATCTAGAAGCAGATTTTAGTTGGTGGTAAAAAAATAAAATGCAACATTAAAATAAAATTTGTTTTTAACATGATTCCTCTTGAGAAAATATTCTCTGATAAATAAAAATTCAAGTATTAACTCCTGGCAAAAACAAAGATTTAGCCAAGTTACCAGGAGACATTTGTGATGCCTCATGTCAAAATTAATAAAACTATAGGCAGTCACCTTTTCCCACAGAATCTCTTGGGATATTGTGTTTTATACTTTTTTTGGCTTTCAGTGGTAGAACATCTGAATAAACATCCACATCAAGCTTTACAATAAGCATGCTTAGTCCATAAGTGTACCTTTAAAAGTACTAAACGTACTTGCTCATGGAAAACAAGTTCCAATTCTGTCTCAGTAGAGTGTAGTTTGGAGGAAACATTCTGGGAGAAATACTATGGCAGAAATAAGCATGATTTCTTATAAGAGTTAGATACTTTGCTTCTCTGGGTATTCATTATAATCTAGAGGCCCGGTGCATGAAATCTGTGCATAGGTAGGGTCCCTAGGCCTGCTGGTGATCAGGGCTGATCTGTGGGGTGACTTGCAGGACAATTAGGGGCCTCTGCTGGCACCCACTTTGGCTGGTCTGGGACCTGTTTGATCAATTTGCATATTAGGCTTTTATTATATAGGATGATATCAGGAATATCCCCAATGTACTTTTCCTCTGATTATACCCTCATTATTTAAAAAATCCTAATAGTGACTAAGGACCAATTTTTAAGCTTACTCATCAAGCTGTAGTGTCACCAGGTATAACACTTTGAATTGTAATAGTCCCCTTGCTTTCCCAACAATATTAATATTTTATTTATGTAATTTTAGAATATTTCCCTCATTATCATTGCCCCTGACACCTATCTAGACTTCATAGCACCAACATTTTATTTTATTCCAGAACATGAAATCTATACTAATAAAAGTATAATATGCTAATTAGGGTGGACATCTTCCAAAAGTCCTTTCCAGCAGCTGCTTGAGGCTCAGGCAGGCCACGAATGGAGGCTGCCACTGGGAGGGCCTGAGGCTCAGGCAAGCCGCAGTGGCTGCAAGGGCCCAGTCTCAGGCAGCTGCAATAGCCAGCAGTGGCATTGCCTTCCCCTGCTCGGCCTGTTGCCTCCAACAGAGGGAGGCCAGACTGAGGCTTAGGCCCGTTCCCATAGGAGTGAGCCTCGGCCATCAGTAGGACATCCCTGAGGGCTTCTGGACTGTGAGAGGGGGCAGGTCAGGCTGACGGATGCCCTCCAGTGCACAAATTTTTGTGCACCGGGCCTCTATTAATTTTAATATTTTGATATTGTTTTAGAGCACATGTGTCAAACACAAGGCCCGTGGGCCAAATCCAGCCCGCCGGGCCTTGCAATGTGGCCCGCACCGCGCTGTCATCACTGCACTCCGCTGTCAGTTTATGACATTGTCAGTTTATGACTGTTCAGTAAACCATTCGGCCCGCGATTTAGGCTGGATTTTAGATTTTGGCCCCTTCTCTGATTGAGTTCGACACCCCTATTTTAGAGCCTCTGTGTCTTTATTTTCCCTACATTATATTGCTAACGTTGTTTTCTGTTGATTTTATTGGTATTGGCAAATATTTTTAAGTGTCCATCATTAATATTCTACCATTGTTCATCTCCCATTGGGTTAGTTGAAGCATAACCTGTCATAGCAAGGGTGTCTGGGTAAAAGGCATTTTCCATAAATGCATTCTTGCTCCATATTTAGCGTATCACTGTTATTGTTAAAAGTCAGGACTAATTTAAGTGAAAAAACGTAGTGCAACCTCTTCACATGCAAAGTTGTATACCCTTAACCGTACGCAACGCTCCCACAGACCTTGTGCATTTTCCTCAACCTTTTACGGAGGTTGGACTTGTAGGTGGTTGCATGTGGTAATTTTTGTTTTAGTCACTCTTCAAAACAAACTGCCATGAAATACCAGTGGGAAATGATAATGCATCTCTCACTCCCCCTCCCCCCCAAGTGGGTGTTGCTGTAGTGACTTTGCTCCACGTGTTTTTGTTCTGAGACCAAGGATGAATTGCAGGGATGCTCAGGGTGTGGTCTCCTACGACGGTGGCAAACACCCAGGACAGTAAGGGTAATAACACAGGCACCTTTAATGCTCTGTGTGGACTGCCTTCACTGAGCCAAGCTCTAGGAAAGAGGTGAGGAAGGAAACTCTTCCCATGATGGTGTATGAACTGGGGGCTATGTGCTGAGTATTTGCTGAAAAATAATGTCACACCAGTAGAGTATTTACAACCTCTTTTCAACATTCTAAAGTAAAAGAGTAACCAGCATAGCACTAGTGCTTCAGTGAGAAAGACATATTGATTTATTTTCCCATAAAAATGTACTTACATATGGAGATTAAAATCAATTTTTAAATTACATTTTGGGTTAAGTGAATTTGAAGACTGGCCTGAAACCAAACCACCATGAATAGAATTATTTGTGTTCCAAGACATAAAAGTTCAACCTATCAACACTTTTTTTGGGGGGGAAATAGTAATTTGGAAATGAACTGCATATGCTGCTATGCATTCCATACTTCCCACAGAAGACTTAGATTTTTATTTTTGATTGGAATGATGGAAGCTTAGAATAAAATGTGAGTTTTTCCAGAAGATCTGCATAGAAACATAGACCAAAGCATACCATAATTTTGATATATTAATAAAAAGATGTCTTAGAATATCCTATATACTATCTTCTGTTAGCTTGCATATTTAGCATTAGCTATATGACTATCTTTTAAAACTGTCATTTGCCTATTTATGTTATTTGATAGAATTTAACAAAACAAACTGACTTTAAAAAAACAAATAAAAACTCAAGTAGGATATGTAACTGAATATTGCTATAATAGCCATGATATGTAAACTCATCTATTCTCTCTCTTAGGCATTCAGGTGACCTAAAAGCATACTTTTTAAAGACCAAGTAGGTGGTACTATAAGAGACACATGGGGGCTCTGCACACACATACACACACACACACACACACACATACACACAGGATTAGCTCATACAGATATGAGCTTCCACATATTTCTTAATATTTAATTAGTCTCTAGTCTGAACATGAATTACTATTCCACTTATCTATGCTTACTATTCATTAACAGTAAAACTAATATAGTTTTAAATACTCAAAAATCTTAGAAAATCTAACTAAAATAAAGATTATTTCATTTTTGAGATATATATGACATACCACATCATACTTATTTGAGTGTACAGCATAAAATTTTATACTTATAAATATTGTGAAATGACTGCCACAATAACTCTGGTTAACATACATAAAGTATCTATTTCAATGTATAACTAGTCCCTTCAGATTCTCTAATAGAAGTAGGCAGTTTATTCTCACTATAATAAAAGCTAACATTATTCTTATTATTTATCTTTCTTCAAGTAGATTGAACTAATTTTAATGTTGACATTCCTGGTCCAGAAAAATATTTAAAATGTCATGCCATCTTTCATCGTCAAATTTTATTTAAGTTACTAGTCACTAATAAAGTAATTATAACACAGCATTTTATAAACAGTCCATGACATACATGGAGGTTGAATTCCATGGAATATGTTTTCATATTTGATTCAGGATAAGTTGATTTAAAATACTTTAGCACAAACTAAGTGTTATTGAAACATTCTGCATTACTTGGTCTGTAGCATATTTTTATCATGTCATCACATTAACACCTGTGGAATGCAATAATTGTTACATAAAAAGATATATCAATAATGTTTTGATATCTTGTTATGGATACCTATGAACTATGGTATATCAGTGTATACCAATCTTTACCCCCACACTAAGTTTCCTAGTGTCAGTATTTGGGGATCTCTGAAGCCCAAGCAATTGTTTTTTAAGTAGCTGTCAATCATGATATTAATTTGCAGACTAAAAGCCATTACCTTGTAAATAAAAACAAAAGTATATTGGCCTGTTCAAGTTTTCTAAATCCTGTACTGTTTCATTGGGATAGCTTTCAGTGCATGTCAAATATGATATTTTCTTGTAAATCAGCAGTTGTATAAAAAATATAGGAGGCTTGTCTTAAATACAAGGCAAAATTGAAAATATGCATCCTTTTCCCATGTACCCAATAGTCAGATTCTGCTAAGTGAGATTCCTAGTATGTCAAATACGGAATATAAAGAAAACCATTGTAGATGGTTTAAATTGATCCCAGTAACAGAAGGTTTGGCAATTGATCTGCATCAGGATCTGTTTTTATCTTTCTCAGTATCCTATTCTGTGAAAAATAAATTCTCCCAATTGTTGCTGATTTCTCCTTAAGTTCAGGAGACTTCACTTCTTCTTCTACTCTTTTTTTTTTTAATATAGTGGTACTAAGTAGGGGCATGGGAGGGAGATGAGTCCATAGGGGATGATTCAAGGGTTGCATTGCCCTGCTGTGCTTTTGTGTAAATACATGTGTATGTAACTGCTTAAGCAGAAGCAGTGCATCTAGTTTTTCACATCCCTCCTCACTAGAGCATTGCCTTTACAGTCATATGATAAAATAGTTTATTGTCAAATACCAAGAGGGTGCACATGTCAGACAAAACATATAAGCTCATTGTGAGACTGCCACTTGGGAGAGTTCTAACCAATATGATTGTACTTTTGATTACCATGTATTGAGTTGGATAGAAACAAAATGTTTATTATTAATAGACTGATATTGCTAAAATTGAGTAATCATCCCGACTTTCTCCGGAGAAGCCTGTCTGTACCTAAGATGCCAGGTAGTTTTGCAATGATAAAGTGGCATGTATTTGTGGCCCCTTACCTCTGGCAGCATTAAACTCCATCACCCTCTTTCTCTTTCTCACCTTATGCACCTACATTTCTAATTTGTAGAGAAACAAGATACCAATTATTTTATCCACAAGTTGATCTATACATACCTTCATTAAAACACACACAAAATACAACAACAAAAACCAACAACAGCAGCAATAGAAAAAACAAAACACACAAACACATACAAAAATATAAAAAACATTGCAAGAAATCCAGGATTTTAATTTCTTGATTCTTTTTTCTTCTACAAACATGGGATATTCACAACATGTTATTCCCTCTCTCACAATATAAAATTATATTAGATGCTGGGTGTTATTGAGATCAATGTCTTTGTTTAATTTCAGTGGGTGACAATATTTTCTCTTTTGTTTATTTATTCAAATTTCCAGAATATTTATTAAGCACTACTATCATATATTTCCCCACCAATTTTGAATCTTTTAGAAGTAAATTATTATCTTGCACTTTAACTGCACTTAAACAATAGATATAACTCACAGAAACATCTTTATGGAATCATAAATACTGAATACAGTGGTGTTTCAAAGAATTAAATAGCCTACTACATAGTTGTGATTGAAGTGTTTAAGAAGATGCCAAACTTCTTTATTATTATTGCTTATGTAAGGCATGTTATGTAAAAGATGCCCTATCTAATATTCCTTAAAAGGAATTTCTTGTGTCAAAATATCAATAATTAGATAGCGTGCCCTTAGCAAGGGGAAAAATAATGCATTGTCTACACAGCAATAAAGCTTTTCAAGAGCTAGTAGGATAATTATATTTGTGTGTATCTGTGTGTGAATATATACATATTTACTGTGTGTATGCATTGTTTTTTATATAAAATTTGTGAATATAAGTGGAAGAAATAATAAAAGTTTATTTATATCAATTAATTTATTGGCCTATCCATTATAAATTGAGTTGTGATATATTGTTAAGTTGTAGATTTGTTTATAATATATTATTACTAGAGGAAATTCATGCACAAAGGGGGATTTCCTAAACCCAGCCTGCAACCTCTCCAATCTAGGATCCCTTGGGATTGGGTTTAAACCGGCATTTAGACATCCCTCTTAAAATCCGGGACTGTTGGCTCCTAACTGCTTGCCTGCCTGCCTGTTTGCCCCTAATTTCAACCCTGTCAGCCTGATCACCCTTAACTGCCCCACTGCTGATTTGATCTCCCCAAACTACACCCCCCCCGATGCTCTAGTTACCCTTAACTTTCCCCCTGCTTGTCTGGTTGCCCCCAACTGAACCCCTGCTGACCTGGTCACCCTTCACTGCCCCCCTCTGCCAGCCTGGTCACCCCTCATTGCCCCCTCTGCTGGCCTGGTTGCCCTATACAGTCTCCTGTTCAGTTGTTTGGTCATCCCTCACTAACACCCCTGTCAGCCTGGTTGCCCCACACAGCCTGCTGTTCAGTTGTTACTGTGAGGGCATCCTGACCAATTTGCATATTACCCTTTTATTAGTATAGATATTTATTAAAAAATCTCAAAATTCATTATATGTGTGAGTATATACATGTGCATGTGTGTAAACAAGAGGAATTTGGTAAAAGTATGAAATAAGGGACATCAAGTTTTCTAAAATTCACTAGCAATTAAGAGTGTGTTCTGAAAAGTTTTTAAAAGCAGTTACTAATTAATTTCATTCTTTCTTATTTGGTACATTGTGAGAGAAACAAATACAAATATAACAGTTTTCATTCATTAGTATTTGATTGCTTTTTATTTTATTTGTAGAAAATGATATAAAATAATTCAGAGGTACAACTGCTTAGGCTCTGTTCTATTTTGGGATTAAATATGTTTGAAACAGTTTTTTTAGTTTTTCAATGTTACAAAATATTTTAGTCTATTAAGTATTTCCTTATCTTTTTCCATTTTAGTTTTCTGAACTTGGCAATATTTTTTGAGGAACATTAATTTGCATAGAATTTATGTTTTATAAAATAAGCCATCCATTAACCATAAATAATACTATGCCATGCATTTTAAATTCAATTTCAGAATTTCATTTGTCTGTGACTGCCAAGAACATACTACAGTCAGGCTTCTTTCTGAGTTAGTGATGTGGCTTATTAGTTACAACATGCAACATGAAGACATTGATCTCCCAAATACTGAGACATATTGGTCGTCCCCAAGTTTTAAATTGCTACATTAATTGGAGCAGAAAAAAGCTTACTTTCTGCCAGCTATGTGAATATGTGCAGATGAGAAGCTCTATTAACTGGCTCCATATTTTAAATATATTCCAATGATGGCTTATCATGCTTCTAAACTGGCGCCAGGCATCTGCCTTGCTGGCCCACACCTTAATGAAAGACTACCTCAACAGCAGCTGGCAGTGAGCAGACAGCTCATGGCTATGTACACACGCACACACACACACACACACACACATAAACACACAACCTGGCTATGTATACACACACACAGACACACAACCTCTTCCAAGATACTGCCTTTATGTAATTCAGCATTTGTGGGACATCTAAGTATCTGACTTTACTTTTGATTCCCCCATCTCATGCTTGAGTATGTGTGCATAAATGATCTCATTTACAACAAATTCTCCATTAAAATCTGCATATATTACAAACAATATATGTATTAAAATAGCCTTGAGGCATTTCAATTTACTTCACATCAGTCTATTAACAGCCTTATCAACCTACTAATGGCCTGGTGCATGAAATTCATGCACGGGGGTGGAGGTGGGTGTGCCTCAGCCCAGCCTGCACCCTCTTCAATCTGGGACTCCTCGGGGAATGTCTGACTATCTAAACCAGCAGCCAAACATCCCTCTCGAAATCTGGGATCATTGGCTCCTAACTGCTCACCTGCATGCTTGCCTGATTGTCCATAACCACTCTGCCTGCCGGCCTGTTCACCTCCAACTGCACCCCCCCCTTGCCAGACTGCTTGCTCCCAACTGTTGCCCCCACCAGAACTGATAACCCCCAACTGCCCTCCCCTCCTGGCCTGATTGCCCCTAACCTCCTCTGCCTTGGCCCCACCACCATCGCTTTGCCCAGAAGGACATCCGGAAAATCTCGCAGATATTCTCATGGTCTAATTAGCATATAACCCTTTAATTACTATAGCCAAACTACCCAAATTTCAACAAGCTTCATCCCCCAGCATAATTAAGACATAATAATAATCATTGACAAAAAACATGATTTGATATAGGTATATATCTTATATAATGAAGATGTAATATGCAAATTGACCTTCATAGTCTCACCTAAAATGGCCACCCCCATGTGGTCACAAGATGGCCACCACAAGATGGCCAGCAGGGAAGAGCAGTTGGGGGCAACTGGGCCAGCAGGGGAGTGGTTAGGGGGTGATCAGGCTGGTAGACAGAAGCAATTAGGGTCAATCAGGCAGGCAGATGAGTGGTTGGGAGCCAGCAGTCCCAGATTGTAAGAGGGATGTCTGACTACCGGTTTAGGCCTGATCCCCCTGGGATGAGCCTTAACCAAAGTCAGACATCCCTGGAGAGGTCCCAGATTGGAGAGGGTGCTGGTGAGGCTGAGGGACATCCCCTTCCCCAGTGCATGAATTTTGTGCACCAGACCTCTAGTGATAATATAACCATTTTGTGTGTATGTGGTGAGTACTTTTAAGATTTACTCTTTCACCAAGTTTCAAGTATATAAGACAGTGTTGTTAACTATAGCCACATGCTATACATCAGATCCCCAGATCTTGTAACTGGTAGTTTGTACCCTATGACCACCTTCACCCAAATGCCCGGAGGTAATCTCCTGGGTCTGTTTATCACATGTTCTGGAGGATTCATAGCTCACTGATGGCCACACCACAGGTTGGCAAGGCTGTAAATAGAGAGTGCATGAGAGTGCACAATAGGCATGCAAATATACTTGCGTCATTAATGAATTGTTCTTATTATTTTAGTTTGCTTATTTTATATTTTGATTTTTCTGTTGTTTTCTTCTCAAAGTTGTGCTCCAGATTTGATTTCTCTTTTTTGTATTCTTTAAATTATCTTAAGTACTTGTTTTAGAAGTCTTTGTTTTGCTTCCCAGTATGTGAACTCACTGATGGTGTGTAGGCTACAAATTATGCAGGGCAAAATCACAGACACTATAGATTTAGAGGTTTGCGTTATGCTGAGAGCTGATTGATAGAAGGTGAGGGAAGGGTGGAGAATCTTTTCTTCAGGTTTTGAGGACATCTCTGAGGTCTGTACCAGCATCCCTCTATCTGTTCTCATGGGAAAGTAGACAGAGGGTCATTCCACCTTAGGGATCAGGACTGAAACATAACTTACCAGTAGGTCAGGATGCTACCTTTAACCTGCCAGAGGTTCGGATCCTGATAATTAGTCAGCTTGGACCCATTGTCTTCTGCTGCCTCCAGGATTGCTGATTATCAGCAGGAAATTCTAGCTGTCTCAGTATATATGTCTTAGGAAGAGAGAGATGATTTCTAGAGTGAGGATTTAAAACTAATTATAATCAAAGTTCTAAAGCCCCTCAGTTCAGTTGTCATTGAAAGCTTGATGTCCAGCAGGGCACTTGCATTACAATAAAAATGCTGTGTCAGGAATTTACACTACAGGTAACTTCACAATTTTTTTTAATTTTTATTTTATTTTTCTTGTGAAGAAAGTCCTCACTTAAATTCCTGGGTAGGTTCTATGACTAGGCTAAATATAACAAAGGCTCATTGATATAAACAAGAGTTAAGTTCCTATGTTATTTCATCAACATTGTAACCTATAACCAAATGAAGTTGAATGAAAGGGCATTATGCAAATACCTGCTGTAAAAAGGTAATTGAGAGAGTGATTATCCATCCAGTTTGCCCTCATGATTACCTCTTACATAACCATTGTACTAAATAAAAATCAGGAATTTTTCACTGGTACAAAGTGTGTGTTCAGTTTTATGCCATTCTGACCCATGTGTGAATTTGTGTAATTACCAATTCAGTCATGAAACAGAACTTTTTCATTACCACAAATATCTCCCTCATTGTTCCCTTTATAGATACACCCATCACCCCAATACAGTCTCCAATCCACGGCAATCACTAAATTGTTTTCCATGTCTATACTTTTGTCATTTCAAAAATGTTATGTAATCAGACATTATGCAATATTTTCATATATATATATATATATATATATATATATATATATATATATATATATATTCTGAATAATGCCCTGGAGACATATCCAAGCTGTTTTTTTATCAACAGTTCAATCCATTTTATTAGTGAGCAATATTTCATGACATGGAGATACTATAGTTTGTTTAACCATTCACCTATGAAGGGATACTTTGGTTATTTCCAGGTTTGGGTTATTTGCTGTGATGACTATTCATATCCAGATTTTTGTGTAGATATAAGTTCTTATTTTGGGGGCATAATGTCCAGAGGTATTATTTCTGGGTCACATAGTAAATATATGTTTTTCTTGTTGTGTTTTTTAATAATTGTTTATTGTTGAAAATATTACATAAATATATGTTTAGTCTTTGTTTTGTCTTTTAAGATATCACCACAATATTTTCCAGAGTGGAGTCAACATTTTATATTCACACCATAAGTATATAAGTGATCCAGTTTAATAGTATCTTTACCAGCAATTGATGCTGTTACTTTAAAAAAAATGTTAACGGTTCTAATAGGAATATAAAGATATCATAGACAAAATTTCTATTTCTCTAAGCTAGTTATGTTGAATATCTTTTCATGTGTTTATTGCTATCTTTTTGTCTTTTCAGTGTAATGTCTCTTCATGTCTTTTGTATACTTTCTACTTGAATTGTTTATTTATAATTGGTGAGTTTTAAGAGTTCTTTATATATTTTAGATATGATTCCTTGAACAGATATATGGTTTGCAAATATTTTCCCCAAGTATGTATGCTATCTTTTTATCTTCTTAATGGGACCTTTTAATTTTTATGAAGTTCAAGTTATATAGTTTTTATATTCTATGGATCATACTTTTTGTGTTAATTCTGTCTGATGCTTGATCCTGAAAGACTTTTATGCTTTCTTCTATAAGTTTTAAAGTTTTATACTTAGTGTTTGGTCCATTTTGAATTGAGTTGTATAAAAAGGATAACATTTAAAGGGATATTTAATTTTTATTTGCCTATATATTTCCAATTGTCCCAATACCATTTATTTAAAAGGCTTTATCTTTCCTCCACTGACTTGCAATTGCATCTTCTTAAAAAACAAACAAACAAAACAAAACAAACAAACAAAAAAACAAACACCCACATTTGGCCACACTTCTGTGGTGTGGGGTTATTTCTGGGTTCTCTATTCTCTTCCATTGATCACTGTATACATAATTTTGTCTACTGTAGTTATATCACATGTCCTGAAGTCACATACATTCCACATTATTTTTCTTTTTAAAAATGTTTATTTTTTTTTCTTTGCCTTTACACATATAAATTTTGGAAAACTCTTGCATCTGACTACAAAAAAAATCTAGCTGAGATTTTGATAGGATTTTGTGTGAATGGAAGTCCAGACTCCTCATAGGCTCTACTTAGACTGTAGAAGGGTGGGGGCATCTCACTGTGCAGTGGGAAAGTCCCTGCTCCCCAGTAGTTCTCGGACAACACTGCGTGAAGAGTGTAGAGTATTTGGGTCACCTCATTACAACCTGACAAAGTGGCTAACCAGATCTCTATTATGTCTTTACTGGCAAATTTTTGGTTGTTTGGCTGGAATAGAGCACTTATTGTCTGAAGTTTTCTATCTTGTTAAGCTCCTTCCCTGTTTCTTTGGCTAGAGAGAACAGGTTTACAAGATTTTGTCACAGTGCATTTTATTTTTTGTCTGAGTCGTTAGAGAAAGATAAATATCACATGATCTCACTCATTTGTGGAATACAATGAACAACATAAACTGATGAACAAAAACAGAATCTGAGTCATAGAAGTATCGAATAGACTTTTGAACCTATGAGGGAAGGAAGGAGTTGAGGGGGTAAGAGATCATCTAAAGACTTGTATGAATGCATGTTGAGCATAACCAATGGAAATAGATGGGGGTGGTTGTGTGTGGGAGCATGTGCTGGGGCTTGGTCAATGGGGGGGAAGGAGTCTTATGTAATACTTTAACAATAAAGAACTTAAATTTAAAATAAATAAATAAATGAATAAATAGATAGATAGATAGATAGATAGATAGATAGATAGATAGATAAATGAAGGCCATCAGGAATATATAGTGGGAACTAAAAACAATACAAAATATCAATTAATCTAAGAGCTGGTTCTTTGGAAAGATACATAATATTTAACCTGTAGCCAGAATTACTATGAAAGAAAGAGAAGGACACAAATAAATAAAATCAGAAATGAAAGAAGTAATATAATAATAGATATTACAGAAATACAAAGAATTACAAGCAAATACTGTAAACAACTATATGCCAACAAACTGGATAACCTGGTTGAAAGGGACAAATTCCTGGAAACATATAATCTTCTAAAACTCAAATCAGGAAAAACCAGAAAACCTGAATTGGAAATAACAATTAATGAAATTGAAGCAGTAATAAAAATAAAACTCCTAGCAAACAAAAATTGAATGAATTTACAGGAGAATTTTACCAAACATTCAAAGAAGAACTAATACCTATCCTCCTCAAACTATTTCAAAAAGGTAAAGAGGAACAGCCAAGCTTCTTTTATGAATCCAGCATTACCCTAATACCAAAACCAAACAAAGACATTACACAGCAGAAACCGGTTTGGCTCAGTGGATAGAGCGTCGGCCTGCGGACTGAAGGGTCCCAGATTCTATCCAGGTCAAGGGCATGTACCTTGGTTGCAGGCACATCCCCGGTAGGGGATGTGCAGGAGGCAGCTGATCGATGTCTCTCTCTCTCTCATTGATGTTTCTAACTCTCTATCCCTCTCCCTTCCTCTCTGTAAATAATCAATAATATATATATATATATATATATATATATATATATATATATATATATATATATATATATATATTAAAAAAAGACATTACACATAAAGAAAATTACAGGCCAATATCCTTAATGAACATACATGCTAAAATCCTCAACAAAATATTGGAAAATTGGATCTAGAAATACATTTAAAAGATCATACACCAGGATCATGTGTGATTTATTTCAGGATGCAAGCCTGATGCAATATTCGCAAATCCAGTACTCTTTTTCAACATGGGACTGGAAGTCCTAGCCACAGCAGACAAGAAGATAAAAAGGAATCCAAATTAGGAAGGAGGAAGTAAAAGTATTATTATTCGCAGATGACATGATATTATACATAGAAAACACTAAAGACTCCACCAGAAAAATACTAGATATAATAAATGAATTTGGCAAAGTAGCAGGATACAAAATCATGATAGATAAATCAATAGAATTTTGATATATCAATAATGAACTGTCAGAAAGAGAAACTAAAAATACAATCCAATTTAGAAGTGAAACAAAAAAACAACAACAAAATAAAACACCCAGGAATAAACTTAACCAAAATAAAACACCCAGGAATAAACTTAACCAAGGAGGTAAAAACCTTGTACTCAGACAACTATAGGACATGGAAAAAAAGAAATAGATGAAAATACAAACAAGTGGAAGCTTATTCCATGTTCATGGATTGGAGAAATTAACATAATTAAAATATCCATACTACCCAGAGCAATCTATAGATGCAATGCAATTTGATTCCCAGTTTGGGCATGTACAAAAGGCAATGGATCTGTTTCTCTCTCACATCATGTTTCTCTTTCTCTCTCTCCCTCCCTTCCTCTCTCTAAGCATGTCTTCTGCTGAAGATTAAAAAAAAGGTATATGGTAGCAGCTTGGCTTTAAACATTGTACTCATAATGCATGGCACAGAGGAAGCACTTTTTAATTCCTTGTTCACTAATGGGAAGATGTTCAAACCTATGACAACATAGGATAGAAACTATTTAAGTCAAGTTCCAGATAAATCTGTAAGGGTGAGTGGTATGGCCAGGAAGGTAAGGTTGTTCATATATAGTAGCCTCAATTTCTAAGATTTTAGTAGAAATCTTAGTCATCTGTTAAAAGTAAGAAGCTTGGTCTTGGATGGTAGTCTTAAAGAAAGGGACTACATTTTATAAAAATTGAAAGAAGAATAAGTGAACAAATCATTAAAAAACAGGGAAAAAAATAAACTAAAAAACACACTGGTATAGAATCAGTTGAAATTGACAGTGTCCATTTGTAAGTAAAGCACTCCACAATATAGATTTGTCCTTCCTTTATTCTTAAATTTTAACTAACCAAAACAAAAATTTTAATTAATTATATCCCTGGATACACTGTGTATTTTTAAATCTAAAATCCTAATTATTATTTTTTTTAAATTCCAAATATTCTCATTCATTAAGATGCATCTTACTACAAATTTACTAACGCCTATCAACTAACAAATTATATTAATTATAGTTATTTAGTATTTGTTGAACAAATGAATCATTGAATGAATGGGCTTTTGACATTGTGAAAGATCACAGATATCTGTCTATTACCAAAATGCAGGCTTTTTATCATGTTAACAGTTTCAAATACAGTGTAAGCCTCTGTTTCATCTCTGTCATTTCTTCCTACAATTAATCATTTCCAATGTTCAATTATTTTCTTCAGGATGGCAAATTGCTACTGTAATATTAAATTTATCAGAAAAATCAAATGTAAGAAGTCATGTCATCCATCAAACTGTCTTCTGGGTTGATTACATATTAAATAATTCTATTTATAAACATGTGCAAAAGAAGAGATTCCACAACTTCTGACAATAATTTGAATATTTAATCTTCTTTTCAAAAGTAAGCCAACTTTCTCTTATTCTCTGATGACTTTAAAAGACCAGATCACAATTTTTACATAAAAATATTGAGTTTATTCTCAGATATCCTCATAACTCAAACATGAGTAATCAAGTTAGGATAACCGTGACTAATACATAACCAAATGAACACATCTCAAGGTCATGTTTTTATTTATTGACTTGTAATTTTTATTAACAGAGTTTATATTTTAAAATAGTTTTAGATTTATAGAAAAATTGAGCAGATACTACAGGAAGTTTCCCATATATCTCCTGTGACAAGTTCCTCTATTACTGATATCTCATATTAATATGATACATCTATTACATTAATTAACTGATTTCAGCTATTATCATTAAACTAAAGTTCATACTTCTTCAATTTTACTTAGCTTTTATCAAATTACCTTTTTCCATTCTAGGATCCCAACCAAAATACTACATCATGTCTTCTTAGACATCTCTTGACAATAACATTGTCTCAACTTTTCCTTATTTTTGATGATCTTAATAATATAGGGAAGTACTGGTTTTATATATTGTAGAGCCCCTCTATTTAAATTTGTCTGATGTTTATCTCAGGATTAGATTGAGATTATGTGTTTTGGGAAGGACAATCACAGTTACGGTGACATTTTTATCACATGATATTAAGGGTATATACTGTCAATATAATTTATGACTGTTGATGATTATGTAGAATCTAGACAAACTGTAAGAGAATCACTCTCTTTAGCCCTGATATTTTCCTTTGTTCTGAGGTTGGCTTTATCTGAAATTAATGTAGCTATTCTCTCTTTTTACTGATTGGTGTTAGCATAGTATGTGTTATGTGTTTCTCCTCTTTACTTGTAATCTATCTGTCTCTTTAGATTTGGTTTCTTGTAAGCAAGATAAATGTTCAGCTAATCTCTGTCTTTTAATTGGTCTTTTTACACACAATCATTGGCTTCTGAGACTAGTCAGTTTCACCTTACCTCAATAATACAATATCAGAGCAAATTCAGATGTTTACTTTGGCCAATTATAACCCAAAGGATCACCTGTATACATCCAGGCCTTTTTCATTTTTAACCTCTCAAACCCAAGAAAAGGGCACAAAAGTTAAAACTATTATTTTTCTGCAGAAAAAGTTTTGTACTCTTCCCGAGTGAAGATCACCTATTTGTTGAAAATGAAAAAGCTTGTTTATTCTCTTGGCCATTGCATTTGGATGACGCTTGGAGAAACTAAGAGCATGAACAATTCTACTCCAGCTCAGGCAGGAGCATTTTCTAGAGCCTTTTAAGTAAAGCTCTAAGCAGGGGGAAAATCTTAAAATTGCCTATATAGTGTTTCTGCCATTGTGGCATTACATATGATTAAACAACCAGTTATTCTGGGCCTACTGAAGATAACTTTAGTGATGTGATTCTCCACCTCACATTATCCTGTTTGTTTCACAAACTACTTTGC
The DNA here is from genome assembly GCF_964339955.1 of Pipistrellus hanaki. Taxonomy (NCBI): domain Eukaryota; kingdom Metazoa; phylum Chordata; class Mammalia; order Chiroptera; family Vespertilionidae; genus Pipistrellus; species Pipistrellus hanaki. The sequence goes on from NC_140505.1 coordinate 118,120,224, forward strand.
AAAAATATAAAATTTAAAACTTCCCCACTTGGGCACAAATATAGAAATCCTCTGCAACTGTGCATGACCTAACCTTATTATCTATCATCTATCTATCTATCATCTACCTATCTATCTATCTATCTATCTATCTATCTATCTATCTATCTATCTATCTACTAGTGGCCCATGCATGACATTTGTGGATGGCGGTGTCCCTAATCCTGGCCTGCACCCTCTTAAATCTGGGACCCCTCTGGGGATGTCCAACTGCTAGATGTGTCCCTTCACAATTGGGCCTAAACCAGCAGTCAGACATCCCTCTTGCAGTCCAGGACCGCTGACTTCTAACCACTCTCCTACTTGCCTGATCACCCCTAACTGGCTCTGCCTGCCTGCCTGATTGCACCCTAACCATTCCCCTGCCAGACTGATTGCCCCAAACTGGCTCCAGTGCCAGCCTGATCACCTCCTAACTGCCCTCTCTTGCCGGCCTGATTCCCCACTAACTGCTTGCTCCCCAGTGCTGGCCTGAGCTTGCCCCTAACTGCTTGCTCCCTCACCGGCCTGATAGCCCCTAACCACCTCTACCTCGGCCCCCTTTACTGTGGCTTTGTCTGGAAGGAAGTCAGACATCCAGAAGATGTCCTGGTCTAATTAGCATATTACTCTTTTATTAGTATAGATTTTATTTCAGAGAAGAAGAGAAAGGGAGAAAAAGAGAAACATTCATGATGAGAAAGAATCATTGATCGGCTGCCTCCTGCATAGCCCCTACTGGGAATTGAGCCAGCAACCTGGACATATGCCCTTGATCAGAACTGAAACTGGTCATAGGCTGATGCTCTATCTACTAAGCCAAACCAGCTAAGCACCTTATTTTCTTAAGTAATTGGCTTAATTTCTTGCTTTCTATTAATGAGTTGAACCTAACTACCATACTTCAGCTTCTCAGCCAATCTCACCATAGAACATGTGCAAAGTGTAATTTGGCAATAAGTATAAACTTTCATTTAATTTATATGTAATTCATATATTATCTGGTGAGCCAAGCAGAGTATTTATATAGTTATATAACTCTTCTATGACTTTTATGAAACAAAACAAAACAAAATGTGCTTAACTTATCTATCTACACCTGTGGTTGGCAAACTGCAGCTCCCAAGCCACATACAGCTCTTTGACCCATTGAGCATGGCTCTTTCACAAAATACCATGCCCTGGGTGAGTTTATTTTGAAGAAGTGGTGTTAGAAGAAGCTTAAGTTTAAAATTTTTGACTCTTAAAAGAAATTTCAATCATTGTACTGTTGATATTTGGCTCTTTTGACTAATGAGTTTGCCGACCACTGATCTATACTAATAAAAGGGTAATATGCTAATTAAACTGGACTTATGGATGTCCTTCCAGACAAAGCCACAGTGGTGGTGGGGGGCCAAGGCAGAGGTGGTTAGGGGTGATCAGGTTGCCAGGGGAGGGCAGTTAGGAGCAATCAGGTTGACAGGGGAGCAGTTAGGGGGTGATCAGGCCAGCAGAGGAGCAGTTAGGGGGTGATCAGGACAGCAGGCAGAGCCAGTTAGAGGCTATCAGGAAAGCTACCAGGTGAGTAGTTAGGAACCAGTGGTCACAGATTGTGAAAGGGGTGTCTGACTGCCAGTTTAGGCCTGATCTCAATCCTGGATTGGAGAGGGTGCAAGCCAGGCTGAGGGAATTTCCAGCTCTGTGCACAAATTTTGTTCACCAAGCCACTAGTCCTATCTAATAAAAGAATAATATGCAAATTAACCATCACTCAGTGACAAATTGCGGTGCCCATAGCCACAAGATGGCGGCACCCAGTATATGCCACCTACAAGTTAGTAGCCATCTTTATTATCAGACTGTCCTTGTATTACAGGGCTTGTGTTCAGGTAACTCTTATTGTAGCCTGGGACTGTGCCACAATGCCTAAGTCATTCACTTCACTTGGTCCCATCACATAGGCATTGTATCATCTCACATCATCTTCGGAAAGGTGAATATAGCACAATAAAAATAGATAAACATAAATTTTCAGAAAGACATTACATTTACATAAATTTATTACAATATATTGTTATCATTTTTCTATTTTATTATAAGTTATTGTTAATCTCTTACTGTGCCCAATTATAAAGTAAACTTTTTCATAGGAATATATGCATGGGAAAAAAGGAGAGCCCTGGCCAGTTTGCTCAGTGGTTAGAACGTTGGCCTAAGAACCTAGGGTTTCAAATTCTTTTCCACACTAAGCACAACATATGAAAAAATAAATACTGTATTTTCCGGCATATAAGAGGACCCCTAATTTTACAGTTAAAACATAGGTTAGGCCTATATTCGCTGTATAAGACTACCCCCCACTTCCGAGGCAACACTGTTCTTTTTTTAATAGACCGCCTCTCTGACTCTGGCTAATCTGAGCAGGCTTTTTACTAGAACACAGTGTCCTCTTATACGCCGGAAAATACGGTAAGTTGAAATTGCCTTTTAGTGTCAGTTGTAGTTATTGTCATGCTTCTAGTATTTTATTCTTAAAGTCTCTTGTCCAATCTCTGTGTCTTTGAAACTCAACTCATATTTAACTATATTAAGGGCATCAGAAATTCTTAATAATATCACCTACGGTAATTATGTAGTTTTATTTACACAGAGGATTTTTCTCCAGATGTTAAAATGATTTCTTTCTTTCTCTATATCTGACTGAAGACATTGAAAATATGAAACAGATCTCATTTACATTAAAACTAGAAAATAAGTACACTCTCATAAGGTGGCTAAATGTAGAAGCATAAGTAAGGGACTTTTATTAAAATATTTGAAATTCTATTCATTGCTAAACTACTCTTGTATAGTGATACATTACTCAAGTATTCATGATACAATCAATGTTTAAAGTTCAATTGGGAAATTAAGAGGGCAAATGTAATACTTTCAACAATAAAGGTTTAATTAAAAATAAATAAATAAAACTTTAACTCATTACCAGCATGGAATAAAGTCTGTCAATATGGGTTAAAATTTATATTTCAATTATTATTAAAATTGATTGACTATCATTTTACTCAAATAGCAATTTATGCAAATTATCTTCAGTAGCATTAGAGAAAAAGAGAAGTTGAAAAGATTAAATTTCTAATTCCTACTAAGTTAAAGGTTTAAATAAATTTTATATATGTAACAGTCAGATATGTAATTTTTTCATTCAAAATTACTTAGTGCCAGTTACAAAATGTATTTAGCAGAAATAGAAATAGGAATTGGATAAACAGAAAAACTAAATGTCATCAGAGTTAACTTATTAATTAAATGAATAATAGATTTTTAGTTCTACATGAATATTGAGGAATATAGTCAATCAAACGTATTCCATGAAATTTGCGTTATTTTGAATTAAAATTCAATCCTAGAGCAATTAGCTTTTAATTTGTTTGGATTCTCATTCTAAAGGCTATACAATAAAAGTTATCCAATACAATTTTGCCTTCTTAAGTGCATATTTTTGCTGAAGTGCATTGTGGGGTTTTTAATATATTATCAATGATTCATTTATGATAATTACTCCATTTGCATGAGCATTAAAATAAGTAATTGATTCAAATATTTCAGTGAATGATATTCTTCAGTTATCCTATAATGTTTGCATTCTTTGCCAAGAGTTTTCTTTAGGCATGTATTCTATGCTTGTTTTATAGACATATAACTAACTATACTTGTTTTATTTGCTTCTTACACAAATTCTGAAAATGGCACAGGAGGAACTGCTTTGATATCTAAAATATAGAAATAACATCATGTACTTCAAACAGAACTTAATAGAATGGAAATAATACATATTTACTCTGCTCTTACTCTTTACTTGGCATCTTATCAAGCAAAGTAAAGGGCATAATAACAAAAATTTGCAATTTAAAAGATCATAATGAATACACATTGCTTTAATTTAGTAACAAAAGAAATACAATAGACCAAACAGGAGGATCATTTTGCAAAGTACATGATTGTCTAACCACTATGCTGTACAACTAAAACAAATATAAAATAATAATAAATGTGGCTCAGTAATAGAGCTCTGGCCTGTGCACTGAAGGGTGGCAGGTTTGATTCTAATGAAGAGCACTTACCTGGAATACAGCTTCCTTTCTGCTTGAGCCAGGGGGCATGTGGGAGGCAACCAATTGATGTATTTTTCTCACATTGATCTCTCTCTCTCTCTCTCTCTCTCTCTCTCTCTCTCTCACTTTCTCCCTCCCTTCTGTTCTTTCTAAATACCAATGGAATAAATACCCTTGGGTGAGGATTAACAAAAATAAAAAAAATTCTAAATAGTAATAAATGTTAACTGTAATTGAAAAATAAATATTTTAAATGCACAGAAATATTTTTTTAGGAGATCAAAATAAAATATTAGTATCTTATGATTATGTAGGTTAGATATTTTAGTTGTTTTTTTTCTTTATTTTATTTCAGTGATCTTTTAAAAAAATGTTTTTGGTGGTTTTTAGAGAGGAAGTGAGAGGGAGAGAGAGAGATGTTGATGTGAGAGAGAAACATCATTGAGTGCACTGACCTGGAATAGAGCTGGTGACCTCTTGGTTTCTGGATGAACACTCAACTCTGGAGTCACAGTTGCCAGGCTTGTTTTAGTGATCTTTAGCCATGTAAGTGTGATTTTTCTCCAGTGCTCAAAATTTAAGTTTACAATTGTTTCAGGAGTTTCCTGCCTGTATATTTTCCCATTAAAAACCTAAAGTTCTCTCAATGTTTTCTTTAGGTGTGTATTCTTGTCCAAGAGAAGTGCTTGTTTTGAACCAAAGGAAATTCTGCTTTTGTATTTTCATTCTCCAAGAGTAACCAAATGATCTGCAGTGCTCACTTTCCTATTTTCTGAGAATTTCATGAAGAAAATAAAAAAAATGTCCTGGGAATCATTAGGGAGGCATGGACTTAAATGCATGTATGCTCACAAACAAAAATATCCATATAAACACAAACATTCTGACAGGTGACTAAAGATCCCAAGGCAAATAAAATATAAATATTGCCATTGAGAAAATTAAAACACACACAACAGCTTAATAGACCAGTCATTTTGTGTGTGTTTTTGTTTTTAGTTGAAGTATGCTTGTTGAGAATTTTACCAATGTACTATTGTTTAACCATATGATATGTTCACAGTTGGCATTCTATCCAACCAGTTCCACAGAGTTTTGCCTAACAACATGCTGACTTTGTCCAGACATCCATGTCTACTCGTATAGGCCATGCATGGTATTATCAACATAATTTAAAAAAAATATATATGTAACAAGTATGCTTGACATACAGGAAGGAAAGATTATTTCAAATAGGAAGAATTTAAGAAAGTATTATAAAGGACATGATATTTAATCTGAATCTTAAAGAATTTATTAAATTTTGATGAGAGGTTAGAGAAAGATATTTCCTCTTAAAGAAGAAAATGTTGGCCAAGATATAATGCCATAAAAATCTGGACCTTCACCAGGAAATAGTAGATAGTCTAGTTTGTCCATATTCAATATGTCCAAAGAAAATACCTAGAGGTAAGATAGATATTAATTATCCCTAAAAAATTTGGAAATAAATTTGAATTTTGTTTGGTAGGTAATCAGAATGCATGTCTTAAAAATATAAATATACCTTAAGGCAGTAGTGTTAAACATATTAATATATCCTAAAGTTGGATTCTATTTTGTCATCACGAAGGAGATATACATAAGAAATGCTAGTCTAAAAGACACTTTAACAAAATTTCATTATCAAATCTTTCCACCACTTACTTTCCTTACTACTAAGATGGTATGTCTATGTATTTTATTCTTATAGGAATTTCCCCCTGAAATCAAATTTTAAGACTTAATGATCATTATTTTGAATATATATATATATTTTTTCCTTATAGCTCTAGTTGTCACTAACACATTCCCACAGAAAATGACTTTCTCAATAATTAGGAAAAATTGCCCCTAATTTACCATAATGCATTACTCTAATTAAGAGTATGACTATGAAAAGTGCTTTAAAAACAGTATATGACCAACAAGTACCTGCTAACAAGCTAAAGAAAGACTCTAGGATTATATTTATTGTCCTGTATTTCTCCTCTAGATATACTAGAATTGAGAGAAATAAGAAATGGATTATGTAAAACAATCCAGATACATAAATTAAAATAAAATTGGTGGAAAATTTGAGAAAAGAAAATGTTAACTTCCTACCTTATAATATGTAAATTAGAAAAAAATGTATATATTAGCTATCTAAAAATAATATTCTGGCTTATATTATCACACACAAATTACATAGCTCCTCATCTATAAAAAGAAAGATTTTCCAAATTAAATCGTGTCAATATTTTAGATTTTAATATAGCTACACCTTTAGTTTTCTTTGATAATCTACTGTAAACACATTCAGGTTAGTTTTCTTTGATAATCTACTGTAAACACATTCAGGGTGTTTGAAGTCTTCAAGAGACTAATAAAATATCTAATGTGAAGTTTTTAGCTTTTTAAAAATTATATTCATCTGAACTCCATCAGGCACAAGAAAAATAACATGCCATTAAATAAACTAAATAGATTTTCTGCCGTAGAATTATTCCCCTGTTCAGCCGCTGGAGGACAGCCAATGATATTTTATAAAGACTGGTTTCTACCATCTCACATTTCACAGGTTAGAATAATATTACAGTTTCATAGAATTTTATTATGAGCATTGTGATTTGGTCATGTTTGGTAGGCCATTAATTAAAAAAAAAAAACAAACAAAAAAACACCTACTTCTGATATTACATTTTGGTGTTTGAAAGAATTTTCTAGTCAAACAGCCATTTGGTGGCTTTCTGCCAAAAATTGATGCCATAAAACAGGAGGGACTCTTCAAAATAATGTTGGTGTTTTTATTATAAATATTAAATACCTGGTGATGATTATAAACAAAGGTCTTGAGGATACTCACTTAACTCCAATATATAAACTTAGGAAATACTTGTGAACAGTTATCCTCCAATTCTTTCCATAGGCCAGCTCTAGGAAATCACTTTTCTCCCATATTCAAAAAAGTTAATCTCTAATAAACTCATAAGTGCCAGGCAATGCATCCATTGCTTCTGCCAAATCAAATGTCTTGGCTGGGTAAGTAATAAATTGTACTAATTAAGAACCAAATAAATTACCCAGCAAAGTGATCAGTCTTACCACTTTTGACAGCTAAGTCAGCTGGATTCTTTGGACTATTAAATTCTATGTTAATTTATAAATTTGTTGAACCTGAAGGATAATTTAGTTTATATCTATTTGCTCTAGAGAATACTGAAAAATAAGAACATATTTCTGAAGAGTGTTTTTAGCTTAAGTATTTTGATAATGTAGTGGTAAACTTGAGTATGTTCATTCAGGTAATAAAAACTATGCTCTTTGATCTTAAAATAATTACTGATGTTTAATAGCATTGGTGTATAAATGATGATTTATAAACCATTATTAAACAAGTAAATTAATAATTATTAAACCAGTAAATTAATAATTTTACAGTAAGGTATGTTGCCATAGAAAGAAAACAATTTGTTTATTATTAAAGAGCATGTTGCTATCAATACCATGTCTTTATATAGAACATTTATTTTCTTGGATTGGTTGCCTATAGAGTACTTGTGCATATTATTTATTGTGATGATATATAGCTATGAATTCATGTCAGAAATGCACATTTATAGAAAAGCAGTGCTCAGTATGACTTCTTAAGGATATATTTCTTAATCTCTGTAGTTCTATTGACGTGTGTGTGTGTGTGTGTGTGTGTGTGTGTGAGAGAGAGAGAGAGAGAGAGAGAGAGAGAGAGAGAGAGAGACATTCACATATGCATTCACACAAGCTCAGAAGGTATAGTAGAAATAGGAAATTTACTATTTTTCCAGAAGGAAGGAGGGATATTATAATATACATGTTCTAAAATGAAATATTTAGGCCTGACTGCATGGCTCAGTGGTTGAGCGTCAACTTATAAACCAGGCGGTCAGTGTTCAATTCCCAGTCAGGGCACATGCCTGGGTTGCAGGCTCAATCCCTAGTGTGGGGTGTTCAGGAGGTAACCAATCAATGCTTCTCTCCCATCATTTATGTTTCTTATTCTCTCTCCCTCTCCTTTTCGTTCTCTGAAATAAATAAAAATATATTTTAAAAATAATAATAAATAAATAAAGTAAAATGAAGTATTTCACCATATTGAAGCTAAGTAGTTTGGTATAAAATAGTATACTACAGTATGTCTAGTATGGCACAGTAGAGTTGAATCTGATACAGAATAAGAGGAATATAGAATAGAATAATATAAAATAGAATGTTACACTATAGCATAGCATAGTATGGCAGAATAAAGTGTAATTAGAGCTTACTATTACATTTCATATAAAAATTTATGTACAAATACAAAATTCAGAATATCATAATGGTGCAATCCTGGCAGATAACTTAATTATACTGAGTCTCCATTTTCTAATCTGTAAAATGAGGATTCAAAATAGTTTCTACATCATACATTTTTGTGAGGGTATGGTAAATGAAATATGGTTTATGACCTTTTTAACATGATGCCTAATGTAATAAACATACAATTATTATTCTCTCTATATTTCTATCATTTCCCCTTCATATAATTGATTTGATTCAGCTCTTATATGAGGAAAAGAAATTCTTTGCCCCATATTTTTAAATATTTTTCTAGTTTGTAGTGTTTTCTTTTCAATTTTTATTAGAGCGTTTATTGCTGTACACATGTTTTTAGTTTGTATAATACATTGTAAATTCTGCCCAAGTTTTTCTACATGTCTTCTGGGTTTTTGTCACAATTAGAAAGAGTTTTAATCCAATTTTATAAAAAATACCTTTCTATATTTCCCTGTAGTTTTCTAATTTTTAACCTTTAATATGTAATCCATCTGAGATTCAGGAATGATGTCAGGCAGATATATAATTTATTGTCCCAAAAGGTGAGTCAATTTTTCCAACCCTCTGAAGTGTTAATTTATACATCTCCATGGACCTAAATTGTCATCTTTATAATACACCAAATTTCTGTAAATAACAAATTATCTTTCTGTATTTTCTATTCTGTTTGTAGACACTTTCTTTTCTCCACAACCCGTCCATCAAACATTCCTACCAACTGTACTTCTAAAATTTAGCTGTAATTTATCTAAGTATCTACTGCTGCCATTCTAGTCCAAATTATTATCTTTTTTAAACTTGGCTAAAAATAGCTTCCTAAATTGCGTTCCCATTCCAGTCTTGTTCCCTCTCCTCATATCTATTTCTCACAATGCATACTGTATGGTTTTAAAGGAGAAAAAAATAGATTGTTTGCTTAACTTCCTTCAGTAGTATACCATTATAAGGTAAGAAGATGCAGACTCTTTTACATGACCAGCAATGCAGGCCATGAAATCTCACCCCAGAATTACTGTTTGAATGTATCTGGGAATATTGCTCTCACCCACTAAACTGGCTTAAAAAAAATTAAGTCAGGCTTACAACTTTTCATATTCAGTATATGTGTCCTTAACTAAGGGGCATTCTTTCATTAGTTTTTGTTGAGAGGCCCTTTTCTAATTCATCCTTTCAAATCTAAAGTAGCATACTAGCTGCATGCAAATCCTATTGGCAAATGTTTTGCTTATTTTTTTTTTAAATGGCCAAGACATTTTGGTTAATTTTAAAGATGTAATTATTATTTCTTTGTAACTGAATATTCTTATTTTATGAATATATTGTTTTCTTACTGAGAATACTATTTATGATATTTTCAAAGTAACTGGCTTATTTTCTAAGTTATTTCTGCTTCAATTATTAACATTTTCTCTGATAACTTGTTCTCTTTGTGGAAGTTAATTTTCCTCAATTGTTAATTTGTCATAGTCAAAAATTCAGGTTTAGGTTAAGGAATAATATTAACCACATCCTCAATATTGATATAGCTCACTTTTTAAATTTCCCCAGCAAAACTTCCCAAGTTGACCAGAGTAGTCATGGGTTTCTGCTTTGGTAAGCTGTGGTTCTCTAATTTTTGGTTTACCTGTCTCTCACTTCTCTTATGGGTCTAAAAAAGATGTGTTGATTTTTCAGTTTGTTCAGCTTTTTACTTGTTATTCACCTTTTCAGACACTGGCCTCACCTTTAAATGCTATGTTGTCATGAAATTCTATACACCTATTTTTTGTCCTGTTTTTTGATACTTTGAAACCTCTTCTCCACCAATGTATGAACCTCTTTCTCCATTTTTTTGCACAAGTCCAGATCTGGTTTATAGTTTTCTAATTGTTCTACAATCTAAGTATAGTCATCAAACATATATTCAAAAGTATGACATTTGTATTATATTCATGGTCTCATTTGAGTAAACCCACAAGAAACAACCTCTTGGGGGTCAGTGCTGGGTAGGAAAACTCTAACTGTAATTTCCAATTTGCCAAATTCAACAATGATATACCACTACACATTTATTAGAATGCCCAAAATTGAGAAATACTGGTACACCAGATGATGTTGAGGATGCAAAATAATACAGCTAATTTGAGAACAGTTTGATGATGATTTGCTTTTATGCAATTTTGCTCCTGATAATAGGCGTGATTTGATATTCCAGAGTTAGAATATCCAGCTATAGGTTTATTAATCAAAAGAATTACTTAATCCTTAAGGAAAAAGAAGTAGAGAAGTGTATCTCATTAAAATATTATTTTGAGTAAATAAGGCTTTAGCCTCTTCCTATTCTTTACATATGTCCAAATGACAGCTTCTTGTTTTATTAATTTAAAAATCCATAGAATTATTATTTAAAAGCCATGAACCAGAAGAATTTTAATAAAGAGGAAAAGTTCAAAATATTAAAATGGAAAAATGGTTATAATAAGTATAGAAATCAGTAGGTTCAGTATGATTCCAGTTCTGTGTATATTTATGGTTATAGATGCAATCTACATGGAAGAAGAAATTGGAATGGTTATCTCTATGGAATAGAATTTTAGATAGTGATAATTTATTCTTTGTATATGTCCCCAATTGTCTACACTTTGAATGGTAAAAATATAAAAGGAATGCTATTTTTATTTATTGAAACACTAACCTCTATTTTTTGTTAAAACAATGTTTCCATATCATATAATTTTCATACAATTTATTCGTGACTTAGAAATATCAACTATAAAATGTTTCAAAATGTCAATAATCTTTTTATTGTATGAAAGGTAGTAAAACTTTTACTGTTGATTAGTTGGAAGGCTTAAATGAGATGAGGAATACTACTGAAGCAGTTCTATGCTATATTCTACCTCATCATGTATGCATATTTATATGCACATATATAAATACATATACACATACACATGTAGACATAATTAATTTATATATAATAGATTCATATTGATATTATATTGTATGACAAAATATAAAAATGATAAAAGTGCAGATTCTACCTACAAAAGATGTACATTTTACTTTTCTGCTTCCAGTAAAAAAAGCTACTCTACATTACCACTGGCATGTACGGGTGGGTCATCATGATTTTTTCATGGCCCATGTATATGGGATAAGCTTCCAGTAAAAAAAATAAAATAAAAAAATTACACATACACACACACTCACCCACACTCACACTCAGGCACACTCACACACACGCACGTGCACACACACACACACACACACACACACAAGAATATATGGGGTTAGAATTAGAAGCAAAATCTTTTTAATAAATGTTAGGACTGGGGCAAGACCACCTTTACTTTATTAGATGATGCCTGTGAATAAAGAAAGAGGAAACATACATGAGATGAGATATTTGTGCTCTACTGGTGATGAATAGAACACAGAGAAAAATATTGTCTACTACAGGTGTTGTGACACTAAAATGCCCCCTGAACAGGGAGATGATGAGATGAGTCTTTTGAGACAGGAAGCTGTAAGACAGAGCGGTAGGCTTGTAAGTGGAAAAGCTCTTATCTCTTCTGTGGAAGCAGACTCAGCAATGACATGAGGAGTGCAGTGGGAGCCTGGTAATGACGGGAGGAGCACTGCCTCTGTGACCATGAAAGGAGACCTGTGTGCAGGCAACAATGTCAAGCGTGAACCACAAGGAAGAACTTGTAACAGCTGGCGAGGGCCTAGAGGCAAACAAATATAGATGAACACCATGGATTGCAGTTAATTTTTAATTTCTGTCAATGCCAAATGTAGGGTTTTTGTTTGTGTGTTTGTCTATTGTTAGTTTTCTTTTCTTTTTTATTTATTTATTTATTTATTTATTTATTTATTTATTTATTTATTTATTTATTTTTTACAGAGGCAGAAAAATAAATTGGGATTTGAAATCTTACCAATTCCAAGTGGCATGGATTCAACATAAGATTATTAGTAACAGTACTGCCAAAATGAATATTCCTAACATCCAAAGACTTGCTTCAAAGGTTACTAAGGTGATAGGAATTGGGATGTGCAGATGGGAAGGTAGTCAGGGGAAATGTTCTGACATTCTAACTGTGCTGTTACTAAATTTGGTTATTTCAATACCTTGTGTTACAGCATTTCTCAGTGAAATTTTTAGCATGATCCAATTTCCTCAGCAATGTGACACCTAAGAGAAGGGAGGAAAGGTTGATTTTTTTCCTTGCAAGAAAGAAAATTGAGTTTTAAATGAGAAAGAATTAGAGAGGTCCATTTTACCAACTGTAAAGATAAGAGGATCTTATTCTTCTAAGACTATGCTCAGTAAAGCAAATACTTGGAATGCCCCAAGTAAACAGGACTGTCTCATACTAGCCAAGGAATCCGGAGCATGAGAAATAGAGAGAAGACCTAATATCTTAGGGAGGAAGAAGAAAACGACAGGATTTTTCTTTTGTGGCAGAGACAGGATGCAGCAAATTATAAGCTGAATATTTTTGGATGCCAATACAGAAAGCATCACAGATTTAACAATATCATTAAGGGCAAGGATGTATGAAGATTTTGTGGTTCCTGAAGCTTATATAAATTAGAAGGGGAAACTTCACAAGGACAGAATATTATGAGTAGAGTACTAAAATTATGAGTAGAGTACTAAAGAACAGAAAATTATGAGTAGAGTACTAAATAAAAAAATCCACAAATTATACATTTTTTAAATAGCTGATAAATGGTATGAGAAACATCGAAAATATTAAAATATAATTTTCTTACCTATCCTGCTAAATCTTTGTAATATATTTTTGTCATATATTACTAGAGACCCTGTGCACAAAATTTGGGGGAGCGGGCAGGGTCTCCTCAGCTCAGCTGCACCCTCTCCAATCTGGGACCCCTCGGGGGATGTCCAATTGACAGTTTAGGCCTGATCCCCCGCAGTTTGATATCCCTCTCACAATCCTGGACCACTGGCTCCTAACCACTCACCTGCCTGCCTTCCTGATTACCTCCAACTGCCCCTCTCTGGCCTGGTCACCCCTAACTCCTCTCTGCTGCCAGCCTGGTCACCCCTCACTGTCCACCTGCCAGCCTGGTTGCCCCAACTACCCCCCTGCTGGCCTGATTGCCCAACTGCTCACCTGCTGGCCTGGTCATTCCCAACTGCCCCTCCCCACCAGCCTGGTTGCCCCCAACTTCCTCCCCCTGTCGGCTTGGTCACCCCAACTGCCCCCCCCTGCTGGCCTTGTTGCCCCCAACTGCCCCCCCCCCCCCGCCAGCCTGGTCTCCCCTCACTAACCCCCCTGCCAACCTGGTCGCCCCATGCAGCCTGCTGTTCAGTCATTTGGTATTCCCTCACTAACCTCCTTGCTGGCCTGGTAACCCCACGCAGCCTATTTGGTCATTTTTATGGTCGTGAGGGATCCTGGCTTTTTTATATATATTAATTGGGGAAGATACAGTAAGCAGGAAAATAAGGATGAATACATATAATAAAATATTCTATAATTTAGGTTAGTAAAAAGTATACAAGGAAATAAAACAGGGTAATAGATAATAAAAGTAAAAGATGGTAATTTGAGAGAGTAATATGACTGAAAGAAATTTAGACACAGAACAAACCAAGAGAGTAATTTAGACAGGGTGGTTAGCTCCTGTTGGTTAAAGATATATTATTTGAATTACAGATTAATAGTTAAAAGGAGCCAGCCAAACTAAAACTGGTGGTGGAGGTAGGGGTGGAAAACCTTCTAGCAGGGATTACAACAGTTGTCAAGGCCCTGACCTAGGAATTAAATTGGCCTGAGTATCAGAAAGAAGATAGGTACTACTGGAACATGATATGGAGTAATAAAAATGAATTCAGAGGGACAGGCAATTACCACATTTTGTAAAAAATGTGCTCAATATGAAAAAAAATGGATCAGTAGATGTCACATTACTTAAGTCATTCTCCAACCTCATCAAAATAAAATTTCATAATTCTTTGTTGATACAGTTGCTTCCTATCTCTGAATCCTCTATCACTTTGCAGTTCAATGATGCATTTTGCTGGTTTCTACATCATGTTACTCATGCAAAGTTGTAAGTTAGAAGATAATGTCCTTGTTTCTGAGAACTATATCACTTATTTTTGTATCCTTGAAATATCTAATTTGGTATCGTTATCAGATATTAGTAATTATTTTTGACATGTTAAGTATCCTGAAGGTGTATATAGTACTATATATAAAATTAATCTGAAGAGAATTTTTGTTGGATTAATTGGTATGATTTATTATTTTTTAGCAAGTAGGTATTCAACAAAGGGTTTTCTTGATGTTATTTGTGACCCTTTGTTTACTTTAAAGTATAGTTGAGTCTTATAAATGTCACTTTTAAAATAATATCTAGGGACACATTAGATTTACTTAAGTATGGGACTTTATCTCATTAAACTTTATTAGCATACTTACATTAGACATTAAAGCAAAACTAACAAAATTAGTAAATCCGAATAGAAACCTTCTGCATGTTATAACTGCAGAAGTTAAGTAAAGGAAACTCAGGGTAGTCAAAAGCACAGATGTAATATATCAAATCTGATTAGGTACAAGGGGAATGAATTATTGAATTCCAAGGACTAGCTTGAATTTCAGGGATGAAGTAAATCAATGATGTGGGCAAAAAACTTTACAGCTCTTACTACCTCTACTTCTACTCTTTAGTTTCCTTGTAACAAACTCCATGATATAATAATCTTCTATACATATAAAGAGGTAATATGCTAATTTGTCCATTACAGTGTCTCAGTCACAACCAGTCTGTGGGCGGGGATATGGGCAGAGACTTCTACACCCAGCACTAATATCATGCTGCCTGTTTTGAGTCCCCTCTCAGTGCTGAGGTGAATTTGCCTAGCAGAATCCCCAGCTTGGGTCATGACACTGCCTGCATGTGTCCCGTTCAATGATGATGTGACACTGTGGTGGGGGCTGGGCTTGACAGGGAATTCAGGCCGCCCACCCCCCACCCTGGCACCAGGCCAGGAGACCTCAGGCTCACCCCCCACCCCAGGGGACTTGACTGGGGACCTCAACTGTACCCCCTCACCCCATAGGACTTGATGGGGGACCTCAGGCTCTCTCCTCACCTGGCAGGGCTTGATGTGGGACCTCAGGCCACTCCCCTGCCCCAGGGCCAAGCCAGAACACCTCAGGATATGTCCCCACCCCAGAGCCTGGCAGAGGTGCCTCAGGCCACACCCCCTGCCCAGTGGGTCTTGACAGGGGGTGGGGAAATGGGTTTGGGGGAGGAGAGTGCGGAGAGGTGGCACTACCGGCCCCAGCGCTGAGCTGGGAGACCTCAGACCACGCCTCCCACCCCAGCTTCAGGCTGGGGGAGCTGAGGTGTGTCCCCTGCCCAGCACAGAGCTGGGGGACCTGAGGCTGCATACCCCTGCTCTGAGAGGCTTGATGGGGGTAGGGTGGGGTCTGGGTCTCCTGCATTTTCAAAGTTCATGAGGGTGGTGGGTGTGGACTTGACTCTAGGTCCCACAGTGCGCTCCAGACTCTGACAGGAGGGAGATTTTCATATACATTTTACTAATTTTCTATCATCTCTGACACTTCTATTATAGAGAAAGGGCAAATAGGAATATTAAAATATTTATTTTAATTAATATCCTTTTAATGTGCACAAATTTCGTGCACTGGGACACTAGTAATAAGAATAATATTATATCCTTGAAAGAACACTAAATTAGGATTTCAAAGATTCTCCTGCAAGATAAGTCAAGCTAATAGAGGTATATGTGAGATATTAAGTTAAATACCTTTAATAAACATCTAAAAATGTAAGAAGATAGTAAAGGTATTTTCTTCCCATCTAGTAAACATGAATGACATATACAAAAGTGTGAGTTTCAACTACTTGTGCTTCATAGTGTAGTGTTTTATTGCCTGAAGGCTCATTAAACCCTGTTCTTTGAGTCAAAGTAAACAATGTGAAATAAATCATATTTAATAATATTAGTTATTTAATTGACCATTTTTCTTCCTTGTGTTAAACAAAAAGTTTTGTTGGTGTCTCTTTTTTTGTCAAAGAGAATGTTAATGTTAGACCAACATCAGTTACCAATGAATATTAACAACTTTTTCTAAGAATTTGGAAAACATACTGAATAAATTGTTCATGGCAAGAATACACTTATATATATTCCTTTTGCAGTGAAGGAAATAAATACCATTCCGTTTTAAATTATAAAAACCTGCCACAATGTAGACATGTCTCTATTTCTAAATATTTACCTTTTGAAAAGCCCCATGTGGTCAAGCTGTTTCTTCCTATTTACCAGTGTACTTATTTTTGTTTATCTGGAGATATAAGCATCATTTTCCAATTATAAGATTGGAAAGATTTTTGTGGCCATTGATTGTTGTCTTTTTTTGAGTTTTTATTACCCTTTTGAGAATGTGGTGAAAACTGTGTATTGTATCTTCTCCTCAGAATAATGCACCAAGGCTCCCATCTATAAACTTCTGTAAACAGTTTCAAAGGGTTGAGGATCTTTGATTTTGTTTACTTTCCTATGTGACATACAAAAAAAAAAATTGTTTTCTATTATGTTCCTAAAGCTCTTAAGAAAAGATACTCCATAACATTACTTAGTAATTAATTAAAAACCTTTCTTAATCTGTACCATATCTCAGAAGAGATCAGACCTTATAAGTCAAAGGAGGCAACAACAACAACAAAAAAATTGTCTTCCTTTTCACTGCTCCTGAGATAAATTAAACTTGTACAATGAAGGAAAAGTAATTAAAAGTAAAAATCCCCAAATCCAGGTCCTTCTCCAGCCTCTAAGGCACATGTGTCAAACACAAGGCCCGCGGGCCAAATCCAGCCTGCCAGGCCTTGCAATGTGGCCCGCACCGCTCTGTCATCACTGCACTCCGCTGTCGTGAGTTTATGACATTGTCAGTTTATGACTGTTCAGTAAACCATTCGGCCCGCGATTTAGGCTGGATTTTAGATTTTGGCCCCTTCTCTGATTGAGTTCGACACCCCTACTCTAAGGAGTGAGTGGGGTTCCACAGGCAGGTCGGGTCCCTCTGCCTGGCCTGCAGGGATCTGGCTGAAACTGGCTCTCTGACATCCCCCGAGGGGTTCCAGGATGTGAGAGGGCACTCTGCCAAGTTGCTGTCCTACAGGGTGTGGAATGCAAACACAAGTGTGCAGGAAACCAGGTTTGGGGCTGACAGTGCCCAGCAGCAACATAACCCACAGCTGAAGGTGGAATCCTGTGGCCCTGTGAGGAATCAGGCTCCCTCCTCTCTGGTTTTGGGGTGCATCACCTGAGAACAGCCATGCCAAGTCATTGCAGCTCCGCAGCTCCCGCATTGAGCATCTTCCACCTGGTGGTCAGTGCATGTCATAGCAACTGGTCAATGGGACACTTAGGATATTAGCCTTTTATATATAAAAATTTTTGTGTTCAGAAAAGATAATTATGGTTTATAAAAAGGTACTTGTATTAAAAGGTAATAGGCTTATTATTATAATTTAAAATGAATTAACGAATAATTATGTTAAATATTTACAAGTTTTAATTTTTAAAAATATATTTTATTGATTTTTTACAGAGAGGAAGAGAGAGGGATAGAGAGTTAGAAACATCAGTGAGAGAGAATCATCGATCAGCTGCCTCTTGCACACCCCGTACTGGGGATGTGCCCACAACCAAGGTACATGCCCTTGACCAGAATCAAACCAGGGACCCTTCAGTCCACAGGCTGATGTTCTATTCACTGAGCCAAACTGGTTTTGGTTACCAGTTTTAATTTTAATATGAGAGCCCCAGCTGGTGTGGCTCAGTTGGTTGGGTGTCTTCCTCTGTACTAAAAGATTGCTGGTTCGAGTTCTGGTCAGGGCATGTACCTTGATCAGCTGTAAATTGATCAGCTGAAAATTGATCAGAGCAGAGGTTGTGGGCTTGATCCCCAGGGGTGTGCAGGAGGCAGCTGATCAATTTTCTCTCACCAATGTTTCTCTTTCTCTCTCCCTCTCTCAACCTCTTTCTCTTTAAAAGTCAATAAAAATAAAAAAAATATTTTTAAAGAATATTTAATATGGGAATTATTAGCCTATGTATTCCACATGAACAAAAACTCTTTGTGGTCCCAATAATGTTAATACTGTAAAGGTGTCTTGAGATAAAAAATTGTAAAACTTGAATTAGAGCAGGTAAAAAACTTGTCCAATGAGATACAAAAACTAAAATTAGTCTGCAAAACACATTTTTCACCCTAGTTGGGTTATCTAAATGGTTAGAGCCTGAGGAGTCACGGGTTCGATTTTGGTCAAGGACATATACTTGGGTTGCAGGCTCAATCTCCAGCACCAATTGGGGAGCAGGTAGAAGGCAACCAATCAATGTGTCTCTCTTTCACATTGATGTTTCTCTCTCTCTGTCTCTCCCCCCCCCCCCTTTCCACTCTCTCTAAAGATTAACAAAAGAAATATCCTCGGGTGAGGGTTAACAAAAAACAAATAAACAAACAAAAAACTATTTTTCTTTCCCTACTAAGCTATTCTCCCTCAACTCCTATTCCCATCCTGATGTTTTTCGATTCAGATATCCAACAGACAGAAAAAAGCATTAATATGAATAACAATATCCTTTTCAAGTATCACTATGTGTATGTTGTGAGTGTATATCTAGCTTGTGTATGAAGAACTCATAGATGTATGTTGATCAAGGCTAATGGCAATGCTCACCTACTCATATAGCAGCAGTTTGTTCTGAGAAACCAAAAAATACATGCATTTCTTTGAAATGCCAATAAGTATAGAAAGTGAGATGTTTGAAGATAGATCTTAGAAATTTAATATTTTTTTTTGTTTATGAACTCTATTTGAATGCATGTTCCCTACGTCACTGGGCATCAAAAATTTAAGAAAATTATGGATTATTAATTCTAAGAATTATATTTGAATTATAAACTAACTGCCTAGTATATATTAATAAAGAAAATATGTATAATTCTAGAGCAAATATAGAATCATAAAATACTACATGCTATGTAATATGCAATACTATATTTAAACTAGTATACAAATGTAAGTATAAATAACTATTGGGAAGCAGGAGAAGGAAATGTTTAAATATAGGCTCAGTGATCTGATTGCCTGAATTTGAATACAAGCTGTATTTTCTGACTTTTGCAGGTTGTTGTTTTTTTCATAATTCTCTAAAGCTCAGTCTCATTTATAAATTGAGAATAATAATTTCTCCTTCTGCTTGTGGAGAGGATTAAATGTGAAAACTCATGACTTAGAACATGACTAACATTTGGTAAGTCTTAGATATAATTTTAATGATTGGAAGAAAATAGAGAAAAGCAAAATAAATTTCTATCTGTAAATGATGGATTTTCATGTTTAAAAGGCTGGACACTGGTCATTTTCTATGAATTCAATTTCTGCACCTAGACCAGTTACTTAGTCTCTGAGTATAAATAATAGCACTTACCCAACAGATTTTTGTGTGAAAATTGAACAAGATAAAACCTAGAATAATACTTGAACACATTTAAAACTGAAACATTTTTTTTAATGTTCACAATATTATTTAATACTAGAGGCCCAATCAATGAAATCCATGTAAGAATTTAACAAATAATTAACGAATAATTATGTTAAATATTTACAAGTTTTAATTTTTAAAAATATATTTTATTGATTTTTTACAGAGAGGAAGAGAGAGGGATAGAGAGTTAGAAACATCAGTGAGAGAGAATCATCGATCAGCTGCCTCTTGCACACCCCGTACTTGCACCTCCCAGCCTTGGCTTTGTCCTGAAGGTCATCTGGAAGGTCGTTCAGCTGTCCTGTCTAATTAGCCTATTACACTTTTATTATTACAGATTATTGTAAAATGCTCAATTTATGCAGGATTTTGATTTTTTTACTTGAAATATAAACTGCTCTTGAAACACAAATTCAATATAGAAAAATGTCCAGTGAAAATAAGATTGGCATGGGCTATCTTGACCTGCAAAGACAGATCATTTATTATTCATCAACCCCTCCAAAATAGTTTATTTTCATTGTACAGTATAATATGTGATGTGAACCCTAGCTGGTTTTGCTCAGAGGACAGAAGGACTGAAGGATCCCAGGTTTGATTCTAGTCGAGAGAACAGACCTCGGTTGCAGGCTCGATCCCCGTCCCAGTCAGGGGGTGCATGAGGGAGGCAACCAATTGATGATGTGTTCTCTCACACTGCTGTTTCTTTCTCTGTCTCTTCCTTTCTCTTCTACTCTCTCTGAAAACCAATGGGGAAATATCATCAGGTGAGTCTTAACAAAAATAAAAATAAATAAATAAAAGCTGTGCTGTGACATTTAAGCTTGTTTTCTGTAGGTATTAAAATGTATGTGAATGTCTCCTCTTCAACTTGGGAGATAACAGACCATTTCTTTTCATGACATTTTGTGATTTATATTTTGACTTCAATATTTATGAGTTCTGTGATACTAAGTAAACACACACAATCTTAAAAATGAGAATACTCAAGAAAAACACAATGTAGGAGGTATATAATCTTAAAGTCAAGCAATAGAAACTCCTCATAACTTCCACACTTGAGTAAAAATAAATGAGACAAGAGAAATGTCAAGGATAATTTCAGGCTTACTCACAGCTACATATAATCAACTAGATTCTTCAGAAACTGGAGAATTAAGAGGAAAACAATTCAAACTGCAAGTATTCCCGTGAATGCACAAAATAGCTCATAAAATTGTGTTGTTACCATCATTTGTTTATTTTTAAATATAAATGAGGCACCATACTGATGTACATGTTTATGCTTCCCTTCACAGTAATGTGAATTCATTAATTTCCTGAATTATACATAGAAATGTTATGTCAGAGGACAAGTTTCTATGTATGCCTTGGAAATTTCAGGTCAAAATTAGGCATCTACATTGGCATTCTATTACCACTGCTAACTTATAAATTTTGACAAAATTATTTATTCTGTAATAATAGAATCTAATTTTATCTCAGATAGGCAGGAAACCAAGCAATAACAATTAATTGTACAGTGCTTAAGCGTATGGTCCCTAAAGCCTCAGTAGTGTCTGCAGATTTAACTTTGCCACTTACTAGTTATGTGATCTCTCTCTCTTCTCTCTCTCTCTCTCTCTCTCTCTCTCTCTCTCTCTCTCTCTCTCTCTCTCTCTCTCTCTTTCTCTTCCTTCTTTTCTAAAATCAATAAACAAACCCTTGGATGATGATTTAAAAATAATAATAATTATTATTATAATGACCTATAATAGTAATGCAACTACTGGGACTATTACAAGTATTGAATAGATTTATGCACATGTACAATTTTGAATAGTGGCTAACCAACTGTAAGCACACAAAAAAATATTACACACACACACACACACACACCACACACACATACATGTGTG
The DNA here is from genome assembly GCF_964339955.1 of Pipistrellus hanaki. NCBI lineage: Eukaryota > Metazoa > Chordata > Mammalia > Chiroptera > Vespertilionidae > Pipistrellus > Pipistrellus hanaki. The sequence goes on from NC_140505.1 coordinate 118,142,144, forward strand.
TGTGTTTACAGGCCTTAAAACCCGTATATATTTTTGATGTTATTTTATTTTTTATTTATTCAGAGAGAGGAAGGAAGATGAATAGAGAGATAGAAATATCAATGGTGAGAGAGAATCATCTACTGGTTACCTCTCAAATGCTCCCTTCTGGGGATTGAGCCTGCAACCTGGACATGTGCCTTAAATGGGACTCAATACTGTGTCCTAGTTTCTGGATCAAGGCACAACTACTGAGCCATACTGGCTGGGCAAAACCTGTAAATTTTTACAGGTAATTTTTTTAATGTTGAGACAATAAAACTCTCTTAATTAAAAATTCCCAGCACATTTTAAATTAGGATATTTCTGATTGCCACAATTAATTTATTTTTTAGCAGAGGTATTCTAGCTGATTACGGGAAAGTTTTGAAATACGTCAAAAAATTAAAATTTTCCTTCAATTGATCACATCAGTAAATTTATAATATTTTTGAAGGAAAGAAGATTATGTCACCTGATGTCTTTAAAATAATGTTGTAGGAAATAAGAGAACAGAAATATTTTACATGATCAATAGAATAGAGAAAACTATTACCATCTTTAGAAGTCCAATGCGATATCCATTGCGCTACGGAGTACCATCTTTAAATAAAATTCTTCCTGGGAGAACTTTCTTCTTTTTCCACTATTAGTTGTTATTTTTTGTTTGTTTGTTTTCTTTGTTTTATTGTTTCTTTAATTTTTTATTCCTGGTCATTCCAACACTAGGGTCAATTTGCCTATTACCTTTTTATTACATAGGATGCTGGATCCAATTTACTAGAATTTTGTGGATGATTTTAGCATCTATGTTCATCAAGGATATTGGCCTGTAATTTTCTTTCTTTGTAGTGTCTTTATCTGGTTTTGGGATTAGGGTGATGCTGACTTCATAGAAAGAGCTTGGAAGTGTGCCTTCCTCTTGAAATTTTTGGAATACTCTGTGGAGAATCAGTGTTAGATCTTCTTTGAATGTTTGGTAAAACTCCTCTGAGAAGCCATCTAGTACAGGGCTTTTATTTGCTGGAAGTTTTTTGATTACTGTTTTAATTTCATCAGTAGTTATCAGCCTTTATTTTACTCTTCCTGGTTGAGTTTTGGAAGTTTGTGCTTTTCTAAGACTATGTCCATTTCATCTAGGTTGTCCAGAGTTTTGAAACAGAGTTGCTAGTCCAACAGCTGTTCTCACATCCCAGTGCCCCTTCACTGTATTTAGAATACCATGAAAAGTCTTTAACAATACCTGACTACTCTCTCAATTTTTAATAATACTTAGTTTACCTTTAGCTTCTTGTTGTCTGGAATACGGTAAGTCAAACAAATATTATTAATCTCTCCCTTCTCTCCAAATTTCAGTCCTACTTGAAGAACTATTTATTCTAATTCCAAAATTTATCTTAACTGCCTTTTTCTTTCATCTTTACTTTCAGCAACTTATGCCATTCCACAATTGCTACATTCTCACTCTCCAATCTATTGTCTACATGGGAGTCAAAACGTTTTCTTAAGTGCCATCTTAAATGAGAAGCACTTCCATTACATTTAGAGCCATTTTAAAATTTGATTTGTGAGACACCAGCTATAGCAACTGACTATATACATGAAGTGAGTCAAAGTTTTAAAAAAAGGTAAGTGTGTTTTATGTACTTTAGAGGTAGCCTGGATAGAGATGTGAAGCAAGCATTTGGATTGTGTCTTGAGCATTGGTCAGGAGTTGAAATAATAATTTAAAAAATGGAAACATAGTATTATCCCTTCTAAGAAGTCTAACCAATGAAGACCACCTTTCCAATACACTAAAGTTCTTAAATAAATTAAGTGTCTCAAAGAGAATATTAGATTCAGTGATGGATTCATAAGATGGAGCACAGATGCCAAAGCCGGTTTGGCTCAGTGGTAGAGTGTCGGTCTGTGGATTGAAAGGTCCCAGGTTCGATTCCGGTCAAGGGCATGTACCTTGGTTGCGGGCACATCCCCGGTAGGGGTTGTGCAAGAGGCAGCTGGTCGATGTTTCTCTCTCATCGACGTTTCTAGCTCTCTATCTCTCTCCCTTTCTCTCTGTTAAAAATCAATAAAATATTTTTTTAAAAAAAGATAGAGCACAGAATGATAGTGTAAAGGTGAAGGAAAAAGAACAGCAGCAGAAAGTTGTTAAAAGGAGGGAAGAAAAAGATCCAGCTGATAAGTCTCTTTTTATAGATTGATTTACGTATCACACAAAAATCTAAAACTTAATGCTATGACTCTAGATCTAAGCAGTTCTCTGTGCAAATAAATTCTCACCAGTCTTTTCTTTAGTCTTTACCAGTGGATGTTGGAAATCTGCTGTCACAACAGTTACACAACATACACATACACACACACACACACACACACACACACACACATGTGTTATCCACTAGATTCTAAAGTCTTAAGACAAATTTCATTTAAAGAAAAATTATAAATGGAAATTTATTATAGTTCTATTTATACTATAAATATATATATATTCTAATTAAATAACATGTAGTTATTAAAAAATATATATAATATATATATAATATAAAAATATATATATATTATATAAAAATATATATAATATATATATATATATTCTAATTAAATAACATGTAGTTATTAAAAAAACAGTTCATATAATAACACAGAAAGAACCAAGGTGATATGAAATAATATTTTTCCAAAAATATACTGACCTAAATGTAATCTTATTACAAAATTTTTCTTCTGTCAAACCAGTGCTTTTGGAGTTTTAAAATTCTATTTTACAGAAGCAGTCTTTTAAATTCATCTACTATTGCCTCTAAGGTCAAAATCTGTTTTTCCCCCATCAAACCTTTACTTTTAACATGTTATTTAAAGAAACCAGACATTAGCTTTAACATACCACAGGAAGCCAACTATGACCCAGGTAGAGGTTCACCCTTTCATAGCCCCCAGTTCTCCTGTTTTATTTAACTAGGAACATTTGTCCACAGATAATAATAAAAAACTGACAAATGTTAACTGACAAGCATCTGGTACATATTAAATAGGATCTACAATTAATCATAGATCATATACCATTTTTAGCAATAAGATGCAATACAAAGAAAGTAAAGCACATTTAAGCTATTTAAAAGTATTTATTGTAATGGAAATATAATTGAATAAAACAATGATTTTTTCCTTAAAAATATAATATAATGATGCTCATGTTTTTCTCTCCTCCTGGGAGAAATGTCTTAATTGCACCAGGACCTTTACTTCAACAGCTAGGATAACAATCTCTTCAGCAATCGATTGCAACCAACTATCACCCACCCAACCTAATCCAGTAACAAGTCAATTACATGCTGATATAGAGGTCATCATCATTGAATGCTTAATCTTCCTTTTCTTTAAAAAGAAACAACTAAATTGAGATAAACCTTGATTTTTAAAGTTAATTTACCTAATCAGAGACTTACTCTCTCAGTAACTTGTGAGCAGTTAAATAATAGTTTGATCTAATACATTAAGAAGTAATAAGTACTTCGGGGAGGGGGAGGGAAGGGCTGAGAGCAGAAGTAAAACATTTATTTGCCAATGGCATCCACACACTTATGTAACATTTGCTCTCTTGAAGTTCTGCTTTTCTAAATAAAATCACAACTTCTGCTAAAACTTTTCAAATTGATTTCTGTGATCAATGCGCAACAGAAGTACAGTCAGAGGATTTACAAATTTATGCATGAATTTGAATTGAGACAAATGTGGAGGAGATGGGAGGAGAAGGAGAATAAATTATCTCTGTTCTAAATACATGCAAAGGTATTCCCTATACATGGTACTTCTAAAATGTTTTTATTGAATTTATAGGGGTGACCTTGGTTAATAACATTATATAGGTTTTAGGTATGTAATTTAATAATGCATCATCCTTATATTATACTTGTATTTACACCCAAGTCAAGTGTTCTACACCATTTAATCCCCCTCTTTATCCTTTTCTACCTCCCTCCATTCCCCCAGACCTGAATAGACACTTCTCCAAAGAGGACCTATAGATGGCCAATAGGCACATGAAAGGATGCTCAATGTCACTATTCATCAGAGAAATGCAAATTAAAACCAGAGTGAGATATCATTTCACATCTGTCAGAATGGCTATCATTAATAAGTCAACAAAAACAAATGTTGGTGAGGATGTGGAGAAAAAGAAACCTTCATGGACTGTTGATGGGAATGCAGATTGGTGCAGCCACCATGAAAACCAGTATGGAGTAACCTCAAAAAAAAAATTAAAAATGGACCTGCCTTATGACCTGACCTAGCAATCCCATTTCTGGCATTATATCCAAAGAAATCTGAAACACTAATTTGAAAAAAATATATAGGCACCTTTATGTTCATTGCAGCATTACTTACAATAGCCAAGATCTGGAAGCAGCCCAAGTGTCCATCAGTAGATGAGTGGATTAAAAAGCTTTTGTATATTTACAGGATGGAACACATCCATAAAAGGGAGGAAAACTTTTATGATATTTTATCTGTTGCCTTCTGTATGATGACAATTTATTCAGTTATATATCATATTTATAAATTGGCCAGCTAACAGTTAAGACTTCTTTATAGTTACTGGTCAGCTCTTCAAAAATAATGTATTTTCATTCAATATTATTCAATGTTAGTGAACATAATGCACACCAACCCCATGGCCTTATCTCAATGAAATATTGCTTTGTGAGGGTAGTCCTGAACATACCATCTTCTGATAAATCCCAAGTATTGCTGTGGTCAGCAGTCTGCCATGGCAAAATACCACAGACTGGGTGGCTTCACCAACAGAAATGTATTTTCTGATACAATTCTGAAAACTGGGATTCAAAGGGTGCCAGTACAGTCAGTTACTCGGTGAGGCCTTCTGACTTGTAGATTGTTGCCATCTCCCTGTGTGCTCAAGTGGACTCTTTCTGCATAGGGATTTAGTAAGATCTCTGGTTTCTCCTCTTATAAGGACATTAACCCTATCAAGCCAGAACCTCTCCCTTAGGATCTCACTTAACCGTAATTACTTTCTTAGAAGCTCCTTTTCCAAATATAGCTCCTCTGAAGATTAGGATTTTAACCTATGAGTTTGGGGCCATGCAAACATTCGGTCCACAACAACTATGTTGCAAGATATGAAAGAAAATAATGAGAAAGAAGAAAGAAAAATTCAGGAGATCTGTTTTAAAAATCAGCTCAAGTAGTGCACACTTTCAAATGTAAATATAACACATGCAATTTTAAACACAAGAAATGGAAAATAACACGTAAGCTTTGAATATGGAAACATTTTTACTTTAATAAAACTTGTCTCCCAAATGTTACTACTAGTATACCATATGTACTAGAATGAATTTCAGCACAAATAGACACTTTTCAATTTAAACATAATGATGCAGCATTTGGACTTTTTGAATTCTATACTACGGTAGTTGTTTAAGTAACACAAGTCACCAACATAAGTCACAACAGAACACAAAAAAAATGGGTTTTTAATTTATTTGTACAGCAAAATCAGCAGCAGTATACAGTTCATGCCAAGGTCAGGTACAGGTTATTATGAATCATGCTGGTGCAGTTTTATGAGTTAAATGACCTTTGACCTTCATATTTCCAGATGTTGCTATTTGCTGTTTAATAGTCAAAACAGAGCTTTAAACCACATTAAGAACCATCAGGAATTCATAGTATAGTAGATCAGGCTCTTTATTTTACATATTAACAGAGTTTGGGTGTGTTCACAGCATATATTTATAAATCACTATTATACACATGTTTTCTAAAGAATTCTTTGAATTAATGAGTGTGTTTTCCCATTTTTTTCTCCTCTCATCTCACTGTAAATTATTTTAACTTCTCAGCAGAGAATACAACTTCATTCAGTTTATTTCAGAAAGATTGAGAAAAACAGTTTACATTTATATTTCTGCTTTCTGTGTATTAGAAGAAACGTTGCACAGATGTAAAAAAAAATAGAAATGGTTCTAAGTAAATGTAAATATAACATAATACATATTATCTTACTTAGAAAAACTAGTTTGTGATACATTATCATTTGCCTTTTTAATGTGAGAAACACATGACTAAGGAATAGTGCAGAGGTTACATTAACAATATTTAAATTGGTTGTAAAGAAAGTTATATAGGAAGTGAAGTTGTTTAATCCTTTTCATCTATTTGTAATAAGGGATTTTTTTTAACTTTTTAACAGCTAGCAGAATCTTCCTTTTTTTTCATTTTTATTTATTTTTAATGTATTTTTATTGATTTTTTACAGAGAGGAAGGGAGAGGGATAGAGAGTTAGAAAAATAGAGAAACATCAGTCAGCTGCCTCCTGCACACTTCCTCCTGGGGATGTGCCTGCAACCAAGGTACATGCCCTTGACCGGAATCAAACCTGGAACCCTTCAGCCTGCAGGCCGACACTCTATCCACTAAGCCAAACTGCTTAAGGCACAATCTTCCATTTTTAATAACCTGAGATAGAAATCTCAAAATCCAGAAAAATAAAAACTTAAATCACTATTACATATTAGCATGTCATTTATCCTTAATATATAAACCAAAGAAAAGACTATCATAATCATTCCCTTCCCTATATCTGGATATAAGGATATATTTATCTAGTATTAATTTAGTTTTAAATAACATATGCAATGTATTTGTTAGTTGAATAAAAATGTTAAATCATTAAATTTACTTTTATAGAAAAAGCTTTCAGAATTGTATTCATATTAGCAATTTTTTGGAGTGAATAATTGGATAAAAAATATGAAAGTGTTGTTTAGTGTTTTTAAAGTCATATAATTATCTTTCACCTTACAATTAAGTGCCGCACATTGAATGTGTTTCCTCCTCATGCTCTCTCCTTTCTCTTTTTTTTTTCTTTCATCTTTTTAAGTTTTTTTTCTTTTTATCTTTTGCTCTTCATCCTCTTACTAGTGATGAGTTTGTACTCTTTGGCATGATATCAAACATTTTATGTGGTATCTCTAATTAGACATTATCACATGTACAAACACTAACAAATCAGATGTTTTATCTTTCTGTTCCTATTGAGAAGGAAATAAATATCTAGGGAGATTAAAAAACTTTCAGCCTTTCGAATAAATACCCATTACAAATAAACTCAATTATTGTTGTTAATCCTCACCTGAAAATATATTTTCTATTGATTTTTAGAGAGAGTAAAAGGGAGGGAGAGAGGAGGAGAGAGAAAGAACATCTATGTGAGAGAGACACATCAATCAGTTGCCTCCCACACACACACTGACTGGAGCAATGCTTCTGCAACCCAGGTACATGTCCTTAACTGGGAATGGGACCCATGACCCCTTGATCGGGGAGCTGATGCTCAGCCATGAAAAAATTGGCCAGGGTGAAACTCAACATTTTAGTAATATTCCCTCCTTGGCATTAACAACATTTTCTATAAAATGTTCAGATATAGATTCTATGGGTAAAATATTCCAGTAATAGGCAGATAAAAAGAATAAGTGTTTTTTTTTTCTCTTGTTTAATTAATTTTATAAACTCAGTTCTTCCTTTGGTAAGTTGTTTTCTTCCTGGAATTTCTTTTAATGAAGACTTATTGATGGCAAATATTCTTAATGTGTAAAACAATAATAATAAGAAAGTAAAATAATCACCCTCATTTTGAGTAAGAATATATTTCTTTATGTGTTTGTGATACATTGTGCTTCTAATTCTTCATGTCATAAAATTGTGCCTCCCTTCCTCTCCTGCTCTCATCTTGTTTAAGAATTCCTATGAGAAGTATCTTGGCATTATCTGTGTCTCTTAATCTATCATTTTCCCATCACAATGTCTCTCTGTGCTACATTCTGCATAATTTGGATCTAGGATAATTCTTCCAGTTTACTACTCCCTTCAATTCCAATAAATCTGAACTTAAAACAATTAAATGTTGTATTTAATTTTAATGCCCTAAAATTTTAACTTATAAGTATTAACTTTGGTTCATTTCCAAACCTGTCTAGTCCTTACTGGAAAAAAAAAATTATTTAATAGTTTCTATTTCTTTTTTTTATTTAATAGCTTATGCACATTTTTAGAGTGTATTAATTTGTTTACTGCAAGCTGTGGCTGCAAACAATCTCTGTGCCATATATTCCTTGAAGATGTAAATAAATCACACTAATCAGGTGTTGTTTTGGGCTAAGTGGTCTTCTATGTGCCTATTTGAGTAAACAATATTAATACACTATAAAAATGTCTCCTTCCTCTCTATTTTATAAAGATGTGGAGAGAGAGAGAGAGAGAGAGAGAGAGAGAGAGAGAGAGAGAGAGAGAGAGAGAGAGAGAGAGAGAGAGAGAGAGAGAGAGAGAGAGAGAGAGAGAGAGAGAGAGAGAGAGAGAAGAGAAGAGAGAGAGAGAGAGAGAGAGAGAGAGAGAGAGAGAGAGAGAGAGAAAGGGAGAATATAGAGGATCACAAATGCGAAGTTTATATTAATTAGGCCTACAAATGATGTACATCATTTTAAACATATTCCATAGGCCAAAACATGGACATATGGCCATAGCCAATCACAAGGGGAAATTGGAAATACAATCACACATCTTTGAATCCAAGATGAACTAAGTTGAGAGAGCAACTAACCAATCTATGCCACATAATCTTCAGCTAATAATTCTATACTGTAGTTCTTGACAGATTAATTAAACTATTTGTTTCTCTCTGCCGTTGACATCATGGTAGCTTACTTCTTCTTGTATTTTGTTATTAGACAAAAGTTCATATTTGGTGGGACTTTATCACAGAAACCTGTGTTGTCTGAGTTCCTAGACATCACATGTAAAGTAGTATAAATATTCCATGTGGATGGAAACATGTGGTCACAAAATGTCAGGGGGGATCTTTTTTTCTACCCTATCCACAATCGAAACTGAAACAGATAATATTTTATTTTATTTCCTATTGAATAGGTGATTATTTCATTTTTTTGGTTCACATTTATACACATGACAGAGACCCTTTACAAGTCTAGGCATAATGCCAGTTCATTTATCAAATTCCTACGTCCTACTTTGACCCTGTACCTCCATGACCATTAGCACTCAAGATCTTTGATTACCACTAGCAACAAATGTCACCAAGCACAACTGAATCATCAGTGAACACTTTCTGTCCAAGTTTTCAGCTTACACTTTGCCTTTTGGACCATAATCAGCCAAACCTTCACACAGCTCTGTGAAGTCCTGCCGCCTAGCACAGCTGCTGTATTTGTTCACACTTTCTACTCTAGTGTTTGATTTACTCTTTGTTTCTTGAACCAAAGTCTAGCACTTACAATCCTGAGAATTTGTAATGATGTTTGTGATATTCTGTCCAACATTCTCAGTGTTTGTCATGAAACATTTTCAAAATTTTGTTTTCTGTATTTTTGAAATAGGTTTTTTCCCCTTTATCTACTTTCACTTTGATCCTATTTTAGCAATATTAATAACCAAATTCGTTTAACATAGTTTAACATTAGTTATGATTATTCTCTTCCAAAGATATACAGTATATAATATGCTTACTACCCATTACCTCCAATTACTCCACTGCTTTGTGTCTTACACAATTTTCTTATACATAATTTTTATGTCTCCAAAATTCAATGCCTTAATTGAATCCATCCATATGTTGAAGATTCTTTGATCATGATGGTATCTGCTGTTCTACTCCTTTAAAATAGATATGTGAAAATTTCTTTCACCTAAATGACATTCTTAGTAAGGGTTTTTATGCTTGTCTGTGACTGGTGGACTCTCACTCGTTTCTCTAGAAAATATCTTTCTCAGTCTCACTGTTAATGGTAGTGTGCCTGAGCTGTACTTCAACACTAGTAATCATTTTTTCTAAGAACTATGAATATGTATTATGTTTTGATGTTTTGTTGATGTCAATTTTAGTTTCAAGCTTATAGTTTTTTGTAGTTACTCTTTTTCTCCAGGCTGCTTATAAGATATTTCAGACTCTGAGTCTCCTTTAAAATTTTTCAAGTATAGATTTATTGTTATTTATTCTCATTTGAGACCTATTATACTTTTAGAATATAAAGATTTAATATGAACATATAATATCTTCACTTATTTTCATAGTATGCATTGCCTCTTTCCTTTACTCAAGGGGATTCCATTTGAATATGTTACAGCATATTTATCCCACATCTCTTAAACCTCACATTTTTTCACACTAACCTGCAATCTCCTTAGTAATTTTTTCTAGTTAACTAATTGTCTTCAATTTTATTTTAAAATGCTATTTTACCCATGCAATGCATTTTAAATTTTAATGTTTTTATTTTAAATGCTATATTTTAAATCTATATCCACTTCCCCATTGTATCTTATTCTTTAATGTTTTACTTTATATCATCTCTGAATTTTCAAAATATCAATTTTACTATCTATCATAACATATAAATTCTTGGCATTCTAAACAAGCTTTTAATTAAGATTCATTACATTCAATCATTTTAGATTGTTTCCTAGTGGGCTTTCTAATTTTATGTTTTAAGCTCATAATTGGTAAGCTTTTAAGTGGCCGTGTTAATATCAGTTATCCAATGCCTGACTCACCATGTATGTTGCATGTGTTTGTGAGAGGAATTTGGGTAGAGGGGGTGGGATTCTTTGCTTCACAGGTCTTTATATCAAGAGTAATTGCATCTAAGTTCATCTCACCTAGATATGATTTAGATGATGAGATCCTGGACCTTGATTCCGAGCCTAATGTTGTAATGAAATAAAAGTTTTGAGGACTCTTGGGAAAGGGTAGTTTTTACAAGTAAGAGGAATATAGAACTTTTTTTAGCCAAAATGCAGAATGTGGTGATTTAAAATGTCCACAAATTCTTTAAAACTCTTATCATTGAAGTGTTTTCTTTATCCTCTTCTTTTGAATCTTTGTTGATATAAATAACAAACTGAACAAATAGAATATATGGAAGCAATGTGTGCAGAATTTCTGAAGCCATGTCATAAAACCAGTGTTAATTCTAGGACATTGTACTTTGGAATCGTGGCACTTCTACTCAGTGGAGAAGCCCAAACTACATGAGAGACCACAAGTGAGTGCTTCTCTCTTGAGTTGCTACACAGCAACCAAAGTCAACTCGGAGGCATGTGAAGACTCCTCTGGTTGATTTCAGCCACCAGCCAGCCTGGCATCATCCCTATTTGTGAATTCTTCACAAGCGTATGCCCATAACATCCTATAACAAGTAAAACACTTGCACTATTCTCTTTCTGAATTTTAAACCTATACAACCCAATAAAATAGAGTTGTTTAAAACTTTTAGGTTGTGAAATTTGTTACACAGCAATAGTAATCTTCATATGCTTTGTAAATTTAGAGCAAAAAATTGTCTTGTCATACAAATGTAATTAGTTTAAAATTCAATCTTTTATTTATTTGTCAACTAAAATCAAATTCTCTAAGTTTTGAAAAAGGTCCCCTTCCATCTTCACATACCCATCAACTTTGGAAAGCAATAATAGCAACCTCACTGTCAGAGGCTTACTGAGGTTGTTTTGAACTCTTTCTTGAGTACAGAAAATGAGGAACTGTGCTTTCCTCTATCTGATGTCAATTATATATATACAATAATTCTATATACTAAAAAGGTAATATGCAAATAGACCAAATGCCAGAGCAACCAAACAACCAATCAAAGTATAATCCTATCTAATAAAAGAGTAATATGCAAATTGAATGTCACTCCAAGACACAAGATGGCTGCCCCATATGGTCAAAGATGATTGCCCCCATGTGACCACACGATGGCCTGCAGGGGAGGGCAGTTGTGGACAGTTAGTAGGAAGTTATGAGTGACCAGGCCAGCAGAGGACAGTTGGAGGTGACCAGGCCAACAAGGGAGGGCAATTGAATGGGACCAGGCCTGCAGGGGAGGGCTGCTGTGGGTGATCAGGCCAGCAGGTTAGGCAGTTAGGGGTGATAGGGCCAGCAAAGGAGGGCAGTTGCGGGAGACCAGGTCAGCAGGGGAGGGCAGTTATGTGTATCAGGCCAGGAAGGAGGGCAGTTAGGGATGACTGGGTCAGCAGAGGAGAGCAGTTGGGGGTGACCAGGCCTACAGGGGAGGACAGTTGGGGGTGAACAGGCCAGCAGGGGAGGACAGTTAGGGGCAATTGGGCCATCTAGGGAGCAGTTAGGCATTGATTAGGCTGGCAGGAGAGTGGTTAGGGGTGATCAGGCAGAGGCAGGCAAGCGGTTGGGAGCTGGATTATTAGTGGTATGTCTGAGCACCCATTCAGACATCCCTCAAGGGGTCCGAGATTGGTGAGAGTGCAGACTGAGCTGAGGAATACCCCCAATGCCCAAATTTTGTGTACTGGGCCTCTAATATGCTAATGATATGCTAAGGCTGCTAAACTGCTTGCTTGCTATGATGCACACTGATCACCAGGGGGCAGATGCTTCGACCATAGGTTAGCTTATTGTTGAGGTCCAGCTAATCAGGATTGAGCGAGATAGGCCGGACATGCCTTGGAGCCCTCCTACAATTCCTCCCTGGCCAGATTGTGCACTGGTAGGGTCCCTCAGTCTGGCCTGTACCCTCTCGCAATCCAGGACCCCTCAGGGGATGTTGGAGAGCTGGTTTCAGCTTTATCCTATAGGCCACCCTCCTTGGAGGATGCCAGATGCAGGCTCATGACTGGTGAGTGCTGCTGTTGCAACGCTAGCCTCTCCTGATCAGGACTGATTGGGTGCGAGTCCACACAGGCACAGTGGGACCAAGATGAGCAGAAGTGGCAAGTGGCATTAGACTACAGGTTTCGGCCCAATTCCTGCAGGCCACCCAGAGGGACTCCACCTGCCGGAAACCATGGACGAATTCATGCACTGGGCCTCTAGTGTTTTATAAAATTTGTCCTACATATCCAAATGTTTACAATAGAAAGTTTTCAGATTATCTACATATGTAAATTGCTATTCCATATTTTATATTCATATATGTTCAAATAATCATATTTTTTTTCTCCAAAATGAATTCACACCAGACATAATGTCTTGTGACTTATTTTACTTACAAATATTTCATGGAGGGTGCAAACCACCAGTGGTGACCAAATCCATCCAAGCCAGATAAGAAAGGCAGACTCTCCAGATGTTTTCTAGTAGTGAGCACATTTTTGTTATCCAAAACATCACAAAGAAACACCAATGGTCTCCCTGGGACAATCTCCAACAACCTGAAGACATTTACTGAAGGAACTATGTTAAATTTTCATAACAACAGCTACGGAGTAAAAGTGCAGAGTGGCTTTCTACTTAATCAAGAAACAGTTGAGAAATAAATAGTAATAAATATTAATGGGATCATAAGACTTGGCTTCAATGTCATTCTGGGACCCGCAGATGGAGCCAAATCTTTGTTGTTAGGTATTTTAGCTGGAAGGAAAAATCCACAGAGATTATCTGGAGATGTTTTAATAAATGAGCATCTCAACCTGCCAATTTCAAATGTAACTCAGATTATGAGGTACAAGATGATGTTGTGATAGAAACTCTGGACAGTGAGGAAAAGTTTACAGTTTTCAGTAGTTCTTTGGCTTATGACAACTATGATGAATCATGAAAACACACACACACACACACACACACACACAAACACACTAACAAAAGAACAAATAAACATGGTGATCCAAGAGTTACGTCTGTCTAAACTAGAAGATTTCAAGGTTGGGACTTACTTTATCTGTAGTGTGTCTGGAATGGAAAGAGAAAGGACTATTATTGAAATGGAGCTTGTTATGATCTATCCATTTTGTTCTTGGATAAGCCCACAATTGGCTTAGACTCAAGCTTATCAACTGTTGTTCTTTTAATCCTGAAAAGAATGTCTAAATATCAGTGCTTCAGTGTTCCTCAGTATGAGTATGATGAGTATGTGGCTTTGCAACATAATATAATACATTTTGGGGACAAAAGTTTTCCTCATGATTCACTATAATAGTAATTAGACAATCCATCATCTCCATTCATCAGCCTCCTTATTCCATCTTCATGTTGTGTGATAGCCTCACCTCATTGGCCTTATAAAGCCTAATGTTCAGTGGGCTTGCTCAGCTGATTGCCACTGTGAGCTCTATAGTGGTCCTGCAGATTTCTTTTTACTTGTATGACATTCTTCTTATATTTGAAACCAGTGGTAGCGTCCTTCTTCATCATGATGTTTACTCTTGTGATGATGATGACTTATTTGTTCAGTCCTATGGCCCTAGCCATAGCAACAGATCAGAGTGTGATATCACAAAATAAAAGCAATAAGAAAGAAAATAAGAGTAATGCTCATAATTTAAATAATGATTATATTTTAATTTTGTCAAGGTCTTTCTCATGTGTTTCTATCTAAGGTGTGACAGTGTAGGTATTGTTTGAGATATATTTCAAATATTTAAAATATAACTTGGGACACTGACATTTTTCTTTTTATGTGTAACTGCCAGATGAGGGGCTTCCTTCGCCTCAAAAAAATTGATTTCCCAGACCTCCTGTCTGCTTATGTATTATAAAGTGGTTTCCTTCAGGTATTTTAGTTGATTTAGGAAGCTATTTTGCCACCATTGGCTTCACCACGTGGGTCAGAAGCGCTTCATAAATCTTTGCATGGTCATTTTAATTTTATGTGTGTTTTTTTTTTATTGAGAAAAAGTCATAAAGTAGTCTAAATCATAAAAAGAATGAAAGACTAACATACCTGTGCTTTACAAAGACATATTTTCCATTATTTGAATATGTCAAGGTCTGAACAAATTTATTGAATATGTCATAACCCCTTTTAAATGCTAGAATCATGAAGACAAGGCAAGAACAATGAAAAATGCCCACTAAAACCACATAGGAAATTGCCTGAGGAAATCAAGTTGAGAAATATTAAATAATCTTAATATTAAATATTGAAATATGGTTCTTTTATTTTATATTAAAAGAGTAGTTGTATAATATGTTTATATAAAATATCTCAAAAATGTGATTTATGTTTCAGCCAGGAAGAAGTTTGTGTTTCATTAATTAAATCTTCTCTTTTGCAGTAAAGAGAAGTGGTATGATAGAATATGATAGGTAAAATATTTAAGATACAAGTTGTTTTCTGCAATGAAAATAATCATAACTATACTAAAGTTACATTTTCTTATACCTCCAAACTAGATACCTAATTAGGAAAGTATACTTTAACTATCATGTACTCTTAACTGACAATAAACTGTATCCATATAGTCAGATAGACTCAGTAAATTTGCTATTATCATCTAAGAAAATTATATCTTAAAAACTATATTATGAAATATTTTATATATAAAACAAAATAAGTATAACTATAATATAAAAAATACTATGAATACTTGTGACTTCTTCAAATAGCAAAATAATAGAACTTAACATTTGAATGCCATTACCTTTGTTGCTTCCCTTTTAATTGTCTAAAATTTTTGTTTATCATTTTATTTCTTATCTTAATAATTTAAGTGAATAATAAATTGTTAATTTTCCCAGTGTTGATTTCTATCTTTTTAAATCACATAACTTACATACTTTTGTAGTGCTTGTTTGCTTTTTATATTATAATCACTGTTATATTTGTAGTTAGCTCCTCCTTTAATTCTAAACATTTCCTTTTCTGTTTATTTATTTATTTATTTATTTTCATGACAACTATTATGGGAGTTTGCTAAATTTTGACCAACTTTGCAAACATGAAACTTTTACTATGTTGATTCTCTTTATTTGTGTTTTTTAATCCATTATTTCCTATTATCTTTATCACTTTATTTTTTGCATACTTTATTCTAGTTTTCTTGTAATATCTAGTAAATCAGAATCCAGCATTATTGCTTTAGTGATTTTTCTACTTTTAAATATACGCATTAAGTACTGTAAGAGTTCCTATGAAGACTTTCTTCTGACTTAACATATAAAAGTTGATATTATATGTATGATGTCATATATAGACTCACTGTGAATATATTATAGCTGTGATTTTTTATTTAGCACTCAAAAGATACTATTTTTCTTTCCTCTGCCATCTAAGTTGTTGCTGAGAAGGCAACTTTGAGTATAACTGATGGTCTTAGGTAAGCAATACTGATTTTTTCTTATATGCAATTAAACACTTTTATGCAATAATATATATTTCTATATTATTGTTTTTGCTCAGCATATGTTAAACTTTATGAATCTAAGAAACCATGAGAATACCATGACATCTTGTTTGAGGTCATATTCATACCGAAAGTTGTGTATTACTTTGGCCAACTATCTGGGCAGCTCAATAGCTGGACTCATCTGAAGGCTCATTCACTCGCCTGACTACACCTGCATAAGAAGACTTGAATAGCGAGGGATTGGAACAGGTGGGACCCTCAGTTAGCTCTATATTTATGTATGTGTTGTCTGCAGATAAAAGTCAAGGTATTCATGTTTCTTATTTAGCAGCATAAAGATCTGAAGGCAGTTAGTTATCTTAAGCAAAAGAGAAGTAGGTATTACCTTTTCTGAACTCCCCTCAAAAGTTACAGAGTGTCATTTCTGTCATGTCTATGACATGAAGCTTAAGAGATACACCATATTTAAGAGGAGGATGTTTGTTAGAAGAAGATGTGAGAAGATACACAGGGGATGGCAAAAAATAGGTTTACATTTATGAGTTTATTTTTGTATTATTATTTATTTACTAGAGGCCCAGTGCATGAAATTAATGTACTCAGGGGGTGTCTCAGCCTATTCTGAGCCCTCTCACAGTCTGGAAGCCTTCAGAGGATGTGCAACTGACAGCTTAGTGGGGGCGGGCCTATGCTGGCAGTCAGACATCCTTAACACGGACACAGAGGTGGGAAAGGCTCCCTCCAGCATCACTGCATTTGCTTGCTGTGAGCCTGGCTCAGGGCTTCTGGATGAGAGGTGCTCCCCCTGTGGGAGTGCACTGACCACCAGGGGGGCAGCTCCTGCATTGATTGTCTTCCCCTGGTGGTCAGTGCACATCATAGTGTCCAGTCATTCTGTCATTCAATTGATTTGCATATTGGCCTTTTATTATATAGAATTATTATATTATTTTCCATACAAACAACTATAATCCAACTTTTACCCACTCCTGTGTATTATAGGCAATATTTGAAAATTAAAATTTTGCTATATGGTACAAAGCACCAGATAACTTTTCAGAAAATATTCTTGGCTATAGTTTACTCAGAAATGCAGGCTAGGTACTTATGACTTCTGAACCCTCTTTAGGGATACTTGTCATTTCGAACTTTCAAGGAATTCTCATTCCCAATTTAAGAGCAAGACACATAAATTTCCTTGGTAGATTGGACTTGGTTGTGGTGATGATGGTGGTGAAGTTTATCACGTCAGTGAGCAGCAGTCCTTTGGTGAGGTCACCTATTTCATCCCCCATCCTGCACTAATCAAATTTAGACCCAATACCTTCTTTTTCATCCTTTCATGCCTTTTAAAACCTAACAACTTTAGGTTTGTTAGGTTTTACCCTTGGAGAGGTATGGAATAGGCACAAGAAGAGAACAATAAGGGTACTTCTAGGGTTTTATAAATGTTCTATTTTTTGTTGTTGTTGTTGTTGTTATAGGTCCTGATTAAACAGCTGAGCTTATGAAGACTGATGAGTATCTATGTAGTTTGTACACTTATGTCTTATGCTATACTTCAATAGAATGTAAAACAAACAATAAGAATGAACAAAAATCTACGGATAATAAAAAAAAGTTGCAAAAGACCTTTTACAGCTGTCTTCTGTTTTAGCACTTTAATCCTTTGTGCTTTTAACATTTTCATTTTATACTGTTAACCATACAAGAATGGAAGTACAGAATTCCTTATACTAAATTACTTTAAATATACCATTGTTTTGCAATTAACTAAATCCGCCACCATTTAAACTAGAGTACCATGTCTGTAAGAAGGAATGCAAAATTCATAAAAATTTTGTAGGCTATCAAAGATTAAGGAAAATAATATTTAGTTTAACCTATAAAAAATGTTTGTATCAATGATATAAGCAGGGTTGTCATCACATTATAATCAAAGAGTGGATCTCTTATTTACAAAAAAGAAAAGGTGAAATCCAGTCTCCCAAAAATATGACATAAAAAGTGTAACATTCTCATTGATATAATTTACAAAATAATCATTGATCAGCTGCTTCCTGCATGTCCCCTACTGAGAACTAAGCCCGCAACCCAGGTAATGTGCCCAGCCAGGAAATGAACCATTTTCTCCTTGTTCCTGGGTCATTGCTCAACCTCTAAGCCACACCAACTGTTTAATCAGTACCCATAACAACAACAACAAAAAAATACAAAAAAAAATAGAACATTCATAAAACCCCAGAAGCTCCCTTATTGTTCTCTTCTTGTGCCTATTCCATATCTCTCCATATCTCACAGGTTTAGGTTTTAAAAGGCATGGAAGGATGAAAAAGAAGGTGATGATGGCTGTGTACACTCTCCTATTGTAGCTGAACTTTGATTGCTGTTGGCACATCAATGGGAGGGATTTACCCCAAGGCTGACTAACTGTAAAGACTGGCTGCAACCACCATAAAGGATGAGCTATGTAGGAGGCTCACATCATGGACAATTACTTATTTCAATGGAGCTCTGGTGCCTGCTGAGTCCATCCTTAAATATATGGTTTGTGGAGCTAATTGGATGGTGCCCGGACATGGTCTAAAGCTGTCCACCCAAGTGAGCTGGCTCTTAGGCCTTGTTGAAGTTAGAGATCAAGATCAACCACCATTTGTGCTTGGCCTGGGGCCACCTGGCATGATCTACTAAATGATCTGCAGATGGATGCTACTTGTGCTGCTCTTGGAGATGCCTGAGAGAGACCAACCTCTGATCCAAAGCCATCTTGCCAGGCCTGGAGTCACTTAGCAAGAGATATGGAACACACTGAGGCCAGATGCTGCTTGTTTGTGAGGCTTTAGGGAAATTTAAAGCATGATCCTAGAGATGGCATTTGTACGGAAAAGCTACTGTAAATGGTTTAGGTGGATCTGCAAGTTGGGTGGGGCAGGGTCTCAGGGCATCACCAGGGCTGGGTGAATATGTTATTCAGGTTGATGGAGAAGCAGATATGGCGTCTGCCTGCCAGCTCTATTGGAGGCGGACTTGGAAAAGGAACAAGTCCAGCACTTATATCTGGGAAAAAAGCTGCTCCTCCAGCCCTCACCCTGATGCCAAACAATTCAGTTATTCCCTGTATGTCTCTGTTGCCTTTAAAGCTGCTGCCCCAGTGCTCAGTGCTTGAGCTCAAAGGAAGTGAGTTGAAGTAAGTCTGTGTATGGGCCCTTTAAGAGGAATGCCTGGAACTCCAGAAGCCCTCCAGCTCACTCAGTCACAATCACCACTGGTTTTTACAGCCAGAAGTTTTGGAGGATTTTTCCTCCTGGCTTTGGAATCCTTGGCTGAGGGCCTGGTGTGGGGCTGGGATCTCTCACTCCTTAAGAGGGATTTCCTAAGCCAAGATATCCTCCCAATTATTATCCACCACATGTGCGTGTGTGATGAGACAGTTCTGCATCTCTTGCCCCTTCTACTAGTCCTGATGTAGCTTCTTCTTTATATCGTTATCTATAAGACTTCTGGCCAGCTATATTTCAGGCAGTTCTAAATGATGGTTGTTCTGTAATTTTGCTGTAATTTTTATTTGGTTGTGGGAGGATTCCACTACCACATTTAGCTTTGTCACCATCTTGACTAGAACCCTTGTGATATAAATCTTATCACAGTTACTCTTTTGGCCATATGGTTTCTACGAGGTCTAGGTAAACATCCTACATTCTCATCATGCTTGTCCCTAGAATATTATTGCTATTGTTAAGTTCAAACCAAACACATAAATGTGACTTATATGTGAATATCTGAACTCATCGTCAATTTAACAGCAAAGTTGCAATTGCCATACTTAGCTCCACTGTACTGAAGGAAAAAGGTTTGGCTCTCCTCAGGGTGAGGCCACTAGCCCTGCCCTTAAACATTAGTCCCGATGGTCTTCCCACAGGTATAGGGAACGATGCGTAGGTTCTAGAGTTTTTAATACTCCTTTGGAAATTTGCACTGTCGGTAGAGGCTAGCTTGCTCAATTGGTCAAACACTTTCTGAATTCCTCTCACGTGTCAGGTTTTACTCTAGGTTACAAATGCACAAAGATTGCTGAGACATAATCCTTTGCCTACAAAAAACTCATAGGACTGTTGTTGTTTTTTAAATGCAATAAGACTAAGAAAAAGAAATCCAATTAATATTTAGGTAAAAAACATGTCCCCCATGATACTCGTTTAATCTTTTTTCATTTATCACAAAAAAGTTTTAACAGGTGTATGTTTGATAGTGCATGCTTTAATCTTTCCAGAATTTCAAATTACTGCTCTTTCTACCCTGTAGTGTAGCATGGAGTTTGTGGGCTTGAGATAAGGGCATATGTTTCAACACAAGGGAGGATGTGGAAAACTCAACCTCTATTTAGATCAGCCTACAATTCTAACTAAAACCAAAATGCAGCACACATTCCAATCCCTCAAGGGAACTTGCCATATACCTTGTGTAAAGACCAACATCAACAATAACCAGTTCCTTACCCATGACACCAAGCCCTGATCCCTCCACTTTTATACATGAGACAAGCCACTCGGATCTCTAGCTGTTTTCTTTGGAAATGTTTCTATCAGGGAGATTCACTTTCTGACAAAGAGATTGCAGTTGGTATTCAGTAGTTAAATTTAAGTGGGAATTTCAGCCGAGGCCGGTTTGGCTCAGTGGATAGAGTGTCGGCCTGCGGACTGAAGGGTCCCGGGTTCGATTCTGGTCAAGGGCATGTACATTGGTTGCGGACACATCCCTGGTAGGAGGTGTGCAGGAGGCAGCTAGTCGATGTTTCTCTCTCTTCGATGTTTCTAGCTCTCTAACCCTATTCCTTCCTCTCTGTAAAAAAACAATAAAATATATATTTTTTTAAAAAGTGGAAATTTCATACAACTTCAAATATATTTTTTAAATTCTACCAAATGTGTTTATGCAATTGACAAGTTAACTTCAGATAGAGTCGTTGATATTTATTTATTGCTGATAGAGTCGTTGGAGAGAAATATCTGAAATTTAAGAAACAGTTTATCATGATGTTCACCTCATTAGGCACATAATTTGAAATGCATTTTCATAGATACAGACTACTCTTTGGATTCTCTACACTAGACTGTACAATATATCTGTAAAATATATGTGTAAGAAGTACATTTTTTACAGTTCGCTTTTTCTGGAAGACAGACGGTCTAGTATATGATGCTATTCAAAATTGGTATAAACAAGTTGCACTCTACACTCCAGACAGACCAAACTACGTATGTTTCTTTAATGTGGCTCTAGCTCATGCTGGACCTTTGCCTGTGATCATATTCCCTCCTCTCCCCCACATTACACATAACGTTGCATGATTTTTCTGCCTTGTAAACAGTGGTTCCTCTTTCATCATTGAAGCTTGTTATAGTACGTTGGTTCATTAATTTTTAAACTCCTTGCTCAGCAAAGAACCTACTAAACAGTAGATGCTCAATGAAGTGATAAAAGAGGAGAGGAGCCCAGCCAGAGTGGCTCAGTGGTTGACCTATGATCCAGAAGGTCATGGTTTGATTCCCAGGTCAGGGCACATGCCCAGGTTGCAGGCTCTATTCCCAGTGTGGGGCATTCAAGGGGCAGCCAATCAATGATTCTCTCTCATCTTTGATGTTTCTATCTCTCTCCTTTCCTCTCTTAAATCAATAAAAAAAATTAAAAAGGAGGAAAAGAAGGACTAAAGTACATGGAATATATTCAGTAAAAACACTGTGATATAAAGATTCACAATATTTGGTTTCTTTAAATGACCAATTTGGGGGTTTTAGTGCATATAAATTCAAACTAATAAGTGAGCAAACATGTATTCCATTATCACCAATTCATGAGGAGTTATAATATTGAAAATAATTCTGTTGGAAATAAAAGTAGTGTTTAAAATCATCATATCAAGGCAAAAATTGCATCTGATATTATCTGTTGGGGAAACTTATAGACTGTGTATGTTCTGTATGAGAGAAAGAAAGAAGTAAAGCCAAAGATATTAAAGCAAAAGGCATATAAATGTTCCACAAATAAGGAGTTTACAGCAATGATGTGTTATATAAAGAGTTTCTTGGCATGATGAAAGGACACTTATGATTTTAGAAGTCACAGCAGGAAAAACTATTAGTAGTGTAAATGAACATATAAAGCCAAGCTGAGCATTTCAAGGCATGTGCAAATGAAGCTTAAAAAGTTTTTAAGATTTATAACTCAAAGAAAATTTGCCTTGTAATCTTACAGCCAAAGAAGCAAAAATAAAGAACCAATGAGTTTAAGAATTTTTTCCTTTCATATCTAAACTTAATAATTGTATAAAAACATATTTTTATTAAAAATTACATTATTTTGGAAAAGTTACAGTGCCTTATTGACAATGTGAGTTATGCATATGTTGTTTCTATACATAAATTTTTACTATTGTTTAAAAACCAGAATTTTATTTCTCTTGTTTGTAATTTATTTATTCATTTCAGCATAAATATATCTCATAAATTTTATGAATGAATTTTGAACAATACTACATACTTTACCAGAGTTGTTTTTATTTCATTTGGTTTTGTTTTTTACTTTTCTTTCTTAATCAATTGGTGATTTAAAGACTCTTATCTAATAAGATCTCATCACTCTATGATTTCCCTTAATGTTGCCATATGCAGGGATCTCCTGGTTCATGTAAATTATATTTAAAAAAAAAAAACCAAATATATAAATCTTTCTATTGTTAATGGGTACTTTGTGCTTTCAGATCCTACCCAAATCTATGTAATTTATATATATTATTGCCTATGTGTAAAGTCATGTTTTTCTCCTCCAAAAAGAAAATTAAAATTGGCTTTAAATGTGACCTTAGTTGAATGGCTCTAGAGATTCCATGTCCCATAGTGAAACCCAGAAAAGTATAAGCTTATTATTCCCTAGTGGATATCATAGGCACAACATTTTAAAATAAAATATTTTCTGGAATAAAACATTTGGAAAAGACTCTGAAATATTTCAGTGAAGAAAAATTATTCAAATTAATTATGTAATGGTGATTTGTTTCAATGCAGCTTCCTATTTTACATTTCCCTCTTTTTTAAAAAGGTGATACAATTTATTGGGATTTAAGGAAAAGTAAAATATTTTATTTGAATGCACATATTTCCTTTTGTACTTAAACCAAAACAAAAAAAAAGCATCACAAAAATATGTAAATGAAAAAGTAAAACACTAACATATAACGATATCATACAAAAGCTGGAAATTTGCATGTAACTCTGTTTTGCATTATGATGCATCCTACTTGAGAAATCATTTGGTAATGAAGAAAGCGGGGTAGCTGAGGCGTTGAGATGAAACTTCCAGAGTCAACCTACTGTGCTAGAAACATCCAAAGTTATGGGACTTGGTGTCTTGTTTTTTTTTAAATATATTTTTATTGATTTTTTACAGAGAGGAAGAGGAGGGATAGAGAGTTAGAAACATCTATGAGAGAGAATCATAGATCAGCTGCCTCCTACACACCTCCTACTGGGGATGTGCCCACAACCAAGGTACATGCCCTTGACCAGAATCAAACCTGGGACCTTTCAGTCCACAGGCCGACGCTCTATCCACTGAGCCAAACCGGTTTTGGCCTTAGTGTCTTTAAATACTGGCTTAGACTCCCTTATAGCCAAGAGCCACAATCAGGAAACAGATAAAGAATTATCTATCTATCTTAGTAAAACATCAATTTATATATTGATATCTGCTGTTTGACTACAATGAGGTTTCACATATAAAGACCTTTACTTAGGTAATGTGCCTGCTACAGAAAGAAAAAAGGTTCATCTTCTCTTCACCCAGCAGACTCCACTTTTTCTTGATAGTTTGGCAGATACTTGGAAACACTTTTTAAATATACTTTTATTAATTTCGGAGAGGAAGGGTGAGGGAAAGATAGAAACATCAGTGATGAGATAGAATCATCGATTGGCTTCCTCCTGTATGTCCCCTAATGGGGATGGAGCCTGCAACCCGGGCATGTGCCCTTGACTGGAATCAAACTGGGGACCCTTCAATTCACAGGCTGACACTCTATCCACTGAGCAAAACTGGCTAGGGCTGAAAGCATTTTTTGTTTAATATAATAGACTAGTGACCTGGTGCATGGATTCATGCACATTGAAAAGAAATCAATCAGAAGGTGATCAGTAGGGTGGGACTGGGTGAGATGGTCCAGACATGCCCTGGAGCCAACCTCCCATGATCCCTTCCCAGCCAGCCACATCTGGGGCAGTACTGAGGCTCCAAGGGTGTCTGCAAAATAAGTGGTGTCCCTGGCCTGGCCTGTGGGGATTAGGCCAAAACTGGGAGTCTGACAACCCCACAGAGGTCCCCGAGTGGGTCTCAATAAATCCACTGAAATTTTAAATAAGTATTTTAAGTTGAAAATGCATTGAATATACCTAATCTACCTACCCTGGCTGGTGTGCTCATTGCTTGTAGTGTTGATTCAACAGTTTGATTCCCAGTTAAGGGTACCTCATTTGTGGGCTTGCTCCCTGCCCTTGGTTGGGGTGCACATGGGAGGCAACCAATCTATGTGTCTTGCTCACATCAAAATTTCCCCCTCTCTCCTCAGCACTGCCTCCCTTCTACTCTTTTTCTGAAAAGCAATGGGAAAAATATAATTGGGTAAGTATTAAATCAAAATAATAATAACAATTAATTGTCTATACATATAAAAGGCTAATATGCAGTGTCCCCTCGGGTGTTTGACCAGGAGACTGGGCATTTGATCGCTTGCTATGATGTGTGCTGACCACCAGGAGGCAGGGCGGAATGAAGGAAGGCCCCTGCTGGCAACCAGCAGCCAGGGAAGGAAGGTCCCAGCCAGCAGCTGAAAGGCCCCAATTCTCCCTACCATATTTTTTATATTTAGAGTATTTGCTGTAATAACTAGTTTATCTGTATCTAGATATATGTGTGTATTTAGTCAGTTTCATAGACTTATTAGTCAGTATCTGAGTTACCATGGTTCAGATTACATTTTTTAACTTTACAGTGGTGTGAACTGATATGCATTCAATAGAAACCACACTTTGCATTTTGAATTTTGAGGTTTTCCTGGGTTATTGATATGTAGTCAGATGTTCTCTTTTAATGCTGTGTAGTGGCACTGAGATGATTTTGCCAAATTTAAACTAATATAAGTGTTCTGAGCATGTTTAAGCTAGGCTAGGCTAAACTATGATGTTAGGTAGGTTATTTATTAATTACTAGAGGCCTGGTGCACAAAATTCACTCATGGATAGGGTCTCTAAATATAAAAAATATGGTAGCAATTACTATTGTTTTTCTTCAACATTACATTTTAATACATTATATTATTAAGTACATTTTGAAAACATTCATAACATTTGCAGATTAATTTATTAAGTGATTGAGGGGATTGAGTCCACAACCTAGGCCTGTGCCCTGACTTGGAATAGAACCATGACCTCCTGGTTCATAGGTCAACATTCAACTGAGCCCCACCTGCCAGGCCAGATTTCTTATCTTTACTCTTATATTCTAAATGTTTCTTGGCAAACCCCCTGTGACATTTTCCTAATATGTCCTTATAATTATTTTATGTCCTTTGTATATACTCATCTAATTAATTTTATGTTTTCTCACTTCATTTTTTAAATTTTATTTTAAGACTTAATTGGTTGAAAAATATCCACTGATTATTAGGAAGCAATGTACTACACATATTATATACTTTTTTTTGATAGTTTTTAAGTTTTATAGACATTAAGTTACAGTTATGAATCGGAAATTTATCAATGATTTTGATTTTATTGTGACCCATTGTGACTAAATTTCAAGTAATGAGAAATAAAAACAGAATATTTCTGAAAAATGACAGATATTTAGGCTGAAAGGAAGAGACCTTACGTATATCATTCAGGCACTTGTTCAAAGCACTCTCAATCCTGCCCTGGAGTAATAGAGCATCCTGCTTCCAGCCTTGCCTTTCTCGCTTGTTTTCATTCAAGCAACCATAGTGATTGCTTTAAAATATAAAATAAATTAACTTACTCCTTTGCTCAAACACTAGTGTCACTCCCTAATTCACTCTCAGTAAAATCTAAAATTATTGCTTGAATTATCTGGCCCTCTATAGCTTCTCTGATCTCATAACTTATTATTCTCAATTTTCTCCCTTTGATGAAACCTTATCATTTGTCAAACCTGTAAGCAGCTCTCTTTCCTTGGAATTTGTACTAGTTTTTCTCAGTGTCTGAGGTGTGATTCTCTCATACTCCCACATACATATTTCCTCACAATCATCAAATTGACTCTCAAATGATAATCTAAGGCTAGATTTCCCTGACCACCCAGCATAAAATAATACCATTTTTATCAGCATTGCATATAACTCTCATTTGTCTTTATTTTCATCCATAACATTTATTGCCATCTGAGTACTTTTATTTCTATTTTAACACAAATTAAATATTCATTTTTTTATTTCTACAAAATTATAAACCCAACTAATGATGTTCATGAGAAAAATAGACCGGAGAAGATACTCAAACTCTATACAACTTTTTAACTAGAGCCTTAACAAAAAATATCAATAGCAAAATATCAGAAGAGTTTTAAATGCTATTTAAATTTTTTTAAATAAAATGATTATTAAGAAAATGTTTTGCCATAAAAGGTGAAAATAACTTGATGGCAAGGAGCATAAATGAGATACAGAGTTCCAAGTTATGAACACAAAAAAATCCACAAATATTCTGAAGAAATGAAAAATAAGAGTATATGTGGCCAAACTAAAGCAAAAGAAAGAAAGTGGACAATTGGATATTTGTAGCATACTGAATTTACCTGTGTTAGTATATTTTCAACTTGTCACTATCTATAATTTAGTTGAGCAGTTTATAAATTAAAACTTATATTCAGTGTTATTCTGTATTAGTTTTAGTGAACAGCATACTGGTTAGATAATCATGTAGTTTACAAAGTGGTCCTCCTGGTATTTTAAGAGCTAACCTGGCACCATATATAGTTATTACAATACTATTGACTCTACTTTATATGCTGCAGTTATTGACAATCCAGACAAAACACTATTTATTTTTTTGTGACTAAGTAATGACTCCAGGGAGATACCATAAAAGTGTCTTGAGACCCCGGTACTTATCTTTACTTTATATATTATCTATATTTTACATTTATTAACCCCTTGTATGAATATGCTCTGTGGAGTCTTATTAGGCTTTTCAATTATTTTAACCTGTGATTTTTTTTTTGAATACTCTGGATAAATTATCCGTATCTGTATTTATCTTTCAAAAGAGAAAGAGAAAGAATATTAAGTCAACTATTCGGGGTTCTCAGTGGCCAAAAATACAAAAAATGAACACATTGAAGAAATTGGAAAGCATTTTCTTAGAATCATCAACTAACAAATATAGAAAGATTGATATGGTTAGATGATCACTATTAGATGCTAAAAGTAATTGATGAAAGTTTGATGACAAGCAAGATATTTATATAGTCTTAAAATATAATCCTATGAATTACTTATCAATTCCTAAGAAACATAGTATCTCCTCTGGGGATTAATTTGGTAGCTCACATTTAAAAGAGAAGGTAAAGCCAATCATTCTCCACAATGGGACAAACACTATCACATGACTCCTGATATGCTGCCCTGAGATAGGTACATTACTTTAGTGCTACTTCTGACAAAGAAAACTAAGTCTAGGACTTCTACAAAATAGGGGACCTGTACTCCTTAGAAATATCAAAAGTAAAAAAGACAAAAAAAAAAAAAAAAACACACACACACACACACACACACACAAAACTGTCCCAAATTAAAGAAGACTAAGGATTATAAAACTAAATAAAATGCATGATCCTAAAATTCATATGAAACCTGGTGAAAAAATTATTATTGGACAGAATTTGAGTGTGGACTGTAGGCTATAAATATTGTACCAATGTTAAGCTTTCAGGTAAGATGGTTAAATGTGTTAAAAATACTTATGTAAGAGAAATTTATTGTTTTGTAAATAATTTCTGAAGTATGTAGGGGCAAAGGGACACTATAATTCCAACTTTTAAGTATTTCAGAAAATATTTTGCCTATATTTATATATGGATGTATATAGATAAATGATAAGATTGATAATAGATATCTAATATCTCCTTGGATAAATATATAAATAGAAAATTATCTATCTATTTATCTATCTACTTATCTATCTATATGTATGTATCTGGAGAGAGAGATAGAAAGAAAAAGAGAAGGAGAGAAAAGGGAAAGAGCCAAATTTAAATACTAAGTGGTTTTGGATAAAGAGTATATTTATCTTTTTTTTTTTTTTTGCACCTATGGTATTATATTCAACAAAGTAAAAAAACACACAAGAATAGTCATTATCTATAATTATATATTTTTAAAAGTGATAATATCAAGAGGGGATTGTTATATCAGTTTTGTTTCTTACTTCTTTATTGAAATCAGAAATAATACAATTTCCATTAGATCAGACTCTGTGTTAATATGAATTTAGTTACATTGAAGTTGGTCATCTCAAAAAAAAAAAACCACTTTGATTTAATATTGTTCTAATTTTATTATCTACCACAAGTAATTCATTCCCTAAAATGAGCTATTATGCCACTTAATAAAGGAAACAAACAACCAAAAAAAAAAAAAAAGAATTCAGTGAATACTAATTCAGGCAAGTTAGGAATGTCTACTGAGTTTAAAACAATAGTAATTATTCAGCTTCAAATTGTTATAATTCATGGAGTTTTCTTCCTGGGGTTTCATATTCAATGATAATTCTATATACTGTGCAAAAGAGACATGAATCTAAGGAAATTGTTTTTCTAATTAATCATAAATTATACTTGCTATTCTAAAGGCAGTGATCTGTAAAAATTTCATTAAGAAATGAATAGTGCCAAGTTTCAATTCTGATTTAATGTCTCTTTGATTCATTTGTCCTATTGTATTTATTTAAATATGTCTTTTTGATAAAATGGAGAAATATCATTGCTACTGCCTCAAAATTTTAACTCTTTTATTCAGCTCAGAATTACCTAATAAGAATTCAGTGATTTAATGTGATTATCAAATTTGCATATCTAAATCAGGCTTTACCAACTTTTCAATATGGAAAGAGGTTATCATATTACTATACTAGTGTTTTGAAGTCTAGGACTATGTCTCATACTTAGTTTAGTGAAGATAAACTTAGCACAAAGCCCAACTCATAGCAAGTTTTGATAAATTCTTAATTAATGAGCTATGAGTACAAGGTCAACATACTGATCTTCATAAAATGATTATTTGAGCATCTGCTATATAATACACACTAGGGGCCTGGTGTATGAGATTCGTGCAGTGGGGAGGGGTCCCCCAGCCCAGCCTGCCCCCTCTCACATACTGAAAGCCATCCTACGGATGGTGTAGGCCTGCAGTCTGGCCTCCCTTTGTGGGAGGTGACTGGGTTGATCAGGGGAAGGTGCCAGCCCCATCACTTTGCTGCTGCAGCTGCCAATGTATTTTCATCAACACGGAAGTCCAGTCCCTTCATCATGAAAAAATGATAACTTACTTTAGGCATTTTCAAGATGTGTCTTTCATAGGATATGACATTTCTTTCTTTCTTTTTCTTTTTATCCTCACTTGAGGATATGTTTCTATTGATGTTTTTTCCCCTTCCTTCTGATCGCAGGCTTGGCCCCTCCCAGGCCTAAAGTTTCCACCTGAGACTTTAGGCTTGGGAAGGGACCTCCCACCCCTCCAATGGCTGGCTGGTAGTGACTCGGGTGCTGAGGAGGTCCCCAGGACCCAGGTATGTATGCAAATTAATTGTCATCTTTTTGGGTTAATTTGCATACTCACTCTGGCTGCTGTAGGCATAGAGAAGGTATGGTCAATTTACATGTTTCTCTGTTACTAGGTAAGATAAGCACTCATGTTGGGGATATAATGAAGAAAAATATCTTTGGTTAACTCAGAGATTAATGTAGATAAAGACTTGCCTTTCCCCTTGACTGATAAAGTGACATCTATGCTGACATATAAAGTCCGAGTCTAGTTTTATCTATCTATCTATCTATCTATCTATCTATCTATCTATCATCTATCTATCTATTTTTATTTTGGAGAGAGGGATGGAAAGAGAGAAAGAAACATCTACGTGAGAGAGAAATACCTATCAGTTGCCTCCCATACAAACCTTGAACCTGGGTCTGTATCCTGACCAGAACCAAACCCACCACCTTAGAGTATATAGAATGATGCTCCAACCAACTGAATCACACAGGCTAGAGTGACTCCAGTTTTAAACTACATCACAGAGGAAGAAGAAAAGGGCAGTATTAGAATGCTCAAGACAGAGGAAATAGAAGATACCAAAAAAAAGAGAGTGAATGGTATGTTCTGAAAATTGAAAAAAATTTAAGGGTGCTGAAACATAGGAATACTGAGAAATAAGACAGAAGAATTAAATTAAGGCAACAGTTACAAAATGTGATATATTTTGCACTTTAGCTAAAGAGCAAGGAGAAGTGATTAATAGTTATTAAGTAGGGGACAACATGAACAAATTCTGATTTGCATTTTCAAAGCAATGATCCTTATGAATAAAATTGAGGATAGTGATACTAGACTCTAGTATCTAGTAACTAGAGGATAAGAGACCAGTCAAAACACAATTGTATTAATCCAAGCACAAAGATTAATGCAATCTGAAGTAAAGCAGTATTAGTGAAGAAAAGAGAAGAAAGAAATTCAGTAAAAGAAGGTATGGAGAGCAAGATTTGACAGTATCCTTTTGTTTCATTTAAAAAAATCAA
Source organism: Pipistrellus hanaki (assembly GCF_964339955.1). NCBI lineage: Eukaryota > Metazoa > Chordata > Mammalia > Chiroptera > Vespertilionidae > Pipistrellus > Pipistrellus hanaki. Next base: position 118,173,159 of record NC_140505.1, read on the forward strand.
CAATTAGACAAGAGAATTATTGCTCATTTCCACCTAATTTGGCAAGGTATTTGAGGTAGTTTATAAAAATACATAGGTGCAAATGATAACATAAATATAGCATTTAAGAGAGAGAATTTCATAATATAGGACATGATAAAGCTTTACTAAATAGCTAATGTATATATTTTCAATTAAAAAGTCAATTATTAAATGTTTATGTATTAGTCAGCTGTGGTTAGCTGGATAGTGATAATTCAAAATGATTCCTGTTCACAAGTCAAGTAAGATTACTGCTCAGATTGAAATTATTGATTTCATCAAACACACTCAATCCCTTAACCTTAGACTAATTTTAAATGCAAATAGTATAAACATTTTCTTTCTAATTCTGGGGATTAGTGAGTTACCATTATATCTAATGAATTATAAATCTAAAAATTAAAATATTTGAAAAACCTTAAGTATATATATATATTTTAATTTACCTTAGTCTGGGCAATTCCAGAACTAGACTCTGAGACAAGATTTGAACCTAAGTAGTTTATTTTGGAAGTAGAGGAAACACATTTTGAGCAGTTGGAGGTAAGTCTGGGGAGAGAAGGCAATAAACTACTATAAAAACAAAAATGGTTCATCGTTAAACCAGTTACCATGGCATTAAATGTTTAAAAGAAATAACAGTTGAAAAAAATTAGGAATTATATATATATATATATATATATATATATATATATATATATATATATATATATATAATTCCTAATTTTTTATATATATAATACCTAGAATTTTGGAAGGCAATTTTAATTAAGACTAAAATTCTAGAAGCTATAAAAAAATAAATAAAGGCTGCCCTGGTCAGTGTGGTTTATTTGGTTGGGCTTCATCCCATGCACCAGAAGGTTGCTGGTCAGTTTGTTACCTGGTCATGTTGGCCCTGGTTTTGGGTTTGGGGCTCTATCCCTGTTAGGAGTATTTGGGAGACAGCTGATGGAGGTTTCTCTCTCATATCAACCCTTCTCTCTCTCCCTCTCTCTCTTTCTCTCTCTTCCTCTCTTCCTATTTCTTTAAAAATCAGTAAGCCATTTTTTTTAAAAAAAAGCATTCTTATTTGAATATATATTATAAATTATATAGTAAAATAGTAAATAATAAATCAAAATAAAATATGAGAAGTTTGCACTACAAGTGGCAGATGATGTGTTAATACCTATATAATTCAAAGGCATCTGAAATATTGAAAATTATAAAATAAATATCCCAACAGAAAAATATACAAATTAACAATTCAACAAAGAGCTATTTTAAATAACCTGTAAGTATACTAGATGATGTTTAATCTCACTATATGTAAAGAATAAGCCTCATTTAAGACAAAATTAAAGTAATAATAAAAGGTCACTTATTACCTATATAAAAGAAATGTCAGTAGGTATTAACACAGTGACTGGCAGTGATAAGTAGAAAGGTGAATTTTCATATATTACTCAGAAAAATTGCAATCATTACTTCAAATGGATCTATTGGAATAAAGAAAAAGTTTACATATTTTAGCTATACTTGATGTCTGTTTTCTGAGTCAGTAGACATATCAATCCTAGACACTTCATATAAATGGAATCATATAATATGTGACTTTTGTAACTGGCACAATGTTTTCATTCATGTTGTAGCATGGCTTAGTGAAACAATTTATTAGTGTTATCATCAAGTATAGCTAAAATATGTAAACTTTTTCTTTATTCCAATAGATCCATTTGTGAACATATATCACAAAAAGAAAAAAAACATAAATATGCACAAAAATGTAAAATATATTTTATTGTATATTTGCTTCTTGAACACAAAAATTAAAAACAAAATGAATGACTATCAATAGGCAAAGGGCTGCCGAAACCGGTTTGGCTCAGCAGTAGAGCGTGGGTCTTCGGACTGAAAGGTCCCAGGTTCTATGCCGGTCAAGGGCATGTGCCTTGGTTGTGGGCACATCTCCGGTAGGGGTTAAGGGGTGTGCAAGAGGCAGCTGGTTGATGTTTCTCTCTCTTCGAAGTTTCTAGCTCTCTATCCCTCTCCCTTCCTCTCTGTAAAAAATCAAAAAAAAAAAAAAAAAAAAAAAAAAAATATATATATATATATATATATATATATATATATATATATATATATATATTTTTTTTTTTAAAGGCAAAGGGCTAAAAAAAACCCCCCACATTATTGAGTAACATGAAGTATTTTCCTATAAAATAATTATATCTATGCCATTTACTTGAGATTTCCATGAGGTTTACTTGTTCATTTATTTATTTTTAACAAACAATAATTTATTGAGGTGAATTCCACAGGAAATAAAATTTACCATTTTAAAGTGAATAATTTGTGGTACATTTACAGTGTAGTACAAAACCACCACCTCTGTCTATTTTCAAAACATCTCTATCATCCACAGTAAAACCCCTCACCCATGAGTACCTTCTCCCCAGTTCCCTTCCCTAGCTCCTGGCGACCACCAATGTCTGTTTTCTGAGTCAGTAGACATATCAATCCTAGACACTTCATATAAATGGAATCATATACAAAATATGTGACCTTTGTAACTGGCACAATGTTTTCATTCATGGTGTAGCGTGGCTTAGTATACTTTATTCCTTTTTTATTAATTTAAATTCTTCATTGTTCAAAGTATTATGTGTCTCCTTTTTCCCCCATTGACCTCTCCCCGACCACAGCACGCCCCAGCAGCTGCCCCACTTCCCAACTGTGGACTTTATTCACTTTGATGACTGAATATTATTCCATGTATGGATATACCACAATTTGTTTATCCAGTCAACCACTTAAATGTTTCATGTGTGTTTTATAAAAAACATAAAGGAGTTGTGTGATCATTAAAAAACAAGGAGACAATAAATGGAAGTGTGTAGATGGTGCAGTAATTAAGTTTTTACTAGCCAAGTTTATAGCCCTAGATACTAAGGATGGGAGGGGGGGGAAACAAAGTCACATATGTAATACCTTAATCAATAAAGAAAAAAATAGATATCTAGATTTGGGGATTTTTTTTCTCTCTCTTTTTTTAATTTGAATGTCCATCTGAAAAGTGTTTTTCAGAATTTAGTTAATTACAAATAAATTGCATCATGGGGAAAAAAGAGTTCTCCATTTTAAACCTTCTAAATCTCTGAAATAATTTTCTAAATTCATACAAAAAAAAAAAATAGTGATCTGAAAAAAACACAGTGAAATTATCTTTCGCTCATAAGAGCAAGGCCATCAATCTAATACCCATATTAATGGGGTCGATAAGAAGGCCCCATTTTCACTTGTGTTTTATAGCATAACGATGAAGGATTTTTGGAAACCACTACAAAAAAAAAAAAATCCTAAGAATTCTTTTAAAAGAAATGGTCTAGTGTTAAGTGACCAGCCTGGCACTCCTTCCTGATTTCAGATGAAACAAAATAGGCTGTCTTCCAATTCATTAAAAATATCTGATGCTGGCCAACTTTTCTCCCTATTAATGTGTTATAGTTCTCAATTGTATGTCAAAGCTATATTATATAAATATTACAGTAATCAGCTGTGAAGGTCCCAGAGGAAATGTGAAAGAGAAAGGGAAGCCTTTTATCAAAGGCCAGTTCCTGCTTCCTGAACAATGATACCGTTTCTGCAGTTTTTCTCTGGGGAATTGAATTTAGTTAGTATTCATGGAATGGGAAAATGAAATTTTACAATACGTGTGCATGCAGACACACAGAGTATGCACTCAAACTTTTCAATGACTTTAATAAGTCTTTTTTGCTTTGGAGACATTTGTTTCAATGATTTATTGAGACATAGGTGTTTGTATGTATATTTTAAGAAGACAACAATGTGCTTCAAGGAAGGAGTGCTATTGTGTATTTTTTTTTTTTTAAAATGATTTTACCGTCTGTTGTTCATAGAGTATAGCATGATGAAGTTAGTATAATGACCAGATGTTATGCTAATTTAACCAGGCCATCTTTAGTCTGCCACTCAAATCACTACACGTCACTATATGTCTCAATCAACAAGGGAATTTACAGCACTCCTGTTGTAATATCAATTTTAGTTATTGAATAAGGAGGCTTAGGGCAGTAACTCGAAGAGTTACCATGTTAGTTACCATGCTAACAAGAAAACACATACCATCACTTAGCCTTATAATTTTCTCTAGCAATCTCAAATGTACTTTAATCCCTTAATTATATTTGTTTGGTTTCAGGCCTTTGTATGTAACATATCTATTTCCTAAGTGTTCATTTGGCAAATATCTAATACTCTGATGTGATGTGTTATGGATATAAGTATATCAAACACATGGTCCCTGCCCTGGAAAATCGTATTTTATTAATTTATGCATGTAATATAATAAGAAGAGCTTTTTCCCCCCTTGGCTCTCTTTAGCATCAAAACAACCTTTTTGTATTACTGTGCATGTATGTACTGTACATATGTTTAGGGACTGGGAAGAGCTAATACCTGTGTTAATAGGGTCGATAAGAAGGTTTTAGCATGCTTTCGAGCTTGCTTTGTGTGTATGTGGCCCATTAGGTCTGAGCTTAAGATAAAGAAGGTACCTTATTGGTGTTCCTTCTCACCTTGAAAAGGCCCTGGAAATTTATTTCACTCCTCTTTCCTTGCTATATATCAGAGCCCAAAGTTCACATTATGCTAGATATGTCAGTGTCCATGTGTTCAATCAAGTTCCTGAGAAAAACAGACTCAGAGATAGGTTTTACTTGGGGTATTTATAGAGAGTGTTCTAGGGAATATTACATGTATAGAAATTAGGAGAGTAAGACATTGCCTGATGCCTTGGGAAGCTCTGAAGTTGCAATGGCAAAATGCTGATGAGCGAACAAGCAGTTGTGATCTGCCCTCACTGATTAGTAAGAATTGCACTCAGGGAAAGTCTAACAGTGGGTAAGACAGCTCTACTGGCAGCTGCGGAATGAGTGATTTGATCCATCAGTGATGATCTGGGACAGACTAACCACTAGTGCTTTATCACTTTTAAATATTTTTCACCAGTATGAGTGGTCCAAATAAGCCTGCCTGCCATATTCTGACAGCAGAAACATATACAGTTAAACCTCTGTTCTTGAACATCTCCCATGTCATAGGTAACTGTGAGGAAAGTGAGCTGTCAATAAGTAAAAATCATTTATATTAAAAATATTCGCTATATCCCTATTTATACTAGCAAAATATCTACACTAATAAAAGGGTAATATGCTCATTAGACAGGAGACCTTCTGGACATACTTCTGAACAAAGCCATGGTGGTGGGGCCGAGGCAGAGGTGGTTAGGGGCAAGCAGGCTGGCAGGGAGGCACAGTTAGGGGCAAGCAGGCCAGAAGGTTGGGCAGTAGGGAGCAAGCAGACTGACAGGGGAGGCAGTTGGGGGCAATCAGGTTAGCGGTGGAACAGTTGGGGGTGAGAAGGTTGGCAGGGGGCAGGGTAAGGCAAGAAGAATGTCAGGGGGGCAAGTGGAGGTGAGCAGGCCAGCAGGGGGCAATTGGGGTTGATCAGACTGACAGGCAGAGTGGTTAGGGGCAATCAGGCAGGCGAGCAGGTGACTGGTTAGGAGCCAGCAGTCCCTGATTGCGAGAGAGATGTTCAACTGCAGGTTTAGGCCCGATCCCTGTGTAGCCTATTGTCACTTATGTAAAGCAGTGATTTTCAAGAAGTGTGCTAAGGCCTCAAGAATTTTTAAAACATGCAATACCTAACTATTTAGTCAGAAGTACTGACTTTTTTCCTTTTTAGATTGTCAAATTTTAAAAAAATGACAACAGCCAAGACAGCAATTGCCATTCAGTGTTAATGAATCAAAATTATACCTATTTTTGTCAGATTGGCAAAAATATATTATTTGGGATGCCACAAAATTTTAGTAATTACTTTATATGTATACTGAGATTTTTTTTTTAAAGGATGAAAATTGTTGTGGAAAGTATGTACAGAGAAAAGTTGGAAGACAGTATGCTAAATGCTTACAGTAATTTTCTCAGAATTTAAAAATTATCAAAATTTGGTGGCTTCTTTTCTCTTTTCCATGGTATTTTTATTGAAGTAGTGCGTTTTATTTTAACGTAAAAAATTGTAGCTGTTATTTAACAAGATTATGTGGAAAAAGGAAAAAATGGACTGACATATCACCAATATACAATTTAAAATGTAGAATAGAATAGTATGTCTTTATTATAATATAAAATAGTTATTTTAACAATATTATTTTGCTAAATGAGAAGCTATGGAAATAATTTAGTTCGATTTTCATATAATACCTGCTTTTATGTTGCATTTAGAAACTACACTGAATGAATTTTGATTTATCAGCCTTGAATATTTTGTTCTACCTAAACTACTAATGGTTAATATTGTTAAGCAGTATTATCAACAAGTTACTGATATTAACATTTAAAAAAATATGTCTTACTTTGTAAAAATAACTTTAAATATGTGAGTATTATTAATTTCACTTTCAAAATTTACTATGAATGCTGTTTACCTCATAACTAAATCTGTTGTTAGAGTTTTAGCATAGCGATAAAATACAGTCATAAATCTTAAGTCATATGAATAAATAAAGAAAAATTCTATGTACTATAAATAAGAAAAGTATTTTTAAACATTTTAATCACATACTTATATATTGAAGAGAAATAATATTATCAATGAAGAATTGGAACCAGCAAATGATCTAAAATTCTTAAAAATGCCAATCCCAATATTTATCTCAGTTTATTTTAATAATGAGTAGATTTGGATGAAGAAACATTTCCAGCAGTATGGAAAGAAGAAAGTATTTTGAAAGACAAACCATAAAAATTAATTTCTTGATACAAATAACATAAGAGGATTTTTATTACTGTTAATCTAGTTCACAATTTTATCAAATATTTGCAAAAATGGATTATAATTGGTAGCAGTTGAGAACATAGCAACTTGACAGTCATTTATTCCAGTGAAACACATGAAAATTTAAATATTTGCTATTCAGGTTGTTATTACAACTGGCATTTTCCTTAAGCACAGTAATTATTCATGAGTAGATCTAAGGCTTAGTAGATAAAACAGAAAGAATTGTGAATTTTAATCCCAGTTTTACTTATGTAATATTTCATCCTTTCATGGTTGTTGCTTTTAGGGAATTCCTTGAGAATCTAATAAAAGATTCTATTTCTAGAAAGTGAAGAACATTTAAAATATTTAATATATATATCATGTTACATACATTTTTAGAGGTCTTGAACCCACTTGGAATTTGTTATTTTTCTTAGGGAATTAAATGTATGTATGAAAATAAAATATGCACTAAAATTACCTAAATGCATTTAAAAAATAATAAAACTGCTTAAATTAATACTTAGAATGTCAACATTGTTTAAAAATTATTATGCACAAAAGATGTTGGTACAAGAAGGTTTATCATTGCATTATTTATTATGTGTTTTGAAGCTAGTTATCTGGTGGGAAAAGGCATCCGTTTAAACCTAGGGGATTAAATAAGCACTTACTTCTAATCCCTCTCATAACTCCATTAGAACAGCAGTAAAGTAATTCTTAAAAGGAATAACCCACATTAACAAGGTAATGGTAGACAAGAGATGTCAACAAATTGTAGAAAGATAAAATACAGATGGAATGCTGACAGTTGGCTTAGCATAGGAAGTGCTTACCATAGGACAAAGTTAGCAAGAAGAAAGTAGATTTATAACCCAAAATTCCAGGAAAGGTGCATAACTGATGGTTACAAATCTCTGGAGGTTGGAGAGCAAATGGGACTAAAATAAAATTATATTGAAAGTTTATATAAGGAGCTGTGAAAAAACTCAAATCTCTTCCATTAGTCCCTGCGCAAAGAAAACCTGCATCTGCAGATGAAGAGAAGATTCATCTCGGGAGAAGCGTATACAATGGATAAATTCTATTTGACAAAAGAAGGTTACCAGAGTGCCAATTCACCTAATGATTCACTGTGCAGCCAATTCCACAACAGACAATTAATGGAAAACCACTCAGTTGCTTCAATGGCCAAAGTGCTAAATAACCAATTTATGGATTTAATTGGCCAAGTTAAGTTGATGTTTTTAGCTATTTAGTTTAACAATATTTCATTAACATATACACTTATACCGTATACTTATAATGTATATATTTGAGAATGCATTCATAAATATATTGTTAATAATTTATTTCTAAAAATAATATATGCACAAAATATAAACTTCAGAAAATATTTATTCAAAACATTCTGAAAGCATATATATTTAAACTTGCATTTCCAGGATTATAGTGAGCCAAATATTTAGACACAGCTATACACATTGGATAATACATGTTTTTAAATATAGCTATATCTTTAAAATATTTTTAAAAATATTGCTTTTAAAAATAATTTAGTTCACTTTTTAAATTAAATTTATTGGGTTACATTGACTAATAAAATTATATTTCAAGTATACAATTCTATAAAACACAATCTGCATATTGCATAGTGTGTTTAACACCCAAAGTCAAATCTCCTTCAGTCACTGTATATTTGACCCCTTTACTACTATCTCTCACCCACCAAACCTCCCTCTGGTAACCCCCATACTATCGTCTTTGTCTATGAGAGGTTTTTTTTCTCTGTGTGTGTGTGTGTGTGTGTGTGTGTGTGTGTGTGTGTCTGTTTTGTTTCTTCATTTGTTGTTTTTAGTTTTATATCCCACATATGAATGAAATCACCTTTGTTAGAATGACAGTAAAACCTCAATATAACAGACTAATTCAGGCAAGGGTGTGCCCATTAAAACCAAAATATATATAATAAAGTAGGTTTTCCGATTATGTATGTCAAAATTGAAAAATTAATTTGTTTACCTGTTTTTACTTATGTAGACATGTTTGTGTAATTATTAAAATTAAGTACATATGAAAAGTTTATTTTCACAGAAAAGTTTTCTACATGCATTTCAATCATTTAAAATTTAATACCGGATAGGGCTAGTGAATAGGCACAGTCATCAGTCACTTTGATTAAACAAATGCGCACAGCTGGGGCGGGCTTACTGCACATCAAACACAAACCTGTGCCAGTTAATGCCACTGCAGAAAGTCTCCCACAAGGCAACAGAGCCAAATCCCTCAAGCAAGGGAGTGTGATTGCGTGCTAATCAATCACCAATATTTACCAATAGAGACTTATGGATTTAAATATGTAGACTATCATTGTAGACATGTGATATTCATTTATGTCGGTGAAATTACTACGGTGTTTTTTTTCTAAAATATGGTGTATTCAGTAAAATTTGTTAAAAAAAAACAACAACAATGAATTAAAAGCAAAAAAATATTCTGTTAATTTAATTAATAAGCAAGTCTTGGTTAAAGGCATTTTAAAAGGAACAGGGTGTTAATATTCACATATGAAATTTTGTCTGTTAACTTGAGATACACAAAATTGAGGGTTTACCGTATCAACAAGACAAGTAAAACAAATGTTGGAAACATTGTGGAAAAAAATGAACCCTCATTCACGGCTGGTGGGAATGTAAATGGGTACACCCACTATAAAAAAATAGTATGGAGGCTCCTTAAAAATTAGTTAATGGATTTACCATATGCTCTAGCAAACCCTCTTCTGGGTATCTACTCGAAATTTTTGTGAAAACATTTTATTTGTAAAGATACATATAGTCCTATGTTCATTGCAGCATTACTCACAGTGGCCAAGAAATGGGGAAAAACAAAAAACAACAACAGTTCATCCTTTGATACATGACTGGATAAAGAAGATGTGTTACATATACACAATGGACTACTACTCAGTCATAAGAAAAGATCAAATACTGCCACTTGAGACAGCATGTATGGATCTTGAGAATATCACTCTAAGCAAAATAAATCTTCTTTACTTTTAAAAGTATGGTTTTAAATATAGTTTATAGTCACTGTTTTAGTGGAGGTGAACAATGAATATTTATTTTGAAGTAAAATATGACAAGAAAGTATAAACCCATGAGTAAGAATACTTCGCAAACTGTGATCGGCCTTAATGTATCTGCCCAGTTCAGTAGCATTAAAATGTGCCTTTGAAGCTAGTAGAGGGACCAAAGCCTGGAACCAGATGGGTGGTGAGCAGGCAAGGGAAGTTTCAGACAGAATCGCTCACAGAAAGTGAATATCTGTAGAGAAACAACTTAGTGGGTGTGTCAGAAAGAAGCCTGTTACAGAGGGAGCTCATCTACCTGGTAGAGTTTAGCTCTGGACAATTGTAAAGAAAGGACTGAGGTAAGAAAAAGGAATGGCTGTCTAATAAAATAGTTACTTAAAATGTAGGTAAATTAAATGAACACTGACCCATATAAAACAATAATAATAATACCTAACTTAGTATGTTTAAAGTCAAGTTAGAATTGAAATAATCTTAGGTGATCATGGTATGCTTATATAACTCCTGGGTAAAAAAAAATAATAATCATGTTTATAATTAGAAAAAGTTCATATTAAATTTTAAAAAGATTTTGAAGGCACATTTCTTCTAAAGACTAATATTTGAATTAATCAGGATGTGTTTTGAGGTCAAATAACCAAAGTAAATTGTTCATTTTGGTTGTCTGGAAATATTGGGGTTTCCATGTACTTCTGAAAACAGTCATTTCTACTTATATCCATGTGACCAATTTTTTATAAACTCATAGTAATATATAGGATCCCTATAATATATTTTCATGTGGTCTCTTCCCTTCAAATGTTCAATGTTTTTTTTCTACAATCAATAAGTGATTATAATTTCTAAAGTTCTAGGAATAATTTCTGAAAATAATTTTAGAAGTGAACTCAAGCTTCTAAGTAAAATTCATGGACTGAAAAATGAATTCACACACACACACACACACACACACACACACACACACACAGGTTCAGTTCAATCTCTGTGAACCAAAGCCTTTAAGTTTTGCTTAAGTTAGTTCAGACAGGGTTCAGATAAAATCTGAGCTCACAGTCTCCAGCCAAACCAAATAAGTCGAAAAAATTTTGACATTGTCAGAACACTCTTAATAATTTCAACATCTGTTGTTCCATTTTCTTATGTCTGCAAAATGTGGGAAAATAATAAGAGACTTTGTAAAAAAAAAATATTGCTTTTATAACTACATCCATATTTATAATTCATAAACTATATTCTAATTGCTACTTTATAAAATTTTAGATGAAGTGATTCATAAAATCAAAATTAATATCTCTAATTCCACAATATTCTAGAGGAATTAATCTCAGTAATATCTGCTTGCTTCAAAATATTAAAAAAGAAGCATACAGATCAATTACATCTTAGTTGAGATTAGTTGTTTTACTTTTGTTAGTCTTTAGAAAAACTCACTCAAAATAGATGACATTCTCACATTAAGATAGAATAAGTTTATGGATAAAGGATTAGTTACATTGGTGTAAATAGAATATTCAGACATTAAAAAAGATAGTGAGAAACAAAAAGCTAGCAGCAATGGCCGTCATCACTCCTAAATCCAAAGGACAAGGGTAAAAAAGACCTTATTGGAAACTGGGAGGAGATCCATACAGAGCTGAGATCACTGCGAGTGGCAGTGACCTCCCTGTCAGGAAGGTCGGTCCTGGTGACGTCAAGGAGCCAGGAAACAAATGCCTGACTTCTCTCTCCTCCTCCTCAGATGTCATGATGCCTGTCCCCATTGACACAATTCAAACTGAAATCTAAGGGTCCAGATTATGGAGTTGTAATTTACAAATATCAACATCCTGGTTAGAGTTCAGAGTGAGAAAGAGCAAAAGGTATATTTGGAAGAGCAAATGAAGAAACTTAACACACTTTAACATTTCAAGCTCAGCAAGATTCATTAAAGGATCAAAATAAAAATGAAATAATGATTACATTAGTAAAATTTTCTGATTCAAAAATTCACAATAACAAAAAAATCCCAACATTTCAAAAGCAATGTAAAATAACAATAAAAAAGTAAAGTATGCTAGTGGTACCACTTCCTTCTATGTATGTGTGAATATATGCATGCACATTTCATTTCTCTTTCAAAATTAATGAAATATTTTTAAAATACTTAAAATATTCAATATCTCCATGAAAATGTGGGAAATTTTACTCTAATCCTGTATGCATTATTTCATGACAATAAAAATCCTATTGTAATTAATATTTCCATAACAAAAATAAATATATTATTTTGTCTAAATAAATTCAGAAAATAATCCTCTTAGTAATTTTTTTTTAGAAATTTCATAAAATTTCAAGTAATATAAAATTTGGATAATAAAGAGTTAATATTTAAACCTGTATATACATTTTAAAGCTTCATTTAATATTATCTGCATGATTCTAAAGGTATGTATAAGGTTATAAAATTTCATTTCCCTCCAGGGCAAATCATGATAACTTTTAAATTATTTATATTATCTTATAACTTTATATATATTTTTAAATAGCCCGCCTAGGCTTCATGGTTCATTGGTTGAACGTGGACCTAAGAATCAGGTCATAGTTTGATTCCCTGTGGGGGCACATGCCCAGGTTGCAGGCTCCATAGTTAGTAGCGGGTGTGCAGGAGGCAGCTGATCAATGATTTTCTCTCACCACTGATGTTTCTCTCTCTCTCTCTCTCTTTCTCTCTTTTTCTCTCTCTCTTTCTCTCTCTCCCTTTCCCTCTTTTTAAGTCAATAAAAATATATATGTTTTAAAAAGCTAATTCCTTTTTATTAAATGAAAAGCAAGATCAAAATAGAGGGATTTTGTTTCTTGATGACAAACAGATTTATGGCTGTTAATCAAACTTTCTCTGTAATAACAAAGATCTGTGTTAAAATTCTGACTTGGACAATTATTTGTAATTAATAAACAAGGTAACTAATTGCTACACACTCAATTTCATTATTCTTAAAATTAAAATAATAATAATATTAATTATAATAATAGTGATAATATCTACCTACCTCATGTTTTCAAAATTGTATAAAAGAGCAAAAATATCTTAAGTAGTCATTACTCTTCCACCCACCACCACATCAGGCATAGTATATCCAAATACAAGCTCCTAACAGAGAGATTTAAGCTGGTTTTGGCATAGAAGGAAATTTCCCTAAAATCTTTACTTGAAATACTCAGAATTTCTTTGATTGAAATATGGTATCTGCTAAAGTGGCAAAGTACTGAAAATTACTGTACATATATAATATTATTCCTGTATAATATAATATATTATAATATTGTTTTTAAACTAAAATAACATACATTCCTTTAGTTGAAATATATGTTTAATATAATTCTTAAGAGAGATATTTATAAATTCAAGTAAGATAAAAATTTCTTATTTTAGCAAATGATTAGGTTTTTGCAAATGATTCGTGTTACAACAAAATGAAATCTATCGCATTCTGTGGAGAGAGAGAGAGAGAGAGAAAGAGAAAGAGAGAGATTTGAATAATTATAAGAATATGCTCTTGCACTTAGGAGGCCAAGAAAACCAGAATCTGCTAGATCAAAATTCTGCAAGCTGGAAAATCCAAAAAGCTGGTGGGCTAATTCAGTCCACAGAACTGAGAACAGGGAGCACAGATGTCTAAAGGCAGGAAAAGACAGATGGCTCTGCTTAGGTAGAGGAAATTTGCCTTTCCTAAATCCTTTTGTCCTCTGCAGCCCCCTCAGCAGAGTGGATAATGGTGAGGTAGAGCCATACTCAGTCTACCAATTTTAATGTCACACTCTCTCAGAAACAATCTCACAGACACAGCCAGAATTAATGGTTTGCCAGCTATTTGGGTATCCCTTAGCCCATTCAAATAACACTTAAAATTAACCATCACAGCACCTAATTTCCACCTCCATCATCTTTATCCTATTCCAAGGCAAGAAGACTGTTGCTTGATGGATTATTTTCATGGTCTCCTATCAGTTTATTCTCACCACAGCACATAAAAAGGATTCCGTTAAATTGTTACATCAATCAGCATATAAAAGGATTCTGTTAAATTGTTACATCCATCATATCAATTATCTGTTGAAAACCTTCAAATTGTTTCCTATTTCAAAATAAAAGCCAAAGTGTTTGCAGTAATACTGAAAGATCCGGGCCCCAACTTGTAGACAGAAAGTACATTAAGGAATACCTAAGGCTGTGAGATTAAGGAAAGTGTGAGGAAATAACTAAAAGTGTGTGAGATTTGTGTGTGTGTGTGTGTGTGTGTGTGTGTGTGTGCGCGCGCACGCGCGCGCGCGCGGGGGGGGGGGGCGGTAAAACTTCTCTAAAATTTATTTTGATGATCATAAATATACTAAAATTTTGGGCTGTCACTTTAAGTGGGTGAATTGTAAGATGGCTCCAGCCACACCAGCCTCCTTACTGTCCTTCATATAAGCCAGGGAAAGCTAATGCTTTAAGACATTTGCATTGGCAGTGCTATCTGTCTATAACTCTTTTTATTTCTAAAATCTTAATGATCAATGGGCAACTTTAAATTAAATTTGCACTGCCATGAATTTTTAAAACATTTTAAGCCATCATTTACCAATATAATCCTGTCAGATACTAATTCAATACTTAAACATATCGTTTAAGAATCATGATGGTGACTTATTTTTTTCTCTTTTTTGTATTTTTTGGGTGACAATAATTAACAAAATTACACAGGTTCCAGGTGTACAATTCTACAACATATCATTTGTACACCGTATTGTGTGTTCAGTATCCAAGTCAAGTCTTAGTCCATCACCATTTAATTCTCCTACAATCTCCTCCACCTCTGCCACCCACCATTCCTGGGCAATCATTAAAAAAATAGTGTTTGGTTATTTAAATTTGGAAATTCTACATATAAATCCACGCCTATCAAAATGTCACATCCTATATAATAAAAGTCTAATATGCAAATCGACTGAATGATGGAATGACCAGTGGAATGACCAGTTGCTATGATGTGCACTGACCAGCAGGGGGCAGACACTCAACACAGGAGCTGCCCACAGCCTTGGCCCTAGGTCAGCCAAGGCGGGTGCCCCCTGATCACCCTGCTGGTCAGCTCATAGAACAGCCCTGGTCGCTGGCCAGGCCTAGGGACCCTACCTGGACATGATTTTATACTCTGGGCCTCTAGTGAAACAATAACATAAAAATATCTGAGAAAAAACTCTGTGATACAGGAACCAATTTACTTTTGATTGCTTCTGTAGTTTCAACATGTCGTAAGACCAAGGATACTCATTTCTGTATTACTTTCCATATGATATATCATAAAATATCCCTTTATAAAAATGCTCTATTAGGCAATTTCATTTCCATACCCTTGAATGAAAGTTTGTAAATAAAATCTTTATCAACAATGCAACCTTAATACATTCTGATCTATTTCAACTGTCAAACTAAACTTTTTTGAGGTAAACTTAGGGTATAAATTTAATGAATAAACTTTCTCCTTAAAAAATCACAAATGTTTACATTAGCTGAAACCACATTTATTATGAAAGGGTCAAAAGAAATTGTATAATTCTATGCATGAAGCAAATTAGATCACAAAAAAATAGATAGTATTTTGGTTTACTATGCATCATTCACAAAGCCTGCTTATTTACTAAAACAAAGGCATTTTACCTTACTTGAATTTATAAACATATTTTGTGAGAATTACTTTAAACATTTAAAGTTTAACTAGTAATGCATATTATCTTTAGTCTGAAAACTATTTATTAGCTTACATTAGTAAAAAAAAATTAAATAAAAATTAAAAACACTGCATTTTAAATGCCAAAAGTTGAGGTTCATCACAGACAAATTGGAAACCTTACTATAAAATATAAATTTTGTTTATTGTATAGCTCAAAAGAAAGATATGAATGAGTTATACATTATATAGAAGCAATCCAATTTTTTTCTTATTTAAACCCCTTTAGCTTTAATTTTCCTGAATTCAAATAATCTTGCACATGTGCCTCAACTGCATGGAAGCATCACAATCACCCCATTAAAGTATTACCTCTAGGTATTTTCTAGAACTAAAAATCATAAGGAATTATTCATTCTTATCACTAAAAAACTTGAAAAGTTGTGATATTCTAAATAATTTTAGATTTTTCTTTTAGGATGATTATCACAGAGGTGCTAGTTGTTTGCACATCTATTTATTTCTTTTCCTTTCAAGCCCTTACTCAGCTTGTACTGTCTAATAATTTACAAAAAAAAAAAAAAAATTAATGGTTCAAGTGCACAACCATTGTTGCTGTTGTTGCTGTTCCTAATTCTGTAAGACAGCAGTTTGGACGGAGTCAGCTAAGAAGCTTTTATGGTTTAGGTTTGGCTTACTAAGGCACTTGACCAACTGATAGGTGTTGCTGGGGCCAAATGGTTAGGATGGCCTCACCTTCATGTTCGGTGGTTGCAAGCTGTTGGCCAGGTTCTCCTCCATGGGACCTCTCCATGCACTTTAGACTGATTTCCAAGGAAGGCAATAATCCAACAGGGAGAGAGCAGAAGTTGAAAGTCTTTTTGAGTCCTTGGCTCAAACTGTGGAAAGTCACGCATGCCATATTCTTTTGGTTAAAGCTAGTCATGTGGGTAAAACCAGATTCAAGGTGTGAAGGGAAACACCCCAGCTTTTATGGGAATGGCTGCAGAAATGCAGACAGTTTTTCATCTAACATCAATGCATAATTAATCTAGCTTCCCCACCCTCTGATCCAGCTGGATATGGCTACGTGACTGAATTCCAGACTGTGAAATATTGCATGGTTCTTTGCAAGGTCTCGCCTTCCGGTTCAACAGATTGCAGTATCTAAGGTAGCATGAAAGCAGGTAATAAACATCAAACTTTCTCCAGCCTGAGTCTTGGCAATAACTGTGTAAGCAGAGAATCCCCATCCATCTGCCCCCATCTGTTCTGCTTCCTGAGGCATTCCGAAGCAGCATGTGAGTAAAATATTAACTTACTTTATATTAGCTGGTACCTACCTGATAGAGACTAATATTTAGTATTGCCTAATTTCCTGTAATTAATACAGTGAGTTTACTTTTTGTATATTTGTCATTATGTAATAAACTTTTAATAATACTAAAATTGCTTTTTTACAGCAGATATTTTTGAGAGTAAAAAGTCCATTCTTGAATGGAAATATCTACATTTTTACTAAAGGAATAATATATTAGTGTAAACTTGAAGTTTGTTTATAAAACTATTGCACATATGTAAAACATATGCAAAGTTCTCATAAAAACTATACAATATTCTAATGTCTTTGTAGAAAGACTCTTTAAATCTAGAGATCAGTATGTATAGTTCAAACTGATCCTTAGTGGAATCTGGGGATGCTGAAATATCCTTTGTGTTATGTATAATAGTGTTTCAATTTAGAGATTCAAGAATAATTATTTCAGAGAAGAAAGAATCTTTGGTTAAAATAGAATGCTCTGGGTCATCAAGATTTTTTTCCCCAAAATACTTTTATCAACCTTGGAAAGAAATCAGATTACCAAGAAGAAAACTCCCAAAGACAATAATATAGGCTTGTCCCCAAAAAATGTGTACACACTTTAACAGCTGATAGCTCAATTTTGAAAATAAAACACATCTTAATAAACACTGCTTTTATAATTATTCAAAATTTTATATGCATTTTTTGGGAACACCAGTGACATTGAGGGGTTTTTTTTTTTTTGAAAAAATCAAACACTCTAGTATTTTTTATGTATAATGCTGTCATGGCATAATAATATATATTACCTTCAATAAATGGATCTACAGTTTTTTGTTATTAAAGTAATACATAAATATGTTAAAAATCTACATAGTACAGGAGGTAAAATAAATATTAAAATTCTCTCCCTCCCACTCTACAACCTCAACTCCGTCAATTGTTAAATAATAGCTATTCTTCACAAGTTCTTTGATTCTTCAATAATTTTTATTAGTCTTATTTTTTTCATCTTATTCTGTATTTTGGGCTGTCACTTAATAAGTTAGCTTATAGATATTTCCATTTTAAAATATACATATATTGCTACTTTATGACTTTCTGATTTTCAACTGTTTTGTTGGTCCCTCTATGAAATATAAGGGAATTAGCACACTTATGCACTTCTGTCATTTCTCTTTCAACATATTTTCCCAGATAGTCTCATGTTATTTTTATATTGTCAAGCTTTAGGACATTTACATTTGGCTCTATATAAAAATTTCCAGAAATGTTTATTGCTTTATATTTAAATGCCTTTCATGCTCATTGTCATTCTTTTAACCACCATTTCTTGAAAACCAAGGTATCATTAGTATTTGGCTGAATTTCAACCATACATTTTCTTAATCTAGATTTGAAATTGATAACAATTTGACAGGGGGAAAAAATATTCAGTCATATCTTCTGCCTCAAACTGTTGTAGACCTAGCAAACAGACTTTGCATTATTGATGAGGGAGTCCTATGTAAATAATAATAATAATAATAATAATAATAATAATAATAATAAATGAAAAAAAAGAAAAAAATTGAAATAAGTTTAACATTTGTATTGTTTTTACTAATGAGTGTTTGGTTTTTTATGTCTAGAGAACACAGAATTTTTCTTTGTCTCTGAAATGAAAAAACACACACAACACAACAGTCAGAGAATATATCATATTGTTGATAACCCTATATCTAGGTTTCTTGGGAGTTGGTTTATCCTTTCAATCTAAAAATGCAGATTTTAGAAAATTCTATCTCATCTATACCATTTCAAATACCTTTATTATTTTCATGCACCAATCCCAAGTGTGCTCTCACTGTTAGAGGGGCTGTTCTCAGGTTACCAGACTCATTTTACCTGCTCTTGAAAACACAGAAGTCCCGAGAATGTATATCCCCACCTGGTCTGGAAGAAAGTGTTAAACAATGATGGCACATGCAGGATAAAAATACTACAATCCCCTTGCCTCTGACTGGGATAGCTCTCAGCTGTGAGCCATACTGTCTCACAGCCGCCTTGATATTTTGTGTTCATGTTTCCTTATTCTGGTATTTTATTAGGAATCATACCACTGTTTGGCTTCTTTCCATTCTTGTTCTCATCTTTTCACTCCCCTACTGGTTTTGTTTTGAAAAAATTCATAATCCTTTTGACCTTAAATCTGCTTAGTGTATTCCTCTATTTCAAAAAAGATTGCCCCTTTCATATAAGAACTAGAGGCCCAGTGCACGGATTCATGCACTGGTGGGTTCCCTTGGCCTGGCCTGCAGGGATTGGGCCAAAATTGCCTCTCCAACATCCCCTGAGGGGTCCCACATTGCTAGAGGAAACAGGCCAGGCTGAGGTACCCCACAAGTGTATGAATCTGTGTACCGGGCCTCTAGAATACACATAAGATCTTTGGTTAATCTCTTCCCACCCTCCCCTCTTCCCTCTGAGATACATCAATCTGTTCCCTGTTTCCATGCCTATAATTTCCACTCCTGCATTGAGCATCTGCCCCTAGAGGTCAGTGTGCATCATAGCTAGTGGCAGGTCAGCCTGTCTGCCTGTCAGCTAGTCTCTTTAGCTTTTATATATTGATATATATGCTAGAGGCCTGATGCACCAAATTTGTTCCAGAGTAGGCCTTCGCAGCCCTCACTGCCTCGCAGCCCATGCCCAACCCACTGCCCACACCTGCCTTAGCCAGGAACTACCTGTATCCGCCACCCACGTTGGCCACCCACGTCCGCCACCACACTCCCCCAGTTCCCTAGTTCCATGGAGCATCCCAGGGATTGCAAAGCCTTCCCACTCACATCGATCATCCCACAGAGAGTGGCCTGGGCCTCTCACTTTGGGGCAAGCGTGGAGTCCCCCAACTGATTGCCCCGCTGGCCAATGACCAGGGCCTCCCTCTGCAGGTGATTGTGGGGTGATGGCGGGCCCTCCGACCAATCACATCACACTTGCCCTTGGCTGACCTGGTGCCAGTGCTTGTCATAGTATGGTCATCTACAATAGATGGTCTTTCTGCTGTTTGGCCATTCGATAGATTTACATATTACGCTTTTATGATTAGAGACAAAATGCCCGATGCACAAAACTCGAGCATGTGTGGGCCTTTCTTCTCCCAGCTGTCAGCACTGGCTTCCCTCTGACACTGGGGACCCACCTTTCCTCTGGCTGCTGGCCGGCACCGGGGCCAGGCTTCACTCTGGCTGCCAGCAGGCACCCGAACACAAGCTTCCCTCACAGCTCCGGCTTCGTCCGGAAGGACATCCAGAAGGATGACTGGCCTAATTAGCATATTATGCTTTTATTATTATAGATTATTATAGGTAGAGATATTTTTAGTTCATTTGCCATATTCTACTTTTAAAGAATATCAATTATACTTATGGATTTCCTTTTTCCTTTTTAATTATCTACTATCATTACTTTAATCACATTCCTTCTTATTTTCTTTTCCTTTTTTTCATATAATTTTGAAACCAGTAATACATACATGTAATTTTAATGTTCACTATGTATTTTATATTTTATTGTTTCTGATATAGCTTTTAATTCTAAACACCTTTGGTATTATGTTTATTTATTTATAAATCTCTTATTAGTTTACTTTTATACTCCTTTTTAGTTTTATCTTTTCTTTATTATTTCCCTATTCCTCCACTTTTTTTAAACTTATCTTTTCCTTTTTTTCTCTCATTTGCTCACTATCTGTCTTCCTACTCAACTCTTTCTAAAGTTTATATTCCATGTATTATTTTAAAGTGGGGAATATTTTTTGAAATGTCTACTCTTTTTTGAACTAATTCTTTATCTTCTATATATTATGCATGAACTTCCTGTTTAATATTATTTTGCTCCTTTTATTTTTTGAAATATATTTTATTGATTTCAGAGAGGAAGGGGGAGGGAGAAAGAGATAGAAACAACAG
Organism: Pipistrellus hanaki; assembly: GCF_964339955.1. Taxonomy (NCBI): domain Eukaryota; kingdom Metazoa; phylum Chordata; class Mammalia; order Chiroptera; family Vespertilionidae; genus Pipistrellus; species Pipistrellus hanaki. The sequence continues at coordinate 118,194,054 of NC_140505.1, forward strand.
TGATGAGAGAGAATCATTGATCAGCTGCCTCCTGCATGCCCCCTTGGCTGGAATTGAACCCGGGACTCTTCAGTCTGCAGGCCAATACTTTGTCCACTGAGCCAAACTGATGGCATTTTCCTCCTTTTTTAAAACATTAATTTTAAGGAATGTTCACAACACATAAATTTTCAAAGTTAATAAAGTTTTTTATTATAAAGCAATGGTGTACTAAGTGCTTTTTATTCATTAGTTTATTTAATTCTTATCACAAAAAATTTTTATTATTATCCCCAATTTATTGAGTAGGAAAGTAAATGTTAGTAAGGTTATATAGACTAATGATGAAAAAAATGGATATGGAAAACTTCTATCTGTGCTGATTATTCCTTTAAATAAAGTTTATTCTATAAGTTATAAAATTTAATAGAGCCCTGACTTTTATAGAATAAGTTATAACTTATATGCATCATCGTTTTAACCACAATTTTTTTTTTTTTGCTAAAAACAAGAATATTATATTACAAATAATCAGTTCTGGGAGGGGTCTAGTGATTGTGATTGTTTTTTGTTTTTTGTGTTTTTTGTGTTTTTTTTTTTTTTTTTTTATTGATTTTGTACAGAGAGGAAGGGAGAGAGATAGAGAGTTAGAAACATCGATGAGAGAGAGTCATCGATCAGCTGCCTCTTGCACACCCCCTACTGGGGATATGCCCGCAACCAAGGTACATGCCCTTGACCGGAATCGAACCCGGGACCTTTCAGTCCCCAAGCCGACGCTCTATCCATTGAGCCAAACCGGTCCCAGCAAATTGATTGTGATTGTTTTTGCTGATAGAAAATTGTTTTAAAATCACTTCATGGTAACAGTGTTTCAGAATGGTTTATTTGGACCATCAACAAAAGGAAATGAAAAAAGAAAACAGCATCATAATGACACCTAACATATTGTTGCAGACATAATAGATACCTTTTGCATGTGTTTGACATAATAGGGTCATGTTTGAAAATATCTTGTCAAGTCAGTATGATACAGAGTCTGCTAACTATAAAATGCATTTTTTTTCCTTTTTTTATAATACACAAAAATTATTTATGGCCTATCTGATTGCACAATTGGTAAGTCAGTAAACAGTGTTTTAAAGAAAGACTGAGAGAGGAAAAAAACGGGGAGAGAGAGGAGGAGAGTCTTGCCTTCCATTTAGAACTTGGTGGTGACTATAACTTACTTTGGTCATGAAATATGAATTAAAGTGATTTGCACCACTTCTTAGCCTCTTTCATTATATTTATTTTTTGTTTTCCATTACATTTAAAAAATATATATTTTATTGATTTTTTACAGAAAAGAAGGGAGAGGGATAGTGAGCTAGAAACATCAGTAAGAGAGAGACACATTGATCAGCTGCCCTCTGCACACCTCCCACTGGGGATGTGCCTGAAATCAAGGTACATGCCCTTGTCGAGAATCGAACCTGGACCATTGAGTCCACAGGCTCTATCAAGTGAGCCAAACCAGTCAGAGCTCTATTACATTTTTTAATGCAGATGGAAATTTGGTTACATTTATACTTCTTGATTCTTTACTTTTTTTGCACTGAAAACGGTAAGGATATTGTTTTATTTTCTTTTGTCAGTGAAGTAAGCCCAAACTCATTTTTAGTTCAATATCCTTTGGTAATGAGCTTATATTTCTAGCTGGTTAGATTCAGGGATTATTTTTTTTTTTGGTAGTAAAATTTAATAATGTCAGTATCATTAAAGTTTTCAGGAGAGAGCTAAAACTTTTGTGAGAATTGTGTGTTTGGTTTGTTATGAATTTTAAAAATTTTGTTGAGTCCTGAGCATGTGTCTTACTCATCCAGACAGGAAGTTTAACCTGTTCTCTGAGTGGTGAGAAAAATGTCCCTTGGTTTTGGTTTGATCTCATGCTTGGGGATAACAAGAAATTTGATGAGACATCTGCTTATGGTAACAGTCCTACAGTTCATAGGCTTTTGGGAACCATACCAAGTCCCTGGATAGTTAAGGCCAGTGGGAACACAGAGGCCTTGTTATCAATACCAGAATATACTCTGGACATGTGCCTAAATGGGCCTTTCAAGGACTCTGATCCTGGGAATCTTAATCAGGCCAAAATACCATGAGCTGGTGCAAGGACACACCGTACACTATGCCCATCAGTAGCCAATATGTTGATGTAACTATGGGCATGAAGCCTTCTTTGTCTAAATGGTATAAAAGTAGGTTACTGACCAGACAGTTGGCTGGATTAGGCTGGAGTCAGCTGAGGATGGAGTGAGAAGAAGTCTACTAGAGAGAGCATCTGGGAAAGAGAGACAGGACAATAGATACCTTTTGCATGTGCCTGACATAATAGGTTCATGTTTGAACATAATCTTGTCAAGTTATGTTCTCTGAACCAGAGAGCTCAGATACTGCTATCATGTGAGGCAATGCATCTAGAAGGCAGCGTGCAGCTGCTCTGATAATCGCTGTGGGTACAGAGACTGATGCTGCTTCATGGAAAAGATATACGTTCGCCAGTCGGTGTCTGGCTGTCTGCCTGTATGGACTTTGCTGTGAGGACTGTTCTTCTCTGATGGCTATATAACTACTGGCTTCTGTAATAAAGACTCATGGTTGTACACCTACAACTTCTCCATCTCCTTCTCTGTCTACCAAGACCCTCTGCCATGATCTGCCCAACTCAGAACAACTCAGCGCACCAGAGCTCATGCAGGGATCTTGCTGGTGCTCCGACAAGGCTGTACTCCATGTATTTCAGTACATTATTTTAATTGCACTCTTTTCTGTAGCTAAAAACAAAATTATGTGCATAATTCATTTCTCCCAGTCAGGAAACTCATTCAGGAGAAGAAAAGAAAACATACTTATGGAGAAGTTTCTTCTACGAGTTGCAGTAGAATAATAATTAACTGCAGTAGAATAATAATTAACCCAAAAAGAGGTTAGTCACTATCTTCTGTAGCTTATATTCATCTTCAGCTGTATCCTATAAATCTTATCATTGGAGAAATCTTAAAAATGTATTTTTTAAAAAATTTTCTATAATGCACTGTACTTTTAAACTGGGGAGTGTGGGTTAATATGAAAATCCACTTTTGTTTATCTCCCCAATAAATATCTTGCAGCTATTCTTGATGGGAGCATTGGATGTAAACACCTGTGAAATTTTATTACTTTTAAAATTAAATTTATTTGATGAGTATTTGTAGTTTTTAAATTTTATTTTACGCTCTTTGTTTATCCTATATAATAAAAGGATAATACGCAAATTAACCCTAACGGTGGAACAACCAGGAATTACCAGACACTATGATGTGCACTGACCACCAGGGGGCAGACGCTTAATGCAGGAGCTGCCACACCTGGTGGTCAGTGTGCACCCACAGGGGTAGCTCCACTCAGCCACAAGCAGGGAGGGCTGATGGCTGCAAGTGCAGCAGTGGTGGCAGGAGACTCTCCCACCTCCTAGGCGGCACTAAGGATGTCTGACTACAAGAGGACACGGGCCAGGCTCAGGGATTCCCGCTACTGTATGAATTTTTGTGCACCAGGCCTCTAGTTGTAAAATATCTGTTTAGCACTTTTTTTTTTTTTTTTTTTTTTCCAGTAGAGGAAAAAAAAAAAAAGTTATTTTGGTTAAGATTGCAAAGTCTCAGATAGGACTATGTCAGCTTAAATCCTGGTTCTTTGGTTTAGAGAAAATTATTAAACTCTATGCACCTCAGTTTTGTTATCTGTAAAATGAGCATAATCCTAGTAATTATTTCATGGTATTGTTTTTAGGGTAAAATGTGCTCATTTATATACTGAGTTTATAATTGATACATGTTAAGCATTTGACCCTTATTGACTACTAGAGACTGGGTGCACAGATTTGTGCATGGGTGGGGTCCCTAAGCCTAGCTATCAACAGGGTTGATCAGGATCATCAGGAGCCTCGCAGGGCAGGGGCTGTTTTTGTGGAGCTTTGCAGGGTGGCTGATGTGGAGGAGCATCATGGGGTTGTCAGTATGGATCTTCATGGCCTGGTGAGGTGGAGGAGCATTGCGGTGATGGCTGACTCCCAGGAGCCTCATGGGGCGGGGGCTGTTAGTGCGGAGCTTTACAGGGAGGGGGCGGGGGATAATGTAGGTAGAGGAGCAACGCTTGGCAGCAGACCTGGCCCTGATTGCAGCTCGGCCTAGAGACCCTAACCACACAAGATTTAATGGTGTGTTGGGCCTTTAATATATATATCTTGGCTGTATACTACTATGTAAAACACTCAGAGAGAAAAGACCCCTTACTCATCTGTCAAATGGATATAACATTTGCCTATGTCAAAGGATTGTTATAATAATTTTTAAAATAATTTACAGAACTTTGCACACTGTTGTCTAATAAGCACGCAACAAATGCCATCTTTTAATACTATGTAGTCTATAATAATCATTCACTGAAGTTTATTTTCACTGCTACTTTAAACTTCAAACAAAATATAGGGTTCTATTTATCACTGGAATAACAATCTTACTTAGCCTTGTCCTAAAGACTCTCAAGGTTCCATGGAGTCTGAAAAGAGAACTTGCCTCAGAGTGATCCATTAAAGGTATTACATTGTGGTTATTTTCTTGATATAGTATTTAATTTTCCCTCCACCCTATTATGCACCACTTACTCTTTTTAATATGTTGTTATTGATTTCAGATAGGAAAGGAGAGGAAAAGAGAGATAGAAACATCAATGATGAGAGAGAATCATTGATTGGCTACCTCCTGCATAACACCTATTAGGGATTGAATCCGAAACCTGGGTATGTGCCCTGACTGGCAATTGAACCATGACTGCCTGGTTCATAAGTCAATGCTCAACCACTGAGCCACACTGGCTGACCCACCACTTATTCTTTATTCTTCTCATTTATACTTCTCATTTCTAATGCACTAATTAATTGTATTTATTTATTTATTTATTGCTTATCAATTATTACCGTACCCCTCCTACCTTATGTGATGAATCTTTCCTGTGAATAGAAAATTTCTTAAAGTATATGAAATATTTAACAGTTGTGGAAATACTTAGGTGGGTAAGTAGGGTTAGTCAAGAAATTATTATTTTCCTTTAATACACTTCTATACTTTTTAGTTTCTTATGAGTTGTATTTCCAGTAAATAATCTGTTTATTATAAACCAATGAAATATTATAATTATATAAGTTTTCTGCAAAGTTAAGTTTCTAAAATATTTGATTTTTGTGTATTAGCTAAATATGAGTTGATTTCAATTTTGCTCTGTACAAAAAGAACACATATATTTGAGGCATTTGTTAGCTAGAAAACTGTTAAATAGAAATGCCTAAATACATAAAGTGTTTAAATTGACAACACAAACAAGTAAAGGAAATGAAATGTATCAGATTATTTTCAATAAATTTTAAAAAGACTAGTTACTTTTTATAAGAGGACATTAAATTGAATGCCTTGTGCTTAACTATTTCATCAATCACTATAATATTACCTGTGAACTTCATTAGGTACGTTTTATACTGCTTTATCATCTTTAATGGAACATGTTCATTTCTCAAAGCAATTAATTAATAAGAAAGGCACCTGTATTTAAGACAGTAAAACACCTACCAGATATTTGAAACAATATATCCAATGTTATTACACTAAATCTGTATCACCCTTAAACCACCCTTAGTGATCATACCACATTATAGCAATTTATTTATTTAACATTCTGAATTGAATACTTATCCATTCATCTTAATTTGCTGTCATTTATTAATATGGATTCAATAATATCAACCTTAAGTCATAATGATATGTGTTGCCATTGTTTTAGAATAAAAGATGTTTTAAAATTATTATATTCTTCTTCTGATTCACATCTCCTTTCATCTCCTGTATGATAGCATGCATGTTTTTCTACACCTATTTGCTCATTTCATTGTTTAATCTTCTGGCTTCATTTAAAAATTTTAACTTGTGTGAATATTGTAAATCTTCAAACAGTCTTAAGTAAGTTTCTATGAGCCATCTGTGCAGCCAAGTACATTGCACCATATGGTATTATATTGTGATCAAATTTTATCTGAAAATTTGTTCTGCATATTGAACATTTGTTACCATTTGCTTATAGATTATATAGATCAGAGGTTGTTTCTTTGTTTTGTATTTTTATAATCCTAGTAGGAAATAGGATAATTGAATGTTTGGGAATTCCTTATAGATAGGAATATATCACCACTTATTCTGCTCATTTCCCTGAGATAATGCATTACCTCAAAATCTTGGTAGTCTTCATAGCAATTTGTATGTAGATTGGAAAATTGTTAAAGTGCCCTTTTTTGTTTGTTTGTTTGTGGGTTTTTTTTGTTTTGTTTTTTTGTTGTTTTTTTTTTTACTCATGCTTTAAAGTATATTCAAAATAAACCCTGGCCAATGTGGCTCAGTCAGTTGGGTGTCATTCTGTGCACAAGTTTAATTCCCAGTCAGGCACATGCCAGAGTTGTGGGCTCAGTACCTGGTAAGGGCATGCAAGAGACTGCCATTGATGCTTCACTCTAACATAAATGTTTCTTTCTCTCCCTCTCCCTTCCTCTATCTCTGAAAGTCAATAAAATTTAAAACAAAAGAAATAAAATATATTGAAAACCATAAGTATTGCCTATGCCTATTTAAATCCCATCTACATACACCTTGACAGTAGGCTTTATTAGGCATAAAAATGTACCCAACCAGCCTGTCCATTTGTCCTCTCCCTGCTCATATGGCTAGATATTTAATTTGGGATTTGGTAAGTTATGTTTTCTAAAATTAAGACAAGTTAATATCTCTAAGAGCAAGTATTTTTTATTATTTTGTTTTCATTAGGTAAATTCTATCTTTATATTTTGAAGTTATTTTAATAAATGCAGGTTTTATCTTTTATTCTTATATTTTACACCTTTCTTTATAAACTGGGGCATTTAATTTTATTTTTTCGTGTGTTGGATAGCATCCACACACTATGGAAAAAAAGTGATACAATTTAAATATTGTCAACTCTCCTAGGCATACACCAACAGTTCAACAAGAACCTTAGCTCAGATATCTGAAGACTTACTCTATAAATATTTTTCAATACATGTGAAAAATAAACAACTCTTTTTTACTCCATAGCATAATAGTCAGGGATAATTCTCTTGCTAATTCTGTGATTTTGACCTTTTAACCTAGACAGTATTTAGGAAAAAGGGAATAATAACATTCAGATCTGTGAGAACTAAAGCCCAAAGACACATCTGGTCATCAGAAGGAAATGTAGTGTGCCAATAGAAAATAGTCACACTTACATGATACCATCTGCTATAGCTGAATTAATGGGAGGAAGAAAATAACTAATTTGTAGTAAATAACATATAAGTGTGTTGCTGATTCAAATAGAATGGGGTGAGGAGTTTCACTCTCCCATATTCAATACAATTTAATAATGTGGGCAGTGAAATGATATAAGTGATAAATATCTCAGGAGAAAATCAAACTTTTGGAAGAAAATCAAACTTTCTTATACTAACTATGCCAATTAGTATAAACCAAGAAACTGAAGAATTTAGAACAATGAACTTCTCTAGTCTTTGAATACATCAATCATCTGGTCAAGTAATGCTTATAAAGCAACTAGTAATTTCTTCAAAGATGATAATATCCATCCAAAATGCTTTCCATGTTCTCTGGAAATTATTTAAAAGATCTGTAGAATTTTTTTCTGTCATATGCAAAATTATGGCAGCAAGGAATTTTCCCCCTGAAAGTTGTCTAAGTGTTGTCCCAGCCAATTTTGACTCAGTCTAGCTGTTTCAATTTTTTAAAATATATTTTATTGATTTTTTTACAGAGAGAAGGGGAGAGGGGTAGAGAGCTAGAAACATCTATGAGAGAGAAACATCGACCAACTGCCTCCTGCACACCCCCTACTGGGGATGTGCCCACAACCAATGACATGCCCTTGATCAGAATCAAACCTGGGACCTTTCAGTCCACAGACCGATGCTCTATCCACTGAGCCAAACCGGTTTTGGCAGTTTCAATTTTTTTTAAAAAACTGAGATAAACTATGAAAGTTCAGGTAGATTAATAGAAGTTCCTATATGATTTAAAAGCAAAATGAATCATTAAGTAACTTGGAATGAGAATAAAATTTGAAGCATTTCCTTTTTGGACATTCTCTTAACCATTCTCCCAGTAAACAAATTTATTTTGAGCTTAGAAAAATGAAAGATGAACTAAAACTATGTGTTTCTAGAGCAGTAATAGTTAGGCCTCAGTATTCTTAGAGCTGCAAGACTCAATAAGTGTCAAAGGACTGCACAGATTTTTGTATTCAGCAAAAGAAATTGCAAGGGACTATCATTGTGACGTTAGTTTTGACATTGATTTGCCATTAGCCGCAGCTTCAAATGTGTATATCTACACCACATGTGTCAAACACAAGGCCCGCGGGCCAAATCCAGCCCGCCAGGCCTTGCAATGTGGCCCGCACCGCGCTGTCATCACTGCACTCCGCTGTCAGTTTATGACATTGTCAGTTTATGACTGTTCAGTAAACCATTCGGCCCGAGATTTAGGCTGGATTTTAGATTTTGGCCCCTTCTCTGATTGAGTTCGACACCCCTAATCTACACATAAATAAACAGGGATATGCTAATTAGCCAGGCATCACTACCGCTCAGGAAGAGCTGCACATGCAGATCAGTGGGAGGGGACTGCGTGCCATTGCCAGCCCCAGAGGCCACAGGGAGGCTGGGGCTGGGAGCAGGCCGGAGCAGAGACACAGCACACAGAAGTGCCTGCCCCCACCCCACTGGACACAACGTGGCCAGCACTATGGCAGGTCAGGTGTGGGTCCCAGCTCCCCACTGTGTGACCCCGCGCACACGGGAGGCGGGGCACATCCTCGCATGATTGAAATTGTGCGCTGGGCCTCTAGTATATGTTACCAACTCACAAAACATTACTAGAGCTCTAGTAGTAGGACTGACAATAAGAAGGTTGGAATTACATTATTTTTTTTAATTCCATTAGCAATTAACTTCTCACTCCTTATCTTTTTTTATTTATGTCATGAAATTGCCTCTGGATATCATTTAATTAATACTTAGTGAAATATGATAATCTTTGAAACTAGAGAGCCATGCTATGTCCATGTTTTATGTAATGATTTGTGTACACTAGCAAAAAAGCAAGTCCCCTAACCATTTCATCTCTAAGATAGTTTAGCCTCACCTAATTTTTAAGGAAGATACTGATATATAAGCAGCACTTGAACATTTTCTTAAACTATACATTATATTTTTTTGCATTTTAGTTATTTTTATTTTTAAGGTATGCTTTTTTAATCCCCTCCCAAGGACTTACTTGGAGAGATGGAGAGACATTACAGATAGATGAGAGAGAGAGAGAGAGAGAGAAAGAGAGAGAGAGAGAGAGAGAGAGAGAGAGAGAGAGAGAGAGAGAGAGAGAGAGAGAGAGAAAAGCAAGAAACATTGATTGGCTGCCTTTCATACTTGCCCAGACTGGGGATCGAGCACATAACCTGTAGTTGAACCAGCTACCTTTCCCTGCATGGGATGACACACAACCAACTGAGCCACTCATATTAACAAGATTTATAATGTTATTCACAGATGGAAAATATAACATCTTTGAGACAATGGATTGCTCAGTGGATCTAAAATACTTACTGTAAAGGCAGTTATATCTCTGCTATTTTTAGGTTTAGATTTAGTGAACTTATGTAAAAACACATGAAACCATTGTAATAATTTATTGGTAGATGCTAGAAAGAAGCTTACACGTATTTTAGAGGCAAGAAAGAATTTATTTTCAACATTTTTGAACTGAGAATGGTTTTAGAGGCAGGAACCAAACTAGAATTTGTGTCCATGTGATTACCAATGGCGATTTTTCCATGTAGCAATGTTGTCTTTTTTCCTTCTATCAGTGTGTCTGGCAACAATTTTTCTCTAGTTTTTTATAGTTTCTAAAAATATATCTTGAGGTTCTCAAAATAGATGAAAGCAAATTCCCAGCCAGCTCCTCACATGAACACATTTGCAATGGTGGTACGATTCTAAAAATAATATTTATGTTTAATGTATCCTGCTTTGAGATTTGTATAATAGGTTTTATAACTTTGTGAGTTGTTAGCATATATGATCATATAAATTTGAAAATCTGAAGCCAATGTTAAATAAATGTCAGTGTGGTTGTGAGGAAAATGTAATAATTTACATCAGCTACCAAGTCTAAACATTGTATAAATACAGGAAAGCCTGATAAAGAGATTGGATTTGGGACTATAGATTCTGCAGAGGATGAAATAAAGAACCAAATCAACTTTCCAAGATCTTGAAGTTTGACAATCTCAAGATGTCAACTTAAAAATGTAGAAGTTAATCCCAGTGAAACTTGCAAAATAATTCTAGTTTCATACATTTATCAAAGAATGAAGTTCCTCCCCACACTTCCCATAGACCATCTTTTCATGGATCAAGAACTCCCCTCCATATTGCATCATTCTTGAAAACTGTGCTACATTCAAGTCCTTCACAATTTGCCGGCTGAGGCCAGCCTGGCCTACAGTGCAGAATTTCTTGGGGGGACATGAGGAGAATTGGGTGGACTCAGGGTGGCAGAGATGCAAAGGGTAGGATTGAGTGGTAGAACTTAGAGCAAGGGCCAATGTTGTGAATCATGTTCCACAGCACCTGTGCAGAGCCCACCTCCACAAGACCAAGTGTTTGTCTGTTAGCCTGATGAACTTGCGGCTTCATGCTGATGGCTCCCTGAGAACCTGCCCTACCACAAAGGTTCTTGGACCCCAGGCGGGTGGCAGCTGGCCTCAGTGTACACTGAGATTGTTTCTGAGTGACTTTAGGCCCAGTACTGATGCTGAGTTTAAATTTGTATTAACCACTTACCCCACTGAAAACCTACCTCTCACAACTCACATACCATCAGAGACTCTTCAGTGACTTCACTTAATAGGCACCACAGGTGGCTATCAGGCTGCCTTGAGCCTTTTGCTGACCTCCCCCTCCAATCTGAATGTTGGTAGAAGCTAGCCTTGGTGCAAAGCTCAGCCCATCCCATATGCACCCAGGCCAGCAGAAGAAGCCACACACTTTAGATTATTTTGTTGATTCAACCAGGTAGCCCAGGGCATTCTGACAATGCCCTGCACCAGAGTCCTTCCCAAGAAACCCAGACCTGACACACGAGGTGGCAAGCTTCAAGCCATATAAGAGCATAGCCCAATTGGTTCCATAAGTGGCACACTCAAAGGTAGATAGCCTCAGGCACCAACCTCACCAGGCAAATTCTATTTTATTCAGTCAGCCCACACACAGCAGCTCATACCCTATGGTAGGAGTCAATTCTTATTTTCAGACAGCATAAGGATAAGTCCCATCCATGAACAGTCAAACCTGAATTATAACAGAAGTGTTCACATAATCCACACAAGAGACATTCCCGGAGCACCTAGCTCAGGTGATCAGGGATGCTGTACCACTGAGCCCCGTGAACACTTACTACAGAAGGCCACCATTCCACTGGGAGACATAGCAGAACTACCTCATACACAGAAACAAATTCAAACGGGCAGCCAAAATGGGAAGACATAGATACATGCTCCAAATGCAAATAAATATAAAATAAAACAGAATATATATTCAGAAAAGGAATTAAATTCAATGGTAACAACCAACCTACCAGAAAGAGAGTTCAACACAATGGTTATAAAGATGCTTAAGGAACTTAGGGAAACAATGGATAAACTCAATGAGAACCTATAAAGAAGTAATAAATATATTTTTTTAAATGGCATAGAAACCATAAAAAAGAACCAGTCCAAAATAATGAATATAATATCTGAAATGAGAAATACACTAAAAGAAATCAAAAGCATATTAGAGGAAGCAAAAGATTGAATCAGTGATTTGGAAAAAAAAAGGTAGCAGAAAAATCCCAACAGAGCAGCAAAAATAAAAATTTTTTTTTTTTTAAAAAAAGAAGATATTTTAAGAGACCACATGAATAACATTAGGTGTAATGATATCAATATCAGTATCATAGGGTTATTAGTAAGAGAAGAGATTAAGCGAGGGATTGAGAACCAATTTTAAAAAAAAGAATAACTGAAAAATTCCCTAAATTGATTTAGGAAGAAGATATTTGGGTTCAGAAAGTGAGAGTCCCAAACAAGATGAACCTAAATAGGCCTACACCAAGACACCTCACATTTAAAATGGCAAAGGATAGAGACAAAGAAAGATTCTTAAAAGCAGAAAACAAGAAAATTAATTATGTACAAGGAAGCTCCTATCTGTAGTCTGATTTCTCAAAAAAGAAAAAAATCAGACCAGAGGGATTAGTAAAAAATATTCAAAGTAATGAAAAGCAAGAACTTACAACCAGACTACGCTACCCAACAAAGTTATTATTTAAAATTTAAGGGGAAACAAAGAACTACCAAGTAAGAAGAAGCTAAAAGAGTTCATTACCACCAAACCAATATTACAAGAAATGTTAAAGGAACTTTTTTAAGAAGGAAAAATCAAGAAAAATAGGAAAATAATTATAAAGAATAAAATGACAATAAATACATACATATCAATAATCACCTTTACTCTAAAAGTTTTAAATGCTGCATTAAAAAGACATTGGGTAGCTAAATGGATAAGAAAGCAAGATTCATATACATGCTATCTACAAGAGACCCACGTTAGAAAAAAAGACACATAAACTGAAAATAAAGGGTTGGAACAAGATGTTTTATGCCAATAGAATGAAAAATAAAACCTGAGATAGCAATACTTATATGAGACAAAACAGACTTTAAAACAAAGGATACAATAAGAGACAAAGGACGCTACATAATGATAAAGGGAACAATTCAACAAGAGGATATAACCTTTGTAAAAATGTATGTCCCCAGCATAAGGGCATGTAAATATTTAAAGAAAATCTTAATGGACATAAAGGATTGACAGTAGTAGAGTCATTGTAGGGAATTTTAACACTCCATTGACATTAATGGATCAATCTTTAAGACAAAAATTCAAGTAGCAAAAGTGGTTTTCAATTATATACTGGCCAGATAAATTTAGTTAATATTTTTAGAACATTTCACCTCAAAGCAACAGAATATACATTTTTTTCAAGTGCACATGGAACATTTTAGGCCACAAAACAAGTCTCAATAAATTTAAAAAGATTGAAATCATATCATGCATCTTTTCCAACCACAATGTTATGAATCTAGAAATTAATTACAGGAAAGAAAACTAAAAACCCACACACACTTAGAGGCTAAATAATATGTTAATTAAGAACAAATTAGTTAATAATGAGGTTATTAATAATAAGAAATAAAAAGAAAGATAACTTGAGAGAAATTAAAATATATATACAACAATACAAAATCTGTGGCACATAGCAGAAACAGTCCTAGAAGAAAATTCATAGCAATACAGGCCTACCTCAATGAACAAGACTCTTAAAGAGCAGACTGATAGCTGTCAGGGGGCAGGCACTGGGTTTAGGTGGTAGAGAAAGTGAGGGGGAAAAAAGGAGAGAGAGAGAGAGAAAGAGAGAGAGAGAGAGAGAGAGAGAGAGAGAGAGAGAGAGAGAGAGAGAGAGAACTCATGAACATGGAAAACAGCATGTTGATCAGGGCCCAGAGAATGGAGATGGAGAAGAGTACATGGATGATAAGTTGTGAAGGAAATAAATAGATGATAGAGATAGAGATAGAGATAGAGATAGAGATAGAGATAGAGATAGAGATAGAGATAGAGATAGAGATAGATATGTAGATAGATAGATTTTTTACTGAGAGGAAGAGAGAGAGATAGAGAGTTAGAAACATCAATGAGAGAGAAGAGAAGCATTGATCAGCTGCCTCTTGCATATTCCCTACTGGGGATGTGCCCACAACCAAGGTACATGCCCTTCATCGGAATTGAACCTGGGACCTTTCAGTCTGCAGGCCAATGCTTTATCCACTAAGCTAAATCGGTTAGGGCAGTAAATAAATATTTTTTAAAATCAATGAAACCAAAAACTGGTTCTTTGAAAAGATAAAGATAAAAAAATATTTGTTGAATAATATATCCTCTATATCCTGAGCCCAAGTGGAAATCTCAGAAAGATAAATATTATATGGTTAGCAATTAAACACAAATTCAAAATTATTTATCTTTATGGCCAAACATCATTAACACACACACACACCAGAGCTAGAGTATAAGATGATTTCAGATATCTGAAGCCTCATTTCTTTGGCCATTGTTATGCAAAGTAACTGATCTTTGTCAAGTTATAGGATTTGCCACCAGTCTCCATAAAAGAAATTGAGATTGCTATAATAATACTAAGTTTAACTGTTTCCCTAAATTCTGTGTTTATATGAAAAAAATTCATGGAAACCAATTTGTTCTCATAGTCACAACATATTTTTTTTCTATTTTTTTCCCTAAAGTTGTCTTAAATTTACATCTTTTTCATTTCTATCTTGACAAAGTTTTATCATATTATCACACATATTTTTGATATCTGTGATAGTCAGAATTTTAAGATAACTCAAGTTTATTTCCCCTTTGTGTAATCACCTTTTTTTTTACTTTGTACAGGATTTACCCATATAATGAGAAATTGCTCTGGTGATTTTGTTAGGTTATACAGCAGAAGAGATTTTACAGATGTAACTAAAGTCCCTATTCAGTTCACTTCGAGTTAATCTAAAGGGAGATGATCCTGGGTAGCCTGACCTACTCAGCTAAGCCCTTAATTGACAGAGAGATCCAAAGTGAGATTCTCCTGATGCCACTTGAGGACCAAACTCCCCGTTGTGGAGAGGACCATGTGGCAGGACCTTTAGACTGAGAATGACCCCTCTTTGACCTCCAGAGAAAACAGAGACCCAGTCCTACAACTACATGGAACTAGGTTCTGCCAATAGCCAATGAACTTTCACATGACCCCTGAGCTTCATATTAGAATGCAACTAAACTGACACCTTGATTTCAGCCTTATGAGACCCTAAAAATAGAACCCTGTTATAACATGCCTGGGCTTCTCTTGTATGGCAAATACAATAACAAACTTGTTATTTTAATCCACTATGTTTGGAGTAACTTATTTTAAGTCAATAGGTTTGTGGTTACTTGTTACACAAGCAATAGGAGACGTATATGGTATCTTTCTTCTAATAACGCTTATTTCTAAAGTGTAACAATAGCTCAATGTATTTTGGCATCTTAAAGAATCATTTTTTATCCATGTCAGTTCTAAGTTTTATGTTCACTCCTAAACATGTATTTATGTATAATAAGGTAGAGAATAGAAGGCCTGGGTCTATCCTGCTAGGAAGTATGAAACACGCCAGAATTTTTAAAAGGGGCCTTAACTTCTATCGGGTCCAACATTTACTTTACAAAGGAAAAATTCAAAAGCTTGAATTTATTTTATTAAAACACTTCAAAAATGAGTAAAAATATAAAATAAGATAAAAACTAGTATAAATAAGTAATTTACTTACATTTTTTCCAAGCACATTGAAGTCTATTATGTGGTTTACCTATAGGTAGATAATTTTGATCCATTTGTTTCCTATGCTTGTATTACTTCTTACTTCTTTCTTACGGATTTTTTATTAAATCATTGCCTGTGAGCAGAGATTCAGCACTGCCAGAGAGTTTTTCAATAGGTATATTTTAAAATTTATTAGCATCAGAAATCAATGATTTAGTGAAGGACAAGGATAACATTAATGTTTAAAAATGAAGTTGTAGTAGTTTGGTAACATTGTGAGTTAAAAACAAATTATAAAAATTTTGACTTTGCAACACGGTACCACAAATCCTTTTATAAAAGCTGCAAAATAAGATTTTTTAGCTAATGAGTAAGAATTGGCAGAACATAATTGGAAATATGTTTTATTGGCCAACATGTTCTGGAGGCATATGATTGTCTAAATAGATGATGCTCCAAAGAGTATTTTTGGCATTGAAATGTTTCCAAACATTTTGATCAGGAGCTTGATTGCCATATGTCCATATCCTCTACCTTAAACTATGAACAAAGTATCTGACACTTGGGATTTCTTACATCCTGGCTGGTACTAACTCTTTTACCATTAAATAGTGTTGCTTGCAAAATGCATTGTTTTCCTCTCTTGCATAATCATCCTTGTGTGTTGATCATTTCAATAAAAACTGTCTGAAATTTTAGCTAAAGCAATGATTGATTGAAGCTCAGTTTTGAGAAGCAGCCAAGCTTAGTGTTTGCTCTTGAATAGTGCTTGTGAATTCCATTGGCAGGACGCTGAAAAACTGAAGCTTTCATATGCAGATTCATGTTTAGTCATAGATTTTAAATTTTCATCTAAACTTCTGTTTTACACTTCTAAAGTACATAATGTCGTTTTCATCTTTGTTTTCCCACAGAGTCTTTCAAAAAGAAGATATGAAACATATTTGCAATTATAGTACTGAATAACAGGTAGGTACCGTATTTTATTTTTTTAATCAAATCATTTTATTTTAACAAAACATGCAAATGTCACTAAAGGCAGAAATCTGAGTTGGGGGTGAAATAGTTGAACCTGAAACTTTTCTAGGGCATAATTTGACTCACTATGGGTTTTAGTTGTTGTCTTTCCTGACCTTTGAATATGTTTAATATTTGTAAATGTGTACTTCCAAATAACCCTGCACCATGGAAGTTTTAAGAGAAGCCTTTTCTTTTTCTTTTCTTTTTTTCATTTGAATTAACTTTCTAGATATGACATTTCTGGCTATGCATTGTAAGCAATTGATTTTGCATGTTTTTAATATTTTGTATATTAATATGCTTTTTGTATATTAATATCATTTTTATAATTTCTATACACAATTTTATTTTATCTTTTAAATTAAAATATTCATGCTTATCTTTTAATGTTCACTGCGAATATCTGAGCTTTTAGTGTAATTGTCTTCATAAGGCACCTCAAGAATCATGTAATAAACAGTTTAAAATGAAATATTGTAGATTGATTTATATATACCACAGGCAAGGTTGGCATGCTTCCCAAGCAGCCATAGAAAGGGTTCAATTGGGAGCTCAAATGCCATAATTGAAAATAAAGGTTTTTTAATTTTACACCCTACATACTGAAAAGGGAGGAATTTCCCTTCTTACATTAGATAGCTTGAGGCCTCAATCTCATATCTAATGGTGTCTGGGCCCATTTAAGTTATATTTCTAGTTAAATGGCTCCTTGCCTGGCATACATTTATAAGTAGAATTTTGAATAATTTTGATCTTTCATTTTAATAAAGGAGACAGTATATCTTAATAGATCCTGTGTATTCAATAAACTTTATAAAATTCAGCAAAGACTGAATACAAAGCACTTTGAAGACAAGAAGAATGACTGGTTGAATCAGAGAAGGATGAATTTTGTCTGCTTACAATCTATGCACCACGATTCTGATAGTGGTGCACAGAATAACCTTGCTTTTCCCTGTGGCAAATTGCCACGCCTGACATTCATGAAAATTGCCACATGCTTGGATTCCTAAGTCACTGTTCTGCAATTTCCATCCCTTTGAAGGACTTCTTTCTCCAATCTCAGTGTCTAGGAATGCATCAGAAAGGAATTGTAATCTTGAGAACATGGTCTGACTGCACAAAACACAATACAGCATGCAAATTGAATTTAGAAAAAAAAAAAAAAAGAAGAATATTCTATTATCCAAGTGAGAACACTGCACTTAAACAACACTTATCTATTCATACTCAAACAATAATCCGTATGAAAAATTTTCCTGATTCCATAAGTGAGTCTCGCCTTAGATTCCAGGAAAATTGTAAGTGCAGTCTTTTCTATGACACTAACAATTAAGCCAACTATTCTCTTAAACGAGAGGGTCTGCAGGCTAACCCTATATCCATCACTCTATCAATTGCTCTATCTGCATCTGTATGTATCTTCAATAAACTATTTACCTATATTTATTTTCCTTAGAAACACCTCCTGTGAAACCTTTATGTGAGTGTTTCTCCACTTCTCTCTACTACTCCATATGCATCTCAAAAGATCTGTTAAATATTTTGCTGAATAGTACTAAGAGAAATGACACTTTTTTCTAAGAAAGATTCAGCATTTCCTCAAGTCTGAGTTCAACGCTTTCTTAGCTCTCCATAGCTTCTCCGTTTTATCATGTCCAGATATATGTCTAGTGTTTGTTATTTAAAATCCTGGCACCCCAAATACATTGCAAGATTCTTTGTATCAGAGACCATGTTTTATTCATTTCTGTATCTTTCATTTTTTCCTAACATAGTACCTTGTGAGTAGTCAGAGCCAAATAAATGTATGCTGCATCAGTGATAAAGTATCCTTTATGATTTTATGCTAGCCTACTTTAGAATATGAATATTATGAATATTTTATTGTATTTATTGTAATTCACAGTTATGAATAAGACTAGTAATCAGAAGACCATACTGAATGCCAGACAGTGTACAGCATACGTGATATACATTCTTGCATTGGTTTCTGACAGTCCTAGGAGATTTGATGGGGTAAGGAAGTTGAGGGTTATGGAGGTTAAATAACTTGTCCAGAGAACCAATAAGTGATACAACTAGGCTCTAACTTCTGAGCTTTCTAACTTCCCACATGTGGTTTGTAATCACTAAGCTATGTGGTAATTGCTTGTGTTTGGCATGAAAAGTAGCGGTTAAAGCATTCACCTGTCTGGCCATCTTTCTGGTGGACATATGATCCAATTGAATTTTCCCACCCCTTTGATTTTAGTAAGGCCATATGGTACCCTATGGCATAAAAGATAAGTAGAAGTGATGGTGTCTTTTCTGACAGAAGCTTTGAGTATCAATTTGTGATTCTTTGTGTTCTCTTGCCACTGCTGAGGTGATTCTAGCAATTTTCATCAGTCTGACTTTTGAGAGACATCAATAAGCATAGCCCTAATGCTGGTCTATATTATGACTATACTGTAAAGAAAAATGTTTTATGTTATGTCGATGACATATGGTGTTCTTCATTACTGAGAATTAACCAAGTCCATTCTAATGAAAATAATGATAATCAGTTCTTAAAAAAAAAAAAAAAAAGATTTTTTTTCTATGATTTTTTCTTCAGTCACCTCTGTCTTCTATTTGAGAAATCTACTAATACACAGATATATGATAGTAACATTATATTCATTTATATATCACAGTACTGAAAGGATCAGTTCCTATGGAACAAAGTTTCAGTAAGAGAGCTGAGAACTTTTACCTATTCTCACCTGGAAGCCTTTTAAAATTGTTGAGATGGGGATCTACCTGAAATCTACCAAATCAAAATCTCTGAGGGTAGGAATCTAGATTTTCGCTGCTATTTTACAAGAGTCTTGTGTACAGTAAAGTTTGAGAATTAATGCCATGGATAGGACATTTAAATCCATAGCTAAGTCCTGGGCTCAATTTTATCCTTGCAGTATGGCAAGAACTATTCCTCGGCATTGCAATGCAAATTAGAAGTTTATGAACATTTCAGTTTTCAAGATAAAATGAGCAGGATATAATGAAAAAGCATATTTAGAAAAATGAAATTGAGACTTGGAATGTAATTACTTTAAGTCATGTTCCTTGAGTAAGAATCCAAGAAATATGTTTTCATTATGGAAGATATATGGATATAAAATACACATAAGGAAATAAATGAAAGAATAAAAATCAACTATAATTGTGTATGCCTTTTCAGAATTATTTTCTTTTTTCTATGATATCTCTGGTGGATATATAATGGCACACATAGAGTGTAAGTGAGATCATGCATTAAATATTGTTATTAGATATTCTGGGGAAATATTGTTTCCTTTTATTTTGTTATTATTTTAAACAATATTGTCATGCTTATGGTAGTGAACAATATCTAATGTTTAAAATGCTTTCAAGTTTATAATCTAGTCTTACCCTTCATGTTCTGTTTTTGTTTTTCATTTGAAGGCATCTGGAAGATATGGGAGTAAGGGCAGCTCTACTATTAATTCATGTGACCCTGATTGAGTTACTTAAATTTTGGAGCTTTACTTTTTAATCTTCATATTCCTGTTACCATGTAATCCTAATGGGTCTTTATATCCTGGCCTTATCTCTCTAAGAAAGGTATCTTCATCTCTTTTCATAAAGGAGGACAGAATAATTTAGAGATGTCATATAACTAGATGGCATATAACCAATGTTGTCTACCCTAAAGCCTTCAGATTTGGTATCTACATATTTCCCATGATGAAATAAAAAATGAAATCTTCATTTAAATATGAGAAACTTGTCTTTGTAAAAATTAAAATATCTATTTATTCTTTGGATGGTACAATAAAAAAAAAAACAACCACTGTCTTTGGAACAAAAACTCCCAAGATACAAGTACCCTCGTTAGCACCCACTTAGCTCTGTGGCCATAGTCATCTGCTTTGGTAGACAAAGGGAATAATAAAGATATTTAAAGTTTCCTTATGCAGTTTAAAGAAAATTAATCCAAAATGCCTAGAGTAGGACTTGATACATAGTAATGTGTAATGAATATTCTTTAAATATAGGTGATATTTTATAAATAGAAATATTGCTTTACTTCTTATAGATGACATTCTTTTCTACTTCATCATTTTTATTGAATGTTATAGTCATATTGAGTAAGATACTGATAACTTTACCCAGCACTTATAAAAAGATCTTCCAGGCTTACTGAAGCTATGGTTATTCAAATTATTTTAAGGGACTCATACAAACTGAGTTTATTATACCAGTAAATCAGTAAAGATAATTGTGCATGTGCAAAATAATTACAGATAAAGGGTTATCAAGACTAATAGGTCTGCTTTATTAACAAAAAACACTATACTATAAAGTAATGTAGTAATTTTTGTATGAATAAAGATCACACAATCTCTTGTTAGAATGTAGCTAGGTTGAAACTCCGTAGGCTGGCTTGATTATAAATAAGGAGCATACTCTTTGAATTAAATGGTGTATGGCTAAGCAAGCTGCATTCATTTGAGTTCCCAGACAGCCAGAGTTGGATTCAGAAGCCTCTAATTGCATTGGGGACCTTCCTTTGGCATCTTGCCCAATGGTACACCTCGTGGTAGGAGTGGCTTTACATGTAGAACTTAAAAGCATGTGGGTTGTTGTGGTCCTGAGTGCTACTGCTGACAGATTTAACATCTGCCGTTGAGAAAGACAACAGTCTGGGGAACTTTGATACTAAGCATTTGCATGCTAGCCTTTGACAGGCAAAAGCTGTCATTAAATAAGAGACCAATATATATCTTATCTGAACTAAACTAAACTAAAATAAAGGACCAGCTTCATTTTCATTCTCTACAATTGAAAAATGCAAACTCATGGATGGTAGAGCAGTTATTGAATACTAAATTTGTACTAATGGATCTTGCTTCACTTTTCCATCTATAACCTACACAACCACACACATGCTTAGGCACAATATTTATCTTCATTTTAAAACTAAAGAAACTAATACTTAGAGGATAATAGTTTACTCAAATTTACTTTAGATAGTATCAAGAATTTGAATGCAGGTAGTCAAAATCAGTTTACACAAATGTCACTCCTCCGTGTACAACATCTTTATCCATTTTCTCATAGAAGTTGATGTTCTGGAAAGCCTTAGCATAGGTTGATTATTTAATAATGACAGGTGCATAGCATATTTCTATTACAATAGATCATAACGTCAAGATAAATTACTCAGAGCATAGTTAAATTGAGATCAAGGTTGTAGATTTGACCTTTTCTTGCCTCATTAGCTTCTCCAGAGGAAAATATTATTCAAGGATATATTGTAGCCCTAATCCTTAAAAATGTGTGATGAGGTATGGATGAGAGAAGTACATTTCATCTTTAAAACAATCAGATACTGGTTGCAGTTACTTAAAAGTATTTTTTAAAAATGAAAGTTAATGCAATTTTAAGGTATATCATATGTGAAGAAGGGCATATTTGGTTAACATATTATTATTATTATTTAAATATATTTTTTATTGATTTTTTACAGAGAGGAAGGGAGAGAGATAGAGAGCTAGAAACGTCGATGAGAGAGAAAACATCGACCAGCTGCCTCTTACACATCCCCTACTGGGGATGTGCCCGCAACCAATGTACATGCCCTTGACCAGAATCGAACCAGGGACCTTTCAGTCCGCAGACCGACGCTCTACCGCTGAGCCAAACTGGTTTCGGCAATTATTATTATTATTATTTTTATTAAGGTATTATATGTGTACATATCTTTCCATTGCCCCCCCCACGCCCATACATGTCCTCCCCCCCTCCCGAGTTTTTCGTCCATTAGTTTTGCTTATATACATGCATACAAGTCCTTTCGTTGATCTCTTATCTCCCCCATATTTCCCTATCCTCCCCACTGTAATTTGACAGTCTGTTTGTTGCTTTACTGTCTCTGTATCTATCTTTTTGTTCATCAGTTTATAATGTTCTTTATTATCCATAAATGAGTGAGGTCATGTGGTGTTTCTCTTTCATTGACTGGCTTATTTCACTCAGCATGATGTTCTCCAATTCCATCCAGGTTGCTGCAAATGATGATAATTCCTTCTTTTTTATGGCAGCATAGTATTCCATAACATATTATTTTAACACTAGAGGCCCAGTGCATAAAATTCATGCATGGAGGCAGGGAGGTGTCCCTCAGCCCAGCTTGCACCCTCTCCAATCTGGAACCCCTCAAGGGATGTCTGAGTGCCCATTTAGATTGGATTCAAATTATTCCAATGAGACC
This sequence comes from Pipistrellus hanaki, assembly GCF_964339955.1. Taxonomy (NCBI): domain Eukaryota; kingdom Metazoa; phylum Chordata; class Mammalia; order Chiroptera; family Vespertilionidae; genus Pipistrellus; species Pipistrellus hanaki. The sequence goes on from NC_140505.1 coordinate 118,216,905, forward strand.
CTTAGAATACTTTGAATAACCATAGCTTCAGTAAGACATCCCTCTCACAATCCAGGACTGCTGACTCCCAACTGCTTGCCTGCTTGCCTTCCTGATTTCCCCTAACTCCTTCTGCCTGCCAGCCTGACCACCTTTATCACCCCTGCCATCCTGATTGATATCTAGCTACTCCCCTGTCAGCCTGTTTGCCCCCAACTTAACTGCCCTCCCTTGCAGGCCTGGTTCCTCTCAACTGCCCTCCCTTGCAGGCCTGGTCCCTCTTAACTCTCTCCCTTGCAGGTCTGGTCCCTCTGGTCTGCTGGCTATCTTGTGGTAGCCATCTTGTGTCCACATGGGGTCAGGATCTTTGACCAATAGGGACAGCTATCTTGATCTTGTGTATTGGAGTGATGGTCAATCTGCATATTACTCTTTTATTAGATAGGATAGAGGCCTGGTACACGGGTGGGGACCAGCTGGTTTGCCCTGAAGGGTGTCCCTGATCAGGGTGGGGTTCCCTTGAGGCATGTGGTGGCCTGGATGAGGGGCCTGTGGTGGTTTTCAGGCCAGTCACACCCCCTGGTGACCCAAATGGAGACCCTGGTGTCTGGAATTTATTTACCTTCTAAATTGAAATTTTGTAGCCTGGAACAGAGTCAAGCCTCCTGCTCTATCTTTGTATCCTTGAGTGGAGGCCTAGACCGGCCAGAGTGTATAGAAAGCTTGGCTTCCTCCATTGCCAGGGAAACCCAAGTCTTTCTTCTGGCAGCCATCTTGGTTGGGCTTATTTGCATACTCGTTCTGATTGGTTGGTGGGCATGCCTTTATGGGTATAGTGGAGTGGTGGTTATTTGCATATTACTATTTTATTAGGTAGGATTTTATTAGGTAGGATTGTAATTTATAGAATAGGTTTTATCATTATATCTTGCTTTCACAAAGGTAATAACATATATAGATATAGATTTAGATGTAGATATAAATATATAGATATAGATATAGATATATACACTCTTTGTAAATGAGATGTGATAAGTATGTATATAATCATATTTTCATACTACTTCAATTATATACACTGTGTCTTTACTTAAACATTCTTGGCCTGATCTTTAAACACTCAAGTGCTGATGATTTCAATGCCATTAATGAGGTATCTATGTTAACTTTAAATGGTAATTTAATTTAAATTCCCTAAACGGAAATGCATGAGTACATTTAAAATTGAACTGCACTTTTTAAAATAGCTCTCTGTGGATATTTCCTTCAGTTCCTTAAAAGGCAGGCACAATCCAGCTGTAAGCACTTGCAGTTGGAATGCTTATTGTGACCGATAGTTGCCCTCCTTTCTCTCCCCTTGGGGAAATCCACCAACCTGGTTACGGACTGTCAGCGGGAAGATGGGTAGAATGATTTATGACCAGCCTGTGGCTGTTTACACTGAAGTGCATATAGCCAAATCACACTGGAGGGGAGAATAGAGTGGGAGATATTGATTCATATTTTTCAGGACTATCACGAAACCCCACAAGCACAGTCAATATTAAGTCTATTACTCAGACTATGTGGAACACTAATGAATATTGAAAAAAAATGAAAGCAATAAAATAACCTTAAATGTACAGGGAATACAAAATACAAAGATGATGTTCATGAGTCTTTTTAATTTTAGGGATTTTTTTTTTTTTTTAATTCTAGAGATTCTTAAACTGGACCTGCAATATATTTTTAAGAGCACAATAAAATGAAGCTTTTCCTCCTGCTAACACCCTACCCTATTGTTCTGACTAAATCAGAACATATTTAGGTAGCTTATATATTAAATTTCAGCATGAGATTTTCTAATATGACTAACCATATGAAAGCAAACAGATAAATAAAACAAAATAAAAAATTCGACCTGAAGAAGTTGCCATGGTAAGAGGAATCACATAAAGGAGTGCAGTAAGCCAGTTTGATGTAAGAGGAAGTCTTGGCCACAAAGGCATATCAGAGACTCCAGGTTCCATCAAATTAATACCTCTGCGTCTCAGTATCTCTGCATCTCTATCAATATCTATCTATCTATCTATCTATCTATCTATCTATCTATCTATCTATCATCATCTATCATCTATCTATCATCTAACTATCTATATTTCCATGTAATTGCTAATGTCAATCCAAACTTACCCACAAGCAGAATTCTCTAGCATTCAGCCAGTTTGTGCCCTCTACCCTAGTGCAGATAAAAAAGCTACACTCTAGCCAAAACGAGTTTGGCTCAGTGGATAGAGCGCCAGCCTGAGGACTAAAGGGTCCTCAGTTCAATTCTGGTCAAGGGCATGTACCTTGGTTGCAGGCATGTCCCCAGTGGGGAGTGTGCAGGAGGCAGCTGATGTTTCTCTTCATTGATGTTTTTAACTCTCTATCTCTTTTCCTTCCTTTCTGTAAAAAATCAATAAAATATATATATTTTTAAAGGCTACACTCTAATACAGATACATACACAAGCATAAATGTACATGTAACTATTGAGAATTAAAGGGCAAATTTACCTTGAGATGATGAGAAAGATAGAATCTGATCTGTCATTTCACATAATTCTTCTTTTTCCTTCCTCTTCCTCTTCCTTTTTCTCTTCTTTATGCTATAGGTATTCTATGACTTCTGTCCTCACATACTCCAGCAGTACCCAAGTATAAAACTCTGGCTTCACGAGGGAAAGTCCTATTTCTAAGGGCAGGAAGGAAGAGGGGAAGAGAAGCAGTCTTCCTAAGGGAGAGGATGTCCAAGCAATATGAGTGTCCAGTCTATCGGGTAGGTAGGGAGATTTTCCCTTCCAGGGGTGTTTAACAGAAGCTTCTATGAGACTGGCCACTGGATCACTGTCTTTGTTGCTTTAGCTGTGCCAAGCCATTTTAACTGTTGCTCAAATGGAATTATTTTGTTAAAACAGCATAGAAAATAGAATAAATTATATATAAATATATACATATATTTATACACATATATACATATAATAGGATTCAAGTGTCAGTTCATTTTTTTAATATATATAAATCTACTGGAGGCCCAGTGCACAATTCGTGCATGGATGGGGGCCAGCTGGCCAGCTTCAGTCAGGGTGGATCAGGGCTGGGCTTGTCCGGAGGAGATGGGGAGAGGCTGGCCAGCCTGCCCGCCTGAATTGGGACCTGATCAGGGCTGGGCTGGCTGGTAAAAGGGGTTGGGGGCCCTGATTGGCTGGTAGGCCCTGCCCCCTATTGGGATTTGGGGAATGATTGGGGCAGGGCCAGCCATGGGGAGGGGCTGTGGGCAGTGGGCCAGCCAGCCTTGCCCCCTAATGGGGTCAGTGGGGGTTGCTCATCAGGTGCCAGTGGCCTGGTGAGGGGCCCTGGCCCTGCCCCCTATTGTGGTGGGAGGTGATCATGGGTGGGGCTGGAGGGGGTGGGAAGGGATGCAGGCTGATCAGGATGGTGAGGGCCCATGGGGCATGGATGGCTAGAGGGAGGGGCTGCAGGAGGTTGGCCAGCCAGCCCTGCCCCCTATTGGGGTGGGGGATTGCGATCAGGGGCAGGCCAGCAGGGGAGAGGGGTTTCTGGCTTATCATGGTGGGGCAGGCTGATCAAAGGTGCACCTGGCAGGGGAGAGTGATGGGGGTATTTGGCCTAGAGGCCCTGCTCTTGATGGGGTAGGAGAGTCCGATCAGGGGCAGGCCTGTAGGGGGGAGGGGCCGTGAGGTTGGCCACCAGCCCCACCCCCGATCTGGCTGGTTCCCTGGCCACAGTGGGCACCATAGTTTGTTAAGGCCTTTAAGGGTAGTTGCCTTTTTATATAGATAGATTGTTCAACTTTTAGACATTGGACATTTAATATTCAGATAGAGATTCAGGAATAGGATGTGTATAACATAGAGGAATTCCTAAACTTAACTCTTTTTTAAAAAATGTTTTATGATTTCCTTCTCCACACTCCTTTCTATCTCTGCCAGTTAAATCCTGTATGTATCTTCCAGTCCAGCTTACTTGTCATTTGGCTCCACAGAGCCATTCTGTCTAATCCCAACACAAAATTGATGACTCTGATAAACATGTAAAGCACTATTTTGTACCTTTTGTGGCATGTACTTTATAATTTATGTCATAATTACTTGTGACTATGTCTCATCTCCATTCCAATGCCATCTTCGCAGATGCCTTAGACCTCTTCCCCCTCGCCCCCAGAGGTGCAGTGCTCTGTGCTGAAGCAAATATTAAAAGAGCAATTAGTTGGTATAGTGCTTTTAGAAATTTTTAAGATTAGTCAAGTTAGATTAAGTATAGGATCCTTTTCCTGATAGTATGACAATTTATGACTTCTCATTAATGTTGAGTCAATTAATGCATGTGAGTCGACCAAGTTTAAAAAAGTAGACAAAGATAAGTCAACTCATGTATTCATGGTCCCTTTAACTTCAGCTATTCAGGTATTATAGCATTGGGAAATTTTTTCTAGTCTATGTAATATTTTTCTCAGTGATTTATAGCTATCTTCTGGGACTGTCAACATTCCATTCAAATTTCTAAGCATTCTCATTTTTTTCTTTATTGTTGAGAGTATTACAGATGTCCCCTTTTTTCCCTATTGATCCCCTCTTCCCCATTCCCGTCCCTTCCCCAGGCCTTAACTATACTTTTTTTTTTTTTTAATCTGATAATCACTACTCAGTATACTCTGACAGAAATCACAGGAAGATATTTTCTCTATTTTTATGCCAATTCAAAACATAACCTATATACTACATTTTCTTCCCTGCCTCCTTTTATGTATATACTACCGTGTTTCCCTGAAAATAAGACATCCTCCGAAAATAAGACCTAGGGCAACTTTGGGAGAAAAAATTAATATAAGACACTGTCTTATTTTCGGGGAAAGAGGGTAGTATAAATGAAATACACTTAATTCTTGATGTCATCTTTATCAATATAGTAATAACATCTATTGATGCCTGTTGACTTGAGTGTTGAAGCTATTAGATGAGATGCATATGCCCTAGAGGAGAAAATGTGAGGCTGTTATTATAAAAAAGACGTATTTGTCAGTCTCTTTTCTAGAAATAAAAATTAAGACAAAAGTTCATTCTATTATATTCCAGTTCTAAAAAAACTAATTAAAAATTTAAGGAAAGGGCTACAATTATGATTTCATAAGAGCAGTGCAGATTCAACCAAGAACTTGCAACATCTTGTGCTTTGAATTAAAACTAATGCTTATTTTTGACCAAAGTTGTTAATAATGAAATAAGAAATAAAGTGAACCAATTCCATCTGCCCTGTAGGAAGCAAATTAAAGCCTTGTCTCATTTCTTTCTCTGAAAATTAAGCCATTTGAAAAGAAGATCTGTGAAAAGTGCCACTTGCATTATTAAAATGGGCATCTAAAATGGAAAATAAGGACTGTTTTAAAAATATATTGATTTGGTAATAATGACTTTGCAATTTTGAAACAGAATAGAAAATCTATTCTTATAGCTACTACTGTATTTTGCATGTTTGCATCACATTTTTAAAAAATGCCTTTCAAAGATACACGAAGGAAAATAGTAGTAAGAGAGGGGGAAGTGGGTTAAAGACAATGAAAAGGAGCATTGGCTGCATGACTGACACTTTTCATGATTATTGTCGATCATGTGAAGGGAAATGGGATGTTGCTGATTTTTATTGAGTTTGTGGCAAGTCGTATCATATTTTTCTTACTTTATTTTATCTAATCCCCAAGATATATTGCCAAATTGAGTACTGTCCAGCATTACAGAGCAGGAAAAATGGTGAGCAGGAGACATTAGGGTATCAGTTTACAGTTTACACATGTAGTAAGTTGTCAAACAGGAATTAAACCCATGCCTCTTTTTTAAAAATAAAATCTTCCGACTATTAAAGCTTAATTGTTAAGGACCAGTGAATACCAACAAAATTATCTAACCCATAAATGTAATATCAGAATAACAATTTTATAAGATCCAAATATAGATTACAATAAGGCAAAGAAGATGATAATAGCTAGCTGTTTTTCCAATATGTATTCCTCTTTTATATTCCTATGACTGAAGAGCATAATACCAAGGGAAATATGATAGGGTTAAAATTTCTTTTTTGAGGCTGAAACCGGTTTGGCTCAGTGGTAGAGTGTCGGTCTGCGGACTGAAGGGTCCCGGGTTCGATTCATGTACATTGGTTACGGGCACATCCCCGGTGGGGGGTGTGCAAGAGGCAACTGGTCGATGTTTCTCTCTCATCGACATTTCTAGCTTTCTATCTCTTTCCCTTCCTCTCTGTAAAAAATCAATAAAATATATTTTATAAAAAAAATTATTTTTTGAAAAGTGAGAATTATTACTATCTTCACTTATTTCTTTAATGTACTTAAGGAATTTTTTGAAAGATTATTATTTCTATATGTCAATAATAATCAAAACATGGCTACACCTAAATGGGAAGGATTAGTGATACTATAGACTCTCAGCAACATAATCCCATAGTATATTATTATGTATCACAAAATCAATACTTTTTAAAAGTCAAAAATTTACAATACATCATCACTGTATAGAAAATATTTTATCCTCACTCTTGTTTTTAAGTGTTTCATTTAATATTTTAAAAAAATTAATCATGCCTATGAAGCTTTAAAATATTACCTGACAGTTATTCCATTAAACTTGCCCTATTGGAAGGAAAATAATTAATTAATTGATTAACTGAAATATTTAGTGAACACCAGGAAAAAAAGCACTACTTAAGGTCTGGAGATATTCACAAATCAAAAGATCATTAACACATTATATGCTATGCTGTACACATTATAATGAGAGACAAGCAATAAAAGGAAATGAGCTACTGTACAAATAATTAAAAGATACAATTCATTTAGTGAAGGATGCTATGACTCAAAATTAACTTGGGTAAGGGAATAGAGAGTAAGGAGGATAGGCAGCAGTTATTACTTTGATTCAGGAAATCTTCAGAGCTTCACTGAGCAGAGGCCGTATTGTTTTTGGAACCCTGATGGTATGGAGCAAGCTCTGTATCTGGGGAGCAGTAGCCAACTGAAGGCAGGTGACAAAAGTGACAGACTTAATCATTCCTTAGAGATCAAAATATATAGGTAAGGACAAATAATCATCAAAATCTTAATAAGAAAAATTATTTAACAAACAGAAATAATGAGAGAAAATATTTTTATTTTGAGTAAAAATTAGCTGGATGGCTATCTGCATACAATGTGAATTTGTCTGAATTCTTTGAAACCAGGGAGTGTGGCCATGTGACTCGATCCTGAACAATAGAACTAAGACAGAATTGCCACTTCCAAAGCCTTTCTAATAAACCATCATTTGAAATTTTCCTAACTCATATTTTTAAGGTTCTTTAGAACCCCGTGAAAACATGGGAGTTATGTGTTGACACAGACCCAGGAGATATAATAATCCAGGATCCTTGAATCACCACATGGAAAAGGGCTGATCCACCGAGACAACCCATATGGGACTGTTATGAGTAAGGGCCTTTTATTTTATTATGCCACTGAGATTTTGAATTTTACCTATTATGGTAGTAAGTAGTACTCTAAGTAGAAATAGCCAAATTGCTAACATTATTAAAGTTAAGAAACAAAATCAAAGTGACTGCCAAAAGTAGGAATCTGTCATTGAAATGGAAAAAAAAATTAAAAAGCTGAAATTGAATTGAATTAAAAATACTGTGATACTTAGTTTGTGTCAGAAGTGAGTTAAGAGTTCATGTTCTTGTGATGATTGTAGATTACAGGAAAAAAATTGTTTAGTGCAATCAGATGAACTGATTGATCTCTGGCACATATATATTGCTAATATGGAGCAGGAAACAACTAACTCTCATTACTACCAATAACTGTCATTAATTTCAGTGTTTTAATATTCCCTTTGATCTGATCCCTACCAAGTACCTTTGCCTTTACAAATGTAATGTTCCCAGAATGCACAACTGGGAAAGCAGGTGTAAATAATCTGGCCCCAGGAAAGAAATACATAACGTGTAAATGACACAATTCAGATTTTGTTTTGTGTTTCTTCACTTGTTTGTTTTAGTTTGGTTTGTGGAAGTTGTCTGTGGGTTTTATTTGCATTAATCTATTTTTCTAGGTCTTTTTTTGGTGAGACTAAATTTGGAGCTGATTGGTTTCATCAAGGTAACGCCACCCTGTGACACACAACCAGGCCAGATGGCAGGACTTTATCAATCACACAGCTTCCCCCATCATGGGTTTCAAACAGCAACATTCATTATACTATCAACCTTTTAACTCATGCCGCTGAATAATATTTTAAATAAGTAGTTTATTAAGTGGGTTTCATATTGGACACTTCTCCATATTCAAAGAGAATTTTATGTGTAGCTATGCTCATTAATTTTAGTCAGCTGATATTCAGTAAAACTGTAAAATGGCAAATAAAATTGCTCTAATGTTTTTCTAGCTAGTTATTCTGATTGTTCAGAAATTTTTAAATGGTAAGTTTATGAAGTGTTATGAAAAAACCTTGTGTGAAATAGTATATATTTATAAACTAATTGCCCTTCTAATACTATTTTATATCTGAATATTGATGATAAAGATTATAAAATGTCTACCTTTTTTTAATATATTTTATTGATTTTTTTTGCCCCCCTCCCTTCCACACATACCCTCCCTCCCCAGAGTTTTATGTCCATTGGTTGTACTTATATGCATATAGACAGTAAAGCAACAAGCAGACTGTAAAATGTCTACCTTTTAATAATGTGTAAGATTAGGCTAAATAATTAATTGCATTTTCAATTATGTGCTTTTCAAAAGGTGCTGAATTATGTGCTTAAGTACCTACCTTTGATGATTCTACTTTTTTCAGGTAAACTTTTAAGATTAGGAGTAGAGTCTAATGTTAGTATCTAAATTATTTGTGATTCACTCCAACTGCAACACCATAAAATAATTTTATTTTATTTATTTTTAAATATATTTTATTAAAGAGAGGAAGAGAGAGATATAGAGAGTTAGAAACATCGATGAGAGAGAAACATCAATGAGCTGCCTACTGCACACCTCCTATTGGGGATATGCCCACAACCAAGGTACATTCCCTTGACCAGAATCGAACCTGCAGGCCTATACTCCAGCCACTGAGCCAAACAGAATAGGGCCATAAAATAAGTTTAAAATTGCTTTCTAAATCTCTGAATGTGACTAGAGTAAAAATAATAATGTTGCCTTTATTGAGCTTTATTATCTCAGAAAATTGTTAATTTTACATATTATCTTATTTAAGAATAGAAATGAGACATCTTACATAGGCTAAATCATTTTATACTCATAGCTCTCTTGCAAAGTATTATTAATTCCATTTCATAGATAGTAAAGTAACCTGCTAATTATCAAAGGGGTAAATTAATTTGTCCAAATCACACAGCAAGTATTGAAATTGCAATTCAAACCCATATTTGTTAGACCTTCTCATTTGTCTCATCACTATGCCTTGTTACCTTAGTTCATACAGGAAGAGCCAGAAAGTGAATCATAAAATTTTTTTCACACCAGTTTAAGAAATGTGGCCTTTCTCTGGAAAACTTTGGAGAAACCTGAAGCAGAAATTCTCATTGCATGTCACTCTTTTGCTGTGTGTGTCCACCACCATAACCTTCTTTCAGTTACTATAAGGTTGCAGGACTCTTTCAGTGTCAGCATCTTTCCTAATTCTATCATTCCTGTGCTTTCTACTTATTGTTCAAATTAAACTCTAATATTATTGTAGTCTTTCCTGACCACCAGGACTCCTATTAGGTATCACATTTTAATTTTTGTGTATAGCTATCAAATATCTTTTATTGTTAAATGAACTAATACATGAATAAGGTACACGTTATGAGTGCAATATTCAGTAAATATTCAGTAATGTTAGGAAGATGGGGCTAGAAGGACATATTTCAAAAGCTAAAGAGGCAAATAAATAGTTTTATCAAAACTGGAAGGCTTGTCTAAGGGAATTGAAAGGAAATACTGGATATAATAAAGGATATTATAAAGGACACTCTACCAAGATTCAACAACTTTGGAAAGTATGGAAACTAAGATTGTGGCAGAAAGAAAGGTATCTTTTTAAAAGGTTACTACTTGGAGAGTGAAAATAATTATTCTGGTTTAAGGCACTAGAAATTGAGGTGGTGTATATGTTGAATATAAGGAATTTGAATAAACAAAATGTGCTGTTGCATAAAGAATTAGAATTAGTGAAGCAAAATACTTGTAAATGTCTTTGGATTTTTCAGAATCCAAAAAAAGTAAATCATATAATTTCAAACCACACTGTTATTGAGTGATGTCATGTGTGTGAGTCAATCCCATTCACTTGTGCAATTTTGTGGTAAAGTAAAAAACCTCTATTATGAAGATGTTTATGAATAATTACAAATTATTGTTATAGCCTGGTAGATATTATTTGCCAGTAATACCATGTGATCCATTATTTATTAATGTTTTAAAGACACTTAAAAATAAATGCATTTGTATGCAAGTAAATGACAGTTAAAAATGTTTCAGCAATTCAATGAATGTATTTTAAAATCTACCTTTGTGCCTGGTAATGTGCTTTTTTCTTGCCATAGTCACTGTTGGGAGTGGTAAGGGAGGGATGACCCTGAGCGGTCTGCCTGAAGCAGGGGTCCTCAAACTTTTTAAAGTGGGGGCCAGATCACGGTCCCTCAGAGAGCTGGAGGGCCGGACTATATGAACTACTAATTCCTACTGTAACACCTCGGTTGTGCTCACTGCCCAAAAAACCTGGCATGCCGGATCAGACTCCTCTGCGGGCCGCATGTGGCCCGCGGGCCGTAGTTTGAAGACCCCTGGCCCCTGAAGCCAGTCTGTGGCTTCTTGACTTCATGCAGGAAAGACTTCACGATATGAGTCCAGGTGACTGAAAGTCGGTTTATTTAAAGCAGAGGACAGCAAAACACAGGAAGGACTTAAGGTGGAAGAAGCAACAGGAGAAAATCTAGACAGGGCTCTGCTTTGCCTCCCTGTAAACTTACTAGAGAGCAGTGAGCCCAGGCGGGCAGCCTGAGTTCCCTGGGAAGTCAGAGAAAAGGGAGCCTTGGGGTCAGGATCAGCCGTACCCCGGGAGAGCTGCTGCTGTCAACCACTTCCCATCCACCACTCCCCTGTTTGCAAGCCTTGTGGGGACCTTACTCAGAGTTTAGGAGGAAATAATGAACTCAGGGCAAGTCAGCAGAGTCTTGTCCTGAGAGCTTTATATCTTTTTTTTTTTTTTTTTTTTTTTTTCCCCTGAAGGTAAGAATTTTAAAGGAGGGTTTCAGCAGGATATTCATTAGCTTTCCAGGTGCTTTTTAAATATGCGGATGCATCAAAATGAGCAAATATATGAAAGTTTTGAAACATTCTTTGGTCTATTTTACTGCTTTACTTTATCTTGGGTCCATCTGGCTTTAATGAAGTATTTGTTATTTGTTCCCCTGACTTCATCTGTCCTTGGCTTTAGCTGCTGCAAATGGCATTACCTGGGTCATTGTTCTCCATTTCCCAGACCAGGGTGATTTAAGCTATGTATGCTGATTTAAACTATGTTTACTCTGGTCAAGGAGGAGAGGTATAAACTGTTTGCTCTCAAGTATCCTTAGTTGGGGACTAAAAGGTCTTGTGATTAGCAAACTGGCTGTAAGTTTTTCAAACTATTTGGCCTTGTTTAATTTTTTTTTTTGTCTCAGTTTCCCCATTACACTTATCCAGGAATTTTTCGAACTTTTTACTTACCTTGGTATTACGTTGGGATGAAGGTTGGTATCATTTTGGCAGGATAGTAAGAAACAAGAAGATGTTTCTACAAGTCAATGAATGTATTTTAAGATCTACTTAAAGTAGAGACAAGAAAACTAAACAAAGCCAAACCGTCTGGGCAACTTACAGCATATAAATCGCAAGACCTTATCTTCCCTAATCAAGGACACTTGCAAGCAAATGGTTTATACCCTCCTCCCTACCAAGAGAATACATAGCTCAAATCACCCTGGTCTGGAAAACAGAGAACAAAGATCCAATCAATGTCATTTGTGCCAGCTAACCCCGAGGACAGATGAAGTTGGAGAACAAATAACAAAACCCCACTAAAGCCAGAAAGACCTAAGATAAAAGTAAATCAGACCAAAAATAGCCCAGAACTCCACTATACACTCCTTTTGATGTATCAGCATATTAAAAATGTTCCGGGAAAGCTGATGAACATTCTACTGAAACCCTCACCTATGACTCTCGCCTGCATGGAAAAAAAGAAAATATAAAAAGCATTCAGGACAAACACTCAATGCAGGCTCACTCCAGAACACACCACGTCCCTTCCCAGGCAGGACTTTCTATTTCCTCCTGGACTCTACGGGTCCCCATGAGACTTGCAACCAGGGGAGCAGTGAGCAGTGGCACTCGTCCCAGGTTAACCCCCTGATCCTGGCTCCCAGGCTCCCTTTTGCTCTGATTTCCCAGTGAGCTAAAGCAGCCCCACCATGCCTCATATTTTCCCCATAACTTTTCTAAGGAGCAAAAGCAGAGCACCAGCTAGGCTCATCCTAGGCCCTTCCTTGTTTCACTGTCTCCATCTTTAATAAACATTTTCTCAAAATCACCTGGACTCCTGTTGTGAAACTTTCCTACAAAAAGTTAAGAACTCACACACCACAGGCCGGCCTGTTCTGGGCCAGTCCCTGTCCGGTAACAACATGGTGACATTAAGGATTACCATACACACACACACTGAAATAGAAATATATTTTCATGTTAAGAAAAATATTAAAATTATCCCCAATTCCCCAACATAACTTTCAGAGACTGAGGCACATTTTTCTAAGTGTTAAATATTTAGGAAAATTGATTTTGAAAATAATAATTGAAGTGGCCTAATTAACACACCATTATTTTATGCTACATTGCAGCAACCACTTATCTTTAACTATGAAATCAATATTACACACTTCACTCAACATTTCACCTTCAACAGCATATTTTGAAGCTCCTACAAGCTTTTTAATAAAAGAGAAGTACTAGAATTTCCTGAAAGAAGGTTCCTGAAATTATGTTCACTCAGGCAAAAAAAATAAATAAATAAAAAATAAGGAAAAATTTTACATGTACTTTATGTTAGTTTTAAAATGTGTTGATGTAAAGAGTGGAAGAGTGAGGATGGTATATCATATTCCTGTGACATTTCCAAGAATTATAGTCACTGGGAAACTTCCTAACTTCGCTGTGTCTCAGATTTATCATCTGTAAAAATGGATAAAATCATGGCCTATTCAAATATTAAATGATTTCATGCAGGGTGACTGGAGAATAGGATAATAGGGGAATTGCTATCATTATTCTGTTATTTTTAAAATTGATTCCTACTTTAAACATATGCTACCCATTATAGAAAGTTTTCTCTATCACTTTTTATTCCTTCTTCTTTATATGTCTCCTTTGCAATTATTCCTCAAAGCCATTTTATAAAAAAGGAGGAATGAAAAAATTCCAAAATGAAAGTGTCAAAGTTCAAAAGGGCAACCAATTTTTTTTATCCTCCTAAGCCCAATAATAATAGTGACAATGAAACCATTGTGTTCTTCATTATTTAAGAAATACGTTTAAAACAGACACATACTTTGAAATATGAAGGATATATTCATAATGCTTCACAGTGTAGTTAATTACAGACGTATTAAAACAAAAACAGGCTGCTAATTGCATAAACCATATAGGAGGTATTCTGGCTCACCAACCAAACTCCTATGTGTCTTCCCTTAACTTAACAGAACCTTGGTTTTTCTGGACTTCTACTCTTCTTATGAAGAATTCATTTGATTCAGGAGAAGTCAATCAGAGGGACGAGCCTCAAATGACTTTGGCCAATCAACCATTGCACTGCCTCAGCCCAAGTCCCAGGTTCCATAGTGGCAAATGGTCAGAGCAACCTAACAAGGTTAAGGAAGCTTGATTGGAATGCTGATGTTGGAACATTCTTTCTTTTCGCTCTCCTGACAGGATTTGGGTGTGTTGTTTTTTTTTTATAAATGAAAGTGAGATTTAAAATGGCTACAGTTACTTTATCACCCACAAGAGGACCATGACAATACACAGAGGAAAGCAGAGTTAGTAGAATCATAGGAAATAGAATCAGAGTCTGAAATCTTCCCTCCCTCTGGACTTCACATTATGTGAAACAATAAAATTTCTCATTTTAAAGCCAATTAAGATTGTGTTTTTTATTACTTACGTACACACAAAACCATCCAAAATTGTAAAGGTTAGTATTTCAAAATTGTAATGAGGTGAGAAAAATTGAAGCTTGGAGTAAGCAATGTGACATGTCAGGTCCCACAGACTGTTGCAAAATTGTAACTTGTCCTCAGATTTCCCGACTGCCATTGTTATCCTCTTTCTTACAGAAAGGGCCTTGCAGTAAAGCTCATAACAAAAAAAAGGAGCATACACATTAGAGTTTCAATGTTATCATATTTTTTCCTCCATACTAAAAAAAAACATATGAAAACCCTTCATTTTTTAAAGGTAATAATGTCTCCTGTTACAATTTTCATGGACTTAATTACATTCTTAGCATTTCAATATGTACACCTTAAGTCAAATTATTTCAACCTGAACTCATCACCAACATAAACATGCTGCTTAATCCAGATGATGTATTATTGGGACAGTAAGAGGAACTCACTCATCATTATAAAGAGCAGGTAAGGAAAGGTGGTGTCTGAGATTGCTTATACCATAGATTTTTTTGGAGATGTATCCTGTCATGTTACATTAGTAATGGCTCTTCAATTATTTTTAAACTATTTAGAAGCCCGATGCAGGAAATTTATGTAAGAGTAGGCCTTCCTTCCCCTGGCTGCCAGCACCAGCTTCCTTCTGGCACCCAGGACCCTGGCTTCCCTTTGGCTGCCAGCAGGCACCTGGGACCTGGGCTTCCCTCAAAGCCCTGACTTCTTCCGAAAGGTCTTCTGGAAGGATGTCCAGACTAATTAGCATATTATACTTTTATTATTATAGATACCTCAAAGTTAAAACATGCTTCTGGTTGGTTTCTTTGAATTACAACTTATAAAAGTATTAACCAGTCTATTAGATACATTGATGGTTTTGATACCCATCCTCACTATATTAGTTATTGTTGTAAAATGCTTCCCAAAACTTAGTATCCTTTAAAAATCAAAATAAAGAAAAGAAAATAAGCAATGTTAAAATGTAAATTAATAAATATAAATAATAAATAACAAATAAAAATTTAAATATATATATGAGAAATAATAAAAAGAAAACAAAATAAATAAAAGAGAAAACAACAACAACAAAGAAAAAGAAATAAGAAAGGAAAAATAATACTTGTTACTGTCCATGAATCTACAAGTTGTCTCCATGGTTCTGGTGATCTGGGATGGATCATTGACATTTGGGGCCTTACTCTTGCATATCTCTAGGATGATAGTTGAGTTTGTGCTGATGACAGCCAAAGAAGAGAACAGAAGAGCATAGATCCCTTGAGGCCTAGTCTCAGAACTGGCATAGTAATTGATTATACGTGTATTTTAACTTTTCTTAGTGTCATAGCATTTATTTCTTTATCAATTGTTTACAGGGTTTAGAATCATAAGACCTACATTGATCTCCCTTTCTTGAGATGAAAGGCAGGCAACAATATCATAAAAGCAACCCATGTTTCCCTCTTTCCCCACAATAACAAAGTGACAACAATAAATCATTAATATGAAGACAGCTGTAGTACTTAAAGTTCTGAGATATTTAAACTTTTTCCTTAAAATCCATTGAGGAAAGGATCAATCATTTTAGCGAATACTAGTTTCTTGCTCTTAAAAATATTTAGGGCAATATTATGAAGAAAGAAGAGGACAAATTAAATAAGAATTGTTAAAGAATGACAGTTATGACAGAGTCCGTTACCAGCTAGCCACAGCTTTGGTGCTTTCCTTGAAAGATTTATAGGACTCAACACATAATAATACTTAATGGCTAAGATTTATTGTGGTGACACAGCAAGGATACATTGTTGGATCAGTAAGGAAACACACACACACACACACACACACACACACACACACACACACATTGGGTGAATTCTACATGAATTCATGTGCAGGCTTCCCAAGCTCTTCCTGAAGGGGCCTCACAAAGTACACTCTCCCTTAAAGCAGTAACACATAGGCTCAAAACAAGCCAACCACAACTGTTGCAATCCTAGATTCCCAGAAAGAAAAGCAAGTGTTCAGTGCTGCAGGTGGACAAAATAATCTTTACTGCAGAGTAGTAATTTGCAAACAGTGTGCCTCAGCACACACATTGGTGTGCCACAGATATTTTTTTTTTAAATATGCAATACCAGATTGTTTAGTCAGGGGCACTTTCCTCTTTCCTCTTAGATTGTGAAATTGAAAAAAAAATGACAAATGCCAACACTATAATAGCCATCCACTATGAATGAATTTTTTGGTGTGCTACAGAATTTTAGTAATTTGTTTATGTGTGGCATGAGATGAAAGAGTTTGAAAATCGCTTCTATAGAGGAAACTGTTTAAAAGCCCATTTTTCCGAAAGCTAAGGACCAAGTCTGTAAATAGGTCTTTCTAAGGGAAATGGTCTCACATATTATTTAAAGTAAAGATGGTTGGAGACCAAGTACTAGAAAAACATCAATGTCCAAAAAATAATCAATTTTTGGAAAACAAATGAGAAAAATACCTACAGTATTCAATCAAACAGTAGAAAAAATAACATATATAAAGCTGACAATGACATAACATTTTAAAGCATAAAAAGTAAAAATAGTACTTAAAAAACAAATAGATATAAAATATGTAATGGAAGAACATTCTCTTGCAATTAGAGAGCAATGATACTTCAGTAGATTGATAGGGCTCTAGGCATATCAGAAATGGAAAAATGGAAGTAACACTCAACCACAAATAACGCAACATCTTGTGACATTACTGAACAAAAAAACAAAACAATATTGTAAACCTTCAGACATAAAATACAGATAATTTGCAAAAGTAAAAATTTCAGGGGGGAGCTATACATCCACTATAAAAGTTCAATGTAATGTTTTAAATTCTATGTAATATGTATATTTAAAAGATGTCCCATAATTTTTAATTCTTTTAATTTTAATTAGCCACACTAAAAATTAAATTTGCAGACAAACTAAGATCCTGTTTTTTTACTATCCAGCCTGCCAGGCATCACTCTTATTCCCAAATGAAATGATTTTGTCAGAATGCTTTCTTTGACACTTATGTATTAAAGTTTTATCTGTTTCAGGAACTATTTCAGGAACTGGAGATATGTTTTGAGTAGTTTCTGCTATTACTAGTAAGTCATAGTAAAATAAGAAATTCAATTTTAAAAAAAACAAATGTGGGCGTGAAAGGGAAACTAGAAGTAGTTTAATAATTTCTTCATCTTATATAGTAGGCAGCAACAATATATTTGTTTCTTTGTGAAATCAAGAAATATAAATTCAAGCATTTACTTAAAGAACACATCCTCCATTAGAGTTACAAAAGGAGTCTATACTGTGTACTTCTGCACAGAGAAAGAAAAATGGAGGAGAAAAAATAAAAGTATGGAAAGAAAAAAAAAAGAAAACCTGCCAAAAATACTACACAAAAATTATATAAAAATTGAAAGATAGATTAAGGTAAATATATACCCATAAAATGAAAGTTTAAATGAGATAAAATCATCTCTTAAAGGAGAAAGATAAAACAGAATTTCCACTTAAATTATATAAATAATGCTAAGTGTATACGATCCTTGAGACACACCTAAAACCAAGGAATCAAGGAGTTGAAGGCAAATATAATGAAATGCATATTAGGTGTTATGAACTGTTATATTTATTACCTTTAATTGTTGAGAAAGCTTTCCCATCTACTTTCCTCTACCCATAATCCTAAATTCTCTAGTGTGAGGAGTGGAGAAGAGGGAAAGTGTATTTAGTGTAAGGCAGGCCCAAGAATGTTCTACCCTTTCTATTATTAGTCTAGATGAGGCTTTGACTCTGGGGTAGGATGCTGCAGGGGGTATGATTTTGGTTCTGTTATACCACTTGCCATGAGATGAAGAACTGCTAAAAGTAAAATAAATAATACCAAGAAGGGCTAAGGAGTGACTGAAGTTGGAAAATAGACATATTGGTTAAGCTGGATCTTAGTTCAATCATCAAGGTCTCATTTTTATAGTTGGTTTCTCAATCTTTGGACCAACAAATTTCCTTATGTTCTTAAACTAGTTATAGTTGTTTTGAGGCCTACAAATGCAGGAGTCTTGACCAATATCCCAAACAGATGATGATTTGTCAGATATTTATAATAGACTAGAGGCCTGATGCATGAAATTTGTGCAAGAGTAGGTCTTCCTTCCCTCGGGCTGCTGGCTGGCACCTGGGACCCAGCCTTCTCTCACAGCCCTGGCTTCCTCCTTAAGGTCGCTCGAAGGACATCCAGTCTAATTAGCATTTTACTCTTTTACTATTGTTGGTATTTTTAAAAATAGTGAACTCTTTTAATTTTTATTCAGAAAAACTAGCTTAAACTATGATTCAGAAAAAAATTTTAGCCTTACATGCATGAATGAAAAAAAGAAGAAAGACAAAAAGTTCAGTGATCGAAGCATCCATCTCAAGAATTTAAGGTGGAAAGCATTCCAAATTTAAAAGAGAAAAGTAATTAAGATGAAGGCAGTAATCAATTAAACAGAAGCAAACACAGAAAAGAGAGGATGGATTATAAAATGTAGAACTTCTGATCAATAATATTTTCCCTGAGAGAAGATTGACTTTTGCTTATGGCCTGAAACACTTCTGGAGACAAATTATTCTCAGTCCAAAGATAGATTGAGATGGTTACACATTAAATTCCTTCTGGCAGCAGGCCTATTGCTGGTTCACCCTCATTCCTTGGGGCCTCCCACCAGAAGCCCAGTTTTCCCAGCGGCCTTTCTCTTTCTGACTTCTGACTTTTCTCCCTACCTCTATGAAAGCTCTAAAACTCCACTTGGTTTACTGTCATTTCTGTCACCAGTTTTACTTTCCGAATCAGCAATTGCTTAAGGGGAAAATGGCTACAAGGTTGGTGTTAGCCTCTCTCCTTTTGTCTTAGCCCAACATGTTCTCACTGAGATTTTCAAAGACATTTAAAACTAATTCCTCCAGCTTATTGAATTATTCTCAGCATGAGCATTAATCTCCACCAATCTAGCCTATTAGTTTTGAGTGCGAGATTCCATCTAAGTAACTTTTGGGATTGAATTAATTAAAAATAAAGCTGCAATCCATCTCCAAAGGAATGAGGAATTAAGAAACAATGTGAGAACTTTCCCTACTGTAAGAACTATATTTTCCACTTTCATTATGGCAGCTCTTTATGGAGCCATAAGTGGCATCGACATTGCTCTCTTCTAATTTTGACCCTGCCTCCATCTCTACATTTTATCATTTCTGTGTCTTTCATTGCTTCTCAAATTATCCCCAATATCTTCCCATCCTCCACTCCAGCTGTCACCAGTCTGTCAGTCCACGTTCTTCTGAGGCTGACACCAAACTCCCTGCACAGTCCTGACAATGTGTTGTAAGCAGCCCTGGGCAACAGGTGAACTGTGACCTTAGAGTTTTGTCGCCCCCAGGACATATAAACATTTGTTTAATACAACACCCTTTGGTTGTTTTTTATTGTAAACTGCCTTGCCTAATTTCTTCTTTCTATATGAAAGTAGGTAATGGATAGGGTGATGTGGGAGAGCCAAGATTGGCTACTTGTTAGTAATCCCAGATGAGGCATTCTGGCAATTCTTTGCCACTCTGAGGAATTACTTCATGACTGTTGATAAGAGTTTGGGAGTTTCACTGAAATTTCTACACACCAGGAAAAATTCCCTTCATTTGCTCTTATTAAATTCAGTTAAGCTTGACTTAAAATATCTGATGAATTCATTAATCTGAGAATCCAGGAAGTAATGGAAAAGCCCAAACAATACTGAAACAAAATCTTATATAACTGTGATATTTAGTAAATGAAGTCATGGAAATTAAATTAAGTACATATTTATTATATAGACCTGATCCTATTTGACTTGTAGTTCCTTTTTAACTAAGAATTGGTGTTGTACCAGAACATGAATAATACTGTGATTCTTTATCTTTTCCAATGAAGAAATACTTAGGACTAGGGACAATGGGCAACTATCCCAAGAGTCTTGTATTATATTTAAATCATATATTGTTTGGTTTTTTTATTTTTAAATGTACTCCTTTACTCCATAATACCAAATATTTGAATAAAAGTATCTCCCCAGAGGGAATGAAATATTTAACTGGTGTCTTAGTGACCCTTCTTCTTCTATGCCTCATAGTGATTATTCTCTTTGGGAACAGGTTTTGATTAACCAATCACTCTTGTGTGACATATATATATATATATATATATATATATATATATATATATATATATATATCAAACCCTAATATGCAAATAGACTGAGTGGTAAAACAACTGATCAACTGAACAACCAGTCACTATAATGTGTGCTGACCACCAGGGGGCTTGTGTGGTACATTGGCTATGGCAGGATGGTGGAGCAGGTGAGTGGGGGCGCCAGACCAAGGCAGGGTGCCATTTGCTGTCATCAGGGCAAGTCTCTGGTGGTTACTGAAAATTCTTGGCTCCCACGTGCCATGGTCCCACCTGGTGCTCGTACCTGCTGCTAGCGTTGGTCCCACTCCCACCTGCTACTGGCACCTAGTTCTGGCCCCAATTGCTTGGCTCAGTCAGCAGCTGTGAGCTGTGTCTGCCAGCTCCAATCTCCTTTGAGGGCTTTCCACCTCCCCCTGCTCCTGAGGGGTGATAAGGGCAGCAGCCACTGCTCACACCTGCTGATAGCACCAGCTCCGCTCACACCCACTTCTGGCGCTGGCCCCAATCTCTCCTTGCCATCAGTGGGTGCAAGTGGGGCCAGCACCATCAGTGTGTGAGAACAGTGGCAGCCAGTGTGGGGCTGCTGGCAAACTGGGGACCAGGGGTTATGGTGAGAGGGGCTGGGCAGGCATGTAGAGGCTGGGCTGAGACCTGCCCTTGTACCCACTGCAGCCTTGTGACCCACAATTTCTTTCAAGGTGCACAATTTCTGTACTGGGCTTCTAGCATAAATATAAATCATTTAATATTTATAAAAATTTACATATGAGGAAACTTAGGCACAAAGATGGTCACTGCCAACATAGTAAATGGCAAACCCTAAGTTCCTGGAGGCACTGTGATTCTATACCTTCTGTTCCAAGCTCCTCTGCTGTATTGCCATTACTCTGTCACTGATTCTTAAAGCCCTGCTGTTTTGTGCATTGTCCTTTATGGTGCCACAATATTTTTGATTGGTATATTGGATTTTCAGACTTTTACCTTTATGGTGCCACAATATTTTTGATTGGTATATTGGATTTTCAGACTTTTACTGAATTGAAATGAGAACAACATACATTCTCATTTTACAAGACACAGTACAAACACATTGAGGGAGCATATGTCTATTCCTAAATGTGATAACTCAGAGTACCTATTGCACTCTGTTAATCCTCACCTGAGGATATTTTTTCCATTGCTTTTCAAAGAGTTGGAGGAAAGGAAGGAGAAAGAGAAACATTGATGTGAGAGAGACATATCTAATGGTTGCTTCCCACACGCATCTTGACAGGGGACTGAGAGCTAACCACAACCCAGGTATGCGTCCTGGACCAGGAATCAAACCAGAAATACTTTGGTGCTCAGGCCTACACCCTAATCACTGTTCAACACCAGCCAAGGCTACCTATTGCACTCTGTACAATAGCCATGAAACATTTTTCAATTTATAATATACTTGGTGTTACCTCCCTAGACTACAAGATCTTTGATTTTCTAGGGCCATGTCTAATATAACACAATGTTCCCCACATGCTGTGTTGTATATGATACCTTTAAAGTATTCAACCCATGCTCCTAGAACTAAATATTTCAAATGTGCTTTACCTCTGTCTGCATAATATCTCTCTGCATGTCCTCTTGTTTCTGCTCTTTTTGTCCTCTTTGTCTACATTCTCTTCTGCCATCTTCCTCCAATGATAAAATTATAAATAACTAGTTTTCCCAGTCATATTACTCAAGGCATAACAACACCCTACTTCCGAAATTATCTCCTCGGCCCTAAGGGCATTGATGCTACTCGTCAAAATTTTGCCTAGATCATGCCCACTATTCTCAATATTCTCATTACAATGGCCCTTTGTCACATTCAATGAATGTACATTGATAGCACTGCTATCTCTTCTATTTGAGAGTCTCTACATGATTATGCTTGTCACCATTCCATAAAGGAGAAACGAATTTGTTCATATTATGCGTCATCACCAACTAGGAAACAGGTTCTCAGCAGACATTGAATCTATCATACTTTGGTCTTGGACTTTCAGCCTCCAGAATTGTGAGAAATAAATTTGTTACTTAAGCTACCTAGTCTAGGGGATTTTGTTATGGTAGTTCTAGCAAACTAATCTAGAACTCATAGTTTGTATCATTCATTTATTGTTTCTCACATATTTTTTATTAGAATCATTTATACTTTTTCATATGAATAACTTGTCTTCCCAACAGATATATAATGTTTTCAAAAGCAGGAACTCACCCTATACTTTTTTTCCTTCATTGAAAATGTCTATCAGGGTGATGAAAACAGTAAAAAATTAATGAATATTTAATAAGTTAGCAAATTAGTTATAGTAACATTTATCTTACAGGTAAAAAATATGATTAATTCACTGAACAGGCAATTTAAATAATTAATATGCATTTAATTGCATGTAAATGTGTAAAATATATCATGCCAGTATATTTTATCTTTAATAGGGAATGGGAAAGAAAAATCAGGAACATGCTTTCACATTAATGTGTCAGAAAAATTTATCTCTACACATAACTTACACAATCAAGATGAAGAAATTAAGCAACAAAAGAAAAAAAAAGTAATTTTCCTCTTAAGAGATAGTTGTAATTTTCATTGGTTTATTCCTTAGTTCCAGCAAGACTTCAGGGTATATTAGGTTTCAAAGAACAACAGAATATCAGCTTTAGGACACTGGAGTACTGTTTAATGCAGAAAAGTGTAATTTTTAAGAGATTTCTGAGGAAACAGTATACCAATCTGTTAATAACAAATGTTACTAAAAAAAATAAATAAAAAAAAATAAAAAAATAAGTTTTGTACTATCTGAAACAAAATAAAAGCACACCCTGTGAGCTCCTCAAGACTAAACTAAATCATTCCTTTAACATTATTGAATAACCTGGGGACTTCAAGATAAAGTAACAATTGGTATAGGCCAGTGATCGACAAACTCATTAGTTAACAGAGCCAAATATCAACAGTACAGCAATTGAAATTTCTTTTGAGAGCCAAATTTGTTAAACTTAAACTTCTTCTAATGCCACTTCAAAATAGACTCACCCAGGCTGTGGTATTTTGTGGAAGAGCCACACCCACGGGGCCAAAGAGCCGCATGTAGCTCGAGAGCCTCAGTTTGCCGACCACAGGTATAGGCTACCTAAACAATACAAGCCATTTGTTTTGAAGTCAATAATGCCATTTATTAATGATTTGAAGTGACTTCATTTGATGAACAAATATAAATGATCTAACATTAATGGTGCTATGGACTTAATCCAAAATAGAAGTTATTCAATTGTGCTAAGCAAAAAGGAATATATACGTACTGCTAAATCAGACATAGTACTAAAAAATTCATCCTGATTAACTTGAAATTGGTCTATCACCACATGTTCATTAATCCTAGAATTGTTACTCATAAATTGAGCCAGGATTTGAATCAACCATCATTTTACTACATGTGACTTACATACATATACTCTAAAGTTATCTAATGTCTTTAAGTGTCTGTTACAAAAAAACAACAACAACAACAAAAAAAAACCATCAAATACCAGAAGCTAGGGAGAGGCCAGAGTAGTCTACACTGCAGGTTTCAAAGAGAGCATGGCCCTGACAACGCCTGATTTTAATCTTCTAGCCTCCAGTATGTGTGACAATAAATTTATGTTGCTTTGACAACAAACACATACACAAAAAGTCAATAGAGATTTTGGATCATGGTAAAACAAAACAATGTAGAAACATGAATTTGAATAAATGGTTTTTGGTATTCAATGTGTATAACTAGAAATGAAAATGAAGATTAAGTATCTATCATCAAGTAAACTTTTATTTATAGCTGACAGGCAGAGTATAACATATGAAATATACTCAGTACCATTATAGTTAACTAATTTAGTAACAAATGTGTAACTTATTTAGATATAAATTTAGTAAGGACAGTGCTAACGGATTTAAATGAAGTTAACCAATCACGGTTTTCTATAGGAGGCCACAATGATAATTTTTCAACTGTATCCCAAGACATTCAAGAAGAAAAAATTTAAATAATATTTTTGGTAGGCTACATGAATATAGGATCTGAAGATAAACATATACCTGTTAAAGCATCATAATGGCACATTTATATTAGTTTTGGTATATTTATATATATATATATTTCTAAATTATTACCATTTTTTATGACTACTCACATTTCTATTCTAATAAAAAATAATAAAAATATCTGAAATATAGAGAAATTAGTAAAATAACATAATGCTCTTGTGAAATGCACTAGTAAACTAATGTAATACTTCCTTTTACTCTTTTAAGACCAATGTTCTTGTTACCTCAAGGTAAGGGAATATTGGCTTCTTATAACTTACTAGAGGCTGTATCTGTGCATTGGTGGGGTCTTTCAGTCTGGCATGTGCCCTCTCACAATCTGAGACCCCGTAGGGGATAATGTCCTGCAGGAATCAGGCTGAAACGGTCAGTCCAACATCCCCCAAGGGATGTAATAGTACACAAAGTGGCAGTCTTGAACCCAGTATCTGGTGCCCATTGGTCATCTGAGAGGCCCTCCTGCTATGGAAGGGCACTGACCACCAGAAGGCAGCTCCTGCATTGAGCATCTGCCCCCTGGTGTTCAATACACATCATAACAACCCTTTGACCACTTAAGTGGGCTAGCAGTCAAGCAGTCAAACATATATATATATATATATATATATATATATATATATATATATATATATATATATATATATACTAGAGGCCTGGTGCACAAAATTTGTGCACAGGGGCGGGGGTGGTTGTCCCTCAGCCCAGCCTGCACCCTCTCCAATCTGGGACACCTTTAATCCAGAAATGTTGGCTCCCAACTGCTCGCCTGCCTGCCTTCCTGATTGCCCCTAACCGCTTCTGCCTGTCAGCCTGATCACCCCCTAACCACTCCCATGCCAGCCTGATTGATGTCTAACCGCTCCTCTGCCAGCCCGTTTGCCCCCAACTTCCCTCCTCTGCTGACCTGGTCACCCTTGACTTCCCTCCCCTGCATGGTTGATTGCCTCAACTGCCCTCCCTTGGAGGCCTTGTCCCTCTCAACTGCCCTCCTTTACAGGCTTGGTGCCTCCCAACTGCCCTCCCCTACTTGCCTTATCATCCACAACTGCCCTCCCTTGCAGGCCTGGTCCCTCACAACTGCCCTCCCCTGCTGGCCATCTTGTGGTGGCCATCTAGTATCCACATAAGGGCAGGGTCTTTGACCACATGGGGGCAGCCATATTGTATGTTGGAGTGATGGTCAATTTGCATATTATTCTTTTATTAGATAGGATAGAGGCCTGGTGCACAGGTGGGGGCCAGATGGTTTGTCCTGAAGGGTGTCCTGGATCAGAGCGGGGGTTTCCTTGGGTCATGGGGTGGCCTGAGCAAGGGGCCTGTGGTGGTTTGCAGGCTGGCCATGCCCCTCAGTGACCCAAGCAGAGGTCCTGGTATCTGGGACATATTTACCTTCCACAATTGAAACTGTAGCCTGGAGTGGAGCCAAGCCTCCTGCTTGCTCCTTGGCGGCAGCCATTGAATTAGATTTGTTTACCTTCTACAATTGAAACTTTGTAGCCTTGAGTGAAGGCTAAGACCGGTTAGGGCAGGCCGAAAGCTTGGCTTCTTCCGTTGCCTGAGAAACCCAACCCTCTGTGGCTGTAGCCATCTTGGTTGGGGTTAATTTGCATACTCGTTCTGTTCTGATTGGCTTGTGAATGTGGCTTGTGGAGTGGAGTGATGGTTAATTTGCATATTACTCTTTCATTAGGTAGAATATATATATATATATATATATATATATATATATATATATATATATAGAGAGAGAGAGAGAGAGAGAGAGAGAGAGAGAGAGAAGTGGCACAGTGCATTACAGTGCATGAAAATGTGCCTGTGGGGGTATCCCTCAGCCTGGCCTGCATCCTCTTCAATAATCTGGGACACCTGTGGGATCAGGCCTAAACCAACAGTCAGACCACCCCCTCTCAATCAGGACTGCTGGCTCCTAACTGCTCACCTGCCTGCCTGCTTGGTCTCCCCTAACCACTCTACCTGCTGGCCTGCTTGCCCCCAACTGCACTCCCCCACCATCCTGATCACCCCCAACTGCCCCCCTCCTGGCCTGATCATCCCTAACCACCTCTGCTTCAGCCCTGCCACCATGGCTTTGTCTGGAAGGACATCTGGAAGGCCTCATGGTGTAATTAGCATACTACCCTTTTATTAATATTGGTAGGATATGACGTACTGCCATAACTATAACCTATCTACCAGTATTACTCTATGAGAATAAGTACTTTATGTGATAGGAAAGCATCTAATACATTACATTTTATATGTTGTAAGTAGTAAAAAATACTGCATTTGTAGCAATAATACACACCCTGTGACTTCCCTTCCCGACTTGGGAATGGTTCCCTAGTTTTTTGAAAGTTTCCTGGCCCCTAATGTATTTTTTTTTTGGTCATTCAGTATAATTTTATTTACTGTTTATTGCACATGATTTAAGGTCTGTAATTTCTAAACACTAAAAATTCAAAGGACTATTTTTTCCATGAAGTTTAACATTAACATTAATGAATTTATATATTCATGTGTATTTATTGCAAACATCTGAATTATTCACATGGTCATAGATCCTGAACTCATAAGTGTGGACCATGCACAGGCTGGCAGCAAGCCAGGAAGCCACTCTGCAAGCAAGCAAATACTCTACATAAGGAGAAAAGTCATAGCACAACATTTAATATCCAACCTGAGTCACCTCAGAATGTTACATATATTGACTTCTTAATTCATATTGTATCAGGATCTCACCTGCTTGGTTGGTGACAGGGTTGATCTGGTTTCAGGAGGATTATTCCTGAAATAATTAAGGAAAGGGGGGCTCCATCTTTCTTCTTGGTTGCTTGCTCCTCCCAGCACTTTCATCTTTCTTCTTGTCCTCAGCTTCTTGGGCATCTTTTCCTTCACCTTTACCTCCTTCTTCTTCCTCCTTTGCATCCTCAAATTCTTCTTTGGCACCTTCTTCCTCTTTCTCTCCTTCCTCTTCCTCAGCCTCTTCCTTCCCCTTCTTCTGCTCTCCTTCAGCTTCTCCTTCAAAGGGGGTTCATCCTTAGCTTCCTTGGCTTTTGCAGCCTCAGTGGTCTCTTCCACCTTTTTCTGCTCCTCCTGAACATGGCTGGTGTATTAAGAAGGGGAGAGTGGACATCAAGTAGGAGCTAGTCTGTAAACCACCATATGCAGATCAACCAAAGACCTGGGAACTCTGGGAGTAGCCACTGGCTATGCTTCCCATGCTGGTGAAACTGAGCTGGGTCTTCTCACCGCCATCTTCATATTGAGGAGGTCGTGGTATTCTTTTAAATATTCATGCCGTTTCACTCTTTGTAGTTCTCAACTCATTTCCTAATTTGTTGATTGTGTCCTGCATAGCACTGACATTGGCATTCTGCTTATCCTCCAGCTTTTGAGGTTGCTTTCCCAGCGCTTCGTTCCGGCCCCGGCTTGCTTCCATCTCCAGGTTCTTGGCATTGAGCAGGCATTGGCTCTCGGACATCTCGTCTTTGGTGGCGCACACTGAGTAGGTGTTCTTGGCAGTGCTCTTGATAAGCACAGTGAAAAGGCTCTTGTACCTTTCTTCTGCTTTCTGCATGTTCTTGGCAGCCAGCTTCTTGTAGTGGGTGCAGGTGTCCTTGAGCAGAGCGGAGAGTTCAGACTTGGAGAACACTTACATCTGTATGGAGATCTGAGCGTACTGGATCTGCACCTGCAGCTCAGTGATCTCCTCTTCCTGCACCTTCTTCAAAAGGTGATTTCATCCATCAGGCTGTCCATGCACTCTTCCAGCTCGGCGCAAGCAAGAGCCACCTCATCTGCACCTTTGCGCGCCTCCATCACCCAGCCCTCTGCATCCTCATGTTTCAGCACCTCCTCCTGGTAGCACGCCTGCAGTTTGTTTCTAGCCTCTTTGGAGCCCTAGTCCCTCCTAACCTCCCACTTCCCTCTCCTCACCTGGGATGGGGCATGGTGGCGCTGGGCACAGGCATCTCATTTTCATTAAAATGTTCAACCTGGGCCTTCTCCACTGGTGTCCACAGGTAGCCTGTGGACAGTCAGTGTTCCCAGAGACCCCCAGGTCACTAATCTTCACCTGGACCCTGTGGGCCATGTCTGGGGCTGCCTTCTCCACCTGCATAAGCAAATTTACCCGCCATCTTTGTTGGGTTTATTATCTTTCCTGATTGGCTGTGGACAGCAGAGGTGAGGTCAATTAGTATCTTTCTCTTTTATTAGTGTAGATAGCTTAATCTTTCTGGAAATTGCCTTTGGCTAAAAAGAAGCTGTCTTGCCCAAGATAAACTCCCTCCCCAAGTACATCATGTTTTTAATGACTGGCTCATATCAGTGTCCAATGCTTGACCATTTGTCTTGTATAAGAAGGATACTTGCTCTTGATAGGATGGGCTGAGGGTGCAGTTGAAACTGCATTACAATCATCTTCTCCTGAGAGCACCCTCCTAAAACCCTTTGCATTCAATTCCTCTCCATTATAGTGTCTTTCTCCGAGAAATCTGGCCTAAATCTAAATGAACATAATCTATTGTCACACTTACCATTTGAATATTTGAGAAATAAATAGAACTCTCTCTCTCTTCTGTGTACAATACTTTGGGGAGGAAAGAGAACGGATTGCAATTTTAAAAATAGCATGGATATACATATATATTTTTTTTAATATAGATTAGAGTTGGTATGTGGACACATGAGAGCAGAGGGAAAAGTAAAACTACATAAAGAGTCATGTCTCTTAATCTCCAGCTATTTGGCATCTCCCTCATTATATTTTATTTTTTAAGCAAAACAAATTTATCAAAAAGACACTAGCATACTTCACAGAATCGAATGAAAAACTGTAGGCATCATGCCATTTCTGGTCTACTGAACCTTGATATTCTCAAGATAGATTCTGAAGTCTTTCATCTTTGCTGTTTTCAGTATAATAGCTTCATTCTTTCCATGTGGTGGGGGCGGGAAAAAATGCTCTGAGGTTATATCCATACAGCTCTATGACCATAGAAAAACAAGGTATCTTTACTCTCTCCAGATGCATAATCATAATCCTCCAAAACCCCAATGCACAGATGCATTAAGTCCAGTTAACAATCCAGAGAAGTTATTCCAATGATTATTTCTTGGATTATTATGTCAACACCTGGACAAATATCTCTATGGTAGTTTATGGATTATGAGTCCCTTAACTTCTGTCACATGCCTGCCCCAAGGATAAAGGATCAGATTCTATTACCAGGAGGAGTTGAGGAGGAGTGCGGGTCAGAGGAAGACAGTAGGCAGCACAGTAACTGAGACATACATATTGATTAAAAGAACTTAAATAACTGCTTTAGTTCTCTGTTTTTTTCTTCCTTTTAAATCAGAATGTAAAAAAAAATAATTTAAGTCTGCATAGACAAATTTTGGAATTGATGAGGCGAGGCGAGAGTGAGGTAAGCATGGGAGTAGCATGGTACCAGCTTTAGGAGCCAATTTAATTTCAAAAGGTGTTATCAGAATTGCCAATGCTTTAAGTTTATTCAGATATTTAGTTATTTTGCAATTTGAATTCCATCAATGAGGCCTTACCCTTTTATGCTTACCAAAATTGACCATGGATTATAAAGGTTTAACAAATTGGGGTGACAAGACTTGTTCTGTTGGAGGGATATAAACCCTGAAGTTAATTTCAAAATAACGCTTGGAAACAAATTTACTAATTGTCAGTAATGAACAAGGTCTAACTTTCCAATCACTTGACCATTCCCTATCTGGTTAATAGTAAATCCTTTGAGTATTAGTTGCTTGATGATTTTCCATAGAATTTGAGAAATAACCTCCACTCTCTTGCCTTTTGTTCTTACCATATCACAATGAAAGATAACATGTACAGTATTACCTCCCAATCCCCCTTGTGCAGTCTGGTGGTTGAGCGCCAACCTATGAACCAAGTCAGGGGTCAATTCCTAGTCAGGAACATGCTGGGGCTGTGGGCTAGATGCCCAGCGTGGGGTGTGCAGGAAGCAGCCAATCAATGATTATCTCTCATCGTCAATGTTTCTATCTCTATCTCCCTCTTCCTTCCTCTCTGAAATCAATAAAAATATATATTTTTAAAAGTACAATATTAACAGCATGTACAACAGATGTGATTTTTATTTTTTTATTTTCCCCAATGAAAGGGCATTCCTTGACCTTGTCTGTGAAATTTCTAATATTGCTAACTAAACTTAATTTTCATTTGTTGAGGATATAAATTAAGAGATGGACTTCAATGAGCCAATCAATCTCCTAACATATTTGACAAAATCATATGTATATAATTATGCTCTATTTGTACATGCACATATATTGAAGACTTAATTTTTCATCAGAATTTCCAAGGCATTTGTGAAACAAAAATTATTTTAAAAGGGAAGTAAAAAATGTGGGAGACAAAAGTTATTTCTTATTAAAATAGAAACATATAAATCATTTTAATACTTTGGACCTACTTCATTCCATTTAATATTTATAGTAATACTATTTGCAAAGAAAAATCAAGTAATTGGTCAGAGCTACATTCTGTTTTAAGCACATTATATACATTACTTAATTTAATATTTGATACCATGCTATAAAATAGGTATTATCACCCCCCAAATACAGTTGAAATTATTATAACTCAGAATAGTGAGATACTTATTCAGGTTCATATAATAGTGAATGAAAAAGTCAGAATTGGTATTCATTCCTGGTTCTAAATCCCATTTTCTCTTCAAGAATATGGTGGACACTTAAGAAAAATTAGTTTAATTAAATTAAAATTTTGACACAAGAAATGTGTGATAAAAGATAGGAAGGAAACATATTTACCTTTCATTAAGCAGTCCTTCACATAAATGATAATATGTCTTTGACCCATCTCCATCTCAGAAATATTCTTTATCCCTAATAGTTTAAAAATATGTTTGATAAGGAATATCTTTTTAATTTTTACTTATTTGTTCAAAAAATTTTGTCAAACTGCTTTCACATGCCTGGCATTTTTTGTGGAATGGAGAAATAAGGAAGATACTATCTTTGTCTTTTAGGGACCAACATAAAAGCAAGATAAATAAACAAGAAACAGTTTTAAAATAAAGAAAACAAATAGTTTTAACTACTGTGGTCAAAGAAGCCCTATTAATTTTTGTTGTCTAAAATTAACTTTTTAACTCTACTAAATCTACCAAATTTGTTCTTCAATTTCTAAGAAATAATGTTTTTTAATACATAAAGCCTAATATGATTACATAAAAATGTGTATAATAATTTAGACAGAAAATGAAATATATAGTGCATCTCATCTAATATCTTTTTTTTTTAAATGAGGAAACAGAATTCCTTAATAGTTAAAAGATTTGTTGGAAATTACACAGCCCTACATGGGATTAGAAGCTGAATATCCTGTATTCTGGGCTATTGACACAGAGCCCCTGTTTATGGGGTATTCTATAAAAAAATGAGACTTCTGGAACAATTATTTTTTTAAATGAGTGCAAATAATTCTTCCCAGCTTTTCTGTCTATTACTTTAATTGTATTGAGAATTTCTTTAGAATTCTTATGCTTTCCAAGTTCCTTGAAGTTCTGAGGAACATAGTCTGGAATTTATTACATAGAAAGTACTAATCTTCAAAGAGAGAGAGAGAGAGAGAGAGAGAGAGAGAGAGAGAGAACTATCAAATTATAGAAAATAAAATATGTTACTTTAAAGTCATTTAATACATTGCTCTCTTTATGTATTACAAAATGCAGACCCAGAAAGTGAAATCAATAAAAATGTATTTTGAAAAATTAAAAGGAGCTGGAGCTGCTATGCTAGAGGAACTTCCTTGCACAATTTATGTCACAAACCTTTGGAATGTTAAAACTGGGAAAAATAACCTTGGGTTGAGGCTAAGCAATGTTCTTTCCTTAGAACTTGCTTGCTAAGACAGAAAGAAAGCAATTATTGGAGTACTAGACTTATGACTACTGGACAAAGCAATTTAAAACATAGTTTAGAATTAATAAAGAGTATGTTATGTTATCTGCACAGATAGAAATGCCTTTCTTCTACTGATTTAAGCATCCTCTTTCCTTTCTCATAAATACCCATTGCCTTTGTCTCCAAATTGAAAAGTTATTTGGGCTTCTTCCTGAATTAATGATTCCCAAATAAATATTATTTAACGTCAAATAAATACCTGTTCTTTTTTTTAATATATTTTTTGATTTTTTACAGAGAGGAAGGGAGAGAGATAGAGAGTTAGAAACATCAATGAGAGAGTCATCCATCAGCTGCCTCTTTCACGTCCCCTACTGGGGATGTGCCTGCAACCAAGGTACATGCCCTTCACCGGAATCGAACCTGGGACCCTTCAGTACGCAGGTTGACGCTCTATCCACTGAGCCAAACCAGTCTTGGCAAAATACCTGTTCTTGTCTCAATGTGAACAGCCTTTTTATTTTAGACTAGCTCTAACATACCAAAAGAATGTGTGAAGCACAGCTTAAGTGTAATCAATACAAGTTCAAAGATTTGACAATGGCACAAAGAGATGTCTCTCAAATGGTGTTTTTTAGTTTTTAATTCATTAGGAGCCAAACCAGTGAAGGAGTTAACTAGTCAAGAGTATGGTGTGAAGCCTGAAATCTGGGAGAAAACCAGGGGTCTTACAACAAATGTAAAATAGCACACAGGCATTTCTGATAAAGCAGAGAAATAATTCTAAAGACACAGAGGGAGCAAGAGATAGGGCAGAGTATGGCAGAAATTTGACCTAGGAATAAGAAAACATTGCAATTTAGCCTCCTCTTTCCTCACTGTCATGTTACATTGACAGTGAATGTTTGAGGGTTTCCTGGCTTCAGCTAACTCAGATTTAATAGTTAGAATTTGATAAATTCTATAAATAGATAAATGTAGTTTAGGTAAAGAGTGTGTGGTCACAAGTGAAAGCAGATACGTTTTTAAATAGGGTTTCTATAAACACCCTGGCTATGTAAGGGTGTGGAATGGTCCCGCCTAACCTTGTTTTAAAATCAATTGGAGAAACATTTCTTTTGAATTTGAGTAAGATGGAAGAGAAAAGCCAGTATGTTTCACTTCTGTTGACAGTCAAACTGGGGTGGCTTTGATGTGGCATTTTGTGGCTTTTGAAAATACAGTCAAATAACTGAGCACTTACAAATGTTATATAAATAGTTCAATCTATCACAGTGTATATATATATATATATATATATATATATATATATATATATATATATGAAAAATCTGATGTTGAACAACCCACACACTGATTTAATGCTCATGACAGCTCTTAGAACCTGTTAACATCGCCATTTTATCCTAGCTTCCAAAGGGGGGGGGGGGGGCGGGTATTACATTAGCTATGTGTTGTGGCCTGATGATGAAAGCTGTGATAGTTTTGGGGTCTCTTAAACGTTAAAGAATACATCTAATCTTTATTGTTTTGTAACAAAAATTCTAAAGCAAGCGGGAAAAGCCATATGGTACTCCAAACCACAAGGGAAATTATACTTCTTTATATAAAGCAATCCCACTAGAAAAAAGGGTAACCCTCTGTTTATCATTATATTTTATGAGGTAACTTCAATGAAATCATGGAAGTATTATCACATGAACTGCAAAGGGTAAATCTGTTTTGCCAGGGACCTCAAAGAATAGGAAATTTGGGGTATGGCACAACTGGAGCTGATTTTCCACCCTGTAAATGAGGCTCAAAATGTGGTGTGGGGGAGAGACAGAAGGTTTCTTGCCATCAAAGAAGATGGTCAACATTTTCAAAACTTTTATGTGGGATATGAGGGTATATTTTACATGCCCAATTCAGAAATAAAATGCCCTTTTAATACAGTTTGCTTTGATATTTTATGTGGGTAGACTTTGTCTGGGTTGAGTCAAGTGTTCCAATGTGTGAAGGAAGTACCAGTAAACATGCACAGGAAACTCACTAAAAATTATATATATATATATAGTGATGGTTTTTTAGAGGAAAATTGATGAAGTCATAGCAAGGGTATTTCTATCAAATGAAAACTACCAGTTCTCTCTATTCATTTCCTTTGGAAAATAGAGGATAAGTATATATTTTTAGCAGAGTGTTTTCTTTCACATATAACAAATATTTTTTGCAATAATAATGTCTTTGTCTCCTTTTTTCCATATGCTCTTTTCTTCATTCACCAAACATGTGCCATGTGGCAGATGTTGCAATATAATGACAGTAACAGCAGCCGTCGCATTTGTATACCCTTTATCATGCCACATAGCAAAATAGGTGATCCGTGCTGATCAAGATCAACAACCACAAGAAAGCTGTGAGGGAAGTGCTCACACTTCACACTGGAGGAAAATTGTGTTGAGCTAGGTTTGGGGCATGATTTTCTTCAGGCTGATTATGGGCCTAATTTTTGAATCCAGGCTATCTGATTCCATAGCTCAAATCTTTTTTAAAATATATATATTTTATTGATTTTTTACAGAGAGGGAGAGAGAGGGATAGAGAATTAGAAACATGGATGAGAGAAAATCATAGATCAGCTGCGTCCCGCACACTCCCTACTGGGGATGTGCCCGCAACCAAGGTACATGCCCCTGACCGGAATCGAACCCTGGACCTTTCAGTCCTCAGGCCGACGCTCTATCCATTGAGACAAAAACGGTTTCGGCCATAGCTCAAATCTTGATGGCTTTTCTAGCCTCAAGTAACATATTTCAAGGGAGACACAGACAATTAATTATTCAGTCACCAAAAATTATGGGACATTTATAGATTATTCACAAAGGAATGAAAGAAATGTGTTTTGAATCTTTTTCTGTGTTTAAAAGATGTGCCCATAAACATGAAATTAACAAAAAAGCAAACAAAACAACACCAAAAAAACACATTGTTTCATTATTCAAATACATATGTATGGGTGAGCATTGTTTTGCAACATATTTCTGAAATTGTGTTGCCTTCTTGAAGATTTTGCTTTTAGGTTATGCTTAAATAAAATATGGAAGCAATATGGAAGTATTACTTCCAAGACATTTTCTCAGTGATTAGAATCTCAGTCTCTCTACAGTGGTACTCATCATCACAGCTTTATCATCAAATGTTTCATTGTGAAGCTTCAGGGTCACGTGAGAGCCATCTCCCTGGACTTTTTGGTATTTGCGCTCTATTTCCTGACAAAAAACAAACAAAAACAAACAAACAAATGAATAAAAAAAAAAACTAGAAAGTACAATCTCAGATCATATTAATGAAGATGGAATTATTGGGATCTTTTATCATAGCAACTTCAGCCAAAAACTAGTTAATCACATTTAAGATAGGAGCACTGGGTAGTGTAATAGAGATTGATTTGTTAAATTTGAGGTTTGAAAAAAAAAAATCTAATTTATCATCAACTATGGATATTTTATATTCCATTCTTAGTGATAGTAGAGTTTTGCATATAAAATAATATTTGGAATCAAGAGCACTTTATTCATTAAAATAAGTTTAGAATTTTGTAAAAAATTAAACTATCTTATTCAATATAGTAAATTGCCTTCATTTATTAATTTTATTTTATTTGATAATCAGTTTTATAACATATCTCAAAGTAAATATTTCTATAATATCTGGTCTAGCTAGTAAAAAATTAATTTTGCTTAGCTTTAAAATATTTGCAATTATGTAAGCCAACTCATCAAATGTTTTAGAAATATAAGAGTCTAAATGTGAGAAATCATGTTCTGTGCTTTTAATTTAAAAGTGAAAACATCAGAAAGGGATAGGGTTTTTTAATTGATAGCCTTCATCATAATATATCTTATACTGAATTTCAAACAGAACATGCTGACTGAAAGGCAAGAATGATTGTCATTGAAATGCAAGGCTCATCAAGTTATAATGTCTACTTTCTAATGAAAATGCTTTCCTACAGTCTTCTCAATTGACAGACTGTCATCACATAATAAAAACTGACAAGTTATTGATAAATTAGATTGTTTTTTAATTATCCAAAGCAACTAATCTTCAAGCAACAAAGAGTATATAACTCTTCAGTTAAATATATCATTTTTTTTACTTTATAATCATTTTAAAGAAAAAGTAGTTAGATGAACTTGTAGACTTCTAAGTAAATACAGAAAACAATTGCACATTATTAAAAATTTCTAATAGCTTAAATGTGAAATTGAACATATAGTATATGATTGAAGAATATGTATAGTGATAGAGAGGAACAGTAAAATGTAAAGCTTAATTTAAAAGAAGATTAACTTTGTTCTTTATAAAACATTTCTAAAAGTTGCAAAATATAAAACATTGTTGGTTATCTTAAAATTTTTTTGCTAATATAATTGAAAATATAAAGAAAAGGATACAAGAATAGACTAAAAGTTACAATTATACTGGAAATTCTCTTCAGTATTTTGATATTATGTCTTCTGATTCCTGGAGCTTATGTCTACTTTCTTTGTTTATTCCCTTACAATGGTGGAACATCTTCCATTAGTCTCTTAAGAATGAATTGGCACAGAGTAAGTTGCTGATAAAATGCATATTTAAAATGCTCATTTTATCATTACACTCGATAAAGGGTAAATTTAAGTTGAACTGACTTTTCCTCCGAATTCTGCGGGTATAGCTCTAGTCAGTGTGTTTCTTCTAGCTTCCACTGTTGTTGATAACGGATACCTTTCTGACTTCTGACATTCTGTTTATGGATCTTTATTTTCCCCCAAATGAAGGACTTAATGATTCTCATCTTTATACTTTTTTATGTGAGTCTTCATGATTAGTGCATTGGTGTGGATTTTGTATTTATTTTTATGTGTATGTATGCACATGCATATGTTGTTTTTATTAATCTGGACATTATATCCTCTAGTTCTGAGAATATTTTTTTATCTCTTAACAATTTTTCCCTTTCATTTTGAACTCTTATTGAATAATTCTAAATTTAGATATTAAAACTACCAAATGATATTCTATATTTTCTACTATTTTAATAAAATCAGGTTTTTCTTAAAATAATTTACATATAGCCAAATTCTTATGTGCACAGTTCTGTGAGTTGTTACACATGCATAAAGTTGTGAAATCATCATGAAAATCAAAGTACAGAATAAATTTATCACCCCATAAGTTCCCTCATTAACCTTTGCAATCCACTCTTCCCATCCAAGACGCTAGAAACCCATAATCTCTTTTCTCTCTCCAAATATGTGCCTATTCTGAAAATTTAATATTAATGGAATTACACAGTACATTGCCTTCTACGCCTAATCTCTTTGACTTACAATAATGCTTTTCTAAGTCATTGATATTGTTAAATTTCCTTTACTTCATGCCTATGTTTCCTGAGTAGAATTTCCTTGTTTGGATATATTCCAAAATGTTTTATTAATTAGTCAGCTTATCAAAATTTTGATTATTTTTTCCAGTTTGGGAAAATTATAAACAAAGCTGCTAAAAAATGCTACAAACACTCTTATAGAAGTGTTCTGTGGACATTTATTTTCATTTCTCTTGGGTAAATAACTAGGAGTGGATTTACTGATCATATGATAAGTTTGTTTCACTTTATAAGAAACTTCCAAATGTTTTTTCCAAAATGTAACTGTGTAAATTTGCATCCTGAAGAGCAATGTCTGAAAATCTTGTACTTACTCTATATTCTTCAAATATTTGTCAGCATTTGATATTTTCAATTTTTTCCTTGCTTTTTTATTTTATTTCAGTTTAGTTTTACTTTTAGTCATTCAAATAATAATTTAGTGGCTTCATGTTGTAGTTTTAATTTTTACTTATCTGATGATTAACAATACTGAGCAATTTTCTATTTATTCTCTGTGCTTATTTGTCATCATTATATCTTTTTTGGTCTACTGTCTGATTTAAAAAGTTTTCCCCTTAAAATTTTGAATTTTATTCTTATTATTGAGTAATGAGATTTCTTTATATATTACAAAAGTAAGACCTCTACCATATATGCCTTTTGCAAATTTTTCTCCTAGTTTGACTTGTATCAAAATTTTTCAAAAGTGTTTTAGAAGTTTTTTACATTTTGACAATGTTTAATTATATGTACATACACAAAATTTAATGAAATTTTATAATTTTTCTCTTATCTAAGAAATATGTGCATATTCCATATTTGTAAAGATGTCCTGCTGTGATTCTTCTAGAATTTTTAGATTTTACTATATTTAGGTCTATAATTCATTTCCAGTTACCTGTTGATATTTTCAATAAAGCTTTTGATACCATTTTTGTTTTCACTATTGCCATTCTCTTCTTAGTTTCATTTACTTCACCCTAAGTATTGCTTTATTTGTTCCTTGCTGTGATAATATGATTTACATACTAAGAAATATATATCTGGTCTGCATTCCCATTTCTGGCACAAAACTTCTAAAACCCTTGGAATTTCCTAAGGAGAGGAACAAAAGTTATATTAATAAGGTGACTTAGACCCCACTTAGACTTTTATTAATAAGATAGAAGCTGTCTGACAGGTGAGGCAACCTGGTGCCTCCAAAGAGGTCAGAGGGGCTGGAGATTGAATCAGTTTTCAATTGCCAATGATTTAATCAATCATGCCTGCATAATGTTACCTTCATTAAACAAAACACAACATAAAAGGACAGAGTTAGAAAAACTTTCAGATTGGTAAACTCGGAGATTAGGGGACAAAGACATGTTCAAAAGGGACATGGAAATTATGTGCCCTTTTCTTTTACCTCACCTTATGCCCTATGCATGTCTTCCATCTGGCTATTCTTAAATTATCCTAATACATAAAAACTCTGGGTCATAACAACCAGTAATGATCACAACTAGAAGTCAGTGCTGGCCCAGCCCCCAAGCAAGCAGTAAGGGGCAATCAGGCAGGCAGGCAACGGGGTTGGGTGATCAGGTGGGCAGACCAGTGGTTAGGGGTGATCAAGTAGGCAGATCAGTGGTTAGGAGTGATCAGGTAGGCAGACAGCCCCTCATTGGGTCGGTCCCACCCCCAAGCAAGAGGTAAAGGGCAATGAGGCAGGCAGGCAAGGTGGTTAGGGTAATCAGGTAGGCAGACCAGCAGTTAGGGGTAATCAGGTAGGTAGGCAAGCATTTAAGGGTGATCAGGTAGCCAGATGGCCCCTCACAGAGCTGGCTTTACCCCCTAGCAAAGAAAGAGGGAGACCTAGGCCAGCTAATCCATTGCATCCAGCTTGTTGTCTGCAGAGAGAGGCCACCAGTGGCAGGGGAGGGGGGCTGCACTGCACAGAAGGCAAGCAGTGGCAGTGGTGAAGGTGGGGCCAGCTGCCTACAGCACAGGGAAGGAAAGCCTCAATAGGCCCTGATCTCAGGCCAGACCCAGGGACCCTACCCGAGGGGTCCTGGATTGTGAGAGGGTGCAGGCCAGGCTGAGGGACCCCTACCCCTCCTTGAGTGCATGAATTTTCATGCACCGGGCCTCTAGTATCATTTTATAAGCCAGTGATCCAGTAAGTAAAACATGTCCATGACTTCTAGCAACTTTATCAAACAAAAGGAGATGTCTTTGGAATTTATGCTAAAGAGGAATCCTCAGGCCCAAAATAATGTCACTCATGCTAAAAGCTCATGATTCCAAACCTAGATTTAATGCCTGATATCACTGTAATTTCAATCTCTCCCAGAAACATAATTTTAATCAACCTGTCTGAAATTTTTTTTGTCAAGCACCAGTAAAGTGTCTGTCACATGGGCTTTCTCTATCTCTCAAAGAAAAAGAAGAGGCAATCTGCAAGACAAAAACCATCCAGATGCTCTTCCCCAAAGAAAATATGTCCTGGCCCCAAACTAATACTTTCTTTAATTTTGTTAATAGCTCCCTTTTCTGTTCTTCTTACAAAAATCTTCCATTTTGTACAACCCTTTGAAGTACCCTTCTAGTTGCTAGATCATTCATGTATAGCTTAATAAAACCAATTACTTCTCCAAATTTACTGGGTTCAATTTTGTTTTTTAACACTTCCAATCAGTAGTTGTTGCCTAGAGCAGTGTTTCCCAACCTTCTCTCATGATGAGAATCACCTGGTGGAGTTGTTAAAACACAGATTCCTGAATCCCAACTAAGAAGTGCTAAACTAGAATTTTTGGGAACATATAGGTAAAATTGCATACCTAACTTATGCTCTGTATATAACATCTGTCTTAGAGCACTAGTTAAGTATACAATTTTACCTATATGTTCCCAAAAATTCTAGTTTAGCACTTCTTAGTTGGGATTCAGGAATCTGTGTTTTAACAACTCCACCAGGTGATTCTCATCATGAGAGAAGGTTGGGAAACACTGGCCTAGAGAGATCAGAGAATGTGGTACAAACAGGTGATGGTTGAATTACACTAAGTAAGAGAGCTACTGTGTTCCAGACATAGAAAGTTGATGTGAACAGAAAAATATTCAAAGAATCAGGACAGTAGTTACCTAAAGTTCATGGTGGAATGGCATGAGATCAGGAAGTAAGACTAGAGTCAGATTACGAGCATTTAAAGACTTTTTAAATAATTATTATACATAATATATATGATCTATTATAGAATACTAGTTTATTACTAATATATTAAAAGAGAACTATCCCATGGAAATATAGGGACTAGACTTAGCTAAGCATCAAAATGTTTTATCCAAACATTACCTCAATATACACTTACTGGTAATCATATACTATACTAGATATATTCTCACTCTTTCATTTAGACACCACAGAGACAAATTACATATTTTCCCATATATACAAGTGTTAAATATTTGAGAATCCCTTGAATAAAAGTCATACATAGCAATTTATAAAATCTTCACATTTCCTATTGTTATATCAAACAACCTCAATGTACTGTTCTCTTAGTTATTTTAAAGATGAAAAAAAGTAGAGACAAAAGGAATGGTATTTATAATTGTAATGAGAAGTATAATAAACTTTTTTTAAAGACTGAAGCTACAAAGTTTTTTGGGCTTTTTTATTTATGCAAATTATTCAAAGTAAATCATTGGAAATTGCTATATTGAAATATTATAATAAATAATGTAAACAAAATTCTTATGCTGGAAAGATTTTTAAAACAACTCAAACATTAATAATAGATAATCTTGACATTTAAATTTTCAATCTAAGCCTGCAATTTTATTTTATTTTTTGTGGGTAACAACCCTACTCTGTATTTCTTCTATACTGATCTCCATTTCCTGCTATAGAGTGCCATGTGTGATATCTGCTCATACTAAAAAGAGGTAGTTTACTGGAGAAAGGGTAATGTTTTCAACAAACATGATTGAAAAAATTGAATATGTATATGTAAAAAAATGAACTTCTATTCATATACAAAAGTTATTTATCATATACCAAAGTTATGCTTGGCTCTGTGTCCATTTGATACTGACCTTCAGCATGCTGTCATGAAGACAAATACACTAAGATCTTATTGAAATGTTTCCTGCTGACAACTTGTACATAAAAGTGGATACTGGTAGAAAAATTCTGTTTGGTCAAACGGGTAGGATGCATCCAGCCATGCACACTATACTCTGATGGTTTTTATTGAGACTAGTTTTGGTTACATATTTATATACTTGTAGTTGTGATATGAATGCTACTTAAATATAATTTATAAGCTTCAGTCCTTATGTATGAGATTCTATTGGGAAATAGTATTTTCATTTTGCAAATCTTAGACTTTCTATAGTATTTTTTTGGATTGAAATCTGATTACTTGAATTCTCTTGACAAAGTCTAGTCATTTCACTTTCAGTTACTTGGATTTTTAGTTGGCAGATCATCTTATATTTTGCCTTATTAAAACAAGAAGTGGCATTGAAAAAAATAATAAAAGAGGTGTTATCACATCATATAAATGATTTCTAAGCAACTTGAGATCTCAATAACAGATATTTATAAATAATTGGTTTATAAAAATGATCTTGTTTTCTGGAGACACCAACTCGGTGTTCTACAATTCAGAAATACTGGTAAACTAAGTTTGTTAAAACTGGTTAAAATATAAAGATAACAGTCACATATTAAATTGAAATTTTACTTTTAATACAATTGGATTTCTGTTTTTAAGTTTTATGTTCTGCTTAAATACCTCATTAAAAATAATTTCTTAAAATCTTTGGATATGTCTAATATACAATTTCTAGGAAAATATTAAAATTATTAAATTTTCCCTAGTAAGATTTGCCTGAAATATGAATAATTGTTTTATATTGAATCTTAAAATAAAAGGTAAAAATTCAGAACACATTACTAGTATATGAATAAACATGTCCAGAACAGGAAGTGTTTGTTTACCAGGCATTAGCAGAGTGAAAGGGAAAATACCAAGAATTGCAGTGGAGAAAGACTAGCTGTTTTATTAAAACTGGTGCCACTCAGGAGAAGGGCACTCCTAAATCTCAGCTTCAGGGCTTGTTTTCAAAGCTATGGGGAGAACAAGTTTGCTGAAGTGCTGCCGGGGCAAGTTTTAATTGGATGACCTTGGAGCCTGGCCGTTTATTGTAAGAGGTGTCAACACAAGATCCTCTTGGACAAGGCATCCTCTGCTTCTGAAAGGTTCTGATGTTCAAGTTTCTTTTATTTCCCAGTCATCTGGTTTTGTGGAGATGGTGAAGGGGAGCTAGACTTTGGTTCTTGGTGCGGCTGAAGGTCAAATTTCTCTCCTCTGCACACGCTTCAGCTGCATGACTTGGGGTTTTGGTCCGTTGTCTCCGTATCTTGTTAAACAGGAAAGGATCATTTTGAGCTGGTCCTTTGGTTTACAAACACATTCAACACTGCGTATGTTCATTAATTATCAGGAAGACCAGAATATATATTGTTTGCTAGCATAAGAATATTCTAAATTAACAAATATAAAGTAATAATATATTTACATTTATATATTTGAAAAGAGGCATAATTACCTAAGTATTTCTGAACAGTGTTCACAAGATAATCTGAGACTATTCACACAATGCAGTAAACAATATTCACACGCATATTAGAAAAGGTAATCTTTTTCCAACTTTCTACCAATTATTTGCTTATATAAGGACTAATTTCACTTTGGTATTATTAATATCTTCATGCTTAGAAGCCTCAGATAGTTTTTGCTTTCCCTTTTTATAGATAATGGAAAAGTAGGAACAACTTGTCCAGGGTCAAACAGCCAGTAAGTGATAAAGGATAGATTTGAAGCTGGATCTATCTGACCGCAAAGCTAAAATTACCTTTTAAATAGTATCTAAGTTTTGACTATTTTCTGTTTATGTCTATAATCCTAATACCTAAATCTTTATTTAAATATAAGTGTTGGCCAATTGGAGGGAAAAAAATGATATTAAATGAGCCCTAGAATAGGTTGATTTTCAGGCCTGATTTCTGTCAGGCTCATTACCCTCTATGCCCGTGTTATTCTTTGTGTTGCAACAGGCTGACCTACACTTCTGTTTTCCATGTCTGTGGGGTTCTGGCTAGCTTTGACTAATGAGAGCTCTTGGTGGGAGATTGCAGGAGAACTCAAGAGAGACTTTATTTCCATTTCTCTGCCTCAGTATCTCTGATGTTGGCTGCATTCCTACCCTGGTTCCCAGAGATCAGCTTTGCCTGGTTATAGGTTTCTTCAGATTACTCTCACTGGTCCTTATCTCTGGCAGCATGGCCTTCCTTCCACTTGGCACCTCCACATAGGCTTACTGCGTTTGCTAATTTCTGGATAGAGTCTTGGTATTCTCTATACCTTCTCAGTTTTCTCCTAAGATAAGTAACCATTCCTGGATTTATGTTTTCTTTATATTAAATACTTAGCATCATTTTAATTTTCTTATACAACAAAATGGCAACCGGTGTGATGGTTTCCGTTATTCTGGAGATCCTACCTTAGTT
This sequence comes from Pipistrellus hanaki, assembly GCF_964339955.1. Classification (NCBI taxonomy): domain Eukaryota; kingdom Metazoa; phylum Chordata; class Mammalia; order Chiroptera; family Vespertilionidae; genus Pipistrellus; species Pipistrellus hanaki. The sequence continues at coordinate 118,261,379 of NC_140505.1, forward strand.
GTTAAGCGTGAGCTTTGCAAACAGTATACTGTATTGTAACCCAATTTTGCCTGTGTACGGTAGTAATCTTGGAAGCCAGTTTTGTCTGTGCCACTTCCTCCTCACTATGGTACTACTTGGATGTTAACGTTTCCTTTCTTGCTGTGTAAAATAGGAATAATAATAATGATCTCTCAAGGTAGATGTAAAGTTTAAGAAAGAATAAAGTGCGGGTAAAACATCTTGCACAGAGCCTGACAGTTAAAATTATAGTATCTTTGGTTATTGTTCTTATATTTGTTATTGTTATTGTTACTATCATTAAAGTTTCCCAAAAGAACATGATTTAGAACCTTCCTTGCAAGAATTTTCCAATAAGGATTCTTATTTTATTATCCCAATTTTATTAAAAGGTACACAAATTAGCCGGGACCGGTTTGGCTCAGTGGATAGAGCGTCGGCCTGCAGACTGAAAGGTCCAGGGTTCGATTCCGGGCAAGGACATGTACCTTGGTTGTGGGCACATCCCCAGTAGGGGGTGTGCAAGAGGCAGCTGATCGATGATTCTCTCTCATCGATATTTCTAACTCTCTATCCCTCTCTCTTCCTCTCTGTGAAAAATCAATAAAATATATTAAAAAAAATAAATAAATAAAAAATAAAAAAATAAAAGGTACACAAATTAAAACAAAGATTTTCCTAACATAACCCAAAAGGGTACTAATGAACCCTTACAAAGCATATATCTTAATGTAACAGTTGCCTGCTGTTTTAAGTGTTGAGAAGTGGTAGATTATGCCATCCACAAATATGCCAACTTAGCAGATTAATTATTTTGAGTGAAAGGCACTTAATAAAACAGCAGACACAAGAAAGGCACTCAAGTATCCCCATCTTTTCCTGGAAACAGGAGATTACAAACTCCCCTGTGACAGATGTGCTGCCTGTACCACATCTGAGAGGAAAAACACTCCTCAGTGGGAATCAAAGCTGAGAGAATTCTGTACGAAGAGGCCATGTTAAAATAATTCTTATTTTCCTTTGGTCTCCAGTATAGTTTAGTTACTTTCCAACAATTGCTTCTCTAGTACAAAAGTATTTAGGTTTTTCCACTTCTCTGGGTTTTTTGTCCTTATAAGGGCCCCTCTCCCCTATTATATAAAACATACAACTTCATGCTTTTCTCCTGTTAGTCTGTCTAATGGCAGTTTAATTCTCAGGGCCATCTGAAAAGCCTGAAGAGGGTAGAGTTAAAATGTTGCCTTCCCTGCAGCGCTTCCTGAATTTTGCTTCACTGAACCATAAAGCTAGCAGTGTGGTTACTATTGTTATTATTATGGTCCTTATTTTGCTCAGAAAGAAATAGAGACATAAGGATTTTAAATAACTGTTTCAAAGTTGCACCTGGAGGTAACAGAGTGTGATTTTGAACCCAGGGAGTCTAGGTCTAGAAACTGTACATTAAACATGCTGTTGTATTGCCAAGCCCACGATTTTGAGAGAAAAGAGGAAAATGAAGGCATTCAATGAAACTCTTTAATCAATCTTTAAAACAATCTTTGGAACTGTGTATTCTCTCTCCTAGTAACAAGTTCATGCTAAGGTGAAGTAATTGAGACATAATAATCAAACTCACTAGAGAGGTTCTCTGGTTTGAATATGAATATAGTCAACACTTTTGCTGCTCCTTGTTATGTCCACAGTGTAGCCTGAATCTCCAGGGAATGAACATAAGACCATTCTTTAAATGATATTCCAATATGCGTATTTTGTGTCTCCTTGAAGACACTAAAACACAAAATGTTTAAAAAGTATGTTTTTGTCTAATAAATAGCATTAACATGACATTTCTTTGGACTTGTTTAATAAGAACTTCTCAGTAAGGTTGGAATGTAAAAATACATTTCATGATTATTCCAAAATTATTTTTTTCTTTTGCCAAAAAAATCCTACTCTGAACTAGAAAAGAGTGGTTTACATCACTGAATTCTAAATTTTATGTAGAGTTTTTATTAGCACTTGTCATTTGCAAATACCATTTTCCCAAAATATCTATTTCAAACTACCTTAAATTTAATTAGGATAGTCTATGAAATAATCTTTTTTAAAAATCTTATTTTATTGTTTAAAAGTATTACAAATAGTAGTACATTTGTCTCCTTCCCCCCCCCCCCCATTGACCTTCCCCCGGCCTCTCCTTGAAATAATCTTTAATAAATTTATAAACATCATTAGGAATCATGATTTTTCTCTGAATATTAAATAGAATATTGTTAAATCCTTTTAAAATTTAAAACTGAAAGGTAATTTTTTTCTTTTATAATCTATCAAGATATAAAATCTACTAAGTGAAATCATCCTTCTTTCTATGCTAAGTTTATTTAAATTTAAGCAAAATCAGACTCCAAGGAAAAAAGAGAGAAGCTTAAAATTCAATTAAAGGATTAAAGGACAATTTCTAGGTGATCACGCTGACACATCTTGAATTAGAGGCTCTCTCCTCTCCTACTGCAGAATGCCTTTCACAGGCTCATTGCTTTTTGAACACCATAGTAACTTTTTTTTTTTTTTTTTACTACACACACACAAAAAAAAGTCTATATTTCTTTCTATTGGGGGAAAGGAGTAGAAAAGAAGGCAGCCCCTGTACTCAGTGAAGTATTACTCAGTGACAGCTTCTTGTTCCAGGAGGTTAAGGGAGACTTTGAGGGAATAGAAGGCGCTTGGGAAAACGCAGGTGTAGCTGGTTTATGTGTTGTGATGGGTAGAAGAGGTGAAGGGGAGTGTGAAGGGCCGCACACCTTGCATCTTGCCTCCCACTATGCCCTGGAACCCTGCGACAGAGGAAGCACCACTTTCATTCCTCCCTCTTGAGATTGTTGACGGCCACGTGGTAATAAAGATCAACTAGCAGGAAGAGCAATAGGCCCAGCATGTTGGGGAAGATGGTTAGCTGTCTGTAGTCAGCTTGACCACATGCAGTTTGCACACTAGCTCGAGGTAGGAGACCTGCAGCACCGTAGTGTAGTGTCAGAGCCAGCAAGAGCCCTGGTCAGCACCACTGCTCTGAGTTGCTCTTAGTCCATATATTCTTCTGAATTCTTTCTGACTGTGCCAGGACAGGTTCCTGCTCAAATCCTGCCCACTGCACTAAATGTTGGGAACTTATTCCAAGTTCCTCTTTTGTCCTCTGCTCACTAGTTACAGGTGTTGGGTCTGAGCCCCCTTGATTGGGGTTAGGCCTCTTAGGACACTGGGTCTTAAATGGAAAAGCCATGAGAAGTTGTGGGTGTATAAGAATGAGTCTTTATTGCAGAAGCCAGTGGCCACATAGCCATCAGACAAGAACAATCCTCGCAGCAAAGTCTCATATACAGACAGCTGTATGCCGGCTAGTACGTACTTTCCTACACAGTAGTAGCAGTCTCTGTACCCACAGCTATTATCTGAGCAGCCACACGCTGACCCCTAGACTCACCTCCTCACACTGTAGCGGTACCTAAGCTCTCTGCCTCAGCAGGGTCTCGAGCCTCTCTGGCTCAGCAGCTTCTGCTTTCCCCCCTGCCCAGCACACTGGCTGGTCTCTGTAGTCTCACATAGAAACTACCTCTGAGCTTCCCTCTCCAACACACTGTCTGGTTAAGATGGTAGCTATATCTGAGCTCTCTGTGAGCTCTTAGCCTTGCATCATAGCATTACCAGCTCTCAGCTCCTTCTGAGCTCTCTAGCCTTTTCTGCACACATAGGAGCTACATTCTCCATGCCTACCACCTCTGCTTCTCACACCAGCTGGTCTGTAGCCTGTATATTACCACTCGGACAAAGAAGGCTTCATGCCAATAATTACATCAATCATTTTGGCTACAGAAGGGCATGGTGTACCATGTGACCTTGCACCTGCTTATGGTGTCTTAGTCTAGGCACAGAGTGGCCTTGGACAGCCCAGCGTATTGACAACAAGGACCCTGTGCTTTAATTGGCCTTGACTATCAGGCACTTCTGGTGTGGTTCCCACATAGAAACTTTAGAGTCACTTTAATAAAAAGAAAGAGGATGGGAATATGTTCTCCTTTTGCTTTCATGACCTCAAGAAATAATTTAGAATGCTTAAAAGGAACTGTGGAGTCCGAAATACTTATGAAAACATGTTTGAGGATCCAGTAGACTGATCACTGATTACCAACCAACCCATGAGAAGGGAGTAGTTAGGATAATTTTTTTAAATGGATGGTAGTCTCAATAGTATATGTGTGTCACAACCTTCAGCAATCCACATCCTTTGGTACAGCGCTGAGCAGTAATGCTTATTTTTATAATTAATAATACTTGTTATAGCCACCACTGTTTCTTGAACACATACTTTGCATCAGGCAAAGGATAAGACCTTATGTGCATTACTTTATACAATCATAATTATAGTGACAATTCACAAGGTGGATGCTGGTTTTGTACCCTTCTTAGTACAGGTGAACACAAGTTTTACTCCTATTAGATGGCAGAGCTGAGATTCAAAAGCAGGTCTCTCTGGTCTTCATCACCAGACACAACCTCACCCTGTAAATATCAACTGGACAGTTGCACATAAGAAAACACTTGTATTTCTATTGTCATTAGAATGTGAATACTCTTTAGTTATTAATCATGGAACTATCTCCAAGATATCCGAGTAGGTAAAAATAGAGTGCAGAATTCTGTGAATGGTTTACCACCATTTTTGCATTCAAAAGAGGAAATAGAACATATATGTGGGCTTGCTTGTATGTTCATAAAATGTCTCTAAAAGTTACATGACAGAGTGTTTATATTAGTTTCTTGCAAACAGGGAAATGAGAAAAGATTCTTGCCTTTTCTTTGTCCTTTTAAATTTTGAACTATAAGAAGGTATGATATTAAATAAATAGATGTGTTGTTGTTGTTTTTTTGTTTTAAGGGAAAAAACAAGTGGGAAGAGGATTCAAGGACCATAATTAATAATAAATCCCCTTTAGACCAATCATAGACTGACCACTTCATCCACATATTATCTCATTCAATTCTCACAACTACACTGTATATATATATTTCAGTTTCTCTTTTTTTATTAGAACACAAGAAAATGGAATGATTGGGTCAATTTTCTAGGATAAACCATCCAGTAAATGGGAGAGAATATTTATACATATGCTTATTGGTTATTATATTTTTTTAATTTTTCAAGGTATCTTAATATGTATTGCTCCATCTTTTAACTATTGTTTTTAAAATATATTTTTATTGATTTTTTACAGAGAGGAAGGGAGGGAGATAGAGAATAAGAAACGTCAATGAGAGAGAAACACCAACCAGCTGCCTCTTGCACACCCCCTACCAAGGATGTGCCCTCAACCAACGTACATGCCCCTGACAGGAATCAAACCTGGGATCTTTCAGTCCACAGACTAATGCTCTACCACTGAGCCAAACTGGTTTCGGCCTTTTAACTATTTTTTAAAATATAAAGTGATAGGAATTCTTTATAAACTTGAGATACTAATTTATTGTTCATAATATATAATACAGATATCATTGCTTGCTGTTTAGCTTCTTTTTCTCACTCTTTAATATGTTATCAAGGGATGAATACTTTCACATTTTTTCTCATATTAGTGCCAATTTTTAATTTTAAACATATTTAATTTTTGAGCTATCTACCATTTTCCTCCTACTCCATTAAGTAACCATAGATGTAAAGTTTCTTGTATATTTTTGTAAATATAATTTTAATAATATAGAAATAAATATAGATTCTTTCCTACAGCTACTTTTACATACAATGTAGCAGGCTACACCTACCATTCTACCACTGGGTTTCTTATCAAATAATATATCTTAGAGTTTTTTCATATTAATATAAAAATTGTTTTAATTATTTTAATAACTATATATTATATTATATCAGAATAATTAATGGCAATGCTTTATTTTATTCACTGCTTTGAAATCTAGTAACACATTGAGAAAAGTGTGGAATTATTTCTTTCTTCTCTATATGTTAAATTGGTTTATTTTTAAATCCATGCAGTAACAGCATATTCTCTTAATTATTGTAAATTTAAAACAAATCTTAGTATATGGAAGGGCAAGTACCTTTTATTACTTAATTAACTCTTTAATGCCTGCACCATCTGTGGATGTGATCACTTTTTCACTCCTGATATTTATTTATTTATTTATTTATTTATTTATGTATTTATTTATTTATTGTTTTAATCCTCACCCATGGAGTAAGGATATTTTTTCCATTGATTTTTAGAGACAGTGAAAAGGAGGAGGTGTGTGTGGAGAGAGGGGGAGGGTGGGAGATGAGAGAGAGAGAGAGAGAGAGAGAGAGAGAGAGAGAGAGAGAGAGAGAGATAATTTGGTTGCTTCCACTTGTGCCTTGACCAGGGCCAGGGATTGAACATGTGACCGAGAGACATACCCTTGACCAGAAATTGAATCCTTGATCCTTGGTCCACAGGTGGAGGCTCTGCCCATTAAGCCAAACCATCCAGGGCTTGATATTTATTTTTTTATACTTAAGTATATTTGCCAGTCATGATAAATTTATATTCTTTAAAGAAGCAATTTTTGCTGTTTATCTTTTTTTATTTTATTTCATTAATTTTCACAGTTAGTTTTTATGTCCTGCCTTCCATATGTTCATATATTTTATGCATTTTTCAAACTACACCAAAATATTAATTAATTTGCTTGTTATTTTTCAGCCTCATTCTCTTCCAATGTTAATAATAAAGCCATGACTTTCATGTTAAATACAGTCTTAGGTGCAACCAATAAGATATATGTAGCATATTCATTAAAATGTCATTCAAAGTATTTCCAGTTTTGATCATGCTTTCTTCTCTTACCTATTAATTTCTTATATGTGTAAATTTTGAAATGTATAGTGACATTCAGAGTTAAATTTTATTGTATATTTATGTTACTCACATTGTGGTTTATAAACATTTTATGTAGTCTTTCACAATCTTTGAAACTTGTGGAAACATATTTTATAACCTAGCATATAATCTATTTTTATAAGTGTGGTTTGTGTGTGTTTGAAGAAATGAAATTATTCAGCTGTTGGGGTAGGATTCTAATGTGTTCCTTAGATTTTGTTTTAACCAAGATACCCAAACCTTCTATATCATTACTGAAGTTTTTTTTTCTTCTGCTATTATGAAGTATTTTCCTCATCTATTACTGAGCAATATTAATCTTTGCTTGTTGGTATGTGTATATCTCTTTATATTAGTCTAAGTTTGTTTTTGTTTTTTAAAAAGACTATGTATTACATGCAGATAAAATTATTATTTTTAAAAATATTTTTATTGATTTCATAGATGAAGGGAGAGTGAGAGAGAGATAGAAACATCAATGATGAGAGAGAATCATTGATCAGCTGCCTCCTGCATACCTTACTGGGGATCAAGCCCCCAACCTGGGCATAAACCCTTAACTGGAATCAACCTTTTAGTCCGCAAGCTGATGCTCTATCCACCGAGCCAAACTGGCTAGGGCCATGCAAACAAAATTAAATTTGGTTTGTCTTTCTGAAAAATTAAAGCTTCCATCATTATAATACGTTTCTCTTTATCTCTAATTGCTTTTAAAATGAAATTGCTTTGATAAAACTGAAGTATAACACACATACAGGAAAAGGAACACATTCTCCGTTCGCAGCTTGATGAGCTATCACAGAGTGAGCACAGCCTGTGACTTATGCAGACCTGATAATAGAGAATCACCCTCATCCGGAAGCCCCTCACACTTCCTAACAATCACTGCCTGACCCTCTTCCCAAAGGCAATTATCACATATAGATTGGTTTTGCTCTTTTGTTTTGTTTTTAACTTTTATACATTGATTCTTTTGTGTTTAAACTTATTTGTTCATTGTTATATTTGTGAGGTTTATCCATTCTCCTGTTGATGGAATTTAAGTCATTTCCAGATCATAGCTATCATGAATAATGCTGCCATGAACATTGTAACACTTGGCTTTTGGTGTCCATAAACAACATGTCTGTTGGTGTTTACCTACAAAAGAACTCACTGGATCTCTCTCTTTTCTTTTTATTTTGTCTTCATTTCTAAGTTGTCTTTAAAATATCTACAGAAATATATTCTTTAGCCATCTTTTAACTTTGTCTGAGTTTTCTATATTATAATTCTCAAGTTTCCTGGTCTCATTTTTGTAGCTATGCCTCTTCTAAACAGCATATAGTTGGACTTAGTTTTTAGCAGAATCTGACAACCCTTTAATAACAAAGCAATTAGGCTATTTTTTTTAAATATATTTTATTGAGTTTTACAGAGAAAAAGAAGGGAATAGAGTGCTAGAAATATCGATGAGAGAAACATCAACTAGCTGCCTCCAGCACACTCCCCACTGGAGATGTGCCCACAAAGAAGGTACATGCCCTTGACGGGAATTGAACCTGGGACCCTTCAGCCCACAAGCCGATGCTCTATCCACTGAGCCAAACCGGTTTCGGCAAGGCTATTTATATTTAATCTAATTACTATGATATTTGGATTTATGTCTACCATCTTATTTTGTGTTTATACTAGTTTCTTTCTTGGACACTTTTTGCTATTATTTTTTTTTTCAGTTTTTCACTGAATTTGAGTACTAGTTTTTACCAATGCAATGTTATAATATCTATATATTGACCTAAATACGAAGTAAACATTCTAAAAGGATACAAAATTATCAACAGTGGTTAATCAGGCTGTAGAACTGGATTTAAAGGTAAAGAGGAGCTTCAATATTTCCTCTCTATATTATGTTAGGTATGATTATTTTTTTAACAATTGGTATACATTTTTATATTGTTCATTTTAAAAATGCATAAAGCCCTTAACTGGTTTGTCTCAGTGGATAGAGTGTCAACCTGCGGACTCAAGGGCCCCAGGTTTGATTCCAGTCAAGGGCATGCACCTTGGTTTTGGGCACACCCCCAGTAGGGGGTGTGCAGGGGACAGCTGGTCCATTTTTCTCTCTCCTCAATGATTCTAGCTCTCTATCCCTCTCCCTTCCTCTCTTAAAAAAAAAAAAAAAAAATCAATAAAATAAACTTTACAAAATGCATAGAAACCATGTAGAATTTTTTTCCTCTAATAATTTAGAGTATCTGTTTTACTTTTTCCTATTGATACTGTTCTAGTAATCTGATAATTATTTAACAGGAAAGGAGTAAAAGAGATCAGATAATATAGACATGCCATTTATACAGCTTTGCTGGAAAGCTGTAAATTAACACTCTCTGAGTCTTTTCCCATTGATCCATGGGTGAAGGGACTAGACAAAGGCAGTCCAGACCTGTGCCCAATAAGTTCCAGTAATACAGGAAGTTGCTGTCTGCCAGTCACACCTGGGGGCAAATTAGTGGACAGAATGGGCAGGGCCACTGCGAGCCCAAGAAACCTGAACGAAGAAGCATGCGCTCTCTCTCCCCTGCTTGCCTGCACTCCTGTGATTCCTGTTTGCAGGGGGATGTGCCCCTGTGCCCACGCAGCTCAGGGCCATGTGGGATTCCACACAAGGGACTAGCAGGCTTAATTAGCTTGGATGCTGAACTGGGCCCAGTTGCAACATGGAACGGAAGCTCTGGGCCCTGGTCCTGTTTTTCGCCCTTCTGGAACCCCAGCCTCACCTTTTTCAGGACGGGCTTACGGGGTAAAGGGACTTTGAAATCCTAGCAATGTAACTCCATGCAAATAAAGCCTTTTGCCACATCTTGTCCCATGGGGCTTCTGAAAATGCTTATTTCAGCAGTACGCCAAGAATCTCCACCCCACTCCCACAAATGAGGGAGGAATTTGTTTCTGTACTAACACTGTTATCCACTTACTCTCAGGCCGAGGTGTATAAATGTATCATACATAACAAAAATATTTACAGGAAAAAATAATTAAAGTTTTACAGTATGACCAAAGCCAGTTTGGCTCAGTGGATAGAGCATCAGCCTGCGGACTGAAGGGTCCCAGCATCGATTCTGGTCGGGGGCATGTACCTCAGTTGTGGGCACATCCCCACTGGGGAGTGTGCAGGAGGCAGTTGATCAATGTTTCTTTCTCATCGATATTTCTAGCTCTCTATCTCTCCCCCTTCCTGTCTGTAAAAAATCAATAAAAAGAAGAAAAAAAAAGAAGAAGAAAAAGCTTTACAGTATGTTTCTCAAAACAGCATTGAGTGTTTTGTGTCTAAAGTGACTTTCTTGGGTTCTGGGTAGGGTCTCAAAACTGCCCTGGCCTTAGCGTGTCCCCTCATTTTCATTAGGTAAGTGATGAACTCAAAGTAAAGGCTTCTTTGGGAAAAGAGTAGTTAAAATATCACTGAAGAAAAAAAAAATACTTTGGAGCTTTGTCAACTCTTGGAAACACTGAGGGCCTCAGTTTCTTCAACTGCCAATAAAAGCAGCAGACAAGAGTGGAATGATTTCAGGCTCCTTACTGGCCACATGAACAGTGCAAACATTTTGAAGGTAGGCTATCCAGTCCTACTTTTAAATTGTAATCCTTCCTGGTAATATGATTTTAACACAGTTATCTGATTTCTCTAAGATGTGTTTCTCGTCAACAAAACCTGGGTTACTCTGAGAAGTAAATAGTAAACAGTTGGGAAAACCTATAGCAAAGTTCTTTCTTATAACAAAATGCAATTATTATTCATTTTCATCTTTCTAGAAGAGAGTAGGCATGTGATAATTATTAGTTTTTATTTCTTAAATCCTGGAGTTGTATTATAAGGAAGATACAAATTAGTGCTATGGAACATTGATGTAATATTTAGTTATCTAAACTATTGATAGAATTTGTAAGTGTTTCCCTCTCCCACATTAATAAAATATAAAATATTAATATGTTATATAGAACATCTTTCTACAAAAGAAGTGAATCTTTAGACATACATTGCTATATAAAGGACTTTAAAATGTTTAAACATTTTATAAATGTCTTATATTAAAAAAAACATATAAGTAGGATATAAACAGTTTATTGGCAGAGGCAATATGAAGAATCAGAGGAAAGAAAATTGAATAAAAAATTAAATATTTTATTGACTCAAAAATGAATAACTTGATTCTATGAAAATCTTACTACCATTTTTGGTTGCTTCCTGCACATGCCCCAACTAAGGCCAGGGATCAAGTCTGCAACAAAGGTTTGACCAAAATCAAACCCAGGACCCTTCATTCCACAGGCTGACACTCTATCCACTGAACCAAACCAGCTAGGACTCTTACTACCATCTTCCCAGCTATTTTAGCTATGTCATTTCTTATTTTATATTTTAATGTCACAATTGTAATAAATTTTACTATTAAGTGGTCAATATCAGATTTGAAGGTCACTTTGGTAATTGTGAGAGCCTCCCAAAGTGAAGGCAATAGGAAAGCACAATATTTTACTTTCATGAATCCAATGATTTAGTTCTTTGACCTCTAGTTGCTTAAGCATGATATATAGTAGAACATTTCATTCCTGATATATGCATGCGAAACCCTGACAATAATTAAAGGCAGAGTGCAGATTTAAACTGCTGTCATTCCTCACTCTACTTGAATAATGACTAAAGTTACTTTGAAGTACTTTAGAAAGTGGGGGGGTGGGGGAAGGTAAGATGGGGAGTAAGGAAAAGGGGAAGAAAGGAAAAGGGAAATGAAAGAACAGAAGGAGAGAAAAAGGAAGAAAGGAAAAATGAGAGAAGGAAGGACAGAGAAATATAAAAGTTGATTTGCTTATTTTCCTTTCTGCACAAATGGCATCCTACAGAAAGAAAATATTTTGAAAGACCATTAATGTAAACATGGACAGCTATTTTATACATTGTAATGTGCACATTTGAAGGACACATCACAAAAGAAAAAGATCACACTGAAATGTCAATTTTATAGTCTAAAAGAGAGGTCCCTAAGTTTAGAAGTTAAAAGTAAGTTAACTCCTTGCTTATCCGAACATTAAACTGTCAGCATGGAAGTTAAGTTTAAAACTTATGATGGTCTGAAAATGTGGTGCTCAATGATGTCTGAAGACCTATTGACCTTTGTGAGATGTAAACCAGGAACTACTACACTCTGCAGTTCAGCATCTACCGTATTCAAGTACTTTTTAGTAGTGTGCAAGCTCTGAAGAGGTGAGCAGTAGAGCTGAATAGTTCTCTTTTCTCATAAATGTAATGATAATGTTAGATCTTGTCAGTATTCATTTAGGAATTGCATGCATTTAGGAAATGGAATACTTGCTTGAAATAATTGCTTTAATTTTTCTTTAATAGTATGCAGAACTGACAATCTTTTAACAAATTAAATAATAATCAAATTGTCCTTTGTCTATAGCTTTACCATGATTTAGAGAAAAACACATTTGTAAACATACATTACATGATAAACACTTTAGGTAAGTATTTTTGACAAATTATTCATTATGTTAATTTTGAAGGTTTCCTTAAGTAAAGTAGTTAGAATTAATAAGTTAAACATAAAATAAAAAATTTAAGTTAATCTCTTAGGCAAGAAATATAATCATCTTTTATTTTGCAGTTAAATATTATTAAATTACATTGCTTATTCAATATTGTATGTCAAAGAAGTATAGTATTAAAAGCTTTACTAAGACACTTGTCAATTATTTTAAAATAGCATCAGTTAGATATATTTAGTTTACGTAATAAAAGGAGTAAAGAGGCTAAATCCAGATTTACATAACTTGAAATAAATGGTGAAAGAAGTCTAATCCTATCTGACTAAAAAAATGTTGTTATGAAAATGTCATTTTTCTAGATCTCCCTGCTTATGGGTTTTTAAGTTCCAAAGGGAAAAACAATAAGCAGTTTTGTTCTACAAAACACAAAAATATGTTTTTTACAGAATTTCATAAAAAATTTGGTTAACAGAGAATATTTGTCCCTATACTAATCTATTAAGATAATAACCATTTTTTGTTCCACAAAACATTGTAAAAAGTATATATGTTTGAGAGGATTACACCAAAATATTTGGTTAACAAAGGGTATTCTTATCCTAATCTAGAAAGACAACAACAATGTTTCATTCACAAAACAGTTAAAATATAATTTTAAAAGGATTAAACCAACATATTTGGTAACCAGAGTATTCTAATCTAGTGAGAGATCCTACCAGCATAGAATTATCTACTGTGGGTTAAAACAAGAAAAAGCTATGATTTGTTTCTCATTGAGTTTACAACCAACCTGAGAAGAGATTACAGAAGCAAGGAAAAGATGAATAAAAAATACTACAGCATTTGTTGCCTAAATATGTGATATAGTAGTCAATTCATGCTAGAAAATGGGAAGAGAGGACAATCTGGGCCACAGAGATGTGACCTGACTTAAACTGTGAAGAACAAGTAAGATGGATCGGTTGCATACTACAGGATAAAAGAGGAATTGACCTATGATTTCATCTGGCTCTAGAGGATACTGCCAAATACCAAAAATGTGCAAAGAATCTCAGTGAAATATGAACTTGGAAATCAGCCCCTTTATTATTTCATGGAGGCAGGTGCAGTAAGCAGCAGAGCACTACTTCTCTCCATCCACTTGTTCCTCTATCCTCTTTGAGGAGCTCTGATCTTCAGGACAGAGTGATAATGATCCAAATTCTATTCATATCTATCTGCTTTCCATCCAGGGTATACACAGAGCTATGAGTGTCATTATGCTATTTTAATGCAGGCATGGAAATTGGAGTATTCATGAATTCTTACTATTCAAAATGTGGTGCATTGCCCAACCTGCATGGCTTAACCTATGAACTAGGAGGTCATGGTTCAATTTCAGGTCAGGGTACCTGCCTGGGTTTTGGGCTTGATCCACAGTGGGAATAGTGCAGGAGACAGCCAATTAATGATTCTCTCTCATCATTAATGTTTCTCTCTCTCTCTCTCTCTCTCTCTCTCTCTCTCTCTCTCTCTCTCTCTCTCTCTCTCTCTCCCTCTTTCTTTTCTCTCCCTCTTCCTTCCTCTCTGAAATCAATAAAATTATACATACACAATAGCTCTGTGCACAAATCCATGCTCAAGTAGCTTGCTGCCCTGCCCGCTCCTGTAGCTCTTTGCTGCCTGCTTCTTGCCCACCTTCCTGCAGATCCATGATCTGGTTATTACACAGTGGGCCATTAAGCCTCAGGGCATAACGAATAATTAGCATATTTCTCTTAATATATAGGATTTTAAAAATATATGTGGTGCGTTGACTAGCAACATTGGCATCATTTGGAAATTTGTCAAAGATATGTATCTCAGCCTCTCCCAGAACTTGCTGAATTAGAATATGCATTTTAACATGATTTGCAGCTGACTCTGTATGAACAATTGTTTAAGATTACTAGATAGTGCAGATTGCTGGTAGTCAGAAATGGAGACTTGGTGGTGGCAGGGGCAACACTTTTAAATTTCCTTATTACTGTTTGATAGGTAATCATCAAAGTAATTGTCTTATACTGTAATCTGCCTGAAATTAGAGTATACTATTATTCGGACCTACTAGAACAAAGTCATTAATTTCAAGTGATATCCTCTCTCATACTATCTTGCAGTGCCATTGTTACCGTCATCAATCAGCATTATAATTATCAGCATTTAATCACACAATTTAATAGTGGATTGCATTTCTCTTTATCTTAGTACTTAGTGAACATATAGCTTTTGCTAAATTGACTATTTTTCATCTGCTATTATATCTATGTCCAAATACCAACATATATAATAATTTTAGTTCTTTATTTCTTTTATTTATTATCATTCTTCATTCTTCTCCATAGTTCTTCTAACTCACTTTGAGTACATGTCAGGTAATATTGAGGACCTGAAAAATTCAATGCACTGGTTAAGAAATATCTTTAGATTGGATTGTGTGTAGAAGTGATGACCTGAATTTACCCAATTTTTTTCATTTCAGTTTCCATCTTTGCTACAGCACAGATCATTTGCTGGTCTTGATTTATCATCTTTGCTATTTCCTTCATTCTCCTATAGACTTATTTTATCTGTTCTTATTCTCTTACTTTACCCATTTAGAGTTATTGTTTTCTAATATATTACTTAACTTCAAAGTTCACCATAGATGAATAGTTAGCTCTCCCAAGTGTAATTTGACTTGGTGAAATACTGTTGCTATCTAGATAAGTACTATTTTATTAATATTAAATGTAAATGCCAGACATATTAATGCTAATTAATTCATGGACCAGGAGGTTTATTAACAAGAAAAAAGGAGTAAGCTCAGCTATTTAATGTAGAGAAATGAAAAAGACAGAGTCAAGGGTTAGGGGCAAATATGGCAGAAAAATCTCATATGAATTAGCTAATTCTGAAACAAATATATTTTTATAAAATAAGAACTAAATATGTTTTTAAGAAATACCCTGTGAGATACTAAGTAAGTCTACAAACCTACAAAAGAGTCTTCTTTAGAAAGATTTATTTTTCTCATTTATTTTTCTTATGGGATGAAAAGGGCACAAACGGTGAACTAGAACAAAACCCAGTGTTTCCTATTTTGTATTACTCTAACATGACAAGATTTTAAGCAGAGACTGTTGAGGTTTCTATAGCCTCTAACAATATTCTTTTATTCTCATACATCATTCTTTCCTTAAATGTGCTTCAGGCAAATAGCTTTCTTTCAGTTCCCTGTGACTACTTGACCTCTGCATTTACTGTTATTTCTTCTGCAAAGATTTCTCAGCCACTTTCATCCCAAAACTCCTCCTCAGCCTTCATATTTCAGCTTAACTGTCACTCAGAGAAGTCTAGTCAGGTTCTGCTCTAACTGAAACTTGCCCCATTGAGTTTCCTACCTTATATTGTTTAACGGAAACTAAAGAAGCAATACTCTCTAAGCACTGACCACAGAGACAAGAACATAGAAAATGCTAACTACATTTTAATTATTTTAAATATTGCTTATCTTACTTGGATTAGGTAGGTAGTGGTAAGTGGGGTTGAGGGTGCAGACTCTCCTTTTGGGTTCTTGTACTACAAAGTCTGAATAATAAATTTTGGGGACTAAGTAATTTTAAATAAAAACGTGGAAGCTTATTGGAAGCATATACAAACTACCTTTGGGCAAGGGTCCCCAAAGGGGAAAATCCTGCTCTCTCACTCTCACTCTCTCTCTAATGGTAAAAAATCCAAATCCTCTAAGTTTCTTTGTCTCCAGTTTTTATATGCTTTGTCTGAATAAGACCCTTTCTAATTGGACCTTTCTTTAATTTATGACCCCTGTGCTTTACTCATTGGTCATTCTTCTGCATAGCATCAGTTCCAAAGGTCAAAGCCCACCTGGTGCCTCCTTTTTCTCTCCCCCTTATCTTGCAACATTCCTCTGTCTTCCGTGAATGTAGGCCTTCCTCTTGTAATATTTCTCTATCCTCTGTTAAAGTAAGACAAGCACTCTGATGTCTTGGAGCTGTTTTCTTTCCATCACATATACCTTCCTCTCCCATGAGCCCCCCGCCCCCCTTTCCCTAAAACTGCCTGCCCTGTCTCTAAAATTTCTTTTGGTAGCAGTATGCTGTGTTTTAATAAATGCCTAAATATGATGCCACGTGAATCTTCTTAAAAGGAGATTGCCTTCCCACAAATAAATCAAATTAATTCCAAACTGTTTTTTTATTATACTTCCTTAGATCAGGCAGATCTAGGCGTTGTATTGCCTCTCACTTCTCAATATATATTTTTGCTTTTTACTATTTCTGGGACTCTTGAGCTTTCAGTATTTCTGTAATCTACATCCTTTATACTATCTAGTTTGATGCTTTATTTTCCTTCTTGTCCTCTTTGTTCTCTGCTTTTTTATCCTCTCCCTGCTCTCTCTTTTCTTTTTCCTCCTACTTTTTATTCCTCACCTTCATATGTTGCAAAAGCAATGGAAGAGGATATTCTTCAGTGCCTACTGATTTAGGAATACGTTTTAGGTCAGGTATGAATTTTATACAAAAACAGATCATCCATTACACAAAATATCTATGTCATACCTTTCCTGTGTAATACCATTAAATATTTCCTTCTCTTATCTCAGCATTGCATTTTCCTGTTAGTTCTTTATAACAGATAAGTATCTTGGAGAATTATATACTATTAGGGCCCAGTGCACAAATTCATGCATTTTAAAAGGAACTGTGGGCCACAAGGTTGTAGTGGGCACAGGGGCAGGTCTTGGCCCATCCTCCATACCCCCGCCTGGCCCCCCACCACGGCCCCTGGTCCCCTGTCTGCCAGCAGCCCTGCTCCTGCTGCCACCACTCCCACACTCTGACAGCACTGGCCCGCTCATACCTGCTGAAGGCACAAAGCGATTGGGGCTGGTGCCAGCAGTGGATGTGAGGGCGGCCGGCACTGTCAGTGGGTGCAAGGGACTATTGCTGCCCCAATTGCTCCTCAGGAGCAGTGGGATATAGAGAAGCCTCAGGGGCAATCAGGGCTGGCAGCTGCCATTCACATTCGCTGATGGTGCCAATTGATCAGGGCCAGCGCCAGGCACCAGCAGCGGGTGCTAGCAGGGCCAGGGCCAGCAGCAGGTGCAAGTGCCAGGTAGGACCATAGGGCGCTGGAGTGAAGAAATTTCAGTAACCACCGGAGGCTCGCCCCAATGACAGCGACCAATGTCCTGCCTTGGTCTGGTGCCCCCACAATCCCGCCAAGGCCAACTACTGCTATGTTCTGTGCACACTCCCTGGTGGTCATTGCATGTCACAGCGACTGATTGTTTGGTTGTTCCGCAGTTTGGTCTATTTCCATATTGGCCTTTTATATAGGATTAAAAGCAAAATAGTTGTTTAAATTATCTTCAAACAATATTCACAGTTGGAATAATATTCTTAATTTTAAAAATTGAAATATATTATTCAGAGATAATCAGACTAACATTTTCCCCCAGATAATATAAAACCTAATATTTTAAATGAAAAAAAAAAATTAGGTTTAGAAGAGTTGCTACATAGTCTCACTCAGACATGAGGCTATTTGGTTATCACAATAAATAATAATCCATTTTTAAATTTGAAGAATTTGGCTTTACCTTTCTCCCACAATCCATCTGTTTGTCTATTAACTAGATAATGCAGCAGGTGCAAGTGCCTGGTTGATAACTCACTTAGAAGTGATAATTGTTATAGCTATGCTGTATGCTTCAATGTGAGCTGTACCTAATACTGTACAGCTCATAATGATATTTTACTACATCATTAGAAACATTTTCCATATTATCAAATCAATAATTTTTCTTGTTCTGAGTGGCTAGCTGGCCAATTTTTCATCCTATTTATATATTTATACTTAAAAATGAATTTTTTGGCTAACTTATATAATGGAGACCCATACTTGAGTTAGCCATTTATTTGAATTTATTCCATAAGTGAATGCAGAGTCTATTGCAACTCTAATGTCCACTTTGCTGAGTTGAAGTTTCAAACTCTTTCCATGATTTGGAAGAAAATGGTTGACAATATTTTTCTACAAAAAGAGTGCAGGCAGAATTTTGCAAGTGATAGAGAGCAGGGAAATGCCACCATAGTTTATGTCATCAGCTTGCCAGCTTTTTATGTGACAAAATATATATCACAATACTGCTTCCAACCTATAACACAACTCAGAGTACTGTATGAATCAGATCTGGCCTTGATAACCCAACATTCACATCAGCTTTTCACATATGTGGAACAATAATTTGCTAATGGAATATTGCATGTAAGTACAGGATACTATCACTACCTCTGGAGTTTATAAGTGTTAAAGCACTTATAAACTCTAAAGTGTTAGATTTCACAGTAGGCAGTTTATGCACATGGAAGTGTGATCCGGAAGTTGAGGCATCCCTTTCCCCACTGAGTGCTGGGGTGGTGTCCTTATATTATCTCGAGAAAAATAATTTTCTGAGACTCACCTAGGAAGATGAGTGATTTTCATTTTTGTGGAATTACATCCCTGGGTTTCCAAAGGCCCATTTCCCTTAATCCAGTCCTGGAAGAAGTGCAGCTGGGGATTCAGTGGAGTTAAAAGCAAAGCCAGTGCCCAGCATTTCTGTTCCATGTGACAGCCCGGTCTAGATTAGCATTAGGCTAGCTATAGTCCATTAGTCCATTGTCTGTGGGGGTCCATATGGCCATGCTTGTGGGCAAATTTAGGAGAGTGCAACAGGCCAAGAGCACAAGAGAAACCAAGAGAGTGAACTCCTTTGTTTAGGGGTTAAAATATCCCAAATTTCATGCCCTTGTTGTGGCCACATCCATTCCAGTTAATAACTTGTTCCCAGGTGTGACTGACAGCAAACACCTTCACTAGTCCCCCAGCATTGATGGGCATGTGTCTATCTCCTCTCCACTGGACCCCTGGAGAGTATAAAGTTGTAGCTTTCTGGCAAAGCTTCCCAAATGATATCATATCTATAATATTTGGCCTTCTCTTTGCTCCTTTCCTGTTATTAATAACTAGAATATCACAGTGGTATCAGAAGGAGCTGATCTATGCCTTGCAGTTGCACCAGGCCATAAAAGTTGAGTAGAGACAAGTATTTATTATTTTGATATACAAATGTTCTGTGACTTTCTCAGAAGAAATCACATTCAGGTATTCATGATCCATTCTTACAACCAAATACCCTTTAGAGCAGACTGTATATTTCAGGCACTTTTTCTATGAACATGCTTCTTTGTTTTCTCAGTGGAAAAGAGGTCAGTGTGCCTATAAATACCGGCTTACCTTGCTTTAGTAAATCATTTTGGAAATAGATTCTATATTGTACTTTCCCCCCCGCAGAGGAACAAGAAGGAAAGCTAGGAATAAGAACACCGAGGAAATAAATCGCCATAGAGAGAAGTAATACAAATCATTTGAGCAGGACATTTACTTAAACAAAAATAAAGGTGATTTGGCTGTTTTATGTGAAGGAACTAGATCTGCAACAATGTTTGTTTTCACCCAAGTCTCCCAGTACATATTTAAACACATAGTAAATGAAAAAGAGGGTTTTTTAAATTCTGCTATAATATCATATATAATTATTGATAATAAAATAAGTTTTTCTCTTTATTAGTAGATATAAAAACTGTATTATATCATAAATGAAGTGGAAAACACTGCACAATAATATTACCATTCTCTCTTTTTACCTTCTAAACACATACACAAACACAAAAACATATGATCTTCCCACCCAAAAAAAGAAAAGAAGTTTACTCTGTCCTTTCTTAAATTGTTTTCTTTAGAAATAAATTGGGCCATTAATTCACCCCTGGAAGGTTAAATTTAAAATAATGCAATCTTCTTTAGGCAAGTAGCCTCCTTCAGAAATTCTTTTAAAATCCGTTAAGTCTATTCAAGGCCTTTAGTCTATCTCTACTAAAGTTGGAACTGCTTTACTTAGATTAAATGTGGTTACACGGTCCCTCTGGATCCTTTCTCTCCTTCTTCCTTTTAGTAATGGACTCTACCATCCTCACATAGTTCCCACATTTCCTGGGTTTGAGTTGGGCATATTTCCCAGCCTTTCTTGCAGTCAGGTGTGTCTACAAACCTAAGTTGTTGTCCATGGGATATAAACAAGTAATGTGCACAATTTCTTGGTCATTTGCAACTTAAAGACAAGTTGTATGGAACTGACTCCACTTTTTCCTCTCCTTCTGGACTGAGCACCACAATTACAGATGTAACCTATGATACAGAGATGAAAGTCATTTCTTTTGCAGAGCTGGAGTCACCAGCCAGAGCCTGTAGAATCCACATTTAGATTCCAAGGTGAGAGAGGCACAAGCTTCTACTTCGTTTATCCCACTATAGTTTTAGGCCTCTTTCTTATAGTAGCTTACTCTATAGCCCAGCTTATCTACACGGAAGTATAAGTTTAGTCAAAGTAAACTATTGCTTTTGAGAACACATACCTATTGTGCTGTTGAGAGTAATAAGCAACCTATACTTTATCCCTCTAAAGAGCACAGTGCATAAACACTGAGGATTGGTATGAGATTTTCATAGAATTCAGTAGCCATTCCTTTGAGCTTTGCTCTATCATTATAAATTCCTTAGTGTTCATATCAGTGGTCCTCAAAGTGTAGTACCTAAACCAGCAACATTAACATCACCTAAACTTCTTAAAAATCCAGCACCGATGTATTGAATCAGAAATGCCCACTAGGGTCCAGATATCTTCAGTGTAACAATCATCTCTACAGGTGATTCTAGTGCATGATAATGACTGCATCAACAAGCAGGTAGATAAAGTAGACTCAGTAGTCATTAGCAGAAGTTTGTTGAAATTATATTCATTTGAAGACAGTGATCTTGCCTGGTTGGCATGGTTCAGTGGTTGAACATCAACCTATGAACCAGGATGTTAGGATTTTATTCCTGATCAGGGCACCTGCCCGGGTTGTGACCTCCATCCCCGATAAGGGGGAGTGCAAGAGGCAGCAGATCAATGATTCTCTCTCATCATTGATATTTCTATCTTTCTCCCTCTCTCTCTGAAATCAAGAAAAATGTATTCTAAAAATAAAAATAAATAAAACAGTGATCTTAATGTGTGTTTTAAAATACCCTAACTTGGTTTATCTTGACTTCTGACAACACATATATTTTATTTAACTCTGTACGAACTATGATTTTTTAAAATTATGAAATATAGCAGATGGTATAATATCTATTTTTTTCAGGATGGAATAGGCAACAGTACTTAAATACTATTATTATTCATATCCATGTATTATGTCAAGATTTTCTCTTTTCTGTCTTATATATAAATAGTAGTCTTTAAATTTCATTAAACGCTATTATACTTTAAACACATTGTAATTTATATTCCCATACTTTCATATTTAAGTAATTACCCTTGCAGTGCTATATAATATTTAGAAATAACTTATACTTGCTTAGTATGTTACTTTACACACATTTTTATAATTATTAACTAATTTAAGGATCCTGTTAAATTAGATCTGTCTTCATATAAAAGCCAATAAGAAGTTTAAAAAATTATAAGATTTACCTAAAATTTTACACCTAGTAAGTGGGACAACCTCAATTAATATTAAGGACTTTGAAATTTAAATCTGAACATTTCACTTGCAAGAAAATACACATAATATATAAGATACAAATCCAATCCCCAAAATGATAGTCCTTGTAATTAGTGCTGCAAAGAAGCAGATTATTTGAAAGGAGAGAATGGCTGGGAAACTGCTTGATCTCTTATTGAATCTCTCACAAACAAGCTACAAACCAGCTGATGATCGTGGGTAATTAACCTCAGTGAATTTCTACATCTGGTGAAAGAAGATTCTGGGAACACCCACAGAGAGTGAGAGAGAACTAAGTTCAGCAAATATATTTATGTGATATGGCTAGGATAGCCAATTGGCATTTTCTGAGAGAGACATCAGTAAATACTTAAATTGCTTTCCATTACGTTGACTGATAGCAAGATACGTGTTTGGATGCAACTCAGTTTCAAAATCGCTATCAAGGTAAGAGTGAGCTTGTCTATCTTTTATGTTTAAATTGATATTAAGTAAAAAACACATACAATACCAAAGTACTACAAAAATTTAGGAGATTTTATGGTATTTCAAAGAAATATTGTGCTTTTGGCTGCATTTAATTTTGTCCTCAAACATCTGATTGCAAAAGTCCACTCTCCTCTGCCCCTGAGGAACCCTGGTGGAAACAGGTAAGAGGTACTGGACCAGAGATTTATAATATGACTTAAAACATTTAAAACGTCTTTAAAATTATTTTTAAAATACATTTCAGTGAAAAGTAAAATTATTGTTGTAAACATAATTAGAATCAACCTCCAAATGCAATTTACCCATTTATAAATCAGGATGAAAATGCTGTTTTATTTGGGAGATGGGATTTTGGCTAGTTTCCTTCAGTTTGCAAGTGTAATGTAGTCAATCTGAGGGAGTGTGTCTCTTCCAACACCCTAGCATAGTTCTACATGTGACCTTCACAACCCAGCCTTCAGCTTAGCAGCATGTTGTTCATCTTATTTTGTAAGTTACTCTTCCTATGGCTCATTTATATGCAGGATTGGCTTTGTATGTTTTTATCTCTGTCCTCTTTTTATAAGGATGTTGGCACCAAAGAATCCCATATCGATCCAGTCTAATCAAGCCTGCTACCACTGTGAAAATTGCCAAGAAAAAAAATGCATTTTTCTTGTTCATTTGCCTGAATGTTAGATGTTTTCTATCATCCCTGAGTTCAGAAGATAAAAAGTGGCACGTACTAGTTTACTATTGTCTCAGCCATTAGTTACAAGGGTGAAGGTGAAAACTGAAGGTGAAAACACCTGGTTTCATTACATACCTATAGAAAAATGAAAGGTGTTAAAATAACTGGTATTAACAATTTTTTTATGAGGCTCTCTCCCATCCACCCAAATACCTTGAGAGTCCATTTTACATAGGGAGTCGGATCCCTGAAATGATGGTTTGTAAAGAGTTTTCTAACTATTGTTAAAATGCTTTTTATTAAAAGATAATAAGAATTTTAATTCTGGGTCAAACAATGAGTACAGAGGAGGGAGAAGAAAAGGAAGTCTCCAAGACAGAGTGAAGGGAAGTTGAAGCCTCTGGAGAATACATACTAATAAGAAATTCATTTTAATGTAGCCAAAGGATTTATTGGAATCCAGAAGTGTATTACCCATTGCTAATTTATTCATCTGATATGATGAAGTTCTTCATCTCAGTCTCTAATGGAGAAGGCCAAACATACAAATTCTCTGTGGAGTGATTTGGGTTTCTTTCAGTGATTCTCAGCACTGTGTGCCTGGAAGAACAATATCATCAGCATCACCTGGTAACTTGTCAGAAATGCATATTATTATATGAGGTCCTAATCCAGACCCCCTGAAGGAGGAACGCTGAGGCTAGATTGGCAGTCTGTTTTTAAGGAGCCTCCCAGGTGATTCTGATGAAAGCTAACGTGTTAGAACTTATTTTCATATCTAGCTTTATCTGGAGCATAGAGAAGGGAACTCGGTTATAGAAAATGAGATGCTGAAGAGATTAAGAAATCAGTAGAGTGGGATTTTGGTGTTAGGTTGATTAAGATATGAGTAAACAAAGTAAGAAGTGTCTGGTTCTTGGGAAAGACAGAGTATATTCTACTTTATCATAGCTAGTTTAAATTTATATAACCGACTATTATGTAAATTTCTAAGAGGATAACATTAGCTTACACTTGGGTTATACATTAAAAGATATGCAATGCTAATAAATCTTTTATTTTGTATACAACATTAGTGGGGAAACTTGCAATAGCCTTAGATAATTTTACCAATAAGATGAACTCTGACAGTTCTTATGTTGTCTAAATAACAAGCTGGGAACATCCTTTGAAATATAGTTTAGGTTTCTTTCAATGTCTTACTGACTTTTGTGCAAAAAGCACACACACAAAAAAACTTCCCAATACAAAAAAACAAACAAACAAAAAAAACAAACAAACAAGAATTCAATGTTAAAGCACAGTTAAAACTACCTTAAAGATTTGGATGGAATATATATTTCAGACAAGATAGTCTTTTAAAATGTAATATGCGTTCTCCCTTTAATATTTAATTTCTCTGTATATAAGACTAGAACTAAATCATTATTTTTACTAAAATACTCTATTCCATTTATTTATTAGGATAAATAAATGACAAATTCATTTAGAAAAAAAATAATATAGGGGATAATAAAAGGTGCATGATTTTTTTCAAAACACAAAAGAATCTGGTAGGATTTATTGAAGATGCCACACTTGTCTTCAGTTATACAGTATAAAGTTGTGAAATACTTTCCTGAGGGTTACAACATACTATGTCATATTTAAAATATTCATATAAGAGAAAAGATGTGGTCCCTTTAATAAGTCTGGTATGGCTACACCCACAAGGCCTGAGGGAGGAAGTCCTAACCTTTTCAGGGGCCCAAGGTCTAGAGAAGCAGGCAGGCAGCAACAGAGAATCACCAATTAGCATCCAGAGGAAGGACTCTGGAAGGGCCTCGATCAAAGTTTAGCATTGCAAACTCAGGCCAGGCCATCCCTTGCTAAACTTATGAAATTTTTAGTTGGGCTGCAATATACGGAGTGAAAACAAAAGTGAGTCATGGGCTGGGAAGAAGGTACCCCAAAGGAGAGCAGGGGCTGGGAGCAACAGAGAGCATGGCCTTCCAGTGCACAAACAGGAACATTCTGAGATCCCCTGGCCAGTGGGACAGTGAACCTCACGTTCCCTTGTGTGTCAGAATCACCTGGGCTGCAAGTTCCTGAGTCTCACAGGAGATGCAAACTTGTGAGGTTTGGTGAAGGGCCTAAGAATCTACACTTTAGCAAGCATTCCAGAAAGCCCTGATGCAGAGGGTTCAAGGACAATACTTTGAAGCTGACTCGCATGATTTTTAAAATATTTTATTTTATCTCAAAGTATAAAATGCACATTTTATTTATCAATTGTTTCACAAGGGGATAAAGACAGTTAAAAAAAAATAGTGGCCTAGAACTAGAAAGGCTCTGACTAAAGGCCTTGTTAACACACATATTATCTTGACAAAATTAAATATTTCTGATATTCTAATAGAAAAATGCAATATTGAGGCTGATTGGATAGTCTGTGTCTATATCTACATTCATCCAAATTCACACTCTACATAGCTTCGGGAGTCAGGGCTGGCTACGTAAATTGAATTTAGGAAGAAAAATAAAACAATGGGATCCTTTGTTCAAAAAATCAGAAAAAGGTGCAATTACAGATACTGAAACATAAAACTTTTTTCCTTAAAAATCTGTTATAATGCTAAAACCGGTTTGGCTCAGTGGAAAGAGCATCAGCCTGTGGACTGAAAGGTCCCAGGTTCGATTCCGGTCCAGTGCATGTACCTTGGTAGCAGGCACATCTCCAGAAGAGGGTGTGCAGGAGGCAGCTGATCACTGTTTCTCTCTCACCGATGTTTCTAGCTCACTATCCCTCTCTCTTCCTCTCCATAAAAAAAGCAATAAAAATATATTTTAAAAGATCTGTCATAATTTGAAAAACATAAAGGAGGCAATTGGCTAGATGAGTAGCAAGCTAAATCTACAAATCACAACCCTCCCTTCCATATGTTTAGCCAGGTCTTTGCCTCCCTCCTAACTTGGAATCTTTGCTAGGCTTCTCTGCATTCCCTCCCTTCATTTGGTTAGCATCAATTTATTCTTCAGGTTGTACTTTAAAAGGCACTTCTTCAGAAAGCTCATGTTCTACCAAACACAAGCAATTTTGTCTTTTTCACTAGACACATAGTCCATTACTATTTATATGATCATTTAATATCCTATAACCCACTATACTGTAATCTTCCCAAGGACAGTACAGATGTTTAATATTTTTTTTTACTTTTCTTTCAGGACTTATTACATATTTTTATAATGCCTTTGCATAATAAATATATTAATTAAATAATTGAGTGAATGAGTAGAGACCCCAGTATACTGGTTGGAGAATGTTACTTTTCATGAAGGATCTGTCAATCAAGGGAGCAGATAACCCCCTCTGCTGCAGTTGCTCGGCCTCCCTCCTTATTCTGGTCCAGAAGTTGAAACTGTAGATGGAGAATTTAGAAAATTGTGACTCTGAGGTTGCTTGCTTTCAACTTTATGAAGTAGGAAGTAATAATAGAGAAGAGATTCAGTTGTGCACCTGACAATTCTATTTATATTTTCTCTTGACCTAACCAAGCATGTCAAACTCATGACTGGCGGGCATACAGCCTACTGACCACCAGTTTGACATGCTTGGCCTAAACAGAAATATTTGGCTCAGTGGATAGAGCATTGGGCTGTGGACTGAAGGGTCCCTGGTTCGATTTCACTCTAGGGCACATGTCTGGGTTACAATTCAATTCCCAGTAGGGGGCAACTCTATCCCCAGTGGGAGGCATGCAGGAGGTGGCTGATCAATGATTCTCATCGTTGATATTTCTCTCTCTCCCTCTCCCTTCCTCTCTGAAATAAATAAAAATATATTTAAAAAAAAAAAAAAGAAAGAAAGAAATTTTGATTAGTAGCTTTTGCACCAGAAGGGACTGGCCAGAGCAGGTTTTCTTTGTCTGGCTAGTAGTGTATGTGTTCTTGACTTTGTGCAAGAAAGATCTCACAATTCCAGTCCAAGTGGCTTTGATAGTGTGTTTATTAAAGCTGGGGAGAGCTGAAAACCGGTTTGGCTCAGTGGATAGAGCGTCAGTCTGAGGATTGAAAGGCAGATTCAATTCCGGTCAAGGGCATGTACATTGGTTGGGGGAACATCCCCGGTAGGTAGCTGGTCGATGTTTCTCTCGACGTTTCTAGCTCTCTATCCCTCTCCCTTCCTCTCCGTGGAAAATCAATAATATATATATATATATATATATATATATATATATATATATATATATATATTTTAAAAAGCTGGGCAAAGAAACAAAGGAAGGGCTTAGGGTAGAAGAAACAACAGAAGAGAGCAACATTGGCTCCATAGAAACCTTATAGGAAAGTAGTGAGCAATGCAGAATTGCTTTTAGCTTATTGGAAAGTCCGAGAAAAGGGAGCGTTGGAGACAGATTCAGGAGGTTAGCCTGGGATGAGTTGCCACTGACTGTTGTTCCCCTGGTTGAAAGTTTCATGGGAACCCTTAGAGTTTAGAGAAAGAGAACTAATGTATAGGCCCAAGAAAAAGAGGGCTCAGGTGTGCTCCAAGGAGAAAGTGTGTAGGGTCCTTTGTTTTTAGAGTTCTTATGTTTTTTCCAAAACCAGGAATCCTAAGGGAGTTCCTAGGGGAGGGTCTCAGCAGAATATTCATATTCATTTAATATGTTAATGTACCAAAATGAGCCCATAAAGGGACGAGGGTCATTTTCTGGTCAGCTTTACCTCTGTCTTGGATTTGTTTTCCTCTAATTGGTTTTTTATTATTTATTTTCATGACTTCATCTGTCCTCAGGTTTGGCTGGTGCACAAATGGAACCCATTGGGTTTCTGTTATCTATCTCCCTGATCAGGCTGATTTAAGCTATTTGCTCTCTGGTTAGGGAGGAAAGGTGTAAACCATTTGCTCTCAAGTGTCCTTGGTTAGGAAGATAAGATTTTGCCATTTACTAGCTGGTTGTAAATTGCTCAAAATTTTTGGTCCCAATTTTCTCTAACCATCTGTCTGTTCCTCTTGTCCCACTTACCAAAAAAAAAAAAAAAAAAAAAAAAAAAAAAAAAAAAAAAATTCTCCTAACATCTAACTATCCTGCCTCAACTCTATCATCTCCAAAAACCAAAGGCCAAATTACTGGCATTAGAATGTTAGTGAAAATGCCGAGAAGAGAGTAATGCCATGGCAGTGATCTCAGTGACTGTGGAGGTAAAAGATTGTCACTAATGAATTCTGCAGCCATTGCCTAGGAAAGGACGCATGGGATTTGCAGTTGGCCTTCTAAGCAAAAGCCCAGTGTTCTCAGCTGCAGATAAAAATGCGAGAAAATCAAACAGCCAGAAGAAATGTCAGGGATGTAAAATTAAATTTGGAAGTTTATGAAAAATGACAAATTTCTGGAATAAAAAATTAGGGATACAAAATTCTCTTTTACTTATAAAACTATATATTAGTAAGTAAAAACTGGTGGATTACTTGATTGATATCAGCCTTTGTAAGTAATGAATCAACTGAGGCCGAGCCTATTATAAAGAACTAGATGTTTCATGCACAAATTTGTGCACAGGTGGGTTCCCTCAGCCTGGCCATCAATTGGGACCAATCGGGGCCATCTCACCCAGTCCCAATTGTGGCTGAACGGGGCCAACAGGCAGGGGGCGGGGGTGTGTGGACTGTGGGAGGTTGGCAGGCCACGGGAGGTTGGCTGAGCACTGACCACCAAGGGGCAGCTCCTGTATTGAGTGTCTGCCCCCTGGTGGTCAGTGTGCATCATATCGACCAGTTGTTTAGTCACTTAGGCTTTTATGTAGATAGATATCATCACAACAGAACTTACTCTGTAACATTATTACTATAGTTTGTCACCAATGTTTGTGATAAATTTTGTGTGTTTGAAACCCCATGACTGCTTTTAAAAAATCATTGTTTTAACTAGTATCTTATACTGTTTGTGGATACTATTATCACATTTATTGCTACATTTTTCTCTGAAACAAACATTTCTCAAAGAAGCAGTTTTCAAAATGATTTAAATTTAAGCATCTAAGACTAAAAAGCTCAAAGCTTTCTCCTGTCTGCTACTCAGGACTAAAATACTAGAAAACAAAAGGCCTTATTTTTGATCCTATGCTTTTATGATTAAAATGAAAGGTTATCTGTGCAAAAGAGATTCTTTTTTCATACAGTTACTTCTCTTTGGTATCTTTCCATTTCTGCCTCTGCTTTGCCCTTGGGTATTTTAGAGCAACTTCAATAAGGTACGCATTCCTGTGGAGTGTTTCCTTAAATGTAGGACAGCTCTGGGACTGAACTGAAGGAATCCCTTCTTTATAAGCCTACACCTCCTTACCAAGTGATGAGAACAATAAGCAAGATTGCTTCCTGAGGCCAGTTAATTTAGAAGAAATTGGGGAGCTTGTAGCTTTCATTCTGTCTGACAGCAAAAAGTAGTCATTTATCTTAAGCAATTTGGACCTTCTGATTCCTGGCATCCCCTTTTCCCCCATTATTTCTTTAGTTTCTCTATTGTCTGCTACATATAAACTATACTTACTTCTTAGATGCACAAATTTTATGTTCCCTGTGTATTTAGAAAAATTATCTACAACTATTCTAATTTAAATTCTGATATGCTTCATAATTTTAGGATATGGTATTTGAAGCTAGGTCCTATCTTAACATTTCAACATTGCTATATTTCTAAATATTTTATTTTCAGATATCAATCTTATAATAATATCAAAGAGACAGAGGTCCAGAGTTGGTTTTTAGATTTGGTTCATTTAACTTGATCTTTGTACTTAAGGTTTTGCTGCCAAAGTCATAACTTATCCCATTAGAGAAATAATTCATGGTATATCTATTCTCTATAAAAATTAATTAAAACTTGCTAAAAATAATGTCATTATGTATTGCTATGTCTTAATCTCTAAATCAGAAGATTGAAAGGGACA
Source organism: Pipistrellus hanaki (assembly GCF_964339955.1). Lineage (NCBI taxonomy): Eukaryota > Metazoa > Chordata > Mammalia > Chiroptera > Vespertilionidae > Pipistrellus > Pipistrellus hanaki. The sequence continues at coordinate 118,291,489 of NC_140505.1, forward strand.
GAGTTTGGGAGATCATTTGGCTCTTATTGCCTGAGGCATTCTGGATTTACAGTTATTGGCCCCTTACCCTCCCATAATTACTACTGTGTTCACTCTCCTTCAGTTTTGCCAGTTTGAATGATAAATTATTTGCTACTTCTACTTGGGTGTCACTTCTTCCCTTCTCACACATGTCAGATATCTCTGCTAAGGAGACATTGACAGTGGCCTTCTTCTGTTATGTGAGATATATATATCACATTTTATTGAGCTTACATTAAACTAACTTATGCTAGGTTTAGTTTTCAAACAAAATAAGAATTTGAAAGAGTAAATAGGGATTTCTGGCTTCTGATTCAGCAAAGGAACTTGAAAGACATTACTGTCCTAACCAGTAAAAATTAAATAGACTAAAAAAGTATCAACTCTTTTTAGATTCATAATAGAAAATGAGACATCACAGGGAAAACCATTGCACCAAGACTGTGCCAGACAGTGGGCTTACCAGAGCAAAGGTCATGATTGGAAATGGCTTAGGGAACCAGTGCTTTGATAAGAAAACCTAATCTGTAAGTGACCAAATTCTGAGAATACTGAATGTTAAAAAGTCCAAGGGGATCCAGTCATAGAGGGTCCACAGTACTGTGAGACTGAGGTACACTAGAGCACTCTTTTCTTCTGAACAAGACTAACCCTCAGGGAAAACTAGTTAACTAGGGCTAGCCCATCTGGGGAAGGGAAATACCCAACCCCAACCTACTGTAACCATCTATCCACGTACTGGGGGGATAAAAACCCATGAAACACATATGAAGTTCATATTCCAGGGGTAGGGGCTCACTAAAAGACAGAGCCCTAATCATAGGACTATCAAACAAGTTCCCTCTCTGCACACCTCACAACCACATCACATAAATAAAGTTTCATTTACATTGGCTCCTTTTCCCTCCTATATCATGTCCAACTATCATGAAAAAATTACAAGGCATATCACAATTCAAAAAGGCAATTTTAAAAAACAGTAAGCAAGCAAGCATCAGGACCCAACCCCTGGTAGGGTTGTTGTATTTGTCAAGCCAGGAACTTATCCATAGAGCTAAGGGCGCTATGGATAAAGTAGCATGCAAGAGCAGATTGCCAATGCAAAACAGAGAGATGGAAAACCTACATAAAGAACCAAAAATTAATGCTAGGTATCAAACACTAACAGAACTAAAGAAATGAATGATAGCAATGACACAAGAAGCTGCAGGAAGGAATTAGTACATAAAGGAAAATCTTTTTTGTCTTTTTGTTTATTGCTATATCTTCAGTACAAAAAACTATTTGTGAAACATAGTAAATGCTCAATGATTTTTTTAATGAACAAATAAATGAATAATTTCTAAGTCAGAATGTGCATTTGGGAAAACAATTACAACACTGCATATATAAAACACACATACATATATGTATATATTATGTATAAAATGTTTCTTATAAGATTAATAAAAATAACCCTACCTCACTAAATTCCCCTCTCTACTTATTTTGCTCTCACACTCATGTAACAGTATGTGGTTAAGGAAACAAACAACAACAAGAAAAACTTCAAGTATGCTGCCTTAGTAGATTTCCTCACAAGCAGATTCTAAAAATATTTGGCATTGTTCCTGTTACTCCTTGACTGAAACTCTGCCTGAGGCTTTCTATCACCTTGGGAAAGTACCCAGGCTTGTTTCAGTCACCACTGTCACCTTATTTCTCACCTCTGTTCTTTCACTCCTCCCAGCCACCCTGTCCACCTTGATGTTCTTCAGAAGCAGCAAGCTCTTCTCTGCTGCCTTCTACAAGCATCCCTAGGCCCAGAGTGTTTTTTCTCCAGGCATTTACCTGGCTTCCTCCCTCACTTCATTCATGCTCCTGTTCCAGTGTCCTTTTCAGAAGAGCCTTCCTGGACCACTAAGTGTAAAATAGTATCATCTTCCAAAACATTTATTAGCCTTTTGGTCATATTCCCCTTCTGGAGCATAACATTGCTGGACAATTTATTATCTACTGGAGACCTGGAGGTGGAGGGGAATGTGTGTGTGTCCCTCAGCTCAGCCTGCACCCTCTCCAATCTGGGATCCCTTGAGGGATGTCTGATTGCTAGTTTTAAATGGGCAGTTGGACATCCCTCTCACAATCCAGGACTGTTGGCTCCCAACTGCTCGCCTGCCTCCCTGATTGCCCCTAACTGCTTCTGCCTGCCAGCCTGATCACCCCCTAACCATTCCCTTGCCAGCCTGATTGATGCCTAACTGCTCCCCTATCAGCCTGGTCTCCCCCTAACTGCCCTTTCCTGCAGGCCTGGTCTCCCCCCAACTGCCCTCCCCTGCAGGCCTGGTCCCTCCATACTGCCCTCCCCTGCAGGCCATCTTGTGGTGGCCATCTTTGACCACATAGGGGCAGACTTCTTGTGTGTTGGAGTGATGGTCAACTTGCATACTAGTCTTTTTTTTTTTTTAAAATATATTTTATTGATTTTTTACAGAGAGGAAGGGAGAAAGAGATAGAGAGCTAGAAACATTGATGAGAGAGAAACATCGACCAGCTGCCTCTTGCACACCCCCTACTGGGGATGTGCCCGCAACCAATGTACATACCCTTGACCGGAATCGAACCTGGGACCTTTCAGTCCGCAGACCGACGGTCTACCACTGAGCCAAACCGGCTTCGGCTGCATACTAGTCTTTTATTAGATAGGCTTTGTTAGCTATTTGTGTTCCTGCTGGAGTATGAGCACTTTTAGGCAAGAGTCTTCCTTTTTTCCTTTCCCACTTGTGTATCCAGCATATAATCATAATAGTATCTGGCACATAGGAAGCACTCAGTGATTGTTGACTACATGAACATTTTAATTCTAATACCCCTATGTCATTGTAGTCTTTTGTTTCACCTGTAACAAATTCAATGTATAAGTATATACTTATCAAAAGCTAATTGTGTTTGTAATATCAATAAAGTGCATATGATTATCATTTTAAAAGACAAGAAAGTAAGTTGTGCCAACTCCATTATAGACTGAAAATGCTCCTCAGTGTGATCTTTTATTCCAGATGTCTCTTTAACTTGAGCTTAACTAGTAGCTAGAGGTGTTAGTCAATCAGGGAACAGAAGTATAACAAACCTGACTAAATGCTTACTAGCCATCATCTTTCATAGGTTATTGAATCTTTTTGCATTACATTATTAGGTGAATGTACTAACAATGTTGTTTTCTTTTTTTTAAATGTATATTTTTATTTATTTCAGAGAAGAAATAAGAGAGAGAGATTGACACATCAATGATGAGAGAAAATCATTGATAGGATGTCTCTTAAATGACCTCTCCTGGGGATCAAGACTGCAACATGGGCACTTGTCCTGACCAGGAGTCAAATGGTGACCTCTGGGTTCATAGGTAGATACTCAACCACTGAACCACAGTGGCTGGGGAAAGTGTTGATTTCTTAAAGTGAAAAAAAAAAATTAATACACAATTTATCATAAGCTTGATCTTTGCCTTTCCTATTCCCCTCATTTCCCCTGATTCCTATTTCTCCTCTCCTTCCTCCTCTGTGTTTCTCTGTCCCAGGCTCCCTCTCTCCCTTTGTCTTATCAAAGTGAGTACATGTTTCCTATACTTAGCCTTAACTAACTGCCAGAGCAGACAGGGTAGGGATAAACATTGTTAGGGGCTGCAGATGAACTCCTGGGATGTGGATGCACATACACTCCTTGCTAGTTTTTGGTTTTGTTTCATTTAACTTCATTCCCCTGCCTCCCCTTGGGGAATCTGCTTAGACCATCTGTGCTTGAGGTCCCTATAAAGTTGAAATGTTTATTGTATGTACTTTGAGGGGTAATGGGAGGAGCAAATGATTTAGTAATTTCCTACTCAAAATGCAGTTTCAGACCACAGGTTGGAAATACTTGGAACTTGTATCTCTAGACCTGCTGAATCAGAATCTGTACTTTTACAAGATCCCAGGTGATTGATTTGTACATTAATGGTGGTATATGTGAAACATGACTGTATTTATCTATAATTTGTGGTCAGTAATGCTATTCTTACAGTACTATCGATAAAACAATTACAGATAGAAAAAACTGTGGTGTTATTATACAAGTTAATTTGTGCAAGGTATTTTTTTTAGCCAATATCTTATTATTTACATGGAAATTTTATAGCTTATGGTTTGGGTTTCATGTCCACTTGAGCATGTGAGTGTGTGTGTGTGTGTGTGTGTGTGTGTGTGTGTGTGTGTGTTTGACAAAAAGGAGAGACAGAATAATAGAGAGGTAGGGAAAGAAAAAATATATTTCTGAGACTTCATAGTTCCTAAGGGGGGAAAATGAATGTTTTTATTTCAATTTTTCTCTTTAGAAAAAGAGTTAGTGACTGAGAGTGTTTTAAATTATTCTTTACAATTCCACCTTTAGTACTTTAAAAAGCATTATCTTACATTTCTCTGTTTTCACAGATACGTGGAATTAAAAAATGTCTCCCGATGACTCTAGTGTGAATGAATTCTTTAAAATATTCACTTTTATTTATTTATTTTTTTTTTTACAGATTTAGATAAAACTACAGGAAACATACAATTTTATTTCTGAAAGTATATGTAAAATTGAAAAATTCTTAGGGCTGTCTAAATCTTAATAGGAAACATGATTAACTCCTTTCAGTATAAAAAAAGTGTTAACCAAAAATATAAAAAAATATGTAAATAGTCATAGCCTGTTGCTCAGTGATTAGAGCATTGGCCTGTGGAATGAAGGACCCTGGGTTCTATTCCAGTAAAGGCCAGGTACCTCTGTTGTAGGCTTGATCCGCCCCTTCCCTTCCCCCAAGCCCTCTTCAGGGTATGGGTGGGAGGCAACCAATAAATGTGTCTCTCTCACAATTAATGTTTCTCTCTCTGTGTCTCCCCCTCACCCTTCCACTCTCTCTATAAATCAATGGAAAAATACCCTTTGATAAGGATGCAGGGGTCTTCAAACTACGGCCCGCGGGCCACATGCGGCCCGCAGAGGAGTCTGATCCGGCCCGCCAGGTTTTTTGGGCAGTGAGCGCAGCCGAGGTGTTACAGTAGGAATTAGTAATTCATATAGTCCGGCCCTCCAGCTCTCTGAGGGACCGTGATCTGGCCCCCATTTTAAAAAGTTTGAGGACCCCTGATAAAGCATTTTTAATAAATAATTTAGTATGCTTATGTATCTTATACCACAGAGAATGCAAGAAGGAAAACACCTATTTTTACATTAAACTTTCCAGAAATACTGTTCACAGGTTACAATATTGGTTAACATCCTTTTCAAATTAAGGCAAGGGAGGAATGATAAATATTAATTTTCTACTTTCCCACCAGCACCAAGATATAAATATACCTAATTGTGCCCTCTTAAATACAATTATTAATCCGTTTTATAGCAACATGCTATGTGTGCCCATATGTATGCACATGTTTGGGTTTCTCTTCTCCAGATGGAGTTCATTGAAATAAAACAGTCATGTAAGTTGAAACAAGTATTCTACCATTTTATTCTCTCTGTTCCTAAAAAGGCCAAAGCAAAACAAAGGTATCACCCAACAGCCTTGAATTGCTGGGTGACCTGGATGCTCTAAACATTTTAAGAAATTTTCAAAAACCAGAGAGTAAAATTTCAAAAGATAAGATGTGAAATTAAATAGTACTCATGCAAAAGCATTTCATGTCACTGAATTAGCCGATAAAATCATAATAGTTGTGATAAGCCCTCATACTTGGGTATCTCAAGTGTAAAGTTACGTATTTTTTTTTCTTTTAGTTTCTTTAAGTTTTCTTTCAAATAAAAAATGTTTTAAAATAATTTTATTACCATTCATATTTGGGATAGAAAGAAATTAATCCTGTCATATGTATTTTAGATGAAGTGTAAAACAAAGATCTGGAAGACTTACAGTAATAAAATAACTCAGGCTTTGGTAATAAATGAACATTAATGTCAGTATACAGAAAATTTTCCCATTGAGATAATTATATTTTCTTTTCCAGATGTTTATCTCTTTTCTGCTTTTTCAAACATAACCAGAGCCAAAAATATTTTAAAATTTTGTAAAAGATAAACAAAAAAAAATAAATAGCCCTTTAAATGTGTATGTATTCACTATTTCATTTTGAAGGCTTGGAAAAATTTGAATCTTTGAATCTTTTTTTTTTAAAATATATTTTATTGATTTTTTACAGAGAGGAAGAGAGAGGGATAGTGAGTTAGAAACATCGATGAGAGAGAACCATCGATCAGCTGCCTCTTGCACATCCCAATGTGCCCGCAACCAAGGTACATGCCCTTGACTGGAATCAAACCTGTGACCTTTCAGTCTGTAGGCCAACACTCTATCCACTGAGCCAAACTGGTTTTGGCATGGATCTCTGAATCTTATTAAAACTTCTATACATTTGGCCTTTTATAGAGGTTTATCTATTTTACTCATGAGGGAGAAAAAAGCCATATTCTTTTATAATGCTTTTATAAGCTCCATGAAGATAGTAATTATTTCTGCCATTTATTATTTTAACCTTTCTATGAAAATCAATAAAGTTAATATTTACTTAATGGTATTTTGAATTACATCTCTTAACTCCCACAACACCATCATAAGAAAGGAACTGTTATTTCCCTTTACTTTCAAAGTGTTCTTTCTTGTTGCAAAATCTTGATTTCAGAGAAGTCAATTTGATGACGTTAAAACACTGAGAAGGCAAAGAGAATATTTAAAACAGAATTTTTTGACAATAGAACCCATAATATTGTTAATGTACTAAACTCACCTCCTTTGTTCTGAATACATACTTGATATATAAATTATTTTGTATTTATTTTAACATTTATATGTTAAGTGCTATTTTTCTGTGTCACAAATGAAAATTAATGCATACCAATGGCTTGAAGAAAAAGATGCCATAAGGAAGTCAATGACTATAATTAGGTTTAGATTTATGTCCATTATTGCCTTTTTACTTAATTAACAATATTGGTTTTATTATATATAAAAATACCTTCAAGCTTTTCTTAGCTTGTGTAATAAATCTCTGTAATATAATACTATACTTGGTATTGAGTTGTTAAACATTTAAATATCCAGTTTTATATACCCAGACTATGACCAGAGGACCAAAATAAAATTAATTTGGTAGCATGAATTAGTTAACTAAATCAAAAGCTTTTTATCTTTGTCCTTTATTATATACAACTAGGGGCCCTGTGCACAAAAATTCATGCATGGGGAGGGGTTCCCTCATCCCAGCCTTCACCCTCTCCAGTCAGGGACCCCTTGGGGAATGTCCATAGGGATCGGGCCTAAACCGGTGATCAGACATCCCTCTTGCAATCTGGGACTGCTGGCTTCTAACCACTCACCTGCCTGCCTGATTGCCCCTAACTGCTTCTGCCTGCCTGCTAATCACCCTTAACTGCCCTCCCATACCAGCCTTATCTTGCCCCCAAGTGTCCTCCTCTGCCAGCCTGATAGCCCCTAACCCCCTGCTGACCTGATCTCACCCCTAACTGCTCTCTCCTGCCAGTCTGATTGCCCCTAACTGCCTCTGCCTGGGCCCCCACCATCATGGCTTTGTCTGGAAGGAAGTTGAACATCTGGAAGATAGCCAGTCATCCTGGTCTAATTAGCATATTACCCTTTAATTAGTATAGATAGATTATATAGGATAGGATTGCTTAAAGGGAGTTGGGGAGCCTTTTTCAGCAGAAGGAGATGCTCTTGGCAAACAAAAACACATAATTCCTATATCTGGACGGATAGCCAGCCATATGCACTATATTACCAAACAAGTCATTAAAAAATTGAACCACTTTCTTGCACAAAACAGCTGTTGCCCTTAAAACTCCTCCTCAGCCCCCACCTTAGGTTCTGCCTTCACAGTTCACCCAGATTAGGTTCTGATTGGTCGGTTTCTATGCCAGTCAGCGACTCGGGTCCTATCTCAGCAGCTCCCTGCTGAGGAGGCCCGAGAGAAACAGAGGTGTGGCTGCTGTCAAAGCCTGGAAAGAAAGAGAGGCAATGGCTGATCAACAGCTGCCATGTAGGCTGCCTCTCTCTCTACAGGCCTCTCTCTGGGCCTGATCCCTAGTGCCCTAGGCAATCAATGCTGGGTCACCACAGCAACCCAACAGTGACTTCCGGTGTTTTGTGGAGACTTGGTCATTAGGAACCCTGGCTCTTTATATATATGGATTATTTACTTTACTATGTAATTTAAGAATAACAATAAAATTTAATATTTCTGTAGACTACCTTTTTGCCAGGCACTGTTCTGAAAACTTTATATTTATGTTATTGCATTTAATTTTCAAGGTAACACTTTGTGTTATATTATATTACTATTATTCCCATTTTAGAGATGAATGCAGAAATAGGAACATTTTTTAGGCTTAGATACCAGTCAGATAAGCTATTTGAATACATAGGATCTAGAAACTCTTACAACTTCATTTTCTTTAATAGCTGTCCCAGACCATTCCATCTACAGATAATAGGATGAAAATAACAACTCTTAAAATTTTAATATAAAAGAAAGTATGAAATTTTAAGGACTATGTCATAGCACATTTAGTTTATTTAATGGGCAGTGTTTATATTCTCTCCTTTAGTCTACAGTAGTATAGATTTTTGGCTTATCTAGAGACTTACTGGATGAATAGAAATATTTGGTTGATGAATTTGCCTGTAGAAATTGATATTTGCTCTGTAAGTGATGAAAATAAACTTGGACACACATCCCCTGGGAAAGATGCACCCCATGCAAGTCGTAAATGCTTTGTTAATTGCTATCCCTAATCGGGACTAGATGCCTTTTAGGACACTTGGTAAAGTACGTTATTTCAGTGATCCATAAACTGTGACACTTAGCCACACGGTCTGGCACACAGGGATTTTAGTTTTCTATGGACCTCAGTAGTAGGCACAGGTAGATCATCGTAAGATGTTTGGTTTCCAGCAACTGAGTAAGGCTTTTCTATTTTCTTTTGCTTGAAAACTTTACACATTCCTTGGGGAAGGGGACTAAACCAGATCTATTCTGTAAACTACTATTTCTTATGTTTCCTGAAGCTCCTTGTTTATTCCTCAGTCTCAGCAATTGCCACTATCTCTCTCTCTCTCTGTTCCACTAGGTTGTGAAAACTCAGAGTGCTGAGACTATCTTATTCATCTTTGTATTTCAGCAATTATTATAGAAACTGGTATTGTATTAAATTTAGTATTGAAAACTAAATGCACTGATGAATAGTAAATGATTCAGAAATGTAATGGACACATGAGTATATCAATTAATGCAAACTGAACTAAATACACAATTTCAACTATTAAATTATATGGGTTTTCTGTAAGCATATTATAAATGACACAATTGAGCTCATACTTTTTCTATTAAATCTCACTTCTGATTAGACTATTTTTCTGCACTTCTCCTATTCTAGGCTTCCATGTGGAACTCAAATTATTTTTACATTTCCTCAGAGTTCAGATATTAAACTATATACTTTCAGCCCTTGCTATGAAAGATTCTCTGTTTCATTTGAACTGTCTTCTCTTAACTCTTTGTTTTTTGAGTTAAGTTCCCTTTGGTTTAATTTTGTGGGTTGGTTAGCCATCTATGCTCAAGCTTATATTTCTCATTGATAGTTTCTTCCTAAAATATTAAGTCTCAGGTTCTGAGTCTTCTGTAGATTTCCACTGTAGTCCCATGGGCAAGAGTGGTATTCACATCCTTCTGGGGTAGACTTGCTAAACAATATGGTTGAATTGTCCAGCTTCCTTTCACTGGCCATAGTAGATGTTGTTAATATTTGTCCTCAGATTGTGCTGAACGCTTTCCTAGTCCAAACTAGATGCTCCCCCTCTGGTCTTTTTTTTTTCCTAATCACTAACTCATACACAGTTTATTCTCTAAGTACACTATCCCTGAGATTTGTAACTGAAAGCAGGAAGACTACAACCACAAAAATGAATGTCTTAGAAATATTGTTTTATTCTAATATTGTTTCCTTTGCTATGTTTTCTCATAATTCTATCATTGCTAAATCTGGCTGAAACTCTACCAGAAAGATGTATTGAATTGTGTCCCCTCCTCACATTCCTATGTTAAAGTATTAATCTTTAGCTCCTGAGCATGGCCTTATTTGCAAACAGGATAATTGCAGATGTAATTAGTTAAGATGAAGTCGCAGAGGAATAGGATGAGTCCTTAATGGAATACGAGTGGTGTCTTATAAAAAAAAAAGGGGGGGGGAAATTCAGATACAGACACATACACAGGGAAAACACCATGTGAAGATGAAGGCAGAGATCAGGGCAATTTCACAGAAGCCAGGAAATGCCACAGACTGAGAGCAAACCACCAGAAACTGGGAAGGAGGCCTGCGGCAGATTTCACTCTCACAGCTCACTAAAGGAAGCAACCCTCTTGACACCTTGATCTCAGACTTCTGCCTTCTGGAACTTATATTACGTTCAACCAAATTCTTGTGTTTTTTTCTAAGCCGCCTAGTTGTAATACTGTGTTATTGCAAAGGTAGCAAACTAAAAAATGAGCACATATAAAGTGATCTATTCCTTTAAAAAAGATTCATCCACTTTAACGATATTCTACCTAATTTCTCACCCCACAGTATATAATAGAATTTTGTTGTGAGGCTAAACAAAATGAGAAATCTTCATTATGCCTCGTATTTCATCCACCATTTGATAAGTTATTATATTGTTTCAATTAAGTATAGAATCTTAAAATTATGACCTTAATTTTTTTCTGTCACAAGAAATATATTGCTGTTATTGTTTTCAGTTTGTAGACATTTAAACTATTTTGTGCCTTAATAACTATTGCCTTCTCTTTAACTCAGTTATTAATTTCATGTATTGCAACTTAAACTAACTCAATTAATATTAATTTCATGTATAGGCCTTTTTCCTCTTTAAATATAACAATATAACTTAATTATATTTTAATTTTGCATAGAACATTAAAGAAAGAACAATTTATTATGTACAAAATTGTAAATTTTCTGCCACATTCTTTGGAAAATGTATGTAGTACATTTTATTCAATCCTTACATAGCGATCTCTCTACCTATCTATATAACTGATTTTTACATTCAAAGTTAAAAACAAATTACATAGTGAGATTACATGATCCAAAATATGTTGCATTGCTTTATTCCTGTTTTTATTGTCTTATCACTTTTTCTATATATACTAGATTGTATTCTGACAAGGCATTATTCAATGATGGCTAATCAGAAAAGTTTTGTGAAAAGGGTAATCTTATTAAGGTAGAAATGAGTGCTTTTTATGCTAAATTACAATAAGAATATTTGTTTTCTTATATGTATTTGCATTAACAAATATGTTAATATTTTTCTCTTCATTGATAATATATATCATAGTTCTGTTTATGATGGTACATATTTGAAGACATGAAAAGGATTTCACATTTTAAAGTGTGATGTATTATAATCAAAGTTAATTAAATTTAAATCTACTTTAGATATCTCATATGTGAAATTATTAATAGAGACTTACTATCCTTAATATAAGATGGTTAATTATTGTGGTTGGTGATAAGTGAAGGAGAAGAAAGGCTATGTTGTTCTATAGACATTGTGAACTGGAAATAGGTAATAGCATGTCATATTTCCAGTGGCCATACCACAATCCTAGAATCCAAAACATTCATTGTTTGTGTCATCTAGTGTAGCAGTTTGTTTTTTTTTAGAGAGAAAGGTCAAGCAGAACTTGAGACCAGCAAGTTCCCAACACCTTTAACAGGACCAGCTCAACTTTTACCCCCCCACCTTGTTTTTTGTTTTTTGTTTGTTTGTTTTGTTTTTGTTTTTTCTCTGTAGCAAGATTTCATTTAGAAGGTGTTATCTGATGATAAAACACTTGATATTCGATGATCTGGTTATTTAAATATATAAACATAGCATGAAGAATATGCTTAAAAACAATACACAAAAGAATATTTTTATTGACTTTCATGCTAATTTATGGAGTTTTAGAGATAAGCAGAATCATGGGGATTATTAATAGCAAATACACATGCCTACCAGAGGAGGGAATAGAAGATCACCATTTTAGTTCTCTTTTTCAAGGCCACAGAGTTAATGAATGATGAACAACTAAGGAGCCAAATTTTCTGATCATGTTATTTCCCAAATGCAAAAATGCTTCCTTCAGTTGGAACCAGTGTCCTAAATAATGAACTGGTCTTTGGTCAGTATCAGTTTTATTGCCTTCCATGTTTATATTTACAGGGAAAAAACCAACAACACAGCTTTTTATAAGCAAAACATTTATGACTGAGCATCTTTATTTTGACTTCACAGGAGAAAATGTTATTTGGAATGGTGTGCTGTGATATCCCTCCAGTAAAGATAAGCACTCTAGTCTTATTCCAAATTTATTCCATTTATATATGTTCTCAATAATTTAAGTTTTTATAAATGGCTTGTCCCCTCCTCCTAGGAAGCAGAAGGGATTTATTGTTTTAAATTGGATACTTAAATTTCCAAATTAATTTATCATTTTTATTTGGCAGAACTAAAAACTGACTTTACATAGAAATTCCAGAAAAAAGAAAAAGTTTTGTATTCTTTAGTTGCCAAATTCCTTAACAAAATATACTTAGAACCAAATACTTGGAGTAACTTGAAGTCAAAAGGTAGATACTATGAAATGATCCAGAGCCTAACTCAATAAATATTTCAGCATTTATGTCTGGGGGAAAAAGATGAAATGAGTGGTTATGTGGCAATCACAGTAAATTAAAAGGAAAACAACTTGGAGAATTAGGGAAAAAATGATTACATGGGTAGAAATTACATAAAAAGTCAGATGATTTTTAAAGCTCTTGTCTGAGCTTTACATCTTGTTTAATATTTAAATAATCTAAGCCAACTATAACAATGGCTTATTGAACACAGCCCTGAACATTTTTTGTATTGGTTTCCTAAGTGTAGCATACAACCTTTCAGCCATCTGGCATTTCATTTGGGGTCCTATGCTTTGAAGAAGAGAAATATTGCAAGCTAAAATTATAGTTAATATAGGGTAAACTGGACTAACATCTGTGCACATGACAATTTCATTGCACCTAAACTTCTTCTTTAGAATTGTAATGACCATTTTGAAATGTTACTAGTTTGTAGGTTAAAATAACATTTATTTTCCAAGCAAAATGGTATTCTCATTTATATTCCCTGATTTCAATAAAGTATATGGGCAGTCCACTGCAAATTGATTTTGAAAATTTTCTTTGAATATTGCCAGTGCTTTTAAATCTTGAATCTGAGAATTTCTTAAAAATATAAATGACTACCTGCACTCATCCCCATTACCAAATATTCTGAGTATTTTCACATTAAACTGGCACAACCATCTCTTACCCCCTTCACTACTTCTAAATTTACATATTGCACTATTTCATGTCACTTTTTGATTCATTTTTGTAGCAAAAATGAAGAGAACCAAATTATAAATAATACCGTAATACAGTGGTTGGCAAACCGCGGCTCACGAGCAACATGTGGCTCTTTGGCCCCTTGAGTGTGGCTCTTCCACCGCGATTGAAACTTCATGGCCCATGCACAGAAGTCGGTTTTCAGGCTGGGAGAGTCTATTTTGAACAAGTGGCTTTAGAACACTCAAGGGGCCAAAGAGCCACATGTGGCTCATGAGCCATGGTTTGCCCACCACTGCCTAACACATTTTCACAAAGTGAATACACTAATACAGTTAGTATGTTAATAAATAGAACCTGAGCTGCTTCACAGAAGCCCTCTTGTATTCCTTCGCAGTCACCACTTATCTCTTTTCCAAAGTTTACCACTATCCAGACTCAATCATTAATTGGGTAACTTTAAAGCTCCATGTAAATATAATTGTAAATTAGACATTATTTTGAATTTGGCTAGATTCATTTAATATTATGTTTGCTAAATTCATTCAGGTTATGTGTAGCAATAATTCATTTTGTACAGTATCCCAGAGTATTGACAACCGGAATGGTGAGCCAAGGGTGTTTCCCAGGGTCTTGTCTCAAGACACCAAAGAATGAGCTCCTCGGACCAGAAGATTTAAGCAAAAGTGTGGGAAACTTATTACAAGCAGATTCAGACTCAGCTCATGGGGAGGGGGACCCAATAATGGGCTAGCCCCTAAAGCCTTGTAGTCCAGGGGTATATAGTTGCAATAAGCCTGCTTCTATATCATTCCTATCAAGACCTGATTGATTCCCTCAATTATTCTCGCCCAGAAACTGACATGAAGTTTCTGTTTCTATGCGTTAATACACTTTGTTGCTACAGGCTCTTCCTTGGTTTCTCATGCCTCCCATTTTGAGTCCAGAAACATTTATTATTTCTGCTTGGTTGGTTCCTGTGCATAGTCTTGCTCAAATTACTGTGTCTGCCCCTGCCTATATCCACCTGTCTTTGTTTCCACTGAATCCTGCCTTATCTTCCTGCCATTGACATTAACCCTCTCACTATGAATATAAAACAATTTATCTTCTTTTGATATACATTTTGATTACTTTCAGACTGGGGTATTTATTACAATGAGATTGATAATATTATAAATTATGTGTTTGATTGACATACTAGTATATGCTTTCCATTAGTTATATACCTAAGAGTGGAGATGCTCAAAGTTTCTACATTTGTTTTGCAAATTGACTTTCCAAATTGTTGGACAAGGTTCCAACTTGTTTTGAAATATGGTTGCATTGATTTATTCTGCCATCAGTAGCGGGAGAGTTCCAGTGTGTCCAGGTCTGCATCAACATTGATATCAGTCTTTCAGATAGCATTCCTTCTGGTGAAAATGTTGTGATATTACTTTGAAAATAATCTTATTACAGAGCACATTCTGTTAATTTCTGTGCTATAATAATTTTCTCATGTTCAATAGGTATCAGAATCTTATCTGTACTACTTCCACTTCTAATCACAGCAGCAAAGAAATCTGATTAAAATAATGACAAGAAAGTTAGCTGATATGCTATCTGAATCATATATTGATTCTTTTTTTTTTCTTGCTATGGTTTTCAAGAAAATTCAACCTCTCAAAATTTTGGATGCCCTTCATATTATAGAATTTACAAACCACTACCTACTACTCTATGGACATGTCGATAACAAACAGCAAAAGGAAGTTAATGTTTTATATGTTTTGCCCAATTCTATGTTTTTAATTCCGATTAAGCATGTTTCTTAAAAGTGAAATTATTTTTTCTTCCAGAACATCTGTCCATTCCCTGACATGATGCAATATGTTTTATATAACTATCACCTCTCTAAAAATACATTCAATTATGACATGAATGATGTTATGGTTGGTAGAATAATGGCACATCCTAAGTCTTAAAACTTATCAACATTTTACGTTAAGTGGCAAGAGGGAATTAAGGTTGTAGATAGAATTGAGATTGCTAATCAACTGACCTGAAAATAATAGGGTTACCCTGGATTATCTGAGTATAGTTATTGTAATCACAAGCATTTTCAAAGGGATATAGTCCCATTTATTTTCTCCTTAGTTTTCATTGCCCTAGGAGCTGTATGGATAAAGATATTGCTGCGACAAATGTCTGCTATTTTGCTATCTATGGATTCTTCTTAGATTTTTATGTTTTCCCATCTTATTTTTAAGTCCTTTATCCATTTTGAGTTTATTTTTGTGTATGGTATAAGTTGGTGATCTAGTTTCATTGTTTTGCATGTATCTGACCAATTTTCCCAACACCATTTATTGAAGAGACTGTCTTGACTTCATTGTATGTTCATGCCTCCATTGTCAAATATTAATTGAGCATAATGGCTTGGGTTGAACTCTGGGTTCTCTGTTCTTGTGCCAGTGTCAGGCAGTTTTGAGAACAGTGGCTTTGTAGTATAACTTGATACCTGGTATCATGATCCTTCTTTGTTCTTCTTTCTCAAGACTTCTGCAGCTATTCAAGGTCATTTTTTATTCCAGATTAATTTTTGGAGAGTTTGTTCTAGGTCTTTGGAGTATGCCATTGATATTTTAATGGGACTGCATTGAATCTATAGATTTCTTTGGGTAGTATGGACATTTTAATGATGTTGATTCTACCCATCCATGAGCACAGTATATTATTCCATTTGTTTATGTCTTCCCCTTTCTCTTTTTTCAGGGCTCTATAATTTTCTGGGCACAGGTCCTTTACCACCTTGGTTAAATTTATTCCTAGGTATCATAATTTTGTTGTTGCTGTTGCAATGGCAAATGGAATTGTTGTGTTTGGTTTTTGTTTTGTTTTTTTCATTTCTCTTCCTATGAGTTCATTATTTAACAGACTGTCCAACCTATGAGGCAGGGAGAACGGGGGTAAGGAATCAACCAAAGGACTTGTATGCATGCATATGAGCAAAATCAATAGACACAGATGGGGAGGAAGGGGGGAGTAAGGGCACGTGCTGGGGGGTGGGGATGGCCGGGGAGAGGTCAATGGGGGGAAAGGAGACTTATGTAATACTTTAAGCAATAAAGAATTTTTTTTTTTAAAGGGAGTTTTCAAAGGGAAAGAGAGGTAAAGGATTAGAACCAAAGATATGGTATCATGAGTAAACCTGAATAGCCATTGCTGGCTTTGAAGATGTGAGGAGGCCAAAAATCAATGAAAGCAGGCAAACTCTAAAAGCTTGTTAAAGGCAAGAACATTAAATATCTTCTTCCAGACTCCAGAAAGGACTGCAGCCCTGTCAACACATTTATTTTATTTTATTTTGTTTTATTTTTTATTTTATTTATTGTTTAAAGTATTACATATTATAGTACATATGTCTCCATTTTCTTTCCCCATTGACCTTCTCCCAGCCTCCCCTGTCGCATGCCCTCATCTCACCCCCCAGTACCTTGTGTCCATTGGTTGTGCTTTTATGCATGCATACAAGTCCTTTGGTTGGTCTCTTTCCCCGCCCCCTCCTGAACATGCCCCATCCTTTCTGCTGTAATATGACAGTCTGTTTAATGCCTTCTGCCTCTGTATCTTTTTTTTTTTTGTTCATCAGGTTATAATGTTCTTTATTTACCATTAAATGAGTGAGATCATGTGGTATTTTTCTTTCATTGCCTGGCTTATTTCACTTAACATAATGCTTTTCAGATCCATCCATTGTGCTGCAAATGGTAAAAATTCCTTCTTTTTTTATAACAGCTTAGTATTCCATTTTGTAGTTGTACCATAGTTTTCTAATCCACTCATCTGCTTATGGGCATTTAGGCTGTTTCCAAATCTTAGCTATGGTGAATTGTGCTGCTATGAACACAGGGGTGCATATATCCTTTCTGAATGGTGTTTCTAGTTTCTTGGGATATATGCCTAGAAGTGGGATTAAAGTGTCAAATGGGAGTTCCATTTTTAGTTTTTTGAGGAAACTCCATACTGTTCTCTACAGTGGTTGCACCAGTCTGCATTCCCACCAGCAGTGAAGGAGGGTATCTTTTTCTCCGCATTTTTACCAGCACTTGTAGTTTGTTGATTTGTTGATGATAGCCATTCTGACAGATGTGAGATGGTATCTCATTGTTGTTTTGATTTGCATCTCTTGGATAATTGGTGGCTTTGAGCATGTTTTCATATGTCTCTAGACCTTCCTTCTGTCTTCTTTTGCAAAGTATCTATTTAGGTCAATTGCCCATTTTTTATTGGATCATTTATCTTCCTTTTATTAATTGTATGAGTTCTCTGTAAATGTTAGACATTAAACTTTTATCAGTGATAACATTTGAAAATATGTTCTCCCATCCAGTGGACTTTCTTGTTGTTTTGTTGATGGTTTCCTTTAATATGCAAAGCTTTTTTATTTTGATGTAGTCCCATTTTTTTTTCCTCTCTCTTTAGTTTCCTTTGCCCTAGGAGAGTTATCAGTGAAGAAATTGCTTTGGCATATGTCTGAGATTTCTCTGCCTGTGGATTCCTCTAGTATTTTTATGGTTTCCCATCTTATATTTAAGTCCTTTGTCCATTTTGAGTTTATTTTTGTGTATGGTGTAAGTTGGTGGTCTAATTTCTTTCTTTCTTTCTTTCTTTCTTTCTTTCTTTCTTTCTTTCTTTTTTTTTTTTTTTTTTTTTTTTTTTTTCATGTATGTACCCAATTTTCCTAACACAATTTTCTGAAGAGACTGTCTTTACTCTGGCCACTTTTAAGATTCTTACTTTTTCATTGGTGTTTGCCAATTTAATTATAATGTGCATTGGCATTAGTCTTTTGGGGTACATTTTATTTGGGACTCTGTGAGCTTCTTGGATTTGTGTGGGTTTTTTCTTCTCTATATCAGGTAAGTTTTCTGTCATTATTTCTTCAAACAGGTTTTTTATTCCTTATTCAGTTTCCTCTCCTTCTGGTATCTTTATTATGCAGATGTTGTTTTGTTTCTTTTTGTCCCAAAGTTCCCTTAGGCTCTCTTCCTGCTTTTTATTTATTTATTTATTTATTTATTTATTTATTTATTTATCTTTTAGAAGGTACTCTACATTTTTTTTTAACCTTGTCTTCTAGGTCACTGATGCAGTTCTATGTTTCTTTTAGTCTACTGTTGATGCTTTCTATTGAATTCTTTATAGCAGCAATGTCATTTTTCATTTCCTCTTAGTTCTTAAACATATTGTCGAATTTTTCTTCCATTCTTTTCATCCACCTTATGACCATTTCTCTGAATTCTTTCTCTGACAGGTTGCTTGCCCCCATTTCATTTACTTCCTTTTCTGGTGATGCCTGCTTCTCTTTCTTATGTAGGCTGTTTCTTTGTTTCCCCATGATCCTTCTTCTTCCAGTATCTGGTTATTTAGTTCTCTCTCTCCTGTGTTGATTTAAAGGCACAGAATACAATACAATGCATAAGGCGCAATGCACAAGGCATTGAACAGAAATGTATTCACAATACTAATATCCCCAAATAAAGGTGACTACCAGAGAAAAGCCAATTAGAGGGTAAGAAAGAAAGAAAAAGAGGGGGGAAAGAGTGCAAAATGAAATTGGGAAAAGGGAAAAGGTTAATAGAGAAAGGAAAAATAATAAGAAAGAAGGGGGGGAGGAGGAAATATTAATATGAGGAGAAAACCTAATAGAACAGCCACTAATCCCAACAAATGCCAGAAACAAATACCTAGAGATGAATGCAAACTACAAACAACAACTAACATCAAGTAAGGTGAGGGAAAACAGAAGCAAAATACAAGCAAAAACAAAAACAAAAACAAAAAGCAAAACAATCTCACAAACAAGTATAAAAAAAACAGTATAATCAACAATCAAGCAAACAACAACAAAGAGACAGAGAGAGAGAAAAAAATTGGATAGTGAAGTAAGAGAAGAGAGTGGTATGTTGGAGCAGGGGATTGGAAATTATATATATAAGTAGGGTGACATTTTAACAGGGGATAGAAAGAAGGAATAGGGAAAATCTAAATCAGGAATAGGGTAAGAGAAGCTTGACAACAAAAAGGGAAAAGTGAGGAAGGGAGTGTTGGCATAAAGGTAAAGTTGATATAGAATAAAATGATGCTAAAGGAAAGACCAAAATTGAATGTAGAACACTAATCCCAAAGTAAAATAAAAGAAAATTACACTTTAAAAAAGGTAAAATAGTAGTAGTAATAATAATGATTGAAAATAAAAATATAATAATTAAAAAGGTAAAATCAAGTGAGAAAAAAAGAAAAAATAGTTTCTTAAATAAAAGATGAAAAAAAAAAAATGTGCAGTAGTGAAGGTCATTCACTTCCTCTACTGTTCTGTTTGGCACACCTGTTTCCTAGTCAGGACAGTTTTGAAGTTTCATGTGTTCCATTGCTCCTCAGTGTTGTAGGCCACAGTCCTGATTTTCAAGCAGGCAGTACATCTTTATTTCTTATACTCCTTTATTTGTGTTTACACAAGAGTCAATTTATGATTTAAATGCTGGTGGTAGTGTTTCTGGATTGACCTCTGGGTCTATAGGTTCTCCCTAGCTAGTTTTTAGATTTTGTTTTCCCTGTGGCACTTAATACCGGTTTGGGGGAATGGGCTGCCCCAGAGCTGGTTCTCTGATCATTATTTCCCGCTCTGATCCCCAGGTTCCACAAAAACAACTTTCCCCTGCAGTCTCTTAGAGTGTTCCCAATTGAGTGATCCTATATATTTGGCTTAGTAATCAAAAGCAAGGATTTAAAGAGGGAAAGAGAGAGAGAGAGAGAGCGCGAGATTAAGTGGGCGAACTCAGGTGCTGGGGCACAGGTCTGTGCAGTGTTTTTTCCCCTTGGGTCTAAGCAGCCGGCACACTTTAAACATTTTCAGACTGTCTTTTTGTGCCCAGTTCATCTATGTGTTGCTTTTTAGAGTTCCCTTCTGTTAGTAGCTCTTTGGATCCCCTTCCACATTCGCAGATCACGTCTGCCCCAATGGCCACAATGGCCATGGATTTTTCTGGGCACAGACTTCCCTGTATCATCCAGTTCCCACAGTGTGTATTTCTCTCTCCTGTCTGGACCACAGACCTCACCTTATCCCAGGTGAAATCTGACCTTTCCGTGAGGAGGCACAGAGCTTCTCCGATTCCTTGTGCTTGCGCCACTTGGGGACTGGCGTTGTTATAGGGTTTGCAGTTGTTCACTGGGTGCCATATTTGTAGATTCCCGAGATTTTTAGGCTTCCAATAACATCCACTCTCCCCTTCAAGATGGTGTAGACTCCACGTCAGAGCCAGTCACTCCGGGATGGATCCCAGCAGCAGTAGAGGCTGCCCAGTCCAGAGAATCTTGTCCGGCTGCCCCCCCCACAGTCCTCTGGAGTGTAGCTGTCCCTCAACTCACAAACACTCCCTGTGTGACCATACACTCTGCCTTTTCTTCTCACTCATGCACTATCTTGCGGTCTGCCTTCCCATCGTCAGCCATCTTCTCTTCACAACACAGTGATTTTAATCCAGTGATACCCACTTTGGACTTCTGACCTCCAGAACTGTAAGATAATACATTTGTGCTGTTTTAAGCAAGTATAGTTCTGAGAATTGTTATTGAAGCAAAAGAAAACTAATATAAATCTTGATTTCAGAAAATAGCTGCCGTAACAATACCTAAAAATGTCAAACTGACTTTTGGATAAGGCAGTTGGCTCTAGAGTTTTGAGGACTACAATAGAAAAAGTCCAGATTGCCATGAACAGAATATTAGGAAAAATACAGATGTTAATGATTCTGCTAGTGATTTCTCAGAAATAAGTGACAATATTTTTATGATTGTTGGTGTCCCTGGGTGGGTATTAATTGCCAGAGTTCTTTTTCCCCAGCCTTACAAAGGGTCCAGCATTCTGGAGAAAGGGCTGCGTGGAGATGATTAAGAAGGAGTCCAAGGACAAAATATATTTTTATAGGCATTTGGGGGTCCGAGGAGCTTCCAGCTGAAGGAGCTAGGAGACTGTCCTCCTTGACCAAAGGACCTGTGCTTTTATTATTAAATACAATTTGTCCCAAGGCAAAGTGGAGATATGCACTTCAAAGGGTAAGGTTTCAAAGGGTTTACAGAAGCATTATCAGTTTCCGGAATAGCCTACAGCTGTTCAGGTGTTTGGCCAACAGGAGGCAATAAACCGCCCTGAGCTGTCTGGCAGTTAGCAATACCATTCAGGCTTGGGGGAGATGCTTTGCAGCCACTTCCAACAGGTAAACTACATGTGTGGCTCAACCCTGTTGAGCTTCCCAAGCTTCACCAACCTTTTGGTAAAACTCTTGCAATTATTACATGCTGGAATTGGTTCTCGGCATTTTGTCCTATTTTTTATGTCAGGATTTTGTATATTGAACGTTCTTATTCCTGAAAATCCTAATTTCCTTAACATTTTTAGATCTTTCTTTTATATTTCTTCTTCAAATCCAACTGTGTCATCCTGGTTTTCTTTATTTTGTAGATATTAAGGGCACCTTCATCTTTTGTAAATCTAGTTTCCCTAGATAATAGCATCTGTAGTGAATACTTCATCTGCTCCTACACAAGGAAGATTCATAAATATTTATCTTTAATACAGACCTCCTCAGTGAACTTCTTATTAAAAATTCAATTGCCTAATAAAGAAACTTAAGATGTCCC
Source organism: Pipistrellus hanaki (assembly GCF_964339955.1). Classification (NCBI taxonomy): domain Eukaryota; kingdom Metazoa; phylum Chordata; class Mammalia; order Chiroptera; family Vespertilionidae; genus Pipistrellus; species Pipistrellus hanaki. The sequence goes on from NC_140505.1 coordinate 118,313,620, forward strand.
TCAGGTAATTCAAAATCAACATGTTAAACATTGCATTTATTATTGTCATTAAATATGCCTCCCCTATTAATTCCTCTCTAAATTAGTGCTGCTATCATGAGTCTAATTAACTGAACAAGTAATTTGAGGTCATCTTAACTTATCCTTTTGTCTTTATTTCCTTCAACTAGCATACCCTGCTTTTTCATTTTCTAATATTTGTGATCACTTATCTGCCAGGACAGATCAAAGCAAACACATGCATTAATTAGTTCAATCCTAATAACAACCATATGAGTTATGTTTTATTATCATCCTCATTTTACAAATAATTCAAGACAAAGGCGGGCACTTCTCAAGGTCACACATGAGTGAATAGACTAAATGGTATTATGAGGCAGGAAAGGCCTTGCTATAGGCCCAATAACTAAATAATTATTCTGAATTCACCCTCTCTATTTCATTCACAAAATACTTTCTTGCTTTTCTCATCTGAATTTTTCTTTTTTTTATATCTTTCTCTTTTCCTTCTTTCCTTATTTTTTCCTTCTCTCTTAATCTTTTTTTTTCATTCTTTCCTACCTATAAAGCTATCTTCATTTAAGTCTCTCTATATTGTGTGATTCACTATTCAAGCAATTGTTTTAAAATGAAAATTTAAGTCACTTCCATGCTTGATAGCTTTCAGTGGTTTCACCATGCCTTTACAATAAAAACGTTTTTCACACAGCATTTAATAGATTGAACAGAGTTCACCCTACCTGTCTTTAATCTTATTTTCTTTCCTTTCCTTTTTCTTGAACATTGCCATTGATTCTCTTGGGCCCTAGTAAATATTATAATGGTTCCTTTACCTTTTTCAGCTTTGTATGTTATTGAATAACATCTTGATAATATTTGTCTCTAAATGATATAATTTGTTTGTTCATTGTCTTTCCCACCTAATAGAATTCAGCCACCTGAGGACAAGGATGATATCTGTCTTATTAAGCCTCTAAAATATGTAATAGCCCCAAGTAATAGTTAATTACTTTGTTACAACTGCCATCACTAAGCACTGTGGTCCCAGGTGCTGGCACCCTGAGAAAGGAAGGCCTACACTTGCATGAATTTCTTGCATTTGGCCTCTAGTGGAGGTAATAACACCCATGGAGCTTTTGGTTTCTCTTCTCTCTCACATTTCTTGCCCCTAAAACTGTGATCTCTCTTTCTCTAATGAGCACTCTGATCAGCTTATGAATATGATCTAGAGCTTCTTTCCTTGATCTTTACTTTTCAAACCCTCCCCTTTCATAGTAATAGTTCCTAAAATAACTGTTATTACTATTTCCACTTCCTAGCTTTACAATCTCTCTCTCTAATCAACTGCTGTAGTTTTATTTTCACTATACTATAGGACTGTTTTTGTCATGGACATTATTAGTATTCTGCTTCTTACACTATTGCTAAATCTAGTGAATACCTATAATTTACCTTACTTGACCTAATTCATTGTATTCAGTGGACTAAAATTGCCTCTTTTTAAAAAAACTGTATATTTCAATTTAATTATTGTTACTCAACAAGATATTCAGAATTTTCCAGAAAAGTTATGCAGAAAAATCTGCAAAACTATAATTGTACAATTTAATATATTATCACAAGGTTAAATATTAGTACACCCAATGTCTTCACCAAATAGAATAAATAGAATATAACCAGCAATGCAGAATGTCTCTTATACTGAATTACTAAGCCTTGCTTCCTAAGAAGTCAATACTAGTTTAGCATCTAAAGTCATAAATTAACTGACTTGTTTTTTAATTTATGTAAATATTATTAAACAGTAAATGTCCTCTGAGAGTCTGACTTTGTCTTACCCAATATTTTGAGATTAATTTATTTTGTACAATGTAGTCGTTCATTCATTTTTTATACAATATTCTGTTACATAAAATACATCATGATTTATTTATTCATTGTACTACTGATGAAAACTTTGGTTGAAGATGGGAACAATTATGAATAACAGTGTTATGCACATTCTTTTAAGCATCTTGTGAACATACAGGCAAACATTTGTGTTGAGAATACAAATGGGTATAAGATTTCTGAGTCCTAGGATATAAATAATTTCAGAATTAGTGGCTGGATTAAACAGTTTTCCAGAAAGTTTGCAAAAATATATATTTTCACCATCATTTCAGTTTCTCCTTAACCCTAACCAAAAATTGATATATATTTTTTAATTTTTAAAAATTTACTCTCTAGTTTGTGTTTTATAGTACAATTTAACTTTGTCTTGGCTGCTTCTACTGTGTTGATCTGATTCTGCTTAGTTTGCTTGCTTGCTTGTTTCTGCCACTATATCTTATGGGTTAAGCTTTTTATATTATTTTACTTTATTTATTAGGGTTTGGCAAAGAATGGAGTTCAATGTATGTGCATAATATACTGTCTTTCACTAGAAGTCCAAGTAAACCATTTCAGTAAAAAATTAAAATAAAAATGCACATACCTAAAAACAATTCAAGTATCATTCTTAAACAAAATACTTAACATTAAATATTTATTTCTTTGCTCTATCAAAATTCATTATAATAGGTAGAAGTTGTTTAACTTACTATATTTTAGGTAATCTTTTGAACTATTTTTAGTATGTGGGTTTTTTCTCCCCACAGGTTCATTAAAGTTGTAGCTACATTATATTTAATTTATTTTTTATTGATTTAATAAAGAGTAAGGAGGGAGAGAGAGAGAAACATCAACGATGAGAGAGAATTATTGATCAGCTGCCTCCTGCACACCTCCTACTAGGGATGGAGCCTGCAACCGGAGCATGTGTTGACCAGGAATCCTGGTTCACAGGTCAATGCTCATCCATTGAGCCATGCCAGCCAAGTGCAGGCATATAACTATAGTAAGAGGCTTACCTTTGCCTTAAGCAAGCCTTGTCAATTGTTTCTGGGCATCTGAGTTAATACAACTTTGAAATGTCCCCCGCTTCAGATCCCTCCTTTAAAGCATGACCACCTTCAAAATAACACATAATCTTAACTATCCCATATTCTGATCCCTGTCTTGCTTTCTCCCACCTCATGTAAACTACTTATGAACCCTCCTTAATCTCAAAAGCATAAAAGAAACTGAAAACTGTTATCCTCCAAAGCATTTTTCTCAGCCTACTGAAATCTTGCATCCAAAAGTATCCTCTGTTTGACTCAAATAATTTTTTATAAAAATTTAGGGAGTAGTGAGGTATAAGAAACTTGCTTGAATAGGTTTGTACTGTTTTACACTGACAAATAGAAGATTATTTGGCCATTCAAAGGAATGAAGTATTGATAGTTGCTATGACATGGATGAACCTTAAAAACATGGTAGCCCTAGCTGGTTTGGCTTAATGGATAGAATGTTTGCCTGTGGACTGAGGGGTCCCGAGTTCGATTTCCAGTCAAAAGCACGTATCTCAGTTGCAGGCTCGATCCAGGCCACCAGGGCAAGTGTGGGAGGCAACCAATTGATGTGTCTCTTACATCAATGTTTCTCTCCCCCCGCCCCCTTTCTACTTTCTCCAAAATATAATTAACAGAACACTGTTATGGTCCTCATCACCTGCAGGATGCAGCTGAAATCCTGAGTACCTAACGTATTTTATCATCCTGCTTCCTCTCCATTTATGACTATTGTCAGGACCAAACATCTACAATGCATATATGCAAGTTATACCAAAACTAGAGTCCCAGTGCATCAAATTAGTGCATGGAAGGGAGGGGGGTGTGTTCTTCAGCCCACTCTGCACCCTCTCCAATCTGGGACACCCCTCTCACAATCTGGGACTGCTGGCTCCCAACTGCTCACCCGCCTGCCTGCCTGATTGCCCCTAACTGCTTCTGCCTGCTAACCTGATCATCCCTTTAACCACTCCCCTGCCAGCCTGATTAACATCTAACTGCACCCCTCCAGTCGATCACTCCCAACTGCCCTTCCCTACTGGCTCAGTTGCCCCTAATTTCCCTCCTCTGCCAGCAAGGTCACCCCCAACTGCCCTCCCCTGATGGCCTGGTCTCACCCAACTGCCCTCCCCTGCCATCCTGGTTGCCCCCAAGTGCCCTCCCCTACTGGCCTGGTCACCCCCAACTGCCCTCCCCTGCTAGCCTGATCGCCCACAACTACCCTCCCCTGATTTTGTGGAGGCCATCTTTTACCACATGGGGGCAGCGAACTTGTGCAAGAGTCTGAGGGTCAATTTGCATATTACGGCTTTATTTTATAGAATATTTCATAGATCCTATCCTTAGATTTCATATTAAACTAGCAGGAAATATACCTATTGTCATTTTCTTTCCAGACAACCTCTTCTTTGTCCTTCAGAATGAGAGCCCTCCTCATAGGAAATTGTTCTTGTTTTGCCTCTCCCTTTAGGACTTCGTACTTGCCTACTTTATTCCCATGGTCATCCATAGCTTTATAGGACTAACTCTGTACCATAATTGTTCATTTGTCTGAATGTAGAATGTGTATTTCTTGGACTTGGTTATTATTTGCTGTTTTCATTTTCCTTTTTTCTTTACATTGCTGTTTGTCTTTTAAAAAAATAAATATTGGTGAGCAATAAATATTTTACAGAGAATGCTTGGAAATCTTGCTTCTTCTAACAAAACAAATCTCAGTTCCTTTGCACGATATGTTAAATTGTAGGTTTTAAAATTCCTAGAAAAAATATAGAAAATATCCCTTTTGTTCTAAAAGTAAAATAAATAGATCTTTTGAGATATAAAGTAAACAGATCTTTAGAGGTGGAATTTGAATGAGGTGAGGAGAATATGTATGAATTAGAAGTCTGCTTGGATAAATACATTATACATAAATGTATTATTTATAAATGCATAATGAATGAAACCTTTTTTGGATTCATATTAACTATTTCAGGTATCTATTTATTAATGTGCCACTTGAAATAACTTCCATTTATTATGAGTCACAATTATCTGGGGTTGCCTGGGCTTAGCTGGACTAGTTTTATTTGTTCTGTGTAGCAGCATCTGGACTGCTGTCATCTACTGGTTTGACCAAGGTTGGGACATTCAAGATGACTTACATAAGTCAAAATCAGTGCTGGCTTCTGGTTGGGGCTTCAGGTTTGGTTTCTTTGAGAGAAACTTGACTTGCACAGTAGGAGTAATATAAGTAAATAAAAAAATCTTGTTTTAAAGACTTATATTGGAGAGAGCTTAAATGTCATATTTAGGTATTTCATTTCTAGTAATCATTGGAAGATGATAAAATACACTAAGCAAGAGATTGACTTTTAAAATGCTCTTTTTTATGAAGATAATTTTACTGATGGGGAAAAAGATGCTTGAGAGTAGAAAGGGACCATTCAAGATGCCCAAGATTGATGCCAGGAGGAAAAATGGGAAAGATCATGTTTGTGGATGAGTTTGAAGCTATATGTTTGAAGTGGACAGTTATGATGTTATCATAGAAATAGGAAATAAGAAAAGAGCCCTGGCTGGTGTTGCTCAGTTGGTTGATTCCCAGCCAGGGCAAATGCCCAGGTTGTGGGTTCTGTCCCTGGGTATTTATAGGAGGCAACTGATCAATGTTCCCTCTTGCATCTACGTCTCTCTCTCTCTCTTTCTCTGTCTCTCATCTTCCTAAAGATGTCATTTTAAAAAATGGACTTCAAAAATAAATCATAAGAAAAAAGAAAAGACAAACTTTCCAATGAAGATAATGAACTTAGTTCAGTCTGTAATAAGTCTGAGGTGGCTTTTGGGACATCCAGGTACTTTAAACTATGACTATCAGCATGAAAGAAAAAAAGGAGATACTTTTTCAGTTATCAAGGATGTTCTTTGGAAAATAGCATTACTCAGGATGAGATTGGCACTGTTATGTATTATTATAGTACTATAACTTGATTTAACAATATTGTAAAAAAAAAAAAAAAAAACCAAGTAGCATGAAAAATGCTCCCATTATAAAAAGTAGGACGCAATATCCCTAGCTGAATATGCAGTATGTATTCGACAATCCTCATTTAGTTCATTAGATTCAGAGGCTGAATTTTTTCTTCTCCTTGTTGCCTCCTTTCAAGCTAAATCTCATGATACTGGCACAGTGTGAACAATGAACATTCGCTTGTTTGACAAAATCTACAGTCCATCAGGCTTACTTTTCCAATCACTCTTTGTATTAAAAAATATAGATTTTTTAAAATGTAATGAAGGTATAACAATAGGCTTTTTCATTCTATGTATAAAGGAACCACTGAAGTAAAAAAAAAAAAAATCAGCTTTTGCTTCCTTCTTTTTATAACTAGACATTTGATGATCAATTCAAGGGTTGGAAATAAGAGATCCAGAAATCATTTGCAGAAAAAAATTTAAGCAGTGCTTCCTCACAAATGTCGATATAATAGTCTGGGCTGTTTATAGGAGAAGGCAAAAAACCTTTTTTAATGTCCCACATAATGCTAGCCTGAAAGCCAGATTTTTATTATAACACCAAGACCAAATCTCAGGAAAGAAACCACAAATCTAGAACTCATTAATAATATATATGTAGAGAAAATGTAAAATAAACGTCATAAATAATAAAGATGAAATTATAAAAACTTTCAAAATAAATTTCATATAATATAGAAATATCTCAATATAACTAAAGAAGTATGGCATGTACATTTTTTTATATTTGCATTAACCCAATGCCTATTTATTTATTTTATTATCATAGGAAAACTAGTATTTTTACAGAAAACTCTGAATTTACAGAAAGACATAAAGAATGAAAGTAAGTTTCTCATCATCCCAGCATTAACAGGAAAGCTCTAGGGTGATCAGAGGGTTAGAGCATGGTGTTAATAAAAGGAGAGCTCTACAGATATTAAGGTACATAACTATATCAATATATGATATATGTATTTACATTTTATAATGAACTATAAGCATTTTTCCTGTACTAAACAATCCATGTATCTTCACAGACGTCCATATTATGGCTGCATCATAATTTACTTCTTAATCCTGATTAAAGTATAATTAAAATTATTGGATGGCAGGCAGTACTTATAGTAGTATATGTGGAAGTTATCAAAGAAATAGTCTCCAGAGATGAACAATGTTAGTAAAACCAAAATGAGAATAAAAAAATTATAACACATTTCTGTGCAAAAGGAATAGCTAAGACTGGTGAGAAGAGGGAGTAGGTGGGGAGAGTTAGATAAGTACGGACTCTAAAAGCCACACTTGAGTTCAGATTTTTTTCCTGAGGGCATGTTGTGCACAGAGGCATGCTTTCATAAAAATCAGTGTTTTTTTAAAGTTTAATCAAGTGGCCATGTGTTGTGGGAGTGGAGTGAGGAGAGACTGAAGGCAAGCAGACCTTGTAAAGAGGTTACTGTATTAACCCCAGCAAGAGATGAAAGGGGTGGCATTGAGCATGGAAAGAAAGGGGCTGATTAAGAGGAGCATTTTGAAAAATAAAATCACATAACTGAGTCACTATGATCAGAGAGAAAAAGTAAATATCACATTGTGTTTGAACAGGAAATTTGAAGCTATGATAACCCCCAATTCAAAAATCATGGTAGCTATTCGGAGTATAATAGAATATTTTGAGTTGTAGTTCTGAATAAATAGCGAGTGAATTTAACATAAAAAAGAAGTCAACTGCAACATTTTAGCCTTGAACGATATTTTAGCCTTTAGCTGTCTAAGGATAAAAGTATAGAAGTAAATAGAAAAAAATTGAGAACTACATAGAGAAAAAGTACAGTTAGGAAGATAAGAGAAGGAAAATCATCAGGTGAGAAGAAAGAAAAGCAAAAGCTACTGGATTTGGACAACAATATCAGGTTCTAGGAGAAAAAATGAGAACTGGGAAGACCATTGAACTAGACAGAGTTCCTGAGTTACTTAAGAAGGCAGTTTCAGCCAACATGTGAGAGATTGGAGTCAAGATTATAGATTAAGGAGAATAATGAAATTCAGTAGATGTCTTCACTCAGCCTAAAAGAGTGATTATTTAGAGGAAGAAAAGAGAAGAGGTGCAGGAAAGAGTTGTTTTGTTTTTAAAGAAAAATAACGAATAAATTTTAAAACAGAGCAATAACTCCATTAAAACTTTCCTGAGGAATATATCTGAAAGAAAATTTGGGTTCCAGACTGGAATTCACTCAATTTTTTATCCTTCTGCCATCTTCAGGAAAATGGGAAGACAGAAGACAGAGTCAGTATGATGGTGCGCAGAGGGAGAAGCAGGCTGGCACATGTTCTCTTTAAGGAGCTTTACGTTTGTGCATCTCACCCTCAGGAAGCTTTCTGGACTCCTTTTGGTCTCCTACGGCCCCTGTATTTTCTAAATTCCCTTGAAGAAGTTGGATATTGAGCATTTCAGTAATATATTTTATTGTAATATATAAGAATCAATTATACTTGCATTTCTGATATTGGCCTAAGGCAGAGGTCAGCAAACTCATTAGTCAGCAGAACCAAATATCAACAGTACAATGATTGAAATTTCTTTTGAGAGCCAATTTTTTTTTAAACTTAAACTTCTTCTTCTAATGCCACTTCTTCAAAATACACTCACCCAGGCCATGGTATTTTGTGGGAGAGCCACACTCACGAGCCACAGTTTGCCAACCACGGGCCTAAGATTTTTGAAGTAATATTAAAACAACAAAAACAAACAAAAAGACTATAGGATTATAATGAAGGACCTAACTTAATATATGAGCAGTGCAAAATAGTAACTGCCGCTTAATAACTGTTACAGTTCAGCCTCTGTTATTATTTTTACTCCTACACCTTGGTACTTGCCTTCATTTCCTGGGCCCTTTTAGGCTGCTTTCTGATATGCAATTTGTATAATTTCACTATAATAATGATAATTTAGAGGCTTTACCCCAGAAGGCTCAGAACTTTACTTCCAATACATATCCAATATCTTAGTAAACTACATATCTGTTCACTTTTACATTCTATGGAAACTGATCAATAGACTCTTGCCACAGATCCTGAGGGTTAAAAAAACTGATCAGCCCACTATTTCCAAACTCTGTTTCAAATTCTGTAATTACCTGAGGAATCTTTCCAAAATACTGATTCCTGGATCCCATTGCATTTATTGTAATTTAATTTGCGTGGGGAGGGACCTGGGCATCTCTTCGGAACTCCCCAGGAGATTCTAATGACAATGATGAGTAAAGCTTGGGAACCATTGGATTTACCTTTGTCTCTGGCTTACAGTGCATATGCCCCACCTTGTCTCTGAGCTGAATGATGTAACCTGATTTCTCCCCTTCTGGAATCCACTGGATCTGCCAGGCATGCCACAGCAGGTACTGCAATTGAAAATCGGCGTGCCAATTATCATGTCACGAAATATCAACCAGCCAAAGCTTTGTAACAGCAGGCAGCTTGCAGTAAAAAATTTAATGAGCAAAGTCATAGAAGCAACAATCTTGACAGGACCTTTCAAAGGTAAAGATGTCCTCATTCCTCACATTCCTATGATTCCAATTGCAATTTCTAATTTGATTGGCATTTGCAATCATCATCACCAAAGCTCAGGGCCAAGCTTTAGAATTGTGTGGCTTAGATCTAGACAGGGATTGCTTCTCACATGGACAATTATATGTTGCATATTCTAGAATCTGCAAACCAGACAATCTGCACAGACAATGGAACAACAAAAAATATTGCATACTCACAAGCACTATGAAATTAAACATATTAGAAAAGTGCACTTTCTCTTTTGTTTATTTTCCATTTAACCTGACTGAGTCCACCAATGCATGGCCAAGTACAGTTAATCCTACCTAACAAAAGAGTAATATGCAAATTAATAATCACTCTGCTACACCACAAACCAAGGCCACCAGCCATGCCCACCAGCCAATCAGAGCTACTATGCAAATAAACCCAACCAAGATCTCTACCAGAAGGGAGGCTTGGGTTTCCCTGGCAACAGAGGAAGCCATGCTTTCCACACACTCTGGTGGGCCTCCACTCAAAGATACAAAGTTTTAATTATAGAAATGGCGGCAGCCACAGATGGAGCAGGAGGCTCCGCTCCAGACTACAAAGATTCAATTATAGAAGGTAAATAAATTCCAGGGCCTCTGCTTGGGTTGCCAGGGGGCGTGGCTGGCCTGGAAACCACCACAGACGCCTTGCCCACGCCGCCCCATGCCCAAGGGAACTCCCACCATGATCCGGGACACCCTATAGGGTAAACCAGCTGGCTCCGACCCATGCACCAGGCCTCTATCCTATCTAATGAAAGAGTAATATGCAGATTGACCATCACTCCAACACACAAGATCAAGATAGCTGCCCCCATGTGGTCAAAGATCCTTCCCCCATGTGGACACATGATGGCCACCACAAGATGGCCAGCAGGGGAGGGCATTTGGGAGGCACCAGGCCTGCAAGGGAGGGCAGTTGGAGGTGATTAACCCTTGCAGGGGAGGGCAGTTATGGGTGACCAGGCCAGCAGAGGAGGGAAGTTGGGGGCAAACAGGCTGGCAGGGAAGCAGCTAGACATCAATCAGGCTGGCATGGGAGTGGTTAGGGGGTGATCAGGCTGACAGGTAAAAGTGGTTAGGGGCAATCAGAAAGGTAGGCAAGTGAGCAGGCCTGGATTGTGAGAAGGATATCCGACTGCCTGTTTAGGCCTATCCCAATGGGCAGTCAGACAGTCCTAGAAGGGTCCCAGATTGGAGAGGGTGCAAGGTGGGCTGAGGAATACCTCCCTGCCCCCTTGGAAAAATTCCATGCACTGGGCCTCCAAAATATATATATATTAAGTAAATGACATTTTTCATTTTAAAATTGCCAAGAATTGAAAAGCCCACATTGGGAAAAGAGAAACTAAAAATCCCAAGCTCAGAGTCACTCTTTGAATCATAATAGCTTAATTTTGATGGAAATATACTTAAGAGTATTTTAATGATAGAAAAACTATTAATATTTTATTGGAACTATATTATATTTTAATACCATCTGTGTTTATATCTTTCTACAGTGATTAATAATTGAGTGGCTATCATTTGCCCTTAAACTATGATTGAATTACTTTGATAATTATTGTAATGTCATATGATTCAGTTCATAACATCCTAACGTAAGTAGTAAACAGAGATGAGTTTCTATAACGGTAAATGTATCACAAAAATGCTCTTTTATTCAATGGTTTTATTTGGTTACATTCAAATGTCTAATTGTGCCTTTTTTATTACTAAAGTTCATTTTGACAACATTCTGTAATTTGTTAAGTAAAGTAGCTTGCTTAGGACAATTTAGTTTTAGTTTTGTTTATAGTCAACTTAATGAGAAATGTCATCATTGAGAAGGTTCTAAAAATTGTACTCATTACTTAAATAGTATAAGATAATTTTCTAGTAAAGACAGACATATTGAACAATTCCCCAAGTGGTTCTTCATAAAACACAACTAAGAACACAGTCAGATTAGGCATGTGGACATTACGAAGGACATTATTGCAGTAGATGGGATTGTACTAGATGAACTTGGATGTCCTCCAACTCTTTGAGTATCACTTCATTAAACTCAAAATCATGCTGTATTCCCTTACAACCATCCATTACTTTTAGTGCCTACATTTTGGAAATTGGATACTCTTAGAATAATATTTAATTGACAGGTTTTGTTGATTTAAGATTCACTTTTTGAGGGTAAAATGTGGGATAAGGGGAATCTTGGAGTCTGTCTCTGGCTTCTGTTGGTGAGCTGACAACTATTTTGTCAATATTTATTATTAAAGTCTCCCATCTTCACTTCATACATACAAACCCCAAACACAATAAGCAACCTTTCCTTAAACAATATATAGTCAGTTGGTGACTGGGGCAGCCATGTGCGGGTAGTAACTGTGATGGGAGTGTTATTCAAGCCAAAGTAGAATTTTAAGGCAGATGGAAAGAGTCATGAAAGGTTCTTAGAGGAAGTAAGGCAAGATAAAATCATGAGGATATATAAGAATAATCAGAAATATCATTAGCTATTAGCAGCATAGTAAATGCTGGATACAAATGTTATAGGTCTCTAAGGATTTAAACCCAGATGAAGAATAAAGAACAAGGGATGTAGAGACGGACTAAAAATATGCCATGAAAGCCTTTGATGTCTCAATAACAATGTTTTCCTGATGTTTTCAAGGAGTATTAGAAAGATTCAAAATAATGAAATAACCTGTTCAGATCTGTGTCTTAGAAAATCCATGTGGATGAAATAATGTAGGTAAATTGGAAGGAAGTAAATATAAATAAAAATTTGGGAAATATTGGGGCAAGAAAATACTGAAGTTTGTGATATTGGAAATGAGAGAAGAGGATGAATTGCAGCAAAATTAAATAAATATTAAGTAGACAGTACATAGTGATTGATTCCATGACAGAAAGGTGGGTATTAGGAGAATGGGTTGGGAAAATAAAAATGGTATTGAGGTTTGGGAATATATGATGCAGACATGTCCTTAGATGAGTTTTAAGTAAATTTCAGAACACTTCAAAAGCCAATATAAGAAAACCTTTAACTTTTGCAAACATTATTATTAAACATTATTATTAAACTAGTGGCCCAGTGCATGAAATCCATGCACAGGGGAGGGATCCCTCAGCCTGGCCTACACCTTTTTACAATTTAGGACCCCTAGGGGGATGTCTGACTGCCCTTGAAGCCCAATCTCACAGGGATCCCTATGGGATTGGGCCTAAACGGGCAGTCAGACATCCCTCTTGCAATCCAGGACCCTGGCTCCTAACTGCTTGCCTGCCTGCCTGCCTGCCTGATCATCCCTAACTGCCTCTGCCTTTGCCCCTGCTGTGGTGGCTTCATTCAGAAGGACATTCAGCTGTCTGGCCTAGTTAGTATATTACACTTATTATTATAGATAAGTAATAATCTGAAATATAAAAAATATGTTTGACTCAGTTATTCACAGATATTATAGACAATGAAATACAAGTTAACATTTAAAGAGTCTTTCAAGATTAAACACTGAAATTGTCTAATTAAACAAAGCTTCATGTGGCACCAGCATCTCTGAAACCTATTTCCCTGAATGTTTATGAGGTACTGCCGTCTAATAAAAAGCCACATGCCCTAAAATTATGTGTTCTGAAAATGATACATCATTTTTTTTTTTTTACAGCATGAAAAATTTTACAATGTTTCCTATCTAACTTCACTAATGAAATGAAAGTTTTTTAGCTTCTAAGTAGACATGGTCAAGCTAAATACAAGGAGATAGAAGCAGTGTTTTGATGTGAAAGGAAGAGGGAGAGAGGAAGAGCTCTCAAGAACTGTCTCAACTGATATGTTGAGGCAATTCAATGAAGGAAATGTTCCAAACTGCCGGCTCCCCAGATGAATCTTGTCTGCAGATGTGTTTTTCTTGGCACACACAGTGTTTAAAACAAACTTGCATTACTTGCCACATTTTAAAATTGGGGAATTTCTCCAGAATTAAGGGGAAAAATCCATCTTCTATTGAAAAATGAGAAAATATACCCCAGCTTGGCCCACAGGCTTGAATGACAAAAGTCTGCTGAAACCAACTAGCAGCTGCCTCTTCTGATGGGGGTGAGCCCTTCCCATCTTCTCAGTGTCAAGTGTCCTGTTGCGTAGAGCACTTGGCTAAGACAAAAGAAAACTTAGATATTCCTTGTTAAAACCATGATATTTTGATTCTTTTGTGGAGACAAAGTAGAGAGTATTGAGGACTATGGGAAACGAAGGATAAAGGGATGAAACCGTTTTACCCGGTTTGCTTAACCCGTTTGCTTAACCCAGTTTCAATCCCTGACAGAAGACTTTAGATAATAATTTGGGACCGCAGGTGGCAGAAACCAATTCAAATGTCCTTATACAAACAGAAAGTGTGAAGTTATTGGCTCACATTATTTATTCCAGAGGTACAAACTAATGTCATCAGAAAATTTGTTTATTTATTTACTTTGTTCTCTATTTCCTGGTACTATTTTGCTTCCTGTTGGCAACATTGTCAGACTGGTTCTGGCTGTGCAAGGACAAAGGCCCCTGGTCCTTCCAAATTTAGAGTATTTAACACCTATAATTCCAGATGAAGGGTGAGTGTCATTTCTAACAATCCCAATATAACCTTAGAGGGCTTCCATTGGACTGTATCAGGCCACATGCCCAACCCAACAATCACTGTTCCCATCGGTGGGGTGGTATTACTCTCATTGACCAAGTCCATGTACTAGTTATCTCCTCATTTCTGTGGTACAAGCAAGAAGAGTTAAATTGATCTGAAACTCTTGCAGTAAAATGCTTATAGTATAGAAGAATGCTGTAAATGGAAGAAAGAGAAAGAGATTTAGGTCAGACAAAAGACAGTTGTCCAAAACAATTACAAATTAAAATATAACAAGAGGGAACTGTGGAGTTATCCAGCAATGTATATTTGGTTTACTAAATGAGTTGAGAAAATAAAAATGTAACTCACATGTATCTTCTAAGATTTATATGAGGTGTGTATAAATATACCATATATCTTTGTTCATTATTATATTTATAAGATTCATTAATGTTGATGTTCATAGCTGTTATTAGGGTGCATGGGAATTTCACACTGTGATACTATCCTCAAAAACTGAGTTGATTTATTATACAATAAAAGTCATCATTGTTAATGCCTTTTCAACCATTCTATTTTCTTAGTAAATTAAATAGCAATCCAATTCTTTTGGCTAGAAATTTCTTTGTTCATCTCTTTCTACCCCTTCTATTTCTATATAGATTGATTTTTAAATTCAGTCTGAAATCTTTGTTTTTAGAGAATTTAGTTCAGTTTTGTTTAAAATAATCTCTGTTGTAATTTGATTCATTTTTACATATTGTTTTCTTGTTGACTCTAATATTCTTTTTCTACTTTTTTGCCTTTTTTGGAATTAATTTTGTCTTATGGTATATATTATCCTGCTAAAAATTGTGAAATATATACCTTTCTAATAATATAGGGGTTACCATCCTATATACTAAAACCCCAATATGTAAATCTACCAAACAACAGAACATCCAATCGCTGTGATATACACTGACGACCAAGAGGCAGATGCTCAATGCAGGAGCTGCCCCCTGGTGGCCAGTGCACTCCCACAGGGGAGCTCTACTCAGCTGGAAGCCAGGCTCACTGCTGGAGAGAGCAGAAGCAGTGGCTGGAGCCTCTCCCACCTCTGCTGCAGGCAGATGGTAAGGAGCGAGGGGTCTCAAACTGTGAGAGGGACGTCTGACTGCCAGCTTAGGAGGAAGCAGGCCTGAGCCAGCAGGCAGACATCCCCTGAGGGGTTCTGGACTGCAAGAGGGCACAGGCTGGGCTGAGTGACAAACCCCCAGGGCATGAAATTCTGTGCACCGGGCCTCTAGTTAAGTGATACTATCCACATTTTCAATATTGAATTCTAAATTTAATTAGTACCATTGCAAGACATATAAAACCCATAGAACACTTTAATTTACCCTTCTGTTGACAAATTATTTTTGTTTTGTGTTTTAATCCTGCATAATTAGCCCCATTAAACATTATAATATCTGTATTTTCAGTAAGTGTTTAAATTTGCCTGTTATGGAGCGACCCGCAAGAGAGGACCACCAGAGACAGAGATCAAAATTTATGAGCCTTTAATAAACTGGTCAGTGACTACAGTTGCATCACTCTACTGCGGTAAAGGCAGAATTGCAGTGCAAACTACAGGTGTTATAGCAAATTTATACTCAGAATCCACAAGAAGGAGTTAGGACAGTTACAATGACAACCCAAAGGTTACAAAAGCTATTTCAGCCTTTTCCAAGGAGCACAGGCACAGGTGCAATACCTGGGCATGCTTGGCTGGAGATTGAACCTCTAACTCCCTCTAAACTCTAACCAACACATTGTTCGGTGACCTACTCTACCTCCCTCTGCCCTAAGACATCCTGCCTCCAGGCAACGGAGGAGCTGTGCAATGTTCGCAGCCTAGAACATGCCTATGTGTTTATCACTTCAAAGATATCTGTAGACTTGAGTGCAGTTCCACCTGTGATAAATTCTTGGTTTTGTCTAAAGGTGTCTTTATCTTTCCTTCATTCTTGATTAAAAACAAACAAAAACATTCTTTCTTGATATAATTCTAAGGTCCATTAAATTTATCATTCTACTGCATTCTGGATTCTATTATTGTAGAAAAATTAGTTGTCCATCCATAAAATTATTACTTTGAAGGGTATCTTTTTCTTTCCCTTCCCCGCAACCCCCACTTTTTTTGTTTTCTCTGTTTACAATTGGCTACCTGCGATTTAACTATGATCTGTCTAGGTGTGGTAGTTTTCTGACAATCATACATTGAGTTATTTGGACTTGATGTCTTTTATCAATATTAGAATGTTCTCCAATTTTCAGTATGTATCGATCCCGTTCTCCCTCTCCTGCCCTACTGAAGCTATCAGTAGACATGTTTTATTTGATTTCATCTTTTATTTCTTTGTCTCTTTATATACTGACTAATTTATTCTTAATTATTTTCTTATTCATTACTTTTATTTATCTGTATGTAATATAACACACTGAATTTTAAAATTTATTTATACTCTTATTTTGGAAACTTCTATTTGTATATTTTCCAGATCTGAGTAATTACTTTGTAGTTTCTCATTTGTTGCAGATATTATCAAACTTTTTAAAACTTTCTTTAAACATTATAACATCATCATTTATTTATAATCTGGACTTGAAAATTTTAATCCAACTGCATTCTGTAAGTCAGTTCTTGAGCATGCTGTGTTATTTTTTATTATTATTATTATTATTATTTTTATGTTGAGTTTCTTAGTTTCTTTTGACCAGGATATTTTTTTTTTCTTAGAGTATAGTGGGAATTCTCTGTAACTAGGATGAAGTTAAAAACTTCCAGAGAAGCCGGGACCGGTTTGGCTCAGTGGATAGAGCGTCGGCCTGCGGACTGAGGGGTCCCGGGTTCGATTCAGGTCAAGGGCATGTACCTTGGTTGCGGGCACATCCCAGTAGGGGGTGTGCAAGAGGCAGCTGGTCGATGTTTCTCTCTCATCGACGTTTCTAACTCTCTGTCCCTCTCAATTCCTCTCTGTGTAAAATCAATAAAATATATTTAAAAAAAACAAAAAAAAAAAAAACCCACACTTCCAGAGAAGATGTTTCTGTTTCTGTCAAGATACTATAGACAATTGAAATTTATAGCTTCCCTCCACCCCCCACTACTTAGGTGATGTGAATTTAGGCTAAAATGTAATTTCTACTTCTAAGGGATGATTTTAATCACAACTTGTTAAAGCTATGATGGGAGTGAAGAAGAGGACAGTCTAAGGTCTATAATAAACTGCACTTCACTCACACACTATCTTTAACAAAATAATGTGTGACCAACCAGAGGCAGTGCTTTCAAAGTACTTGTATTTATCATAATTTTTTAACACAACAAAATATTATCCAATATAAAACTATATTCATTTAAACTAAGCCTTCCAATTAATGTATACATATATTCATTGGGGAAGGGGCAAAATACATTATTCAGGTGGGTATCTCTGATGATCTATTAGTTACCTAATAGATATACATTAATTCTCATTCATCCCCCCCCGCCACTCCCACACACACATTTTTTTTTCTCTTAATTTCTGTCTTTTCCACTTCATTCCACTTCTCTGCCTATAACTGGTGTAGTCCTCTTACAAAGTCTCTCATCAGTGGAAGATTCATATTCTGGATGAAAATGTGAACCTTCACTCTGGGGAAAGTGGAAATACCCTTGCAGTGGGAACAGGTATCATTGAGCTATGAAGGATTGGGGTTTATATATTTAGTGAGTAATAATAAAGTAGTTCTATCCATGATGAGTACACATACTTGTTAATATCATCCAACTGGTTATGATATTCACCTGTATGTAAATCAGGGTACTCTAAAGTATTTATCCTTAATGGGATTTATGCACATCTGGGTCTGATGCCCCAGAAATCTAGCTCTAGTTTTTTATACATGCAAATCATAATTTATTAATGCCTTTCCAACCATTCTACTTTCTTAGTAAATTATGGTGATATTGATTAGATATGATATCTTTCCCTGGTGGCAGTCAGCCACCAATCAATTGTTGTGACCACAACTGAGATTTGGATTTCTCTTTCTCTCTCTCCCTCTTCTTCTCCCTTTCCCCTTCTCCCCTCTCCCCTGCTCTCTCTCCCTACCTTTACACACTACTAACTTTATTTACTATTGCCAAATTACTTTAATTTTTAAAGTCCTTTGGGAATGGGGAGTAAAAATGAGTTTACTCTTGATTTAATCTTACATTGAGGAGTCCAAGCTTTCATTTTTATAAAATTTATCTATATTGTTGAAAATATTACAGATATCCTTTTTCCCCATTAATCCCTTCCAATCCACACCCCCGCCCCCGCCCCCGCCCCAGGTTTCTTGATGGTGGGATGTAGATAGTCTTCTATTCTATTAGATTCTCTATCAGAAAGTCTAGAGTGATGCGTTCTGTTTCTGTGCCTTACAAGATTGAAAAATCATCAGTATAATATCAGTGTTCCTAGTAAATGTCTTTAGAGAAAAAAGCAAGCTTCTGCACATTGCTTGCTTCTCTGGGTAATTTAATACTAAGATTTTAATCCTTTAATTCTTCTTAATTATTTGAAGCTTTTAAAATAATTTGTTAAAATAATACTCATCATTTTAATTTCTTTCAGAGAGATTATTATTCTGAATAGAAAGTCTGATGATTACCAAAGAGAGGTGACAGGTTTTCATGTTGCCAGTCCCCAGGAGTAGAAGGGTTGGTAGGGCTCCAGCTCTGTAATTGTGTGACAGCAAGTGCGTCAATTCCAAACCCTTGCTTCTTCCCTGCTCTTAGCTCCACTAGAGAGAACACAGGATTTCTGAACAGGCTGTTTTTTTGTACCAGGAGTAACAAGCAAACACTGTATGTTGACACCTTTGCTTGATAGCTTAGAAATATCTCATAATCACTTATTCTAGAAATCCCTATACTTGAGACAACTATTTTCTTCACAAATAAAATTATGTGCCAGAACATGAGTGCTGCCATGGCTAGTGGTTCTATAACATCATGCAAAAGGACATAAGATCATCTAAGTTGGAAAGTGAAGATTTTTGTGAGGGGGAAAAAAAGGCAAAAAGGCGGGACATAGAATGTCAGCAAAAGAGTGATTGTGGTATTGGATTTTATTGTATAAGGAAGAAAATGAAGCCGTGGAAATGGTGAGGAAGAAACATTGTTAATCATTCCCATTTCTGTTTCCTATGCTCTACTTTGAGTGTTTTGAGATTAAAGTTTATATTCTTTTGGCCATATATCCCCAGTATTTTCTCTGATATGTAGTAGGATTCAATAAGTGACTCTTGAGTTTATTTAATTTGCACTAAGATACTTTGAGTAAAAACATTGAGAAATAAAACCTTCACAATTCATAAAAACAATTTCTCTTTGAACACTGAAAATGTGTTTACACCAGAGTATCTACATTACCTTTCATAACCAGATATTTGTGATGGAGTGTAAATTGCTTTCTGAAAATGAGTCATAGTGATTTCCATTTCTGGGCAGAAATCCAATGACAGCCTAGAATTTTGCAGTTGGATCTCTTAAAAACCATGTATTTTAAGCTGGTTTGAGAGATTGTTGAATAGAGGCATCAAAAGTAGAACATACGAAAATTGCTAATATACAGAAGAGTTCCATATTTTTGTGTATGAAATGTAATAGAAATAGAAAGAGAGAACAATCACTATACTATTTAAAGAAAACCAAGTGAGAAACCTCAGTGTGGGTACATTTAAATTCCTGAACATAAAAGCAAAGTAATAACCCATCATGAAGTTAAGTTGTTCTTTGTTCTGCTTCTGCTTTCAAAATAGCATAATATGAGGCTTGTTCTGCAATAACACGAGGCTTAAAAGAAATATAGTGCTTGAAGCAAAGCTCTAAACTTTGACTGCCCATTGAAATGGTCTATGTACTTGTATGATTTTTTTCTGAGCATATTTTTAAAGATGTTTTACAATACTAATGGGTCCCTAATGTGTTAAAGAATAAATTGATTTATCAAAAGGAAACTTTTTTATAGCATTGGATTATTTGGTAATAACAAATTGAATTATATTGCTTCATTCAATTCCATTCTGTTGATTATAATGATGTAGAAATTAAAGCAAGTTACCTTTTTATATAATTAACCTTAAGAGCTCAAATTTGTTGTCAGAAGTTTAAAATTGTATAGTTATAAAAGATAGTAAGATTTCTATATTCAAGATTAAAGTATTCTAAAAAACGTAAATGTTTCTCTCCAAAACATTTTATTTTCATTTCTCTGGGAGAAAATTTTGATATTGTTTCAAAATGAGCTTTTAAGAAACTTACAAGAAATAAGTAACTTATTCATTTTATGTTATTTTATACATGAAATATATTTGTACACTTTATTTAAATATAGATTTTATAGCATCACTAGATAGTTAAGATAAAAGAGTTCTTAGAGATTATCTAAAATAATCTCTTTATAACTAAGAAAACTGAGGTTTAAGAGAGAAAAAACCCAGACAAATTATATTATTTTAAAAATATTTAAATTTTCTTGATATGCATCCAAATGGCAGTTGATGCAAATTGTTTTCTGTAAAAAAAAAAAATGGTTCTAAAATAACTAAACACCCATAAATGGGAAATTTAATAAATTCAAAATGAACTATAATATCAATGTGACCAATTTGTTGTTCTATTTTTATGATTCTCCAATGAGTTACCGTATGTCTGCTTTAAAATGTTTATTTGAATCCCAAATAAATTTTTCAAGCATTACCAATTTAGCACTCAATTTTGTAGTCATTTTGTAAAAGATTTTATAAAGCTACCATTGGATTAGCACTCATTTTTTTTTTTTTTGTATGTACCTTATGACTTTTGGGAAATTACTGGTCATGTTAATAATAGCTTCCTCCCTTGCCTTTCTTTGTTGTCCCAGACCACTCATATTTGTGGAATTTTTAAAATTTGAATTTTAAAGAGAGGAGGTGTTATCAAAGGAAGGATTGATATGATGAGGAAGAGAAGCACACAAATTGTAGCATAGAGTATTTACCCATCACCAAGTTCCTTATACTTGTTTTTGATACAGTTGAACTGAGATTAGGTATGTTTAGAGGCAAAGATAATGGAACATCGACCCTTTTTGTTAAATGGGGGTTGAGAGAAGTTTGGGGACCATGGTGACAAGGACACAGAAGAGACCTTTTCCATTCTTATTCTGCATGTAGACCTGCACTATTTTGGCATCTGGAGTAATAGAAATTTGATCCCAACAACCATAGCCTAGATGTCAGAATTTGCCCTGATGGTAATGAAGCTTCTTTAGTAAGCACCTCAGGCCAGAGGTATTAGTGAGGCCAGAGAAGGATGAAGCACAACCAGGCAAAACCTGAGAGATAAAATTTGGCACAAAGGAGATTTGTGGGTCCGTGTGTGGTATCCATTGGGAACTTCCAAAAGTAATTATGATTTCCTCAAATCCAGACGAATCTCTCTCAGCTCCAAGGTCTTGATTGTATGTATGGTCAGAAACCTGCCTTTCAGCACATCATATATGCTAATATTCTCCATTCAACAAGAATGTTAGCATCTGGAAAACATACTAAATTTTCTGAAACTTTTATGTACCTTAATATCTAGAAGAAGGAGAGACAAAAGTTATGTAACTGATATGTTAAAGTATGGAGAGAGTTTATGATGGCAACAATGAGATGATTTATTTTCACAGAAGTGATACAGTGGCAAAATCCATACTGTATGAATTAGATTATGATTATTTTATTAACCTGAGGATAAAGTTCAAGGAGGGGAATAGGGGAAGGTGTCTGTGAAGAGAACAATAACATTTATGCCTCAATCGAAAAATCTAAAAATAATGACAAGCCTGGCTCAATCTGGCTGAAAATGTGTGCTCCTTCTGAATTTATCTTGGCAATAGTGTGAGAAAAAAAGAAAGACCCTAAAAAACAGATGTTAGAGATGGAAACGAAAATATTTCTGGATTAAGAGAAAGTTGATTTAGTCACACATTTAGCTCTGCACTTACTGTTCTCAGATCCTTGACAATTTCTCTCTTCATGTAAGATTGTATTTATTTGCATTTCTAATTTGTTCTTAATTTAAATAATGATTATCTAGGAAATGTTTGTGAGCAATGGTTGATGGGCCAATGAGGATTCAGAGCCCTTATTTTGCCTGTAGCCTGAACTTTCTTCTTAGTATTGGACTAAGTCAGAAAATTCTCTGTTTCTCCAATTGCAAAGTAACCAAACTGTTTGAGGGAAGTGATGACAAAAGTAACGTGTGACAAAAAACAGTAAACAGAGAATGACAGCATGATTTGAAGATGCTTGTGCCCTTGTGGATAACAAAAATATATTGACTCCTTACTTTTGTAATTTTTCTGGATTAAAATTCAAAAAAAGGATAATGGATTGATATGATACAGATTCTTCTAAGTAGATCCCTGTCAGATGCTTGGAATTATATTTTTATCTTCCTCCATTCCCAAGTTTTGGAAAAAGAGTACAGCATATTTGCATATATGGATTAGTTACAAGCACTTCTTTTTAACTTTCCATCTCAATACTTTTTAAAAACTGATGGGGAATAATGTAAGTCAAGTTCACAGTCCTCCTCAGTGCCTAACATTGTGCGTGGTATTGGATAATACTTTAGAATGACTGAGTAAATGTTTGAAGGCAGAGAGAGATGAATAAGGTCATAGGCTCATGAGTTAACTTTCATGATAGATTATGAGTTTATTTTAATGCTGAGGTAAACAGTGGAACCATTCCATTTGAAAGCTGAGAGGAACCTGGGATCATACACCATTCTGTAGTTGAGGCCGGAAGCCAGCACCATTCTGGAACTTGCCAACGTTCATACAGTTATACAGTTAACAGCAGTGCAGATGGTAGGAACGCATTTTCCCTTTCCCAGTCCAGTGCTCCTTTCACTAACCAGCACTATAGACAAAGCTAGAGAACTCTCATTTTTGCTTTGATGGTGGCTTATTTTCTGCTGCCCTGTTCCTTTTTCCATTTAAGCTAGACTTACTTAAATAACTTTTTTAAATGGTCTTCAGCTAATGGGCATTAACGGAAGGCAATTTAGCTAAAGTAGTTCTTGTAGGCAATCAAGTCAAAGGCATATAACTGTCATTTTTATTTTTGAGCACTCACTGTAGGCACACCAATTTTATAGTCCTGTAACTCTGCCTTTATTCTTTAACTCATTCCTCCCTCTAAACCTCTGAAATTGGTTCTATAATATCAACTTATTTTAGGCTGAGAGAGAGAGAGAGAGAGAGAGAGAGAGAGAGAGAGAGAGAGAGAGAGGCTAGGGTGAAATTAAGTGGTTTGCCCAAAGTCTCAGTTAGTAAATGAGAAGACTGGGAGATGGTTAGTGCAGCCAGCTACTTCCAGAAGAGTTTGAGAAGTTTCCTTCCTGTCGCTTAGTCATCCAGCCACAGGCCAGATGTTTCCCACGCTGGACTGATCTTAACCAGCTCCTTCCAGTCTGTTCCAGCTCAGACCTACACTGGATACTTGGGTGGCGGTTAATGACATATTATGGAGACCTATTTGGGAATAACATGTGATTTTTACAAAGTTTGCATATGAGTATCATAGAATTTTACATTTTAAGTAAATTGGTGACTTTTTATTATTTTAAACAAAATTTGCTCACCTGCTTCAATGTAAAGAAAATTTAAAACACTTTATAAACTGGTAATTGACTTCTTGGACCTCACTGAGCTCTTAAAAACACCATTTAAACAAACTAAGTGTAAATATACTGGAAACATATGAATTAAATTTCCCTTGCAATGCACTGGGTTTAAAATTGGGAGGAAGAGTGTTTGGCCAAGGCATTTTATGTTTTGCCAAACCCCAGATGTTGGAAAAAGAATAGCTTTAAAATATTTTATTGAGTCAAAATGCTACTGACTATACACATACCTTAAAAATGTGTGTTTACTTATTGAATCTTAAACCATGTTACCTTGATACAAATAAAATGATTATGGGACAATGTGTCAAACTATTCACAGCGTTAATGTAAATTGTTTGATAATAAAGCAGGGGGCAGGGATTGACAGAGCTATCCACAGTTTAGCTCTAATAGCCGTGGGATAGCATAGGCATATAATTGTTTTGTTTGTTTGTTTTTCCCCAGAGACATTGCATTAATAATATTTTAGTAAACAAAACCTTTTTATCAAACTGAATGACTCTAATAATTTTTAAAATAGCTTGAATTAACTAACAGGGAAATGAAATAATGTTAAGAATGTGACATGATCACAGCAGAATCACTATGTTGGTATTAGGATGTGTATATGTTTAATTTACTGAAATTAGGACCAAACACATTTTTTAATAAAGATAGTCAGCAGTTTTTTACTTTCTTCAGTGACAGAGACCCATTGATTGATTGCTTCCTGCATGCACCCTCACCAGAACCGGGATGGAACCTGCAAGCCTGGTAATGCCCTTGACCAGGAATGGAGCCCTAGACCCTTTGGTGCTTGGGCTGACAGTCTACCACTGTGGGCAATACTGGCCAGAGCCCATGTCCACTTTTAAAACCAAAAATAATGTGGTGTAGTAGGCCATTTCTTTCTAGTTTCTCAGCAAGAATTATTTGAAACTATTGGTGGTGAGACTGACAGCTGACCAGAAACAAAACTTTGTGGCGATAGGTTTTATTGTAAGAATCAGATGGGAAATGTCTAAGACATCTAATAACTCAATATAAACAGTGTGCAATATGAAAAAACTTGCTTGGCTCTTTTAGTCAGAAATTTATCAAAAAGTTCTTCATGTGCAAATTTTGGCTCTTTATGGAACACAGTACTTTCCCATGACTACATATCAAAATGTTATTTTTCCACCTCTGCTCTTAGCCAGCTACCTCATTCTTCTTTCACTTCTTTTACCTTCCCAGAAAATAGGACTATACCATGGAAAGTAGATCTTCAGTGGAAAGTAAATTATCTTCTATTTTTAGCTTCCCTTTTTCTTTTATAATGTTCATTAGAATTTTGAATTATTATATCTATTGCTTTTTTTTTTTTTTTTTTTTTTTTTTTTTTTTATTCACCTTTTCCACCAGAAGAGTACTATGGAGAGGAGCGATGTCACTCAAGTTCACAGTTGCCTCACCAATACCTAGCATTGTGTTTGGCATTGAGCAAATGTCTTCAACTGAATAAGTAAATGTTGGATGACAGAAAGAGGAGCAGGCTCATACATGGTATATATCCATTGTATCTAGCAGCAGCAGACATCTTGCTAAAATTTAGGCAGATTAGGATTGTCCTACCATGAGAAAAATTAGAAAATCAGGTTGAGATGAAATAAGCCAATGGCTACCGATATGATACTGTATTCTATTTCTTCACTCAGGGTATGAGCCTGAATATATCCATCTCCTGGGATGAGTTTCAAAAAGGCTAGATTTCTCAACACATTGTTCTATTAAAAGACTTGCAGTCCTGACCACCTAATGCCAATACAGAAGTAGCATATTGAGGCAGAGGCTCCTTTCATGGAGATCTGAAACCCTATAGTTAAGAAAAGCAGCTTTGACTTTCCACGTGACCGAGGAGCTGACAGAGAAGGGGCTGAATGGAGCAGTGGGGACACGTGAAGGAGAAATGCTTTGTCTAAAATGTCCTGGAATATTGGTCTATTTTTTAAAAGACCAATGGACATCTCTTCTCATTTATAATCACCTCATTTCTCCAGGCAAAGATTTAACAAAAAAGTGGGGGCTAAAATTAGTGAGTCTTGATGGAGCCCTCCTTCCAGACATAGAAGGTCTAATAGGACATTTAAACAAGTAAAAATAAATAAACAAACAAACAAATAAATAAATAAATAAATGCCTAGGTTTTATTCCCTCTAATTGCCATAATTAAGCTGTCTTCTAACTCTACCTTCTTCTATATCTTATTCCAATTTTATAACAGTCTTTTATTTCCTCTCTATGTCACAAATATTATTTTAGCATTTACTGTAATATGGTATTTAATAGTAAACAAGACACATTTCCTTTCTCATGTAGTATATACCCTTTTCTATGACCCTCCACAACCTACCAATGTATTCATGGGTAGGAAAACTAAGGTCAGCCAGGCTGTTTTATAATGTCACTGGCTTTGAAGTTGGTCTTTGTACTTGTTACATTGAGAGGATTAAATTCAAAAAGGAATCTGGGAGATTGCTGATTCCTGTACTGTGTCCTGGGTCATTTTTCTGTTGCCATAAAAGAAAAACAAAATAACTCCAGTGGGTGATGAGTGAGATTGTAAAAAGGACATGTCAGTAACTGTGTGAAGTCTAAGGAGTTACCTCTAAAGGCAGGTTGGCAAGGAAGCCAGACTTCTCAGACTTAGCTGTTGAATTGATGAGACTGCCTTGAGTTTTCTGCTAGTATTTCTATTCTCTCTCTCTTTCTCTCTCTCTCTCTTTCTCTCTCTCTCTCTCTCTCTCTCTCTCTCTCTCTCTCTCTCTCTCTCTTTGGTTTCTGATATTTGGACTCTATTTGTCATAATGAGTTAGAAATTTTTATCTTTTTTTATTAAAAATGTTATAATTTCAGTCAAAACCGGTTTGGCTCAGTGGCTAGAGCATCGGCCTGCTGACTGAAAGGTCCCAGGTTCGATTCTGGTCAAGGGCATGTACCTTGGTTGCAGGCACATCCCCAGTAGGGGGTGTGCAAGAGGCAGCTGATTGATGATTCTCTCTCATTGATGTTTCTAACTCTCTATCTCTCTCTCTTACTCTCTGTAAAAAGTCAATAAAAATTATTTAAAAACAAATAAAATAAAAATGTTATAATTTCAGATTGGACTGAAACTGGTCCATAGATTCTTTATAGAGCATCAATACAGTGCCCTGGTATATGTTTTAAGATTTAAATCACTGCAAGCAAGTGAAAGGAGAGGCCAAAAGTGTAAAATAGAGGCAAGAACTTCCAGTGCCATCTCTTTATAGCACATGTTGTACATGTTGTAGTGAGAAGTGGAAACAATTATGATAGAAAATACTGGTTTGGCAACAAGAATGCCTTTATAGCCCCAGCCGGCTTGGCTCAGTGGCTCAAGTGTCAGAATGAGGACTGAAGGGTCCCAGGTTTGATTACAGTCAAGGGCACATGACTTAGTTGCAAGCTTGATCCCCTGTAAGGGGTGTGCAGGAGGCAGCCAATCAATGATTCACTCTCATCATTGATGTTTCTATCTCTCTCTCTTTCTCCTCCTCTGTAAAATCAATAAAGATTAAAAAAAAAAAAAAAAAAAAAAAGAATGTATTTATATTGGATAAATTTACCAGATGTTTGATACTTTTGATTGGGATGCAATTTCTGAGCCAGATTAGATCAGCATTAACATTGAAGATGGCAAAAAATATATGTCATTAAAATGACAGGTTGAGAGATGTATAAAATTAATGAAAGTCCTTACTTGCCATGTCTTGTTACTAAATTATTTTTATTCCTAAAATGAAAGAATTTCAGCATTTAAATAATTATAACAAGGAACTAATGGAATAAGAATTTTCTCTGGTATACCTGACAGCTCCACAGATATATATTGAGTTTTTAATTAAATTAAATACATTTGACTAATGCATAGTAATGAGTAAGGAAATGACCTTTCTCTTTTGCTTCAATTTCCAAGTAAAAGGATTTTTTGGCTTAGGGCAAAACTGACTTTTTCCATACTACTCACATTCTCATCTCCATAGACAAAGGACTGAATTACTTGCAAAATTGTGTAGAATTATATATATTCATCTCCATTTTCCCCTCTCTATTTTGGTGCCAGCCTCAAAAATCACACATTTTTTTCTGTCAGTCTGAAGCTTACAGTTGGTGCTTTGAATTTTTTAGGTCTATTCAAGTATGTTTAATTCTGTTACAAATTTAAAACAAGTTTTATAAGCAGCTTATTATAAAGCTATTATTTTCATCTCAAATCTTTGTCTCTTATGCCTTTGTGTCACAATTAAATCCCAGCTCAAGAGTGAAATAGCTATTATTTTTTCTAAACTTTTAAAACCCCAACACAAAGAAACATATTTTAGTTTTAATTTACCAAAGTATGGTAAATATTTTATATAATCATCTAATTCACATATGGAAAAACTAAAATGTATGTATGTGTGCACATTCACAGGTATTCACATAGTTAAATGTCCACAAAATCTTTCTGTGATTTTTTTTTTAAATATTGAGACAATCCTCATTTGGAAAAGTTATAAGCCTCTGTTATGATTGAAAATTGACTTCCATAGATTTTAGTCATATATACATAAAATTTAAAGGTAACTTTATTTTTCTTCCTCATGACATATTTGATATAATTTCATAGTAAAGATTTTGCATTTATATTGTATTTAAGTTCAGAAGATAGATGAAAGTAACTTAGAAAAAATTATTCTAGCAAATGTCAAAGGGAAAATTGATTCTTTAATGTGATTTTCATCTTTTGTAAATTATTTTAGCTAATTACATTCATTTAAATTATTTTACTTAAAGTACTTAACAACTATTATTAGTTTTCAAGAGATACATTTTACTAAAACTATATGAATTTACAATTATTTTTCAAAGATAAATCTTGTCCTACATAAAGTAATTGTTTTGAAATAAGCCTTAATTGTCCATTATGATTTTTGGATTGCATTCAATTTATTAATGCTTAGAAGCTGAAGAGTTGATAGAATTTGTAAATTATCCAACTGAACATTTTTGCATTAAAATACTGGCAAAAGTACATTAATACTGTAAGTTAAGTTGGAAACAAACATAAATATTAGAACTTTCTTTATAATAAATAAAATTGATATTTCAGGCTGTAACTCATTTTATTTTTATCAGCATTTGACTTAATGAATGTTCTCTCTCATTTTGGATTTTTTGTCATCTACATTGGTAGAAATATATCCATTTCCATCCTACAGCTCTGATATCTGTAGGCCATCTACTTTGTAGGCTGTTCTTTGCCATCTGGTCATTAAATGTTGGAGTTCCTTAAAAGTTTAATCCTAAATCTCCCTTCTTGTTACTTTACATTATTTGTCTTAGCCATCTGCACAAATTCCTCCTGAACTTCTCCCAGCTGTGGTAGTGTGTCTCAAATTCCCAGTCCTAAGCTTTCCTCTCAGCAAGAGGGGATATAGTCACCCCTTATTTGGCATTATCACCTAATTATTTAAAGTCACCTCACACCTCATTATCTTTTTAGTTTTCTTTCCAGTGTCCCTGCTACTCAAATTTTGGTCATAGAGTGTTATATCATCAACATGACTTTAGTCAGGAAACAGGAGAATCATTATTCTTTCATTTCTTTAGTGTAAGGATTACAATTGACCATAAATAAAACTTAAGTCATTTATTCTTCTAAAGACTTTTAGGGTCAATATTCTCTAAGTATACTAGATGAAGATTATTTGGTTATATAAAAATATAATACATATTCTACTAAATACCTTAATTATTATGTTTTATTTATTAGTATTAGACTTTATTTTCTCTGTATTTGTGACATTCCTTGGAGAATTGATAACTTGCAAACAATGTGCCCCAGGAGATATCATAAAGGCATATCATTAAATTCTGGAGGGAAAAAGTTAGCATTTGAATTAGATAAGAATTTAAATCCTAACTTTGTATAATCATATGGAAAAACTAAAATGTATGTGTGTGTGTACATTCACAGGTATTCACATAGTTAAATGTTCACAAAAATTTGTATAAATTAGCATGGCTTCCTTAATTGCTTTCCATCTTGCCCTGGCTGGTGTTGCTCAGTGGTTGAGAATCATCCCATGTACCCACAGGTCCCTGCTTCAATTCTGGGGTTAGTCAGCACATGCAATGGTTCTCTCTCATCTGCTGTTTCAGTCTCTCTCTCCCTCTCCCTTCCTCTCTCTTTCTCTAAAAAATAAATAAATAAAAATATACAATAATAATAATAATAATAATAATAACAAGAACTGATTTCCATATCAGTTTTTTTATCTGTAAAAAATTAATAATGATACTTTTATTGGATTATGAGGAATATCAACTAAGTCACAATTTATCAAACACATTATGAGATTTAGAGCATTGCCTCACACATTCATTAAAACTATATGGTAAGAAAATACTATTTAAATGTTTTTTTTTAAACTAGTGTACAGAAAGATTAGGACACAAATTTAGTCCTAAATAACCTAAATTCCATTAACAAAAATATTTGTTGTATAGTTTGCTTCATTAATATATGGTTATTAAAACTTATTGAATATGTTCCTTTTTATTTTAGTCTAAGTTTCTTATGGTGCCTATTTAGTGCATAAATTATATAAATTTAATGCATTAGATAAAATTTTGCTCCTGTTTTTGGATTATTCTTAATCTGCCATAGCTATATTATACTATTAAAATTATCTTAGAAAGTACACCTTAAGTAATACATGCTGATCTTCATGAACCAACAGTATAAGAGCAATTATTTTTTTGTTTACTAAGTTTTTATCACCTAAATTTTTAATCTGGAAATTTAAACTAAAAAGAACCACTTAAATATAATTTGACTCTTCAGATAGAAAAATCATGCAATTGTTCAAGATCATTTTTTTTCTAACTAGACAGTTTTGTGCTCATTTTTTTTTTCATTTAACATATTTTATACAAAGCATATGGAATAGCTTTTTTACATTTCCCACCAGGCATGTGGAGGCTGGTGAGAAAATAGATCATAAGAAAACATGAAGAAAATACATGAAATACATTCAAGATGTATAAGGGAAACCAAATGTAGATTTTCACAGCCTGGCATATTTAGAAGTGAGAATAGCATTAAATCCAATGCCTTGATCTCACTTTTGCTCAAATTACTAAATATGAATAAATAGCAAAACAATATTTATCTTTGTGGTCTATAATTTTCATGATGAAAAAAAAAACAAAAAAACAAACCCACAACATTTAATTAACACTTAAGTTTGATTAGTGACTACATCTAGAGTCTGACAAGATTTAAATTGAATAGAAAAGGAAAATTCAGTTACTCTGGAGCAACAGTTATATAATAACCATGCATCATAGGTTAGAAATGCAAGGACTTATATATTCAGACATATAATAAAACTGGAAGAAATAGAGGAAATGCAAGGTAAATCTCTTAATCTTTTTCATGTTCCTTTAACATAGTGTCTGAACATATTAGATGATGTTTAATTGTGCACCTTTGTAAAAATGAATTAGATATTGAACTTTTTACTGCTTCGTAAGTTTAAAGCAGTACGTTAATAACATATATATATATATATATATATATCAAAGACCCAGCGCACGAAATCCGTGCATGGGCCAGGGGGTGTCCCTTAGCCCAGCCTGCACCATCTCTAATCTGGGATCCCTTGAGGGATGTACAACT
This sequence comes from Pipistrellus hanaki, assembly GCF_964339955.1. Taxonomy (NCBI): domain Eukaryota; kingdom Metazoa; phylum Chordata; class Mammalia; order Chiroptera; family Vespertilionidae; genus Pipistrellus; species Pipistrellus hanaki. Next base: position 118,345,140 of record NC_140505.1, read on the forward strand.
GCAGTCGGACATCCCTCTCACAACCCAGGACTGCTGAATCCCAACCACTTACCTGCCTGCCTGCCTGATTGCTCTGAATCGCTTTTGCCTACCAGCCTAATCACCCCCTAACTACACCCCTGCCGGCCCTATTGCCCCTAACTGCCCTCCTCTGCCATCCTGGTCACACCTAACTGTCCACCCTTGCCAGCCTGGTCATTCCCAACCGCCCTTCCCTGCAGGCCTCCCCCCCCCCCAACTGCCCTCCCTGCAGGCCTGGTTCATCTCAACTGCCCTCCCCTGCTGGTTTGGTCACCCCTAACTCCCCTCCCCTTCAGGCCTGGTTGCCCCTAACTGCTCTCTCCTATTGGCTTGCTTCCCTCCAACTCCCCTCCCCTGAAGGCCTGGGTTCCCCCATACTGCCCTCCCCTGCAGGCCTGATCACTCACAACTGCTCTTCCCTGCTGGCCATCTTGTGGTGGCCATCTTGTGTCCACATAGGAACGGCCATCTTTGACCATGTGGGGGCAGTAATCTTGTGTGTTGGAGTGATGGTCAATTTGCATGTTACTCTTTTATTATATATATCCATATTTTACTATCATAGCATCATTATGTGGTAGTGAAGTATAATTTTAAAGTTTAACATTTGAGCCCTAGCTAATTTGGCACAGTGGACATAGCATTGACCCATGGACTGAAGGGTCCTGGGTTTAATTCTGGTTAAGGGCATGTACCTCAGTTGCAGGTTTGATCCCAAGCCCTGGTCAGGGCACATGCGAGAAGCGACCAATTGATGTGTTTTTTTTCACATAGATTCTCTCTCTGTCTCTCCCCTTCCCTTCCACTTTTTCTCAAAAACAATGGAAAAAATATCTTTGGGTGAGAAAAAAACAACAACAAAAGGAGTAAAAACTTTTCTAAAGTTTTCTTTAGAAAACTGAGACTTTAAGATATTAAGAAGTATGCCTAAGATCAGACTTTTATAAAATTGCTAAAGTAGGAGTTTTATTTCAGTCTTTGGGTTTGAAAGCTTAGTTCCTAAATGACTGTATTTTACTATTTTTATATGAGTAGATTGATAATTCAAGAAATTATTATTATAGCATGTTACTTTTATATAGAGAGGCATATCCATAGCTACACATTTTAATTTTAAAATTATCTGTATCTATTTAAACTCATATGAGGTTTATAGATAATGCAATTTAGGCTTAGGAAGTTAGATATTTTTAGATCGAATAAAGAATAAGTGGCATAATTAAAATTTAAGATTAAGCCCTCTGACTACTCATTTTTTGGAAAGGATTGTTATTCTAGTTGTATATACTAGAGGCTCGGTGAATGAAAATTCATGCACTGGAGGGGGTTCCCTTAGAGAGGGCTGCTCTCTCTCACAGTATGGGAGCCCTCAGGGGCAGGAGGTGACCAGATGGTCAGGAGAAGGTGACACCCCCATCACACCTCTGCTTCAGTCACTGCCAGCAGTGTAAGCCTTGGCCAGCCCTGGTTACCTGAGCCTCAGGAAGCCCTGGGTAACTCGGCAGCCAACATTGAGGTATGCCTGCACCTCAGGCCAGCCCTGGATTGCCTGGGGGCTGAGGGGACTTGGGGACTCCAGAGGTAGGTGTGAGAAGTGGCTGGGCCCTCCTGGGGGTGGGCCCAGCCATGCTGCACACTTGCCGCCCCGGCATGGCTGAGGTACTGGGTGCCATCATCTTGTGGCTGTGAGTGCTGCCATCTTTGAGGGTGTGGCGGTCAATTAACATATTCCCTCCTTATTGGCTATGGGCACTGCCATATTTGTGAGGATGTGATGGTCAATTAGCATATTCCCTCTTTATTATATTATATATATACTTTCATATATTTCTTCTTTTTGAGAATGCTATATATTAATAAATGTATTAGGTGAAATTTATTCTCTCCCTTATTTTTTTATTTTTTTTAAATATATTTTATTGATATTTTACAGAAAGGAAGGGAGAGAGATAGAGAGCTAGAAACGTCAATGAGAGAGAAACATTGACCAACTGCCTCTTGCACACCCCCTACTGGGGATGTGCCCGCAATCAACATACATGCCCCTGACCAGAATCGAACCTGGGACCTTTCAGTCCGCAGACCGATGCTCTACCACTGAGCCAAACCGGTTTCAGCTTATTCTCTCCCTTATTTTAACAGAAATTTGTTTACTTCCTCTTATTTCCTAAATATATGAGTGGGATGAAATTAGGTTTACAGTTGTTCATATAAAAAATAATAAAATAATAAATAATAATACAAGAATAAACTTTGTGTTTTACATACAACTGTACATCTACTTTTTCCCACCCTGTATGAATATACATTTTTTAAATAATTGAACCTAGTCTTTAAAGACCTTAAGGTAAATAAAAAATAATGAAGATATATGTTTTATCATTTTTTTCCTTTTTCTTTTTCTTCTTCTTCTTTTTAAAGAATGCCCTTCAACATTTCATGTAATACTAGTTTGGGGGTACTGAAGTCATTTAGCTTTTCTTGTCTGTGAAGCTTTTTATCTTGCCTTCAGTTCTAAATGATAGCTTTGCTGGGAAGAGAATCTTGGTTGTAGATCCTTGCTATTCATCACTTTGAATATTTCTTGTCCTCCCTTCTGGCCTGCAAAGTTTCTGTTGAGAAATCAGCTTACAGTCATATGAATGCTCCCTTAGAAGTAACTAATTAATTTTCTCTTGCTGCTTTTAAAATTCTCTCTTTGTCTTGTAATTATGATATGTCTTGGTATGGGCCTCTTTGGGTTCCTCTTGTTTGGGACTCTGTGCTTCCTAGACTTTTAAGTCTATTTTTTTCACTAAAAAAAAAAAATATGAACAATAAAATGGCAATAAATATATATCAATAATTGAATGTAAAACTCAAAATAAATGAACAAGAAATCTAATGAACAAACTAAACTGATGCATAGATCATAATCAGAGGCATGGAAGGATGGACAGACTGATGATCTCACAGGAAGGAGTGAGGGGGTGCAGGAAGGGATTAAATAAAAATCTTATATGTATATTTATATTATTGATGGACATCACAATGGGGTGGTGAAGGCCAGGAGCAGGGTTGGAACTGGATAAAATAGGGCAATGGGGAGAACAAGGGGGACATCTGTAATATTCTCAACCATAAGGATAATAAATAAATAAATATAAATAACAAAGACAAACAATCAATTGTAGTGAAGTGGGATAAGTACTTTCCTTAGCAATATAAAAACTATTAATATTGTGCTGTGGTCTTTATTCTGCCTTGCACTGGAGTTTAGAAGAAAATATTATTTTGAAGCCCTGGAATGAGTAAAACTAATTACAAATTTCCCTTATAGTGTGTTACTATCCTTTGAGTTAATCTACTATAAGATTACTAAGGCAATCAGTATGCTTTAGGCAACTCTATTTGAGAGATCTTGCCACTAGCTCTGTTAATCTATTCACTTGGCTGGTGCTCACAATAAAGTCAAAGAACTGAAAGACCACATTCCAATAATGTTAGCTTATAAGGGCAGGGGACTTTCTGCTCGGTACATAAATTTATTCTAAGCTATTCATAAAAACTTTTTACTAACAAGCATTCAAATAAGTGACTGAATGATTGAATGAGTGTGAAGATAATATTGGACTTTGACAACAGATATACTTGGGTTCAAATCTTATATCCTGCAACTAAATACTATTTGACTTTGGGTCTTGAGGAATAAATACACCTAAATTTTTAGTTAGGTACCAGAAACATGATAAAGTTCTATCTATAAAACTCAAGGTCAGTTCATTATACTGTTTCTGGTTCCTAGTTTCCCACCTCTCATTTAAGCATATTGTGTGAATTTCCTATTAAGATTATATAGTAACTGTAGGCCCAATGCACAAAGATTTGTACAAGAATGGGCATTTCTTCCCCTGGCTGCTGGCACTGTCTTCGCCTGGCCAGAGCTGTCTTTCCACCTTCCCAGGCTACCCAGAGTCTCTGAGCAGCTGAGGCAGTGTGGAATGCCTTCTTTGTTGCCATGGCAATGATGCAAGTGTCCCACCCCCCGCCTCTTGGCACCTGTGTATGCAAATTAACCCACCATCTTTGTTGGGTTAATTTGCATACTCACACCTGATTGGATGGTGGGTGTTGCTAAGGTATGGTCAATTTGCTTCTTTCTCTTTTAGTGTAGATTAGAGGCCCAAAGCACAAAATTTATGCAAGAGCAGGCCTTCCTTCCTCCAGCTGCCAGCACTGGCTTCACTCTGGCACCTGGGACCCGGGCTTTCCTCACAGCCCTGGCTTCATCTGGAAGGTCATCAGGAAAGATGTCAGGTCTAATTAGCATATTATACTCTTATTATTATAGATGCTTATCTTATGAGGATTAAAGGCCTAGAGGTTGGCTAACATAGTGCCTGGCAAGTAGCAGGAATTCCATAATTGGTATCAAGTTAGAGATTATTACAGATTGGAATAGTCAAGGGAAGTTTTACATAGTATAATAAAAGGTAAATTAAATACACAAAAAGAAAAAAAAGCAGGAATATGCTCATATAGAGAATGAGAGTACATATAATTTTAAAGTATTTTTATGGAAAAGATAAAATATTGCTTCAAAATGTATATATGTAAGAAGCAGAAATGTAAAGTAAAATAAAATAAACATAAAGTGATTATTAATAGGTAAAATAAAAAAGCATTAGCAATAGTATACAATAGAATGACTATGGCTGTTCTATAGTCATATCTAACTTTATTTTAAAATAAATACTAGTATGTATTAATTACTCCATGATCACTTTAATGATAATTTGCTTAATTCTTTAGAAGGTATTGATATCAATATTCCTATTATAATATATCTTTTGTAGATCAGGAAAGTGAGATTTTAAAGAAGTTAAATAATTTGGCCAAGGTCATACATCTATTGAATGGATTTTCAGAAAGTATATATTTACCAACCTGGTATTACTCCAAGTATGGATCACAGATACACTTGCACTAGTTCTTGTGGTGATTTTTAATTGCATATTTCTGGGCTGTACCTCAGGTACACTTAATTCCTGGGCCAGGAATATGCATTTTAAATAAATAATCCAGGAAATTCTTATATATCAATATGTTACAATTTGAAAACTACTCTCATATACCTTAAGAATTCAGATGCTAGCCCAATTTTTTTTTTAACACAGTGTCATGTAAATTAACTGGAGTCGCTTTCAGTTTTAGCATCTACAGTGTGGTAAAAATAATAGTTATCTGCCGAAACCGGTTTGGCTCAGTGGTGGAGCGTCAGTCTGCGGACTGAAGGGTCACGGGTTCGATTCCGGTCAGGGGCATGTACCTTGGTTGCGGGTGCATCCCCGGTGGGGGGTGTGCAAGAGGCAGCTGGTCGATGTTTCTCTCTCATCGACGTTTCTAGCTCTCTATCTCTCTCCCTTCCTCTCTGTAAAAAATCAATAAAATATATATTTAAAAAATAATAATAGTTATCTACTAGTTTAATTATTTGAAGGATTAAATAAATGAGCATGTATAAAGTTCTCAGAACAGAATCTGGTGAATTTTTAGTAGTTGATAAAGCTAGCTACCATTATTCTCTAGACTTTTTTTTCCCCCCCAAGATTTCCTGGATTTAGAATCAGACTCAAAGTCCAGTTTATTCACTTTAAACATTATTTTCTTCACATTTATTTTCTCAGACTGAAGAATTCCAATCTTCACTTTCTTCAAGGAGCCATTTCATCATTTTGGCCATTTAAATTGCATCTTCCAGAGCTTTTCCCAACTACATTATACCTTTAATTTTACTAAATCACACTGTAGAATATTGCAGATGGGGCCTCACAATAATTTCACAGTAGAATAAGCTTATGTCTTAGGTTAGTTTTCTACCCTTTCAGAGGCTGCACAGACTTCTTAGTCCTCTTGTGCACATTAAAGGGGGAAAAAGCCAAATTATTCAGTTTCCTTTTTCTGGGTTGGAACTAATTGCTCAGAGCTATCACCATTAATGGGGGGAAAATGCTTACTTTTTTTTTTCTCTAAATGCATTACCCTAATTAAAATAATGACACTTTATATTCTTATAGTGCTTTATGATTCAGAAAATCCATTTGGTCAGAAGTCACAAAGATACCATCTCATTATACATTTTACTGTCCTATGGAACTTATTAAATGCACATACATAGACATGCAGACATAATGTCAAATCAGTGTGCTTCCCCACACACACACACCTTATTCAAAGTCTTACTATACAACCAATATGAGGTAATATTTAGGAATGATTCCTGCAATATGTATGAGTGTAAGAACACAGAATTTTGGACTATTTTTAAAAGATTAAGAATAAACAATTTATATGTATCATTAATTATTAGTTGTGACTAAACCAAAGTCACCTGATTTTATAACTTCTTTAACCTTTTTGTTTCTCAATTCCCTTGTTATAAATTATAATTAAAGTTAATATGACAAATATGACTATGTTTATAATAATAATTTCAACTTTCAGAAATAAAATATCACTTTCTTTTTAAAAATGTGCTCTATTTTTTTTTCAAAATATCAAATAAAAGCCACATTTTGACTTAAGAAAAAAGACAAGTACTTAATTAGCTTTTTTAAAAAACTACATTCTTACATTAACATTTTGTGTATTAAGCTCACATTCTGGAAGCCTGTGATTAATGCTTCATTATGATTTTCACTTATCAATTACACAGATCTGAACCAAATGAATATATTTCAATAGCTAAGAAAAGTTGTAAGAGTCATTCATCCATCAAAATTTCTTCCACACTATTCTAATTGTCAAATTTAAAGCAACAAAGAGTGATAAAATTAAGCTATGACATATATTTTCCTACAAACAATTATCTCAATTTAAGTTATTACAGTTTTGAAAAAGGGAAAATGGGTTCCCTCAGACAGTGGAGGAAAGGTACTTCTACTGGCCAGCAAAGTTTGGTAGCATTTTAGAGGTTCACCTTTTCAGATTAGTGTCTTCTCAGAACTTTTCATACCAGTCTTAGGGTTCCACTCCTTCCAAGGCAATGCAAAAATACTAACATAAAAGACATGGCAATGTTCTACATTTTAATTATGTTTTAATTGTACAATCAACCTAGTTAGATTGAGGTAAGACTTTTAGCCATGCCTGCCTTATAACTTAAACAAACAAACAAACAAAAAATTAAGGCCATAAATGAAAGTCATTCTGATTACTGAGCCTATCTTTGTCTTTTTAAAAGTTCTCCTCAATTTCTAGAAGCAGCCAGCAAATAATTTTTTAAAAAAATTTAAGTCTCAAAACTTTTTCCTAAATTGATATTTTATCTCAAACCACTAACAGTGATAATATCTATATATATAAAAGACTAAACGACCAGATGACCAGCTGGTAGCTATGATGCACACTGACCATCAGGGGGCAGACGTTGAATGCAGGAGCTTCCCCTGGGTGGTCAGTGAGTTTCCACAGCTGGAGTGCCATTCAGCTAGCAATGGACACCAGATGCTGGGCTCACAGCTGGCAAGTGCCACTGCAGTGACATGAGCCTCTCCTGCCTCCATGGCAGTGTTACTGAGCAAAAGCAGCAGGCACATGGGGCCAGGATGATCAGAGAAGCACAGCACCGGCCCAGACTTGGGTTCCTCCCTGGCAGCCTGCCACTTCATGCACTACTACATCCCTCAAGAAATGTCGGGCTGCTGGTTTCAGCCTAATCACTGCAGTCCAGACTGAAACTGTCAGTCTGACATTTCCCAAAGATTCTGGATTGTGAGAGGGTGAAGGCCAGGCTGAGGGACCCCTCTGGTGCATGAATCCATGCACTGGGCCTCTAGTTGGTAACTGATTCTCAGAAAGATAATTTGAAAATTTAGTATCCATTAATGCAAATCAGGTTGGGTGAAGTTGAGGGAATGGATTGAGAACAAATGGAAAAGTGACAAGCACACTCATTGTCATGAACACTCTTCAAAGATCAGAGGGTAGTAAGGTATTTGGGTTCCTGAGAGATCATCACAACCTTAAAAAAAAGGTTTTTTAATTATTCTGTTAATGGAAAAATGTTCCTCAAAACTTTCCTGTCCTAATTAGTTTGGCTCAGTGGTAAGAGTATCAGTTTGCTGACTCAAAAGTCCCAGGTTCGATTCTGGTCAAGGGCATGTACCTTGGTTGCAGACACATTCCTGGTGGGAGGGTGTGCACGAGGCAGCTGATAGATGTTTCTCTCGCATTGATGTTTCTAAGACTCTATCCTCTCCATTCTTCTCTGTAAAAAATCAGTAAAATATATTTTTAAAAAACTTTCCTTTGTAATCAGTTAAATGGTATAATCATGGCTTCTTTTTATTTATTTTTTCAATTTATTGGGGTTACATTAGTTAATAGAATTATAATAGGGTGGCAGATGTACAATTCTATACTACAACATCTGCATATTTTATTGTGTATTCACCACACCAAGTCCAGTCTCCTTCCATCACATTGATTCCTCCTTTACCCTCTTCCATCACCCCCACCTCCCTTTTCCTCTGGTAATCACAATACTGGTGTCTGTATCTATGAGTTTTGGTTTCTTTTTGCTTAGTAATCCATTCACCTTTCTCACCAAGATCCCCTTAAAACCCTCTCCGACAACAGTTCTGCATGTTCTCTATCTATGAGTCTATTTCTATTTTGTTTGTTACTTGTTTTGTTCATTAGGTCCCATAGACAAGTGTTTCTCTAACTAGCTTATTTCACTTAGCATGATACTCCAGTTCCATCCATGCTGTCCCAAAAGGTAAGATTTCCTTCCTTTTTATGGCCCAGTAGTATTCCATTGTGTAAATGTGCCAAAGCTTTCTTATCCACTCATCTTCTGATGGACACTTGGGTTGCTTCTATTGATAAATTTTTACTAATATAAATAATGCTGCAGTGAACATAGGGGTGTATATACTAGTAGTTTTTAGAATTAGTGTTTCAGGTGTTTTTTGTTTGTTTTAATATGTATCCCTAGAAGTGGAGTTGTGAAGTCAAAAGGCAGTTCCATTTTAAAAATTTTGAGGTAACTTCATACTGCTTTGTACAGTGGTTGCACCAATCTGCATTCCCATCAACAGTGCACAAGGGTTCTCTTATCTCCACATCCTCACCAACACTTGCAGTTTGTTGATTTTTTAATCATAGCTATTAGTCAAGGCTTCTTGAGTCAGGATGTTCTTAATTTATATCTGACTTTTGGTAATTTGAAAATAATATCTGTTTTTATTTTGTCAATTAAGTAAAGAAGTTAAATCAAGGGCATGTTCATTTTATCCTTGACTTCTTAATGTTTGAACAATAGTACTTTGCATTCTTATCTGATGTTTGTGTGGCATCTTAAAATCAATTAATATTCTGGAGGTTCAAATATCCTCTCTAATCCTTTCCTTGCACTGTATTTGACTTCCTATACTGATACAGAAATCACATGCATAGCATTGTTCAAAGGGCCTTTCAATTGATCTGGAAACTTAGAAACACAGTAGAGCAGGTTTACTGAAGCTAAACATAAATGTACCTTCTGCCCGATTTCCACGTCTTGACAATGCTCATTAAAAGACATGCAAAAGAAAGTCCATAGCAGTGTTATTTGTAATAGTTCAAAACTGGAAACTATTCAAATGCCCATTAGTGGCAATATAGATAAACAAGTAGATTTATTAACTGAATTATACAGTTTGAAGGAGTAATCTACATCTATGCAAGCCACTATGGGTGAAGTTAATTGAAAGCAGCTAAACACAGAGCAGCACATGATATATGATTATATTTATACTAGAGGCCTGTTGCAGGAAGATTCCTGCAAGAATAGGGCTTCCTGCTGCCTCATTCCCTCCTGTCTCCGCTGCTTGGCTTTCTTCTACTCTGTCTTCAGTCTGCGCTCCATACCTCTATATGCAAATCAACCACTATCTTTGTTGGGTTGATTTGCATACTTGCTCCTGATTGGCTGGTGGTTGTAGCAGAGGGATGGTCAGTTTGCATGTTTCTCTTTTATTAATGTAGATAAAATACAAGAGAAAATATATAATCTATTCAAATAAAAGTCAGTAGAGATATCCCTTGCTGGTACAGCTATAGTGAATGGCAGGGTATACAGAGAGGCTTCTGTGCTCCTGACAGTGTTATTTATATTTATGAAAACCTTACCAAACTTTTCATGTTGTTATGGGATGCACTGTGTTCCCTCAAAATCTATGTGTTGAAGCCCTAACCAATGGTACCTCAGAATGTGGAAGGTATTTGGAGATAAGGCCTTTAAAGTGATAATTAAATTAAAATGAGGCCCTTAGGAGGGCCCTAATCCAATCTGACTAATGTCCATCTAAGAAGAGGAGATTAGGTCATACAAACACCAGAGAAAAGTGCACAGAGGAAAGATCCTGGAGGGTTAGTGAGAAGGCAGCCATCTGCACACCATGGGGAGAGGTCTCAGAAGAAACAAAACTTGCCAAGACTTTGATCTTGGACTTTTGGCCTCCCACGCTGTGAAAAAAATAAACTTCTGTCTAAGCCACCTACTCTATCTGTGGTGTTTTGTTATGACAGACCTAGAAAATTAATATACATATGTATTATCCTTTATGTATATTATCCTACATTATTTTTAAAAATTTATTATGACATTCATACCATTTACTATATAATACTTGGCAAAGACTGGTGCACTACTCCCCCTGTATACAGCAAAACTTGAATACTCACAGTAGCACAATAAATATAAATTATAAATAGCTTCATTTTTCTTTGTGTTAGATTTAGCTACCAAATAAATTTAGGCATCAAACTATCAAAACATATCTTAAACAAAAGTAAAAAGGATTCCTATCATTTTTAGAGTTTGTATGTTTGGAAATATGGATTAGTCATTGTAGACCTGGTCTAAAATAAGTTTAAAATGATGTAAATACTGTCTATTTACAACTTCTGCTCTCCACTATAGTGATGTCGATTGCCTTCTCAATATCTTTGAAATTTTCACATTGTCATTTGAACTACCAGTACACAAAAGGCTTTCGGTACCTGGAGAGCACAGTAAGTAAAAATACAATGTGTTTGTGAGAAGACAGGATCTACTGTGAGCCTTGTAGTATAATACAGCCATTTCATTGAAAAAGCCAATAAAGTGAGGCCAAAATAATAGAATAATTTATAAAATACCATGAAATATGCCCTGGAAATTATACTCCTCTGAGCCCTACTTCAATTCCCAATAAAATTATGTCACTAACATAGAATAGTTACAAAAATATTACGGGTACAAATTGATAGTCTTTTACTAGAATTATAAAATGGAGCTGATAGAAAAAACAGCCATCACATTTTTATCCTTATTCACTTGATTATATCTCAGAGAAAATTCTCCAATCTCATTTCAGGCCAAGGAAGGCATGTACCACCCTAAACACCATTCATTTTAACAAACCCTCTACTGGTCTTATTTTCATCTTACCTGGTCAAATCCATGTGATACTAAAATCAAGTTTTACTTTCATTTGCTGGACTGTGTTATTCTTGTATAAGAAAAAAAATCAAATCAGATAGATATTTAAATAAACTACCAAATACCACTGTGTGTCACTCAGAGACTACGTAGTTTACTTTTTCTTCCGGCAAGTGAGAAATTGCTAAACATATCTGTGGAGACACCTCTAAAACTAAATAGAACTTGTGTTTCGTACAGGAGAAGATTGGTAGACATCTAGGTTAAAGCCAGGGTCAAGAGAGCACGTGACCTTTAAAGAGAGAGAGATGAAGTTGTGAGTTTCATCTGAAATCCTTCTGGTCCTCGTCAATTCATGGCTGAGTTACATGAGACTATCATTTCCTTAGCAGGCAATTTTTTTAAAGGGTAAAATCAGAGTATGTACGTGGCAATGAATTTGCGACTTGTAATTTAAAAAATATTAGAATAATACATGATTAGACAGAATTAGATTGCTTATTCTTTCCCCATCTTTCAGTTTGGAAGAGTGAAAATTTGGCAGGGATTTTCCTTACCCCCACATCAGATTAGAAATGACTGAGAGAACTATGAAGGCAAAAAGTATTCTCTGTCTTGCACTGAGCCGAGAGAGCAGACAGGTTGCTCGTTACAATCTATAATTGATCTAGTCACTATTATGTCTACTGTGTACTGCGCATTGTGCTGAAATTTACATATGATATATTTAATTCATAAAGCAACAGGTGTCTAGAATAAATAAGCATCTTGCTTGTTTTTCTAGCATGCAATGGATAAAGCTGGCATTTGAACATTACTATTCTGCCCATGATGAGAAAATACATGGGAGGAGGGTAATATTTAAAAATAAACAGGAAGTTTGGGAAAGATTACTTCAGAATCCATTCTAACAAGTGGGCAAAATAGAAAATGCAATTTGAGAAAACTAAATGTCAGGCACATTTACCCACTAAGAAATGTTAGATCTGTAAAAGTAAGTTGACTTTGAAAAATAAAGAGATAATTGAGATCTTGAAGGTAAAGATCATGTTTTGCTCTGTGTTTTCTGATTCTTTTTGGATATTTCATGTGCTTGTGTAATGAACTGCCAGGCTATACATATTTGGTTGGAATATTAGCATAGACACATAAAAAGCTCTATTCGGAGAAACCAGATATTAAAAAAATAATGTGTTTCTCTTTCTTGGGATAAAATATCATTCTTGTAGAAATCAGGACACACACTTTAGCAGTTTGGTCCTCCGAGAAACCTCCCAACCCCCTCCCCTACAGCGATGTGCTTCAGTGAGTATTTGCTTCCAATAACGTGCATCTTAGCCTACTCTGTTAGATGCCTTTTTCTCCTATGTTACACCTTAGCTAGCTTCTTGTTTATGCCCCCCTATCTAGCAGAATGTCTTCCATATAGTAAATAATGAAAATGTCCAGAATGTGTCCTGTGCCTATTTAACCACTCATTTTATATATATATTAGTAGATTAGAGATGGTGGAAAGTATAAATCTCTACCCCTGATTGAAATGCAAATGTAACTGAAAGAGGAAACAGTAATTTGCTGAGGCTCTGAGAGTCCCGTGGAACAAAGGGAAATTCTGGTAGAACTGCCAAGAGAGGGAACACCAGAGACACAAGGAGGGTGGTGCTAGGAATTAAAAAACCACAGCATCCTGCCTACTTTACAAATAAAGGAGCCAGAGTTCAGAAAGTTGAAATTTCTAGCTCTAGGTTCTAAGTTAGTTAAAAAAAAAAAAAAAAAAAAAAAAAAAAGCCATCTGAGAGCACATGGGATATTGTCCATTATAGATTATGATAGACCACAAAAAAATCCTAAGATTTAAGATTGAAACATATCTAGTATTCTTATGACACTCTTACTAATCTTTTGAATGTTCAGTTTAACAGAAAATGAAAATCCTCTCATATCTGCTTTAGTTCCTTGCAATAACACACATCATGTAACCTCTAGAAAACTCCATTATACTAGTGCATTCATAGGAAATAAAATATAAAAGAGCACCTTGGCTGGTGTGGCTAAGGTGGTTGAGTGTCACCCCTCTGGTTTGATTCTTAGTCACGGCATATACCCAGGTTTTTGGTGCAATCCTTGGTGGGCAACTGATCAATGTTTCTCTCTCTCTTTCTCTCCCATGTTTCCCTTCCTTTCTCTCTAAAAGAAAATCAATAAAAACATGTTTTTAAAAATGATAAAAGTGCAATTAACATCTTAGTATTCTTGTAAAATTATTTTACAAGCCATCTGAAAATGTTTGAGCCTCCTATGGAACTCAGACTTTAAGAACTACTTCTGTAGCAGATAATTTTAACAATTTTCTGGTACTTTTCATTGCTTGCATAGAAAGCTGTGGCAAAAAATATGTTTTCTTCCAATAGCTGAGTTTTCTTCATAGCTAAATGCTTTAAAAGATTCTGTTTTTGTACTTGAATTTTAGCAACTTTGCTGAGATCTGTTTTGTTGTTTTTGTTCATTATCAGTGTAAAAATTTACTAAGTTCTGCCCTTTTATATAACAATTAAATATCCTCTTTCAGTCAAGACAACTATTCCTTTATTTTTAAATATTATTCCAATCTCATGTTTTTGTGTGTGTTTTTATCAGGAACCAAATTAGATTTATATCAGACCTTTTTTGTGTTGCCTAACTAGTTTTATTTAATCTAGTTTTCCTGATGCTTTTTTACATTTTCCATTGTGATGGTTTCCCCTTCAAGAGGGTCGTTTGTAACTGACTTTGTTTACCATCCATTTCTCTTTGATTTGGATATGCATTTCATTTTGTCAATGACAATGTTGTAATCTGCAGTTTAGTTAGCACTGCGCTTTGTGTTACTTTTGATGTCATTCTTACTTTATTTCCCTTCTCTGAAAAAATGTTATGAAACCAAAGGGTATCTTGTTCTCCATAATTTTAAGATTACAGGCTATGATTTTTTTAAATGTCTTATTTTCCTGGAACAACTTTTTAATATTTTTTCCAGTGACCTATGATTTATGACGTACCTTCTTTTTCTATTAGTGTATAAAAATAAATATCATAATGAACCTTTATGCTTATTATCCATCTGTTAATAGGAGTCTTTTTTAACCACTTTATTGAGGTCTAATTGACATGTAAAAAGCAGTATGTATTTAATGTAAACAACTTAATGAGTTAGGGGTTAAGTATCCATCTATGAAACAGCATAATGTACTCCAGGTCCACCCATATCATTTCAGTGTCTTGGTTCCTTCTTTTTTTTTTTTTTAAGGATAAATAATATTCCATTTAATATTATTATTATTTTCCATTTATTATGTACCTTAATATAATAAAGGCAAAATATAATAAGTCAAAGATAATATCATATTCAACATGAAAAACTAAAAGCTTTCAATCTTCCGAAGCCAGTTTTGCTCAGTGGATAGAGCGTCAACCTGCGGACTGAAAGGTCCCGGGATCGATTCCAGTCAAGGACATGTACCTTGGTTGTGGGCACATCCTCAGCAGTAGGTGTGCAAGAGGCAGCTGATTGATGATTCTCTCTATCCCTCTCTTTTCCTCTCTGTAAAAAACCAATAAAATATATTTAAATAAATAAACAAATAAACAAATAAATAAATAAATAAATAAAAGCTTTCAATCTGAGGTCAGGCACACTACGTAGTCTTGCCACTTCCATGCAATGATTTTATATGTGAACTAGTGGCCCGGTGCATGAAATTTGTGCACTGGGGGGGGCGGGGGATGTCCCTCAGCTGGGCCTGCATCCTCTCCAATCTAGGAACCCTGTGGGATCTAGCCTAAACTGGCAGTTAGACAACTCCCTCACAATCCTGGACTACTGCTCCTAACCTTTCACCTGCCTACCTTCTTGATCGCCCCTTAACCACTCTGCCTGCTGGACTGCTTGCCCTCAATTGCACCCTTCTGCCAGCCTGCTCACTCACTCCCAACTGGACCCTCTGCCAGCCTGTTCCCCCCCAAATGCCTTCCCCTTCTGGCCTGATCACCTCTAACCACCTTTGTCTCAGCACCACCACCATGGCTTTGTCCAGAAGGATGTCTTTAAGATCTCATGGTCTAATTAGCATATTACCCTTTTATTAACTTAGGTAGGATATGACATACTGCCATAACTATAACATATCTACTGGTATTACTCTATAAGAATATGTACTTCATGGGATAGGAAAGCATCTAATACATTGCATTGTATATGTTGTAAGTAGTAGGAAATACTGTATTTGTAGCAATAATCTACACCCTGTGACTTCCCTTCCTGATTTGGGAATGGTTCCCTAGTTCTTTGAATGTTTCCTGGCCCCTAATGTATTTTTTTTTTGTCATTCCGTGTAACTTTATTTATTGTTTATTACACATGATTTGAGGTCTTTAATTTCTAACTAACAATGATTCAAAGGACTATTTTTTCCATGAAGTTTGACATTAACATTAGTGAATTAATGTATTCATGTGTTTGTATTATAAACATCTGAATTATTCACATTGTCATTGATCTTGAACTCATAAGCGTGGACCTTGCACAGGCTGGCAGCAAGCCAGGAAGCCACTCTGCAAGCAAACAGATACTCTGCATAAGGAGAAAAGTCATAGCATAACATTTAATGTCCAACCTGAGTCACCTCAGAATGTTATATATATTTACTTCTTAATTCATATAATATCGGGAACTCAACTGCTTTGTTAGTGATGGGGTTGATCTGGTTTCAAGAGGATTATTCCTGAAATAATTAAGGAAAGGGGCTCAATCTTTTCTTGGTTGCTTACTCCTCCCAGCACCTTCCTATTTCTTCTCATCCTCAGCTTTTTTAGCATCTTCTCCTTCACCTTTACCTTCTTTTTTCCTTCTTTGTGTCCTCAAATTCTTCCTTGGTACCTTCTTCCTCTTCCTCTCCTTCATTTTCATCATCCACTTTTTTCTCCTTCTATTCAGCTTCTCCTTCAGAGGGGATTCATCCTTAGCTTCCTTAGCTTTTGCAGCCTCAGTGGTCTTCTCCAACTTAATCTGCTCCTCCTGGACATTGGTGGTGTATTAAGAAAGGAAGGAGTGAGTGAACATCAAGTAGGAACTAGTCTGTAAAACACAATAGGCAGATCGGCCAAAGATCTGGGAACTCTGGGAGTCGCTGCTGAGTATGCTTCCCAAGCTGGTGAAACGAAGCTGGGTCTTCTCACCTTCCAAGAGTTTCCTGTAAGCTGCAATGTCAATATCCAAAGCCATCTTCACATTGAGGAGGTCCTGGTATTCTTTTAAATATCATGTCATTTCACTCTTTGTAGTTCCCAACTCATTTTTTAATTTATTGATTGTGTCCTGCATGGCACTAAAGTCTGCATTCTGCTTATCCTCCAGCCCTTGCAGCTGCTTTCCTAGCACTTTGTTCATGCCCCATCATCCTTTGTTCTCTAAGGTCTTGGCCTTGAGCAGGCGGTGGCTCTCAGATACCTTGCCCTTGGTGGTGCATACCACATAGGTGTTCTTGGCAGTGCTCTCGGTCAGCACGGTGAAGCTGTTCTTGTACAATTCTTCAGCATTCTGCATTGGCAGCCAGCTTCCCATACTGGGCGCGGTTATCCTTGAGCGTGGCAGAGAGGTCAGACTTGGAGAACATTTCCATCTCCATGGCGATCTGAGCATACTGGATTTACACTTGCAGCTCAGTGATCTCCTCTTCCTGCACCTTCTTCAGAAAAGCAGGCTGTCACTATGCTTTTACAGTGCCTGCAAGAGCCGCCTCATCTGCACTTTTGCATGCCTCCATCAGCCAGCCTTTTGCATACTCATGGTTCAGCACCTCTTCCTGGTAGCATACCTGTAGGTTGCTCCCAACCCCTTTTGGAGCCCCGGTGCCTCCTAACTGCCCACTTCCCTCTCCTTGCCAGGGACTGGGCATGGTGGGGGCAGGGCACAGGCATCCCATTTTCATTAAAATGTTCAACCTGGGCCTGCTCCACTAGTGTCCTGAACCCTGCCAGCGACATCAGGCTCTTCCCATGCAGCCTGCCCAGTTCCCAATAATGGCCTAGATCCCATGGGCAGCATCTGGTGTTGCCCTCCAGGCCTGCCCAGTTCCCAAAGTGGCCCAGACCCAGCAGGCCATGTCTGGTGCTGCTTACCCTGCCTACCTATGCAAATTTACCCACCGTTTTTATTGGGTTAATTTGCATGTCACTCCTGATTGGCTGTGGGCATAACAGAAGTACCATCAATTAGCATCTTTGCTTTTTATTAGTGTAGACTAGAGGCCAGATACACCAAATTCATGAAAGAGTAGACCTTCCTTCCCCCAGCTCCTGGCAGTGTCTTCTTTCTGGCTGCCCGCAGGCACCTGGGACCTAGGCTTCCCTCATAGCCCGGCTTGATCCAGAAGGACATCTGGTCTAATTAGCATACAGTATTACACTTTTATTATTATAGGTATATGTGTGTGTATACATATATATGTGTGTATGTGTGTATTAGTAGCCCTTTGCACGAATCCATATGCTAGTAGGTCACACCCCCTCACCCTCACACCCCCTCCCCATAGCTTGCTGCCCTGCCCCCTCCCCCATCCCTCCCGTAGCTCTCCGCTGCCCACTTGTAGTTCATTGCCTCACCCTCCTGCAGATCCAGTATCAGGTCATCAGGGCATAATGGATTATTAGCATATTCCTCTCTTATTATATAGGATTGTTATATAGGATACTAGTATATTTCTCTGATCAGGTGTCTTGAATCAACAGCTGGGAAATTGTAAGTTTCTTTATGTTGTGTACATTTTGTTGTTGTTAGTCCTCACCCGATATTTTTCCAATGATTTTTAGAGAGAGTGGAAGAGGGACAGACAGAAAGAGAGCAATATGGATGTGAGAGACACACATGGATTAGTTGCCTCCCACAGGCGCCCTGACCAGGGCTGGTGATTGAGCATACAACCGAGGTACATGCCTTTGACTGGATTCAGTCTTCAGGCCAGCTCTTTATCTCCTGAGCCAAACTGGCTAGGGCTGTTCTGCACCTTTTACCTTCAGCCTTCTTCTCATGAATAACAGTTTGAAGAATTAAAAAAAAAAAAAAAAGGCTGTATCTGTAGAAGTCCCAGGGCCAACTTTGCTGTCATTTTATTGATTTCCCTATAACTTCTCTCCTATATTCCTGTTTCTTACACATCCAAAAAAATAGTTCTTCCATATCTTTCAGAATTCAATTTTATGAAAATTTCTAGCCTGCTATAGATTAAAGTTTATCATATTAATATATTAATAAGGTTGAATACACTGTCTGCATGTTTTTGTTTTTGCCAGAATTGTCTTACAATCCTGCCTATGTCTTGAGAGCAAGAATTATGGCTATAGATATTTAGAATCTATAATCTATAAATACTGCAATTTTTAGAGCATAGTGTTATCCTCTAATGTAACATGTCTCCTACTTCATGGCCAGTGAGAAATTAGTCTATCTGCTATTGCTGTGGGACAAATCTTGACCACTGTCTTTTTTATAAACAAAGTTTTATTGGTACAAACCACATTGTCTTTGGCTACATTTCTTTTACAACAGCAGAAAAGAATAACTGTGGCAGACCTTATGGCAAGCAAAGCTCAGAATTCACTATCTTTCCTTTACAGGAATAAAACAATGTCCAGATCTATAAGAAGGTGAAATGAAACATGATAAAAACTTCATGAAGAGTATTTTTTAAGTCTATTGAGCTCTAAAAGTGTATATATCTAAGATAGAGAAGAAGAGCTCCAGATTTGCAGAAATACATGATTTTAGTTCTTCCTTTTTTTAAATAGATCATTTAGAAAAAATCCTAAGTATCCTGAGTGGAAACACATTTACACTGGCATTGCATTTGAATAGATTTTTATGGAAAAATACTGTGTAAATAAAACCTGAGGGCCTGGGCCTGGTGTTTCAGTTGGTTGGAGCCTCCTCCATACATCAAAAGTTTCCTGGTTCCATTCCCAGGCAGCCAGGTTGCAGTTCGATCCCTGGCCAGGGCATGTGCTCCAGGCAACCGATCTTTCTCCCTCACATCAGTGTCTGTCTTGGTCTCTGTCTTTCTACCTGTCTGGATCCCTTCCTCTCTAAGCATGTCCTCAGGCAAGGGTTAAAAAAATTAGTAACAAAAATAAAAACTGAAATGTGCAAATCTGAAGTTGAAATGAATTAATGAGCTCTGAAACATTAATCACAAATAATTATCTGTATAACAAATGTAAATAACATGGAGCAGAATCTCACAAATCTGATTCTGTATCTGAGACTTAAGTTGCAGTGTTTTTTTAACAGACAAAATAAATCCTATTTCAGATGGAATTATTTTCCTAAGATAAATGAGAGAATAGAATTGCTTACAACAACAACCAAAAAAAAGGGATTTAATGGAAATGACAAAGTAAGTCTGTTGTTTAAAGAAGCAGAACATTTATTTCTTCTCAGAGACTAAGTTTTCATTTTCTCCATGTAAAAAAAAAAAAACAACAGAAATAACAAAGTAAAATTCACTTATACTTCATTACTAGATAGCCAGGAAAT
Organism: Pipistrellus hanaki; assembly: GCF_964339955.1. Lineage (NCBI taxonomy): Eukaryota > Metazoa > Chordata > Mammalia > Chiroptera > Vespertilionidae > Pipistrellus > Pipistrellus hanaki. Next base: position 118,365,176 of record NC_140505.1, read on the forward strand.
ATATGCTTAGCTTACAAAAACAAAACAACAAAATATTTATTTTAAATTCCAATAGGTGGGTTTTAGAGTTTGAGCTTCTAACAGAAGGTAACTTCAAGTTCATCAGAGATTTTATAAATGGCAATCTGAGATCAAAACTCTGAATGGTTAGAGTGCAAATGTATATTTGAACATATTTAGTGTAATTAACAATTCTATTATTACAAGTTGCAATTACAGAAAAGTATTCAAATTGAATGTTTGAAAACAATAACCATTTACCTGTATGTTAGTCAGGATACTTTATTCTGTTTTAAGTTACAGAAATCCAACTCAAACTACTCTAAGCAACAACATCAACAACAATAAATTCAAAATAAAATAATTTGGGATACTGCCTGAAGTAGTGTGAAATACTAGAATTCAGGTGACATCATCAGAATTTAGATTTTCTCCAAACACATCTCTTCTCTGTGTTAGCTTCTTTTGCCATCACAGGTGTATAGCCTCCAGCTGAACAGTATTAAGAAAGACAGCTTCTCCTTCCCAGGAATTCCACAAAAGGTCCCTCTGTAATTCTACTAGAGGCCTGTTGCACCAAGTTTCATGCAATAGGCCTTCCTTCCCCTGGCTGTCATCACCGGTTTTCCTCCGGCACACAGGACCCAGAGCTTTGATCCAGCCACAGTGTAAAATCCAAGCCTCTGCAGTCTTCAGTCTTTGCTCAGGCTGGAGCCTTCAGTTTTTGCTCTAATCCTATGTATGCAAATTAACCTGCCAATCTTTGTTGGGTTAATTTTCACACTCACTCCTCATTGGCTGGTGGGTATTGTGGAGGTATGGTCAATTTGCATATTTCTCTTTAATTAGAGTAGATTAAATTCCTAAAGCATAAATAATTAAAGTACTCATGCTGGCTAAAGGCTGACGAAAGGCATTATTTATGAAGTGTAAATTAGTAGAACCATTGTAGAAAGCAATATATAAATATCTGAGAAGGAGGCAGTATGAGGAGCATGAATAAACATTTTTAAGTCATATAAAGTCCTAAACTTAAGTTTATGACTGTGAAAATTAACCCAACAAAGATTGGCAGAAGGGAGAAAAGAGGATAAATATTTGTAATACTCTCAATAATAAAAATATATATTTTTAAATATATATATTTTTTATAGTGTTTTCCAATAGGAAAAAATGCAGAACTTTTTGTTTGTTTTTCTTTGTATTCCAATTTCTCTTCTTTTGTGTCATCTTTTTCTGATCTAAAGCTGAAATGCAAATTGATGTTCCCAACCCCAGTCAAATTCTTTGTCCTTAACAAGATTTCATTGTTTTTCTTTCTATTCAGGTAGCATTTTACTCATATCTTCATATTATCTGCTCATACAGGCAAATACAGTTTATGTCACACTACTACTCTACCACACTGTACTAGCAAAATCTTCATGTGGAAGCTCTTAACCAAAATCATGTTCCCCTGGTGCCTATATTTCTTACAACATCCTGACTTACCCAAGAGTTCATCTTACCACTTAACAACCATCAATTCAAGTTCTCTAGGGTTGTTTGCTTTATTTTGAAGCTTCTGTTGTATACAACAATGACTGTAATTAGAGCTAAGAATAATAAGATAAGAGTATACCATCCTAACCAAACAATTGCTCAGGGATAGAAAGAAATATTCTGTATCTCTAAGTCATAATTTACTCCATAATCTTGTATGTTATTTCCAGGCAATCTCTATGCATTAATCTGTTTTTACTATGAAGGAAAAAAACAACACCTCAATCTCTTAGTGGCTTACTATCTCAGTTGCTTACTCCTTGGTCTTTTGGTCATCTGGATAGCTCTGCTTCAGGTCTGTTCATGATGTCTCCTACCCTCCCTGTACCTGGGACATGTCTACATGGGGAATTGTAGGAGTGTAAAGGAACAAATGTATGGAAACAGTATACTTCTAAAGATCTAGGCTTGAAAAGTTACACTGTCACATCTATCCACATTCCATTGAACAAAGCAAGTTCATACCCAAATTCAACATATATGGGGGCAGGCAAATATATTTTGTCCATTCTAGTGAGGGCTACCTTCTGCAGAAACAAATACAAAGGTGCATCAATTAATTCTGTTGTAGAAAGGAAGTGAAGAATTGGTGATAAATTAGCAACACTTACTATACTCTGATTCATAAAACATACTCAACATCCTTCTTGAGTTTAAGCATAAACACATTTTATTGTTAATACATTCAATCTGCTTCATAATTTATATCAATTTCCTTTCAGATTCTCTCACTTATCTGTCAATCATGGCTTTTTTGTCCTGTAAGTTTTTATTTTTTTCTATGTACAATGATATGTTAGTGAGAAGTTGAGTGAGATTATGTTGGAACTTGTTAGACAGTCTTAAGTTTGAATTGATGGCCTGCATACTGCTTTGTTTTGTATTTTGTTTTTTATTTAACTAGTTGAATTAGATCTCATCAGTTTAAGTAAAATATGAAAATAATTATCAAGTTGTTACATGTATAATCCATAACTTCTAATTGTATAGGTAGTACAAAGCAACTTTTATTTTTATATTTAAATCAGTATTTTATTTTTCAATTATAGTTAACATACATTTTATTAGTTTCAGGTGTACACCCAAGTGATTATAAATTATATAACTTGCTAAGTAATCATTCCAACAAATCCCATACTGACCTTACATCATTAGAATATTGACTATATTCCCTATGCCAAACTTTACATCCTCATGACTATTCTGTATGTAACATTCACATCATGGGAGTGCCAAGAGAAGCGAGAGAACAAGAAATTGAAAACCTTATATGGAAAAAATAACAACAGAAAACTTTCCTAACGTGGTGAAGGAAATAGGCCTACAAGTCCAGGAAATTCAGAGAGTCCCAAAAAGGCCTATACTAAAATACATCATAATTAAAATGACAAGGACTAAAGACAAAGAAAGAACCTTAAAAGCACTAAGAAAAGGGCAGTTGGAGCCTTGCTGGTTAGGCTCAGTGGACAGAGCATCGACTTGCAGACTGAAGGGTCTGAGTTTGATTCTAGTCAAGAGCTCATAACTGGTTGTGGGATTGATCCCCAGTGTGGGGTGTGCAGAAGGCAGTGGATCAATGACTCTCTCTCATCGTTGATGTTTCTCTCTCTCTCTCTTCATGTCCCTTCCTCTCTGAAATCAATAAAAAGATATTTTAAAAAACAAAAGGCAGTTGGTTACCTACAAGAGAGCTACCATCAGACTATCAGCTGATTTCTCAACAGAAAGTTTGTAGGCCAGAAAGGCTTAGCAGAAAATATTCAAAGTGATGAAAACCAAGGACCTACATCCAACATTACTATTCCCAACAAAGCTATAATTTCATTTAAAATCAAAGGACAAATAAAGCGCTTCCCAGATAAGAAATCAACTAAGAGTTCATCACCACCAAGCCAGTCTTATATGAAATGTTAAAGGGTATTCTTTAAGAAGAAGAAAAAAAATTATCAAAAATACTAACAACAAAATGGCAATAAATACATATCATCAACAATTGAATCTAAAAAAAAAAAAAAAAGATAAAATAAACAAGCAGAACAAAAACAGACTGAAATATAGAGAACAGGGAGATTGGTTTGGAAGAATGGGTGAAAAAGGTTGAAGGGATTAAGAAGTACAAATTGATTGTTACAGAATAGTCCTGGAGATATAAATCAACTTTTTAAACTGAGTTAAGTCTGGATCTTCTCTCAGCTTTAGTAGTCTTATCTGCAAATAAAAAGAATTGAAGTTACTCAAGTCACAACTGGTATAATGGCATATTCTTTAGTAATGTAGTACACAAAATGATCTTATATTTTCTGATTGCTTATTTTAATCAAGTGCTATTGAACATTGAAACAAACCAAAAAACACCTTTTCTCTCTAAACTATATCTCTAAAAATCTCATAATGTATTACCGTGTTTCCCCGAAAATAAGACATCCTCCGAAAATAAGACCTAGCACATGGAAAGATAAGACATGACCTGAAAATAAGACCTAGCGCTACTTTGGGAGAAAAATTAATACAGTGGTGCCTCACACAACGAACTTAATTCGTTCCAGGAGCAAGTTTGTTATGCGAAAAGTTCGTTATGTGAAACATGTTTTCCCATAACAATACATGTTAAAAAAAATAATTCGTTCTGTAGCATAAAATATGCTAAGATGACATAAAAAAAGATAAATTTTTTGTTATTATTTTTATTTAGATACATCTAAAAACATAATTTTTTTAAAAAAAAAACACACATTTTTTTAATTTTAAGACAGACTAAGTAGAGTCTACCGAATCTTGCACATCTTCATCCATTTTCTGCTTTTTGGCCGATGGTTTCATGAAAAACCTGTCCAAAGTCGTTTGTTTTTCTCTTTTCTCCAACATCTGCCGGAAATAACGGACAAGAGTATCGGAGTAAAGATCGTTGATCCTGTTTGCTTCAGCTGAATCCGGATACAGTGTATTGAGTTTAACTTAAAAGGACGACTGCCGTGATACGTGCGTGATTTAATTCGTAATGAAGAACGATTGCCGCAATACGTGCTTAAGTTAAGCGCAGTGACTAACGACTGCCTGCAGTGCCTGCGCGGAAGGATGCAATACATCGGCAGCGATCGTGGAAGCTCGGGCCAAGCAGTCGTGGAAGCTCGGGCAAAGCGGTCGTGGAAGCTCGGGCGACTTCGTTGTGTGAAACGAAGTTCGTTGTATGAATCATGAAATGAAGTTCGTTGTGTGCAGCGTTCGCTGTGCGAGGCGTTCTTTATGCGAGGCACCACTGTATAAAATACTGTCTTATTTTCAGGGAAACAGGGTAGTTACTCTAATTATAAAAATGCAGTTCAATACATTTTAAAATCCTAATCTCATTTCAAAGTTCACTTAAACTTTCTGGAATATGAAAATATTCTGTCTTGACAAAGATATGAGTTCCATAGGTGTGTGAATTTGTCAAAATAAAAAAATATATAATATACACTTAAAATGTGTATATTTATATGTAAATATACTATATGTAAAGTTTACCATAAAATAAACTACAAACAATTTTGAGTAATTAGTACATTTGCTTTTCAAAATGTTATGGGTTATCAATTTTCAAACTGGATATTGTGTATTAAGTAGGTTTGATAAAATAAGTAAATGCATTCAAAATAAGGCAGCCACAGAAAACAATGTTGAAGAATATTCTCAGCCATGTCCACCAAGATGGCATAGAAGTAATGACATACCAGTAACAATGAGCACATTCAGAGACCAGATCTTGGTTTCTAAAAGCCATTCTTCATTAAAGAAAAATAGGGCTCTTGGTAAAGAGACAGAATCTATGTATAGGAAGAGTAAATCTTTCCTAGAATATTATGCTATGCCATAAATGAAGAAAATGTTTAAAGAATGATGGGAACACAAAGAAAGTATGTAGTTTCCAGCTAGAAGGTACTCAAATTGGCCACTCTATGATATTTTGGATATTAAATCAAATAATAATTATAATAATTATAAGGAAGAAAAGTCCATTGTATAAATTAAGAATTCATAAAATTTATTTTATTGACACAATTGAAAAATTGTAATTTGGACTGTGAATTGGATAATAATGTACCAATGTTAAATATCTTGATTTTGATAATTATGCAACTAATTAAGATAATGGTTTTGTTCTTAAGGCATACAAATTGAAGCATTTTGTGGTACAAGAGTATGTTTCCAATTTATACACATACACTCATACACAAATATACACAATTTATCCTATTCTCCATCTTAGGCAAGACCAAGGGCTGAAGGAATTTGAAGTAGGCACAGGAATATGAGCTATACTTTCATTTATCTTTTCCTTTAAGTATAATGTGTCAGTGTGGGCCTCTTTGGGTTCTTTTCATTTGTAATTCTCTGGGCTTTCTAGATCTGGATTTCTGTTTCTTCCCCCAAATGCAGGATAGCTTTCAATCATTATTTCTTCAAATAAGTTTTCTGTCCCTTTCTCTCTCTCTCTTCTACCTCTGGGACACTAATGAAAATGTTTAGAGAAAAAAAATAACTGCTAACTTTAGCTGCTCAAAAACTAAGTGAATTAGCTTTTCCCCTTATTCCAGACACTTCACATTAAAAAATATGACAATAATATCTCACTTAAATCAATTGTACAAACTTCAAAGGAAAAATCTGTAGCTTCTATTCTCTAAGAAATCCTATTTATTTTGAAGTAGATCAGACCTACTAGACAAAATAATATAGCATGTGAGTGTCTACAACTCTTAAACATGATTATAAGTCTCTTTATGTATTATCTACTTAACAAGGAGGAGAAGAAAAAGAAATAAAGGCATAGGAAAGTGTAAGAAATTTCCCAAGGACACACCCGAGCAGATTCACTTAGAGATGAAAATAAAAATGGGAATCTTATAAATTATGATATGTTGATCCTTTATTTTTTCCTTAAATACACAGTTTTTATATTGAGGGGCGTAGTACTGATAAGGATAAAAAGGCTTGGCTGGCCCCACATTATGATGAGTTTATTATGGAATCAGATAATGAGGATTCTAGAAGGCTTTCCAGCAGAGGAATAGCAAAATCAAAGTGGCACCTAAGGAGGAAGATTAATGGTTGATGTAAATTTCATTTTTAAACTGCTGTTAAACTATAACCTTGACACCACTTTCGACGTGGGAACATTGAGTTGGCTTTTGAAAAATAACAGTACTCCATGGTTCTGCTCACAGGTTTATAGTGAGTCAATGGAGCACTTTCTGGCCTCAGCTGAGTGTTTTATGAATAACCTGGGATTGTGTACTTACTTGGATGGATTTCTGGGTAATAAAGACAGAGTGTAAATCCAAACTAATAGTAATACTTCCTAATTTTTAAAACATTTAACAGACTAAAATTCCCATTATTGTCTATTTTCATTGCCATCAACCTAATTGAGGCTGCTCTAGCCCCATACACCAGAACAGAGCATCAGCCTCCCAAATGTTCTCTAAGCTTCAGTCTACTTCCTTCCAATTTACTATTTTCCTGTACAGTTAACTCAAGTGTTTTCAAAATTTTTTTTTTCAGTGGCTCTCAATAATTTACCAACATAACTTCAGACTTCTTAGTCTAATTTTAAGACTTTCCAAAATGCTCCTCACCTTGTCTGTTTAGTTTATCTTGAATTACTACGTCATTGTCAGGTTATTCAACAAGATGACAAGTTTATTAACGTGCAGTCTCTCCTCATGGATAGGAAGCCTGAAACAAGGGAGAGAGATAAAATTTGGAAACGCATTAGTTTCAGTCTCCATCGTTTCATCTCTATAGCCACAAACAGCTTTTTCATACTTTGCTCACAAAGCTATTGTAAGGATTAAAAGAAATTAAATTTAATTAAATTTAAATGCACTAAAATAAATGCATTGTTCCAAGGCCTATACTATGTACTATGGCTGCAATGACAAATATTCTAGAGTTCAGGGTATAAAAATCATGGACTGATGTTGGAATTCAAGAGAGTATATTAAGCTCATTTTCCTTCCTAAACTCGGAACCAACTCAGATATAGATGTAAAAGAAGCAAAATATTAATTGTGTTATTAATAAAACTATGAGCTAAGGTATCTTACTCTTAAATTCTAAAGGCCAGACCTGTTATCTCCTCTGAACCTATAGGAATAAACACCAGGATGTTTGTCCAATCTGAGTGAATTTTGGTCCTGAAAAGTAGACACACTTGCCCAAGAAAGCTGCCATTATTCTGCAATGGACTGTTTAGTCTTAGTGGGCATTATATGCAATCTGGGTCTTTAGGCAGGGCTATTTCATTATGTTATGTTTAAATTACTGGCAGAGTTCATTAAAAACAGGAAGTGCAGTACATATTTCACCATTAACCTAATTAAATTGGCTTTATCCTGATCTACACTTTTCCGTCCAGGAGGGAGTTAAATTTTTTTTTTATTCAAAATCTTTTGTCATTTTTTAAATATTCACAACCTATAAGGATTGTTGTATTAATGCCATTTTATAATCAAGAAATTTGAGAGCCATACAGTTTGAGGGACTGCGTATTGTTGCCAGTAAGTGGCAAAACTGGACTTGAACTTGTGTATCCTGACTTGTGTGGTACTAATTCAATTGCACAACCTTTCTTTCAGCATCTTCACCCTGAACAGAGTTTCTTTTTGTTTTCATTATTTCAATCAGGTTTCTCTGAAGTGGGGAAACACTATACTAATCAACTTCTCAACATTATTAGTTTTCTCAATCTGTTTTTTTTTTAAAGAAAGTGTTGCTATCAAAATCCTTCCATCATATACTCTCAGGCAGTGAAGTCACTCTGGCTGGTGGGTGTAGAAAATACCATCCCCTAGACTTGATTGCCTGGAAGCTGATCATCTGTGAGCCCTGCATTCCCAGAATCCTGCTTCTGTTGGTCTGACAGCTGTGCTTCAGGTAATCTCAGACTGTGGGCTTGGCAAAGTAGCTAACTTGGGAAGTGTAGGAAGAGTGAGGCCCACTTAGGGCAATGAGCCCACTTTACGTTCTGGTTAGTCCTATCCTTTCATACTGGCATCTCCTCTTCATTTCCCTCCCATGCTTCTTCTTTGGTATTTCTTTGGTTTGGGTTGTTTATCCTTCTTTCTTTAATTAGCTTTACATGAATGAAATCTCCCCATTTTCTCGGTCACTGATACCTCAGTTGTGAGTCGGGCTGCATTAGAAGGACGCAAAGACCTGGCCAAAAGCTCCACCACCAACGGTTTTCAGAGGTGACAGAGAAACCCTTTTCATCCTCTCCCTATCGCTTCAAAAATCACCTGTGTGGTCCCCGAGTTTCCAAAGTTCACCTTCACTCTCCATGCCTGCCCTCACTTCACCACAGAAGATGCATCAGGAGGACAAAGACAAGGAAGTGTCCATCTCTCCAGGGTCTGCCATTGGGACCCCAGCTCCATGGAATCCCCGACCCCCTCTCTCCTGAAGCCTGCATGCCTGACACCCATTTCTCTCCCAACAGATCTGATGTGGTTGATTATTTTTTAGAACTTTCTTCTACCACATAGGGCTGTTTATTTTTTTATATTTATCCTCTAATATAAATAATAAGATAATTCCACCATTTTAAAAGTACTTGCTGGCCTTCTTTATATACACTTATTGAAATTTCCTGACATGCACCAAAAAATGTGGAGAATGGAATAACAATCATATCTACTATATAAATGGCCCCAAATGCAGTTTTGTACTGCCTTATCTTTCAGGGATATAGACAAAAATTTATTTTGCTAAATCTATGTTCTTAAGGACTTTTCTGCTTATAAAATTTTCCTATTTTAATCTCTGGCTATCATCATAAAAACAATTGGATTTGATATTTAGTTTAAATTCCCTATGTATAGGGAATTTAGTCAAGGGTTCCAAAAAGAAACCCTTTAAGAATAAAACATAGCTGTATTCATAGACATACAGAAACAAGTAAGGCAAGAGGGTCTCAAACTGGGATATATGATTGCCCTACCTTAAATTGAACATGAATCTCTAAAGTCCCATTTGGTGTTTGTACAGACAGATTGAGCAAATATACAGTGTGAAAACAAGGCAGCTCCATCTTTTTCCTGTATATCCACTTCAATTATTGATTTTTTATGTTATACTCTACTGTTTATGGTTCACTGGAGAGCCTCCTAGCCATTCCACCAAGATGCAAGCTGACCAACCACCTAAATAGTAGGTCCAGACATCTATTTCTTAAGAGGATATGCATCTGAAATCTCTCCTAATTTCCCAAGGTCTTAATAATATACAAGATATTGGCATGACATGATATAGCTTCTATCAATTAGTCTTCTGTTCAATTTTACGATGATTCTTAATTTAATAAGACTCTTAAAAATTATTAGACCAGAAGGACCTCACAGACCTACTTTCTCCCCATTCAAATGTAAGTTTGCCTCTTTGAATTAGATAGGCTCAGATTTTACAATCTCTCAAATATTTTAATTTTAGGATACCTTTAATCTTGGAAAGTACAGCCTCAGTACCAATAATGAAGTCTCATTGATTTTTTACTATTTTGCTGTTCCCTGTGTTTATTTGATAGACACCCAGGCTTAGCAAAGTGTCAGGACCATAGAACTGGTTTGTTCTGCCTCTCATCAAGTTTGTCTATTATCCCAGTTGAAATCTTAGTTCTAAAAATTGATTTTCCGTAATAATTTATAATTCTTTTGGAAAAATTCATAGCTTTTGTTTTTTAAATCCTCACCTGAGGATATTTTTTTATTGATTCCAGAGAGAGAGAGAGAGAGAGAGAGAGAGAGAGAGAGAGAGAGAGAGAGAGAGAGAGAGAGACATCAATTGGTTGCCTCCCTGACTGGGGATGGAACCCACAACCTAGGTATGTGCACTGACCAAGAATCAAACCTGCAGCCTGTTTTATGTGTGGGATGACATTCCAACCAACTGATCACTGAGCTGGGGCACATTCATAGCTTTTGTAATGTGTATAATCTTAGTTATTTCTTCAATAGTGCTCTAATCCCATTCATAGCTATCTTCAGTTTGTCAAAGCCTTTGAATTCCATCAACTTTATTATTCCTCTCCTTAGGAAGGAATGTTCATCTCTAGGGTACCTCTGATTTATATGCCTGCTCTTCATTTAGAAACTTCAGGCATGCTCATATTCTTAAATTATATTTATTAATCCATAAATTAATCATTCTCATATATATCTTCAAACTTAACTATTCAGAATTGGCAAAAGTAAATAATTTAAAATTTGAGTTCTGCATTATCTGGGATCTTCATTTTGAGCAGAATTGGTTTAAATTATGTTAAGATAGATTAACTACTGAAACACCAACAAGCAACACACATCAGATATAAATTGTAAACAGTTTTTCCCATGATTTTTATAGAAATGTGCACATGGTTATGGTAAATGTGACCTTCTCTTAGTAAAAGCCAGATTGGAATTACTAAGATAAACACAGGCCACAATTTTTAATACTGTATGCCTGGGTGATGGGCTATTTTAACATTTGTAAGTTTTTTCTCCATTTCAGTTACAGCTTCTATGTTTTAGTTCTAATGAGCTGTTCAAAAACATCTTACCTCTCCTGAATGGAGTTATTCCATGTAGAGGAAGTTTCCTCATGCCAATATATACCCTCAGTTTATTTTTATAAATTGTGGTCTTGCCTGTTCCCCTTTAGTTTTATATAATAATCCTATCACTTTTCTTAGATTTCTAATTCCATAAATTTTTTTGAACATTTTTCCCACAGCAAAAGCAACCTCTGCATTTCAACAATTGAGTCACCTTGAATCTCACCCAATAAAGCTTTTAGTATTTTAAGCTGTTCAAATTTTATGTAATCCTATTCCACAGTTATCCCAATCTTCAAACAGTGGTTCCTCAATTGGCTTTATTATTCATCTTTCTGCAACTTAACAAAGTATATGTCAAAGTTTTTTGCATCTTAATTTTCTCTGGTTTATTTATGTCAGGCTTCCCTGAGATCTTTCTTTCTTATTATTTTGCATCTCTTTGAGTTATCATTGACTTCCTTAACCTAGTAACTATGAAAACCCATTTCCTTCTAGAATTATTTTTAAAAATTTCATCTAGATATTTTTAAACATGTGCCTTCTATTGTTTTAAACATAGACTTGATTGGTTCTAAACGCTGAAATCTCCTATGATGTTTATCTAATTTTGGGGCATCCCTCAATTCTTCTCAGATATGTTCTTGATTACTTCTAGAACAAAGCCTTCTTTTTTTTTTTTTTTAAATTGCCCTAACCACCATCCTCTTTCATTAAGTGGTCCTCAACTTAGGGAGGTGTCTGAACATGCAGGAGGCTCTTGTGATGTCAAAATTTCTGAGGACATAATTTGCTCTTGGGAATTGGGTGAAATGTCAAATATACTTACCATAAATAGGGTTGTCCTCAATAGGATTGCCCCCCACCTTGGAATACTGTTCTGCCTAAAATGTCAGTATCCCAGATACAGTCACAATTTTGTTATTTGTTTTACATTTTTGTTTGTATTGGGTTCCAAGGTAGTTTTAGGGTTCCCAGGTAGTTTTATTTGTGGTCAGACCAATAAAGTATCAAACCTAAAAACAAACAAAAAAAAAAACAACATCAACACAACAATGAGATACCATCTCATACCTGTCAGAATGGCTATCATCAACAAATCAACAAATGACAAGTGCTACAGAGGATGTAGAGAAAAAGGAACCCTCTTGCATTGCTGGTGGGAGTGCAGCCACTGTGGAAAACAGTATGGTGTTTCCTCAAAGAATTAAAAATGTAACTGCCATTTGACCCAGTATTCCCACTTCTAGGAATATACTCCAAGAAAACAGAAACACCAATAAAAAAGGATATATGCCCCCATATATGTTCATAGCAGCACAATTTACAATAGCTACATTTTGGAAATAGCCTAAGTGCCCATCAGTGATGAGTGGGTTAAAACAACATTGGTACATCTACACAATGGAATACTACGCTGCTATAAAAAAGAAGGAATCCTTACCACTTGCAACAGCATGGATGGACCTGGAGAGCATTGTGGTAAGCGAAATAAGCCAGTTAGTGAAAGGAAAATATCACATGATTCACTCATTTGTGGAATATAAAGAACATTATAAACTGATGAACAAAAAAATAGACACAGAGGCAAAGAAGCATAGAACAGGCTGTCAAACTGTAGCATGAAAGCTGGAGAGGGGGGAGGTAAGAGATCAACCAAAGGACTTGCATGCATAAATATAAGGATAACCAATGGATGCAAGAAATCAGGGGTAGGGGTAGGGTGGGAGTTAGGGGAGGGTGAGGGCATGTGCCGGGTGGGAAGGTAGGGGAAGCTGGGGGAAAATAGATGGGGGGAAAAGGAGACATATGTACTACTATTTGTAATATTTTAAACAATAAAATAAAATTAAAAATAAATAAAATCTTAGTTTACGTTTTGGAGGCACAGAATGTATTAAGATGTAAACGTATGCCATCAATAACCAAATGAGATGAGGAAATAAATATAAAAGAACAGAGTTCTGTATGTTGTTGATAAAAAATTAAATTTGAGAGCTGTTTAGGAGGTGACAAGACTTGATCATTTGAACAAATTAAGAAATGAAAGGAGTCTTATGACTTCTAGATTTGATTATTCAGTGATTGATTGAATGGCAATGTCTATGAGCATAGGAAGGAGAATGATCAAATTTGGGGCAAATACAATGAGTCTATGAATAAAGCTATTGACTTTCAAATGATTAAGTAAATATAGGAAACAAAATTCAGTACAGATCTGAATAGATCATCTGGGACCTCAGGAATGGGACCAAGTGAAACTATAGATGTATGTGTTGTGGGAAAATGGCAGTTTTATATAGATAATTTGGGGAAAGAAATACAGAATGAGAAGATAAGGCAATCAAAAAGTGTTATTCAAGAATGTGTTTACCAAGATAAAGATAGCACCTCAATGATATAACAGTATTTAAAAAGGCTTCTTAGGCCGGGAGCGGCCAGGTCCGGAGCGGCCAGGCCAGGAGCAGCCGGGCCCAGAGCAGCCAGGTCAGGAGCAGCCAGGCCCAGAGCAGCAGCAACCAAGCCTGGAGCAGCCAGGTCAGGAGCTGCCAGGCCCGGAGCAGCTGCCAGGCTGGGAGTGGCAAGGCCCGGAGTGGCCGGGCCAGGAGCAGCCGGGTCGGAAGCATCCAGGCCCGGAGCAGCAGCAACCAAGCCTGGAGCAGCCAGGTCGGGAGCTGCCAGGCCCTGAGCAGCCGGGCCCAGAGCAGCCGGGTCGGGTGCGGCCAGGCCCAGAGCAGCAGCTTCCAGGCCGGGAGCGGCCAGGCCTGGAGCGGCCGGGCCAGGAGCGGCCGAGCTCAGAGCAGCCGGGTAGGGTGCAGCCAGGCCCAGAGCAGCAGCAGCCAGGCTGGGAGCGGCAGTGGCCAGACCCGGAGCAGCTGGTTGTGGAATGGACCAGAGCAACAGAGGCCAGGCCCGGAGCATCCAGGCCCAAAACAGCTCACTCGTTGCCTGCCCCCGCCCCAAGGCTGCCTCTCAGACATGGCTGGAAACTTTTGTGGGAACTTGAGGGTCTGCTGAATCAAGTGATGAAGGCTTAGATCTGGATGTGTTGAGTTAGTATAGCGCTGGGGTGTTGATCTGTGAGTGCCTTGTGTGGGGCCTGGATGAGGTTGGTTGATCTATTTGGAAATGTCTTTTGTGTGAAGTGTATCATTGGGAATGTGGAGGTATCATTGATTTGAGAAAATGCTAAGTAACTGATTTACTATCTGAAAAATTTAAAGTTCTGAAAGTTTAAGGTCTCTTGCCAAAAAGAGGTTTTAAAACTAACACCTTAATTTTAATGGAGAAAGGGGAAGAGAAGCCCTTCCCACCCAGAACAGGTAATCCAATTCCAACCAGCAGCTATCTTTAAACAATGTGTCCATTTACACTTGAATGGCTACACCTTTTGAAGCCTAAGGGCAAGTTTACATGTAAACAAGTTTGCTCCTCAATTCCCAGGGCAGAAAAAAAAAAACAAGGTTTAAAATTATTAGATTTTAAAATTTATTCTTAGAAGTGTAAAAGTTTATTAATTAAAAAAAACAAACAACAACAACAAAAAAGAAGATTGAAATACCTGATGAACAATAATAGCTGTTCATTGTAGTAGAGTCCGTGATATGGGAGGGGAGTGGACTGACTGTTCTGGGGGGGGGGGGAGTGGTGGAGGGAGGAAGAGACTGAACATAAACTGTGCACCTATGGATGAGGACAATGGGGGATGGGGAGGGGGCAGATGGTGGGGTGGGAACCTGGTGGAGGGGGAAAGAAATGAGGAACCTTTGTAATAATATGAACAATAAAGATTGATTTAAAAAAAAAAAAAGGCTTATTTTTCTCACAAAACCAGAAATCCTATGGTGAAAACTCCAGGGGTTTTGCCACATAAACACTGTCTTCCAAGACTTAGCTTGTTTCCTTGAACCACTGGTTTTCACTGAATCTGCTAGTGTTGGCTTTCATGCTCCCATTTGCTAATTCATAGTGATAACAGAACACTGCACTCCAGTCTCATACACACATTCTAGACAGAAAAAAAAAAAAAAAGTAAAGTAGAAACAGGAAGCTTCAATGTAAGAAAACAAAATCTAAAAAAAACCCAAAAAACAACAACAACAACAACAACAACAAAAAAAAAAAAAAAAAAATACACCTAAAATATACTTCACTGACCAAAATAGTTATATGGCTATACCTAACTAAAGAGATTCACAAAAGTATTTTGATCTACTATACCTAAATGAGAATCACAAAAGTATTTTTAACTCAGGATTGCTACTCCAAACCAGTACATTTGTATTAAGGAAGAGTGCAGGAAGTGCTAATGGTAGGCAATTCATAGTCACCCTAAGAAATAAAAAAAAGTTTGCTTTCGGGCTTATCAGAAGAGGCAGCCATGCTGAAGAAAGCAGCTCAAAAGACCATGAGATTCTTGGAGAGAACAGTGAAATGTAATTCAAACAAATGAGAAGTGAGTAGCAACAGTATATAGGAGTAGAGTTTGTGTACAAGAGACTTGATGAAAATGTACATTGAAATAGCTCTGAAAACAGTAGCCTATTGTCTTCTTGTTTACACTATTTCATTTGCACATGAACTGCCCTCCACTTTGAAAAAACTGCCCTTTTATCTCTATTTTTTAAATTCTGCACTACTTGTTTACCTTCTGTGATGATCTTTACTTTATAATGTCTTAGTGAACTAAATATATTTAATCATATAAAGCAAGTTAAGATTGATATGTAAATGCAATGGAAAAAGAGTAAGGAGCTAAAATAAATTAACAATTACAAAAATCTTATTCTCAGGAAGTAAGCAGTCAGAAAAAGAGAAATGGATGTAAGAGACATTGTGAGAAAAAAAACAAAACTTGATACAGCTTGAATTTGGAATGGGTTTTGGATAAGAGTGAGGGTGAGGAATAAGACGTATGCCTTAATTGTCTTTATGTGTCCTTGCACTAAGCATATTGTTTTGATTATCTTGGGCATGAGATGAATACTTGCTGAATTTCTCTTCTCATACACCTCCACTGCACTTTTCCCATTTTAAATTAGAAGTGGAACTGTTCGAAGAAAGTTAAAAAAGTATTCATCAGGTACCCAGGATGGCCAAAAGAGTCTGTTAAGCGTCAGAACACATAAAGACAATTAAAGCATTGCCTGTCTTCTTATAAAGCTCATATAAAAAAAATCTTCAGTAAAGGTGAAACTGCAAGTGGCTTAATAAAAATTAAATCAATGAATAATGTGCCATCAATTATTATGAATAGAATTCTAGTCCACTTAGAAAAGGGAGAACAGATAGTATGATGATGGCCACCTTAAGTGTAGCAACAACCATTTGCTTTACAATGTATACATTTTCTCACTGTTCTTAAAACAACATGAAATACAGGATTTCTGTCCCCATTTAAAGGACAAAGAAATAAGCCTACAAGTTAAATAAATATATAAGATAACAAATAATGGTATGCTGATTTGAAGCCAGATCTGATCTCAACCCATGTTCTTTCATTATGCCATTTCTCTCTTGAAACAGAATGTAAATCTGTGCATTATCAAGAGGAAGACATGGCATTCAGTTAGGTCTCCCAGGAATAAATATTAAATTAAGAATGTGTGTGTGGATAACTACACTTACCTTTATATTTTTCTATTAAAAAATAAACCTTGGAGATTGTTACTTGTGGCTTCTTAAACTTTTTCTTTTCCCCCATATACTTTTCCTTTGATATTTTTGTCTTTTAATGCTTTTGAAATGAACTCTCAACAACAAAATACCAAGATATATATATATATATATATATATATATATATATATATATATATATATATATATAAATTCCAGCCATTGGGACAGTACGGAGAAGCCCACAAGTTAGAACAGACATCAGGAGGCAAGAGGTGGGAAATGACTGAAGCAATGGTTAACACATAATCAAAGGAAGATAAAACTACCCAGCAGGCTGTGCCCTAATTTAGCACAAGTTTGACGAGTCACTACAGTGGTGGGTGGCCTCAGTGTGCATAGGTTCAGATTCTACACGGCAATACAATTTCTTCCAGTTAAGAGTTCTTGGCTTGTACTGATCACACGGTGGCCTGAGGGCACAGGAACAATCTACTAGTTTTTCAAACTGCTTTCAGAGATCTGATAGACATCCTGAGAGACTTCAGAATGCTACACCTCAGTGACAGCATATAATTGGGGTTTCTGGCTGGATACGTAGCTCAGCCAAGATCCAGATGCCATTTGTGAGCTTCAGAGGTTGGAACAGCACGTCATGCCCTTCCACATTCCTCTCAGCAACAGTATAAATGTTGTTGTTTGCAACTTGCTGAAAACAGTGTCAGCATTTAAATGACATTCCTTCATCTGAAACTGAAGGTCCTTTTCACTGCAGACATCCTTCCATGTTGCAAGGAAGACCTGGTGCTCCATTCTGCCATCTTCTACAAAAATCACATTAAGTGGGATGAGGCAGCTGAAGTAGATGTCAATCCTGTTTTCCACAGCTACCTTCAGGTTTTTCAGAGGTTCCATCTTCATGACTGGGGCCAAGATGTTGAAATTCAGGGAGACATCAGTGCTTTGGTTTGGCATCAGTAGTGTATGGCCAGAGAAGTTCTTACCAAAGCTATTCTTATTAACCTGGACTGCAAATTCTGTTATGCACTGCAGAGCTTTGTTGAAGTTCATGTCCACATAGATGTGCCCCTGATGATGAATAAATATTCTGGAAATCTCTAAGCATTTAGCCTTTACTGCAGACAGCCTTAGGAGCCACATATCCTCTATGTGTATGCCTATCCCTGAACAGAATTCAAATCATTCATACCACTGCTGACCACAGCAAAAGTAGGTGAAGGAGCAATAGTTGTGGGCACTGATAACGGCAAGAAGGATTGTCCCACTGTTGGACTTCCTCCAATGCTTCCACCAAGCTCACCGCTAAGCAGAATTTCTAGTCCTCCTTCCAAGGGATCCACTGCTCCCATCTGCATGGTGGACACCTGTGTCACAATGACTGGGGAACCAAGGTCAAGGTTTATAGGGTCTCCCAGAAGGTCACCTTGAGAGGGAATAACCTGACACTGTTTCAGGTTGGAGGTAGTGGTGGTACCAAAGGACTGTCACCTGCATCAGTGCTCTCATGATGTATTCACAAGTGTTTGTGATAGATTCGTGATTTCCTCCCACAAAAGCATTGAAAAGCTTGTGATACAGAGAGGCAGAGAACCACTGTGGTAGGTTTAGCTCATCCAGCAGAGTTGGCTCAATGAGATATGTCTCCTCAGAGATCCTTGGCTTCTCAGACAATTCTACTTCTTTGGCTGTGAAAGAGTCCATTGAAAGAAACTTCTAATAAATGTAGCCCCTGTTTCAAAGGTCAGGATTAGCAGAATCCTGAGTTGCCAAAATCAAGACCAGTTCCTGAGCTTCTGATGGTTTCTTGAGAAATAGCTTCACTATGGCAGTAAGCAGAGAGAGCTGTAACCTGGATGCTTTCATCATGAGCACCCTCCAGGGAACGCTCTAGTAACTCATCTCCCTTGTCAATTCATTCAGCATATTCTCCCGCAATCCAAAGTATAGCTGCTCGATCATCTGGATCATACAACGAGTCCAAGTTCTCACAACAATGACTATGATATTTTCATACTTGTTGGGGTACTTGTAGAATATGTCACTGATTAAAACAATCACCTCTTGAGCCACACAATTTACTTGGGTAGGGATAAGATTAAGCAATTTGCATATACAATGTTCTGAATATTGTTCCACCTTGATGGCACACTGTCCAATGGCCCAAACAGCTTTGCAAACAAAGTCAACACCAAATTTTGGACATATTCTTCAATTTCGCCAGAATCTTAACAATATTAGCTTGGGATTCCAAAAGAATCATGATGTCAAACTTCTTTAGTGTCACATAGATGGGATCATTATAATTCATAAAGAAGACTTTGATTTCCTGCTTTAGAATTTCACGCATCTTTTTGACAATTGGGTTGATATTCTTCAGGGTATGTACTGCACTGCACCTCTGGCTCCCCAGACAGCAAAGTGGCAAGTGGAGGGCCAACTTATTCAGCAACATATTACAATAGAGGACTTCAGTTACAACTCTATACATTTAATTTGGAATTTCTGTGAAAGCCCCACAGCTGAGTTGGTATGAGATAGCCAGGGAGTTACCCCCTCACAGATGCTCTGAGCCTCTTGGTTATTCTTTAGAATTGTAATTGGACAGGTAGTGCAGAATGAAAATCTGGTCCCATTCAGAGCACTCATTCAGAGCTGTCAGCACTTTACTAATGTTCTGTGGGCTCAGATCGAATAAGTTGCTGTGTGGGTGTGATTCACTGATTTCAGATAACATTGCTATAGCATTAGCCACCCTTGAATTTGAGTCTACTACGAGATCTTGCAGAGAATTCATAAATCCCCAACTGTCGTACATTTGAGCATTGATCTCCTGGCATTCTGCCAAGCAGATTGCTACAGTTTTCTGAACCCTATTTATCCTTAAAGCACTTGTGGAGAGACTCAGAGATATTCTATAATCTTGTCCACCTGATGCACCCCATGGTTCTGACGCCAAGCCTGAGTTAGAGGATTGGGATCTTCACAGTCCTTCACAAAGCCATAGACATGTAGGTTGGCCATGTCTGGCTGCCTGTCAGCATAGCTCATCAAGTGGAGAAACACAAGCTTCTGTAGTTCCAGGTTGTCAGTCTGCACACAGTTCACTACATCTGGAAAGAGAGTGCTAACATCCTTCCCCACAGTCATCGCAGCAATTACTTTCTTTACAATATCTTCCTTTGCATTGTTAAGTCTTTAATTCAAAGATTTATCCTTTTTTATTGGTTGTGAAGTACTTGGAGACAGTCATGGAGTTGTCTCTTTAATAACGTACATCAGAGGCAAGGGCCTTGCAGCAGCAGCAGCCAGAGAACACAGCCTCAGTGAAGTAATGGTTTAGTCACCTTCAATTTCCCATCAAGACCTTGAGGCATCAAAGGAGAGTGAGAAGGAAAACCCATCACAAGTATAAACCTTTTTTAAGTCCATGTTTGGTCTTGACAATCCATGTGGATTTTACTTTTACTCCACAATATGTATATTCCATAAGTATAGAATTTCATTTTCAATAAACAAACAGCTCTCCAACAAGTGTATTATTCTTCACCGTGTTGTGTCATATGCTTTGCATGCTCAGTATTCACCCAAGAGTTTCATTTTTCATTGTTGGAAGGAAACTCAGTCGAGGTGGCATTCAGAGAGCTTGCAAAGTTTAAGGTATTCAATTTGATTACAATTCAAATGTGCTTATCTGAGAGGAATCAAGAGTCCATTGTTGCCATCTGAATATGGGCTATATTATTGTTTTAATTGGGAAGTAAACAAATGTTTTTCTGAAAACTATCCACGCCGTCATGATTATAAAAACTGAGTTGAAGTTTAAATAAAACATTATCTGTAATATGTTGACCTCTTTATGCGTGGGGCTGGCAGTTCCACATACTTGTCTTTTATCCCCTTTTATACTCTCTTAAAAAATTCCCTTCTGATCCTGGATGGAAAAAAGTTCTCAGCTAAAATGAGTTTATTTTGTTTCTGAGTTTTGACGGAGATGTCTACTTGTGTTTATTGTTTCTAAAATTTTGGCAGGATAAAGAAAAACATTTTTGCTTTTAAAAATCTTAGGGAAATATTTAAATTAATAAAAATAAAATGAGAGCAAGTTTAGACCATTCTTTTGAAGCAAGTAAGCAACTCAAAGTCATAAGGCAGGGTTTCAAAGAACCATTGCCTAAAAAGGCTTCCTTCTACTGAATCGAGAGTAAATTTAATTGAAACAAATTATCTATTTAAACCAACAGACTTAAAATATTTTCCTTTTTCTTTTTATCCAAGTTCCTATACATTAATATATATTCCCCAAATATATTACTAATCATATCTACTACATCTTATTTCTAATATTTTTCTGTCACTTATTTAACCTGTAAGATGGCACAGGTAAATCTTAATGCATTACCTTTAACCAAAAATAAGTACACACCATCATATATTGAGACTTATACACAAATACACATCTTTGCCTTGGGAGGTTTGAAGCAGAATTCCATGCAAAAAGAGCAGGAGACTTTGCAGAAGACCATCATATTTTTAAGCTTTACAGATCATGTGTTCTATGCCCTGGCCAGTGTGGCTCAGTTGGCTGGCGTGTCATCCTGTACTCTGAAGATTTCACGGGTTTGATACCTGGTCAGGCCACATACCTGAGTTGACCCAGTTGGGGCATGTAGTGGGAGGCAACCAGTTCATTTCTTTCTCACATTAATGTTTCCTCTTCTTTTTCTCCTCTCTCCTCTCTTCTCTCTTGTCTCTCCTCTCTTCTCTCCAAGAAAAGTTGATCTGTAAACCCAACTGTGATATGTAAATTTAATCCACCCACATTTTATATTAGAAGTGTCAACTGGAGAACTAATATTTCAACAGATAAATAACTCTTTTGACCTTCCCTTAACATGTTCTAAGGTCCTTAATAAAAGGAGTTGACATAAGTAGGTCAAAGAAAATTTCCTAGAGGAAATGATATATGAACTCAAAGTAGGTTGGGTAAAAATATCTAATTAAGAAAGGGAAAAAAGAATGTTCCAATCAAAAGGAACAACATATAGAAATGGTGGGTATGAAGGACTGGAAGAAGGCTAGTGGTACTGGATGAGAGAAAGTAGGGAAGACTGGCATAAAGAGGAAACATGAGAGCAAGATATAAAGGTTGCATTTTCCAGGGTTCTGAAGGCCATAGTCAGAATTATATGCTCTTTTCTAAGAACAATATGTACCACTAAAGGGTATATAAGCATAGGGGGAATGTGATCAGAAATATATTTTGACATACTACTCTTCAATGGAGAACAGGTTAAAGGAAATTTTAGAGATTGCTGGGAGATTAGTGTGTAAGGTATTGAGAATTCTATAACAATAAGCATAGCAAGGAATGTTGTGCTAGCATTGCGCATGCAAAAAATAAACAATCTGAGAAATAAGAAATATGATTGGTGGGACTTGGTGATGGTTTAGATGTGGAAGGTGAAGAACACCGTGTCCAAGATGACTACTAAGTTTCTTGCTAGTAAAATCTACAGTGCCATTCACAGAGACAAGGAAGGCTGAAAGAAAAAGAAAAAGCAAAACAAAACAAACAAACAAACAAACACTAGAGAGAGAATATCATGAATTTACTTTTTATATATCCTGTATTTAAGGTGCTTTTGGAATTTCCAAGAATGGATATCAGAGAAGGGTCCTGGGTAAGTGCATCTGTTATCTCTGTATAAGTGGCTAGTAATAGAAGTCATAAAGGTGAATAAAGACATCAGAAGTGAGAAATGAGAGATTCTATGACTAAGCCTAAGCAACTTCAACATTTATTGGCCCACTTTGATGAACCTGATAGGCATAGAGAGAGGTAGGAAGAAAATCAAAGGGCATCATTGCAAGAAATTCAAATAATGAGAATGTCTCAATGCAAGAGAGTAGAAATAGTGCTGAATGTTATTTGAGCAGAGTAGGAAGCATATATAGAACTGTTCTTTGACTTATCTGTGTATATGCAAAACCCATTGACACATGGTGTGGTAAAGGTGAGGGGTAGGAGAGACTAGAAGGGATCAATGGGGGGCAATGTATCTGGAATACTTTCCAGGAAGATGATTGTGGTTCTTATCAGGAGCTGTTTGGTAGAGACAAGGTGCTAATGCCAGATCAGGATTTGAGGAGTCAGAGATAATAAATGAATGCAATTATAAACGTGTCTTTTGAGAAAAATTGTATTAGAATCCCATGGCTCCTACATGTTGGTGAAATGATACCAAAACTCACACCCATTCCAGAAACATGAACATTAATCTAGATTCATACATCTACTTTACTCTCTACTACCTGTTTGCTTAGAAATCTGCAAAATTATGTCCTTGAAGAATTACATAGCAAGCAGCAGCATAGGCTAAAAAGAATATAAGCCATGGACTTAAATCCCAAATCTATCTATGACTAGCTGTAAACCTTAAATAAGCTGCTTAACTTCTCTAAGCCTTTATTATCTCATTACTAGAGGCCCAGTGCACAGATTCATGTACTGGGGGGGTGGGGGGGGTCCTTCGGCCTGGCCTGCGGGGATGGGCAGAAACCAGTAGTTCAACACCTCCCTAGTGGTCACAGAGTGTGAGAGGGCCCTCCAAAGAGTTGCTGTCACTTTGCAGCTCCTGTGTTTTGAGCATCTGATCCCTAGTGGTCAGTGTGTGTCTTAGTACCAGACTATCATCCAGTCGCTTAGGCTTTTATATATATAGATAACACATCACTAAGGAAATCTCTGTCTCTCATGGAGCTGGTTGGGAATTAGAAAGATTATATGTGCAAAATACCAAGTAAAATGCTTAGTACACAAAAAATATAATTAAATGATAACCCTTTTAAATATTACAACTAAACCTCTTTTCTCTATGTCTCCTTTTTCTTCACATCAATACTTCTGTTTGGGTTTTCATCAATGTTTGCTGGTTTACTTCAGTTGTCCCCCCAGATTGTTGCCAGTGTGAACTTTCTAAATGGCATATAGTATAATCATACTGTTGCCTTCCTTAAAACACTTAAAATATTTCAATAATCCTCCTTAGTTTTCAGAATAAAGTTAAAAATTTTCAGAATTTCATCCAAGCTCCATCATGTCCTTATGCTTGCTTTAAAATCTTACTCTATTTCCTGCCATTTTCCCACAGGAACAATTTTGATAAACTCCACAGAACATTTTGCTTATTCATCACACAGACTTCTCACCGTTCACAGAGCCCTTTGTTTTATCCCTTCATCAAAACTAAACTTAACCTCAACTGTAAAGATTTTCTTGAACCTGATATAATGGATTTTTTTTATGATCCAGCATCCAGAGCATTTCTCTTTCTTATGTAGTGGGATAAACCACATTAGATCTAAACTGCCATGGATCAGATTTGACCCTGATATTTATTAGTTGTGTGCCTTTAAGCTAATAACTTTACCTCTAACTCACTTTTCCCATATGTAAAGTGAAGATCACATTAAAGATGGCTTATTGTAAACTTTAGATTATTATAATCATATAAATAATTCCAGAATTTATAAAGTAAGTATTCTTTATTAAGCAGAAATAGAGCTTTTAAAAGTAAAATCAGGGATTTCAAAAATACAAGCAATTTTCTTTAAAAAAATATTCTGGTGGTTTTATCAACAAGTATATAATATATTGCATATTGTATATAGTATATGAGGACTGTACAGTACAAATTTATGTTCAAGTTTGACATGACAAAATGTCATTACTGAATTCCCATTGGACTACACAGAGTAGAAACAGAGAAGGTATATTAAACATTCACATTTTTAGTAAGAAAGGTTATCAAAATGTTTCAGTATTTGCAAGTATACTAATACATGCTAAAAACCTTCACCCATTCAGTCTCATTAGCTTATAAAATATATTACACTTTATTAAAATTTTTGCAGAGTTTATACAAGTATTAAAGCACTGTAATGTAATAATCCTGCTATACTTGCAGGTTTGGTTTAAGAGATGCTAAGCAGTAAGATTATTTTGACCCTCTATCACTAAGTATATATCAGGGGGAAAAAAAGTGCTAGTATTTGTAAAACATAATATTGTAGCCCTCATTTAATGCATGGAAAAATGGCTTTGTAAATGTATTATTTCATAAGTGGATTTGCAATTATTTAGCAATTGTCAACCTTGACCAAGAAGAGAATAAATATCTCTCTGAGCAACTTCATGTATGACAGTGATTCCTTCAAGATGACAATATTTTCAAACCAATGGATTTATTTTAAAACTTTAGATCTTTGAGATTGTCTTTAAAACAATCTAACCAGGAATGATGTACAGATATACAGTATCAACAATATAGTTTTTCAAATTCCACATTAGTGCAAGACTGATAGTGCAGGTGGATGTTTAATAATAACATATACATGTACATCTGTAGTTCTCTGTAAATCTGTTCCAAGGCTCTCGAAGCTTCTGCATGTTTAGCATTTCCTCAGCTGAACAAAGCTATGCTGCTCACATTCACCAAACAAGGCACTTCAGAATGTTCAATGCCCGTTTACGATGCCGATTCACATTTTAAAACTCTAATATATGATGGATTCAGGTTTAATTTTTCTGACACTTGGATAATAACTGAGTAAATTCTATAACCATTTATACACTAGCTTCATGCTTACAAATCATTCTCCTCAACTTGAATGTTGCAATTAAAATCACCCTTGATAGTAACATGGCACATCATTAAAACCACACACTTAAGGGCATCTTATTTGAGGTCTCTCGCAATAGCAGCTAAAAATGACTAAGAGACTAAATTTCCCAACTATGATAGTAAGATACAAATCTATATATATATATATATATATATATATATATATATATATATATATAAAAGGAAAATTTCTAGAGCCAATTGGTAACTAAAGCATGTAGACCAGTAAGGGAACAGAGAATGATGGCTTCTCTGGACGTTTCTTTCAGTAAAAATGGAACTTTGTTAATGAACTGTTAACATAATCTAAGCAAGCTAAGTTTAATGTAATATCTCTGCAGGGTTTTGCTTGTACTTTTGAACAGAATTTTGATATGCCATAGCAAACATTACATTTCATTAGAATCCATGAGGCTTTCTGTTAATTGGACTCAGACTCAAAGCTCATTATAGAAAGATCAACTTTACTCTTTCTCATCCCCCTTCCCACCTTCTTTGGTTAGAATATACATAAACTGGTTTTTCTCTGTAAAAAAAAAAAAAAAAAAAAGTCCCTTGCATTCAAACTTAATTCTTCAGTGTGTTGTGGAAGAGACATTTCAAGAAATAAACACTTTGGCATGAATGTGACTAAGTATTTACAATACAGACAATACCTTCTTTCCCAAGAGCTATTTTTTTTTATCCCTCAATTCATATCTTAGTTGCAACCAAACACACAACAACAAAGAAAAAGCCCAATTAGAATGTTTTAATATTCTAAATGAATTTTGCAGTGCTAAAATAAATAAATAAATACCAAGTGCCAGATAAATTATTTTGCATTTCTGTACATTTCCTTTCAGATGGTTCAGAGAGCTGTTGAGTGGGACCCCTAGGTGTGCAGTCCTTACAATTACTTTCATTAACAGAGCACCAAAGTAAGCTCCCCACACAATCCGCAGGCCTCTAGAATCACTTCTTCACTGATGCTTTAAAAACAGTGTATTCCTCCCAGTTAAAGTTGTGTTGGATCCTGAGTTGTGGCTCAGACGAAATCTTCAGGACTCCATTCTTCTCTTCCCCATCCTTTTCTAAAGGGGCATTGGTCACAAGTGCCCACTTCTGACCACCGTTGTCACTGCCTTCAAATTCAGAACCAAGGCATTTCTACACATAAATTATTTTTTTATTTATTTTTATTTATGTATTTTTTTTTCTTTACATGAATTATTTTTATTGGCATTTAGACTATGATGTTCAAAAGCCTACTTTTGAGAAATGTCCCCCAAGTAATGGTGCTATTTGTCTTGAACATGAACACGAGTCATTTTCAGTTTGTTCTTCTGACAGGATACTTGATAAGTGAGTGCCAGCTCCAACAGTAAACTTTGGGAATTGTTGAGCTACGTAGATGAATCCATGAACTGTGATTTTCTATTTTTTTAGGAATCTGTCTTCCCTGCCCCCAATAAAGGTCTGTGTGCTTCACAACTATTTACAAAGAGCGTCACTCAGGTCTTAATGAACCTACTTAGCAGATGCTTACCTGTGATGTGTGTCATGAACACCAATGACATCCAGTTTGGCACCTTGTTACACACTTTCTGTACGAAAGCTATAGGAGTAATTTGATTTGGGAATATAATTACCGCTCAATGTTTCCCTGTTTGCAGAAAGGCTCTCAGTAGGTTGGGTAAAGAAGCCATTCAGACCCCGATCCAAAAGATTCTTCACCATTATGGGGCAAGTATTTTTGTGGCGTCCCTACTCTCAATGCTTGATGATCTACATTAAGGACATTATAGGACGAGGTCGGTGCATGGGTAACCCCATCAGTATTTGGCTTTGCTGAACGGTTCTGCACAGCTGAATATGCAGAAACCGAAGTTCTAGGAACGCACTGCACAGCTCACCAAATGATGAAATCCCACTGAAAACCCCTGGCTGGCTTCCTCCTTTGCCCCCTTGCTCCAACTCCATGCGATGCAAATACAGAGTCCATCCCTTGAACTGACAGAGATCCCATTCCTACGTCAACAAACTCTAGCTTCTCTTCCACTGGTGGCAAAGTCCTACTTATTAGCTGCAGGCTCGAAGGAGGGTAATGGACGTAATGTTGATGAAGTGATAAATCCAAGTTGACAAGCAAGATTGGTGAAGGATAATGGAAGAGCTGACTGCACTCGCCTGGAATCTTGCTGCCCTTCTAGCTGACCCGTGAAAGGGTCCACCCGTCTTTCCTCTGTGCAGCACAAAATGCGGTCACAGGGCTCAGAGGTATGAATGTCTCTGGCAAGGACTAGCAGGCTGGATACTGTATTTACTTTGACATTCTTTTGAGGAATACATGGACAAACCGACAACTGGTTCTGTTAGTTTACATGTTCCCTTGTTCTCATTACATTAAACTTATCTGCAAGAAGGGTTTGCTTAGCATCCCCGGGAGTGGGGGAGGGGGGAGAAAGTGGCCACATTCTTTAGGTCTGACCCGTGGTAAGGAGGGAGGATTTGAGAATATTTACTACCGGTACCGACCATATGGAAGTGAGACTGATATAAATTCAGAGATTCAGACCAGCTGAATCAAAATTAAAATGCACATGTGAAAAATGAGTTAGACAATGGGAGGACAGAGAGAGCTGGGCCAGGGGGGAGCCATGTGCCTAGGCAGAGACAGAGACATTCAAACTCACATGTGCCGTTTGTTATGTTGAGCAAGGTGGTCAGAACGGGCGAAGCAGCTGTCACAGTGCTGACACTTGTGAGGTTTGCTTCCAGTATGTGTTCGGAAATGTCTTTCTAGTCCATCAGACCGAGCAAATTTCCGTGTGCATTTTTCCCTTGTACATTTGTAGGGTCTTTCTCCTGTATGTGGTTTTCTGTGTGCTTTCAGTAGAGATCTTCTAGTGTACACTTTGTTGCGTCCTTCATAATCACATCTGGGCATCCTTCGCTTCCTTTGGGCGTCTGGAGATTCCACAGGTAAAGGTTCTTTCCCTGGCTGCACTGTGACTGGAGGGTGATTCTCTTGCAACAATGCTTGCGGGAAGGATACCGAGTTCATTAAAGGGGGTGACATTTCTTAAGGATGATAATCTGTCCTCTGTGGTTCGATCCCAGGTTCTATTTTATTTTTTTTCTGCAATATAGGCTTCTCATAGGATTCCTTTACAGGTACTTGCATGCTACCGTTTGCATTTCCCATCTCCTCGGACAAGGACAGCATGAGCGCCCGCTGGAGATGACTGGTGGACATGAAGGGGACAGGCTGCGCCACAGCGGGCTGTGTGACCGGCAGTGTCCCCGGGCTCCAAATTCCATGCCTGGATAGGGCAGCAGCCGTCACTGGCGGCATGGATGGCGGCCTGGACGGCGGCCTAGACGGCAGCATGGATGGAGGCATGGACAGCGGCATGGACGGCGGCATGGACAGCGGCATGGACGGCGGCATGGACAGCGGCATGGACGGCGGCATGGACAGCGGCATGGACGGAGGCATGGACAGCGGCATGGACGGAGGCATGGACAGCGGCATGGACGGCGGCATGGACAGCGGCACTGAAGGAGGCATGGACAGCGGCATGGACGGAGGCATGGACAGCGGCACTGAAGGAGGCATGGACAGCGGCATGGACGGAGGCATGGACGGCGGCATGGAAAGTGGCATGGACGGCGGCATGGACGGCAGCATGGATGACTGCATGGACGGCTGCATGGATGGAGGCATGGAAGGAGGCATGGACGGTGGCATGGACCAAGGCATGGACGGCTGCATGGACAGCTGCATGGACGGAGGCATGGACGGCGGCATGTTGAAGGGCTGCCCTCTCGGGGGCAGGGGCAATGGCATGGGCTGGCTGGATGATGGAATGCTCAACCCGGGCGAGGCCCTCCAGTGCGAGGACTGGAACTTCAGCGAGGAAGGAGAATTCCAGGCCGAGGGCGGTGAACTCCGCTTTTTCACGGACAGGTCCAACGGCTCCGCCTGCATGCCATGCCATAGGACTTGTGGGCTCTGAAAGGACTCATCGGATAACGGTGTGGAGTAGATGACTCCGCACTGGCTGGGCTGGACGGACTCCGTGTCATTAGATGGGTCTGACACCGAGGCAGGGTCCATGGCCTCTTGCTCGTCAGGAACTGGGTCAAACATGAGCTTTCTTTTAGTTAAGCTTTCTAGGGTGCTCTGGTGTTTGGCTTTTCGAGGTGCGGTGCTGAGCGCTGCAGAGAAGAAATAAAGGCCTGGCTCTGGGCTGCCTGAACCCGCAACTGCGGGAATGTCAGCGCCCCGGTGCAGGCGGGGCGGCGGGGTCACAGGGGACTGGGACTCCAAGCAATTTTCTATAAAATAGAAAATTATCCATATTTTATCTGAAGTAATAAGTATAATGTGGGAAAAACCTATCCTAGCTCCATTTTTCAAATTATCAATTTCTAAAACTATTTTGTTAGGAAGGAAAGCATTAACTACTAACTTTTTTAATATATTTTATATGGAAAAGCTATAGCATCTTATTGTAATCTTTTGAACTTCATTTAAGCTTTAATTGAATTTGGAAAACATTCTAAATATTCTACAAACACATGTAACTGTATATGTAATAAAAGATAAAAGTTGATAAGAACCGTTGTTTGGAATATGATATTTCAGCCATCTTTGTGAATAATATCAGTGAATTTTGTTTGAGCTACTCACGATTATGAATAATAAGCATGTTCATTGTTTATAACTCAAAATTACTTGACTTTGACAGAATAATAAGAATCTTTTGATTGTTTTCTAAAACTAGCTAAATTTAGATATCAGTAATAAGCAAGACCAAAGAACCCAAAATGTATTAATCATTTGCTCATTTATAGGCAGAACAAAATTGTTTTAGAAAAGAACAATGTGCTCTTTACATTTGGATACTGGAATATAGATTTGAAGCAGACTGCTTGCTTCAATAAAATGTCAAGGAGAAACTAAGTATTTCGATTATGAAAATAGGGTGGGGCTTCCATAAGTAGAGACTTACCACAACTTTTTATTGCTCTTGAGCATAAAGTTTTATAGGCCAAGAGATGAAACCTGAGGATAAAAGAAGAAATATATGTAATCACAGTGACTGAGATCAATAAACAGTATAGATTACAGAAGAGGCAACCTCTCGCTGCTGCCATTTTTATATAAAGAATTTTGTTGGGTCAATATGGAGCATGCTCTGATTCGGATGCAGCATGATATAGTGGACTCGGTTCTTAGACCAACACAGGCTCTAATATTAACTCTTGACTATATTCAGTCAGGCAAAATTTTAAATATTGAATTTATTTCATCTGACCAATAAGTATAAAGTTGCCTGAAGAGTATAGGAAGTTATATGAAATTATTTTATCTAAACCTGGCACAAATGTACTCTT
Organism: Pipistrellus hanaki; assembly: GCF_964339955.1. Classification (NCBI taxonomy): domain Eukaryota; kingdom Metazoa; phylum Chordata; class Mammalia; order Chiroptera; family Vespertilionidae; genus Pipistrellus; species Pipistrellus hanaki. Next base: position 118,395,995 of record NC_140505.1, read on the forward strand.
TCACAATTGTGACTCTTTATCAGTAGTCATCCTGGTTTAATTAAATACAAGGCCTTGGAAAAATTATTTATTGCACCTTCCATGTCAATTTATTTTATAGTAGATACCAAACAGTCCACAAATGTAACCATGTATAAACTGTATGAGCTTGATATGACCTTTTCTCCTTTCTTTCCTTTTGATTCAAAGTGGCCTCATCTAGCACCCTGATTCACCTGCTTCTTCTCCCTTGCATGTCCACTCCCTTAATCATTAAGCCCTTAGGACAATGTTCCGGTCATTGTCAAGGTATCAAATAATCTTATAAATAAATCCTTGTGTATATTTGTGGTAGGCAGTTAGATAGCCATGGCAGAATAAGGACAATGGGCCAGGTACAGAAGGGCACCAGGGCAGAAAGCCCCAGTTGCCTAGCAACAAGCAAAACTGGGAAAACAAGGACCTCCCCTCCCTTGTCTTCCCTAGCATATTGCTGGTCATGTGGTTTAGTCTCTCCCACCCCCAACCTTCCTTTCTTAGAAATTACATATAGGCCTCCGTTGTGTTTCATCTTCAGGTCTAGAGATGCAGAAAAACTAAACACGTGATGCCATGCACCATATCTAACATCAGGACCAGCTGCATTTACTAATGACTGGCCTCTCCCCCTAACACCAACCAATCAGTGGAAACCACACTCTGAAAGGACACCTGGAAAGTTGATGAACATTCTGTTGAGATCTTTCCCCAGGATATCCTCTAAAATCCCCACCCTTACAAGCCTTTAGGACAGAGGACCCAGTTCTCTCCCTCTCCAGAGCACACCGGCACATTTACCCTCCCCCTCCTCCTCTGACCCCTACCTTTCTCTCTCCTAAGCTCCAAGGGTGCTTATTTTGCAAGTGTTCTAAATAAACTTTCTCTTATAGTTTGAGTTCTTTCCCAGCAAGAATTCAAGTATGGAGGCTGCTGAACCAAGGTCCTACCTGACTCCACCAGTCTAACACCTGGTGCCATTCTCATCACTGCCACCGTATTGATCCCAGAGACAGTTTAGGTCAACCTGGAGATAACATCTAGGCCTCAGTGTGCTTCAGCTCCAGGCCCAGGAAAGCAGGGAAATCCGACAAAATGATACCATGACTGACATCAAGATCAAATACAGTTATCAACTGCTCTCTACCCTTAGCACCAACCAAGCAGTAGAGATCACAACCCTGACAGGGATGCTAACTCCTTTAGTCACTGTGATTAACAATGTTTCTCTTATGTAAAACATTCCCTGAAAGCCATCAGTGAGCTAGGTCTTTAGCATTAGCTTACCTGTGTTTCTGGGCATGGGCCACTTCCTAAAAATAAACCCTTACTTTCTTTGCTATCAACTCTGTTCCTCTATTATTGGGCATGATACACACAAGCAGAGGATTGGTCCTGCAACACCAGTTCAGGCATGTAAAATCTAATTTTGTTTATAAGAGCCACTACTGTTCTTAAGATTCCTATTTTGTAGATGTTAAAAATGCTTAACTCCACCAATTCATCATAACTCATTCACTTCTGTTTTAAAAACAAGTCTCTCAGAATTCTACCTCACACACACACACCACCACGAGGCACACACAAATGCACAGGTGAGGTTTTACCTCTTACTTTCCGAGTCATTTAAATCCTAGAGTGAAGTTATATATTATCCTAGCATTAAAAGGAAGGTATCTGGTCCTCATGCCACTTTCTGGCTCCTCCAGTCTGCAGAGAAATGTAGCTCATATCAATCTGGTCCACACTACTGTCACTATCTTCTTTAATCCAGTTCATCCCCCATGCCAGATTTCAATTGTCAAAACCATAAAATTTGCATTCTCTTTGTTCTAACCATAAGTTCCCTTTTGGTAGTACCTTCTTTTTCCAACAAATCTGAATCCTTGAGAGAGGTTGAATACCATTTTGGACAGTTGGTTTTTCAATATAAGGCTTGTCACTTTCTGTATTATACTGTGAGAAGGCAGTCAATTAGTACTTTCTACTCATACCTACATGTTCATTTATCTCCTTCACTTTTGGGGCCTGGTCCAAAAAAAACAAGGGTGGGGCACTTCCCAGAGACCATTGTTTCTAATATCTAGTCACATTCCTTTGGGACGTCTTTTTCCATATGATAATCAGTGGAAACCTCACTTCCTATTTTAAGATATCATTCCTTAGTTCAAATTCCAACTGGGTTTGCCTCTTCATATTTAATTTGAACTTCTGGCACTGAAGCAAAAATAAATATACTTTTCTGTCTCAAGAACAAGGTTCTTGAAATTGAAAGTCTGGTCTTTTCAAAACATTGTCTCCACAAGAGGTTTACAGACACTCAGAAGTGAAGAATTTGCCTCCTTGTTTTGTGTGTGTGTATGTGTGTGTTTTCCTTTTACTTTATTTTTATCATCTCTGCCCTGAGGATACAGTTTCTATAACCCATTCCTGCTGCCTGAGAGCATAAAAAAGGAATGGGCAAACTTGGTTTTGATGTCAAAACTTTGCCCAGTGCACTTGCCACTGCTAAATAGGTTTAGAATAGATGAGAGAGCATGGGTGTTTAATATCCCACTCATTCCTGGTTTCTGCTCCTGTGGTTCCCTCAAGTTCTTCCCTCCAAGTTTGCATATACAAATCCAAACTACAGCAGTCCTTCCTTATCCCAGTTTTGCTTTTCATGGTTTCATTTACCCATAGTCAACCTCAATCCAATATTAAATGGAAAATTATAGAAATACACAAGTCATAAGTTTTAAATGGTAGTTCTGAGTAGCATGATGAAATCTCACCAGTCCAGCTCCCTCCCAGGGGAACCTGAATCACCCCTTTTTCCAGCATTTTCACCCTATATATGCTCTCGATCGGTTAGTCACTTAGTAGGACTCTTGTGTTCAAGTTATCCTAATTTTACTTAAAAAGGGTCTGAAAAGGGGACAGTAGTGATGCTGGCAATTCAAATATGCCAAGGAGAAGAGGTAAAGTTTCTTTTTTTTCTTTCTTTCTTCCTTTCTTCCTTTCTTTTTTAAATATATTTCATTAAATTTTTTACAGAGAGGAAAAGAGAGGAATAGAGAGTTAGAAACATTGATAAGAGAGAATCATCGATCAGCTGCCTCTTGCACACCCCTTACTGGGGATGTGCCTGCAACCAAGGTACATGCCCTTCACCGGAATTGAACTTGGGACCTTTCAGTCCGTAGGCTGATGCTTTATCCACTGAGCCAAACCAGTTTCAGTGGTAAAGTTTCTTTTTTAAGTGAAAAGATTAATGCTCTTGAACTCATAGGAAAGAAAAAAAAAAAACATATACTGCTTATATCTGTGATGAGAGTCTTCTCTCTGTGAAATTATAAAGAAAAAAGAAATTCATGCTAGTTTTGCTGTCGCACACAAATCACAAAAGTTACAGCCATAATGTGTGACAATTGCTTTGTCCTTACAGAGACTTCAATAAGGGATTCCTGAAATGAATGATAAAGTCATTTACTGCAAGTGAGAAATGGTTACAGATTCAGAAATAGTTTTGGACTAAAAAACAAACAAACAAACAACAAACAAACACCTAGGAAGGATGTGTCTGCCAATAAATAAGCTGCTGCCACATTTCTTGCAGAGTGGAAGAACTCCATTAGGATGCCATGCTCTCTGTGGTTTCCTGCATTCACTGGGGCTCTTGGAACGTATCCTGGGCAGGGAAAACTACTGTATTCTAAGCTCAGCTCAAGTGCAGCCTCTCCCATGAGGTATTTTTAGTCAAAATAACCTTTTTTCACTAGAAATTATTCTTGCATATCTGTATCATTGTCATGAACTAGAAAAATTTTCATGTATATTAAAAACTTCTGCTATGTCTTATTTTCCTTAGTAATATTATAAGTTCCCTAAATATATTTATTGTATCTGACTGGGCTCCTTATATATCACTAGTGATTAGCGGAGTATCTTACTTTACTGTATATTTATGTAAATACTTATATACTTAACATATGATTTTAACTGGATAAAGCATTGCAATAATTCACTTTATAAACTGATTAAACATTTAGCATGTTTAGAGACTAGTGGAATACTTCTGTATTCATTTCTAAGGGCAGCAATAACAAAGTGCAACAAACTGACTTGCTTAAGACAATAGGTTTTTATTCTCTCACAGTTCTGGAGATAAGAAATCTCACATATCAAGGCTTCCTCTGAAACCCATAAAGAAGAAAGCCTTCACAGACACCAGGGGAGTGAGGGCATGAGTATGCGGGGGTGGAGGGGCATTGGAGGGGGATAAGGTCACATATGTAATACCTTAATCAATAAAGAATAAACAAACAAATAAATAAATAAATAAATAAATAAATAAGAAGAAAGCCTTCCTTGTCTCTTCCTAGCTTCTAAGGGTGGTCCATCCAAATCTTAGAATCCCTGTGCTTGCAACTGATTTACTCCAATATCAAACTTTTTGAGGGCTAGCAGAGTTTGCCATCCCAAAATACGCCTCTGTGTTATTATTTTAAGCTGATTATTTTTAAGACAAAAAAGACTCAGAAATAATCTTTAACTCTTCCTTACCTTCCTATAAGAATTTAGACCAGAAAGGGAGCTATCATCATACAAAACTATCCTATATAATAAAGAGGTGATATGCAAATTGACCATCACTCCAACACACAAAATGACCACCTCCATGTGGACACAAGATGGCTGCCACAAGATGGCCAGCAGGGGTGGGCAGTTGTGGGTGATCAGGCTAGCTGGGGGGAGCAGTTGGGGGCAATCAGGCCTGCAGAGGAGGGCAGTTGGGGGCGACCAGGACTGCAAGGGGGGACCATTTTGGGGGACCAGGCTGGCAGAGGAGGGCAGTTGTGGAGACCAGGCTGGCAGGGGGGACAGTTGGGGGGGACCCAGACCTGCAAGGGAGGGCAGTTGGGGGAGACCCAGACCTGCAGAGGAGGGAAGTTGGGGGGGGGAGGGGGGGACAAGGCCTGCAGGGGAGGACAGTTAGGGGTGACAAGGCCTGCAGGGGAGGGCAGTTTGGGGAAATCAGTCTGACAGGGGAGCATTTAGGCCTTGATCAGGCTGGCAGGAGAATAGTTAGGGCATGATCAGGCTGTCAGGCAAAAGCAGTTAGGGGCAATCAGGCAGGCAGGTGAGTGGTTGGGAGTCAGCAGTCCTGGGATATGAGAGGAATGTTCCAGATTGGAGAGGGTGCAGGCTAGCTGGGGAATACCTCTCCCCCTTCCCCCATGCATGAATTTCATGCACTGAGCCTCTAATAGTTTAATATGAACTGCATATAATAAGGAGGAACCTAGCAAGGCCATTTGACCAAAGTCTAATCTGTATCCCATTGTTAATGATGACCTAAGAAATATTTGTTTACCACACATTTGCTTTGCTATCTCCATGTGAATTGCCCTCCTGTCCTTTGAATTCCATATCCATCACCACTCCCCTTTCCCCTTAGCTCAAGATGTCCTATAGCCTAGACCGCCAGATTTGTCCTCGGGACCAATTTTCTTATGGAACTCCTGTATGTACATACATAATGAATTGGGTTATTCTTTTCCTGTGAATTTGCCCCATGTCAATTTTACTATTAAACCAGCCAGAATTTTTGGTCTCTCACATCTGTTTCTTTCATCACATGGCTATTCTCTTTTTAGCGTGTGCCTGTGTCCAAAGGACACCATGTTGAATTAGTCCCACCCTAATGACTTCATCTTCACTTGACAGCATCTCCAAAGACCCTAGTTCCCAATAAGGTCACATTTCACGCTTAACATGAGTTTGGACACCAATATATTTTGGGGAGAAGGAGACACAATTCAATCCATAACTATAGTGAATAATGCTTGACACAGTAAGTGTTCAAAATATATTTGAAGAATGGGTAAAATATGATTTATGCATGAGTTGTTTTCATAATTTGAAAGTATTGACTTTATAGATGCCAGCTTATCATCAGCATACAGCAGCATGATTCTTGCTTTTAATCAAATGCTCTATTTGAATATAAATTTGATTCTATATCACTGACTAGTTCCTTTTTCCCCCCAAAAAAATTGTCCTTTATTTTTAACATTTTCATTTGAATCTTACTACTATTGTGACTTTCCTGCTAAAGATCCAAGTCAAATCTATTCAATCAGTGCCCATTAATCTATTTCATTACAAATCACAGAGAAATCAAATCTGAAAGAAATAAAAATGATGCTATACACTACTTTCACTTGCCTCTCTAAACCTAAGCCCTTCAGTTGGTCAGCTGTTCAATTTTCTTGCAAATAAGTTTAAGGTAATTCATATCTTCAACTTTACACTATGGTTAGGTAGCTGCTGAAACATCTCTATGCCATATGCCATTGTATCTACATAAAAATAAAACCTAACTATGAAAATTGAAACTGCACTACACCACATAAATGGTTTGTTGACTATCGATAATGATATAAAAAATCAAGGATGAGTCAGTAACATTATAGATCCAATGATTTGTGATTTCAATCAAAATTGCTTTCAACAAAAGAGTGAATGATTACAATATTATCTAATTTCCACTAGAAAATACTAAAATCCCACAATATTAAATTCTATCCAATCATATTACTTATATTCAACATTACTTCAAAAATGTCCATCAAAATGCTTTATAACAATTGTAAGATATCCATAATGGCATTTTACAACAGAGCAAGACATGAGAAAGCAGCACAGAGAAAATATTTGATACAAATAACTCTGAAAACTTTACCACCTGCAAGTGTAACATAAGCCCTAAAAATATTCACAAATAAAATATTCACAAATGCCATACCTTAATGAGAAAATATATTAGTAAAGAGTAAGAAAGAAAGAATCGCACATAAATACAATTCACAACAAATATGATTTTTCATACTAGAATACCAAAACAATAAATTACTGAATATTTCTAAATATCCCATATCACAAAGTATATATTTTTCCTCTTTCATCATGATTTTCAATTTCTTGCCTGTTGCCTACTTCCTGAACTATTACCTGTTGGAACATTTGCCTCTGTGCCTAGTATGTATTAAATTATCACTTTTCATCAACATGGCTCTTTGGTATTTTTACTTTATAAAATAAAAATATCACCTAAAAGCAACCAGAATATTATTTTTGTTTGTTTCTTTCCTAAGCTATATTTTAATGGTGGTTCAGATAGCTTTTCCTCTTTAAGTCATTTCATATGTAAACTTAATAATTGTGCACTAGTGTTGAGATATTCTAAAACAACCTACAAAAGGTTTGCCTCCACTGTATGATGAATAAATGACAGTCCCCTTATCATTCACATCTACTCCAAAGGGCATATCAAAGAAAATTGCTGAATTGTACTGAATGACTCCTGAAAATGAACATCATTTTCTTTTCAGCCTAAATCATTTCTGTACAATAGCATTACTCATTCCTGGTTTGTACCTTTTCCACAATGATTTTATCATATTTTGACATCTCCTGTGGGGTAAGTGCTTGACAATTAGCTTTTTTATTTGTTTAATACTCACCCAAGGATGTTTTGAGAGAGAGGGAGGGAAGGAGAAAGGGAGGGAGGGAGGGAGAGAGAGAGAGAGAGAGAGAGAGAGAGAGAGAGAGAGAGAATGGTTGCTATACATCCAGCAACCTAAGTATGTGCCCTGACCAGGAATCAAACCTGCAAAGTCTTGGTGTACAGGATAATGCTCGCACTGAGCCACCTGGCCAGGCCAGGACAATTAGCTTTTTTTTAAAAAAATATTGTAATGTGTCTGATATTAAGTGTTTGATTGCCAACACATCCATCTGTAATAAACACTGCTGGCTGCCCAACCCAAGAAGTTCCCCTTTTTAGAAAGTTCTGAGGGACCTAGGAAACTGACCATTTGACTAACCACTTGCTTTTCTTTTAATTCACTAATAAACAGTAAACCCATGAAAACTTTGGCATTTCACTCTTAACCCTATAAAGACAGATCCCCAGTCCATTTTTTTTTTCTCTTTCTCTCTCTCCCTCTGACCTCTTTGTGTGGCCCTGGGGGTGCTATGTACCATCCAGGACCTGTGAGTAATAAACCTATTTTTTGAAAGTTCTCTGGTGGTTGTTGTGAGGTGCATCTTGCAATCATAATCTGAACAACAAGGGCTGGTCCAACCACAACATTGGCTCGGGTTGGGAAAATGTCCCTGGGGATCATCATAAATTGAATGGGCCCAAGTGCATGGCCTGAGGCATTCCTGGCTGAGAGTGTCGCTAGGCTGAGGCTGACACAGAACACTCTCATATATCTTCAACCTTCCCGACACTGAGACAGCATACCTGGGCCTGGTACCCCAAGGATGCCAGATGGACAGAAGGAGTGCCAGGTAAGTTGACCAAAAGAATGTGACCATCCCTCTATACTCCCTACTCAAAACACAGCAGGAAATGATTTTGTCTCCCTTCTAACCACCTGCTTCCTTGCAGATGTTAAAACTACTATTCCAAAGCACATCTGCAGTTGATCAAGGTTTGACCTCTGTATGATCTTCCTAGAGAGCCAGTAATGAGCCACAATGCCATCTTGCTCCAACAGTTCATGCTTGGAGATAGTTGCCAAGCATCCCAACAGGAGGAGGAAGTAATTGCACCCTGAGGTTGAAAGTTCCACTCCAGGGACCCTTCCAAGCCCACCTTCTCACACAAACCTGCCTTGTCCCCAGTTTACAAAAAGCGAGCCAAGCAGAGCCAGCCCCCAAGCCAATTTAGAAGAACATCCTTTTCTCTGTGCTGCTTCCCTTGTATTTGAGTATAAGCTTAATAAAGTCTGGAAATTTCTCTGGGGTTTCCTCTTGATTTCTACCTTGAGAAACCCAGGAACCCCAATGCTGATAACAAAATGATGTATTTATATCATATTTCTTTCATAAAACTAGGCATGAATATTTTTTACCACAAAATTCCATCTATAGAGTGTCCCAAATAATGTATATACCTTTTTTTAAATATATATTTTATTGATTTTTCACAGAGAGGAAGGGAGAGGGATAGACAGAAACATCGATGAGAGAGATACATCGACCAGCTACCTCCTGCACACCCCCCACCAGGGATGTGCCCGCAACCAATGCACATGCCCTTGACCGGAATCGAACCCCGGTACCCTTGAGTCCACAGACTGATGCTCTATCCACTGAGCCAAACCGGTTTCGGCTAATGTATATCAGCTGATAACTCATTCAATTTTCACTCATTTTCAGGTTTAACTGATTTGAAATAGTGGGTGAAGCCAGACTAACCTTTGAACAAAGAAACTGTATCCTAAAGTGCCACTTGACTTCTTTTATGGGGATACAGAAAAAATAAAGTTTATGGTACAAAACCAGAAATAGTTGACAAATTGAGGGAACACAAATACTGGATGAAATTATCCCATTGCTTTATATTATCAGCAGTGCCTGGACTAGAACAGTCATCAGTTTGAAAACAGGTTTTGCCAAAAAAATTATTCACTTCTGTAGATTATTTTAAATTTTGAAAAAGAACAGTATGTTAATAAACACTGACTTTATAATCATTCAAAATTCATAAACATTTTGTAGGGACATCTTATATATTTTCAACCATTTTTATCCACTTTCAGCAATTATCAGAAGAATAATTGCCTCTACTGGATTCCCTTTTCAATAGAATACCCTTCTTCTTACATCCATGCAACTAATCCCATCATCTCATTCACTATTTACTCAAATATTAATCTTTTCAATGAGGTTTACTTGGACCCCCATATTTAAAATTGAAACTATGGGACCCCTTTCATGTCCAGCCTGGTTTAGGGTTCTGATTCAGAGTTCAGGTTCTGGAGAAAGGCCGCACACAAATTAAAGAGAGACTAGAAGAAATTTAATTTGGTGATGTGGGGGGCCAGACGGGAACCCACCTCTAGGGGGAAGACTGCCACTAGGCTCTGGCCTTGCTAGCCCTATTATTGAGACAATGGGATACACCCATTACCCTTAAGTAGGTTTGAGATACACCCATAGCCCTTAGGCGGGTAATAAGCGGATTATCATATCAGTAAGGATTTACATGATTACAAGATGGGGAAGTTGCCTCAGTTACCATTGTCTCAATTAGATAGGGAGTTGTTGGCTCTGACCTTTCAGAGCTTCAAGGTTTACCAGCCTTTTACATCTTTCTGTTAGTGAGACAATGATAGGTTTCTGGCAGAAACCTAACTCATTCATAGTTTCATGCTTTTCTCTTAGCATACTCTATTTTTGTTCCATGCCATATATATCCAACAGCCAACTATGTAGTCTACTTATTCAGTTGGTCTAATATTAGCTTATTTCTAAGGGGAAAAAAATGAGCTCATCCATAAAACTGGGATTCTTCTACAGCTGTTCATTGAAGGGTATTGGGCTCATAGTATGCATCCATAAAAATTCACTGGATAAATGAATGCATGTATTTCTCTAACGCTATCAATCATTTTTTTCTAACTCTAGAGGAAAAACATTTTATTTTATATAAATCTTTCAAACACTATGATAATTTTTATGTGTGCAATCTAAAAAAAAAAAAAGCAGAAAAGCAGGATTATAGATAATAGAGAAGAAATTGGTGGTTATAAGAGGTGGGAGTGGGTAGGGCACAATGAGTAAACTATTGCTTTATTTTAGTTTAAATTAATTGAATATTTTCTGAAAAGTTTGACAACAGACAAAAGTGGCCAGGGAATTATAAAATAAAGTCCAATTTAAGCAAGATGGATGATGAGGAGATCCCAACACTCCTCTTTTCCAATAAAAACAACAAATAAACCAAAATTAGTCTGGGAAAGCTCTAGACTGTAATGAGGAAGCATCAGTAGCCCCACTAAGCTCAGAAATCAAGGATAGCCACATAAAAATACATAGAGAACATTTTAAGTGCATTCCCTTTTCCTCTAGTCCAGAGCAGCCTGGTACCAAGAGGGATCCTCTCAAAGGGCTCTCACCCCACTTAGAAGAGGAGAGCAGGAGAACATCATGGGCATTTGCAAACTTTGCTACTGAGGAACCCCACAGTCCTCATCAATGCTCAACTCTGCTGATGGAGTTGCCTGGATTCCTAGCCAGGGTGCTTCCTCCCCATGACTGTCACTATGGTGACACCTGACCCCAGGTGCCCTAACCACTGCTGTGCCCTGCTCTACAGTACCAGATTGCCATAGCACCTCGTCATGCACGAGATGAGCTGCCACTGCTCTGCACCCAGACCTCAAGTACTCAGTTTTGATTGTGACCTTCGTTACCAAAGCAGAGCTTCCTTTGCTTGAGTCATGAGCAGCTTTACTCACCAATACCAGGCTGCACTGCTACAGCTGTGTGCCCAGCTCCAGAGTTCTAACATGGCTGTCATAAATTACCAGGGCTACACAGCTGCTACTTAGAACCCTAACTATAGGTCCAAAGCTGAAGCTTTAACCCATCATCTTTGGGCGGCACTGCTACAACTATGTTTTCACAGACCCCAGGTAATAGGTCACAACTTTGACCTGCCATCATCTGGGCTGAACTGCTGATGTTCTGCAACTGCGTACGTACAAGGGCCAGAGTTGGGAATTTGATCCACCACCCTCAAGGCGACTATTGCACTCTGCCCACTCGGACCAAGTTTTGCTGTGCCCTGTCATCTCAGTTCCCATGCTGCTGTTGTGTCCTGCCTTCAAGGTCCAATCACTGAGGCAAGCCCCTGAGATCCTGACCCCAGTTCCACTGCACACTCCTCTACCTTAAACCCTGGTGGTGTTGCACCTGTGCTTTCTGGACAAAGATGCTTTTGGTAGTTCTGTGTCTGATCTCAGTACCCTAGTCCCTGGTACTCTGAGTGACAGTATACTACAGTATACTAGACCTAGCAACAAGAAATACAAAAATATTAGAAAATGAGTATTGTGAGAAAATTTAATTCATTACTTTAGTCCAGACTAGTAAATGGATAAGTAATAACAATGAAAATAAAAAGTTAAGACAGAAGATCTGAAAAAAAACATCATGAATGTGACAGGTCTACTTGAAAACTATTGAACTTTGCATGTGAAAAGGTACTGCCTAAATGCTCATAAAATAATAAACATGACCAGAATCTCCACTAGTAAAAGAGCTCCAATAATCCCAAAATATAAATATTGTAAAGATAGCATTATCTGACTAAAGAAAAAGAAAACTAGAATTTTTTAATGTCTTTATTAATTTCAAAAAGAGGAAAGAAGAGAGACATAGAAACATCAATGATGAGAGATAATTATTGATCGGTTGCCTCCTACACGTCCCACCCTGGGGATTGAGCCCACAACCTGAGCATGTGCATGGACCAGGAATCTAACCATGACCTTCTGGTTCAGGGTCACTGCTCAACCACTGAGCAACACCATCTGGGCAAAACTAGAAATGTTTAACATTCAGATCAGAAACCACAATAGCCTAACAAATAAAAATTAATAATGTATTTTTCCTTAAACTATTTTCTACTAAAGAGAATAAGATAAAAGCATTACAAGATCTAGAAAATACTTAAGTAAAGATGTTCTGTACTAAAACCTATAAAATATACCTAAAGAATATTAAGATAATCCATAGCTATCAATTTTGTCAATAAAAAATAATTAAAACAAATAAATTATCTGATTCAAAAGGTTAGAAAAATCCCAAATTAAGCCAAAGAAAAACATAAGTAATTATTAAAACAAATTATGGCCAAAACTGGTTTGGCTCAGTGATAGAGCATCGGTCTGCGGACTGAAAGGTCCCAGGTTGATTCTGATTCCGGTCAAGGGCATGTACATTGGTTGTGGGCACATCCCCGGCACACACACACACACACAAAAAAAAACAAACAAACAAACAAAAAAAAACACACACAACAACAAATATATAAAATTTTAAAATGTGGAATAAAAAAAAAAAACCTTACACAATTTGAAAAATCATAAAAGCTTCTTTGCTCAATAATAAACTAGATATGAAAAGTGGAATGCAATAAAAAAATTAGAAAAATAAAAAATGACTGCATCTGCAATAATACTTCAAACATCTCAATTCCCTCAGAAGACTTAATGTGGTTAAAATGAGACTTCCTCCCAAATGTGCTAGGCCATAGTTTTACATGGGAAATTTATGAAAATCCTTCATACATAGGTCATTTTTAAGATATTTAAACTCTTCTAGATCATAGAGTTAAGCAAATATTTTTTTCAAAGCAAGCATAACACAGATACCAAATGCATCAAATACTGCATAAAAACACTACAGATCTTATTATGTCTGAGTCATAATAAGGCAATCATTATAAAATATTTGTAAACATTTCAGCTATTTGTTACAAGAGTAATATTTTATCTCCAAGAAAATTTTACTTCAGATATAAGGACTGTACAGAATTAAATAAGCTAGTTAACATAATTTGTCATATTAATAAGCCTAAAGAGAAATGTTTTAATATCCATGGATATTATTATTAAATATAAAAATGTAATGGAATAGAAACTGATAGACATTTTCTTAAATGAAAAATCACTAAATTTTTCTAATACAGTCAGGGACAAGATAAGGGTTTTCTCCCTCTATCTCATTAGTATTAAACATTGTGCTTGAGTTACAGGCCAAAATAGTTTGAAATAAAAAAAAATCTGGAGATATTCAAATTGGAAATAAGATGGTCTGACTATTTATAGATGATATGATCAAACACCTGTACAAAAGAATAAAATAAGCAATCATTATTTTATAAGGAATAAAATAACACCATCGTACAGAATAAAAAAAAAATAATATGCATAAATAAATAGCTTTCAAATACAGTTGTTTGAACCATATCAAAGAATATGTTTTGCTGGTCAAAATATATAAAATTCCAGGAATTCAATTAACCAATAGCAACTAGAAAAAAAATTTAATGGAATAAAAGACCCCATTTATTGTTTAAAAATGATTCAGTGCCACCCTTGCTGGTGTGTGGATAGAGCATTGGCCTGAGGACTGAAGGGTTTGATTCTGGTCAAGGGCCCATACCTAGGTTGCAGGCTCCATCCCTGGACTGGTCAGGGCATGTGTTGGAAGCAACCAATATACATCAATGTTTCTCCCTCTCTGTTTCTCACCCTCCCTTCTACTCTCTTTAAAAATCAATTCTTTGGAGATGATTAACAAAACAAAAAAATCTAATACAGTGCCTAGAAGTAAGTTTAACTAGAAATAAATAAGGTTCTTAATGGAAACTTTAAAATACACATAAAAAACACTCAACTTATAAGGTAATATGATGTTAATTAAAAAAGAAAAAATACATATTTTTAAATCCTCACTCAAGGATATTTTTTCCATTGATTGTTTTTAGAGAGTGAAAGGGAGAGAGGGGGTGGAGGGAGAGAAACATCCATGTTAGAGAAACACATTGATTTGTTGCCTCCCATTTGCACCCTGATCAGGGGAATAGATATATGCCCTTGACTGGAAATTGAATACATGACCCTTTGATCTGAGAGCTGATGCTCTAACCAATTAGCAAAATGAGCCAGGCTAGGTGAAAAAAAAAAAAAAAAAAAAAAAAAAAAAAAAAAAAATATATATATATATATATATATATATATATATATATATATATATATATATATTATTGATTTTTTACAGAGAGGAAGGGAGAGAGATAGAGAGCTAGAAATGTTGATGAGAGAGAAACATTGACCAGCTGCCTCCTTCACGCCCCCTACTGCATATGTGCCTGCAACCAATGTACATGCCCCTGACCAGAATAGAACCTGGGACCCTTCAGTCCGCAGACCAACGCTCTACCACTGAGCCAAACTGGTTTCAGCTAAAATATATATATATTTTTTAACTAAACAGGTTAGTCTAAGGATTGTAAGGGAAATAAACAAATATGAATAGCCAGAAAAATTCTTTAAAAGAAGGGTAATTAGAAGCATTAATTTCCTAATGTTGAAATATACTAAAAAGCTTCTATAAGTAAACAAGATAACACATTACTGGTAATTGACAGATTACTGAATTAGAAGAAAATATCCATATATACATAGATACATAGATATATAGATACATAGATACATACATATATACATTTAGGTGTGTGTGTGTATATATATACTAGAGGCCCAGTGCGCAAAATCATGTGGCCTCACCCACCCACTGCCCTTCCTTGACACCCTAACCTCTCCACCCAGAGCTCAAGCATGCCTGGCACCACCTCAACCCCTCTGGCCTTCTCTGGCCACTTCAAGCCTTGCCCTTGGTCCCACAAGATGCCTTGGGCTGGTCCCACCTCCTCCGGGTACCTCCCCACTTACACTCAGTCTCCAGAGCAAAACAGCAGCTCTGCCCCATCATGGTGCAGGAGGAGAGCATGGAAGCCTCGTGCCTGCTGCAGAGTTTCGTGTACTGTTTCCTGGTGGCATGAACTCCTTTCCCTGGCAGGAGGGTGAGGGCACTCTGAGTGCAAGCGGTGGGTGGCAGAGGACTGGTAAGAGCGCTACAGGCTCTCACCCCCACTCTTCCCACCATGGGATAGTCCCGCTTCTTCCAGGTGCCTTCCCACTTTCACGCCATCTCTGGAGCAATGCAGCAGCTCCATCCTGGCATGCACTTAACCTCCTGCTGAATGGTCATTATAGCATGAGGGTGTCATGGCCATTAGCATATTAGCTCTTTATTATATAGAATATATATATACTAGAGGCCTAGTGCAGGAAATTCTGTGGGGGGGAGGGGTACAGGGTCCTTCAGCTTAGCCTGCACCCTCTCCCAATTTGGGAATGCTGGTTCCTAACCACTGGCCTCCATGTAGGCTTGATCACCCCTAACTACTCTGCCTGCCTGCCTAATCACCCTTAACCACTCTGCCTGCCTGATTACCCCTAACTGCTCACCTGCCTGCCTGCCTGATTGTCCCTAACTACTCTGCATCCTGCCTGATCACCCCTAACCATTGGTCTGCCTGCCTGATCACCCCCAACTGCTCTCCTGCCTACCTGATCACCCCTAATCACTCTTCCTGCCTGATTGCCCCAAACTGCCTCTGCCTCAGCCCCCGCCACCATGGCTTCATCCAGAAGAATGTCTGGAATGATGTCCAGAAGGTCATTTGGCTGTCTGGTCTAATTAGCATAGTAGGCTTTTAATATATATATATATATATGCTTTGGCCTATGTGGCTCAGTTGTTTGGAACATTGTCCTGTGTACCAGAAAGTTGAAAGTTTGATTCCTTGTCAGGGCACATACCTAGTTTGCAGTTCAGCCCCTGGAGGGAGGATGGGGTAAGGAGGCAACTGTTAGATGTTTCTCTCTCACATTGATGTCTCTCTCTCTCTCTCTCTCTCTTTCTCTCTCTCTTCTCTCTCTCTCTCTCTCTCTCTCTCTCTCTCTCTCTCTCTCTCTCTCTCTCTCTCTCTCCCCTTTTCCCTCTCTCTAAAATCAATAAATATATCCTTGGGTGAAGATTTAAAAAATACATATATGGCCAAAACCGGTTTGCCTCAGTGGATAGAGCATCGGTCTGCAGACTGAAAGGTCCCAGGTTCGATTCCAGTCAAGGGCATGTACATTGGTTGCGGGCACATCCCCAATAAGGGGTGTGCAGGAGGCAGCTGGTCGATGTTTCTAGCTCTCTATTCCTCTCCCTTCCTCTCTGTGGAAAAATCAATAAAATATATTTTTAAAAAATCACATATATGATTTATTCTAATAAAAGAATAATATGCTAATTAGTCCAGGCCGACTAGATGTCCAACTTCCTTCTAGACGAAACCAAAGTGGCAGAGGCCAAGGCAGAGGTAGTTGGGAGCAATCAGGCTGGCAGGGGAGCAAGCAGTTAGGGGTGATCAGGCTAGTGGGGGAGCAAGCAGTTAGGGGGCAATTAGGCTGGCAAGGGAGGGCAGTTAGAGGGCAATCAGGCCAGGAGGCAGAGGTGGTTAGAAGCAATCACACAGGCAAGCAGGCAAGTGGTTAGGAGCCAGGAGTTAGAAGTGGTTAGGAACCTGTGGGATCAGGCCTAAACTGGAAGTTGGACATCCCCTGAGGGGTCTCAGATTACAGAGGGTACAGGCTGGGCTGAGGGACACCCTTCCCATGCACAAATTCTGTGCACTGGGCCTCTAGTATTTTAATATATGAAAATGTTTAGCTCTCAAATTAAGAAGGAAAAAATAGCTCATTCTATAAAAGTCTCTGGGAAAACTGGATAACCTTCAATAGAAAAAATTAATTTAACACTGTATTTCATATCTTAAATTTAAAAATTCAAAATCAAATATTGAAATGTCAAATTTTAACATGAGTTGCAGCTATAAAATGAATGAACTTCAATTTTCTCCTACAAAACCAGAATGATCTATTTACAGAATCTAATTTCCCAAATCTTGATCCACTGAACATATTTGAACATTTTGCAGCTGTTCATTTCTCTTTGAAATGCTCCAGTCTTTGGCTCCAGTGATTTCAGGGTTCAGTGCAGACTCAGGCCATGCAGCTTTTTGTTCAGAAATCTAATTAGCATATAAAGAACATCAAAATATCACTGTATTTGCAATGAGAAGATAAATGAATTTCCAAGATTGCTCCTAGGTACATTATTAATTAAATTGCTTAAGCCTGAGGGAAACTGCCTTTGACTCACTCTCCAATGACAACATTTTGTTGACTCTAAAACTTTTATTTTGCTGAGAGTTTTATAAACTGAGACAATGCCTTTTTCTAACACCCTGGCATGCAAGTGGTTAGTTTCTTTTAATGATTTAGAACAGTCACTTAGAAAGTGAGGTTGGAGTGGGCACCCAGTTATCAGTTTGCTGGGGATGTCCATATCTGTGTGTGTGGTAGAGTCCAATCTTCTGATCTTCCTGGTTCTTTAAGGTCTTGATCCCTGGGATGTTTTGTGTTGCTTAAATATTATTGATTTTCCCAGTTGGGTATTTCCTTTCAGAGAACTCATCCATGGTCATAATTCAAAAATCCCCATTTAAAAATTAAAAATACATATTGATGACTCCAAACATATAAAATTATATCTTTAGTCAAGAAAGCTTTTGGCTGTAGACCATTACTACCATATCCTATTAAATTGTTATTTTAAGCCAGAGATAACTACATGAAGGCATAGCAGTTCAGGACATAGATACTGGAGCCAGATCACTTGGGTTCAAATACCATTTCCTCCAGTTACTACCAATGTGACCTTGCACAATTTGCTCAGTTCACTGTACTTCAGTTTCTCCAGAAAACTAGTAAAACTACCTACTTCATATGATTTTCAGATAATTAAATTTGTAAAGCATATAGAATTGGGCATAGCACAAAGTAAAAGCTATGTAAGTGTTAAATGAACATAATAAATTATGTAAATTTACGGTATATCCCAAATAGAGCCTCCAAGGAACCACGATTCATTAGAAAGTCAATAGGTAGATGTCCATCATCCAAGACTTTGGCAGCCTATCAGTGTGATCCAGGAGACCAAGGCAGTTGATAGTAAGAGAAACAAAGTATTACTGTTGCAAATTCAATGATGTAAAGAGACTCTTGTGCCTTTACTTTATGTCTCTTCCTAGAGCAGCTAGGGACATAAAATCATAATATAGATGGTGGGGTGATGTTCCTAAGAGACATATTATGAATTTCCACTTGACTCCTGGTAATAATAAGCAAATGAGAAAGTGGACTACACTTCCTCTCCATTCCAAGTCTTTTGGCCCCAACCCCTATATTGTGATAAGGAGAGGATATGACATTAGGGATGCTAACTAGGCTAGACTTTTTAATCATTTAGAGAGAAATTATAGAATCTACACAAGACATACAGTATTTTCCGGCATATAAGACGACTTTTGAAATGAAAAAAAGCCAATGAAAATCTGGGGCAAAAGACCAAATTTGCACAAAAATTACCTGCAGATCTTGACGGCAAAGTAAGTCTTTTCTTTGAAGTGGGGGGTAGTCTTATACAGCGAATATAGGCCTAAACCTGTGTTTTAACTGTAAAATTAGGGGGTCGTCTTATACACCGGAAAATACGGGTAATTGAGAGATATGCTACCCAGAAGAGAAGATTTCGTTTGCACAGTTGGGGACATTGATTTAAAAGGTAAATTATTTTCAAGTGTATATCCCACAAAGCTCAGACTCTCCAATAAACATATTATGCTATATCTATACATATAAAAGCCTAAGTGAACATGTGACAGTTCAACTATTTGACCTGTCAGTAGCTATGATGCACACTGACCAACAGGATGCAGACACTCAACACACAGGCATGGAAGCATGGAACATACTGAAGAATCTCAGAGGAAAGGGGTGAGGGGGGAGGGCGGGAAGAGATTAACCAATGACCTTATATGCATACTCGAGGCCCAGTGCATGAAATTCATGTGTGTGTGTGTGGGTCCCCTCAGCCCAGCCTGCACCCTCTCCAATCTGGGACCCCTCAAGGGATGTCCGAATGCCCTCTCACAGTCCAGGATTGCTGGCTGCCAACTGCTTACCTGCCTAGCTTCCTGATTGCCCCTAACCGTTTCTGCCTGTCAGCCTGATCATTCCCTAACCACATCCATGATAGCCTGATTGATGTCTCACTGCTCCCCTGCCAGCCTGGTCACCCCCAACTGCCCTTCCTTGCAGGCCTGGTGCCTCCCAACACCCCTCCCTTGCTGGCCATCTTGTGGTGGCCATCTTGTGTCCACATGGGAGCAGGATCTTTGATCACATGGGGCAGCCATCTTGTGTGTTGGAGTGATGGTCAATCTTCATATTACTCTTTTATTAGATAAGATGTGTCCTGGTACATGGGTGGTGGCCAGCTGGTTTGCCCTGAAGGGTGTTCTGGATCAGGGTGAGGGTTCCCTTGGGGTGTGGGGCAGCCTGGGTGAGGAGCCTGTGGTGATTTGCAGGCCGGTCATACCCCCTGGCAACCCAAGCAGAGGCCCTGGTACCTAGGATTTGTTTATCTTCTATATTTGAAACTTTGTAGCCTTAAACGGAAGCAAAGATAGGCCAGGGCTGCAGAAGCTTGGCTTGCTTTATTGCCCAGGGCAACCTTAGTTTCTTGCTCTTCCAGCTTAGTGGCTGCTGCCATTTCTGTTGGAATTAATTTACCTTCTATAATTGAAACTTTGTACCCTTGAGTGGAGGCCTGGCCCTGCCAGCATGTGTGGAAAGCTTGGCTTCCTCCATTGCCTGGGAAACCCAAACCTCCCTTCTGCTGTGTGTGGCTGTAGCCATCTTGGTTAGGGTTAATTTGCATACTTGCTCTGATTGGCTGGTGGATGTGGCTGGTAAGCGTGACTGGTGGGTGTAGCGGAGTGATTGCTAATTTGCATATTACTCTTTTATTAGATAGGGCTAGAGGCTCAGTGCACGGATTCATGCACAACGGCTCCCTTGGCCTGCCCTGAGGAATCAGGCTGAAACCAGCAGTCTGACATCCCCCAAGGGGTCAGTGCACTCCCACAGGGGGAGCACCGCTCAGACAGAGGCCGGGCTCACAGCTGGCAAGCACTGCAGCGGCAGTGGAAGGCTCTCCCACCTCCACAGCAGCAATAAGGAGTGGTAAGGAGTGAGCAGATGGACGGTTAGAAATGAGGGGTCCTGGATTGTTAGAGGGTGCAGACCAGACTGAGGGACACCCCTCTTGCCCCCCATGCACTAATTTTGTGCATCGAGTCTCCAGTATAGTTATAAAGAACTTTGCCATATGATAAGCTGTAGCACTTAAATAACTCTGCTTGAAAAATTTCTGCAAAATATAAAATATTTCATCACATCAAAAATATATAGCATTATATATATTGTATATACCAGTAATCATTAAACATGGCTTATACTATAACTGATCTTATTGCCATAATGATAAAAGTCTAATATCAAAATGACTCACTTTAAATTCACCCAAAATAATATACTAAATAAAAATTGATAACTAAGGGATAGGCAAGGATTCTTCTTCCCTCTTCCTGTCCTATTGTCTCTGTTTCTTTCTTGTGCGTGTGTGTGTGTGTGTGTGTGTGTGTGTGTGTGTGTCTTTGTCTCTATCTCTCCCTCTTTCATTAGCACCTCTTCTTTCTCATTTTGTTGAATTTTAAGTTTCAAATACAGTTGGGAAAACTCTTCAGGAGACTTCCTCTGAAAACTGCTCAACCCCCAAAGCTTGTATACATAGCTAGCAGGGCCCCATCACTTTGCTCATCTTGTTGTAGAAAACATCCACCTCAGTTTCCTAAGGTTCCTCTGGAAGGAAGTCCGAACAAAGGGAGATGGCCATCATCCAGACATTCCACTGACAGGTCATTCTCAAACTGTGGTCCCAGACTTGCAGAGCCAGCAACACCTGAGGACTATGTAGGAATGCACATTTCTAACCACACCTCAGACCTACAATGTAAAAAATTCTGGGGTTGGAGTCCTGCCTTTTTTTTTATTTTAATAAGCTCTCCAGATGATTCTGATGCATGCTAAAATTTAAGGATTACTGCTATAGGTGATTTTCAGCTAAGTAACTCTGCCTGTGAGATAGTGGCTGAGTGAGAGCGCTGAGCCAGATGCAGATCAACATGATTAATTAGGAAAGAAACAGTGAAAAGTCAAAAGCCGCATACTGTGGTTCCTTTCCTGGTATTTATTCAGGTGCCTCAAATAGGTACCAGAGGAAATAGCACTTCATTCAGGATAAGTACAATGATCTTTATCAGCTAGTTAGGATGAAAAGACATAGGTTTTAATTTATGGTTTGATTATGGTCATTTATTTACTTAGTAAATATTTATTGAAACTTTTCTAGACAATGAAGGATCCTACAGTCCTCAATGAGGACACTACAGTCAGTAACACGGAGCCCCTGTTTTCATAGAGTTAAATTCCAGAAGATATAAAAGAGGAAAAATCTCTACCCATTTTGGTCTCTGGCTGGACCTAAGAGTTAGACTGACATAAGACAAATGCAGAGGAGAAAGCATACAAGTTTCATTAAGAATTTAGATGTATACGGGAGCCCTCACAGGAGAATAAAGAAGAAATGCCCTGTGATTCAAACTGTGATTCAGTTTGTTGGGCATTATTCTGGGCACCAAAAGTTTTCTGCTTTGATCCCTAGTCAGGGCTCGTGCCCACATGCTCTATCCCAGTAGGGGGTGTGCTGGAGGTAGCTCATTGATGTTCTACTCTCACATCAATGTTTCTCTCCCCCCCAACCCTCTCCCTCTCTCAATCTCTCTCTCTCTCTCTCTCTCTCTCTCTCTCTCTCTCTCTCTCTCTCTCTCTCAAAATAAATAAATAAATAAATAAATAAATAATAAAAATTAAAATAAAAAAATTAAAAATCTTTATTTAAAAAAGGACTAGAATAAATGACTAGAGCAGAAAGTTTTTATATCTTTTAGAAAAGAAACAATAGTTCTAAAAAAAAAATGACAAGACAGAAGGATTTGGGCCAGGGGCAGTAAATAGTGAAGAAGAAAGATAAGGGTTGCCGAAACCGGTTTGGCTCAGCATTGGTCTGCGGACTGAAAGGTCCCAGGTTCGATTCGAGTCAAGGGCATGTACATTGGTTGTGGGCACATCCCCGGTAGGGGGTGTGCAAGAGGCAGCTGGTCGATGTTTCTCTCTCATCTATGTTTCTAGCTCTCTATCTCCTTTCCTCTCTGTAAGAAAAATCAATAAAATATTTTTTTTTTTAAAAAGAAGAAAGATAAGGGTTAGTATAACAAGATTTGTTTGTATAGATTTGTCTGCCTCAATTCTCCATTCCCAATGATAAGAATGTCTTCCTTTCTTGTGGGACAGGAAGGGCAACTTTCAAATGGGAGTTTTATGTCCCACTTTCAGGAGAGAAAAGGAGGGTCAGAGTAACCTTCTTAAAACTGCTGTTTCTGGAGTGCCTTTACCCTAAAATAATCAATATATCAAACTGACATATATTGAGGTGAATGCTCTGAATTCCTTCATAGTGAAGACAGACAATAAAAAGTATTGTAAAAGTATAGGTAGTTATAGGAGCTATTAAAAAAATTTGTAAGTAATTAGGTAATAACTGTGATTGGATGATGGAATAAACAGAAAAGGGAAATGTTTAAAGAAACAGAAAAAAAAAAATGAATGAAGTTTGGGAAGTGTCTTCAGTTAAGGGGGTAATGAATTCTGGTAGAGAGAACAGAAAAATGCAAATACCTTGGGGTATACTGAAATTGAATATTTCAAAAGAACAGCAAGAGTGTGGCCAGAAGGGTAGAAGATAAAGGTAGAGGCCAAATCATGTACAGCCTTGATGACATTCCCAGGAGAGATTTTTTTCTCTAAATATTATGTGAACTCACTGGAATTTTCTTAGTGAGGGAACTGACATAATTTTATCAGGTGCTCTGTGAAGAGGCTATAAGTAGGGCAAGAAAGAGTCTAGTAGGCCATATAAGAGTCTAGTGTAGTAAAAGTAAGGGTTGATGGTAATTTCAACTAGAGTTTCAACAGATGAAATAAAAGACATGGCCAGATCATGGATATATCTTAAAGGTGCAACCAATAGCAGTTATGGGTGGATTGGTTTTGAAGTATGATACAATAAGAACACATGGGTGAGTTCTAGGTTTGGGGGCTAAAAAAGTATCTACCCGACAGTGCCTTTCACTGAGATATGGATCACTGTGGGAACAACAGTCATGGAAGGGAACAGTGAGATTGATTTTGCTAGGTTACTTTGTCCGTTCAAGTAAGATACCGAGTAGAGTGTCAGATATAGCCTCCTGTGGCTGAGAGGATAGATAAGACTGGTGATAAAAGTTAGGAGACATTAATGATTTAAAGAATCCCCATTCTGAAGACAGCTCAGTCCACAGGATTGAGAGGAGGGAAAATATTTGCAGGTAAAGGGAGAGCACTGAACTCTCTTGATCTGATATGCAATGTCCACCTAGAAACAAAATGTCAGGATTTGGGGTAAGCATCCAATAACATCTGTTGACTAAAACAAACTGTTCACAAATGTGTGTCTGATTATATCCCAAATTTCCTTTCCATGATCACCTCTCAGTGAACTACAAAAATCAGATATTTTCTATCAATTAGTCAGGGTTGTAATGCTTTAATACAAAGACAAAAGGGGAAAGAAAGTGACTCAAATGAAAAAATATAACTCAAATTTTATATGTGTCCCTTATATAGAAAATGATTATAATAGAATATTTATAGTAAATATACTCTTATTCATAACAAAAAGCACTATAACATTAGATCCATAGCCAAACTTTAATGATTTATTTAATGTATTACATATTGTCAAGAATGGTTAACAAATGTGTTCTATTGCTCGTTAATGTGGTATACAGAAACAAATACATTGATTTGATTTAATATATTTTCTTAAAATATTTCAATATATCTTGTTGGCCAAGATATTAAAGTAAGTTATAACTCTATTTCTTTTATTATAGCCTAAAGTCACAGAATCTATTTTTGTAAACTTGTTAATATACATATATTAAACACCTCCAATATTTGTATTTAAAAAATAAATTAATGAATATTTGCCCCAAATGTTATTTGAACATTATAATTTTAAACAGCTGGCATTTGCATCTTAGGTAAAAAATTTTTATAGTCAGCATAAAGAAAAACACATCAACAATAAAATTGTACATAAATAAGAAAGCAAAAACCTAACAGAAAAATAGTGAAAGGTTCAATTAATGTCATGGCTTTTACCAAGAGAACTAGTAGAATATGCAGATAAGTTTTGTGTGTTTTTAGTGTAGAGAAAAAAAATTTTTAGTAAACAATACATTTTGTTTACAAATTCACACTAGTAATTTTATAGCAAATGTATAACACGTGTACCACCATGAAGACAGGGTATGCTGTAATCAGACTGTTTTGTGAATTTACTATAACAAAATGATTAGACACTGGATTTAATCATGCCATATCTGGGATTTGGCATTCTAACAACTGTAATCTAGCTGCCAGCCCTGCCACAGTGGTAGAAACTCAGCAGTCCTTTGTAAAAGCATGTCTGGAGCAATTCCTTTGATTATTTTCAATTGAGAAAGAGAGAGAGAGAAAAAAAATTACATACATCATCTACATTTGCAAAATGGTATGACTCATATGATTTGAGGCCTTTCTTATACATATTACTACCCAGTGGTAACCATATGACTGATCACTGCCATGACCTCAAGAAATGAGTATTAGATAGTTTTTATGATGATAATAAGAAATAAATCTAATGAATTTTGATGAACATGAACTAATAAAATCATCTCAAAGATTTCAAATTATGTTATATGTGGGTATAAGGTAACTTGCTGTAGCCTCCATTAGGTGCCTTTCCAAGTTCTAAAAGGGATATACTGTAGCACAAAAACTATAATAAGAAATTGAATTTTGCTGCCATATCATATCTGCTAAAATGTAACAATGAATGCATCAAACATGTATAACAGAGTTAATTCTCCTATGGTAAAATTTTAAAATGCCTGTTCTCAAGTCACCAAAATCCCAGATTGCATCATATTTTCTTTTTTGACAGTTGCTTCTTTAATGATGATGCCATTAACAGAAGAATAGAAATGTTGCAAACAAAGCTGATTAGAAAGGGATATTAAAATTTTGTTGTAAGACTTTAGAATTTAAAATGACATTATATTGCACAGGTGAAGATAAAGGTAATTGTTTGTAATTGTCTTATTAGTGTGCCTGAGATAGCGTTAAAGAATGTTAGGTGCTGTAATGACAAAGCTGAAATTTTAGTAGTTTCCCCCAGTACATGCCCTCCTACCTCCAAGAAAATATTCCTGCTCCCAAGCACTTCATTCGCTACTAAGGGGGCAGCATCTCTTTATACCTTAACTAGAGGTTCAGTGCATGGCATTTGTGCACTGGGGAAGAGGAGGTCCCTTAGCCCCCTGCCTGCTCGCTCTCATAGTCTGGGACCCCTTGGGGAGCTGGCCTAAGCCGTTAGTCAGACATCCTTAGCGCTGCCATGGAGGCGGGTAAATGCTCCCACCACCACCGCTGTGCTTGCCAGTCATGAGCCCAGCTCCTAGCTGAGCAGTGCTCCTCCTGTGGGAGCGCACTGACCACCAGGGGGCAGCTCCTGAATTGAGCGTCTGCCTCCTGGTGATCAGTGCATGGCATAGCAACTGGTCATTCTGATGTTCAGTTGATTTGCATATTAGTCTTTTATTATTTGAATACTGGAGAGACCTCGTCCTGTATGTCCATTCATTTGGTCAATAAAGATTAGAAGAGTGAAGAATTGTGTATAGGAGATGTTTCTTCCAAAAGATGGGTCTTGAAGTGACATACATTAATCACCCTTGTCCACATTCCACTGTGTTCGGAGGCAGAAATATAGTCTAGTTGTGTGTCAGGGAGTAAAAGGCAAACACAAAACTCTTTGGGATTCTGTTTAGTTTAGGGGTGAGGAACTGTTATGTGAACTAGGGCAGTGACATAGGGGTGACCACAAAAGCTCAATGATAGGCTGCTACTTTGAAAACGTGGGTGTACATGAAAAAGTCAAAGTTGAAAACTATATCTTATAATGCGGTGGTATTTAACAAACAAAAGTAGATGTAATTTTATAAATATAATAGAGGCCCAGTGCATGAAATTCGTGCACGAGGGGGGGGTCCCCCCTCAGCCCAGCCTGCACCCTCTCTAATCTGGGACCTCTCGAGGAATATCTGACTGCCTAAAAAGACAGTCAAACATCCCTCTCACAATCTAGGACTGCTGGCTCCCAACTGCTAGCCTGCCTGCCTGCCTGCCTGATTGCCCCTAACTGCTTCTGCTTGCCAGCCTGATCACCCCCTAAGCACTCCCCCGCTAGCCTGATTGATGCCTAATTGCTCCCCTGCCAGGCTAATTGCCCCTAACTGTCCTCCCTACTGGCATGGTCATCCCTAACTGCCCCCCCCTTCCAGCCTGATCCCCCCCAACTATCTTCCCCTCCTGACCTGGTCACCCCTAAATGCCTTTCTTTCCAGCCTCATCGCCCCTAACTGCTCTCCCCTGCTTGTCTGGTCCACCTCACAACTGCCCTCCCCTGCAGGCCTGGGTCCCCACAGTTGTCCTCCCCTGTAGGCCTGGTCCCCCCTAACTGCCCTCCACTGCAGGTTTGATCACCTCCAACTACTCTCCCCTGCAGGCCTGCATCTCCCCCAACTTCCCTTTCCTGAAGGCCCAATTGCCCCCAACTTCCCTCTTCTGCTGGCCTGGTCACCTTTAAATGCCCTCCCCTGCAGGTTTGATCACCCCCAACTACCCTCCCTTGCAGGCCTGGCTGCTCCCAACTGCCCTCCCCTGATGGCCATTTTTGTGGCAGCCATTTTGTGTTCACATGGGGGCAGCTATCTTGTGAGTTGGAGTGACAGTCAATTTGCATATTACTCTTTTATTAGATAGGATTAGTATTAAATTAATCTTTAGCAATATGATTCATATCACCAACATTTTTCAATAGAAAAAGGAAATCAACACATTGAACTGTTAAAGAAAATCAAGGTCTTTTTTCTCTAGTTTTATCCATCGTTTAAAAACACATTCCATTTCTTTTGGTAAATTAAATTGATTTCTTCTAGTTTGGACTTCTGTGGAGATACAGCCCCATGTTATACCTGCCCAAAAGAACTATTTATTTTAAATCCTACTTTCCACAATATTAAATACCTCTCCTATATTTTCTTCATAGATACTATTTTAGAAAACTGCAACATAAGAGAAGATTCATATTTTCTGGCATAGCATAGAAACAGAATCCATAAATAGATATATTTAGTATTTTAAGTTAAATATTACAAAAAGTAGCTGCTTTCATATGTGGATAGCAATACTATACACATTTCACAGTAAACATAGTTAACTGGAATTTATAGTTGAAATTTACCACAAGTTCTTTTTAGTAACATTTTTTTTTTCAGAAAATGATTTTTTTTTCAATTGGCAATACTAATATCCTCAATGTTCATTTTAATTATAGACTTGTCAGTCTGACAGATGTTCCCAAGGGAAATATTGATTTCAGTATTAGCAGAGAAACATCTGCTGTTGGAAAGAGAAGAATTGGCTATTTTATTTCTCCAAATTTTATCATGTATCTTGGGCAAACATTTATTTTATTAAGAATGGAAAACCATTTCCTAACTATTTCCTGGAATTCCAATTGTGTTCTGCTGAGAACATGAAAATGGTTTTGCAATTTCTATAGTATTTTTATTTGCATATATCCGTACAACCCAAAAGTAATAAAGTTGAGATAGAAGACATAACTCATTTAAAATTATAAATATAATAATGGAAAAAGAACACCTACAACTTAAAAAGCAATCAACCATTTTACTTATCCATCTGAAACTAACTTCAGACGTGGAAGATATTTTTCTCATTATAAATTAAAGGCTAGAAACACATCTGGTGTGTTCCTGAGTTCTATGGTTGTATAGAGAAGTTTTATCTCGACCTGATTTTTATCTTCTAAAAAGTTTAAAGGAAATTAAATGGCATAAACCACATCATACACTTTCCTATCACCACTTTTCAGGAGAAAGTCAAACTAGGTGAGTTCTTATTCAGTGAATACCTTCCAAGTAATGAGATTTTTTAAATAATAAAAACCTACTGTTCCAATATAAAGACGCTTAAATATGACTGTTAACTCTCTAATGAACTATGACATAATATTAAAGAAGAAACATGTAAATTTCTCATTGCTTCCAGCTGAACATAACAGACATAATAGCTGTACTGATATGAATCCATGTGTTTTTATCTGAGCCAAATAAAAATTAATAACATAATTTTTGCAAAATAAAAATTGTTTTTCCAAGCAAAGCAAATATGATACTTATATCTCTTTACACAATGTTTGTCTCCCCTCCTCCCCCATAACAAGAGTTATGACCAATTCCCAAGAAACCTAGAGGATAAAACTTGTTTGAAAAGTTCTAGAAAAGAGATTGGTTTAAGGACTTCAAGTAATTCATAACAATGGCTGCCTTTACATGGGTGAAGCGATTGTTGCAGCAGGAAGGTCACTACTTAGAATTTGTTCTCAAGTCTATTTACCTAAATTTAAATCCCAACTTATCAGCTTTCTGTCTGTGTTCAGATAAATGACTTAAGCTCTCTATTCTTCAACTTTTTAACCTGCAACTGGGAAAGATGGTCATGCCTAATTCATAAGATTCTAAGTAACAATTTTGTAAAGTTCTTGCAACAGTACCAGGCACACAATAATCTATTGTTGTTATTAATTTTCTGTTTATCAAGTAAGAGAAAAAGATATTGTAGAAGAGCACAAAAGAAATATATAGCCTGATGTCATCCTATTTTAGAACAATGATATTAAGCTATATGACACATTCATTTACTCACCCCCTTAATAATTTTTAGTAGCCCTCTGAGAACTCAGTTAATTTTACCATTAGAGAGTATTACACAAATGTATGCAAGTAAGTGTTACAACTGCCTTACATCAAATAAGTGCTGTAAAACTTAATAAATAACAATAGTGAAAATGCATTAATTTTAATCATCAGATATTTAATTTTAAGTTTACCTTTGTATCACAAGAAACAATAGGGTTATTCCTATGTTATAAACAATAGGGTTATACCTATCTTGAGATTGTGCAAAATTTAATGGTATCTCTGAGCTCATACAACTAGTAAAGTGATATGCCAGTATTCACATATCTTCCTTTACTAGTTATTACAAAGGGGACTTCCCTTTCTGGAAATTCCTAGATTGTTACTCTGGACTGTCGTTCCTTCTTGCATGCTTTTTTCCCTCCCAGGGAACTACTCTTTATTTTTACCCCAAATAAAAAGCAGATTATTTAATCAATTCACCAGTTCTCAAACCTGCTACAAATTGGCTTTCCCCTTAAAATATACGTATGCCTTCGTTCAATTACCAGAGATTCTGACTTACTAATAATTGTTGTGAAATACTGCCTGGGTTATTGACATTTTTTTTTTAAACTCCCCAGATGGTTTTAACATACTGTAAAGGTTTAGAACCAATGAACTAAGTAAGATATAAATGACTGCGTGAGTAGTGCTTAAAACAGGGATCAGAGATTTAAAGTAGGATATTAAGTTATAAATAATTTCTCAACTATCTGATACATTGGAGATACAAAGTGTAAGAGAGAAAAAGAACGATGTTTTATAGTGTTATACTCCACAGTTATGCTAGAGAAGAGAAATAGTTGAAGGCTGGGCAGCAGGAAGGGAGAGGAAAGGATTCAAGGGGTTAAACATTCCCAGAATTGAGGCACTGTATTGAAAAGATATCTGCACCTCAGTTCCTTGCAAGAAATGGAAACAACCTAAGCGTCTATCAACATATAAACAGGTTAAGATAGTATACATACACACAATAGAATATAATTTAGCCATAAAATATAGGGAATCCTGCCATTTGCAACAATATAGATGGACCTCAAGTATATTATGCTAAGGAAAATAAGTCAGACAGAGAAAGAGAAATGCTATATGATCTCACTAATATGTGGAAACTTACAAAATTAAAAAAAAATACACCTCACAGAAAAAAAGGTCAGAGTGGTAGTTAGGTTGAGGGATGGAGGTGGAGAAAATGGATGAAGATGGACAAAAGTGCACATTTTTAATTATCAGATAAATAAGGATTGGGGATATAATGTACAACATGATTCCTATAGCTAACATTGCTGTTTGCTATATATGAAAGTTGCTAAAGGAATAGACCTTAAATTTATCATTACAAGGAGAAAAAAAAACCTGCTTTCTTAATCTATATAAAATGACAAATGTGTATATTTGTGCATATATATATATATATATATATATATATATACTTATATACAGATGCATATTACATGATGTACCTTAAACTTATATAGTGCTTCATGTCAATTGTATCTCAGTAAAATTGAAGAAGAAAAAAACAAATACATAAAATCACCCATTACATGTTTTCCAGAGTAGACTCAGATATTGGGGGGGGAATTAAAGTTGATATAGTTTGGAGAACTATACTGAAAAAATAAATAAAAATTATAAATTCAAAAATTATATATATTTCTGTCATTTGTTCAGAACAAAAAATATTACAAAGTTTAAAAAGCCAACAAATATCACAATACCAGATATCAAATTATACTACAAAACCAGTGTATTCAAAGCAGCCTGATATTGGCACAAGAACAGGCATATAGATTAATTGAACAGAACAGAGATTCCAGAAATCAACTCAAACCACTGCATTCGATTAATATTTGACAAATGAGGCAAGAGCATACAATGGAATAAAGACAATCCCTTCAATAAATGATATTTATAAAACTGGACATGTACTTGCAAAAAAATGAAACTAAACCACCAACTTGCAACATACACAATAATAAACTCAAAATATATAAAAAACCTAAATGTAAGTCATGAAACCATAGGCAGCAAAATCTCAAGACATCTCTCATAGCAATGTTTACCAATAATCTCATAGAGTAACTGAAACTAGGGAGAAAATAAACAAATAGGACTAAATCAAAATTAAAAATAAAAATAAATAAAAATCAACAAAGTGAAAAGAGAGCCGACTGCATGGGAGAGCACATTTGCCAATGACACATTCAATATGGGGTTAATTTCTAAAATATATAAGGATCTCATACAACTTAACAAAAGGAAGACAATCCTATTTTAAAATAGGCAAAGGAGCTAAAAAGACATTTCTTCAAAGTAGACATACAGAATGCCATGAGACATATGAAAAAATGCTCAAAGTCACTAATCATCAGAGAGATGCAAATTAAAACAACAATGAGGTATCACCTCACACCTGTCAGAATGGCTACCATCAACAAATGACAAGCACTGGTGAGGATGTAGAGAAAAGGGAACACCAGTACACTGCTAGTGGGAATGCAGACTGGTACAACCACTGTGGAGAACAGTATGGAGTTTCCTCAAAAAAATAAAAATGAAACTTCCCATTTGACCCAGTGATCCCACTTCTAGGACTATATCCCAAGAAATCAGAAACACCAATAAGAAAGAATTTATGCACCCCTATGTTCATAGCAGCACAATTTACAATAGCTAAGATTTAGAAACAGCCCAAGTGCCCATCCACAGATGACTAGATTAAAAAAACAAAACAAAACATACACACACACACACACACACACACACACACACAAAAGGAACTGTTACTATTCGCATCAACATGGATGAACCTGGAGAGTAATATACTAAGTGAAATAAGCCAGTCAGAGAAAGATAAGTATCACATGATCTCACTTATATGTGGAGTGTAATGAACAAAATAGATACAGAGACATAAAACCATGAACAGACTGATGAGTTTCAGAGGAAAGATGGGGAGGGGAGGTAGGAGGAGAGAATAACCTATCCAGGGAACTATATATATATATATATACACATACTAGAGGCCCCATGCACAAAGATTCATGCAAGAATAGACCTTCCACCGAAGCCGGTTTGGCTCAGTGGTAGAGCGTCTGTCTGCAGACTGAAAGGTCCCAGGTTCGATTCCGGTCAGGAGCATGTACCTTGGTTGCGGGCACATCCCCGGTGAGGGGGTGTGCAAGAGGCAGCTGGTCAATGTTTCTCACTCATCGATGTTTCTAGCTCTCTCTATCTCTTCCTTCCTCTCTGTAAAATATCAATAAAATATATTAAAAAAAAAAAAAAAAAAGAATAGACCTTCCTTTCCCTGGCTGTCGGACACCACCTTTATTCAGGCTGGAGTTGCCTCTCTGTCTCTTGCCTTGTCATGCCAATTTGCATATTCCCTCCTTATTGGCTGTGGGCACTACCATCTTTGTTATGGAATTACAGTTGATTTGTATATTCTGTCTTTATTAGATAGGATATGCATAGTCCCTGGATGCAGACAATTTCACAGGTGTGGTGAAAGCCTGGGAGGAGCAGATGCGGAAAGGGGGGTCAATGGAGAAACAAAAAAACAAAGCAGATATCTGTAACACTTTCAACAACAAAAAATACATTTTTTCTTTAAAATAGTGCTAAAAAAAGAATTCTGAATATTTTTTAAAAAGCTGACAAATGTCAAAACAAAATCTAGATAATAAGAATATTTTTATTAATACTTAACACTCTAAAACATTTTCTATATTTTGACTGTACCCTCTTTAATTGTCTATTAACATAAATTTTTTCATAACATTATTTTCTATAAAGAATAGAAAGATAATTGATTAAAACGTGTTTTAATATATTGTTGTTATTAATAGTTTTAACAAGGCATTGATAAGACACAAAATCTCCCATACAATCTTATATGTTCTGTGATTAGATGTTTTTCCACAAACTAGTTTCTGGCTTCACACATTTCAAACTGTATCTCCTCTACTACACACTATTTTTGGTGCTGAATGCCTTAGAATGAGTTTACATTTTATCAGAATTCCTAGCCCTGTCAGGATGCCCTAATTAATTTGCATAATGGGCAGTAGACATGTTCCTGAAAGCTATTCATAACTGGCACAGCTAGCAATTATTTAGCTGTATGCAGAAGGTACCAGGAACCATTCAACTACACCCTGCTACCCCCAAAGTATTATACATACATCCCCAACTCACCTTTTCTTTAACTGAATCCCAATAATGCTTGTTGCCAAATCAAAGGCATTAAACTAGGAAAAGTTTGATGAAGGGTAAAGTCATACAGGGGAGAGACAATGATCTCAACTGATTGCAGCTACACAGTTGGAAAATTTTTACCAAAAACACATGAGTCTTAACTCACACAGGAAGTCAATAACAAATGTGATCCAAACACAGGTATGACTCTATATGGGCACGTTAGAAATCTCTATGCAGGTCAACCTTTTATGTTATTCCTGAAGCTGAAAATGCATAGACCCTTACCATAAGCTGAGGAAATGTCAAATATTTATTTTCAAATAACTGAACTGGGAGTATGGTAATGATGAAGACTATGGAAAATGAAAATAGGTAGGTCTCGGGGCAGGTGCGGGGCGGTCAGAATGGGAGCCTGCCACATGCTATTGAGGCAGCTCACACAATGAATAAAAGGAAACTGTACTGAAAATGCAAAGGGGAACAACTCAAATAAAAACCAAGCAAAATAAATGTAACATAACATTTGTCATAATCTATTTAAAATGCTTATTTTATTTGCCTGTTTCCTTCAATACCTGACCTCATTAATGGCAGATCTTATCTTTTATTTGTTCTAGTCCTGTCATATTGGACGTAATGGGGGAGCTCAGTAAATAACTGAATGAAGAATGAACATGTGAATGGGCAGGAAAAGAAGTGTAATGCCTCACCTCATGCTTGCAATGAATCACAGGGTTGCATGTCCAGCACCACTGAACACTGAACACAGCACGGAACAATAGCCAGGTATGTAACTCAAAAAGCACTCCACAAATATCATACACTACTACCTACCCTTTAAACACTTTTATCCTCTTATGATATATTTATCCTATCACTCATCCAATCCTATTTAATAAAAGAGAAACTTGCAAATTGACTCTACCTCCACTATACCCACAAATCACTCCCACCAGCCAATCAGAAGCTAGTATGTAAATGAACACAACCAAGATGGTAGTTAAATTGCATATCCAGTCTCAGAGTGAAGACTGAAAACAGCCTAGAAGGAAGCCAAGTTCTGCAGAAGGGAGTGAAGCTGCGGAGAAGCAAGTGGGGCAGCGGGGATGGGAGGGAAACAGGCAGGGTGGGAGAGATAGCTGCAGGAAGCCCTGCCAGAATCTTCCTGCAAAGGGCGTCTAGTACGTATATAATGGGTACTACTAAGTGATAAGCATTGTTTCAGGTAATGGAGAAAATGTGTTGAAAAAATGACTATTTTGTGTTCTATTTGTGGATATATTGCTCTTGTTCAACTTGTCTTAGATTAAAAACATTTTCTTAGGATGTACTCAGCACTAGGTGTATTATTACCTAGTTATTAATCTAAAACATAGTAAGTCCACTTGTCAATTGCTAAATGAATTTCTACTGAACAGACTGTAAATAATGTATTCAGATCTTATAACCTAAATTTCTAATAAATGTATACATTTATGCCATCACCGGTCCTATAAAAGCTATTTATCATGTGGGGAATAGTCCTTTCTGAGGATTTTTAAGTGTGCCGTCTATTCATGAATCAGAACCTAGGATTTAACAAAAGGGTGCCAGAAGCCCTTTCCTGAGATATTACCCCATAGATATATAAGGATCTCCGATCTGCAAATACCTAGGTTGCCAAGCTCCAAATAACATGGTTTAAAATTTGAGCACCCCCTGGTGTCAATAATAGAATCCTCACTTAGTCTGCAAGAAGCAGAATACATCATTTCCTATATTACTGAGATTTGAAATCCTGATTTCTCCACTAATTTAAATAATTTATTTTTAGATATAATATAATAGCCTGGTTTAACTTTTAAAATCCTTTTGTATTGTTTTGTTTCAATAGAGGTTTTTTTTTAAAAAAAATTCAGAATATTTTTTATTTTATTTTAAAATATAACTATTGTTTAAAACATGAACTTTCAAACATGCAAGCTCCCAATTTACCATCTCTGTCTCAAGTCCTGCCAAATGTCCCTGTGTTAGTTCTTTGAGAAATGAATGCTGTCATTCCTAACAGCAACAAAATGTTTTCATGTGAAGCTGGCGTTTATTTCATTGTTTTGATTTTACCCCCCGCCCCACTTCCCAAAAAAACAAGCTTAATTTTATAATTTTATTTGTATATATGAGTTAATTTGTTCCTTCTAGGAATAATACATAGAGAAAGCATGATCTTTAAAAAGCTATAGATTTTAAAAGGGTGAAATTTATTTCTCTGATATGGATAAAAATATGAAACTCATTTTTATATTCTAATACCCCCAAAAATGTTGAGGTTCCTTAAGACAATTCCACAAGTAAGAATATTCCTAGAATTCAACAAGATATTTCACATTGTATGAAAAGCAAGAGGTCCAAAAATGCCCCCAAATCAAGAGACATTCTAAAATGGCACCTTGGAGAAATTATTTATACATTAAAACTTCAGAAAGAACTGATTCATTAATAATGAGCAGAATAAATAGCTCAGAAACATTTTATATAACATTACAAAGACCGATCAGACTGAAATCCACACTTGATATATGCATTGTTTTCAAACAAGAAAAAAAAATGCAAAATTAAAATATTATTTTATTGAATGTCACAGTTAGCAAACTGTTTTCTCTAATAACAAAATGTCTCAATATATGGGTTCTGTGTTTTCAGTTGTTCCTGTATCAACTTTTTAACTACTTCAATATCACTTCCCAAAATAATACTAAAGTACTAGTACTAAAAATATTAGTTTACATTGAGATTTGAGAGTGACCTCTAAAAATATGATTATTAAATCCTTGAAAGTATATATAAACCCTTAGACTGAAAAGAGCAAAATAGGACAGATAAAAGGAGAAACTGTGGGCACACAAATGTTTACCTATTTATAGATCAAACAGAACAACACAGAGAAAAGGAGAAAACGCTAATGAGCCAGCAGAGAGGCCAGAAAGTAGTGTGAAGATGTAGAGAGTAAAGGACTCTTTTATTGCAGGAATATCTCGAAAACAGAGAAGTGGTATTCGTCATGGGGAACAGAAAAGTAAGTGTTGAAGTTAACCTAGACCAGAGGGAGAAGCGCCTTATTCGCAAAAAGAACATTTCAATATGAAGGACTTTGGGTGTGTGTTTTCTTTTAGGGATGGCAGTAGAAAACCTCAATAAAAAGTCATGCAGACTATCATGTTGGTGATAGTTAAACCAATATTTATTTAAAATATCTGTAAAAAAAATAAATAAATAAATAGAAAGGAATTTTCTAGGAGAACCCAGAATATAAAAGACTCTAGCCAACAAATAGACCTCACTATCCAAATTTATTAAAATGTTCTTTGTGCAAGTGAGGTGCTTCTCCCTCTGCTCTAGGTCATTTTCAACACTTTTTTTTTTTTTTCCATCTTCCATGACTAATACGCTTTTTTTTTAATGAAGAAATAGGTTGACATATAATTTTGCTTTTATGGGGAATCTAAACAACAAAACAGAAATGGGCTCATATATACAGAAGATAGAATGATGATTGGCAAAGGGTATGGGGTCGAGGGACTTGGTGAAAACGTGAAGAGATTGAGAAGTACAGATTAGTAGTTACAAAATAGTCATGGGGATGGAAAGTACAGACAGAAATTATTGTGAATAATGTATGATGTACGATGCCAGGGAGCACTGGAAATATCAAGGGGAACAATTTTTAAAGTATATGATTGTTTAACCACTATGCTCAAAAACTGAAATGAATTAAAAAATATTGAATGCAAACTTTAATTGAAAAAAATAATAAGTATAGTTTGAGCCATGAGCTATACTACTCAAAAATTTTGTTTGAAATAGGAAAGAAATAGGTTGATGTCTGTATTAGTTAAGAAGTTCAAAGACTTTTTTTGTTACTTGTCATCATCATTACTGCTGTTGGGACATTTTCAGAGGAAAAATGTAGAGCATGATGAGAAAAAAGAATTCAATAAAAAGAGCACAGAGGTACAATTTTATATGCTCATTTAATTAAATTATTTTGCTATCTTTTTGCACAAATACTTGTGCATGGCCTTCCCACATTCAACCACAAGTACCTAGGAAGGAATTAAAATGGGCAGCCTTAGAATAAAAAGAAAAGGAAAGCTTTGACTTTTAAATTGGCTTGTGAAGGCCAATTTCATTGATTGCCATGTAATAACAGAAACTTATCTGATACTGCTGGGAAGAACACAGGCAGTAGCTGATCTTGGCCTGTACCTTCCAGAAGGCCCCAGAGGAGCCAATGCACCCAGTGGGCATCTTGAGACCACTGTGAAAACACCATCACCAAACCACTTCCACAAGTGACACACTCAAGGAAGGGGTGGACTCAATGGGGACCAGAGCCCTGCTAAAGTTAAGTCCTCCTCTGTGTGGTGGGTGGTCAGTGTTCAGTGCTCACAGTCACTCCTTGCAGTTGGTTGGCCTGGGTAATTCCCTCCCATTGATGTGCCAACAGCAATCAAGGCTCAACTACAACAGGAGAGTGTACAGCCCACATGGGGGCACACCTAGAGTTTCTAGCTTAAGTGATTGGGATGGCTGTGCCACTGTGATCTGCGGATGACTGCTTCTTGTGCTGCGCTTGGAGGTATACACCCCAGTGATCAGACATTACATACATCAAGAGATCATCCAAAAAAAATCTCACACCCATCTGACATCATACATGGTTAAGAGAATATTATTAACTACATTTGTTATTCTTTCCTTTATATCCCCATGACTATTCTGTAACAACCAAATTTTTCTTATAGAAGTCATGGAGATGTAAAGGAGAGCATAGGGTATATAGTTAATAATATTCTAATCACTATGCATGATGATCACTTATAAAGTTATGCAATATCTAATCACTGGGATATATACCTAAAACTAATATAATAATATATGCCAATTATAATTGAAAATATAACATGATAAAATGTTAAAAAACGCAGAGGAGAAAATAAGAAAAATTAGGAAACTAACTAGATTGCAAATAAATATAGAAGACTAGATAATCTTTAAGAAGATGGTGCTGGGTAGAGAGGTGGGGTTTATGATTTGGGATTTGAGAAATTTGGAGAATCTTTCTTTAAACAGGAAGGTGTTTAATATAAAAAAAATTATAATATCATTCAAAGAACTGAAGAAGCTTTATCTAAGTTAGACATCCAAGAATGACTCCCAGAATAATGAAAATAATAAGAAAACAATTATATTTGCAACAGTATCAAAAATAATAAAAGGCATGGGAATAACTTTAACAAAAGAAGTGAAAAACTTGAAGTAGAATTTAAGTTTGGCCTAGAAATCCCTGAACTAGACTGAACTTTTTGAAAAAAATAAATCTAGATTCATTTGCCTGCAATAAGACAGACTAGGGCTTCATTATAAAATACGATGCAAAACTTCATTTTTAGACATTTCATCTTGCAGGCCGTTAGAACAGGTAATTACATGAGTTTATACACTCTGAATTTCTGCAGACACAAAAACTGTGCATTCATATTAAGAACACACTAAATTGAATTGAACCCATTGATATAAAATATTTTAAAATCTACTAAATAATAATTAATTTGACTCAATTTTTCACTTTTAAATTAGTTGTGTATTTTTCCTTAAGTACATATTGCAAATACTTTCTTAGAAAATTCAGATGTTTGCAAGTTTTATTTTAAAAATTAGAGAATCTTTGAAACAAATCTATGAGTGACATGCCATGTTTGTTTACAGAACACAATCACAAAGGTCCAGTTGATGTAGTTTAATATATCAATTAGCTATCAAATTATAACAACATTTACTATGGTTCAATTTATTTTGGTTTAACTTATTTTCTCAGTAACAGATGTCCATGGTATTTTGCCACTTGCCAAGCCACATGAATATGTTTTGATAATAATTGTGGAGCTTGTTTTAAAATATGATCAATTTTATTAGACATAAACTGAATATTTAAATGTTACTAAATGACTTTTTCCTCCCCATAAAATTAGCTTACATAAATCTAATGAAATTACCCATCCTTTTTCCAGCTGGTAGGGGGAAAAGAATCCATGCTTAAAACATTTTAGTATGTATAAACACTTGACTTCCAGCATTTACCTATATACCGTGATTTACTAAATCATTACTTTAAATGAACAGAAAGAATACAATGAAAACGGAACCAGCAGGAATAGAAAAGTTTTATTAGCCCAGAGAGGCATTGCACAGAAATGTCAAAGTGACCACCTACTGAAAATGGCTGGAACCCTCACTTCTTTCTAAATGTCACCAACTGCTCAAAATAAACTCTATATATTGATATACTAGCAGCCTTATATGATGTTCTTTTGAAGTTATCCATATTTCATTCACTCTTTCCCAAAAAACTTGAAGTAACGCTGCACTTTATTTTGCTTTTCCCCTAAGAGCATGTCATGAGGGTCTTGCTTTCCTCTCCAAATGTATTTCCTGGGGATCAGGCTCCTTCAATATACCTTTCTAATCCCACAGTGACTCTTTTAACACATGAAAAGGGCACAGGAAAAAAGTCAGAAAACCTGAGTTTAAGTTCAGAATCTGCCCTTTGCTAGTTATTGGGTTCTTCAGCAAGTCTCATTCTATCTGTATTTCACTTTCCTCCTCTGGAAAATAGAAGGATTCTAAGACGTTTCTCCTTCAACCTCATATTCTGTGATTCAAACACATAACCACTTAATACTAGAAGCACACACCACTACAATCAGAGATTTAAACAACCAAATTAGAATCACAAAAGATGCCAAAACCCTCACAAAAGGGGATCAATCACATACTTTTACCCCAATCCTTTTCCACCAAATTCTCCACATTTTTCATTTGGGGTTCAAATTTTCAAGTCCGTGAGAATACAATTGATAACGTCAGAAAGAAAAGATTTAATTTGTATATATATAAATGTGAATATATATATATATATATATATATATATATATATATATATATATGTGTGTGTGTGTGTGTGTGTGTGTGTGTGTGTGTGTGTGTGTGTGTGTGTGTTTATTTTTTAGAAAGTATATTACAATTCTTTAAAATCAAAAACACCCAAAAGATACTACTTGGCAATGTTAAGATTTGCTTGCTTGATAAACCATATCCAACCATATGATTACTAGGAAAACAATCATGTAAAAATAAAAACATCGGATATGTTATTTGTATAAAAAATATGCTTTAAATCACAAGAACAAACTATTGCCAAGAACTAGTTATGATTCCTAAAATTATTTCGATGAAAATAGATGCCTTTTAGGAAATTACAATAAGCATGCATTTACATTAAATGTTTATTTTCTTAAGTATCCAAAATAAAGCTAAGTTATCTTGCTTAGTATCAAAGGGAAATGTATATAGTATCTTTTCCCAAAATAACTAAGTTCAATAAATCTGGCATTTGGATTCTGGAAAAAAGAATTATTTGCTCATATATGGGTAAAATAAGTGATAAGATTATAACATTTCATTTAACTCTCATAAACTCTTAATAGAGAATCATTTAATATTTCCATATATTGAGAATGTATTTTATAGCAAAAATTGAATCACAAAACATTTTTTAATGTACTGCTTTTGGAGCTTACATAAAAACTATAAAAACAATAAAATATATTTAAAACAAAAAAAAACACAAATGCCATCTCAAAACTAAGGTTTAATTTTCCTTTACATATCAGTTGCTATTACCGTACATGTGCTTTTCACATCCATATGCTTAAATTAATATGGGGAAAAAGATGTCATCCCCCAGTGTATGCAGCTGCACTGATAGGACCTTCTGCTTATGACTTCAGAGGCCGTAACAGCTAAAATAATATTCTTGCTTCAAAGGTCTGATATCTTTGACAGATTCAGACCTCATAACATTAATTCCTATCTTTCTAGCTCACTTAATCTAATCATTAGCCCCACACCAATAATTCTTTAGCCCCTTCAGATCACTAATCCATTGAGCTATCACTTTTTCACTGTCAGCCCCTCATTTTCTCATTTTATACAATTTAGGGTCCTGGTCTATTACAACTCTAATCTATTCCTTGAATAAAACTTGAACCCCCTTGTACTTGTTCTGTTACATGAGTTACTAGAAAAAGAAACAAAACAAAACAAAACAAAAAAATTCAATCCTAATTAAACTCCACTATGCTACCATACTATTCCTGTACCCACACTGCTCAATGTGACTGTAGAAAGCATACACAGCCATACTGACTCATTCATTTTACATTTTGAATGATTTAATCTCTAATCTCAATTTGGACTTCAGCAGTGCTCTGTGATTCTAATATCCCTAGTGAGTTCATTCTTCAATCCCAACATTATTTCCCACAATCTTGAATATACTCAAATTTCCAGCACCCATTCTAGCCTTCCCTTTTGGATAATGACCATCTACATATACTTTGTTCACTGAGTCAAGGGAAGCAATCAAAATAGATCTTTCTCTCTTCCCACCTCATCTGCCATTATACCTGCATCTGTAACTACATATCCTGAATTTCCTTTCTGTTACAATGAAGTAAAAGTCCCTATATCTACCTAAGGTCAACTGATTTGCTTATGTTTATTGCATCTTCTTCTACATTCTAAGGACTATATTCCTTGAATTATCTCTTCTATTTCAAATATAAATTTCATTGTTTTCAATTATTGGATCAGTTTTATTTGTATACAAACATTTTATAACTCTCACCAGAACAAGGAAAACTCTGTATCTTAGGTGCTCATCTAATTACTGCCCAATTTCTTTATTTGCATTTTGGCAAAATTTGTTAAAGGATTTATTTAAGTTCGCTTTCTTTGTTTGATCTCTTAGGGCTTTGATCACAACCATTCCATTGAAATTGCTTTATTCAAGGATAATGATGATTTCCATGTTGATAAATCCTATGCTTACATAGTCTATATTTAGTCCTAATTTAATTCAACTTCTTAAACTTTAAGAGTGTCTATAACTGATCCTTAAATACAAAACTGCTTAAATAGAGTCTGATGTGTAAGTTAATCCTCTTCTGTTTTAATGGCAATTCATACATTTATAGCTCCCCAGATGACTATTTTAAATCCATGCATCCACTGTACAAATATTTATTTGGCACTTTATACCAGCTATTTGCCTAGGCATTGAAAATACATTAATTATCAAACATAATCCAGCCTTAATGAAGTTTAAATCATAGCCAAGGAACCAGATATCAAAACAAACAAATAAACAACCTTCACAGCATTCTAAGTATAAACATTGTGATAAGTGCATTAAAAACAGCTATAAGAGGATTTGAAAGAGTAAACCAGGGAGATCTAGTCTGATTTTTGAGGCTTCACATTTTGTAATTATGAGTTCAGATTGTTTGAAGCATCTCACAATGATAGAATGGGGAACCCTGCAATAATGGATAATAGACAATATGACAGAGACTAAGTGCTTTACAATATTTCTAATTTACTTATCACAGCCAAGCAGACACTATTCTGGCCTGCATTTTACTGATCTGAAACAAAATCTTAATGGGCTAAGTAACTTTCTGAAGAACACAGAATTAATAAATTCACTTTATCTTGGCCAAAAGGCTGAGGAGAAGTGATAAAACTAGTAAACGATGTCAGAATTTAGACTCCAGCAATCTCTCCCTCCAGGATGTATGTTTTCAGCCATTGCATATGCTGCCCTCCTTCAGTTCAACTTTGATTTGTGCTATTTGACCTGGAAATTCAGGACTAATATCCACAGCACTAGAATACAACAGCAGCAGGAGAATGCAGACCATGCTATAATGGTCAGTCAGCTGATGTCTTAAGTAGCCACCATCTCTATTCACACAATACTGCAAAATCTGATCTGAATCTGAGATTCAACACTCATGAATTAAAGCAACCTTTACCCAACCCCGTAAATACAAAGAAGCTAAAGCTTAAAAACAACTGTAAAACAAGGGCACCAGAGTCTTACATGCCTGCTTATGTACAGTGGAAATGGAAAAGAAAAAAGTCAACTCCAACTTTTAGCAGACAGGATTGAATCTTAAGTAAAACCCAATATTAAATCCTTAAGCATATTTGACATAACCAGGGGTCCTCAAACTTTTTAAAGTGGGGGCCAGATCACGGTCCCTCAGAGAGCTGGAGGGCCGGACTATATGAACTACTAATTCCTACTGTAACACCTCGGCTGCGCTCACTGCCCAAAAAACCTGGCGGGCCGGATCAGACTCCTCTGCGGGCCGCATGTGGCCCGCGGGCCGTAGTTTGAAGACCCCTGATTTAGACAGATGAAATAGATCCCAATATGCTTAACAGGAATTCTCCCTGTCAACTTCAAACCAAATGACCTTTATCTTTTCTCCTTCATCACTTTCGGTAAATAGTGATTTTATCAACATTACTATTTAATGCATTTAATATGAAATGTAAAA
The DNA here is from genome assembly GCF_964339955.1 of Pipistrellus hanaki. Taxonomy (NCBI): domain Eukaryota; kingdom Metazoa; phylum Chordata; class Mammalia; order Chiroptera; family Vespertilionidae; genus Pipistrellus; species Pipistrellus hanaki. Next base: position 118,440,068 of record NC_140505.1, read on the forward strand.
TAGCATTGAGAAGTAAAACATAATTATTATTGTACAATAGTAGTAAATAGAGGACAAAATTTCCTGTGCCACCATAATTTCCTCTTACGAATACCCATCTCTTCTCTGTGGCTAACGAAGAAAGGCATGATCTTGACCATTTCCCCCAGACCCCCCTTGCAGGGAGCGTTTCCACCTTCTCCAGAAGTCATAAATACAAACTTTTTATAGATGTCCTCATCTGTATGTAGCTGCCGAGGCTGTTTTATAATCCATCCGACCCAACAGAGTATAGTAAAACGGAACATTATTTATAGCATAGTAAGAGAAAAGCTGTTACTGATGTGTGGCATACCAGCTTATATATGACACAGGTTAATTTGGTTGCAAGCAACAGAAACAAACATGAATATTTTAACCAAAAGAGGAACATATTGGAAGGAAATACAGGAGCTTACAGGAACAGGAGAAGGTGAACAACCAGGCTTAAAACTGATAAGAAACGGTAACTATAAATCTTACCAGACTCTCCAAGTCTGTGGTGCTGTTATTAGGATAAAACACCAATCATTTCTTCTGTTTTGAATTACTCTGCTCAAGTTTCAAATACCCCTTAAAAATAGACATTGACTGAATAAGCTTAGATCACAGGCCTCTGTATATTTTTTCCTGAACAAAGAAAGGTTCTAGTAAAGTTCTAGGAAACAAAGGATGCAAGGATCCCTTCTGTTTCTGTAGTAAATAAATAAATAAATAAATAAATCACAAAACACCTTGATTTATTGCCTTAAAATGACTACATCCTAATGGTGGATCCTTTCTCTAAAGTAAATCAGAATTCAGTTGAAAAAATCAAATTAATATTGTTTGGCAGAAAAGAAGAAAACTGATTTAAATAATTTTCTCCCCAAACTACACACACACACACACACACACACACACACACACACACACACAGAGGCCTGGTGCAAGAAACTTGTGCATGCACGAGACGGGCGGGGGTGTCCCTCAGCCCAGCCTGCTCCCTCTCCAATCTGGGACTCCTTGAGGAATGTCCAACTGCCCATTTAGGCCCAATTCTACCTACCTACCTACCTACCTACCTACCTGGCACATGCACGCAAATTTCGTGCACCGGGTCCCTCTAATTTATATATATATATATATATATATATATATATATATATATATATATATATATATATATATATATGCATATGTATGTATATATCTTAGACTTAACTATACCACTCCTAGATATTTGTCCCAAAATAAATGGAAATCACTTAATGTTTATTAATGGTAAAATGGATAAATCACTTAATGTTTATTAATGGTAAAATGGATAAATGCTACTCACAATAACATCAATGAATCTCATAAGTACAGTGCTAGTAATTTACAATTTGTGGGTCAGATTTCCCATTCCTTCCACCCAAAGGAAATTCAGAATGGGAATGCAAGAGAACCTGTTTCATGGCCCTTGGGTCCCTGATTCAGATCAAATACTAATATATTACTATAAGTCAAAGAGGAGAGAAGGGAGGTCTGCTGAAAAGATTTACTGTTGGGGTTTTATGAAATCCTACTTATAACTCCTAGCATAGTAAGAGGGGGCAGGGGCTGCATCTCCCTTACCTAGGAAAACTTTTTGAAAGATGTTTGCTGAAACTGTTAGATACAGAGGACTGGTGCTTGGCTCCAGTCTGAGAAATCCACACCATTAATGAGACCTGGTGCCTGCCTTTGAAAATGGGCTCAGTCTTTATTTAGGTAATGGAATCTGGAGAGTGCTGCTGTGGCAGGATCAGCTTGCACTTCAGACTTTGGTAGGCCACACAATCCAAAAAACTGTGTCCTGTAGACATAGCAGGGACAGAGAGCAGCAAGGAGCCATCTTGGGTTCTTCCTATAAAACTACTTTGAGGGAGCAAAGAGCTCTGGGGAAAGAGACAGAATTTTAGAAGCAGATGCTTAGGGGCTGAAGATATCATCTAAGGGGAACTCTCTCAGTAAAGATGTTTCCCTCCAGAAGGGAGGGACCAGAGCAAACCTGGGAAGAGCCCAAAAATGTGTCTTATCATCCAGGACATAGTATAAGACAGAACTTATTAGCAGACCATACCATGTGAAGATGTATCTTGTCCTAGCTACTGACCAAACCTCCCTTCCTCTGGTTGAGGTCCCAACAGCATTGTTAGAGAAACGGGGAAGCCAATCCCAGTGTCCATTCCATCCCCATTTTCCTGACCAATCACAATCTGAAACAGATTCCTTCAGGCAGGGGTGGGGTTACAGTAAAAGGAAATTTATTTTTCTATTAAAAACAATTATTTAAATGTTGACATTATTGCAGGAGTCCTCCCCCACCACCTTCTCCCTCCCCCACCTCCATCTCCCTTGGCTTCTACCAAATTATTGCCCATATGTATGCCAATAGAGAGTCCAAATATATGTATCAGACATTCTAATTCTGAATTGAGATTATGTGCAATTTATAAAGACGAAGGTCTGAGCAGAAAACTCACAGATTTAATGGAGCTCCCATCAAGGGAAAAGGAAGATTAGTGCACTATAAAAAGCTTACAGGGATGGTGGGAGGCAGAAACAATTCATTACATATGCCTTGATTACATTGTGAGTTGTGCTTATTAACATCGTGGTTTGATTTATTAAACAGAAATAAAGTGAATTACAATAAGCATATCATGGACTAATTACATGAATATGCAGATAAAATTTGATATTTTCCTAAGTGATATTAGCCTATGCAGAGAGAATCAGAAGGATAGACAGTACAGTCACCGTAAATGGAATAGCAACTCCCAGAAATGCGGCATTAAAATTATATTTTAAACATTAAAATTGAGATTAGAGGTAGAAATCCTTGCAACCAGAATTACAAACTCAACCATAAACTATCTTCAATATGAAATTACCATAAAATATTGGCCAGGAGTAACATTTTTAAAATATGTCTCTTAGAAGATTTAGTAAGGCTTTGTATCATAAAATAAACACAAGGTAATTCAGAGTGGAAACTTCATTTCCTGTTAAGCTATAAACTTCTATGAAAAGCATAACCATAGATTTCAAGCCCACAGCTTGAGTGACACAGAGTATTTTTATCTTATATTTATCTGCACTCAGAAGCACTGGGTTTATGCATATAATCTTCTCAAATAATATCTCACATTTATTATTTCATTCTATACACATTCTGAATACCTGCTTGAATTTCAGGCCTGGATGTGGCCAGAATGCTGGGGAAACAATAGTGAACTAGACATTAATGTTCACTGCACTCACAAAGCATTGGAAAATTAGTAAGTATGGCACGTGTCACAAAGGGTAGAAAGCATAAAAGCGCTTCAAGGAGTAATGTGCCATCCAAATGAGGAAGGAGGGAGGGGAAAAGGCTGCTGATTATATTTGTGCACAACTAGAAATGTGGTCACTGAAAACAGATTCAGTATGCTCTTAAAATGATCATCAAAACATACTGTTGGTACTGATTAAAATATGATGTTTATGTAGGACTAAATAAGTGATTTCAGTCATTTTGGCATTTTTAAATCAGGTGGCTCATTCATATTTCAAAACAAAGGAAATATTCTGCTTTTCATTCTGTGTGGTGTCACAGAAATTGTACTATGGTTAGACAGGTGTTTATCTCACAGTAGATCACCCAGGCTATTATTATAGTCGCCACTCCAACTTTTCCAGATGCTTCTGTGTTATTTTTGTTTTGTTTTGTTTTTCGTAAGTCTTCTAAGCATATGACTACAATCACCACAGGTCTCTGCGTCCATTTTAGCAAAAGAGTCAGCAAATAAATAAAGAACTAGACAGGCCAAAGAAGCATCCACCACTGAAAACATCTCAAGGAAGGCATCTTTTTAAAAGGTACCCTGAGGCACATGGAAGTTAATTTGGGATTTGAAAATACTACTTCAGAAAGGCAACATTGTTTATTTGGAAGAAAAATTGAAGGATAAGAATAATGTTTTAGGTGTAGAGCAAAACAATCTACTATAAAATTAAGCATCAAAGGAAAAAAAGTAAAAATATGCCATTTGGAAAAACATATTTCTCCAATGTGTTATGAAAAGTAACAAATACTAGTAAATCATGCTGAGGAAGAGACATTGCTTCATAGCAATTTTTTACAGATGTCAGCTGTGGCAGGCCACTAATTTATGCTTAGAGAAATAAATAAGAATGAATGGTTTTAGTAGAAGAATTTTTAGGTTTGATGTTTAAGCTCTCTTGGAAGGATCACTGGCTATTTTGTATGCAAAAAGAATACTTGCAAACAAAATATTTGTGATATGAAGGCAGTAATGATCTGTAAAAGGTGCGTGCAACAAAACAACCTCAGCCCCTCTTCTCATCATTCCACCCTCCCCACACACAGCAGCCATTCCTTTTCCTATTTCTGTGTATGGTATCCCTATTTTCCTGGCTTTCAAAGTTGAAACAATCTGTGAAGATCACAGGTTTGGAATTGCACAACCACCTGAAGCCCAGCTCTATGGCCAGCTGTTTGACCTTGAGGGAACTACTTTAACCTCCCAGCCTCGGTTCTCCTCTCTGTATAATGGAGATCACATCGTCTTTCTCATGCACAATAATAGATGTAACCTGAATAGAGTGAGCATTCAGTAATGATCTGGTATCATTACCACTGTGATTATCCATGCTTCTTCAGGATCACTGTGTTTTACATTCCTCCTTTCTCATTCATCCTCACTTCCTAATGTCTCCAACTCTGTATGTGCTACTGTTTACCTTCCTTGGTCTCAGACCATGTCCTTCCCTTCTCATAAACAAAAAACAAAAAAAAGCATGTTCCTCTTTTGTACCCCTAGTTTTACTATCAATACAATCTGTCCCTTCCTTCCTCTGGCCACACCTACTCAAATGTGTCATCCAATTGCATGAAAACCAGTGAAGATATTTCCATATGTATTTAGTATAGGGAAGCCTGGAATACTGACCAACCTAACTGGTAAGCAGGGCCTTGTTTCTTCCGAACTATGTTACTCCCTGACCTAAGTATGCAAACTCTGTCAGTACCTTTTGTCAGGGGTCCACCAGATTCTGCCCCATAAAAGCCCTGATGCTCATTGTAAAGAAGAAAGCCTGGGCAAAAAGAGAGTTTCTCTGAGGCCGCAGACATCACAGTCTCACATAAGTAGTGTACCAGTAAGAGCTCTCTGATTCCTACCAGCAGCTCCTTGGAGTACAAGTGAATGTATTGTGTTTCCTTTCTTTCCCTTCCCATTCCCCTCCTCCTCGCCTTTCCTCCTCTCTTCCTCCTTTTCTCCTTTCCTCCCTCTTGTCCTCCACCCCTCTTTCTTTCTCCCCATCTTGCTCTTGTTCCTTTGTATTAGACTCAAAGGGATGATCTTTTTCAGATGATCTTAAATATTTTGAATTCTTCAAAGTGCATCAGGCTTGATCAATACTCTATCAGTCACCCAGCACAGCATCTAGAATCTGTTCCAGATGAATAACATGAAAATAGAGCAAGGTATAAATATTCAACCTGATTGGATAAATGAAATTTATCTCATTGTGTTTGTTTCTGTTTTATTTGACTGCTTTGGTATGATTAAATGTGTTCTAAGGGGAAGAAAGGATAAGGCATATAGCCAGTTTCTGCGTCACTGGTCTTAAAATAATATGAAAATGTTTTACTTCATTCCTAGTGAATAAACAATTGAAGAAATTTACCCTCAAGGAAAAGGAAATATGTTTTTGGTTGGGCTTTGGATTTACTGATTAAGATTAATGATAAAAGAGAAATTGAAGCTATGACTCATGTAGAGGGATAAGAGGGACCTAGGGAGATGTTAGAGGTAGGAGGACCCAGCAGGATGGTTACTACATGAAATTATAAATATGCAGGAGCAAGGGGAAGGAATCTGAGATACTATTCAGGGAGTATGTGTGTTTATGTTTGTGCTTATAGTAGAAGAAGAGAGTCTCAGCCTTAATGTGAAGGCCATTGACCCAGAGAAGGTTCATGGTAAAATACGCTGAGTGATTCAGCATCTAGGTCATCAAGGTCATCTTTAGCATTTGGTGCATTAATTCAAAGCAACAAAGGCCCCTCTGACAAAGAACCAGACCTCAGCTAAAGGAGCGGAGACAAACATCTAATGGCCAGCTTCATATGAATCAACAAAGGCCATCTTCCTCATGCATTTTACTTAACTATCTCCTGGGTGCCAGGCGAGAAAAAGAAACCACATTGTATTAGAATTCTGAGTAGATGACAAATTCAACTTCACTTGAGGTGAGACTCTGCCACCAATTATATTTATGTCAGGTAGAACCTTTAATCTTCATGGAGGAAGGATAACAGCAGCTTCCTCACAGATTTTGCCATGATTGTCCAACAAGGGAAATGCTGTGCCATGACAAGAAACTATTTCTGATCCTGCTTTATTCCGTATTCAAGCCCCTTACAAGGTCTCCAGAGAAAATGTAATCCCCCAAGTCTCTCCTGGAAACTAGCAAGATACTGAGGAGGAATTATCATACCTTTTATTTAAGGAATAAACAAACTCATCTCATTAAACTTAGGGAAAAGAGGTATCTGAGCTGGGACATTACCACAGTCCATTCCAAGCAACCCTTGACTCCTGCTGTAGTTCTTCCACCAACTCAGTATGGGTGAAACATGGTTTGAGGACTCTGAGGTCAGGCAGATTTCTGAGGCCAAGTAAAATATTAGGAGTTCTGAAGAAGCCCCAATATTTGATAATTTTCATTTTCTAATAATCCATCATGATAGTATAATTAATATAGAATAGCATCAAAAATGTATTCCATATTAATCTATTTTGATTCTTTCAGTCACCAACTGCCCCCAGAAAAATCCTTCATTCAAGGAAGAGGGTCGAGGATGGGTCACTGATCGGTACTTATGAGTGAGTGCAGATTTGTATTATTTCAACAACTAGTTTTTCTCTTCATTTCCCTATTCCCTACCCTGCTTGGCAAATTGTGATCAAAAGGAGTCAAGGCCCCAGCACAATGCCTCCCACAGCACCATCCCCAATGACCCAAAATCATGCCCCAAATAATGTGTTTTTAAAATTACTTTTCCATGAAGTTGGTCCGAGTGTATATAAAATCACACATCTAGATGCTGAATCACTTGCCATCAAGGTCATCTTTAGGGTTTGGTGCATTAATTCAAGGCAACGAAGGCCCCTGTGACAAAGAACCAGACCTCAGCTAAAGGAGCGGAGACAAACATCTAACGGCCAGCTTCATATGAATCAACCAAGGCCATCTTCCTCATGCATTTTACTTAAAACTATCTCCCGGGTGCCAGGCGAGAAAAAGAAACAGAAAAATGTATACCCCTCCCCAACATAGAAAATGATAAGAATTTGGGGAAACCCTCTGGTCAAAGTGTTTTATTCCAACTCAGAACTCGCTAACTTTGCACCTGATGATGTGGTGCAGGCAGAGAACAATGCCGACACATAAAGGCACCCGAGTTCCAGGGTCACCCAGGAAAGGTCCAGGAGGAAGGGTACTGCAGATGAAGATGACTTAGTCTACCAAGTAATACTGCTCCCTCATGCTTATCTGCAGCAAAATGTCACTCCAGACTAAGACTGTGATTTATTTATACTGTAGTGCCGAAGATAGTCTCCAGGGAATGGTGTTGTTTCTGCCTGCCACACTATACTTTCTCATGTTAACAATTTGCTCTTCTGGATTCTCCTTATCTTCTCAAACTCTGACTTTTATAGATCCCCTGGTTGTAATTTCTGGGCTCCTCATCTTGTTTCATTAGTTTATGTCACCCATATCCTACTAACTCTTAAAATGTCTATCTCTAGTCCACTATCTCTCCCCCACATACCCACTTAATGAAATAACTTGTTAAAGCCTGTTTATTTTAAGTGAAGTTTATTACTCTAAGCAGTTTATTCACCGAGGATTGAAAACAATACCTACATTTTAAGGTTGTTGCGAAGTTGAAAGAAAATACCTTAGTAATCATTTTAAAGTGCTAAAAAATTAGAAAAAGGCCTTTATGTTTCTTCTCAAATATACCCAGGAATTAAAATTTTTAGTGGCACAAATATAGTGCTACTTTTCAAAATGGCATTCCTCTATTCAGTATGTAATGACTATATCATATACAAATTCTAGGGGCCCAGTGCATGAATTTGTGCACCTTGTAAGAAACTAAGGAACTGTAGGCTACAAGGCTGCAGTAGGTGTAGGGGTGGGTCTCAGCCCATCCTCTGTGCCCCTGCCCAGCCCCTCCCACCATGGCTCTGGTCCCCTGTCTGCCAACTGCCACTCCCACACACTGACAGCCCAGAGTGATTGGGGCCTATGCCAGCAGTGGGTGCAAGCGAGGCTGGTGCAATCAGTGGGTGCAAGTGGCGGCTGCTGCCCCATCACTCCTCAGAGTGATCAGGGCCGGCAGCTGCCACTTGCATCCATTGATGGCGCTGAGTGATCACACTGGTGCCAGTACTGGCAGCAGGTGCCAGTGGCACCTCCAGTGCTGGCTGTGGGTGTGAGTGAGGCTGGCACTGGTGAGTGCCGGGCAGAACTGCAGAGTACGGGAGCAATTTTCAGTAACCACCAGAGGCTTGCCCCGATGACAGTAACCAGCACCCCACCTTGGTTTGGCACCCCTGCCCACCTGCTCCATTATCCCTCCATGGCCAACACCAGCCATGTTCCACACACGCCCCCCTGGTGGTCAGCGCATGTCATAAAGACCGGTTGTTTGGTTGTTCTGGTTGTTCTGTTGTTCAGTCAATTTGTATGTCAGCCTTTTATTATATAGGATGAATTTTCTACAAGTCTCACTAGAGGAAAATTAAATATTAACTTTTAAAATGTATCTGGCAAATATATTTTTCCTAAATTGATCCCTCAGTACCAAAAGTTTGTCCCCCAAGAAACTAATATATTACCAATAAAATACCAACAAACCAACCCAGAAAAACAAACTGCTCTACTTATATTACTTATTTTCTAATTACTAAAAAAAAAATGATTAATTAGAACAATCAAGAAAATGTGTTCTTTAAAGTTTAAACAGGAATTCAATTAATTTTTTTATACTTCCAAATTGTTATGATGCCACAAAGACCTGGGCTCAGTGAATGCTGCATGATGTTCTTGCTCTTAAGTCTATTTATTCAAGGTTGATCTAAAAGGGGTTAGCAGGGTGTGTGACTAGCTAATAATGAGATGAAAGCAAATGGTACAAATCAAATTCTATTATTGTAATCTAATTATTTTTTTGAAGACTATTTGCTGGGTAATCATAATTAATCCAAAAGAAAACCTGGCAACCAGTGCCTTTTACATAATTTATGGTTGATGAGGGCATAGAGAAGGTAGGATAATAGCTCCATTAATGGGGCAGCTTTTAGGCATAAAATTAACTTTTGAGTGTTGGGAAAAAAAATATTCAAGATTTTAAAAAGCCTGCAGTTATTTTTAAAACCTTTGACAAGCATTCTCTGTGCTCTAAAAATCAAACAAAATAAAAATTCTTTGTTCTAGGCACCATCAACCCTTCAATCCAAGTCAGTCAATCCACCCATATGGTCACATCTTTGATTACATCTTATGAAATCTGTAATCTCAAATTGATTTTCCCCTTTCAAGCAAAACTTCTTGTATTTCCACTTTACCAGCTTTTCAGTATTACAGAATCTGATCAGCATAATCATCATGATCTGTTATCCATCTACTTATTTTATTATGATTAATCTTTATTTCTTCAAACTCTCTACTATGGACATACATTTCAACCAAATTCTCACCATACTTCTCTTGAAAATCAGCTAAAACATGCAGAGAGATCACAGGAAGCCTCAATGGATAGGGCTGAATTAACTGGCAAAGGTCATGATGATTATAAAATAAGGAGAGATCAACAAAAATAACAGAAGCAAGATAAAAATACTATGATAGGAAAAAAAATAAAAAAACTAGGAAAATATGACTAAGACATAGCAGAAAAAGCAATTCACCAGGAGAGAAATCTGATAAATATAAAATCCATAAGATCAATGTGGCAAATGTGGGAAAGCTAGCTATATTCAAATAGCCAAGAACTGAATAGATCTATTAGCCTCACTGGGGCTCCTTCTGTGTTCTCGAGTTCATTTGCTGGAAAGCTTTGGCATATGCTAGTACAATTTCATGCTGTGGTCCCTTATGACCATTATTCTGGTGGTTGCATATTAGCAAACAAGTAATTGGAGTTATTTATGAAGTGGATGATACTAATGCTACAGGTTTAGAGATTTAGATCTTATTTATTGATATATGGTTTGGGAATCAATGACTGTGAGGCACCCCTCTTCCTTCCTTAAAGATACACATAATACAATGTTAAAATTATGTGTGTCAAAATAAAAGACAAGGTATGACTGATGTGAGCTCAAAATATAACAGGACCTTTCATTTTTCCTAAGTAAAAACAATAAAGTCTGTTTTTGCCAATACCATGCTCTTTGATTATTGTTACTTTGTAGTATAATTTTAAGTCAGAGTGTGATACCTCTGGCTTTGTTCTTTTTTCTCAGGATTGCTTGGCCTACTTGTAGTCTTTCGTAACTCCTTACAAATCTTATTTATTTATTTATTTATTTATTTATTTATTTATTTGGTTCTATTTGTTTTAAAAATGCCATTGGGATTTTGATGGAGATTACATTAAATCTGTATATTGCTTTGGGTGATAAATGGCATTTTAACTGTGTTGATTCTTACAATCCATAAACACAGAATATCTTTCCATGTCTTTGTGTCTTCTTCAATTTCTTTTAACAGTGTCTTACAGTTTTCAGTATATGGGTCCTTCACATCCTTTGTTAAGTTTATTCTTATGTTTTTATTCTTTTTGTTACAATTTCCAAAGAATTTTTATTTATTTTTCTGAAATTTTATTGTTAATATATAGTATGGAATGGATTGCTATACATTCATTTTTGTATCCTGCATCTTTATTGTATTTATTGTTTCTAAATATTTTTTGTGTGTGTTTTTTTGTTGTTTTTTGTTTTTTGTTTTTTTTTTGGTGGAGTCTCTTGAGTTTTCTATATATAAAGAATCATGTTATCTGCAAAAAGTGATAATCTTACTTCCTTATTCCCTAATTGTATGACTTTTATTTATTTCTCTTGCCTGATTGCTCTGGTTCTGATTTTTAGTACTATTTTGAATAATAGGTAAGAGTAGAGACACAAACAAATGAACAGGATTGAGTTTAAAATTAAATCCACATGTATATGGACAAGTAATCTTCAACAAATAAATCAAAATCATACACTAAAGAAAATCCTTCAATTAATGGTCCTGGGAAAATTGGAAAGCTACATGCAAATAAATGAAACTAGATTGCCAGTTGTCACAATACATAAAAAATAACTCAAAATGGATTAAAGGCCTGACTATAAAACCTGAAACACAGGTATTAAACTTATGGGCCTTAGTGTTAGAGAGGATTTTATAAATTTGACCTCAAAGTCAAGGGAAGCAAAAATAAATGAATGAGACTATATCAAACTAAAAAAGAAACCATCAACAAAACAAAAAGGCAACCAGAAATAGTAAAAAAACAAAAAGAAAACCAAACAAATGAGAGAAGATATTTGCAAACAATACCTCTGATAAGAATAATATCCAAAATAAGGGTGGGCAAAAGTAGGCTTATAATCATAAATCAATTATTAATACATAATAATAAAGGTAAACATTTGTGTACTCACAAATATAAGCCTACTTTTGCCCACTCATGTGTATAAAGAACTCCTACAACTCAACAACATAAAAGCAAATAATCCAATTAAAAATGGGCACAGGACCTGAACAGACACTTCTCCCAAGAAGGCATATGATTCTTTCATCCCCCTGGTGTCTGTATCCATTGGTTGGGCTTATGAGGGCATAAGTGGGGGGATGGGAGGACAATGGAAGGATAAGGACACATATATAATACCTTGATCAATAAAGAAAAGAAAAAAAAAAGGCCAAGACCGGTTTGGCTCAATGGATAGAGCGTCGGCTTGGGGACTGAAGGGTCCTGGGTTCGATTCCGGTCAAGTGCATGTACCTTGGTTGCGGGCATATCCCCGGTGGGGGGTGTGCAAGAGGCAGCTGATCGATGAGTCTCTCTCATCGATGTTTCTGACTCTCTATCTCTCTCCCTTCCTCTCTGTACAAAATCAATAAAATATATATTTTTTTTAAAAATAAAGAAAGAAAGAAAAAAAAAAAGACACATGAATGGCCAACCGACATATGATGCTCAACTTCACTAGCTATAAGGGAAATAAAAATTAAAAAATTAAAAACTATAATGAGATACCACATCACACCTGTTAGAATGGCTATTATTAACAAGACAAGTGATAACAAGTATTAGAAAGGTTGTAGAAAAAAAGGAACCCTCGTTCACTTTTGGTGAAAATGTAAACTGGTACAGCCACTATGAAAAACATTATAGAGTTTTCTTATAAAATTAAGAATACAGTTGACATATGACTCAGAAACCCCTCTTTTAGGTATCTACCCCCTCACAATTTTAAATCATCTATCTAATAAAAGAGTAATATGCAAATTGACCATCATGCCAACACACAAGATGGCTGCCCCCACAAGATGGCCACCAAAAGATGGCCAGCAGGGGAAGGCATTTGGTTGGGACCAGACCTGCAAGGGAGGGCAGTTGGGGGCGATCAAGCTTGCAGGAGAGGGCAGTTAGGGGTGACCAGGCCAGCAGAGTATGGAAGTTGGGGACAACTGGGCCTGCAGGGAGGGACAGTTAAGGGTGACCAGGCTTGTAAGGGAGTGCAGTTGGGGGGACCCAGGCCTGCAGGGGATGGTAGTTTGGGGCAAACAGGCTGGCAGGAGAGCAGTTGGGAGCCAGCAGTCCTGGATTGTGAGAGGGATGTCTGACTGCCCGTTTAGGCCCCATCCTACTAGGCAGTCGGACAACCCTCAAGGGGTCCCATACTGGGGAGGGCACAGGCTGGGCTAAGGGACACCCCCTTTCCTCCCATGCACGAATTTTATGCACCGGGCCTCTAGTCTATAATAATAAAAGTGTAATATGCAAATTAGACTGGACAACCTTCCGGATGAAGCTGGGGCTGCCAGGGAAGCTTAAGTCCCAGGTGCCAGAGGGAAGCTGTTGCCAACAGCCTGGAGAAGGAAAGCCTATTCTTGCACAAATTTTCATGCGTTTGGCTTCTAGTTTATTCATAAAGATATATACACGCCTATGTTCACTGCAGCATTATTCACAGTGGCCAAGACAACTGAATGTCCTTCAATAGATGACTGAGTAAAGATGTGGTCCGTATTCCCAATGGAATACTATTCATCCATAAGAAAAGATGAAATATTATCATTTGAGACAACATGGATGGATCTTGAGAGTATCATGCTAAGTGAAATAAGTTAGACAGAAAAAAGTCAAGAACCATATGATTTCACTCATGTGTGAGGTATAAAACTAAAAACAATAAACAAGACAAGCATAGACACAGCCAAAAGCATGGTGATTACCAGAGGGTTAAGGAGAGTGGAGGAAAGGAAGTAAAGGATAAAGGGGTTAAATATATGGTGGCGGAAAGAGGTTTGCCTTTGGGAGACAAGCACATAATGCAATGTACAGATGATGCATCATAGAACTGTACACTTCAAACATATAATTTTATTAACCAATGTCACCCCAATAAATGTAATTGAATATATATATATATATATATATATATATATATATATATATATATATATATAAAACCACTCAGGACTAGCCTCATAGTGTGTGACCTGGGCAATCACACAGAGCCCCAAGTTCTGAAGGATCTTAGCTTGGTTTGATGCTCTGCTGTTGCTTTCTTTAAATTCCTACTATTTTTATTTGAACATTTGTTTTTCCAGTGAAGACTGAGGGGACAATGGAGTATGCACGTTAGCAAAAAAGGTATGCACAATAGGCATGTCCATCACTGTTCATTGCTGTTCTGATTAGCATACAGCATTTGCAATGCTCCTTGAGCATAGAATTCTTGGGGGCACACAATTTGCGGGAGTTCCACAAGACTCAAAGGGAGCTCACGGTCACCATGTGTGTTACAACTACGAAGGAACGAGCAGAACCTGCCCGCCCTGAGAGGTCACACTTTCTATTAGAACCAAAATTTGCTTCAAATGCAGATAGATGAAAATGGCATTCTAAGAAACATGAATAAAAAGGGAATCTTATGGTATCCTTTCATATTTGTGTTACTTCCTTGTTTTAGCTCAGCGATTACACAGCAAATGATGACACTGAAGAAAAGGGAAAGAGCGCATTCTTTTCATTTTCTTATTCATGCCAAGGTAGTTTTGCTAAAATGTGTGCATATCAAGATGTGAAATATAAATAGTTGAGTTAGTTTTGTCTAGCATATTCATATGTCTGAAATATGAATTATATACCTTTGGTATTTATGCATATAAGTTAAATGCTCTTATATTTGTATTATAAACTAGTATTGTATAATATAAATGTGAACAATAAAATTCATGTTAAAATTAACATTTTTATGTATAATAAAATTAAATAATAAGTAGAAAACACAATGTCAAGTCAAGAGAGAGATTGTGGGAGAAAGAAAAAGGCTTATATTTGTTACTTTTAATTACTTATTTCTCCTTTTGTACACAGTGTTTTGCATTTTAATTTTGCACTGAACATGTAATCTATCTTCTAAAAACCCATTTACAAATAGAGAGGTTTGAGTATGTTTAATCTTAGGTGAAAGAAAAAAAAATAGAAAAGAGCATGGGTAGGCTTACCTTTAGGAATAAACCCTGACAGATCATTGCCATTTCTTAAACATTTGGAAAAAGGAAGATAGGATGCACAAAATATTGCTTATATTTTAACATATGTGCTCCAAACACTTAACATATGTGCACCAAAAGTTTTCACTTTAAAGAGAAAAAAAAGTGGTATAGAGTAATAATTTTATGCTCTCTATCCAATTCTCCCCCCTCACTTTTGAAAATAAAATGATTATTTGATATTACAAATTGAGGACATTTTAGAAATGATTAGTTATACTATTGGATATCATACCTTTTCTAAAAAAAATTCTATTTAACATTTTAATCTAATACATAAGAGAAATACAATGATAAGCACAGGTGGATCATACAAAACAGATAATTCCCTTTATTTAACTGTTTTTCAATCTGACCATTGGCTTGTTTCAGCTTTCCCCAGGTAAGAGTACTTACTGTAAGAAATTGTGGACCATTCAATGGCTTTCTATAACAAGTGCTCTCATCACAAAGAAATTTCCAAGTTTAGTCAATTATGTCGTCCTTCATTCATCACATCTCCATTGCTCAACATTTTAACTAATCTTTATTTGTTTTGACATATCTTTTCCTAACTCAGTGCAGATGGAAATAAATGCTTTTAGAACCTGGAACAACCTTTAATTCCTGTCAACTAAGGAAAAACTATAGATAGATCATTGCCATTTCTACTGCATTTAGAAACAGGAATTAAAAAAAAAACTGCATATTTTTCTTTTCCAATGTAATAGTTTCTTGAAGCAAGTAACCAATTTTTTTCTATTAAAATGAGCTAATTATTAATGGAAAGGATTAACATTTGCAAACACCTTGTCATCTCAAATTTCTCTTGCTTTTTCTTACACATACATGGTTGTCAGTAATTGCACGCCTACGAATTCCTCAAATACTATGTTATTTCAATTTGCTCCAGATGATGACATAGAAGCTTTGGCACATAGGTCCCCTGTTGAAGAGTGTTTGCCTCTGCAAGAATTTTTTTTTTTACAATCATGTCAATTTATTTATTTATTAGGCAGTTACATGTAACATCAATGTTTGCTTTCCTTGGAGGTTATCACCTTCATATATTATAGATAATGGACTCTGAGTTAACTTTTGGAAAGTAATATAGTATACATATTATTTGAGAGAAAAAATGACCAATTTTCTTTGCCTTTTGATTCCTAAAAGACATGAAATAATGCCCCCCCCCCCATCTTCCTATGGTTCTATAAAACATTGTAATATATTTGTCTTGTTCATTTTTTAAAATGTTTTATTGATATTTTTACAGAGAGGAAGATAAAGGGATAGAGCTGCTTTCTTCACACCTCCTACTGGGGATGTGCCCTCAACCAAGGTAAATACCCTTGACCTTGACCGGACTCGAACCTGGAACCTTTCAGTCCACAGTGTCTTACTTATTTTAAATATCATTAAAAAATTATTTTTTTCTTTTTCCAATGAAACTGCAAGCTTTTGGCAGAGGCAGGTAGGATACAATGAACAGAAATTACTTGCTCATTTTGTATTCTCAGTACTTAGCAAATTATTTCATATAAGCGCTCAATAAATGTTTTTTGAATACATGAAATGGTAGAATTTTAACCTAGAGTTCCCTCTACTTATGCATTCACAGTCATTACTCAAACATCACTGGTATGTTCTATTTGCTTACATACAGAAGGAATTCCAGCTTCCTATTGCGGTGTGTGGTTATATATGGTTGTGACTTATATGGGCCCATAAACAGTGCTGCTGTTGCTCTCTCTATAAAACTGTTCGAGATGGAAACCACACACTGTTAGTATGCTGGGCTATCATTTACAATGATGCAGTCTTCTCGTTTACAAATGGTCCAAAGCTAAGCCTTGAGCTGCCAAAGCATTACTGGTTTTCCATCATACTGTTCAGGTGCTACACTGTTTTCCACGTAAAAACAGGTACTGTGTTCTCTCCAAATATTATGAGAGACACGGTCTTCATGAATTGATTTATTCAGTTAGCAAATATGTGTTGAAAGTCCTCTGTGTTCTAAGCACTGTTTTCATCAATGGACATCAAATAATGAATATACTAATTGTAAGGGTAAAACAACAACATCTGTATACATGCCTGTTCTTTAGCAAATCCCTTTACCTACTTTATTGAGTCACCCCACCACAATCCCCTCGGGCACAGGCCAATTTGTTCTATGTACCCCTGATTCCATTTCCATTTTTTAAAATATATTTTATTGATTTTTTTACAGAGAGTAAGGGAGAGGGATAGAGAGTTAGAAACATCAATGAGAGAGAAACATCTATCAGCTGCCTCTGCACACCCTCTACTGGGGATGTGCCTGCCACCAAGGTACAAGCCCTTGGCTGGAATTGAACCTGGGACTTTTGAGTCTGTAGGCCGACACTCTATCTACTGAGCCAAACCAGTTAGGGCTTCCATTTTAATTTTGTCAGTTTACTTTGTTCATTAGATTCTACATATTAGTGAGATCATATGGTATTTGTCTTTTTCTGACAAGCTTATTTCAAATATATTCTTAATAGGCCTGTGTGACCCTCTATACTAGGTATATTCAGATGTGTCTTAGATTTAATCACAGGCTCCACTCAGTTTCAAGCAGTAAATACAAATAGAAATTATATTATCCCATCCTCTTCTTTTACATATAAGAAAGATAAAGCCTCAGAGTTTGAGATGTTCAAAATCTACTTCACTGTCAGGATTGGAGGCCATGTATTCCCAACTTGAAATCTATTCATCTTTCCTTAAGACTATGCTACCAACTTACTATAAATATTTTCAGGTTTTTTTTTTCACCTTGCCACCAGACATTATTCTTTCTAAATAACAAATGTGAAATCTTCAAAATAATATTCAAGACTTTTGAATAAGCTTTGAAGGATACTTTTGGAGGCCTGCTCCAATAGTGGGCTGCATATTCTCAGGACACAGAGAATGTGTAAGAAGCCACCTAAGCCCTTAAAAATCACAGTCTCATGGACAATTAAATATCAGGCATTATAATTTATAATCATGTATAAACACTGCTTGCTTAAAAAAAGAACATATTAGTGTTATACAAACAATTTCTGTTCAGTAATTACTTAAAATGATTGTCAGTTGTTGCTCATACCTAGGTTGGGTCCTATTAAACACTAAGGATAGTAAATATTCTGGATAATCTGTCAGTGTAAGCTTCATGGTTGATGATTTAAAAAAAAGAAGGTATATAAAATGCACTGCAGGAGACATTATCTCACTCTCTCTCTGAAGTTTATTTTCAGCCCAGCAGTGGTAACGCTAATAAAATTCTTCTTTTATGGAGAAGGCCAAGAGTCACATCTATTTTCTCTTCCCTAATAGGCTATGAGCACAAGGTGTCAATGGGAAATGAAGTGAGAAATTTTGCTCAAATAAATGATTTTTCTGAGAGTGCTGTGAGAGGAAAAAATGTGAAAGATTTAGAACTTTGTGATTTATATTTTAAAGGCATTGAATATGAAAGGTAAAGGATGATACTTGGTAATAAAAGAGTTTGGGAAGAATGTTTCACTCTTCACTACTCTTTATTCTTGAATTTAGAATCCTGGTTTTGTCAAATATCAGCCAAGAATTATCAGAAGAGAATATGTGATGGGGAGCCTTGGAAAAAGAGGTCGATGTTTCCAGTTCATCTTTGCTGAACTTGGAATGCTGCTAAAAACTTCTGAAGACACTCATAAAAGAGCATGAGTGAGGATAGCACTATCTGATGAAATAAGCTTGGAAAGTTCCATACACCTTTCCTAAAGATTAATATGCACACTACCAAATGTATTACTTTGCTAGAGCTGCTGTGACAAAGTACCACAACCAGGGTGTCTTAAAACAGTAGAAATGCATTGTTCTCATAGTTCTGAAAGCCAAGTCTGAAATTAAGGTGTCAGCAACAAGGCCATGATCCTTTGGAATGTGTAGGAAAGAATCTGTTCCAGAACTCTCTCTCCTGTTAGGATGTCAACCATTTTATGTGACACAAGTCAATCAATAATAGCACATTAAAATATTTTAGAATACCATTAAATATTTAATTTTTGTTTTATTTAGGAATCTGAGATTCTTTTTTTCAGATTAGAACACTTTATTACTATGTTCCGGTTAGCATCTCATTAAACAGCATAAAAAAAGAAGTAAAGGGGAAATTAAGGCATGACATATAGAAAATATTAAATTTAAGGTGTAGTGGTATGAATGGAAAATGGAACTTGAGAAGTTGTGTCAATAACTGATGAAGAAGTAGAAAGACAGAAGTGCAGTAAGTATGAAAAAGAGCTTTCAACACAAGGAGGAAATTTAGTGGTGTCCTGCCTGTATTAACTGGCTTTTGCTGCATAACAGAACACCCCATATTTCAGCGGCTTAAAACAGTAAATTTGTATTTCTCCCAGCTGTGCTATTCAGCTGATCTATACTGAACTTGGCTGGTCACTGCTTAATCACTCATGCATCTGTGGCTTGTCTTCGCTCCGTGAGTCTCTCCTCTTGAGATCAGTGGCTGTACCCAGCATGCCCTCTTATGGTGATGGTAGAGGTGCAAGAGGGCAAGTGGAAATATCTAAGGTTGCCTGAGATCCGAACTTTGAACTACACAAGTTTTCTTTTGCCTCAATTTATTGGCCAAAGCAAATCACATAATTGAGTTCCAACTTAGCGTCAGCAGGCATTCATCTTTACATGTGAAGGCACTGACCATCCCACCTGAAGGCTTAGTCAAAAGAAGGGTTTCTTACATTTTTTTTTTTAATCTCTCTCTCCAACTTAGCAATTGTGGGCTTTCACAATACTACCCAAAGCAAATACCTAGAGAATCTAAAGGCTCACAAAGGGAATGTCTGATGCATATGTTCATGTTTAGCAGTGATATAAAGTGTATGTTAATGGATACTGAGCTGCAGATATTCTGGTTATATATCCTTACCACACATGAACACAAACACACAATGCAATTATTTTCTCTGCACACTGATAGACCACAAGTTTAACCTCTTCAATGTAACCTCTCTTCTCTCTGGTTCTACCATTTTACTTTGAAGTACACCCAGTGTCTCACCTTTTTCTGTTGAACCACATTTTCAAATATTCTAAGAAACAGTTCCATGACCTGAGATATGAAACCTGAGAATTTCATCAGATATATATACAACTCTTGTGAACAAATGGTCACATTTTATTGCATAAAATTAGCTATGACATGGGAATGGGAAATCAATGCATAATAAATTACTGTACCTATTCATTTGTCTAATATTTATTGAATATCTATTGTACATCAAGAATTATTCTAGCTCTGGGGGAAAAACTTATATCAATAAAACCACCTATTTCATAAGATTTCTTTTATCATATCACATTAAATCATCTCTGACATAAGAAAAAATTCAATGCATAATAAATTACAATACCAGTTTATTCAACTAATATATATTGATTGCCTATAATGTTTCACACCCTAGTCTGGGCTTTAGAGATACTGCAGTAAAACTTAATATTTGAGTGGTAGTTATAGATTTTAAAAAAAGAGATACACAAGTAAATATAGAAAATTATATGTGTTATGCAGAATAGCTAAAGCAAAGGATACACTGTGATGACTAGGTGCTATTTCAGATAGGGCTATTCAAGATGATAATTAGGTCAGGTTGACTCCTGAGCAAAGTAAAAAACAGGGAGAGAGAAAGCCAAGAGGATATATGGGGAAAGACAGTACCAGGTAGAGATAATGGCAAATACAAAAAACTAGCAGTGGTATTGGTATTATGTTTGACACACTCAAGAATATAAAGACCAGTGTGACTATCAGAGGAGTAGCCTGCATCCAGATTATGTAGGGTGTACATTAAGGGCCTTGTCAAGATTTGGGATTTCATCCAAAGTGTTAGGAAAAGCCATTGAAGGGTTTTGAATAGGGGTGCAGGAGGATAGTGAGTTCATTATTTTTGTTATTAATGCAGGATTTTACTGTGTCAATCAAAGTTCTACCATCTGGAATCAATCCATCTACCTTCCCAGACTTATCTCAACTGCATTCTTTCATAAATCCTAATTCTCTAGGAAAAGAGTCTGTCATCATTTCCTATTACTTCTGTCACTGCTTATCAAAATCTACTCTTCTTTACAGACCTCCAAGTTTCAAAGGCTACCTCCTTTACAGAAGAACACTGCTGATTACAGTAACTTATCTTTCCCCAATCTCTAAACGTTTTTGTACTCTCCATGGATTTTATTTCTATGTTCTTCACTAAAATCCCTGCTCTTCAACAAACTGTCCAGTAATCAGACAAATATGTCTATAAAAAAGATCTATAAAAATAGGGAACTTTTAACATTAAGATGATCACTTGGTAAATATTATATATTAAATTAAAACATGTAATTGTATATTCATTAATATTTTAGTGTAGGTTCAAAACATTTTATATGAGTGTAAGTCTGTTTATTAGAATTCTGCATAATGGTATCCCCTAAACCAAGCTTATAATGCTTTGCCTACTGATCTCAATTTAGTCCTTTAATATTGAGCAGGACTTAAAGAAACCTATATATACATATCAAAGTAAAGTCCTTGAATTTCTTATTATTTTTTATTTAAATCTTTTCTATAATTTTGCTGCTCAAAGTATAGTTTATGGACCAGAATCCTCATCATTATACTTTGGACTCATTAAAAATATGGTCTCAGACTCTATAACAGAATTAAACAATATAAATCCACACTTTAACAAAATATTTAAGTGATTATTGTGACCTAATACATATCCAATTCAACTGCAATTATTATTTTACTTGCCTTTAAGTCTCTTCAAAATATTAAACTTAGTTCAAGGAAACACTTTCTCTCTTGTTCTCTCTTGTTCTGCACTCATGTTTTATATTTCATTGAAATGTGTATATGCAGAAAATACTTATGTAGCAGGCCAGAGACTGTTATTCTTAGACAGTCCTGCTTGCAAAGTTGGTCCTTGGCTGGTATAGAAAACTTTACAGGCAAACAATTTCCTGTGCTAGTAATAGGTTATCTCTAAATGGTAAAAGCTGCTCACTGTATCTAAACTGTGAACACCTGCTCTCCTGAGATTGAGATTGTGGCATACTATTTATAGGTAGAGGATGCCTATGTGACTGATTCTCAAAAATCCTGGACTCCCCGGCTCAAAGTGGGATTCCATTGCAGACCACACTTCACATAGTTGTCACAACTAGTTGCTGAAGGAATTAAGCGTAGCCTGTGTGATTTCACTGGAAGAGAAGTCTTAGATATTGGTGCCAGGTCCCCTCCTACTTTTGTGTCACACACTTTTTCGGTTTGCTGATTTTGCTTTATATACTTTTCCTCTAAAAATCTTAGCTGTGATAATGAGTATTACTGAGTCCTCTAGCAGATTATTCAATTTGGGAGCAATCTTGGGGACCCAAGACATAGTGTAATTATAGATTAAACTAGAGGCCTGGTGCACAAAATCTGTGCACAAGGGTTGGCCATGAGCCCCGCCTGCACCCTCTCGCAATCCAGGACTGCTGGCTCCTAACTGCTAATTTGCCTTCCTGCCTGCCTCTGCCTCAGACCCTGCCACCACAGCTTCTTCTGAAGGATATCTGGAAGGTCATTTGGCTGTCTGATCTAATTAGCATATTACACTTTTATTATTATAGATTACCAGATTACTAAAGTAAATACACTTACTAACAATCAATAAATTCAACTGATTGTTAGTAAGTGTACAACTCAATTAGTGAGAATAAAAGTGCATGGATATTCAAAAGTCACATAGGCAATTAATGAATGCCAGACATAAAGCAGCATATTTTCAGAAAGGAAATGATATTGGTTAATTTACCAAAAAAATAAAACTCTCCTTAAGGCAAGAATATAATACTATGTTCTACACTTTATTAGTTGTCAGGGAATATTTAAAATAATTTAAAGTTATTTAACCATTTAAACATGACTGAATTATATTTTAATCAAGGTAAAAGATTTACTAAAGTAATTTTAAGAAAGAAAAAAATGATATGCATAAATAAAAATGTTTATAGGCAAAATGTGGATTTAACCATAAACATACTATTCTTCCAGTTTTTCATTATCAAATTAATATGAAAAGATATCAGTAAATTTATCTCAATATACATCACAGTATTTGTTTTGTTTTTACTTTAGTAAATGTGGCTGCCTAGTTATTTCAGGCCTTATGGTTTTTACTCTGGTTCAATAAAGCCCTCCAATGCAGAGAAAATCACAGGGGTATTCCTGCTTCAAAACAAATCTGACATTCTCCAAAGCCATTATTCTTCTTAACTAGTCAACAGATTCAGTCAATTTATTATATTGATATAAATGCTCAACTCTGAAAACACAATACCCTAAGAAGCTATGATCCTTCCATGCTGATCTGAAGGACTTTGTCATTTAGACAAGTAAATGACACAGTTTAGAAACTATTATGGTTTACTCTAAAAATCGAGAACAACTGCTAAAATGTTGATTTATCATAATCTAGGAAAATTGTTTCGCTTGTCTGCTGACATGATTTCCCACAGTTTTGGGTCATCCCAAAAAGGTTAACTTCAAAAACATTAGCTTAGAATGGTCTCTAATGTACATGTGCTAAAAATCACTTCATTTTCATTTTTTTTTCATAACTTAGAACCCTTTGAAAGCTTAGACATCTGGCACCAACCAAGTCAATGTGATTATAATTTCATCTGAATCCTCAAAATTACTGGTTAACTTCAACTTGTAATGGGCTGATATAAGAACCCTATGTAAGGGAGTTCTGTTATGTACAATTTTCCACTTATTTTGATGTGGAGTCTTATGACTTTTACATAAAGGGCCACATTGAGAATATTTATAGGCAAGATGAATTAATTATAAATTATAGATTCCATTTTTAATTTATTAAAGCCTCATTTTCTTATAGGACTTTTCCTTTAACCATACACTTCACTAAAATGTTATCAGGCTGAAACAATTTGAAACATTTATATTTAAGCAAGAAAAGAGTTTCCAGTTATCATAAGGAACAAGGAAAATTGATTTTACATGAATTAATTTTCATTCAAATGAAAATAAGTTTAGGACAACTTAAAAATACCTGGTATTTTAAATTTAACCTGAATATTATATAGCAAAATTTATTTTATTCAAATATGAAACCTAACAGTGATTTAGAGCCCAGTTCAGCAGTTGATGCATAAAAGAACTAAGTAAGCATTTCTTGGATAAAGAAATAAATGAAAGCATTAATTAATAAATGAATGAATATTGAATTAGTAAGATTTTTGGAGGGATAGATTCTGATCTTTCTGAAACTATAAAGTTTATTACAAGAAAAAGAAGAGGCTCCTTTAATATACTGTTGAAATAACACATACATTGGGATACAGGAGAACAGAACATTGTGTTATATGTCATTGTGATGTATAATTTACCCTTCAGTTATTAATATCTAAATCAAATAAGAGTCCACCTTACTAGCACAGTTGTTTTTAATCATAGGTCTATTTACCTACCTTTACCAATAGTACTAAAGCATTTGTTTGTAGGACATGTATGTGTATGTCAGAATTCTCTATTTCTTTTAAACGTGTTTTATAAATCCCTCTAAGGATCTTAGCTAATCTCTATACTCACTTTAAAAATATGAAAATTGGAGATGAGGTAATTATATAATTGATAAAAAGTAGAAAAGCAAGCAGAAAGCCATGTAATATAAGATATTGTGCAATGCGTTGCAAAGGTGTTATCTACTTGTGCAGAAATATATGCCATAGTGAAATAATATTTTATGAGTTTTTATTATATTTATTTTGGAATTTAATTTTTTTTGAATTTTTACTCTCTGGAAATTCAAAAAAGAGATAGTGAATTAACCATTAATTAAACCACTTAGAACTTCTTTGAAAGAAGATAAAACAAAATGTCAGTAGAATGTCTGAAAACTACAGTAAAACCCAAGGCCTAAAAAATATAGAAACTGAGATGTACTATTAGAACAGATATTTCCAGCATTATTTATAATAATTATTAGTTATAAAATTGTAAAACTAATTACCTATACACAAAATTAAAATACAGCTATGTGTAAATAAATGTTCACACAACATATAAACTTAGGCAAGTAATTTCATTTCTCTGCATCTCCTTTATTACCTTTAAAATGAAATTCATTTTTTTTCTGAAGGATTTATCTGATTTTAAGATACAGAATATCTTATCTGACAAGGTCTTACCTCAACATGAAAATTAAGACATAATTTGTTGCTATTTTTCAGAATTTAAATGATCATAATTTGGTATTCACTTTGAAAAAAATCTGCTAAATTCTGCTTAATTATTATTTTCAAAACAGTGAACTTCTGAGATAATTTTATTTTTGTTAATAATAATGCCACTATTTATTTTGATGTTCTGGATTATATTTGCATATGCATCTGTAGAATATCAGCATGTAAAGGCATAAAATAATACACAAGTATGGTAGGTAAACAATCCAAAGGATTGACTCAGTAAAAAAGAAAAACAAATCACAAAATATCATTACCTTTTGCTACTGATATGGATTTCTTTTACCAAGATTTACTGTCAGAAGTAATCTATTTTTACAGTTTCTCTCCAGAGACTATCACCTAGGAGAAGTAATTATATTTAAAAAATTACTCTATGGCAATACTATGTTTTTTCTAGATTAGCTGTATTGAATAAAAGTGAGAACCATTGCCTTAAAGTCAAGGAAACAAACGAAACTTTCTACAGTTCAATATTTCTGAAAAGGTCTCTGAGTCTCAATTACATGAGTACACAGTTATGTATTTCAACATTTATAAAACCTAGGTCTATATGCTCAGACCTTCTCTGATACTACACTTTAATTTACCTTTTACCTGTATGATAACTTTTTCCCAAAGATTAATTGAAATGATTACTTTTTTTTTTTTTTTTTTTTTTTTGGTAAATGCATAATGACCAACCATGTACCAATTACTTAATGGTTGCCCCAAGCCACACAAATCTAAGAATTCATATGGAGATGTTTTTACCAATAATAACCACTGTTTCTTATTTGCTATCACTGTATGTCAAGATGCAATCCCTAGTTCCCTAAGACTTACTCTCAATGTGAAATTATGATGAATCCCTAAGAAGTAACAGGCTACTTCTCAAGCAAATTCAGGAAGTTTCTACGCAGAATTTTCCTGGCTATATTGTAAATCCTTCATGTATTGCTGCTCTCACGAAGCACCGTCAACTTGTTCTTGCATCACTATTTTTTCTGTATGCCTTCAAGTCCAGCGACCATCAAAGCTGGTTCCACTGGGTACCAGTCACCCCTAGTTACAGTTACTTTTCCCAGTGGAGAGTATCAAACCTACCTGGCACTATCTGTTTCCAGTCATTATAACCATTTTAAAAAAAGAAGACAATGTCTATAAATGTTACACTCTATGGGAGAAGCTTTAAGTAATCCTATATAATAAAACCCTAATATGCAAATAATCATCATGTCCTCATGCCATAAAGCTGTAATGGCTCAGACACTCAACACTGGGGAGAAAGGAATAGGGACCAGCCAGGAACACAGGAGCTTTTGAGAGAGGAATGGGGACCACACAGGCTGCGGCCTGGGAGAAGCAAAATCTGCATGCCCCATTGTCCCCACAGTCCCCCATGGCAAGGGCCTGTGTGGGCAAAGCTGGCCCAGGTGCCTGTGATTGGCCAAAGGGATGGAAGCTTGGGTCCCAGGTGCCTACCACCAGCTAGAAGAGGGAATCCTGGGTCCCAGCTGTGAGGTGAGGCAGAAGTGGTTAGGAATGATCAGGCCAGCAGGAAAGCAATTAGGGGTGATTAGGCCAATAGGGGAGCATTTAGGTGTGATCAGGCAGGCAGAGGTGGTTAAGCGAAATCAGGCAGGTAGGCAGGCAGGCAAGGGGTTAAGAGGCATCAGACCATATTGTGAGAGGCAGCCAGACATCCCCTGAGGGGTCCCAGATTGGAGAGGGTGCAGGCTGGGCTGAGGGAATTGCCCCCATGCACAAATGTCATGCACTGGGCCTCTACTCCTTAATAATAAGTATCACTAATTTAGCATTAACAATGTTCTAGGCACTCTGCCAAATCATCTTAGTTAATGGTTATTATTTTAAACATTAAACTAAAGCTAAAGACATTGAGTAATGTTTAAAGATCACTCACTAAGCAGCAGTATTGATTTTCATATCTGCATTTGACTCCAAAGGACTAGTTTCTAAACATTACTTTCATTACCTTTAGGATCTATACATGAGTCTACGGACTGCTGAGCTGTGAGAAATTTAAATGGAAAACTGTTTTATGCAAAATCATTCTACCCTACCAACCCTGATATTGTGTTATAGAGCAAAGCCTGTTCTATCTTATTTTTCTTTGGAACAAGTTTTGTTTTGTTTTTTGTTTGTTTGTTTTGTTTTTCCCCAAGAAATACCTATACATATTATGAAAATAGATGTTTTATACCATCACAGAAATATCTTAGAACATCAATTAGTACAGCTTGGGCTAAAGGTTTCATCTGTGTACCTTGTGTCATTTGATCTAAAATAGATACTCTCTTTTTGGTCTCAAGATTCCAAGGTCCTTAAAAATTACTGAAGGCCTCAAAGAGATTTAATTTGTCAGTTATATCTATCTATATTTAATATATTAGAAGTTTTAAAAGTATATATTAAATATGGCCCAAAATTCTTTATATGCCCTTATACCAAGAGATGGAATCTATTTTCCGACTTTGAGATATTACTATCCTTGAGACTTGTGTGTACCTAATATAATGCAGCAAAAGTGACATTCTATGAATCCAAGTTTAAGGACCTTGTAGATTCTGTTTGTGCTCTTTTGGAAATTCTGAAACTACCATTCTGTGAAGATAGCACCTTTAGCCTTCTGGAAATAAGAGGTCTTTTGGAGGAGAACTAAGATGCCCCAGCCTATAGGTAGCACCAATATTTTAGTCAGGCCATCATGTACCTTTATGGTCCAGCTGACCCTCACCTGAATGAAGATTTATTAGTAAGCTCAGGAGAAAGCAACAGAGAAAATGCTCATTTATCTCACATAATATAAAGAAATAATAAATATAATACAGAGAAATAATAAATCATTGTTGTTTTAAACAATTAATTAAGATGGGGTCAAATTTACACAGAAATAGATAAAGACTATGGAAATCTTATGCAGTTTTATAGTAGTTTGGGGTTCTTAAAATTTGTAGTAATTGAAACACAAAGGAAAAAAGAATTGAGAAAACGAGAAAAATATAAATACTGCTTTAAATATGACACCCAAAGTGTTTTATTTTCAACTTTATTTTTTCTTTTTTCCCCTCTAAATCTTTGTTCTTTTGATTTTCTATAAACAAAAATTTCCTTTATTTACACAAATGATCTTGGGAGCTTTAAGTGAAATGTGCAGATTCTTTAACTTTGTACAAATAATTCTAAATTAAATGAAGAGTTCTTACGATTATCTAGCTAATCAATTACCTATTAAGTAAAAGAGGTTTGAGTTTAAAAAAAAATTAGGTTGCATGCCTCCATGCTTTAGGTCTTATTTTGTTGGTCAATTCATTTTGTTCGTTAGATTCCAAAATTTTGTTCCATGGAGGCATGGAACAGATTAACCTACCTCAATGTGGAGATGGAGGGACAAGAAGAGAAAAACCAAAGAACATAAATATTTCTATGAATAGCTCATGGAACAAGCAATAGGGTGGTGAAGACCTGGAGTGGGGAGGGACAGATAGGGACTAGGAGGAGGGAGATAAGAGGGTGATGGAAGATATCTATAATACTATCAATGATAAAAAATTAAGTTGACTATTTTGATTGAATCATCCAACTTTCTATTTCATTCTTTTTTTCAAACATGAGTCAAATCTCTTCAATGCAGAATACTACCTTTAAATATGTCCATATCCATATAACAAAATGGAGTGTTAAAGTGGTTATTTAACTTGGTTGAATATAAACAATTCTGTGTCTATTTTTAAAATATATAAGATAATTACCTCCATTCTACTCTTTACTTTGAAAAAGTGCCACAGTAGCATGTTATATAAAATTTAAAAATATAAACATTGAAATGGAGCAAAGGATCCTTTGAATAATGATATGAGTTAGAGGACCTTGGAAAATACTAGATACCATATAATTGAGCATGACTTATTTCTAACCTATTAGTAACCTTCTAAGAGAGGAAAATTAATGGTTCTAGCATTGACTAATTATGTATTGTTTTATTCTTATAGCACAAAATTGGAATTGCTAATGATTCTTTTGACATTAAATCATTAACTCATTAACTAGTATAACATTTGCAAGATTTCCCCCCTAAAAATGATTATGTATACTATGAAACATGAGAGAAAAAAAATCTGAAAATTTCCCAATTAATGCGATTGACACAGAAAGTCAACAAGCAATAAAAATTAGGAGCAAAATATATACAACTTTTCTCATGAATGATACACAAACAAAAATTGATTAGTTCCTCATATGCCCTTATAATTTTCAGAATCATTTAATCACTTTTTGTTTCTCAACTGATTAGACATCATTGCAGCAACCAAAGGCTTAGCCATGTGTGCCATGCCAGCATGGCCAAGGATGAAACTGAGGAGGGGCAGTGAAGGATTAAAGAAGATAGACAAGAGAATACAGTTGGGGCTAGGTAGGTTCACTCAACCCTGGATGAGGACACAGTGACACAGTCTGCAAGCAGAAGCTTTATTTTATAGTCAGACCACACAAAGCAAAACAAGAGAAGTGGTCAACATGTTTACAATGTTCTTGCGAGTTTCACCTTGTTTTGGCAGTATTTATTGCACCTCCCACAGCCCATTTAGCTACCTAGGAAGGAACTAGGGAGAAACTAGGGAGAACTATAAGATTCAGCTTAATTAAGCTAGTAGGGCTCTGCCCTCCAAACTAGGACTTGTCGGTGGCCTTGCCACAGGTCAGTCTGAGGCTTAACTCTATAGCCACTCCCTACAACCATGCTTTATGACTAACTTTCCAATGATAAGTGATTCATAATTATTTATTTAAAAATATATATATTTTATTGATTTTTTTATTATTTTATTCTTTTTTACAGAGAGGAAGGGAGAGGAATAGAAAGTTAGAAACATCAATGAGAAACATCGATCAGCCGCCTCCTGCACACACACCCCCTATTGGGGATGTGCCCACAATCAAAGTATATGTCCTTGACTGGAATTGAACCTGGGACCTCTCAGTCCACAGGCCAATGCTCTATCCACTGAGCCAAACTGGTTTCGGCCATAATAATTTATTTTTAAAAAAGAAACTTATTTGTTGACTTTTCAGTATTATTTATAGCTATATCTCTTATCAAAGGAATCCCCTTTGAAAGAATATGAAAGAAGCCCCAGTGTCAACAAAATCTACCTCTTTCATTCATAAACCAAACCTTTTCTGATTTTTACCAATGGTGACTATGCATCTTGAGATAACAGAGTTATAATTATGCCTATTATATCAGAACTAGAGGCCGTTGCATGAAGATTTGTGCAGTAGGACTTCCTTCTCCTAGCTGCTGGCACCAGTTTTCCTCTGGCACCTGGGACCTAGGCCTTCACTCAGGCTGCAGTAGAGAAGCCAAGCCTGGAGGCTTCTCTGCACCGGAAGAAGCTAAGTCTTCAAGGGGAGAAGCTAAGTCTCAAGGCTTCTCTGCTCCAGCCACAGGGAAGAAGCCAAGCCTCTTCAGTCTTCAGTCTTCACTCCCACCTCATATGCAAATTAATCCAACATCTTTATTGGGTGAATTTGAATACTCACTCCTGATTGGCTGGTATTGTAGAGATACAGTGAATTTACATGTTTCTCTTTTATTAATGTAGATAAATATTAATCATCTTCCCTTTCACTATCAAAAGTGTCATTTGAATAATAACAGAATTCCAACTAATGAATAGCTTTTTCCCTGTGACTCTATCTAACATAAATATATGTCTTCTTCCACAAATTCTCTTCAGTCAAGAGGAAAGGTCCATAGTTCTGTGATTTTCCTCTATTCCTTCTTTCTTTCTTGTCTTTTCTTTCAACTGCTTCACTAATTATGTCTCTTCCTCCCTCAGTTATCTTTCAAGAAAACACATGTATTCTTGGTTTTATAACCACTTGCCCCCAAAAAAGGTATTACTATTAAACAGGAAGCTGAGGATGAGCTCTTGAGATGGAGCCAACCTTGTCTGAACTTTCTCAGGCCTAGGTTTTTTTCACATATAAAGAGAACTGGTCAACTACCCATCTCATTAAGGGTGTGATACGAATGTGTTATAAAACTGTTTTAAAACTAAAGTAATTAAAATGTACATACTCTGATTTATGTTAGAAATTAAAACTAGCATAATTTAAGAGTAAAGAGAATTTTTCCAGTATTAATTTCCTGGAAGTGAACCAATTTTAAGTTCCTTCTCAGGAATTATACTAAGTGAACTATTAATTTTACAAGATTCTCAGATTTCTGAGGATTACAGAATATTAGCATTGGAAGTGACCCTAAAAGTGAGAAGTGAGGCAAGGGGAGAAGGTAAGGGAAAGGAAGGTAGGAAGGAAAGACAGAAATAAAAAAAACAAATAATTATCATACCTAGGAATATAATAGGGGTAAATCTCAAACTTAAATCCTAATAATTGAATGATAAAAGTATATATGATAAGGCCATATTATTTTTCACATTAAAACTAAAAAATAAACTTGAAAACTGTACATAAAGGAGAATTCTCAAAGATTTATAAAGGATGACAGATGTTCTGAGGATCAATCAGTACAGTTCTTCCTTACACTCAAAATTGTGCATCATATTTTATATTGAGCATAATAAATTCTCAAAACATGTTATCAGTCAAACAATATAAAATCAGCTTAGCTCAGATGAAGGATAACAATATAAGAACAAATAGAAAAAGCTGACTTCAACAATGTTAGATAGAGTTATTTAATAACCCTTTGCACTCCGCTGTCCCCTCTCAGGGGACATCGGAATTCTAGCATATCACTCAGATGTCCCCTCTCAGGGGGGACATTGCAGTTTATTAGTGATTACGGGGAATTGAGTTAATTCAACGCACGTTTCCGCAGCAAAGTAGCGTCGAGTAGCTGGTAGCCAATGCCCAGAATGGTTCGGAGTGCAAAGGGTAAAATAAAGAATAGAAAAATTAGTATTACTTATCCAAATGGTCAATAAATAAATATTTTCTGATACTCAGGTTCAACAATAAATATTTACTGAAACATACACACACACATATATATTATACACATTCAATATACGACAAGTTTTTATAAATATTCACTCCCCACAAAATGTAGAGTCAAGTTGAATAGAAAAAAAACCGTTATGTTGAAAGATACATATTTTTTGAGCAAGGTGGGATTCATGCTTCTAACCAATTTGGAAGCTCAGGGACTATATTTATCCTCCTGCCTAAAACCACATGAAAAACAAGCAAAATATAGGAAACAGTGGTTTTAAAGACACTGTATATCAAGTAACAAAGGACAATAATCTCTAAGAGATGAGCAATAAATAAGGTGAGTTTCAGAATGGCACCCTCATACTATCTTTAGGGACTGCCACAGAAAGGCATTCCAGATGGAATCCAACAGTCTCCACAAATTGAGGAAATGGAACTGAGATCCAGGTATACCAAAGTGCCTAGAATTCACAGGGGTAAGGCCTGTTGGAGAGAGAGTTGCACAAAATAAAAACCCCAAAAATCTGCAGAGGCCTCCCTCAACAAAGTTTTGAGAAGCCCATATGTGTGAAGACATTACCCAGAGCCAGGAAAGAATCACTCAAAAGGATTAGAGGAAACAGTAGACAGAGGGACAGTAATAGTGCTTGTCCCTCAGCCAGAATGATCTCTAATTCATAAGCCATTGGGGAGAATACTCAGCTCTTGGCTCAATAGTGGGGAATATGTAATTAGTCATAGACTAAACACTGCTCAGGTTCTACCTAATAAATCTTGGAAGCAAGACCTAAAAGTATCACACAGTTTTCCAAGTGACTAAACTATATCCCAAAACAAAGTTCAACGGGACTTTTATGAATATAAAAACTACCAGCACCCAACAAGAGAAATTCACAATGTCTTTACCTAAACAATATATTGAAGAACTTTAGAAACAGTAACTATGTTGGTAAATATATATACTTTCTAATTGTGTAAATTGACTTAAAAAGGAAAATAAACTGGACTCCTGCTTCCAGGAAGATGGAGTAAACTTACTTTTCCCTAATCCTTTGTTAAGTACAGCAAAAATTCTAAACACTCTATGTAAAAGAAATGTAAAGAGACTTTGAAAGGTACAGAGGAGAAGACAGACTAGGGAACTAGGAACCCAGGAAATGACATGGTGGTGAGTCCCCGGAGTTTCCTTTTTGCCCATATGAGGTCACAACTTGATCCTGCAGAAACCAGCAATCCACAGAAAGAATATTTATGTAGAAAGATAATATTTTTGAAATAATAAGTTGGGATGTATTCCTTTGGCCAATTTGAAATATCAGGGGCTGGATTTATTCTCCTGCCTAAAATCATATGAAAAACAGGCAAAATGTAGAAAAGTATAATTTTAAAGACATTGGGTATCATGTGAGAAAGATGTTTACATGTGCAAACACACACACACACACACACATACACATACACACAAACACACACACATACATACACAAAGATAATCTGCATGCTCTAATGATAAGACAGGGGAAGGGCAGCCTAGCAAGACAGAAAAAGTTGTAACATTAATTCTAGCCCAGCACCATAGGAGAAAGTAAAAAAGAAAAACGATGGCTGTGTAACCACTGGTTCCAGGAAAGGCTGAGTGTACAGTCTAGACTGCCAAGCGAGCCAGGATGTAATAAGTTATCCCAGCCCCCACCCCTGCACCATCACTGCCACTGCCCAGGTGGTATCAGAGAAGCTCAAGTAGTTACCCAGGACTTCTATCCCCATTAGGGGGTAACAAGCCTTCTTCCACGTGGTAGCAATGGAAACCACCAGTGGAACAGTAAGAAGAAATTCTGTTTCTCCGGCAGGGTGACACTAGGGGAGGCCCAATGCTGATCTCAGCTCCCCTTCTCACCCAGCAAAACAGCAGACCTTCTCCTTTGTGCCCACAGAGGCCGTGCGGGGAACCTTCACTTTCAGTCCCACCAACAGTAATGAGGAAATGACCCCTTTGCTTGACCCCTTTGCCTGCTGAAGTTAGTGCAGAGAAAGCCAGCTAAAAACGGAAGGTTTACATAAGATCTGGATACTCATAACATTAAAAAATCCAGATTCCACTTGAAAATCGCCTGTCACACAAAAACTGGAAAAATTGCACTTGAATGAAAGAAAAGGCAAATAAAAAAAATGCCAAGACTAATATGACAGTTTAGAACTATCTGACAAAGATTTAAAGTAGCCATCATGCAAATGTTTTAGTGAGCAAGTACAACATGCTTAAAAACAAATTAAAATTTTCAATAATAAAGTAAAAAGTATCAGGAAAAAGCAGAAGAGTAGGAAATATAAAAAAGAAACCAGTAATTGTAGAACTGAAAATACAATCACAAATAAAATTCAATGGATGGTGTCAATAATAGAACTGAGAGAATTCAGTGAAGAATCAGTGATATTGAAAATAATAGAAATTATCTAATATAAACAGAGAAAATATATATATAAATATATATAATAAAATATATATAATTTTAGTCACACACACACACACACACACACACACACACACACAGAACCTCAAAGAACAGTGGACTATAATGAGAGATCTAAGTTTTGTGTTAACAGAGTAACAGAAAGAGGAGAGGATTAAAAAAGCATTCAAATAAATATTGACAAAACTTTGCAAACTTAGCAAAAGACATAAGCATACAAATTCAAGAAGCTGAGCAAGCTGCAAGCAAGATAAACCAAACAAAATCCATACTAAGGCAAATCATAGTCAAATTTGAAAAGTCTAAAAACAAAGAAAAAGAAACCTCTAAAACAGAGAGAGAAATGAGAAAAAGAGGCAATAGAAAAAGGGAGAAATCAGAAAAGTAGTAAATAATTTTGTTTTCCAGATAACATGATCCTATATATAGAAAATCCTAAAAACTCTACAAAAAAATCTGTTAGAATGAGTAAACAAATTCAGTGAAGTTGCAGGATACAAATCAACATACAAAAACCACTTTCATTTCTTTACAAGAACAATGATCTATCCAAAAAAAAGTTTTGTTTTTTAAAAATCCTATTGATGACAGTATCAAAAATAATAAAATACTTACGAATCAAGTATTTTAACCAAGGGCGTGAAAGACCTACACTATATAAACAATATAGTAATTGTTTATTACTACAAACAATTAAATGCTATGGGGGAAAAATAGTAAAACACAAAGAGAACAGGTAACGAGCAAAATTGAATGACTGGGCCTATGACAAATTAAAAAGCTTCTGCACAGCAATGACACGGTGAAAAGGCAATCTACTGGATGGGAGAAAATATTTGCAAACAAATGTATCTGATGAGTCAATTTCCAATTTTTTTTAGAACACAAACAACTCAAAAGCAAAATATATATTTTTAAATGGGCAAAAGACCTGAATAGAAATTTCTCTGAAGATGACATACAAATGACCAAGAGGTATTATAAATGAAAAGAATGCTCAGAGGGAAACACAAATCAAAACCACAATGAAATATTTCATAGTCAGAATGGCTATTAATTTTAAACAAAGGTAAGTGCTGGGAAGGATGGTGGAGGAAAGGGAACCCTCATGCGCTGTTGGTGGAAATGTAAACTGATGCAGACATTATGAAAGTAGGGCAGAGGTTCCTCAACAAACTAAAAATAGAACTACCATATGATCCAGCAATCTCTCTTCTGGGTATACATAAAGGAAATTAAATTGGTGATTCAGAGAAGTATTTGCATTCCCATGTTCAATGTATCATTATTCACAATATCCAAGGTATAGAAACAATGTAAGCATCTGTTAATGGATGAGTGGAATATTACTAAGCCTTTAAACAATGTGAATGAACCTGGAAGACATTATCTTAAGTGAAACAAGCTGGACTCAACAAGAAAAAAAATTGCATGATCTTATATGTGAAATCTTAAAAAATTGAATACATAGAACATAGTAGAATGATAATTATGAGGGATAGTGAGCTGGGGGAAATGGAGCCATATTGGTCACAGGGCAAAAAGTAGCAGTTATGTAAGAGAATAAGTCTAGATATCTAATGCAAAGTATAATGACTATCATTAATAACACAACTAAATACTGGAAATCTTCTAAGAGAGATTTGATGTGATTTAACACCAAAAAATAAAAGAATGGTAACTGTGAGAATATATGTTAATTAGCTTGTCTGTGGTAATCATATATTATTACATTGTATGCCTTAATATCTACAATGCTTACTAAAAATTAAGTAAATCAAAATAAAATCTGATATTTGATTAAGTGATTGAAGATTTTAAAGTATGTTTGCGCAATTTGATTATCTGAATCTTCTCTTACAATTGTAAAAATTGTAAAATTAAGATACATATCTAATATATCTAATCAAATTTAACTTTCTAATTACAGGAGTTCCAGCTGTGAAATACAAGATATCAGGTTTTTGTGTTGTTTTTTTTTTATGAAGATAATGACATAACATACCATATTCATGATTCTGATTTGAATTGTATCTTAAACTGATAATATTTTGGATTTCATAGGCTAACTAAAAATGTATATATAATGAAAAAAAACACTATATAATCATTACATTAAAGTAAGTGATCTAAGCATCTTCAAAAGAAAAAAGGCAGAAATTGTCAGACTGGACAAATAGAAAGATCTAATTATAAGAAATAAGAGGAAATGAGACCTGTCTCAACAATTAATCTTGTGTACTCATCATAAACACACTAATTGCTGACCAGCCATGAACCCTTAGATAATTATGCTTGGTCCACACAGTTGTAGGGCAATTGTTCTTAATGTTACTAATTATATTTAATGTCCCTATGGCTAACAATTTCATATGAAAATACAGATTTCACAAAATATAGACTTATGGTTATTAGTTTGCTTTGTTTTAAAAAAATGTGGCTATCCAGCAATGCTGACAAACTTTCCTGCAGGGTGACACCTTTCACTTTTCCTATTAGGGAGGTCACAATGGGCCATTTCACAGTGGATGCTTCACTTCTTTCACTGAATATCAGTTGCCATCTACCATCATAGTTATGCTGTTATTTCTTTTTAAAGAAAAAAGAATTATTTTTTCCCCAGCTTCATTCATGTAGTTCCCCTGCCTTGGTACTGGGCATTTAATTTTAAATCCTTGCTATATAGGTTTTATTAGTATCTTAATTAAAACTTTGGTTTTACTTGGCCTCTCTAGCTTGCTATACTTAAACAGCAGTATCACTGCCTGTACCCTGGGCACATTTAAAACAGAGCCCTTGGCAGAGTCTTGACGTGGCTCGATGGCATACTGTGTTCCACATTGGGGCTCCAATGAAACCTCTGTTACTTGACAAAAGAGCAAAAATAAAAGTTTGCCTTTGCCCCTCTGTGGCAAGAATGGAGTCAACAGAAAGAAGTTGTTTCTTTGGTTTATGAGAGCAGAAAGCATTTTATAAATGTATTAGAGGGAAGTATTTCATTGAAAACCAAAGTAGTCAACGCAAATTAGGTTTTAAACATTGGCAGATACAATTTAAAAGGCTTAGTGCAAAATATAATAAGCCTTCTGATGGGACACCTATAAATTTTGACATTTACAATCATTTTCAAACTTGAATTGAGACTGGAAATAAATAAGAAGACTCTTGTCCAAAGTGGGGTTAGAATCCTTCCTTAAAAAATGGCTAGCATTTACATTAGCCAGATACTTCACTCATCCTCACAGAAATTCTCTTGTCTAGAGACAAGTTCTTTAGTATACATATAAAGAAACTGAGTCACAAAGAGTAAGTCACAAAGAGTAAAGTGTGTCAATAAACAAAGTCAAATTTGTATGATCCCCAATCTCTTTCCTTTACCCACTTCACTATACTGCCCTTCAATTCCCTTCATGTCAGGAAACTGAATATTGAAACAAGAACTCTGAGTACCTTGCTTATCTTTGCTGTATGTGTCTATTTATGCTTAAATAGATGCACAAGCATTAACTCTTCATACTCTTTCTAAGGTACAATTGGTTCTTTCTGGGTAATAGCCATTACAACAGTCATATTTGAGTGGCAGTATGAAAACATCCCTATGACAATGGATTAAAAATTTGCAGAATTGTCATATATCCTTGGGATCTAGGGGCATTCAGACAACTTTGTTTATGGCCCTCCATTGGGACACAATTTATTTACACTCTCAAATTCCCTCATTTCAAACCAAGGTAGACTTGGATGAAACATTATACCATGGGTTATAGGGTCCAGCTATCTGATTTAACCAGAAAGGGCAGGGACTTTCTCTCTGGAAGAAGAAAGGAGAGAATGTTGACATAGGAAATAAGCATGGTGCTCTCCTGAAGACTACTTCCAGTTGTATTATAGTTCCTTCTTGCTTTCTGAAGAAGTTCTATTTACCAAAAAAATATATGAGTGTCCAGCTGTCTCTCTTTACAGCTCATTGTGAAATAGCCTGGAGGTAATGATTAATATCTTCCTTTTATTGACCTTACTTTCCTTTCTCCTTACTGTCAGTACTCTGGACATGAATGACTTCTCAAGTACCTGTCAGTGCTTAAATCCTTACTTTAAACTCTGATTATTGGAAGACCTAGGCTAAGAAAGTTTATACTAGAAATGGTTATGTAAAACTGAAACTTGGGAGAGTATTTTGGAATTGGATTGCTCACTTATTTGAAAACAACTGCTTGTGGTAAGGAGGTTACTGGGAGCTCTGAATATACTGCTTCCTTAACTCATAGAGCACCTACTTCCACCTGATGCTGTTCACTCCAACTTCTCAGGTAGAGGTCAGGCTTTCCAACCTACCAAAACATACTGTGTCTGTGGAGCCTAATTTGTGCAAATCATTAGATAAGATATAGTCCACAAATTATATGTCAGTCAAAAATGGAAGAAGACAACTAGGCAGACACTATATAGCTGCTGGTGGTTGGTTATCTTCATTCACTGATAGCTCAGTGCTGAAGCAGCATTCATTATCTCTGGTTCTAGAAATAAAAGGTCTATCTTTCCACTCCACATTTAGTTGGTATCTATTGGTAGACTTCTTGTGACCATATATCTTACATCATTAGCACCTCTCTTCTCTTTATTCAGAATTAACAGTATAAGTATACTGCTTAGTATGAATATACAGATAACCTTACACCTCTTTCAACTAATGAGACAAATAAAATGGCATATGAATCTTGTTTGCTAAAACATGTACTGTAATAGGTACTGAAGTTAAAGTTTCTTTATGGTCATTCATCACTGAACCTTAGCATCTGAATTGACACTGATTTTATATTTAAGAGAATTATTATAAGTTTATTCCTCAAAAAGCAGCCCAATTTGAGTTCTGGCCTTTTACCTCCTTAAATGTATTCCCTTTGAGGCAGCATGGATGGGCCTAGGGAGTATTATGCTAAGTGAAATAAGCTAGTTAGAGAAATACAAACATCATATGATCTCACTTATAGGTGGAATCTAATGAACAAAATAAATTGACAAACAAAATAGGTCCAAAGATATGGATGTATGAAACAGAATAATAGATTTCAATTGGGGAGTAGGGAGAGGAAGGGGACAGGAAGAGATTAACTAAAGAACATATATGAATAAATGTATAATACATGGACAACGACAATAGCATGGGGAAGGCCTAGGGTGAGGCATGGGTTGGATGGAGGGGGCTAAAAAGGGGCCAAAATTTTATTGTTGATAATACCATCAAGAATAAAATAAAATAATAAAACAAGAAAATTAAAATCAATAAATAATAGCCCTAGCCAGTTTGGCTCAGTGGATGGAGCATCAACCTGCAGACTGAAGGGTTCTGGGTTCAATTCCGGTCAAGGACACATGCCCAGGTTGCAGGCTTAATTCCCAGTGGGGGGTGTGCAGGAGGCAGCCAATCAATGATTCTCATTATTGATATTTCTATCTCTCTCCCTCTTTCTTCCTCTCTGAAATCAATAAAAATATATTTTAAAAATAAATAAATATAAATAAATAATAAAATAAAAATAAAATACATTTGCAAATGCCGACTTTTAAACATCAGCAAATAAAAAATAAGCAGGAAAAGAAAAAAGCAGCCTACTCTGTAAATTTCTAAATTTGTCTATATTTGGGGCCTACATTGGGATCAATAATTCTAATTTGCAAGTGAAAACTTGAGTTTCAACTTTAGACTGAATATAATTAATGTAAACGATTTCCTAGCCTAATCTTAATATGGAGATCAACTCTTTTACATTCTTCAAACTGCCACCTGTAATAATAGAAAGTTTGAAAGCTAAAACCAGAGCATCCAAAAGACAATTTCGCAGTATTGTTTTCAAATTTGCCTATCGTTTTCTTCCATTCATCCGCAAGTTTAAAA
Source organism: Pipistrellus hanaki (assembly GCF_964339955.1). Lineage (NCBI taxonomy): Eukaryota > Metazoa > Chordata > Mammalia > Chiroptera > Vespertilionidae > Pipistrellus > Pipistrellus hanaki. The sequence continues at coordinate 118,480,580 of NC_140505.1, forward strand.
AATATCTGCAGGTCTTAAATGCATTATCTTCTTTGTAGATGCAATCAGGCATTTTTTTTTCATAGTGGTGAGGCATTGAATCACTTACTAGTATTGTTCAAGTTGTAAATCTCAAAATTCTATCTGTAAACACTAACCCAAAATCGTTGAAGGAGTAGGTCAAGTCCAATAAGCCATGATGCCTATTCTTCAGAATTGGTACTTAACAAATGCTTAGATTCTATCAACCCTATGTTTCATAGAAGTATGGAATAATCAATACCTACTAACAGACATATAAAACCTATATGCCATGAGGAAGCTAGAACCTATAAGAGCTTTGTTGTGCTTTTTTTAGTTCCTTGTTTAAAACATCATGTTATTTCAACAAAGTAATAATACTTCAAGGGAATCCATATTTCCTAATTGAACTAATTAGGAGAGCATGATGTGTTAATTCACTTTAATGCAACTCTATTTTGCTTGATTCTTTTTCCTGCACCATCATCATGAGCAGATATATATACTAGTGGCCCAGTGCATGAATTCGTTCACATTGAAAGGAAATTAGAAGAAATATTTTAATACTGCTATTTACTCTTTCTCTATAATAGAAGTGTCAGAGATGAAAGAAAATTAGTAAAATGTATATGAAGATAATATGTAAATTGATTAATAAACAATAAGATGATGATATAACAAATACATGATATAAAAAACATGGCATAAAAACAACAAAAACACGATATAAAACATTGATAAAACAATGACTGATAAATTGATTAAACTTATTCTAATATCTCTCTAAATACAACATTAAGAGTAAAAACACTCTCAGATTGCTTGACTAATTTCTCTTGTGATGAAGTATTTACAACTTTAATTTTAATGTCACATATTCTTCGAACTCAAGAGAAAGTAACATATATAACTGACCGTGTCCGAAAACGGGCTCAGGTAGAAATATTCCTACTCTGTATAGTTTGTCCTTGTGATTTATTAACAGTCATCACAAATACTGGCATCATGGGAAACTGTCTTCAAATTAATTTAAATGGGAAGCCAGTGTCAGACGGGGACAATTGTGCCAATAGTTGGTCTTCAGATATATTCTGTGGACAATGCTGCTTTCTTTCAGCTTCAGAATGTCAACAAAAACAACCATATTCACTATTAACAATGACAGATCGAAACATAGTCATGTGATTGGTGCCAGCAAGAGCTTTATGTATATCATGCATGCACAAGTCAATGTTTATTTTTAAATTGCCAGTGTGTGTCATATGTATGTACTGGCCAGTCAGTCAGACATACAGTTGCTCACTTAGCCATATATATTAGAGACCCAATGCACAGAATTCATGTAAGAGTAGAAGGGGCACCAGGTTCCCTCTAGCACCCAAGACCCAGGCTTCCCTTGCAGCCCTGGCTTCGTCCAGAAGGACATCCATTCCAATTAGCATATTATGCTTTTATTATTACTATACTAGTGACCTGGTGCACAAAATTCAGGCATGGTGGGGGGGTTCCCTCAGCCTGGCCTGCACCCTCTCTAATCTGAGACCCCTCGAAGGATGTCCTACTGCACGTTTACAGGGGTTGAGCCTAAACTGGCAGTTAAACATCCCTTTGCAATTCGGGACTGCTGGCTCCTAACCGCTCACCTGCCTACCTGCCTGATTGCCCCTAACCACTCTGCCTGCTGGCCTGCTTGCTCCCAACTGCACCCTGCAGCCAGCCTGCTCCCTCCCAAATGCTCCTCCTGCCAGCCGATTCACCCCCAACTGCCCCCTGTACCAGTGTGCTCACCCCCAATGTCACCCTTGCCAGCCTGCTCACCTCCAACTGCCCGCCCCCCCTGCTGGCCTGCTTGCCCTCATCATCTCTCCCCACTGGCCTGCTTGCCCCCAACTGCCTCTCTGCTGGTCTGCTTACTCCAAACTTCCCCCTTCCACTGTCAGGATCACACCCAACTGACACCTACTGATGGCCTGCTCACCTCCAAATGCCCTCCTCCCCCCACTGGCCTGATCATCTGCAACAGCACACACACCACCCCCACCCCCACCCCCCCGCAACAGCCTGATTACCCACAACTGTCTTCCCATCCTGGCCTGATCACTAACAACTGCCCTCCCCTCTTGGCCTCTAACCACCTCTACCTCGGCCCTGAAACCATGGCTTTGTCCAGAAGAACATCTGGAAGGTCTCCTGGAAGGTCTCCCAGTCTAATTAGCATATTACCCTTTTATTAGTGTGTGTGTGTGTGTGTGTGTGTGTGTGTGTGTGTGTGTGTATATATATATATATATATATATATATATATATATATATTATATAATCTACAAGGTATGTAGATTCTATTGCTAAATTAAAAATTTTCAATACCTTCTTCAATGTCTTGGTTTCAGACAATTCAATAACCCCAGAGTTCTGCCAAAATTTCCCAAGTTCATTCAATTCTCTCTTGTATTTTCCCATAAAAAGAGAAGCCATTTCTTTTGGTCTGGAGTTCCTTTCATAGACTTTCCTTCTACTCTGAACATATTGAAGAATCTCCAAAATAAGTTTCTAGGCTTTGATATAGAGAATAATCCAGATGCAATTCATGATGAGAGAGAAACAGAGATAATGACTAGCCTGTCTGCTCTGTCTCCTCACACTAGTACACAGAATTTGAAAAGATCATCCTTTTACTAGGGGCCTTCCTATTGCAGATGGTGTTGAAGCAGCAGTTACAGAATAATTTTGGAATTCATTCCAATCATAAGTGACTACACTTCTGAATTCTTTCTAAGTCTGGGCATATTAGTGTGGCAGTATCTACCTACCAAATGCAGTAATTATATGTCAAGGAAATTCCAATTAAATGATGCCATAACCTAGATATGGGTAGGCAAAAAGAAAAAGAAAGGGGGAAAGATGTGGGGAGCAATGTAGAAAGAAGTAGGTGGGGGGAGAGGAAAGGAGGGAGAGGCAAGGAAGATAGGAAATGAGGAAGAGAGAGATAGACAGAAGGTATCAATTGAATGTCCTTATATCTAGGAGGATAACATTTTCCTTAGAAAGGTAAGAGGGAGAATTGAAAGAAAATAAAGGAAAACAAAATAGAACCAGTCTAAATCTGGAGATGTTGTCCAAGTTTTTCAAAGAATACCATTGTCTGAGATCACAGTTTCCTCCATGCCATCATTCTATTTCACGGTCTGATAACTTATCAAGATAGTATATACCTCAAGTATATAGGGCTATCTAAACCATGCAATACTATTATTGAAACTTATGCCTGTTTTATCTATTCTCATGGGCACTAAGTAGGAGGTTTGGACTATGGCCAATGTCATTACCATGTGCTTTTCTGGGGAATATTTTTTAGCCCCTCTCAGCTTGCTTTCAGCTTCTGCTTCTCCTCCTTAATTGACCAGCTTTCATGACTTTAAGAAATGGTTAGAGATGGGGAGCAATCATACTCCAATTACACTTAGATAGAGCTATTTACTTGAAAAAGCTTGAGCCTGAAACTGATCCAAAAGTTATTTGAACTCATTTCCAGATTTTTTAGATTTTTCAGGTTGTAAAGACAGCATTCTGGGAAGTGACTAAGATGTCTGCTATAACTGTCCTTCAGTTCTGCTCACCAAAATGCCCACTTGAAGGCGTTTGCACATTCCTCCATAGTCATTGACTTGCTTTGGTTTGGCCTAGAGTGCTCAGGTACTCTGACACTGATACTTCTGTATCTTAGCAACACCTCAGTAAGACACCTGGGTCATAATTTAAAATGTCCCAGCTTTTGACTATAATTTCTTCCCATATAAGAGGAAATAGGTATCCTGATGCTGAGATGCATTCATTAGGTTGACTGGGAGTATTTCCTGACTACTACAAGTTATCAGCTCTCAGGCTCTCTCTTTGAAAAAAAGATACATCAGGTAGAAAAGCTGATAAAATTTATTGGGCCATATACTAGTTCCCAACAAATTCTCTATCAGTAGGCTAGCACACAAAATATGTAATTAATTGCATAGACACCCTTTTCTTTTGTACAGCTTTCTTAAGTACCCATGTGTAATATAATTTTAGGTTTTCAACATTTCAAAAATTATATTCATAGCTAGTTATTATTCCTATCACCAAAATATGAATACCAAACCAATCTTTCTCCTATTATTCCTCCACCAGACTGTGCTAAAGAAGCAGGACATATATACTGAGTAGCCATATAATTATGATCTTTGAACGCATAATAATCTGGCCACTCAGTATATATATACTCTTAGAGGCCTAGTGCATGGGTGGGGTCTGGCCAGCCTGGCCAGGGAAGGGGACATAGGCGGTTGGCCCGCCTGCCTGCTGGTTAAATTCCTGGTCAAGGGGACAATTTGCATATTAGCCTTTTATTATATAGGATATACACTGAGTAGCCAAATTATTATGTGTTCAGAGATCGTAATAATCTGGCCACTCAGTGTATATTTAATTCTAGTTTAGGAATACTATTATGCCTGTAAAGTGATTCAGGTTTCACTTAGAATTTACTATTATTAAAAGCTAGGCAGATGGGTAAATCACCTATGAAGAAGATGGAAAGATAGCTCAAAAGAGACAGTGTTGACACATTTTATCTGACTCGAAGCTATATCTATGTATTGTGTGTGGGCCCTCCAAATGACTATGGGAACTGACTCACAGGATATTTCCCAGCTGACTCTGTAGTTAGGTCAAGGCTTTCTTTTCATGATACCATGTAGTCATACAGACCAGCCAAATTCCCTGCTCTAGTCATAGAACTTCTTTAAGTGGTGGAAGTCCTAAAGTACTAGTCATCAGCTCATCAGCATTAGCCACTTTGATTTCACCCTTACCTCCCCACACACTGGAGCCCTCATGTTCTTCTGGTACTTTTTCTCCCATATGAGTTATTGCACTTCCAACTTAAGATTTATTCCCTGTAAGCAGACAAGCTTTATTTGAATCCCCCTGGCATTTATGTCATTTCTTTTGCCTCTTAGTTTCTGCTTCTGAATAGTGAGTCATAGCTGTTGCTGTCAACAGAAGAATGAGAGGGATAAAAAGGTCTTTAGGACTACACTAAAAAAAAAATAGAGAGGGAGATCTAAATTTACATAGATATAATCTCATTATGTGATTTTTTTATCTCTACAGGTGGATTTACTTTCTTTTTTTAAAACATATTTTATTGATTTTTTTTTTTTTTTTTTTTTTTTTTACAGAGAGGAAAGGAGGGGGATAGTCAGAAACATTGATGAGAGAGAAACATTGATCAGCTGCCTCCTGCACACCTCCCACTGGGGATGTGCCCTTGATCAGAATCAAACCTGGGACCTTTCAGTCTGCAGGCCGAAGCTCTATCCCCTGAGCCAAACCGATTAAGGCATGGGTTTACTTTCTCCATACCTGTTTAAAATAGTGCATAAAGCAGAATTTACTATCAAATCATTATATATATAATAGAATAACAGAAGCTTGGAGAGCCTTGTAGAAGCTTGAAGAGCCCATATCTATTACTGTCTACCACGTACACTCTGATACTCCATTCTGTCAATCAGGTTCTCAAGTCATCCTTACCCAGTAGTTATATGAGGATGTTTAATTTCATACTGACTGTCAGTTCTTCTCTAGTAGACCACTAATTGAGAGTTACTTGCTTTTGTTAGGTTCCTAGTCTAATAACACCAAGTCTGCCTCTGAACCCTAAAGAATAATCTTCTCAGGTTATCACTGCTAGTCTACTTGGGTGGCAAGTACCACCATTAATGTCAAAGTGTGATAGTTAATTTTATGTGTCAACTTGACTGGGCTAAGAATGCTCAGATGGCCAGCAAAACATTTTTTTCTGAATGTGTCGTGAGGGTGCTTGCAGAAGAGTAATATTAGCATTTACATTGTCCAACTAAGTAAAGAAAAGTACCCTCACCAGTTGGATGGGCATTATCCAATTCATGAAGGCCCTAGATGAAACAAAAAAGATGGAGAAAGAGTAAATGTGCTCTCTTCTTAAGCTGGGACTTCCATTTTCTCCTGCCATTAAATACTGGCACTCCCAATCTTGGACTTTTAAGTTTGGACTTGTATTATACCATCAGCTTTCTGAGACCTCCTGCTTATAAACAGCAGACTTTGGGACTTCTTAGCCTCCTTAATCAAGTGAGCCATTTCCTCATAATAAATCATATATATGAGAGTATATATAATTCATATATGTATATATGATTTTATATTATGAACCATATGTGTATATTTTATATATTCATTTATATATAAAAATTACATTGATTCTGTTTCCCTGAAAAATTCAGACTAATACAGAAGATAAATGTTTAATAATCAGCTCTTGGGGAAGGGAGAACATAATAATTTATAGTGTATACCAATTTCTATAAATATTCCTTTCATGACAAATTTCAAGATACCAGTGCAGAGTTGGAAGCAACATGCACTATCAAATGTCATGAGCAGGTAGAACCAGCTCCTGCACACCTATATATATTACCCATAATTCTTTTCTTTGCACTCTGCTTTTCATCTTGGAACCTCTTTGCCAATTATTTTACCTGAACTATATATGAAGATTATGACATCCATAATCTACATAAAGTCACATAAAGTCATCCACATTGCCACACCTATCCTCGCTAGATCCTCAGCCCCAGCCCCATACCTACAGGTTTAGTGCCAGACTCTGATCCTGGATATTCTACTAATAAATCACCAGAGTCCTGGAAAATAACAGGATAAAATCACTAAAGTTAGAATGTATTCAATCTTTTAGTATTTTAGGCCAATTAATTTCAAATTAAGTTTATCACCTACCAACACTTAATTGTTCTATGTTAATAGAGTAAAACAAATTACTTAATTTTTTCTTCTATCATTTGTCATAAATAGTCTACCTGGTGCTTATATTTCTGAGCTTCAATAAAGAGATAATTGAGGTCTCAGCTATTCTTGTGTAATTGGTTACCAATCCTCTCTGTATAGTGATTTTCTTTTCTCTGATATTATCTAAATTAAAAATGTAAATCAACAAGGATAGACCATGTGAATTATCTAGGTAATGGTTTAGTGAAATTTTAAATCAACTAATTAAACATGTGTAAGCCATCTGGTGAAACAAAAATGTAGTAGAAATACGTGTTTTAGATATAGATACCTTGAGTCAGGATTCCATAGGTTTGTTTCAATCCCCACCCCTGCCAATATCAGCAGCATAATATTGTACAAGTTAATGGGCATCTGTTGGCAGAGGCTGTCAGCTGATCATCTAACTCATCTTGTATTTCTCCCAGATTCCTAACTAGACTGTATCTACCCTACCATCCCTTCTTGCAGTTAATTGTAGCCATCTGACCCGTTCTTTCCAATGGAACATGAACAGAAAAGCAACAGATGATACTCTGGAGCTAAGGATTCTAAGAAGCCCATATTTCTCCACCATGATTCTTTTTTAATCCAGACTGTATTCAGATGATAACAAAGACTCTAAGAGATAATGAAACAACAAATTGAAAGAAGCCTGGTTCCTACAACAACCACAAGGAGATGAGTCTCCTGCTAACTGAGGCCATTTTTTTTTATTACTTTTATTTGAATGCACTGTCTCTGAACATCAGTTAACCTATTTGTTACATAAGTTTAGCTTACCCTAAAGAACACAGCATCTCTTTAAATGAAAACATTGCCCTGCCCTAAAGTTTGTGGGTTTGATTTCTAATCACGGCACACACCTGCTTGTGGGTTCAATCCTTAGACAGATATGGGAAGCAACTGATATTTCTCCGTCACATCGATGTCTCTCTTTCTGTCTCTCAAAATCAATTTAAAAAATCCTTGGGTAAGGTTAAAAAAATAAAATGTAATAATACTATCTGCCTTAATTAACATTCTCTTAGTTAGAAGTAGCAAAATTCCACTCAAGGTAGTCTAAGCTAAATTAAGAAATTTACCATAAGGAAGTGTTGATCCACGAATACAGCCGGGCATCAATAGGCAATAGAGACAATAATCTCTGGCAAACATTTTTCTCTGTACATCTTCAGTATTGTATCTTTTTTTCCCATGTACATGCCACCGCACAACTTCTGATTTTATGCATATTATGTTCAAGAAAGTAACATCTCTCAATTGTTATTCCAAATCCAGGGGATAAAATCTATTTGACCTACTCTTGGCCAATTTTACTAGTAGGCCTGAGCAACAGAATTACAAAATATTCACATTATTGTCAAAGGCCCACTTTTATATATAAAGAGAGGGCAAGTCTCATAGACAAGAGTTTAAATTAAACAAACTTTCAAATGGGTTAAGTACACTAATCCATGAATTATTATAAAAATTAAATGAAATGCTCATAAAAGTATTTAGCAAAGTTCCTAACACATAGTAAGATTCCCCTCATACTTGTTAATCTTATATTAGACATTATATTCATTTTTGTTGCCATAACAAATTATTACAAACTTAGCAGCTTAAACAACATCTACGTATTATCTCACAGTTTCCATGGGTAAGAAATCTGGGCACAGTGTGGCTCAGCTGTTTCCTCTAGCCCAGGCTTCATGAGAACTGAATTAAGATGTTTGGCAGGGCTGTGTTCCTTTCCAGAGGCGATTCTTGGAGCCACTTCAAAGCTCATTTAGGTTGTTAGCAGAATTCAGTTCTTCACACTAGTAGGAAACAGTTTCTTGTTTTCATACTGACTGCTATTATTGGTTGTCTTTATCCTAGATGTCTCTCTCTCTGACCTTTGCAGCTGGCTACCTGTGTCTCAAATTCTGCCTTCCCCTCTGCAGCATCTTTCCTGCTATCTCTTCTACCACATCTCTGCCTCTAGCTAGAAAATATGAGCTGCTTTTAAACTCATGTGATTTAATTGAGCCCATACAGGTTCTCCAGAATAATTCCCTTATTTTAAAGTCTATAAACATAATTATATTGGCAAAATCTCTTCTGACATGAAATGTAACATATTCTCATAGGTTCCAATAATCAGAGCATGGGCATTTTTGTGGGGTAATTGTTGCCACCACAGATATATAGTCAATATTACTATTCCAGGTATCTCTAGTTTAGAAAACTTGACAAATATACATCACATATAATTAACTTTTGAATAGTTCTGAAGAAATTCTGAAGTGATGGTATAAACATAATGTAATTACATATACTTTGTTTTTATCTATATCTATCTATCTATCTCTATCTCTATCTATATATTACTTTGTATGCTCATATTTTAAGAGTTATAAATATTCTCATTACTATATACTCTCTCTAGTGGATTTATTCATTTTATAAATATTTGTTTTGTCTTCATAATTTTAGGTGTAGATACAACCCTAGACATCTTAGTTTGGGGTTTGGTGTCATGGAGGCACCTACACTAGTACTGAGAGACAAACAATAAGCAAGTTAACAAATGAGAAGTCAAGGCAATGTCAAATGTTGATAAACAGGCTATTATGATAGATCCTATATGGCTGGGTGGACCAAAATCACTTCCATTTTAGATTGGTTGGTCAGAAAGATCTCTCTAAGGGGTAGGCTTTGAGTTTTCCATGTTGAAGGTACAGTAGGGAAAAAAATGTAACTATGGGGTGGAAACCAGTTTGGAATGTTGTGGAAACCAGCTTGGGGGGAAAGTGACCAATGAAGAGAAGGGTATTAAGTGAATTCAGAAAAATGGAGAGAGGCCACAGCTTCCATCTAACACTTTCAAAGTGTAGCTATCCATATACTTAAAAATTGCAATCAAATTTTTCAAATTATCAAGCATACAAATGATAAGTTCAAATTGTACTTACCAAATTGGTCTGTTTGGGTATGATTTTTTTCATCAAATATAAAATTGCAGTTAAAGAAGAAAAGTTATAATGAATAACTTCACCCAGATTATTTCCAAGTGTACCATTCCATACAATCCCTCTTCCCCTTCATTTGTAAATATAACACATATTCTTTCATAAAATGTCTATGTCTCATCTGTAATAAGATGATCTCGGTTTTTTTTCTTTTCCTCATGCTCTTTCTTGAGAATCATCACAGTTTATCTTTCTTCAAGTGAATTTGTACTAATTTACTCCTCCTGCTACATTTGAATTTCACTGATATCTATCCTCTTACAGCATTTACTTTATCCCTTCCAAATGATGCAAAAATTGGGGAAATAATTTAATCAGTAATGTTCCTCTATAAAGGAGGTGGCATTTTCCAAATACACTCCCAACATCCTTCCCTCAACTATTGTTTCCTATATAATAACAAGGCTATATGCAAATTGACCATCACTCCAACACACAAGATGGCTTCCCCCATGTGGTCAAAGATAGGACTAAATCCAATACTCCTCTAACTAGCAATTATATCATTCAAAAGTCAAGGGGAAATCAAGAGCTGTACAAAGAAAAGCTAAGGAAGTTTATCACTCCCAAGCCAGCAATGCAAGAAATGTTAAAGGAACTGTTGTAAAAAGAAGAAAAAATAAATAAAAAAGGGAAAAGAAGGAACAGAGGCAATAAAAAATGGCTACAAATACCTATCAATAATAACTTTTAACATAAATGGACTAAATGTTCTAAACAAAAGACTGTGAGTAGCTGAATGGATAAGAAAACATGACCTGTACATTTGCTGTCTACAAAAGACCTACCTCAGAACAAGAGACTCATATTAGACTGAAAGTGAAGGAATGGAAAAATATCTTTCAGGCAAATGGAAATAAAAAATTTTAAAAAGCCTGGGGTAGCAATACTTATATAGACAAAATAGACCTCAAAATGAAGGCCATATCAAGAGATAAGGAAGATCACTTCATAATATTAAAGGGATCTATACAAGAAGAGGATATAACTGTGGTAAACATATATGCAGTCAATTGAGGAGCACCCAAATACATAAAAAAAAAAAAAAAACTTCTGGAAGATATTAAGGGAGAGATCAACAGCAATACAATCATAGTGGGGAACTTTAGTACTCCACTGATATCACTGGATAAATCCTCTAGACAAATAATCAGCAAAGAATCAGCTATCCTAAATGACTCACTAGATCAGATGGATTTAATTTATATCTCCAGAACATTTCATCCCAAAGCTACAGAATATACATTCCCCTCAAGTGCACATGGGACATTCTCAAAGATAGATCTCATATTGGGTCACAGGCAAAGTCTCTCCAAATTCAAGAAGATTGAAATCATATCAAGCATCTTCCCAGACCACAATGGCATAATATTAGAAATCAACTACAAAAAAAATTTTAAAAATTCAAATACTTGGAGGCTGAAAAGCATGCTATTAAACAATGAGTGGGTTACCAAGAGGATGAAAGAGGAAATTTAAAACATGCTGTAAACAAATGACAATGATAAAATAGCAATCCAAAACCTATGGGACACAGTGAAAGCAGTCCTGAGAGGGAAGTTCATAGCATTAAAAGCTGCCTCAGAAAACAAGAAGAAATGATAATAAATTACCTAACTCTACAACTTCAATAATTAGAATGATAAAAACAAGAAAAGCCCAGAGTGAGCAGAAGGAAGGAAATAAGATCAGAGCAGAAATAAATGACATAGAAACAACAACAGCAACAACAACAACAAAAAACACAGTACAAAATATTCATGAAACGAAGAGCTGGTTCTTTGAAAGAATAAATAGGACTGATGAACCTCCAGCCAGGTTCACCAAGAACCAAAGAGAGAGGAGCCAAACAAACAAAATCAGAAATGAAAGAGGCAAAGTAACAAAAGACCCTACAGAAATATAAAAGATAATTTTAAAAAAAATACTATGAACAACTCTATTCCAACAAACTTAGCAACCTAGAAAAAATTGACATATTCTTAGAAGAATATGACCATTCAAAACTCTATCAAGAAAGGTAAAAAAAAAATCTCAAAAGGTCAATAACTAAGAAGGAAATGGGAAACCATAAAAACTGTAGAAGAAACCATAAAAATTGTAGAAGAAACGACAGACATTTGTAGTAGCAACATTTTTACTGACACAACTCCTAGGGCAGTGGAAACTAAGGAGAAAATAAACAAATTGGACTACATCAAAATAAAAAGCATAGCAAAAGAAACCAGCAACAAAACAACAAGAGAGCACACTGCATGTGAGAACATATTTGCCAATGTTACATCTAATAAGGGGTTAATCTCCAAAATTTATAGGGAACTCATACAACTTAACAAAAGAAACATAAACAATCCAATCAAAAAATGGGCAAATAACCTAAATAGACACCTTTCGAATGAGGACATACATAAGGCAAAGAGACATATAAAAACATGGTCAAAGTCATTAATCATCCAAGAGATGCAAATCAAAACAACAATGATATACTATCTGACACCTGTCAAAATGGACATCATAACAAATCAACAAACGACAAGTGCTGGTGAGGATTCAGAGCAAAAGGAACCCTCTTGCATCACTGGTCGGGTTGCAGACTGGTATTTCCTTAAAAATTTTAAAATGAACTTTTTGACCCAGTAATCCCGCTTTTAGGAATATATCCCAAGAAAACAGAAACACCAATCAAAAAGATATCTGCAACCCTATGTTCATAGCAATACAATTTCTAATAGCTAAGATTTGGTAACAGCCTAAATGCCCATCAGCAGATGAGTAGATTAGAACACTGTGGTACATCTACACAATGGAATACTATACTACTGTAAAAAAAAAAAAAAAAAAAAAAAAAAAAAAAAAAAAAAAAGGAAATAGCCGAAACCGGTTTGGCTCAGTGGATAGAGCATTGACCTGCGAACTGAAAGGTTCCAGGTTCAATACCAGTCAAGGGCATGTACCTTGGTTGCTGGCACATCCCCAGTAGGGGGTGTGCAGGAGACAGCTGGTTTATGTTCCTCTCTCATTGATGTTTCTAGTTCTCTATTCCTCTCCCTTCCTCTCTGTAAAAAAATCAATAAAATATATTTTTAAATAAAAGAAGGAAATATTACCATTTGCAACAGCATGGATTGAACTGGAGAGCATTATGTTAAGCTAAATAAACCAGTAAGAGAAAAATATCACATGATCTCACTCATTTGAGGAATATAATGAACATAAACTGATGAACAAAAACAGAATCAGAGTCATAGAATCATCGAATAGACTGTCCAATCTATGAGAGAAGGAAGGGGCTGAGGGCGTAAAAGATCAACCAAAGGACTTGTATGCATGTATATGAGCTAACCAATGGACAGACACCAGAGCTGGGGTGAGAAAATGTGCTGGGGGTAGCCAGGAAAAAGTAAAAAAAGGGGGGGGGGAGACTTATGTAATACATTTAATAATAAGAATTTAATTTTAAAAAGATATGCACATAACTTATTATTTTTAGGCTATTTAGGGCATTTTTTCATCCCTAGATTCCTACTTGTCAGCAATATCTTTATAAAATAAATTTCCTTCTTTTTTAAATATATTTTATTGATTTTTCACAGAGAGAAAGAGAGAAGGATAGAGAGAAACATCGATGAGAGACAATCATCGATCAGCTGCTTCTTACACACCCCCTACTGGGGATGTGCCTGCAACCAAGGTATATGCCCTTGAACAGAATCAAACCCAGGACCTTTCAGTCCACAAGCCAATGCTCTATCCACTGAGCCAAACCAGTTTCGGCTAAATTTCCTTCTTTACTTACAAGGGACTCTTCCTGCCTTTCACAAGTTATAATCCTATCTAATAAAAGAGTAATATGTAAATTAACCATCACTACGCAACAAAATGGCGGCACCCATAGCCACAAGATGGCACGGTGCCTAGTCCTCTTAGCCTGCCAGAGTTCCCCAGTCCCAGGGAGGGCTGTTGCTGTGAGCCAGGCAGCCCCGGGTGTCCCGCTAGGAGGTACCTGCACCCCCATGCCACCATCCCCTCCCAGCGGCAGTCGTGGGTGTCCAGCTGGGAGGCGCCCATGACCCCACAGAGTGATTCAAATACTGATGATTTCACCAATGGAAAAGTTAAGAGAAATAGAGGACAGAAAAGGAATACAAGGAGAAAAGAAAGGGCAAATGATGAAACATCAAGAAAAAGAAAGAGAAGGAAAAAAAGGAAGAAACAACTTCATGATATCACCTTTACAAGTCTCATGAAATTCCTGTTTAAGGAGTTTATTTTATGACACTTTTAGTTTGGGTTTACATTTTTACTGGTTTGTCAAGACCACACTTGACAAACTTTTTTTTTTAAATACATTTTATTGAATTTTTACAGAGAGGAAGGGAAAGGGATTGAGAGCTAGAAAAATCGATGAGAGAGAAACAGTGATCAGCTGCCTCCTGCAGTATGTGCCCCCAACCAAGGTACATGACCTTGACCCGAATTGAACCTGGGATCCTTGAGTCTGCAGGCCAACACTCCATCCACTGAGCCAAACCAGTTAGGGCTGTCCAATAAGTTAAAGAAAAAAACCCTATCTAATAAAGAGGGGATATGCAGGGGAGGGCATTTAGGGGTGACCAGGCTGTCAGGGGAGAGCAGTTGGGGATGATCTGGCTAGCAGGGGAGCAGTTGTGCATCAATCAGGCTGGCAGGAGAGTAGTTAGGGGGAGATTAGGCTGGCAGGCAGAAGCCGTTAGGGGCAATCAGACAGGCACGTGAGCAGTTGGGAGCCAGCAGTCCTGGATTGTGAAAGGGATGTCTGACTGCCTGATTAGGCCCAATCCTTGTGGGTCAGGTGGTCAGACATCCCCCCTGAGGGGTCTCAGATTGGAGAGAGTGCAGGTTGGGCTGAGGGACACCCTCCCCCAGTGCATGAATGTCGTGCACTGGGCCTCTAGTCTATAATATAACTCTCTTACAATTTAAGAAATTCTGATGGATGATTTCTTTAGGACTACTTTAGTTTATAAGTGTACACTGACCTTTTCTCAGATTGTCCATGACTCTCAGTGAAGATATTTTTAAAAATCACCTGTGTGTGGTAAGGCATGAGATAGGAATGAAAATCAGGAATGCTAGGAAAGGGAGAGGACTTAGATGACCTCATTACTCTTATAGAAGTGAGTAATCCTCTGTTCAAAGAGAAGATGTGACTAGTTAAATATAGAAGTGAATACCAGACATTTTACACCTGGGGGTCACTTTACAAAACAACAGATCTTTTCCTATTCTCTCTTTCAACCACAAAAAAAAAAAAAAAAAAAAAAAAAAAGAAATCTCATGTGAACCATATCCTTGGAAAAGAGGTGTTGTTGCAATTATATTTTTGTTTTCTCTTTTCTTATTTCTTTGTCTCCCTTACCTCCTTTTTCACTTGCTTACATATATACAGTATATATGCTAGAGGCCAGATGCACAAAATTTCTACCCTGCAAGGAGGAAGGGCAGTGTCCCTCAGCCCAGCCTGCACCCTCTCCAATCTGGGACATACCTCTCACAATCCAGAACTGCTGGCTCTCAACGGCTTACCTGCTTGCCTACCTAGTTGCTCCTAACCACTCCCCTGCCAGCCTAATCCATGCCTAACTGCTCCCCTATTGGCCCGATCACCCCCAATTGCTCTCCCCTACTGGCCCTGTTGCCCCCAAATGCCCTCCCTGCCAGTCTGGTTGCCCCTAACTGCCCTCCCCTGCTGGCCTTATTGCCCACAACCACTCTTCCCTGCCAGCCATCTTGTGGCAGTCATCTTATATGAGAATGTGATGGTCAATTTGCATATTACCTCTTTATTAAATATATATAGAGAGGCCTGGTGCATGAAAATTCAGGAACTGGATGGGGTTGGGAGTCCCTCAACCCGGCCTGCCCCTTCTCACATCCAGGAGCCCTGTAGGATTAGGATTAAACCAGCAGTGGGACATCTCTCAAGGGGTTCCCAAATGGAAAGAATGCAGGCTGGGCTGAGGGAACCCCTATGCATAGATTTTGTGCACCAGGCCTCTAGTCTATATAATAAAAGCCTAAGCAACTGGTCACTATGATGCAAACTGACCACCAAGGGGAAGAAGCTCAATGCAGCAGATGACCCCTGGTGGTCAATGCACTCCCACAAGGGGAGTGCCACTCCGCAAGAAGCCCAGCTAAGGAGAAGTGAGTCAAGCAATAAGGTGCAGCAAGCAGATGTGTGGTAAGGAGTGAAGAGTCCCAGGGGGAGCAGGGCTAAGCCGGCAGCAAGATATCCCTCAAGGTGTTCCAGACTGTGAGAGGGCACAGACCGGGCTGAGGGACCACCCCAGTGCATGAATTTCGTGCACCAGGCCTATAGTTTTAAATAAGTACATGCCACTAAAATTCATGTTACTTTTAATGTTGTTTACCTTTCCTCCCTCTTTTGTTTGGGACTTATTAATCTGAAATTACCCTGAACTTGTATGTATTAAAGTACTTTTATTTTCTACACTCTTTTCTTGGCACTTAACCTCTCTCCAAAGAGTTTATTCATATAAATCATTCTTTATTATCTTTTGTTGAACAACCATACACAAGATGAACACAAAAAATAAACATGGGTGTGTATATTTGTGTGTGGTTTTCTAAGTTAGGTAATACTCAGCAATGAATCTACTTAGCCATTTTGTTGGTTTATTCTGAATCACTTTTCCATTATCTTTTACTTTTATTTACTGAAGTGTTCTATAACTTCTTTGTTAACTTTGAAATTTTTTACTTGGTTGGACAATCAAGTAAATTGATTGAATTTTTTTTTGTTGTTGTTACAAAACAGATTTGCCTATAGTACCCTCTTATAATTTTTTTTCATCTTTTCTATATTGGGGGTTATGCTTTTATTCTCATTCTTAAAGTTTCTTATTTCTTTCATATTGGATTGATCAAGTAAATTAGTATCTTGTTTTGTTATATCTTTTAAAAGAATCAGTACATTATTTAATATCAATACTATTATTTGTAGGATTTTTTTCTACTCATTTTGACTACTATCCAAGTTAGTTAAAAATCATCACTGTTCTGCCGAAACCGGTTTGGCTCAGTGGTAGAGCGTCAGTCTGCGGACTGAAAGGTCCCAGATTCGATTCCAGTCAAGGGCATGTACCTTGGTTGCAGGCACGTCCCCAGTAGGGGGTGTGCAGGAGGCAGCTGGTCAATGTTTCTCTCTCATCGACGTTTCTAGCTCTCTATCTCTCTCCCTTCCTGTTTTCAAAATATCAATAAATATATTTAAAATAAGTAAATAAAAATCATCACTGTTCTATTAAGAAAATAAGCATTGGCAAGATCTCTATGTTAAGATTGCATTTCACCAAAATATACATTTCTGCAAATTATTAAGCAATGAAGCTCTGTGAATTAACATCTACCTGTGCCTTCTTTTGTTCTTATTATAAAATTATACTTTAATGTAAATCATTTTAGATTAAAAGCTTGAACTCAAAACTATTAAATCCATATATGTCAAAAGCTTCTTAATATCCAAGATAAAGTAATTTACCCTGGTCAACATTCATTACTTTTCAAGCTTCCCTCCCGTGACTGCACATCAGGATGAAACTCCAGATCTTGGGTGCTATAATCATCCACCCAATGTCACCTTGGCTCAGTGCTATGCAGCCCTTCACTTTGGATATCTCATCCCTCACCCCCTTTCCTTAAATAAATTCAACATTTCTTTATCCACAGTCTGATATGGGCTAGATAGCCTGCCCACATACCACCATGCTAACCTTTCAACTATAATGAGAAAAAATTATCCAAATTGAAAATAATTTAAAGTCACATGGGACACGTACTAGTCAATTCACACATTTGCAAAAGAATTTCCCTTATATATTCCCTTTAGACTTGAAAGCAGTAGCTGATGCTTCACAAATCACATTCTTGCTCCCACTAAAAAAGAAGAGAGCCTGTATCATCCATTGATATTCTGATATTTTATATGAGTTATTATATCTCAATTTATTATACTATCCAAGTACATTTGGAATTTTGGTTATGTTTTGAAATTTTACAAGTTATACATGATACTCACTTTTGTTTGGAATTATTTTCTAAATCTCCATTTAACATTTTTGCTTCCAATATCAAATTTTGCAAGTCTTTGTGATGTTATTCCCATAATCCAAATAAAAAAATATCATATAAAAAATCTGAGAGCTGGCACTATGGTTAAATGTTTCATTGCCAATTATGAAGTTCCAACTAAACAATCTTCCTTTTTTTAAGCCAAGACTTCATCATAATTAAAGATGTTATAGAAATCCGAGTCAGCAAGCTTAGCAGTAATTTAGAAAAGCAAAATAAAAAACCATAAATGAGCAATTTGCATGTTTTTCTCCTCTATTTCATTGCCATGGTGGTGGGGAAACAGACAGTTTATGGATTATGGTGGTCTCATCATTTCTAGTAAATCAACTGACTGACCAAAGTCTCCAGAAAGTTTCATGGATCATGAAGCTTTAAATTACAAATTCTCACATCATTCATCTTCCAATTTATAGCAGCTGGAACAAAAATATAGTTCCAAACAATTAGCTCAGAAGATGCTGGCCCCCTTTTGTTTGATTCCATTAGTATCATTCTTGACTGTGAATCCTAAGTTTCTAAGCCAATTCCTTGGCCACTTCTCAAAAAGGTTCCAAATATTTACTCTCTTGGACTCATTATTCAATGACAGCTATTTTGATAGCATTAGCTTACATTGATCACAAATGTTTCATATATATTTGTGTTCTTGTTAAATTTTTGAAACATTATAATAAATTACAGGAAAAAGAAATGAAATATATCAGTTAACAACAAACTAACTGGCTAGTAAACAAATCGAAGCACATGAACACAAGGACGTGTCCTAATTTCCTGCCTGTTGGTTTGTAAATTAGGACTTAAATGGGTCAATACAAGACAGTTGCTGCTCAGGTATCAAGAATATCTGTGGATTGTTGTGTTATGAGCCTATGTGTTATCTTTAAAATGGTTAGCCCTAATGACTAATCCCTACTCCCTTTTCTCTTGTTTTCTCAAGAAAAAAAATGTTTTTGGTTTTGTTTTTCTTAACTGGTTATTCCTTCTCTACCATCTCTCATTGCTGTTTCTCCCTATTGGTATTGGGCCCTCTAACTGAATACTGTACTTATTTCCACAGTTTTAGATATTATTTTATGCTGACAACTCTAAAACTATATCTCCCACTCAGACTTCTTGGATTCCAGGCATTCATATCCAATTTCCTGTATGGTACATTTAACTGACTGTTTCCCACAGATCTCAAATAACTCCAACTGAACTCTCATTTCCTGGCCTTCCACAATTGTTCTATCTCCTTCTTTTCTAAGTACACAAGGTGCCATCCCACACTCAAACTGCTGAAAATGATACTATCTAGGTGAAATACTAGGAAACAAAGTCATTCTAAATCCCTGTCTCCTCCTTGCCACCCAGATACAATCTGTCAACATAACCCATGAGCTCTGCCTCAAGAACATCTCTTGCATAAGTCTCCTTTTCTTCATCTTATCTCCTACCACTGTTTGGAAGCCTTTCCAAAGCTACTAAAATAGCCTCTTTTAGAGTCTGCTTTTCCTGTGGTCATCCTCCATCCTACTGTTACACAGTAGCCAATTAGACATAAACCAGATCAGGACAGGCCCCTCTGTAAAATTCTTTCACATTTCTCCCTTTAACCATTTCCCCATTGCACCTCAAGTCTAATCTCTCAATATTGGACTACAGATCCTTGCAAAGCATGACTCAGTTATCTTTCAATTCGTATACATTTTCTTAATTACTATTAGCATCCTTTCATCTCCTTTAATGTTCCAGTTTTCTTCCCAACTCAGGGGCATGGAACGTGGTTTTCATGCTTCCTGAAGTGTTACTGTTCTCTAGGATTCATAAGGTGGTTGGTTGGCTCTATCCCATCTTTAAGTCTCAATTTAAATATCACCTCATCAATGAGATCCTTCCCTAACTACCTTGCCTATGTTGTTCTCTACCGATGTCCTCTGGTCATATAAACTTCAGCGGTAAGAGTACAAGCAGGCCCTGGCAGTGTGACTCATTTGATTAGCTATCCTCCCATGTACTGAAAGGTC
This sequence comes from Pipistrellus hanaki, assembly GCF_964339955.1. Lineage (NCBI taxonomy): Eukaryota > Metazoa > Chordata > Mammalia > Chiroptera > Vespertilionidae > Pipistrellus > Pipistrellus hanaki. The sequence goes on from NC_140505.1 coordinate 118,500,582, forward strand.
GCCAGTTTGATTCCAAGTCAGGGTAGCAGGCTCAGTCTCCGGTAGGGGGCATGCAGGAGGCAGTCAATTGATGTTCTACTCTCACAACATATTTCTCTTTCTTTCTCTCTTTCCATTATGCTTACTGTAAAAATCAATAGAAAAATATTAAAAATAAATAAATAAAAATAGAATACAGGCTCTACTCAGCTTTCCCTCATCCTAACATGGAGCAAAGAACAATTTATTTGACATTTTCTCCTATGTTTCTTCATTTTTAAATCACAAATGACAATAGTTCCTACCCCATAAATTAAAAAGATGATAGACAGATGATAGGTGATAGATAGATACCGTGTTTCCCCGAAAATAAGACATCCTACGAAAATACGACCTAGCGCATGGAAAGATAAGACATCCCCTGAAAATAAGACCTAGCGCAACTTTAGGAGAAAAAATTAATATAAGACACTGTCTTATTTTCGGGGAAACAGGGTAGATAGATTGGTTTCTGGCCCTGTTCTGTCAATGCTCAATAAATGTTAATAATTTTCTTTGTAATGCTTCACCAGTTACAACCATTCATGTATTAGTTTGTTTGATTTTGTCTGGGTTTATAGTCAGTATCTTCTTTGAGAACTACGAACTCTAATAAATCAGTGTATGTTAACATGGCTTTTCTTTTTTATATCATTACAGACTTAATGACAAATCAACACACAGATGTGAAATTAGTTGTTGAATAAAAAAGCTACTTTGGGAGGAATTTTAATTCTCTTAAAGATATATCTGGTTGTTGTTTTTCCTCTGGCTATAGAAAAAAATGTTATTTATTGCTTTAACCAAATGTTTTAATCATTCATTGGTAATTAATAGTTGTATATATAAAGAATTATAACTTATTAATACTATACTCTTGCTTTTAATCTTAAATTCACTTACTATAATAAATATAGGGCGTTTTAGCCATGAGACACCAGATCCATTTGCACATTATTTTCTCCTTTTGTCTTCAAAGAAAACTTTATCTTTTAATATTGAGCTTCTGCCTTTTCCAAAGCCCCAGGGGTTTTCATTGTAGCTTTCAGATTCTTGTGATCTTTCAAAAGACACTAATATAAAACCGTAAAGGCCTGCAAAACTTATCAGACAAAAGTTCCGTTACTGTTGTTGTTATTGTTGAAATTTCAACACTTTCTCTTGACCTCTGCACATTTGAGCTCTGCAAAACAATGTTTTAGGCTTTAGATCACAGGGATTTCTACTCTTTGTTTTCTTCTATATTTACTTTGAAGTTTGTCTTTGACCATCTCCTTTCCGGAGATAGGTCTCAGGGCTCCCAGTCTTCAAAGGACTGTCCCCGTAGCTTTATGCCCATGCATGACATATCTTTCTCTACGCCGCCTGAAAACATGGGCTACATCTGCTCTTGCCATGCTCCGAGAAACGCACCCAGGAACCTCTTAGTGACTCCTCCTATCTGCTCAGACTGCAACATTGTACCATTTCATTGTTGTCTTTTGTTATACTTATTTGATAAAGTAGTAGGAGTGAGCTGTCATCTTAAAATATTATGATTCTGGATATAACTTGCTTCCTTCTTTATGGCCCCTCTTTGTGTTATCTGGTAACCAATCAATTAGTCTCATCCTGTATGGGTAAAATTATGTTCAAGTTAAATAAAGCTGTGATGACTGTAGGTTTATTTTTAGCACTTTTGTTGTGTTATTTGCTTTGGCACAATTAGAAAATCACATATTAGAAAATCACATATGAAGGAAGGTTACAGTGAAAAAAAAAAGACACCACACATGACAAATGTAGAAAAAAAAATAAGATGCTTAACTATAATCATTAAAGAAATACCCATTAAAACAACAATGGGCTTTAATTTTTCACCTATTTTATTGGGAAAGATTATTAAGTTTGATGAGTCCAGAATGGTCATAAGTGTGCACTATTGACCTAAATTTAAATTGAGGTACTCATTGTGGAAGAAAATTTGGAAATATCCAGGTAAAATCTAAATGCATTTGACCCAGCATTTGTAATTCCAATAATTTACCTATCAAATAGCAAATGAAGTACACCAGCTTACAAAGATGGACTATTCCCATAAGGAAATAGTAAGCATCTTTTCTCCAGTTCCATCTGCCATCTCCCATTCTTAATCCCTGTGCTTTCAATGGGCTGACACCCATGCCCTAAGAGTACATGAGACCAAATTCAAACAATCATAATATCACCTCTCAGGATCCCTAAATGGCTCAGGAGAAAGGCCTCTGAAACCATCAGACCCAGAGAGAGGACTTCCTATTGCTTTTGCTTTAGGGAACAGAAGAGAGGTACTCTCTTTTCTAGTTTACTGGGACAAGGCTGTAAGTCTGGAGCTATTGGAAGCTATTACACCGTCTTGAAAGGAGAGACAGCTTAATGAGAGAAAAGGCAAGACAAGAAGCAAGCCAAAATATGGGGAAACCAGTTACATTAACTGTGGCTATTTGAGATCAAATAATGCTCAAAGTCAGTTGTACTCATGATTTTTTTTTTTTTTTTAATGAGCTGTGATGGTAAATTTTCTTTTGTGTTTAAGCCAACTTAAATTGGGTTTTATGACATTTTAAAACCAAAAGAGACCTATCTAACAAAAATATGGTATTGTTAGCACACAAATAATAAGAGAATCTTGTTTGATAATTATGACACATACTCAAAAGGAATACTAAGTAGCTATGAAAGGGAATATGATACAGCTATAGATATTCCTATAGACAGACATCCAAGATATAAGAAAATTTTAGAAGCAAAAGTGTATCAGAGTGCCATTAAAAAAAAAACCAACTTTAAATCAATGTGTACTTGTATGTGCATAGAAAATTTTTGAAATAGTGAATAGTGGTTATGTTCAGATTTCCCATTTAATGGCATACTTTTTATTTTATACTCATCTGTACTGTTTAAATATTTTATCATACAATAAATACAAGTGACCCAGTGCATGGATTCATGCACACTGAAATGAAATTAATTAATTAGAAGAAAAATCTGCGCTATAATTACATTACAACAAAAAATTACATCAAAATAATATATATAATATAGTATTATAAAATTAAAATACTAAATATTTTTATATCGCTATTCACCTTTTCTCCATAATAAAAGTGTCAGAGATGAAAGGAAAGTAGTAAAATGTATATGAAAATACTTTATAAATTGATTAATAAATAAACAATATTCTGTTGATGACATCACTTTCTTTTGGCTTCAGATGTACATTGTGCCAACAGTTGGTCTTCAGATACATTCTGGCACCACATGCAATTGATGCCAGTAAGAACATGTGTGTGTATGTATATATATATATATATCTTACATGCACGAGTCACAGTTTATTTTTAAATTGCCAGTGTGCATCATATGTACCAGCCAGTTGGTGGGTAAGGCAATCGGTCATTTAGCCTTTTATATATATAGATGTACTAAAACTTACTAGTAAAATAAAGTTTATCTATAAAAAAGACATTGAAGCAGCAAAGTATGGAAGTACTATTTTTTTTTTCTTTCTGGCTTCATTCTAGATAAAATTAACTTACTATAGAAGGAATATAAGATCTAACATTATTTATTATTTCTTTTTCTACTTAAAAATTAATGGTGTATATATCACACAATTGCAACAACAATGCAAATTGAAATAAATTAAGATGTCAATGCATTAAGCCAAAATATGTTTTCTTAATGTAGTCAATATAATTGATATGGTATGGGAACAGATATTAAGGTGGTCTCCATGACTTCATATCTGGAGTTCATTACCTTGAGTATAACTTGCTTTTACCCAATGAAATATGGCAAATATGAAGGATATTACTCCCATGATTATGTTTCATTATGTGGGGAAGGTGATGGAATGTCACTTCTGTGACTATCCTATATAATAAAAGCATAGTATGCTAATTAGACCAGACATCCTTCCGGATGAAGCCAGGACTGTGAAGGCCAAGGCAGAGGCAGCTGCTGGGGTGGCGGAAGCCAAGCACCTTGCACGAATTTCATGCATTGGGCCTCTAGTATTACTTAAGATTAAGTCTTGCTAGTCAACTGACTCTAGAGTCTCAGGCACTACCTCTCTTTCATTAGTTTGAAGATGCAAGCTAATTTGAGTCCTATAGTTAGTTACAAGAGAATAAATTTTCCCAACAACTCGAGGGAGCTTGGAAGCTGATTCTTTCTTAGAAGAACCTTCAGATAAGAGCTAACTAAGCACCAAAACCGGTTTGGCTTAGTGGATAGAGCGTCGGCCTGCAAACTGGATGGTCCTGGGTTCGATTCCGGTCAAGGGCACATACCTTGGTTGAGGGCACATCCCCAGTAGGGGGTGTGTAAGAAGCAGCTGATCGATGATTCTCTCTCATCGATGTTTCTAACTCTCTATCCCTCTCTCTTCCTCTCTATAAAAAATTAATAAAATATATTTTTTTAAAAAAGAACTAACTAAGCTTTGTCTGCACTTCTGACCCATAGAAACTGAGATAATAAATGTCTGTTGTTTTAAGACACCGTTTTTGTAGCAATTTGTTACTCAGTTTAAAGAGCTAATACAGATGAAAAAGGCTTGAATTCTAAATTTCATGCAAAAATTTGTGACTCCCCTCTGTATTTTAAAATAAAACAATGTTCATCACATGTATGTTTAAAAACAGATCAATGAAAGAAAGCTAAATATTTTTAAGTTAGAGCATATGAACTAAAAGGGGGCAAAAATAGTAGAGAAAGAAATAAGACACCAAGGACAAATTATGTTTTCCTTTCAGAAGTATAAAATCCAACTTTGCTATTTTCTGGCATAAAACAAAATTCAACACTGACTCCCACCTCCCCATACATACACACTAATATAAAGCCTAAAACACACAATGTTGATGCCTTCTGTAAAACAAACAAACAAAAGATACAAAACACTTTTTTTAAAAAAATATATTTTATTGATTTTGTACAGAGAGGAAGGGAGAGAGATAGAGAGTTAGAAACATCAATGAGAGAGAATCATCGATCAGCTGCCTCTTGCACACCCACTACTGGGGATATGCCCCCAACCAAGGTACATGGTCTTCACCGGAATCGAACCCAGGACCCTTCAGTCCCCAAGCCAATGCTCTATCCATTGAGCCAAACCAGTTTCGGCCACTTTTTTTTAATGGAGTAACAAGGAAATATGAAACAAACATGTATCACACCAAAGGGTGATATAAGAATAGTTTGGTTCACATCAATATCATTTAATACTGAAGGCCTGGTGCACAAAAATTTGTGCACTTCCCTCAGCCTGGCCTGTGCCTGCTTATAGTTCCAAGATCCCTCGGCGGATGTCCGCCTGACAGCTTAGGCCTTCTCCCTGCAGTCAGATAGATAACCCTCTCACAGTCCAGAAGCCTTTGCTCCTTACTGCCCGCCTGCTCACTGCTCCTTAGCGCTGCCACAGAGGCTGGAGAGGCTCCTGCCACTGCCACTGAGCTTACTGGCTTCTGGCTGAGCAGTACTCCCTCTGTGGGAGTGCACTGACCACCAGGGGGCAGCTCCTGCATTGAATATCTGCCCCCTGGTGGTCAGTGCGCATCATAGTGACCAGTCATTCCAACATTTGATCGATTGGCATATTACCTTTTTATTATATAGGATAATTTCAGTCATTTGTCTATAAATAATGCTAACTTAATGAGAAATTCTATCCTGAGATGCACAGATGAAATTTTCATTAATTTCAAAAGAAATTGTGCTTACATGCTTAAAGTCTAAATTTTCTCTGTAAAATGTAACAAGAATGCAAACATGTCCACATTTATAAAAACATTTAGAATGTGTTGTTTTCTCTGACTTGTATTTACCTAACTATACACATACCTAAACATTGACTTGAAAATATAAAATGAGATCCCTTCTAATTTTGAATGAATTTTAATCAAGTCAACCCACACAAAAAGCCCCCCGTAAAAACATTATTTTTATGTGAAAATTGTTTTTTGTAGAGTTCACATAAATATAGCCTCTCAGACTTTATAGAACTGTGGCAAAAAAAAAAATGTTGATTGGGAATTTATTTTTCTTACAGCTTGTATATGTTTTCTTTCTTTTGTACTGTCTGGCCTGGTAGTTGAGGGATTTGAACAATTCTTTCCATAATGGTAACAGAGTCAGAGGTCAAAAGTTTCCAAGCATGGACTAAACCTAAACAGCTAAAATAAAAATAAAAATGTATGCAAAAACATACCAAAAGTGTATTGATCTTGTAAAAGCAAAACATACCAGAAAATTGCCTTAAGAAAATAAAACTTATATTTGCCTAACAAAACATATCAAGAAGTACATAATAATCACATCAAGTTGCCTTAAAACCTTGAAACAAAAGTGAAAAAAAATGTAATTCCTGTTGTGAAGATAATAATGATGGAATAGATAGTGGCCACTTTAATTTATGGGACAGAGACCAACCAACTGGGGGAGAAAAAAATCATCCAACCGACATTGTATATAAAAGTTTCCAGAATTAAGAACTGGAGCAATTATCTGAATAATTAAAGCCCAAAAATGTAATTGTTTCTGCTCCATTATTGAGATGATTAAGGGGGGGAAAATTACTTGGAACTTTCACTTTATGTGATTGCATAGCTATATTTTATGAATAAGTATATCTTCACACCAAAGCTGAGAAAATACTTTATTCAGGATTGAGAATAATTAAAGAGAACTACAATGTAGAAACAGAAATATCTCAAATAGTACACTTCACATAACTTCATGTAAGTGAAAGGAGCTAAAGCAGAATTAGGTAGACAGGGAAAGGGGTGGGAGAATGAATCCCCGAGCTAGCTGAAACAAAAAATGTGTTTTACAGAAAATAGGATGGCAGAAAAACAGGATGTTGCAAGTGCAAAACAAAATGTTGCAAAAAGGCCAGGAACCAATCAGAAAGGAGCACAGATAGACAAAGATGGAGGTTTAGCAAAAATAAGGGGAAGAGCCCTAACTGGTTTGGCTCAATGGATAGAGTGTTAGCCTGTGCACTGAAGGGTCCCAGGTTTGATTGCAGTCAAGGGCACATACCCAGGTTTCGGGCTTGATCCCCTGTAAGGGGCATGCAGGAGGCAGCTGATCAATGATTTTCTCTCCCATCATTGATGTTTCTATCTCTCCCTCTCTTTTCCTCTCTGAAGTCAGTAAAAATAATAATAATAATAAAAGAAATAGGGGAAGAGCAGAAAGCTTAGGGGATCCTTACTAGAATCTTCTTTAACATAAGTCAGCAGAAGCTTTAAAATCATAACATTAATTTTTCCAAATTCAACATATGAGGGTAAATATCTTCTTACCATGAAAGTATGGTGTTATAGGCAGGTGGTAACATATGTGGAAATTTCATAACATTTCCACATCCAAAATCCCCTGTTTCCACATTCTTTTACCCCTTGTCTCTTAGCTTTCATGTGGCCTAACTTTTATAAATAGTTATTTGTATATGTCTACCAACTACACTCAAGAAAGTTTACTAAAGGGCATTTTTGTTTGTTTTTAAAATGAATGATCAAATCTACAACATCCCTAGTTTCCTGTCCTATAAGCAGTCTGGATAAAATAGTTTTCAAATATATTGTTTCTACAATAGTGAATTTAGTAAATTACTTATCAATATAAGTTCATTATTTCCATTCATTTATTCCTAAACACTTTTTCAGGCTTCAAGCTTATATTCAGACATAATGTTTATGACTGTTATTTATTTCTTCTATCAGTTTATTCTCATTTATCTTCCCTCATCCCTTCCCTTGATTATATAAATCATTAGTCTTAATCTCTGATTGCTTCCTTTAGATAAAGAAAATGAAAACTAAACATATTTTAGGAGAAAGTGGGGCTTATTAGATACTAATATAGACACCTCTGTTTTATTTCTGTTACTCCTTATGGCAATGCTCACAGTCATGATGCCCTCACAGAGTACAGAATAATGGCTTTGCTTTTACATAGAAGAGTTCACATCCCATTCCTAATTCATGAAGCTACTTTGTGGCCTTTTTCTCTTCTAAGTATATACAGAATTTGAATGATTTTTTCCTTAACTTTGCACACATCCAAAGCCCCATGAGACATCTCTAGATGCACCCTGTCCCGGGGCCCTTTCTGCAGCTGGACACCCACTAAAGCGCCATTTTGTTATGTAGAGGAATCCAGAACATTTGGAGACAGGGAGTTTTGTGGTATTGTCCTTTCTGCCAATTAGGTTAGGTAAATCTGGGCCTACCAGCATCTGAGAGGGCCCCTACTATATTTAATCTTAGACTTGAAGGGAAGTGCCTTTCATCTTTTTTCTGTCACTGAGCTAATTCCCTCTCTGTGACTAAACAAGTCCTCCCTGTCCCCACCTCAATTTCACAGTAATTCACCTACTTAGAAAATAGCTTTTGATGAGGAACTTTGCCAAAATCTAAATGAAGTCTAAATAACATATATTCCCAGCCCACACTAGTCCATTATTTTAGTTACATATTCAAAGATCTGCAATAGTCAGGCATGATTTCCCTGTACAAAAACCAGGATCACATCCCACCAGGAGGTCATATTTATTTATGCTTTCAGCATCCTTACCCTTCATCATAGATTCCACCAGTTCACTGGTTTCATAACCTTACACTGGATAGAACATATCTAGTCCCAAAGAATTATTTACATTTAAAATGTCATTAGGGACTTAAAATTATATTTAGGTATCATTACTTACTTTGTTATCCACACAACACTTATAAAAATATATCAAGAAAGCAAAGTAAAATCACCCTCCATTTTCCTTAATAACAATCAAGACATAAGAAGACTAAATAAAATATTCATGACAACATAGATTACCCAAAGACAGATTTTAGAGATATAAATATCACTACTGAGAAGAAATTCCCCAAGCCTAGAGCTATTCAAGCATATAGTGCAGATAAATTGGAAGTGTTTGGAAGATGGGGACATGAAAGAGTAGCAAAGTACGTTAGAGCACCTTCTAAATTCTGAACTTTTGTGATTCTGTTAAATTATCCTCTATGATTGTAGTCTCAAGCTTATTTCACAAGAGTATAACTGTTTAAAAGAGGCAGGGAGAACTATGATATTTTGATTTGTTATTACTTATATCTCCTCTAATAAATACTTAACCTTTTCTACAAAAAAGGTTCTACTCCATCTTTTTTTTACATAGCAACTTTGAACATACTACGGTATTACTGCTCTAGGTTCTGTTAAAAAGAAGAATACTCCACATATTTAAAACATTGCATTTTACATGTCTCCAAGAAAGAGTTGAAATGCTTTCATGAATCAAAGCAGTTCTTTCCAGGTCAAAACCTGGCAGACAATAGAACAAATGTTTGTTTTTACTCTTATAATTGAAGCTTTTTGTGTATGATTTTTCAATTACACATACAAAAGAAAAGGCATCTGTAGTTTTTTTTTTACTTAGCATGAATACTCTAAAATATTATTCCTCTTTCCAAACCACCATGAAAACGAATTGAACTTGCCAATTACTTTGCCCAATTAGAATTCAGAAATTCACATTTTCATATGCCAATAATTTACCATTTCTTTCCTTCCAACTCTTTCTGCTCTTTGAAATTTTCATTTGTATTTAAATTTTGATTCCACCATTGTTCTTTCATGCAGTCATTTTTAACAATACTCAATAAAGAGTGACAAAAGAGACTCTCTCTAATAATTGTCTGAGAACTCTAAATTCTTAGTTTTTTTTTCTTTTTTTTTTACCAAATCCATACCAGATTAACATATTTTTTACTGTCCCAGTTACCAGTTTTCCTTCTGCACAATTATTCTTTTAGTTACACAGTGCATGAAACAATTTTCTCATGAAAACTGAAGTGTTACAGAAAATGCTAAAGTCCTTTCACAACACTGTCAATTCCATTCCTCAAAGATACTGCATAGTATGCATAACTGTGCATTTACATCAATATATGAGCCCCAGAGAAAAATACACAGTATTGTTATGTAGGTTTTAAAACAGCAAACATTACAACAATATCTAAGAGATATATCATACTATCTCTTTCAACATTTATGTCATAATCCACAAAATGGGTATTTCATACTTTATCCATTTTCTTATCAGTGGACATTTAGTCATTTTAAGATTTAGCAATAATGCTATAGTGAATATCCTTGTACCTGCCTTTACCAGAACACAACACTTAATATTTTCTCCCTTCTCTTCTGCACCTGATTCAACTTCTATCTAAATGTCATTCTAGGTATCTCAAATATTCCTGATCTGTGGAATGCTAATTTCTCTTTTTACTTTCCTTAGTCTATGGTTGACCTTTTATTTTGACACTTAAAATAGCCCAGTTGCTTTTACAGCCTCTTCTATACTCCTTGGGATATTCTAGCTAATTTTCTTAATTTTTCTATTAAACAAATTATGAGCATATACTATGTTACAAAGAGCTGTGCTAGATACTAGTACTGCAGCAGAAAACAAAACACTGGAGGCCCTCCTTATGAGACAGAAAGGACTTGCTCATATATCTTGAGTTTCTTCTTGTGTTGAATATGCCATAATTGATGTAAAAGCTCAATATTTTGGGAAAGGTGACTTATGCTCATGATATGATATATATAAATGAGTTAGGATAATTATAAATTTAGTGTGATAGTTAACTTTTATGTGTCACCTTGTTTAAGCCTTGATGTCCAAATATGTGGTTAAACATTACCCTGTATGTTTCTGTAAGGTGTTTTTAGATGAGAGTAACATTTAAATTGGTGAAGCTTCAATAAAGAAGACTGTGATTCATAATGTGGGTGGGCCTCATCCAATCAGTTGAAGACCTTAATAGAACCAAAAGATCGACCCCTAAGCAAGAGGGGATTCTGCCAGAAGAAGACCGTTGGACTTGAATAGCAGACTTTGAATATGCCTGTCTCTACAATCACATGAGCCAATTTCTTAAAGCAAATACACAAAAACACACTCTACTGGTTCTGCTTCTCTAGAGAAGCCTGACTAATGCACGCATTACAAGTAGTATGACAGCTTTGTTTTTACTCTGGGACCACTGGTAGGGTTGCAGGCACCTCTATTTTTGCCCCTCCCTTTGGGATACTCCCAAAGCCAGGTTGACTGTATCTAGTGCAATATCTTCCCATGAGAAATTGTACTTTACCACTCTGTTAAAAACATAGCACTTGCTCATATGACTTACTTTCATAAATAAATGAGTGAATAGGACTTAATGCCATTTTCAAATATATACCCTTTTCTCCCTTTCACATGAATAGCATGTCACAGAGAGAGACTGCTCCTTCATACTGAACCTCAAAGCGAAAAGGAATAGAGACTAGAGCTGTTACTAATTTATAAGCACAGAATAGAAATGTGAATAAAAGATAAACCTTGCTTCTTTAAATGCATTTGTAACTTCTGTTACTAGAGCAGAACTAACCTTAATGAACCAATGCTGTCCTAATGGGTTGTTAAACTAATGAGATCCTTCATCACCAAAAAAAAAAAAAAAAAACTTTATTAAAATGATTGTGTGTGTGTGTGTGTGCGTGTGTGTGTGTGTATGGATGAATAGATGGATGGTTAGGTAAATTTATTCCTCCTCCCACTCTGTTAAGAGAGTACACATAAATCTCATTGAATTCTGAAAGTAGTTTTTATACAAAAAAAAAAGAAAGAAAAGAAATAACCACTGCAAAATATGGGATGGAAAAGAAATAAGATTTTCATAGTAAGTTGTGACAAATATTCTAAGGAAAAAGCATTCACTAGCCTTCTACATTATTCTGATTTACTCTGTGTTTTACAAGCTCTCATATGAGAAAAAAAATACTGTGATTCTGTAAGACAAACAGCCTCAATAAAGAATTCACTCACTGGCCATAGCTGGTTTTGCTCAGTGGATAGAGCGCCCGCCTGTGGACTGAAGGGTCCCAAGTTCAATTCTGGTCAAGAGCACCTGCCTGGGTTGCGGGCTCAATCCCCAGTAGGGGGCATGCATGAGGCAGCAGATCAATGATTCTCTCTCATCATTGATGTTTTATCTCTCTCTCCCTCTCCCTTCCCCTTAAAATCAATAAAAATATTTTTTAAAGAATTCACTCACTGAATATAATATATAGTCATCCATATGTATCTTTAAGGCACTGTTCCAGGAACTTTCATGGACACCAAAATTCAGGAATTCTCAAGTCCCTTATATAGTAAATTATGTATAACAGTGCATACAGTCTGCTCTCTTCATCCACAGATTACCAATTGAAGATCACAAACACAATCTGCAGTTGGCTGAATCCACAGATTGTTTTCAATCTGTAGTTGGTTTAATTCACAGATTAAAAACCAGGAATACAGAAGGCTGACTGTATATTTATTGAAAAAACATTCATGTATATATAAATGGACCTGTGCAGTTCAAACCCATGTTGTTCAAGGGTTTATTGTACATTGAACACCAGCTCATCTACAGCATATGGAAGGCACTGGTGACAAAGACAAACATGGTCTCTGCACTACTGAGGCGTATATTAGAAAGACAACTATAGAAATACAGAATTGTTTTTAAGCATAGTTAATAGCATAAATCAATGGTCAGAATTGCAGACATCCTAAGAGTAATAAATGTAAGTTAAAATTCTGACAGTTCCTGACAATTGTGTTCATTCCTCTCCTGTTCCTTACTGATTATCAGGTTTTGAGCTAGATGAATGAAGGCTAATATGGAGTAGTTCAATATTTAAAAATAAGATAAATTTTTCAATGAAAACACATGGCATTCACTAAAATTTGCAAGCGTAATTTTGGTATCTTTAGGTAAGCACTGTACTAAACATATGATGCATATTCAATGTTCTTGAATAAATTTTATCATCATTTATGTATTCAGTCTCTAAGAACAATCTGTTTGCTTCAATGACAGAGTTAAAATCCCTTAAACTTAAGGTGTATGAAAGAAACATATAAATCATTAATTATCAATCCTCATAGGCAGCAATAGGATAGATAATTGTAAAAAAATAAAATAAAATAATGGAGATTCTATTTATACAATTTAAGCATTTGCTGGGGAAGGGGTAAGCCAAACTCCAGGGCATTACCAAAACAATATAGAACTGTAAGCAACTACTCAACATTTCACTGAACTTTCTGCTAGGGGAAATAGGAGCCTGGGCTGGGAATGTTAGGAAATACTGGAGAACTACCTTGGACCAGGGAACATTGAAAATCTCCAACAGGACATATTCTAGGGTTTTGTGTTTTTTTTTAAATGTTCCAGGAAAGAGCTAGGGCAAGAGAAAACACAATTTATTCACCTGTAATGTACACTGAAGCATGCACAACCACTGTGATAAGCTGTCTTGTAAAATGTGTGAAATTTGAATTAAGCCTTCTTACCCAGACCACTGTGACCAAGGATGAAAAACATACAGACTAGGCATGGAAATCTGACCTGTCATTGACAGAACTCTCTAAGTTATACTGACCCAAGTGTGACCTCTAGGAAGCATGATTAAAAATAAAGACAAGAATGTAAAAGCAAACAAACAAAAAGCTAGTACAAAATTCAGTGTTCACACACCATAGGGAATAAAGAAACTACAGAATTAATCCAGGAAGGTTGCTAAACAATAAGCACCAATTTTAAAAAAATCAACAACAAATGCTATAAAGAAATTTTAACCAAAGTTAATACATATTTTTATTCATTTCAGAGAGAAAGGAAGAGAGATAGAAACATCAATGATGACAGAGAATCATGAATGGGCTGCCTCCTGCATGTCCCCCACTGATAACCGAGCCCACAACCCAGGCATGTGCCCTTGACCAGGAATCAAATCTGGGATCCTTCTGTCCACAGGCTGATGCTCTAGCCACTGAGCATACTGGCTAGGGCCAAAACTAATATATATTTAAAATGCCCAATTTTCAACTAAAACTTGTGAGACATGTAAACAAAAATCAAAATGTGACATATGCATGGGATGGAGGGAGCAGCCAACAAGAAACAAAGTTCTAGAGGGGATCCCAGATATTGGAATTGATACACAAAGACTGTTATCAGATATTATAGCTATGTTTGAAAAATAAAGGTAAACACATCTAAAAAAAAAAATAAAAAAATATGCCCATGACATCTCATCAAAACAGAGAATAACAATATCAATAAAGAGTAATATAGTTATAAAAAAAGACCAGAGAGAAATTCTGGAGTTGAAAGTACAATAATTAAAATGAAAAGATTACTGGGTAGGCAACACACACACACACACACACACACACACACACACACACACACACACACACAGACTGAAACAGAAAAAGAATCAAACTTGAAAAAAAGTCAATATAGATTTTTCAGTCTGAGGACAAAGTCAAAAGAATAAAAAGAAATTTTTCAAAGCCTTACTGGCCTATGGGGTAACATCAAGCTTACTAACACACACCTAATGACAGTCCTAGAAAGAAAAGACAAAAAAAGTTAGAAAAATATTTGAAGAAATAATAGCCAAAGACTTCAAAAATTTGGTGAAGAAATATTAGCCTACTTCTTCAATAAGAACAATAGAATAAAATGAAAGAACAATAGAATAAAATGAAATGAAAGAAATCTACATTAGGTACATCTTAGGTAAATTGGCAAAAGTTAAAAATCTAAGAGAATATTGAAAATAGCAAAAGAATAATTTTCTACAATGGATTCTCAATAATTATTAAAGAACATTATAAACTGATGAACCAAAAGACAGATATAAAGACAGTAAAGCAACAAGCAGACTGTCAAATTACAGCGGGAAGGGTAGGGATATCTGGGGGAGATAAGAGATCAACCGAAGGACTTGTATACATGCATATAAGTACAACCAATGAACACAAAACTCTGGGGAGGGAGGGTATGTATCAGATGGGGGCGGGCAATGTTAAAATATGTACACAGATAATAATTTAATAATAAAAAAATAAAATAAAAAATAATAAAAAATTATAATAGCTGACTACACATCAGAAACCACTGAAATAAGAGAAAAATGGCATAACATCCTTTTTTTTAAGAAAAAAAAATATCTGTCAACCAAGAACTCTACTCAGTTAAACTCTTCTTCAAAATATGTAGCAGAAATTAGAATACTCCCAGCTAAACAATAACAGAGAACTCATTGTTAGCAATTAGGCATTAAAAGAAATACTAGAGAGAATAGTCAGGCTAAAATAAGAGGGCATTTAATGGTAATTCAAGTATATACCAAGAAAAGGTGCCAATAAAAGTAATTACATAAGTATTATGAGAATGCAAAATTTTATTTGTGTGTATCATTTTTATTTTATTATCAAAAAACTGCATAAATCAGTAGTTATAAAAAATTTGCTAGATTTCTAACTAGTAATGATGCAATTCATATGAAAGTAGTACAATGAGGGAAGGGGAATATTAGAGAACACAGTTCCTCCTTTATCCTCTGTTCGCTATGTCATTGTTGGAGTCCTTACTCCTCAAACCCTAGGCCCTTGATCCTGCCCAACTATACCAATTGTTGGGAACACAGTTCCTTCATCCTGACTGACTACACCAACTGTTGGGTCTGAGCCCCTCTGCCAGGGGCTGTTCCTTCTTGGACTCAAGGTGGTAGACGGAGAAGGCATGAGAAGTGGTGGGTATACAATAGGATATTTATTTCAGAAGCCAATGGCCAAGTAGCCATTGGTAACAAGGAGCCAGTAGACAAAGCAGATCTTCAAAGTAAAGTCCCATACAGTAGTAGCATACTGGCTTGGTAACAGCACATCTTTCTCACTCAGCAGCACCCTAATGGTCACTAATACATCTTCCCCATAATGCAACCCCATACTGGCTGGTCAGTAATAACTTTATACTACTTAGACAGAAGAGGCTTCTTGCCAAATAGTGACCTCAGTCTTATTTATTTTTTAATATCTTTATTGATTGAGGTATTACATATTCGTCCTCATGACCCCATTACTTTCCCACCCCCTCCCACTTATTCCATATGCATGCATATAAGTCCTTTGGTTGATCTCTTCCCCTCTCCCTACCCTCCCCTACCTTCCCTCTGAAGTTAGACAGTCTGATCGATGCTTTCCTGTCTCGGGATCTGTTTTTGTTCATCAGTTTATGTTGTTCATTATTTCCCATAGATGAGTGAGATCATGTGAGATCTATCTTTCTCTGACTGACTTATTTCACTTAGCATAATGCTCTCCAGTTCCATCCATGTCATTGCAAATGGTAGGAATTCCTTCATTTTTAGTGCAGGGTAGTATTCATTGTGTAGATGTACCACAGTTTTTTAATCTACTCATCTGCTGATGGGCATTTAGGCTATTTCCAAATCTTAGCTATGGTAAATTGTGCTGCTATGAACTTAGGGGTGCATATATCCTTTCTGATTGATGTTTCTAGCTTCTTGGGATGTATTCCTAGAAGTAGGATCACTGGGTCAAATGGGAGTTCCATTTTTAGTTTTTTGAGGAAACTCCATACTATTCTCCACAGTGGCTACACCAGTGTGCATTCCCACCAACAGTGCACGAGGGTTCCTTTTTCTCTGCATCCTTGCCAACACTTGTTGTTTATTGATTTGTTGATGATAGTCATTCTGACAAGTGTGAGATGGTAACACATTGTTGTTTTGATTTGCATCTCTCAAATAATTAGTAACTTTGAGCATGTTTTCATACACAAGAACTGGTACTGACCCCAGTCTTTTGTGCTATAGAAGGGCACACTTGCTCAGTGTATATACAGATTACTGTGGTCTTGCTCTTGCACACCCTTTCTGTAGTTCTTGGACAACCTGATTAAGATTCCCAAACTCAGAGTGACCTTGAACATCTGGCATACTCTAGACAGGACCCCACAGGAAATCAGAACAATTTTTTTTATATATTATTGAAAATAATACTAATCTGAAGAAGACTGTTTAAAGATATGGTGATAATTATCTTCCCCAAGTCAACCAAGAAGAAGCCACTCAAAAATGTAAAAGGTACTCACAATAAATTTAAAACCACACACACACACACACACACATACACACACAAATCTATTTAATGGACAAAACAAGAGCTGAGAAAACAGGGTGAAAGACATATTGAAAATCAATGTTAGTGGCTATTCCAAAATCAGGCAAAACAGCAAACAAAAAATGTTATTTGCAAAAAAGGGTATTTTATAATAAGCATATGGTCAATATGATACCATTGTAATTTAACCTAGTTATTAATAATAGAACGGTAGCAAAGGGAAGGCCAAACAGCATAGGCATTCATTTGTGCAGCTTTGCCAAGAAGCTGCAGTTTAATACTCTCCAGGGGACCACCAGTCTGTTCCCCATAGATCCCTGGGGGAAGGGACTGGACAAAGGGAGAATAAATGCAAGCCCAATAAAATCTGGGTGAAGTAGGGAAGGTACTTGTCTGTCAGTCACACCTGAAAACAGGTCATTGACCAGAGTAGGTGTGGCCTGGGAAGATTTGAATTATTTAATCCCTGAAACAAAGGAGTTTGCTTTCTTGGTTAGTCATACTTGACTCCTGGCCTGCAGGGCTCTCATGCTCTTCCAATCTTGCATTTGGCCACATGTCCCACACCCATGCAGACCCCAGACAATGGACTAATGGATTGCAACTAGCCTGATGCCACACTGGACCCAGCTCCACTATGGAATGGAAATGCTGGACTCTGGCTTTGCTTCAAGCTTTACTGAATCCCCAGCTGCACATCTTCCTGGACTGGATTAAGGGAAATGGGACTTTAGAAACCCAAGGATATAACAATGACATTGTAGAATTCATATTTGACAAGTGCACTAAGACAACAAATAGGGGAAAGAAGAGCATGTGATTTTGTTTTTCATGGTGCATTACATGAATTATAAGATGTTAAAACAACTTTGCATTACTGAAATTAGTCCCACTGGCTGTGGTGAATAATCCTTTTTTATATAATGCTGAATTCTGAATATCTAGAAAGATCAAAATAACCAAGTCACAAAAATCATGCTTCATTCTTAAAAAAGAAGTACACACCAGGAAGAAAAAAAAAATGGAAAGTACTCAGTTTTTAGGATACCCTTGAATAACCATTAAAGGATAGTCAGAGGATTGGGGATTACCTTCCTTTTGCAAAATAAAAGTGCCCTTGTAAGCTGAGGACTATCTTAGAATGATTTTAGGAAAAAGAACATAAGAAGTTGAAAATCTAGAAATTACCTGTGTACCTTGATAGAATTTCCAGTTTGATTACCACCAATTTAAACCATAAATGTTGGTAATGGGAGGAAGCTAAAGAAAACGGGAAGAAAAGAGATGCAGGAAGGAAAGGGATTAACTTGTCAATAGGCTAAAGCCTAGTACAAAACTTCACAGAAAGAAGTTAATGATTCAGGAGTAACCAAGGAGAAGATATAAAATCATAGTGGTAGACTTCTGAGATGGCTCCCAGTGACCTCCACATCCTGGCATCCATGCCTTTGTGTAATGCCATCCCCTTTGAGTGTGCACTGGACCTAGTGACTTGCTTCTAATAAGTAATATGTGATTTTAAAAAATTTACTTATGAGAGAGAGAGAGAGAGAGAGAGAGAAAGAGAGAGAGAGAGAGAGAGACACATCTATTTTTGTTCTACTTATTTACTCATTCATTGGTTACTTCTTGTATATGCCCTAACTGGAGATCCAACCCCCAAGTATGGCATATCTGAAAGATGCTCTAACCAACTGAGCTACAAATGTGATTAAATGTAATTTCCATGATTAGATTACAAAAGACTTTGACTTCAGTCTCTCTTGCTCTGTCCCTCTTCCTTTCTCACACATAAAGATTCCTTCGTTTGGGTAAAACATGCTGCCATATCATGGGCAGCCCTGTGCCGAGGCCTTCAGGGCAAATAAATTAAGTCTCCCATCAGTCAATGGCCAGACCTGAGTCCAGCCAATTCATGACTGAGGTTGGAGTTTCCCCTATGAGACATCAGTAGCCCAGCCCAGCCCAGCCCTTGACGGCAGCCATGTGAGAGCCTCTGAATCAGAATGACACAGCTAAGCTGTATATTAATTCCTGACCCCTGAAGTTGTGACATAATAAATACTTGTTTTAAGCTGCTAGATTTGGGGAATAATTTGTTATGCAGCAATGGATAACTAGTGAAGACATGATTACCTAATATTTCAAAGTTGGTAATAGTTACATAGTAAGCACTTAGGATACAAAAGTCTGATGTAGACTTCTTACCTTAAGAATCAATACCAGAAATCTTATATTATAACCCAAACATATATAGACATATACCTTTATATGCAAAATAAAATGAAGTCAGAGGATGGAACTGATAAGGTTTTCCAATTCCCAGCTAAAGTCACCTTTTCTCATCTTCAGTTCATTCCCATCCTGTCTATATGTCCACTTACATTCCCCCAGTGCAGACAGAAGAGTGCACATGAGAAACATGTCATGTAACTAGCCAGATGCACTATTGCTCTTGGATGTAGGTTAGGGGCTTTATGCAGAACTTGAGATGATTCACATTATAATTCAAATTTTGGGCAGGGAAGAAGTCACCATTTTTTTGTTGATAGCTGCCTTGACTCATAGAAAATAATCTAAATAATTCCTGCCACAACTATCTATTTTTTAACGTACAAAATAAAATAACGTATCTGTAGTTAAGAATTTAGTCATTGTTGCCGAAACCGGTTTGGCTCAGTGGTAGAGCGTCGGTCTGTGGACTGAAGGGTCCCAGGTTCGATTCCGGTCAGGGGCATGTACGTTGGTTGCAGGCACATCCCCAGTGGGGGGTGTGCAAGAGACAGCTGGTCAATGTTTCTCTCTCATCGACGTTTCTAGCTCTCTATCTCTCTCCCTTCCTCTCTGTAAAAAATCAGTAAAATATATTAAAAAGAAAAAAGAATTTAGTCATTGTTAAAATGACTATAGATTAATAAAGCTCCTAGGAATTTCCTTCAAAGTTTATTGACTTCTGATTTCTCATTTTTTTTTATGAAATAGCATTTGCTATCCACAGCAGGAGCACTCTTCTTATAAAGTTTCAGCAAAATGTCAGCATCTCCCATGGAGAGAGATGTCAGCACTATAACCTGAGCAAAGATACTGAAAATGATCAGATTTCTTTGTGTGTGTGTATGTGTGTGTGTTTATATATATTATTGCATTAAATGTTTTTATTGCATTCAGAGAGAGGAAGATAGAGAGAAAAAGATGAAAATATTAATGATGAGAGAGAATCATTAAGTGATTGCCTCATGCATGACCCCTACTGGGGATCAAGCCCAAAACCCAGTCATACACCCTGACCAGGAATCAAACTGGGACCTCCTGGTTCATGGAGCTATGCTCAACCACTGAGCAACACTGGCTAAGTGGGTTATTTCATTTTTTACAGTGTCAGAATATTGTGAGGTAACATTTACGCGGCATATATCATTGAGTTAATGTTTTTTTGCCCTGGCTGCTGGGTAGCTGAGTGGGTTAGAGTGTTGTCCCTATGTGCCAAAGTTTCAAGTTCAGTGCCCAGCCCAGCTGGGATGCATATAATGAATACATGGAGGGGTAGGGGTGGAACAACAAATCAATGTCTCTCTCTCTCTCTCTCTCTCTCTCTCTCTCTCTCTCTCTCTCTCTCTCTCTCTCTCATTTCTCTAAAATATTTTTTAAAAGCCTTGTACCTTTTTTGTTTGACATTTGAGTAGCTCATATAGAGTCCACAATACACTCATTTTATACTGCATTTGAGAAAAAAGTAATGTTTTAATCCTAAAATATACTTTATTTCCTTTTCTTATGGGAGAATTTCCTCTCTTGTGAAAGTGTACACTAAGCACAAAATAAACCACATTACTCACAGTAAGCCTATTTATCCATTTGGAATATGCTTATGGAGACAGATTTTTTTCACCAAATAAAGAAGTGCCACAGATATTGTTCTAAACTAAGGAATCCATTATATATTTGAATAAATCTGACTCTGTTTAAATAATCTCAATGCTTAGTAAAAATTAAACTTGGCTGATTGTTTTCTAGGGTGATTATTAAAGGACAAAACAGAATGTTAGAGCTACAGCATTATTGGCAAGGCTGGCCTGTTTGCCTCTCTCTATAAATGAGTAGCCAATGGAATTCCGTGTGGTTAGGACAATGTCGCAAGCAATCCATCTCTCTCAATTGAATGTTTTTTTTGGGGGAACTAATGTCTTATTTATCGTCTATACTTCCTCTTTTCTTTATGTTCATTGCAGCTGCCTTAATCAGACCTGCATCATTTTTCCCTTTCTTTTAAATTCAAATGTTTTATTTTTTGAAATAATTTAAACATATAGAAAAAATAGCCAGAACTCCAAGATCTCCTTCAACAAAAATAATCAATTGTTAACATTTCACCACATTTGCCCCATCTTATCCTTCTCACCACCTCCATAGATATATACATATATATATATCTATACACACATGCACAATGTATATATACACACACGTACGTTTATAAATACACACAGGTGTATACGTATATCTTAGTCCTTTTCAGAACCTTTCGAGAGCAAGCTTCAGATGTGATGCCCCATTATCCCTAAATACTTTGAAAACTCCAGTTTGTATTTCTCTAAAAACAGAACATATGTTTATATAATTACCATATAACCCTTCAAATCAGGTATTCAACATTGATATATTACCACCAACTTCCCAGACCCCATTGCAAATTTGCTTACTGTCCTGCTATAATAGCTTTGCTAGTTCTCCTATTGAGATGTCATATCTAATCCCTCTCTTTGAATCTGGCTGGCATTAATGATTGCTTACAATACAATGCATGGATCTCTGAACTGCCATATGAAAAGTCTGATTCCCTGAGAGCACTATAGAGAGGTCCCTCTGAGAGCCCCACTGAGGCCACCCTTCCAGCCCTCCCTACCAAGTTTCTAGAAATGTGATCAAGGACATACCGGGCCCTCCACTCTTGCCCATCTGCCAATGTTCAATACCTCATTGCACAGAAGGACTGTTCAGATAAGTCTGGTCCAAATTTCTGACCTACAAAATCATCAGATATAATACAATGGCTATTGTATTCTGTCAGTACAATTTTGCCCAGAAATTGGTCATCAAAACACCTCACAATGTCTCATTCTCATTTTTCTTTCTAGTCCAATATTCTAGAGATATGCTCATACATACAATATTTATCCTGTATTACAGACTCCTTCAATTTGGGGCAATTCTTGAGTTTCCCTGTCTTTCATGTGCTGATAGTTTTACACAGAATAGGTCTTACAGTCTTTAAAATGGTTTTTAGTTGGGCCCATCTGGAGATTCCTCATGACCAGACTCATCATACATTTTTGTTGTTGTTGTTGTTGGGAAAACCACATAAATGATATTGTGCTCTCTGTGGCCATTTCACATCAGGAAGCGTACAATGTCAACTTGTCCCAACATTAGTGATATGAATTTTTATGACTTGGTCTTAGTGATGTTTAACAGCTTTCTCCACTTTAAATGCTCAAGTTTTCAGTAGGCAATTGATTAGTATTTTGTGAGGAAATATTCCAATATTATAGTGATATCCTATTCCACAAACTCTAACTACCAGCCCTAACATTCAATGGACAATTTCCAACTGAATCATCTCATTTGATGGCTATCAAATGATGATCCTCTATTTACAACATTTATTGGAACTCTACTTGTGAGGAATAGCTTTTCATTCTTCTACTTACTTGATTACTCACTTTTTTTGGGGGGGGGGGGAGGGAGGGAGGGAGATGGCTAGAGAGATAGAAACATCAATGAGTAAGAAACATCATCAATCAGCTGCCTCCTGCTGATTGGGTCTGCAACCCGGGCATGTCCCTTGAACAGGAATCAAACCAGTGACCTCTTGGTTTATGGGTCGACACTCATCCACTGAGCCACACCATCTGGATTTCATTACTTATTAATGTGTAGTAGCATTCATTAATAGATTTATTTCATTAAAGGAGTAGTAACCCATTACTAGCAGTATTTTGATACACAGGTCACCCTCTATTTGTTCATTTGGAATTCCTGCAAACTAGTGGTTTGTTTTTTTCTTTTGAGACATCTTTGTTATATTTGAGGATTGACTTACTTTTTTTGCACAAAATACTTAAGTCACATCTTGGACCTTACCTGCCCCCATCCTGGAATCAGACAGCTCTTTTAATTGAGGGTGATATTTAAAAAGCAAGTTCTGAGCATTAATTACTCCTGGGACATCATTATTTCTAGGACCTCTCAGAACTAGGAAACCTACATATTACATCTATATACTTTTACATATTTAATATATTTTATGAATTTGCACTGATGCCTCATTTTATCATCTAATATCTAAGGATTCTTTCAAATTTTCCCAAAATCTTTGATTATATTATATCTCCTCTGGCTCTTAGAAAGTTGACTCAACATATATATTCACTTGCTCAATTTAATTATTTGTCTGATGTAACTCATCCCCCAGCACATCAACCATCTCTTCCTCTTGCCACCTCTAAAGAACTACACCTGGCCCCATGTCCTCTTTTTTTTCTTTCTTTCTTTCTTTTTTTTTCTTTTCTTTTTTGTTTTTTTTTTCTTTTCTTTTTTTCTTTTTTTTTTAAGCCCACCATCTCATGCCTCCCCTCCATGGGACTCTCAATTCTAGAGTGATTATTCATGTAACTCCTCATCCTCTCTCTTTGCCCCATGTATTTGGTTGCTGTACTAAAAGTGCCAGGAAGAATTAAAAAATCATATGCCATGCCCTGGCTGGTTTGGCTCAATGGATAGAACGTTGACCTGCAGATTGAAGGGTCCCAGGTTCAATTCCAGTCAAGGATGTGTACCTTGGTTGCCGGCACATCCCCAGTGGGGGGTGTGCAGGAGTTCAGCTGATCAATGTATCTCTCTCATTGATGTTTTTGACTCTCTATCCCTCTCCCTTCCTCTTTGTAAAAATCAACTATATACATATATCATATGACATAGCTACAAAGGAAAACTAGATGATCACAGAGCATGAAAGGAAGACCTATTATCTGAGAAAAAGGAAATAAAAGAGGGTGGTATAAGCTAAAGCTTGTGCAACCCCCCAAAATATTTCATGTTAAAGTCCTAACCCCCAGTGAGACTGAATTTAAATATGGAACCTCTCAGGAAGTAATTAAGTTAAATAAAGTAATATAAATGGGGCCCTGACTCAATGGGATACATGTCCTCATTAGAAGAGACACTGGAGATTTCTTGTTCTCTCTGTCTCCACATGCATGTTCTGAGGAAGAGCCTTGTGAGGACACAGAGAAAAATTGGTTTTCTACAAACCAGGAAGAGAGTTTTCACCAAAACCAAATGAGCCAGAACATTGAACTTACAACCTCCAAAACAAAATGAGATCCCTAAATGCAGTCATGCTGCCACAGGTTTCACATATTCTTGAATGAACTACATTCATAGAGACTGAGCTTCCTATCTTGTAGCTTTGAAGTTGGGTTTTACTACCAAGAAAATCTACTCAACCCGAACCTTTAGTTATTTGTTTCTTTATTTGATCCATTAATTTAACTAGTCAAGTCAAACTAGTTAAACCACTTGCCAATATGGATGACTCCCCAGATATACTCTATTACATCACTGCCAATTTTCTTCTCATTTACTTCTGCTCCTGTTTCTCATTGCATTTTATTGAGGTAAAGGTAGTAAGACAATAATCCACATTTATGCAACCATCTAATTCTTACCATTAGCAAAATCAATAGATAAAGTTTATAGTAAAAACACTAATAAAAAAAGGGAGGAGGGAAAAAAGATACACCATTCAAAAGGAAAAGCAGATTCATTAAGATCTTAAAATTTATTCATAAATTTAAATTAAATTCACTAAATATGCATTATTGTTATCCTACTGATATAAATATTTAATAATGTAAACACTAAAAATGACACATAACCACTTAAAACAAAATAATGGTCAGTTCCCCAAACAGAAATGATGAGATTACACACGACACACACACACACACACACACACACACACACACAGCATACCCAAGTAAAACTCTTCATTGTGTTCCTAGATCCAGAAATTGTAACTCCTGTAATATTATCCTGAGAAAGTCACAAGGAAGGTTGTGGTAAGACATTAGACATCACCAGTATTATATGCAGATATCAGGATAAAGTCAAACCATATTAATACAAACCCATTCTCCTGAGACAATAGAAGAATATTTACACAGGTTATTATCTATTAGGTTTTTTATTTGTTTTTTCATTTCAAAATGAGTGCAGTAATGACAGAGAACTAACTTTAAATTCCATAGCCCAAACTTTTGGTTCTAATTCTGTTGAGATAGATTTTAAACATAACAACAGCTTAAATGATACCTTAAAATTTTAAAACATTCATATGTGTTATTTTATCATTCAGGAAGGAGTGGTATAAGTGAAGCAGTATTTTGTAAAATTCATCTAGGTAAAACTATTAGAAAAAATTAGAAAATGATAGCAGGAGATGTACTAGCAGACCCTTATTAGAAACAAAATAAAAGACAGTAAGAAGACTGTAAAGGGAAAAAATTGCTACACTTAAAGAAATAATTAAAAATTGTAAAGTTACCTTTAGAACCGGAGCACAATAAAGCAAAATGTAGGAGAGTAGTGGACAGTGTTGACTCCCAGAGGACTGGGTCACTTTCCACTTCTTGCTTAGATTTCCATCATTCCTGGAGATGAAAACATGAAGGATGTCCAAATCTCCAGCTTCAGAAATAGGTAGCATCAGGTTTGAAGAGAAGAGAAAGACGACAGAAGAAGCCAAACAAGGTATATATATCAGTGATTCTGAAGCTACTCTATCAGCATCACCTGGGAATGCTGAATACCCAATCACTGGGTTCTATCTCTCATCTACTAAATCAGTTACTCCTCAAGTAGAGCTCACTCTGTGTTTTAACTAGCTCTCCAGGTGTTTCCTATGCATACTCAAGTGTGAGAGCCATGGTATACTGGCCAGTGTTTCCCAAACTTCTCTCATGATGAGAATCACCTGGTGGAGTTGTTAAAATACAGATTCCTGAATCCCAACTAAGAAGTGCTAAACTAGAATTTTTGGGAACATATAGGTAAAATTGTATACTTAACTAGTGCTCTAAGAGAGAAGTTTGGGAAACACTGGGGTATACCAAGTATACAATTTTACCTATATGTTCCCAAAAATTCTAGTTTAGCACTTCTTAGTTGGGATTCAGGAATCTGTATTTTAACAACTCCACCAGGTGATTCTCATCATGAGAGAAGTTTGGGAAACACTGGATACCCAATGGCTGTAACAGAAGAGATTGGAGTAACAGGAAGAACTCATTTCAGCTGAAGACCTGAGAGAGTGGCTTCATGAGAGAGGAGTTCTAGCCAAGAATTATAATTTAGTCACTCAATAGATAATTATTTCAGTTTGCACATACTGAAACAATGCAATCTTATTAGAAATGACACCCCCGCCCCCCAAAAAAAAGATTAGGAAAATAAACAAATTATAAAAATCTAAATCAAGATATTTTACAATGCAAAATCAATTTGAATTGCTATTTCACTTTATTTGGGACTGTCCATTCCAACTCCTCCTATACACACAATTGCTCTATCATAACGTCATCATACTTTTCTGAAGATTCATCATATTCAGCTGAAGAATATTCTTTATAAAATTTTATTTAGTAATATATTTTACTATTATTATATTCAGAATTGCTATACTTCTGTTTTGTTTTGTTTTCCCCCCCAGCACAGGGCTAGGTGTTTCTAAACTATTTTCATAAATGTAATAAAAATTAAAATGAAATGCTATCTTATAATACCTATGAATCACCACTATTAGATTATCAATAGTATATACTTGCCTAAATGTAATTTTGTTTTGAAGTATAGATTGTTTTATTTTCCCCATAGAACAACATTTCCAAAAGGAAAAAATAAATGAAAAGAAAAACTGAAGTCATTAAAGCTTTGATCTCTTATACATTTCACTCAGTTTCAAAGTCAGGTTAGTTATAAAAGTTATAGACATGCCACACCATGTTTTATTTCTGCATTGTTTCTTCACTTTTATATAGAATTTGAGAATCATATCAAAGAAAATATTTTAAATAATTCCAGAATCTAGGTTAGAATGTTACAGCTTTTATGTATTTTTGAAATTTCCCATCCTATAACTATCCAAGCTTTTTAAAGTGGTGATCTAAAAAAGAAGGACCAATTACCAAATATATTCAAATTGTGAAGTTATATATGCTCTGATCTAATTGTTTGGCTTATGGGGGTCCTAATAAAATTAGTCAGGGAAAGCCTGTGCCTCAAAGAGAATATTTGAAAGCTCCTTTAAAAGGAGCAGAGATACTTAGAAGCCCCTTCATGAGGATTGTCTTTTCATTGGTAAGAGAATTATTCCTGTTGTGAAATTAAAGCCATTTTTGCCATAACTTGATATAAGTTATATCTTATATCTTCTTACTCCCCATAAAGAAGAAAAAAAGCGGAAAACAGCTAACAGTTACCATTACAATGGTTTCCCCAAAACTCACAGAAGAGGAAACCTCAAAATTTCAAAATTTGCAGATGTCACTAAAATGATATTCCTGCTTTCCTAATGAGACAGGGTTAGTTCAAGTAATTTTTATATACAGAGCTTTATCAAATTTACTCAATTTAATAAGTTTGTTATATATATATATAAAATGGAAAGGAGAAATAGGATGTTAAAACATTACATTTCTGTAATATAGAGTCATATTGAGTCACTGGGTCTGCTATTATACAAATAATGTAGAAGGCTAGGAATAGCCTTTTTTTATATAAATATACTTTATTGATTTTTTACAAAGAGGAAGGGAGAGGGATAGAGAGCTAGAAACATCGATGAGAGAGAAGCTTCAACCATCTGCCTCCTGCATGCCCCTCACTGGGGATGTGCCCGCAACTAATGCACATGCCCTTTACTGGAATCGAACCTGGGACCTTCCAGTTTGCAGGCCAACACTCTATCAATGGAGCCAAACCGGTTTCGGCAGGAATAGCCTTTTTTTTTTTTTAATCATGCCACATACATATACATCTACAGACAGGAGCTAGGACATATATCACTTAATTCAAGTAAATGAGGATATCAGATAATACTCATGACACTTTGTTGAGTATTGAAATGAAAACACAGATGAGTAGTAGAGAACCTCAGAATCATGGAAGCAGAACTCATTATAAAAAAAAGTTAAATTTCACCATTAGATTCTGTAAATCCACTTAAGTATTATGAAAATCTCAAGATTTTCTTATGAAACTTAACAAGATTGTGGTGATGTATATTTTGTATCAGATAACATGAGAGAATACTCGATATAGGTAAAAAACAATAATCCCATTTAAAATTCGGCAAATTAAATACAGAGGCAATTAACAAAAAAATAGAGAAAGCATATATAGTTAAATATAGTAGGACTTGTCAGAGATCAAAGAATTATAAATGAAAACAATAATGGAATATCATTTTTCCAGTCAATGTAAAAAAAAAAAGAAGAAGAGGAAAAAGAGGAAGAGGAAGGGGAAGAGGAGGAAGAGGAAAGGAGGAGGAAGAAGAAGAATTATCAAAGGTTGGTGGAGGTGCTGTGAAATAGGCTCCAACAGGGAAATGTTTCACAGTCCATATCAAAATTTAAAATATTTACAACTTTTGACATAGCAATTTCATAACTTGGGACCCTACCCTTCAGAAATAAACACAAAAAAATAAAGGTAGATAGAATTCAACATTTTTTCCAGCAAAGAATTAGAACTGTAAACCTCCCAAGTTTCAAATGAGAATTTGTCTTTAGATTTTTATATTTTCAAAAGAAATACATAAAGATGTGCATGAAATAAAAGACTTATAAATACATAGAGAACAATCTTAAAAAATGTTAACAATAACAAAAGCAAAATAATTTTTAAAAACAAATAGTAATCACTATAACAACATAACAACATAATAATAATTATGGTACCATGTTATGTGTTATTCACTGATTTATCTCAGTTAATCATCATATCAACCTTGTGACTATGAGGTGCATTTAACAAATATGGAATCTGAGGATAAATAACACAGTTTAACTATTACATTATGGAGTGGAAACAGGGATGAGAGTGAATGCTCAAGTTAGGGTAGATTTCCAGTTTTTATTACTGTGTTATTGAAATTTTTAAGAACATATTTATATTAATTTAGCAAATAAAAAAAAGAACTAAAGGGATTCCAAACTAATTATAGTACACCACATAAGAGGTTAAATAATCCAATATAATAAGAGAGTAATATGCAAATTGACCGAACAGTGGAACTACGGGTCGCTATGATGCACATTGATCACCAAGGGGGCAGACACAGTTGCAGAAGCTGCCCCCTGGTGGTCATTGTACTCCCACAGGGGAGCACTGCTCAGCCAAAAGCTGGGCTGATGGCTGGGGAGCACAGTAGCGGTGGCAGCCTTAAGGATGTCCGAGTGGGAACCGGGCCTAATCCAGCCATTGAACATCCGCAAGTAGGGCTCCTGGATGGCAAAAGGGCACTCCCCCACCCCCAAGCACAAATTTTGTGCACCGGGTTTCTAGTATAAGCTATAATGTGATAATAAGGTTTCAAATAAGAGAGAAATTCTGACAATAAGAAAATCATTCATAAAGGAGGTAGCATTTGAGGTGAATTTCTGGAACAGCAAAGAATGGCTTAACAGTATCTGAATACATACAGTGTGGGTAAAATTAGGTTTACAGTTGTAAGCACGTAAAATACAGAGTTTAATCTTATTATTTATTTATTATTGCACAAGAGGCCTGGTGCATGAAATTTGTGCACTGAGGGGGGGGGGGGGGGGCAGGGGGATGTCCCTCAGTCCAGCCTGCACCCTCTCCAATATGGAATCTCTTGGGGATGTCTGACAGGGATTAGGCCTAGCCAGCAGTTGGACATCCCTCTCACAATCTGGGACTGCTGGCTACTAACTGCTCATCTGCCTGCCTACCTGATTGCCCCTAACCACTTCTGCCTGTCAGCCTGGTCACCCCCTGACTGCTCTCCTTCTGGCTTAATACCTAACTGCTCCCCTGCTAGCCCAATCACCCCTAACTGCCCTCTGTTGCCAGCCTTATCTTGCCCCTAACTGCCCTTCCCTGTTGGCCTGATCACCCCTAACTGCCCTCTCTTGCTGGGCTGGTCTCGTCCCCAACTGCCCTCCTCTGCCAGCCAATTTGGTTCTGATTAGTCAGTTTTTATGCCAGTCAGGGTCAAATCTCCGCCTCCTAGGAAGTCATTGGCTCCTCACAGTTGATCCAGGTTTGGTTCTGATTGGTCAGTTTCTATGCCAGTCGGTATCTCTGGGCCTAAAAACAGTGCTTATTTAGAAAGGTGAGGCTGATCAGCAGCCCCTATGGAGGTCTGGAGAGAAATGGAGGTGCAGCTGCTGATCAGGCCCAGAGTTAAAGAGAGAGGCAAGTGCTGATCAACAGCTGCCACAGAGGCTACGTATCAGACCCTGCTTCTCTCTCAGGCCTCTCTCTGGGCCTGATTCACAGCCTCCTCAGCAGTCAGTGCTGGGTCACCGTCCTACAGCTATAACAGTCAGTGTTGGGTTGCCATGACAACCTAGGGCTGACTGCGGGACTGACTTCTAGTTAGTTGGTCGAGCCTCCCAGTCGTTGTGAATGTGATGAGTCCAGGGTTTTTATATATAAGGGTTACTTTCCATATGAACAACTGTCAACCTACTATATTTAGCACAATAGCAAGACAGATAAGAATAGACCTGAAGAAAGCTGCAAATGATTCTGTTATATCCCAGACAAGATTAGATATAGTAGGAGATAAGTCTGGAGAGATAAGAGGGCTGGAAGCATTTTGATTTAATATTAGAAAATCAGCCCTTTGGATTAAACTAAAACACAGATTCTCCTAAGAGGGTGATTTGCAATCTATAAGCCATAGATCCTTGGAAGTGGGCAAAGTTTTTGGAAGAAGTTCAAAAATTCATGTATGAAATAATATTTTTTTAAATTGTCTGAAATAAGCCAGTCAGAGAAAGAGAAGTAACATATGATTTCACTCACTTGTGGAATTTAATGAACAAACTGGACTAACAAGCAAAATAGAGACAGACTTACAGAGAACAGGCTGATAGCTCTGGTTGAGGGGTAGGGGGTGAGAGGGGATTGAACAATAGAGAAAGAACTCATGAACACTGACAATAGTGGAGAGGGGAGAGTGGAAGAGGGTAAAATAAAATAAAGAGAGAATAAAAACATTTAAAATATACCTCCCCAAAAAATTGTCTATAGTCTCTAAATGTCTTGAATTTTTAATTGTGCCTGCTTTCAAACAGATGCCACAATGAAAAAGGTTTCTTTTTTTTTCTTTTCTTTTTCTTTTTTTTCCATCTGTTCTCCAATTTTGCTTCCCCACTCCATGGGCTGTGTAGAGTTCCTCAAGATTGAAGTGAGGGAAGAAAAAATGGGACAGGAACATCTCTCTTGACTGACACAGATGTAATTTGGTATTGGTTTCCTCTAGGCTTGTGAGTGCAAAACAATTATTTCTTTTTACTCAGTTTTTCAGAGCACTTCAATTGCTAGGAAATGCCCAGCAGTTGCCTCAGCCCAGGTTCTGTCTCCTGTAGATAAAGGTCCTTACTAGTCGTTAAGCAATTCTATAAGGACACTATATTTGGGGCACTTCACTTCGCTTAAACAAAATCTTACATTTTTTTATTTGTTTGTTTTGTTTTTTCTTAACCTGAAAAACACAAGGTCATATTTGGCCTGGAATAACAGGGTATACAAGGTGTTCCCTAAGCTACTGTGTCTGTGCTTTCTCAGCTGTGGATAGAGCACTTCCTTCTCGGCAGCCTACAATTATTTGAGACACAGCTGAAGTTCTTCAACCAGTCTCCTGGAAGCCCTTCTAGGTTTAAGTGAGAAGGAAACAGCCTCTTCAAGATGTGGAGGGGTCAACAACATTCTAGCAATGCTTTCCAAAGAAATTCTTCCCCCAAATTT
Organism: Pipistrellus hanaki; assembly: GCF_964339955.1. Taxonomy (NCBI): domain Eukaryota; kingdom Metazoa; phylum Chordata; class Mammalia; order Chiroptera; family Vespertilionidae; genus Pipistrellus; species Pipistrellus hanaki. The sequence goes on from NC_140505.1 coordinate 118,532,722, forward strand.
GGTCACATCTGTGCCTACATTACAATATACTTAATGTAGATGAGGGGCTGAAGATGACAAAACATATTTAAGGCACCCCTCCTTTGTAAGCCCTATTGAGTTATTATATCCTTGCTTAGGAATGTAGAGATATTAGACATAAATTGTCTTGGGTCTTCTAAAAACTAACATTGAATAAAGGTTTAATATCCAGCCATAGGCCTAAATCAGAAGTTTGAAATGAAGCTTAATAAATTAAAATGGTCACTAATAGATATGGTTCATAAACACTAATCCTATATAATAAAAGGCTAATATGCAAATAGACCAAACAGTGGAACAACCAGAACAACCAAACAACCAAACAACCAATCACTATGATGTGCACTGACGACAAGGGGGCACACGAGTGGAATATAGCGGCATTGGCAGTAGGAGGCAGAGCACGGAAATGGTAGGCATAGGCCACAGTGGGATGGTGGAGTAGGTGAGCAGGGGTGCCAGACCAACGTGGGGTGCCAGTTGTTATCATCAAGGCAAGCCTCTGGTGGTTACTGAAAATTCTTTGCTTCCACGTGTCATGGACCCGCTGGGTGCTCACACCCACTGCCAGTGCTGGCCCCACTCGCACCCACAGCCAGCGCCAGAGCTGCTGCTTGTACCCACTGCCACGCCCAATTGCTTGGTGCCAAAAGTGGGTCTGAGTGGCAGCTGCTGGTCCCAGTCACCTCTCAAGGCTTCTCCACCTTCCCCTGCTCCTGAAGGGCACGGCAATTGGGGCAGCAACCACTATTCACACCAGCCAACTGCACTGGCCCCAGTAGCTCCATGTCATCAGCAGGTACAAGCTGGGCTGGCACCATCACCACATGAGAGCAGTGGAGGTGGGAGTGAGGCTGCAGGCAGACAGGGGACCAGGGCATGGTGGGAGGGGGCAGGCAGGGGCCGAGAAGATAGACTAAGACCTGCCCCTGTGCCTACTGTAGCCTTGTGGTTCACAGTTCATTTCAAGGTGCACCAATTCATGCACTGGGCCACTAGCATGGTATATAATATATGGTATATAGTATATACCACTCACTATCAAAGTCTCCAGGTCACACCAGGTTCCAAATCTTTCTAAAGTTTCACCCTAACTTTTCATGTTTTCTACTTGGAACTTCAGTAATACAAATTTTCTTGAGCTTGGCTGCACTCTCTATTTTTCTTCTGCCTCCACACCTCTGCAATGCTGTTTTTCTACATAAAATAAGTTAATAATCTTTGACAAATATACACTCTGTGTGGCCATCCCTCCAATCAAGTCATCAAACATTTACTTCACACCAGAAAATTCTCTCCTGCCCCTTTGCAGCAAATTCACTCCCCTTCCCCCACCTTAGGCTACCACTCTTTTGAATTCTATCACAGTGGATTAGTTTTGCCTATTCTAGAACTTTATATATATAAACCAAACTGCAGAGATTGGTAAACTATGGCTCATGGGCAAAATCCAGCTTGGCAGCTATTTTTAAAAACAAAACTTTATTAGAACATAGCTACACTCACTTGTATGAATCTTGTCTATCACTGATTTCATGCTACAGTAGTAGGCCTGAGAAGTTGGGATAGAGACCATATGGCACAGAAAACCTAAAATACAATCCTTACAGAAAACTTTTGCCAGCCTTCATCATATAGTATGTACAATTTGTGTCTGGCTTTTAGCACTAAGCATGTTTTAGAGAATTCACCCATATTTTTACATATATATATTATTGATTTTTACAGAGAGGAAGGGAGAGGGACAGAGAGTTAGAAACATTGATGAGAGAGAAACATTGATTAACTGCATCCTGAACACTCCCTACTAGAGATGTGCCCGCAACCAAGGTACATGCCCTTGACCGGAATCGAATCTGGGACCCTTTAGTCCGCAGGCTGACATGATATCCGCTGAGCCAAATGAGTTAAGGCTACATTTTTTCTTTACTGTATCAGCTATTCACCTCTTTATTGTTGAGTAGTATTACATTCTGCAAATATAACACAATTTGTTTATCAAGTCCTCTGCTGATTAAAATATGTGTTGTTTTAAGTTTTGGCTATTAAAAATAATATATATATATATATAATAAATATGTCACAAATAATATAAATAGAATGCTGAAATATAAATAGAATGTTTTTTTGAAAAATAGATGTGTTTAATGTTGCCAAAACTCAATTGCCTTTTTTTTAATGTTTTATTTTTTTATGTAACCTAAAAAATCTGTTTATTCCAAGGTCATAAAGAATCTGAACTATGTTTTTTGTAGAAATATTGTAATTTTTTTTGCTTTTCCATGTATACCACTGTATAAAGCAGTAGGTTGATGTTTACTTTTTCATGCATATACTCAGTGTCTCAACACCACTTGTTGAAAATTATAATTTCTTCTAATAAATTACATTATTATTTGTAGAAAATCAATTAATAAAATATATGTGGATCCACTTCTGGAATTTCTCTTCCATTTCATTAACATATATGTTTTTCTAAAGAGTAAATCTAGAGTCAGGCAGTTTAAAGTGCTCTATGTAAATTTAAAATATCTTTTATTTTCTACCAAAATGGTAAAATGATTCTTCTGTCTTTTTTAATTTTTATTGCCTTGATTACTCAGCTGGATTTAAAGAGAATGGCCATCATGATAATGTTGTGTTTTCCAATCTATGAATTTAGTCTATTGCATTATTTGTTTACATTTCTTTCATTTTTCTTAGCAATGCTTAGTAGTTTCCAGTTTATAGTTCTGCATAACTTTTGTTTAATCAAATCCTACATATTTTACTGGAAACACTTCTATATTTTTATTTCATTTTCAACTTTTAGTTGAAGGATATAAAAACATATGTTTTAAATGTGGACCTTTTATTCTGTGGGTTTGCTAATTTGACTTCTTAATTCTAATAGTATTTAATGGGCATCTTGTGATGCTCTACATAGATAATTTTGTCTGTTTATAGAGTTTTAATTTTTTCATTTCAAACTTTGTTTCTTTTTCCCTTAGCTTTATTGGAGTGGGATTACATCCAAGGAATCCATTGTGTATTTTATTTAATATATCAAACATTGAAAACATGAATCACTCTCCAGATTTCTGTTTCCTTTCTAGTCAACAACCAAAAAATTATACATATTTTTAGCTTTTGGTTCGGGCAGTCTCTCACTCCCAATATCAATTTCACTATTGGTCAAGTGTGTTATGAAACAACCCCAGCATCTCAGTGGCTTACTACATCACATATTTATTTTTGTTTATGTTATATAACAGCTGGCTGGTTGAAGCTCTGTCTGTGCTGTGAGCTCCACTCTGCATATTCTTCATCCAGATTAAAAAAGTAGCCCCAATGAGGCACATACCCACTGCAGTGTTTTATACCATCTCTCTTTGTTAAGGTGATAACTGTTTCTCAGAATCTTATTCTCTTTAAAGCTCCATGTTGGAATTGGCCAGAAGTTGATTTTTGCTTGATATTCACAAAACAGAAGTAAAATAGTGAGTGACCATTACTCCCTGAAGAATATCAAAGTAAGTACCATAATTGATACATGGGGAAATGCTGGGTACACTCTAATTTATTTATGCTCTTCTTTGCTCTGCATGTAATTATCCTTCCTGAATGCTATCCTGTTAACCAACAGTGCCTCAGGCTCACCAGAGAATGTTTGGTTGTGAATATACATGGCAAAGTACCTCCCCACCATCTTCCCCTTCTGTGGTTGGATATGTTTGACGTCTCAGATTTTTAAAAAAGGGACAGTTACTATGAGTTTTGTAGGATGAGAAATTTCAGAATTAGAACTTACACAAGTGTGGAAAGAGATGAAGAATTGATGGTCTAGACAGAGATTTTTGAGGATCAGAGAAAAATCATTGTAAATTTGAGAAGTCTGGCACATCTGACCACAGAAGGGGAAGCTTGTGGAAAGGGAGGGGAACCTGGTAAGGCTATGGAGTCTGGGGATGGGAAGGACTTAACTGAAGTGCCATTGAAGAAGCAGAGTGATGAACATGAACCTGAACAAAATATAAATAAAATTAAGAGCAGGGATCAAGCCATCTATGCTACAGTGGATGATGATGCATCATAAGACAATTTATTTGTCTTAGTGTATATGTAGATATATGATTTTCAAGACCATATTTTTTTGAATTGGGCTTTTGACTCAATTAAAAAAATATTTAATTGTGTAATTAGGAAGTTCACATAAAGAATTGCCTTTTTTTTTTTTTTTTGCTATTATATACAAACATAAGGGGAAGAGATCAACCAACCAAAGGACTTGTGTGCATACATATGGGCCTAGCCAGTGGCCATGGGCAACGGGGGTTGGCGGGGGGGGGGGCATATCTAGGGAGGGGTTTGGGATGACAATGGGGGAATAAGGGCAATTATGTGAGACCATAATCAATAAAAAAATAAAAATAATAAAATTTCATATACTTAAAAAATACAGTGATTGCTTGGTTGTGACATATATTATCACTCTTCACATTTTATTTGCATTAGTCAAAATAGTTCACATGGCCAAGATGAACATCACTGGGATGGGGAAGAACACTTGCACATGGATATGAGTGTATGAATATTTTCCAAAATAATATACTCTACCATCCTTACCTATTCTTGAAGCAATCACTAGCTTATATGTTTGGATTAAGCATCAAAAGCCCTCAGCAAGGCTTGGAGATGAACGCAATCCCACAAAAATCACAAGGCTGACAAAATAGGAAGAATATGTTCCAAAGTCAATTCAGGATGTAGCTATAAGGAAACAAGAATAATCTATGAGTAACAGTGAGTCACAGGTGTCTACTGTGATTAATTGCAAACTAATCAAATAATTGTTCATTTCATAATAAAGTTTTAATTATCCTTAAATTATCTTTTTATATCCCTTTTTGAAATCCAGAATTAAATATCTCCCTGGTGTGATGTTAGCAATATGGCTGAATAAAAAACTTCCCTCTTATATCCTTCCTGAGAACAACAATTTGGCACCCAGCCAGAGATGAAAGTACCTTTGTGGGAGCTGTAGAATACAGCATCATATGTAAAGGAGCCTGAGAGGAGTCTCACCCTCCTGTGTGCTAGGTAACAGACATGCACATCTTGGTCCCAGCTATGGATCTTACACTGGCCTGTGAACTGGCCCCAGCCCCTATCAGGAGTCCTTGAAGGACACTATACTCTCTAATAAAGAGGGGATATGCAAATATACCATCACACTGTCACAAAGATACTATCTAATAAAGAGGGAATATGCAAATTGACCATCACACTGTCACAAAGATGGTGGCATCCACAGTGGAGGCAGGGTTTCCATAACACAAGATGGCTGCACCCATGGTGGAGGCTGAGTTCCTGTAATGAGCCTTAAGGAGAAATCAGCAGGGACTTGAGGCTGTGTGGCGCTGGGCCAGTGCAGGAGACCTGACCCTGCCCCCCCCCCCACCAGCATCAGGACAAGGGACTTCAGGCTGGACCCCCAGCCCAGCAGGGCTTGATGGAGGACCTCAGGCCATGCCTCATCCTGTGTACTGAGTCATGAGTTTTACAACTGGGAAATAGGATGTCCCAGTGGTAGTTAGGGCTTTTGGAGGGCATTAAAGAGATGGACATCCTACTAACCCATATTGAGGACTCCAAGAAGAAGCTTTTCCAAAAGCAACTCAAGATTTAGCACCCAAAGATCTGCCTAATTGGCCAATGGTCACCCCCAATGCTCCCCATACCTCATCCACATACATGCCCACCCTGTGGCCAGATCTTTGTCCATGTTTCTATCAGCATTGAGAGCAAGTTTTAACATATAGCTAGTGATGACATGCAGTAACCAGAAAGATCATGTGGGCAAGGGAAAGACAACAAACTTTAGCTTTGCCTCTGCCTCTGCCTTTTGGAAAGCAAAAGAGAGGCTGTCAGCACCAAGCATGGTGCACTGTAGGATCAAGAAAAGGGATATAATCTTAAGAATTTTGCCACAAAAGGGAACAAGAAATAGAGGGCAGGTATGTCCATAAATGATCTGATAAAGCTTCAGAATCCCTAACAGGGCTAACAGACAGTTTTTGTTTGTTTGTTTGCTTTTCCCAAAGTCAGTTAATAAAGACTAGCTGAAAGGAATGCTACTTCAAAAGTGAAAACAGCGACACAAGACTTCAAGGAACATAAGAAAGTAAGAAAAGATGACACCACCAAAAGTTCACAATAATCTTCCAGTAACTGACTCCTGAGGTGTGGAGATCTAAAGTTTATCCAATGTAAAATACCTGTTTTCAAGAAGCTCAATGAGCTACCAGAAAATTCAATGAAATCAGAAAAATAATATATAAAAAAATGAGTTTAACAAAGAGATAGAAATTATAGAAAGAATCACACAAAAATTATGAAGTTGAAGAGTATAATGAATGAAAATAAAAATGCAAGAGAGCATTTAAGCAGAATGGATCAAATAATACTAAATAATCTGTTAATTACATGACAGGACCTTTGAAATTATCTAGTCGGAGAACAGAGAAAAAAAATTTTAAAAAGTAAAGAAAGCCTGTGTGATCTAGAACAAGAGTAAGAAACTTTTTTTTTCTGATAAGAGTCATTTAGATATTTATGACATCATTAGCAGCCCATACAAAATTATCAACTTAAAAATTAGCCCACTATATGTGGTCAAACATTGCATTAATTCACCCCTACTGTCCTTGCAATGCCATACCAAAGGATTTCATGGGCCTTATTCAGCCCATGGGCCAGATGTTCCCCACCCCTGATGTAAAGGATAGCATTAAAAAAAATTACTTTTTAAAAAAATATATTTTTATTGATTTTTTACAGAGAGGAAAAGAGAGGGATAGAGAGTTAGAAACACTGATGAGAGAGAATCATCGATCAGCTCCCTCTTGCACACCCCCTTTTGAGGATGTGCCCACAACCAAGGTACATGCCCTTGACCAGAATCGAACCTGAGACCTTTCAGTCTGTAGGCCAATGCTCTATTCACTGAGCCAAATAATTTTTGGCAAAAATTATTTTTTAAATGTTTTTTTTTATTGATTTCAGAGAATAAGGGAGAAACAGAGAGAGATAGAAACAACAATGATAAGAAAGAATCATTGATTGGCTGCCACCTGCCTACTGGGAATTAAACCCACACCTGGGCATGTGCCCTTGACCTGAATCAAACTTGGGACCCTTCAATCTGCAGGTTGATGCTCTATCCATTGTGCCAAACTGGCTAGGACAGAAACAATTTTCTAATTATGGAAGTCCTAGAAAGAGAAGAGGGGGAGAAGGGGACAGAGTGCTTATTTAAAGAAACAATGGCTTATAATTCCTCAAATTGTTATACAATAGATATCTGGATATCTCTTAACAGATCCTCTCTAAGACATATTATAGTAAAAGTATCAAATATCAAGGACGAAAAGTATCTTGGAAACAATAAGAAAAGAAGCTTATAACTAATAAGGGAACCCCCATAAGGCTGTGAGAAGATTTCTCAGCATACACTTTACATTCCAGGAAAGAGTGAACTGATATATTCTAAGTGCTGAGGGTTTAAAAAAAAAATCAACAAATATTCTATCCAGCAAAGTTGTCCTTCATGTGAGATAGACCTTGAAAGAAAAGTTGATGGAGTTCATCACAATTAGATGTGCTTTATAGTAAATATTGAAGGAAGTTCTTCAAGTTGAAATTAAAGGACACAAATAAGGAATATGAAAATATATAAAAATATATAACAAACTGGTAAAGTTAAATATGCTGTATAGTCAACTTCAGGATAATCTAATGCTGCAATATGATGGTATTTTAAATGCATAACACTAGTATTAAGGCTAAAGGTCAAAAATTCTCTACAAGGCTAAAAGTCCTTTCTTAAAAATAACTATAGCTATAATACTTTGTTAATGACACAATATAAAAAGAATTCAATTGTGACATCAAAAATATAAAAATAAAATAAGTAAAAGGGTAAACTTTTGTATGTAATCAGTTAAGGTGTTATTGGTGTAGAATAGACTGTTATAATTACATTATGTTTTATCTAAGTCTTATGGTAACCACAAAGCAAAAACTCACACTAGATACACAAAATACTAGAGAGGGATGATATAAAGCATACCTCTATGCAATGTCATCAATTCACAAAGGAAAATAGCAAGAGGAAGAAAGAAACAAGGCAATTACAAAACATCCAGAAAATGATTAATGAAATAATAGTAATGTTATTACCTATCAAAAATTAATCCAAATGTAAATTGATTAAATACTCCAATCCAAAGGTATAGAGTGACTGAATAAATTTGTGTGTGATTTTTCTTAAGACCAGCCTATATGCTGCCTACAAGAGACACACTTCAGCTTTCAATATATATATAGACTCAAAGTAAAGAGATGGAAAAACATATTACATGCAAAATGAAGCAGGGGTACCTATACTTATATCTGAAAAATATACTCTTTAAGTAAAAAAAAATGTAACAAGAAATGGTAATGGTAATTATAGAATGATAAAAGGGTCATTTGCCAAGAGGATATAATAATTATTAATGTACATTTACTAAACATCAGGGCAGCTAAATATTTTAAGCAAATACTAATAGCTCTGAAGAGAGAAAACAACAGTATAATAAGAGTAGGGAACACAAATACCACACTTTCAACAATGAATAGGTCATTCAGACAGAAAATCATTAAGGAAACATTATATTTAAACTATACTTATAACAAATGAATCTAACAGATATTTACAAAGTATTCCATCCAACAGCAGCAGAAAACATATTCTAAATGCACATGGAACATTTTTTAGGATAATTCATATGGTATGTCACAAGCCAGTTCTTAACAAATTTTTGAAAATTGAAATCATACCTAGTGTCTTTACTGACCACAATGGTATGAAACTAGAAATCATAAACAGGAGGAAATTTGGAAAATTCACAAATATGTGGAAATCAAACAGAACACTCCTGAACATCAATTGGGTTAAAGAAGAAATCAAATAGAAACCAGAAACAATTTTTAAACAAGTAAAAGTGGAAACACAACATATCAAAACATATAGGATGCTGCAACAACAATTCTAAGAGGAAGTTTACAGTGACAAATACTATATTAAGAGCAGGAAGTATTTAAAAAAAAAACTGACTTTACTTCAAGAAACTAGAAAATGAAGAAAAAACTAAGCCTAAAACAGGCAAAAGGAAGGAAATTATAAACATCTGAACAAAAATAAATGAAATAGAGACTAGAAAAACAATAGAAAGGATCAACAAAACTGAGAGTTGGCTTTTTTAAAAGATAAACAGAGTTGACAAACCAAGAAAAATAAAATAGAGAAGACTAGAAAAACTGAATTCATACATGAAAAAGAAGGCATTATGACATACCAGAGAAACAAAGAATCATATGAGACAATTATGACAGTTATAAGCTAACACATAGGATAACCTAAAAAAGGAGAGAAATTCTAGAAACATATAAATGACCCAGATTGAAACATGAAGAGACAGGAAATCTGCATAGACCAAAGAAATTGAATCTGGTCCATGTGACTCAGTTGGTTGTCCTCCCAGGCACCAAAAGTTGGTGCATTCAATTCCAGTCAGGACACATACCCGCTTCTCTCTAAAATCAATCAAAAATTCTTTCCACAAATAAAAGCTCAGGAATGGAAGGTTTTTCTGGTGAATTGTACCAAGCATTCAAAGAAGAATGAATGCTAATCATTTCAAACTCTTCCAAAAGTAGAAGAGGAGGAAATACTTCCCAACTCATTTTACAAGATCATGATTACCCTGGGACCAAAGTCAGATAACGAATAAAGGCCAAAATCCCTGATGAATATAAATGCAAATATTCTCAACAAAATACTAACAAACCAAATTTTAAAAAAAAGTTAAATAAGGTTATACACCATGACTAAATGGGATTTATCTTTAGAATGCAACTGTGGTTCAATATATTCAAATACAAAAATGTGATACACCACATAAATATAATAAAAAATAAAAATCATATAATTATCTCAATAGGTGCAGAAAAAGCATTTGACAAAATACAATATCCTTTCATGATTAAAGCCTCATAAAATAAGTTGAAAGGAATGTACCTGAACATAACAAAGGCAATATATGACAAGACCACAGCTAAGATCATCATCATAATTCAAGGCTAATATACAAATGGTTGTCATGGTGTCACACTGATCAACAGGGACCTGAGGCTGCTTGGTGCCGGGCCAGGACAGGGGACCTGAGGCTGAACCCCCTGCCCAGTGGGGCTTTACTGGAGAGCCTACGCCATGTCCCCCGCCCTGGCACTGGGACCTGAGGCAGTGCCCCCTTCCCCAGTGCCAGAACATGAGGCTGAGTCCCCTGCCCAGCAGGGTTTGATGGGGGTGGGGCCGGCCAGGTCTTGGTTTTGCCCAATGGGGGTGGGGCTGGCTGGACACTTCTATTATAGAGAAAGGGCAAATAGCAATATTAAAATATTTCCTCTAATTAATTCCCTTTTAGTGTGCATGAATTCTGTGTACCAGGCCACTAGTACTAAATAAAAGGTTGAAAGTTTTGTTTTTAAGATAAGAAATAAGACCAATGCATCCATTATCACCACTACCATAGGGCTGGAAGTCCTAACCAGAGAAATTAAGCAAAACATGAAATAAAAGGCATCCAAATAATAAAGGAAGAAGTAAAATTGTTTTGTTTTGCAGATGATCTGGTAGAAAATCTTGTTAGAAATGTTAGAACTAATCAACAAATTTAATCAGTATACAAAATCAACATACAGAAATAAGTTGTGTTTCTATAGATAACAATGAAATATTTGGAGAATATTCAGAAAACAATTTATTCACAATAGCATTAAGAAACATAAAATACTTAGGAATAAATTTAATCAAGAAGGTAAAAGGTCTGTACATTGAAAACTATAAGACTTTGGTTAAAGAAATTTAATAAATTAAATAAATAAGTTAAATAAATAAAAATATATCCCAAGTTTACGTATCACAACAGTTAATATTGTTAAAATATCTATAATTCCCCATGCATATATTCAATGCAATCTCTATCAAAATTCTAATGATCATTTTTTCACCAAAATTGAAAAAAAATTCTAAAATTTGTATTTTTTGTGTATAAAACCACAAAAGTTTCTAAAGAGCTAATGAAATTGGAGAAAGAAGAAAAAAGCTGGAGGCATCATACTTCCTAATTCCAAACTATATTTCAATGCTACGGTAATCAAAACTATATATATATTGGCATACAGACACATAAATCAATGAAACAGAACTGATAGCACTTCACTATATGGTCATTAATATTTGTCAAGTGATTCAAGAGGATTCCATAGAAAAAGGACAGTCTCTTTAAGAAATGGTGTTAGAGAAACTGTATAATCACATGCAGAATGAAAGCATACCCCTATCTTACACTTTACCCAAAAATCAACCCAAAGTGAATGAAAGACTTAAATTTAAACCTGAAACAGTAAAACCCCTAGAAGTAAACATAGGGAAAAACATAATTGACATTGACCTGGCAACACATTTTTTAATATGATACCAAAAGCAAATAGGACTGCATCAAAGTAAAAGGCTTTGCCACAGTAAAAAGAAAACAAAAAACAAAAAAATACAAATAACAAAATGAAAATGCAACCAATGAAATTGGAGAATATATTTGTAATCCATGTATCAATAAGGGATTAATATATAAAATATATAAATAACTCATGCAACTAAATAGCAAGTAAACAATTCAATTAAAACATTGGCAAAGGAACTGAATAGACTTTTTTTTTAAAGAAAACATACAAATGGCCAATAGAAACATGGAAAGATGCTCAATATTACTAACTGGAGGCATGATGCACAAAATTCATGCAAGAGTAGGCCTTTCTACTCTAGGCTGCCAGCATCAGTTTCCCTCTGGTACCCAGGACTGGGCTTCCTTCGCCATCCTGGCTTTGTCTGGAAGGATGTCTGGTCTAATTAGCATATTATGCTTTTACTAGAGGCCAGGTGTATGAAATTTGTGCATGGGACTGGGGGGAGGGGGGGAGGGAGTGGTCCTTCAGCCCTGCTTGCACCTTCTAAAATCTGGGACCGTTGGTTCCTAACTGCTTGAACTTCTTGCCTGCAGGCCTGCTTGATTGCCCCTAACCACTCTGCTTGCCTGCCTCATCACCCCTAACCACTCACCTGCCTGCCTGATCACCTCTAACTGCCTCTGTCTGCCTCCCTCATTGCCCTCAAATTACGTATTTATTATCTTAACTAATAATAGATAAACATGTAAGTTGACCATACCTCCACTATGCCCACAGCCAATCAGAGTGAGTATTCAAATTAACTCAACAAAGATAGTGGTTAATTTACATATGTACCTGGGTCCCAGGAACATCCTTGGCACCCGGGTCACTCCAAACCAGCCATCAGTAGGGCGGGGGAGAGGGAGGGAGGGGCGCGAAGTTTCTGTCTGTCTTTGCACTCACATGAACGAATTGTGTGAGACCCCAGCCCAGTCTGGTTTGGTGCTCACATCTTTATTGACATAGCTCCTATGGCAATGGAAACTAAGGAGAAAATAAACAAATGGGACTACATCGAAATAAATACAGAGCAAAATAAACCAGCAACAAGAAGAGGAGGAGGAGGAGGAAGAAGAAGAAGAAGAAGAAGAAGAAGAAGAAGAAGAAGAAGAAGAAGAAGAAGAAGAAGAAGAAGAAGAAGAAGAAGGAAGCTCACTACATGGAAGAACATACTTGCAATCAGTGTTACCTCCAATAAGGGTTTAAGCTCCAAAATTTATAGGGAACTCATACAACTTAACAAAAGGAAGATAAACAATCCAATCAAAAGATGGGCAAAAGCCTTAAATAGATACCTTTCAAAAGAGGACACACAGAAGGCCATGAGACATATAAAAATATGCTCAAAGTCACTAATCATCTGAGAGATGCAAATCAAAATGACAATTCAGTACCATCTCACACCTATCAGAATGGCTATCATCACAAATCAACAAACAACAAGTACTGGAGAGGATTCAGAGAAAAAGGAACCCTCATGCACTGCTGGTAGGAATGCAGACTGGTGCAGCCACTGTAGACAACAGTATGGAGTTTTCTCAAAAAACTGAAAATGGAACTCCCATTTGTCCCAGTAATCCCACTTCTAGGACTATATCCCAAGAAACTAGAAAGATATATGCCTCCCTACGTTCATAGCAGCACAATTTAATATAGCTAAGATTTGGAAGCAACCTAAGTGTCCATCAGCAGATGAGTGGATTAGAAAACTGTGGTACATCTACACAATGGAATATTACGCTGCTACAAAAAAAGAAGGAACTCTTATCATTTGCAACAGCATGGGTGGAACTGGAAAGCATTAGGCTAAGCAAAATAAGCTAGTTAGAGAAAGATAAATATCACATGATCTCACTCATTTGTGGAATATAATGAACAACATAAACTATGAACAAAAATAGAACCAGAGACATAGAAGCATGGAACAGACTGTGCAACCTGTGAGGCAAGGTGGGGTATGAGGGGGTAAAAGATCAACCAAAGGACTTGGATGCATGCATATGAATATAACCAATGGACACAGATAGTAGGGCGGTGAGGGCATGTGCTGGTGGGCAGTTGGGGAGAGGTCAATGGGGGAAAAAGGAGACTTATGTAATACTTTAAACAATAAAGAATTTAAAAAAATAAAAAAGGGCAATTATTGATATATGAAGTAGTAAAAGTGTTAACTAACGCTAGTGTGGTAATCATTTCTTATTATATAAGTGTATCAAATTATCAAAGTATACACCTTACAAGTATATAATGTTATGTGTCAATTATATCTCAATAAAACTGGGGGGGGGGGGAATCTTTTATAAATAGAATTCCCAAAGATATCTTGAAGGATAATTACTAGCAAAAACTAATTTTTGATGCTCCCAACTAGCTCCACCCTAGCGGAAATCTCTCTAACTTTTATATTGATTTAAATAAGAATTTAAAGGGAATATGTTTGTTTTTGTTTTGTTTTGTTTTGTTTTTAAAGGAGAATGCTACATTTTCTCCATGCTAGTATTCCTCATTTCTTTTTCTACTGCAGCTAACAATTACACTTCTGAAGCCAGGATTGTGAAGGATCTTCTCACTTGGTTATACTTAGTAACACAGAAACTCTCCTGAAGCATCCTTAGGAACAAACCAACCAAACTAGTGCAAATGGCACAGAAGCCTCCTCTGAAGGGTTATCCCTCCCTTTTAATGGCATATGACTCCATAAAGCCTGGCGTTCTCAATGAAGATGTCAGCACCAAAGTAGAGCCAACACCCAATAGCCTCACAGAGCCTCACATTTCACATTTCAAGCTCCTAACCAGTATTTGTAGCTGGATCGAGTCCATAGTGCTAAATGTGCTCTATTGCTCCCATCCCCATGGAAACACACTGTAATACTAGTACATTCACTGCCCGATGGGGGGAAAGAAAGGACAGAAAATCTTTACCTAAAAAAAATAAGAGCTCTTATTTGAGACAGAAAAAAAAATCATAGTAGGAACAAGAAAGATATAGGAAACAACCAAAAAATTACCTTTTCTTTCAAAAATTGAGTTTCCCAAAAAAGGAAAAAAAAAAAATCCAGTTTGAAGGATTGAGATGACCTATTAGACACAAATTTAATAAGAAAATAATTTAAGGTGATGTCAGCTACGTAAGATTGAAGGTTATTTTCAGGTCTAGTTATTTATTTTTTCTGAGTAAACTGCTTGTAAAGAAAAACCATACTTAGTGTAGTAACCCACTTTTGAACTATTACACCAGCCTCCTAATTCTGCCTCTCCCCTTTAAATCTTGCCACTCACAACCCTGATTAGCTCTCCTCACCCAAAAATATAACATGAAAATGCTTTATCTGGCCTTCAAGTCTCTCTATATTCTGATTCTGAGCTCACTTAGTAACTTCAACCTTTAGCGCTTTATTATATGCACCATCTGTGCAAGTCAAGTCAAAATGAGCTGTTTGGCTGTGCACACTGCTTCTACATTTCTGCCAGCCATATTTTATTCTTGTTTTTCCTCCGAATTAAAAGTTCTAACCTTTTATCACCACAATTTCAAATTGTATCTATCCTCCAAGTCACTCATAAAATGTGGCTTCCATTTTGAAACTCCTTTCAGTGCCTTTGCTATGAAAAATGTCCCTCGCATGGCTCCTTATGTCTAACCAGCTCGTAAATATAAAACTCACTGTTTTTGAATCGCCTTTATTTTTAAACATTTTTTTATTCATCACTACACTGTAAGGCAGGATAAGACATTTGACTTACACATAATTAATGCTCAGTAATTATTACTTAAAGTAACAGGCAGGTAAAATGTTGAAAATATTCATCTATATAAAAATTTAATCTAACTGTATCAGATTCATGGGTGGTACTTGATGCTGCATCAAATGAAATGGGATCATAACTCATTTGAAACATTCATAATTGATTCAGGGGAGTTTCATAAGCCATGATGAGAATGATTGATGTTTTAATATCTTCCTTTTATAAATTAAAAAAAAAAAAGAGTATATGCACAGAGGCTGTATTTTTACGCATGTCACAGTGAAAATCACATGTGAAGCTAGAATTAGAGCTGACAATTTTCAAGTCAACAGCTTCATCCTCTCACCTATACGTCTAAGAGGTCATTTCTAAGCTTCCAACAGAGTGAGCCTGAACTCCCCCACGCCACTGATTGTTTTGTTTTGTTTTGTTTTTAAGTTGAGCAGTGCACACATTTCAATGTCACAATTGAAAACCAGTCCCAGAAAAAGTCAGAGAACATGGAATCAGGCAACGAGTATTGCCATCGTGGATTTATTTATTTATTTATTTATTTATTTATTTATTTACTACTTGAGTGTGTATGAAATCATTAAAATATTTCATTTGATATTGGTTGGGAGGTTTATAGGATTCAAATATTCCATCACAGTTCTCTAATGGAGATGCAGATTTTAAACTTCAACTATTGGAAAAATAAATAAATACTAAAAGGAAACAAAGATTTGCCACCCTGAAGCTGCTTTGGGGGATATTAATTTTAAGCTGTTTTATTAAGAAACAGGACTCAGAGGGAGCCTTTTACCCTCCTCACTTTCCTTCCCAAGAGATTCAGACAAAGAAACCTGCTTCAGGAAGAGATCTGAGGCTGTTGCCTGAGCCTAATTTGAATTAAGTCTTCTAAATAGAGGGCTTCAGACAAGAGCCTGTTTGCTAGATACTATGGCATCCAATTGTTCCTGAGCCTAGCAAAAATGTCCCTACCATGTATGTTCTGCTTTTCCTCAACTACCTATAAATTGCTCATTCTCACTTCTGAAATCAAAATCCCTGCTCCCTCATCTCCCTCCCCCGCACACGCACCTTTTCTCCTTTGTCTAAAATGTCTTATATACACAATGTTGCCTCAGTGACTTGGGAATTTTCATGCCCATGTAGATTCCCCGTGAGTATGTATGAAAACTTTGCTTTTCTGCTCCTAATCTATCTCTGTTCATTTGATTATTAGCCCATTCTAGAAGAACTTAGAAGGTGAGAGGAAAAGTATTAATATTTTGTATCTCCTACAATACTAAGGAAGAAATATTTTCTTATCTATCTTGCCAGAATTTATCCCTATTCAGAGATAACTGATGGATCCAGGATTATGTTTCTGCATAGTTATTTATTTATTTTACAATAATTTGGATGCCCTAAATTGATTAAAAGAACATGTAATTTTTAGACTATTTGCCTAGGATCAGTTAAAATGCCACTTAAGCACCTACAATTAGCAACTTATAACTGATAGCACCACTAAATTAAATAATATCCATTTCCTATAGTAACTTGATTATAACATTTATTTTGCTGCAAGTGATATCTGTTTAACTTACGCAAAGCCTGATTTAAAAAAAAAAGTTTGTTAATGTAAATGTGATCATAAACTAAGATTTTAACTCTAATAAGCATAAAGTGAGTCTTTGAGTTAATATAACTTCAACATTACTTGTCAATTCTATATAATAAAAGGCTAATATGCAAATAACTAAATGGTAGAACAACTGAAGAAGCTAACAACCGGTCTCTATGACATGCACTGACCACCAGGGGGCACGTGCAGAACATAGTAGGCATGGGCAGCGGGCAGCAGAGTGCGGAACATGGCAGGTGTCAGTCGCAGGGGGATGGTGGAGCAGGTGAACAGGAGCGCCAAACCAAGACGGGGTGCCAGTCACTGTTATCAGGGCAAGCCTCTGGTATTACTGAAAATTCTTTGCTCCTGCATGCCAAGGTCCTGCCTGGTTCTCATACCTGCTGCCAGTGTTGACGCTGGAGTCACTGCTCACACCCCTGCCAGCACCTGGCACCTCTCCTGATCACTCGGCACTGTCAGCAGGTTCTGAGGAGCAGCTGCCAGCCCCGATTGCCCCTGAAGGCTTCTTTACCTCCCCCTGCTCCTGAGGGGTGATCAGGACAGCAGCTGCCCTCACACCCACTGCCAGCACTGCCGGCCCTGCTTGCACCTACTACTGGTGCAGGCCCTAATTGCTCTGCACCGTCAACAGGTGCAAGAGGGGCCACTGCCAGCAGGTGGGAGAAGCTTCAGTAAGAGTGGGGCTGCCGGTAGACAGAGGACCAGGGGCCACCCCAGGAGGGGCCAGGCAGGGGCACAGAGGATGGGCTGAGACTTGTCCCTATGCCCTCTGTAGCCTCGTGGCCCACAGTTCCTTTCAAGGTGCACAAAGTTGTGCACTGGGCCCTAATCATATATAAAAGAGCTAAAATTTACGCCATAAAAATAAATTGAGGACATATGGTAGGCAGCTTCTGACATGGTTCCCAACCATTCTTGCCTCTTGATATTCATATCCTTGTGTAATCCCCTCCCTTTGCATAGGTGCTAGAGCCAGTGATTGCTTCTATTAATGGTGAAAGACCACTATCCTTAACTCGGCAACCTTGGTACTTGAGTTCAGAAAAGAAAGAATTCAGAGCCAAGAAACTTAGATGATAAGAGAAAGTATATTTAGAAAGTCACAGAGGTAGAAAAGGTGAGCCAGCAGGGCTGCATGGACTAAGGAAATTAGTTAAAAGAAAGCCACTTGGAGCATTGAAGAACAACAGCAAAGAAAACATCCCTGGGGGTGGGGAGGGGGGAAAAGGAGGAAAGTTATAGGTGTGCTCCAGAGAGAACACACCTGGGGAAAGAAGAGGTTAGAAAAAGATTCAGAATGAGAGAGAGAGAGAGAGAGAGAGAGAGAGAGAGAGAGAGAGAGAGAGAGAGAGAGAGAAAGAGAGAGAGAGAAAGAGAGAAAACACTCATGCACTGGGTCTTTCAACTTAAGGGCTTCTATCAGGAGATCTCAGGGGGGGACCTCAACAGAATGTTCATCATCTTTCCAGGTGTGACTCCTCAGGGTCATGGCTTCCACTGATTGGCTGCACCAGGGCTAAAAAGGGGGGGGCCGGGGGGGAGGGGACTGTCATTAGTCATTGAAGCTGGTCCTTATGCCTTTCGTGGCATTGATTTGTCTTGTTTTGCTACTATGGGAGTCATATGAATCTATTCTCCTGCCCCCTCCTTCCTGAAGTAGGTCTGCTGCATGTCATCACGTGCCGGGGGAGGAAAGGTCAGGGGAGGGTCCAATCCGCATGATCAGTGATATGCTAGGGGATAAAACGTCACCCTGGGGTGTGAGGTCCCACCCTATAATTTTCTGTTGCTAGTCACCCAGGACTTTTCACCTCAGTGGCCTTCTACTATAGAATATGACAAAAAAAAATGATGAAATGGCACTTCTGTGACTAGGTTGTTAAAATGCTATAACTTTCGTGTTACTAGAATTCTTTCTTTTTCTTGTTCTTTTTTAATATATTTTGTTGATTTTTTACAGAGAGGAAGGGAGAGAGATAGAGAGCTAGAAACGTCGATGAGAGAGAAACATCGACCAGCTGCCTCTTGCACACCCCCTACTGGGGATGTGCCTGCAACCAAGGTACATGCCCCTGACCGGAATTGAACCTGGGACCTTTCAGTCCACAGACCGACACTCTACCACTGAGCCAAACCAGTTTCGGCTAGAATTCTTTCTATACTGCCTTCCTGAATTGCAGATTTGATTAAACTTCCTGCCATGTTGCAGAGGCCCAAGTGATGAAGAACTAAAAGAGGCCTTCAGCTAATAACTAGCAAAGATTTGAGTCCAATACAATAATTCTCTAGGAACTGACTTCTGCCAACAGTAAAACAAGCGAGTATGGAGGAAGCATATGTTTCCCCAGTTCAGCTTAGAGATGACTACAGTCCTAACACCTTGATGCAGCTTGTGAGAAGCACTGAGACTGAACCCAGCTAGGACATGCCCATAACTCTGGCCCACAGAAACTGTGAAATTATCAATGTGGTATTTTCAAGCTAATAAGTTTTGAAATATTTTGTTATACAACCATAGATCACTAATACAGGGTACAATAGGTTTTGCAGATATTGACTCTGAAGCTGAGCAGAGATAGCAACCCCAAAAATATGCCACTTTGGAGTATTAGTTAATTTGGGCTGGTTAATTTTAATAAACAGCAGACCTGGGAGATACTGTGAAAACAAAGTACAGGTTACATTTGTGATAAAAATCTTCATCAGTAAGTGTCTTTTCCTTACTGAACCAAGTCTTTTTTTTTTTTTTTTTTTACTGGCAATGGAAAAGGCTTTGGGCTAAAGTCTGCCCGATCTTATCTTGGTTTTTGTGTTTCACTGTTAAACACCAATAACTGACTCTCCAGCCCATCATCTTTTGATTTTAACTGAAGGTGATTCTTGAGATGATGACTTCAGCCATTTTGGTAAGTTACTCTGTGTTCTTAAGCCTCTCCTATGTATATAAAAGGTATTCATGTTATTAAAATTTCATTTGTTTTTCTCCTGCTAATCTGTCTTGTGTTAATTTGATTGTTACTCCAGCCAGAAGAACTTGAGGAGTAGAGGATGAACTTTCTTCCCTCACAATCCGGTCACTGAAACAGGGATATAATTCATGACCTAGGCAAAGCCAATCTGGATATTTTATGCCTAGATGTGTAGTGATTGTCTTAGATTAGACATGTGGACATTCATAGTCACTGCACAGAATGCTGACAGACATGCTTAAGGGCCAGCTGATGGCCATCTTGGAACCTCAAAGAGACACAACCTTACAATGGATTTGAGACAAAGTGACAGAAATAAATTTGATCCTTGATTGCATTACTAGACACTAGATCAAATCTTGCTTAAACTAGCATAGCTCTGGGTTGTTGTTTTTTTTTTTTTAGCTAAATGAAATATTGTTCCTGGTGGAAATAGGGTTCTTCCACAGAGTCATGAGAAAAGAATTTCAGGGACCCATGCATAGAGGGATGAAGGATAGTGGTAAGATTGATTGGAAAGAAACGAAGGACTGTCCCCAGGTGCTCAGTGTCTCAAACATGACCCGATAGCTCATCTCTATCTGGCTATGGAATAAGTCTGGATCTAGGGCTGCAAGCTGCACTTGTCCCACCAAGCCCAGATGGACCAGGGCCCCAAGATGCAGAACTTCTCTGTGCCTCATTTTCCCATCTGCACATTCACGATCATTCACGGCTGCATTTAGTAGGCCGTGACCAGTGCTGCACTTGGACCCAAGCTTGGGCTTTCCCTTGGGCTCATGCAGCTACCAGACTCACAAAATTGTTAGAGAGAGAGAGAGAGAACAGGGTGAAGAATGGGCAAACAAAGAATCCCAGGCCTTTGTTAAGCTTTGATTATATTATCCTGGGCTTAGGAAAGAGCATGCTTTCTTTAAACTAACCAATATCTTCTCTGGCTCATCACAGGCTTGTGCTGGGCCCTTCCCCCTATCCAATCCTTTTCCTTGATTTTTTTTGGGGTTCTGTGTCTCTTATCCAATCCATCCTTTTCCCAGGCTAGCCACCTCCCCTTTATGGTCACCTTTTCAATAACTCTTGTACATACCTCAAAATAGAAGGACCTCCCCTTGCACCACTGGCTTTTACTGAGCTTAGGCCTACCAAAGGAATTTTCACTTTATTGGTTCTCCCTCCCCCTGGTAATGCATGGAAAGAGGCCAGTTGACCCCTGGGGATATTGGAGAACCAGTTCTTTCTGTCCACTGCTGCTGGCACCAGATTAAGTCCCTTGATGGAGGACATGGCTGTCTCCTGTGGAGCCAATGAGTGATGCAACTTCCTAGTGAATCAGGCATAATTTTTAATTCAGCTCCCTAGCAGATAAGGCTTAATAACTATGCCATCTGGCCCCTTCCTTTATTAATACCGACTAGCTACCTACACTAACAATATTATTATTTAATGCAGGTTGATATGAGTTGTCTGATAATTAGCAGGATTAAAATTATGCTAAATAGTATAACTCCCACATTTTTCATATAATCAAATAATTCAAATTAAGAATTTTAAAAGACACTAAAGAGTACCATGAACCTTTTTCAATTAAGAGATAAAATGAATCTCCCATAACAGTGACAGTCATAAAAGCATATATTATAACTAAATACTGATATATGATAATTGAACTCAAATGAACTGCAATGAAAGTAATATAAACAATTCAAGGAAATATCAACACCATTTAATTGTATTATGATTTGCTTTGTAATAATTAAACATCAAAGTCAATACATATAAAAGGGTACTTCTGAAGCAGGCGCATAAAGTGCCTCAAAGCTAACTTTGTTTGAAGATAAGTTGTAAAGTCTACTAAATAGAAAATAAAAATGCCCCCTGAGTAAAAATGTTTGGAAATTGAATGAAAGTTTAATAGCTTTCAAACTGTATAAACTGTTGGGAAATGGGGGAATCCATAAACTTCAAAGAATTTTCAAACAATTCCATATTATACCCTTTTTCACCTAATTCCCAATTTATTAATACAAATTTCTCTTAGACTCCATTATCTAAAAGAATAAAAAGAAAAATTAAATTCTGAAAGTTATAAGAACAAAGAAAGGATATGCAGTCCCTAATTAGTGAAAAAAAATGGGTCAGTTTCTCTTCTGTCATGGGAAATAATGTCTGCATAGCCACCAACCCAAATAGCAGAGGTATTTCCACAGATCTATGTTTCTAAGGATGGCTACGTAAGGAGATCACAAATAATCTTACCCCATTTTTTTCTCTGTCTACACAAACCAGCCAATTTTTTGAAAGTTCTAAAAAACCCTAACCATTTCTTTATATAAAATCCCAAATGTCAAGTATTTTTATAGTAATGCAATGCAAAGAATTTTATTGAGACAAATACCATGCAAATTTCTCTCTTTGTAAAATCTATTCAACCAATTCTAGTGCTAGAAGGTAAAGAAATTAAAACTTAACAAGAGACTAATATGTTCTAGGTACCATTTTAATATTAATTACTTTAAAATAATGCCTCTATTATTATATTTTGTTTTATTAGCTTTCTACAATTTTAAAAATATATATTATATTGATTTTTTACAGAGAGGAAGAAAGAGTTAGAAACATTGATTATAGAAGAATCATCAATCAGCTGCGTCTTGCACACCCCCTATTGGGGATGTGCCCATAACCAACGTACCTGCCCTTGATCGGAATAAACCTGCGACCCTTCAGTCTGCAGGCTAACGCCCTATCCACTGAGCCAAACCGGTTTCAGTGCTTTCTACATTTTTTAACAAACTGGTGATGTAAATGCTCCTCCTCTCTACTATCCCCAAAGAAAGTAAGGATTACTTCTCAGGATAAGTCTATAAATCAAGTAATAATAAAATAGGACAGGGATATTCAAAGTTATCTTAAGGGTTCTAAATGACCTCCAAGTCAAGAAGTCATAGTAACATATCTAAATGCAGACAACCTGAATCAGAGAAAGAGAGTTGGTTGGCTGTGAAATGATAGAATAACGTAACCAAGAAGCAAATTGCTACCTTCAAGGATTACTCAGACTAGCGTATTTCCGAAGCTGAGTGGGTCTCCACCTACTGCACTTTGGAATCTGCAGAAAGTTTTTACACTATTGATGCTTAGGTCCTACCTTCAGAGATTCTGATTTTAATTGATTTGGGTCATGCACAGGACATTGTAATTTTTTTCCCCCTGAGAAATCTGTTTATTCTCGATACTATGTGTTATTTACTTACTTTGAGGACAATTAAAAAAATTATAGGAATTTCATATAACTAACCATACAAGTTGGTGGCTCTCTTCAAAAATAAGTATTTAAAGCAGAAGTTAAAAGATGTACAAAATCATAAATGTTCAGGCTCTGTTTTCATTATAGAACTTTAAAATATATTGGCAGTATGATTTATCTTTAGATCAAAGACAAAAATACTAACAAGAAAAGTGCAAAATTAGCTATAATTTATAATAGGAATTAAACTAAATGTTAACCTTATTTTTATCCTAAAAATCTTAAAGATATGTAATTACTTTTTAAAGCTCCTTAGAATCACTAACTTATTTCCAAGGTATGATCTGACTTGCCTGCATATTGTAGGGATAAACCCATTATGCAACTGGGAGTGGTAAAGAATGTACTTCCTTGTGTTTCATATCAATCATAGAGATATGGCATAGGATACCATCATGATTTGTTCAGAAAAATGAAAGTATTGACAAGGCCATTGGAAAAGAAAAGATCTGGAACTTATTGAGATACAACTTGACATTAAAAACAACAAATTCCTGCCCAAACCGGTTTGGCTCAGTGGTAGAGCGTCTGTCTGCGGACTGAAAAGTCCCGGGTTCAATTCCAGTTAAGGGCATGTAGGTTGGTTGTGGGCACATCCCCGGTGGGAGGTGTGCAGGAGGCGGCTGGTTGATGTTTCTCTCTCGTCGATGTTTCTGACTCTCTCTCTCTCCCTGCCTCTCTGTAAAAAATCAATAAAATATATTTAAAAAACAACAACAACAACAAATTTCTAAAACATTCCCTTCTACTCTACCCTCGCCCTTTCTTGTAAATCTAGTAGTTTCTATAGAGGAAGAAATGAGAAGAGACTGAATTTTATTTAACTTATTAAATGAAACATTGCTTCTTATAGGGCCTAATAGAACATTTAGCCAAATCCATCGTAATCATTATCATCTTCATCATCAAAGTTCTCCTACCCATTTGGTCACTGCTTTAATTTACATGAACATAAAACCCTAGAAGTCCTAGCTATAGAGAGAAAAAAATATCATAACTGATTGAATGAAACAAGGAGAGTGAATATTAGAGTATACCCAAAATAGATTTATCAAATATTACCTTTTTTCCCCTATACTATAAGGAATCTAGGTCCATATGGATAAAACAGAGTTGTAATCATAATCCTTATAATATAAAAATGCTTACATGTAGTTTAAGTTTTACCATTATTTATATGTTTCATAAATTTTAAGTATGTGAATTAATTTTTAATCTGGATGTGTTAAACAAATATAAATAGTAACCTTTAAAAGTTAATTATATAATTTTTAAATTCATCTGATATTGAGGAAAGAAAAATCTTACAGGGACATATAATATAGAAAAAAACATAGTTGTCTTATAGTCTGCAGCCTTAGAATATATTTAAGTGTTACATCTATGCCCTCTCTATGCTTATGTAGGATGACACAGTTTCTCAGTGGACCAAGAAATAACCTACTTGAAATCAATATGCAACTAATATTTTCTCAAATTTAACTATCCTTTAGATTAAAAATAAGTCACACAGACAACATCTCAAATTCAAATTGTACATTGTTACTATCTGTCTAGTTCTAAATATCTAGTCTTCTTCCTTCTAGATCTGTAGGGGTAGATCAGATGTGTTCACTGACACTCTACTTTGCCTCAGTTTGTCATTCATTTCAGACAAGCTTGAGCACAGTACTACATAAAACTCTTCTTAATGTCCACTCCTTGAAGATGATGACTCCCATAAGCTTCTTCCTCTAATTATTCTGGAATAACTGATTATCTATTCAAGTCTCCCAATTCTGCCCAGAGGTTTCAAAGAAATAGGTGACAAAAATGTACTTGAGTACACTTTCATCCTTACTGGATTAAGGCTATCCTGCCTTCTACAAATATGGGGAGAATATCAACTTTGTTTCAAGTTCTGTGTCATCTTTTATCATCTGATCAGTGAGGCCTTATAGTTTGTATCTCTGTCTCACAGGATCCCTTATAAAAATGAGAATCTTTACTTTATTTCTGCCTTTTCTGTTTTAATAAGGCCAATCCCCATACCTCAGTTCTGATAGAAAACCCACCTTCCCTCAGTCTCTGTCTTCAGTAACTTACCTTTTCCAGTTTTCTTTCTCTATTTTAAATCAATGCACCCAAATAGGTGCTTAGGAACCATTTGCCCTACCATTTATTACTCACTTCCAACTCTACATTACAGTTTTGTCTTAGAGATGTCTCTACTCTACTTGTAAATGTATATATAACTTTAGGTAAAAAACAAAACAAAAAAATGCATATAAACAGTAAATAATACTTGCTGTGTAATAAATACTTTAAATTAATACACATCTATAGACACTGAGTGGCCAGATTATTATGATCTCTGAACGCAGAATAATCTGGCCACTCAGTGTATATCCTATATAATAAAAGGGTAATATGCATATTGTCTCCTCAACCAGGAGTTCCACCAGCAGGCAGGACGGTCAAAAGCCCATGTCCCCGCCCCCTGGCCAGGCTGGCCGAACCCTACCCATGCACGAATTCATGCACCAGACATGGCCATATTATTCTGTATTCAGAGATCATAATAATCTTGTCACTCAGTGTATATAAAAGCATCATATGCTAATTAGACTGAAAGGTCCTGTCAAGGGCAAGTACCTTGGTTGCCAGGCACATCCCCAGTGGGGGAATGTGCAAGAGGAAGCTGATCGATGATTCTCTTTCATCAATGTTTCTAACTCTCTATCCCTCTCTCTTCCTCTCTGTAAAAAATCAATAAAATACATTAAAAAAAAAAACAAAAAAAAACATGCAGTACCTGACTATTTAGTCATAGGCACTGACTGCTTTTTTCCTTAGATTATCAAATAAAAAAATGATGACAGCAAACACAACAACAGCTATTGATATGAATGAATCAGAATACACCTAGTTGGGTTTTTTTGTCAGAACAGCAAAAAAATATTTTAAAATATGTTATTTTGTTTTGTTTTGTTTTTGCTGTGCCACAGAATTTTAGTAATTACTAGTCTACGGCCATACCACCCTGAACGCGCCCGATCTCGTCTGATCTCGGAAGCTAAGCAGGGTCGGGCCTGGTTAGTACTTGGATGGGAGAATTTTAGTAATTACTAGTTTATGTGTGCATGAGATGAAAAATGTTGAAATTCGGCGCTCTAGAAATCTAATGTATGCTTGTAACCTAATATGTTGGAATGTTTCCCTAAGCCATCAGGTTCACTTTGGCTTATTTTGCATTAGCCTATCAACAAGAAGAGAAAACTTTCCAGAATTTATTCCTAAAAATGTCTTTCTTCTTTATGCTAGATGTATAGATGATTCTCCAGTGTACCAGAGATTTCACTGTCCCATTACATGACAAACAATCAATATTGGCAAGTAACAATTTTTAAATACCTTGAAAATTATCAAAAGTATGCATGTATCATAGGCTTGACAAGTGAAAATAGGTCCAAGATGTATATTTTTTTACAATCAGGACATATTCTATAAAAATTATTCTTTGAAGAAAAGGGCTTTAAATTTATTAATATACTTATTTTTTAAATCATCATTACTAAGAATTTCTCTTCTATCTTATAATTAATTATCGATAGAAGTACTTGCAATTGGAATTTTTTTTTCTCTTTTCCCCTCTTTTCACCCATTGACCCTCTCCAGCCCTTCTGCTCCCCAATCCCCCCCCACAAGCCTTAGGAAAAATATATATGTTATATATTTATAAAGACAATAAGTAGTGAAATGGTATAAAATAAATATTAAAAATAATTTTCCCAAAGTTAAGTCTTTACAAATCAAAAAAAAAAAAAAAGAAAAAAGAAAGAAAAGAAAAAGAAAAAGAAAAAGAAAGGTTGGGTTTAAATATAGAAGTCAGTATAATAGCCCCATATTTCTCAATTATGTAGATAATTAAGTAATAGAAAAGATTATTCTTGAATTGCACAGACATTTGCATCAGATTGCCCAAGATTAACAGTATTATGTCTATAATAATTGGAATAAATTTGTGACAGTACAGCCAAACTCTTTTTTCTCCTATTTCATAGCCATATAGGTAGTTGATCAAGTGGTCAGTTGTAATGTATCTGTAAACACAGGTCAGAAAGCCAGAGTGGGCAAATTTCAGCTAAACCTTAGTCCAGAGCTATGGAAAAAATAATTATTTCTTTGTTTTCTGACCCTACTGAGATAAGAGAGGGCTCCATTTCAACGACACTTAATTTCCATGTGTTTCACAAAAGCCTGGAGCAGAATTATATAGTGTTTTATCTAGTGCCAAAATTATGTATTCTTTATTTTATTCCAGCTGATTGTTCAGGTTCAAAAATAAATCATATTTGATTTAATATGAAATTTAAGAAGGATAGATTATTTCTGTAGTTCCTTTTCCCCCATTGATTTATTTTAAGACAGAACAAATGAAATGCTGCGTATAATTTAGACTTTAAGAAAACATCTGCAATAAGGAATGTTTTATAAATATCAGGAATTCTCTACAGGAGCAGGAACATAATGAGATGTTATTTTTGGACATAAACTGGAAGAAGACATATTATAAGACAGTATTGTAAAACTGTTGATATCAATTTTCCAAACCCAAATTTTGTTCCCTGATTTCAATAAACCTGAAAAGTCAAGGCTATATTAATCTTTAATTTGTGTGAACTGAATAGAAAGAGAATTATTCTCACAATTAGTGCACATTTGGCCCTGCCCAACATGTCCACGGAGCTACGCGGCCCATGCCAAAAAATACCTGAAATTTGGTCCTATTCAAAATCTCCACACTCAGAAAATATTCCTGGATTCAAATAGCCCATAACATTTAGTAGTACTTTTGGTTTACAGACTAATACATAAAAAGTGTGATTATGCCCTATTGGTCCAATAATTGTGTTGTGCCAATAACAACCCTTCTCATTATGGTAGCCTAGCTGGTAATAGCATATGAACAAGGACGTTTTGGTGTAGAACAAATAGTTCCATGGATATTTTGGATAGAGCCAAATGTGCTGTGAGGACCCTCACATACTCATTAGTTATGAATTGATCTATAAACAAATTGTACAGTTATATGAATTTATAAGATTATAATAATATTAAGATTTATGCTTATTTCAATATCATACAAAAAATAATTTGCCAAGTAACCCTCTAATACCCAGTTTCCATGTCTTGATTAATATACATTGCTTGAAGGGCAATTCAAGTGCTACTCATAAGAAAAGTCATAATATTCAAGCTACTAGGTAAATCTGGAAATATAGCACTCATGGCCAGCTTAAAATAACTAGATTTTGGTCTTCAAACATTATATCAGGTCACTACTGGCATTAACAGTAGAGGAGGAATTAAACAATCTACCATTAGAATTGTTTGCCTAAAAACAAACACATTTGATTGAAACAGCAGATTCTAAATAATTTGTTATTCAAATTAAGCTGAATTGAATCAGGAAAGTGAATCACGGAGTGATGTTTAATTTGCATGTTTCTCTTTTATTAGTGTAGATAGTGTGCCACTGCATATCTCTTCCCAATTTAGTGTACTTTGATATCATGTCAGTAGTTTAAGGTCAGCCATAACAAGAATATTTATACCACAGCAATTAGAAAACACTATAAATCAAGTCTTGACTGATTGTTTTGTTTGCTGTCAAAATTTACTGATGGAGAAAATGTTAATAGAGAACATTTAAAATATATCATGGTCATATCTGTTACATTGTGAATAATACATAATTTTGAGAAAATATTATTCCATTGTTTGAAAACTTACCCAATTTAGTAAAGAAGTTGATCACTGACCAGTGAATAAAGTTTCAACATATGCCTTTATAGTTTCATTTTGTCTTATTCTTAAATGAAGATGAAAATATCAACCGTTTTTCATGTTGGAAAAACAATCATCCGTCAATTGTTTATGGATACATAAATTTGGCAAAACCAAACAAAGCATTATGTGAGAACTCATTAGCTCTTTGGAACTTATAAGAGAGTATATTGTATCTTTTATTATTGTTTATAAATTGTGTGCTACACATCTTTTATATCTGTAAAATTTACAGTAAATTTATATATGCATGAATATACACCTTTTGTTATTTTTAGAGAAGCCACTTGTTACATTTTTTTACCAGCAAACCAGAGGGGTTTTTTTTTCATTATGTAGGCCCATCATAGGTGGGTGAGTAGAGTGTTCTGGACCTGTGTGGAACAGCTTAATGTTCTCCAAGTGAGTGGCTCTTCGCTAACAGGTACAGAAGTCCCTAGCTGTTTGCCAGTAAGAGGGAGAAATCTTCTTGTCAACTGTACCCATTTTGATTATATAAGAAAATTCATAATAAACTAAGGTGAACAAATAGCAGACAAGGTAATTATTCTGATTAAATCATCTCTTCTATGAGAAGAAATTAGGAAATTTCAAAGGCTATTAGAAAACTCCGATGTAAGTCAAGTTCCTTCCATCTTTTTGTTCTGCCATTTTCATTATGTTGGTTTTTGTGTTTGAAATGGTTAGAGGCTCCAACCATCATATCCTCACAGAAAAAATATGCAACAGCAGAAAAACACAAATCTTTTCCGTGCTTTCTATTTTAAAGCAAGAAAAAATCTTCCAGAAAACTAGCAACAGACTTTCATTTTGCATCATAGCACATGCATACTTCTAACTAAAAGCACTGACAAGGGCATTAAATTACCTTGACTTATTTCCTTTCTGTCTCATACTCCCCTATAATACTTAGCATCCTGACACCTCAACAGAACTGAAGTTCAATCATGATTGTGTGAATGAGCATGAATGAATGGAATTCCTAGTGGTGGCACACTTCTGCCACCTTATGGCTACATGTCAAAATTACAGGATTAGCTTTCTAAGACACAATCCAGAAAATTAATTTCTTTTTTAATATATTTTATTGATTTTTTTAGAGAGGAAGAGAGAGGGAGAGAGAGTTAGAAACATCGATGAGAGAGAATCATTGACCAGCTGCCTCTTGCACACCCCCTACTGGAGGTGTGCCCACAACCAAGGTACATGCCTTGACCAGAATCGAACCCGGGATCCTTGAGTCTGCAGGCAGATGCTCTATCCACTGAGCCAAACCGGTTTTGGCCAGAAAGTTAATTTCTTTCTTCATTCCTACTTGCTTTCTTCCTTTTCTCCAATCATCTACCACATTTTAATTGCAGGTGTCATATGTAGCATCATACTAAATTCTGGGAATGCAAATAATTTTCATCATGGCCTCAGCTGTCAAAAAATTACTATCTAGTAAAAGATAGGAATATAGAACCCAATGCAACATATGGAATACTTCAATAAATGTGTATATAGCATGGTATAGAAGCTCATTGGAGATAAGTACAGTTTTTTAAAGGTGTTGGATGACTGTTTATAATAAATAAATTTAAAAAACATTATCTGGCCAAAACTGGTTTGGCTCAGTGGATAGAGTGTCAGCCTGTGGACTGAAAGGTCCCAGGTTCTATTCTGGTCAAGAGCATGTACCTTAGTTGCGGGCACATCCCCAGTAGGAGGTGTGCAAGAGGCAGCTGATCGATGATTCTCTCTCATCAATGTTTCTAACTCTCTATCCTTCTTTCTCCCTCTCTGTAAGAAATCAATAAAATATATTTTAAAAATAAATAAATAAAAATAAAAATAAAAACATTATCTGTCTCTGGTTGATCTCGTCCCCTTTACTCCCACCCTTCTGAGTTTGAAAGTCTGTTCGCTGCTTCTCTTTCTCTGGGTCTGTTTTTGTTCATCAGTATATGTTGTTCATCATTTCCTCTAGATGTATGAGATCATGTGATCTAAGAAATACCCTTGTAAGAGCCTAAACTGAGACAAGCCATAATGGTTATGCTGAGAGGCAAATGAATCAGTCTGTAGTGAGTTCCTTTCTGGGCCAACAGTTCTTTTGAGTCCCAATTTCAATGTCAAATAGTTCCTTATGTGTACATGTCAGCCATGCTATTTCAGATCTGGTTGGTGGACAAACGATGGTGATGCAGGTCCCACCATCTCTGGTTTAGTCCTGGGCATCCTTCAGCAACACACAGATGCTGTCTGCTGGTATGGTGAGGCATTGTCAGCATCTTCCATCTGTGAACTGTGTCTCTTCTGTCTTCATGGCTGGAGCACTTCTGTCTATTCCTCTCTGTTACAGGATTCCAGATGGTCTCGGAGTTGTTTCCTGAAAATATACAAACATATTCTCGACCAAAAGTTAATAAAAGGATATTTTCTGTAAATTTGACTTGGGATCCTTTTTCATTTTTTTCCCCCCCAAATGATTTTCCTCTGGCTTGTTTTGACACCATGTGTGTATTTTCATGGGTATCTTTTGTTAGCATTTCGAATGAAGGTTAACTTTCTAAAGTACAAATTTTTTAAATGTAAATTATTTGCATGATATTTTTTCTTACATGATATTTTTCCACTGTCACCTTTTTTAATTTAAATAATAGGAGACTTTTGGAAATTTTATAATGTAGTCTTGATAGCTTTTACATTTTAATTATTTGTGCTAAACTTGTGTGCAGGGTGGTGGTGGTTTAAGGGATATATATAGAGAGGGGTTTGGGATGGATGGGGTTGAGGACAATTATGTGATACCATAATCAATAAAAAATTTTAAAAAATCATTATCTGTCTCCATGTTGAATTTTAAGGAGAAGAAAGAATACCTCTTTGAAATGCTCTGCTTCAATATTAATCACTGAACCATAAATTAGAAAATTATCACAATTTTCATCTCTTCTATGAATTCAGGACTAATTCCATTGTTGAAATCATTCAAATCATAGAGTCTTTATAAAAATTTAGTGATTCCCTAGAGATTAAAAATTTGCAACAACTTAACGACTGTTGGTAACGTTTGTCAGCATTTGATCTATCTAACTGGAAGACATTTTCCCTAGAGTGAATTCTCCTTTAACAACAAATACAGTTCATTTTTTCTTTAATCCACATCTGCAAAAATGAAGAACAGATAAGCAAGAGGATGTCATTTTATAAATAGCTTTTTTTGTAGTTTAAAAGGATTATTAATCAAGCCAATTTGATTTATCTTTTCAGAATAAATAATGCCAACTCCTTTATATAATTAGCCTAAAAACAATTTTCCCACCCCTCCAACCATGTTAAATGTTCTCTAGACTTTTTTTTAATATATTTTAATGATTTTTAATGTATTTTAATGATTTTTTTTAATGATTTAAACTGGACACCATGTTCAAATAAAGGTCTTTTTCAAATACCTTTAAGAAAAATGGTGTTTTATATAGGAAAGTAGAATCAGAATCACTAATTTTTGGAAACTATTAATATCTTACCAATAAAAGAGTAATATGCAAATCAACCATCACTCCACTCCACAAGCCATGCCCATAAGTCATTCCCACAAGCCAATCAGAGCGAGTATGCAAATAAACCCAACCAAGATGGCTACAGCCACAAAGAGCAGGAGGAAGGAGTTACCCCAGCAAAGGAGGAAGCCAAACTTTCCGTCTGCCCTTGCCTGCCTAAGCCTCCACTCAAGGCTACAAAGTTTCAATTATAGAAGATAAACAAATCCAAACAGAAATAGCTACTGCCACAGAGCAAGCAGGAGACTTGGTTCTGCTCTAGGCTACAAAGTTTCAATCGTAGAAAGTAAATATATCCCAGATATCAGGGCCTCCATTTGGGTCACTGGGGTGTGTGGCCGGCCTACAAACCACCACAGGCTCCTCGCTCAGGCTGCCCCAGACCCCGAGGGAACCCCCACCCTGATCCAGGACACCCTTCAGGGCAAACCAGCTGGCCCCCACCCATGCACCCAGGCCTCTATCCTATCTAATAAAAAAGTAATATGCAGATTGGCCATCACTCCAACACACAATATGGCTTCCCCATGTGATCAAAGATCCTGTCCCTATATGGACATAAGATGGCCAGCAGGGGAGGGCAGATGGGAGAGGCCAGGCCTGCAAGGGAGGGCAGTTGTGGGTGATCAGGCAAGTAGGGGAGGGCAGTTAGGAAGTACCAGGCCTGCAAGGGAGGGCAGTTGAAAAGGACCAGGCCTGCAAGGGCGGGCAGTTGAAGGTGATCAACCCTGTAGGGGAGGGCAGTTAGGGATGACCAGGATGAATTTCATGCATTGGGCCTCTAATATATATATATATATATATATATATATATATATATATATATGTTTTGGATGTTCATACTGATTATTTTAAAATCCAAGGTGTAAAGGTGTTTATAAAGTTATTTTTCTATAGTCAAAACTTTAAAGGATACTGAGAGGTTATGATTTTCTACATGCAATCTATGAAAAATTATTCTTATGTGCCTTATCATATACTAGTTTACTAGAAAATATAATTCTAAAAAATATGTTAAATAATTGGTAATATTAAGTTATAACTTCTCTGTGAACTGATTTGAAGTGTTGATAAGTTCAGTTTTGACTTGGCATAGTCCCCTAACAATATTTTGTTCTGCATTCTGACTGATTATTAGTCTGTCTCCAGTAAGTTTAATTTTCTGTGATGGATTTATTGCCTGAGTGAGAGCAGCAAACCTTTGAAGAGTTTCTAAAGAAGTTAGAAAATTTGGGAATGCAACATTTATTCATAATTTACATACCACTTTTTAAAAACATGTTTTTAATGATTTTTGAGAGAAAGGGAGGCAGAGGGGGAGAGAGAAACATTCATCAGCTTATGGGACCTGAGACCAAGCCTGCAACTTGAGCATGTACCCTGACCCAAAATCAAACTTGTGACCTTTCATTGCAGGAGAAGACACTCAACCTACTGAGTCACACGGGCCAGGGCTATTTATACACAACTTTTCCTCACACACAAATGTGGGACAGCTAACACATACAAATAAATAAAATTAAAGAACAACAACAAAAAAAAAAACTATTAGAAGAAGAAGTTAAGACTTAAAAAGAATTCTAATATATAAGCCATTATAAGGTATGTAAAACTGAGCTTCATTTTTGTATTTAAGCTCTTTGGTAAAAGAGAACAATATGGCAGGTGTGGACTAAAGGGGCCATATGCTCACCTGACAAGCTCAGGGGAGGCCTGCATAGCAGTCTTGCAGACTCAGAGACCTAAAGGAACCACAAAGAATGGTCTGAAATTAAACTTTAACTAAAAGCAGTTATTGTAGTTACATCCTATGGTATCTTCACTAACAAGGTCAAGCTTTACCTTAACTGGGTCAATCTGTCTTTTTGCATCTATGTTAACATATCCCTAAAATGTCTGAGTAACTTGTAACTTCCCTTTATCTATACCCCTTGGGGCACAACCTAATGTGCCTGGGCTCCAGGACAGACACCACAAATTCCTTCATTGTCATGTTAATTGTTCCTGAAGTGTCCATCATTTTACTTTTTTATCCAATCCCAGGGGTTTCCCTGCTTTGCTTTCTTCGCCTCTCTCTAGTCTATCACCAATGAATTTCATGTAACCCACCTATGTCCCTCCTTTGATTGCAATGTATAAATACAGATGTAACCTGCCATTCTCAGGAGCATTATCTCAATTCATTGAGGTTCTGCTTCCTGCCATATGTCAACAGTTTGGTTCAAATAAACTCACAAAAATTCTTTACAGGTTTCAATGGTTTTTTACATTAATATAGGTTATATAACTGCATTTCAGAAAGGTTTTTTTTGTTGTTGTTAATAAAACTGAACTGTAATGAAAATGCCTTACATAGCACTTTAAAGCCCACAACCTTAAGTGTTTATGTGGAAAACAACCTCAAACTAGTCACAGAGCAAATAGAGCACCAGACTTCCACAAGAAACCAACGTCTGCTAACATTTTTCAGGGAATGCTTTCTATGGTTACAGGAACCCGGCTTTCATATATGTGGCAGATCACCTTGAAGTAACTAGAATAAACACAATTAATATTTAAAATGTTTGAACCTATTAGTAAATATAATCTTAATTCTGATAATCTCATTTGTTTTCTTTTAGTATATTGGTAAGTAGAAAAATAACATTATTGCTTTATCCTTTTAGGCTTATATAATAGAAAGAGAACATTATTTATCTCAAATTTCTTTCTCTTGTGGGTACACTATAAGAAACTGCTGGACTCCTGAATAACTAAAGATAGTTCTTATCTGATATGAGATAAGAGACCAAGATAAAAAACCCTCTTGTCACTTTCAATTTCAACTGGCTTTCAGCATGAGTCTTTCTACATTAAAGAGCAGATAATGCCAATGTCCTCCACTGTGTTTTATGTTCCACAAAGGCTAATAAAAATGGAATTATCTTCATTTGTTTTCTAGAAGTAGGTGACTCAAATCACAATGCTTAAAAGATAAACACTTTAAAATAAAATCCAGAGCAAGGGCAGACCTTCAGAAAGTGAGCAGCCACCTTGTCAAACTAAAACCATGAGCTAGAATGCTGCACAGAAAAACCTGCTCATGTGATATTCTAGAAGTGAGACTACTGGTTCTCATTTACTCCAACTAACCCCTTAAATGTTTCTTTGTGAAGTTGGTTACAGTATAGCCAATGTAATGTATGGACATCCAATAAACGCAGAAATAGTTTAATGCCACATGACTATACCCACTCTTATACACACCTACCTTTATTATTGTTATCATTCCTATATTACCATCTCCCAGAGACACAAATAACTTAGCATAATTCCATGTATTCAAAATAGAAAAGCTTGTTATTTCCTTTCTCTTGGATCCATATATTGCAATGTAAGGGCAGATTTCAAAGACAATGAGATAGTTTATTCCTGGTATATCATGCACATGTTTTTAAGTGCTAAAGACTAAATTCCCTGCTTACACTTTAATATTTAAAAGTACCTAAGATTACTCAAAATAGCTAACACAATATTAAAAGATAAGAACAAAGTTGGAGTTCTGGCACTATCTGACTTCAAGACTTACTATAAAACTACAGTAATCAAGACACTCTGGTATTGGCAAAAGAATAGTCAAAAAGAATAGAGAGTCCATAAATAGACCCCAATAAATATAGCCATCTGATCTTTGACAAAGGAGCAAAGACAATACAATGAGGAACAGATAATCTTTTCAACAAATGGTGTGGGGCAACTTTAGATATCCAAGCACCAGAAGAAGAGAAAAAGAGCATGTAGACACAGACCTTACAACCTTTACAAAATTTAATTCAAAATGGATTATAGATTTGATTGTAAAATGCAAAATTATGAAATCCTAGAAAATAACATAAGAGAAAACCTAGACAACCTTGAGTTTAGCAATAACTTTTAAGATATCACACCAAAGGCATGATCCATGAAAGAAAGATTAAAAAACTGCACTTATTTACAACCAAAATATTCTGCTTTGCAAAGGACACTGGCAAGAATGAAAAGGGAAGTCACAGACTGGGAGAAAATATTTGCAAAGACATATCTGATAAAGAACTGTTAGCCAAAATATACAAAGAACTCCTAAAACTCATTAATAAGAAAACACACACACACACACACACACACACACACACACACACACACACACACACAACTGATTAAAACATGGTCAATGACACTTAGAGACACCTCATCAAAGAAGATGGACAGATAGTAAAAAAAGCATATGTCACCAGCGAAAGACAATCTAAAATAATAATGGCATATCACCACACACCTATTAGAACAACCAAGAACCAAAACACTGAAAATACCAAATGCCTGAGAGGATGTGGAGCAATAGGAATTGTTTTCCTTTGTTGGTAGGTACGCAAAATGGTATTATACAAACATTTTGGAAGATAATTTGGCAGTTTCTTACTAAGTTAAATATACTACTTTCACCATATAGTTAAGCAATAGCACTTCTTGATATTTATCCAAAGGTGCTGAAAACTTGTATCTACTAACAAACCTGCACAGAGGTGCTTAAGCAGCTTATTCATAATTGCCAAAACTTGGAAGCAACCATGATGTCCCTTCATAGGTGAATGGATAAATAAACTGTATTACATACAGAAAATAAAATATTCAGTGCTAAAAAGAAATTTGAGCTATCATACCATGAAATGTCATGGAGATACCTTAAATTCATATTGCTAAGTGAAAGAAACCAATTTGAAGAGGCTACCTACTATAAAATTTCAACTATATGCCACTGTGGGAAAGAAAAACTATGGTGACAGGAAAAACAAAAAACAACAGGAGTTGAAATGGGGAAATGATAAGTAGGTGAAGAATACAGGAATTTTAAGGCATTGAAGACACTCTGTCTTATACTATAATTATGGATATGTGCCATACATTTCTCTAAACCTATAAAATGTATATGTAAGAACAAACCCTAATGTTAACTATGGACTTTGAGTGTTAATGGTGTGTGTAGGTTCATCAGTTGTAACAAATATATCATTTTGGTGGTTGACGTTGATGATGGGGGATGCTATTCATGTATGGGAGCAGTGGTATAAAATAAATCTCTGTATTTTCCTATCAATTTTGCTGTGGATCTAAAATTGCTCTAAATTAAAATGTATATATATTAATATATATTTTAAAGTACCTAGGGTTTATTCACAAGTAGAGCAAAATTGTGTTTTGCTTGATTAATAAAGTTTAATTCCATTTCAAAATACAAATCATGTTTCTTACAAATTTTGTACATTTTCTTATGGCAATGATCTTGCTATATAATAGCACTGAACTTTAATAAGAATATGTTAATTTGTTTGTGTATTCACTATTTATTTACCAAAAATTTGATTGAGTTTTTTTACATATAATATTTCATTTAAACTTCATAATTATTTTTAAGGTAAGTGTGCATTCTCTTGTTCCCCTAAAGTACAATGCCCTTTGTTCTGGTGTAAGATCTTTTTATTTATAATAACCCACTTAAAGTGTATTTACATTTTAATTTTACTTTTGTTTTTCAGATATAGAAAATGCTTAAAACTGTTGTGCAAATTCCCTTAATAAAATATTACATGTTAGCCAAAACTGGTTTGGCTCAGTGGATAGAGCATCAGCCTGAGGACTGAAAGGTCCCAGGTTCTAATCTGGGCAAGGGCATGTACCTTGGTTGTGGGCACATCCTTAGTAGGAGGTGTGTAAGAGACATCTGGTCGATGATTCTCTCTCATCGATGTTTCTAATTCTCTATTCCCCTCTCTTCCTCTCTGTAAAAAATCAATAAAATATATATTTTTAAATCTTACATTTAAAGCTAATTCAATATCATTTTCTAATTTAAAGTAATCTTTTAATCATGTTCTTTCAAGAACACTTTCTTAGTAACTTCACCCAGAATAAAAACCAAAGTATTATTATGACCTCTTAGGCTACAGAGTCTGTTGCTTCAATAGCTTTCAGATCTTTGAAAATCATGCCAGACAACTATGCCAGACAAACTCTTACCTCTAGGCCATTATTTTTGCTGTTTTCTTCTCTAGGAATAATTTTTGCCCAGATAGCAACAGAACTTGCTCATTTATACCCTTAAAGTCTTTAATCAAACATTGTTTTCTCACTGATTTCTATCCTGAATATTCTTCATAAAATCAAACCTCCTAAATACCTTCTCTATTGCCTGAGTATTATTTTTAACACTTATCATTGACTAAGTTAATAACTTTACTTATTTATCTAGTTTATGGATGAAAATATTTACCTCAGTAATTCTTAACATTTACCATTGGCTAGCTTAATAACTTTACTTATTTACCTTATTTACCTCATTTATTCTCTGCCTCTTTCTGTACAATCTCCAAGTTAGGTGTTTAATAAATATTTTAAGTAAATTATTTCAGCAGCAGCTAATATTTTGCTTTAGAGAGAACAAATTAAAATAAGGTACAAGAAAATGACACGTATTTTTATCACTATTTAATATTCTATAAGTTCTACATATGCTATAATACAAAACAATGACATATAACAATTAGAAGGGAAGAAGATAAAATCTGTTTTTAGATGGTTATAACCATCTTATTATATAACTACCTTTGTACAACCTACAAGATAGAATTTTACAAAGCTATTAAAATTAATTAGAGAATTCAGTAAGCTGGCCAATTATGTATATATGTACACAAACACACATACATATGAAATATTTAAAATTTATATATTTAATTGGTATCATGCTGTAGTCTAGAATAAAATAAAACATTGGAATACCAGTATCTCTAATTGTAAACAGCATGTAAGATCTATAATAATGAAAGTGTAATATGCTAATTAGACTGGAAGACCTTCTGGACCACCTTCTGAATGAAGCCAGGGCTGCAAGGGAAGCCCGGGTCCCGGGTGCCTGCCCGTGGCTGGAGGGAAGCCTGGGTCCGGGTTGTCAGAGGGAAGCCAGTGTTGGCATCTGAGCGAAGGAAGGCCTACTCTTGCATTGGGCCTACTCTTTTATGTTGTTAGATGGAAGAGAAAGCAAAGTAGACTTAAAATGAAGAAAACTTTGAAAACTTAGTAAGAAACAAAAGAAAGCATTAATGAGAAATTTTAATATTATTAAGCTGTCATTATATGCATATTAGTTCAGTATCAATTTTTGCCAAAAGAAGTTCCAGATCAATTACACTACAAGATAAAACTAAAATAACTAAAGAAGACATTAAGTTGATTATTTCTCCAAACATAAGATGAGGGTAGC
Source organism: Pipistrellus hanaki (assembly GCF_964339955.1). Classification (NCBI taxonomy): domain Eukaryota; kingdom Metazoa; phylum Chordata; class Mammalia; order Chiroptera; family Vespertilionidae; genus Pipistrellus; species Pipistrellus hanaki. The sequence continues at coordinate 118,572,646 of NC_140505.1, forward strand.
TATCGTCAACATGAAAATAAAGAAACCACAAAGGCAATTCTTGATTATTAAAACTATATTTTTAGCTTCTATTTAAAAATTATGTTAAATAAACAGCAAATTAGAATAAATACTTGTAACATCTGTGAAAGCCAAAGGTTGCTTATTCCTATTGTGGAAATTGTACTTAGAAAACAATAAGAAAAACATGCTTACCTCCTATGCCAAAGAAAATAGACATTCACACACACAAAAAAAATAAAACAGTCCAATAACAAATAACAAACCTTTTGCTCTTGCTAGTAACAAAGAAATACAAATTAAATACCCAGTTTTACTGTGTTATATTGCAAAGAGCACCTGTGCACTACCTGTGAGAATATAAAGCAAGACTACTTTGGGGAGACATTCTGGCAAAGTGTTTTAAAACCTTATGAGTTTATGAAATATACTTCATGGATTCACTTTGAAATATGTTTTAAGAAAATAAGCATGACATAAAATACTTTTTACTATATTTAGAATTGTGAGAAGATGGAAATAATCTATATAAGCCTATATTTTGAGAACTACTCAAATGGAAAATTCTCATGATATAAAGTTGACTGAAAAAGTAGCCTTCAACATTGTATTTATTTATTATTTTCATTTTATATACTACAAACATATAATGAATATCATATATACATTTTATTATATAAGCATCAAATGGAAATTATTTTTAAATACTTTTATATACATTTTTCTTCTATCAGCATAAATGTACTAACTTATTTTGTTTTTGAAACAAGTTTATACATACATACTGAGTTGGGTTGGGGAGGATAAAGAATACTAGGTGTACCAGTTAATAATGAGGATTTTTTTTCAATAGACGGAGTTACGCATATGTTAATATATATGTGATTTAATATGTATGCTATTTTGTTGTATTGAAAGCAAACTTCAAAACTTCATATGTCAAATTTTCTGAAGGTGTTAACATTATAGATATTTTTACCCTTAAAAATGTCGAATTTCATGCCAAAAAAAGAGCATTTGTGAAAAGTTTTAATTTATTACTTCATTTTGAGAAAAAGTGTTGCTGAAAGTTATATAATTCAGGAAGTTTATGGTGAACATGCTCCATCTCAAGATACTCGTGAATGCTGGTTGCAGTGCTTTAATAGTGATGATTTTAATGTGACAAAGAACGTCCAGGTCAACTGGAAAAGTTTGAAGACCAACAATTACAAGCATTATTGGATGAAGATGCATGTCAAACTAAAAAACAACTTGCAGAAAGATTAAACATTGCTCAGCAGACAATTTCCAATTGTTTACAAGTAATGGGAAAGATTTTAAATGAAGGAAAATGGGTGCCACATCAACTGAATGAAAGACAAATGAAAAACCAAAAAGTCATCAGTAAAATGTTGCTTCAATGGCACGAAAGTCTTTTTTGCATCGAATTGTGATGGGTGATGAAAAGTGGATTATTTTGAGAATCCCAAACGCACAAAATCATGGGTTAATCCAGGGTAACGATGAACATTACTGCAAGGCCAAATAGCTTCAGATAGAAGACAATGCTCTGAGTTTGGTGGGATCAGGAAGGTGTAGTGTATTATAATCTTCTAAAACCAGGTGAAAGTGTTAATACTGATAGCTACTGACAACAAATAATCAATTTGAACCACGCTTTAATCTGAAAATGACCAGAATGTGGCAGAAGGCATGGCAAAGTAATTTTGCTTCATGATAACACACCATCACACACTTCAAAACCAGTTAAAGACACATTAACAGATCTTGCCTGGGAAGTATTAACCCACCACTGAATTCACCAGATCTTGCTCCCTCAGATTACCACTTGTTCTGATCGATGGCACACGTACTTTCTGAGCAGCTCTTCAAAACATACGAAGAAGTGGAAAATTGGGTCTCTGGTTTGCCTCAAACCCAGAAAAGTTCTACTGGGATGGTATCCACAAATTACCTGAAAGATGGGGTAATGTGTAGCTAGTGATGGACATTATTTTGAATAAATCACTTTTAATCTTTCTCTTGAAATTATCGTGTTTTCTTTTATTACAAAATCCACATTATTAACCGGTACATACAGTAAAGCTGGTGGTGTCCTGCTTCCATCCTAAGAAATAATGGTGTTAAGTGGAGAGGTTAAGAGGAGCAAGTTAGGCGTCAAACTACCAGGCTCAAATCCCAATCAGCTTCCTATAAGGAAATATGAACTTGAGCAATCACTGAATGTCTCCACCCCAGTTCTCTTAACTCTAAAGTGGATGATGAAAACAGTAACCTTATTGAGTTGCAGGGTTGAAATAGTTAATACCTATAAAGTCTCTAGAATCATCTTGAGACAAAGTAAGTACCACATAAGTGTTAGCTATTATCATTGCTGCTAGCACAACTCTACGGAACTGAAAGAACCCTCAGGCCATCATTCATTCCAGTCCCTTAGGTCTAGTCTCAATCTCATGCTTTGAGTAGTTTTATATTAAGGAGTGAAAATGTGTTATGAGCATTATGCCACAGTGGTGAGTGGCATTATAAGTAAAGTCAGACCAAACTGGCAGCTAAGGTTCAATTGCTCTGTGAAACCAAATTTGTCTCAAAGGAAGAATTTTTTTTTAACAGATGTCTGAATACAATGGAGGTTAGGTGAGGGACTATTATTACCAGATTTCATAATATGTGGTTCAATAGGCATGAACATGGTGATAAAATCAGGATTGTGGAAAGGTGCAGCTCACTGAGAAATATGCCTTACTAGAAACAGCACAAACTAACCTCCTGTGTGGCTCACTTGCCTGCTGAGGTTACTGTATGAATCCAAAAGTGAATTTCTGAATTGGAAATAACTGAGACAATGTTTCCCCCTTTGTGTGTGTTTTATTTCTTCTTTTGAATGTATATTTCCAAAATGAGCTATAGGTATTAATTCATTAAAAATTCCAGGTGGAATTTACGTACAATGAGGCAAGATAATTTATTGAGATATTATGTTCTGTTATCACTATATTGGAAGCCCAGTGCACGAATTTGTGCATGGGTGGGGTCCAGCCGGCTCAGCCCTGATTGGCAGATTGAGGTCAGGCCTGTCAGGAGGAGGAGATGGCAGGAGGTTGGCTGGCTGGCCCACCCCAAATGGGACCAGGAGGGTGCTGTGGGATGTTGGCCAGCCAGCTCCACCCCTGATTGGTGGAGGGAGGGAGGCTATTGGGAGTGAAGCTGGCTGGGGGGAGGGGCCGTGGGCTGATCAGGGTGGTGGGAGCTGATCAGGGATGGAGCTGGCTGTGGGGAGGGGCTTTGAGTGGTGGGCCAGCCAGCCCCACCCCAGAATGGAGTGGAGGGGCCAATCAGGGGCCAGCAGCTTGGGGGAGGGGCCATGGGCGGTTGGCCAGCTGGCCCTGCCTCTGATCAGAGTGGAGGGGGGGGGCAATCGGGGTTGTGAGAGAGAGGGACCATGGGCCAATCAGGGTGGTGGGGGCCCATTGGGGCGGGGCTGGCTGGGGGAAGGTGCAGCATAAAGTTGGCCAGCTGTCCCTGCCTCCTATTGGGGTGGGGGGGGGGGTGTGATCAGGGGCAGGGCAGGGGAGGGGGAGGAGCCGTAGAAGGTTAGCCAGCTGGCCCTACCCCCCAATTAGGCCAGTTCACTGGCTGCAGTGGGCATCATAGTGACTGGTTGTTTTGGTCGTTATGGCGTTCTGGTCACTAGCTTTTTATAAACATATAGATTTTTCCACTTCCACATTACTATAAGTTACCCAGATCTTTCTGTCCCTTTATCTTTGGAAGAGGCTTTTGTTTGCAGGGCTCAAAGCATTAATTGACTGCAGAGTCCTTAGTTTTTGTGTTTTGAAAACTAGATTGCAAGAATTGGAGGATAATGAATATTTTTGACATGGGTAAGGACAAGCAAAAATAAGAGAGGCAATGCTAAGAGTCCTCAAGAATAAGCATGATGGAAGCCCTAGATCCTGAGGAGAGTGGGAACTCATTTCCTATCCCTGACAACACCACATTACAAAGCAGGATTTCAGGTGTGGGCTGCATTTGGGGAAGTTGGACCTACTGCATGGAATTACTGACTCAAAAATATTCCCATGCCCACACTTGAGATAAAAGCAATAGAGATGATTAACCCTAAAGCTTCAACAAGGAGTGTATCAGCGGCTACACTGATAGACTAAGGGCTACAGGGCTGCCTTCATTTTGCCAGATTTTTTTACAGCACTAGAAAGGGGAGTTTCCCCAATAATCAAATGACTGAAATTTTATTTTTTATGAACTTCAAGTCAGATCTAATCATATGTGTATATGTTGTGTATGATATTTTCTGACTGTCTCAATTATAGACAGTGATTCATAACTGATAAAAGTGTAATCTATATATATATATATATATATATATAAAAGGCCAATATGCAAAGTGTCCCCCAGGAGTTCAACTGGGAGACCAGGAGTTCTATTGCTCACTATAATGTATACTAACCACCAGGGGGTGGCAAGGAATAAAGGAAGGCCCTGGCCAGCAGCCAAAAGGCCCCGATCGGCCCTGATCACTGGCCAGGCCTAGCTACTCTATCCATGCACAAATTTCATGCACTGGGCCTCTAGTATATCAATATGGTTGCATATGAGCAGAAATGAGTATGTTAGTTACACATACCTAGAGTTCCAAACTTTTACCTCCATAATTCCCAAGTTCTTGCAAGACTGAGTGAGTGCAGGTGGGGCATTTGGGGTAGAGCTGGCCAGATCAAATGTAAATAACAAAAATATCATTGCAGTCAATTTTTCATTAAAAAAAAAAAAAAGATAGGTTGCTTTTGAAAGTCACAAGTGAAGTCACCACACTATGGTTTGTTTTTGTTTTTTTTAAGGAGCAGAGTTGAAGTGAAATCTTACATTGCTTGCTTATTTTATCAACTATCTAATGAAAGGAGCCATAACACTGAAATTTAGCATTCCTTTATTATCTATTGAGGAAGTGAAGCCCATTCTTTTACAAAAGACTGTGTGACAGCATTGTATAATAAGTAGCAAATCATTATCATTTCCCCTGCTATTCATTGAAGGAATGTTAATCCTAATTAATGTACATGTAATGTACAATTTCATAGGAATGAGGCCATACTTTAGCATGAATTATAAGACTTGCAATTCCTTCAGCTATTAAAATGCTTAGCAATTTTCTTTAAGCTCCAGCTATAACCACTTGGCCATTCCCCTACTTTAAAGATGAGTCTAAGATTTTTGCTGGAGCTTTCCATCAGTAAGAGATAAAAGGAAAGGCAAATTGTTTTTCCTAATCTCTGTGCTATCCCTGCATCATATTAGAAAAATGCTACATGGCTTTCCTAGTCAGGCTTAAGTCAATAACTCTGAAAAAGACAATTTTAACTCTGAAAATACCCTCGTCATGGACTGGAAAGGAATAAGGAAAAGACACTTGGTCTTCATGAAGCAACTTCTGTACTGAAAGTGTCTCTGCAGAGAATAGGTTGCTTAAAGTCCTGATGTTAGAGTTATGTTCTATAGTTGCCTACTTTGGTGCCTAAAATGTGCTGCTCTCGTGTAGTTGGACGACGACGATTATTATTAAAAACTACTGTTTCCTTAGTGGGAGATTTAAGACCCGGTTCAAACACGTACGTTCAGTCTGCCTAAAGCAGCACTATCTCTGTTATTTTTGGAACAAACCGTATCACAGTCTGCAGTGATTCAGATGCTTCAGTCAGATTGTTTTCTACAGTTGACAGTGCAAGAACAATGCTTGAGACAGATGCTCGTGTCCAACGGCATGATGGGCTGTGTCAGTAAAGCAGGAGCACTGTCACAGCACATTACCGTGCCTGCGATATGTCTTACTGAAACATCACAGCCTTTGATTTACGTGGACTGGACTTAAAATAAATGAGTGGAATATTCCCCAAGGCACATAATCAATCGCATCTGTTGCAATCCTGGTATTTCCTTTGCCCTGTTTATACCATCACTGCCTCTACTGAAGCAGTATTATCGTTAAGTGTTTCCATGAATATCTCCTGGCACCAGCTCAGAGCACCGCTGCTGCTACACTACAAACACTTCCAGCCTCGAAGGACTGCAGCAGGATTCGCATCGCTCCAATACTGCATTGATTGTGATAAATGTTATGAGGAAAAAGAATATACATTTCTTATTGCATTTCTTTGTAGTATCTTTGTGTTTGATGAAATAACAGCAAACTGTTGTGGAGACGAAAACATCTGTTAACAATGGTGAGGTAATCTTGCTGTACTGCAAAATAATGTAAAAATAAATTACTGGGTGTTTCTGAACAACATTCTCTGAAGTCTATAAAAATTGGAAGCATTTGACTTTGTTGCAGTATGATTAGGGAATATCAGACAGGAAAATGTGCTTTGCATTTAAAAACAACATATGGTGGTATCAGACAATATTTGTGAAAGAAAAAGTATTTCTAGAAAATGACTATTTTCATGTATACATAGTTTAATCAGTTTACCCTACTGATAGGCTCTCCAAATTTATACCCCCTATATGTAGTTTGTGTATCCAAATGGACAAAAAGTTCATGCAGAAAGCAAGAGGGGTTAATGTTAAAAGGAAAAAAAGAAGATGAAAGGAAAGCTATTATTCTGTAAAACTAAACAATGGAAATGAAACCTATAAACTTCCTAAGTTTCCTGGATGTTTGCTTTAATTTAAAAATAGTATAATATGCCTGATTATATGTTTGAGTAGATACAATGGTTTATAATTAAAGACATGGTTTCACAAAGAAAATATTTTTCCTAATTAAATAAGTCATTATGCAAACCTATATAAGATTTTTCTAGTAGAAATGAAAGAAACCTGGTAACGAAATGATTTTATTCTGTACAATCTGAATATAATTTTTATTAAACTTTATATAGAAATAAGATTTTGCTTTTCATGTTGGAAAATGTATTAGATTATTGTTCTACAGATTGTAAAACATATCCAGTAGCGTGTGTTAAATTTAATATGCCTTTGCAAATGCTTATTAAGAAATTGTGGTTATAATATTTTTTAAATAAAAGAAAAACTTCTAATTTAAATAAATATTAATTTTTATCCTTAGTTTGAATGTCGTGAACACAATGAAATACCTTTGTAAATTTTTGATAGCATTTAAAATTAAAAAATTATCTACATCAACCTGCTTGAACTATGATATCTTACCATTATTAACAACTTGTATTAGCAATATTTAAAACTGCACCTAATAGTCACAAAAATATTCAGATATTTAACATTTAAATTATTATACAATGCAAGTAAATGTTTTTATTTAAAAACTACAAATCCAGTATTTTTCACTTCTTGTTTTATCTTCTCATGTTCTAATCACAAATGCAACTAAATATAAGTAGAAACAGAGATCATTATAAGTGACAAACTAATAGATCTATTAAAATGAAAATTGATTTAAATATATACACATATATGTGAATAATGCATTAGATTAGTGGTTATTTAAGCTAAGGAAAAATCTCTGGTTTACTAATGTCACCAATATCACTAATGTCACTAATATCACGTAATTTGGCTGAAATGATTCTGTAAAGTTTTATTGTTATTCAGCCTCACATTTTACCTAAAGGCACAACAGGGTCATGTAGGGCAGAGATGGGGAAGAGTAGCACTGGAAGACCAAGTAATACAATAGTCCTGGCGATCTTATTAACTGACTAGCAAACTTTAGTCAGCGCTGCACATTCCCCTCAGAGTAAGTGCTGAAAACCTTACAATGACCTACACTATCCTACATGATCTGACTCTTGTAGTTCTCTGACCTGGTGACCTGTACACACTGCTGCTTTTCCTACTCCAGTCCCACTGCAATGCAATCCTAGAAGTTCTACGTACTGGCAAAGTAGAGCCCCCCTCAGGACTTCACCCTTGTTCTTCCCTCCGCCTGGAACATTCTTGCCATAAATGCCACTGTCACTCACTCCAATCTTCTCCTTCAAGTCTTTGCTGAAGTGATTTTCTCAGTGAGACCATCCAATTTCACCCGCACCTCCCCCAATCACCCCCAAGCAATCCCTAGCCTCCTCTGTTGCTTATCTCTCTGTAATACCCTGTATATCTTCTAAAGGCACTAGAGTTGCCTTAGTTTTCAATTTATTGCCTGATTGCCCCACCAGCCTTCTAGAATGGGGACTGGTGGAGGAGTTGTGGGAAGGGAGCATCTGTGTTTTACACACTCATGTCCTCAGCACATTGGGCACAGAGACACTGAAAAATATATCACATAGAATGTAGAATTGGGAAAATTGTGACATAAAAATCAAATTTGAGAATCAAAAATCATTTTATTTTCTTGCTTGATAAATGCACCAAAAGATCGTTTCTTGTGAAGCAAACTTCTGAAGATGCATGTAGTGTATTGATTACTCCTTTACTGTCACTTCCCAGATGGCCAATCTTGAGACCAAGTTGCTTTGACTTTAAATAATGAAAAAACTGCATAACAAAGGGTGGGCTGTGAAGTTCAATGAATCTACCCTTTATTCCATCACTGTCAAAAACTGAGAAGCCTCTGAGCTGCTAATGAAAACTTTATTAAAGTATTGATTTTTTAAAATCACTGTATATAGCTATGGATTTTGTGATATGCAAAAAGTTTACAGTCCAGCCGAAACCGGTTTGGCTCAGTGGATAGAGCATCAGCCTGTGGACTGAAGGGTCCCGGGTTCAATTCCCGTCAAGGGCATGTACATTGGTTGTGGGCACATCCCCGGTAGGGGGCGTGCAGGAGGCGGCTGATCGATGACTCATCGATGTTTCTGACTCTCTATTTCTCTCCCTTCCTCTCTGTAAAAAAATCAATAAAATATATTTTTTTAAAAGTTTACAGTCCAAAAGCTAACCTACATATAAATTTACTTAAAGTTACTGGACATTTTTGGCATAAGAATCATTGAAATAAATTGCAGGTCAAAAGTCCAGGGTGTGTTATCACATACCCTGCTAACTTTTTGGGATTTATCTTTATTGTTGAAAGTATTACAGATGTCCCCTTGTTTCCCCCATTGACCCATTCTCACCCCCAGGCCTTTATCACATTATTTTCTGTGTCCATAGGTTATGCAAATATGCATATAAGTTCTTAATTTCTTCCTACCCCCCACTCCCTGCCTTTCCTCTGAGAGTCATCTGTCTGTTCCATGCTTCTAAACTGCTAATTTAAAAGAAAAGGTGAAGTCCATTATATCTTAAGTAGTGACTCCAGGAATAAAAAAATTAAAAAAAAATTTTAAAAAAGATTTACTTCTATAAATACAATTTGATATCCAAAGGACCTAAGAGATCATCTGCCCTAATTCCTTCCTTTGATAAATGTCCAGCACATGAAACAAAAAAGAAAAATTTTAAGAATTAAATGAAAGAAATGAAAGCCAGTTATATGATTTGCCTTAATTCATATTAAATGTAGGAAACAGGAGCCCCAGCCAGTGTTGCTCAGTTGGTTGAGCATCATCCCATGCACTGAAGGGTCGCTGGCTAGATCCCCTGTCAGGACACATGCCGTGTTGTGGCTCAGTCCCCTGTGAGGAGCCTGAAGGAGGCTGGGGCTGGGGATGGATATTTCTCTCTCTCCCTGTCCCTTCCCCTCTCTCTAAAATCAATAAAAACACATTTTAAAATAGAGAAAGAAGAAAGAAAGAAAGAAAGAAAGAAAGAAAGAAAGACCAGACCTCCTGATTTTCATTAATAGCAAACTAGTTCAATAACTTGAAGATATAGAAAGCTGAAATGAGAATTATAAGAATTATCCAATTGTGCAACATAATCCTACATTTTTATCTTTTATTTTTTAAATATATTTTTATTGATTTCAGAGAGAAAAGAACAAGGGATAGAGAGATAGAAATATCAACGATGAGAGGGAATCATCAGTCAGCTGCCTCCTGCATGCCACCACTCAACCAGTTGGGTTAATCCTACATTTTTAGAAGGACACTTTGACAAAGAAGAAAATAGACTAGAATAATATTTGAAAGTTACTTGATCATAAGAATAACTTTTTTTTAAATCCAGTTTTCTTAAGGTCCCATCATGGAATACAAGAATCAGCCTGAAGAGGAACAACCTAGAAAGCAATATCCTTAATATGTATCCTCAGTGATTGACATAGCCTAGTTTGGAAAATAATGGACAATGGCCAGGTAGTTTAATTTCTTTTGGCCCTCTAACCAATCAATGGTGATAATTAAAAAGACTTTTTTACTATCAGCTCTGTTATGCAGAGTGAAGAACCAATAATTGCAAGATTTATTTCAAGATGTACTGTCATCTACTGGTTTCAAGACAAATGCCTTCTTGTCAGCACTTCAATATTTTACATCCAAGCCACAGAGTATGGTCTTTGATTTTGCCTGCCCTTCAGCTCCCTTGCTTTCTCCAAGTTCCTTTGATCTAAGAAAATCTTCAGAATCTATACATAGAAACAAACTATAATCTCAAAAAAAAAAAAAAAATCGGAGCTATCTGCAGTTAAGTTTGAGAGTATTAGGAATTCACATTAATTTGCCAAAATTCAAATATAATCTTGATTTTCTCAAATGTAACGTATTATTCCTCAACAGATGTTCATTCAGAGAGCATCTAAAACTTTAGATTCAAGTTTTAAATGTATGGAATTTGTCTACCTTGTTTAAAAAGAAAAGACAGCCCAGCTGGTGTTGCTCAATGTTTAAGCATCAACCCATGAACCAGGAGGTCAGGGTTTGATTCCAGTCAGGGCATATGCTAGTGTTGTGGGCTCAATCCCCAGTAGGGGGTGTGCAAGAGACAGCTGATCTATGATTCTCTCTGATTGCTAATGTTTCTCTCTTTCCATCTCCCTTCCTCTGGAATCAATGAAAACATATAAATAAATAAATAAGAAAAAGATAAAGGCCTATTACAAAAATTAACTGGTTCTAGACATAGCAAAAATAATTGCTGTTCTATAAACTATTTCTCATACTGATCATTTTTATATTTTTATTTATTTTTATTTGAAATAATGTTTTCAAAAGCACTATTGGTTTCTCAAATTGCCATACTTGACCTTTAACTTCATCTGTAATTCCTTTTAGAAAAAAAACAAAAACAAAAAAAAACAGACAACAGTTTTAGGTAAAATTTTACATAAAGTATTCATCATCATCATGAATAATATAATCATTATTTAACACATTTAGGGGAGAAGTTAGAATTAATGTACATGGTGTCAAGATGATCCCACTACAGAAGGAGAACACAACATATTTAGGAAAAAATATGAATTAAGAAAACTGGTAATGTCTTAAAGAAAGGAAGGGATTTTTGAAAAGCTCTTCTTAAAATTGTGCCAGAACAGGCCATTAGGGAAGTGTTCATAAAGTTTAGGATGTGCAACAAAACCAGCAGTCCTTAATACTCATGGTCCAGGTCGAAACTCCATGGTTTCTGATTGAACAGCTCTGACATGAAGCTCTGGAATCTGCATTCTAACAAAGTGCTTGGACCACACTTTTTTTTTTTTTTTTTAATCTTTATTGTTGAAAGTATTATGTATGTCCCCCACCCACCCCCCACCCCTTGACCTCTTCTAACCTGCCTCCAGCCTCCAACTCAAGCCTTCACCACCCTATTGTCTTTGTCCATGGGTTATGCGTATATGCATACAAGTTCTTTGGATCATACTTTTGAAACTATAATTTAGGTTCTTTGGTTCAAACTTGAAAATTGTGCAGTAGATCTAAGAAAATAGTGGTGTACTTGGTGGGTGCGTATCCCCAACTGTGTGTCTCAGTGAGACAAATATTCTTTTTCTGCCCAAATTCAGTCCCAAAGATCAATGGAATATATGGCTACTCATGCTCTGTTCTTGGTCCTCATGCTAACAAATTAACATTTGGCCTGGACTGACACCTCCTCCTCAGTCAGAAATGATAGTTTCAAGAATGATCTCCAGAGCAGTGTTTTCTCTGGATCATCCAGTTCTGACTCCCAATAAAATAAGAAATTGTATCTCTCAAAATGTTCATTTCCTTGTCAAATGGTTTATTTGTTTAAAAAGATTAAACCAAGGGAAAAGCATTGTGTGCTTGCTGGGTCCAATTTGCTCATTTACAAAGAAGCTACAAGAAACTGGTAACTGAAGGAGTGGCTCTAAGAACAGTCCCTCCAGCCTGCTCCACTAGAGGTTAAGCTCATTTCTTCATCCTACTCTTCATTCTCTACTATTGAAACAGTTTAAAGCCATTTCCTTTCCTGAATAAATTTTAGCTGTTAAGATAGGTGTTTTTAACAAACATCAAGGGAGTTGGAAACAAACATTCCTCTTAGCATGCCTTTCCTTTCACAGTTGTGCTTCTCAGAAGAGGTCAAGCTTTGCCAAAACCCAGAAGGCCTATAATTATTTTCCTTTCTCCTCAGATCATATTACATATAAACCAAAGCTGGTAATAAGAACCAAGAATTTCATAGTAACATAGTAAATATACCTATGCTAAATACATAGTATTTATATGTAGTATTGAGTATTTATAGATATATAGTATTTAATATAATATATTATAATTGTATATATAGTATAGGATATTTATATATAGCACTAGATGCCCGGTGCACAAAATTAGTCCATGGGGTGGGGGGTGTCCCTCAGCCCAGCCTGCACCCTCTCCAATCTGGGACCCCTCAAGGGATGTCTGACTACCCTTTTAGGCCTTATCAAACAGGAATCGGGCCTAAATGGGTAGTCAGACATCACTCTCACAATCCAGGACTGCTGGCTTCTAACTGCTCACCTGCCGGCCTGATTGCCCCCAACTACCTCCCCTGGTGGCCTAATCAGTCTCAAGGCTTTCATTAGTATATATGTGACCCTTCCCAGAAAATTTCACTAACCCTGCTTTACAATAAGGGCTTGACAATTGAACCATTGGGGCCAGACACAAAGATTTCCTTTTTTTGAATAGTGGAGGGAATAATTATCTTGTCTTTAAGTTGTCCTGAAATTTAAATGAGATAATGACTAAGAAAAGTATAAAAGCACCAAATAAAGACAATTGTCTTTTTCATATACTGAAAAGACAATAAAGTGGTAAAATGAAAAACACTATTTTTATTATCCCCCTTCCTTCCTTCCTTTACAGCCTGTATTTAAACTTTGAAATTTATAAAAATTCACACCTATTGTCATTTCTTTACATTCAATATTATTTTGTATTGGTTTCAGGTTTTATATTAGTTATAGAATAGTGGTTAGACAATCATATACTTTACAAAGTGTTCCCTGATATTTCCAGTACCCATCTGGCATCATAGCATCATTACAACACATTGACTATATTCCCTATGTAAGTGACAATGGGTTTACAAGTTCCTTCCAGTCTTTCTTTTGTGTTGTTCGCCTTTCCACTTCTTTCTCACTTCTTTCCTCATTTTCCTTATATAGTATCTTAATTGGCCCTCAAAGCTCAGTGAAAGCACTAGGACACTCTTAATCCATTTTACAGACAAGGACACTGAGGCCAATTCCAGTTGGCCTGTGGGACTTGATTCAGTGCACAGGGAGCCCTCAGAGCCATGCTCTCTGCCCTTCCTAAGGGGCAGCCACCGGGCAAACAGAACAAACCTTCCTGTCAGGCTTCTGAGTCTTTCTCAAGCACCTCTTCATCGCAGATGCTCCACATTCTTTCCTCTCCCGGTCCCCTGTCCCCATTCTTTACTGCCCACCCACTTCTCCGGAGCAGGTGGAAGGCTTCATACTTACTGCCAAAGCATGCTCTGCTGTGGGGCAGGGCAAGTACAGGCTTGCTTTGGGGCCAAGGCAGGAGCAGGAGTTGCCACCTCTGAAGTGTGAAGGCCGCCTGGGCGAGGCCTGGTTAGCGGGTTGGCACCAGGAGCTTCTCTGAATCGGGTCAGTCAGTCAGGCACCCTCCAGTGTGATACCCCTCCACTGAGGTGGCGCCGCCCCTCAACCTCCACCTCAGGGATGCCGGTCCTTGCCCTTTGCCCTGGTGTCCTTCCATGCCACTTGATCCCTGGCAAGGCCCACCCGCGACTTGGGGCCACTGCAGAACCTCCCTCTCTGCAGGCAAGGCATATCCCTGCCCACTGGTCCCCTGCCCCAGCCCCAGCCCCCTCTGGTGCACCCTGCCTCGCCAGGTTTTTGCCTTTGATTTGTGGCACTGGTGACAACACACTCCTAGCAAGCCTGGTACCCATAGGGGCACAGGGTCAGTTCTTTGTCCAGGATGTTAGAGGTTGAAGTAGCATTTGCAGATGTCGCACAGAACCTGCTGGCGAAGGCAGCGCCTGTGTGGGGTGTCCTCATAAAAGGATGGTGCAGTGCTGCTCTGCCCCCTTGGAACGCCTGCCTCCTGGCTGGCCGCTTCACCAAAGCCTTGGTGCTTGACCTAGAGCTGCCCCTCAGGTGGCCCCGCAGTCAGGCCTCTTACCTCTGCTAAGTCTCCACCCTCACCGGGGTCATCTCTCTCTTCCACATTCAGCATTCATCCATCCCTCTCTTCTGCAGTGCTTGTGATCCAGGCCAGAAAGAAAAAGACCAAGGCCAAGAAGGACAAAGCCCAAAGGAAGTGAATCTTGAACCCCCACATTCCATTCTCTGGATTTCCTCCTGTACCTCTTCTCCGTGTCACATCTTGAATGGGCAACCTGCATCCCAACCACATGGCCTCCAGGCAGCCTGGTAGAGTCAGTCTCCATGAAGCTGTGGATCTGTGTCCAGAGGCTCAGCCTGGGTCTCAGCAACCCCATTCCTGCGATGGTCCCCGAACCCTGTGGACTTGGCGCCCATCCCCCAGCAACTTGGCACCTGCGTATGCAAATTAACCTGCCATATTTGTTGGGTTAATTTGCATACTCACTCCTGATTGGCTGGTGGTGTCACAGAGATGCAGTCAATTTGCATTTTCTCTTTTATTAGTGTAGCTATAGCCCTACAGTATTTATGTATAATATGTAATATATATACCTATGCATAGTCAACATATCTGTACCATTCCTATCATCATGAAATAATGCAATGTTTGATTGGAGGGAGGATACTATAGAAACTGGATTTGACCTTTAAAATTTGTGAATGCATGAATTAATCTAATGTAAAAAAAATGTAAAGGCAATTCTTAAACATTGATATGGCACTAATTTTAAAACACATATAAACAATAATACTAAAGCTTCTGTGTTGAAATTTCTAGTTTTCAAAGCAACATGAAAAAATAAGTTATAGGCAAAAACAGGCAACTTTAATAGCCAGGGATTATTTGTTCAAATAATCAATATATACAAAATTATGGTAGTGAGACTTAGATTCTAGCTTTAACTTTTCCACTAACTAGCTGAGTGATCTGAAATCTCATTAACTTTCTTTAGACCTTACATTCATTATTTTAGTAGAAGTTTATTACCCTAAGCAGTGTTTAAATTCCATAATAATTTGAGGACTCTCTTATTGTAAATTAATCAGAGAAGCTTTTTGTTTTCTCTTTTTAACCATCACTTCTACTGAGCAGTTTATAAAATCAAATGCCTATTCTAGTAAGCAAGGATAGAAAATAAATAAATTTATAATTACTCAGAATTACTTCAGTCTTATTTTCTAAGCCAAGAAACTGGAAATATATTATGTCAATTTAATTTTTACAAAAATATACTCTTCAATATCGAAGGGAAAGAAGAGTTTGGCTCATTAAAGAGAACTCAAAGAGCCTTATGACTTCAAACAGTTCTTACAAATCATTTTACTGATTATAAGTATTTGATTCCAGCATATGGATTAAATTGTTATAGGAGTATAAGATGTCAAATATAAAGACAGTAAAGGCTTGAGAAAAAAAATAATTTAGGTTTTTACTTGCTCTCAGTTGTCTATAATTGAATTATTCCCAAATGTAGATAGGTTTTCCTGTCCCTTAAATATATACAAAAACATATCAAAATATCATGTTTCTGTTCTTCACTTATTATTATTAAAATACTTGAGGCCCAGTACACAAATTAGTGCCCTGGTGGGGTCCCTTGGGCTGGCCAGTAATTGGGGCCAATCAATCAGCCACAGGAGGTTAGTTAGAGCTGGAGGTTGGCTGTGAAAGCGCACTG
This sequence comes from Pipistrellus hanaki, assembly GCF_964339955.1. Taxonomy (NCBI): domain Eukaryota; kingdom Metazoa; phylum Chordata; class Mammalia; order Chiroptera; family Vespertilionidae; genus Pipistrellus; species Pipistrellus hanaki. The sequence continues at coordinate 118,588,762 of NC_140505.1, forward strand.
ACCACCAGAGGGCAGCTCCTGCATTGAGCTGCTGCCTCCTGGTGATCAGTGTGCATCATAGCAGCTGGTTGACTGGTCATTTGGCTGTTCAGTCACTTAGGCTTTTATATATATATACTAAGGCCCAGTGCACAATGTGTGCATGGGTAGGGACTCTCTTCATGGCCTGTGGAGATTGGGCTGAAACCAGAAGCCCAATGCTGCCTGCCGCCCATCTTGGCCCCACTGCACCAGCCATGGGCTCACACCCAGGCAGCCCTGATCAGGAGAGGCTTGCACAGTGGCACTCACCAGCCATGAGCCCTGCATCTGGTGCCCATTCTGAGGCGGGTGGAGGGAGCTGGGACACAATCAGCCCTTCTGGCGAGTGGTGGGATGCCCTTGCTGGCCCGGGATCTGGATCTGTCCTGCTGACATTCACACTGGTTGTTGGAAGCCACCTGGCAGCCACTTTTATATTGTTTCTTCCTTGAGTAGTGTCTATGGGGGGGAAGCAGCTGTGGTGCCCAAAGCTGACTTCCAGGAGGCCATTGGCGCTATCGGGATAGTACCAGTGGCACTGGTCCATTGGTGCCTGGCCCATTATCCAGAGGTTGGATCTGCAGGACTACTGAGAGTGTGAGTGGCTGCCACCAGTCTGGTGGGCCGCCAGGATGGGTCAGTCAGCTGAACAGCACTTCCACTGTGGGAACACACTGATCACCAGGGGCAGCTCCTGCATTGAGTGTCTGCCTCCTGGTAGTCATTGCACATCATAGTGACCAATCAACCAGTCATTAGGTCATTTAGTTGCTTAAGCTTTTATATATAGAGAGATTTAACTACAATAGAAAAGACTTCCTATAGGTAAAAATAAAAAAGTATTCTAAGTAATTTTATTACTGCTTCAAGAAACACTCTATGTAATTTTAAATGGGCACGTCCATGTATCCATAGTCTGAAATTTATAGGTGAAATAAATAAAGCACATTGAGGTAAAATGACTTATCCAAAATTAAACAGATATTTAGTGACCAAGAAAGGTTAAAACATGGGTATGCTTATACCCAGAGCTCTGTTCCTCTTATTACTTTGTTGTGTATAAGATTATACAAATTGGTCAGGGAAAAATCCTTCTTGTTGTCCAAATTTAAAACACTAGATACCTAATCCTCTTCTTGTAAATTCAGTTAGCACTACACCAAGTTTCATGTACTTGATTTTTGTCCAATTCAACGCCCCTAATCTTATTCTGTTATACATAGGCCAAGGAAGTAAACTACCGTGTTTCCCCGAAAATAAGACATCCTCTGAAAATAAGACCTACTTACAGGTTACCTTCTGAGTGAAATATAAGGCATCCCCCTGAAAATAAGGCCCCCCCAGGCTAAACATGAGAGATTTGGTCCACTGATTCTGAAAGAAATGGAGTCACAAGAAATTCACCAGGAAATTCAGGAATTGGATTGTTATGATAATGTTCCAGAAGATGATGGCATGATTGTCATTGAATAAATGAGTAAATTCTTGATACTGTAGGATTCACAGTTTGTCTGGTTTGTGTTGACAACTACCGTACTACCGTACCGTATAGAGGTAATAAATTTCCTTTATTTTCATTTAACAATAAATGTGTACTGTATTCTTCTTCATAGAAAAATAAGACATCCCCTGAAAATAAGACCTAGCGCATCTTTGGGAGCAAAAATTAATATAAGACACTGTCTTATTTTCGGGGAAACAGGATATATATTATTTTCAAGTGCACATAGAATAAATTTTTTATTAAAAAAAAAGAAGTAGAAATAAGAGTTCTACTTCTCATTATTATACCTAATAAGGCCAGCAAACAGTTTTACTTCCTGTTAATAGGATTCTTCACTGGTTAACTCTTTGGTTCTAGAAATTTTACTACATTCTAGGACATGGCAATTATTTCATGGAACTGATATTTGACACTGCCACCTTGTCATTTTTTGTTCCACATGTCGACAAACAATAAAAAAGGGGTGGGGGATGATTATAGTGCCTGTGGATTTGATTCTGAATTTCATACAGAACTAGTATGAAATTTTGTGCATTACTTCCACAAAATGTGTGTGTGTGTGAAGGGAGTGCACTATGCTGCCTTCTAAATTTGCCATAAACAGTGTTAAAAGTTAATAAGAGAGTACAGAAACCCAATAAAGCTTAAAAAAAAAAAGTCAGATCCCTGAGGAATGTAGACATGTGGCCCCATGGCAGGAAAGTAATGAAAATTATCTAAAGGATCAACTAATGATAGTACACAGAATGAGTCTTGAAGAAGAAAGTTAAAGAACCTAACAACAGTCTTAAGACCAATTCTACAAATGAGAGTGGAAATAATTACCTATAGTTTCATTCACATGACAATGTTCTTCCATGTACATATACATCACATTAGTTAACTTCATAATTCAGTCCTTTTATTAAAGTACTAATATTTGGTTTAAAATATCAAGTTAAAGTGATAAATATGAGGATAGCCATCATTACTCACTCTGGGATAGGTACAATGACCAATTAATTCTATATAGGAAACAGTAAAGGTATCTTCTTTTGTACCAGGGAAAGCTGCACTGCGATAGTGATAAGCACAAGATTATTGTTTTTGCTGTTTGAAAGATTTAGAAAACGGAGGTATAAATGGTTGAATACTAAAACATCAAAGAAATAGACTGTGCTGTATATTTTCCATTGGTCATTTGTGTTTACCTAGCACATTCCCTACCTCCTTCCATATGTCTTCTATACTACACCATCTGGCTTGTTCACCTCTACTTCCAACTTGGGATTTAAATGTAAATTTGCTTCTGCCAATTTAGAAGCACTCAGGGCACATTTGGAAAGCAGGAGTGAGGCATAAACCATCATCTGGCTGTAGGTTTTCCTGGAAAAAAAGTAAGGTAATGGAGATATAAATATTAAGATGTGGTTTATGATGGTGTAGTATCACCTTTCGGATCCCTGTTAGAGACACTGCACTGTGTTCTTGGAGTCAAAAGCTCCAGTGATAGCCCTCTGCATCCAGCTCCTCCAGTACTTTCAACAATTCTGTAAACACAGTATTACTTAAGGAGAGCATTTTGTGAGCACATTATTTTAGTACTTTCTGTTTAAAATACTAGACTGTTCCAAGCTTAGAAAGAGAATAAGTTGTTCTTAAGCTGATAAATAATGCCTACAAAAAAGAAAAAAACCTACAAGAAACATATGCTAATAGTGAAATATTGAAAACTTTCCCTTGAGATAGGGAGCTATTAAAGATGATAGCTACTACGAATTCTATTTGGTATTATACTAAAATTCCTAATCAGTGCTAGACAATGAAAAGGGATAAAAGGCATAGAACAAAAAGGTAAAAATATAATGTAAATATTCATAGTAAAATGATACAAAAGAATCTACAGAAATGTATATTTCAAGAGATACAGAATTAATAAGTGAATTTCACAAGGTATTTGTATATAAATTTCATATATAAGAATCAATATTATTTCTTTATATCAAGAATAAACAGAGAATGGAATTTGAAATATGCCTTTTTACAATATCATCAAAAGCCATTGAATACTTAAAGATACCTAATGAAATATGTGCAAAACTTTCAAGGAAATTAAAGAAAACATAAATAGAACAACTGCTGTCTTTCCTCAAGTATACATCAAAAAATTTCTTGAGAATGGTGACTAGGTTTTCATACTTGTATTTATCAGAATTTGGTACAGTACCCGCTTATATTAGGCACTCAAACAGGTAAAACACATTTAAACATACTGAATTTTATATTATTTAAAACAATATCTTCAATCTCTGTAGGATGTGAAATTTATATTGAAATTTGGCATCTCTTATCTCTTCATAACTTCCCATTCTAGAGAATGACATCACAGGGAAAGATATGGATCTAATCCTATCTAATAAAAGAGTAATATTCAAATTCATTGTACCTTCACTACACTCACCAGCCATGCCTACCAGCCAATCAGAAGTGAATATGCAAATAAACCCAACCAAGATGGCTGATGCCACAGAGAGCAGGAGGAAGGCTTGGGTTTCCCTGGCAATGGAGGAAGCCAAGCTTTCCGCCTGCCCTTGCCAGCCCAGGCCTTCACTTAAAGCTAAAAAGTTTCAATTATAGAAGATAAATCCCAACAGAAATGGCTGCAGCTACGGAGCAAGCAGAAGGCTTGGCTCTGCTCCAGTCTACAAAGTTTTAATTGTAGAAGATAAATAAAAACCAGATAATAGGGCATCTACTTGAGCCACTGTGGGGCATGGATGGCCTGCAAACCACCACAGGCCCCTCACCCAGGCCACGTCACACCCCAAGGGAACCCACACCCTGATCTGGGATACCTTTCAGGGCAAATCAGCTGGCCCCCACCCATGCACCAGGCCTCTATCTTATCTAATAAAAGAGTAATATGAAGATTGACCATCACTCAAACACACAATATGGTTGCCCCCATGTGGTCAAAGATTCTACTCCCATGTAGATACAAGATGGCCAACACAAGATAGCCAACAGGGGAGGGCAGTTGGGAGGGACCAGGCCTGCAAGGGAGGAAAGTTGTGAGTGACCAGGCCTGCAGGGGAGGGCAGTTAGTGGTGACCAGGCCTGCAGGGGAGGGCAGTTGGGGGGACCAGGCCTGCAGGGGAGGGCAGTCAGTGATGACCAGGCCTGCAGGGGAGGGCAGTTAGAGGCAAACAGGCTGGAAGGGGAGCAATTAGACATCAATCAGGCTGGCAGGGGAGTGGTTAGGGGATGATTAAGCTGGCAGGCAGAAGCGGTTAAGGGCAATCAGGAAGGCAGGCAGACAAGCAGTTGGGAGCCAGCAGTCTTGGATTGTGACAGGGATGTCTGACTGCTTGTTTAGGCCGGATCCAGGTAAGACATCCAGTCAGACATCCCTCAAGGAGTCCCAGATTGGAGAGGGTGCAGGTTGGGCTGAGGGACATCCCCCCCCCACACCCCCCGTATGAATTTCATGCACCTAGCCTCTAGTCAAGAATAAAATAAAAGTGTTTTAAGAAAAAATAGCACCTGGTGAAGCAAGCTTGCGTTAGGGGTAAGGAGTAAAATTCTGAAAATTTTAAATTTAAATTTCTCATTGTTCCATGGGAAATAAATTGCACATTAAAATCATCTGCTTTAGCAGCTTTTGTGTAAATTATATTATCTGTTTCCTAATTATTTTAGACTGCTACATTTTACTAAACACTGAAGCTTTAGGAAATATCATGGGTGTTTTTTGTTTGTTTGTTTTCATCCTCACCCACAAATATGTTTTTAGAGGAAAGGAGGAAGGGGAGAGAGAGAGAGAGAGAGAGAGAGAGAGAGAGAGAGAGAGAGAGAGAGAGAGAGAAGCATCATCGATCGACCCAGGATTGAACTGGAAGGGAATTGAACCTGCAACTAATTAGTGTATGGAGGATGCTTCAACCAAGTAAGCCACCTGGCCAGGGCAGGAAATAACTTCTTAAATTGCTTTTCACCTTAAATTAATTGTCAAAGGATGGTGAGCTGAATTGACTGACAGCATAGGTACTGAGTTCTTTCAGTAAGATAGTTGTAACCAAGATTTTAGATATCCCATTGAACTAGATATCCCATTGAACTAGAAATTACTGAGACAGCTTCAAGAGAAAACTGTCAGTTTTCTAAAAGTTTTAAATACTGGACCTAGAAGTTTATGAGGAGAGCTGTAGTGATCCCCTTGGACAATGGGATCTTTATATCTCTTCTAATGACTACAAGGTCTAGAGTAAGCAAGTTATGGCATAAATTAACCTCTACATCCTGTGTCACATGTGTGTAGACACCTGACTAGGCAGTGTCCACACTAGCACTGCTATCCCACCTTGTATCTATGTTAATCTTTGTATCTATAGTATCCAGATAATAGTAAATTCTCAAAAAAAAATTTGATGAATGAATGAATGAATGAATGAATGCTATATCTCCATTGGTTAATATCCTATAGTAGAGGCCCAGTGCACGAAATTCGTGCATGGAGGGGGGGTGTTCCTCATCCCAACCTGCACTCTCTCCAATCTGGGAACCCTCAAGAGATGTCCAACTGGATGTTTTACCTGGATTTGGGCCTAAATGGGCAGTCGGACATACCTCTCACAATCCAGAACTGCTAGCTACTAACTGCTCACCTGCCTTACCTTTCTAATTGTCCCTAACCACTTCTGCCTGCCAGCCTGATCACCCCCTAACCACTTCCCTAAAAGTCTATATAAAAAATAGTTCACAGCCGAAACTGGTTTGGCTCAGTGGATAGAGAATCAGTCTGCAGACTGAAGGGTCCCAGGTTCGATTCCAGACAAGGGCATGTACATTGGTTGCTGGCACATCCCCGGTAGGGGGTGTGCAAGAGGCAGCTGATCGATGTTTCTCTCTCATCAATGTTTCTGGCTCTCTATCTTTCTCCCTTCCTCTCTGTAAGAAAATCAATAAAATATATTTTTTTTAAAATAGTTCACATAGTATAATGAAGTTATCCTACCACAATACATAGAAGCTATTATAGAAAAATTTGACCTAGCACATTAAAATTAACTTGCATTTTTATTTACTCTCTATATTTTCATTTCATATTACATAATTTATATAGCATGGAAACAAGTTAATAACCATGTTTAATTTTTAATTTTATACATGAATAAACCACAGGGTTTTGTTTGTTTTTTTTACTTCCTCAAGAACTTATAGAAATCTTTTCTCTATCATTTAATGAGAAAGTTAACATAGAAAGCAGCTAGCTTCAATACTGAATAGATTTTTTTGTTGATATTTTTGGGTTTTAAAATTTCCATGTATTTAGAGCAGAGCAAGAAAACCCCTGATGCCTTTATCTGACTACTCCTCCTTTTAAGGAGTTTTTGAGGGATCTGTGAACACGTGGTTGAACTTCTTAAGTCAACTGATCACTACTTGAGACAGGGAAACAAAGCCTGTGCCTTGCAGTCATTGTCTGTATGCTTCTGTGAAGCACCAATTATTTCCAGGAGGTATGTGTGGTCACATAGTCAGAAGAAAGATATTAAGATGTGGAGACCCAGAATGGGAGGAAAGCTAATGTTCCACTGTAAGAACTTTCATATAATTTGAATTTTATAACACATAAAGATATTACCAATCTTTTAAAAAACTGATAATAATTAAAATATTTTAAATTTTTATAAAAGACTCATTGTCTAGATCATGCCAGAAAAGGAATTTTTGTGGTACAAAATCTGTGGCATATATTTTTATCAAATGCACAGGATATTTCTTCATGATATATGTGAAAAAAAATTATTGACATAGTTATTAATTATAAAATGTGATGTAGTATTTATATATGAATGCCAGTAAATTTGATTTTGAAACATATAAAATAAACAGTTGCTTGGTTATTATAGAAACAGAACAGGGTGAAGTATGGAGAGCACTGACATATAATACAGAATATCCAACATCAAGAAACACATATTCTGATTGGAGAAAAGGAAATGCATATACTCTAGATTAAAATAACTCCTTACATATGATTGACAATTATGTGGTAAACACTGTTCTAAGTGTTTTCAAATGTTTTTCTTTATTTAATCATCACAATAAACCCATGAGGTAGGTACTGTTATTAGCACTAAAGTCCAGATGGGGAACTCAGGTATCTATACTAATAAAAAAGAAACATGCAAATTGACCATCCCTCTGCTACACCCACCAGCCAATTAGTATGCAAATTAACGCAATAAAGATGGTGGTGGCCATAGAGCTGGAGTGAGCAGGAAGTTTGGGTTGCACCTGGCAATGGAGGAAGCTAAGCTTTCTTCTTGTCCTGGTCTCCGCTCAAGGAGGGGCTGGAAAAAAAAGGAGAGGCTGGGAGCCTAGGTTGCTGGGGGACATAGCCAGCCTGAAAATGGCCCTCAGCCCCTTACTCAGGCTGGCCACACCACCATGGAGTCCCCACTGGGGGGCTTGGCCAGCCTGTAAACAGCTATTAGCCCTTCACCCAGGCTGGCCATGTCCCCTCCCCCAGTGGGGACCCTCACCCCATGGGGGTTAGGCTTGCCTGCAAACCACCACAGCACCCTCGCTTAGGTCACCCCACACCCCAAGGGAACCCCCACTCTGATCCAGAACACCCTTCAAGGCAAATCAGCCAGCCCCCACCCATGCACCAGTCCTCTATCTATACTAATAAAAGGGTAATATTCTAATTAGACTGGGAGACCTTTGGGATGTTCTTCAGGACAAAGCCATGGTGGCAGGGCCAAGGTAGAGGCGGTTAGAGGCCAAGAGGGGCAGGAAGTTGTGGGTGATGAGGCCAGGATGGGACAGTGGTTGTGGATAATCAGGCCAGTGGGTGGGGGGAGCCATTGGAGGTGTTCAGGCCGGCAAGTGGGGGCAGTTGGGCATGAGCAGACCAACAGGGGGGCCAGTTGAAAGCAAGCAGGCCATCAGTGGGGGTCAGTTGGGGATGATCAGGACAGTGGGGGCAGTTTGGAGTGAGCAGGCTAGCATGGGGGCAGTTGGGGGTAAGCAGGCCAATGGTGAGGGGATGTGGGGGCAAGCAGGCCAGCAGGGGGGAAGTTGAGGGTGAGCAGTCTAGCAGGGGTGAGCAGTTGGGGGTGAGCACACTGGCACGGGGGGCGGTTTGGGGTGATTAGGCTGGCAGGGAGCAGTTCGGAGCAAGCAGCTGGCAGGCAAGAGAGCAGTTAGGAGCCAGCAGTTCTGGGTTGCAAGAGGGATGTCCAACTGCTGGTTTAGGCCTGATCCCTGTAAACCAGCAGTAGGACATCCTTCAAGGGGCCGATTGGAGAGGGTGCAGGCTGGGCTGAGGGATACTCCTCCCGCCCCACCCCTGTGCATGGACTTCATACACCAAGTCATTACTGGAGAGTATAAATAACTTAATAGTTAAGGTTACAGAATCAGTAAGTGGTAGAGTAACTATTGTTCCAAATTTGGTTTTAAAGACATGCTTAACTATTAAGCTAAAGTTCCTTCCTGACTTCCGAGATATAAATGTTATTTGGAGTGTCTCTGCCACCAGAGAGATAGATAAGATTCCCTCAATATCCCCAGTGCTGTACTCTTTTAATTCTATAAACTGTTACAGATAACTTTTAATACCCAGAGGTTTATGTTCTTCTAGTTCCTTCTGATTCTGGGCTCTAAAGTCTCTAAACTTTATTTGTTTTTGTTTTTTTAGCTAACATGGATATAAAATTGAGTTTACTTTCAAGATAGGGGGGAAAATTGCCTTCAATCAATTTTAAAGAGTTCATCTTTCATGAAAACATGGATTGGAATCTCAGAAAATACACTGTACAGCATAACATTATTTTCCCTTTTCTCTCAACCCCCCTCACTTAGCTCTCTTTTCTCCCTTTGTCCCAATCATCAAGCCAGTTTCACTAAGAAATGTGCTTTCACAAAAAGAATTATCATCAAAAATTACCTTCACTGCTTTCCATACAGTATAAAACAACAATGAAGGGGGCATTAATATGCATTGAATAGATATTTATTGAGTATCTACTATTGGGCAGACCAAAAAGATTTGTGCTTTTGAAGCATTTGGTTTCTGCTTGGGGAAGAAAGATAATAATTCAATAAGTAACAGAAAAATATCAGAGAGTAAACAGAACTTTGAAAAAATTACAGTAGCCTCAACTTAGATTGTAAATAGAGTGGTCAGGTAAAACTTCTCTTGGAAGGCAACATTTGTACTGAAAGCTCAGGTGAAAAAGCAGTCCTTCAGATCAGGCAGAGGGAGAAACTAACACAAAGCCCTAAAGGAGCGAGAATGGTTGTGTTCTAAGAACAGAAAGAAGGCATGTGGCGACGTGGGGAGCGAGGGGAACAGTGGTCCATCACAAGGTCAGAGCTGGATGCCGAGGCATGTTGAACTACAGTGTATAAGCTAGAGTGAGAAGTGAGGTTTTCATTCCAGGCGGCATTGGTTAGGGTTCAAGCAGAGAAGCAGAACCAGTGGAAATGATATAAAAAAAAAAAGAAATTTTAATGCAATTGTGGGAGTTGGTTCAACAGCTTGTCCAACTGTTGCTTCTTTGCCTGGCTCTGGGCTTGAGGTCATTGGAGCAGGCACTTGAGAAGAAAAGCTGAACATAAAGCAGGAATGTAAAGGACAAATTGGAACTCATGAGGAAGAGCTGGAAACACTAAGGGCAAGCTGAGGAGGCTGTGGCAACAGTGCCTGTCTCTACATTGACCTTCCAAGCTCAAATATGGCTTCTCTTTCACTTCTACCTTCCAAATCTAAAACAAATGTCCTTTGAGGTCAAAGGTAGCCCAGAACCTCTTTGTCTGGAGACAATGTTCCAATTTACTTGACAGTGCAATGCTACTTCAAAAGCACAATGGGAAGTCATTGGATAGTTTTAACAGCGAACTGACATAATCTGCTCTTTAAAACCCATCACGATGACTATTGCAGATGGATGCAGGGAGACCAGTTAAGAGTCAAGTCTAGCCAGTGGTATTCCAGTAAAGGTTTAACAACCTGCTAGGGGAGGAGAGGAATATTTTTATGTTCACCAAATTCTTTTGTATAAAACCTCCTACCCTGACCAGTATCAAGCTAACAATGGTTTAGCAAGCAGCTCACTGAATTTCCAAGTTTATTAGCTTTTGTGTACTTGTTGGTACTAGTCAGCTCCAGCATACAACTAAGTCTAGCTGAGAGATGAAGAAGGCTAGTTGGAAATTAGTTCCTGATATTTGAGACTGAAAGTGTAACAGCTAATACTATACTAAATATTGGTTCCTCTCTCTGTCCTGAGCCAGCTTGGGCACCTTAACTCTGTTTTTCTTGAGTGTGAGCTACTTCCCTGGGAGATTCCTTCAGCATTCCTGCAAATAGATCCCTCATGTACAATTTCAACAGGCCTTCTAAATATTGTAGTTAAATCAGTTCAACTCAAGCAGAATCTCCCTCTAGGGAAGAAGATGCAATGAGGCGTGGCTTATTATGTTCAGTCACTGCACATTGACTGAATCTGGAGGAAAAAGTCTGAATCTCAGTGCAAAAGACAGAACTGAGCTCCTCATCTCTGATTACCTACCTATACTTTCAACAAACTAAAGCCTATGCCTAGGTCCAGAGAATCATAATTAGTAATCCATATTCAGATGCAGGATTTGAATTAGCAATGTCAGTATTGTCCTTTAGACAACATTATCTGACTAGGTTTTGCCCCACATATCAGCATCATCTAATGCCCAGAACTCACAGCAAAACAAGAAATGTCAGAGTTGCTCTAACCCAGTGGTCGGAAAACTCATTAGTCAACAGAGCCAAATATCAACAGTATAATTATTAAAATTTCTTTTGAGAGCCAAATTTTTACACTTAATTTCTTCTATGCCACTTCTTCAAAATAGACTCGCGCAGGCATGGTATTTTGTGGAAGAGCCACACTCAAGGGACCAAAGAGCTGCATGTGGCTTGTGAGCCACAGTTTACCAACCACAGCTCTAACCAACAGAGGGCATCCTTAAGGCAATAAGATGTTTTTATTTTACAAAGAACAGCAAATACAAACCATAAATTATTGTTTGGAAAGCATTGATACAATAGTGAATGTCTCTTTATGAAATAGCATCCATCATTCTTTATTTTTATTTACTACCTAAAGAAAAAGATTTTTACACTGTCAAAGAACAAGTAGAATGATGAGAGATGACTCATAATTTATATAGCTGATTTAATGTACAGTTCCTTCACATGTCTGAGAGTTAAAAAAAAATCTTTCCTTTATCCTGACAATAAGCAATAATAATCCAGTCATGTAGAGTTCATGGATCCTCTTGCCTTCCTTCATTAGCATTGCTATGTTGACATAGACTACATTATATCAATAATACTGAGCCTTTCCTAGGAAGAGGCCTATTTGGATGTTTTCAGAGATGACACAGCATTATTATTATAAAGTGATTTCTTGTTTGGGACGAATCTTAGTTCTTTCACTCAGAATGCTATACAACAAACCTGAGTGTTGGAAAGTGATAAAAAGGACATTTAATTTACCACCCCCATCTAATAGTTGCAGTACTTCTCCATACCCTTAACATCTCCAAGGCAGATCTAAAAAGTAAATTCAGGTTTTCTGGTTGCTCACCAATTTTTACTATATATGTTTATCTATATGTCTTCCCTTCCTTTCTGGAGTCTCTCAATAGATAGATAGATGATAGATAGATATGTGATTAATATTAATGTATGAATATATGGATGGTGTTTTTAAAGCCCTAGGTTTCAGAGTTCATTAAGGCTATGCTACATTTTTTTTTGTAAGTTCAAGGTGAATATACTTGTGGCTATCAAGCAGTAGTACCAAATTGATTGATTGCTTAAGTGATAAGATCAAATTAATTATGATCCTATCTAATAAAAGAGTAATATGCAAATTAACAATCACTCCAACACACAAGATGGCTGCCACAAGATGGCCAGCAGGGAGGGCAGTTGGGAGGGATCAGGCCTGCAAGGGAGAGAAGTTGGAGGCAATCAAGCCTGAAGAGGAGGGCAGTTAGGGGTAACCAGGCTAGCAAAGGAGGGAAGTTGGGGGCAACTGGGCCTGCAAGGGAAGGGCAGTTGGGGATGACCAGGCCTGCAGGGGAGGGCAGTTGGAGGAGACCAGGCCTGCAGGGGAGGACATTTAGGGGGGATGAGGCCTGCAGAGAAGGGCAGTTAGGGGCAAACAGGATGGCAGGGGAGCAGTTAGGCATAAATTAGGCTGGCAGAGGAGTGGTTAGAGAGTGATCAGGCTGGCAGGCAGAAGCAGTTAGGGTGCAATCAGGATGGCAGGCAGGCCAGCAGTAGGGAGCCAGCAGTCCTTGATTGTGAGAGGGATGTCCAATTGCCCATTTAGGCCCAATTCCAGACATCCCTCAAGGGGTCCCAGATTGGAAATAGTGCAGGCCAGGCAGAGGGACAACCCCTCCTATGCACAAATGTCATGCATTGGACCCCTAGTCAATTATAGAATTGGGCTATAGGTCTATGAATGGAAACAGGGTATTCTAGTTACTATAGCTGCAAAGAAAAACCTACCCAATCTAAATGGTGTAACAATCATTTTATTATGTTACATATTCTTCTGGTTAGGCATTCAGAAAGAGCAGAGTTTTCCTCCTTTCAAAGGCTGGTAATAACAAATGTTTTGCAGTTGAAATCATCTGATGGCTGGTTAACTCATATATCTGGTAGGAAATGCAGGAAGCTGGTTCCAATACTGGCTACAGCAATTTCACTTGAGTTCTTAGAGCATCAATTTCAAGAAGACCAGGAAGAAACATTCTTGCCTTTAATAATCTAACTTCTAAGTGACATGTATGTGATTTCTGCTATAATCACAAGTGCACCTAAATCAAAAGAGGCAAAAACGTAGATTTCCCTATTTATCACTGTAAGGAATCTTAAGGAACACTATGATAAGAGCATGTGAGAGGAAAATGTTATTTGAAGCTATTCTTTTTTTTTTTTTGAGAAATATAATTTCCCCTATCTTCCCTCTATCCCCCAAAATTTAAATATTCATATGCAATTATATTTTTATCCCCTTCAAAATCTCCAACTCTAATCCGATTATACCATCAGCCTCAAGTTAAGCTCTTAGTATCTAAATCAGGTCCAAGTGCAGATCAGGCTCTTCAAATATGATTACTTGGATATAACTACTTCAGTACCATTTATTTCCATTGAACCTATGAACCAAAGATATCTTCCCTATACATATCCAAGATACATTGGCAGGATATTCTTAGGATAAATGCTATAGACACTTCAATTTGAAGAAGGTGAAAACAAGAAACACATTGTAAATATTGTTCCATAGCAATTCTGAAATGTAGTTTTTATTTTGATGAAACTAAGTCCTATTGCCTATGAGTTGTTTTCTGTAGCTCTTGTCTCTTCCCTTTAAGCTTTGCTTTCACCTTCTGGGCTCTTGGTTTTGTCTTCTGAGTCTTTGTTCTTTTTCTATAACAAATTTCCCACATTTGCAGCTGAGTAATCCCTCTCAGCCTGCATACCATAGTATAAAGGCTGGGTCCCAAGAGTGAGTACCCTGAGGGAGCCAGGTAGAAACTGTATTGCCTTTTGTAACCTATCTTTGGAAAAGACATCACTTGTGTTGTAATCACAAGATTTCCAGATTTCAGAAGATGGAACATCATAGACTGTATATCTAAATGGGAGAAGTACCTAAAAGCAAATTTTAAGAAAAGCATGTGGGGTTGTATATCATGTTTTAGCCATTTTAAGAAAATATAATCAGCCATACTAGGAATTTTGTTTATGTCAGTTTAAAATGATCTTCAGAATCTTAACCCATCCTAGCTAACACTAAGCAAATTTAGGTATATAAACAGTATTACTTGGATTCTAGGTGGCCAATGACTACCTGTGTATAATAGAAAGCCCTATTAAAAAAGGTTTACTTCTTTCCTCTTATATTAGTGAAGATAGACTAGGATAAAAAAGGGAGAAATTCTCAACAATATTATATCTCTAAGAAGTAACCATATATAGTGCAACCAGTGTTGCTCAGTAGTTGAGTGTCTACCCAAGACAGGAGGCCAGGGTTCGATTCCTGGTCAATGCACATGCTCAATCCCCAGTAGGGGATGTACAGGAAGCAGCCTGTTGCTGAATCTCTCACATCATTGATGTTTCTATCTCTCTCTCCCTCTCCCTTCCTCTCTGAAATGAATAAAAATATTTTTTAAATAAAGTAAAATAAAAAACATATATTTCATGCCTTCGTAACCATTTGGACTAATGGTTAGCTCTGCTCCATGTTGTCACTTAGGAGCCCATGCCTCCAGGAACAATCTACCAAAATCAAGAGTTGGATTCCAAAGTATCCTTGCAAAAGCACCACCCTAACACAAGAAGTAGAAAGCAGCACAAAATAAAGTGCATACAAGGTTTCTATGGGCCAGATCTGAAAGTAGTTTTAGTTTGCTCAGTTTCCATTGTCAGACTTTATAATATGGAATATCAAACTGCAAAAGATGATAGAAATCATAGCATAGTTTGTTCCAAAGATGAAGAAGCCAGATATTTTGCTGAAAGGTAGCCTCCAACTTTCCCCAAATACACTCACACCCTCTTCACCACCATCTCCCTATTGTTAGGTTGCATAGAATCTCCAAGTTTGAATACCTCTTGTGAAAGTCTGAATATCTCTTTCTTCACATCCCTAGAGATGCATGAACCCACGCTTTCTGTGTCCTGGTCTATTCCCTGAAAGACTGACCTCAAGACTGCATTCCCCAGACTCGCTTGCCTTCTGACTGCTGGTTGGATTTGGACACAAGATTTGGAGGTAGCTTCACGTCAAGGTTAGAGCTCTTGGATGTTGGCAAGCTTTAATAGGCTCCAGTCTTTTTCTGCATCTTAATAAAACTGTCCCTTTGACTCCTTCAGGCCCACAAGTGTTGAGAGCTACCCACTAAGACTAGCTTTTAGTGTTTCATCCTCATTTGTATTTTTTCCATAACCTTTCATGGCCCTCTGTAAATAGTTCTTTAAACTATTCTTATTTGAACGCTGTGAAGTGCCAAGAATTTTCCAACCTGCCCCTGTTTGATACAGTCATTCCTGTGGACGTATGGTGCTTCTTTGTGCAAGTATGAGATAAACAGAAAATGGATTGTCTCAGTATTCGCTGTCTATTATATGCAACTGATTGTACCAAAATTTAGTGGCTTTAAAAATATTTAGTATTCTTCGTTTCTGTGTATATAGTATCTGGGTGCAATTTAGGTATGTCCAGGTCTGCAGTCATCTTAAGGTATGAGTAAAAGAGGATCTGTTTGCAAGCTCACTCATATGTTTGTGAAAGTTCACATGTAGTTTTTTGTCATATGCACCTCTTCATAGGTTAGCTCAAAAATGGCATCTGGCAATGATCAGAAAAATCAAGCTAGAGAGTAAGAGAGGACAAATAGGACATAAGGCTGTATTGTTTTGTAATCCAGTCTCTAAAGTGACAGCTCATCATTTTTGATATACTCCATTTAGCAAAAGCAAGTCATTAGGTCCAGCCCACAGTCAATTGGAGAGGATTGTACATGAACATGAACGCCAGGAAGCTGGCATCACTGAGACCCATTGTAGAAGCTGCCTACCATATTCCTGCCTAATGTCCCTGCAATGTACCTCCCTACAGCTCATAAGAATGACCAATATGGACTTTGAGAATATAGCCTCCGAATCCTTCTACCTCTCCCTTTCTGTGTCAGAAATCAATAATAGCTAATCGCCCTTCGTTTTTAACATGCTCACCACAAAGATATGCATAAATTAAAACTGCACCCCCACCACTTTAAGTAAAAATCATTGCATAAAGAAAAAAAGAAAAAAAAAAGGAAAGAATCTGGGTACAGTATATGCAAATATCTCAATCATAATTTCTTTATATGAATTGCTAAATAACCAATCCTATTCATCATTTAATAGAATCTCTAAGTGTGTACATGTCCTTGCTCTTTACCACAATCCCAATAAACTCATTTGGGTATGGATTACTCAGTGGTCCCAACAGAGACTTATGCCCTTAAACACAGAGTTAAAATAGTTTTTTTCTTGCTATGTTTTCCTACAGACACTTCTATTTTCTAAAGCTATGTCTTTTCTTTGAAAATAACATTTGTATGATGGAAGATATTTGTTGAATAAAATTAATTTTCCAAAGGGATCAGCAATAGATGTAGACTTCAAAGTAATGTAATTTACACCACTGAGCATCTTTTGACCTGTAAATTTACAACTGGCCTGCTGTCACTTTTCTTGCTCAATCATGGAAGATGTGGAGCATCAGTCTTTGAAAGAAGACAGAGGACCTCACAGCATACAGGCCTCCAGGGCTCCTCAACAACAGGATTGCATTTTGTTTTTGAAGTGCTGGCCAATAAATGACTCTGCAGCTCTGAATTTTCTGTCTTATTTTCCTTAAATCTCAAAACCAGCTAAAATAGCAGGACTCGCTTAAAAAATAATGTGATGCTGAGTATATTATAAATTAACAGCTAGTAAATTTAACTGAGCCAACTTTAACCTGACGAGCCTAGAGAGATATTTTTAAGGTATAAAGAAAAACAAAGAGTAAGAAACTGCGCTCACTAGGCCAGTTTCTGCAATCTCCCTGGGCAATTAATCTTGTCCTTTTAAATAAGAAGTTCCTACTAGTTATTACATTTTCAAATTACACATCACATTCAAAAGAGCTCATTTGAGCACTGATTATTATCTCCCAGGTTCTTAAGAGAAAAATTAGATTCAATACACAGCAAATCGTACCACTCTATAAGAGTGGTACCTTAACATCAGTTCCTATACTTATTTCTTCCTCTTTTTAAAAAATAAATTCAGACCTTTCCGTAATTTAAATATATGCATTATTCTGAAAGACTGGTCTATATTTATTAGCACCCCTATCATAGCCTTGACTCCCAATGTGGTTAAATGCTTAACCTTGACTGATTTTTAAACCATTGTCCTCAACTTTATGTTATCATTTTTAGACATTTAACAGCACTTCGATCCAAACCAATATGAACTTCTCAACTTTGTTCCCAATTCCACACCTCTTCTTGCTTTTGATTATGTCTCATAAAATGTGATATACTTCCTATTTTCTCTCAAAGAGAGAGCCTCCTAATCCTTCCACCTCTACCTTTCCTTGGAGGAGTTTGTTGATTCTCTCCTCCATCATCTCCTGAGCTTTTCTCCATTTCTATATTTTAGCCACCATATGATCTAAGCTCTCATTACTCTGTGTCTAGATTAAAGCAAAAATCTCCCAGATGATATATCTACCCTTGCCTCTCTCCTAATTGTGCACTGGAGCCAGATTGTAATAATTTATGAGAGTTGTTTATTAAATTTTCAGAATTTATGTCAGTTAATTTTTAATAAAACAATTACAGATAGATAGATAGATAGATAGATAGATAGATAGATAGATAGATACATTTTCTACTTTGCTACATTTTACTATTTCCTATTATCTTAATCTTGAGATTATTTACACGGTGGGAGTATTTACACTATAGAAACTGAAAAATACTACAAATAACTACTCTAGTTTTTAGAGAGTAAGTTATTGAACATTTCCATGATGCCATGGCCATTGTATGCTGGAGGCTAATTCCAGCAGGTCATAAATGCAAGAAGTTCATCAACAGATTGATGAACTTTGGGGCCTCAGCAGGGCTGATGATCTGCATGATATTGCCTGCTGCGAGACAGCTGAGAGCTGATCAAAGAGTGCTGATGTCCCATGGCAGGAGAAGTTATAGGCCCCAGTTCAAGTAGAGGCAGCAAATTCAACATTCTTCTGTCTTTTAGTTCTCTTCTGGCCCTCAATGGACTGGATGATGCCACCCACATTGGAGAGAACAACCTTCTTTATTCGTCTCCTGATTCAACGCTAACCTTTTCTGTAGACACCCTCACAGACACAACCAGAGAAAATATTTTGCTGACTATCTGGTCAATTCTTAGCTAAATCAAGTTGACTCATAAAATTCACCATCCTAGGTGCATTTGACTAGCCAGTGAAGATATGAAGGTCTAATAACAGCAGATAGGATATCTTCAGCCTATAACTATGACTTAAGATAAAAGAGAGACAGAGCTAACAATCGAGATGGAACAGAACAAGGGATAGGTTGTTAAGTCTAATCAATATATTGTACACCTAAAACTAATATATTTTATGTTAACTGTAATTGAAAATTGTAAAAGTTACTAGTAAAATGTAACTTTAAAAAAAGTGTACTAGATAAACTGGGGGGTGGGGGTTTCTGTTTTTATTAGACAATGTAAGGCTTCAAACATACAAGTGTTATGATAGGAAAATAAAGAATATCTGTGCACATCCTGGACAGGTGGCTCAGCTGGTTAGAGTGTCAACCCATATACCAGGAAGGTTGCAGGTTAGATTCCCTGTCAGAGCACAGACCTAGGCTGAGGGTTCCATTCCCAGCCAGGGAAAGTATGGGGGCAACTGATTGATGTTTCCTTCTCACATCTATGTCTGTCTGTCTGTCTGTCTGTCTCTCTGTCTGTCTCTCTCTTCCTCTTTCTCTCGCTAATCAATAAAAAGCATGTCCTCAGGTGGTACACAATTAGCTGCAAGGAAAGTTAAACATCTTTGCTGACTCTTACTGTGAACATTTCTCTTGATGCTATGAAAATTCTCCAGTCATTATTTTTTTCACTTCCCCTGTAGTTAACTTTTAACAAAACCATCAAGAAGATAGCATATAAGTTTTTACTGTAATTTAAATTAGAAGAAATACTTTGTGCCTGTCTCTTGAAGTATGATCAGCAATATGAGTTGGAAAATTCTCATTCAATAAATGTGCTTCAATCTCTTTGATGTTCACTGTATAATTTCTCTGACTCAAATGCAAGATGGTTAAGACTTTCATCTTTCCTCTTTCCTTATTATTTGTGACTCAGAGGTTTTGGCTGAAAGTATTTTTAGCAGAACATTAAAAAAACTTTTTATATTGTATCATAATACCAGTTATTTGATCATAATTTTATTATCCAAAATAATTTTAATAATTTTGAATTGTTATTATATTGCATATATAATATTACACTAATTTTTAGATAAAAGTACTTTCCTAAAAAACTATAAAAACAAATTGATTATAATTCCATGAAAATTACTTTTTTGAAAAATATAATTATCAAGAAAAGTGACAGTTAAAGGTTTTATTAAAAATGTTTCACATATATTAACATTAGCTAATCTATATGTCTTTATTTAGTTTTTAAAACCTAATGAGAGTAAATTATAATATTATTCATGTTTCACAGCTCTGACTTCCATATCTGTGTCTTCCAAATTTCAAAACATAGGCTCTATAACCATTTTTTTCTTTTTCTAATTGACTGATTTTATCCTACTGAAGTTCTCCACAAATGCCACCCTAACTGGAAAAAAAAGTGTTTACCTTTATATCTAGCATTTCACTAACACATCATTGTATATCCTCACTAGTCTATATTGGATTAGAAAAAGAAAAAAGAAAAAATATCTCAGAACTTTAAAATACAGATCTTTTTCTTCTATTATATGAAAGTAGTAAGAAGTAGTGAAAAGAATACTGGACTAAGTTAAATGAACCTGGCTGACATAGAAAATACTTCATTGTATAATTTTCCCATTTCATCACATAACTTCTA
The DNA here is from genome assembly GCF_964339955.1 of Pipistrellus hanaki. Lineage (NCBI taxonomy): Eukaryota > Metazoa > Chordata > Mammalia > Chiroptera > Vespertilionidae > Pipistrellus > Pipistrellus hanaki. Next base: position 118,609,002 of record NC_140505.1, read on the forward strand.
TATCCACTAGGTGCTGAGTTGTTCTGGGTGCTGGTGATAAAATAACAAGCAATAGAAAGTATTAATGGCTTTCTCCAAATTTGGAATCTAATGAGAATGAGAGACAATTAAACATGTATTACAAGTAAGTGTGATATTATAGAAGAAATGGGGGCTATAGTGAGATGCATAGCAGAGATTCTCAAGAAGGTCTAGGCAGTGAGGAGCAAAAATTTCACTGAAGAAGTGACATCTAACATTTCCTTCCATCCTCTCTCTAGCTCAGTGTATTCAGCTCCTCAAGCCTTCTTTCTATTCCTCTATCACTCAGGACCTTTCCCTTATTGAAATGCTACTTAATTTCTTCAACTAACTGCTCCTTACTCATCAATTGAATCTCAACTAATGTTCACTCTTTAGAAGTGAAAGTTCCCAATATTTATCTCAAGTCATCACTAACACATCATCCTGTTTTACTGCATCATTACATGTGTAGGTGACTGAAATGATCTTCACTTAGGATTAGGTTAACCAGACATTATGTAGCCCTAACACTAGAACAGGAGTCCTAGAAAGGCAGGTGCCTCTGTTAAATGTAAACACTGTTGAGTGATCAGGATCTAAAACACTCCGGGCAATTGAACAAATGATTTGAACAAATAATTTGTTGAACAAACGAATGATTCTGTTTAGTTTTTCTAACAGAATGTTTAGAGAACAAATGAATAACAATTAACAACAGTGCAAATCCCTGACATTTATGCGCTATTATTTTAGACTAGAAAATAATTTGATATAAATTCTATCACTTGAATCTCCTGCTGGTTCTATGAATGAAGACTGGCATGCCAGAGGAAGCACAAGTTTGTAAAGTTCAAGACTTCTTCAAGCTCTGAAAGGTAGTATGTAAGTAAGAGCTAAGCTGGAATGAAAATGCAGATCTTCAAAGAACAACTTGCCTCTTTCAATATGCCAAATAAAAATGTGAAGAGTTTATATATGTGTCTGTAAATCAAACAACTGTACAGTGCAGAACTCCTAAATAAACAGTAAATTGAACCCTTAAGCCAGCTCTTAATTTAGTTTAATGAGCAAATCATTAATTTTCTAATATTAATGATGAATCCATGCAATTTGTTCCCTTTTCTCATGCTATATGTTATTATGATCTGACAACCATAGCATGTTTTACTACACAAATGTTCTTTACACAGGATGAAAAGGAAAAAAGTAATCATTCATTAGCTATTTAGTCTGCACCATTATGTAGCTGATTGTTATATGTCAGATGCCTAGATGAAACTTGGCAGAGAAACATGGAATTAAACAGTGAACTTAAAATGCAATATTCTTCATATATTGTGTGAAGATAAGGAAAGGACTCAGCAGCAAGATAATCTGATGAAAAAACAATGCAAATTATTATCTCAAGAGAGGATCTTCATCTCAACTGGTCTCAATTACAAGTAGCATTTGGCTTATATTACTTAATATGAACTCTATCAATTCCCTAGAGTCTAGACACACTCAAATCTGAAGCCATTTAGAAATCCAAAAATATAATTTATATTAATTTTATGAAAAGGGATGCAAACTTATGATTACTGAGCTTTCTCCCTAAGTACATATTTTTCTACTGGGAAGATTAGGAATTGGCAGGAGAGGGGAGAGATAAAGGCTGACAATTCCATATTTCAACTCCTTATTCACTCAGGACAAGGGTAAAACCTTAAATAGAGAATATAAACTTCTTTTACACATATACACAGCCCTATCTCATTTTGTTAGATTAGCATTACTAGAAAAAACATTTTCACTGAGTCACTGAAAGAAAATGTTATCTCTGCAGTCAATAAAAAGTCAGACCATCAGTGTGATCCTAACACAAGCAGATGCAAAGTAACATAAATAAAGAGACTTTAAATGTATCCATGGGGATCCAAATTTGGACATGTGCAATTTCTTAATATTTTCCTAGAAAGATCCATTTATAGTATTCTCATATTTTATGAACATCTCAATAATTCACCTATATTGGCCATATTAAATGTGACAAATTATCACATTTTTATTTGTCTAATTCCATTATGATCAAAATATAAGAAGGAGGCAATTATTCAAAAACTACTCTAATAATTTTGTTTTTACTGTGAAATAAAATTTGTCAATAAAAATTAGTTAAGCTTAGCTCCAAAGTGTACAGATACATAAAATTTTTTCTGATGTCAGGATATTTTCAAAATTATTTAATATATATTTAATGACAGAAAAATTTCAGTTTTTTTTAATTTCTACTTAAATTGTATTCCACCTTCCAAAGGATGACAATATTAAAAATAAAACACACAAACACATGCACACACACTCATATTAGATATACATATATGGGTGTGTGTGTGTGTGTGTGTGTGTGTGTGTGTATAAATACATACTTACCTCTACATACACTAAGCTTTAAAGAGAGAAAAATCCAAAATTTTATACATAAAGATGAAAATAATCACTCTTTTGAACTCAAATAATTACCATGATGGAGAATGAATTTTGAGTGCATGTCTTTAGTCCATTTGCTCATTCTTAAAGGATGAAATGTATTATGTGATGCTCACTATCTTAAAAACATTTTTTACTGGTAGTAAATTCTAAAATGAATTTATCTCATGAATCTGTATATAAGTGATATTGAAGAGCAATATATCATGTTTATTGATAACTTTTGTAGCATATTCTTCATAATGTCATTTTATGTATCAATTCTTAAGGAGAACAAAATATACAACATTAAATACAAATCAGTGAAGATGTTACCTCAAGAAGACAAGCTAACTAAGTTTAGAAGTATATATTTCAGGGTTGTTTGGGGTTGATTTGTTGTTGTTTGAGTGATTTTTGTTTGTTTGTTTGTTTTTTGGTTGGCACACAAAATATAAATTCCCCATATTAGAAACTAGAGTCCAGTGCACAAAATTTGTGCATGGGGGGAAGGATTCCCTCAGCCTGGCCTCTCAGGGAAGGAAATCCAGGGCCTCTCAGGGAATGTCTGTCTGCCAGTTTAGGCCCAATCTTGTTGCATATTGGGCCTAAACTGGCAGTTGGACAGCCCTCTCACAATCTGGGACCACTGGCCCCTAACTGCTTACCTGACTGCCGGATTGCTTCTAACCACTCTGCCTGCCTGCTTTATTGCCCCTAACTACTCACCTGTCTGCCTCATAACCTCTTACTTCTCTGCCTGACCACCCCTAACTGCCTCTGCCTGCCTGATTGCCCCTAAGCACTCTCTGCCTGTCTCCCTGATTGCTCCTAAGCACTCTCTGGGGAGCAGCCAGCCAGGGTGAGGGGCTGTGGCTATCTGGTCTCTAGTCATTCTGGTCATTCCACCATTTTGGTCACTGGACTTTTTCAGCATTTAAAATTGAGAGAAGTCACATATCGGTAGTGAGTCAAGAATGCTTTTGAACAGAAGATTCTTCTCCACTAGGCCTGCTGGGTCACCATCACTGGAGTTGAGTGGAGATTGTGCTCTCACATAGTACTTGGAGCTGTCCCTTCTTTCTGCAATCTGACTCCCTTCACTCATTTTAATTTTTTAAATTATTTTTGATTATTTTTACTTTTTATTATTTTTATTACAGATGTCCCCTTTTTCCTCCTATTATCCCTCTCCACCCTCTGCTGTCTCCTCCCCAGCATTCATCCCTTCACTCATTTTCATTACCTGCCTGGCTCTCATTGAGAAGACTGAATGGCTGGCATCTCTGTTAGACTAAAGCCATAGGAAAGGAAGAATGTGAACTCAACAACTAGACTGTGCTCAAGAAGCACTTCAGGATTCACGTGTAGCCCAAATCACAGTAGTTACCACATTTACTTTAGCCATTTGGTTGGAAGCAAAAAAAAAAAAAATGTTCTTCAGTTCAGAGAATTTTCTTAAACTACTGTAAGCATATCTTTCACCATCTCTGAATATGTTGTACACACACATAAGGACAAATCAAAATGTGCTGCTAAAATAAGATGTTAATTGCTTGTGAGTGGGCAAAGAAAAAATTTCCTTCACAAGACTCTAATTAATGAGATCATTCCTTGAGTATAATTTAGAAAAGTACAGGTTATTTATATATTTTTTAAAGCAGTGAATGAAAAATTTGGCTGGTGGATGGCAAAAATTTAATTTTCACACTTTTGAAAACTTAATGCATTTAGCATAATTTTTTTCTGTCTTGTGTTTAATTTAGCAAATATGTTCCTGTTAATTTCTTAGAAAATATTCTATGAGATTCAATTAAGTTTCAAAATTACAAAGCAAAATTTTGCAGACTGCCATGAGAACTTTCAAAGTACTTGTAGCAATTTGGCTATTTTAAAATTACGACTACATTTTGATAGAGTTGAAATCTCTCCTGTCTTTAACTGAGCAGAAATTCCAAGAGGAAACTGTGCCTTATTTCCCCTTCCTTCTCAGACTGCTCAGATTTTTTATTTAAAATGTTCACACAGGATACTCTGATAAAAAAAAAAAAAAAAAAAAAAACCTTTTGTGATTAGCTGAGAAAATGTCTTAAAACAAAACAAAACAGATTTCAGGAAAGTTTTTAATTCTCCAACAAATGTCGACATTGAAAACTTGGCAGATGTCTAATTATCGTTGCAGTTTTTCAAATAGACTTTTTATGACTCACCAAGACTATGAAATCAGTTCCATTAGAAGACCTCTCCTATATTATGTCAGAGTATCCTGATTTATATGCTATCTTCTGAGACTCATTGTGTTCAATCTGTCTTTGCCGCAAACATGGCAATATATCTTGTTCTCATAACCCGATCCTGCTCCCTCTGTTCCATTCCCCTCCTCCATCCACTCAGCAAAGCCTCTAAGCAGTAAATATCAATTGTTCCCCTTAAGAGATAGATAGAATAACCGTATTTCCAGGAAATCCCGGAACCGGTAATATCACCACAGTCTGTTTGTAATAAATGGACACTTAGCTTCTTTATTCTGTAAGGCCAAGTACAATGTGTAATGGAGCCTTTATTCACAGATATTTGATTAAAATCTCTAATGAAATCATGTACATCTGTAATACTCAGTCCAGCAATTACCCATATTTGTCCTTAGCATTGTTCTCTGAAAGAATATATATGTTTTGGGAAATAAAACGTTTTAATGCCTTTGAAATCTACTTAAAATGTACAAACTTCACTGTTAAGGTTACTAATGGTTCATAAAGTTGATCTTAAATTTTCCTTCAAATACTTTATAATCAAATGGGTAAATTTAAAGTGTTCTAGAGTACTCTGCTTTAACTATTTAGAAAGCAAGAATAGAGCCATGAATCCTGCTATCTTGATAAAATTAAATACTTCATTATAAATATAAACAGAAAACGGTGAAGCCATTATAAGATGTATTGAGTCTAAGCTATCACATAGGATTGGACTGTGAAATCAGATTCACAAGCACCTGTGATTTGTCCCAAACAAAATGACATCAAAGGCTCAAAAGAAGTAGCAGGAGGTTTGGGACATTGAAAGCAGTTGCTCAGGAGCTCCTTTCTGTGTCAGAGGTGATTTTTTGAGCCTAGAACAGATGTGATCTCTAATCTTTGATTCTACACAATCATGGGAGCTTCAATTGGGTTTTAATTGTGAAACATCTGCATTTTATATCCACAGAGAATTGCATGGCTAAAATGGCATTCTCCAGGTCCCTATGCCATCTACATTCTAGATTCTACTTCCTAGAGATAATTCTTTGCCAGAATGAACTGCAAAGGGTATTTTAGACATAAGGGCTCTTTCTTCTAGCAAATATCATTAGTATGTTTACCCAGAAAACAAAACAATTGGCCAGTTCACCTGACTCTTTTTGTTTCCCAGGGACCGGCCACAGTTTGCAGACAGTTCAAATATCCAAAATCAAATGTATGCTTTTATTGTGGTTATCACTTCATAAGATAAGTGTGTGTGTGTTTGTGTGTATGTATATATATATATATATATATATATATATATATATATATATATATAGTATGCCTGAAAATGATATACATTGTATATAAACTAATCAACTATAATTAAAAATAAATTATAAAAAAAATGAATTGACTACTCAAATATCCTATCACAACTTTGGAGAGATTTAAACTTTGTATGATGGCACATAATTTGGAGTTTCAAATGCCACAAATAATACTATAAATTATCACTAAATTAATTAAAAAGCAAATATAGCCAGACATATACAATTCCCTATAATAATAAACATTATTGTCCAAATATGAAGTTGATTTTCTTCATTTTTGTATTCAACAAGTAAATTTAAATACAGATTGTCTGAAATCCTATTAGACCCTGAATTTATAACAAAGAACCCAGATAACATTCCTGCCTTCATTAAGCTTATAATGTAAGATGGCATAACTATAAATGAACAGTGTGGAGGTAAAAAGAAAAGAAACTCTGATTAGGGAATGCTTGGATACTATGGAAAACAATGCAACAATGTTTAAACCAGATTTAATTGCTGAAAAAAAGTTTTGCAAGGAAATGCTAATCTAAAGAATTTATAAAAGAAAAGAAAATTGGAGAAATTACTGTTCAAAAAAACAAAAACAATGGACAAAAAGCCCAGAGTTCATAGATATATGATGTGTTCAAGAAAAGAAAATCACTGCAGTCTGGCACAAGGCAAAACTGGAGAATCTAGCAGAGGCTCCACCAGGAAGTAGTTTTAACTTCTGTTAATACATTTGGACTTTAGTGTAAGAACAATGGGCTGCCAAGGAAGGGTGATAAGAAGAAGCATAACATGATCACGTATGTCTTTTGAAAAGATATAATTCAGAAAAATGGGATGCAACAAGAATAAAATTGAGAAAACAATGAGGATATCCAGGGGAGAGATGGTAATAACCTGAGTTTGGCTTGTAGCTATGCAGATAAGATAACTGATTTGAGAGTTTTATAGGTGACTGATCAACCAAGACACTGAGATTGAATGGATGTAAGGGGTGAAGAAGAGATTAGTGTCAAGAATAACATCCAAGTTGATAGCTGGGCAACTAGTAAAGGTTTGCTATTCACTAAAGTGGAAAACACAGAAAGAGAGAATTGCAAAGAAAAAATGATGATGAGTTTATTTTGTTGTGATGAGTTAGAATAACTATATGTAGTGTTCTATAGGAAGTCAGCTGAGTAGATATGATGCTAATGAGAAATATCGGGTTAAGTTTATTTAAAAGGTGAAAGATTTATGCGATCTGAAGAGAAAGCAGAGTATTGGGTTAAGTTTATTTAAAAATCATTAGCAGATAGTTGTAAATTAGTCATGGGGTTTGACACAATTTTGCGGTTGGGGCGGGGGGGAGAATACTCCCTCAAGAGAGAAGAGAATGGGGCATCAAATTTATTTTATTGAGTAGAGAAAAAACATGTAAGGAAACTGAGCAAGAGAGAAGTAAACAAACAACAACAACAACAACAAAACAAAAACAACGTACAAGTTAGTGTGTCATGGAACAGAGTCAAGGTCATACTCAACAGTGGTAAATGATGCCAAAAAGCAACTGAGAAATACCTACTGCACTTTCTAAAACAGAGGTGGTAACTTTCATAATAGAAATATTAAGGAACACTGGGAGACTGAAATCAGATACTGTTAAAAAATAAATGCGTTAGGAGGTTAATAAGCTATGAAAATAAGTTCAATTCTTTCAAGAAATTTGTATGCAAACAGAGACATTGAGAGGGAACTAGAGGTGGACAGTAGATCAAAATGATGTTATTTTATTTTGCTTATTTAGTATTAAAATGAGAGAGTTCTATTTACAGATTGATGCAAAGGAAAAAAAAAGCAGAGTAAGTAATGAAAAGAGAGGAAGAAACCCATTGAACCTGGTTCATAGAAAAACAGGTGGAAGAAACCCATTGGAAAGGAGAAGTGAGAATCAGAGATGAAAATGTTTGTCATTTTAGTGATGGGGAAGAGAGTTTCTATTTTTATGTCATTGCATTCACATTATAATAGGATACTAAGCCATTTGCAGAAAATGAAGGGCATGATGCAAGGTCAAAGATTTGAGAATGGAGAAGGTTTAAAGCAATATTTTATAGAAATTAGGAAAAATATTGCTTACTCCAGAAACAGACAGGCAAAAATCTTCAGAGACATTCTAAAGTAACCCACTGGTTGATTTGGAAGTAGTGAGATTATTAAATTAAAGGATGAGTCATTCCCTTTTGGGATATTACTCCTCACAACCATGAAACGTTTTATCATATTTAAAACCTTACCTTGGTCTGTCCATATCTATAAATTGTATAGCTCAAGAATCATGATAATTAAAATAAATGGAAAGCTCCGGTTTTCAAAAAAAAAATACTTAGTAATTCTCCAGACTCTACATGACAAGTGACTTCCCACTATATCAAAAGACATTTCATGTCCAGCCGGTGTGTCTCAGTGGTTGAATGCCAACCCATGAACCAAAAGTTCACTGGTTCGATTCCCAGTCAGGGCACATGCCTGGCTTGTTGGCTGGATCCCCAGTAGAGGGCAAGCAGAAGGCAGCTGATTGATTATGTTTCTCTCTCTCATCCATGTTTCTATCTCTCTATCCTTCTCCCATCCTCTCTCTCTAAAAACCAATTTAAAAAATAAGATTTCTCATAACCTATCAGAAATATGTGGTCAATTAATTATTTTCCTTTATGCATTCCTACTATTTACTGTGGCCCTCTCCAGTTTACTCTGCGTTTATCTCAGTTTATCCCAAAAGCTTAGAAGTGCACAAACTTTTAATTATCAACTGTATTTACTTGGGGTTAAATACAGACTTTGACTCCAAGATTCATGAGTTCAGACCCAGTTTCTGCCACTAACCAGTGGGTGACTTTGACAAGTTACTGACCTCTCAGAAACTCATGCTCTCACTTGCCAAATGGGAAGAATACTCTCATAGGGCATTGTGAGGATTTGATACATAAGAAGGTCTTAAATCAGTGCCTAAAACATAGTAAGCTCCCAGTTAACATAAAGTACTATTACATTGCTGCATCTGTGGGATAGGACAGGAATTCGCATATGACTGCTCTTCACTGTGTGCTCTTCTTCAGGGAATGTATTATGACCCAGGGCATACTTAGGTCCAGCCGAAGTTCCATGTGGAAATAAGAACCGGTCTCACCAGTTTAATAGACTGAGGCTTTTCAAAAAGACTGGTTACCAAGAAAACCAAATGGAAGAATTCTGGAAGGTAGAAAGAAAAGAAAAAAAAAAAAGTTGTTTTATTCCCATCCCATTTTTAAAATTAGATCCTTTGCCTTTTTTTTTTTTTTTTTTTTTTTTTTTTTTTGTGGGGCCACTGTAGTTGGGCCAGAGACTATTTTCATGGCTGGGTTAAATAGCAAGCAGACCTTACTGACTATAAAGGCTGGCAGGCCTGGTAATGACTTACAGAAGGAGACTGTGGTGCCTACTTGTCTGAATGATTTTAAGGACTTGGCAGATAATTCTCCAGGACTTTTTAATTGTAGCCCTCCAAAAGCCAGGGACAGACTAATGGCCTTCGAAGCTCCCTTTCATTCTTGACTCTAGGAGAGAAACTCTTAGTTTACCTTAGTATGATATATTTTTACATATAATGTGAATATGATTCATTCTAATTGGACATAGCATTACTGCCAAGGATGGTCATGGATAGAGCTCTTTCCTGTCTTCTATATAAGGCAGTGGCCCTGCCTGTTGTTTAAATTACCCTTTCATGCAACCACTAACTCAAGTCTAGTGATGATTCAAGCCAGAAACAGTAATTTTATTTATATGATGTCTTGCATAGAGGGCAGGCTTATAAAAGAAAAACAAATCTGGAATGGACGATGAATTAAATCAAAGCCGCTTTGTAGTTGGGATGTACTCCAGTAGAGTACGGCAGTCTATCTGCAGAGGTTTATAATGATTTTGCCAATATTAATTATTCCCCGTGCAGCTTACCCATTTTCAGGGAACCCAGGCTAATGCTAGGAAATGTAATTCTCAAAGTAATATCTTCCAGCTGAATGATACAGAGCACAACAGCTTTGGCTGTCATGTGACTAGTCGAAAATAGCATTTTCAAGGCAATATTTCAGGGGAAAGAATAAGTTCAGACAGTTCAAAAGTTCAAAATGAACATACTTCATAGCTCCGTTCAAAACAGTGAAGGAAGGCTTAGTGAGGGAAATATTTACGTCTGATTCTATGGGGATGGCCCAGTGTCCATGGTGGATTAACTAGTTAGACTCTGTCTGTTTGCGCTTTCTCCTCTTGCAATATACCAATGAATGATTTCACTGACTAAAACTGCATTTTCTTTCAGATGTAAAATACACTGACTTGTTGGTTGGGTTGGCAAAAGCATGTTGCCCCTTATTGACTGGAAACCAAAACCCTATATTCATGAATGAAGTCATAAGTAATTTTGTTTGATGGGAAGGAGTCAGTTTGAAGGTAGCATTAAAAAAGACTCTGGGTTTCTGATGGATGTTAATAACGGCATGAGAAAAAGGCTCTTCCTGGTCAGGTTTTATTGCTTTATTCTGTTCTCGGGATCTAACCTTTCAAAGTGAAATACATTTGCCTGAGCAATGAACACGCTTCTTCCAAAGGGAAATGCCATGAAAGCCTCATCTTCGTTCAGTCAGCGAAAGGCTGGTTGGTTTGACTGTGTGAACATATCTTTAGATTTGGCATTTTTATCACTGAAGTAATAATAATAATGCTGCTTTGTTTTCCTAAAGCTCCTTTCTTTACAACTAACGGTGTCCAGGAGAGCTCTAAAACAGAAGTGAAATTATTTTGTTTTTAAATATCTAAGTAAAATGACTCTCCAATTAGGTTATTTTTGAAAACTTTTAAATTCTTGGCTCTTTAAATTATCTTGGAATCATTCTGTATAGTTCAAGTAGCTGGATGAAAATGTAAATTAAATTCACATTTCATTTCTTGCAGATGGACGCTCACTCATCTGAACTGTATTAAGTCATTATCAAGGACATTCTATTCTTTGAGTTGGATTTGATTAAAACTATAGGGAAGACATTCTCAACAAGTACTAAAAATCCACTTCCATGTTAAATATAACCTTGAGCTTAAAGTGGACATTAAGCATGATATTCTGGCATTATTGTACGTTAGAAAGATGTGTTAGGAAACATGATTTACCTAAAAGCCAGTGATAGGAGTTTAGGAATAGTAGTCAATGAGCTAAAATGAATTTTTAATGATAATTAGAAATATGTCCTTTGTAATAAGATGGGAAGAAATTAAGTGTTTTTGTGGAAGAATATTAACCAGTTTTTAGTTATTTCACAGAAAGAGGTAAACTTGTTATCGGAACTGACTTTAAAAACACTGTAATCACTAAGGTCTATAGTTAATTTAAAATTTTTAGAACAAAGTAAATTATTACATCATCAGAAACTTTTTAGAATTTTTAAAGTTTGCACTGAAGTAGCTATAAGAAAGGTAATTATGTTTTGGGATTTTTAAATATAATTTAAAAGATCAGCTTGCCCATTTCATAAATGCTCAAATATGAAGCAAAACTAGCTACTTGATAATTAAACAGAAAAATACCAGTGTCAAGGGTACTTGAGACCGTGATGATCCAGATTTTCATATTCTGAAAAATAAGAGCATTTTGAAATCTAGTGCTCTTCATGAGTATGCAGATGGCTAAAAGTTATGTAGAATGGAATGAGGACGCAGTCCATATTATGGATTTGTGAAAATAATTACATGAGTTAAATTGTTTGACTTTGAATAATTTGAAATCTCTTACACTGACTCCAGGTCAGAGTTATGAGCAGGCAAGCATTTCTAAATTGCCTTAGTATTTAACCCCAAATGTATTTCCCTAACCTTCTTCCCAAAGTTAACACACTCTGACTTACTAAGGCATGGAGGCATGATGAATACATACAAGCAAGACTGATCACTGAAACCCAACCAGGAAGCATTTATCTCTAAGGTTCTTCTTAATATGGTAAAGATTAAAAACATTTGTAACACAGTTTAACCCTGTCAGTCACAACCCAGAGAGGGAGACAGAGGAAGAGGGCACTTGGCCAGCCTTCTCAGGAAGATGCTGTAACGGTTCCCTTTCAACCTCTTGTGACCTCATCCCAGCCCTCATCCTCAGCCCCAGACATACTCAATGCATACAACCCTGTTTGCTCTTGTACATATAGTCATGGGCAAAGACCTATGAAAGAAACAGTTGTGTCCATTCTCAGTGAGAGTCAGAAGTTAGCAGGTTATATTGTTTTCAGGTAATAAGTGGCTCTTCTTCAGATGTGCTGTGCTATAAATCTACTGACAGTGGGATAAAGGCATTAAGTGCTTTGCAAATATTTTAAGACAACTAGTCAGGAAAAAATAAAAACTATTATCTGTTAAGTGCTTTATGTTATCTTTGAACATTGGTAGAAAGAAAAAGAAAAAAAAATGTGTTTTGTTCCCAAAGAATGGCATATTCTCTTAGTTGACTAGCAACTTGGAGATACTGGCTATAGCAGAAGAGGCAAATTGATGGGATTAAATAATTTTATATGTACTAAATATATAAAATACTTCTACATTTCAGGATATTAACAAATATATGAATCAAATCAACCACATGCACAGCACTGTATTAAATGCAATAGAGAATATATGAAAATAAATCATCCGATCAATATCTTTTTAGGAGCTTAATCTTCTTAGGGAAACAATAAAATATGTCCATGGAGAAAGTTAAATAGCCTATGAAGAGCCTAAACAGCATTTCTTATTTGATCTGTATGTAAACCTATGAAATGTGAATACCATGTAGACACTAAGGTAAATATTAATATTACACATAGAGGAGATTTAAAATATAGAAAGTCTAAGACATGTCATTAAAAAAAATTGCCCTAAACTTATAGAAATTAATAGGTAGCTACATTTACTGAGAAGGCATGGTATATACATTTTCCTCCTCTATCAGTGTTCAAGGATAATAATTTTATTAATATATTACTTGTATGCATAATTATATCTGAAAAAGCCATTAGATGATTCAGGTATTTCTATTAATTTGATAATGTTTATTTCTAGGGCTCTCCATACTAAAAAATATATATATATATGTCTTTATTGATTTTTCAATTAATTCATTTATAAGTCTTTTTTCTATTTTTTCCTTATCTACCAAATAAATAAATTAAACTCTTACTTTTTTAAATTGGAGTTACTTCTTTGCCTTAGCCTATAAGAGTACATAGCTAATTAACTGGTACCCAGATCCAATACACAGCCTCTGTCTGTTTATCCCAACTACTTTTTCTCTACTGATGTTTATTGAGCTCCTTTCCTGAAATTACACTTTTAACAATCCTTTTTCAAATTCTGAGCCCAAAATTGCCTTTTCTTGAAGAATGTCTGAAGTCTGTACATGTAAGATAAGATAGTGGAAGATGACATGGTCTATGCAATTTGTCTACAGAAATCTTCTCCAAATGATCAATGACCACCTCTAATGGAAATATGGTTTCAATTCTTCCTTTGACAGATGGTCTTGCCTACACTCACAAGAGATATGTTTTCTCTGTCAAGCTTTTTTTTTTTTTTTTTTTTTTTTTAAATATATGTGCTGGTGTTTGAAGCCAATTTAACAGCTATATTACCCTGTTCATGCTATGCCGAAGTACCACATCTGTTTTCACACTGAGTTTGTGGTTTTCCCATAAAGTGATATATATAGTCCTATGTTAGGAACTATTTTCAACTTAGATTTCAAATCGAGAACAAAAACATTCAAAAATTTAATTTGCTTTTTTCTTTGCAACAAAGAGCCGTCATGCATCAACAGCTATGCAGATAATTCAGGGTAAGCTGGTTAATTGTTTTATGAGAATATAATGACCCTATCTTTAACAATGACATAATTCAATCAAGAAGGATTTGGGGTTGTCCATTATACTGTCAAAAACCCTGCCCTCCTACTGCCTCTCAGACCACAACACTCAAGTACTCAACCTGACAGTCCAACTAGCTAAACTGAGAATCAGGTTCTGCCTTAACAGGATTCCAGAAGCATTACTACTCTAGGAAAAGGGGGATCAGTTTTTAAAAATTTTCAGGTTATTACAGCTGCCTTCTGGCTATTTATCTTGCTTTTTATTTCAGTGACTATATATCACCTGCATATCTGCCTGGAATTTTTATCTCTCCCCCAGTTCCCAGCTGTCTAGACTTGGAATCCTCCCCTTGGTCTATTTTTTCATAGTCACTTTTATTTCACCTGGGAAGAGTTCAAAACCGGAATTGTATTTTTGGAAATCAAAGCTGAAAATGTGATTTGGATTGTGTTCACTCATTATCAGAAATAATACAATTTCATTTAGAGAAAATATCACTTTAAAGGGAGCAACATGGTGGGTTACTAAGTTGCTTTCTTTTCAATGTTCTGTGCATTTTTATTGAAACAGTGGAGGATGAAGGGGATGGATATGATAAAATGTGAAAACAGCTGAAATCAATACAGTGCTGGTGTTAATATGAAAACAAGGATTACTGTTATTTATAAAAACCTTGATGTAATCAGATGATATTTAAATTTTCCATAAGAAATATTTGTTTAAAATATACCCTGAGCCTAAATTTTTCAAATTATTAACATTTTTCTCTGACAAAGGCATTTTCAAAATTATAAATCCATCTCTTGACATGAGAACATTGATAAGGTTGATTTTTGCTTCAAATGTGTCCATGTGGCTTTGGGCCAGCAACTTATCTAAGCTTTAATATCTATTTATATATTGACTAGAAGCCCAATGCATGAAGATATGTGCTAGAATGAGCTTTCCTTTCCATGGCTGCGGGCACCACCTTTTCCCTCTGGCCCAGCCCCTTTCTGCTCAGGCCACAGAGCCACCTCTTTCCTCTCTGGCCCCACCTTCCCACGCTGCCAGAGGCCCTGAGAGACTGGGAGTAGGACAGAATGCAAGCATCCTGCCCCCATCACTTGGTGCCTGTGTATGCAAATGAACTGCCATCTTTGTTGGGCTACTTTGCATATCATTCCTGATTGGCTGGTGGTGGAGTGGTGGTACAGTCAATTTATATGTTTTCCTATTATTAGGTAAGATTGTAACTGAATCTCAAACTTAAATCTCACAAGTTTACTCAGATACCTACCTTCCTCATGTCTCATCTTCCCTAGGATCAGCTTCTCATTCTCTGTGGTTCACAGTCTTGCAGTTAAAGAGATATTAGTTACCATACTATACCTGTGGTTTTACAAGTATAGTGATAAGAATCACCTAATGAAGTTTATTCTATATAATAAAAGGGTAATATGCAAATTAACTGAAGGGTGGAATCTGGTCGCTAAGATGGGCACTGACCACCAGGGGGCAGAAGCTCAACACAGGAGCTGTCCCCTGGTGGTCAGTGCATTCCCACATGGGGAGTGCTGCTCAGTCAGAAGCCAGCCCCAGGCTGGGGAGCACAGCTGCAGTGTCAGGAGGAGCCTCTTCCACCTCGGCAGCAGAGCTAAGGATTTCTGACTAATGACTGACTGCTTAGACCCGCTGCCTCTAATCTTAATATATAAAAACCCTGGATCCGTCAAATCCACAACAACCAGAGACTCGATCTAATGCCCCGTCTACGCACACAGCAGGCTCTGGTAGGTGGGGACCTGTGGCCGTGGGGACGGGGTAGGGGAGGCAGGGCCAGCTCTCACACTCCCTCACAACCGCACACATGCACAGACACACATAGCACCCACCAGCTTGCAGCTTTTTCTCCCTTTCTTTCCCTTCCTCCCAGCTCGCTCTTGGAGCATCTCTCAGAATGAGGAAACAAAACAGACTGGGCCTGAAGAGTCCTGGATAGAAGGGAGGGCTGGCAGAGGGTGGAGCGGGCCCCCACGGACCCCTCCCAGCCTGGAAAGAGGAAGAGGGACAAAGGGAGGCAGGGAGGCCTGGAGGACTGCTGAGAAAAAACAAAGAGAGACAGACACTTGGCAGGATCAGGCCAGCAGGGGAGGACAGTTGGAGCAACCAGGCCATTATGGGAGGAAAGTTAGGGGCAATCAGGCAGGCAGGCAGATGCAGTTAGGGGTGATCAGGCAGGCAGGCAGGTGAGCGTTTAGAAGCCAGTGGTCCCAAATTGCGAGAGGGATTTCTGACTGGGATCGGGCCTAAACCAGTAGTTGGACATCCCCCAAGGTGTCCCTGATTGCAGAGGGTGCAGGCTGGGCTGAGGGACACCCCCCCCCCACCCACCCCACCCACCCCCCGGCACAAAATTTTTGCACCAGGCCACTAGTATATATATACACTAGTCACCACCTACACCAAACAAACTCAATCTGAATTTCTATGGGGGAAGCCTAGGTACTAAGACTTTTAAATGCTCTCTAGGCTAGAGAACCACTGCTTTTCAATATGCAGCTACTGCAGCAGATATACCTGCCCAAAGGACTTCATTTTCTTCTGAAAAGATAATACAATTGAAAAAATGTCAGTGGCCATTGAGAGGCAATTTAGATGAAGTTGCTAAAGCATGCACTCTGAAGTCAAATAAATATTCATTCGATTTTGACTCTGCCAGTTACTAGATATGTGACCAAAAGCGGGTAGCTAAACCTCTCAGAGTTAATTGCTTTAACTGTAAAATGCTGACACGATAGGACCTCATAGAGCTGTTGTGAGAACTAAATGAGATAATGTAGATAAAACTCAGCTAAGCTCTTGTCAGAAGACATCAGCCAACAAATTAAAGGCAGGGTAATATCATATATTAGGAGTTAACAAACGGTTGTATCAGAAGGAAGATTTCAGTGAAGACTGAAATAGTCAGATGAACGAGGAGCTTAAAATGGATCATGCAGCAGCCCTAGCTAGTTTTGCCCAGTGGATGGAGCATCAGGCTGCAGACTGAAGGCTCCCAGGTTCTGGTCAAGGGCACTTGCCTAGGTTGCAGGCTCGATACCCAGTGGGGGGATTGCAGAATGCAACCAATCAATGATTCTCTCTCATCATTGCTGTTTCTCTCTTTCTCCCTTTCCCTTCCTCTCTGAAATGAATAAAAATATATTTTAAAAAATGGATCACACAACACATAGAAAAATTTTATATAGATTTAACTGTGGCCGTGCCTACATGGAATTATGGGTTAAAAGGCTCAGTACCGCGACTAAATTAAGGTACCTGCTACATTGCTATTTTAAAAGAATTTACCCCTGTCTTCCACCACCACCACCACCACCACCACCAATTTCAGAGGTTTATACTGTATATTAACCATGAAGCATAATACTTTTCTTTTATTTTAATTGAGATATTTAAATCTCATTTTTGTGCCAAGATAGAATTTTATCCAAATGTTACTGAAATGGTGACCCACCATCCCAGTTTTCCTGGGACTAAGAAGTTTCCTAGGACATAGGACCTTCAGAGATAATACTGTGATTATCCCAAACCAAGTGGGGCTTTTGGTTACTCTAGATTAGGGGTGTCGAACTCAATCAGAGAAGGGGCCAAAATCTAAAATCCAGCCTAAATCGCGGGCCGAATGGTTTACTGAACAGTCATAAACTGTCAATGTCATAAAGTGACAACGGAGTGCAGTGATGACAGCACGGTGCGGGCCACATTGCAAGGCCTGGCAGGCTGGATTTGGCCCGCGGGCCTTGTGTTTGACACATGTGCTCTAGATGCTTATAATCACATGACTGTCTCCTTTCCTAATCCAGTTCTCTCTCTATAAGCTACCCATTACCCAGGGCAGCTCTATCCAGATCCTGGCTGTATATCCCACAGTTAAGCCACACTTGTTTCCTGCTAATTTCCTCAGCTGGATTTCTGAGACTTTCCACTGATTCTTTCCAAGATTCATCCTTCTCAAGTTAAGCTGAATTAGTTTCTGTTAGTTAAAACTAAGAACCTTATTAAAATAACCAAATTAACAAGAAGAATTCTGGAATACCATAATTATTATGGATTTTCTAGTCATTCCTATGACTACAAGTATGTTATATGAGGCAGTGCTGTCAAATGGAGGCATTGCACTAGTAAGTGCTCTAAAAGCAATCGTTTGATGACTGAATAAATTTTCTTACTCAGAAAACTTGAAATGCACCAGCCAGAGAAGGAACAAGTCAGTGATACATCTTTATCATGACAGAGGGGAAAATCAGGAGCAGAGACCCTGGAAAAACAGCTGGAGAATCTCACTTTGTATTTAAAAACTAGCCTCTTATAAAATCATAACCAGAATTCAAAAATTTAGAAGTGGCCATGGAAAAAAATATGAAAACAAAATGCTCCTGTAAGTCAAAAGTGGCATGTATCCAAGTGTTAGAAAAATTACAGGAAAGAATATTAGCTGAGAAAAATTAAAGAAGCAAGTTTTTCAAGTTGTGGTGCTTTCATTAGTTATAACACTCACTAAGTATGCTAGTCTGCCTCCTCAAAGGATTATCTGATCATCAATGACCATTGAAATGCATTTGTTCTCCAACTCATTATTTTTTTCCTTGGGAGAATACTGCCTGCCCCACAGCACTGTCCTATCTTTTTCAGATTTATTTGTTCTCAGACTTTGTTTTTGTAAGGTTATGGTCCAATGTTTAATTAGGACTGTGTTTTATTTTTAAGTTCAACCTTCCAAAATAAGAATGTCAGGACATTTCCATTTTTAACTTTTTACAAAGCTCACAAACTATGGGAAGTTTCTGGATTCTCCTCTCCTTGGAGAGTTTATTGTAATTTACTCATATTTTTTAAATCAAAAATGCTCTCTTTTTTTCCCCAAAAAAAATATTGGAGAGCATAGCCCTCAGTAGTTAGTCAAATGAAATCAAGAAATCCATGTATTCATTCCTTTCCCCTTCAAAGACTAAATAACAATATAAATAGCAAATGCAGAGTCTGAAGATACTACTATTGCCACTGGAAAAGAAAGTTAGATTTTAAGAGACCAGGCAAATGAAGGTACACCCAGGAAAACTAAAAATATATTTTATATTTTACTTTATTAATAAGATAAATGATTAATCCAGTAATCTATATTACACTGATAAATTATTAAATATTACACATTATCCTAATTTTAAAATAATCTTTATAGTCACTATTTTCCTTATTAAAAATTAATAGTCTTTGTTATCTCAAACTTTTTTTTTCCTTCCTTAATAATTCAGACAAAGAACCATTAGCCAGTTCTAAGTAAGAAAAGAGAAAGACCTGGCTAGGATAAAGGGGAGGGAGGCCTCCAAATGGGTTGCAGCTCACTGGGATTGGAAAAATGAATAAATAAGCAAGTAAGTTCAAGTTTTCTCACTGAAAGATGAAGAAATATAAATATGAAAGAGTAGAAGTAGAGGTAATAAATAGATATATCTAGGTCTGGACAATGACAGTCTAAAAACAGTGATACCCCAATAACTTCAGCATACACATTACTAAAGCTACCAGAACTTCTTGGGTTAAGTAGCTAATTCTAGAACTAGGGAAAAATTTACAAAATATGCATGGAATGTATTATTCAAGAAAGTAAGGAAATCCACAATTAAAGATGGAACCAGGTCAGATAGACAAATAAATTAGCTCAAAGGGGTCTCCACTGGTCAAAACTGAAAGAATTTATCAAAAGACTCACTGATAGCAATAAGCTATATACCACTGAATAAATCTATGTCTATTATGAAACAAACAAACAAATAAATAGTAAAGGCTTCTATACACTAAAATGGCAACCAATAAATGTAGAAGAAATTATGCAATATGAAAAGTGCTATTTGTCAACCATAATCATAATAATAAATCCAGTCAAGAAACATCAACAAAAGTAGTGGGTGAAAGTTGAATAAAAAATGGGATATTTATGTAGTAATCAAGCATCTCCCAACAAAATACATATTAATTATAAAAAAGATCAGTTTTACAGTGGAAAATCTAGAATATATAACTTAAATAATCAGTTAACATTACCAGTGATGGTACAAAACAATTCAAAGTGCCATCTGATGGAATGCGGGAAACAGGACACAGAATCACTACTATGACATTCTGAACTTGAATCTAATAAAAGGAAGCACCAGACAATTCCAAATTCTACCTATAATCTATTATAACCAGCCTATAATCTTCAAAATTTTTTTTGTAATATTCAAATTTCTTAAGATCATGAAGGTCAAGGAAGGGTTAAAGAACAGTTTTAGATATAAGAGAATGGAAGAGGCATAAAATCTAGTGAATATGTGATCCTGGATTGTATCCTTTTGCTATAAAATAAGACATCATTGTAACCGTTGGTGACACTTTTATGAATAGCATTTTATAGGAATTTTCTGTGTTGAATTTAGTACTTTTCTATAAGTTTGAAAT
The DNA here is from genome assembly GCF_964339955.1 of Pipistrellus hanaki. NCBI lineage: Eukaryota > Metazoa > Chordata > Mammalia > Chiroptera > Vespertilionidae > Pipistrellus > Pipistrellus hanaki. Next base: position 118,629,384 of record NC_140505.1, read on the forward strand.
TATTTCAAAGTAAAAAATCCAACTTCATCACATTTTATGGATGAGGAAGCAAAAGCAAAATGTCTGCCAACATCAAAAAGCTAGTTAGCAGTTCCCAGTCAAGATGAAGGAGAGGTAAACATGGTACTCAAAACCTCCCACAACCACATCAAAAGTACAACTAAAGTACAGAACAGCCATCATTCAGAACAGCCTGAAATCTAGCTGAACAGAAGCCCTTTAAGGATATGAAGAGGAATCCACATGGAAACAGTTAGAGGAGCAGAGACATGGAACAAACTGGCCCCACCCCACATCTGGCAGTTAAAAATCAGGGGGAATGTCTTTGCTGCATAGGTCCCCCTGAGGAGTAAGGGGTCTCAGCACCACACCTAGGGTTCCAGTGCTGGAAAGAAAAATCTCCATACGTTCTAGCTCCTGGATTGTGGCTGAGTGAAATGAAGGGCTGCAGGAATCCCAGGCATTCTTCTTATAGGGCCCGCAATGGACTTACTCAGACTCACTCCCTCTGAGCTCCAGTGCTGAGGCAGCAGCTTGAAAGGAATCAGGGATTTGGGGGAGGAAATAAATTATCTGAATGGCTGGAGGGAAGCTTCTTCCAGGCAGAAGTGCTGGCAGTTTTCCTTTCCTGAGCCCTCCCCACCACAGAGCTGACAGACTGCACCATATCTGAATCTCCTTCAACCTGGCTCACACTTTTCACCCCATTCTGGTGATTCCCTGAGACCCTGCCCCTCCCTACTTGCAATCTCATCCAAGCCATTTCCAAAGGCTCTGCCATGCAACTGGCTTTTTTTTTTTTTTTTTTTTTTTTTTTTTTTGTCTTATGCTGTGAATCAGCCTGCGCTGATTCATAGCTCCAGCTCTCCTGGATACCTCCAAGCTCAGTATAAGTAGCAACCATCTGAAGATTCCTTTTTAGCTCATGCTGGATGGCCTAGGAGGGGCAGAGGCAGTAGCCGACTTGGCACCTCCCATCAGGCCCCAGAGCCAGTGCACCCACCAACATTTGCATTATGGAGGCACCAGAAAGAGAAGAGAGCAAGATATTAAAAACCTATTTGAATAAATGACAGAAAACTTCCCCTACCTGGTGAAAGGAATGGACTTGCAAGTTCAGGAAGCACAGAGTCCCAAACAAGAGGAACCCAAAGAGGCCCATGTTGACACACATCATAATTCAAATGCCAAATGTTAAAAACAAAGAGAGAATATTAAAAGCAGCAAGAGAAAAGTAGTTAATTACCTACAAGGGAGTGCCCATATGACTGTCAGCTGACTTCTCAACAGAAAATTTGCAGGCCAAAAGAGAGTGGCAAGAAATATCAAAACTGATTTAAAGAAAGGACCTACAACCAAGATTAACCTATTCAGCAAAACTATCACTTATAATTAAAGGTGAGATAAAAAGCTTCCCAGACAAGAGAAAGCTAAAGGAGTTCATCACCACCAAACCAGTATTACAATAAATACTTAAGGGTCTTTTTTAAGAAGAAGAAGACTATATATATAGTAAAATAGCAATAAATACATAACTATCAATAATTACTTTAAATGCAAACAGATTAAATATTTCCATCTAAAGATATACTATGGGTGAAGGGATAACACAACAAGACCCTTACATATGATATCTGCAAAAGACTCACTTCAAATCAAAAGAAACAAACAGAATGAAAGTAAAGGGATGAAAAAATAAAATAAAAATATATTCATGAAAATGGGAACAAGCAAAAAATACTTATACCAGACAAAATAGACTTTAAAACAAAGGCTATAACAAGAGACAAAGAAGGACCCAGCAATTCCCTTTTGGGTATTTATCTGAGGAAACCCAAATAATACATCAGGGAAACATACATCCACCTGGCCAGTTTGGCTAAGTTGTTACAGTGTTGGCACTCAGATCAGGGGTTACAGGTTTTATTCCCAGTCAAGGGCATATACCTGGGTTGCAGGTTCAATCCTCGCCTGGTTAGGGCACATGCAGGAGGCAACCAATAGGAGGTAACCAGTAGTTGTTGTCTCTCTCTCTCTCCCCCACACTCCCCACTCTCTGAGAAATCAATGTAAAAAATATCCTTGGGTAAGAATTAATGAAATGAAACAAAACAAAACATTATATACTACAATATATGTTCACTGTATCATTATTTACAACATCCAAGATATGGAAGCAACCTAAGTGTCCATCAATAGATGAATGGATAAAGAAAGTGTGGTGCATATATACAATGGAATATGACTCATCCATAAAAAAGAATTAGAGCTTGCTATGTGTAACAACATGGCTGGATTCTAGAGGGTATTGTGCTGAGTAAAATTAGTCACACAAAGAAAGATAAATGCCAGATGATTTCACTTGTATGTGAAATCTAAAAAATAAGTAAATAAAAGAACAAGCAGAACAGAAATAAACTCATAGATACAGAGAACATTTTGATAGTTGCCAGATGAGAGGAGAGTTAGGGGAGGAGTGAAAAATTCGAAAGGATTAGAAGTACAAATTGGTAATTACAGACTAGTCATGGGGATGTAAAGAACAGCGTAACAAATATAGTCAATGATATTGTAATACCTATGTATGTTGTCAGATTGGTTCTACATTTATCGGAATGATCATTTTGTAAGTTATATAAAAATTTAATCGTGTACACCTGAAACTAATATAATATTGTACATTAACTGTAATTGAAAAAATATTACATTTAAAAAGAAAGCTAGTGGAGAACCAAGATATTGACATAGGTAAACACTGATATTTGCTGCCTCTCACAACCACATTAAAATTACAACTAAAAAGCAGAACCGCAGGAAAGCTGGCTGAGTGGAAGTTCCACAACTAAAGAGATGAAGAAAATGCATTGAGACTGGTAAGAGGTGCGGAGGCATGGAAAGTGCTGGCACCTATATGTGCTGCTCTTTTAATTGGGAGAGAGAGATACAAGCTCCTGCTTGCTCTGAACTCCAGTTCCAGGCGAGACTCTGGGGGACCCAGACACATACAGGAAGAAGCTGAACTGTCTGGCATCGGGAAAGGAATGTGAGGGTGGCTTTCTCTCAGAGGTGCTCACAGTGATCATTGTTCCTGCGTGGGGGTGCGGGACATGGAGACCTGGGGACCTCTTCGGTGCAGGGTTGACTGGCAATCATTGCTGTTTGTTTCATCCTGGTGATTCCCAAGAGATCCCAACCCACCCAGTTTACAGCCCCACCCAAGCTTTGCTCATTGGCTTTTGCATATAAATGGTCTGTCTGGGTCAGAGAGCTCCAGAGCTTCAAAAAGAAGGCCCAAGGCCCAGCAGTAGCAGCCTGCCTTTCTTCACAGGCTGGGCCTCATCTGGGCACTTACAAACCCCATACAAAGAGGAGGAATCTACAGATGTCTCTGTAGCTCCTGTTGGGTGGCCCCAGACAGTGGCTGACCTTGCATTCCTTGAAGATACAAGAGCCAGTGTACCCAGTGGTCAGAGTGAGACCATACCAGATTACAACCCTTCATATCCATAAGAGACACACTCAAAGGGCAGACTCAGTGAACACCGAAGCCCCACTGAAGAAAGTCCTGCCCCATAAGGTCATCTCATGCACAACAGGTCTTCCAGTGTAGACATAGCTGGTCATCACTGCCAATTGGCCTGGAAGTCTATTCCTTCCAGTGTACCAACAGCAATCAAGGCTTAACTACAACAAAACTGTGCAAACAGCCCACAAAGGGGTGCACCAAGAGTGTTCACCTTAGGGACTGGGGAGGCTGAGTCACTGGGCCCTATAAGACACCTACCACACAAGGCCACTCTATTAACTCAAGAAGACTTAGCAGTTACCCAGTACATAGAAACAAACACAGGGAAGCAGCCAAAATGCAGAGACAAGTCACAAATGAAAGAAATGAATGAAAGCAAAATACTGAATATAGAGTTCAAAACCATGGTTATAAGGTTACTCAAGAAGCTTCTAGAAACCTCCGAGAAATTTAATGAGACCATTAAGGATATGAAAAAGGACCAATCAGAAATTAAGCATACACAGACTGAAATAAAGAATAATATACAGAGATACAACAGCATACTAGAGGATCCCAAGAATCAAGTCAAAGATTTTAAACACGAAGAAGCAAAAAATATCCAACCTGAAAAGCAAAAAGAAAAAAAGAATCCAAAAATAAGAAGATAGTGTAAGGAGCCTCTGGGACAATTTCAAGCGTACCAACATCTGAATTATGGGGGTGCCAGAATAAAAGAGAGAGAGCAAGATATTGAAAACCTATTAGAAAAAATAATGACAGAAAACTTCCCCTACCCAATAAAAGAAATAGACTTACAAGTCCAGGAAGTGCAGAGAATCCCAAACAAGAGGAATCCAAAGAGGACTATACCAAGGCATATCATAATGCCAAGGGCAAAAGACAAAGAGAGAATATTAAAATCAGCAAGAGAAAAACAGTTAGTTACCTACAAGGGATTACCTATATGACTATCAGTTGGTTTCTCAACAGAAATGATGCAAGCCAGAAAGAAGTGACAAGAAATATGCAACGCGATGAATAGCAAGAACCTACAACCAAGATTACCAAGCAAAGCTATCATTTAGAATTGAAGGTCAGATAAAGAGCTTCACAAATAAGAAAAAGCTAAAGAAATTCATTACCACCAAACCAGTATTATATGAAATGCTGAATGGTATTCTCCAAAAAGAGGAAGAAGAAGAAAAAGGTAAAGATAAAAATTATGAACAACAAAGTGACAACAAATACATATCTATCAATGAGTGAACCTAAAAATCAAATGAATAAAAAACCTGATGAACAGAAAAGATGGGTGAATGTAATAGAATCAGGGGCATGGAAAGGGGAAGAGGTTGTGGGGAGTGCAGGAAGAGATTGGACAAAGAGCTTATATCTATGGACAAGGTCAGTGGGGCGGGGAGGGAGGGGAAGGCCTGGAGTGGGGTGGGAACTGGGTGGAGGGGAGCTATGGGGGGAAAAAGAGGAACATTTGTAATAATCTGAACAATGAAGATTTTTTTTAATGGAAAAAAACAAAGCAACCTAGCTATCTTCTAAGTAGACACTACTATTCCAAATTACCATTCCAATATTCTTCCCACTACTCTCTGTCTTCAAGTAGGAAGGGATATTAACCCATAAGGCCAGGAGCATTTTTGTGTACACTGCTGAATCCAGGCACCTAAAATTCTGCAGGCTCATAGTTGGTGCTCAAAAATACTCTGTATTACTGTATTGTATTTTGGAGTATTTTTGTCTTTAACATTTCAACCTCCATTTTCAAATTGATATTTCTGATTGTAAACAATAGAGAAAAATGCTTTCTGCTGTCCTCAGTCTTTACAATCTGTCTAAAAAGTAAAAAGTAAAAAAGGAGTCTTTCAGTGTTTCAGGAATCAAATATAGATCATGTAAACAGTAAATAGCTTTATTTTTTTTCCATCCTCACTCATACCACTAAAAGCTGTGCCAGTCTATTCATTCACTCACAGTAAATGTCACTCTTTGCCCTTTAAAATCTGTAGTGGCCTCTAAGAGTGAGTCCAGGCAGGTTAGTTTTCTCATTCCTTCTAGAGGAGCAATATTTAACAACTATAGCTACTTATAAATGATTTATGCTAACTTCTATAACTATAAAACCAAAACAAACTCATAAATTTAGTATGGATAAGACTGCATCACCATTAAAATTCAGTTGATATTAACATTTAATGTCATAGATCTTGTTATATTCCAAGCACTACATCACTAATTTTGAGTTTTAAAATAGAAAGGTGTATTTATGTGTTTAATTGATTAACTGTCAACTTGACCTTCTAATTTTGGGCATGAAAATCCATTTATTTAAAATACAAATGCTGCCTAATGAAAATTTTTCTGATGAGTATTTATGATTGACAATGGTAATTTACTGCTTCATTCACTCACTTAACAATATTTATTGCATGTCAGTAACTGTTTTAGGTCATGAAACTATGGCCAAAAAAAATTCATATAGAAATGGAATGTGAGAAGATAGCTACTGAAAAGCTGAGAATGGAACTATCACAGATTCTTTTGGAGACTAGTGTGCTAATCACATGCACCAATTTTCTGTTATCAAATTATTGCAGAACCCTTATTGACACAGTGCTTCATAAAGTCATTTGGCTTCCATTTATTCAGAATTATATTTTAAACACAAAAACAAACCTTTGGTTGCTATGACAATAGTATTTTAGATTTAATTATGGTATATGCATAGTATAAAGTACAGATGCCTCTAATCTATACTTTAAATTTTAGCATTTTAACACACAACCTAACACATATTTTACATAATAATGGACAACCATGTAAATTGGCTGTACACCAGCCAATCAGGGGTGATATGCAAATTGACCCAATAAAGATGGCAGTTAATTAGCATACACAGGCACTGAGTGACAAGGCAGGTGGAATGCCTGTGTTGTTGCCGTGGTGACAACACAGGCATTCTGCCCCACCCCAGGTCTCTGGGCAGTGTGGGAAGGCAGGGTCAGAGTAGAAAAGGGCTGGCCTGGAGTGGAAAGAGGTGCTGGCAGCCAGGGAAAGGAAAGCCCATTCTAGCACGAATCTTCATGCATTGGGCTTCTAGTTGATAATAAATACTTACTGAATTAAATAATGAAGGAACAAATAAGTAAATGCTTGTATCTCTCCCAGAGCTCTAATTTCTTAATTAGAATAGTAATATTAACTAAACTGTCAGGACTCTCATCAAATGGCTGTTTTATTAAAGTTTACAAACAGAAGTGAGAAATCACATTGCCATGTGGCCACTATTGTTATAATATGGGGGAAGTTTTTAAGAATATAGGGAATCTTAAAGTTGTGCTAATTTCTTGGAATTGCATTAGATGGTATTGCTAATCTAGAAGGATTCTTTCCATGATATACCCAACTTGCCTTTTTTGGATGCCAAAAAGCACACAAAACAATCAGCTTAGAGAAAGAAGAGTGTCCAAAGTCAAAGGACTCACAAAATCAAAATGAAGTTTAAATTAAAAGGAAGAGAATAACAGATGAGACTTTAAAGTCTAAAATAATAAATTATTGCCAACAGTTTGGAGCAAACCATGATTTCAAAAGTGTATCATGCATTTCACATCAGGAAATCAATTATCCATGTACATTAGTCATAAGACAAGTAAAAGATTATTTTCCATCTTGATGGCTCACTTCATTAAAGGGAGAGCAGCTTCCAGAGAGGTTATGCTTTTCAAAATAAGAACCGTCTCACTTCAGGGTTCTGTCTGCTCTCAGAGAGAGTAGAATCAATGAAGCAAACACTCTCCAAAGATTACTAATCAGATTTGTATATAAGCAGTGTTGTACTCCAATTTCTGGCACTTTGGTAACCAAACATGTTACTGGAGTTTTATATTTCTTCAAAGTGTTAGGGTAGAAGGCAAAGGAGGGTGGATAGAGGTAGCTTTCCTTACAGTGGGAATTATGAAATGTCCAAGGTGAAAAGATAAGGTTGCACTTTATCTATCCCACTGTGTTTATATAAGTATCAACTCCCATAATGCCATCCTGTAAGAGCTCAATTTATGTAGACACTGTATTTTGGTGATCAAAGCACAGGATTTCTCTCTTCCTCCCTAATGTTGTTACAAGTGGTAAAGTTAGAGTAGGAGGGGAGTCACTTTTCATGGTTTGTTGTATTTGAAAAGCTAACATGGACTCCAGTAAAAATTTTAGAAATAAAAGTCATGTTCATCTTTTATCTTTGTGATATCTAAGGGGTAAACCAAGTATTATTGTAAGTTAACCTCCTGAGTCACTGCATTTAATAAAATCAGTTTCTGATTTTCACAGAATCATGGAATAATAAACCAGCCCAGCCCCCTGACTTGTAGCAAGAGTGAAAATGAACCAACCAACACAAGGTTACCACTTGCTTCCTTCTCTATTTATTCTTGGGCTTTCCCCTCTTTAATCTGTAGTTATAGTCTTTTTCTATTGTAATTTCTTTTTTATCTTTATTGAGGTAAAACTGACAAAATAAAGTATTCTTTTGTATTCTACAACAAATATATCCAAGCAATTTCCAAAAGTAGGTTTTTGTTTTTTTAAGAAAAATGAACAATTTCATCTAAACTATTTTTGGGACAATATACTTATTTGTTTTCAAAAGCATATTTATTAAACTTCTATTTAAGTAAGGTATATTCCTAAATGTTCTACTTTCTCTCTCAAAATCCAAGAAATCAAATAACAGTTAAATTTATTTTTCATTTTCAAATTTTGTACAAGTTTTAATCTGATTATAAAGTTTAACTTAAAAGTTACATAAATGTTTAGTTGTGATTTTAAGTACCACCAAGGAGAATACAAGAAAGTTTAGTCGCATACCAGCATTGTTTAATCTGAAGAATAAAAGAACAAAAATGTCACCAATATTTTCCCACCAGAATATTTTAGAGCATTACTCATCCAACCAATAGCCAAGAAATGTAAATCATATAAGTATATTTCAAATCATTTCTATCAGTGTTACTATCACACACAAAAAGTATTACCTTTATAATGTGTGAATTTGATCATGTCATAGATGAAAGAAATGGCCATAGATTGACAATTTTTAAAGCTGAGTGACATTTAAAGGGAAGTTAATTATCATTTAACTAGAACTTGTGTATATGAAATTTTCCATAAAAATAATTTCAAAAAACCTTACATCATAACTATAGTAATAATTTTATATTATAGTAAATTGGTGCTAAAATCTTTACCTAGAGTCAAGCAGAACAAGATATATTTTACCCCAGTTTATATTCCTAATGGCAACCTGATCATTCATAGTTAATAAATAATATGTCAACATTTACCTAGAGGAAAAATGAATCACTAAAGGGAAAATAGGATTAGGAAAAAACAAGTAAAATAGGAAGTCAAAACAGTATTTCTATTTCCATCTAAACCTATATGAATATTAGAATGAATTATTTAACCTTTGAGAACAGTCTATCCATGTATTGAATTATAGTTATTATTTATTCCAAACATGCCTTAAATTTCTTCCTACAGTGGCATCATTATATAAATGCAAGTGGAAGTTAAATAAAACAAATGTGGAGCACAGTGTGTTACAGTAAACCGAGCAAAACCTTGCAAACTAGCACATGTTCAGGAGACAACTAAAAAGCGGAGGGGGTCAATGGGAGAGAAAGGGGATCTCTGTAATACTTTCAACAATAAAGATAATTGTTTTAAAAAGTAATGAAAGAATAGGAAGAAAAATTCATGAGAAAAGTTTAAAGGAATTTGGATTATTTTTTTTAAAAGATGTGCTGACTGGACTCACTTTGTTTTTATGACATCAAATATTAAGTAGACTCTAGGTTCTCACAACTTCAAGGCAATCCTTTCATATTTTCATAGTCATTTTATTATTTCAACCACAAAGAGAGGGGGAAAAAACAAACACTATTTCATACCTTCTATTTTCTCCTCACTAATCCATCGCTTTTACCCTTTTTCTTACTCTAAAGCGGACTAGCTTCACAATTCACTAGAAAATTAAAAGCAATCAAAGCTGAATACTTACTGGCATTTGCACACCAATATTTAGACTTCTGTTGTCTCAATGGATGCAGTATCCCTGCTTCTATCTAAGGCCAACACTCTGTTCATGCACTGCATTTACTGCATTTAGATTCCTTCTTGCATACTCAAGGAATCTGCTCCTACAATTTTCCCTCTCCTTACATACATCAAATTTTCCCTGTACTAACATTTGTATCATATAAACTCCCACTATAAACGTCCTACACTATATAGCAAGAAGGTTGGAAAGACTGATTCTGAAGAATGCTGATTACCTGGGCTGTATTACTACAAAACACCTTACTAGTTGTGTGACCTTAGGCAGTATATTTAATATTGCTGTCTTCAAATTCCCAACTACAACAGAAATAACAATAGTCTCTTTCCTTGAGCTATTATGAATATTAGACTAGGTTTATGAAGAGCACATAAAAATGTCTGGCACATTGTAACTAATATATATACTAGAAATCAGATAAATACTATTAGCGATATACATATTTCCAGCTATTGCCTAACTCATTTAAAGAGCTGTGCTATGTATTTGCATTGTCTCGCTTTAATATCCAGCATTTCCTCTTGAATTCCCATCATTCAGGCCTCGGCCTTCACCCTTATCAAGGTCATCAATGCCTCTGTGTTCCAAATCTAGTAGTGATTAATGTTTTCATTATATTGTAACTTCCAACATTTGAATCTGATAATCCTTCTTGAAATACTTTTAAATTAGCATCTTGTATAGACACTCTTATATCTTGTTTCCTCTGTAGCTATCCTTTTCAGATTTATTAACTAGCTTTTCCTAATTTCTCTAACCTTTAAACTGTGTAGTGGCCTAGGGTGCAGTAGTTCTCTGTTTTATCTACTCTCATTTCCTAAGTTAGCTCATCCACGCCTATGGCTTAAATACTACAATAGGCTGATAATTTTTTTTTAATTGTTTAAGTATTACAATTAGTAGAACATAAGTCTTCTTTTTCCCCTGCACATCTCTCTCTCTCAATGACCAGTCACCAAAATCCAGACTTGAAAACCCAACTAACTTAATTTGGTAAAATTAACATGCTATACACAAACTCAGTTTTTTGAAGCTACCCCCACCCCCATCCCACTTGCTCTTTTTAACATTTTTCCATTTTGACAAAGAAAAAAACTAACTCCATGTTTCTAATTTTTCAAGGCAAAAACCTGAAGCCAATCTTGACTCCAATCTTTCTTACAACCCACTAACAATCACTGTTCATTGTACCTTCAGAGTATAATATATCTGTACTCTTTTTCTCAAGATCTCCTCACACTAACCTAGTCAAAAGCACTATGATCACTTTCCTGAATTGGGGGGAGGAGGGAGGAAGAGGAAGGAAAAGAGAGAGAGAGAGAGAGAGAGACTTGGTGTGAAATAGAAATATCGATCGGTTGCCTCCCGCATGCACCCCAACTATGGATGGAAACCAGAACCTGGGCATGTGCCCTGAATGGAAACGAACCCATGATCTTTCAGCGTATGGTTCAAGGCTCCAGCCAACAGAGCCACACTGGCCAGGGCACAACAATAGCCTTTTAATTCAACTTCCTTTTTTCCCCATCTTTATAGGTTGGTTTATCCAGGAAGCAGATGTTAAGATGGAATTAGGAGTACACATAGTGCATTGGGGAGTAATACCTGTGCAAGGCAAAGGAAGGAGGCTGGGTTGGGTAGAAGTTGCTGTTGAACAATAATGCTTACATGGCATTGTCTCTGCTAACCCATTATGGGTCCTTGAAGCAAAGGTTGCCCATTCAAGAGGTCCCAAATTGAGTAGAAAAGGTTAAGCCCTTGCTCAGTGATTGTCTGGGGCCAGTCTAAAAAGGATGTGACCTCATTTAAAAACTGAGGCAGAACCTTATTGCAACTTATAACTGGAGGTTGTTAGCTAACCACACTTTTTACATCTGGACAATTAGTCCCTTCTTGAATGAGATCTGAGTGGCAAAAATCTCTATCTTCCAGAACATGCTTACTCCTTACCATCTAGTTTTATTTCTCTACCCTTTATTCTAAACCCAGCAGCCAGAATATTACTTGTAAAATGTGAGTCTGATCATGGCATTCCTCTGTTCTAGAGCCTCCACTAGTTTCTCATGTCACTCAACATAAAATCCATGGCCTAGAAGACATTATAGAATCCCTCCCCTCACTCTCCCTATGACCTCATCCAATCACTTCACTCTCATTCACTCTCATCCAGCTTCATCTCAGGGAGATGCTCTGTAAGGGCTTTTGCACTTGCTGTTTCCACATTCTCAAGATCCCTTCCCCTGGAGATAACTTTATTTCCTTCTCTTTTTTTTGCTTAAATGTTATCTTAATTGGAACATTCTCCTTTCTATAAATGGCCCATACGCCCACTTTCTATCCCCACACACTATGTTGTTTTTCTACATAGTGACACTTGGTAGATCATATATTTATTTTTACATTAGTTTTATGATATCATAAACTTTTTCATTTTTATTCACTAATGTACTTTCAATTCCTAAAATGGGCATATAATAAACACTAAATATTTTGAATTAATATTTGTATTCCTGTTTCCTCCCATACTTTCCAAAAGTCTAGTCTTAATATGACACCCAGAGTAATGCCTTTAAATTTAAATCAAGTTATGAGAGCTCAACCCCTCAAACAACTTCTTCCTGCAGTTAGAACGAAGCATAATGTCCTTATAATGCTCTGCATGTCTGGTCCTTGGCCACTATCTACCATAATTACCTTCTGCCTTTTCTCTGTCGTTTCACGCCAGCCACGTGGGCTTTGTGCAGCTTTTGAGCACACCCATCTTGTTCAACACCCTTCAGTCCCTTTGCATTTCCCCTTCTCCTAGCTTAGAATGCTCTTGTCACAGCACAGTTCCTTCTCTGCTGCCCCCATTAACACCGGGTATTGAAAGACAATATAAGCAATCATGAGCATATAGAAGAGATTTTTTTATTTTGCAGACCGAGTAGCCATTGCTACCAAGAAGCCATTAGACAAAGCAGTTCTTCAAAGTAGCCTCACAAAGCAGCTGCATAACAGCTGGTCAGTGGCAACTTATATAAAAGCTCAAGCAAAAGAGACGTCTTGCCAAATAGTGATATCATTATTTGGGTTACAGAAAGGTACACCTGAACACTGCATACAGTAAAACTGCTGTGTCATTATCTTTGCGCATTCTTATGGCAAATTGACCTTGGACATCCGACATGCTCTGATTAGGGTTTCCACTGATCTCCACAAAGGTATTTACGTGTCTTTACTCAGGTCTTTGTCCTAAAGCTCTACCTTGGAAAGGATATGCCAACCTGACCTCTCAGCATCTTCTGGTGCTCAGAACACTTGTCATTAATTAACTTTACTCACAACACTTATCACTACTTGATACAAATACTTGTGTTTATTATGTGTGCCCTTCTTTCAAAATGTAATTCTATGAAGGCAGTTTTCTCTTGGTGTTTGATGGTAAACAAAGGAAGGAAGATATTCAACATTTAATCTTATAGGTGTCCTCATAACAAATACACACTTGAAAGATTAGTGCAGTTGTTCCACAAATATATCTTAATGATTAAGACTTTGAGAGACTAGTATTTGGTGGAATTAGAGAACCCGAAATATTAGTATTTTTCCTTCTTTTGGTAAGCCAAGCAAAATAGAAACAGACTCATAGATTGAAAGCAGGCTGACAGCTCAGTGAGGGAGAGCACTGGGCAAAGGGGGGAGGGTAAAAGGGGTTGAAGGGTTTGAGGGGAAAATAAGAGAGAGAAAATTCATGGACAGCGTGGTGTATGGTGATTGTTGGTGGTGGTGGTGTGGAGGTCAAGAAGGGTATGGGGGGATTAATGGTGATGAAAAAAATAAAGAGAAAAAAGAATTATTAAAGCAAATATTTTATTCTCCCCCCCCCCAAAAAAATAAAGCAAAGATAAGCCACCTCACAAACTCTGCGTTTTTAAAATTTTGCTATACCTTTTAAATTTATTGAAGGAGTTAATTCTATATCTCTTTTGACAGAAACTAAATTATCAATCTTCCTTGTGACTACCAAAAACAATATAAAAACACCATTTATTTGTTAATGGGTTGGAATCCATTCCAGATGTCCTAGACTTTAAAATAGTAAAGGGGAACATAGATACTTCACCATTCAGGTAGCAATAACCACATCAACGTTTCTTTCAGTCTAATGATTGGTATGGCAGTGTGTGTGTGTGTGTGTGTGTGTGTGTGTGTGTGTATGTGTGTGTGTGTGTGTGTGTGTTTTATTCCATTTTTCCCTTGCTATACTAGTAAGTGTTCAGACACATCTAAATAAAATAATAATAATAAATTTAAAAGATGAACCAAAGACAGGATTTGATATTATAGAATGTAGCCTCTTCAAAGGCTTTCTGTTCATTCTTTTGACTATTAATGGGCTGACAACCTCCATTCGGAAGAGAATAAAGAAAAGCATTGCTCTCCCATGAAATTTCCACCTCACCTTGCCTAACCTTGAAGTCTCACATCCCTCAGATCAAATCAGTGTGATGAATGACAGTCAGCCCTGGTGACTCTTACTAGAATTTCAATTAATCATACCTTTTTAAATTCTAGTGTTTCCTCAGTGCTTTTTCATCCTTTCTCCTAGAAATTCTGAGACTCCTCTATAATGTTTAAAAGCTGAATTTTTCATGGATATTTTCACAGTCATCTCAGTAAGCCTTTCTACTATTTTGAGAATAGAAATGTGTCTGAAATTTATTGCCTATTAAAAGAAGAATCGATTCAATACACATTAATTATAAGATATATATCAGGCCTACAAAAAAGGTGGGTAGGGAACAGGGAAGTGGTCTACAATGAATGACCTTGATAGCAGACTAAATTGTCAGTAAAAGTTCTTAGGACATTACAAAGCATTGAATTTTAGACCAAAATCTGTACTAAAAAATTAAATATACATGTACTACCTTTTGATTATTCCTTTCTACTCTGGTAGAGCCACTGTGAGTTCTTAGAGAAGCAATAAATTACTCTATAGTCAGTTATTTACAAAACACTGACTTAAATTTTTACATGTATCTTTACTGTAAAAAAAAATCTTTTTATTTATTTCAAAGAGAGGAGGGGAGAAGAGAATGATAGAAACATCAATGATGATAGAGAATCATTGATCAGCTGCCTCCTGCACACCTCCTACTGGGGATCAAGCATGCAACCTGGTATGTGCCCTGCCCTGGAATCAAACTGTGACCTCCTGGTTCATAGGTCAATGTTCACTAGACCAGCCAGGCATCTTTACATTTTTTGTAACAGGCTCAAACAGTAGTTTATTTTGAAATCCTAAGGGACCTGGAATTAAATAAAGTGCGTATTTTTGTTCCAATATTAGAGGTGAGAAAACAAACCAACTTATAACAGTTTAGATAGGGTCGTTTTATCAAATGATTAATGTTCATTTAAAATTAGCACTCACTGAACTCTATTTGTTCTAAAGACAAGGATTCCTATGATTTTTGTATTCTGGCTTAAAAAATATGATGTACCTTAAGATTCTAGAGTTATTTTAAAATTTTCTAGTATTTTACTGTTTCTGATCAGATATGACATAGCTAACCTGAAATGCTTTTATTCTAATCTATGTTCATCCTACTATTCTGAGAAAAGCAGCCTTAAACACATATCTGTATGACAGTTTATGTTTCCTCTCAAAGAGTCACACTGATTATGTAGCCAAGAGACTAGTCCTGTTCCTCCTGACCCTGTCCCTTCTGTCTCTCACATGTTATATTTGTATACATGTGACATGATTTCTTACACCTCTCTGCCAACTTGCTTTTCTCATTAAAAGTCAACTACAACAAATTTCCTCACTATTTCCCAGTATATTCTACTTTCCTCCAAAATACTCCTCTACTACTCACCCAAATGCAAACAAGTATTCATTATTCTTTGATTTATTACCCTATATAGGGGCATGGTTACCAGAAGAGGAGAAAGAGCACTAGACTGAGAGCCAGGCTTTCTAGATCCGCTCCTAATTAGCTAGGAGACACTTAAAAAGACACTCAATGTCTCAGTTTCAGATGGTACTTAGCCAGATAAGCAATAACCTTTCTAGCTCTAACATATTATAAATTTTTTTATTTTTTATTTTATTTATTTTTTTACATATTTTATTGATTTTTTTTGCCCCCCTCCCTCCCTCCCACGCATCCCCTCTCTCCCCAGAGTTTTATGTCCATTGGTTGTATTTATATGCATGTATACAAGTCCTTCGGTTGATCTATTATCTCCCCCAGATCTTCCTCCCCTCCCCACTGTAATTTGACAGTCTGCCTGTTGCTTTACTTTCTCTATATCTGTCTCTTGGTTCATCAGTTTATAATGATCTTTATCATCCACCAATAAGTGAGGTCATGTGATGTTTCTCCTTCATTGATTGGCTTATTTCACTCAGCATGATGCTCTCCAATTCCATCCAGGTTGCTGCAAATGATGAGAATTCCTTCTTTTTTATGGCAGCATAGTATTCCATTGTGTAGATGTACCATAGTTTTTGGATCCAATCATCTGCTGACGGGCACCTAGGCTGTTTCCAAATTCTGGCTATTGTAGATTGTGCTGCTATGAACATAGGGGTGCAAATATCCTTTCTGATTGGTGTTTCTAGTTTCTTGGAATATATTCCTAGAAGTGGGATTACTGGGTCAAATGGGAGTTCCATTTTCAGTTTTTTGAGGAAACTCCACAATGTTCTCCACAGTGGTTGCACCAGTCTGCATTCCCACCAGCAGTGCAGGAGGGTTCCTTTTTCTCCGCAACCTCGCCAACACTTGTCGTTTGTTGATTTGTTGATGTTGGCCATTCTGACAGGTGTGAGATGGTACTGCATTGTTGTTTTGATTTGCACCTCTCTTTTTTTCAAAATGAAGAGAAATTGATTAAAAAGTACAAGATTATTTAATCCTAATATGTAACAATAAAAATAATAGACAGCATAGAGTCTACATTAGTAAAAAGTAGGTGTCTTAGTAAGAATATGATCCTTAGATTGGAAGTTTGTTTCTGCTGTTCCATTTATCAATCATACATTTTCATCATCATCTTATCTAACCTAAAGTATAAATCAAGACAAATATCTTAAGTAGGTCTAAACTGATGGTCTCAAATGAACATTTTTAACAAGGCAAAATCCATCCGTATAAACAACATTATCTGAACTTTCTTTCTTTCTTTCTTTCTTTCTTTCTTTCTTTCTTTCTTTCTTTCTTTCTTTCTTTCTTCCTGTCTTTCTATCTTTTTCCTTCCTTCCTTCCTTCCTTCCTTCCTTCCTTCCTTCCTTCCTTCCTTCCTTCCTTCCTTCCTTCCTTCCTTCCTTGTTTTTCTTTCTACCATTTTACCTATTATCTTCCTCTCTATCTCTATATCCACATCATTAATAAATGAAAGTTTTATTTGATTGTCCTTTTGCTACACTACAATAATAAAAACCTGGGCAGATTTTTACACAAATTGGAGTTTTGAGGTCTGAAGTAATCTCGTTAGCATATGCAAAATTCTTTCAGAATGTCCATGTTATGCACCCCCAAAAGATAAGCATTCAGGGTACTTCTGTATGTCAAGGGCAGTTACACAGGAAGTGCTAACAATATAAACCTTCCACACATGGAAAAAAAACACACCAAGATAGTTTCAAATGTAAACATCAAGTCAAAATTATAAGGGCAGACATTTTGGAATTGGGAAAAACTTGCTATCAAAGTCTTTCTCAAATGGGGAACTCTTAGAACCTTTCCAAAGTTGAAAGCAACAGAATTTTATATAATCAAACAGTTAATGATGATTCCTCTTAAAAAAATGGTGAGACAGCTGGTATTTAAATATTTATTATTTGCCTAGATATAATTTAAAGTTCATATCTGAATACATTGGTTCTAGTTTATTCACCATATGTTTTTGCTTCTGGGAATCAATTGAAACAAATTATGTTATTGAGTTAGAGAGTAAAACAAGATGTGTAAATGCTCTTTTGTTTTTATAGAAAACTTTATTAACTATTACTTGTATTTCACACCAAACACAAACGTGGAAATGAAGTAGGTCAATCTGAAGTCTCTTTGGCAAAGTAAGAATATAAGACACTAGGAATGAAAAACAATTGCAAACATGTCCCTTTAAAATATTTCATCATCTTGACAATATTGGTTGTAGGTTTAAAACATGTTTAATGGTCTGAACAAAAAACTCAAATGTACTCAAAGACTGGGTCACCTAAAATAGTTACATTTCAAACATAGTTACAATAATGACATAAAAAAGTAATTTTAATTGAAAGTAATAACATCAACAAATTATAACTCTTAATTTGTTAAAATCAGCTAGAATAAGTTAGGTAACAAGTGACCCAAAATCTCAGTGAGTAATTGCAACAAAGGTTAATTTTCATTCAAGGTATGGATTCCTCAAGGATTGTTAAAGCCTAGCTTTATGTTTTCTCTTTCTAAGATACAGGCCTGTATCTGGAATATTGATGATCTTTAGCAGAGAGAAACAAAGCATGGAAGACCACAAACAGGCCCATAAAGCTTCTGCCTGAAATCTACACAGCTCATTTCTATCTATATTTCATTGGCTCGACAAAGTCACATGACCACTCTTGTATACAATGGGGCTGAGACAGAAAATCTTCCCACAGACTCCAGACAGGACAAAGGGGGAATGAATTTTCAGGAAGGAAAACTGGACATTCTACTTAATGTCTGAACATTGTTGTGTTGAGGTTTGTATATTTAAACGTAAGTGTTCCATTGGCCAAAAGATGTTGTACACAATATGAAGTTGATCATTACAAATCAAAAGGGTTTCTACAAGAAAAACATGAACTGGAGTGCTATACATGCACTATGCCTGCATTTAATGAGCAGTATTCCAATCTGCCCCAACATTCTAAGTATGTTTGTCTCATTTTATAATATACATTTTTATTTTGTTTTTTACTTTAAATTTACATTTTAGAAGTTAAATTGAGGCAACAATTGTATTAGTTAAAAACACATTAGCTAGAGCCAGAATTCACCAATTCAGATACCAGTTCTACTACTTACTAGCTATAAAACCATGGCCATGTTATTTAACTTTTTTGTATTTTGGTTTCCCCATCTATAAAACAAAGATGATTCTGTTATCTTCCTTATTGTATTACTCGGAAATTTTAATAAGGTAGTACATATATATGCATTGTAAATCTACCAACACATGATAAGCCAAATCTAAGTGAAGATGATGATCTAAATATGAAGTTACTCCTTTTATATAACATTAAAAAATTAATAGAAAATGAAAAATATGGTCAAAGTATTATTTGGAAACCTATACTTGTGAAATAATTACTTGTGTGATTTTTATTTTTCTGCAAAAGTTCCATTAAAATAAAATTGAAAAGGTCAGGAGATCATTAATAAAATAATTTAAGACGCCAATACATATATGACTGATGCATTTTCTAACTAAAAGAACAAAGCTTAAAATTGAGGTCAGATAATTTACAGTTTGGGACTAAATAGTAAAAGGATGGTATTGCATAGCGCCTAATGTTGATTATTTTATACTCATAAAGCATAATTACAGACAGTTTGCCTATAACTTTCCATTTAAGAATTTGGTCACTCAATTATTCTTCTCATCTCTACCTTCAACTATTTCTCCATAGATTCATTCCCTTCTTCCTAAAGCCATACCTCTCCTCCCAAGAAAAACTTCACTTTATACTGTTCACTCTTCAGCTACCATTTTATGTTTTTCTATTTCACTTTGAGCAATTCAGAGTATTTTTAAACAAGCAACTAACTCTTTAACAAATACAAGCTGACACATTATAAAAACTGAACTCTGGTTGTATAATCACATTCCAACTTTCTAAGTCCTCAAATTCCTTCACTTCTTGAAAATGTGTAATACTCTATATATAAATTTTATTTTTCAATTACCATTGGCATTTAATATTATTTTGAATTAGTTTAAGGTGTACAGCTTAGTGATTAGACAATCATAAACTTTAAAAGTCTTCTTCCCTTTATATTTTAAGTACCCACCTGGCACCACCGTTATTACAATATTATTAACTATATTCCCTATACTGTACTTTTCATCCCATGACTATTTTGGAACTACTGATTTGTACTTCTCTATTTCTCTTCCTTTTTCACTCCTTCCCCCATTTCCCTTCCATCTGACAACCGTCAGCTTATCTGCATTTAAGAGTCTGTTTCTGTTTTGTTTGCTTTTTTTGTTTTGGTCTTTAGATTCTACATATGAGTGAAATCATATGGTATTTGTCTGACTCTCTCTGACTTATTTCATTTAGCATAATACACTTTAGGTCCATCTATGTTGTCACCAATGATACATTTGATAAGGTTGATAACCAAAATTTATAAAGATCTCATACAACTCAACATCAAACAAATAAATAAACAAACAAACAAACAATCCAATTAAAAAGTGAGCAGATAACTTATGATAAACATCTTCGCCAAATAGAACAAAGAGAAGACCAATTAACAAATGAAAAGATGTTCAATATTACTAATAATCAGACAAATGTAAATTAAAACCAAATGAGATATAGCCTCACACCTGTCAGAATGGCTACCATCAATAAATCAAAAAATAACAAGTGTTGGCAAGGATATAGAGAAAAGGGAACTCTTGTGCATTTTTTATGGGAATGCAAATTGGTGCAGCCACTATGAAAAACAGTATGAAGGGTCCTCAAAAAATTAAAAATAGAACTACCTTATGAAAATGTGTAACACTTTTGACCAAAGTCCCCTTATTGAAATATCTTCTTTCATTCGTGGTATCTCAAAGCCTAAATCATAAACTATTAAGTTTTCTCAATAAATCCATTTCTTCTATATTCCTCTGAGCCTGTAGGAAAACTATTGTATATATAAGAAAATATAGTTGATAGTATATACATTATCAAACGTAGTCCCAAAGGCAAATAACAATTAGAAATAGAAATTATATTAAATATTTAAACAAGAGTGAAAAAATCTGCAAAGTCTTCTTAAAGGATAATGGATAATATGCAATATTGAACAACAGAAAATGAGTTATTGGATGAAAAAGTCTGCAATAAAAAAGTCAACTCTCCTCCAATTTAATATTAGCATAATGCAATTTCACTTAAAAACTCAATGTTTATTTGTTTATTTTGTTTTAGAACTAGGAAAATATATTTAACATAGAAGGATAAACGTAGCAAAATAGCCTAGGGTATTGGGGAGGAGGTTAGGAAGGAAATAAGTGTGTGAAACAGAGAGAATGAAGCAAAAATAATTTTACTTTAGAGTACAAATTAAGTGTACTCTAAAGCCACTGAATAAAGAAAAGTTTGGTATTGGCATAGGAAGAGAGCAAGAGAAAAAATAAAGCTAGGCTTGCTCAATTATTTCCCAAAGCACTAATTCTGGTTTATCTTCTCTCCAGAATATTTTGCTTCCTGATGTGAGTTTAAGCAAAGTTACGATGTTGAGAGATCATGTAGTTTATGGTTAAGAGCTAACCATACTTCCAGTTTGAGTAACTAAAGAAAAAACCTGTTGGGACCAATTCTTATCCTATTAATGATACTAAGAAATAATTTTTTAAAAGGATATCAAACTTCTTTCCTGTAATGCAGAAAATCTGGGAAATGAGAAATTCTCAAGTTATGTGTCAGAAGCATATTGTACCAAAATAAAACTTCAGAGAGCCAGTTCTACTCTGTGGTTAATTAATTGTTGGCTGCAACTGAGCCATTTTCCTGTCTGAGACTGGACAGTCATGCCTACCACACAGAAGGTTGCTCATAATAAATGAGACAAATTATGTAAAAAACATTGAGCACAATACCTAACAAATGGGAATGTTCAATGTGCTGGTTTGCATTTGGCTTGGTGATTAATGTCCAAAATAATTCTGCTTTTTATGCTTCTTATAAACCATTTGGGCTCCGTTCCTTTCAATTTCCTTAATAGACCAAATCTCAACTCTGATATACCCGAGTTTTCTTTGGCACATAAAGTTCATTAGTTTTATAGCAAACAGATTTGGGGTGACAGTCTTTTAACCGCCAATTTTTTGACTGAGAATATATTCTGCTGAGCAAAAATAATGCCCAAAACTTGTTTATTCAGCAGTATAACTTCAAGAAGCATTAGCAGCCTGCCAGCTAAAGTATAAACCTGTTAGGTTTTGCTTATGGAATCTGCTATCCCAGCTTCTAGTTATTTCTCTCTCAAGAGTCTGACAAAGCATTGATTCATCTCCCTCAGTGTAACAGTAGTGACAAGATAAAAAATAGAAGCTTAAAAAAAGAAGCTGAATTTTCAGTGTAAAGTTTAGCCTTGTTAAGCATGCAACTGGCATAATTTCAGAAAAAGAGCAGAACAATTTGCTTCTTTGCATAAATAATTTAAGAATCAGCCACCATGGTAGGAAGACACAGTGAATGTAAATTTCTCTGTCTGCAAATTTAAAGTTCTCTGGCATCAATAATAGACTCTCAACCACACATATCTCACTTCCAGGCAACACTTAGGAGATCAAGTTTCCAAATCAAATATCTCTTGCTTATTTCAGGCTTGTTTTTAAACACTTGGTCTAACTGTTAACACCACAAGATCATTTGTTATGTTAAAAGCTAGAATGGAAGCAAATTTAAAGTGTCCTTGAGAAATTAATAAACCTAAAGTCAGATCTACATGGTTTTGATAAATCTATGATTTTGTGGATATTTTTCCTTGATTTTATTTTTCTGTTTTTATCTTTTAGCTTTTTACAAATTACAGGCTCACAGAAATAGAACAAAAAGTTAGGGTGAACAATTCTATGGGAAACAAGTCTACAAAATTGAGCTGTACACATCTTTAGCACAGCAGGGAGTATAATAACTCCCTTGAATTTATGGAGGTTTTTACTTTATGTCATTCTGTTAGGAAATAAAGTTCTAAGGTAATAAACTGCTTGTGATTCACACACACACACACACACACACACACACACACACATACACACACACACCCCTCCTGTATTAGATGAAGGGTACCTCTTCCAGCATCCCCCTCCTCATGCACACCTCCAACCAGAGGAGTTCCTCAGCATCTTGTACACAACCCTACATTTACAACCAACCCCCTTCCAAGAAGGAAGAGCAGATGTCACATTACTAACAGGTATATATTAGGTATTGCCTTGAGAAACACACTATGTCAGAGACCTCCTAAATAGTGTTAGCTATTGTAATTGTGACTTTGATGAATACTTTAGGTACAAGCAGGAGTAAGAATGTGTGGCTGTCCAACAGGAAAAGAAAAACAGATATTTATCCTCTCCCTGAGCTCACCTCTGCACTAATCCCCTGATTTCTTCTGAATAGATGTCCTGATAGTTACATAGTTGAGTCATCATTTCCTCTTCTTCCTAGATCTCTTTACTCCTCCAAAGTTACCTCTTTTTTATTTTCTCATTATTAGGAAATCCTATATAATAAAGAGGTAATATGCAAATTGACCATCACTCCAACACACAAGATGGACGCCCCCATGTGGACACAAGATGGCCACCACAAGATGGCTGGCAGGGAAGGGAAGTTGTGGGCAACCAGGCCTGCAAAGGAGATCAGGTGGGGGGAACCAGGCCAGCAGGGTAGGGCAGTTGGGGGCAACCAGGCCAGCAGGGGAGGGCAGGTAAGGGCAATAAGGCTGTCAGGAGAACAATTATGAATTGATCAGGCTGGCAGGGGAGTGGTTAGGGGGTGTTCAGGCTGGCAGACAGAAGCAGTTAGAGGCAATCAGGCAGGCAGGTGGTTGGGAGCCAGCAGTCCTGGATTATGAAAGGGATGTCTGACTGCCCGTTTAGGTCTGATCCCATCAGGGTCAGGCCTAAACAGGCAGTGGGACATTCCTCAAGGCATCCCAGATTGGAGAGGGTGCAAGCTGGGCTGAGGGATACTGCCCCCCCCAATGCATGAATTTCATGCACTGGGCCTCTAGTAGTTACATAAAAGTACAAAGTATAATGAATTTTCATATATCCACTACACAGCATGGGAAATAAAACATTACAAATAAAACTGAAGTCACTATGTTCTTTTCCTCAACCCATTCCTTTCCTTCTCTGGATCATGGTAACCACTAGCTTACATTTGGTAATTGTCATTCTCATGTGTTTTTAAATAGTTTTGTTACATCTGTGTATATTTGTAAACAATAGCTGGTATTTTTCCATTTTTTAAAACTTAAATAAATTGTATAATAATATAGATATCCTTTACAATTCCTTTTTCTACTCAGCATTGTTTTGGGGATATGTTTATTTTTACATTTAGCTCTTCTTTTATTTTCTTAAAAATATGTATTCTATTTTATGAACAAACCACAATAGATTTATTACTTACTTTTAAGCAGAGATCATTTTCTTCCATGAATATAGATTTTTTTACTTCTCCCTCATCCTGGGATATACTCCATCCTCTGGATTTTTCATTAGCCATAATAGTTCCCCCTTCTAACTTACATTTTAGGTTACACAAGAAAAACAGAGGGGGGTGAAAATTTAAATAAAAGAGACAAAGAGAAAAAATTAGTAATAATCTATGATAAAATTAATAATAATAATAATAATAATAATAAATCACAAGACAACAGATGCTAAACTTCAAAAAACTTTGTTAGGTATTGCAGCATTTAATATCTGCAATACCTTGTAAGGTAGTTACATTCTGTCAAAAGTTAATACACTCCCTCAAAGTTACATAGAAAAAATTAGAAGAGAGAGAACTAAAACAGGTTTATTTGACACCAAATCCCTTGCTTTTATCCATGTATGACAGTTTCAGAAGACAGGATGGAGGCTCAGGAGTCATTTTCACTCTCTCAATAATGAAAGAATATGATTCAAGGAAAAGCACACACCAGTTCTTATTACTCCCGAATGCCCATTTCAACCATTGGTTTGATTCAATTACACCATCAGTTCAGTTAGAACGGTAGTCAACTCCAACACCAATTACTTTTTATTTAATTTACCAGATTTGTGGCAAACAAAGTTTGAGTAGTAGTACAAAGTATAGCAAACTTTATTGTACTTTTGTGTTTGGAATATTTTCATTGTGTTAGAAATGAACAACAGGCATATCTTAGTCACAAAAACATACATATGCAAAATAAAGTAAAACAAAAATGTTAACTCCCCTGACTCTGGTTTCTCATAAGCAAAATGAGGATTTGGCAGAATAGTCTCTAGAGCTAGGATTCTGGGATACAAGGCATGGGGGGTGGGAGATTTTTCCTCAAGTTTTCTTGAAGTCAATCCTGCTACAGAGGTAGTAAAAAATTTAAATTCTAAAATGTGATATATTTTTTATGCTTTTGTGTAAGGTTATAGAAAACATTTTGGTACATAATAATTTCAAATTTCATTTAAAGGAATTAAAATATTGATTTTTTACATCTTTCCTCCTGTAGACTCTTTCTATGTAGGGCTTATCATTTCTTCAGATCCCCTGGTGTGGTAAAATAAATAGAATAACAATATGAACTACTAAAGCTCCTGGTTTTATTTTGTTTCAAGTTCTTCACTAATTGACTTTGCCATTTTAGGAAAGAAAAACATAGCATCCATTTACATACCCATGAAAAAGCTTTCTTTCTCTATATACCACAGTTACAACAGTAAGATTTCCCATAGAGCAAAAGAAGGACCTTTCATATCCTAACAGTGGCTTCCAAAGATGACCATGGGAGGAGACAGCCTTGTGCAGTGGCATCCTCTCCAAGGCTTGCAACATTATATACGTCAGGAGAGCTTCTTCCTTGCATGCTAGTGTCCCTAGATGCCACTAAGGAGCTAATAATGCTTATCACTGATCTCCTTTAGGCAAGGTTAGGAAACTAACTAGGAAAGACTTGTAAATTAGTGAGCAATCAAAACATGCCAGGGAAATAACAGAGCCTCATGCTACTCTTAGAAATACAATTGCACACAGCCTAGTGCATGCCCCTGGGCCCAGATCTATACTGCATTACATAACATGCCCCCCTCCCAGTATGGTATACAATATCTGTGTACACAATTAACATCAGACACTCATGCAAATAAGTCTCTCCACTATCGCCAATCCAACTAGATTAGAGAGAATTGTTTGATGTATTTATTTTCATTTGTGTAAAGATGTGAATTGCTGACTATAAAATCAAACCACTGAGTAGAAAAACCAGGCCATGAAAAAAATGGGCTGATTTTGTTCAGTGGTTTGAATGGATTCAATTAAACTGACATTCTAGCTCCTTGCCTTTGCTCCTATGTCTCAAAGTAGACAGTCTGAACAGGTGGAACCAGTGGAGGAATGGGCAAGTGACTAAAGAACAGGAACGATCTGTTATTCCAGTTTACTTTGTGCACCAGTCAGTGATCTCTAGAGAAAGAAATATATGTGCAGATAAAGAGATTTACTTTTAAAAATTGCCTGCAAATCCAACATCTGCAAGGTGAATGCAGTCAGTAGGCTTGAGATCAAGGTAGGAATCAATGTTGTACTTCAAGTTCAAAAGCTGGTGGCAGAAATCCTCCTTGTTCAGGAGAGGTTAGTATTTTTTCTTTTACAATCAACTAAATGGATGACTCCCTTCATCTTAAAGGAGGGCAATCAGTTTTACTCAAAGTCCATGGATTTAAATGTTAATCTCATCCACAGAAACAAAGCAAAACAAACAAAAAAATATTTACAAAAACACATAGAATCATGCTTGACACAAAAAAAAACTATCATATTTTGTAATTAATGCATTTATGCATTGGTTTCATTTGTTAGAATAAGGAAGCAAAATGTATGCAAGTGTCTTCACTGCCTTTGAATGTTTTGGGGCTAGCTTAGTACTTACACTTAAATATTAAGTGCTCACATACTAAGCTGAAATACTTTGGGCCTGCACTCTGTACTCTTTAGGTCACCTTATATTCTTCCTTGTGAAATTACCTAGTTAGGAAATGAATTGTGTCTTCCCAAAATCTGTATGTTGAAATCCCAATCCCCAATTAGACTATATTTAGAGATAGGCCTCTAAAGAAGCAATGAATGTTAAATGAGTCATAAGGATGGGGTTTTAACACCTTGCTGACCAGTCATGAGACAACTGATGTTGCACTTACACTAATTTAAGTAATTTTAAAACCCTTCATGGATTTCAGACCTTAAAGTTACTTAAATTAATGTAATTGCAGACATGAGGTGTCTCCTTACCCATCAGCAAGGTATTTTAACATGACTGGAGTCCTTATGAAAAGATGAAGAGACGTGAAGGATACAGACATATTGAGAAAAGGCCACATGAGGAAACAGTGAGAAAGACAGCCATCTAAAAGCCAAGGAGAAAAGCCTCAGGAGAAACTAACCCTGCTAAAACGTTGACCTTGGAATTCTAGCATATAGAACTATGAGAAAATAAATTTACGTTTAAGCCACCCATTTATGTTTGTTATGGGACCCTGAGTAGACTAATACACCCTCCCACACACTGTACCCCAATTCATTAAAAAACAAAGTAGACCAAGCCTGGCTCTGGGCAGGATTTGTGCCTGTGAAAGTTTTCAGTGAAGAAAGCAGATTTCAAGTGAATGGAGTTGGAATGATGTGTGGCCTGCACGGGCAATGAATGCTATGGGATCCCTTTGAGGAAATTAAATGTCTAAAAAAAGTGAATACACAGAGATTGACTTCCTTCCTGAACCTGCAGAATACTAAGTAAGCTTTCATTTCCCCAAAGTAATAAATGGCATTAAACCCCTTCCTGGAGTATTTTTGCTTTGTTGTTGTTTTGTCTTGTTTAATTTAAACACCTCAGGAGAGCTCCAAGAACATCAGCCCTTTTGTTAGTATGAATTTTTTTTATCTACTATCTCAAATAGCTGAGATTGCCCAAAGTCTGAGAAATGAGAGGAAGCAAGAGAAAATGAATTTTGAAACAAACAAAAAAAAAAGTTTAGTAGTGATACAAAGAATAATCCCATGCACCCAGAATATAAAGACAAATCAAGGAACCTAGGCACTCCTTTCAAAATTTATTATAGTTAGGTTGTTCTTGTGCCAGTACTAGGTCGTTTTGAGAACAGTGGCTTTGTAACACAGCTTGATATTTGATATTGAGATCCCTCCTACTTTTATCTTCTTTATCAGGATTACTGCAGCTATTTGGGGTCTTTTTTATTCCAAATGAATTTTTGGAGAATTCATTCTAGGTCTGTGAAATATTCCATTGGTATTTTAATGGGGGAGTGAATTGAATCAATAGATTGCTTTAGGTAGTATGGACATTTTAATGATGTTGATTGTACCAATCCATGAACACGGTATGTTCTTCCATCTGTTTATGTTTTCCTTTATCTCTTTTTTCAGTGTCCTGTAGTTTTCAGAGTACAGGTCTTTTATCACCTTAGTTATGTTTATTTTTAGGTATCTTAATTTTTTTGCTGCAATGGTAAATGGGATCTTTTTTTTAAATCTCTCTTTCTGTAAGTTCACTATTGGTGTATAAAAACACCATAAATTTCTTTGCATTAATTTTGTATCCTGCTACATTGCTAAATTCATTTCTTAAGTCTAATAATTTTATGATGGAGTCTTTAGGGTTTTCTCTGTTCAGTATCATCTCATCTGTGAATAATGACAGTTTTATGTCTTCTTTTTCAATTTGTATACCTTTTATTTCTTCTTGTCTAATTGCTATGGCTAGCACTTCCAGAACTATGTTGAACAGGAGTGGTGAAAGTGAGCATCCCTGTCTCATTTCTGTTTTAGGTGAAATGGTTTCAGTTTTTGCCCATTGAGTATGATGTTGGCTATAGGTCTGTCATATAAGGCTTTTATTATGTTGAGGTATGATCCCTCTATTCCCATTTTGCTGAGGGTTTTTATCAAGAAAGGGTATTGGCTTTTTCTGCATCAATTAATATGACTGTGATTTTTATCTCTCAATGGAATAGAATAGAGAACCCAGAAATTGATCCAAACCACTATGCTCAATTAATATTTGACAAAGGAGACAAGAACATACAATGGAGTCCAGACAGTCTCTTCAATAAATGGTGCTGGGAAAATTGGATAGATATATGAAAAAAATGAAACTAGACCACTAACTTACACCATACACAAAAATAAACTCAAAATGGATAAAGGACTTAAACCTAAGATGGGAAACCATAAAAATACTAGAGGAATCCAAAAGCAGCGAAATCTCAGACATATGCTGAAGCAATGTCTTCACTTATACAGCTCCTAGGGCAATGGAAACTAAAGAGAAAATAAACAAATGGGACTACATGGGCTTCTGTATAGAAAAAAAAAATCAACAAAACAATAAGAAAGTCCACTTCATGGGAGAACATATTTGCCAATGTTATCACTGATAAGGGTTCAATCTCCAACATTCACAGGCAACTTAAAAAAAGGAAGATAAGCAACCCAATCAAAAAATGGGTAATGGATCTAAATAGATACATTTCAAAAGAGGACATAAGGAAGTCCAAGAGACATATGAAAACATGCTCAAAGTCACTAATCATCTGAGAGATGCAAATCAAAATGACAATGAGGTGCCACCTCACACATGTCAGAATGGCTGTCATCAACAAATCAACAAACGACAAGTGCTGGTGAAGATATGGAAAAAAATGAGCCCTCATGCACTGCTCATGGGAATGCAGACAGACTGCTGCAGCCACTGTGGAAAACAGTATGGAGTTTCCTCAAAAAATTAAAAATGGAACTGCTATTTGACCCAGTGATCCCACTCCTAGGAATATATCTCAAGAAATCAGAAATGCCAATCAGAAAGGACATATGCACCCTTATGTTCATAGCAGCACAATTTACCATACCTAAGATATGGAAACAGCCTAAGTGCCCATCAGCAGATGAGTAGATTAAAAAATTGTGCTACATCTACACAATCGGATACTATGCTGCTGTAAAAAAGAAAGAATTTTTACCATTTGCAACAGCATGGAACTGGAGAGCATTATGCTAAGCGAAATAAGCCAGACAAAGAAAGATAAAAATCACATGATCTCACTCATTTGTGAAATATAATGAACAACATAAACTGATGAACAAAAACAGATCCAGAGACAGAGAAGCATCAATCAGACTGTCAAACCTCAGAGGGAAGGTAGGGGAGGGGAGGGTTAAGGGGAAAAGATCAACCAACGGACTTGTATTTATGCATAGAATCTTAACCAATGGACACAGACACCAGGGAGGTGAGGGCATGGGTGGGAGTAGAAGGGGCAATGTGGGAATAAGGACACATATGTGATACCTTAATCAATAAAGAAAAAACAATTAGTTAGGTTGGCCTAATATCTCCTGCATATTAGAGATAGGACAGAGTTAAAGGTCTTTAAAAAGAAAACAAACTAAAATTTTCATAATCATTATCAAAATGGAGCCAGTAAGAACCTTAATTCTACTGTATTTCCTTTAAATATGATTTTTTTCTCATTATCCCTCTAAAAGGATTCACTGAACTTCCTCTTTCAGCCCCTTTGCTGTCCACAGTATTCTTTTTTATTTATTTTATTTTAAATATATTTTATTGATTTTTTACAGATAGGAAGGGAGAGAGATAGAGAGCTAGAAACATCGACAAGCTGCCTCTTGCACACCCCCTACCGGAGATGTGCCCACAACCAAAGTACATGTCCTTGCCCGGAATCAAACCTGGGACCTTTCAGTCTGCAGACCAATGCTCTACCACTGAGCCAAACCGGCTTCGGCTATTTAAAAAAAAAAAAAAGCCCTTTCTCTCCTGCCCTCCTTAGCCATCTACATTGGAGATATCCCTTGAAAATATAGGTGAACAACCAGAATTGCTACAAAGTCTTCCCTAATCAGTTCAGCTGATAAGTCTCTTTCCCTTTTAGCCTTTTTTTTGTCCTTTCCATTCATTTGACTCTTAAAATTCATACACATTATTTTATTTTTTTCATATATTATTCTTAAATCACTTATTGATAATAATTTCTTTTACATCAGGGAACATTTTATACTTTTGGACCACATAAAGCACTAACTGAGCCTCAACACACAAGTCCTCAGGATCCTTGAGCTGATTGATTAGTGGGTAGGAGATTAAAATAACAGTTTATTCTTTTTTTTTTTTTTTTTTTGCTTTTTTAAATATATTTTTATTGATATCAGAAAGGAAAGGGGGGTGAGAAACATCAATAATGAGAGAGAATCATTGATCAGCTGTCTCCTGCACACCCCCCACTGGAATTATAGCCTGCAACCGGCATATGCCTTGACCAGGAATCGAACTGTGACCTCCTGGTTTATAGGTCGATGCTCAACCACTGAGCCAGCCAGGCTGGGTGCACCTTCCTTTTTCTTAACCATTCAAAAACGTCCAACAAAAACAAAACATAAACACAAAAAACGTACAACAGTTGAAACCGTATCTGAACACTCTTTGTAGGGCTCCTCAGTAACGTTCCCAGATTTAATCACTGTGATTACCATCTGGATCCATGGAAGCTCTAGCTACACCACCCAGCACTGCCCCATCCACCACTGTAATCGTCCCAGTGGCTCATGACACACTTTAGTTGCAATTCACCACTGAAAGCCTTTGTGTTGTGTGCACAGGGGAAGTGTTTCTATTCAATATAATGTTCACCGTTTCCCCCACTAATATAAATGTGTATGATTGCTCTTAAACAGGCCATTCTGTTCCAAAATAAGAAGGTGCACTTTGAGAGGTCTTCCACCCATCCTTGGCCCTAGCCACTCTAGTCCCCTCACTGTAATAAGAAAGCACTTGCCGAAACCGGTTTGGCTCAGTGGATAGAGAGTCGGCCTGCGGACTGAAAGGTCCCAGATTCGATTCCTGTCAACGTCATGTACCTTGGTTGGGGGCACATCCCCAGTAGGGAGTGTGCAGGAGGCAGCTGATCAACGTTTCTCTGTCATCGATGTTTCTAACTTTCTATCTCTCTCCCTTCCTTTCTGTAAAAAATCAATAAAATATATTTAAAAAGAAAAAAAGAAACCACTGTATGCCCTAGCCCAGTGGTCAGCAAACTGCGGCTCACAAGCTGTGGTTTGTCGCTCTAACAGTTTATTCTTGCTCCCCAAAGTCTGTTTGTCTTGAAGCATAAATTTCATGCTTATAATGCTTTTTCATATGTGAGTATATGCTATATTAGATGTCTGCTGTGTAAAGAAACAAGGTACCGAAAAGTTCTAACAGGATATGGAACTGTCCTTGTTTCCTCTGGCTTTTAATTTTATACACAGATTTATATCCCAGACAGGGATCTGTATGCAAGCCTAATATTCTCTGGACACAATCCAATCATTTATTCATCAAATATTTATTATATTCCTAATAGTGCCATTAACTTGAGAGGTCCTAGAGATATAATAGTATGTTTGGGGGTGGGGGAAGGTTATAATGATTAACAGGATGAAAACATTTGTCTTCATGGAACTCATGGTCAAGGGAAAGGATCACAATGAAAGAAAATTCACAAAAATGAAGACAATGGGAGGAAGATTACATTTTGATGCCTAACCCTGAATCCATCTTTTGCTCATGTAATATTACAATCAGAGACTCATACAAAGGGCTTTATCCTGATCTGAAAGAACACAGAGTGCTGGGATTTGGTCACTGTGATAGGCAGCATATAAAATAGCCCCGAGATATTCATGCCCTGATGTGTGAATAAACCTAGTAACCTGCTTCTAATAAAGAGAAGAGAGCAAGAGTAGTTGTACAAGAGAAGGCTGTTCTCTTGCTTGTGCTCTCTCTGGTTCTTATTTCTCCCTCACTTTGATACAGCGAGCTGCCATAGCATCAATAGGCCTGCGGCAAGGAATGGAGGGCAGCGTCTAAGAGCAGTGTGTGAGGAACGAAACCAGTGAGTGAGCTGGAAAGCAGATCCTCCCCGCGCTGAGCTCTGAGAGGACTACAGCCCTGGCTGGCACCTAGTTTGCAGCCCTGTGGTATCCCCTGAGCCAGAGGACCCAGCTAAGTTGCACCAGGATTCCTAACCAACAGAAACATTAAGATAATAAATATTTGTTGTTTTAACTAAGTTTGGGGATAACATGTTATGCAAAATAGATAACAAATACAGTCAATGATGTCAGGAAGACTTCTCTGAGGATCCCTTTCATATATTGTATTTTACCATAAGCATAAATATATATATTTAGGCAAAAGAGGCTTTTCACAAGAAGTTGTGCCATGTGGAAAATATGTCTAGCAACGAATTCAGGATTCTAGTTCCAGCTCAGAATCTAAATAGGTGCATGACCTTGGATGGACCAATGAAAATGTCTATAACATTTCCTGATTTGAATTTGTTTTTTCATAAATTCAAGGGGGGAAAAATCACATTCCTCCCAGAGCTAAAAGTCCCTGCCCATATGAAAGTTTTAAAATAGGGCTGATTCATACTCACAAAGCTGGTTATATTTATTTCAGTTCAGTGTGATTTTCTTTTGAATTGGACTCCTTTGTTATGGGTGCTGGGCCAACATTCCATTGTCTATATCCTAGCAGAGCATCTTTTGTGTCTTCTCATCTCATTCTTTCTGTTTAGCTTCTACATCCATATTGAGATTTAAAACCAACAAATTAGACAAAGTAGGCCCCTCACTGCCCTCCCCCGCCAGCCTAATCGCCCCCACAATATCTTTCAAAATAGAAAAAAAAAAAAAAAAAAAAACCAAAACACTAATGTATACCAAACCTTAGGAAAATTGTTTCTATATTAAAAACATTCATTTTGTCTAAAAACAATGATTTAGATTTCTAGTCTTATTTTTTCTTTATGGAACAGATAATAGAAACAAAGTGAGAAAAATGACATAATTTACTTGTGACAAATACTGACCATATTTTAACAACTTTGGTTGATATATCTTTTGTGTTATTTTAAATAAAAAATATAACTGAATTTTCTTACTAAAAAGACCCATATCAATGGTTTTTAGAAGAAAAGAGATTATCTTCCATGGATTAAGTAATAACTTAGTTTTATCCAAAAATAGCTTGAAATAAAATATCCAATACTTCAGCTCATAGTTTCTTCCTTTTTACATGAATATTATATATCTGTGTTACTGGTTTTTTTCTCCGTAAATTCATCAGATGCAGATACATGACAAATGGTTTAGCTCTAAGTTATGATTTACTTATAAATTTTAGTATATAATTAGTCTAAGAAGTTCTTTTGTAAAAATATGTTTTTATTGATTTCAAAGAGAGGAAGGGAGGAGACATCAATGATGAGAGAGAATCATTGATCGACTGCCTCCTGTACACCTCCTACTGGGGATCAAGCCCGCAAGTCAGTCAATCAATTTGATTTCCTTGACCAGGAATCAAACCATTACCTCCTGATTCATGGGTCAATGCTCAACCACTAAGCCACACTGGCAGGCTAAGCTAAGACATTCTTTATACCCAATTCCCTATTAGTAGCTGTACACTACCAGGAAATTCTATTGAAACCAGTTCATGCCTTTAGTTGAATGGAATAGGACAAACCAAAAAATTATTTCAGTTCACATAAAGAACTTAATGTCCCACAGAAATGAGTCCAAGTCTGGTGATGAGCCTGGTTCTAATCAAAAGTATTCACCCTGAACCACTTTCCTTTCCCCTGCACACACATACTCTTTTCACATTAGACTCACAGTTTTTGCTGAACTCGAAAAACAATTCAGTATCAAAAGTTGTTTTACAAACATTTATTGAGTTACAATATAGATGAGAACACAATAATGCACTTTGGTTCCTAAGTCCCCTTATCAGTCTTCATAAAATTTATGGGATATCAATTAATGCTGGGAATGTTTTTCTATAATTATATTATGCATGTTTTTATCATGTGTTTTATAAATGTGTCTTAGAGAACAAGAGGACCAGGTCCTAGAAATTTGAATAATGGCCCTTGTATAAACTAGCTTAACTGATACAATAAACAACAAATCAGATATCAATTTAATAATGGGTTACTAGGTAAAAATATAAAATAATTTTAGAGTAAATATATCTTTGGAAAATTTTATTAGCTTTGTTGATTCTCATGCCAATAAGAAATTAAATGTTTTAGTTAAAAGTTTAATTATGCAATACACTAAACATTATTCTCAGCTCTGTTATAGAACTTTTTAGGAGTATAAACACCATGTAAAGTGGATTCTGTCATGAAACACTTGTAGAAAACACAATGTGGAGATAATATCTGGTCTAGGCCAAGGAAAAAGTTAAATGTGAGGACCATGCCATCATAACAAGATGCTAGATGCTAACAACAGATGATATGGTCCATTTGTTTATTCTCTCAAACATACATTCATTAATTCTCTTATTCATCAATACTACCTTTTCAGTATTAAGTGCTAAGATGGGTACCAGGGTTTCAAAAGTGAATAAGTCTCACTAGAGTCTAGTGAGACATATAGTCAAGTAAACCTCATCTGAAGCAGATCAGTTGCAGAGGTATTATAGATATTGTAGATTAGGATAATAATTATAAACTCCTTTCCAAGAAAATGCATAATCTAATTATACCGACATTTAGTATACAATGACAGAGGTTCCAGGACCTTCAAACATTTATCCACAGACCACTTAAATGTTACCACAGAGTAAGAACATCTGTTTTACAGAGTTTCACTAATTTGTATTTGTGGTGCCCAACTACAGGGCAGCAGCACAACACAGTTTTCAGTGACATGTGAACATTATCTGTAGGTATAGTTTTCTATGGATAAAAACACCCTTGCCATGGGCCAGCTGCCTTTGGTACAAACAAAGTTCTGACTCAACAGTTAGCTAAACTTCAGCACTACATGTCTTGTTGTGTTTACAAATTTCATCCATTTATAAAGCACTGGTCCAAGAAGCTTGTTCCAAATCATGTACTAGAAGGAGAATGAATTAATTGTGACATAGGAATAAAAGCATCCAATAGAATTGGCTATTACAAAGTTTCAGCCTGTAGTAGAAAGAAATATCTCAATGATGTTTCTGGATTCATTCAAGATTAAACCCAGGCCTTTTTGCAACTTATATCTCTATGTTTAAACATATTTGAGGTTTACAGTGTAGGGACTGTTAATTTAAAAATAACCAAAGAACACTATAATAACTTTTCAATTGTTAACTCAAACAATCCTTAAATTTAGTTAGGAAAAATTAGGGGAGCTTTCCATTTTTACCCAAGTTAATGAAAATATCCAATTGAAATGCACTTAGGTATGGATTTACTCTTAAAAAGTAAGCTAAATTTTCAAAATAAAATACCAAGGAGTAACTGATGCAAGCAAATACTTCTTTTGGAAGAAATCTGATTACCTGAATAGATTTACTTTATAGAATGAGAAATTGGGACGCAAGTTCATAGAAAATGAACCTAGTTCTACAGGGAAAGTGACGTAGTCTTATAGACAATACTATCCAGCTCTATGAATCTTACTGTGAATCAAACACTTTTGTTTTTCATTTTATTCAAATCCAACTCTGTAGTCATAGAGTTAGTGAAAGGAAAAAAAAATCAAAGCACCTTCATTTTTTAACATATTTTTCATTCATCTATTTATCATAAATTCATTTAATCAGCCCATTTAACAGGTATTTACTTTGTAACTTTCATATGGCATATTTAGGGACTGGAAAAGAGACTTGTCTGGATCAGTAAACTAGGGAGTTGATGCTAAGACCTGAGGCAGAGATATAGGCAGCAGCCCATCCAAAAGCCTTTGTTGGACTTGAACAGAGTTCAGATTTTCTTGCAAATGCAAGATGAATCTTATTCAAATAAGATAACAATAAGCCCAACCAACCTGGCTCAGTGGTTGAGCATCAGTCTATGAGCCAGGAGTTTATGGTTTGATTCCCAGTCAGGGCACATACCCAGGTTGTGAGCTTGATGCCCAGTGTGGGGAGTGTAAGAGGCAGCCAATCAATGATTCTCTCTCATCATTAATGTTGCTATCTCTCTCTCCCTTCCTCTCTGAAATCAATAAAAATATATTTTAAAAAATAATTTACATAAATAAGATAACAATACAAACTGACATTTTAAATCAGTTCACTTTAACTTTGAACCTTCTGCTCTAGTAAACTTGCTTTTAAGCTCTACCAAAACATAACCTGGATTTTCTTTTCTCTGTGCTGATACTTTCTTTCAATTTGAAAACCTTGACTTTTATAACAACTATCCTATCTAATAAAAGAGTAATATGCAAATTAGCCATTACTCTACTATTCCCACAAACCACGCCCACCAGCCAATCAGGAGTGAGTATGCAAATTAACCCAATCAAGATGACTGCGGCCACAGAGAGAGCAGGGGGCATAGGTTTCCCCCACAATGGAGGAAGCCAAGCTTTCCATGCACCCTGGTGAGCCCAGGCCTCCACTCACGGCTACAAAGTTTCAATTATATCAATAGAAGATAAATAAATCCAAACAAAAATGGCAGAAGCCACAGAGCTGAACAGAACAGGAGGCTTGAGTTGCCCCCAGCAATGGAGGAAGCCAAACTTCTGCAGCCCTGGCCTGCCTTGGCTTCTGCTACAAAGTTTCAATTCCTTTCAAGGTGCACAAATTCGTGCACTGGACCCCTAGTATCCTATAGTGGGCCTAAGCTGGCAGTACAACATCCTTAGTGCTGCTGCAGAAGTGGGAAAGGCTCCTGCCACTGCTGCTGTGCTAGCCAGCCATGAGCCCAGCTTCTGGCTGAGTGGTGTGCCCCCTGTGGGAGTGCACTGACTACCAGAGGACAGCTCCTGCATTGAGTGTCTGCCCCGTTGGTGTTCAGTGCACATCATAGTGACTGGTGATTCCATCATTCAGTCAATTTGTGTATTAGCCTTTTATGCCTGTAGGGTTGGGCCAAAACTGGCTCTCCAACATCTCCTGAGGAGTCCCAGATTGTGAGAGAGTACAGGCCAGGCCAAGAGATCCCACCAGTGCATGATTGGGGCCGGGGAGGGACGCAGGAGGTTGGCCAGCCAGGGAGGGATCTCAGGAAGGCTCCAGGGCATGTGGGCACACTGTGCTCAGTCCTGATTGGCCAGATCTGAGCAGCAAGCTAACCTACCAGTTGGAGCATCTGCACATCATAGCAACTGGTTGGCCAGTCGACTGTCTGCCCCCTGGTAATCAGTGCACATCATAGCAAGCAGTTGAGCAGCCTTTGCATATCATTAGTATATTATGTTTTGATTGGTTGAATGGCACACTGATCGACCAGACATTTACCATATTAGGCTTTTATTAAATAGAATACTAGGGGTCCAGTACACGAATTTGTGCATCTTGAAAGGAACTGTGGGCCACGAGGCTGCAGTGGTTACAGAGGCGGATCTCAGCCCATCCTCCACCACCCCCGCCTGGTACCCCCTGCTGCTACTCCTGATCCCCTATCTGTTGGCAGCCCTGCTCCTGCTGCCACTGCCTCTCCCACATGCTGCCAGTGCTGGCCTCACTCACACCCACTCCCACACACCAGAGCTGCCATTCACACCCACTGCTGGCACCTGGCACTGGTCCCAATTGCTCGGCACCATCAGTGGATGCAAGGGGCAGCTGCTGCCCTGATAACTCCTCAGAAGCAGGGGAAGGCGGAGAAGCCCTTAGGGGCAATTAGATCTAGCAGCCACCTCTCACACCTGCAACGGCACTGAGCGATTAGGACTGGCACCAGGTGCTGGAAGCAGGTGTGAATGGCAGCTCTGGCGCTGGCAGTGGGTGTGAGTGGGGCTGTCACTGGCAATGGGAGGTGGAGCAGCCCTGAGGGGAGATCAGGGCTGGCAGTCACCTCTCACACCTGCTGATGTCACTGAGTGATCAGGGCCAGCGCCAGGCACCTGCAGCAGGTGAAAGCACCAGGTGGGACCATGGCCAGAGCAAAGAATTTTCAGTAACCACCAAAGGCTCACCCTGATGACAGCAACTGGCACCTCTACCCCCATGGTCTGGTACAACCCAGGACTGCTGGTTCCCAACTGCTCATCTGCCTGCCTTCCTAATTGCCCCTAACCACTTCTGCCTTCCAGTCTGATCACCCCCTAACCACTCCCATGCCAGACTGATTGATGCCTAACTGCTCCCCCTGCCAGCCTATTTGCCCCCAACTTCCCTCCTCTACCGGCCTGATCACCCCTAACTGCCCTCTCTTGCAGGCCTGGTGCCTCCCAACTTCCTTCTCCTGCTGGCCATCTTGTGGTGCCATCTTATGTCCACATAGGATTTTTGACCACATGGGGGCAGCTATATTGTATGTTGGAGTGATGGTCAATCTGCATATTACTCTTTTATTAGATAGGATAGAGGCCTGGTGCATGAGTTGGGGCCAGCTGGTTTGCCCTGAAGGATGTCCCAGATTAGGGTGGGGGTTCCCTTGTGGTGTGAGATTGTCTGAGCAAGAGGCCTGTGGTGGTGACCCAAGGGGAATCCCTGGTATTTGGAATTTATTTACCTTCTACAATTGAAATTTTATAGCTTAGAGCGGAGCCAAGCCTCCTGCTCGCTCCATGGCCGGAAACCATTGCTGTTAGGGTTTGTGTATCTTCTATAATTGAAACTTTGCAGCTTGGAGTGGAGGTCTGGGCTGTCAAGGGCAGGCGGAAAGCTTGGCTTCCTCCATTGCCTAGGAAATCCAAGCCTCCCTCCTGCTCTCAATGGCTGCAGCCAACTTGGTTGGATTTATTTGCTACTTGCTTTGATTGGCTGGTGGGCATGGCCAGTGGGTGTGGCTTGTGGGTGTAGTGCAGTGATGGTTAATTTGTATTTTACTCTTTTATTAAGTAGGATATTATTATCTTCCTCACATTTCCATGAGGACCACAGTATGATCTTTCATTACCCTGTTGCTCCTTCATATTTCTTATTACTAATGAAGCAATGTTTCATGTAACCAGATTTATCAAATAACTTAATTATGCTAAATATTATGAAGAGTATTGCAAGGAATAAAAAAGGAAAACCTAAGGGGGGAAAAACAGGGGAAAAAAATCACAAAATAAAATTTAGGTAAAGGAGGAAATAAATTAATTTTATATGCAAACATCCACCTGAAGGTATTGATAAAATGAAAATTGTGGTTTAATAGGTCTTTCTAGTAGGTGGGCCTAAGATCCTGCATTTCTAAAATGGGACTACATCAAACTAAAAAGTTTTTGCACAGCAAAGGACACCATCAACAAAATGAAAAGACCCATTGAATGGAAGAACATATTCACAGATTCATCTGATAAGAAGTTAATATCCAAAATTTATAAAGAACTTACAAAACTAAACACCAAAGAAACAAACAATCTGATTTAAAATTGGGCAAAGGACCTGAATAGACATTTCTTCAAATGGCCAATAGACATATGAAAAGATGCTCAATGCCTCTAACCATCAGAAAATGCAAATTAAAACCACAATTAGATATCACCTTACTACTGTCAGAATGGCTACCATCAATAAATCAACAAACAGCATGTGCTGGTGAGGATATGGAGAAAAGGGAGCCCTTGTGCAGACTGGTGGGAATGCAGACTGATATAGCCACTGTGGAAATCAGTATGAAGTTACCTCAAAAATTTAAATAGAGAACTGACTTATGACCTAGCAATTCTACTTCTGGGAATTTAATCGAAGAAATCTGAAACACTAATTTGAAACAATACATGTACTCCTATGTTCATTGCAATGTTATTTACAACTAGTGGCTTGGTGCATGAATTTGTGTACATTGTAACATTTCCCTATATTAGATGTATCAGCCAAATTCATGATCAACAATGATCAAAAAGTGTGCAACTTGCTATTTGGGAATCAAGAGGTAAATGAGGCCTGCTCAGTCATGTCTGCAAACAGCTTTGGAAAGCGGGCATATTAGCAACTCACCGTGATAGAGTTTGATATGGTGAATTCTGCTCTTAGAGCATGACCCAAGACCTATCTCCTCAGCCCACATTCAACTTCTCTGTGATATACCCTACCCTACTGCCAGAAATCCTAAAGCTTTTCGTACTAACTGAGCTTACCTTCTTGGTTATGATTAGTTACAGCAAAGGCAGAGAAAAGATTCAAAGGAAGCTACCTGTTAGCTGGCATGCGGAGGGGAACTTTCTTGTAAGAATGGGATCAAAGTGACGTAAACACAGAAAGCTGGGAGCAGAGTAATGTTATTAGCAAAATACTGGAATGAAACACCGCCTTCATTACTGCTTCTTTCTCAGAGGTGCTACTCCTGCTCCCAGAGTTACACTGATTTTATCCTTTCTGAGGAACCCATGGTGACTAAACACCAGAATTCTTAAGGCTGACTGCATGGATTTTAATATGAGCTATTTCATTTTTCAGCCATGTGACCTTGAACAAGTTGCTTAAACTTTCAGTGCTAAGCTTCCCCTCTGGCAAATAAGATGTTATTATTGCTATCTATCTCATAAGGTTGCTGTGAGGGTTGATGGTGTGATAGACAAACTTCTAAATGGTAACAAATGATCTTCACCTGTATTCCCATCCAGGTATAATCCTTGTCCCTTACATATGAACTGAACCTAGTGATGTGCTTCTAACCAATGGTGTATCACAAGGATAATGGGATAATAATTGCATGTCTAGATTATGAAAGACTGTAATTTCTCTCTTGTTGGATTTGATGACAGAAGCTGCCACGCGAGGGAAGACTGCATAGCAAAGAACTGAGGCATTGAATCCAGCATCCCACAAGAAACTGAGTTTAGAATTGAGCTTAGAAGTAATTCTTTCCCCATTCAAGGCTTCCGATAAAACTACAAACCCTGGACTGACATCTTGATTTCAGCAATTTGAAAAAATATGAATCAGAAGACACAATTAATCCAGGCCCAGATTTCTGCCCCACAGAAATTGTGATATAATATGTATTGATTTAAGCCACAAACTTTTCTGCCAATTTGTTACACAGCAATATAGAACTAATACGAATAGTGAAGCATACTGAATCTTGTTTTTCCTATGAATCTCTCTCCACATAACTTAATGTAACCAAGTTTCTGTTTCTTAAAAACAAAACAGCCATAGTTGAGACATGAAGAAGGGATGTTAATAATAGAATTATTTCTGCCTCAGCACAAAAGTAGGGCAGTTTTTCACAAAGATAAGGACACTTGTGTTGGTATTGATAAATGAGCTGAATTTTACCAAACTTAGAAGGAACGTTGGACATTGCAAGCATATAAAACAAAATAATGCAAAGTGTAAACCTGTAAGCTTTTAAACATTTTATTCTTTAAATTATTATTCTGGAGATGACGTATAGGCCCAATAGCAAAAATGGGGGTGGAGGGTGAGCAACAGGAGAATAGACTAAAAAAGTCAGTTAGAAATAGGATTCAAACATATTTGAGACAAGCTAAGGAGTTTGATATGTTTTTAAATGGCAATGAAAAAAAATGAAGTAAAAATTGGTAATAATAATAAAAATGTAATGAAGAGAGAAATCAGGAAAAGATATTTCTAAGATAGAATCAGGAGGGCTTGTTATATTATATGATATATTGAATCAACAATAGGGAATTGATGATAACCTGCAGTCTCTACTTTGGTTCCTCAATATACAGAGCATAACTAGTTTGAAAGTCAGGCGGGACACTAAATTTGAGGTGCCAATCCAAGTGAGGATATTTAAGAATAATAGAGATACAGATTTCATAGCAACTGGTATATCAGAGATTAAGTGAAGATATTAACCTGAGTTCAATTTTAAAATAAAACAAAATGAGTCAAAGACCATGGAAACCTGGGAGATAGCAACAATTCAGAATAGATTCAAAATAGTCAGTTGAGGATGCTGAGAAAACCAGGAGTAGCAGTTTTGAAGAGGATCGGTGAAACTGAAGAGGATCAGTGAAAGTTCTGTACATGTCAAAAGGATAAATTTTGAGAATGGATTACTAGATGTTGTAACCGGGGCAGTTCTATTGACCAGTAAGGCCAATTTCACCAAGAAAGTATATTCAGACTTCTGAACTTCAAGAAAAGGACTAAGGAACTGAGGTGGGCAGCAATGATAGTGAATTTGTTTTAAAGAGACGGTGATAAATAGAAGGAAAGCGAACTTGTAAACAAATTTAGGGCAAGGTTATTTTTCTTTTTTTAATTTATTTTGTGGCAATTTTGTTTTATGAGAGTCGATTATGGTCAAAATCTGAAGAGAAGGAATCAATATGAATAAAATGAAGGCTATTATAAAAAGATGCTGTCGATAATGGGGCAAAGACCCAAAAGAGATGGGGATAAATAAAATGATCATTTTCTT
The DNA here is from genome assembly GCF_964339955.1 of Pipistrellus hanaki. Taxonomy (NCBI): domain Eukaryota; kingdom Metazoa; phylum Chordata; class Mammalia; order Chiroptera; family Vespertilionidae; genus Pipistrellus; species Pipistrellus hanaki. The sequence continues at coordinate 118,672,334 of NC_140505.1, forward strand.
ACACAGAAATAATAAAAGTAAAAGTTGGTAAAGGTGTAGTTTGGTGTGGTGGATACTAGGAGAAAATTTGAGCAAGCCCATTTTATTCGATCAAGACTCAAATTTATTTTTGACAGTGAAGGCTCAAGGATGGATTGAAGAGCTTAAGGAAAAATGGTAATGGTCCCTGACAGAACCAGGAAAAGGAATTGAAAGGGGATAAAGTTGTCAAGAAAAAGTGTTTTGTAAATGGCTAAAAAGAAGAGGTGAGCAGAAGCAGATTATTTTCCTAGCAATAGAAGAAAAATCTTATCAGACATATGGTTAAAGTTAGATAGATCCAAAAAGGGCAGAAAACTCTGAAATATGAGCATGTCAAAGAATCTTAAAAGCCATGTTTTCTTATTTTCCAAATACCCTCAATTGCAAGGCACATCATCAATTAAATGACAACTTTAAAAGATGGATGATTTTAGTTATGTCTGGAAAAAATATTTTGTAATCAAAGACTTGCTCCGGCTCCAGAAATATCCTATATAAGAGGTAATACGCAAATTGATCATCATGCCCTCGTACAAGATGGCCACAACAAGATGACCTGCAGGGGAGGGCAGTTGAGGGTGGCCAGGCCTTCAGGGGAGGGCAGTTGGAGGCCACCAGGCCTGCAAGGGGGTCAGTTTGGGGTGACTAGGCTGGCAGGGAGGACAGTTAGGGGCAATCAGGCCAGCAGAGGAGGGCAGTTAGAGACAACCAGAACGAACAGGGGAGGGCAGTTAAGGATGACCGGGCTGGAAGGGGAGGGCAGTTGGAGGTCACCAGCCCAGCATGGGAGGGCAGTTGGGGGCAACCAGGTCAGCAAAGAGGGCAGTTACGGACGACCAGGCTGGCAGGGGAAGGAAGTTGGAGGTGATTGGGCTGGCAGGGGAGGGCAGTTGGGAGCTATCAAGCCAGCAGGGGAGCAGTTAGGCCTTGATCAGGTTGGCAGGGGGCTGGTTAGGGGGTGATCAGACAGGCAGGCAAGCAAGTGGTTGGGAGCCAGCAGACCAGGATTGTGAGAGTGATGTCTGACTATGTGATGGCGCCTAAACTGGCAGATTGAAGAAGGTGCAGGCTGGGCTGAGGGACACCACCCCACCCCCCTCCCCCAGTGTACAAATTTTGTGCACCAGGCCTCTAGTTAAAACATATTTAAGAGAATGTATTCATCTCCCTAAAGGGGCAGGTCTTCTGTTTGAATCCCTATATATAGAAGACCCACAATGCTCAGAGTAGGATCTTCCTAAGTTTATTTTGATTCATAAATTTTTACTGATATTTTTTTTCATTTCAATTAGATAAGTTTTTATATAGAATGGGGGAAAAAAATTGCCATTTCTCCTAATTTAGAATGACAAACAAATATTTCTAAGATTTATTTTGAACTTCAGTAATATGAGATTTATATTCAGGTGGTTACAGCACTAAAAGAAAGCTGATTTTTCAGAATACATGGGGGAAGGCTTAACTAAGCAATAGTACAAGTGCAATTGCAAGGAATACATTTTACCTGAGTGGGCAAAAACTATTTTAAAGTGCTTCAAAGCAGTAATGAATATGAAAGCACATTATGCTCTAATTGCAAATCCATGGCTTCTATTCTGAAGACCATTCCTAAGGGGTCACTGCTGGGCAGTAAGTTTGGTGTTCTAAATTGAAATACTTTAACAAAAACTTCCATAAAAGCTTAAAAATAAACAAAAAACATTTCATTAAAGTTTTCTGTCAATGAATATGCTTTTTATTTCAGAGGTTCTTGCCCTGGATTGTTCTGCAATGATAAGAAGATGAATTCTCACTGGACAGACAGCTCAGAGTTCTGAACAGCCCCTGTCCAGGCCCAATCCCATTTTTCCACCCAGTCATCCAACCCAAAGGCTCTCAGGTCTTCCCAATAACTCTAGGATAGTCTTGTGCCCTTATACCTAGAATCTGAATCTCAGCCTTGTCTTTTAGAATAATGCCTCATTTAGACTGTATGCCTCAGATTGTGTTTAAAGATTTATTCCCTCAAAACCATCTTTTAGATTCCATTGATGCCATTTTATGGGGTCCTCTATGGGTCTATCCTGCCCTCACAGGCCTCTGGGGATCACTTTGACTCTGAGCTCCTTTAGAATATAATGCCTGCTGCATATACGAGGGACTCAATAGTTAATTAACAAATAAATCTAGTACAGTCCCAGCTATTAGGGCATCTATGTTGCCTTCTGTATCTATAAAAAAAAAACCACACTGCAATTACATTAGCACTACTTCCTGCCCATTTAGCTTCCAATAACTCCAGATGGATCTAAGTCTTTTTTTATGTTTGAAGTTGATTAGCAAAACTGGCTGCATGCCACTTCCAAGGGACAAGGATATTGGAATCCCTCTAAGATCAGAGCGGTTGATCAGTCCTCCTGCTTATGTGACCCAAAAGGTAACTATTTGGGAGGTAAACTGTCTGCTTTTAGCTATTCATGACCTGAATTATCATTTAGGCCACAATTAAAGTCTTTGAAGTTTCTCCAACAAAAGTTTCCTGAAATTTTTGAAACAATTCAGTTTCATTTAAGGCAAAGTGTTAGCATCTTTAATGGACTTTAAATAAAAGTAAAGGGGGTCATGAAATTCAGTACTCAGAAACTAATGAGTGCTGTGCTTCAAAGAAAATATCTCTTCTGATGAGTTTGACAAGAAGCACTATGATAGGATCTGTACCTGAAAATGTTGTTAGTGAAATAGTTCATCTGTATTACTTCACCAAAGAATGTTATCTCCATCTGGAGCCTAGAAATGCAAGCTCTTCATGGAGAATAGCTTTTTAAAGAGCACAACAATCAAGGGAAATGTCATCTTCATTAATCATCTTCTTATATAATAGAGTCAACTGCAAAAATTGTATTAAGTCTAATTTCCTGAGGAGATGAGGGAAATGGTGGAGCTTAAGCAAGTATCAAACCTAAATGTTAACTAAAGCAGGATCCTTTCCTCGAATGTCATAGACTGTTAAGGCTCCTGCAATTTTCTCTCCCTTTGCTCTTCCCCCCCAAAAAAGACTATATGAAAGAACAAAAGCAAGGAGAAAACGGACAATAGACATTAAGTGAAAAGGCCATTTTAAAGAGAAAAAGGCAGTCTAATTATCCTCCAGTTATCAAATAAGACTTACTTTTCAATCTTCCAGAGTACTGTACATATCAATTTAAACTAACACATGATATTTGCATATATTATGATTTTCTCAAAAAGAAAATAATCTAGTGCAACCTATCAGAGTTATATGGAACTAAGAAATGGTTCTTCATATACTGACAGTGTTTTCATGAACAAAAATACAAGTTTTCTTTAAGCTATTTCACTGTCATCTTTCAGTAGCATCAGGACTATTAGCCATACATTACTGGCTTTTAAGTGAAACTACCAGCTTCCAGTTGATCACTTAATGTAAAATAAATTTAAATATTAGCAGGGAACAGAATAAATGAACAAAACGTGAATAATAAATGAACAGAGTAAATGAAAAAATGAACAAAACAAGGGTTCAATTTAATGCCAGAAAGACTAAATGCACAGACACACACACTCATAGCCAAGCACACCAACACAAAAATCCTTATAATAGTGTAATCAATAAAAATTTGTAACGGATTCAGTAAAAAGAGTATATACATAAAAAGTATATTTTTTTGTTTTAAAAGCTTTTTCTGTAAAAACACACAGCTAGCAAATATTTTAGACTTTGTAAGCAATATGCTCTTTCACAGCTAGTCAATTCTGCACTGTAGTGTGAAAGCAGCCATAGACATACCTACCCAATGGTGGTGACAATGTTCTAAGTCTCCATTCACAGAAATAGGCAGCAGGCCACATTTAGCCTGGGGATCAAAATTTGGTAGCCTTGATTTATACCAATGCATCCAAATTGTCAGGCAAGTAGTTTGCACCTGCTAAAATTTGATTGAATAGATTGGTACAACATGGAGAGGACTTCTGAACACATGCATACAAATTTATCTATTTCAACAGAAAGAAACTGTTTCCTGTGGTATAACTAAATAATAATATCTCACATTTAGAACTGGAACTGACCTTACAAATATCTATAATTTTATAGATGAGAAAACTGAAGCCAAGAGCATTCAATTGGCAGGTTACATAGATTTTTAAACTGATTCTTAGAGAGAGAGATTGAGGGAAACATCGATATGAGAGAGAAACATCTATCAGTTGCCTTCTGCATATGCTCTGAACAGGGATTGAACCTGCAACCTGGGTATGTGCCCTCATCAGGACGGAACCTTTGGTTTATGGGAGGGTACTCCCATCAACTGTGTCACACCATCCAGGGCGACATAGTTTTTTTTTTTTTTTAAAGAAGAATATTACATAGACATTTTTTTAAAATGAAGAATACATACCAATATATTAAATAAACAATTTTTAAAAGGCTAAATTAGACATCTCTAGTTTTATGGATAAGGGGCAGGAGAAACACTATTGTCATGGGATTTTATTATTTGTGATAAAAACAAGCAACAATGTTTCTCTGTCATTTTTTATTCCTCTACCACAATTTTCCATAAACTATATTACTTAGAGAAATTACTTTTCCTAACAAAAGTAAGCTGAGTTTACATATACTATCAAGCTGAGCAAAATTTTCAGGCACTGCTTACTCAATTTTATCTAAGTAAGGTAGAATCTACTAATGTTTATCATCCATTTTCCCATTGCAAGACTTCTTTGGTTATCAGACACATAAGTCATATTATCTTCCATCTGATTGTGCTATTTCTCTAAAGGGGGCTGAATATAGAAAGGTTATACAGATATACCTGTACACATCACTGGAAAGGAACGTGTTTATATTTCTATTAAATGGTTATTAAGTGAAAAAAAAAACTTTAGTATAGATAAAATAGTAGGAGAATTTTAAGGATAACTACACAACAAACAACAATAATACTATCTTGTCATTGCAATGGTGTTGTGTGGTGTTTTAGGAAAAAACAGGAGGATCTAAAGAGTGATTACTTAGGGTGAAATACAACATAGTTCAGTGCTGCTAAGAACAAATCAACTGATAGATATCAAATATTGGCTCTTCTCCCAAATAACTATCGTTATTTCTGTTTTTTTTTCTTTAACATTCTATGTTTAAATATAGGTCATGTAAAGACAGGCAGACCAATAAATTAACTGAAAGTAAATACACTAAATAAAAAAATAAATATCACTAAGTTAAGTTTATGAATATGTGCAAATTTACCTAAATATGTTTATCTGAAAGAGAAGGAACGCCAAGGATAAAGCAGCATATTCAGTAGAAATAACAGTGGTTTGCCAGTTAAGGTGAACTATCTTGAGCCTAACACTTCCTCTTGCTATCCTTCAGGCTTTTAGATCCTGATATGCAGATTTGGACTAGATGTTCTATAGGTTCCCCTAGAGGTCTATAAACTTTAAATGTTTGCTTAAACTCTTCAGTTTTCTAAGTGTGATATCATGGAATAAGGAGACATTAGGCTATTGACCATTTCACTTTTTTTTCGAGAAAATAAATTTTAACTAAAACAAAAAAATCAACAAGAGCTTTTATATCACGAACTGAATAACTCAACATTACATTTAAAAAGCTTTGAATGAATTAATCATATTTGGAGAACTTCCAATGCCAATGAAAATGCTTGTCTTTTTAAGGTAACACATTTTTCTGATTAAAGTTGTCAGACAACAAGGACTGCATGATAATAGAATAAAATCCTGTTAGTTCATTCAGGTATTACAATGTCACTGTAGATTAGAATGTTGTACTTGGGATAGTATATCTCTGAAAATGTTTAGTTGATTAAATTAGGTAGTTAAATTATTTCTCTTTAGACAAGTTACTGTCTATGTGCCTGTGTACTCTTAGGTTGACAGATTCAAAAACTCAAGTATCTTCCAAAAAGTTTAATTCATGCTGAATCGGTACAAATTTCTAATCATCACCAATAAAAGAGAAATATGCAAATTGACTGTACCTACAAGACACCAGAAGCCAATCAGGAGTGAGTATGCAAATTAGTCATGTGGGTTAATCTGCATAAGCAGGCACAGAGTGAAGACTGAAGACTGAAGATGACTGAAGACTGAAGACTGAAGGAGGCCAAGTGGAGAAGCCAAGCCTTGCTGCAGTGGGAGCTGAGAAGCCTAGCCCCTAGGCTTGGCTTCTTCGCTGTAGATGGAGCGAAGGCCTGGGTCCCAGGTGCCAGAGGAAAACCACTGCTGGCAGCCAGAGGAAGGAAGGCCTATGGTGTGAATCTTCATGCAATGGGCCTCTAATATACATATAAAAAAAATAAATAAATAAAGCTTTTAACTTATTTTCCTACCTCTTGTAAATTTCTAGTGATCCTTTTACAATTTTACTTAATCAAGGACATAGTTTCTGTTGTTTTTATTCATTTGTTTGTTCAGCAAATATATATTGAGCATAAACTATGTGCCATACTATTCATATGGTTTTATTATAACTATCACAACATCCAGAAACCTACATGGGGGGTAGGGAAGGTAAGCTTCTGATTCAACTGGAGCTAGACATTTAGTTACATAATGTTGTTCCTTTTCTTCTCCTGTGATTAATGGTTTTTCTTCTTTTCCTATTAGTTATGTCTTTGTTTAATGCTGGCTTCAACTTACTAATACCTTAAAAACATAGGTGAAAAACTATACCTCCATAAAGTGGTGCACCTGAATGCCTTGTGGTACTGAGGACTCTCAATTCCCAGATATGTGATTATCTTAGCTCCCTATTTCTGGCCTTTGAGCTAAGCATCTTCATTTCCTAATCCAAAGTCCTTGGATCTCGAAGAAACCAAGATGGCGGCATAGGGTAGACACCGGAATGCAGCCTACCACAACAAATTTGAATTTAGAACTGGAAAAAAGGGGAGGCATTGCCCTGAAGCACTGGACAGCTAGCTGAGAGGAGGCTCTGCCATCTGGGAAGGAGAGAGAAGGCACGCTGACCCTCAGAAACTGAAGGTACGATCTCACACATCTAGAGGAAATAATGAACAACACAAACAGACCCAGAGAAAGAGAACCAGCAATCAGACTCTCAAACCTCAGAGGGAAAATAAGGGGGGATGGGAGTAAGGGGAAGAGATCAACCAAAGGACTTGTGTGCATACATATGGGCCTAGCCAGTGGCCATGGACAACGGGGGGGGGGGGGGGGGCATATCTAGGGGGGGTTGGGGGGAATAAGGACAATTATGTGAGACCATAATCAATAAAAAAATTAAAATAAAATAAAAAGAAACTGAAGGTACGGAAAACTGTGTGCTCGAAAAGGTGGTGGCTTACTCCCTGAGCGCAGAGAGGGTGGACAGCTAACACGCTGCTGGCTTTTCTGTTTTCTAGGAAAACAGAATCACCCTATTGCTCTGATAGATGGCCCCAGTCAGGGAGAGGCCAGACTGTCAGGCAGTGGGCAGAGATCTCTTGGAGGTGTGTGAAGCCAGAGACCTGTGGGACTTGGGGAGGAGCTGACAGGAAAACAAAGCTTGTCTGCACCACCCCGAGACTCCTCCCCATCCAAGCTGAGCACAGAAGCATTTCCAGAGGCTGGCCTTCTCTAAGGAGGGACTGGTCAGAATCTAAAGCTTGTCTGCGCCTTTACCAAAGAGGTGTGCGTGCCTGCAACCAATCTAGCGAGACTCACTGCGAACAGGACTTTTCTAAGGCAAGACTGACAAGAAACCAAAGATTGTTTGCGCCACCCAAAGACTCTGCCCCATCCAAGCAGAGTATAGAAGCCCTCCTAGCTGAGACACTGCTGATCCTCACAGCCAATTGGCTTGGAGATCAACGCTTCCCAGTGATGCCAACAATAAGCAAGGCTTAACAACAATACTGCACACACAGCCCATAAAGGGCTACACCAAGACTGTCCACCGCAGGTAACTGGGAAGGCTGTGCTACTGGGCTCTACCAGAACACCTAGCACACAAAATTATTCCATCAAATCAGGAAAACAACTAAAATGCAGACAAGAGGCAGGAAACAAAGGAAGGAGATGGAGGAAAAGAAAAGAATGGACATTGAGTTCAAAACTACAGTTATAAGGCTTTTCAAGAATATCCTAAAAAAGGCCGATAAAATAAATGAGACCTATGAGGATATGAAAAGGGATCAACTAGAAATAAAGAATACATTGTCTGAAATAAAAAATATTACACAGTCCTAAAAACAGACTGGAAGATTGCAAGAATCATGACAAAGATTTAGAACACAAAGAGCCAGAGGACACTCCTCTGCAGAAGCAAGAAGATAAAAGATTCCAGAAAGTTGAAGATAGTGTAAGAAACCTCTGGGACAATTTCAAGCGAACCAACATCAGAATTATGGGGATCTCAGAAGAAGAGAGAGAGCAAGATACTGAAAGAATACTGGAAGAAATAGTGACAGAAAACTTCCCCCACCTGGGGAAAGAAATAGACTTACAAGTCCAGGAAGCCCACAAAACCCCAAACAAAAAGAATCCAAAGAGGACCACACCAAGACATATAATTAAAATCCCAAGAGCAAAAGACAAAGAGTGAATATTAAAAGCAGCAAGAAAAAAAGCAGGTAGTTACCTATAAAGGATCACCCATACGATTGTCAGCTGTTTTCTCAACAGAAACCATGCAGGCCAGACGGGAATGGCAAGAAATATTCAAGGTGATAAATAGCAAGAACCTACAGCCAAAAATACTCTACCCAGCAAAGCTATCACTCAGAATCAAAGGCCAGATATTAATATTAATTGCCTCTCTGTCAGGCAATTACATACAGTATTTCATATAATCTGACAATTGCCCTTGGAGAAGGTATGATCAGCCCATTTTACAAAAGGGAAAGCTGGGGTTCAGAGTATGCTCAGAACCAGGTAGGTTTTAATACATTTTAGCCTGACACTGAGTCCTATGCTCTTACAAGGTTTTCTAGAAGCATAGAATAACCAGTGAGATGTTATGAGGGAAGCACACCAAAAAAATAATATACAGCCCTCGATGGATCAGCTCAGTGGATAGAGTAGGGGTGTCGAACTCAATCAGAGAAGGGGCCAAAATCTAAAATCCAGCCTAAATCGTGGGCCGAATGGTTTACTGAACAGTCATAAACTGACAATGTCATAAACTGACAGCGGAGTGCAGTGATGACAGCGTGGTGCGGGCCACATTGCAAGGCCTGGCGGGCTGGATTTGGCCCGCGGGCCTTGTGTTTGACACATGTGGGATAGAGCATTGGCCTGCAGACTGAAGAGTCCCAGGTTCAATTCTGGTCAAGGACACATGCCCGGGTTGCAGGCTTGATCCCCAGTGGAGGGTGTGCAGGAGGTATCTGATCAATTATTCTCTTTCATCATTGATGTTTCTTTCTCTTTCTCTCCCTCTCCCTTCTCTGAAATCAATAAAAATATTTTTTTAAAATAAAACAACAATATACATAAATGCTTCTTCCCAACTTATGTCCAACAAGGGCAGTAACTGGGTCACTTTTGCTGCACACAACACCTCACTGAGGACATTGTAGCCATTTCATAGGCATTGTTAAATGAATAATTTATAGTCATATTCTTCTTTGCTATCTTTATATGATGCCTTTTATGTTTATTACAGGTAAAAAACAATAAAATAAATATGGATAAGTATGTGTAGGCAGAGTTTTACATTTATCACAGTAAGAAATGTCAAATGTTATAAAAGATAGATACAAGAAAATATGAGCTTTTCGTTTTTAAATGAATATTAATTAACCTTGGCTTCCAAACTGACAGGGAAGGAGCATGAATAAAGCACAAAAAGAACAAAAGAGCTATTGCTAATTATCTCAAAAGATTTTGTTCTTTGCTAATTTCACCAAAATCATCTACCATTTGGATTTATCATTTCAATGATCTTTCTGCTTTAGAAAGGAACACATGTATTAGAAAAGGGATGCTTATGATTCCCATTCTCTTCAAAAATGTCTCTCCCCTCACCATGATGAAAGGGGGCAAACTATATTTAAAAATAGAAATGTGCATTCTCTAAAGTTGAGAATTTCTGTCATTTCTGCTGGGGCTCCAGTTTTTATTTTTAGTATGAATAGAAATTGCTCAAAGTCCCAGTCTTTCTAATTAATATATGCGGTAATATCAGGCCCTAAGCATTGAACGGGAATTGAACAATAGATAGCAGACAATTGGTCTCTCAAACCTAAATGAAACACCACAAAGTTGAATTATATGTATGATTTCATCTCCAAGAATGAACTAGCTTAGGAAAAAGGACACATGACATGTAGAAATAAGGAAAGAAAAACAACTCTACACAAATATTCAGCTGAGCAGGGGTTGGAGAGTCACATGATTCCCAGTCCTCTGTGAAGTGACAGGTGAGTAGGCTAGTTCTTTGGCATTCTCCTTGCCTCCTTCTTTGAATTCTTCACAGGAACTTTATTATGGATTCTGTGCAATATATAAAACAAAATAAAACAATGGGGTTCGAAGGTAATTAAATCTGGCCAATCCAGGCTCAACCACTTAATACAATTTCACCTCAGGAAATTAATCTCTCCAAATTCAATTTCTATATCTCTAGATTGGAGATAGTAGTGGTTTACAAGTTGTTGGAAGAGTTTTAAATGACAATTTTAAATGTCAAGCATTGGCAAACGTAGGTGTTCCTGAATTGATCGAAGCTTCTGCTCTTCTTGTTAGTATTAGTAATAATAACAGCAATAGCAGTAATAGGAGTTAATAGTGGTAACATTAGTAGTAAACTACTTAGCTAGTAACATTATAATACACTCTTTATTATATAATAGGCATTTTATTGGAACTAAACTAACCATGTTTTCCACTTTTTCTTCATTTTAGTATATGAATATTATGGTGTCAAAGCCTTGAGTTCTTTCTTCTTACACAATAACAAAGTTCCTTAAATTTAACTAAAACACTAATGATTTAATCACATAGTCAAAGACCACTTCTAATTACTCTGTCCCAGGTAATTTCTTCCTCAAGTTGATTCTTCCATTATTGACAGAGGGCCTACTCCATGTACTAACCCAGTTGGGGCCACACCCAGTTCACTCCTCAGCTGATAGAATGACAGTGATTATGGGAAAAAAATTCTATTTTAATTCAGAGCTTTTATTAGACAAGTCTTAATATTTATTTTTACAGGAAATTATAGCCAAAAATAAGATTGAGCATTGATGTCCACTATTAAGTTTACCCAGTCTTATCATAACAGCAAGGTTTTGAAAATCAGTAACTAATATCTATAATGTATAATGGAACCATCTGAGAGAAAAAGATTTTGACTAGAATTCAACTCTGAAATTAGGAAAGTGATAAAAACAGAGAAAATTCCCAGTATACATTACTGAAAGGGGCATTCTTTTAAACAGTGCACTTTGTAATTACCAATAACATTAAAAAGCTCAATAAAATGTGTTTATGTTAGGTCCTAACACACAATCTAACCAGAATTTGAACTTTGTTTTTGGTTGAATTATTAATAAAAAGACAGGAAGGTTGGAGAATCATATGATTCCTGATCTTCTGTGAAATGACAGGTGTGTAGGCTAGTTCTTTGGCTTATTTCATGCTCATGAGAAGCTCCAATGGGCAGCTCTCATTTATTATAAGATTTAATGAGAAATTGGTTATCTATAATAATAAAAGCATACTATGCTAATTAGACTGGACATCCTTCCAGACCACCTTCCGGATTAGCCAGGGCTGTGAGGGAAGCCCGAGTCCTGGGTGCCAAAGGGAAGCCATGTTAACAGTCAAGGAAGGCCTATTCTTGCACAAATTTTGTGCATTGCACCTCTAGTTATTAATAAATGTGATTGAGCTAGAAGTCTCTTTCAAAATATAAGGCTAATAAAGAAATGAACAGATGAAAGCAACATTCACTGCTGATGAAGTTGATATAGGACTTAGTTATCAAAAGCATGTTTAATCTTACAAGATCATGTTTTTTCTAAAAAAGTTAATTTCCAAATTTCTCCTTTTTTCTATCTTGACTTTCATGATGGTTTCACATACTACTATTAGCTTATAACCTAGAATTTTAATTTGAGTATTTATCTCCCTGCTCACTTTTTACTGAATGGTTGGGTCTCTTTATGGGACATTTAAACTTGAAAGCATTTTCTCAGTTCTAAGTAAGAAAATCATTTTCTTGACCCAACTATTCTGCTCTCCTACATTTCTTTCCCTTTCATTAAAATTTTCAGATGTAATGTCTTTTTTATTTTCTTTTGAATACCTCTCTCTTCCATTCTTCAATGGTTTGATGCTATTATTTCTACCTATAAGAACTATTGTGACCGAGGTCAACAACCAGATTTTTCTGACTGTTAATGAAAGTTTCCTTCTAGCTTCACTTGCCTTGGTACATCAGGCAGTCAAAGAGCAGTGGGAAAGGTTAGGACCATTGGAGATCCATTTGTCACACTCATGCATGTCCAGAAGCAATAGGCTATTTCCAAGTTAGAGTCTGTGTGTTAACCCTTCCTCCCCACAGCCTGGCCTTCTCCTACTCCTGCCGAGTCTTTGCTAAGTCTCTATTTTGTGTGTATCATATTTTTTTCAAAATCCCGATATGCCTATTTTTTTGCGGGGTCATCCTATCCTCTAGACTACATAAGCTTCTGATACCTTGTCAAAGATTAGAGTAGTTTCCTTCGCCTCCAAAGAGGATAAGTCTAGAAGGCCTGCAATTTGGGTTGCTGCAGAATCAACATAGAGGTATTCTTTTGAATATATGACAAAACCACATCACAATCATTATCCATACTGTGACTCCTAAAATTTAAACACTGTGGTTTATAAATTTTTATTAAATATTTTATTATATTGGCTGAATGCAATGTAGTAGGACCTAGGCCAGGTGCTAGTAAAATAAACGTGATCCTCTATCAAGGGCCTTGTACTCTGTTATAGGAAACCTGGAGATAAAAATGATCGCTAATATAATGTGTCATGTGGTATGTTAGATATATAGATATACAGAATATAGATATATACACAGGATAATTAAATTACAAAGAAACAGTAATCAAACCTTCAGCAGTAGGAGAGGGGGAAATCAATTCAACCAAAAGTTGTGTCCCTGAAGGGAAATAGTAGTTTAAACAAAGGGAAGAGAGCACACCATTTAAACTTTCTATTTCAAAAACAAGAATACTGGAAAACTTTTCATTGCAAACAAGACAAAAAGGCTGTGTTTATCACATTTTCTATTTTAAATGTTCTATAACAGTGTACTAGTCCCTCAATCTCTGTGTAAGAGACAATGTACTTTCTAAATTAAAACTACCAGTGACCTCTCTTTGCATTTTTCCTTTAACTTTTTATATTCTTCCACATTTCTTCAACTGCTTATTTTCTCTGGACCCTTTGTGGACTATGTCTCTTCCATTATCCACAGACATCTTTCTCCATTTCTAACAAGGCAAGTACTACCTTAGTAGCAGAATGCCTGATTGGTTACAACTTCATCTCCAGAGCACTTTTGCCCAGTTGTCAGGGAAAATACATTTAGAGTGGAGACACTTATTCTGTAGGCATTAATTCCACTGTCCTTTTACCCAACTAGAAGGTTTATACAGAGGAGCCAATTTTACAGCTTGATATTTTGTCTTTGCCTCAACACATAACTTAAGAAACTTTCAGATAGAAGAAAGGCACAGAAGTTCCAGCTAAGGCAAATTTTTATTCAGAAAATACAGTAAGACGCTATGGGAATAGCCCAAATAAAACTTTGCTTTTATCCTACAAGTGTATTCAAAAGTCACTTGATCTTCCTTTGAAACCTTCCAGCTAGTCCATTTGCAGAGTCTCTCTGGTGCTTAAGCAAACAGTTGCCACTAATTGTTTCTCACCTTGGGGAAAACTTTTGTTCCGGAAGAATGAAAGAGATCAACAAAGCAGCAACTTCCTTTTTTATCTTGGACTCCTACCATCTCTAATCCCCACAAGGTCCTGGCCTTGGAGGCCACATATCTGGATATTTTTAGTATCTCTTCCAAAATAAAATCTGAAATTCAGTTTATTTTGATTTGGAAATAACATATTTATTCAGTGCATTTTAACAATAGTAATAATAATTCTCACTTTAGCTATCATATTTGAATGTGTGTATATATGTACATACATACTCAAACAAAAATTTAAGTTGAATTAGAATAATGCCATACAAGAGCTTACAAGGAAATTAGAAGGATATTCTACCCTAGCTACACTCCCAATTGATGGATAAAATATTAGTGGACAGAAACTATAAATAATTACTCAAAGTCATGTAATCTAGTTAATAGCAGAATTTGCTTAAACTGATACCAAATAACTCCTCATTTCTACTCTATTGCAGAGTGGTTTTTAACTTTAACCATTTTGCAGACAGTACATCAAAGGCATTTTATTGGAACTAAACTAACCATGTTTTCCACTTTCCCTTCATTCCAGTAAGTGTTTTGGAGTTAGTAGACATCTGTAACAGAGGGATAGTTAAATGAAAAAATGCTTGCAAAGTACAGTGCCTGCCATAGAATAAATTACCAATAAATGCTAACTTCTGTTTTTGTTGTAGTTTTGTAGTTGTTTTTCGTGGTTATTAATACCCAAGTGTGGTAACTACTATAATGATGGGTGCCAAAGAACTATTTATGATTAAGTCATTTCACCCAGCATCTCGCAGACTAGGGATTCTTACCCTGGGGTTTCATGAATGTGTTTAGGGGGCTTTTGAGTGCCCAGAATTTTATGTCTGTATGTTTGAGTCTTGTTTCTTGGGAAGATAAGTGATAGTATTCATTAAATTCAGTTTCACCCATGTTGCAACATGTATCTATACTTCATTCCTTTCTATTGCCAAATAATTATCTGGGATTACCTAGAAGTAGAATTGCTGAATCAGGTGGTTACTCTGCTTAACTTTCTGAGGAACAGCCAAACTGTTTTCCAAAAGTGTTGCACCATTTTACATTCCCGCCAGCAATGTATGAGGGCTCCAATTTCTCTACTTCCTTGCCAATACTTATTTTCCTTTTTTAAAAATGATAACCGTCCTAGTGGGTGTGAGGTAACATTCCATTGTGGTTTTAATATGTATGTCCCAAATGGTTAATGATGTTGAGCAACTTTTCATGTGCTTATTGGCCATTTGCATATCTTTTTTGGGAGAACGTGGGGGAGGGGGGGTCTATTTGGATCTTTTGCCCCTTTTTACTGTTTAGTAATAAAAGTTCTTCTAGGTACTGGATCCTTATCACATATATGGCTTGAAAATATTTTCACCCACTCTGTGGGTTGTCTTTTCCCTTTCTTGATGGTGCACTTTGATGTATAAGTTTTCAATTTTTAGGCAATCTAGCTTATCTTTCTCTTTAATTGCTTATGCTTTAGCTGTCATACTTTTAAAAAACAATTGCCTAGCCGAAACTGGTTTGGCTCAATGGATAGAGCGTCGGCTTGGAGACTGAAAGGTCCCGGGTTCGATTTCGGTCAAGGGCACGTACCTTGGTTGCGGGCATATCCCCAGTAGGGGGGGTGCAAGAGGCAGCTGATCGATGGCTCTCTCTCATTGATGTTTCTAACTATCTCTCTCCCTTCCTCTCTGTACAAAATCAATAAAATATAAAATAAAATAAAATAAAAAATAAAGAATTCCTTCTTTAAATAAATAAATAAATAAATAAATAAATAAATAAATGCCTAATACAAGGTCATAAGGATTCACATCTATGTTTTGTCAAAGAGTTTTATAGTTTTAGCTCTTAGATGTAAGTCTTTGATCTGTTTTGAGTTTGTGTGTATGCTCCAAGGCAGGAATCCACCTTCTGCAATATTAATGCAATGGCACAGTTGAAGCAGATACCCAAATTATATCTATATCATCACATTTAAGATAGCTTTCATGAAAGTTTAGTATCTTTCAGTTATACATGATGGGAAATGAAAAACATTTATAACACACAATTTTTGAAGTATTAAAATTTAGTTTTAAAAAGCTATTGTAAATGACAGTCAGCAGGACATGTGCGTAGACCCACACTGGAAATGCAATGTCATTAACATTTCATCCAATCTGAGCTAATCACCTTTCAGATCACATCATCTTGAGCAGCTCCCAGGACATTCACAGCAGAGAGAGTAAGAATAGCTCCAAAACAATCAAAGAAAGCAATATCTTAAGAAATAAACAACTAGAACTGTGAATTTTGCTGAACATGTTGTGTGAATCGCATCATAAGTATCAATAAAACTTAAACTTTGAATAATTACAGATGTAACAATTTTATTTTTAGTAAATAGTAATTAAGTCCCAATTCAAGAAAATAATTTCCTAGTAGAAATCAAAGCAAGACACTCAAAGCATCATCAAAATTTAGACAATTCTCTAAGAGAATTCAGGACTAAACCAAGATAAAAATAGTCAACTTCATTATACCTGGATAGGTACCTAGTCTGAGCAAGTTTTCTTTAGATAATTAGAGTCCTGTTTCTGATTTTAAGATTAGGTAAACAGCACCACAATGATAGCTGTGTCAAAATGTATAGGTAAAATGATCTATTAAGGTTACAGGAAACAATTAGACTCTCTACTTATATTTTAATCAAAAGAATCAGAAAAGGCAATATTTTCTGGCATTTAACTATTAATGTGATTTCATACTGCTCTCTTCACTCAGTCTATATTCAGAAATGTAATTCAGATAACTTCCTGTTATGTGGACTTGCTGTTCCAAAGGAAGTGTGAAAGTTTACAACAGAGTTTGACTTAGTACTCTCACTCACTCATTTGCTTTCAGCATACTATATTAAATTTCAGTGGACAGGAAGGTGATTTATGTATTATATTTCCAATTTTAAGTAAATTAAGCCTCATTAAATGGGTAACTAACTATAGAATACCTCTGTAAAAAATATGAACTGATGATATAGGGAAGGGGTAAAATTTAGCAATAGAGATTTGCAAAACTAATTCTTCTAAACCCTACTATCAGCTCCTCATTAGCCACTGAGAGAGAAACAATAATGATCTAATCATATTTAATAAAAAGTTGCCGAAATATTAAAGACATCTAGAAAGCTTTTGAAATTTGAATTTATATATTATTTACAATGAACATTTTCATAGAGTACTTATAGAGTACTCTATGAAACATTTTCATAGAGTACTTATAGAGAACATTTTCATAGAGTACTTATAGAGTACTCTATGAACATTTTCATAGAGTACTTATAGAGAACATTTTCATAGAGTACTTATAACCTTAACCATGAGTAAGAAAGTAATTGGTTTCCAAAAGAACTTTCTGCTATAAAGAGAACATTTTGGAGAAAACAATTAAAAAAAATATATATCTGCCCTTATGTGCAGTTACTGTGAAAATTTGTATCAACATTTCAAAGGAAAACCTTATATCACTTTAATCCAAAGAAAACATTTTGAGATTTACACCATTTATTCAAAATCTAGATTTTTGTTATAAAGAATAAATTCTTGACTCCTAGGGGATATGAGAATTTAAAAGATGAATTCCATATACAAATCTTTGCATAATTGGTGAATGCAATTTAAAAGTGAATACCATGTTGCATTAACTGCAGCCAATGAAAGATTTCTTCCATTATTTACACATTTTTTAAATGTACAGCTTTTCTGAGATATATTTAGCATGCATCATTGTATAACTTTAAAGTGGACACCGTAATGATTTGACACATACATATATTGCAAAATGAAATTATTTGCTGAGTAACGTTAATTAACACCTTTACCTCACATAATTACAATTTTGTGTTTGTGTGTAGTGACAACATTTAAAATCTACTCTTTTAGCAACTTTCAAGTAAATAATACAGTACTATTAATTATGGTCATATGCTATACATTAGCTCCCCAGAATTTATTCATGTTGTATTATACACTGAACTTCTCCCATTTAAATCTACTACTTCCATGACAGCCATTAAAACCAAGAATCAAAATAAACTGAATTCAAAACCCAACTTTTAAATCACTTTATCAAATGGTATTTAAACCAATATCTTCCAAAATAATAAAGCATATTAAAATATACTACATTCTCTGAAAAAATTTAATAATAATTTTGGATAAAGCAGAAAAGAATCTTTGTACTAATAAAAATAAATAATATTAAAGTGTTATTACTGTATATCATTATTTTACATTTCTATTATGAAAGTTACATATTGTGCTTTAATATGTAAGTTATTGATGAACAACTTTATATTTATTGAGAGTATTCTCAAAATTGCTCATTAGGGTATGCCATAGAAAGAGTTTGGGAATCACTGCCTTAGAAAATATCACACAACATAGATTTATTATATTACTCTCTAAATGTGTTTTATGGTACATAATCATCTAATATAATGGAAGTAGCCCAGCACTGAATGACCTAGATTTTAGTTCAATTTAAAAAGCTGTAAAAGCCCAGACAAGTCAACTTAAGTCTCTGGGACAATTTTTGCCCATCTGTAAAATAAAATGGTTGGACTGGCTAGTCTCTAATGACTCATCCAGCCCTAAAATTCTGGTTTCAGGATGTTCTTCCTATGATAAAATGAATTCACAGCTACATATTATTTAATCCTAATTAAATAATTCATCATAGACCAAGTGACTTTAACAACAACAAAAGACAAGAAAGCGAAAACTAATTTTAAGAAAATGAATAAAAATGCATATTAAATATCGGATCTCTAGAGTGAAAATTTGATTAATCATTTCACAAGCACTAGTGCCTTCCAAATGTCAGGCACAGTGTTTTGCTTTGGGGGGGATACAAAGATTAATATAATGCTAGCCCTGACATTCCAGACTCTCAATTACATTCTACATAATACTTTGTAAGTAAGTAACACTGATACCAATTGAAAGCTCATATCATTGCTTAATTTTCATTTTACAATCAAAATTATCCTTAATAAAAAGTGGAGTTACATTCTAATATGCAGAGGGAAGGAAATAAAGCAACCTATTTTTATTATCTCAACTAAAATGCATTAGAGGGTACTCTTGTTTCTAGGTGAAATGCAAAAGAAATTTCATATATCATTTATCTAGACTTTATTTCAAAATATTCAATAACATACATGTCACTTTCCAAATCATACTTTAGGTTTACAAAGCACTAAATGTATTGTTCTTTTGCCTCCTTTGCATCTTCAGTCTTTTCACTAAGGGTGATCAAGAAGTAGAATTACAAAAGTGTAGCTCAATTATAAAAGACAATGTGCCTAATTTATTATAGTTCATATTTGTAAACATACTCTAAATAAAACAGTTACCCTAAACATGTATGCTTCTGAGATGATTTAGGAGAAAGAATATTGTAGAAATAATTGAGAGATATTGTTAATCTGATATACAATACATTAAAAAAAAAAAAAAAAGCTCCCTAATCCACTGAAATTACTTTACTCACTCATCAATTTAACAGATGCTACCTAATGTCTTTTCTATATTGTGCTTTGTTGTAAATTTTAGGGATTTATGAGTGAATGAGACAAAACTATTTTCAACCTAGAATTTCCATTCTATAAGGAGGAATAAAGTAATTAACAAAGCCAAATAAATAATTCTTAATAGTGATGAGTGCTCTAGGGAAAAATATGCCAAGTTTTTAGGAGTTTGAATGGCTATAATAAGTACTATAGTAAGATGACAAATGTAGAACTCTGATGAGTTGTTTGAAGTTTTAGTGATAGAAGAGATTGAAAAAGTTTAGATTCCCATCTGATATGAAAATCTATGGTCTAACCATTTAACGAGTAGGGCATAGCTTATGTGGTTTAAAATGGAATAACAGCCTCTCATACTAAGGTACCAAGTGGGCTAGAAACAGGAATATTGATCTGAGGGAGAGATGAATAGTGACACCAGCAAGTAGATTTGGCAAATAGTCAAAGTTTTTTTATGAATATGGGAGAGTAACTGAACTTTGAAGAGATAAATTTTTTAAAAGTTGGAGAGCATTGCTGGACTCCATTAGCCTGTAATCATTATTAATGAGTTCTACAGAAATATGGAAGAATAATCTCTTTAAAATCACTCAAAAATATTTTAAATGCCTAATTGATCTAGAAATATAGTAAATCTAAAAAACATGGACATGTAGAAAAATGAGCAGCATTTGATTGAAGTGATTTCACGGACCTAGTGTCCTAATGGATAAAGGAAATTATATCAAGGAGGACAAAGGATGTCAGAAACATTATGTGAAGAAGTGAAATGTATGGAGCAATACAAAAATATAAAATTAATTAAAATCACCAAAAATATATATATCCTATCTCATAAAGAGGGAATATGCTAATTGACTGTCATGCCCTCACAAGATGGCAGCACCCAGTTCCTTCAGCCCTGCCTCATCCAGCTGAGTCTCCCAGTCCCCTCAGCCCTTCAGGGGAAGGCAGTTGGGGACAATTGGGCTGGCAGGGAACGGGATTTGGAGATGATCATGCTGGCAAGGGAGTAGTTAGGCATCAATCAGACCAGCAGGGGAGCAGTTAGGGGCCTATCAGGCTGGCAGGCAAAGTGATTAAGGACAATCAGGCAGACAGGCAGATGAGTGGTTAAGAGCCAGCAGTCCCGGATTGTGAGAGGGATGTCCAACTGTGCGATTGGGCCTAAATTGGCAGTCAGACATCCCCCAAGGGGTCTGAGATTGGAGAGGTGTAGACTGGGCTGAGGGATACATCTTTCCCAAGCACAAATTTTGTGCACTGGGCCTCTAGTAGGTAATGTATAATGCATTATACATAATATATAATGTAATACCTAGAAAGCATATATAGTATTATGCATATACTAGAGGCCCAGTGCACGAAATTCATGCATGGGAGTGTGTCCCTTAGCCCAGCCTGCAACCTCTCCAATCTGGGACTCCTCGAAGGATGTCTGACTGCCCTAAATATCTCTCTCACAATCCAAGACTGCTGGCTCTCAACCACTTGCCTGCCTGCCTTCCTGATTGCCCCTAACCACTTCTGCCTGCCAGTGATCACCCCCAAATCACTCCCCTGCCAGCCTGATTGATGCCTAACTACTCCCCTGCTGGCCCAATTGCCCCCAACTGCCCTCCCCTGCTGGCCATCTTGTGGTGGCCACCTTGTGTTCACATGGGGGTAGCCATCTTGTGTGTTGGAGTGATGGTCAAGTTGCATATTACCTCTTTATTATATAGGCTGTTTGGGGGAGATGTTTAAGAAGTATTCAGTCATATGTTGCCCAATAAATCAGTGGGTCCAATTTCCCAGACATTAGTGGAAGTAGTGGGGGGTGGGGGGGCTCTTGTGATATTTTCAGAAAAAGAATTTTCTTAAGATTCTCATGAGAGAGTGAATGGCCTTTATTGGCATGAAATATAATTATTGGGTTATAAAGTCCCATGCCCCTTAACCAAGTCCTAAAAGAGACAAAGCTAGGAGCACAGCAGAGACAAAAGTAGGGTTAGTACCCAGAGGTGGAATTGAGTGCAGCATTAGGCTAATCAGTCCATCAGTCCATTGTGTGGGTCTTACATGGCTGTGGCTGAATGTAGGGGAGCTCTTCCCTATGCAACAGGAGTCAGAGAGAGCGCCGAGAGAACCAACTCTCTTTGTTCAGGAGTTCAAATATTAAATCTTCCCTTGCTTGCAGTGGCCACACCTATTCTGGCCACTGACTTGTTCCCAGATGTGATTGACAGGTAAGCATGTTCCCATGTCACCCAGACATTACTGGGCATGCACCTATTGTCCAGTTCCTTCTCCCAGTAATTTGCAGGGACTAAGACCTGGAGAGTGTTAACTACAGTTTCCTGGCAAAGCTGTATGAATGGCATGCCTATATTATTTAGTCTCCCCTTTGCTCCTTTCCTGTTATTTAATAACCAGGTTATTATAACAGTATCACATTCACTCATATTTCAAGAGCTATTTTTGAATATCTACTTATTAGTCAAAAACATAATCAGTCTGTTGAACATGGACATACAAAAACATTTGATAAGTTTCAGGACAATTGTGCTAAAACAATAAAACATACTACACATGTTAAAATAATAAAATAATTTGAGTTATTCCCCTTCTCTGTTCTGGCTCCTTTTATTGCTACATATTGATTTAGTGATTGAAAAAGATTGAAACGTGTATGTTTATTCACAAAAAATCTAGCTACACAAAAAAATCTAGCTACATAACTTCTATTAAGTCTTTAAGCTTCAAATCTGATGCTTATGGTAAAATAAAGAGGATTAGCTCCTGAACTTGTATTATAAATCAGTATGTCAATTTTACATTCATTTCCCAGCTTTTTCTGCCACCTTTCTAAGTGTCTCAATGATATACAAACAAATGTTGTCCTATAGTCCATATTAGTCACCTTGTTGCTAAAGCTCTTTTTTTTTTTTTGGTTTTGGTTTTGGTGGTCAGACATTTATTTATTTATTTATTTATTTATTTATTTAAAATCTTTATTGTTGAAAGTATTACATATGTCTCCTTTTCTCCCTTATTTTGACCCTTTCTAGCCTGCCCATGCCTTCTAACCCAATCCGTCAAACTCTTTAATGTGAATAATTTTTTAGATAATAAGTCTAGTATGAAGAACTTTTATATAAGTTTTTATAGTAATGTATCTTAGTAGTAGCAAACCTTTTCCTGTTGTGGGGTCCAACTCTGTGTTCAAAATAAGACCACCGGAGGCTGATGATTAATTAAAAAGCAGGCAAAGATGTATTGAAATATCTGGCCAGGACAGACGCGAGAGCACCACACACAGGTGGTCTCCACACTACTGCACCGTTTCAGGGGTAGACAGTCCCTTTTAAAGGTTCACACCACAGGAATTTTCCTTTGTTCTAAATTCTAAATCTTAAAGACTACATTCTAAAGACTGGGGTCAGCCCGCAGGGTCATTGTGTTACACCCAGGCTTCGTGATCCCCAAGGACCACCAGGGAGCCGAGTCCGATGCAATAAACAAAAGAGCCTTTTCTATGCTAGTATGGGCTCTGTCCCACTCACGCCGGCAGCATTGCGGAAGAGAGCGAATTTCGCCCAGTCCAGGGGTTTTACTCCGGTCGGTGGTGATGTCACTGCCTCGGCTGACCCTGATTGGTTGGGTGAGGGCTAGGGATAACTCCGCCCTGCAGGGCGGAGTTGGGAGCTTATCCTCGCCCCACCCTGCCCTCTCAGTTGCTAGTCACATCCTGCTGGACATTGGAATGTGGCCCTATCCTGCAATAGCCTATAACATAGAAGCAGAGCTCAGAGGTTATCTACAGTTTCTATCTCTGAAGGTTACTGAGTTAGTGGGAATTACTCTCCTGTGCTGCTGGTCCCAGGCAAGGGAAAAGTGCCTTAGCCTCCAAGTCTCCACCTGAAAGCTAAGGTAAATAGCTCCCCCCCTCCTCCCCAGGTTTAATCAGGTGCAAGAGCCAAACTAGAAGGGTTAAAATTCAAACAGCAGTTTTTACCAAAGTATGGTTGCCACTATATTTCATTTTCCATCTCTACTTTTTAAGTTAATCCACATGACTTGTTAACCCTCAAAGAGGAAAATCAGTTTGAAGCACTCTTAATTAAGAGGAATAGAAATATCCGTAACCACCAACCTATATGAAAATGATAAAATAAAATCTGACCTATACTAAGTAAGAAAAGAAAACAATGTATAGAAACAATCAAACAACAGGAAAAAAATAAAACTGATCATTTGGTCATTTCAGTCAAACAACTTAGTTTCAGTAAAACGAGCTAATTGACTCAAATTTTTGGTAAAATTTTGTTTTCCAGTCACGATGACAAGAATTTTTTAACAATTTAAATTTATATATATGCTATAATATTGGTGATTACTGTTACAATTATGTAATAGTGGTGATGAATGTTACAATTTCTTCAAAAAGAAATTTCCAGAGATTTAATATTTCTTATTAGGGGTGGGGGTGGCGGTGGGGGAGGATTGGGAGATGGGATATAAGTGGGCATGTAGGGAGAGAGAGGAAGGGGAAGAGAAGAGAGAGAGGAAGAGAGGATATTGACCACAAATGTTCATCCTGTGACATACTGTTTAAGGTAAATAGCTTAAATAGTTTAGAGTAATAAAAGATAATTTATTTTTTCTTTCCCTTTTTATCTACTCACTTTCCACTGAAAAACTTCATACAACACTTCTTTCAATAATCATCTTAGTAATATATGAGCTCTTTAAGTCAGGATCATGCAGGCTACACAGGATTTGGGGTCCTTAAGGGTATTTTACATATTAAAAGAATCACTACTAATTAAATCAACATTTATGCCATACTCAGGAACAAAGACAGCAAAATAGAATAAAGGCATTTCCTGAGAGCATTCCCTCCTCACAGAACTGTTTCCACCTCTCTTTAGCGGATAGATTATTCTTTTGTTAACTGCAGATAAATTCTTAGTGCTCCTCCTGGCTTGCCTTTTCATCCATTTATTCTCTCTGGAGGGCTTGGTTTGTTTTTCCTGACAGCATTTGAGACTTCTAAACTACCACAGCAGTGCCAGCCCATCCTGTGCACAGTAAGTGAAGAAGAAACAATCTGGCTGTTGTTTTAACACTCTGCAATTAGTAACTTGTTTCTCCTGCTTGGTTTTTGCCCCTGGACATCCAATAGCACAATAGTCCATCCACTGAAGAAAACACAGCCTTCCCCAGCACCTTCCCCACAGGCAAGCGTGACAATCTGAGATGGGTCTTTGCAACTAAATGGCAAATTCTAGTTTTTAATCATGAACTGGAATACTTTTACACAATAAGAAATCTGTAACCTTCCTCAAATTTTTCCAAATAAGTAACTCCTTGGAATTTATGGAAACTACCATAGCAAAGAACACTTTTTCTTTCTTATAATGGGCCCAAATGACAAGACCAGTAATTGGAAGGATCAAGGAAGCAATATAGAAATGTTTAACAAGGAATAGCAACCTGTTTAGTTGAGGAGCTGAAAGATATGATTTGAAAAAAAGAATTTGAAAAGATTTTAGGTCTACCTTATATGTTACTGACTTTACTCTATAGCAACACTTATGTTTTTTTTAAGTCAGTTCACAGAAATAGAAAGAAAAAAAACAAAATTGTTACTAAAGCGGTTTCTCCATACTGAGATTATTTTAGAAATATGATAAATAATTATTTTAGAAATAACAAAACATGAGATTTTATTAACACACCAAATTAATGAAAGCTTATTTAGATTTAAAATCATAAATGGAGTTCAATCAGATGTTGCCTTTTAACATTTACAAAAAAATTCAAAAGTAATTTTAATCCATTTTGTATATATTTTTATTTAGAGGAGAGAGATAGAAACATCAATGATGAGAGAGAATCATTGATCAGCTGCCTCATGTTTGCCACCCACTGGGGATTGAGCCTGGAACCTAGCCATATGCCCTTGACTGGAATCAAACCCATGGCCCTACAGTCCACAGGCCAACACTCTCCCCACTGAGCCAAACCAGCTATGTGCCCTTGACTGGAATGGAACATAGGATCCTTCAGTCCACAGGCCAATGCTTTATCCACTAAGTCAAACCAGCTAGGGTGATTTTAATCCATTTTTTACACCAGAAATTTGTTTGGCAATATGTGAGAATATATAATCTCAGTTAAAAGCCATTGAATTTGAATTTGACTATGGCCCAGGGGTCTTCAAACTACGGCCCGCGGGCCACATGCGGCCCGCAGAGGAGTCTGATCCTGCCCGCCAGGTTTTTTGGGCAGTGAGCGCAGCCGAGGTGTTACAGTAGGAATTAGTAGTTCATATAGTCCGGCCCTCCAGCTCTCTGAGGGACCGTGATCTGGCCCCCACTTTAAAAAGTTTGAGGACCCCTGGCACTATGCCATATTAATAATTTTTCTGGAAAAAAAAGTAATAATTTTAGAAGTAATTAAATATTGCATTTAGATCAGTTTATGATCAATAACTATGAAAACTAATAATAATTTTGGATTGGATCACATCTCAAGTCTTCACTTGATTTTTACTGACAAGGGAGGTTTACTTAATTCTAATAAATAAGAAAAAACTAATACACTACTATAATTCAATATTTAATGGCATTTATGTTACAGAGATTACAGTGGAATATGGGTTATTATGAATTTATTTCATGTCATAAAATCAATTCTCTTTCCCACAGATTGAATGTTCTATAGAGTAAATTCCTGCAGGGCACCTGGAAGTGAAAACAATGAGAAAGGTGATGTACTACTGGTCTAAATGAAAACTGGATAATAGCAACCCCTTGGAAACTTAATTCAAATAATTTGTCTGGGAATAATTTGGCTTTCTCATATTAAATATAAAATTGAATGAGACATGCACTATCAGGAAACATGAGCAGCAGCTTCTCTGGCACCCCTAATAATTCAGATGCTTTTGAAATGAGGGAACCACCCAGTTTTTTCTTCAACATGAGAAAGCTCAGTGTAGCTACCAGTTGGGGACAGAATAATTTCTCAAAAAGACCAGAGTTGACATCCATTTTAAGCAATATGTCATACTAGTTGTCCTAAGAAACCCTTCTGTACAGAATACCTCAGAATAGTGTACAAAATATGCTTTGTAAGAAAAATATTAAAAATTTACTGATGAGTTGTCAGAAAAATCAGGAAATTCTCAGAGGCTAGAATTATCAACAAAGTAAAAACCCATGAAGCCCTAAAGCACTAACATTGGTATTTCCAAGGGTTTGATTCCAACTGATCACACTGATTTAGGGAAGTATTAAAAAAAACCCTGGTCCCCTGAAAGTTGGGAAGTCAGAATGGAGACCTCCACCTAATGCTGGACAACTGAGAGGCTTTCAACCTTAGTGGATGTGACAGAGATAATTGTACATTCATCATAATCCTTCCTCCTCCTGGCCACAGAGGAAGACTACATTTCCCAGCCTCCCATGCAGTATGGAACTGCATCACAGCATCTGGCCAGTAGGATGTGGGTGGCAATGATGTACTTGACTTTCAAAGGGAATGTGTTCTATATAGTAAAGTTAAAAATTGTGGGAGGACTGCCCATTCCACATCAGAAATGGCATGAGGAAAAGAAACCTTTATTTTCTTAAACCACTTTAATTTTAACTACTTTTAACCTAATAATCTTGAATTATAATAATTGAACCAGGGAAAGGAGGGGGAGCGACTCTGAACACAGAGTGAAATAATGGGAATACCTACTGCAATAGGATATAATGTTAAAATTAATGCTCATAGATGCAGTGAAAAAATAAAATTCAAACAAAAAATTGGTTTAGAGTGGCCCTATATTATGAGAGCTCCCAAGTACATTGCATATGAACTGCAAATTTTCCCTTTGGAAATAAAATTTAAATCTAGGATCAAGTATTCCTAATGAACAATTTTAGGTATATTACAAATAAAAAGCACAATACACAAAAGTAGGTAAGCACTATCAGCAAGAGAGCAGAAGCAATAAAATGAAGAAACAGAAATGCAAAAGCTACAAATATTACAGTTATCACAGGGAACATATAAATGCTTACATTCATAAAATACTATTTTAAAGTACAATTAAGCAGTAATAGAGTTTATAAACTTACCTTGCAGGTTTGGGAAGTATAATTAATTGCTAGAAATAAAAATATATATGAATTTTTAAACTCCAGATTAATCACTAGTTCAATTCTGAAGAGATAATAAATTAACTGAAGCATATGGAGAAAGGGAAGAAAACCTGAGGTAGCAATACTTATATCTGACAAAATAGACTTTAAAACAAAGGCTATAGTAAGAGACAAAGAAGGACACTATATAATGATAAAGGGAGCAATACAAGAGGATATAACCCTTGTAGCTTTTATGCACCCAACATAGGAACACTTAAATATGTGAAACAAATCTTGATGGACATAAAGGAAGAAACTGACAGTAATACAGTAATAGGGGATTTTAACATCCCATTTATATCAATGGTAGATTTTCCAGACAGAAGATCAACAAGGAAATGATGGTCTTTAATGGCAGACTGAATCAGATGGATTTAATTGATGCCTTCAGAGCATTTCACCACTGAGCAGCAGAATATACATTCTCTTCAAGTGCACATGGAACATTTTTTAGGATAGACCCCCAAATTAAGACACAAGTCTCAATAAATTTAAGAAGATTGAAATGATGTCAAGCTTCTTCTCTAACCATAATGCTATGAAACCAGAAATGAGTCTCAAAAACTGCCTTATGAACCAGTGATTCCACTTCTGAAAATATATCCATTTGAACCCAAAACACTAATTCAAAAGAATATATGCACCCCTATGTTCATTGCAGCATTATTTACAATAGCCATGATTTGGAAGCAGCCCAAGTAGATGAATAAATTAATAACTATTTTTAAAAGAAGTTGTGGTATATTTACACAATAAAATACTACTGAGCCATAAAAAAGAAGGAAATCTTACCCTTTGTGACAGCATGGATGGACCTGGAAACATGTGCTAAGGGAAATAAGCCAGTCATCAAAACCATATGATTTCACTCATATGTGGGGACTAATGAACAAAATAAACTGGCAAACAAAATAGAAACAAACTCACAGTTAGAGAACAGACTGACAGCTGTTGGGGGATTTACCAACAAAAAAGGTAAAGGGATAAAGTCAACAAAAAGACCTCATAGAATAGACATAAACAGTATGGTGATTACTAGGAGAGGGGGCTGGGGGGGAAGTAGAAGAGGGTATGGAGAAGATAAATGAGGAGGGAAGGAGACTTGACTTGGGGTGATAAACACACAGTACAATATACAGTTGATGTACTATAGAATTGTACACCTGAAGCCTATATAATTTTATTAACCAATGTCACCCCAATAAAGTCAATAAAAAAGTTTTAATAAGAGAGAAAGAAACATAAAAACTTTATTTAAAATCTAGCACAGAAAGAAAACTATCAAAAATAAATGTTAAGAAATGTATAGGGTAGCCGAAACCGGTTTGGCTCAGTGGATAGAGAGTCTGCCTGTGGACTGAAGGGTCCCAGGTTTGATTCTGGTCAAGGGCATGTACATTGGTTGCAGGCTCATCCCCGGTAGGAGTTGTGCAGGAGGCAGCTGGTCAATGTTTCTCTCTCTTCAATGTTTCTAGCTCTCTATCCCTCTTCCTTCCTCTCTGTAAAAAATCAATAAAAAATATATTTAAAAAAAAAGAAAGAAAGAAATGTATAGGGTAGAGTCATGTGTTTCGCTTTATTGCGTTTCACTTCACAGGTGTTGCACTTTTTTACAATCTAAAGGCAAGACCCTTCACCAACAAAAAGATTACTACCGGTACTCACTTTACTCCAATGTGCACTTTATTGTGGTAGTCTGGAACTAAAAACCCGCAATATCTCTGAGACATGAATGTGATGTGGTGGATATATCAGAAGATACTATCCCAAATGAAACTTGAGAAAGGAAGATGCAAAATACAGACAGAAGAAAGGATTTAGAAGATATACTGAGACAATATAATCTATCTTTCATCAGACTTATATAATGAGAACTAGAAAGAGGAAAAAGATTTAGACATAACAGAAATTTTCAGAATTGCTAATAGATTTCTATTCTAAATTCAGAAAACTGAATCATCTCAAGTACATAAAAATAATAAATCTAGTCAGACCCATCCAAAAATACAGAATACCAAATATTAAAAAGAAAATATTAAAAGCTGAACAGAAAGGAAAGAACTTACATTTAGACCAACAATATATTTCTTAAAATGAAAGGTAATAGAGAGTTGGATTAAATCTTAAGGTACAGATAAAAAATAACTTACAGTGTATATCCAATTAAACCATATTCGAAGAACTGGGATGAATTAATGGAAATCTTATGCAAGCATTTACTAAAACAGTATTACTACAACAAATGCTCATTAAGGAACTTCTAAATAATTTACTTGAAGGAGAAAGAAATTAATACAAAAAGAAAAGCTAAGATGTAAAAATGACTTTTGAGGATAAAAAAATAGCAAACATACAAATAAATCTTTGGAAGCTTGACTTTACCAAACAACAATAATATTAACAATGTATAATCAATGGAGTTAAAAACTAATGACAAGGAAAATTCAGTTTTAGAGCAGAATAGGTCAGGGAGGGAAAGCATTCTAGCTGCAAAACTGTACAAAGCCAGATAAATTATAAATATCTTTTTAAACCATCTGAGAACATCAGAACATTAAAATTCCAGAGACCGCAAACTCTTTTATGTGAGCAAGTGTTTTTTCTCTTTCCCCTGCAGGCATTTTCTGATGCTGGGCGCTTGGGGAGGCTCTGGCTTATCAGTCAGGGCCTGGACTAGAGAAAAGGGGAACTAGGGAAACAGTATTCTGCAGGACAGGTGTGACAAACTGGAAACCTGAGGAATTTCAAAAGCACAACTGCTCTTCCTCACAAAACATTTGCGAAGTTCTGGATCTCTACAGGAATCTGGGGGACTAGGCCAAAAGCTTCTGGAAGGCAAAGTGAAATCTCCAGAAGTCCTGTGGAAGTGGCCTAACTCAGACATTCCATTAGTCTTACCTTCGAAGAATCCGCCATAGTTTCAAGCAATGTGAGTTAGGAGGCTGGAGAGCTGGGCCAAGGTGTCTGAAGGGCATAGCTGAATTTTCTACAGTCTTCCAAACCTGAGGAGATAAAGATCTACCAGACTTAGAATTTAAAAATTGCCCAGCAAGCATTAGCAGGGCTCAAGCAAAAAGGGGAGCTGGGCTTACTAAACTGAAACCCAGCCCCCTGATTAATGGCTGATGGGATGCATGTGCTCCAAACCTCACTCTGTTTATCAACAAAGAAAGGTAACTCGTGTAGAACCTTACAAGTTATTTATATGCAACGCCCATCGTGTACTAAGAAATTGCTAGACATGTGGAGACAAGAAACATATGACCAGCTCTCGTAAGAAAAAGAGAGGAAAGATAGCCCTAATATTGTTTGCAAGCAAGGACTTTCCAAAACTTAATGGTGCTTACATTAGAAACAAAAGAGAAAAAGAGACACAAACTAGATCAAAGGTTAAAGAATGTAAAAGAAAATTAAAATCTTTAGGTGGGAATCAAATGAATGTTCTATAAATGAAAAAAAAAATCTGAAGTTAAAATTTAATAAATGTATTGGACTGCAGACTGAATGCAGCTGAAAATAGTAAACTGGAAAATGGGTTTAAAGAAACTGAAACAAAAGAACAAAGGGATGGAAATCTTGTGGGACATTGTCTTGGTTTGGGAACCCAGAGGACAGGCTTTGAAGGAATGATTTGCATTCAGAAGATGTATTAGTGAGAGCTCTCAGAAAGACATTATTAGAGTGAAGCATGGTTGAGCAGAAGGAGAATCTGAACTGTGATGTAATAGCAAAAGAGGCCTTAGTCAATCGTGTAGGAGCTCTGGAAATGGGACAGCCTTTCAGAGATGTCCCAATTTAAGGCAAGACCTGGGCATGTCTTCCTTCCTGTTGAGCTGTCATTGAACGCAGTTGCCTCTGAGGAGAAGGCATACACTTGAGCAAAGCATCTCTCTTTGGCTGATGGCCATGCCATACAAGGACTCTGCTGTGAGTTGTCAGCAATCAACATTCCTAAGCAGCAGGGGAAACAAGTGGGGCATCTGAGTTCACCACAGACAGATTCACTACAGCCTCCACAACAGCCCGCACACTGTGTGGTTGGGACTTCCTACATAAATTCACCCATCTGGGACCAAGTTCTCCAGGATTCTGGCTTATCTCTTTTCCTGTGTGAATTTATAGTCCAAAGCTAGGGAACACATTGCATGCCTCACTGTTGCAACTGTTCTTGGAGAGATGATTGACATTCACTGTCTCTCTCCTCTATTGATCATTCCAGATTCACCCTTGGCTGGCACCCCTGCTGGTTTAGTTGGTTTATGTGGTTGGGTAATTCAAACAGTTATTCTGAGCCTCTGTTCACCAAGCCATTCTTTGACCACGGTTGCTACCCTGACTCATTTGCCATCAAAATTAGGCAAAGCAATGCTGTAGGACCCACAATTGGATCATTTGGGTTCATGACATATTCTTCCTCTATCTCCACTGGGTAACAGAAGTTTTATTTCTCCTAAGGATTAGAGATGATTATCTTTGCCAATATGGTGAATCCTGTGCTTGCCTGCTGGCCTCTTAAAATGAGGAACTCAAAGTGATCAGGAAGCAACCACAGAATAAAAGCAAAAGCAAAACCACATCTTCTTAATTTTCAATGAGAAACAGCTTCTACTTGCTACTGGGCCCTGGAAGAGACTAAATATTTAACCAAAGAGCATCAGGAGACCTTAAATGTGTCACAAACTGTTTTTTGTTTTGTTTTGGTTTGGGTTTTTTTTGTTTTTTTAACTGATCTATCAAGTCCTATTTTGAACATGAAGAGAAGCAATTTCCAACCAAGTGGAAGTGGTATAAAAGATGTCAGGCTAATCTTCAAGAAAATCAAAAGACTAAAATGTCTACAGCACCTAATCCTCCTGTTTTGCAACTTCTCCCTTAGTCCATATTTAAACAGCCTTATAAGATGTTGGTATGATCAATTGATCATGAGAACAAGCATATGCTTAGTTTATAGAAGGTTCTGCAAGTTATTATAATAAAATGGTTTATGTTCATATAACAGATTACCATTCAGCAATGAAAATTAATGAACAGATGATTACATGCATCAAATAGATTCATCTCAAAAGCATAATTGATACACCTCGTGTGCTAGTAAGCTAGTTAAACAAGTGATGTCATTACAAATCAGATAGTCAAATAATTTAGTTAATTAATTTATTTATTTCATAAATACATAAGCTTTCTTGAATTTAGCAGAAAGGACTCCTATTATTTATATTTTATTGTGCCAGCAAAAAGTCTAGTTCCTGCCTTGAAAGTGACACATACGACTATACATAATTTTTATTTATTTATTATATTTGTAAATTGTACTCATGTTGAAATTTAAAAAAATATATTACAATACTATTTTGGCCTTCTATGAAAATTTTTGAACAGCCACAAAATAAGCCCCAAAGTCAGATTTCTAAGCCTGAGGACAGGATCTAATTCACTCTAGGAGGGAGCTGCAATAATAGGCTTAGGGAGTCCCACCCTAAGGAGGAGCTGGGCTGACTACATATAAAAAGGCTCACATACTGCAGTGAACGCTGTCTCCTGGCTCATTGTGGCTTCTCCTTCCTCAGAGAGCAGCTCTTCCAGATCGCAGCCTCCCAAGGCCTGCTGGACCCAGACTCCACGGAGAACAGAAGGGAGAGGATTTCAGCCTCTTGGAAGATGGTCAGAGCTACCAGGGCTCCTTGGCCCGAGGCGGAAACAGCCCAGCCCAACCCAGATGAATACATGGGAGGCATCACCAGCCAACAGCCCCCCACAGATGGAAAAGGAAAAAAGCCCAACAAAGGTAAGTGCCACTCATCCAACCCCAAGGGGCCTCCTGTGGGCACCCCAAGAGACGCCAGGCTGATCCCTCGCCTTTCTCCTTGACCTTTGTTGTTTGTTTGGCCAGGTGGTGCGGGGACCACTGAAACCAAGATTGAGCTTCAGCCATACCACTCCACCGCCACCCAGATGGATGAGCCCACCCACGTCGAAGACCCCTGGGAGCTGCCCGAGCTTCAGCCTGAGGGGACCAAGTGGTCGGAGAGAGACATCAAAGGGAAGATTCTGTCCATCCTGAAAGGGGTCGGGAGGTTCCTTCTGCTCCTGGGCTTCCTCTACCTGTTCGTGTGCTCCTTGGATGTTCTGAGCAGCGCCTTCCAGCTGGTTGGAGGGAAAATGGCCGGGAAGTTCTTCAGCAACAACTCCATCATGTCCAACCCCCTGGCGGGCCTGATGATCGGGGTGCTGGTGACCGCCTTGGTGCAGAGCTCGAGCACGTCCACCTCCATCCTCGTCAGCATGGTGGCCTCCTCACTGCTGTCGGTGCGGACTGCCATCCCCTTCGTCATGGGCGCCAACATCGGGACCTCCATCACCAACACCCTGGTGGCGCTCATGCAGGTCGGAGACCGGGATGTGTTCAGAAGGGCTTTTGCAGGGGCCACCGTCCATGACTTCTTCAACTGGCTCTCCGTGCTGGTGCTCCTGCCCGTGGAGGTCTCCACCCATTTCCTGGAGGCCCTGACCAACCTGATGGTGGAGTCCTTCCACTTCCAAAGTGGAGAAGATGCCCCGGAACTGCTGAAGGTTATCACCAAACCCCTCACAAAGCTCATCATCCAGCTGGAGAAGAAGGTTATCAACCGGATTGCCATGAACGACCCAGCAGCTGAGAACAAGAGCCTGATCAAGATTTGGTGCAAGACTTTGACCCGCGTGACCCAGATGAATGTCACCGTCCCCTCGATCCAGAACTGCACCTCGCCCGACCTCTGTTGGACAGACGGCTTTCACACCTGGACCATCAAGAACGTGACCCGCCGGGAGAACATCGCCCAGTGCCAGCACCTCTTCGTGAATGCCAGCCTCCCGGACGTGGTTGTGGGCATCCTCCTTCTGGTCACCTCCGTGCTGGTGCTCTGTGGCTGCCTGGTCATGACCGTCAAGCTCCTGTCCTCTGCGCTTAAGGGGCAAGTAGCCGTTGTCATCAAGAAGACCATCAACACGGATTTCCCTTTCCCCTTCTCCTGGCTGACCGGCTACCTGGCCATCTTGGTGGGGGCAGGCATGACCTTCATCGTGCAGAGCAGCTCGGTGTTCACGTCCACTCTGACCCCGCTGATCGCGGTGGGTGTGATCAGCATCGAGAGGGCGTACCCGCTCACGCTGGGGGCCAACATCGGCACCACCACCACCGCTCTCATGGCCGCCCTGGCCAGTCCAGGCAAGACCTTGAAGAGCTCGCTCCAGATCGCCCTGTGCCACTTTTTCTTCAACATCACGGGGATCCTTCTGTGGTATCCAGTCCCGTTCAGCCGCCTGCCCATCCGCCTGGCCAAGGGCCTGGGCGACCTCTCAGCCAAGTACCGCTGGTTTGCCGTCTTCTACCTGGTCACCTTGTTCTTCCTGTTCCCGCTGTCCGTGTTCGGCCTCTCGCTGGCTGGCTGGCCTGCGCTGGTGGGCGTGGGGGCGCCCATCATCCTGGTGATCCTTCTCGTGCTGCTGCTCCAGCTCCTGCAGGCCCGCTGCCCCCGCGTCCTGCCCGAGGTGCTCCGGACCTGGAGCTTCCTGCCCCTGTGCCTGCGCTCGCTGCAGCCCTGGGATGCCGCCCTCTCCCTGGCCACCGGCTGCTGCGTGAGGAGCTGCTGCTGCAGCTGCAGCAAGTGCTGCCAGGAGCCGGAAGAGGAGGAGGACACCTGGATCCAGATGCCCGAGTCCTTTGGTACCATCTCCTTGGGCAGATTTTAACATTGGTAAATCCGGACACCATTGACGTGGGGGAGGGGTTCTTGATTAAAAATTTGGTCTATATGGAGCAACAAAAATTGTCATAGAACGCAAAAACTGTATTGTTATATATATTTTTAAATGTCAACCTAAGTACTGTTTACAAATATAAATAAATAAAAATTATTTTTATAGTATTTTATTCTTTGGCATATTTCTCATTTGAAGGAATTCTTTTTTAAGTAGATTGCTTTCGTTTAAAAGGTCAGGAAATTTTTCACAAGAATTTGTAAAATTATATCTCACATAAAATGCTTTTCAAAGTCTCAACACTTAGTTGTGATTTCTCTGATATCCACACTTTATTTACCGTAGAAAAAAACGTGTTCACTTGTAGCATTAGTTCCTGGTAAGGACAGCGTGTATTCCACAATTCTAACAACTGATAAACAATACCAACTTTGATCAACAATAAAAATCTTTATTATTATTTAAAGTTTAACATTAAAAAATTAGCAAAATAATATAAAACTCATATCCTGGCTAAGTAGCCACATGGCCGCCGAAAACCCTATAATCCCTTCCCGTTCTCCAGCTGTTCCCTAGCTTTTAGTGCATTCTTTCCAAAAATCGGACTTTTTAAAAACTCTGCGGGACACGGGGCAAATTGTTAAAAATGGGGGCTGTCCCACCAAAAGAGGGAAGTCTGGTCACCTTACCCAAGTCCCAAGAGGATACCCTGAACACAAACACCACCTCCAGCCTCACAGCCTTGTAGGGGCTGCCCTGAGGCAGGAGGAGGGGCCCCAAGTCTCCCTTGCTCCCTCCTTGGTTCTGCAAGGCCATTCTCCACTTTGCTGAGAAATGGCATCAACATCAGCTCTGACTCCAGCACCCCATTGTGAATGTGTCAGCCTCCCTGGTCGCTCTGGCTCTGCCCCAGCTCCCCGGGTCTCCCACTCCCAGGAAGGTGCAGAAAGAATTAGACAATGACACCTGGCTAGATAACGGATCCCCTCCGCCCATCCACCCACTCCTGTCCACAGAAGGGCTGGCCGATGGGACGTATTCTCAGACGTAACCATCTTCTGAAGTCCCAAGGGAGGAATTTACGGAAGGTTCTCAAAGATGCCCACACTTATGCTTTTCTCATTGTGATAAAATTCTCCTTCACCAAAGCCTGGCTGCAACCCAGAGCGGCTGCCTGCCAGGCGCCCTCTCCCCAGAGCAGGCCAGTTCAGGACAGGAGGCCTTGGAGGACACAGGCATGGGCCTTGCTCTCTTCCCACTGCCCCCCAAGGCCCCCTCCCCTGGGCACGTCTGGCAAGTCCAAGCATTTTACCTGCTGAGTCTTTGAGTTTGACCCACCTGTTGCCTCTTGAGATCAGGTGTCAGCAGGGTCCGCCTGTGTGTCTGTGGGTCCAAGGGGTGTGCTCCTTCTTGCCCCACAGGCCCTCTGTGCCTACTGGAGCTCCAGCTGTATTTACCACTTTGCCCTCCATACTTCTCACCTCTAGTTCTCCCTGGAGAGGAAGCTTCAGCCGGGTCCAGGAAGGGGGAGCTATGACACAGTGCAACCGTCATGACAAGCTGGGACACCACACCAAGCCCTCCTCTGGCCTTTCCTCGTGTAGATACCAATTCCCTAAAGAACAGGCATTTCTATGCCATATTTATAGCCATGCACCTGTACAGCGTTTTTATAATTTATATAGTAATGGTAGCAGGACTTGAGTGGGGCTCTTATTTGGAAATGTCAAGGGAAACAAGACTCTGTATTTTGTGATGCTGGCTTTTCAACACGCCTCTGTTAGCCCTGCACATGCCTCCCTGTAAATATGAAAGCTAAGCCCGTGCGGGGCTGCGGCCCTCTTTGCACTCTACAGATTGGATGCTTGTACCTGTATTGATTGTATTTTTTTAACTCGTTGTGGGAAGGGAAAAATGAAGATGATGAAACTCTCCCCCTCACACCCCTCCAAAAAAAGATAACTAAATCGATGTTTCCTATGAAGCACAATATGCAGAAAGTCCTCATTTCTATAAAAACACTGCTAAATTTACCAAATAAGCAACACTGCAAGGACTGATTCTACTTCTGAAATAATAAATTTGTCTAACTTTTATTTTTTAGTTTTATTTTTTATTTATTTATTTATTTATTTATTTTAAATCAATCTTTATTGTTCATATTATTACAAAGGTTTCTCATTTCTTCCCCCCTCCACCATGTTCCCACCCCACCCTCCGCCCCCTCCCCACCCTCCATTGTCCTCATCCATAGGTGCACAGTTTTTGTTCAGTCTCTTCCCACATCCACCACTCCTCCTTTCACCGAGAACTGTCAGTCCACTCCCCTCCCATATCTCATACTCTACTACAATCAACAGCTAATATTGTTCATCAGGTTTTTCAATCTCCTTTGTTGTTGTTGTTGTTGTTTTAATTAATAAACTTTAACACTTCTAAGAATAAATTTTATTTTATTTTATTTATTTTTTTAAATATATTTTATTGATATTTTACAGAGAGGAAGAGAGAGGGATAGAGAGTTAGAAACATCGATGAGAGAGAATCATCGATTAGCTGCCTCTTGCACACCCTCTACCGGGGATGTGCCCACAACCAAGATACATGCCCTTGACTAGAAATTGAACCCGGGACCTTTCAGTCCACATGCCAAAGCTCTATCCACTGAGCCAAACCGGTCTCGGTTAAGAATAAATTTTAAAATCTAATAATTTTAAACCTTGTTTTTTCTGCCCTGGGAATTGAGAAGCAAACTTGTTTACAGGTAAACTTACCCTTAGGCTATCAAAAGATGTAGCCATTCAAATGTA
Source organism: Pipistrellus hanaki (assembly GCF_964339955.1). Lineage (NCBI taxonomy): Eukaryota > Metazoa > Chordata > Mammalia > Chiroptera > Vespertilionidae > Pipistrellus > Pipistrellus hanaki. The sequence goes on from NC_140505.1 coordinate 118,710,594, forward strand.
AATGAACACATTGTTTAAAGATAGCTGTTGGTTGGAATTGGATTACCTGTTCTGGGTGGGAAGGACTTGTCCTCACCTTTCTCCATTAAAATTAAGGTGTTAGCTTTAAAACCTCTTTTTGGCAAGAGTCCTTAAAGTTTCAGAACTTTAAATTTTTCAGATAGTACATCAGTTACTTAGCATTTTCTCAAATCAATAATACCTCCACATGCCCAAGGATACACTTCACACAAAAGACATTTCCAAATAGATCAACCAACCTCATCCAGACCCCACACAAGGCACTCACAGATCAACACCCGAGCAATACTATCTCAACACATCCAGATCTAAGCCTTCATCACTTGATTCAGCAGACCCTCAAGTTCCCCCTAAAGTTTCCAGCCATGTCTGAGAGGCAGCCCTGGGGTGTGGGCAGGAGAGGAGCGAGCTGTTCCGGGCCTGGCTGCTCCAGGCCTGGCCTCTGTTGCTCTGGTCCACTCCACAACCAGCTGCTCCGTGTCTGGCCACTGCCGCTCCCGGCCTGGCTGCTGCTGCTCCGGGCCTGGCTGCTGCTGTTCTGGGCCTGGCTGCTCCCGACCCAGCTACTCTGTGCCCGGCTACTCTGGGCCTGGCTGCTCCTGACATGGCTGTTCTGGGCCCTGCTGCTATGGGCCTGGCCATTTCGTGCCTGGCCATTCCTGTCCTGGCTGCTCCGGGCTTGGTTGCTGCTGTTCTGGGACTGGCTGCTCCTGACCTGGCTGCTCTGGGCCCGGTTGCGCCGGTCCCGGCTACTCCCAGCCCGGATGCTGCTGCTCCGGGCCTGGATGCTCTCCACCCTGTTGCTCTGGGCCCGGCTGCTCCGGGACTGGCCACTCCCTGCTTGGCCGCTCCCAGCCTGGCTGCTGCTGCTCGAGGCCTGGCTGCTCCAGACCCGGCTGCTCTGGGCCAGGCTGCTCCGAGCCCGGCTGCTCTGGGCCCGGCTGCTTCGGGCCTGGCCACTCCCGTCCTGGCTGCTCTGGGCTTGGTTGGGGCTGCTCTGGGCCTGGCTGCTCTGGGCCCAGCTGCTCTGGGCCTGGCTGCTCCCAACCTGGCTGCTCCGGGCTTGGTTGCTGCTTCTCTGGGCCTGGCTGCTCCCGACCCGGCTGCTCTGGGCCTGGCTGTTCCCAATTCGGCTGCTATGGGCCTGGCCACTCTAGGCCTGGCCGCTCCCAACCTGGCTGCTCTGGGATTCGTTGCTGCTGCTCTGGGCCTGGATGCTTCGGGCCTGGCCGCTCCCGGCCTGGATGTTCCGGGCTTGGCTGCTGCTGTTCTGGGCCTGGCTGCTCCTGACCTGTCTTCTCTAGGTCCGGCTGCTCTGGGCCTGGCCGCTCCGGGCCTGGGTGCTCCTGGCCTTGCCGCCCTGGGCTTGGCCGCCTCTGCCCCAGGCCTGGCCGCCACTGCCCCAGGTCTGGTTGCTCCGGGCCCGGCTGCCACTGCCTTGGGCCTGGCCACTCTGGGTCTGGCCACCGCTGTTCCAACATTCTGTCCATTTTTTTTTTTTTTAAACACATTTATGTTGCAATGTTGGCTGCTGAGTTGAGTTCTGTCTTAGTCTTCGATTTTTCAAGATCATCTTTGTATTCTTTCTTAAGTAATTTTACTATCTTTTGCTATAACTTGATTTCTTCACATTGAAAACTTCTTCGGTTTCTTCCTCCTCGTCCTGGTAGATCAGCAGGCTGGCCTGCCACACCCCTTTGTTCTCCGCAGCCTCCTACGCGGCTTCAGCCTGTTGCCAGGATTGTCGCCGCCCAGGAAGCAGCCCCTGGCCGCGGCTCCATGGCCCGCGCTCAGCGGTCGAAGGCCCAGGGGCACCCACCCCCCCCCCAGGGGACCCGTCGCCTGGCTCCTTGCCGGCGCCTGGCTGGCCGGTGTCCGGCAGGGACTCCTGCTCCTCGTCGCGTTCCTCCAATCTGGAGCTTTTTTCTCCTTCCCCCTCGGGGAGTCTAGCAACAGAGTCAACAGACTGTCCTCTGCGTGCAATGTACTCGACTCCGGGGGCTCTGTCCCTCACCGCACCTCCAGGACTCCGCCTCACAGCCCTGTCTCCCTCTGCTTGACCTGGGTCCCCAGGGATTGGCCTAGAACTGGGGTTCAGAGCAGTCGAAAATGGGGCTCAGCACAGCTGGAGGTTTTGTTTCCTTCCTGCCAGGGCAATCCAGCATCAGAATCAACATTCCGTCCTCTGGACGCAATGTGCATGACTCCGGGGGCTCAACTTTTCACCGCTCCCCTGGGATTGTGCCTCACAGCCCCGTCTCCCCCTGCCCAGGGCTTTTATTTCCTTCCTGCTAGGGAACGCCAGGCAGGCACCTGGCTTCTCCTCCTCTCTGGCTCCGTCCTTTCCACGCACATGCACAGCATGTCTCCGTACCTTAGGCTTTTTCAGCTCCTCTGATTTCCCTTCTGGTTTTCTCTTTCCGTCTTGTTGTAGAATTTTCAGTCAGTCAACTACCTGTAGCTGTGGCAATGTCTGTCCATTTTATATTTTAGTTGTATTCCATTGAAATTGTTGTGTGCGGCTGGGGTTAGGTGTTTACCTGTGCAGCCATCTTGGATCCTCCTCTGATCCTAACTTTTATTTATTTTATTTTTTATTTTTAAATATATTTTAATGATTTTTTACAGAGATGAAGGGAGAGAGATACAGAGTTAGAAACATCGATGAGAGAGAGTCATTGATCAGCTGCCTCTTGCATACCCCCTACTGGGGATATGCCCACATCCAAGGTACATGCCCTTGACCGGAATCCAACCCAGGACCTTTCAGTCCCCAAGCCTACACTCTATCCATTGAGCCAAACCAGTTTCAGCTTGTCTAACTTTTAAAAGTTCAAGGGGAAGTGGAGGAATAAAAGCCACATGATTTTTTTTTTTAACTACATTGGAAGAATAATGCAAATATCGGGCTCAATTAAAATAAGCTCCAGTTCTGATTTGAAACACCAAAAATAAAGGGAGAAGTGCAGGGATATTTTCATGTGTACATACAGTAAACTCATTATTTTAATAAAGACATCAGTATATCCCCCTAAGGATCAATTCAATGCAGGACTCACTAGCCAGCAGGTTGAACACCAGCCAACCAGCCCCTCTCCTCACCCAGTCAAGCCAGCCATGTACACTAATGGTACAAACTGCAGCACAACAAGGGCTGGGAAGTTAATTGCAGTCAACCTAACACAGCACCAATAACAAACGTTTTTGTTTGCTGTATTTATTCATGAGATGTGGATAGGAGACAAAATTCATACAATACATTTGTTTGGTTCTTGGTGCTGACCTCCCTTTTAATTGCTCAATCATAAGTCCCTGAATTTCAGAGCTTTGTGAAGGAAGCATAAGAATCTCCTGGAAACTAGCAACCCGTACTACTACTATAGGATCCAAACCATTTTCATTTCCTTTTTTGTGAATAATCTTATTACAGGAATCCAAGCACTTCTCAGATGTCTGGAGGGGAAAAAAAGAGAAAGAAAGGGAGACAGAGACAAAACAGATGGACGGACCAATGCCCAAGGCAATGGCAGCCACCAGCCAGAGACATACACAGTATGTCCACCTTTGAAAGTCCCCATTCATGAGCTCTAAAACCCAAATGGGACACAGAACCAAAGCCCACATCCTGGCTGTGTGTCACACATCTGAGTGCAGAGGAAAGTTTGCACTAGGGAGAAGTTTGCAGGCAAACAAAAGGCTGGGCTACCCCAGCCCATGATCATGAGGCTTAAGCTATAAAGATACTGAGCTAGTGAGATGAAACCTGCATAGGATTCTGTTAAAAAGGTCACTACATTGCTTACCTAACACAATCGCCAAGAAAAGAGGTTTATATTCCTGTATTTTACTTTTCCCATCACTCAATTTCTTGGCTGGTTTCCTTTAACCTTCCAGGAGGGTAGCAATTCATGATTAAAAACAAAACTATCTTTCATTTATTTAGATTGGGTTCTTTATATCATCCCAATATAAAAGCAGTAAATGCTTTAGAACAAACAGGAACACTGAAAAAATGGCAAGAATTACCAGGATGCCCTCACCGATTTGGTTTGGCTCAGTGGATAGAGCACGACCTGCGGACTGAAGGGTCCCAGGTTCGATTCCGGTCAAGGGCATGTACCTTGGTTGTGGGCACATCCCCAGTAGGGGGTATGCAGGAGGCAGCTGAATCGATGTTTCTAACTCTCTATCCCTCTCCCTTCTTCCCTGTAAAAAATCAATAAAATGTATTTTTTTAAAAAAGAATTACTAGGATTTCTAGGACAGCTATCCTTTATGTAAGTTCCCTGCAAACATGACTAACAAGCAGTCGCACCCAACAGGGATAGGTTTTTCACCCCTTTAGGAGGGCATGTGTGCCGCAAAGGGTCAGGCTGGTCAAGGGGGAAGCCAGTGGCATGGGATTCAGAAACCAGTTCTGTGGTTAGTTCAGACTACCGGGCTAACTTTATAAAACATAACTGCTCCTTCTTTGGCTAATGCTTGTGAGTGGCTTCCTGGCTGCCCCAGGGCTGCTGGGCTAATCCTGTTCCTCGTCACCCTACATGGGTTCATAATGGCAACCCCTGTCCAGAGTGGCTGTAGACCACGGCGGCAGCACCAAACCGGTCCTGAGCACGTGTGTGGGTGTTGGTGTGGCAGAAGCCACAGCACCTTCGGAAGAGCAGACCGCAGCTGTTCCTCTGCTGAAATTCACAGGGAGGACAGTGGTTCATAGGGGCTGCCCAGACCACGTCTCCTACCCACTCATGCTCCCTCCTTCTCACCTGTTCCCTCACACACATCCACACACCCTCATGCACACTCAATGCATATTCACACTCACTCACATAAGCTATAAGGATAACCAAGCCAGCACAAGAGAGAAAAGGGTGCTTGAATTCCCAATGGAAGGTATTTGCTCTTCTATGAAACAATAAGCTTTCAGGTTATTATCATATATGTTTTGAAAGCCTGAAAATATGATGAATATTTTTACAGACATTTTAGATCTTTTCCTGATGTGGGTCTCTCTGTAGGATAATGACTAGGCCAAAGGGTAAAAATAGTGTTGTGCTTCTTTTTTAAAAAAAATATAATTTTATTGATTTCACAGTGGAAAGGAGTGGGAGAAAGAGACAAAAACATCAACAATGAGAAAAATCATTGATCAGCTGCCTCCCGCACCTGCAGCCTACAACCTGGGCATGTGCCCTTAATTGGAATCGAACCTGGGACTCTTCAGTCCACAGGTCTGAGCTCTGTCCACTGAGCCAAACTAGCTAGGGCTGACATGCCTTCTTTATGAAATTTTAGCAGGGACTGTTTATGGACTATTTTATTCAATTAATCCATCGTGTTGCTTTCAGGCTTTTGTCATACTGGGTTTTATTTGTCTTCCCCTCTTCCCCCACCCTTTTTTCCTTTCTGTTTGCTTTCAGCCTACTGTTCTGATAAGTGCGGTCTTTTAGTATGTTTTAATATCTGTCAGGGCCTGTTCCATCTCAGTTCTTTCTTCTGAACTTTTCCCCTTATGCTTGCTTTTTCTATTCTGTGGGATCCCTTAACAGGACCCACGTGGTTCAGGGCCCACTCAGGGTCTGGTTTCTGGAGAAGGCCGCACACTGAAATGAAGACAAACTGGAAAAGAATTAATTTGGGAAAATGGGAGCCAGGCTGGAGTCAACCTCTAGTGGGAAGATTACCACTAGGCTCTGGCCTTGCTAACCCTTTTATTGAGGCTGCTATGGGATCCACCTATTACCCTTAAGCAGCTTTGGGAAACACTCATAGCCCTTAGGCAGGTAATAAGCGGTTAATCATATCAGTAAGGATTTAAATGATTACAAGATGGGGAAGTTGCCTCAGTTACCCTTGTCTCAATCAGATAGGGAGTAGTTGGCTCTGACCTTTCAGAGCTTCAAGGTTGACCAGCCTTTTAGATCTTTCTATTAGTGAGAAGATGATTGGTTTCCAGCACTATTCCTCCACTTGAGTTTTAGAATTGTCTTGCCAATGTCCTCATTACAATACTATTTTGGCGTACTATGAAAATTTTTGAACAACCCCAAAATAAGCCCCAAAGTCAGATTTCTAAGCCTGAGGACAGGATCTAATCCACTCTAGGTGGGGGCTGCAATAATAGGCTTAGGGAGTCCCGCACTAAGGAGGAGCTGGCTTACTACAATAAAAAGGCTCACATACTACAGTGAACTCTGTCTCCTAGCTCATTCTGGCTTCTCCTTCCTCAGAGAGCAGCTCTTCCAGATCGCAGCCTCCCAAGGCCTGCTGGACCCAGACTCCACGGAGAACAGAAGGGAGAGGATTTCAGCCTCTTGGAAGATGGTCAGAGCTACCAGGGCTCCTTGGCCCGAGGCGGAAACAGCCCAGCCCAACCCAGATGAATACATGGGAGGCATCACCAGCCAACAGCCTCCCACAGATGGAAAAGGAAAAAAGCCCAACAAAGGTAAGTGCCACTCATCCAACCCCAAGGGGCCTCCTGTGGGCACCCCAAGAGACGCCAGGCTGATCCCTCGCCTTTCTCCTTGACCTTTGTTGTTTGTTTGGCCAGGTGGTGCGGGGACCACTGAAACCAAGATTGAGCTTCAGCCATACCACTCCACCGCCACCCAGATGGATGAGCCCACCCACGTCGAAGACCCCTGGGAGCTGCCCGAGCTTCAGCCTGAGGGGACCAAGTGGTCGGAGAGAGACATCAAAGGGAAGATTCTGTCCATCCTGAAAGGGGTCGGGAGGTTCCTTCTGCTCCTGGGCTTCCTCTACCTGTTCGTGTGCTCCTTGGATGTTCTGAGCAGCGCCTTCCAGCTGGTTGGAGGGAAAATGGCCGGGAAGTTCTTCAGCAACAACTCCATCATGTCCAACCCCCTGGCGGGCCTGATGATCGGGGTGCTGGTGACCGCCTTGGTGCAGAGCTCGAGCACGTCCACCTCCATCCTCGTCAGCATGGTGGCCTCCTCACTGCTGTCGGTGCGGACTGCCATCCCCTTCGTCATGGGCGCCAACATCGGGACCTCCATCACCAACACCCTGGTGGTGCTCATGCAGGTCGGAGACCGGGATGTGTTCAGAAGGGCTTTTGCAGGGGCCACCGTCCATGACTTCTTCAACTGGCTCTCCGTGCTGGTGCTCCTGCCCGTGGAGGTCTCCACCCATTTCCTGGAGGCCCTGACCAACCTGATGGTGGAGTCCTTCCACTTCCAAAGTGGAGAAGATGCCCCGGAACTGCTGAAGGTTATCACCAAACCCCTCACAAAGCTCATCATCCAGCTGGAGAAGAAGGTTATCAACCGGATTGCCATGAACGACCCAGCAGCTGAGAACAAGAGCCTGATCAAGATTTGGTGCAAGACTTTGACCCGCGTGACCCAGATGAATGTCACCGTCCCCTCGATCCAGAACTGCACCTCGCCCGACCTCTGTTGGACAGACGGCTTTCACACCTGGACCATCAAGAACGTGACCCGCCGGGAGAACATCGCCCAGTGCCAGCACCTCTTCGTGAATGCCAGCCTCCCGGACGTGGTTGTGGGCATCCTCCTTCTGGTCACCTCCGTGCTGGTGCTCTGTGGCTGCCTGGTCATGACCGTCAAGCTCCTGTCCTCTGCGCTTAAGGGGCAAGTAGCCGTTGTCATCAAGAAGACCATCAACACGGATTTCCCTTTCCCCTTCTCCTGGCTGACCGGCTACCTGGCCATCTTGGTGGGGGCAGGCATGACCTTCATCGTGCAGAGCAGCTCGGTGTTCACGTCCACTCTGACCCCGCTGATCGCGGTGGGTGTGATCAGCATCGAGAGGGCGTACCCGCTCACGCTGGGGGCCAACATCGGCACCACCACCACCGCTCTCATGGCCGCCCTGGCCAGTCCAGGCAAGACCTTGAAGAGCTCGCTCCAGATCGCCCTGTGCCACTTTTTCTTCAACATCACGGGGATCCTTCTGTGGTATCCAGTCCCGTTCAGCCGCCTGCCCATCCGCCTGGCCAAGGGCCTGGGCGACCTCTCAGCCAAGTACCGCTGGTTTGCCGTCTTCTACCTGGTCACCTTGTTCTTCCTGTTCCCGCTGTCCGTGTTCGGCCTCTCGCTGGCTGGCTGGCCTGCGCTGGTGGGCGTGGGGGCGCCCATCATCCTGGTGATCCTTCTCGTGCTGCTGCTCCAGCTCCTGCAGGCCCGCTGCCCCCGCGTCCTGCCCGAGGTGCTCCGGACCTGGAGCTTCCTGCCCCTGTGCCTGCGCTCGCTGCAGCCCTGGGATGCCGCCCTCTCCCTGGCCACCGGCTGCTGCGTGAGGAGCTGCTGCTGCAGCTGCAGCAAGTGCTGCCAGGAGCCGGAAGAGGAGGAGGACACCTGGATCCAGATGCCCGAGTCCTTTGGTACCATCTCCTTGGGCAGATTTTAACATTGGTAAATCCGGACACCATTGACGTGGGGGAGGGGTTCTTGATTAAAAATTTGGTCTATATGGAGCAACAAAAATTGTCATAGAATGCAAAAATTGTATTGTTATATATATTTTTAAAATGTCCACATATGTACAGTTTACAAATATAATAAATAAAAATTATTTTTATAGTATTTTATTCTTTGGCATATTTCTCATTTGAGTGAATTTTTTTTAGTACCATATTTCCCCGGAAATAAGACATCCTCCAAAAATAAGACCTACTTAAAGGTTTCCTTCTGAGTGAAATATGAGAGGGCAGGGCAGGGCGAGGACAGACTCTTGAGTCCACTGTGGGGCAGGGCGGAGTTATCCTCCATTGTGTAACTGAACCCTAGCCCTCACCCAACCAATCAGGGTTAGCCAAGGCAGTGACATCACCACCCTCCGGAGTAAAACCCCAGGGCTTGGCGAAGTTTGCTCTCTTCCGCCATGCTGTCGGCATGAGTGGGGCAGAGCCCATGCTCGCATGGAAAAGGCTCTTTTGTTTATTGCATCGGACTCGGCTCCCTGGTGGTCCTTGGGGATCACGAAGTCTGGGCGTAACAAAATATAAGGCATCCCCCCGAAAATAAGGCTCCCCCTAGGCTCTGTTTCAGAATGCTATTGCTAAACATGAGAGATTTGGTCTACTGATTCTGAAAGAAATGGAGTCATAAGAAATTCACCAGGAAATTCAGGAATTGGATTGTTATGATGATGTTCCGGAAGATGATCACATGATTGTCTTTGAATAAATGAGTAAATTCTTGATACTGTAGGATTCAGTTTGTCTGGTTTGTGTTGACAACTACCTTACTACCGTACCATATACAGGTAATAAATTTCCTTTACTTTCATTTAGCAATAAATGTGTACCGTATTCTTCTTCATGGAAAAATAAGACATCCCCTGAAAATAAGACCTAGCGCATCTTTGGGAGCAAAAATTAATATAAGACACTGTCTTATTTTCGGGGAAACAGGGTAGATCAGGGTGAATGTTACCTCAGTCCAACTCTATGTCAGACATTAGTAAATACAATCATTATTAAGCTGGTCCAAAACAGTTCATACAAACTATTCTGAAAATCAAAACAATTCAGCTCTCTGTTCTTTGAGAAGCACCAATCACACTTTGCCCAAAGGGCAGATAAAACAATCTGTTCTATTACACTTATGGTAATCTTCAGGCACTGAGCTTAACCCTGCCTTAGGCTGACGAAGGTTACAAGAGAAGAATTTGCTAGAGTCTTATGTTTTGTTGTGCAGCAGCAGAAATATTCCTAAAACACAGTGGATATTTCTTGAATGTTCTCTACTGAGAATCCAAATGTAGTATTCATCATAATACTCAAGAGCCACTATTTTCACTAATATAAACTGACTTATGATGTCCAGTATGCTAATTAGAAAACCATTAGTTGTTCAATACACAGATATCCAAAGCCTTTATTGAAGCTACCACTAGAGCATAGGTTTTCTGGAATGATGGGACAACCACCCAGATTGAATTATTTTATTTTTTAATTGTTTATGTTTTTTATTGCTTTCAGAGAGAAAGGGAGAGGGAGAGAGATAGAAACATCAATGATGAGAGAGAATTATACATCTGGTGCCTCCTGCACACCCCTTCCTGGGGATCAAGCCTGAAACCCAGGCATGTGCCCTGACCAGGAATAGAACCATGACCTCCTAGTCCATAGGTCAACACTCAACCACTGAGCTTTGCAGACCAGGCTATTCTCTGATTTTCTATATTTCTCTTTTCTCTGTTGTTGTTTCGTTTGTCCCTGCTTTCATGCTTCAGGTCCTATTACTCTCTCTCTCTCTGCTTCTTTCCTTCCTGACAATCCCATTTAGTACTTTTCTTTTCTAGACAATTCCTTTGTGGAAACATCTAAGCACTGATTTAGGTCTCTTTCCAATGAAGGTGAATATTTTAGAAAGAAATTAAAAATTCAAGTTCACTAAATAAGGGCCTTGTCTTCTAATTAGTAAAAGAAAAGTAATTTCATTATATGAGGATATTAACTCTGACAGCCCTATCACTGGTTTATTCCTCTACTTTTATAAGTTTCTAAAAATTATACAGGAACAAATCAATAACCAAGTTTTTAAATGTCACTTCTTAAATGTAGGGATTTAATATCCCTAAGAATCAGTATATTTTAAATATCCCTTAATCCAAATCAAAGATAGCAAATGTGTAGAAATGAAAGTATGACCATTTAGGATGAAACGCAAGGAACCAAGCCCAGTGAAATCAATACTAGCTTTATTTTTGTCATGTAAGTTAAGTGTGAAAATTCAAGCAAATGACACATTGGAGAAATTTAAAACATGATATATTTCAAATTCTCATTACAGAATTTGAGATGCTTAAATGTTAATGGTATGCTGAAAATAATTATAATTTTTCACCAACACTTTAGAGAATTATACTGGGACATAAAAGTTTTTCTTATGCAACATATTACAGATGAAGTATTTCTTTAACACTTTTGAAGGGTCACTATAGAATCTAATACAAATAGAAAATGGAATATTTTCTGAAATATTTCTAATTTTTCAAATACTTTTTCTTATTTCCAGACTGTGAGCATCTTGAATATAAGAAAATATACTAGGTTTATTCAAAAGATTATGCCATTTTCCAAAATATTTCCTCAAAATATTTAGTAGAAAATAAAGTTGAGATCCTAATTTCCTAAACATAAAAGCTTATCAAGACAAATATTAGTTTCCTAGCATTAGAATTATTACTAACATTAGAATTATTACATGAAATTAGTTAACCTTAGAGATAGATTGATTCATTTTAATAATTTCAAAAGATTCTTAGCTTCCAGACAGGAAATAGGTCAAAATAGTCTTTTCGGTAAAATAGACAATTAACCTTTTAATCCACTTAATAGTTCAAATTCCTGTCATTTCATAGTTATACAGGCAGCACAAAGATAATTGTTGGAGTTTAAAAGAATATTTGTGAAAGAGAAAGAGTGTGGTGTGTGTGTGTGTGTGTGTGTGAGTGTAGAGAAATTTGAAAATTAAAAGTAAAAAAAACAAATGCTATATGAGGAGATATTAAAATAATATAAGTATCCTATATAATAAAAGGCTAATATGCAAATTGACTGAACGGTGAAAAGACTTGTTGCTATGATGTGCACTGACCACCAGGGGAATTGGGAAAAATGACATTTTAACAATATTCAACCTTCTAGCCATGAACATGGAATATCTCTTAATTTATTTAGTTCTTGGAGTTCTTTTATCAGAGTTTTGTATATATATATATATATATCTTGTACTTATTTTATTAGATCTAATAGTATTTTTAAAAATTAGTCATTCAATTATTGCCAAAAATTTGAAAACTGTCCAGCTAGACTGATAATTATATGAAATCAAAGCCAATGACTGAATTGTCAATATGCCATTTTTTCCAATTGATCTAACCCCAGTCAAAATCCCAGTGAGTTATTTTGTGAATATTGACAAACTGATTCTAAAGTTCATATGGAGAGTCAAAAGGTCTATAATAGTCAATACAATACTAAAGAAGAATGGAATCAGAGGACTGATACTACCGACTTCAAGACTTAACTCTGCAGTATACTTAACTTAGTGATCTAGAACATATAGGTAAAATTGTATACTTAACTTAGTGATCTGGAACATATAGGTAAAATTGTATACTTAACTTAGTGATATAGTTAAGTATACAATTTTACCTATATGTTCCCAAAAATTCTAGTTTAGCACTTCTTAGTTGGGATTCAGGAATCTGTATTTTAACAACTCCACCAGGTGATTCTCATCATGAGAGAAGTTTGGGAAACACTGCTCTAGACATAGACCTTATACCCTTCTAGGGTCTTTCTGCATTAAGGGTTTAGGATTCTGGAGAAGGGCTGCACATAAATGAATAAACTAGACAAGAAATATAAGTGTTGAAGGCATGGGAGAGCCAGGGGAGGCTCCAGTTTCTAGTGAAGTGGGCTCTCCAAATTTCCGGGCCCAGGGCTTTTTATTCCCACAAATTTTTGCCCTTTAGCAAAGCAGATATACATATAAAAGATATTGGACCCACTGGACATAGCCTGCAGCAACACCCTTAAAAATAATTAACTCAAAATGGATCACAGACCTAATTTAAAATAAAAAACTATAAAATTCCTATAAAATAATGTAGGACAAAAATCTAGATAACTTCAGGTATAGCGATGATTTTTAGATATACACCGAGGGCATGATTCATCAAAAAATAATTGATATTAGATTTTATTAAAATTAAAAACTTCTGCTCTGATACAACACTATCAAGAGACTAAGAAGACAAGCCACAGACTGGGAGAAAATATTTGTAAAAGACATATCTAATAAAGAACTGTTTTCTAAAATACACATAAAAAAATTTTAAACGTCAAATATAAGAAAACAAACTTTGTGTCTAAAAAATGGGCAAGGACTTCAGCAGACACCTCACCAAAGACAATATTCAAATGATAAATAGGCATTTAAAAAGATCATCCACATAATATGTCATCCGAGAAATTCAAATTAAAATGAAATACCACTACACAATTATTAGAATGGCCAAAATCCAAAATACTGACAATACTAAAAACATGTGAAGATGTGGAGCAACAGGAACTAAAATGCAAAATGGCACAGCCATGTTAGAAGACAGTTTGTCAGTTTTTCACAATACTAAACATTTTACCATATAATTCATCAATCATGTTCTTTGGCATTTATCCAAATGAGTTGAAAATATGTCTAAAAATTTGCAGACAGAGATTATAGCAGCTTTATCCATAAAACCCAATTTTGAAAGCAACCATGAAGTCTTCAGAAGGTAGATAGATAAACTGCAGTATATCCAATCAATGACATATTATTCAGTGCTAAAAAAGAAATAAGCTATTGAGCCATGAAAAGACATATTGCAAGCATATTACTAAATGATAGAAGTCAACCTGAAAAGGCTACATGCATTATTATTTCAACTATAAGAAATTCTGGAAAAGGAAAAACTATGAATATGTATATGTATAATAAAAAGATAATTAGTTCTAGAAGTTGGGGGGGGAGAAAGTTAAAAAAAATCAAGGCAACAGAAGAATTTTAGGTCAGTGAAACTATTTTTTCTGTATGATCCTGTGGTGGACACATATTACTATACATCTATCCAAACACATAGTACAACACTTAGTAGACCCTAATGTATGCTATATACTTTAAATGATTATTATGTGTCACGATATGGGCATAGATTATAGCAAATCTACCACTCTGGTGCTAGATATCAATGGTGAGTGAGGCTGTTCATATGTTTGGGTATGGAGTATACAGGAACTCTATGCTCATTACTCAATTTTTCTGTGAATTTACAACTTATAAAAAATAAAGTTTATAAAAAAACTATTGGAAACTTAATTAGGTGGCTGACCTTTTTCATTTAATAATATGCATTTGATGTTCTTCCATGTCTTTTGGATAGGAGTGTAGGATGTGTGGGGTTGGGAATAGTGGGCAGTGATTCTTGAGAAAATGGCTTCAGCCTGAGATGCCAAAGGTGAATAAGATTGCCTAGGCAAAGAATGTGGATAACACAGGGTGGCTAAAGTGTAGGGGAGCTGTATCTATGTCTTATATTTATGTCTCTCCACTTCAGTCTTCTCAGGTAGTATGATGATTGCAGACAGATTTAGACATGACAACATTGAGAAGAAGAGATGATCAGTAAATAAAGTTGCTTAACCCAAATTTTAGCTGAACACATGCACCCAGAATAAAGACTTCATTTCCCAGCCTTTCTTGATCCCAGTATGGCTATCCATTTAAATTTTGAGTAAATGGTATTGATACAGAAATACTATATGGCAGTTTCCAGGAACATTAAGAGACAGAATACTTGAGTTCATTGCCTCTTCTACTTTATCCTTTTTCTCCATCCTGCACCTAAGTTAGAGATGGACAATGAGGTTGAGGTTAAATGTGGTGGAGTATAAGGATAGAAGGATCAACATATCCTTGAAAACCCTAATTGTACTTTTGTATAGGTGAAAAATAAACTCTCTTATTTTAGCTTGTGTTATTGGACTTTCTGTCACACAGAAAACCTTAATTCCAAATCATTTCATGAACAATGACCTCGGGGAAGTAAAAATCATGGCATATAACAGGAACTGAAAGATTACCAATGTCTTTGGATAGTGTTTTGAGATGAGGTATATATCATATTATACCAAATATTGTAGGCCCCAAGTTTAAAAACTTGTAAATGACCATAGGAGCAAAGGAAAGGCATTGAAGAATTATAAACACAGGAGGGGCAGGATAAAAATCTATGTTTTAATAATATCTCTCTAGCTGGTGTGAAGAAAGGATTACATGGATAGTAGGAGCAGATGTAGTAGATCAGGTTAGGAAGCCATTAAAGTTATCCATGAGAGAGTGTTACTTTAGACTCAGAAGTTGTGAATGGGATTGAGAGAAATAGGCTGATTTGAGGGCTATTTAGAGGATAGGAAAAAAGCATTTGTAATTACTTGGGTGAAGGGGGTTGTGGAGGAATGAAGAATCAGGCATGATGCCCAAGTTTCTGAATTGAGCGATTGGGTTAATCTTTATGGGCTAAATTAGAAAATCCTGACGGGAGAATAGATATGGGAAGAAAATAATATGCTGCCACTTTTTAGTATTTCAGGTTTAACAATCCTATGGAGGATACAAGGGGAAATGTCAAATAAATTATATCAAGTCGAATACACTGTTTTGGAGCTTCATAAAGGGGAAAATGGATGGGAGTTAGAAACTTGAAAGTCATTGCTTAGGGATAGTGAATGAAGTCATGAGAGAAAATGAGTTGGACCTTCATTTTCTTGGTCTACTCATTTCTTTCGTATAGGATGTTTATGGAAATGCATTTTATATGTAATTTATAATTGTAGTATATTCTTATGCTTAGGCAAAACTTCTTGTAAGATGTTTCTAAGTTTCATTTATTTTATTGAATTAAAGCTAAATGGTCTATAAAAACTTTTGTTATAAACTCCACTTTAAATATTTAATGAGATAAATTTTGCATGGCAACTACATTCAGATTTCTGGTGTCCAGGGTATCAGAAGGGCAAACCCTTTTCATAGAACGGTATATTACATTTTACAGAAACTACAAATATATGACAATTATCACTTGCTTTAAAAATATTAACTAAATTTAGTACATAACAAAACATTCTGGCTATATGAAGTAGAAAGAAAAGTATAAATATAAAATATGGACATTTATCAATTAATCTCCAGTGGTTTTGAATAAAGCAATGCTCTTGAAACATTTGGTTTATCATGGGAAGTGGTAGATCCTAGGATTTGAACTGAAAACTTCTGGGTTTAAATCTTGGCTTTGTTACTTTATAATTCTATGAGTTTGAGCAATTTATTTAAATTTCCTGAACCCAAGTTTTTCATTAATATTTATTCTTCTAAATATTGATATGAATCTCAAAGAATTATCATAAAATTTATAAATCTAGTATAGTGCCTGGTATTGAACATATGCTTCATTAAATATAATTATAATTATTATGTATTTGCTTCTAAGATAATTTTAGTAAGAAATGTTACCATTTCTACAATATAATTTTTGTAATTATTCTACTCTGAGTCTCTGAAGTCAGACTAGATTCCATTATTAGCTTAATTAATGAGAGAATCTCAGAATTGGAAGAAAAGTTAAGTTCTCATGCAGAAATATCTCTTTCAAAATAGAACTGGAGACAAACTTAATCTGAAAATTATACTGTGTGTATTTGTCCAAATATGTAAAATAAATACAAAACAGCCTTGGGTTAGCATCAATAAACAAGAAAGGCTCATAAAAAGTCAAATAATTAGTTTGGGTCCTAAGTGCAGTTCCATATGAAAGATAAATTTTTGTTATTTTAAATAAAAACCAATGCATAATTAATATCAGTAATTATACTGAAATGTTATATTTTCAGCATTCCTCTGACAAATGTGGAATTTCACATGCAGAATAGGAAACAGATATAGTTTCATTCAAATCTCTTTCTTAACAGGGAAGCATACTTGAAAGTTAGAGGCTAAGACAATGGGGCAAAACATTTGGACTGAGTCCATGAACTATGGACCCAGACTACTTGGAGTCAAATTTATTTATTTATTTTATTATTAATTAATTACTTAATTAATTAATTTTGTTGTTGTTGTTTTAAATATGTCTCCCTTTTCCCCAATTGACCCCTGCCCCAGCCATTCCCACCCTAGGAAATTCCCCACCACCCCAGTGTCTGTATCCATTGATTATGCTAATATGCATGCATATAAATCCTTTTGGTTGCTCTCCATCACCCTGCCCCCACCACCACCATTTGAATCTGGATCTATTCTTATTCATCAGGGTCAAGTTTAGATTCCACCCTTGCAGCTGGCTACTCCTTACTCTGAGGTTGTTTTCTCATTTCTAAAATGAGAATCATTTAAATATTTAGCTCACAGTAGTTCTTTGAACACTAAACAGATTAATACATGTAAAAGCTTAGAGCACTATGTGACACCTGAGTGCTTACTTAATATCAGCTATTGTTACTTGATATATATATTTTTTAATTTCTTTATTGACTATTATCACATAATTGTTCTCATCCCCCCATTTCCATCCCACACCCCTCCCCAGGTATGACCCACCCCCCTGTTGTCTATGACCACTGGTTAGGCTTATAAGCATGCACACAAGTCCTTTGGTTGATCTCTCCCCTTTGCCCCCACCCTCCCCTACCTTCCCTCTGAGGTTTGACAGTCTGATCGCTGTTTCTCTGTCTCGGTCTGTTTTTGTTCATCAGTTTATGTTGTTCATTATTTCCCCTAGATGCATGAGATCATGTGATCTAAGAAATACCCTTGTAAGAGCCTAAACTGAGACAAGCCATAATGGTTATGCTGAGAGGCAAATGAATCAGTCTGTAGTGAGTTCCTTTCTGGGACAACAGTTACTTGTTATATTGTTAATTACATAATTATAAATAAAAGTGAGAGATTCATTCTATTGTAATCATTCAAATCTTTCTCCAAGTGTGTTTCTTATAGTGACTCTACTTCCATAGAATGGTAATAAGCTTTTTATGAAAAAAAATTTCAAAATAAAAAAAAGATCCATGGACAAACATGGCAGGGAAACATCAATTAAGTAAAGTTATAGAGATTTTTGCCTTAGCAGAAAATTTCAGAACCTTCCATTTGTGAAGTGTGTTATTCTCTAAGAGATGGAAATAATATTTAGAAATTTCCAAACTTTGTTGACAAAGAATTCCTATTTTCAGCAGAGCATCATGCATGATAAAAAATCTAATGAAACATACTTTGAAAATAATTCTGAACTTGAAGCACACTACCTCACACTGACAGGTAGATTCATTACAACAAATGATTGTATGAAATATTAATCTTACTATACTTAATATGCAAATAGATTCATTCTTCACCTTTCCTCTTATACATATATTATCCTTCAACTTGCTCCTCATTTTTCACTTTCCAAAAATGTAAGGGGTGTTAATTACCTGTGGCCAAGACAGTCTCTCATTTTGTGTTAACTCCCATATTTGATGTCATTCTTAAACATAGTTCAACCTCTGTATTTAAGCAAAGTATATATTGACTTCAGACAGGAGTATCAAGGCAAACAGAGAGTACATATTACAAAATGTACTGTGCTGTTTTGTAGCCTTAAAGCTGGTCCTCGCCACAGACAAGTCATATTTAAAAGTCATATTCAGATTAGTTTGGTAAAATGTATTTGTTTCAAGTAAATTGTTTTATAAAATCCAACTTCAAATAATTTTTGCAATACAGTGAAATGACAATAGAGAAAAATTTTCCAAACTGCTTAGTTCAATGTAGGAAGGAAGAGAGGAAAAATGGTATTGTAGATGTACATTTTCTAACTGAACTGTGATATACTGACCTTCAAAAGAGGCACTGCATTTGGAAAATTAAATTTAATCTCACTAAGATGTTACAGATGATAGTAAGCAAAGAATGCTGTATTATTCTTATGAATAGTAGATTGAAAGTTGATCTAGGCTTTCTTTTTCTGATTATATTAAATAAGCTGGCTAATAAAATTATGGAGAAATATCCCAGTTCCTTAGTTTATATCTAAAATTAGACACTACAATCAAGCTACAAATAAAAATAGGTTGCCTTCCATTTTTTCTTCTTCTTATCACAATTCAATACCAAAACCACAGGTTTATGAGAGTCTGAAAAACTATTGCTGATTCAGAGAAATCTAAATCATCTTTGTTTTATCTTTGAGTTCTTCATGCAATAGAAAACTAATATATGACAGCATCAACAGATTTCCTCATTATGAATATGAAAATCCATTTAATGGAACCACCAGAGAATGAAGGCTTGACCTTTATGCACACGAAAACCCATGCATCTGAACCACTGACTTGAATATGTAAAATATTTTAATGAGAATTCCATAATCAATACAGTTAAAGATGGGGAAAATTGTTTAAATAGTCCACCAAAAAACCACAGGATTATTAAATAACAGTCACATTTTTCATGTCTCTAATTTACTCCAATATGCCTTTTGTTGTTAATCCCCTATGGTTCACTCTTACACTTGAGTTATTAGAGAAAGAGATATTCTGGCTGGCTGTTCAACCTTACATAAATTTGCAACTTATATATTTTTATAAGCTCAGGGTCCTGGCCTCAGTTTTCAGATTTTGATAGGGCTTTAAGACTACACTGGAGTGGTCTACAGACCTCTTTAGAAGGAGCTTCCTTTTTCTCCTAATATAACGCATGCCTCCCTCCAACAGCAATACCCTCTAAGCCACTCTCGTCCATTTATTTCTACTTTTTTTTAAGAGCTTCTATCAGTCTAAATTTTATTACACAAAATGCTATTCTTAACATTTTTGTAAATGTCTGAGTGCACAGATTCACAAGTTTCTCTAGTTAAGAATCCCTACTATAAAGTATCATAATTATTTTGTACAATGTTATTCAGATTTTCTCAGAAGCTTTACCATTTTCATTGTTTATCATTTTTCTTTGCTATCAATGGTCCTTCTGCGGTCAATTTCCTTATTCATTATCCAAGAAATACATCCTATAGATAGCCCTTTGGTAAAGAATCTCTTATAAGAGTGCTCATTCTTTGAAAATATCTATATTTCATCTTCCTTTATGAAAAAAAAAAATCCACACAACTGGAAATAGATTTCCAGAATGATAATTTTCTCCTTACACTTTGAAGATAATTTGCCTGGCTATCTTGAGTATATTATTGAGAAATTCTCTATTGTTATTGAGAAATTACCTGTCAGTCTAATTATAATTTTCTTATAGATATTTTTTTTCTCTCTGTGTTTAAGACCTGTCCTTTATCTCTACTGATCTATATTTTCATTATGTTGATTCTTGAATTTCTTTTATTTATTCCATTGGAGACTTGGAGATTTTTAGGACAGGTAGTGTTTCTTGTATCTTGAGAAAATGTGTATTTCACCACTTTTAGAAAATGTTCAGCAATTTATCTCTTTAATTATATAGCTCCTATCACTACCCCTCTTATCTTGTTCAAAAACTTCAGTTAGTTGTATGTTGGGACTTCTCTTTCCATTAAATGTTTATTTGAATTTTCTGTAATTTCCTCAGATCTATCTTCTGTTCATCACTTCTATCAACTTTGTTTAAATGATGTTTAGTATGTCTCTATGTTTTATTTCTAATATAAATAAGTTTTCTTTATTCTAAAAGTTCTTGTTGATTTCTTTAAAAATCAGACTTGTCAAATTGGGTCATCAGAATTCATAGCTTAAAAAATTACTCTTTCCACCCCCGAGTAATGACCACTACATAAATTTAATTTGAAAATTCAGATAGTGGTTATATTTAACAGCCAAGATAAATATTTTCTTCTTCATAATGTCAATATAACTCTCTTTTTAAGGTATTAAATACTTCAAATCATACATGTAACAATTTCTATATCAGCAGTTTTGATAATCTAATTTAACAGTTTATTATTTCTAATGACTCTCCTGTATGGTATTTGTTTCTTTGTATGTTTGGTAATTTTCATGGTGATCTTATAATTCTTTGAAAATGTATCTGTGGAAATTCTTTGACTGGTTTTAAAATATGTCCCTTCAAAGAATGTTTGCTTTTCTTCTGCCAATTTCTTCCAACCATAAGACAAGACAATCTCTGAAAAATATTTATTTTATTTCTCTATTGAGGGTGTCACTATTTTAGTTTCCTGCCTTTTTGCCAGGCTGTCTGTGCCAAACATCTGCCATTTTTTTCTCAAGGATTTGTCTACTGAATTTTGAAAAGTGGCCCTTTAAATGTAGGCTCTACAGCATTCAGAACATGGGAAACTCTACAAGACTAGCAATCTGGTTTCTCAAAAAAAAAAAAAATTGTGAGGAAAAGATACTGAGATGATCCCCGCAAATTATAAAAGAAATAACAATCACTAGTAATTTGGATCTTATTTGGATTCTGATTTTTAGAGAGAGAGAGAGAGATTGAGAGAGACCATTGGAAATATTTGAACTTGAACACTGGCAGGATATTTGTCAATATGAAGGAATTATGTTCATTTTTTCAAATGTGATAGTGGTATTATGGCTATGTTTAAACAAATAATCCTTATCTTTTAGAATAAAAACCAAAAATATTTACAGATGAAATAATTAATGTCTTGGATATGCTTCCAAGCAATCCCATATAGAGAGAGGAAATAGTTTGAACAAAGATATAAATGAAATCAAATGAGTCATGAATTGATAATTATTCAACCTAGATGATGGATTTATATGTTTCATTACATATTTTTTCAACTTTTATGTATGTTTGAAATTTACTATTTAGAAAAAAACAACAGAAAGCCATGCTATAAGCATCTAAGTATTGGCCAGCACTATCTAAATCACCAAATCTCAAAAACTGATTTACATCTTATAGATTTATTTGTTTCCTTTCATTCATGGCCTTTGAAGAGTTTCTCTACTTTCAAACCAGATCACCCATATATTTAACAAAACATTTCTTACATTGTATCTAACACTTGTGGGTATACTTTACTGAGCAGCCTTATTTCAGGAAATAGCTTTAAAATAGTTTTTAACAGCCATCCTCTTTTTCCCCCCTATATTTTTATTTATTTCAGAGAAAAAGGGAGAGAGAGGGAGAGACAGAAAGATCAATGAAGAGAGAGTATCATTGAATGGCTGCCTTCTGCATGCCCCTCACTGGGGATTGAGCCCACAGCCAGGGCATGTGTCCTGACCAGGAATTGAACTGTGACCTCCTGGTTCATAAGTTGATACTCAACCACTGAGCCACGCCAGACAGGGTGACAGCCATCCTCTTTCATTACTCAGTCAAAATCTGGAGCACCGACTTAATAACTTTTTCCTTCCTCCTACTTTCCATCAATAACTATGTCCTTCAAATTCTACTTTCTAAATTTCTCACTTGTCTGTTCCCTTAAATCTCTCCAACTGTCTGTCACCACTCTAGTCCAATTCACTGTCTTCTCACTTTTGCCACTGCAAGTCTCCTCAGCAATCTTACCTCATTCAGTCTGGTTCACTCTAATCCATTCTTTATATAAAAGCTTGATTTATCTTTTGATTAATGCAAATTATTTCTCATCAGTCCTCTGCTTAAAACTATTATGCTTTATGATAAAATATAAAATATTTAAATTACTCCCGAGCTCCTCCATAAGCTCACTGTAGCCAAAACTCCAGTTGTATCCTGGGCTACTCTCCTGATGTTTATTCTCTAAGATCCAATCTGATGAGACATGATTTCAATCTTTGTGCTAAGGTCCTCTGCATGCACTTTCTTCTGCCTGAAACATCTCTTCCTTTTCCACATTGACAAGCTATCACCTTGTTCTTTTGCCCACAGCTTAATATCACTTCCTTAAAGAAAGAATTCCTTAATCCCATACCATATATGTAACCCTATAATATACACTGAGTAGCCAGATTATTATGATCTCTAAACGCATAATGATCTGGCCACTCAGTGTATATCCTATATAATAAAAAGCTAATATGCAAATTGTCCCCTCACCCAGGAGTTCAACCAGCAGGCAGGCTGGCCAACTGCCCATGTCCCTTCCCCTTAGTTAGGCTGGCTGGACCTCACCCATGCACGAATTCATGCACTGGCCAGATTATTATGCATTCAGATATCATAATAATCTGTCCATTCAGTGTATTTCTCTGGCATTAGAGCTTTATATCAAGTATAATCACTTAATCAATATCCTTAGGTCAAGTAAAATCATTTAATCAATATTCATCTTTTTCACTAGTTTGTAAGAGTCAAGAAGGCAGGGACCATAATTTTCTTATTGACTATACCATTTTATAGTGGATAAGACAACAATGTCATAAAACATACACTCTATAAGGATTTAAATGAATAAAAGTCAAGCATTATTCTATTTGCTATGAATAAAATGGTAACTAATATAAACAAAATTCTTATTTTCAGGGAACTTACAGTTGAGAAGATGAATAATAAAACATGAAGTTTTGTCCTATTACAAATGTGGCAAGCAATGTGATAAAAGGAATATAGTACATAATGCTTAATTTTTTACTTTGTCAATCCTGGGACTAGTGCAACAACTAGTTTGCAGTTTATATTATTCTATGAATTAATAGTAATGACTACTATTATAGTTGACTCCAAAATGTTCGAAGTTCGATATTATTAAATTATTATTGCCTTTCCTATTTGAAATTGCCCTCACTTATCCACTCTCCAAACACACATAGACTTGTAATTAACTGGACTCACCATAGCAACATTAAACAATAACATTACTGATCAGGTTAGTTACAGGACCTACGATAAGTCTGGGGTAGGTTTCCACTTGGAAGATTGGCAGTCATTCGTTGCTACTATGGTTTCCATATCTTCCAATTAATTAGAAACTTGTTTCCCTCATTACAATTGGCACATATAAATAGCCTAATTAATATTTGTGAATGGATGGATTGAAGCTCTACTGGTGTCACAATGTAAATATGTCCCAAAGATAGGTGAACTAGTAGATTCAGTTATCTTCTTTTATAAAATATTTCATCAATGAATAGTGTGCTGGCCTAGAAGTAGAATTTGGAAAGTGCTTGATCCTATATTGTTGGCACAAAACTTTGGCTGTGTTCCAGTACTTGTGTTCTTCTAACAAGCTTAAAAATCAATAATGGGGTGGTTAATTCTGAAGTCTTCTCAGTCTCTGGACTGAAGCCAATAGAATAGCTCTGTAATAAAAAAAAAAGTCACCTTTGATTTACTTATTAATTTATTTACCTTTTATGAAACAATGCTTGAGTGTATATATCATATGTGTAGTGTCTATACAATTTATAACTGTCTTTGCATATGAGCAACAGTTTCCTGTAGAGCTGTCCAGTTTTTTCCCCCTCTTTGTTTCCACAGGAAATGTGTGCCCAGCCTCAGGACTTTTTCTTTTTTCTTTCCTTCAGGACACTGTTTAGAATACTGAGGATGTTTGTCATGATAAGAGGATTCCAACAGGGACTTGTCATAGGCAACTGCATGCAATTTGTTTGAGTATGAGGTTGTGGGTGTGGATTTTATCCTTGACATAGTGTCTCTGTTAAATTGCTGACAGTAGTTTGTGGCTGTTCTGATTGCTGAGGAATACCAAGCCCTGAAACATATTATGCTCTCCCTTTTGATGTCTGGAGCACCCACAGGAGACACAGTACTCTAACTTATTCTTTCCATTTTAGACTCAGTTCTTGTCTCAAATCATCTCTGTTCTTTCCTTTCTCATTTATCTGTTTCTTAGTCTCTGTCTTAACTGTACTTTTCTTCCCAAAAGGAAAGAAGATTTTTCCTTTCATGTTTTCATTTGTGATTCCACAAAGAGCAAAGTCTATGAGATAATGTTTTCTAAGAATGACCTAAGAATTATTCCATTGTTAAACTGGTTTGAACCTGGTCGATGTGTCCCTTTTGTCTTCTTTTATGTAACTTCAATGGATAGTTTCCTCTGGAAATCTCATACATTGTTTTTCCTTGAACTCGTTTAGCTTCAAAATATGTGTAATAATATTATAAATGATAATTTATATTTTATACTTTTCCTATAATCTTAATAGAAACTATATGGTTTAAGTAAACACATGTGCCTACGTTTCTATAAAATTTATATCTCTTTTTTTTTTAGTTTTATGAGTTAGCTAAACTTTTGAAAATATTTGCATAGCACTTTTCTAACTTTAGAATTAATTTTAGTAATATCTGCTAGACCAATGTTTATCAAACTTAATGTACATAGAATTCATGTAGGGAACTTGTTAGAATACAGATTCTAATTCAGTGGGTCTGAGAAGGGCCTGATATTCTGAATTTTTAACAAGCTCTTAAAGGTGCCCATGCTACTTGTATGCACTGTTCTTTAAATGGCAGAGTGATAGACAGTAAAAGTTACAAAAGAGCAAAGACCTTGACTTTCTTATTCACCACTACATGTGTTTTATCTACTACTAGAGGACCAGTGCACAAATTTGTGCACAGGTGGGGTCTGGCCAGCCCAGCCCCAATCGGGGCAGATCAGGGCTGGGCCTGTTGGGAGGAGGATATGGTGGGAGGTTGGCTAGCTGGCCTACCCACATCAGAACTGGTCAGGGCAGGGCTGGCTGGGGAAGGGGCCAAAGGCAATTGGCTGGTGGGTCCAATTGGGGTTGGGAGGCCGATTGGGGGCAGGGCTTGCTGTGGGCAGGAGTTGTGGACAGTGAGCTGGCTAGCCCCATCCCTGAATGGGATAGGGGGTGCTGGTCCAGGGCCAGTGGCCTTAGGGATGGGTCTTGGGTGGTTGGCCAGTGACCCTGCCCTTGATTGGGGTTGGGGGGGGCCAATCTGGGTTAAGGTTGGGTGGAGGTAGGGGTTGCAGGAGGCTGGCCAGCTGGCCCTGCCCCCTATTGGGATGGGGGAAGGATCAGGGATGGTGCTTGCCAGGGGGAGGGACTCCAGGAGGTTGGCCTGCTGGCCCCACCCCCTATTGGGGTGAGGGATGCGATCACGGGTGGGGCCAGCCAAGGGGAGGGGTTGCAGGCCTATCATGGTGGGGTGGGCCATTTGGGGGTGGGGCTGGCCAGGGGTAAGGGAGGGGGCATTTGACCAGCCAGCCCTGCCCTTGATCAGGGTGGGAGAGTACTTATTAAATGAGACTTTGAGAACAGTCACTGGGAAGACTGGGAAAAGAGCAGGTTTGAGCAGAGGAATAAGTAATGCTGCAATGCTGGCCAGGGTTCAGCCTCAGCGAACCACATAGAGAGCTCTTGAGTCAATGGGGGGGAAGGAGACATATGGACCTGATTGGGCCGGTTTGCTGGCCACAGTGGGTGTCATAGCAACTGATCGTTATAGTCATTACGGAGTTATGGTTGTTAGCTTTATATATATATAGATAGTGTCTACTACATGCTTGGTTTTCAATAGCTATTTATTAAGAGAAAAATTAGCTCCCTGAATCATTCACACAGCACTGGCATAAAACTATTGTTCCCATTTCATAGAAGTTCCAAAAAGCAAAATGATTTGCCAGAGGTCTGTACAGTAGCAAATGCATGGATTAATCTAATTGTCTATTTCAATTAATGAGGGACAGTAACTTCCCCTTTCTTCAATGTCCACTCATTTATTTTTCTCTTGATGCCAGGGGTTTCCAATGATTTTGGTGTATGTGACTCTGCATTTATTTCCATGTGTTGCAGATAAGAGTTGTGTAGGAGGAATCAAATTTATCTTTGAAGTGCTTCTATATCCACATATTGAATCATTTGGAGTGCCCTTGTAAAATCTGCCTAGATTTTCCCATAGAACTATTTGAAACAGCATTTTTTTTTTTTTAAGGGTGAAAAAGACATGTTTAGAAAATTTTAGAAATTTTAAAAATTAAGGGGACCACAGAAGCAGCACAGGGCTGCAGAGCAGCAGAAGGCACATTTCCATAGAGTGAGGGAGCTGGGAAGAGCAGAAGGTCTATATTTACAAAATAAAGGGAAGGAAGCCCCTCATTTAAAGGGAGAAGAAGAAAGCCCAAAGGGAATAATTAAAGAAACCAGTCTAAGGGAATAGTGACCAATCAGACAGGATATCAAGGCACCAGGACCTGCAGACTTTATAAACCCTAGAGAAGAGAACTCAGTGGGACTCTTTCCCCCTCCCCACGGGGGAGTCTGTGCTGTGCGATTCTTTCCCCTTCCCCATGTGGGCATCTGTACTTGCTCTTCAATAAATTTCCACCTATGCTATTCCATCTTCCGTCCGTGGATTCATGGATTCATTCTTCGACTCCAACAGACAAAGAACCCAGATAAGCCATCCTACCCAGGGAAACACCGTGAATTCCAGTCCAAAATCCTGCTTTATATTGAACCTGTTGCTGTTTGAATGGTAAAATTTTGAAATATAATGTAGGAGATAGGAAGAATTAAAATTATAATTTTTAAAAGAGGATCATTTTAGCATCACCATCTCATACCACCTCCTAAAACGATTCACAAAGTCCAAAAATTCAAGAATATAATCACCTTGTTAAATCTGGAAGTGCAGCCAAAGCCAGTTTGGCTCAGTGGTAGAGCATCGGTCTGCGGACTGAAAGATCCCGGGTTCGATTCCGATCAAGGGCATGTACCTTGGTTGCGGCACATCCCCGTTGGGGGGTGTTCAGGAGGCAGCTGGTTGATGTTTCTCTCTCATCGATGTTTCTAGCTCTCTATCTCTCTCCCTTCCTCTCTGTAAAAAATCAATAAAATCTATTTTTTTAAAAAAAAAATCTGGAAGTGCAGAGGCAGTGTAATCAGGGGAAAACATGAAACTGTTCTGTCAAGCTTGTGATTTAGGGGCTGCTATTAGTAGCTTCTGAACTAATGGGAGTAAATGATTTTCAAATGTGGGAAGGCAATTAACTATAATGAAATATACTTCAATAACAATTAGTAATTCTACTTAAAAGTTTAGTAAAGGATAGAAAATAAACTTTACCAAAAAAGTACATTCATTATGTAATTCTTAAAAAAACAAAACAACAACAAAAAAACCCCCCACACTTTTATTATCAGATTCCTTTTGAGTCAAGGTGTTCTCAATCATATGTTAGCAGGGATTCTGACTGCGGGGAAAATCCTCCTGCTGAGTTACTACCTTTTAATTAAGCAAATAAAAATCAAAAGTAGAAAGCATGATAAACTTGAAGAGAATAAAAACAAATCTAAAGTTAAGGAATATATTACTCATGCATTCTAAGATTAACTTAACTTTCCCACATGTAGGAGTAAAGAAAATCACATTTATTATTTACAACTCTCCTTACCTCTTTACCTTAAATCTCTTTAAGGAGAACAGATCTTAAGGGAATTCATTTGTCCTTCAGAGTAGAGAGGCAAGTAAAGATAATTTTGGAGAATGCACAGGAGACAGGAGGCAAGAAGAGAAATAAACCACTGCTAAATTATTCCAAATAAGAAAAGGAAATGTGACCTGTGAAAGGAAGGGTGAGGCATCCTGAAGACTGGAGTTGTGGAAAAAGATTTCCACATGTGTTTCACCCCTGTTACCAAAACACACGGATAGACGTAATCAAATGGATTTTAAAAGAGTTTTATAAGGTGATAGGTATTTTTAGGCATATAGCCTTCCAATCCAGGGTTTTACAATCTGAGCAGCATTGACATTTGGGACTGGATAAGTCTTCAGCTGTGGGACATTCTGATACATTCTATGGAATTTAGCAATAGGTGCTAGCCACTAGACACAATAGACCCCTACCCCTAATTGTAACAACAAAAAGTGTCTCTAAACATTACCAAATGTCTCCTGGAGGGCAACATCACCCTCACTGACCACTGACCTAAACTCAAAACCTTTGGCAGAGATCTACATTGCTTATCTGTGCTTTCCCAGATCATTAAGTATCTGTGTGTACATTTTAATTTATTTAAATATTATCATAGTTTTTCCCCCCTTCGATGTGCAGATTGGTCTCAGTGCAGCCCAAGGCAAGAGTGGAGGTTTCCAAGTGGCTCCATTACATTCAATTTGACTCTTAAGGGTTTCTGTCTAAAATATTTGGCCTAAAATGCAGGTGCAGCTACAACTCAGTTTGAATGATCAATTTACAATTTTGTCAAAATTGAACTCCTATAGTGACTGTGAAGGGCAAGTCAATGAATATTGAACTGAGCAGAGGTGTGATGACAGACCAAATGAAATGTAGAATAAGATTGTAGGAAACCCCCTCAATCACGTTCAGTTTTTGACAGGTGAGAGAGTTAAGACAGCATTCAAGACTGGCTGTTTCTGTTGAAAAGGCAGATGGACACAATGCTATAAAATCTTACCCTAATGAAATACAGTCATATGCTGCTTAGTAAAGTGGATATATTCTGAGAAATGCGCCCTCAGGAGATTACATCCTGTAAACATCTTAGAGTGTAGTTACACAAATCTAGAGGGTGTAGTCTTCTATGTATATGTAGCCTTCCATTGATTGAAACATTATTATGCAGTGCATAACTGTAATCCTACAGAATCCATATGAAATTTTAGACTGGAAATTGCATTTTAACCCAATCTCTTCAGACACAATGTGTCTTAAATTATGTTATTTCCTGAAAAATAAAAAAGTTCAGGTATAAGCAGATGTGTGTTGGTAAATGTTTAAGAAAGTCTTTCGGGGGGAGGGAAGGGGAGAAGCACTGATTTGTAACATATAGTTCCCAAATTCTGTTGTGTAAATACTCTCACTATGGCCAATTTCAACAATGATGTCATCACTAACATGAGATGTCATAAAGGTAAGAGTTGCACACAATTGGCTCTATTGAATTAATAGGTACAGACTTCAGCATACCACTAAGAGGCAAAAATGTCTGAAAAAGGTATGCATAAAAGTGATCTTTTGGAGAAAGAACTGTCTGGAGGCTGTGTGGAATGTAATCAAGTACGTTTTTAAAATACTCATTCATCAGTCTCTATGCCTTTTCAAAATATTTCCTTTTGAGGTTTCTTACCACTTGTTTCATAGAATAGTTTAGCCACCTTTATCACTGAAGTCTCTGGGATGTTATTATTGATACCTGGCACAGACTCACAAAAAACATTGGAGTTTGGACAAGTCTTTATTTCAGGTATGTAGCATATTTATATTTATTAAATTACAAACTTAAAAAACTGAAATCTGAAAATATACACATACATGGGAGTTCGATGTTGGTATAATTAAGCCTCACAGGTAGGCAGGTAACAGGGGTGATCTAAGAATTTATAGGATTTCAGTACTGCCCCAAAGCAATGTCTATAAAACATTGCACTTCATTCAAAAGAACTTAAAAAGATGGTTATATGTGTAGATTATATATATATATATATATATATATATATATATATATATATATATATATATATATATATATATATTAGAGGCTCAGTGCATGAAAATCATACACTGGTGGGGGGTGTCCCTCAGCCCAGCCTGCACCCTCTCCAATCTTGTATCCCTTGGGGGGTGTCTTACTGCCAGTTTAGGCCAGATCCTAGTGGGATCCTGCCTAAACCAACAGTCCAATATGCCTCTCATAATCCGGGACTGCTGGCTCCCAACCACTTGCCTGCCAGCCTGGTTGCTCCTAACTCCTTTTGCCTGCCAGCCTGGTCACCCCATAACCACTCTCCTGCCAGCCTGACCAATGCCTAACTGCTCCTCTGCCCTCCTGGTCACCCCTAACTGTCCTCCCCTGCCAGCCTGATTGCCCCCAACTGCCCTCCCCTGCTGGCCATTTTGTGGTGGCCATCTTGTGAACATCTGAGGGCGTGATGATCAATTTGCACATTACCTATTTATTACATAGGATTACTATATAATATACAAATGTGAGGGAAAGATTTGCCCTAAACATTTATGCAGAATCAAAAGATTTTGGTGACAAGATCTGGAAGGTTATGTGGAGTGCAATTTGAAGAATTGGAAGTGACTGGAACAAGTCAGAATGAACAATGTATTAGCACATTGGCACATGTGCCTGAGAATCTTAGGATTCCCCAGAGCCTATACAGCTCTCACAGTTTAGTACAGACACATGAGAAAGAACAGGGATAAAAGTAGGTATTTACCCTGAAGGAGTAAAAGTCATGAGAAACACCAGTGCAGCCCGCTGAGGTAGGCCTGCTTCAGTGACCATGGAGGTCCTCAGGAAGGAGGACCAGTTTCCATCTAAGGGCTCCTCAGAGCCAACCTGAGCCCTCACATCTACGTTAAACGTGGTGAAGAGAGATGCAAGATCACCATGATCACCCAGGCATTGTTCACTTAGAACCAGACCACATTGTTCACCTAGAACCAGACCACAAGGCTGACAGAAAAACTAAGAATTAACATAATATTAGTTGATTTTTTTTGGAAAGAAAAATCCCCCCTGATTTCATTGCCAGAAAGTAACTCTGAGAAATACCATCTGACCCCTACTGAAGTCATAATTGGATTTAAGAGTTATAGCAGGCAGTTATCATACTCAGACCCATTGACATCCTAATTGGATTTGCATAGATGCCAAGGCAAGTCTGGGCCACATAATAACATCCCTAAAAGTTTCAATGATAAAGTGGGGAGAGGTAAAACCACATATGAAAATATACAGTGTAACCCAGTGTAAGGACAATTAATAAATTGTTTTTCACAAAGGGGAGCATGATCAAAAACAACCCAAAACTACTTATTATGTAAAATAAGAAATACATATTATTGCAAGTTGGTATATACACAAAAACACACACATAATCATAGCAAAGTTTTGTAAAACAAAAATTATTTTCTGATCTACTACATTTTAATGAAAAAACATTTCAATGAAAACACTACCTTGATTTTAGGATCCATTAATGGATAAGTATCTACGTTTTAGAAACCATGCTGTAAAAAACATACTGTTTCAAAGTGAATTGATCCTAAGGTTAGTATTTCTACATAATAAAAGATCAGAGACAAACAAAAATATTTTGAAAGGGCAAGAAGACTGGTGGAGCAACACCATTAGTGAGGAGAAAAGCAGGAAGAATTGATTAGAGAGAGAGGTAAGGGGTCGTTGATATAACATCTACCAGATTAAGAGGCACATGAAAAAAGACAGATATGATTAAAATATATTTAAAGAAAGTTTTACCATATTAACAGAACTTAAAGCCATCCTTCTTTTGAAGAATAATATGGAATATTTCATATTGTTAATATGGAGTAA
Source organism: Pipistrellus hanaki (assembly GCF_964339955.1). Classification (NCBI taxonomy): domain Eukaryota; kingdom Metazoa; phylum Chordata; class Mammalia; order Chiroptera; family Vespertilionidae; genus Pipistrellus; species Pipistrellus hanaki. The sequence continues at coordinate 118,742,386 of NC_140505.1, forward strand.
AATCCCATATTGTTCTTTACTGCTTCTATTTTTTTTTTTATTGATTGATTTTGGAGAGGAAAGAAGAGAGACAAACATCAACCTGTAGCTCCATCTATTTATGCATTTATCTGTTGATTCTTGTATGCGCCCTGATCAGAGCTAAACCCACTACCTTGGCATAGCTGGACAATGCTCTAAACAACTGAGCTACCGGCCAGGGCTCTATGTTTACATTAGTCGTTCTGAAACCATAAAATCAATTCATTGTTCCACAAGCAGCATTTTTAAAATTAGAATAGAATAGAAAATATAAGTATACATTGCATGCAACATAATTTTGCAAAAATAATGTTTTAGCTATAGGTGCATATACATGTTTGAGGATTTGTATGTGTACTGCATTATAATGTAAAATGAATTCATTTCTGAGGGTTGGAATAAAAAACTCTCAAAGTCATTGCCCTAGAATACTCTTTGGAGATAAGGCCTTTAAATAGGTAGCTAAATTAAAATGAGGTTTTATGGGTTATGCATATGTACAATGAACAGGTTTTAAAAAAGTAAATAAAATAAAATGAGGTTTTATGACTGGGCCCTAATCCAATACAATGTATTTTTATAAGAATAGGAGATTAGAACACAACGGTGCATAACAGAGAAAGAACACAGGGAGAAAGCAACCATCTACAAGCCAAGGAGAAAGGCCTAGGAAGAAGCCAAACTTGCTTGATCTTGGACTTCCAGCTTCCAGAATTGTGAGAAAATAAATTTATTGTTCAAGTCACCTAGTTTATGGCATTTTATTATGGAAGCCAAATAAACTATTTCAGAGGGTATATCCTTATTGACAGAAAAATCTATGCTTGACAACTGGTTCTAGACAAACTAGCTATGTGACCTTGGCCACATAATCTGAGCTCTCCAATGCATGAGTTATAAAGGATAAATAATAATAAAACCTACCAAAGAAAGGAGTAGTAAGAAAATATTCCTGAAGTACTCATAGTAAATTTAGCTATTATTATAAGTTGTTGCAAATTTGAATACATCTAAAAATGCATAAAAAGAGCTCTATCATGAGTTTTACCCAATGAAAAAAAATTCAGATAAAGATATATACTATAAGATATCAATCTCTGTATGCCTTATATATTAACATAGAATAGATATAATCCAGATATTTAAAAATAGGATGACAGTAAGTAAATTATGATATACCTGTAAGTAGAATAGTTTGTTGTTATTAAAAAGCACTGTGATAATATTTAAAATACATTAAGCAAAAACAATAAAATTTTATATTAAATTATGACTTTAACAACTAAAATATAACCAGTGGAAAGACAGACTTCCATCCTCCAAAACTATGAGAAATAAATTTCTTTTATTTATAAGCTACCTGGTCTGCAGTGTTTGCTATAAAAGCTGAAACAGACTAAGATAAGTAGTTTTATAATAAAACTAAAGGCCCAGGACATGAAAATTCATGCACTGGTAGGGTTGTCCCTCAGCCTAGCCTTCCACCTCTCACAGTCTGGGAGCCCTCACGGACGGGAGGCAACTTGGTGATAAGGAGAATGCGGTGCCCCCATCACACCTCTGTTGCTGCAACTGCTGGCAGCACAAGCCTCAGCCAGCCCTGGTTACCTGAGCCTCAGTGGCCCTGGGCGGCTGGGCAGCCAGGGTCCAAAGCTTGCCTGTGCCTTGGGCTGGCCCTGGGTGGCTGGGGGCTGAGGGGACTGGGGGACTCTAGAGGCAGGTGCATGGAGTGGCTGGACCCACCTGGGGATGGGCCCAGCCATGCTGCATGCCTGCTGCCCCACTGGGGCTTCAGGGACTGGAAGCCACCATCTTTGAGGGCATGGCGGTCCATTAGCATATCCCCTCCTTATTGGCTGTGGGTGCCACCATCTTTGTGAGGCCATGATAGTCAAATGAGCATAGTCTCTCTTTATTAGATAGCATATTGAAAACCACTGAAATATCTATTACTATAGAATTAGTTAATATAACATGACATACTATGCAGTCATAAAAAGAATAAGGGAATGGCGAAACCGTTTGGCTCAGTGGATAGAGCGTCAGCCTGCAGACTGAAAGGTCCCAGGTACTATTCCAGTCAAGGGCATGTACCTTGGTTGCGGGCACATCCCCAGGAGGGAGTGTGCAAGGGGCAGCTGATCGATGATTCTCTCTCATTGATGTTTCTAACTCTCTATCCCTCACTCTTTCTCTCTGGAAAAAAATCAATAAAATATAAAAAAAAGAATAAGGGAACTCTATATAGAATTATCAAATATAAGATACTAAAATATGATTAAGCAAAATGTCCTAATTGTATAAATAAAGAGAATATGAGTGTTCACCTGAATTCTATAGAATATCCCTAAAGATATGCAAGAAACTAATGATAACAGAAATCCCTAAGGAGAGGACCAGAGCAGCTGGGGGAAAGAGATAAGACAGAGACTTGTTTTTTTACTATATATTCTTTTGTATTTTTGACTTCATATCATGTGCATGTATTACCTATCCAAAAATTAAATGAAATTTACTTCAAATAACTAAAGATGTTAGTGATTATCTCATTTTTAATATTGCAAAATAGAATTCAGATCTGTTTTGATAATTTATATGGTATAGAGTGTAATCACTATAGAACTTAACAGTAGCTTGCAGAAATATCTCATTTTAGGTCAACAAAATTTAATCAGGCATCTATTATATGATAGACTAAGAGTACTAGAGATATAGGGAGGGTCTTAATAAGAGAACTATAAATATTCCTGGTAGTAAGAAAAATACAAAAGAGGAAGCCCTGTATTAATAGAGTCTATGTAACTCACTGTATATTTACTATGGAAACTATGCTATACATTGTTATTGCAAGATTGGAACTATTCATAGTCACATTTCTTAAATAATTTCTTTTGTATCACCCACAAGTTTTTATTAATTGAAAATGACTGCATACATGAAATGGCTACTTTTTTTGGAATATGTTGACATGGGATGTAGAATGATAGTAGAGAGAGTAGTAACAAGGCTCTTACAGGGTTCCAGGTAAAGTATGATGTTGGCTTGGATTAGAGAGGCAGCCATGGGAATTGAAAGTTATGAATGTAATCTGATCAAGGTTTGCTGATTGATTAGAGGTAGAGATAATGGGAAAAGGCAAAAATCAGAAATTACTCTAGATTTCTCTGTAATCAAATAAGTGAACATGGTATAATTTACAAAAATTAGGAGAAATAGTTTTGAGACAAGGGTGTAAAGTCAACTAGTGAATCTGAGATGTGTGAAGTTTGAAGTGCTGTAAGACAGCCAAGTGAAAAGTTTACATCTGAGGCTAGATATACTAAGAGGGGAAGGCTGAGTTGTAGATATTATTACAGGGTCATTTATCCTATTTATTCCAAGAATAAGCTGACCCATTTGTCTACTTTGCTGTAATGTGAACCACCTGAGGACTGCTACATTTCTTGGTAATTGCTGTCCCCCAAGTTTGTGACACTCGTTTTTGAATAAAAGTATGCATTAATGAATGAATACTATGAACTTAAACCCCAGGCTTCAGCAGGCACATTTTAAATTGTGCCATATAAGAATTAATATCCTCAACAACATTTAGCCTTTTCTCATGCTGCCAACAACTGTGTCAATTCCTAAAATTGAGATTAAGATCTGAAAAACATTTTAAGATCACCTAATAAAATTCTTCTTTTCTTAGGTCAGAAAACTGGATCCCAGACAAAGAGTTACTCAAGGCTACAGTTGTTAGAATCAGAGTTAGAAGTAGAATCCAAGTTTTCTTACTCCACAACTGGTGATCATTCTACTATTCTATATCCTTCTGATCAAAATCCAGGAAAAATGGTTCAACTAGTTTGCATGGCATACATATAACTCAAAGTTTCATAGATGATCACAAACACTGTTTAAATTATAAACTTGCTTATGAAATAAATTCTTCTCAAAAATAACAAAATTTGGGATATTAACGCACCACTTTTTAATTTATCCACTCAAAGGACTTTATAAATTAAAGAGAGTGAGAAAAAACAACAACAACGCCCACGTACATGCTAAATGACTAAAGGTTCTTTGGTTTCCAAGGAATTTTCTCACCAGGCCTTAGAGAGCAGACATTTATGATGGAAGATGAAGTCACTTTTAAAAAGAAAACATCAGTTCTTTTGAATATATGGAAAGGCAAATGTGTGTCAAGATGCTGCTGAGTCAATCAGACCACAGTAACCATACTAGAACACTCTTCAGTGTTCTCAGACTTCTAACCACCTATTACATTTTCCCATAATAAGGATATGTCTAAATGACAACAACAATAAAAATGTGTGCAATACAAACGTTGCCACACTCAAGAAGCACCCAATGGGACCCTTATTTGCAGCACAAGGTTGATGAAACCTGTGTAACAGACTATAAACATTGTGACAAATGGAACTCTTTAGTCAATTGTCAATGATAGAGATCTTTAGCATACCCAATGCTTCCTTCAGGGCTTAAAAACATAACAGAAGTCCATAGGTGCTTAAGACACACTTAGAGATAGCTAAATCTTAAAATATTGCCATCCTATTGGGTTCTCTCAACTATAACTATGTCAGACATCATCTAAGAAAACTCCCTGAAGTTGACCTATGAGGGATAGTTTGTCTTTAGGGGAAAAAAAAAAAAAAAAAAAAAAAAAAATATATATATATATATATATATATATATATATATATATATATATATATATATATTTCATTTTTTACAGAGAGGAAGGGAGAGGGATAGAGAGCTAGAAACATTGATGAGAGAGAAACATCAACCACCTGCCTCCTGCATACCTGCTACTGGTGATGTGTCTGCAACCAATGTACATGCCCTTGACCGGAATCAAAACTGGGACCTTTCAGTCCGCAGACTGAAGCTCTATCCACTGAGCCCAACTGGTTTCAGCGGGAGACTCTTATGAAAAAAAAATTAATCTAAAGGGAATAGAGTATAGATACATAAAGGTGGTCCAGGAGATTAGCATCACTATAAATTAAAAATCTCCAACCTCAATCTAGAACTAAATAGTAACAGAAATCTTAGGTTGTTTCTCTATGCCGAATTTATTCCAATCCTCCATAACCATGATTGTAAACTCTGCTCTCCTAAAATCTCTAAATCTGCCCCCTTTCTCTTTACAGATGGTTTCACCTCCCACCTCAGAGAGATAGTAGAAGCAATCACATATGAAAACCCTCACCTTCCCACTATCAAAATCAGGAAACCTATTGACATCCACAGCCATCCTTTTGCCCTTCACTGCAGTTTCAGGAGATATGACATCATTCTTCCTATTCAATTATCAGTTAATTCAACAATAAATCAATGTTGCATGCTTCGGATTTTACCTTCTTTGGGAAAACTCACCTATTGGTTATCTTTCCCCTTTCCTGTATCTTCAGGCTCTTACTCTTTACTAAATTCTTCCCAAAGGCACGTAAACACGTTTGATTTTGCCTTCTCTTAAGGAAACAAATACACCAAAAAAAAAAATTACCGTATACAATTTTCCCTTTCACCCAACTCCCTAAACTACCAGCCCCTACAGATTTTTTTCCTTTATTTCCCAGGCAAACAACTCAAACAAGATATCTATATATCTTATCTCCATTTCCACTTCTCCATTTACTTTTCAACCCACCCCAAATGGCTTTCAGCCCAACCTTTCTTTTGAAAATGCTCACTTTTATATTACCAATGACTTCTACATAGCAAAACTCAAGAGATACTTTTCATTCCTTCTCTTGCTTTAAAGTGTCATCAGTATTCAAAACTGACAGCCACCCCCTTTTTCTGGAAATAATTTATTTCTTTGGCTTCCATGACCTCATATAACGCTTCCTCCATTTTTCCTTTTTTTTTCAATCTCCACAACCTCTCTTTCCCAGCCTCCACTGAAAGCACTACATCTTAGTGTCCATTAGGGCTTTGTCCTAGACCTTTTAATCTCTTCTTGTATGCTCTATCTAACAATATTACCCATTCTTTCAAATGTAATTATCTCCCACTGATGGGTGTCTCTCAAACTTTAATTTAATTTTTTTAATATTTTAACATTTACTATAACTGTGTACATTAATATGGGTTAAGCAAATATGATTAAAAACATTATGCAATTAAAAAGAAGCAAAAGTGTAATGCAATCACCTCTCTTCTTTGACTGCAGCATGCCATGACTTTTAAGAATTGAAAGAGATTGTTTGGGATTGTAATCAATATTGATCTTGCAAGCTTTCTGTCAATATCTTGCATGTTGGCTCTAATTATCTTAATTTTTTAATTCTCTATTGACCATTAGACCCATTTCTTATACACCCAGGACTTCTCTAATTGGAGAAAGCAACCCAAATTATTTTTTTTCAAAAATTGGATTAATTGCCTCCACCTATTACCAAAGCTGTCATACAATCCTCATTCCCCACATCAGTACAAAGAAACACAAGTGGTCAAGTTACTCAAGCCAGAAACTAACAGTCATTTGACCTTTTTTCACCAGAACAGCCTCATAGGCAAACTCCCTTTCCTAAAAGTTCCCCTTTCCAAATAGCTCTAAAATTGATCTACTTTTTCCCTAATTGAAGCTCCAATCATTGTTCAACTACTCTACTGTAATAGCTTCCTGACTGGTCTACCCTTGTGATTACATTCTCAAAACTATAGACAGGCTGAGCTTTAAAAACAATTTCTACTGTATATCTCCCTGCTTAGAAGTCTTCAATGTTCTTATATTATTATACATATAAGCTTCCATAAATAATAGATATTGTTGTATTTATGTTCTGTTATTTTTATGCATAAAATATATACTACATATTCTTTTGGAACTAACCTTTCCAACTAAACATCTTATTTTTTAATGCTATCCTCATCAATTCATAAGTTTCAAGGTATTTTTTTCAATTGATGAATGGCATTCAATTTTATGACAAAACCAGCCCTTTGGAGGGCTATTGTGTTAGTACTACTTTTTCATTGCAATGAACAATGCTACAATTAAGTTTTTTTTGAAACTGTCTCTTGTGCAAATGTATGAAAGATTCTTTAAAAACTTAGAAAACAAATTGCAAGGTCATGGGAATTGCACATTTTGAGCTTCACTAGATGTTTCATCATAGCATAGGAATGCTATATTCCAAGTTTAGGATAGTGGTTATCTGAAAAAAAAGGGAGGGAAGGAGGAAGGAAGAAAGATGTGGGTTTTGGATTTTAGCTGAAATGAAACATTATATTTCTTCACACTATGTGAGGCAAATGAAAAATACTAGGCTCAGTGATGATTGCAGAGGTCTAATTTAGATTTTTGTGTTAGTTTGTACTTTCAGGACATTTACTAATTTAAGATATATTAATAAAGTGTTCAATGGTGTGTCATTATCTTAGAATAAAATCTGAGCCTTTTATTGTAACTTACAAGGATCTGCTTGATTTCATTTTTTTATTGTACTGTCAGCCTCATTGAAGAAAGCACACTATTTTTATCTGACTTCATCACTTGGGGTTTGCTCTCTGGAAATGCATTATCTTCTTACATTTTCCCTCTGCTGAGACGCCATTGCTTTCCCCCCAATTTCTCACAGAGCCATTTACTTATTCAATTCTTCCTCATTTCTCAGAGCTTAGCTTAGATGTTACTTTCTTGGAAATCCTTCCCTGACCCTCTGAGGTGGTTTAATTTTCCCTCATGTACCTTCCCATAGCACTTTTTACTTCTCACTTTGCAACAACCTTTACATTTGTAATTATTTCTTCAATATCTATCTTTTAAAAATAATTGATTGAACCCTGGCTGATATGGCTCATTTGGTTGGAACATCATCCCATGCATAAAAGGTTGCAGGTTAGATCCCCAGTTGGGGCACATACAGTAGGCAACCAATTATTGTTTCTCTCTCATCTCTCTCTCTCTCTCCCTCTCTCTCTTCCTCTTTAAAATCAATTAAAATAAATAAATAAATAAATAAATAAATTGAGTGATTGATTTGTATCTATGACTACCATTACACTCTTTGATCTCTTAGAGCAGAAACTGTGTCTATTTTGTCTAAACTCTATTTCCAGCTCCCAGCCTAGCACATAGTATTCAAGAAACAGTCACTGGAGATTGAAGGTGTCAAAGAAACATTTGTGGATGGTGCTAGATAGGGAGTGCTGGGTCCTCCAGATTTGCTCCCAATCCAAGAGACCTATGCAGATGTAGAGCAAGAGGCATGAACTTAAAAAACAATGAAATGAGAGGCACATCACCACAGATGTGTCAGAGGCTGAGAGCATAAAGCAGCAAGGCCCTGTTGCCCATGTAAGTACATATTGTTTGGGTTGATGTTAAGTACATTCCACATCTCGTTTCAGAGTTGGTGCAGGACAGAACAGGAACTAGCACAAAGCAGTGTGAGCCACAAGCAGGATGCAGCAGATCTGGAATCAAACAGCAGACATTTGAGGGAAAGAGACCTTACCTGGACAATTAGAGAAGTGACAGATGGTGGAATACATGTCTTAGTCAAGATCTCTACATGTACAAGTCCTTTTGACAAGGTATCAATTTATCACAGAAAGGATAGGGACAGAATCTAACCTAATAATAGAGTGATATGCAAATTAACCATCACTCCGCTACACAAAGCCACACCCACCAGCCAATCAGAATGAGTATGCAAATTAACCAAACAAAGATGGCAGTTAATTTGCGTACGTGGAGGGAGGGAGAAGTGAAGACTGAAGACAGCATAGAAGGAAGAGGGAAGGAAAGTGGAAAGCAAGGCAGCTGTAGCTGCTGGAGGGAAAGCACAGGCAGCGTGTGAGTGTGGGGAAGGGCGAGGTGCACAGCATCAGTGCCAGTGAGTACGCGAAGGCAGCAGCAGTGGGAGGCAGTGGGGCTGGCAGGAGTGGTGGGCCGGGTGGGTGGAGCAGGGTGCATAGCAGCGGAACGTGTGTCCCCAGAGGTAGCAGCAGCCGGTGTGGCTGGGGAGGTAGGGGCATTGGCAGGTGCAGTGGGTTGGGCGTGTGGAGTGAGGCACACAGTGGTGGTAGCAGTGGCCACAGGCCCACCCCACTCCATCCCTCCCTGCCCGCAGCAAGTCTTGCAGGAATATTTCTGCAACAGGAGGGAAGCCTACTGGAAGTCTTGCAGGAATATTCCTGCAACAGGTGCTTAGTCTATACCACATGTGTCAAACACAAGGCCTGCGGGCCAAATCCAGCCTGCCAGGCCTTGCAATGTGGCCCGCACCGCGCTGTCATCACTGCACTCCGCTGTCAGTTTATGACATTGTCAGTTTATGACTGTTCAGTAAACCATTCGGCCCGCAATTTAGGCTGGATTTTAGATTTTGGCCCCTTCTCTGATTGAGTTCGACACCCCTAGTCTATACTGATAAAAGAATAATCTGCTAATTAGACCAGGAGACCTTCTGGACATCCTTCTGGACAAAGCTATGGTGGTGGGGCCAAGGCAGAGACAGTTAGGAGCAATCAGGCCAGCAGGAGGAGCAGTTGGGGGTAAGCAGGCCAGCACGGGGGGTAATTAGAGTTAGCAGGCCAGCAGAGGTGGGGGGGGGGGCAGTTGGGTACAGTCAGTCTGGCAGGGGTGGGCAGTTATGGGTGATCAGGTTGGAAAGGGGGGACAGTTGGGGTTAATCAAGCCAACAGGCAGAGTGGTTAGGGGTGATCAGGCAAGCAGACAGGTGAGTGGTTAGGAACCAGTGGTCCCAAATTGCTAGAGAGATGTCTGACTGATGGTTTAGTCTTGATCCTAGGGGGTCCCAGATTCGAGAGGCTGCAGGCCAGGCTAAGGGACACTCTTCCGATGCACACATTTTGTGCCCCAGGACAGTTGTCTGTAATAATAAAAGCATAATATGCTGATTAGCCTGGCCAGCCAGACGACCTTCCTGACAAAGCCCAGATTGCAAGGGTTTAGGGAAGCCTCTTCGGCTGTGAGGGCCGAGCCCCTTGCACAAATTTCATGTACTGGGCCCCTAGTCATAGAAATAAAGAATGATATTCTTATTACTGCCCTAACATGCAAACACTTGAATATTTTGTCACTGGGTCACAAAATGAAGACTAGATAAATAAAATACTTTCAAAACTTCATGTGGGGTGACAGAGCTGGAAATCACAGGTATATGATATTTGTTTCATCTAAGATGTAGAAATGTAAGTTATGTTAGAACTTTACATAAGGGCAGATCCAAGACAAAGAGAAGTCAAGCATTGCAAACAAGCTATGGCTTTTCATAAAAACATCTGTTTTCAATTTTGTCCATACCTTAGCAGTTGCTGCAAATTATCTGCATCCTAAAAAATAGTTATTTATGCTGTAATTGTGCAAAACTGAATAAAGACATCTAGAAAGAGCTCTCTTCCCCAAAATGATTTTAATAAAATGGGTTATTTCGTCTACCTGATTCTAAATCACTGAATTGACTGAATTAACTAGTTTTCTTTTAGTTATTCTGTTAATTACTTGACTGCCAAGATACCGTTTTTTAATATAAACCTCACATAGATAATGGGAACATAGGCAGTCTGCAGAGGCAGCTCTTTAAACCTACCAACTCTCTCACTTCTCTTGCTCTTACTCTAGTGCTGTGATAAAATGCATTACTTTCCTTCCCTCCTAAGAGATTCCTTGGGGCCAATATCCTAGACCCCATAATTCACTCAAAAGCCAAAGTTATTGTCAAGGCAGCAGTTACATCCCCAAGAGTTTCAATAAATAATTCATCAAATGCATTCATTTCCAGAAGATTCACTCAGCTGTGAACCTGGTTCTTTTTCAAGGTAGTACAAATATTGCCTCCAAATTGAAGAGGCAGTTCGGCATGGACCAACTATTGGGAAAGGTGAGGCAGCCAGACAAATTTTAGTCTATAAACATTGAAGTAGATTGTAAATGTCTGTTTACTTGCAAATTCATTGCTGTCTTCCAGAGGAGCGCTTGCAACCCCAGGGCAGGAGAGGGAGGGAGAGAACCCCCAGATTGAGGAGGAAATAGTCTTTTGTGGGCCCACAGCCCTTTTGGCAAAATGCCCCCAGGAAAAAACAAAAACCCTGGGTGGCTGTTGCTCCCGAGGCCATAAGGGAGGTCCAAGATCAGTATTTCTCAGTTGATGTGCATTCATTTCGTCTCTATATCACCTCCCTGGAAGTAAAGTAACAACCCCTAACCTGCCATTTAAACAAGTAGAACTGTATTCAGCATTTGTCACTTGAGGAATACTATACCTTTCTGCAAAACTAATGGTCATTTGTGTGGCTTTGGCACATTACCTGCATTTTCAGCAAGAACGTCCCTCTTCTTGCCACTCCTGCTTAGCACAGAGACAAACACTGGACCAGCCCATGTAGGCTCACAGGTCTGGAGGCTTCTGCCTCAGCGTTTCCACTGGAGTGTGGAAACCCTTAGAACGTCTAGGAGACGATGCACCTAGGATACGACATCACTAGGAGAGACATTCAGGGAAATTTTTGTCTCTTTGCTGAACCTAACACAGTGTCTATCAAAAGGACTTGATCAGTCATTCTTTTCAATATTTTGTCTTTTCTATTTTGAATATAAACCTGGTGAGGGAAGAAATGATCCTTCTTGCTGACTATGTGCCTAGAACTTGGTAGTGATTTAAGAAATACAGTATTTGTTGAATGAATAAATATTTAGTGGATGGATGGATGGATGAGGGGTGTACACTTTCTTATAGGTCTTTGGATATCACAAAGTAATATATTATTTGCAATGCATCATGCTGATAGTCCTACAAAATGGCATTAAGGCTATATTATTATCCCAGAAAGGGGAAGAAATCCTTGTTAAATCTTCACTTTAGCTCCATTAGGTACAGTTAGTGATATAAAAGGAACTCTGTGCTTATTAAGCTCACAAGGATTCCTGAACTGAGTATCATTTGCATTATATAATTTTTAAAGTTTTAATTTTAGTAAATTACTGTGTGAGCATGTTGCCAGAGTAGGGGAAACCATTTGTGTTTCCACTGGGGTCTGCCATGTCAACCGCATCTCTAAACACAACAATAGTTCCTGCTTTTGATCAATTTCCAGATCTCTTTGTTCCATAGCCTGGCATTGCATGAGTGAGACTATTGCAAGACTATAAATAATACCTTCCGTGGTGGCAGGCATGTGTGTAAGGAAGGAGAGGAAGGTCACCCTTTTATCAGGCTTTCATATTCTGTCAGTGGGACAGCAACATAATTAGAGCCAGGTTTTTGAAAAATCTAAAACATAAATTATTTCTCTCTCAGGTACCTTAGTGCCATTACCATATTAGTTTCAAGTGGCATTTGGAGGGAAAGGAACTTGACATGGGTCTACATGTGAACACAATTTTGTTCTTTTCTTTTTCGATGAGGAATCCCTGCTAATACTTAATAATGTGACTTTGAGCTATGAAAATAGGTTTCCTGGTGAAGAATGGGCATAGATGACATCCCATGACAGGAAAGGCAAAAACAAAACAAAAACAAAAAAAACCCTATTATTATTATTATTATTATTATTATTATTATTATTACTATTATTAATTTACTTCAATAATACTAGTCTGAGACAACCCATTCCATGGAAAATGTGTGTGGATCTGCACTCATACATAAATAGTGCCAGAAAACTGCAGAAACATTGAACATACATTCATTCAAGGACCAAAGAACACTGCTAACCTAATTAATAATACATCTCGCAGGGGTGCTGTTACTTAGGAGAGCGGCTAATTAAATTTGACAGCTCCTCTTAGATTTGTCTGAAGTTAGACTGAAGATTATTTCACGTCTACCGAGAGGAAGGCGATAAAGAATTAAGGAACAACATATACATTACCACAAGGAGAAAAAAAGTAGTGGTCTGATGAGACAGGGTGAAAGAAAAACTGGAATACTGGTCATTGGATAGCATTTGTTGACAATTTTTCCTAAAATGTAATACAGATTTAAGGAAATGTGATGCTGCACTTTGACCTTCACCAGGCCTGTAGGTCCAGGAACACTGAAAAATCTCTTCTCCTAATTGTAAGCTTCATTTGAGAGTGCAGTAGCCTTCCAGGACTTTGTTTAATGCATAAAGCTATTATCCCCTTTTGTATTGGGTCTGTTGTAAATGTTCATTATAATCACTGCTGCTTAATTTAGCAGATGGTTGGAACTGAACAATTCTTCTCCGAGGATTTAAATGTGGTTATGTCATTTCCCAAGTTGATTTAAAAGAAGTAATTTGAGATCAAGTCATGTTTCGGTTCCAGTATTAGCTCAGAATCATTGCCATAGATGTTTTCTTTTCTCCACTTCTATGATTTTAAATATCTGTGATGAACCGGGTGGGTCTTCCATTTTTGTGGCTTTTGATGTTCTTTGATAAAGAAATAAAAATGAATAAAACATTGTACCCAAATCACATGTTTTGCTACATGTTTCATCAGGAGCCCAAAAAGGATTTTTTTCTACTACGTTTGCACAGCGCTGTTTCTCATCTGTTGTCAGCTAATATAAGGTGGAGAGAAATTATTTCTTACACCAAATTGCTGGTACATGTTAATTCCATCTGCCATGAATACCTTGCTCTGCTTTCAAGATACTGACAATCAAATATAATTTAGCATGATACAGAGAAGCTTTATCTAAAAAAACATTCTCAAAACCTCCTAGTCAGAATGCCAGCGATGTTTTTGTTGTTGTTGTTGTTGTTGTTGTTCAAGGGATATTCCATTGGCTGAGGACTATTTTAACAGAATCACACACTTTGAAAAACAATAAAATAAAAAGGGAGAGAGTGCACATAGTTCCAGATCTATGGGTCACTTCTCTCCGCCCCAAGGGCCCTTCTAAAACGGTAGTATTTCTAAACCAGGATTTCTCCATTCCTAAGGGCTTAAGCTTACATGTTACTCAACGTTTTTGAACTTCCCATTTCTATGCCCTCCCAACCTCCTACTGTTCCTGTTGATCTTTATTTTGGATGCCACAGGAAGCAAAGGGAGGGTAATATTTGAGGATGTGCATACTAGTAGATGGTTGATTTAGTCAGTTCATTACTGTGCCGTTATGTTTTGTATATAGACGCTTTCTCTGAGGAAGCGAGGGATCTTAATTTCAAACAGGAAGTAAGCTTTGCCATTCCCCTGCGAAACTGGCAAATTATATTACAAGACACAGGCATCTTCTAGATGAGAGAGTGCTGGGATTGTGACAGGAAGTAGTTAGGAGACCTGGGTTTGTGCTTGTGTTTGCCTCTTGCTAGCATTTTAGGTTCTTCTGTTTTAGTACCCTCTTCGCAACCACAAATTATGGGATAATGTGTGTGTGTGTGTGTGTGTGTGTGTGTGTGTGTGTGTAGTTATATATATATATTCCATATATATTAAAGTTCTCTACGAATGATAAAAACACTCTTTTGTGTACATTCTCAAACTCTCAGTAAACTCTCCCCTTTCTACAGAGAAATTGAGAAAAAGGGTTGATAAGATATCATTTGTATCATTCTTGCACCCTGCCTCCATCTGTTCTCACTACAGCCGCTCTCACCTTGGTAACCCTCTAAGGAGATACAGGAACAGATGTCCAGTCTTCTCTGTGCGTGGTCAGCTAAATGCCTGAATCCCCATCAGGAAGATGGTAGCCACTGTGGTGCTGATAAATAGCAGCCAAGCCCAGCTGAAATAGGTTTGCAGCTGTCTTCCCAAGAGAAATGTTCCCCCAGCCTGGCAGAGGGGAAACAGTGTGTTTTATAGTCAGACACACTCATTCTCTAATCACAGTTTATCTGCTTATCTATCAGCAGTTAGATCTGGGCAGTTACTCAGTCCTTGTAATTCTTGTAATCTCGGTTCTCTCCTCATAAATTAGAAAGAATTGAACCACTCAGGATATTACAAGGGTTAAGCAAGAAGATAAAGTGAAGCTTCTAGCACAGTTTTGATCACTGAGTAGGTCTTCATTATACAGGGCACCCTGTCTTTATTTCAACCTTAATTCTCCTATTGTTTTGGCAGCATCCAAGAAGCTATCAGGACCAGTCATTGTAGAACCCGCCTTGCTGAGCTGGTACACTCCACCCATTCCTCCAAACCAGCATCTCTCCCAGAAAAAATATTCTGTTTTTCTTCCTGTAAACGTCAGTGACATTCATTGGGAAAGTTATCCTTTTGTCACAATTTCTTGTGGTCCAAAATCGCTTTTCAGTCTATTCAGTATTAGAATCATTATTGTGTTTTGCAAAGCAGATGATGGAAGAAAGAGCTAGAGAGCTTTTATGTACTTTTCCATTATACTTTGGTATTTGGTTTAACTTTTTGTCTTAAATGAGTTTCATTTGAAACCAACGCAAAATTTTTTATCTGTAGCCTATTTCTTATAAGGATTTACAAACCTTTAAAATCAGTTTTGCTATCGGTTTTCATTTATTTTACATGAGCTCCCTAGTGGTTATGCTGAGAATACATCATTTATGTGATTCGGAGATAAATTATTCTAGCAAACACTGATAAAAGAGCAATGTTATTGAAAGTTTGCACAATAAATGAGTCAAGTCACAGAATCAGAATTTTTGAACGAAATGAGAACTTAAAGATCATGTTTCAATATTTTATTTTTGAATAGCTACCATTATTGAGTTTTTTCAAATATCATGGAGTGTTCTGGTAAATGCATCACATATTCATAATGCGGACTTTAAACAACGCATATTATTTAAAATCCATATTATCTCCATTTAACAGATGAAAAAATTGAAGATCTGAAAGGTTTAATAAATTTTCCAAGATCAAGTGGCAGAGAAAGACTTGAGATGGCTAATTCTTGGTCCTTTGCACCAAGTGGTGATATGTTGTTTTAGGAAAAGTAAAACAGGTTAAGAAACAGAGCCCAAGTGCTCCTAATAGGTTTGAAGATGATGAGAGATGGAATGAAACATCTAGGTTCCTAAAGACCCAAGTCATTCTTCATTTTGACCTTTTTACCTGCTAAGACCGTGGTCAGCAGACTGCGGCTCACGAGCCACATGGCAGCTGATTGGCCCCTTGAGTGTGGCTCTTCCACAAAATATCACAGCCTGGGTGAGTCTATTTTGAAGAAGTGGCGTTAGAAGAAGTTTAAGTTTAAAAACTTTGGCTCTCAAAAGAAATTCCAATTGTTGTACTGTTGATATTTGGCTCTGTTCCTAATGAGTTTGCTAACCACTGTGCTAAGATACAATGAGATGGGCTTCTGTCATATTTTTCGTGCGAGTTTTCACTTAATATTGAGCAATTAAACAAAAACATGGTTCCATTATTTATTTAGTTTTTATTTTATTTTACACTACAGGCTTGGTGTATGAAATTCATGCATGGGAATTGTCCCCTCAGCCTGGCTTGCACCCTCTCGCAATCCAGGACAGCTGGCTCCTAACCGCTTGGCTGCCTGCCTGCCTCATTGCCCCTAACCACTTGCCTGCCTGATCACCCCTAACTGCCTCTGCCTGACTGCCTGATTGGCCCTAATTAGCATATTACATTTTTATTATTATAGATTGCCCTAATATTCCATTGTATTTATGTTTTTCTTTTTATAGTTCTTTAATTCTATTTCTATTGCATCATTGTTTTTCATTATATAGGGTCTTTTAAATTTCCTCAATTCCTTATTGGATAGATAAGAAATCAATGAATGAATGAGTGAGTGAATAAATGAATGCATGCATGAATAGCTATACAAAGAAATAAAAAGGCCCAAACAAAATGAAATCATTTAGGGCTATAAGAAGTACGGAATTTTGACTAGCAGATGATGCTCCATCTCCTCTCTTGCCTACATTTTACTTTAAACTTTAAAGCATCACAGTCCACTGTGTATCCTGGAGTAGTGCAGCCAGCCTATAGCCCACAGGGAGTAACTCCTGACACTGTAGGAACTTTTTTAGCAATTGTGGGAACCACCTTGATTTGCTCCAGCATTTTTACTCACTGCTTGGTTGGATCCAGGTTTGGATTCAGGGATCTTTACCCTTTGGCTTTTGATTCTACCTCCCATGCTTGGCTTGTTGGCTCAGTAAGGTTGACTCTCTGGGACTTGGGTCCTCCCAGCTTCCCCAGGCTTTGATTAGAGCTTTCTGCTCCTTTCTCCTCTCCTCATTCCAGGCCCTCAGGTAACAAATCCTGCTCCCAGCTGAATGGAGTACTACTCAAGACAAGAGTGTTCTTCCCCAAATCAGACATATTTTCCAGGCAGTGATGATTTTATCTATATCTCTCCATCATCATATAGTTGCCTCAGAGCAGCAAACATTAATACAACACAAAACTCAAAAAAAAAAAAAAAAAAGAAAAAGAAAAGAAAGAAAGAAAGAAAGAAATGCTCAGAGAGTAAAGGTACCCATAAAGTGAAATAATGATTCCATTGAAGTGTAAGTTAAGACTGCCACCTGGTCATATATTCCTCAAGCCTCTGAATTAGCTCAAAGAATGGACTTAGGGTATTGGCATGGATGATTGATCCTGACTATCAAGGAAAATTGGACGCTATTGCAAAATTGAGGTAAAGAATGTGATTAAATCATCAGAAAACTTCAACAACCCAATCTAGGCAGAACTACTAATGGCTCAGAAACCTCAGGAATGAAGGTTTGGGTTACTCTACCAGGTAAAGAATTACAACCAACTGAGGTTTTTGCTGAAGGCAAAGAGAGCACAGAATGGGTAATAGAAGAAAATAGAAGAAAGTAGGTATAAATATCAGTTACAGAAACAAGGACTGTAATTGTCAGGAGTATTTTTTCCTTTCTTTGTTATGAATATTTAAGGTTATGTGTGTATACCAAACAAGTACCATTTTTTCTTTTCTCTCTTATTTCCTTATCATGTAACATTAGGTACATTGACTTTATAGCATAGTGTTCAAGAATTGCATCATTTCCCATAATTATGACCTAGATATTGTCATTATTTAGAGATTTGTATGGTTTAAAGATATATGAATGGGTGCCAAGTTGATGAGACTTGCGATGGTTAATTTTATGTCTCAGCTTGACTGGGCTGCAGGTGTTGCAGACATTTTGTTAACCTGTTAACCGAGCGGGACCTATAAATATGTCAAACATAAACACTATGGAGAAGGGGTAGGACATATGAATACATCCTTGAAATACCTATATGTTGCGCCCTGAGAGGGACTGTATATATTTTTTGTAATCTTTATAATTGTTTGTAAAATTTATAATTTTTTATACTTTATTGATATTTTACAGAGAGGAAGAGAGAGGGATAGAGAGTTAGAAACATCGATGAGAGAGAATCATCGATCAGCTGCCTCTTGCACATCCCCTACTGGGGATGTGCCTGCAACCAAGGTACATGCCTCTGATTGGAATCGAACCCGGGACCTTTCAGTCCTCAGGCCGACGCTCTATCCACTGAGCCAAACCAGTTTCGGCTATAATTTTTTAATTCGATGTTTCTATTTTTTTGTTGGTATTCTTTTCTATTTGTTTGTAATTTTGTATTTTCCTTTGTCCTTTATATATAAATAAATGAAAATATATATATATTTCATTTATTTTAATTAAGTATAAATAAAAAAAATAATAATATAAAATTACATCCGCTGGGCGTGACGTACTGACACGTCCTAGTGAAAGAGTATGCGCCCGTTGTACGTTGCGTAATTAAAAGGGGAACTCCCCGGTGCATTATTGTGAGGGTGTATTGAATTGCAGACTGAGTAAAACAGAGTGCCCTCCCCAATGTGGGTAGGCCTCATTCAATCCATTGAGGGTCTAAATTAGAAAGGCAGAGTACCAGAGAATTTTCTCTCTCTGCCTGACTGACTTTGAGCTGGAACATTGGTCTTCTCCTGACATTGGATTCAGACTTAGACAGAAACTTCCACCTCTGGCTTTTTTGATTCTTGGACTCAAACTCTGACTTGGACTGGAACTATATCATCAGCTTCCCAGAGTCACCAGCAAACCTTGGGACTTTTCAGCCTCCCTAATCTTGTGAGCCAGTTCCTCTCATGAGCCAATGCATGCTATTGGTTCTGGTCCTGTTTTTCTGAAGAACTCTGATATACAATACTTGCTTAACATTGAATTACTGCTTGTCACTATACAATAATCTGTGAGGTCATTTATAGTCTGACTACATGTCCCTTGAGTGTAAGGATAATAGTAATACCTATTTGTTATTATTATCACAATTTAATAATTACAAAACTGTCCACTACAACAATAATATCTAAACTTTGTTTTACACTTAAAAGTGCCAGGCATTGTTTTAAATACTTTACTTATACTAATTCATGCAATCCTTACAACAAACCTGTGAGTCAGGTATTATTATGATGCCAATTTATTGGTAAGAAAACTGAGGCACAGAAAGGTTAAAATATCTAAAGTAATACAGTGCACGCTACACCCAGGACTTGCAACCCAACATGCTGGACTTACATCTCCATTGTGAAAACCATATCTTATGTTATTCTGCTTTATAATCCCATAATGGAAGGTAATGGTTTTCTTTATACTCTATTCCCTGCACCTAATACATCAGAGAAACAGCCTTAAAGTATGGTATTAAGTAAGTAGTGTCCTGGAAGTAGAACTGCTGTTTTGAATCCCAGTCCTAAATCGATCACTTTCAACTCTGTGACTGGGGGCTAATTACTTAACCTCTCTGTGCCTGTGCAAGATTCTAGAGTAACAGAGAGGGAAAATACATGGTGTTGTTCTTAAGGCATTTAGAGATTAGTTAATAAACCGATAAACACAAGATGGAGTGTAAGGAGTGGACTAACCCTATAACCTAAACATAATGGGAGAACAGGGTGAGACACCTAACTCTGATTGAGGGGAAATCAGGGGTAGGGGAGGGTGCCATTACCAAACAATGTCGATGACCTTCTGCTGTGAGCTACTTGTAGTAACAAAGAGAAATTCTCATACCCATTTCTCCAAATGTCAAGATAATGCTGCAGAAGACAATTTTTTTGTTAGGCTGAGCAAACTCAAGTCTGACTTTACCTGTGGAAAGATTACATGGCTATTTACAAATTGCATATTGAACAAATACTAGGAATAGTCCTCTGGCCTTACAACTCTTTGTATATTATTGAGACCAAATAGGTTCTATGCCTAAAGGAAGAAAGAAAAGGGCTTGTCAGTGAGAAGGCATTTACCTACAAGTGACTGAATGCAAATGAAGACTGCCTCACAGACAGGGATGCTTCTCATGAAACAGGAAGTCTGGCAATAGAGGTATTGGCCTTGGTTCAGCTGCTTCAGAATTTTACCTGGAATGAAGGTCCTTTCCTTTCCTCTGGGGTGTTGGCTTTTACTTTTATATTCATCACCCGCAGTTGCAAGATGGCTGTTCTCACGTCCAGATTTCACTTTCATATTCAAGACCTGAAGGGGAGTTAAGATGCCAGCCTTTGTGAAGAAAGCAGAGCTTTTCCAGAATTCCCCCAGCAGACCTCCGCTTGCATTTCATTGTCACATGGGCACTGCCAGCTGGAGTGGAGCCTGGAAAAGCAAGAGACAGGAGTATCAAGATTGGCTTAGATGAGGGTCGGCAAGCCTTTTCTGTAACGGGCCAGATAGTACATATTTTAGGCTTTGCAGGGCATACGGTCTCTTTTGTAATTACTCCATCCTGCCATTCTGGCTTGAAAGCCACCATAGACAATAGATAAACAATTGAATATTCCAATAACACTTTATTTATGGACACTAAAATGTAATGTAATGCTCATACAGTATGAAATGTTATTATTTTGATTTTTTAATTATTCCAAATGTAGAAAACAATCTGAGCTCACAGGCTGTATAAAAACAGATGGTGGGCCTGATTTGGCCCATGAGCTCATACTTTGCTGACCTCTGGCTTGGACCAGTAACAACCCATCAACTGGATCTATACAAAAAACTGTGACAAAGTTGGTGTTCTAATAGTTCTCATAGTTATCTTTAAGAGAGAAATTAATACTGGATAGATAACTAACAATACTGCAATAAAGAGTAGGTTTAATTTTTATACAAAATAGGGCCTATATAAAGTATTTGGTATATAAACCAGAGCATGATATTCTATTTTTTTTTTAAATCTTTCCTCCACTTTAATGGAGAATTCTTTTTTTTTTTTTATTCATAAAGGCTTTTTCTCTGCTTCATCAGAGCAGATGGTATCCAGACTTTGGTTATTTAGTAATTAATATTAGGAAAGTCTCTTGGAGGGGTACCTATTTTTTAATCAACATGGGATTGATTACTGTCTGTGTCCACACTTTAAAGGGAAAGCTAGATAGCCCTAAAATTATCAATTAGAAACTCTATTTATGTGTCATAAATGTCTTAAAGTTTTCTTCCTAGGCTTCCAGTGGTGAGGGAAATGCAAATAGAATCCCAGCATAGAAAAGCATATTCTGCATTCTGCTTTGGCCAAATCTCATTATACGTTTCTCCACTTATAAGGGAGAAAAATTAAAAAGATTTGCAGCAAGCAAAAAACATTTATACATTTAATTACAAAGGCAATTTCCTTTATAGCCTACTTACAGGAATGCCTCTTAGCATGTTGCCAACAGTATCACAACTTGTTTATTCAAAGGTTATGTGTGAATGAGAGCCTTTTGATATTAATCAAGTAATTTGCTAGCATTGCTGGGAAAAGGAAAATGTTAGCTTTATCCTGAAAAATGAAACAGCCCATTAATCAAGTTCACTCTATTGAAGACAATTACGGGGAGAGAGAGGGCAACCAGACCCTTCAGATAAGAAATTCCTAAACTGATGAAACTTTTAATAGGGTTTGGCATAGACCTGTGCAGAGAAAGTGATTAAGTAAACTTTAATTGCCTTACAAATTATATATATATCATGTATTTATAGACTCAAAGGTTACCATTTATTATTGAAAAAATCCTAATGCATTGCCAAATTCAAGAGCAAAATCCCTGCATATGGACTATTTTGCTAATGTTCATTTATTATCTCCAGTTAAAGTTAAAAGGTGAAATAGAATATGCATGTTCTTAAACATCTGTCTCATTTTTTGGTTCCCTCAGCAGCTCACTCTCATAGGTTTGAGACTGGGTTTTCATCAATCAAAACTAAATTCCGCAGTAGGAGGCATTTAAAACTATTTGTATAAATGTAACTGAATGGGATAGGGTTGCAAGATAAGGGATATGAAAAGTAATACTGTTCTGAGGCAATATGTTGCATAATAAAGAAGGGGTCTTTTTTTCTTTCTTTCTGACATGATAAATTGCAAAAATCCATTAGTCAAATACTAACGAAGAGTTAAGTTTTATGAGTCAGGCATTATTTAATGTTGCATTTGTTAGCAACATTAAAACTGCTTGAGAGAAAAGAGAAAGAAATATTTCATAATATTGCCTCTTATTTCCCCAATTCATTTGTAAGCTTTATTATTAATCTAAATAAAATTTAAATAATGGTGTGATGTTAACCCTCAGAAAAAGGCAAATAAACAACTCAATGAGATATTCGCCCACTAGGATGGCTATGTTAATAAAACAAAACAAAACAAAACAAAACAAAACAAAACAAAAAAACAGAAAAGATCAAGTATGGGTGAGGATACGGAGAACTTGGAACCCTCATCCATTGCTGGTGGGAAAGTAAAATGCTGCAGCCACTGTGGAAAACTGTTTGGCAGCTTCTCAAAAAACGAAATGTAGAGTTATTCTGTGACTGCACAATTCCACCCAAAAGAATTGAAAACACGTGTCCACACAAAAACTTGTACACAAATATTCATAGCAGCACTCTTCATAATATCTGGAAAGTGGAAACAACTCAATTTTTAAAAAGGTATGATGGAAAATGTAGTCTTAAAGACATTTGCAAATATTTAAAGAGTTCTAGGTAATCATCATCTTTGAATATCCCCAAAGCCCCTTTGTAAGACGAGTAGTGGATAAAAATATACATTAAGAGTAGATGCTGGGGTCACCTGTTAATGGCGGAAGTGGCTTTGTTACAGCAGCAATGCTGTGCTTGAATGCCTCTTGAGCAGAAGCAGATTTTGAGAGAGAGAGAGAGAGAGAGAGGAAGAAGGAAGAGGGATAAAGAGGTAAAAATCCAGAGGAGAGAGAAACATTGATCAGCTGCCTCCTGCATGCCTTGGGCTAGGGATGGAGTACACAGCTGGGGCATATGCCCTGACCAGGAATTAAATCAGTGATCTCTTGGTTCTTAGGTCAACACTTAACCGTTGAACCACACCAGCCTGGCTTAAGTAGGATTATTTGTTTGTTGGAAAACTCTGATTCCTAAACATTTGTTCACATTTTTTAAACCATGTGTAGAAGTTAAATTCAGCCTGTGGGCTGCCAGTTTTTAAACTCTGTTTTTTGGAAAACACCTGGATAATCCGATTGCCTTATAGTAAGATGGGACTGCAGGCCTCTGCATAAAAAGATAACAGGAGTTTTGAGACTGTGGTACAGGCAGCAGAGAGCACTGTCTGAGAGGGACAGAAAACCGTGTGGAGAGAGGTAACTGATGAGAAATTCCACGTGTGGCTAGAGAAATTTTAAGAACAAGGATGTTCAATTAAATCCACTCTGTCACCTCCAACCTTTAAAGCTGGCTACAGACAAAAATGTGAGAGGTTTGGGGTAGAAATGGAAAAAGAGTCTGTTTTCTGTAACAGGTGCTTCACGGAGCAAAAAGAAGTAAAAACCACAAGAGAACAGCAGAAATGGGGCTAAGAGCCCCAAAATGTGAGAGATGGGTAAACACAAAAACTGGGAGTGGCACTAAAAATCCCATTGAGGATGAATGGCAAACGTCTGTCTGAGCCCAGCTGATGCCTGGATTGCAGGACAAAGCTTCAATAGGTATAATATTTTCACAGACCCCCCCCCCCCCCCCGCCGCACCCCCCCGTATGAACAAAGAGAGAAAGATAACACGGTGGTTGGACCAAAGTTAAATTATTTTTGTGAGCCTATGTGTTCTTATAACTGAGCAATCTTTTGCTTCTTCCCCAATCCTCTCACCATGCAGAAATGCACAGTTTGTCTTCAGTGTTAAGTATGCAAATCTTAGATGGAAACTCTCCTCAATCATATCTGATCCTCAGAGACTAGGGCATTGATTGTGCGCATACCCATCAATGCGGGCCCAGGGTTTAATTTAGACTGAAGTTCTAAGATTGGGAGGCTCACTGCTTTCATACTGAATGCAATCCTGGGTGAGTCATGTGCACTCTCTGAGCTTCTGAATCCTTATCTGGAGTTTGAATTGGAGGATAATTGTATGTTTCTCCTGTCTACTTTGCCAAATTGTTTTCAAGTGCTCAATATAAAGACTGTGAACCCTTTTGAAAACTGTAAAATGCTCTGCATGCAATATATATATATGACAAGAGGAACAAAATCTTAAGCATGAGAAAGAACAAAATAATTAAAATTATGTTCATTTTCATGTGTATCTATGGGAGGGAGCCCACTGCCTTGAAATCCAAAGCAGCAAGTTGAATAGAGGGATCAGGTAATGGGACACAATGCCACCTGGGGACCTGGGGCCAAAGGAGAGAGATGACACAATCGGGGTGTTTCAGTGCGCACCTCATTTTCACAGTGTTCAGAATTATTGAGTGTGCCGCGTCCTGTATTAGAAAGTCCATACGGTTTGATGCTTTGGCTAATCTCCAAAAGGAAGTATGTTTGAAACGAAGACATTTAAAGGTCAATTTGGCAATTTCTTGTATCTTAAAAATGGAGAGCAGTAAATCTACATTCATCATATCTTCTCTTTATCTGTGTGGTGTTTCTTTTTCCAAATGAGGACTGGAAAGTGACATATATAAAGGAGTGATTCGATGAATCACAGCAGTAGTTTGATTGTGGCAGTCACTGGCGAGTGTGAAAGAGATGAGCCACAGTTTTTATAACAGTATCTAAGAAATGTCCACCCTCATCTTCTTTTGACTCCTGCTTATCTGGACTTAAATCACTCACCTAAGGACAAAAACTTTCATCTCACTTTATTTCCTCTGCTAACCAAAACACTTAAAATATGCCTCATTCCTCATAATGACTTCCTTTCCTGGAGGGTCAAATGTATAGATGTTTATGTTTGAACTCATGCTTAGTTGTTGACCTCCCAGCCACTGTGTGTGGTGTGTATGTTTGTGTGTGTGTACCCATTTGTGCATACACGTGTGTGTGTGTGTGTGTGTGTGTGTGTGTGTGTGTGAGTGTGTGTAATGGAAGAAAGGTGGACAAAGTTAGTGAAAGGTTGCAGCAAATATGTATACTGTCACTTCACTGCAATGGGAAAATAACAGCTATTCATAGTTCACATTTATTCTCTGACTTCCAAAGAGTTTTCATTTAGCAAGTACGCTCTAAAAACCTTTTATATAGAACAGCCTCCGTAAAACAAAGGGGGAAAGGCTAACCAATTTCCTCACAAAGGATCACGTCCAATTTGGTACATCTCCTGGAATCTTCCACATTGTACACACAGCACCTACTGCAATAGGCAAATTAACATTGGATCACAAGAAATAACCAAGCAGTGTCACCAGAGGATTGGAATGGGTCCTTGGAAATAGTTCAATCTACCCAAATGCTTCGGTGTGCCACTTTTACTTACACCAGCTGTGTTTGGTTAGGTGTGATTCATAAACGTATCCTCAAGTGAAGAGTTCTGATTTTAAACCACAGACTCAAATTGAACTTAGTGAGATAGGGGTTTCAGGTAGTAATAACTTCTATGTATGCCATCCATGAAAAACCCATGATGAAATCTTTCCTGGCAAGATTTGTGTCTCCCTCTGCTCCAAACAAAGGGTGTTTTCACCAGCTCTGGATGGGCGGTATTGGGCCATGCAGCTTATAACCTGCAGTCAGTACTTCAACATTCTACCACCTACATTGGATCTACTGTGAACATGAAATCTTAGCTAAGTCATTGACTGCCCCAAACCACAGCTGCTTCATTTGTAAAGCGTAGAGGGCAAAGCCAAGGTTCCCTCTTGCTCTCTGATGTTGTGATTATGATTTCCATGAGTATTACTTTATGGCCACTTGAGATGTAGTAGCAGACTAACTCATTGTCAGCATCACTCAGAGCAAATTTTTGGAACAGGTAGAAGTCCAGATAATAATCTATAATAATAAAAGTGTGATATGCTATTTAGACTGGACATCCTTCTGGACAACTTTCCAGATGAAGTCGGGGTGCCTGCAGGCTGAGGGAGGGAAACCCAGGTCCCAGATGCCAGAGGAAAGCCATTGCTGGCAGCTGGGGAAGGAAGGCCTACTCTTGCATGAATTTTGTGCATCGGGCCTCTAGTGAATTTTATAAACAGAAGTGACAACAAATTAAATTCCTTGACTCACTTTTTGCTGGTATATTCACATTTTCTAAATATAATCAACAGGGTAATTTGGAGAGTTAAATCCAATGGCTTATTTTAAAATATTAACATTGATCTACTCTCCCATATTGTATAATGCAAAATTATTCAATTATATTTTAATATAATACCATGTAGTAATATCTAAATATTTGGTGGCGTAGGACAGATTTCTAAAAAGATTTACTTTGAAACATCATAATCCTAGTGAAATTTCCTGAATTGTCATTATCATTAAGTGCAAAGGCCTATTTAGAGAATAACAGTCTACTGCAAAGGAAACAAAGTATGCAGACATAAAGCATAATGACATATTTAAAATAACACAAAAATAATTTAAAATTGAAAATCTATTGAGATTATTAATTGGCTCTATGTAAGTTAATAAGTCAATGTCTGCAGAGTTTAGAAGCTAATTATTACTAGATCAATACAGTTATTACTTACCAAATAGGATTAGAAAAAAGGGCCCACATTAAAATCAAAGATAATCACATTTCCACTCCCCATTCACATCACTCACTCATCCCTTCCCTCCTGCATTGATTCTGATTTTCTGGTAATAAATAATCTTTTACACTAGATGAGAGGAGTGTTAAGCTGAAAAGGGAGGCATTTAAATTATTTTATAATTTTTTTGTATTTTTGGAAACAAATTACCATATTTTCCGGCGTATAAGACGACTTTTGAAAGGAAAAGTCAACCGGAAAAAAAAATAAATAAATAATAATCCGGGGGTCGTCTTATATGCCGAGTATATCCCGTAAAACGTCTCGATATGCCGCTAAACGAATTTTCCAACTTGATCCCGAAAATCGTCTGGATATGCCGCTAAATGAATTTTCCAACTCGATCACTGCAAGGCTGCTCGGACCACCTCTCTAACTCAGCCAATCCAAGCAGGCTTTTTATGCATGCAAATTATACATGTTCTGTACCGGAAGCTACACTGTGTTCTAGTAAAAAACCTGCTCAGATTGGCCAGAGTCAGAGAGGCAGTCTATTAAAAAAA
The DNA here is from genome assembly GCF_964339955.1 of Pipistrellus hanaki. NCBI lineage: Eukaryota > Metazoa > Chordata > Mammalia > Chiroptera > Vespertilionidae > Pipistrellus > Pipistrellus hanaki. The sequence continues at coordinate 118,769,820 of NC_140505.1, forward strand.
GAACTGGTGTTGCCTCAGAAGTGGGGGGTAGTCTTATACAGTGAATATAGGCCTAAACCTATGTATTAACTGTAAAATTAGGGGTTCGTTTTATACGCCCGGTCATCTTATACGCCGTAAAATAAGGTATTTGATTTCTTTCTCCATACATGTTTTAAAGTGTTCACTATAGTCTCTAGCTGCTCAATGATATTACCAAGAGAAAGTTCTCAGAGGAGTTACTTCATTTTGAGTCTTCTAGGATGAAAAAGAAAAAGATTTAATAGAAAGAAAATTGTTTAAAAAAATGTTTCTAGAATTCTTGAGCTATTACTTGAAATGCAGAACTTCATTCTATCCATCTGACTGGAGAATGGCTGATAGCCTTGTCTGAATGAGTGATATTCCTGTCAAATCCAAAGGAGGTAGGAAAAAAATAAATATATTTCAGATCAGAATAGATAGCCAGTTCTGGACTAGACTTCAAATTGGTTGAACATTTCTCTAGCCTCTCCTGTGATCACATCATCCACACTTTTATTTATTACATGATGTTTTCCCTCTACAACATAGTGGCTTAATCTTGGCAGATGTTTGGACAACCAAGAAGGACACAGTCTCAGATTGTTCTAACCAAACCCTATACCTCTACAGCATGAAGTTAATCACAGTGTCAATTAACAGTCAATTCCCTGTGTGCCTGTCTCTTCCTTTTCCACTTTTACTTTCTCCTTTTGGGAATCTGGAGAAGCTTTTCCCAAATACCATTTTAGATATTACATTAACTTCTTAGATTCCCATAGACATTGTTCTAATGACCTTGTTGCCGGGGGGGGGGGGGGGGGGGGGGGGGCAGATTTTTTACTACCCTTCTAGAATCTTTCAGTTGGCCTAATAATTAAATCCACATGAACCCTGGCTGGTGTGGCTCAATTGGTTGGGCATTCTCTCATGCACCAAAAGAATGCCAGCTTGTTACCCTTTAAGGCACATGCCTGGGTTGACACTAGCCTCCCAGGAGGGGGCGTGCAGGAGGTAGCTGGTTGATATTTCCCTCTCACATGGATGTTTCTCTCTCGCTCCCTCATGATAAACCTAGTTGAGGCAGAGTAACTAGAGAAAATAACCAAATTTAATTACATACACACATATGGGGACTCCATAAATGACAGAATCTGAGACCCCCTACATATATGAGAAGTTCAGTGACAGAAGACCAAATGAGATATATATGACATACTGAATTTAAGAATAAAATAAGATGCATTGGGGCTTCAGAGGGGTGGAGGAAAATTTGTAGGAAGATAAGAGCAGATGTTCAGTAATTAGAAGTTTGCCCTGCCCTATATATAGTTATCATAAAAAGTTATCTCTGGTAATAACTCTTATTACGGGTAAGACTCCCAATTTATAATCTTCTAGGTAGTTAAAGGAGTGGCAGAAGTTTCCTGAGCCTGCAGGGTTTTAAGTTCCTTCAGCTCAAAATAATCACATGCCAAAGCAGCACAGCTTGGAAGGCCTGTTCTGCAGCCTTCCACCTCACCTAGTTGTCTCGCATATTTGTAACATTCTCAGTTCTCATTTGACTCAAAGATTTTCTTGCTAAACAAAAGCTCTTCCCTCCACTCTTTGGAAGTAGACCATTAAATAACACAATAACATCTAAGACCAGTTGTAAGACTTTTGGGGGATGTTTGGGAAACTTAGAAGAAAAACTTCACAGAAATTTTAAGTTAACAAAAGACTTCAAATTTCAGAAATGCTCTGGGGTGGGAGGGGGGCGGGGGATATATCTCAAATCTCTATGGAACAAAAACAATAACACAAGGCCAATATGTGGTGAAGTGGCAGATGAAATGAAAGCTGATTCAAAGGCCTCTGATTGCATCCTGCAGGAAGACCACCCAAAACGACAGCAAGAAAAGCTTCAAGTCCGGGTTCACATGCAGCTTTCTCTACTGCAAAACAGAACTAGCACAACTACACTGGCCTTTCAACGTGCTCTCTCCTCACAGAGTGTGGCTGTTCCAGCGCTAAAGCCAAGCTTTCTAGTAGTTCCCCTTCACTAAACTGAGCTGGGTGTTAAGTAGTGGGAAGCAAATGATAGAGTATTGACAATAATATTTAAGTTAAGTGAAAAATCATCTCGAAAAGTTACATACAAATGAATTGGATGATAATGCTTTCATTATCTACAGAAACCTGGTTCCTTACAATAGAAAGAATAGCCAAGACTTCCATGCATTTCCTTCCTTTGTGCTAGAAACAGAGACTAAGTGAGAACTGTCCTCACCGAGGTGAACGTCTCAAATACAAGGAGACATTGGATCCCCAAATCTCAACTTGGTAGAAAGTGATTTTTTAAAATATCAAATTGGTCATGAGCAAATAACGTGAGATTTTCATTTACAGTGTATTTTATGTTTGTTTATTCAACAATGTGCCAGGTAGGAGAAAATAAGCCAAGAAAAACAGACATGGCCCCTGCCTCATTGGTCTCAGAGGATAGTGTCTTAATCCAAGTTAAAACTATACCTTAATTTAAAAAAGGGATCAATCAGCCATAAAAATAGATGAAATCTTACCATTTGCAGGAGTCTTAGGCTAAGTGAAATAAGTCAGACAAAGACACATGCCATATGATTTCACTTATATGTGGAATCTAAAGAACAAAATAAATAAACCAAATAGAAATAGACTCATAGTTGCAGAGAATAGACTGATATTTGCCAAAGGGGAGGGAATTGGGTGAAAAAAAGTGAAAGGATAAAGAAGTACAAATTGATAGTTATGAAATAGTCATGGGGATGTAAAGCACAGCATAGGGAATATAGTCAATAACATTGTAATAACTGTGCAAGATGCCAGGTGGGTACTGGAAATATCTAAGGGAATAGTTTATATGCATATGAATGTCTAGCAACTATGCTGTTACAAAATAATACTGAATGTAAACTGTAATTGAAAAATAATATTTAAATTAAAAACTGGAGTCAATTATGCACTTAGTTAATATACTAAGACCTCTTACTAACTATTGTGTAACTGCTACTAACTAGTCTTGGGATCTTGGTTCAGTCCTTGAACTTAGGAGTCTTACAATTCTTAGGTGGTAAGTAAATGGATTTAGTTACATGAATTTTTAAATTTTTTTTTGGCTTTCATACTCTAAATTTGTAATATGATTTTTCATACATCACCTCCATCTTGGTCTGTTTGGGCTTCTATAACAAAATAACAAAACTGGGTGGCTTGTAGACAAGAGCAATTTCTTTCTTAGAGTTCTGGGGCTAGAAGTCTGAGATAGGGACCAGCATGGTTGGTCTGGGCTGCAGACTTCTTGTTGAATCCTCACCTGGACAAAGGGGTAAGCGTTCTTTGGGGATTCTTCTACAAGGGCATTTATCCCATTCACGAGGCTTCACCTTCACGACCCAATCAATCCCCTACTTCCATACCACCTATAGGCATTACTTTTGTTTGTTTGTTTGTTTGTTTTTAGCATAAACATTCAGAGTGTAGCAATCTCTCCAATCTTCAGAATCATCTGCAATGAGAGAGGCAGAAAATGCAGAAAAAGAAATAGCTAGAGAAATGCCAAGGAAGGTGAAAAACCTCATCTTCAACTTGGGTTTAAGGTCTGAGTGCAAACGTGACAGGAGACATACAAGCATAGCACAACATGGGGACAGGGTTGCTGGTTGCTAGCTTAGTGACCTGAACAAGTTATTTCATACCGCTGAGCCCTGGTTTTCTTAACTAAAACTGGAACAGAACCTGACACATCCAGAGATTGTTTAGCAGAAAATAAAATCTTTACAGCTACCGTAAATTTTATTCTGAAATAAAAAGAATCAGGCAATACACAATCATTCCATATATATGACAATTTTCTCAAGACTATCAAATTCTCTGTCTGCCAGTTTGTACCTTGCTTGGAATCCAAGGTTTCTTTATAACTGACCCCTGAATGTACCACACCCGTCTCTCAGCAGATTGGGGCTGCGATTTCCTCCAGGACTAAAGCTAGAGAATTGGGTTCTTCTAATTATAGCCATTTTTACCAAGCAACTTGAGAAGTAGGGAATTAGTCCTGCTTGGGATATTCCCTGATACTTTTCTATAGTTCATCTATAAAACAAAACAAAACCCATGTCATATTTTCTTTTTTTTAATATTCAATATATAGATATTTTATTGATTTCAGAAAGGAAGGGAGAGGAAGAGAGAAACATCAAAGATGAGAGAGAATCATTGATTGGCTGCCTCCTCCACACCCCCTAATGGGGATCGAACCCATAACCTGGGCATGTGCCCTGACCAGGAATCGAACCCTACCCTCCTGGTTCATAGGTTGATGCTCAACCACTGAACTACGCTGGCCGGGCTTTATTGATTCTTTTAAAGAGGAAGGGAGAGGAGGATGGAGAAGGAGAAAGAGAGAGAGAAACATTACTTGGCTTATACCCCAACTGGGCATCGAACCCACAACCTGGGCATGTGCCCTGACCAGAAATTGAACTGGTGACCTTTCAGTGAATGGTGCATGAGACAATGTTCAACCAACTGAGCCACACCAGCCAGGATCATGTCATCTTTCTGAACATGGAAAATCCAATGACATCAGCAACCCTTATTGCTACTGTAACTACTAAAAGTTAATAATTCTTCTTATACATTAACTACATTCTGTCTCTATTTGACTCTCAATCTCCACCTTTTAAAAATCATCTCCTGGTTTTGCTAAAACTCAAGAGAGTTTAAGTGTTGTTGCTGTGGAAAACTGAAAAAAGGCTTCAACAACATATTTGTTATCAATTCTTTATTGTTGAAAACAAAATTGAAATTCTCTGGCACATAAAACAATTATTTCTACAAAAGGAAAGCCTACAAATCTTGATAATTTATACAAATAACAGCTTCTCAAAAAATAAAATTTTAATTTAGTAAACTTGTCTTGTGCTCTATATTTTTAGCACTGTCTGCAATAATCCACCATAAATCCCTGAGCGGAGACATTTTTGACCATGTTCTGTTATGCCCCCCTATTCCCCTCCCCCCAAGTTGGTCTAAGCCCAGCCCTATCAGGGACATTTCGTTATTAGAGATCCATGCATTTTATGACACAGGCCCAATTGTTAATGCTACTTGGGAACTGGGTCAACATGAAGTGCCTCTACTGTGCAATTAGCAAATCTATTAAGAACCAAGTGTTTTGAAAGGAAGAACAATAACAATAAAAAGACATAAAGTGTTAAAACTAGGAAATCATCATAGGTCAATATTTAAATAAATATAAATGTTAGACATTGAATTCATCTGTATATCCTTATATTAAATTCCTTTTTTATTTATTTGTTTGCAATTGCCAATGCAGTAGAAGATGAAAAATACACTTCAATCCCCTATTTTTGGTTTGACCATGGGTTTGCTGTTGCTAAATGTTAAATATCATTCTGAGAACACAGTGATTTAGTTATAATTTAACTTTTGGCCCCTCAGTGAAATGTTTACAAAATACTACACATAGTAGGAGGGCCTTCTTATTAATGCCATCAACAAATCTCTCTCACTACATCTGCCCTTCTTACAAAAGCACTAATGCCATAGGAACACCACTTCAAATTCTTTATCCCACTGTCTTCAGATATGCAGAAAAACATAAAGTATGGCAAAAACATAGTAGTACGATGCATTTGCATGTGTAGCTTCCCTTTAATAGGGATGCTGACCATATATACATGGAGCATGAGTGTGAAGAAGAAAAAGCTAATTTTCAGTTGCAGGGAATTGGCTTGATGAGTCAAGTTTTGTTTTGTTATTCTGCTATTGTAGAATAATAAATAAATAAATATGTAGAGTATTGTGTTTCTACCTTATGAAGAAGCTAATAGTGGGCTATTATTTTCACAAAGTTAATTTTTAGTAGCAAAGTCTGACTGCAAGGCAAAAAAATGTTCAAATGTTCTTCTCTACATCTTTTATACTCTTTTACTTGTGAAGTGAACGTGGAAGTGGTTACAAATAGGTAATGAAACAAAATACCAAATTTGCTAGTGAGAAATGGTTTTCAACTGTAAAAAGCACTTGGCAGAAGACCTAGACACACGCAGGCTAATGCTACACTCTACTGCAGCTTAAAATAAGAAGTCATTTTTATGTTTTTTTGGGAAGAGCAAAATATGAGAAATACAATAAAAACAATTCCTTAAAACTGTATCAGCATTACTGTTCTGGTACCTATTAGAAAGATATTAGCATTTCATAATAACATCTCCCAAATACAAAGTCATTGGTAACCATGATTATACACTCCTTTGAGCAGACTTGATTTTTTAACCAGTAACATCTGGAAAGCACAAAGCACCTTCCCTTTTGTCTAAGAGCTGCTGGTTAGTTATTGGAGCTAGAACACTTTTAAGCTTCCTTTAGTTATAATCTATAATAATAAAAGTGTAATATGCTAATTAGACCAGATGACCTTCCGGGGAAAGCCCGGGCTGCAAGGGAAGCCGGTGCAGGCAGCTAGGGGAAGGAAGGCCTGCTCTTGCATGAATTTTATGCACCGGGCCTCTAGTCCTTATATAAACATGTGCATTAACCAGGAATAGCCATTTTAAAAGGCAATTTCAAAAGCCTAATAATTAATACAATGAATTCTCATAGGCAATTTTTTTGTGGGAGGGCGTGTAAATATTGGCGACTTTAAAGTAAAAAAAAAAAATGCCTGCCTGACAAGTATGAGGCCTCCCTAGCCCCTCCTACAATACTGGTGTGAAATGGGGGTTGGTTACTCTACTCTGCATATCCTTTTCCAGTCATGAAAAGCAAATGATTCCCCAAAAAGTGAAGACTGACATCCAAATCATAACACGTAATGTGCACTAGTCAGGAAACAGGTGTAGACTCTCACAGGGCCTGACGTCTTATTAAAAGAAAGAAGTTTTCTAAGTTGCAGAAATTGGTAAGCAGGCCGCCCCAAAGAGGGAAGGCAGCAGCGTCTGGACAACCAAACGCTGGCTCCCGAGGGTCCAAAGGACACATGAATCACTCCCTCCGAACACTTGGCCTTCATAGTTTCCTGTGGCTGCATGGACACTCTGGCTTCCTCTCACAGTGTTTAAGAAAACAATATGATTTCTAAATTAGCTTTCCAAAATGCACAAATTTGGAAGTTAGAGGCTGCCCCTCTTTAAGAAGGCCAGGAGATCCTCTGTTAAGTGCTCTGGTTTAGCTCTATGGGTAACAATTACATCCCTCAGGAGGTTTCCAAGGTCCCCCCCCATTTTTGGTGTTAAAGGCTGGGTCCACAGCTAAGTGGCAGTGACCTCGGTGACCTCTGCCCTGGCCTTGGGCTCCAAACAAAGCTCTGGTCCTCGCCCTGCTGGGAAGTCCTGTTGGTGAAGAAGCCAGCTGGAAAATGTGGAGGAGGGGGAGGCCGGCTCCTGTCAGGTCTTGGAAGTCTTTAGGCCTTGCTTTTCCATGATGTTCCAGAGTTTGCGGAGATTGGACTGTGTGATGACATCGTCGGGCTTGAGCTGCAGCGCCCGCAGGTAGTTGGCCTCGGCCTGGCGCAGCCGGCCGTTCAGGTGCAGGATGGCTCCCAGGTTCATCAGCGCAGCCGGATACTAGGGCCAGAGAGAGGAAGGAAACTGATTAAGAGGCCACGTCAAGCTTTCCTTTGAGGAAGACAAAAATCTTCATCCACTTATGCAAATGATTCCCTTATGGCTGGAGGCATTTCATGGAAGCAATTTAGCGATTTATACAAACAGACAAAGATAACTAGGAAGGAAGGGGGGGAAAAAAGGTTCCAAACAGCCTCTGTGTACTCTGTGCCTTTGTAAAAAGGGCAGGCAGCTAGAGAAACAGTTTTCGTCTTTAATGAGAAAGAATGGATTACATGTGAAAACCTAGCAACCTAGTCAGTGGTACCACCCTGGGAAAAAGGGGGATACAATTTCAGATGGACAAAATTAAACTTTTGGTCAACTCAGCACCAAGAAATACAATATTAAGTGGGAAAATTTGACACATTTTCTGTGTCCACCCACTTTTTAAAATTCTTTTTTAAAAAATGTATCTTTATTGTTGAACGTATTACAGATGGACCCTTTGTGTTTTTTCCCCCCATTGACCTCCTCCATCCCCCCACCTCTGTTCCCTCTCCTTAGCAACATTCTATGCCATTTATAAAAACATAAATAAGTAAAATATAAAAGTTTTACTGATATTTTCAGGGTAAACTATGATGAAAAAAAAATTCAAATGAAACCATTATAGTCCTTTCCAAATCTAGCTCAAGTAATTTAATGAGACAAAGTCTTTACTTTTAAGCCAGTTTGTAACCTAATGGTATTTACTCTAAATACAGCAAAGTAAAAACATCTAGTACAGATAAAATATGGTACTTTTATAAGAGAAGTTTTATGCTATTTGTTTAAAAATAAAGTAATTTGCAGATTTTTCTGTAATGTGTGCTAATTGTAATACAAAGTTATCATGTGAAAGGCGAACTTAAAAAAAAAAATGTTATGTAGCAATAGTAATACAGGGTTTCCCTCCCCAAGTTCTCAGACATTAGTTAATAACACTCCTTTCCAAAGGGAAAAAAAATATTTTGCTTGCTATCAATGAATAAGGGCTGTACTGCTGCTCTTGTCTTGTCCCTGGAACTTTCTGGCTTACAGAGTAGCTAATACTTTGGCAGTTACATAAATGCATATTTCAAATATCAGATAAAACGAAATGTGTTTATGCTAAGATTATGTTTTCATTTTTCAGATGATGTCAACTCTTAATTGTCCTGGCAAATCTGATACCGCCTAAAATAATTCACCATTATTTCTATGATTTAGCATTTTCAAAATGTATGCATTTTCCAGCTGAATTCATATGACTCTACTCTTTACTGTAAAAACAATTATTTCTGAACCAAAGCCTTGCTGGGGAGAGGGGTGAATAGCTCAGAATAAACCAACTGGGGAAAAAGGATCAGATTTGGATTTTGAGATGTGAATTTGAGTTCTCGCTCAGCCACTGCTATGACCTTGGTAAAGTCCCCTAATATATCTGTGTCTCAGGTCTTTCACTTATGAAATATTGAAATAATATCAACTTTCTGCACATTGTTAGAAAGATAAGAGAAAATAAATGTGGCACAGTACATGCACATTGTAGATACTCTACAAATGTCAAGTTTACTTTTCCTGACTCACCGTGCTTGAGATAAAGCAAATGCATGTTTGTGATATTTATGTGGCTATACAAACTTTACAATTTTTATTTCAATGGCTACATAATATGTTTCTGGATGTATACCAAAATTCTCTTAAGTTTTCAACTACTGGGCATTATTCTCCAACTTTTCAACATCCTTTCCAAAAGGAATGTTGCAAACATAAACTATTACTAACCTTCGAAGAACCTTTTAGTCTGGATGACTCCACACTTATCAAGAAAAATACAGATGGTCAGTATCTAATTTTAAACACCACTCCAAATAAACACAGCTCCAAATTACATGTGCAGTGAGTATCTCCACATTGGAAACCTAAAATAACACCTCCTATTCTGTCTTCCTAAGAGAACTGTGTTGGCATACCACCATTATTATCTTGAGTTTGATGCTTGAACACACTTCTGAATGATGTCCCCTCACAGAGCTTAGCATCACAACCAATAAACAGCTACTAAACGGATGGTGAAGTGTATTCACAGTCTTTGAGTTATTAGAGAGGCTAAATAGATTAAGTGTTCAAATTCCATGCTATCCTGAGTAGGAAAAGAGGAAATGGGGAGGGAGAACCAGGGTTGGAGACCATTCCTTACTTCACAGAAAAAGAAGAGGCCCAGTGGTTGGGCGGAGAGAAACCAGATGTCTCTGAGGGATAGCGGTTATTTCTTGAATAACTTTATTACCAGAGTGTCTGTACCTAGCTAGAATTCCACTCAATGGGATTTTTAAAAACACTCAGAGGTTCAGAGGTTACCAAAAAAAAGTTAATATTATTATTATAAGAAAATACAATTAAGAAGTTAAATCTGATATCAAAATGAGTCTGATATGCTAATTATATTGGTGTTTTCAAATAACTTTAATCTTGCATTTTTCACATTAGCATGTTTCTCATTAAACAAAAATAATCAAAAATTGACATTATGAAGTTAATGTGGGATAATAGATCTCATGGAAGCTTACATAATACTTACTGTGTTTCCTAAAGAATAAAAATCCAAGTAAACTAAAAAAAATGTGCATATTAAGAAAATCATTCAATTTTTAAACTATTTTTTCTTGATTTTCAGAGATAGGGGAAGAGGGAGAAAGAAACATCTATGTGAGAGGGATACACTGATAGGCTGCCTCCTTTACACCCCCTATGGGGAACCCAGGCATGTGCACTGACCAGGAATCAAACTGGCAGCCCACTGGTGCACTAGCCAACACCCGAACAACTGATCACATCAGCTAGGGCGCATTCAATATTTTTAAGCAAGTATCTAACTAGAAATAGATTACTACTTTCAGAGGAAACATTGTGGTTTGAATGTACCTATTTTAATAGAGTAAAAAAAAAAAGTTATTTTGAAAATCAATGCACATATATTATGTAACAGATTCTTATTTGCATAACTGGAAACTGATGAAATTGACATGCTGGGTGCTCATATGTGACATACATACCCATTGCCTCCGGTAACTACTTTAAAAGTGTCATTTGACATAAATAATTTCATTTGTCTGTTAAAAATTTATGACTAAAACTGGTATAGACTACCTTCTCCCTATATAGTTGTTTTCTCTCTTCAAAGATAGGGTTTTTATCTTTTAAGCCCATCATATCTCCCTTCCACGGCAATCTCATGGGTAGCTTAGTGGATGCCCACTGGACTGACTGCCTTCAGGTCATCCAACCTTGCTACAAAAATGAGAGTTTAGGGAGGGACATTACCATCACCTAGGGGCTTAATAGAAATGAAGAATTTCAGGCGCCACCTACTGAGTAAGATTCTGAATTTTAACAAGATACTCAAGTGCTCTGTATGCTCATTAAAATTTGAAAAGCACTCTTCTAGAGGTCATTTCCAGATCCTAGATTATATGCTTTTACAGCTTCTGAAATGATTTTTTTTTTCTTAATAAGAGAATGAAGTTCCTATAGAACAAAATATGTCAGATCAAATGTCTATCCTCTCATAAAACAGAATTCTTCTCTTGCCCATAATTATTTAAGGTAGTACATATTCAGATAAAGCTTTATTAACAGAATAGTAAATGACTTACTGGACAAAAGAAAAAATTTTAAAAGCCTTTTCATAACCAAACTAGAGGCCCCAATGCATGAAATTTGTGCACTGGGGTGTGGTGGGGGGTCCCTCAGCCCAGCCTGCCCCCTCTCACAGGAGCACTCATGGGATGTCCTACTGATGGCTTAGGGTGACCTACTGGTGACTGGGCTGATCAGGGGAAGGCACCACCCCCATCTGCTGCTGCCACTACCGGCCGTTGTAGCCACCAACGTGTTTTCATCAACAAGGACTCCAGTCCCTTCACCACGAAAAAGTGACAACTTTAGGGATTTTCAAGATGTCTCTTTCATAGGCTATGGCATTTATTTCTTTTTTTTTTCTTTTTTATCTTCACCTGAGGATATTTTTCCATTGATTTTTAGAGAGCATGGAAGAGAGAGGGAAAGACAGAGAGAAACATCAATGTGAGAGGGATACTTCAATCGGTTGCCTCCTGCATGCAGAGCCTGCAACCTAAGTACATGCCCTTGATCAGAATCGAAGCCAGACCCTGTGGTCTGCAGACCGAGGCTCTATCCACTGAGCAAAACCAGCTAGAGCAGGATATGACATTTCTTAGCCCCTGTAGCAGAAGACCTTTGTTTTTTTCCTCCAGAAGTGAGATGGAAAAACCCTAGATTACCTTCTTGGATTCTTATTATGCAAGTTACCAAGAGCACTGTGAGTGAAGTCCTGGAAGCTTAGCCAATGAGTGGTCAGAAAAGGTGTTTCCTCGGCAGCTCACACACAGAGGCCCCCATGGTGTGTGTCCACTGGGGTGGGGGCGTATTCCAAGCTGTGCCTCAGAGGCTCAGTGCAGGCACCCCTGTGTATTGTGTCTCTGCTCCGGCCCTTCCCCAGCCCCAGCCTCCCCATGGCTGCTGGGGCTGAGGGTGGCACGAATTCCCCTCCTGCCTATCTGCATGCGAAGCTCCTTCTGAGCTGGTGGTGATGCCTATGGTGTCCCAGCTAATTTGCATATTACCTCTTTATATAAATATATATAGATAAGAGCAAGTAAGGTTTCTAAACAGACTTAAAGATTGCTTCACTGTATAACTGAAATGCAAAAAGTCTAGGTGACTGGCTGTCTGTTATATATTGGGTGTCATTGCCATCTGCCAGCCATGAGTCATGGGCTGGAGAACAGAAACCCAACTGCAACGGCTGATGTCTTCCCTCACACACATCCTCTTTTATTAAAGACAGCCGATGAAATCTTCAGCATGTTAACAAAGGCAGTCAGCAGCTTGCAACCCAGTAACATGGGGCTTGTGGCTCCAGACAACAAATGACACCACCTCCTACTTCACAGACTAGAAAGAAGAACCAGACTTTCTTGTTTCCTTGAAGAGAACAGATGCTTTACATCAAAGGGGCTGACTGGCAGTCACACTGAAGCAACAAGTGACATCTTTTTTCAAGTCTCTAGAGAATTATGCCTTTATTGTTAATTTACTGTGGTCTTTGGCTTATTTCTCCAGTACTCGAGGAAATAGCAAAACTAAAATAATAGCTGTATACTGGGGTGTGGTAGAGCAAAGGCAATGCGAGAAAGGTCTGATACTTTTCTAATTCCCATGAGGCTCCCCAAGAGCCCAGCTGAGCTCATAGGGTCTTGTAGGCACACAGGAGTGGAAGACAAACTCATTTTCCTGGCCTCTGTACATTATTAGTCCTGGGAGGATATCTATGGAGCAAGAACAGTGAGACCAAAGGAGATTTAGGATTGGGAATTCGTGCTTCTATTGGGAACAGGACTAAAATGCAGATGTTTGAACAGAAGACTTAGGTGGGACCTAGGAAAAGGTAAACCAGGGCTTGTTGAAATATTCTTATTAGGCAAGACATGGAAACTCAGGCAGTAACTGGCTCTTTGAGACTCATTATTAGTCTCTGTGGCCACTTCCCTCTTGTGAAGGTAGATCAACAGGCCAGGAAAGCTATGAAAAAGACAGACAGAGATAATACACCGATATGTCTAATTTTATAAAAATATTTCAATTCAGCAAGAGCAAAGAAGGTAGTTACCTATAAAGGAGCACCTATACGTTTGTCAGCTGATTTCTCAACAGAAACCATGCAGGCCAGACGGGAATGACAAGAAATATTCAAGGTGATGAATAGTAAGAACCTACAGCCAAAGATAATCTATCCAGCAAAGCTATCACTCAGAATCGAAGGTCAGAGAAAGAGCTTCACTAATACAAAAAAGCTAAAGGAGTTCATCAACACCAAACCAGAATTATATGAATTGCTGAAGGGGGTTCTTTCAGAAGAGAAAGTAAATAAAGATAAAAATTATGAGCAACAAATACGTAACTATCAACAAGTGAATCTAAAAACCAAGGAAATTAAAAAAAAATCTGATGAACAATATTAACTGTTGAATATAATAGAATCAGAGGTATGGAAGGGGAGTGAACTGATGATTCTTGGGGAAAAGGGGAGAGGGGGATGTGGGAAGAGACTGAACATAAACTGTGCACCTATGGATGAGGACAATGGGGAGTGGGGAAAGGACAGAGGGTGGGGTGGGAACCTGGTGGAGGAGAGCAATGGTGGGGGGTGGGGAAAAAAAGGAACATTTGTAATAATATGAACAATAAAAATTTACTTAAAAAAAAAATTTCAATTCAGCCCTGACCAGGTAGTTCAGTTGGTTAGAGCAGCGTTTTTCAACCGCTGTTCCACGGCACACTAGTGTGCCACGAGATGTTGCCTGGTGTGCCATAGGTGCAGACAAGACAAGAATTTTATAATTTTTCACTATTTTGTTTACTTAATATTTCATAATAAAGTAATTATAAAATACTTTCTTTGTGTTTATTTGATTCCTATTCAAGAGAATTACTTTATATATAGTCAATATAGGCACAGAGTTAAATTTTTTAACATTTTCTAATGGTGGTGTGCCTCGTGATTTTTTTCATGAAACAAGTGTGCCTTTGCCCAAAAAAGGTTGAAAAACACTGGGTTAGAGTATCATCACGATATGCCAAGGTTGTGGGTTAGAACTATGGTCAGGTCACATATAAGAAGCAACCAATGAATGCATAAGTAAGTGGAAAACAAATAACTTTTCTCTCTTTCCCTTCCTCTCTAAAAAAATAATCAATACATTTAAAAATAGATATTAAAAATATTTCCATTCAAAGTGTTGCTGAAATTATCTATATAGCTGCATATTTACTGTTTCATGAACTAAATAACTTTAAAAAATAGGAATGTCTGAGATTACCTTTATTCAGCTAATATTCAATTAATATACTATACATACTTGGGATGTTTTTAAGATAACCACCTTTAACTTCCCTTCTGAATATAATTTATAAACAGAAATGAATTTGCATGGCCTGAAGTTTTTAATGGGTTCTCAATCTTTTTCAAGTAGTTACTAAATAACTTGATGAAGGTTGCTGAAATTGCTTACCCAATTGGATTTACTGGAGCAGTAACTGTACCATGATGCTTAAAAATTAATGGTATAAACTTTAAAGGAAAATATTCATGAAAAAGAGTATGCATAAATTTAAGGATTCTCTTTGTATTTGTTGTGCCTTGTACATGGCACATATTTAATAAATAAATCCTGGATTAAAGGTGTTTTGTTTAAGATTGGCTGTCAGGCTTATTAAAAAAAACTATAATATCACCTGAAATAAAGTTAGATACATCTTTTCCCTCATTTTCAATATCATTCCTGCTCTTTTTTCCAGACAGTCCAAGGCCAACCTAAGAACCTGGATAAATTAGACTTGATTCCTTGCTTTTCTCCATGCACAAATATGTACATACAACCAACTGTTAAGTCTCAGCAACTTTACACCCAAATCTCTGTTAAATCTGTCTTCTAATTATACTTTGTTCCTTTCTCCCAACTTGGTTTAAGTTCTAATCATCTTTTCTTGGGTTACTTAAATAAAATTATTTTTGATGGAAAATAATAAATAAGCGGTTAACTGAACTGATTGGTGGGTGACAGATTAAATGAATGAATAAATACAAGAGTAAAGCCTTATGCAGGTTTCTTTTTTAATTATAAACTAGAGGCCCTATGCACAAAATTCGTGCAAGGAGCTTGGCCCTTGCAGCCCTGGCTGCCCCAGCCCTCACAGCCCTGACTGCCTCTTGGCCCTGTCCCCTGCCCACTGGTTGTTCAGCTGTCTGATCTAATTAGCATAATAGCTCTTTAATATAGGACTAGAGGCCCGGTGCCCGAAATTTGTGCATGGGGCTGTGTGTCTCTCAGCCCATCCTCTCCAATCTGGGACAACCCTCTCACAATCCAGGACTGCTGACTCCCAACTGCTCATCTGCCTGCCTTCCTGATTGCTCCTAACCACTTCTGCCTGCCAGCCTGATCACCCCCTAACAACTCTCCTGCCAGCCTGATGCCTAACTGCTTCCCTGAGAGCCTGTTTGCCCCTAACTTCCCTCCCCTGCAGGCCCAGTTGCCCCAACTTCCCTCCTCTGCCTGCCTGGTCACCCCTAACTGCCTTCCCCTGCTGGCCTGATTGCCCACAACTGCCCTCCCTTGCAGTCCTGGTCCCTCCCAACTGCCCTCCCCTGCCGGCCATCTTGAGTCCACATGGGGGCAGCCATATTGTGTGCTGGAGTGATGGTCAATTTGCATATTACTTTTGTATTAAATAGGCTAATTTAGGCATATAAAAATTTCAGAGAATATTAAAAAACCTGTGTACTTGCGTAACAAATAAAACTTACAAAGACAATTAAAGATCTCAAATACCTTTTGCTGTCCTATTCCTGAGCTAACTCCCATCCTCCCAAGAAAACAACCTAAACGTGGTACTTATCAGCCCAGTGTATGTTTTACATTTTTATTTTTTTGTCTATCCATAAAAAAATGCTACATTCTGAAGTTTTAACTTGATCCATTTGTCATTATCCTTCATGGGATGCCATCCTACCAAGCACCCAACTGGAATTTTGTGGGGAAGCATGAGACTTGGTTGGATAGTTGTAAGGAGACTCTGAGAAAAGGGAAGTGTGTGGATGGCCGCCTGCCCTGTTTATCAGAATTCCAACTTAGGGGAGACTTAGGGGAGTGTTGAAGGCAGTGCCCCTAATTATTTCTTGATATTTCCAAACAAGTCCGTGCACATGCAGACTTCAGGTGTTTACTGAAATCCTTAATCTTAATCCTGGATGCCCTTGCCTAGAGGAAAATGTAAACATGTGTCCTCCCAAGATTACTCACCCTACTGATTGTATCTAAAGATAAAAATTCCGAGGTCAGACGAGTTGGTCGAGTTCAGGGTGGTATGGCTAGGGAGGGGTTTGGGATGGGAATGGGGGAATAAGGACAATTATGTGAGACCATAATCAATAAATAAAAAAATAAAAAAAAGATAAAAATTCCAATAAAGGCCTAATGAGGCAGGCTATGGAGGCTGCTTGGACCCTTGAGTCAGGTAAGCCCCTTAGCCTTCTCCCCCTCAGGGGAACTGTGTCGGAGTAATCTGTTCATCCGTCCTTCAGGGGGTGCTGGTCAGCCCTGGCAGAATTTTTACTCATCATTTTGTTTTTCAAATGTATCCATGTTGATATAGGTAAGGTTTAGTTCTTTCACATGCATTTCAGTGAAGGACTCCCATTCTCCCAAGGATGGGAATACTGACTCTTTAATAGACGGCTGTCTCTACACATACTTATGGGAGAGTTCCTTGGAGTGGAATTGTTGGATCGCAGGGGATCTTCATCTTCTCCAGATATTACCAAATTGCCCTCAGTGTGGTTGTATCAAATTGTATTAGCCTCAGCATGTAACAAAGGTTTCTTCATTCCAGGTCCTTCATCACACTTGGTATCATCTGACCATTTTAAGTTTTGTAAAGTTAAAGTTGTGAAATAGTATCTTATTGAGCTAAGCTCCTTTTTCCTGATTGCTAGAGAGGTTAGTAACATTCTCATAAGTTTAATAGCTTTTTACATTTTCTTTTCGGTATCTACCCCTTCTTTACCTGCTTTGAACAAACTGCCAAGAGCAGGGCCAGCATGGAGAGAACCCCTAATAAAGAAGAATCAGTCTCAATTAGTTTGGAGAGTAAAATGTCAGCAGTAAGACATCCATGATGTTAACCCTTCGGAGACTAAACCAAAAATGAAAAAAAAAAATTATTACTAAAAATGAAACATATTAATACAATAAACAAACAAACGAAAAATCTCTCACAAAGTTCTGTGATGGAAAAAACACAAAACACCCACAAGCAATTCAATGCTTCCAATTCAGAAATGACAGCTCTTTGTAGTCACATTTTCACTACAGTCATATTTTGAAGAAAGCATCTCTGCAGAAAGATTTACCAAACTGTACTTACAGCACTGGAAAATAACCCAGAAACACAGCAGTGACGAGGCAAAGTCTGACAGATAAAAGAAATAATTCATTCTGATTCTCAGTTTCAATACAGTATGTGTGTTTTTGAAATGGCTTTGAATAAAACAAAACAGATACAGGTGACAAGCGAGACACAACGCTGTATTAAGGGAGTAGTTTCAATTTGTCAGTGACACATTCTATCCTGCGCGCTCAATCCTTCTCTCCCACATCTGCTCCACCCCAGCGGGTGTTACAAGAACGCTCATTTAACTTTTATGACGGGTGTGAGTGCCACAGTGTGGAGTGCTATTCATTTTTACGGCAATCAAAATGCCAACAGCTGTAGTTCTGGCGGACAGCAAAGAGTGATGCTAACAGAGTGATTTCCAAGGTGGTGGCTATTTCTAACAGATTTTAAAGTGTATCTATTCAATTAAGGCTATGACCTAAGAAATTATTCTTCACTGGTGATAATTTTTTTCCAAACATAGGTTTTCCTGATGTCCTTAATTTTGCAAGAACGCCTCTCACGTAATCTAAATGGACAACCTAGATCCAGGCTTTATCTTTTATAAAATGTAACCACTTAATACTTAATATTATTTATGATTTGAAATAAACATGTAGCTCATCGTTTGCAGTAAAATTATTAAGTAAAAAGTTCTTTAAAAACTGAAAAAATACAGGATGACTCACAGTGCATGCAAATGGGAAAATAAGAATGTACTGAGTTTGAAGATACTAAAGGAAAGACTATTAGAAAAGAATCTGCACAACAAGCAAGCATCATCTATATTTTTAAAACAGCAAGAGCGTGCTGCCCTTACTAATATAGTCAGCTCTCACAAACCCCTCGGCATCTTATTCTCCTCCTTTTGAACCAGATTCCTTGCCTGTTTCTAAGTTCAAATATGATTTAAGCAACATAATTCACTCTACACTTTATTCATTTCTTTTTAGCATGAAAGGGAGGGAGGAACATATGCATGCTTTCTCAATCATAATCATATTACACAGAAGGAATTTCCAGCTGCACAGGCCATCCAAGTGTGTATGTGTGAAGCGTGAGTTTGAATACATTTCATAAAATGATTGCTCATTCCAAGGAGTTGAAACATGTCACTGGAATAATCATGTTGCTATTAAAAAGTATTTCAGAAATATATTGAAGTTGATATTTGGGCTTATAGAAGATAGAAGCAGAGAGCTAAATTTGGGGGGGGGGATTGTGGCCTTTTTCTTATGCAAATTATCATCCAATTAAAAAAAAAAGGCAGTACTGTCAGAGGTACAGATATACTGCATTGACAAAAATCAGAGTTATATTTGAGTAAAGCTCAAAAGAAGCCACAACAATCAAATTCAGGAAGTTTTTAAGTCTATGTACAATAGTCCTCCCATTGACTTAAAAGCTGACCAATAAAATAGCTTCGATTTGACGGAGGTCAACAAAGAGATACGAGTTTGCATATTTTGGAAATCACAGATTTGTTCCTGAATAAGACTTACTGAAAATATTATTTTTTTTTTCTTTTCTTTTCTTTTTTTTTTTAAAGTATGAAAACGAGCATATCAGAGACATCAAAACAGTGGGTTAAATTTTTGGTTAGGCACGCAACTGTAAAGATGGGTAAGATTTTTTTTCCTCTCACTAAGCAGATGGGGACCATGGTGTGAACAGGCAGGATTAATTCAAGAGTGACAGTGTCATTGAGAGCAAGCATATTTCAACGTGACATTAGAAGGCAGCAACTGTCCCCCTGCAGAAGGAAGAAACACATTTCACTGAGAGAACTCACCACAGGCTTCATGCACGCAGGAAGCGGAAAGTTTTGCGAATGTTCTGAGTCAGGATGATCAGATCAAACAGCAAGCAGGAGCAAAGCAATTCCACCGGGAACTATTAATCTTCCCAAGGACTAAAATTAAACTGTAAACACAGTGTCTGATGCGTGACATTCTATTTGCACTTTTATAGGGCCAAGACTTTGCTGATATATGCTTGGAAAAATAATGACTGCAAGGTCTCCACACATCATTTCAGAAAATATTCCATCAGGATACACCAATAAAGGTGAAGCCATGCTGCACTCCAAGCCATTCCACTTGCCAAAAAGTCACACCTGCTGAAATGTAACAATAAACACGGCCTGTGCATATCTAAACTCATCGCAAATCAAGGGGGTTTTAAGGGCAGATCTTCTGTCACTTGCATGGTGTATGCTTGCATATCACCCTCTAGAGCTCTACATTCAATTGCACATTTTGTCTGTATTTCTGAAATGGTGCTGTCTGAAATCACCAGTCAGACTGCATCAGTCATCTTCCTTAAAGCCTGCAGAGTCAGCACATTTTTATATCTAGAAGGTTTTAAAGACTGGCTCAATGACATTTTTTTTCTACAACAGCTTCCAAAACTGTATATAATACAGATTTTTGTATTGCAGTCACCTACTCTACCAATGTCTTTTCTCTGAGCAATTCTGCTTTTGAAAACACTATAACTTATCTTTCTTGCCTTTCATTTTGGGTTTACCATGTTAAAATAAAACAAGGACTGAAACCAGCAATCAACAAAGCAATCCCATTGACCCAGAGTTCAAGCAACTGCTGGCCTCAAATATATTTATTGGACACTTATTCACCCATATACCACAAATAACACCCCCCCCCCAAAAAAAAAAAAAAACTTGGAAAGGAAGGTAGAACAAAATAAATTATTTTGGATCCAATGATTCACTTTCTTATGCCAACTCTGGTTGCTTTTAGACTCATTTCAAATACTGAGATAAGGAATCATAATGATCTGTGATACATGTCAAACATATTCACAAAATCACAAAATGATACATTTTCACCTGCTCAAAAAAATAACTGTGTATTGGCAATGCAACAAACTCTTATAGTGATCTGATATTTGGCTACAAGAACACTTGGCCACATATTCATGCCTGAATGAGCAGAACAAAAAGGACTTCTCTAGAAATACAAGACAAAGCACATCATGTAAGAAACCAGAGGCAAAATTCTTTTCTGCTATTACATATTAGTTACTCTTAAAACAAAGCATGTTATGAATACTTTGCTAAATAATCTAATTAAATTGTAAGACATTTGTCTCATAAATGCTTAATATCCATTACATATAATAATTAAATTGAAATTCAGTGTCTTGAAATGGCTCATAGAAACCAGGCTATGCACTAATGCCTATAATTTAACACTTTTATTTACTTCAGTCAAAGACAGAAGTTTAAGAACTTTATTAATTTCTTTGGTTCATCCAAGACAAGTAGGAATTAAATGGTAATTATAAAGGCAATGTTCTTGGAAAATTAAGCCCTGGGTGCTAAGTGAGCGTGGTTGCTGACAGGGGCCACATGAAAGGGCAGCCTCCAGCAGAGGCGGGAGCACACACCACTCTGCTTAACTGTGGTTTACTTAACTCCAGGACCTGCAGAATCCTGGGACAGGAAGCATGGCCATCCCAAGAAAAGGGGCTCAGCGCATTAAGATATATCCCATTTGGCATCAGTTGCATAAATGCAATTAAGGAAGCATGAAAAGACAATTTATAACACTGAGGTTAAGACAATTTTATTAAGAAAGTCACGAGGAGCCTCTTTCAGGCAACAAATAGTTAAAATTTGTGTGTTGCCAAAACCAGTTTGGCTCAGTGGATAGAGTGTCAGCCTGCGGACTGAAAGGTCCCTGGTTCCATTCCGGTCAAGGGCATGTACCTTGGTTGCAGGCACATCCCCAGAAGTGGGTATGCAAGAGGCAGCTGATCCATGATTCTCTCTCACTGATGTTTCTAACTCTTTATCCCTCTCCCTTCCTCTCTGTAAAAAATCAATAAAATATATTAAAAAATAATAGTAAAAAAATAAAATATGTGTTGATGATCGACTATAATTTCTAAAATAAATTTGAGTTCTTCAATTATCTCATCCATTTCAGCCAATTTTCTTCTTTTGTAAAAAAGAAAAATATATTTTTATTGATTTCAGAGAAGAAGGGAGAAGGAGAGATAGAAACATCAATGATGAGAGAGAATCATCAATTGGCTGCCTCCTGCATGCCCCTTACTGGGGACAGAGCCTGCAACCCAGGCATATATCTTGACTGGGAATCAAATGGTGACCTCTTGGATGCTGGGTCAACACTCAACTGCTGAGCCACACTTGGCTGTGTACTTTACTTCCTTATTAAATATAATATGTTCATTCACTCATTCATTTAACACTAAATTATTGAGCACCTATATTGGGGCTTCAGTAATTAAAAAAACAAACACACAAACAAAAAGACAGTAAAAAAACCCAGACCTTAGCCCAGCCTGCATGGCTCAGTGGTTGAGCACTGACGTGTGAACCAGAAGATCACTGTTATATTTCCTGTGAGGACACATGTCTGGGCTATGAGCTTGATCCCCAGTGTGGGGTGTGCAGGAGGCAACTGGTCAATGTTTCTCTCTCATCATCAACATTTCTATCTCTCTCTTTCTCTCCCTTCCTCTCTGAAATCAATAAAAACATATATAAAAAATCCCAGACCCCAAAGAGTTTGAATTATATTTGTATGATACAGATAATAAACACAAAAATAAGTAAAATATGTAGCATATTATTTTGTAATTCATGATAGAGTAAAAAAATACAGCAAAGAAAGAGTTCGAGAAATATGAGGCAAAGCCTTGACAAACTACAATCATGAGCCATATAAATTGTACTATGAGTATTTAAAACTCTACATTGAAAACTCTCAAAAGGAATATAAAAATTACATAAAATTACATAAAATTTACATAAAATTCAAACGTCAATGTCTATACTTTCCAAGCTGTATTGCAAAAAACAACACTTAGTCATGTATGTTTTGTCTGTGATTGATTTGATGCTACAGTAGCACAGCATAGCAGTTGAGACCCTATGGCTTCAAACATAAAATATTTATCATCTGTTCCACTACAACCAAAGTTTGCTGACCCCTGGTTTACAATATTAAATAAAGAAACCTGGAAAGGTCTTAGGAGAAGAAAGCATCTGGATAAAGAACTGAAGGAAACGAGAGAGTAACTGCACAGTAGTGACCTGATCTGACTTATGCTCTGAATGCATTGTGGAAAGCAGACTAAGGAAGGAGTCAGTTTCATCATTATAGGTCAGTGCTGATGTCTTTGCCAAGGACAGCAGCACTGGGAGTTTGCTTATGCAACTAGAAGAAGTAATTCATTGCAATGGGAAGACCATGGGAGAAGAAGGTGTGGGAAGAAGTTTGGACTAGTAGCTTGAAGGGTCTCTAAGAGTGGAGATACTAAAGTAAACACTGGGTAGATTAGTGTGGAGTCCAATGAAGAGATCGAAGGTGGAGATATAAATTTGGGAGCCATCACTTAAAGCTATGAGAGAGGACAAGATCACTGGGAGAATGAGTATACAGGGAAGAGTGAAGTAGGTCAAGAAAGGAGAAGAATTTCAAGGTTAAGAGACTGGATGGACGGGAAAGAACCAGCCAAGGGGATCAAGAATAAGAGGGACCAGAGTTAAGAGCGTGCAGAGGGAGGGTGCTCTGGAAACCAAGTGAAGAAAGTGTTTCCAGGAGGAATGAATAATCATATGTGTTACTGATAGGCCAACTTTAGAACTGAGAACAAATAGACTGAATGTTGCTGAGTGCTGCTCTAGTGACTTGACAAGAGCAGTTTTGGTGACATCATTCGACAAAGAGCTTGTCTGGAGTTGGTCCAAATGAAAATGGAAATTTTTGCTGTAAAGGAAAAGAGGTAAATGGAGTTGTAGCTAGAAGCAGAAATGGGCTTGAGAGGCTTTTGTGTTTTGGGAGAAATAATATGTTTAAATGCTAGTGGGGGGAAATGGGTAGAGGAGGAAATTTTGTTAATATAGGAAAGAACAGAAAAAAAGGAAGAGGGAAAAAGGGAATAACAGCAGGGGGATTGTTCTTAAATAGTTGACAGCAAAGGTATCTCTGAAAAAATGAAGAGGAAATATGGAAATACCCATAATGAGAGAAAATGTAGCATTTGAAGGCAGGAATGCTTATTGATAGATGTGATGATGGAAGCTTGTGGAAGTTCTCTCTGATGGCTATTGATTTTATGTGCTGTTGGTCAAATTAGCATTCCTTCATAGCAAAATTTTCTTTCTGGCCTCTTTTAGGGTATCATCTTGTCTGTGGTATTCTATCCTATTAGGATGCTGAGCCTGTTACAGATTTCTATTTATTTGGGATATATTGTGCTGCGCAGGTTTTCATCATCCTATAAACTCCTGGGATATTCACTGCCTTACTCTCTACCTCTGGAGCTCTGACAGGTATTAGATAGTCTCATATTCTCCAGGTTTCTTTTTAACTTCTCTTTCATATCCCTCACTTTCCTTCCCTGCGTGGCATCCTAGGTAATGGGCTTACATATATCTAATAGTCTCATTTGTGACTGGGCTTTGACTTCAGTAATCATCTTCCTTTCAAGATCATTCTATTATTTAAAAAAAATATTTTATACAAAAATGTTCTATATTCTATTTCAACATGTGTAATTTTTGGACATCTAAATATTTTGTTTCTGCTGATTCTTATTCATGGTAGATACTTCTTTGTGGTCTTAGTGGTCTGGAGTTTTTGTTAATTAATTGCTTGATCTTAATCTTCTAAAGAATCAAGCAAGCCTGGATTGGGTTGCTTTTCTCCAGAGAGGATTTGTATCTACCTCTGCAAATTGCTACCTAATTCTCCCAACCTAGAAAAACACCACATTCCCCTCATGGGAGTCTTGACTCAATTACAGGCTCTGCTTCACTATATTAGAGCAGGCACAAGTTCATCAGCCAGAACACAGGGCTGTTATTGGACTCTATGCTCAGGATAACGCTGCTTGTACAGGTGACTCCACTAAGAATCCCAAACTTCAGTTTGAAGTTGTTTTCTTTATTATTATTATTATTATTATTATTGTGGGGGAGGTTTGGGGGGTTCCTCACTCCATCCTCTTTGGAAAAGTGGTTCCTATCTTCCTCTTGAAAGCCCCACAGCATTTCAGGAGAACATTACTCTGTCCTCTACCAGGGGAGAGAATCTGTGCTCTGCTTCTATGGGTAGAAAAGTGGTTCTACAAGCCATTGAAATTTAGCCGGGCCGGCATGGCTCAGTGGTTGAGCATTGACCTATGAACCAGGATGTCACAGTTCCATTCCTGGTCAGGGCACGTGCCCAGGTTGCAGGGTCGATCCCCACTTGGGATGTGCAGGAGACAGCCAATCAACAATTCTCTCTCATCATTGAGGTTTCTATCTCTCTCTCACTCTCACTTTCTATGTGAAATCAACAAAAAATATATTTAAAAATAAATAAGCAAATCAAAATCATTAAAATTTTGACAGTTTTAGAAGTTGGTTTCAAAATTTGAGGGTGGCATATTAATAAAAAATTTGTCTATCAACAATCATGGGGTCTGCAACCTGGATGTAAGACCATTCTATGTAACAGGGGGAGTTAAAAAGAAAGTGAATCTTGCTCTCAAAATGTTTTCAAACTCAAGGGAAGGGAGGAAGCAACAAATATAGAGAAGCAACATAAATAAAAGGGTACAGCCAGCCAATGACACACTTTGATGTCCCCCTGGAATGTTCTCACTTTTGGCAGTACTCCACTTTGTTTAGCTATCATTGAGAGGCACTACACAACCCACAGTTTATTCATCAGAAGTATGCAGTGCTCCTCTATAAAGAACACTTGTCACATGCTTGACCGCTCTGCATTTTCACACAATCCCGTTCTTATATTTCAGTGAACATTTAGTTGATATTATGTTGTCAACAGAGCAATTTATTTCTTGCCAAGATTAAGTGTAATTTCATCCTCACAAAATGAGAAGGAAGGAATTTGCTTTTTCTCCATCCAGTCTCTCTCTTTATCATTGAGCAGCAAATGAGAGCAGCAAACACTGCTACTTCACAAACCAATATACTTGTTCCTTTTTTTCACTCACAGAAAGAGTAAGTAGTAACATGCTTTTCATGTTCCCAGGACTGGTGTTCATATGATGGAGGAGGGACTCATGTGCCTACTTTCCTTGTTGTCTATCCCAAATCAGACCTTTTCTCCTGTGGGCACAAATGTTCCCACAGGCATATATACACTCTAAGGATCTGAAGGTGGCAAACATCTACTCAGCTGCAAGGACATAATGTGAGAATGCAAGCTAATCACAAGTGAATTACTGTCAACTGTAATATTTTGGAATTATATTTATAATATTGATTTGTTACCTGCTTTCTAAACTGCGATTTCCCTAGTGAATAGCTTTAGATGGCTGTTAACTTTAAACATGACATGTAGTTTTCATTCTCAATGTGATTATTTGTTCAATAGGCTCTGTAGGCAAAGCCCCTAGACTTAAAGTCTGCTTCTATTATTTATACTATGGATACCTTACATTAGTTTGCTACTTTTACATTTTCAAAGCACATACACTTACATGGTCTCAGGATTCTTGTAATGGACAGAGAGATCTGGATGCTGAAGAATTAAGTAAGGTGTCCAAGGTAACAAAACCAGTAATCAGTACTGCATGGTCCAAAACCCAATTCTCCCCACTCTGTTTCTTCTCTTTCCACTCTGATATTTCAAGTTATGATGATGGTGATACCGTGATTACTTTCATTTTGGTAAACATCGGTAGTGATTCATTTGCATAGAATGGATACCTATAATTTAAGGGCATAAGGCTAACTGAAAGATGAAGAGAATGACAGACAGGAATTGACAAAGAATATCTATTTGTGCAATGGCATGAATATTCTATGATTTTTCTGAAACACACTAAAAAGTATTTGGGGTCCATGAAATTATCCTTAATTTAGTGTTTGTTTCCTGCTTCTTGTATTTTAAGAATGAAAATAAATTAATATCTACTTGAAGAAACATGAAATTTATGTCTTTACAACTGTTCCATTGCTCACAGCAGTGGGGTTAAAACTATTATGCTTACATATTTAAAAACAAAACATTATGGTTCATTGATTATCTAATCACATCAAATATTCTATTGAAGTTTTATCTTTGAACTAGAGGCCAAATGCACAAAATTCATGCAAGAGTAGGCCTTCCTTCCCCTGGCTGCGGGCACCAGCTTTCCTCTGGCACCCGGGACCCGGGCTTCCTTCGCAGCCAAGGCTTTGTCCAGAAGGTCGTCCGGTAGGACATCTGGAAGGATGTCTGGTCTAATTAGCATATTACACTTTTATTATTATAGATTCAAAATAATGCCACAAGCAATAATGTTAAATGCCTGTGTTATTTTAATTTACTTGATTTATTTTCATTTATCAAGTCCTATTTCACAAAGACTGATAAAAAATGAAATCTACTTGTCTTTAGCTAGCCACTGAAGTCCAAGGAAAACTAAGATGATAAAATAGGAACTGCACTGACACTAAAGCAATCCAATAATAAAATAATGTATTAATCAATTAACATCTTAGATGTGCCATGCTTACTTTCTTGGAGAAGGTTCCAGAGTAGCAGCTATCTGTGTTCATTAGCTGTTATAAGTGGATAGGTGATCTTAATTGTAGCTTATTCTTGCTAGAATTTGTTAATGAGAAAGAAAGAATGTGCCAGATAGAAGTAAGATACAGGCTAGCCTCGCATTTATTAGTTAGTTAGTTTAGGAAGCATTATAATGGAATTTTTCTCCAAGCTGCTTTACCTATATAATTACATTGTGTTCAGAAGGATCCTTCTTTCCTGACAATAACAAAGAGATGTCAGATTATCAAGGTGATCGCTGATAAAGTCATTCCCAGATGAGGAGGAAACATTTTCAGAGGCAGCAAGACCATAGACATTTCCCGAAATTGCAAGTGGGAAGAGCTATGGAAGAGCAATCGGAAGACCTGGACCTCAATCCTCAGTTTAGCATTTACTCCTGTGTGACTCTGGGAAAGTTACCCAGCACGGCCAGTCAGTTTCCTTAAAAACAAAAACAAAAGAAAACAGCAACCCTGCAAAGATAGTCGCCATTTTCCTTATTAGATATTATAAGAACTAGGTAATAGAACAGGTATACAAATAGTTTGCAAAAACTGTGAAACTCTAAAGAAATGTGAGCTACTACTTCACAGCAGGTCACCTCAGAAAAGCTGTAATACTTTAGTGGTAATGGGCAAACTTCCAGGGGGTGGTTTTTTAATGGAGGAGGTGGGGTCACGTGAAGGGTGAAACTACATTATTTACAGCCAAGCTAGCCCCAAACTGGTAGAAAGGCAACACTTTTTCCCCCCTCATTTAATTTGTGGAATATAATTTGCTTTGTGAATTCTTCAGTTGAAGAAGAGCCATAACAGATCTTGGAACATCTTTAATCTGGCTTACTCTCAAAAGGCATCTGAGCAGACATAAATATCTGTGTGTGGAGCACATACACAAATGTATTTATTTTTCCTTGCTAATGCTGGAAGAATTTGGACTCTGAGAAAAATGGAAATATATTCACAGAGGCACAAGTAAATTCAAAACAGCATATGCTTAAAGTTTGGCTCTAAATCACAAGTGTACATTTAAAATCCAAAATGAGGAGACTGGGTGGATATTGTGCAATAAGAATTTTATTAGAGAAAAAATTAAATCATACTCATTCATTTGCCTATAAGGTTGTTTCTATTTAGTTTGGAAAATTTCATTACTGTTATAAATCTTTACAATAAATGCCAAAGTAAATCACCTACTGTGTAAGAAAAAAAAATAAAATTAAGCTTTTAGCCAAGAAATTAAGAGCTCCCTGGAAACAGCTGGGAATGGAGAATATGTCATGTTTCATTCTTTTGCAAAGCAGAAATCTAAAAAAAAAAGTATTGCACCTTTACAGCAGGATATTAACATTAAGAGAATCTGATGATAATAAGAAAATCACCCTCAGCCATGGAAATGAATCTCTTGCTCTCAGTATGTCATATTGATTAAGAGGATTCGTAAAAAAGATATGACATACCCTAATTTATCTAAATTCACTAAAGTGGTATGACACATTGTAATCTAGCACATTTTTCGCAGTGGATATTCAGTTTTTTTCTACTTTCGTTGCTAATTATAAATAATACTTCAATACACAGAGATACTGAATATTAATTTTTTAAATATATTTTATTGATTTTGTACAGAGAGGAAGGAAGAGAGATAGAGAGTTAGAAACATCGATGAGAGAGAGTCATCGACCAGCTGCCTCTTGCACACCCCCTACTGGGTACATGCCCTTGACCGGAATCGAACCCGGGACCCTTCAATATCCAAGCTGACGCTCTATCCATAGAGCCAAACCGGTTTCGGCTGAATATTAAATTTTAAGGAAGAATTCATGAGGCCAGAGAGAACAACAGAGCAGGACATGTGAAGAGAAGAAGGGTTTCAAAGGAATAAAAGGTAAAGTGCGTGGAATTTCAAAGCACGGAGAGCTCCGGGATGATGAGCGGAGCTGGAGGTCAGGAGGGGACAGAGGAAGTGCCTGTGGAACTGCGGCTGCAGGCATGGGCAGTGTGGGCAGGGGCAGCCTTGCTAAATAAACACAGCTCATGTTTAACACATTCGGTTTCTGGTGAAACTTTTGTTAGAAAAATGGTTTTGTTTCTAGCAAAAAAAAAAAAAAAAAAAAAAAAGTTAAAAAGTGCAGAAAAGATTGTGAGCCATGAGAAGTTAAAGAATATTTATAACAGTGATTGGAAAGGAATATGTGTTAGGGAGATGCAGCTCTAATGGTGGGAATGGAGAACAGATCTGAGGGACCTGAGACAGCAATTAGGCTACTCTTAAAAAATTCATAGGAGGAATTATGGACCCCTGAGCTAAGGCAGTGAAAAGGTAGATACAGAAGGAATAATAAAGCATCTGCCAGAGTTTTGGTGATCTGTTGGTTGAAGGTGAGGACAAATAAAATAAAGAAGGTAACTGAAATGATTAGTTTGGCCACTTGGGTGGAGAGTAAATGCACTAACGAACGTTTAGAATCCAAGAGGAAGAGATGTTCTAAGGTGGAAGGATAGATCTAGCAATGTCAAACCTTTCCATTTCTTTTCATCTCTATTGTACCTCACACCAAACAATCACTGTCCACAGCAGGAATTACTGCAGTGGCCGATTAACTGTCTCTGCTATCAACCTGCCCCTACAACTCATCCTCCCAAGAGGTTTCTGTACTTAAAATAAATTCCAAAGTCATTCCTGTCTACACCAACTTACTTCTCCAACCTCAGATCTTGCCTCTCCTCTCACTCCCATGCTCCCTCCACACTGGCCTTCCTTCTGCTCCAAACTGCTTTCCATCCTGTCCTCCGGCTTTTACTCAAGCTGCTCCTAGCCTCACTTCTGCATGGCTGGCTCATTGCTACTTCACTCCCAGGTTACATCTCACTTTTTAGAGAAGCTAAAAAGTAATTATCTAATCTAAAGTATATATCCCCCATTGTGTTTTATTTCCTTGTGGCTTATGCTTTACTTCCCTCATAACATGCATAATTTAATAATGTTATATTTTTATGTTTTTTCCACCACAGAAATAAAAATCTTTTTTTTTTTTTGTAAACAGAAGAGACTTTATCTTGTTTATTGCTCATTCCTAATAACTAGAGCAGTGCTGTTGATGGATAGGTAGGTAGTCAATAAATATTTGTTAAATAAAAGAATACAGGCTGTGCAAGAAGTGCCCCAGGGTATAACCATGAGCAGATAGCTAAAAAGTAGTTTTGAAAGCAAAGTAAATTTAAGCCTGAAAAAACAGCTAAAGGGAGTAGGTACAATTGCACTATGATTGATCTATATCTACTATCAGCTACCACCAGTATTTTGTATATGTATATATGTGTATGTGCATGTGTGTGAATAATCTATATATAAAAGGCTAATAAGCAAGATGTCCCCTTGGGAGTTTGATCAGGAGACCCAGAATTCGATCGCTCACTATGACATGTACTGACGACCAGGGGGCGACACGGAATAAAGGAAGACCTGACCAGCCACTGGAAGGAAGGCCCAGCTGGCAGCTGGAAGGCCCGGATTGGCCCTGATTGCCAGCCAGGTCTTGGGACCCTACCTGTGTATGAATTTTGTGCAATGAGCCTCTAGTTTCCCTATAATAATTAGTTGTAAATAAGTTCATCCTATTCTTTTCAAGCCAGAGAAGTAAATGAAAACTCATCTCTCCCTGATTTCTCTTTACATGACTAGTAGCCTCAACCAAAACCATGGCTATCTATTTAGTTAAGTGTGTGACTTCAGGAAGATCACCTATCTTTACATACTCACTCAATCAATATTTATGAAGCATTTACCATGAATAGACTCTGTGCTAGGTACAATGGATGCAATGTTGAGTTAAAAAAACATAAACTCTGCCTTCATGGAACCTATACTGTTATGAGAAAAAGAAGATCAGCTAAATAAAGATGAGCCATAAGAAGAATGATAAATATGAAGCAAAGTGCAGGGAGAAAATAGGGTTCAGAGGTTTTCCTAGATAATGATTGTCAGAGTGAAATCAGATGAATGATTAGGAATTATGGATGAAGGACCTAGAGGTAGAAGTTTAAGCCCTGAGTTGAGACTAAGCATGGCAAGTTCAAGACCCTGAAATAAAATGAGGCTGCTGAGTGCTCAGAGAGCAAAGGCAAGGGAAAGAGATGTGACTGCAACAACTGTCAGAGACCAGACCATTCATGTTAAGAACTTTATCCTTAACATGCTTTATCCATGATCAAGATATTATCAGAAAAGCAAAATTACATACATTGCTCATAAAGTCAAAATTTTCTGTAAGAAATCATCATTTCTGACTTCAGATCTAGAGGCAATCTTCCTCATCTAAATTTCCATTTCCCATTTCTAATATCTAAGAAGAAAGAGCTTGTTAAGCAAATTAATACTGTGAAAAGGGTTTCCTAGAGGCATATTTAACCTACTTTCAAGGCCAACTACTTTATTATACATGGTTTACATGCAAATGAGAAGCCACTAAATGTAAATTAGTTTGTTCATTACAATAATCTAGCGTGGCTTAAAAACCCATTATCATTAGTTAAATAACTGTGATAACGATGCAAAGCTGCATTTCTATTAAAAAATCTTTCATTCTTTATTTCCTTCCCTGATTCACTCACCAAATCTATTCTGGGGGAGTCTTCCCATCTCAGGAAATGGCAACTCAATCTTTCTGGAAGTTGCTCAAGCAAACACATGGAATCTTCTTGACTTCTCTCTCACACCCTACACAAAATCCATCAGCTACTGTGGGCTCTAGCTTAAATGGACATGTACATGTGTACACACACACACACACACACACACACACACACACAATCCTTCCACCTCTTGAAGAATTCTTTCACAGTCACCTTTGTAAGCTTCTCTTTTAACTGGCACTAATATATCTTTTAGGAATTCCAGAACCTCCTGAATATCTTTCCATGGACTGCATGTTCTTTTTTGGTTTTATAGCATGACTTCCAAGCCTGTATCTACAGCCCTGACCTCTCCCCTAATCTCCAGGCTTATATTTAGTTGTCTGACTGGAATCTAGGATATCCAAGTAGTCAACTTCAGCACATTATCCTGCCCATCAGACAGGCTCCTTCTTCAAGATTCCCTATTTGAAGAGCATGTGCCAGGATTACTTGGTTGCCCAAGCTACAAACTCCTCTTTCACCATCTGTCAGCATGCTTATAACTTATTAAGGTTTTCCTGTGATTCTGCTAATTTCTGCTTTGTTTACGTTGAAGATAAGTTACCTCTAAATTCTATAATTTACTTTAAATTATTAGCTTTATTATTATGTGAAACGCTACTTATTCCTTTTAACGTTTTTTTCCTCGTTGAAGCCTATTAAGAAATACTATATTAATAATACTTTTAAAAAACTGCCCATTAGATCTAAATTTTTCTCATATTCTTCTTCCCTCCTTGACCTACTACTGCTCTGCTTTTGAGTAGTTTATTACTATTCTCTTCATTCCCTAGATCCTAATTTCTGTTCCCTTTGTTTAGGCCAGATAAGCAGGAGGGAAGTTCCCTCTGCAGAGATGTAGCAGGTACAAGCTTAGCATAAACCCGTCTATATACAACCCCTTGCTACCTTCTAGACTCTCACAGAAACAAACCCCAAAATAAGCTAAGTTATTTAAAACAGAAAAAAAATATTTGAAGCAAGGAGTCATAAAAATATTTCAGTGCCTTTTCTTGTTTTCTGCGGAACAACTGGAAAGTCACTGGAGGTGCCGTCTCCTTCACTGAAGTTGGTAGTTTCAGTTCAGGCACAGAGGAAATGATAAATCCTGCAGAAGCCTAGAGGGTGGTGTTTTACTCTCACTTTTCTTCATTTTGGTCAAGTGCAGCCAGGAGAGAAAATATATGATATTTAAAATGTTATTTATAGACTTGATGAAAGGAAATTTAGCTGTTTATCATGTTTCCAATAATTTTCTTCTCTAATATTTCATTGTTTGTTATCTTGTAGAACTATTCCATATGCTTCTAAAGTAAAATAGGAGGATAGATGAATGTGTGCATGTACACACACACACACACATACACACACACACACACACACGAGTAACACCCTGATTGGGCAATCACTGCACATCTTCCAAAAGACGATGTGAGGATCCTTGATGCATGGCAATACTTAAATGTTGACCACATCATATCTCAAAAAAAAAAAAATGCTGCATAACTATCATTAAACTGCAAACCAGTTTGCAAATATCCATTTGCATAACCTTAGAGGAAAGAATGCTTTATACTTTTAATTAACTTCACCACTTGTCTATTTTTCAAGATAAGGAAAACCAAGGATTTGCTATCTCTTTATAGTTACAGTAAATACTACTTGATACAATTTGATAGAGGGATGCCTGAGAAGGGACCCACAGTAACAGGTCTATTTTTAATCATGGGGATAGCAAGAATATAGAAGCTATTTTTATTCAATTGAAAATAGCATCTATGCAAAAGGACCTACTATAAATAGAAACACATATTTAGAAAGGCCAGATTAAACAATCAACGCAGCATAGAAAATATGGTGGGGATTGCTGACTGCTGCCTCAGGACAACCTGGTTTTCCCTTCTTCCTGAGCTCATGGCTGTCACCTTGATGCAGTATTTCCCAGTTGCTCCGATTTGGCCGTGTACTTAAACTATTACTAATGAAATGTGAGCAGAATGGATGAGTGCAGCGTACATAAAAGGAAAATCTACTCTGAATTTCTTTTCCTTTGATCTCCAGCACATTAGGACAAAGCCGTGTCTGCAATCAGCAGTGACCACACAGAAGCGCTACTGCTCTAAGGGACCTAAGGTAAGGCAGAACAGAATGTAGTAAGGAGACCCGAGTCTGCCTGAGGGGGGAGCAGGGGGTGCGGGGTGGGCAATGCAGGAAGGAGGGCTGCCGAAGCACACCCTTTGGGAGGAGGCAGGATGACCTCTGCAACATGATGGCAGCCAGGAGGAGAGAAGGCCCATGGGGGATGCCCTAGGGAAGAAGCACAGCTCTGGAGGAACAGAGGTGCATTTTTTAAAGAGAAAGTTCATATTTCCATTTCTTTGTCTCCCTCCAAGCTAGTATGTACACATTGGCACCTATTTTCTCACACATTCCCTTTCATCCCCTTCCTTTATGTGTATAGGCTGGTAGTGTTAGAACTAGAACTTGCCGTTTCACTAATCACATATATATTTCCAGGTGACATCTTATAAACACAGTGTGTTCTTAACAGCTAGGCAACATCTCTCTATTAACTCAAACCTGAAATCACATCCAAAAATAATTCCATGTAAATTTAAAATCTAATCTGTAAATTAAAAACACACACACACACATATAAAAACAAAACTTCATTGTGAGAGAGGCCTTCTTAAGGAAGACAGGAAACTCACTTGTTATAGTGAAAAAGACAGACATTTTAATAAGAAAAAAAAAAAAAACTCAGTAGAAAAAATTGCAAAAGATATAACAGGCAGGTCTCACAGGTAAACAAATGATTAATATATAAAACATGTGAAAAGATATGTTATCACTGTAGTCAGAAAGGTGCAGCTTGAAACAACAAAATATCAACTTTTGTTCTTCAGGTTGATGATAATGTGAAAGATGAACAGTATTCAGATCTGGCAACTGTGCTGGTGGGATGTGAATTGCTATACATTTTTGGAAAAATAATCTGGCAGCACAGCAACTACTAACATTTAAAATGTTCATCTTCAACTCAGCAATCATACTTTTAGATATTTATCTTAGAGAAGCAAATATAAAATGTTTAATAAAATATGCAAAATAAGGCATTCTGCAGCCCTGTTTATGAGAGCAGTAAGAGAGAAAAAAGAAACAAGTGAAATATCCGTCAATAGGGTAAAATTTGACAAAGTGATGCTGATACCATGCCTTTCTCTTTAAAATGAACTCTGGTTATACTCTAATATCTTAAAACACTTAGTTAAAAGCCAAAGACTAGTGCCACATGTGCAAAAGGTAGTTAGTGAAGGGAAATGGGGCAAAGCATGCTGGGAGAAGATCGATGAATGGAGGGCAAACATGATGTTATGGGCATTGGAACAAAGTGAGTTTGGACCGAGAAAGGCTCATTATGGTGACTAGGAAACCATCCAGACAATTCTATAGAATATGTAACCATTCTTCAGGGGAAATTGTGTGAAGGGTAAAGTCAGTTACTGAAATTTGCATATTAAAAGAAATTTGACTTTGACAGTCAGAGTATATTGAGGTCTTGGAGTATCTGGGTTATATCTGATATGACCAACTGTATTTGCTGATCTACCAAAGGAGTAGAATGCAAGAAGAACTCTTGGAAAACTCCTAGAGAATTGGGTGCAAGCAGAATCTGACAAGTGTCAGTTTCTTTGTAGAGAGTAATATGACCAGATTAACATTTTTAGCAATTTTACTCTGCAGTACCCCAGGAAATGGATCTAAGAAAGGAGACAATTTGTGCAATGGTAGGATCATATTGAGGACCTGGACAAAAGCAGTATTGGCACAGATGGAAAGAGGAAAGACAGATTTGAGAAATGAAGCATCGAATGCCTAACAAAATGGCAGACTTGGGCAGCTTTCTATGTGTCTTGCTTCAGTGCCTGAGCAGATGATGTACCATTCATAAATTCTGGGAGTTCAGGGAAAAGAGCTTAGCTTAGGGAGTCATCTTATCCAAAGAGGTTAACTTTTTCAGACACTTGAGATATGTCAGCTGCATGACTCTTAATGCATAACAATGGAAATAGAACCTTCAATATTAAATTACAGCAAATGAGTTTTCTCTCCAAAGGGCATGGATGTGACACACTTAGCAGGATATAATGTTAGAATAAAGTACTTTAGTGATTATATTTCATTTGATTTCTCCAACTGTAATTGGTTTCCTTCTTTTCTCTCTCCGTCAGCACAGAGATTTCAGTAATTTTTCCAAGACACAGATTAAATCTAGGAAGGTATATTATCTATATCTAAATTCCCTTTCTAATGCTTATCAAAATTAGATATTTTAATGCCACACTGAAAACACCTAGACCATGGTAACAATCTTATGGTATATTATGCCTGTGCATAGTATTTCCAGCCAAGTTATTAAAAATTTGGTGTGAAAATGAAGGCATAAGAGTGCTAAATATGGGAACAGTAAGATGGTTTTCATTACAACTCAGGTTTGAGCCCATGAGCCCCTGCTGGGTGTAATCCTAGGGTCTATGCATTGAATTCTGCATAATGCAGGGCGTATAAAGAACATAGAATGAGCACAAAAAGTAATATGAAATCTGTCTTTTTTTAATACTATAGAGCCAACTCCTTCTTTTGCCTTTTCAAGTCAAGCTGCATGATTGAAAACCCTAAGCGTTAGCATTGCCTACGGAAAGGTCATGACTTAGGAGCCGTTAGCATTTGGAGTTTCAAGGAGCTTTTTTTGCTCACGGCCATGCAATACTTCAAACTGAGGCTGTCAGGACAAGACTGTAAAGATTTTAAGGATTTAAAATTTAAGGATTTTATGGCTTATGTTTTTGTTCTCATACTTCTTACAGAGCCATCATGCTGGCTAGAGAGCAGGCTATTACTTTTTGTTCGATTTGGTTTTAGGTTGCTCATTGTGTCCAAGTGATTACTTAGTTTGGTTAAAAGCACATAAAACACACAAAAATAGGTCCGCTGTTTTGCAAATTAGTTATTTTCTGAAACGCCATAGCTAATAAAAGCAACGTTATTATAAAGATAGTAAAAGCAATAATAATTAGTGACGTCCATTGAATGCTTACTATGTGCTGTCCAATCTTTTCAATTAATTTTCACACCAACTCCATACAATAGATAGAATGAGGCAAAGGAATACAGTTAATTTGTGTAAGGTGATACAACATTTAAGTGACTGAACCAGAATAAAAGCAAGTTTCACTTAGTTTTATAGTAAGTGAAAGAACAAAGGAGCAGATCTTCCAGAATAGCACGCGTTAGGAAGTATTCATAGAGAAGCAATCCGAAGGTTCATTATTATCACTTCCATTTTAAAAATTGAGATGATAATGCTGATGAGAGTTAACCTTTATTGTGTACTTATGTTTTAGGAACTATTTTAAATGCTTGAAACCCATTAATTCCTCAGATTCTCAACCGAGTTGATGATTTAAGTACTAATAATGCTCCATTTGACAGATGAGGCCATTGAAAGACAGAGACATTAAATAACACATCCAAGGTCACTTAGTAAGTGTTTTAGCTGGAACTGACTGATGGAAGCAAAGCAAATCAAGAACAGAATGCTAATCTTTTTACCAGAGGTCCACAGTCTTATTGCACATTAGAATCACCCAGGGAGCTCTAAAAAGAAGGACGTGGGGCTCTTTCTTGGACCAATTAAAACCAGAGTGTCTGGTGACACCCCGGGCGCAGTGTGCTACAAAAGCTCCCCAGGTGATTCTGATGCAGCCAGGGCTGAGAACCACTGTGCTACACAAAGGCAAGACTACTATTTTTATTCTCAACAAATAACATTTGGGCTCAAGTTCAATGGCAGGAGGTAGATTAAAAAATCAGTAGTAAATAACAGAACTATAACACTATTGCTTAGCTGTGGGAGAAAACTTATTAGTATTGATTGTAAGCAAGGGAAGTATAGATAACTTAAAACCAAAAGTCCCAGAACAAATGTAGAATCTTGGATTTATTTAATGAATGTCAAAGCCGACTTTCTTATCAGTTTTAATTGGATAATCAATTCACCATATTGTTTCTGTAACAGTTCAGGAATACCGTGTGAGGAGAGGCCTGGCAGGATCTTTTTTTAATTGAGCTCAAACAGATGGTTAATCTCTAAAATGTTAATTTCTTTCTGTGAGCTCTACTTTTCATGGCACTTTGATAGACACAGGACAATGCTCTCAAGGCATGAGAAATACTTCTCTCAATTCAAATGGATACCCTGTTTTAGAAGCAGGGTTTCAAACAACAAATGAAGTCCCAAAGAGAAGTCTATATGCAAAATGGTTTGTAACATGAAGGAAACTGTGACCACAATTTAAAAACTATGCCCTGTGTCTGTGGGCAAATAAACAGCTCTGAGGAAGAGGTAACGTAGATAAAAGATAATGCTTGGTAAATTTTATCTGTTGAGAGAATTGAGGTCAACCACTGATTCCAGTTAGAAAGTTACTCAAAGACAGTTAAAAATGCATATGTTTATAACCACATTTCCTGATTTCCCCCCTTATTTTAGGATTCTTCAACCAGGAGAACTCATAGAAGAACTGACAGCAAGTGTAAATTTCGGAGAGTAAAACTGAGTTTTCAATGGCTCCATTAAAAACAAAATATCACAACCAAATCCCCATGCAGTCCACTCTCTGGCCCTTGCTTCCTTCCCCAAAAGACTCATTACCATTCCACTGAAGGCAGAGTCTGGAAGAAGATTCTCTTCCTAGAAAGTATGCAGACTAGTTTAGCCAATTTATTCTTTTCATTTAAAAAAATATATATTTTATTGCCGAAACCAGTTTGGCTCAGTGGATAGAGCGCCAGCCTCTGGACTGAAGGGTCCCTGGTTCGATTCCGGTCAAGGGCATGTACCTTGGTCGATATATATTATTGATTTTTTTTTTATAGAGAGGAAAGGAGAGAGATAGAGAGCTAGAAACATCGATGAGAGAGAAACATCGACCAGCTGCCTCCTGCACACCCCCCACTGGGGATGTGCCCGCAACCAAGGTACATGCCCTTGATCGGAATCCAACCGGGGACCTTTCAGTCCAGAGGCTGACGCTCTATCCACTGAGCCAAACAGGTTTTGGCTAACTTTTTCTTTTTTAAAATTATTTCTTAACCACAGTCAGGTTCCTTTAGAGATGGAACCTGACTCTCTTTCAGAGATGGTGGCCTTTCTCTCATTCTTATGGTTGACACAAAACCACTGATTCACGGCTGTGGCTTGTCTTTGGCAAACTTTCCCTCTCACGACAGGTGCATCACCAGTTGCTCTTGTCATTTCCTCTCTCTCTGGTGCTTTCCTCCTATTGTGACTCCAAATATCAAAATAGGTCACCCACAGACAATAGCACAGGAAAGTAAATGATAAGATCTATTTTTTCCTTCTTTCATAACATTGACTAATGGGGAGGAAAACTTTTTGGCTCATTATTCACATCCTAGGTTTTTTTCACATACCCTTATTTTCAGCACTGTATTATTTCTGTCGTGTTTTTTTTTTTTTTTTTTTTTTTAAGAAACTTTAATATATGGAAAATTACCTGGTGAGAGGAAGATATGCCCTTTAGGGGTAATTTTTTGGAAACCCGTTGGCAAATTTTCAGTAAAGTCTAAGTGGATTAATAAAATCAGCTTCTACCTTATTATTTCGTTTACTTTTTTTTTCTTTCCAGAGTAATCTGAGGCTGGTAAAGTATGCATACCATTGGGCTAAGCAAAGAAGTTTAAAGATTATTTTACTTTTCTAGATAATAAAAAAAAAATGTATTTTACTTGGAACACAGAGCTCTATATCAGCTGTCCCAAAGGTTAATATATATTTTTATTCTACTAGATTTGTTGACATTTCTACCATGGGCTGAGTTTCAGAATCTGAATGCATAAACACTTAATAAGAGACCCAACTATCTGAGAGATTCAGAATTTCATGGGGTATGAATTTAAAATTTGATAAAGCACTCAGCTCGCTGTGATCACTGTCTCCTGATACTCAACTAGAAAGACTGAGAGAACCAAAGACCCAGGGTTCTGCAAGCAGGCGGCACACAGAGAGAAAATGTCAGGGTTCTGCCTTCAGCGAGAGTTAAAAATCAACATCATTCTTGAAAATCTCTTAAAAAATCACTCACATTGCTCTGGAAGTACACTATAGATCAGCCTCTCAATGTGTTCTTGGCAGTCAGTCTTCCTGCGTTTCGGTTTTATTTCCAGCATTATAAAAGATCACAGTGTTGTGTGCTGAGCAGCACATGTTGTAGTTTGCTTGTATTTCAAGGCCAAGTTTTATTGGCGAGGAGGATGCACATATATGTTTAAAGCACTAGAACCACACTCGGTGCTGCAGGAAGTCCACACCATCAAAGGGGAGGAAGCCAGCAGAGGCTGAGAGGACAGAAGGTTCACTCAATCCCTTCACCTCTGACCGAGCACCTACTGTCTTCCAGGCCCACTCTAGGAGCTGGGGAAGCAAAACGTACAGAGAACGAAGTCCCTGCCAACACAGGGCTCATGCCCTAGAAACTGGAGATAGAGAATAGAAATACATAAGAAAATACAGAGACTGTAGATGGTGATAAAAAGGACTGCAGGATAGAGTTGGGGCTCTTTGAGGTGCTAGGCACCTTTGAGCAGGTTTTTTTTTTAAATATATATTTTATTGAATTTTTTTTTTTACAGGGAGGAAGGGAGAGGGATAGAGACTTAGCAACATCAATGAGAGAGAAACATTGATCAGCTGCCTCCTGCACATTCCCTATTGGGTACATGCCCAAAACCAAGGTACATGCCCTTGACCAGAATCAAACCTGGGACCCTTGAGTCCGCAGGCCAATGCTATATCCTCTGAGCCAAACCAGTTAGGGCTTTGAGCAGTTTTTTAAGACAGTGCCTGAACAAGCCATGCTGCTATCGAAGGGGCGAGGGGTGGGAGGTGGGGGGGAGGGGTGGCAGTGGGAGGAAAGGCATGGTCGCGGGAGGAGAGCATGAGCATATATGCCCTGAGGGAGGAGCATGCTTGCACCTGAGACAGGCAACACCAATCTGCGTATAGTCTATGTGGCCTGGCGAGTTAAATTCACTTTATTTATTTAAAATTATTTTCTCTGTGCTAAGAACATGCAGACAAAATTCCTATAATGTAAATAATTTAGCACTTCCTATGCATCAGGCAGCATTCTGAGTACTTTATATGTATTGCTTATTTCCCATATCAAACCCTCTGAGATAGTTATTACTACCTCCATTTACAGAGAGAGAGCAAATGAAACTTAGAAATGCTTAGTAAAATGCCCAAGATCCTAGAGCCACAGGTAAGTGAAGCTTGATGCAGTCCCCATGCCATTGGATTGCAGAGCCTATACCGCTAAGTGATATTGCCTACCTGGGAATGGCAGGTAGGCAAAATCACTTAGCTCCACTGGGAGTTCACTATATAGGCTACTCTAGATGTACTATTTATAGCACATCTAGAAAACAGACACATCTTACATGCTAGACACATCTATGCATTCAGGAAGACAAAACCCAAAGTTTCTTGTTGGAAGTAGATACCTTTCTTTACTGCTGCTATATAATAAGCATAATACAGCTATGCCTAAACACTTAATGAATGCTAATGGCATTAACATATATATGACATATATTCTTGATTAATATTTCCACTATTGAGTTATAGCATTAAAAGCTAAACTGTAGTTACAACTAAAAATGTGTTAAAATAAAAATCTGATGTACATTTGAAGGTGCTGTCTATACTATACATGAAGGCTCATTTACGGTAGCATAACATTTAGCTCAAAATAGTCTTTCAAACCTTGCAATAATGACTTGCCCTTTGACTGTCAAACTCCAGTGAGAGCGTGTATCATAACGTTTGCCACTGCTCCTGCCTTCAGTAAGGATTCCGGCTTGTTTGGAGGCTGTTGCCAACACCTATCTGGCACAGCTGTGGTTATTTCCAGACTCTGGCATGTTCTAGCACATTTATGTGCCACAGGATGCACATATTTGAGGTGGTAATAAATTTCCATTAAAACAGAGTTGAAAATTAAAACTGAGTTTTAAAAACTATTGAGTGTTATATCTTCATGCTGTATGTCCTATTACCATATCCAGAAACTTCACTGTAGCTATATGAGAGAAGTGTTAAGATCAGATAAATTAAGGACTAAAAGATCAATTATTAACTATCCAATAAAACCTTTTTGCAGTAATACTCTACTTAAAAATATATATATATTATTGATTTTTTACAGAGAGGAAGGGAGAGAGATAGTTAGAAACATCAATGAAAGAGAAACATTGATCAGCTACCTCCTACACACTCCCTAATGGGGATGTGTCAGCAACCAAGGTACATGATCCCGACCAGAATCGAACCCAGGACCCCTCAGTCCACAGGCCAATGCTCTATCCACTGAGCCAAACTGGTTTCGGCTGCAGTAATACTCTATTAATAAAACATTTTAAACAGTGGAAAATGTGTAATCAATTTACCCTGTTTCCCCGAAAATAAGACAGTGTCTTATATTAATTTTTGCTCCCAAAGATGCGCTAGATCTTATTTTCAGGGGATGTCCTATTTTTCCATGAGGAAGAATATGGTACACATTATCGTTAAATGAAAATAAAGGAAATTTATTACCTGTATACGGTATGGTAGTACGGTAGTTGTCAACACAAACCAGCAAACTGTGAATCCTACAGTATCAAGAATTTACTCATTTATTCAATGACAATCATGTCATCATCTTCTGGAACATCATCATAACAATTCAATCCTAAATTTCCTGGTGAATTTCTTGTGACTCCATTTCGTTCAGA
Organism: Pipistrellus hanaki; assembly: GCF_964339955.1. Classification (NCBI taxonomy): domain Eukaryota; kingdom Metazoa; phylum Chordata; class Mammalia; order Chiroptera; family Vespertilionidae; genus Pipistrellus; species Pipistrellus hanaki. Next base: position 118,812,528 of record NC_140505.1, read on the forward strand.
ATCAGTGGACCAAATCTCTCATGTTTAGCCTAGGGGGGCGTTATTTTCGGGGGATGCCTTATATTTCACTCAGAAGGAAACCTGTAAGTAGGTCATATTTTCGGAGGATGTCTTATTTTCGGGGAAACACGGTATCATATATCTAAGTTACTTTTTCTTTCAAAATAAATTTTAAAGCAGAATATATATTGCTTTGTCTATATGTAGAGGAATTTTATATTCCTGTGCATTTAAACATTTTGTACAGAACACAAAATCACAACAATGAGCTTCTCCCAAATATATCTCCAGCTCAAAATAAACATATATAGTAGAAATAAAATAAAATCTGACATAATGCGCCCAGATCATTCTACTGTAGCTCTCATTAAATTTTGCTTGCTTCAGTTTTTCTAAGGGCTTAGCAAAGAAAAAGAAATACTATTTTAATGAGAAAACGAGAAACATATTTACTGTTTGCCTGAGTCAGTCCTGGGCAAAGTAATCAATATAGTTTAAGCAATACAAAAATAATTAACTTCTTTGCTATGTTTCTTGAGGTCCCTAAATAGTCTTTGAAGACACAAGCAAGGTGATTGAGTGCATACATTTTCAGGTACTGTTGTATAAACTGTGGAACATGCAAACTTTCAAGACTCATAAACTAGATAAACCACTTATGAAAAAGAAAAAAAAAAATGAAGAGCCCTGGCCAGTGTTGCTCAATGGTTAGAATATTGACCCATGCACCAAGGGTCTCTCTCTCTCTCTCTCTCTCTCTCTCTCTCTCTCTCCCCCACTTCCTCCCTCCATTCCACTTTCTTTAAAAAAAGAGAAAAAAAGGAATTCTTAGGTGAGGATTAACAAAAATAAGAAATAAAAAAATAAAATGAAGAAACAATTAAATGCTAAGCCTGCATCTGCTACATTACTGACCAGGCAGGGGTCACGAAAACTTTGCTTCTCATTATATCCCCGGTGCCTACTTTAGAAATTGACATATAATTGTTATTCTGCTTCTCTGGCTTTAAAGTGGGCTGTTACACTTCTCCAGCATTTCTCAATCTTGGATCTGTAGACCACGTGGGGTGGAGTGGATACAGGAATCCATTCAAGGGTCTGCAGCTTAATCTCAAGAATTTGTCACTTCTCCACAAAATGATTAATATACAAACATTCTGAGTAACCACATTTTTAATATGTTCTTATTGATATTTTTTAGAGAGAGAGGAAGGGAGAGGGAAAGATAGGAACATCAATGATGAGAATCATTGATCGGATGCCTCCTGCACACACCTTCTGGGGACTGAGCCCGCAACCCGGGCATGTGCCAGGACTGGGAATTGAACCCATGACCTCTTGGTTCCTGGCTGATGCTAAACAACTAAACCACACCAGCTGGGTGGGTCACCACATTTTAAAGAACTGTCCCTTGATTTCAGTGCATCAGGTTCATTTGTGATCATTACTGAATTTTTATAGATAATCTTATACAAGAAGCAGGGAATTAAAAGCGCAGGTTCTAAGACCAGACTGCCTGAATTTGTATTTTGATTGCATCCCTAGCTTCCAGACACCAAACAAGTTAACTTCCCTCAGTTTACCGTATGTAAAAATGGGGCAGAATTTAACTTTAATATTTAACTAATGTAGATGTTGTTGGGCTGATTTCCCATTTTTTTTAAAGACTATGCCCAACATTATCATGTTTATTCTACTAGAGGCCTGGTGCATGAAATTCGTGCAAGGGAAGGGGTCCCCTCAGCCCAGCCTAAACCCTCTCAATCCGGGACCCCTCAAGGGATATCTGACTGCTGTTGTTCCTCTCATAATCTTGGACTGCTGGCTCCTAATTGCTCATCTACCTGTCTGCCTGCCGGCCTAATCACCCCTCACTGCCCCCTTGCCAGCCTAATCACCCCAACTGCCCTCTCCCCCCCAACTGCACACCCTTCACACCAGCCTGGCTGCCCCTAACTGCCTCCCCCCCCCACTGGCCTGGTCACCTCTTACTGCCCTCCCTGCTGGTCTGGTAGCCTCCAACTTCCCCCCTCTGCTGTCCTGGTTGCCTCCAACTGCCCCCTCCCTGCTGGCCTGGTTGCCCAACGCACCCTGCTGTTCAGTTGTTTGGTCATCCCTCACTAACCCCCCTACCAACTTGGTCATAGGCAGCAATCTCGTGAGGGTGTGTGGTCAATTTGCATATTACCTCTTTATTATACAGGACATGTTATAAAGACAGATAGTCTAAGAAATAACATAATAGACAGGCATGTGAAAATGTGCTTAAAATAGTTGTCAACTTTTAACTTTCCTAATATTACTATTCCTGTTTAGGTGATTGCTCTGTTTTTTACAACATTAAATGTGTATGATAAAGGTTACTAACTTCCAAACATGGGAAAACAGTTTATACAAATTCAAAAGTAAATAATGGGTTTGAAGAATGTTATGGTACTATATTATTTAGGATATAAGCCATCATCTGTTTGCCATAAAAGTTTCCTACAAGTAGGAAATGTTTGGGAGTTACTGTCAATCAGTATACTGGAAAATAAAGCGATAATGTCATATTTCTCAATGAAGGAAAAACTAAGCATATGTGCATGCCTCCAGTAAAGATTTCCAAGACTAATTAAAGTATATAATCACCCATGGGTAAAAAATAATTCATTCCATCCTCAAGATCTGAGGATTGTATTATTCTCAATGCTAGCCTAAAAAAAAATGGTATCAAAAAGGAGATATTAAAGTAGAGAAACCTTCTCTATTTAATTAATAGAGAAACTTAATTAAATATAAGTGAGAAATTATAAATTATAAATAAAAATATAGTTATCCATAAGAAAATTCATAAGTAAACAGAGATGTCCATGTATCTGGGTATGTTTTTAAGTAGAGTGAGTAGAAATGCTGTTTATTATTATTTTTAATATATTTTACTGATTTTTTTACAGAGAGGAAGAGAGAGGGATAGAGAGTTAGAAACATTGATGAGAGAGAAGCATCAATCAGCTGCCTCTTGCACACCCCCTACTGGGGATGTGCCTGCAACCAAGGTACATGCTGCCCTTGACCGGAATCGAATCTGGGGCACCTCAGTCCGCAGTTCGATGCTCTATCCACTGAGCCAAACGGGTTTCGGCAGAAGTGCATTTTAAAAATCCTTTAGTCTTTCATCATCTTTACATGGACAATTTTTCAAATAGTTTTTCTTCATTTATGGTATCATTTTAATTATTATCTCATTGTGGATAAAGATATATTAATGCATATTGTGGATTTATTTATTATTGCGGGTCTGATTTGCTGAGAGTTTGATAGCATGACTGTGGTTACAATAAGCAGTTGGAACAGATAAAACTTATGATTATGAAAATTTAATGAATAGTATAACCATTTGGGAAAAGACAGTTGGACACTGTTAAAAAAAAAGGCAAAACCACCATTGGTTTCTGGAATTGTAATGGAAAATGCACTATATATTTAAGAGAAATAATTTGTCTCACAGGAAAACTAAATTAATATATGTTGAGTGTTTTTTATTGATTTGTTTTAGTGGGCTTTATTAGGATTAATATATATATAACCAGTGAAAACTGCAATTGAAATAAAGAGATAAACTGTAGTACAAGCATAGATCTCATGGGGAAGATCCAGCTACTTACTATATTATTAAGTAGATAAGGATAGAGTAACTCAGATTAAAAAATAAGAAAAAAAAATGTGATTGATAGCAGTAGCAGTAATGTTCTATATCTCTCCATTCTAGAACTTGTTGAAATCTGACATATCACACCATCAAAAATACAGCTGATTATTTCAATGTATTTTAAGGATCTTTTTTGTTGTTGTTGTTATGAATTGTTGCAAGTAGTTTATTTGTAATTTGGTAAGCTGTTCTAGCAAATCTTTTCAAATTGTTCTTCTCTTTAAAATTCAACATTCCTAAGCTGAGCAACTTACTTTCAAATGAGCTCTATATTGTCATTAAGTGACTACTTGAAACTCTTGTCACAAAATCTCTAATGGCACCAAATCTACCGTCTTTAACTTGCCATTTACTCTTCAAAAGGGCAATATGCATATCCTGTAAAGCTGCATTTCTGGGAGCTATTTCAGTTGAGATTATTTTTTTAAAGAAATAGATGAAAACAACAAAGGAATAATAAGGATTAGCCAAGCATAAGTGTCCTATTCTTAAATTGAATACTCTAGTTTTAACTTTTTAAAAATACATTTTTATTGGTTTCAGAGAGGAAGGGAGGAGAGAAAGAAAGAAACATTAATAATGAGGGAGAAACACTGACCCTTTGCCTCCTCATGCCTCTTACTAGGGATTGAGCCTGAAACCTGGATATGCGCCCTGACCAGGAATCAAACCTTGACCTCCTGGTTCATGGGTCAACACTGAACCTCTGAGCCACACCGGCTTAGCATCTAGTTTTAAGTTTTGATGGAACCACACTTTCAGGTCCAGGATCTCATAAAACTATACCACTGTAGGCATGTGCTGGCACTGATATCTAAAAGAAATACAGTCGATTATAAGACAATGACTGAACAATTTTGTAGCACACACATTTCTTTCCCTCTCAAAGCCGTCACTCTTTTCAGCTCCCTTCTAGACCTCATTAGCAAAAACAATGCTACAGCAATATATTTAATCTAATTCTTTTCAAGTAATAAAGAGAAGCTCTTGATTATGACATGCTCTAGTGATAAGAAGTGTAGCATTATAACAACTCAGTCTGGGAGAATAGTGCCACCAAGGATGAAAACTCTCCTTCACCTACCCTGTTTCCCCGAAAATAAGACAGTGTCTTATATTAATTTTTTCTCCCAAAGTTGCGCTAGGTCTTATTTTCAGGGGATGTTTTATCTTTCCATGCGCTAGGTCTTATTTTCGGGGAAACACGGGTATCTGTTTGATGAGGCCTCATCCTGGGGCCTTGTCTGAGGCCTGCCTAACCCAGCTGCAGCAAAAACTCTGCTAAGTCAATTTAGTGAGAACACCACACACCCCCATCTCTTGATATCTGATCAAGTTCCCCATCCCCATTGCAAACTGGCTATAAATCCCAGTTGTCTGCTCTGTATTTTAGGTGGAACCCAATCTCCCCTCTTGCAGTATTTCTTGATGCCTATCAAAATAGTCCTAAATCAAATCTTCCTTACCATTTAAAAAAAGTTGCATTTTTTTTTTTTTTCATTAAGAAGGGCATGGAACTTTCAAGAGAAATTAATTTACCAACTTATTAATTTCCCAGGATCTGTCTAACTTTTACCAGTCTTTAGAGTAAAGTACAATATAATTTTATCTGTTATTATAAATGAGGGTTTGGACAGATAATGAGAGTAAGGAATAGAGAAAAGGTAAAGGGGAAAAGTAGATTTTTACAGGAATGTTAGAAGAGGGAGGGAATAAAGATTTACACACAAACATAACTTTTTGTTAATGTTGCAGTGTGTACAGAGAAAACCACAGCCCCATAGGCCAACTGAGGATCAGCAATGTAAACTTGTAAAAGTATAACAGAAATGGGCAGGCCAGCTGGGCAAAGGAGCAAAGGGGATTTTGAAGAAGGTGGTGACTGGAAGTGGGGGATGGGTCATCCTTCCCATGGTGGCAGCCCCCAGTCCACCCTAGCTGATACTTCCAGGTAGCCAGTGTGCTTAGATTGGCTGAGCTTTCAAAGTGACCAGGAATCCACTTCCTCTAGAGGAAAAAGAACTACTAAATGTAATTTTAGTGTGTGGTCCCACAATTCAAACAATTATAGCAATAAATCCTGCAAAGGATACCCCCACAAAGAAATGTGAGTAAAAATAAATATGCTTGGAATCAGAGAACGTAATTAACTGAAGTTTCCCAAAGGTTTTGATGGTTCACAACCTAAAGTGCTCAAGCTGATTTTCTTGATCCCAAGAGCCACTTGAGTTCCTGCCCAGCCTCGCGTCCTCCCATTCCTTTTGGGTGATGAATCTAAAACACACACCATTCATACACAGATTTTGGGGAAAAATAATGTTTAAGAAAGATTGCTTGTGGATCATGATGAATATCAATACCCCAAGGACAGAGAAACTGTAAGTTCAGCTGAATTCAGCCCAATTATCTGATCCCAGTCTAAGCGACAAACAGCCCAACCAACAGTGAAGAAGTGGTCTGTACTAACCATCTTTGTCTTCTAAGCATGAAGACTTACACAAGATGATAAACAGAAGAAGAATGGTAACCACTTTAGAAATACATTTTTTTTCTTGTTTACCCAACATTTTCAAAATAGAAATACAATACAAAGCAACTACAATGTAAGCAGAGAGAAGTGAATGCACCAAAAATTTGGCTTTGGAACTTGTTAGAAGAAAAGAGCAGCAACATGTGACTAATTTTGGGGGGAGGCCTACAGTAGAAAGGAAATTGAAGACAGAGAAGGGTGTGATGAGACTTAAAATGGATCCTGACATAACTGAAACTCTCAGGGAAGTGAGCATTTGTCTTGCTGAAACGAGATGAGAAGAAGTAGGTACTTGATTTCTGCTGATGTGTGTACGAATATGCATAATATCAATGTGATGAAGCCTACTTATGAACTGAAGTAGAGTAAGGGTTTGTTGACTTTACTTGGGTATGTGTGAATGAACAACAGTAGTGTTTCAATGATATCTTTGGGATTTTTAATAAAATCGGGTAAAACATGGTGCAAATGAATACCAATTTCTGTCTTGATTGAAACCTATTATTTACTGTGGGTTTCTCAGCTTCACTTTGTTTTCTAATGGTAAAATATATAGATGTATTTGAAACTAAAATAACTAGTGATGGTGAGAAATATATGTGTAAATTTTAAAATACAGTTTACTCATAAAATCAATCTGGTGATTCTGGCATCCATATATTATTAATGTCTGAAAGTCAAATGACACATGGTATGTCATTTCCCCACATCACAGAAACTTGTGGAAAATTTTGGAAGAGGCCATATGGTTCTTCCTCTATTTACAATAGAAGTGTGATTTAACTGCTTCCCAGACAAATTATTAGTAACCCTGTCATTTTTTCCCCCCAAAATAAAAATCTCAGTAATTCTCTCACCCCCAATCCCTTTTAAGGTCAAATCTCAATCTGTCCTGCTTAACTTTATTTTCATGGTCTCTTGTTCTAATTAGAGTTGAGAAATATCTTTCCCAACAGAAACACTATAACTTACAATATTTCCTCTCGTCCATCACAACAGTCCAAATAATTAATTCTTATCCTTTCCCCCCAGATTCCAGTCTTAGTGGTTATTTCTATTGTATAACCATAATGCCATCACCATATACTTCCATAAAGTAGTCCAAATTGAAAGTAATATATTGTAGAATTTGTGAACTATCTCATAACGCACGTACTATCTCATGTACTCTCTTACAGCAAGCTCGTTTCTTCGAATTCAGTATTTCTCGAGCCAACCTTTTGACATATAATCGTTGTTAATGAGCCCAAATGGATAGCATTGGCTTTGATTTTATTATAATGCTCAGAAATAATTTATATTCTAAGTGGCTAATATACATAAGATATAATGCCCTTATGTAATTTTCTAATGGATAGTCTAATCATTGGAACACATTCCTCATTAATTCATATACAATGGCTGCACTTGGAAGAACATTTATAAAATATTATACATATTAGAAATATGAATGGTGAATACAACATCTAACAAAAGTTGGAGAGCTGCATCAAAACCAGAAGTAATGCACCAGTGATTTCAGAACTTCACTTAGAATTATGACAATGGCTAATGGCTTAATGCCATCCATACCTCACAAAAATGTATTTCTACTAGCATTTATTTATCACACATAGATACTACAGGCCTATATCAAATATTATGTGCACTGAGCCTCAGCACATCTAACTGTCCACAGGTTTTCAATGTTGCCAATTTTGCCCTATTGCCAGAGAATGAGCCAATAACCAAATAATGAGGATAGAAGTAATTTACAACCTAAGCTTACGTCACCTCAATTTCCAAATTTCGTTTTTTCCTTCTGTATTTTCATAGTCTACTTTTTCTTCTTCAATCCCTGGGGAGGAAATGATCCTTTAAAAGCTTCAGTATTTCTTTGCCTTCCCCTCCATTTGCCTTCCCCACATTTTTAGTCTCATATGTAGACACACACACACACACCTTAATAACTATCTTTAATATTTAATATATACATAAGATTTCTTTTTACCTTGTCTTTCATTTACCTCCAAACTTATTTACAGAAAAACTTTATACTTTCTTGCTCCCAACTCCTCATTTCCTTAAGGCCTTAATACTCTGCCCATATCAGTTGCATAAAACTGAACTTTTAAAGCTAGCTAACGTGTCTTATTCTCTAAAGTCAATGAACTTTCTTAATCACCTTTGGCAGCAGTGGAAATTGCTCACCAACAGTATTTTTATGCCTTGCCATCGTCTCCTGACTTCCTACATTACATTCAAATGTAGAGATTCCCTAAGGGATTGAAATGAACTGTCTTCTCTCCTTCTATACATTGGCTCAGAACCTCCATGACCGTATCCACCTCTTTGGTACTATCTCCTTTCTATAACTGACTTCCCACAGCATTATCCCTAACTGTGGCCTTTCCCCAAACTGCTGACTTGAAAGGCATACCCACAGAAAATCAGAACATCCTACCTCTCACTCAGAATCTGCTTGGTGACAACATAACAATTCCTCCTTGAAATGAGCACACCCCTCCACCCGTCCTATTTCCATTTAGGGTATTTCCCTCCCAAGTTATCTAAATTCAAAATTTTAGAAAAAGGCATTGGGCCAACTAACTTTCTTTCTCACATCCTATCAAATAATCTGCTTATATTTTAGGATCTTTTATAACTTCTTTCTATACCATTACAATGACCTTTTACTTGGTTTTCCCAAGGATGCATTTCTCAACTCTACTTTCCCATATGCACTATATACAGGATGACAAAAGTAGGTTGCCAGTTGTTCATATGGAAAATAATGCAAAATTTAATAAAGAATAATACAAGAATAAACTGTTTCATGTACTCACAATTGTAAACCCACTTTTGCCCCATCCTGTATTCATTATATATAAATGGCTATCTTAAATTATCACTTTCATTATGCCATTCTGTTTAACACAATTCTGGAATACAAACTCCTATTCTTAGTATGGTATTTATGATTTTTATTTGGTTTTATCATAATTTCCAGTTCTATCTTCCCTTCCCCTTCCTCTCAACATTGGCAATATAAACCATATCTGCTTATGATTTCTTGGACATAGTTCATCCTTTCTGAGCTCAATCTCCTTGTTTGTGTATATGCCTCAATTTTCAGACTCTCTTTTCTCCTTTTGCTAAAATCTTCACCTATGAAGATCCTGTCATTTTAAGATTCTCTAAGCTTCCCACCTATAGCCTATGCCTTCTAGCATCAATCAAGCTGAAAGTAATATCATTTTCTTGTGCATTTCTCTAGCACCTAGTTTATATCCCACAGAAAGTACTTACTATATAGTATTATTTACTGCCCATGTGTTTTCTCTTCTACTTTCTCCCCACATTACATAGTATATTTCTCAAGGTCAGGATTAATTTTTTCATAACTTTTAAATCCTACTGCATTTGGTATAGAGTCTTGCACAAAGCTGGAACTTGATTTAAAAAATAAGTCACATGAATTCAGACTAAAACAATTATATCTATTATAGAAGAACAGAAGCTCTATAAAAACTGGTCATTAGGAATCACTCCTTTCTAACTCTAGAGTTTACCAAAGGGGGTGACTTTGTGCTATGTAAATTCTCCATTCCTTATATTTAGAAATCCATACGTTAATGCAGAATCTGGCTTGAGTCCCATAGGAAGAACAAAACCATTTCATTTAAATGTTCCCTCTAGTCCTCAAGAGTCAGCATTTTTTGATGTGCATAAGTGGGAGAGAAGACAGAGGAACAGTGTTGTGTTTTCAAAGTAACTTCCACCAAAAGATCAATTTTCTTAAAGAAAACAGCCTTTAAAAAAAACAAAAAAACTCAAAATGGCCATTTTGGTAAAGATTTTTCCCATTATAGAGATATATTTGAATATAATATGAGGTTTAATTTTACAGCACCTCCCCAATCCAATAAATTTTAATAGTGCAATTTTTATAATAAATATATTTCTCTGATTGTGTACTTCAGTAGCAATGTATTGAGTATCCCTCTTGAAGAGACAATATCAGAATCTGAAACTTAAAATTACATATTCCTGCTAATTTAGATTTCTTTTATTATTTCAGGTTTTGATCAATTGAATTCTTCTAAGTAAATTTTATAGAAAAATATGGCTTTTTACGCCGAAACTGGTTTGGCTCAGTGGATAGAGCATCAGCCTGCGGACTGAAAGGTCCCGGGTTCGATTCCGGTCAAGGGCATGTACCTTGGTTGCGGGCACATCCCCAGTAGGGGGTGTGCAAGAGGCAGCTGATCGATGATTCTCTCTCATCGATGTTTCTAACTCTCTATCCCTCTCTCTTCCTCTCTGTAAAATATCAATAAAATATATTAAAAAAATATATATATATATATAAAAAGAAAAATATGGCTTTGGCAGAATAGAAAAATTAAATAAATGTATTATGGGATATCCTGAAGAAATAAAATAGGTATGTTATTATATGAGAAATATATCCCAGAAATAACCAACAATCTTTTTAATACGATGATAAGTAGTGTGTACAAGGCTTGCAGTCATGTATTTTACTTTGCATAGTCATGATCTGACATGAACATTGCTAAAACATCCACAGAGACCCCACATACAACTACTGATTGTTGTAGTTGGACTTTTAAACAGTGGAAATAAATGCTTTATGAAAAATAAGAGTAAGAGTAGATTATCGTGTAGACAACAACAAAAATAGAGGAGATAGTGAAACCACTTAAATGTAGAACGGGAATTGAAATCTGTTTTGTTATGTTAAATAAGCAGGCAACTAAAATTTATTAAGTTAAAGCACAGAAATGACAATGCTTTTATGACAAAGTTAATAAACAGCTATAAGCAAGAGAAATGTTAGATGGATACCTTAATTTAGATCAGATGCTAACTGCTAATAAATCATTACATGGCTATTGTTTAAGTAGATCTCTCCATTTCAGAGGAAGAATGTACTGTATTTTATCAGCCTTGCCTTGGTGACATCTCACTTTCCTAAATTGCATACAGAAAACCAAAACACCTTCCTTAAAACAGATATGGAAAGACCACATCCGTAGATCCATTGACTGTAACACCATTTACTTACTGTTAAGTATAAACTTTGTATTCTCTCCAAGTCCATAAAATAATTTATCATTGCCAGATAAGGGAAGTATCATTTGAATAAAAGCATTTTTCAAGCACAGTCTGTACCACATTTATGAAGAAACTTTTGGGAGTTTCAGGAAAAAAAATGGCTTTGAGCTGGAGATTAAATATTGATTTTATGATTTGGCTAGTCATTTAAAATAAATAATCTCATAAATCTGGCTTAAATCTGAAGTTCCTCAGCATCTTTAATTTTTTAGGTCAGGTCAAATAGCTCAGCTAGCTCTTTCTCACTAATCCACTACAATATGCTGAAGAAGATCTTTTGATCAACCACTTAACAAAAATAAAAGTGACACTCAAGTGACATACTCGATGAGTAAAGGTTAAACTTAACATCATCATTTGTCATGTACATTAGGAGCAATGTAAAGAAAATAAAGAAAAAAGAAAAAAAACCAAAAAAACGAATTCTTGTCTTCAATTAAATTATAATAAGTTTAAGTTCTCAAATGTAACCCTTTTCTGAGAAATGGCACACAAAGATGCCCAATTCAGGCATTTACAAAGCTGTGCATGTAGGATACCTCCCCCAGCACCTCCTAACTCCTTTTTCCTGCTCCACTTTTCTCCAAAGCGTCTCTCACTGTCTGACATGCCACCATACTCATCTGCTTCTGCCCCATCGCCTCAGCCTAGATTGTAAGCTCCCAGCCAACAGGCAGGGACTCTTGTCAGTTTTGTTCACTGCTGTGTATCCAGTGCCTGGGATAGTGCTTGGCACTTAATAGGCATTCAGTAAATATGAGAAGACCATTCTTATTTTTGGATTCCTAGACTTGTGGCCTGCATTTCTTCTCTAAGTGCATTTTCCCATCAAGCTTTCTCTTCTGTACACGGTAGCCTAGGTTTCAATGTAATTCTACTTCTTAGGTGTGACAAGGATGAATGTCTCCTGAGCTTCAGCAGAATGGGGATAAAGGAACTACCCATGGGTTGTTGTGAGAAATGAATGAGGGAATTCATAGGAAGGACTTAGCACAATGTCTGACACATGATAAGTGTTCAATAAATTTTAGCTGTTATCGTTCCTACCATTACAGCTATTAAATTATTCTCTTCTGTTACAAACAGCTCACCAATTCTTAAAAGTACCTCATGATTAATGAAACAAAGGACTTTTTGATTCAGGGCTAAGTTTACATGTGGTTGAATCTCCTGAGAAAAAAAAACCTATTTCCTGTGTGGGTTGCTTTCAAGAAGCATTAATCTTCTTGTGCTCCCACAGGACCGAAGGTACCTTTCTATAGGACTTGCGATTAGCAGATTATGTATTGCAATGAGCAGATTTGTTCAGTCTTCTCTGCTACATCATGTGGTCTTTTAGGGTGCAAAATCTTCATATCCTATCACAAAGTGGGCATTCTATAGATGTTTGTTTGCCCAATAGATGAGTTACTGTACAGAAATGAGACGGATTCCATTTGTAGTCACATCACACATGCACTTTCATTACAAAATTACATTTCTCGATAGATGGTGTAGATCCAGAGAGCAGGATAGAGGTCTTAGTGTCAAATAGTGATGCAGAGAGCAGAGCGGAGTGTGTATGAGAATAAAAGTAATGGAATGGAATTCAATGATGTGCTGTGAATAAAAAGCGCTTAGAAGACCGATACAAAACCCATTCTTATTTCCTCATAAATGGCTCCTCTATTTCAATAGTAATGACCTAATTTATATCCATCGTACTTTATGGGAGTGTGGCTGGCTACCCAGGGAAAAATTCAAATAAAAACATACTTGATAAAGTTAAAAAGCACACACCTATTTGACTACATGTAAGTTATTAGAAATTAGGATCCATGGAATATAAAAAAGGTATACACCTATTTGACTATATGTAAGAATTAAAAAAATACTTATGAGGTTTGGAAGTTCTTAGATATTTAACACCAAAGCAAACAAACTTTCAAGGAAACTAATTTTAAAAGCCTTACAAATGTAAATTATTTAGAAATGCACCTGTATTTTGATAATAAAAAATTTATAATGCTTTATGCAGGATAGAAAATAGACATCTGTATCTCTGGGAAAAGAAAAAAGGTTGAGATTGGCAATTTTTATTGTTGAATTAGCCATTTAGTTGGTATTCAGAATAAAGGATCAGAGAGTGAAAACCCAGTATCAAGAGGCACCTAGTCTACAACTACCTCCTGCTGTGAGTCTGTCCCTGTAAGTAATGCTTCTCAGCAGGAAAGTACTTACATTGGGCCTCAGCCTGGCTGCCAGATCATAATACTTCTCAGCTGCTTCATTGAGGCTGGCCTGTCTGTTAAAGAAAAAAAAAAAAAAAAAAGTCAAACGGTATAATTTATTTTAAAATTGCAGATAAGTGAACAGAATCATCATGTAGCCAAGTAATATTAACTTTTTTAAAAATTACAATCATACTAATCAAATTAGTTGCCTAAGTAGAAAAATACCATTAAAAAATGAATGCAAGGTCTTCGCTGGCTTGGCTTAGTGGATAGAATGTTGGCCCATGGACTGAAGGGTCTTAGGTTCAATTCCAGTCAAGGGCACGTACCTTATCTGCAAGCTCGATCCCTGGCTCTGATCAAGAGGCAACCAACCAATCAATGTGTCTCTCTCACACTGATGTTCCTCTCTCTTTCTCTGTTTCGGGTGAGGATTAACAACAAAAAAAATAAATGCATGAAATGTATTTGTCATTGTCTTTAAGGCAGTGGTTGGCAAACTTATTAGTCAACAGAGCCAAATATCAACAGCACAACGATTGAAATTTCTTTTGAGAGTCAAATTTTTTAAAGTTAAACTTCTTCTAATGCCACTTCTTCAAAACAGACTCGCCCGGGCCATGGTATTTTGTGGAAGAGCCGCACTCAAGGGACCAAAGACCTGCATGTGGCTGTGAGCCACAGTTTGCTGACCTCAGCTCTGAGGCATTATAAATAGTATCTCAACACAATCTTATTCAGTCAATATTATTACTTCAAATTTGTATATTAAAAATTAGAAATGTACTTTCTGTTTCCCAAGTAAACCCAAATAATATGTTACAGAGGTGGGATTCTCTGGCTTCATTTCAACATGATGTCCCAGAAAAATCTTAATTTTTAAAAATAAATTGTCAAAGTTAATCATGAGTTGCTTGTTTTATAAAAATAGTAAATGTTTGCAAGTTGTTTTTAAAATCCTGCATCTATATAGAAAGCCACTTTCTTTCCTATTTAGGAGGAAAACCTTCCACTGTATGTAGCCAACAAGAAAACAAATGCCAGCTTCTCTCTCTCTCTGTGGTCTTAGGCCACCAGGCTGGGCACAGGACACAGCCTCAGCTAAATGGATGTTCTCATTTGGAAGGATTTCATTTCTGAGTGAGTGATAGAAAGATGGAGGGAGGGCTAGAGTTCACTGACAACAGTGGAAGCGACGGGCCGGTGTCCTTGCTAGCCTCCTTCGGTAAAGAATTGCTTTTGGATATCCTGAATCTTGATCTCTGGGGCTACCTTGTTTCCTCATGCTATGTTTTTCAGTCCATGTTAGGTTCAGTGGTTCCCACAGCCTTCAGATCGCTAGAGTCGGTTTCTCTTCATTTTCTCTTCAATACCATGAGTGGCAGAGTTGTCTTCAAATAAGACACACACTGAATTTTATACATGTTTATGCATTGTCTATTCTTAAAATTCATAGCAAGCCCCTACATTCAGCCATGTGGGTAGCAGAATAAATAAAATGCTGGCATCCTGAGGAAGCCCAGCCAATTAGCCATCAAAACAGTATGTTTTTGATCTTGTCATGTTACTTCAAAAAAACATCAAAGATGATAGATCGCAAGAGCTAGGAGCTCTTGAAGGCTGGTTATAATGTGGTGACCATATTTAAGGGATGAAAAAGAAGTGCTATAGAAAAACATCAAGTCAACTTCAGACAGTCAACCCCAACTACAATGTGAACACAGTAGTATAAATGGATTCTGGTCCTACAGTTAAATGTGGTAGTGTTCTCTTGAAACGGTGATGTTAAGAAGCCCTTGAGATAAGAAGATGGCAGAGTTAGGAATAAAGAGGAGAAGCAAAAATTAACTTTCTCAATTACAAAACCACCTTCAGGTTTGAAAAGAGAAGGCTAACTAACCATACCTATAAAATTGAATTTGCACTTTGGTCAAGCCAAATAAAAACTATAAAGACATACACCATGCAACCATATAAATTATAGAAATAACTGAAGATAACATGTCTCTGGAGAGAAAGACATACTTTTCTAATTTTTAAAGGAAAAATAATTAGAAACACTGCTGTTTTTAATGGGGTTATAGAGAAAGTAAAAACCCTTGACCTAAGGCTCTACTGGACTCATGACATGTTACAACGTGCTGCTGCAATTTACTAGTCTCATAAACGCTGAAGTTCAATTTCAATATGTCAAGGAAAGTACTTTATTCTAGTATGAAAGACTAAAATTTCCCTCACTAGGGTATTTAATGAAGGTTCCCTCCACCAACTTACAGAATCACTTTGGTTCGGATTCATTTGGAAATTTGAACCAGAATTCATTAGGTCATGCCCTGGAAGGGTTTTCTCCAGGGGAAAATAAAAGGCACGGAGGTAGGAAATTAGAGTAACTTAATACTACAAAGAAGTAATTTACTTTGAAGAAAAAAATCAACCCATATATGTTTAACATAGAAGGCACAGCTACCAATTATATTCATTTATGAGCAATCAAATTCATGAGGTAGATAAGGATCAAAAGAGAAACTGAGAAACTCACTAGATGAAATGCCTTTAAAACAATAATCAGCATAAGTAAAAAAAAAAAAAAAAAGAAAAAAAAGAAGAAGTTTCCCTTTCCAAAATATTCTTATGAGTTTTTAAAGTCTTTACTGTCTTCAGTAGTTTAATTCCCAAAGGACATTAGTCTAGAAGACTTAGTTTAGAAGGCTTAGTTTCTTAAGCTAGAAGTAAAATTGATGATATGCCAATGAAATAGAAAAAAAGTAGAGTTTATTAGATTTGTCATATAACTGAAAATTAATTTTTACACTAGGACTTCTAATATTAATGGTCTTCATTGACTACTAGTCAGCAGGCATTTATGATAATACATGGCAAACCAGAGGGAAAAGAGTATGTCAGTTCTGTAAATGTACATTTATATCCCTTCCATTCTCTGGACAAGAGAACTCATGAGAAACTGTCTGAGGTCTACTTTATAGTGAATGCTGTATTTCATACTCCCCTCTGCAACAAGTATCCTAGAAGTGCTTAAAACTGAATTGCAAAGATGACAGAATCATTAATCAAACATGTGGAAACTGAGGGAATTCGAAATATTCTGCCAGTTGCTTAGAGCCATGGTCGGCAAACTGTGGCTCGTGATCCACATGCGGCTCTTTGGCCCCTTGAGTGTGGCCCTTCCACAAAAATACCACAGTCTGGGTGAGTCTATTTTGAAGAAGTGGTGTTAGAAGAAGTTTAAGTTTTAAAAATTTGGCTCTCAAAAGAAACTTCAATCATTGTACTGTTGATATTTGGCTCTGTTGACTATGGAGTTTGCCAACCACTGGTTTAGAGGATCCTAAGGACTCCTGATTATAGAGAACCTCACCCACTGGATTTTTAGAGAGTAGTTTCAGGACTACTGGGATCAAAGTATTTAATAAAAGTTAATAAAATACACTTTTCCTGAATACCAATAGCATTTCTTTCTTTACTATTTCTTTCCTCACAGAGCATTTCTAAAGTCATTTCTATTATAGATTATTAAAACGAGGCTTAGAGAAAATGATTCCCCTAAGATTATAGAGGGGTAGGTGGTTGAGCTAGATGGGAGTCAAAGCCTCCACACTAACTGTCTGAACCACAAAAACATGCTGGTATCTTTATACACACCGAGATGTAGCACAATAATACGTTGTTCAATATAATGGTCATGGCAGATGACCACGGCCATTCCTACATCAAATACTAAGAAAGGAAGAAAACGTGCTTTTTTATTATTATGTTAAAAAGTCATAACTTAAATGTAAGAGATGAGATTTAAAAAGGGGAGAATAGCCCTGGCTGGTATGGTTCAGTTGGTTGAGTATCGTCCCTTGCACCAAAAGGTTACTCTTTTGATTCCTGATCAGGAGGCAATTGATCAATGTTTCTCTCTCTCTCATCGATGTTTTTCTCTCCCCCCTCCCTTCCTCTCTCTCTAAAACAAAATCAATAAAAACATATTTAAAAAAGAAAATAAAAAAGGAAATGGAAGAATATGGAGAACATTTGCAGTCTCAGGTTTTAGACATTACTTACTTCCTGCCTAACTCATCTCTCGAATTGAGAGAAGTGAACCGCACCAGACCAAATTGAGCAGAGTACAGTTTTAAGAACAGAGAGAGATGTACTATTTCTGTTTTGCCCCGTGGTCCTCACCTTCGCCCCAAAACAAAGAAGGGTGAGAACTGAGGGTAAAGACAAAGAAATAGGGAAGGAGAAAACACAGAACAATGCTGAGTGCTCCCTTTGTTGGGGACTCAACAGGGCTGAGTCTTCCCTTCTTTTTTGCAGGGTGTGTGTATGTCTCATTTAAATATAAAGGGGAACCATGAATTTCCCATATGTCCAAGTAGAAGACTCAGAAGGTGGGTAAAGGGGAAAGCAGTTCGCTTTGCCAAGAAATCTCCTACACCAGATGTAGACAACCTTAGGCGTTAGCCATAATGCACTTCAAAAGTAAATGATGAGATTGTAAGAAAAATCACAGTGTGTACCAAGAAGCTACACTGGGTCCAGATGAGTGATTGTCCCTATCTAACATGCCACCCTGAGAGTCAACATTATGTCCCATGTGTACAGAATAAGGATTTAATCATTATGTCAACAGCAGCAATCTCAAATGGAGGCTTCTTTCTTATTTCCAACCTTGCCAAATCACATACATAAGGCCCTCACCTTTTCCACACTATATGTGGTCTCTTAGGAGAGGTAAAAAAAAAAAAAGCCCTAGATGGTTTTTGTAAATTGGGCTATGAAGTAAATAATGAACCTTGAACCCCTCCCCCAAATTCATTGGATTGGGCTGATTATATTTTAAAAGTCTTTCAATTCAGTTTTTCTGCCATCAGTGAAAAAGTAGCGTCTGAGTGAAAACATATAGTAACAAAAGTCACAAACAAATACTATTTTTGATTATTATAGAATTCCATTTTTGCACATAGACCTATAAAACTTACATCTGTTAAAAATATAGAAATATAATTCATATATCGAACTTCCCTCTCTGGTGTTATTTCATAATAGAAAATTATTTTTTAGAACGTAGGTTTATGGTCCAATTTCTTACAAGTAGAGATGTATAAAAAAAAAATTTTTGGAATCAGTTATATTATGAAACAGCAACTTAATATACCCTGTGAAATGTTTTAGGAAAATCTGATTAAAAGAATCACTTACAATTACCTACATTTTTATGTATTCCATGAGAATTATAAAATTAAAGCTTGCTAAATTTAAAATTACTTCCTTGAAATATAAAAAAATAAAAACTCTAGTAGCATTGAGAAAACTCTTTTAAACTACAGTTAATAATAGTTGTGGATTATTAAATTCGAATTAAAAATTATTTAATGTATATAATAACCACTGCATGACTCATACAAAAGGCAATATTTTATTAGTCTTTGTGATTATTTTCAAGGGTAACTATAAGCATTTTTTTTACTAGACAGCAGTTTGTTCGATGCCATAAAAGTAGAATGAAACAGTAGCTGAGGTTTCCTGGGTTCTTGCCAACTGCTAACCTGACATTTAGCTTTAAGTTACCCAGAGAAGCACTAAATTTTAATTCTAGTTGATAACTTGTACAGTAGTACTAGAAATAGAACTCAAATGAACAAGGACATAAAAATGTACGAGAAATCTTAAAATAGCAAAACCAGAGTTACACGTATATTCAAACAGAGGAGCAGAAAAGATCTTTGTAATGAAACGCAGAATATGTTGTTTACGACCACTAAGCCTTCTTAAATTAGAATTCTTCTCTGTCAAGACATCACAAATGGCTTTATAACCTGTGAGAATCTGTGTCAGTTCTAAACATAAAAGACAGAGAGGTAAAGCAGAAATGTAGCAATTACCATGGTATAGAGGAAAAAACTTTGCTGATGGTAAAATTGACAAAAGATTCCTCTGAGTTAGGTATTTCCTGATGCCTCATGGACCTTTGAGCCCATTCTTTCATGGCCTCCAATATTTCAAGGCTGCTAAGAACAGGTTAAGCCTATATTAGAAAGATTACATAACAAAATATACTGAAAAATAAAAAGGAGGAAATATGTAAATATGTATTAGCAATGTCAAGTATAATATTCATGTATGGTAACTTACTACTAATATTCAAGATGTAATGACGGGAAGAAGGAGTTAGGAGGAGTGAAAAGAGGAAGGCCAAGATAGAATTTATATGCAGGGGTGGTCCAAGAACCAACAGCATAAGCATCACCTAGAATTTCTTAGAAGGGTAAAGCCTCAGGTACCACCCAAATATACTATCTCAGAATGTGCATCTTAACAAGATCCCTAGGTGCTTCGCATACACATTAATGCAGGAGAGACACTGGGTTAAATGATACCCACCTTCAATCGCATCTGCCACTCTTTGCTTTAAAACTCTTACAATCCTTTTCAACCTGGTTGAAATAAGCCCCTCTTGATTAAAAGTTGGCAGTCAAACTGGAATACCCAATGACTTTTTAAGCGGTCTTTGGCAGTTTTGGAGGTGTTAAAGGAGAAAGTATATGGCCTAGAGGGCCTTGGAATTATATATATATCCCACAGCTTCCCAACTCCCACAACCCCACACACACTCCCAATCTTCTTTGACAAAAGGATCTGATTTTATTCCTTTCTCACTGAAGAAATTTCAATTTTATGTCACTTGCAGTGAAATGTATTCAGAAATTAGTATATTTAAATTTTATATTTTAATATAATTAATTCTATCACACTGTATGCCAGAAGCCAATTCCAGCATGTCCTAATTGTAAGAGTTTCATCGAAAGGTTGATGGAACTTGGGGATTCAACAAGGGCTGTCACATATGTTATTGCCTGTTGGGAATGGGTAAAGGCATTTCCCCAAACCTGAAAAAGGATGCATTAAATTGATTGTTTGCTGCCAGACAACTCAGGCCATCTCAATCTACATGTTATTGCCTTCTGTTAGTCAAACACCTGAACAGCCAGCCAAAGGCCATTCCCCATTCTGATATCGGACTGTGTATACCAAACCCTACCCTTTGATGTGTATATCTACCTTGCCTTAGGACATTTTGTGTTAATAAAAAGCAAGGGGTCCTGAGACGAGGAGAACTTAGTTCCCTTAGCTAAGTCTTCTCTGACTCCCCATGATGCCTTTCAAAATTATATTTCATCTCTGGACTCTTGAATAATTTATGAACAGTGCCTTCTCCAGGTTCCCGAACTCTTCTTGATGCCGGATCAAGACCACCAGCATTAAGTGTATTATTTGAGTATAGAAATGGAAAGATAATTCCTTGTAATACATTTACTTTGCTCACTAGATATTATGGCAATAATGGGAGCCAGTTGGGGCAATGCAGTTTTGCTTTTCTTCCTACCTTAGGGAGAGGTGATAACTTGGGCCTGTAAGCCTGGAAAAAAGGTAAGTGCAAATTTATCTCAGCTGTGTGTCCTCTGTCAGACTCTACACCATGATGGTATTTCTAAAAGCTTAATATACCTTTGAGAATAAAAAATTGAAGCTTTCTCTCCTATGTCTATAAATCTATTTTCTAAAATCTAGCATAGAGAAACATTTTAAAATATTGGGAGGATCTTGCTATTTAGGATTTAAAAACAGCTGGTAATCTGTTACTCTCAATATATCCTTTCTCCATTCATAAATTTGAGAAGCACAGCTTCTAGTCAGTCACCCAGTTATAAAGACAAGGAGAAAGCCAAAAGAACATAAGAAGTCAGCATTATACTTGCTCAGAGTACACTAAGTTTACATCCCAGCTTTACCAACTATGGAAAATGTCTACTCTCTTGGAGCCTCAGTATCTTCATCTGTAAAATGAGAATATTTGTGTCTACTTTACATATGTGGAATTATAACTTGAAAGATATAAATGCAAAATATGGTGTCAGGCAGACAGGAGATATTTTAATAAATGCTACTTTTGTCCTTGCCTTACTCTGTAGGTACATTAAAAGCAAATAAATAAATAAGAATGAAAAGTAACTTTCCACCAGAGCCCAGGAATGCTGTGAATCAGGTACAGTTTTTAGTGCCTCTAGATTTCCTCTCAGCTATCAAATATCTTCATGCTCTTTCTAGCTCCTAGTTCTGGGAGAATACTGAATCAATACATTCATACAAAATGCTTCTAATTGGATAATTGATTCAATACTTTTCTCTCGCAACTCTATAGACATAAAACTCTGCTGAGTTCTAGCATTTTAAATTCCTTTGATATTTTCCTTTGATGATAAGCAATCTGCTTTTTATAAAGCTCTCATCTGGAAGCATCCAGCACTTTTTCCATTTTATTTGAAGTACTAAAAATGTCAACAAGTATAGTCAACACTCATTATGTGAGGCCACTCAACATCTGTGATCACCCTCCCTATAAATATTTTGGGTAATGAAGCACAATGTGGATCCCACCGTCCCAATCAAGACAGAAGCTAGAAATCCCCTCATCTTCCCACTTTCTTCACGCCAAGGTTCCAGCACATAACTCAGGCTCCACCAGTCAGAAGCAACCTCAAGAGAATGGAAGTAGGAAGCAAGCATAATGGGGAAGGAGCTGTACTTTGGAGAATCATCTTTCAAAAAATGGGGCACTCACTCTGCTAGGTTTCTTGTGGGTGATGATGGCAGAGCTCTGGACTGTAAAGCTGCTCAGCCACAGAGAAAGCAAGACGGTTGATTATTTCTGGCTGAGTAGATCATTCTCAATGCCTCTGAGAGAGTTTTGGGGCTATAGAGTACTCTTTAGTAATAGTATGTATTACTGGCAATAATGAATTCTTTAGTTTGCAACAAAAACCTGTGACCCATACATAAAGACAAGTTCAAGTACAGATCTGTTTTCATGAATTTTGATTTCAATATGAGGATTGAAGGCCTGCATCCTTTCTTAGAAACTTTCTCTATCCTATATAATAAAAGGCTAATATGCAAATAGACTGAGCAGTGGAACAACCAGAAGAACCAAACTGAACAACTGGTCGCTATGACATGCGCTGACCACCAGGGGGTGAGTGCGGAACATGGCGGGTGTTGGCTGCAGAGGGATGGTGGAGCAGGTGAATGGAGGCACCAGACCAGGGTCACTGTCATCTGGGCAAGCCACTGGTGGTTACTGAAAATTCTTTGCTTCCACGTGCCGCGGTCCTGCCCAGCGTTCACACCTGCTGCTAGCACCAGAGCCCACACCTGCTGCCAGCACCAGAGCCACTGCTCACACCCACAGCTGGTGCAATGCTGGAGTCGCCACTTGCACCCACTGCTCATGCCCGGCGCCAGTCCTGATAGGTCCTGATCACTAGGCGCCATCAGCAGGTGCAAGTGGCTGCAGGCCCTGATCTTCCCTGAGGGCTCCTCCATCTCCCCCTGCTCCTGAGGGGCAATCAAGGCAGCAGCTGCTGCTCACACCTGCTATGGCACAGGCCCCACTCACACTGCTGCTGGTGCTGGCTCCAATCGCTCTACACCTACACCGTCAGCAGGTGCAAGCAGGGCTGGCCCCGTCAGCATGTGGGAGCAGTGGCAGCAGGAGTAGGGTTGCTGTCAGACAGGGGACCAAGGGCTGCGGTGAGAAGGGCCAGGCAGGGGTGCAGAGGATGGACCAAGTCCTGCCCCTGTTCCACAGCCTCGTAGCCCACAGTTCTTTTCAAAGTGCACAAATTTGTGCACTGAGCCCCAAATTTGTTGATAATTGCTTATCTGCTCTATATTCTTCTTTGGAAATTTGGTATATTTATATATACCAAATATGTGCATATGTAAATTTACATATAAATATGTATATATAATTATATATACACATATTAATATATACAGATAATAAAACTGTATAGCAATACTACATACACTGAGTGGCATAATGATCTAGCCACTTAGTGTATATCCTATATAATAAAAGGCTAATTTGCAAATTGTCCTCTCGACCAGGAGTTCAACCAGTAGGCAGGCTGGCCAACAGCCCATGTCCCCTCCTGGCCAGGCTGGCCGGACCCTACCCATGCACAAATTCATGCACTGGGCCTCTAACACACACACACACACACACACACACACACACACTCACACACACACACACACACAGTGGCCAGATTATTGTGCATTCAGAGATCATAATAATCTAGCCACTCAGCATACATAATATGTATATATTAATACTATATATAAATGTATATAACTAAATATGCATACCTGTATACTATATATAATTAGGGAAACATATACAATTATGAATGTGCATAGTATTCTCAATCTATCCTCTAATCTTTAATTCTTTCAGTTATCATTTTTTCACATCTTTAGTATTTGCCATCAATTTCTTGGAAAATACTTCTATTTAAATTATCAGTCTAATAGCTGTAACTTGCCTCCACTGCAACATAAATTTGGAGATCCAATTAATCTCTTAGCCATCTTTCCTGATGTTGTATTCTTCCTCTTTCCAACTACTAATTTTATTTTCACAGGTATACACTGTATCAGTTAGTACAGGTTAGGTTACACTGTAGTTAATAAACACATCCCAAATCTCCTTAAATTAAGATAACCAAGTTTATTTCTCATTCTAAAGCAGGTGAGAAGGGAGGTTTGTCTACCTAGGACCATTTCACAATTTCCAGTCAGAAAAAGGGGAGAGCACCGACTCTTACAAAAGTGACATTCATCATGTTCACACACATTCAATGACCAAAATAAGATGCAGGAAGGTTTTCAACTTTGAAAATAGCAGCCAAGTGCAATCCTATTGTGTTTCTCGAAGGTAGAAGGCTAAACATATTGGGTCAAGAGCATTAATACTTCTATACCACATAGTGTTCTTGCAACTCATCTTGCTATAATGAATAGTAGATGTTCTAAGTGGTTCTTATGTTTTTAATATAAATCTCACCGCTTCGCTGAGGACCCTTTACTTAGATACATCTGATTTGTCATTCTTATCTGGACTGCCAAATTAAAATCATGTACTTCAGAACTTTCTATGTGGTTATCCTACAGAGAAAGATCCATATCCATTATTGAGAGTTGAAATGGGTCTGTTAGAAATTTCTCAAGTTTCAAGTCCCTTGACAGTCTCATAAGATAAAAGATTTTCCCCTTAATGAGTGGCCCCAGGACCTCTCTTCTCTTCCAATCTTATCTGACCTATACAGAATAACTGTTTTTTGCATTTGGGATGAGCAATTTTCCCCCTCATTAATAGATTATTTGGGTCATTTTATTGGGAATTAGCCAAGCAAAGGGAAATTAAATGAGTGTCCTCAAACCATACTTGAACTATAAATTTCCTAAATTGCTGATTTGGAATGTCAGGTCAACCATTAACCCAGCTAACCAAGACATAATCAGGGAGTCAGGTATCCTTTTCCTCATACCCAATTGGTCACCAAATCTTGCCAATTTTGTCTCCTAAATATCTTGGAAAAGAACAGAGCACTTGAGAGAAGAATTTATATCAAACTCAACTTATAACAATTTTGCATCTCCAGGGGAAATGCTATATATTACACTAATTAGGCAAAATCTTAATAGCTAGCCATTTTAATAAGGCTGCATTCAGGGGGAAAACCAATAAGTGTTCTTACTTCTTTCAGCAAACCACGTCCTAAATGTTCTTGACTATTTAAGAGGTTAGACAGGAAGCACTCAAGAAATAGTTGAATTTGACTGAATCAAAAGAACTAAGTTAAAACATTTTTGGGGAGTGCCACCAAGTTAAATAGAAGAATATGGCCAGGCTGCTGTGGTCACACTTGCAATCAATACATACAGAGCAGTACTGACTGGCTGCAACTTAATGAGGAAGGCAGAATGAAAAAAGCTAGAGAGAGGTTCTGAAAAAGAAATCATAAATATTCCTACATCGCCAATATATAGCAAAAACTTTCCATTGGTTTCTAGCACTATGGTAACTAAGGAAAAGTTACAAGTAATATATTTAACAAGGACATGTTTTGTAATATACTTATAATAGGTTTCCATTGGTAGACCTTGAATTTCTGATACTGATTTAATATGTAGCAAAAGGCCTTATTCATGAAAGTATCTATTATGATTAAGATCAATTAGCCTGCGGAAACTTGTGCATTCCTATATTTAGATATTTTTTGTATGACAAAAAGCATAGTGCTTTATTCATGAAGAACAAAAAGGTTCCCCTCATGCAGTACCTAACCTTGTCATACAAAGTATAAGTTGTCTTTTACAAATTATTTTTCCATTGAAGGATCTTGCAAATTAGCAACAGCTTATTTTATAAATATAACAATAGTCAACAGAATCCTGATATCTCTTTGTAGGTATCAGCTTTAGGAATGTTAAATATTGATGTAGAATAAGGGCATTTAAAAGAAAACTCAGAGTACATTCTTTCCTTTTCAACAAACTTTGAATTTCTTATTTAAAACAAAAACAAGAAATCCAAGTAGAAAGCCATT
Organism: Pipistrellus hanaki; assembly: GCF_964339955.1. Classification (NCBI taxonomy): domain Eukaryota; kingdom Metazoa; phylum Chordata; class Mammalia; order Chiroptera; family Vespertilionidae; genus Pipistrellus; species Pipistrellus hanaki. The sequence goes on from NC_140505.1 coordinate 118,838,541, forward strand.
AAAATACAGTTATCATAAGAATCTCAAATTATAAATCCAAAGTAATCTATAAAACTTGCTTTAAAAATTGGTTCTTGGGGAACAGGCAGAAATAGCCTATATAAAAACGAGGTGATATGCAAATTGACTGTCACTCCAACACACAAGATGACCACCCCCATGTGCATACAAGATGACCATCATAAGATAGCCAGCAGGGGAGGGCAAGTTGCAGGGGACCAGGCCAGCAGGGGACAGCAGTTGGAAGAGACCAGGCCAGCAGGAAAGGGAAGTTGGGATGGACCAGGCCTGCAAGGGAGAACAGTTGGGGTGACCAGGCCTGCAGGGGATGGCAGCTGTGGGGAACCAGGCCAGCAGGGGAGGGCAGTTGGGGGTGATCAGGCAAGCAGGGGAGGGCAGTTAAGGGTAATAGGGCCAACAGGGGAGCAGTGAGGCATCAATCAGGCTGGCATGGCAGTGGTTAGGGGGTGATCAGGCTGGCAGGCAGAAGCAGTTAGGAGCAATCAGGAAGGTAGGCAGGTGAGTGGTTGTGAGCCAGCAGTCCTGGATTGTGAGAGGGATGTCTGACTGCCCATTTAGACCTGATCCCAGTGGGACAGTTGGACATCCTTTGAGGGGTCCCAGATTGGAGAGGGTGCAATCTGGGCTGGGAGACTCACACACCCTCATGCACGAATTTCATGCACCAAGCATCTAGTGTTGTTATAAAAGGACAACACAAGGAATGCTTCTGATGATGTAGTCTGTATTTTCTGTGGTGATGGCTACAAAAGCAATACAAGTGATAAAAATGCATCAAACTAAACACACACACACACACACACACACACACACACACAAGTAAAACTAGGAAATCACAATTAGACCAGTGGATTATAACAATGTCAATATCCTGATGTTGATATGACAGGGTAGTTCTACAAGGTATAGGGAAACCTTTCTGTGTTATTTCTTATAACTGCATATAAATCTACGATGATCTCAAAATAAAAAGTAAAAAATATTTCCTCTACCGGTACTTATTTTTGAAAGTTCATATTTTAAAATCATACAAATGTGATCCAATTTCCTGTTGTCTTCCCTTGTAAGAGTAATCTTCATAATTACAAACTTATCTCTAGACATTGTACATTGAGCCAATAGTATAAATATCACCTAATGAAGCATTTAGATGATGCAATAGAGTGATATTCAGGTGAGAGTATGGCAAAAGATATATCCATATTTCTAATAGAAAAAAATAAAGTATTTTAAACAACTGTCAGTTTCTTAAAAACATCTTCTTTTAATCTAAATCCCACCTAAGGATGCATTGATTTTTATATTCACAACAAAAATTGTTGCTCTGGCTTTTAATTGTTTCACTAGTATTCTAATAACCTTCCTAATCATTTTTCTGAATATAGAAGCATCAAAGGTCTAAAGATATGCATAATTGACAGTGCTAATTATTGGGCCATTTTGAGAATTTGAAAGGCCTTAAATATATTTGTATTTTATAATCTTCTCCATACCAAACATAATCCAATGTAACCACATGGCACATTCAGTGCAATTAATTAAAAAAAAAAAAACAAACACACAAATATTGAGATGCAGTTGACTAACTGACATATGTTTTGTTTTGGAGATAATTAATTAGACAGTTATTGATTTCAATTGTGCAATTTTCTCTTTGTATTTTATGACCAATAGTTTTTGAAGGGGAAGGGTCTTTATAATATTTAGAGAATCCTGAAAACTCATATGTCCTACATAATGTATACACAAACTAGAATGAAAACAATAGTCCTGATTTTAACAGGGCTAAGCAGAATAATTCAATTTCTGGATGCGGAATGAGGTAGTATGATGGGGATTTAGTAGAATTAACTGCGTTCGCAAAGCCACAGTGCTGATCTTGTAAGGTACAGTTGCAAAAACTAACCTGAGCATGTGGGCAGCATTGAAGACCACATCAAACTCTGTGCTGTCCAGTTCTGCTGCTTTTTTTGCCATTTCAGCTGCTTCTAACAGACGAGCTTCTTCCAGAAGAAATTGACCTGTAAAGTATGAAAGCAGGAGAGCTTCAATTTAAATACAGCAATCCTTTGAAATAAATAAAGCTGCTATAGAGCAAAGTATAAAAGCAGAGATTAAAGTGATATAAAGCTAAGAATTACATGTGCCATATACATAAATGCTCATCTGTACTCTTACTTAACAGGCCTTTCTTTTTTAAATTTTTTAAATTTTTATTGATTTTTTACAGAGAGGGAGGGAGATAGATAGAGAGCTAGAAACGTCGATGAGAGAGAAACATCGACCAGCTGCCTCTTGCACACCCCCTACCGGGGATGTGCCCACAACCAATGTACATGCCCTTGAGCGGAATCGAACCTGGGACCTTTCAGTCCGCAGACCAACGCTCTACCACTGAGCCAAACTGGCTTCGACTACAGGCCTTTCTTTTAATTGGAAGACATTGAAATGCATTTATCTTGAACATTAACAATTTTTTTTCTTAAAATAAAATCCTGTATAGACCGTTGAAGCAAGAAATAAAATGAATAAAATAGATATTATAAATAATAACTTAAAAGATATACCATGTTATGTAAAAATGTAAAAAGAACAATTTTTAAAGTCTTATGGGAAGAATATTATTTTCGTTCCAGTCTTACTAAGAAATAAATGACACACATCACTGTGTAAGTTTAAGGCACACAGCTTGATGGTTTCATTGACATCGTTTTTAAATGATTACCAAAGCTTTCTAATATAAAAGTGTTTGAGATTTAAGGCATTGTGTCAGTCCTATTGCTGAATCTGCAGCTCAAGTGCAATATATTTCACTAAGTCACCAATCAACTGGTTTAAACCTTCACCTATAAATTCATTATATGTGATGCATAAGTAGTATAACATTTAATTATTAGCTATAAATCTCAGAGCTTCTAGGATGATAGTTCCTTTGTAGGAAAATAAAAGATATTTACCAATTGGAATTTAGTTGATCTTAATTATTTGTTCTTTAAAATAGCTTCTGTCTCTGATGTATATACACTAACAGGGCTATGCATATTGAAATATATTTAAGTAACAGAAAAATTATTAAGAGAACATAGAAAGGTCGGGTTAGCTCTTAATTAGATTGACTGACAAATGTGGAAGCAATATTAACTGATTCAGATTTTTGAGATTCTTTCAGGCCAGCCCTACAAGGTTAAAATTATTGCAGATAGAACTACACAAGTCTTTAAAGGATACCTCAAGAATTGTTATATAATGTTATCCCAGAATCATATAGTAAAAGCAAAGAAAAAAATGTAAGAGCTGAGCTCAATTTTAAGAGTGTAAATATGCAAGTAGAGAGAATAGATGCTTCTTAGAGCTAGGGCTTTATTAACAGTAAAAGCAATGATGTTAAGCCTCATCTGATACCGCTTTTAAAATGAAAACCAAATAAAGGGATGACAAGAGATATGCAGAAACCATCTGACAGGATTCCAGAACTGTGACCTAATGATTATCTCTTCTTGCTTGGGGTTTCCTGTTAGCAATACAAAAAATAGCTTCCCAAGTCCTAAAAAAATGATTCCCAGGTCCTAAATTACACACAGAAAACAGAAAAAAATAAAAGTGGTAAATCCTCCCAGGTGGCTGTTGGAAGAGGCATTAGCTACTGTTCATCTAATAAACATTACAAATCGTCTTCTAACCCACAGAGATCAGTCCTTACTATACCAGGGGAAGTTTCCTGCTTTCAGATTTGCAATAAACTACAGCCACTGCCTATCCATAAGCGTTTCCAATAGTCAATTGCCAAAGAATGGTAAGTAAAGATAAGCCTAGAATTTTAAGCCTGCATTTTTAAATAAAGTGACAGTTTTAAAATCAGCACTTGGAGATGTGTCAGCTACTTCTACAAAAAACTTTATATCACTTTCTTAGTTAGTTGCCTAACATTCTGTGCCATTCTCATCTCCCAAAGTAAACATAATTGTTGGGTTAGATAATGATTAAGGAAACAGGGCTGTAAATAGTTTCATTTATAAATAGAAAAACACATTACTCATAAAATCCATGTATGTGCTAACTCTACAAATATGTTGATGTGGCATTCAATTTAAAGTGTACAAGCTTTACAAAAAGTAAATCAAGAATTAGACAATGTGTAGCATACAGAATATTTACTGTCTCCTCATATATATGAATAAAGGATACCAGGCTAAATAAACCCATTCTTCAGTTAGTTATGTTTTATAGATTATTTAAATTAAAATGTAATGATAAGTACTACATGTCTTCAGAACATGTTTACCTAAAAAAGTATTAATAAATATATTTATTAGTTATGTGACACTTAAACTAAGAATAATGTCAGAATTTATTAATTGTTCTTTTTTCTTTTCAGACAGTTATTAACTCTGAAATGTATTTTGTTATTAATGGTTAGAAAGATGCAACGATTAACTGAAAAAAGGAAGTTATTTTCTTAAAATTCATCACTACAGACAGTAGAGGGAAGGCATATTAGCCCAGATAATAAAGAGAAAAAGGGATATGATTTCTATACTGTTCACATAGAGAGGGTCAGTAACAAGAGGTAGGTGTGCTATAATAATGACAGTGGCATAAGAGATGAGTTTATATGCAATGCCATGCTCCAGTGCAAAACTTTTCTTTTCTTTTTTAAAGATAGTTTTTAGAAATAGAGGAAGGGAGCGGGGGAGACAAATATCTAAACATCTAAAAAATTGGCTATCTCCTGCACAACCCAGGCATGTGCTCTGACTAGAGTCCAACCTGCAACTTTTCAGAAAAGCCATCCAAACCACACTGAGTGACACCAGCAGGGACCAGGGAAAGCTTTTCCAAGCTATGTTAATGTTAATCACATCTTTAATATTTCAAAATCACCAACAAAAGAGAAACATTAACAAATTGTGTGAAATCAAATATACAATTTTACCATAGTTTTTACTTATGCTTTAACTTTGCCATTGAACATGCTTTCTGTAAACAGTTTGCAAATTCCCAAAACAACATGAAACACATACCTTTTTATTGTAAATGGTGATAGAAATAATTCTCATATACGTAGTAATTTTATAGCAATAGAATGCATTCATCATATTAACATTCAGAAAAAACAATATCACAACATATCAGTTAGGTATTTGCATAATTCCCCCGATTCTGTTCTTGACAGGCTATACATCTCAATAGTCCAGCATTGATATTATTGATATTATGATAAAGGCATAAAATACTATGACTTGTACAATAGATCATTTGGTATCTATTTTGTAACTGAGTTTGAAAACATGAACTGAAGTAGAAAGTCAATTCTTATTCTACTATGTTTATAATGACTGTTTGTGTGTTATTGTTTTTTTAAATATAGGCCAGAACTGATGACAAACAGAGCAATAAGCATTTCAAATACATAGAAGGAACATAAATCGGGAAACAAATACAAACCAAGTTCCTTCTTAATAACTATCCGAAAAACCTAAATTGTATGTTATTGGGGGAATAATATGAAACACAATTTGCCCAACTCCTTCCAGAAGACTTTATCTCAAATCACTCTTCCTCAACCAACTTCATTTATTACTAGAGGCATGAAATTTGTGCAGGAGTAGGCCTTCCTCCCCCCTGGCTGCTGGCAGCGGCTTCCCTCTGGCACCCAGAGCCCAGGCTTTCTTTGCAACCCTGGCTTCGTCTGAAAGGACATCAGGTCTAATTAGCATACCACCCTTTTATTATTATAGACTGCTCCCACCAGAAATAGGCTGTGAATTACTTTAGCTTTGCTGAGTGTAACCTGCAGCTTTACAGCATTATTTATCCTGAAAACTCAGCCTCTAAGATTTCTCTCCACCCACATCTCTAGTCCTGTTTGCCTATCTATTGTAACTGGGCATCTTTCATGTTTATGCCCAAAACATGTCCTTCTTGGTGAATCCTTCTTTGATCACTTTTCAATAGTGTTAGAATAACTTATGATCTACATTTACCATCTAAACCAAAGCACTTAAGAGAATAGGAGGAGTGGTATTATTATGCTGGAACAAGAAACAAAAACCAGATTGTCCTAATTCTGTCACCCCACTTATAGTACCTGTGGCAGAATGGGGATCTCAATTCTCTCATCTTTTATCGCTCTTGGAAAGTGAACCATTTTACACAAGAAGGCATTGTATCCCCGAAATAAAAAGTGATCAATATTAATAACAGAGAAATAGGTGTTCCTCACTGAAGAATACAAAGATCTATTGTTGTGTCCACCAAGACTGAGCTAGGGCTCCCAGCGTGAGTGTGACTACAAATGGAGTCAGGACTCTACGAAGAGTGAAGAAGGTTGGAAAGGAAACCAAGAAAACTTGAAGGCAGGCACTTAGGGGAGTCCATCCACATGGGTGGATTCTGCAAGGTGACCTTTCCCTGTGGTTCTCACGCTTTAGTGCCCATCACAGTCACCTCGGAGACTGGCTGGAACATGGAGCTGGGCCCTGTCTGCACAGTTCCAGACTCAGTGGGTTTGGGAGAAAGCCTATCATTTGCATTTTTAATAAGTTCCCAGCTGATATTACTAGTCCAGTACTCATAATCTTAAAATCAGTCTCTTATGAAAAGAACAAAATAAATGCTTTGCACCAGACTCTGGATCCATGCCTGAGGTTAGCTGTCAGTTAGACTGAGCGTGTCTGTTAATTCACTGTATGTGCCATGACTTTCCTTATATCACAGGCATAATGACCAGGCTGCACACATGTACATATGTATGAATAAGATATACTCATCTTATATAATAAAACCCTAATATGCAAATCGACCAAAGGGTGAAACAACCAGCCCCTATGATGTGCACTGACCACCAGGGGGCAGATGCTCAATGCAGAAGCTGCCCCCTGGTGGCCAGTGCACCCCCACAGGGGGAACATCGCTCAGCCAGAAACCAGGCTCATGGGGCTGGTGGCTGGCCAGTGGAGCGGCATTGGCAGGAGCCTCTTCTGTCTCTGCCACAGTGCTAAGGACCCCTCAGGGGATGTCCACCATGGGGTCCCAGACTGTGAGAGGGAACAGGCCCTGCTGAGAGAGAGACTCTCCACTCAATGCATGAATGTTGTGCACTGGGCCTCTAGTTAACTAGAAAATTACTCTTTCAGATTTTTAAAATAAGGAGATTTAAGAGTTATATCCCTCATATGCAGAAGAGATTTCTGAGAAATTACTTCTCTTTTACATGCAGTAGACAAATACATTCTTTGTGTTTGATAATAGAGTAGAATTTCAAATAAAGAAACCACAAAAATCTTAAGTAAAATAGATTTTGCTCTCATGGGTGTACCATGCCACCATACTTTACCATTATTTCTTTGGTGTGTAATTTGTCTTACCCAAGCTAATTATCATAATCTTATTTAACTGTCTCAAATTAAAGGGAGAAAAAAAATGAGATGAAAAATTAAAAAGAAGAAAAAAAGACATCTGAGTAGGAAAAACCAGAAGAGAATAAAAAAAAAAGGAAACATTCTCTCCAGATCCAGAGGCAAACAGTGTAGGTTTCCCCACAGGCTAAATGGAAAGAGGGAAAAGGCGGTCCATGATTCCGGACTCAGCTGTTTCAGCGTCAGAGATACACCATTTCCTTTTGGACAGTTCTCTAGCTGAACCATTTAAACCACTTGCTAAATTTTTACCAATGTTTCAATATGATAATCCTGTGAAGATCAATTCCTCAGTAATTCCTGGACTTAAAATTGATGTCTTAAAGGTAGAAATCCATAAAAATATAAGCTGGCCTTAAACTACAGGCTCAAACACTGCTTTGTAAAAGTTCTACATATAAGCCCCCTAGATTAGTTGGGACGGGCATTTCTTTCTAAAATATAATGAAAAAATTGCCCTTATGTTCAATGCAACTATCGATAAATGAAGTGCTAAAACAATATATTGTATAATAGGTGTCATGCTGACAGGATTTTTTTTAGAAAAAGTCATTCAAATGTCACTTTAAAAAATCTGCCAAGACAAATAAAAAGCTTTTATGATATAACTAGAACATAACATTTGCAGTGGAATAGTTGCCCTTGGGAGAGAACATCAGATTATCAAAATGTATCCAGAATGATTTTATGTCTGCTGATACTACCCTGTCTCAAGCCATCATCTCGCTCTGGATTACAGAAATTACCTCCTAACTGATCATACTTCTGCCCTTGATTTTACAGGATACCCTCACACAACAGTCAGTGATCCCTTTAAAATGGAAGATCCAGTCATCATGCAGCTGAGTCAGGGAAGGTGCAAATTATTATACAGTCTGATATGATCAGCAGTGGCTCTTTGCCCCAAATCCCTGCCTCAGTTCTCTGACCTACCTCCATTGTCCCTGACTACTATCCTTTTGGTCATCTATTCAATCTCCATTGGCCTCCTGCTGTTAATCTGACACACAGGAGGAACACAGACTCCTACTGCTCTTTTCCTGGAATGCTCTTACCCAAAACACCACAATGGTTCATTCTCTTCTTTATGGCACATTATGGGGATTAATAAATATGTGTTCAAGGACTGAATTAACCAATCATATCCCTATATGACTAATTGTTTCATCTTCAAAAGCAAGTCATAATCCATCCAGCATAGGTCAGCAGGCATCTGTTCACATCCTCTCACCTTACTGTGATGTTAGGCAAGGCTGCAGTGAATGGCCAACATGCTGGGTATTGCCATTCACGGCGAAGTCTCTAGGATCTATGAATGGTGCCTCGTAGTGTTGAGCAACCTTGCAGCCTGGCTTTAGATCTCTGAATTGCCTGAGTATACAACAAATAATCCAGACATCAATCATACCTTCTAAGATATCTTAATTCTGGGACAGGTCATACTATGCAATAGGGCTATTTCACTGTGCTAGGAATGAATTCAATGTCTGGGAAAAGAAGAAGAAACCAATATAGTAATATAGCCAATTTAGCCAATCCAAATAATATATAATGTGCTTAGTATACACAAGATATGGGAACACTTGCAATCAGAGATACAAAGATAAATGAAACATTTATCCTTGAAACAGTGCCATTCTAGTAGAGGAAAGAGTTTGTTACGGACAGAGCTTAACCACAAAATGGATATACATTTGAAAATGGAGGTACAAGGTAACACAGGCTAAGTGGATAAAGAGAAATTTTTGTTTGATTTTGTTCAACTTCTAATTAAAGTTGAATGTGCATAAAGTAAAGGGCACAGGTGATTTATCATAAAGTGGCTATGATCCTATAATTAGTAGCCATATCATCACAAAGAATATCACTGGCATCCAGAAGAAATCATTGATACCTGGGGACTTTTCAAAGACTCAGGTCACTGGAACAGGGAAAAGACCATGGTAGAAAAATTGAGGCTGACTGGCCTTGTGACATGTAATGGTAACAAAATGGGTGGGTAAAGGGGAACTGAGGCAGAATCTTCATGAGTGTTTCTATTAGGGGAGGTGAATAACGCATTCCTGACAAGACAGAGTGGGTAAAAAGCTACAATCAGGATTTATATTCTAGCGGTCCAAAGGAGCTGCTGCTAAAGAAGGCTGGTTACTGGTTAATAGATACTAATTTTGCCTGGGAGAACTAAAAACATGGAGGAGGATCTTCTCCTTTGCTTTTCTGAAAACAGACTTGCTGAGCAACTCTCTTGTAGAGCATCTCTTGAATTTCAGGAATGCTCTCACTCTTTAAAACGAATCTCTCTCCGCTTCCATTAGTTTTGGTTTGTGTTTTTTGTTTCTGGCAGCCTGAGTTAAGAAAAGCTGTGGTTTACTGAGACCCAGTGAATTGGGTATGCCAGAGTTACTGGCCAAATACAGAAGTACACCAGGTTAACAAGAAAAAAACACTCAGGAGATCAATCTAGACGCCCTTATTTTGAGGCTGTTAGGCTGGATCCATCCCTAAATGAACATGATACCATGAATTTGCCCTGACTTGGACAGACAGCATGAAAAATGTCTAGTGAAAAGGAGATTAGAGAAATAGCAGCCCAGGGCTCCATGCTCAATTGAAAGGAAGTCAGGAAGGTTTTCATCTCTTCATTGAATTTATTTCTCCCTGGCCCGTTACAGAACAGGTATGATGCCAGAAAACTATTGAGGGATTTATGAAGACCACCATATGGGGAATGGAATGGAGAAGAGGGAACTGGGAGGAATTGAAGAGAAGAGGTAAAAGAGAAAGGAGGAATAGGGGATGGGACAAGGAGGGGGAAAGCAACACAGTCTCTTTACAGGCTTAAGTAATACATAGATTCAATAGGGATCGTGTGTGATCCAACAAGGAAGAGAACGTCACACGAAGCTTCAAACACTCTGAGATTTATCACCTACGGGAAATACACAAAGGAAGACATACCTAGGTGAGAGGTAGACCCTAATCAAAGACACAGAGATGAGTAGCCTCCTTTTGCTTTAGGATATTGTTCATTCTTAGGCAAGGAAAGAGACTAGGTAGACAGAAGGACTCACACAGATGCTGAGGTCACTGAAGAAAGGATCTTAATCTGAGACTTAATTATGGTGGGAGGCATGGAAACTGAGAGGTGGCTCAGCGAGCTTACATCCTCTTCCTTAGGAGGGCTCCCCTTACACATAGTGCTCCCAGGCCATCTGCAAGGGCTTTAGGGAGGTACTGCTTTACAGATGTGTCCATTGAGGCACAGGAGAGTAAAGAGCAGGATACACAAACTTTGGAAACAACTGCTTTAATCAGAATCACAAAGCGCATGCATTAGCTACATCAAAATAACTAAGACTGGAAAAATAGTTTCCCTCTCTCTTCCCTTCCCCATTCCATCTCACTTTCCTCCCCACCTCCTCTCCCTCTATGGCTATAAATAATTGTTACTTATAATCCTCGTCCTTCTTGAAAGCAATTATTCTCTCTTTCTCTGGTCTTTAGTCTCTATGTTGATGGGTAAAGATTCCCCTTTATTTTTATTCCTAGGTTTTTATTCTACCTTCTCTTCCCTAATTTCTGCTCCTCACTTATGTATCTTATTCAAACATTTTTCTGTATTATTCATTCTCCAGGATCGTAGTAGAGTTTCTATTATAATGTTAAATAATAAATGGTCATTGTTACAATGGATGTACTGAGCATCTATTACATGCTAGTTAGTTTATAAAGTGCAAATGAATCCTCACAATAAGAGGCAGTGGCAATCATCTCCACATTAAGAAACTGAGGAGCAGAAAGGCTCGCAGAAGGCAGAACATGCTTCGGGAGACAATTAGCAGCAGGGCTGGGCATGCCTCATTTCCAAATCCATGATCCACTGTCCAAATCCATTATACCTTCTACTCCCTAATCAAAAATTTAATTCAGCTCTTACAATCTTGCTTTTGTGGTTTCTTGCGTCCTGTACAAAGACAGATTCAAAAGAATATCAGTGAATTGTTGCTATGGTCTGAATGTCTGTGCCTCCTCTTCTGCCTCCTCCCACTCAGGTGCTGAAATCTTAACCCCCAAGCCTATGGTACTTGGAGGTGGGCTTTGAGAGGGGCTTAGGTCATGAGGGTACAGCCCTGGTGAATGGCATTACTGTCCTATAGAAGAGACCTCAAAAAGCTCCTTGCCTCTTCAAGTACTTGAGAACAGAGAGAGGGCAGCTGTAAGTGACAAAGCAGGTCTCCCCAGACACTGAACCCGCTAGAGCCATGACCTTGGACTTGCAGTCTGGAACTGTGAAAGATAAATGCCTGTTGTTCATAAGTAACCCTCTTTATGGTATTTGTTATAGCAGCCCAAAAAGACTCAGACAAGAACTCAACGGCAACTTCTGAGCAAAGCATGATGTAGTTATAAGCAATTTAAAACCAAGTGGCCTCTATCCCCATGTGAAAAATGGAAGCAGAGATGAGACCATGGAGGAGTGATAGTAACTGAAATCCAGTGCATCCTTCTAAATTGACCACCTTCTCTGTGTGAGGCACAGTGGTCAGTGATGAAATCCCTGGAGCAAGGCAACTCTGGTTATTCCCCAATCTCTGGTTTTGACCCACAGCCTCCTCACTTATTTAAACAGCAATAACCTTGCTGTGTCATCAGAAGAACTAAACGAGGCAGCATAAGGAAACCCCGAGGCAGCATAAGGAAACCCCGCAGCGTGAGGTCTGGATCCTGGCGTCCAGTATTTATACTCCCCTCCACATGAGCGCCTTCCCTTCCTCTGTCCCTTTTAGCCTCTCTCCCTGCCCCAAGGATGGTCCTTCCTGAGGCTTTAAGTAAAGGATTAGGAGAGCCCCAGTCCTCCAAAACCTCAGCATTCTGGGTCTGTCACCAGTGGGGACTCACCAGGCTCATGTCTGGTAAGAGCCAATATCTTTGAAAGCTCCAGCCAAACCATAATATATCATGGGTTTAAGAGTCAGATGAGGTTAAAATCCTTGCTCTGGCAACTTCCTAGAGCTAGAGTCTTCAATTAAGTGATACTTTGATACTTTAAATCTTGTATCTGTAATATAATGATAACATCATTTCTGCACAGGGTTACTCAAGTGAGAAAACCTATACAAAAAAAGCACCCAGCACTGGGTCAGGAATCTAACAGTGGAACACTGAGCTTCAATCATAGCTCCATTATTAAAGAGCATACACTAAGAGGTGTCCAGCATACACCAAACATTTTTCTTTAAGTAAATTCTCAGAAATCTAGAGTCAAAGTCATACCATATTACTTGAATGCATTTAGTCATTTTCATATTGTGAAGTATCTTATAATCCTTATATACTAAATAGTTTTTTTTTTTTTTTCAGAGTCATAATAAAACTTGGTGGGTGCTAAAGTCTGAATGCTCATGTCCTCCCTAAATCTATGCTTTAAAATCCTAACTCCTCAGGTGATAGTTTTAGAGGCAGGGACTTTGGAGAGCTCTGCCCTCATAAATGAGCCCTCATAAAATAGGCCACAGAGAGACCCCTCACTCCTTCCACCAGGCAAGTATACAAGGAGAAGCCTGGAACCCAGAAGAGGGCCCTCACTGGACCATGCCGGCACCCTGAACTCAGACCCCCAACCTCCAGAATTTTTTGTTGTTTACTGTATAAACCATCTAGTTTTGGTATTCTTTAATAACAGCCTGAAGGAACGATGACAGTGGGACAGAACTGATGTTACCTCAGAATCTCAGGAGCATGGTGTTTTCAGCATTTTACCTATGAGAAAGTGTGGGCTCTGAGAGTTTAAGACACTTGCTTAAAGTCACACAGCGAACAAGCACCCTTTCTGCGTGACCATGCCAGGCCAGGTGACACCTGACTGCGACCACCACCAGTCAGTTTTTTAATGTGTTTTATGAAAGATGCTAACATGCCTCAAAGCGCACACTATATAGGTATTATATGTTGACATATTATAGGTAAGGGTTTTAGTTTTTGCTTTGAAAACTAAAATTTTATATGAGGTATATTTATTTTAATTAGTATTTTATATAACTTCATAACAAAGGTTATTAAAAATAACTTTCAAAGATCAGTAAGTAGTGGATGCAAAATAAGACATATTATATGCATACTCGATTCTTTTAGTCTCCTTTCTCAAAAGACAATTCAAGTAGAACTTAAGGATGGAATGCTTATCAAAAATGCACAAGTTCCACGAGAAACCACAAACACAAATCAGAAAGGATATATCACCCCTCTGATTTCAGCAGTACAATGTACAATAGCTAAGATTTAGAAACAGCCTAAATGCCCATCAGCAGATGAGTGGATTAAAAAACTGTGGTACATCTACACAATGAAATACTATGCTGCTGTAAAAAAGAAGGAACTTTTACCATTTGCAACAGCATGGATGGAACTGGAGAGCATTATGCTAAGCGAAATAAGCCAGTCAGAGAAAGATAAATATTGCATGATCTCACTCATATGTGGGATATAATAATCAATATAATTTGATGAACAAGAATAGATCCAGAGACAAATGGTAGGGGAGGGAGTTAGAGAGCAACCAAAGAACTTGTATGCATCATATTAGCATAGCCAATGGACACAGACACTGGGGCGGTGGGGGCTTGCCCAGGGTGGGAATGGTTGGGGGTGGGAGAGCTTAATTGGGGCAAAAGAAGACATATGTAAAATTTTAGACAATAAAAAATATATTTAAAAAAACCTGCACAAATTCCATAAAGATTTCTCAATCTTCCTTTCAGGTCTTTTGTGACTTCAGAAAAAAGAGGGGGGGGAAAATACCAGATAGATAAAGATTGCCTCATGGGAGGGGGGTGCAATTGAGGAAAAAGAAGACATATGTAAAACTTTACACAATAAAAAATAAAAATAAAATAAAATAATAACTGAGGCAAAATTTTTTAAAAAATTGCCTCATCACTTGATAAATTTAGGACCTTAAATGAGTTGTGCATATTTTATAAGTACTGTAGAAAATAGTCTTCAACCTCTGAAAGCCCCTAATGATAAGTGTTTGATACACATTACATCACCTAACAGTAGAGCATCCATGGATATAAATAAAATCTCTGTTCGTCTTGCATACTGACATAGGAGTCAATGACAATGCAGAGCAGCAGTCAGGAACGCTCTGGTTCCTTGGGCAGCCCACCTCACAGTTTGCCCACTTCATTCCTCATCTGTAACATGGACACAGGTGACTTCCCCACTTGGCTTTTGTGGGGATTAAATGAGATGCTACATGTGAATTTCTAAGGTCTCAGAAGTACTCAGCAAATGCTTGTACTATTATTATATTTGATAAATTCATCATGGAAATATGGTATATAATAAATAATTCAGGCAAGATGCTTTTCTCTACTTTATTCCTTTCTCTTTAATGCTTATGTCTTAAATTTTACATGTTGAGTTCTGTTAAATAAATTATAATTTAAAAATAAATAATTATCTAGCTATTGTAATACTTTTCCTATCTTTCCTACAAATGATAAATTAAAATACTCATTATTTTTCATTTTATTAAAGCCTACATTACTTCATAATGTGCTCATTAAAGAAAATGTGAAATAAGTAAAAACATTAAGCCTGCCTCCCCCCCCCCCCCCCCCCGCAAAAAAACAAACAAAACCCAACTGGCTACAGAAGTCCAAAAAGCTAAAACATCCATTCTTAACATTATTTATTTTGTTTTGCCTTTTTAATGACACAGTTATGTTATAGAATTAACCATACTTTATTTACACCTTGGGCAACAGTCTCATTACATATTTTTTATAAACATAACATAGGATTTATAAAAGTTTATCAAATGGGAATAACCTTTATTTAATCATTTCCCACTTTCAAGCATTTCCTATTTTTGCCTTCAATAAATAAAAATGGTTTTCCAATTACTGTATTTGTTTATATCTTTAAACATTAAAAAACTTAAATTTCCTTAAGAGAATAACTACTGAAACTAAGAGCTAGAGCATCTCAAGGGAATTCAGTTACCTGAATTTAAATTTCTTTGATTTCTAATAAAATTGTATGCTTACCTGCCTTTTAAAACCTGTTATATTTTCTCTTTTAGGAATTATTTGTTCAAATCCCTTGGTCTTTGTACACTATTTATTTTCCTTGCAGTTTTACAGTTTCTCATGTCTTAAATACACTGAGCTTTTGCTTTAATGGAAATTATTTCCTATCACTTTACTATTTGTTCTTTAACTATAGTCCTTTTGTAAAAAACATTAATCCTTTAATTTTTCCTTTAGTTTTTGCTTGTATGCTTAGAGAATCCTTTTCTTGTCCCCAACCCTCTTTTTACTCATGTGAAAGTTTTAATTCCAAAAGGCTTTGGAAAGTATCTCACATAAAACACACATAGGTAAGAACATCAAATAATATTAAATTATTAGACACACTGTAGTAACATGGAATGTTAAAATAAAAAAAATAGGTAAGAATTAAAATAGTATGGAATAACATTTAAAAATAGTATCCATTTCTCTTTTTTTTATTAAATATATTTTATTGAGTTTTTACAGAGAGGAAGGGAGAGGGACAGAGAGCTAGAAACATCGATGAGAGAGAAACATCAACCAGCTGCCTCCAGCACACCTCCCACTGGGGATGTGCCCGCAACCAAGGTACATGCACTTGACCGGAATAATGAACCTGTGAATGGCCTGTGCTATCCTTGGGACTAAGCACTGATATTTTCACAAAATGTTTTGATCTAAAGCAGGAAATTTTACCAGTAATTGTAACCTTAAGGTAATTTTGCAAACATTCACCAAAAATGCATTTTCATTTTTAATCAAAGAAATATCATTATTTAGGTCACCCCAGTGAAAGCACACAGGCCTGTGGCGCTGCCTGGCCCAAGTGAGTGGGACATCAGGATGGGGGCGGGGCCTCAGTGGAGAGCTCTCAGCATGCCTGTCTGAAGGTGCAAAGAGGAAGGGAGAACACATAGGCATTTAGGGGGTTTAGGCCAGGAAGGGAGTGCTGTTAGGGCCATCAGAGGAGCAGTTAGAGGCATCAGGCAGGCAGGCAGGTGAGTGCTTAGGAGCCAATGGATCTGGATTGAGAGAGAGATCCAAGATTGGAGAGGTTGCAGGCCAGGCTGAAGGACCCCCACCTCCACATGCATGAATTCCATGCACCAGGCCACTAGTATTCTATAAAATGGTCCAATTTATTGAGTCATTTTCTAGACTTGCCTAGCTTTCTTTCTCACAAGCAACCTAAAGATTAAAAGGCAATCTGCAATGCAATCCCTCCTCCCTAGATACAAAACTAGAAGATTCAAAATACAAGTAATTGATAGTGCTTTGGAATACTGCCTTCTAATTGCGATTGCAGCCAGTTTAAATTCCTAAAATTCTCCCTGTCCAGTCCCAACTGGGTGCTATTTTGCAAGTCAATTGTATCATTGATAAACAAATAAAAAACACACAAAATCACCCTGGGTAGTGAATTTCTAATAGAACAAAACTCACCTACTCTGCATTTTCACAGGCATTTGACAGAGCATTTTGAAAAGATTCAGAACAACATGCATATTTCATTTAAACATTTATTTTTAAGCTGAGGAGTTACTGTTATTCATTCAATCCATGGGTATAAGTATTCCAGGAATATCTATAAATAGTAACTGATATGAAACTCATAGTATGTATCTTCTTGGACAAGAATAAAAATTCTAATGAAATAAACTTTCAGTCAATTTTGGAACACATATCCAATTCTAAAATAGAGAGTGCTCCTGAATTCAACTGACAACTACTGCAGCACAGTTCCATTGGCACAAAATGGAAAACAAGTCCCCTTTATTTTTAATTATCTTATGAAGAAGGTACGTATATTCCCACAACCACTTCCTAGTCCAAGCCACCATCATTTCCGGCCTAAAACCCCAACAGAGCTCCCTCTGCTCTATTCTG
The DNA here is from genome assembly GCF_964339955.1 of Pipistrellus hanaki. Classification (NCBI taxonomy): domain Eukaryota; kingdom Metazoa; phylum Chordata; class Mammalia; order Chiroptera; family Vespertilionidae; genus Pipistrellus; species Pipistrellus hanaki. Next base: position 118,855,927 of record NC_140505.1, read on the forward strand.
ACCTCTCTGGTCCTGTCCTGCTCTTCCAGTAGCATAATAAAGTGCAAACTCCTTGTTTTGGTCTACAAAGCCCATGAGCTCTACTTCTGCCTCCTCTACAGTCTTACCTCCTCCACTCAATCTACTCTTCCTGCACAATCTACTCTTACTCACATTAGCCTTCTTGTCCTGCTGTGAAAGTAAACTTGGTCTTGCCTGTAATATTTGAACTTACTGTTTCTTCTGTCTGAAAATCTTTTACCTCATTCTTCAAATAGCTGACTTAAGCTTTCGGATTTCAAATATAATCTCTTCAAAGATGCTCTACCTTACTCTTGGTTTCAACATGTACCTGACTTCTCATCTAATTACCTACAAAAATGAGAATATGCTGATAGTTTTCTATATCATCCTATTCACCTATTCACTTTCTAAAAACATAACAATGCCTTGCATCTATTAGATTTATATTTTACATGTTAACATTAATAAAAAACTTTTCTTAAGAATTTTAAACTGTCATGACTTATATGACTTTGACAATTTAAAACTAAACAAAGGGGCCGACTAATAAAAAAAGAAAATCTATCCAATATTTACACACCCATTTGCCTATCTACCAATGTTGCGAGAAGAAATAGAACATATAGCAGAAAAAGCAATAGCGGTTATAAAAGAACCCCAAATTTAGTTACCCACAACTAACTTACACATGTCAACTTCGTTTTCCTAGACTTTGATTTATATATCAAATGGGTTATGTTAGATAATTTTAAAAGAAATTTCCAGTTGTAAATTTTAGTCATTTGAAATATATACCCCTAAATTAAATATCATTAATATTCCATTAAATGCGCATTTTTAATAACTTGACACAGGGAAATAGACATTTCAATCACTCAGTTATGGATTTTCTATCCATTTGTAGCAATAGATTATTTGTGCTATAATTTTTCCTTTTGATGTCTCATCTTTTTTTTTTTAAAATATATTTTATTGATTTTTTTACAGAGAGGAGGAGAAAGGGATAGAAAGCTAGAAACGTCGATGAGAGACAAACATCGACCAGCTGCCTCTTGCACACCCCCTACCGGGGATGTGCCCGCAACTAATGTACATGCCCTTGACCGGAATCGAACCTGGGACCTTTCAGTCCGCAGACCGACACTCTACCACTGAGCCAAACCAGTTTCGGCTTGATGTCTCATCTTGAGTGTCTTCCGTTTTCTACCCAAGAGTAGGAAAAAGAATATTATAAGATTACACTGAATTATGTAGTCATTCCTTCATTAAGAAATAAATCTACTTCTGATAATGATGTATGCCAAGATTTTTAAATAATCCAGGGGTACTAAAAAGAATCAGTTTTTAACACATTTATTTGGTAAACATGTGTTACTACTGTTTTCTAAAAAACATACAATAATAAATTTGTTGCACTTTCTGTTAAAATTAAATCCAGCCCAGATGGTGTGGCTAAGTGACTGAGCATTGACCCATGAACCAGGAGGTCACTAGTTCAATTCCCGATCAGGGCACATGACTGGGATGCAGGCTTGATCCCCAGTAGGGGCATGCAGAAGCAGCCAATCGGCATTCTCATCATTAATGTTTCTATCTCTCTCTTCCTCTCTTTCTAAAACAAATAAAAACATATAAAAAATGAAAATAAATCCAAAAATTTCTCATGGGAGCATTACTCATTACTACCACACTGGGAAAAAAAATCATAAGTATGATATAGTATAAAGGTAATAATAATACATACATACAAAGATAAAAGTGTGGAAAGACAGACCAGCCAGAATAGAAGGAGATTAAGGGGACTAACTCTTCAATGAAATAGTGATATTTTCCATTTCAATTCAAAGGAAGCAATGATAAAGTTTAAAGGAATTGGTTGTGAAAAATCTAAAGCACACAATAAAATGATGGGGAAACAAACTTAGAAATGCAGTTAAATACAATCAGTTTGAGGCAAAAGGAAATGCTGGCAGCAAGATAAAGAAAAAACAACAACAAGCCTATTTCATAAGATGCAATGGCAGGAGGTCCTGCAGCACTCAGAGTGAATAATCATGGGACTATTCTAATGCACAGGAGGGGTACCCACAACAGTATCCACCAGAAAATCCTAAATTAAAATGCTTCATATAAGAACACCTGTAATAATAAGTTCTGTAGCAAACTTAAATTAGTTGACGGCTATCTCAACCTGGCAGTGAAACAAAAGCAGAAGTGGTTAGACAATAAGTTGTGTGAAATTACATGCTGTGTTATGCTGGAAAGATAAAGCATCCCAAACCTATAAACATATCCAAACAATATAAATAAACACATGGGCTTGTGGTTGGTTCAGGGTATCCTCCATTTGACCATTTCCATGTTCCTACTCATAGCCTGTCATTGATTTATTGTTACTCACTGGAGAATGCAAAAACAAATTAAATATTGTATAAGCATATTAGCTTTAATTCCTCAAGATTTAATTTTCATCCACCTTTAAGTTTACTATTTGATAATAACTGATACACAGCAAAAAACAGTGGTCAAAAAATATGTTTGTTTGTTTTTCCCCCCAAGGGATCAGCAAACGGAAATGTTCTGTGGCTGACCGAAAACCATTCCAACTGCAAATCTGGTTGAAATAAGCACATCTTTCACAACAACAAACAAGCTACATTACTGTGCCTCCCTTAACACATGACTCACTACTAATGACAGAGTGGAGTATGACAGAGTTGTTTTGTAAGTTCACCCCGGTATGATTAAGGCCCAGGCTACACTGCATGAGAGAGCCATCCTTTACACTTTGCACAGTGGACCCTTGACCTCAATCTCAGGCATGGAGAGGCTGGTGTGCATCCATATCTTCCACAAAGCAAGATTTTGAGGCCAAAATGTAAACCTCCAGAGCTTCAAAATGACACATAAAAAGTGCGTTATCATTTACAATGAAAAGAGAGCCAGTAGTTGGATTATATACGATACATCAGGCCAGGAGAGAGGTGTTTTCCCAACAAGATTTCATTAAAACTCCACAGTGATGTTGAGTGAAACAACTGTGAAAATGCCTTCCCTACCGAAGTCCTATGAAAATGACTAAAGGAAAACATAGTGGATAGCCCTCTTTAAGATACCCATTTTGGGTGATAAGGGAAGACTATGGAATGAGGCTAACTCTGACACAACAAAATCAGTGTCCTCCCAAATTGTTCTTTGCTAGCAAAACCTAAAGCTCACGCCAACATTAGCAGGAAATGTGGGGGACATGGAAAAAACTCTCGACCACTCACCATAATGCATGTAACAGTTTCCTTTGGTGGGATCCAGCTCAATAGCCTTCAAGAAGAACTTTTCAGCCTCACTCTTACGACCCTTGAAAAACAAAGAAAATGGATGATTCAGCAGCGGATCATGAGGGATTCTTGTCCTCCTGGGCCCCAGTGAAGTGGACTGATGTCTACTTGATAATCATCATAAAAATGTATTGTTCTTATCTGAACAAAGATGATCAAGGAGAATGTACTGAGAGAGAAGACTGAAGCAGGAGTCCTGGGAAATACCAAGATTAGAAGAACAGACAAAAGTTCAATAAGAGCAAAGAGAAGAAGCCAGGCAGGGAAACAAGAAAGAAAAGTAAAATATGGTTTCAGAGAAACCGAAAGAATAAGATAGATTCTTAGGAATAATGAGAAACACCATCATTATTGTTTACTCTATATTCTCCCTACAATTGCTTCCTTTTCATTCCTTCTTCTTCCTTGTAAAGAATTATGGCCATTTTAGCTTTGGAGAGGATTTATCCTAATTGCTCACTTTCTACATGAAGAAACTAGTCAAATTTGTTGAATATCAAACAATTCAATTTATCTAGGACTTGCTGCTGCCATTCAGGACTAACATACTGCTAATCCAGGATTCAATCCAAAATTAGGTTATCTTCCTAGCTATAGCTTTAAATAAACATTACTGCCTGCATCTATGCTGACCCCAAGTGGCATCGAGGCACTGGGGAGTGTCCAGTAGCTATGGTCCCAAGCTAAACACACACACACACAATCTTATCTACTTGTTCCTTCTAATTTATATACTACCTACTACATGAACTTGAAATGATTTTTTTTCTTTTTTGAAACCACTATTACAAAGATAAATCTTCCAAAACTAGAAGTTTTTTTCTAATTTTCTACCCTACCTGAAACTTTAATTCATTTTTCCATATACCTTCCCCTTTAAGTTTTTCCCCTTATTTAAAAGATTCATTCTTGCTTACACATGCTCTGCTCATTCATTTCCTAGAAGGAAAGACCTAGCCTACAGTCTCTGCCACCTATAGCTAGTGTTCACCCAATAATCAGAAAACTGAGTTCATTTCTTCTTTTACTTTAATAATGCTACTCCAGTCAAGAAGCCCTCTTTAACTCACACATCTCATCAAATATTCAGCAGTTAAAATTTTAATTCCCTCAAATATTTCTCTCAACATTGTAACTTCAAATGGAAAAAAGGAAAACACAAGCAAAATACTTCATATACATATCATACTTCCATGAAGTCAGTAAAAATTCGCAATAATCTTACCAAATTAGGATTCTTAGATGATAAAATTACTGTAATGAGTTAGTCTAAAATATGAATTAAGAGCTAGGTGCCAGGCACATGGGGAATTGCCCGGCTTGCCTGCTGGCCAAACTCCTGGTGGAGGGGACAATTTGCATATTAGCCTTTTATTATATAGGATATACACTGAGTGGCCAGATTATTATGCGATCAGATCATAATATGGCCACTTAGTGTATTTCATCTCTTAACTGGAATTTCTCTATTGCAAACCAGAAGATAGATGGAACACAGTAAATACTCGGTATGATACTATAAGAATGAATACAGGTCATTACACATTTGTAAAATCCCATGGAATATATAACACAAAGAGTGAACCCTAATGTAAACTATGGGTTTTAATTAATAGCAATGTGTCTGTATTAGCTCATCAATTGTAACAAATGCATGTCACTAATGCAAGTTCATAATAATAGGAAAGCTATGTGAAGGGTGGCAAGATGGTTAGGGAGCATGTGGAAATTATCTGTACATTTGATTCAATTTTTTTATATCTAACACTTCTCTAAAAATAAAGCATATTATTTCAAAAGAAGATAATGAAATAGTTCAAAGGATATTAAATTTCTGAGGTAACACATATAAAATCATTATTATATACTTACGTACACTGCAATTTTATAATAAATGTTAAAATTATTATTTTATATGTACATATATAGTGTGCAACAGAATGCAGAATTCTGAATAACAAAGAATATGTCCTTTTACACACACCGCCTCAAAAACACATGGTCAGCTTTAAATAATCACTGGAAAATGATGTATAAAGAACTTGCAGATGATATTAAAAGAAAGATGCACAAAGAAAACTATCATTGGTAGAGTCTGTACAAATATTGTATGCAAAGATAAAAAGGATCTGTGAACTTTCTTCCACTTAAGTTTTTTAGGACATAAGAGAAACAACTGGTTCATTTATCAATGTCATAGTAAATAGGGTAGTAAAATCCTCATCTGTAGTCAACTGGCAAAATAATCGTATACAGCATTAGAAACAGCCACCAGAACGCAAAGGGCAGTGGTCTCTGGTTACTCCGGGGACCAGGTTATTAAAGCCAATGGGTCCCACCAGTTCCTAGCTACAAAATAAACACTGAAGGACAGAACACTCTTTCTGGGGGTAAGTATCAGGCCGTCATGCAAAAACCTATCTTTTTGCCTTGACTACTATTTATTTAGTAAAGTGCCAAATAATAAAGAAGAAAATAATATCCTAACAAGAATATACAAAATCAAGAATGAACAAAATTCTTAAGCCATGTAGATACACACATTACTAGCTCTTACAAAGAGCTGAAATATAACACTCCACTCGGTGACCCCACTTCTAGGAATATATCCTAAGAACCCTGAAACACCAATCAGAAAGAATGCATGCACCCCTATGTTCATAGTTAATTTACAATGGCTAAGATCTGGAAATAGTCCAAGTGCCTGCCCATCAGTAGAGGAGTGAATAAAAAAGATATGGTACGTTTACACAAGAAAATACTATGCAACTGTATAAAAAGGATGTCTTACTCTTCGAGACAGCACAGAGGGAGCTGGAGAGTATTAAGCTAAGCAAAATAAGCCAGTCAGAGAAAGACAAGTATCGCATGATCTCACTTATATGTGGAATCTAAGTAACAAAATAAACTGATAAATGGAGTGGATCCAGAGACATGGAATCATGCAACGGAAGAAAGAATCTCAGAAGGAAGAGAGGGAGTAGGAGTGGGAAGATACCAACCAAAGAACTTATATGCATAACCCCATGGACACAGAAAACCGTGTGGTAGGCCTGGTGGGGGAAGTTACAGGGTGGAAGGGGTCGATGGGGTTGGGGGGAAAGGGGACATCTGGAATACTTTCAACAATAAGGATGCATTTTTAAAAAATTACTCTTTCAACTACCATTGCTTTAGAGGGATGGTAGTTAAGAAGAGAAGAGAATAAGGTTTCTCAGCATGTTTTTCTGGTTGTCTTTTAGATTACATCAGCATTTCCTAAAAGCATTATGGAGTAACCACTGGCTGTACAAACTCCTCAGATCAAGCACCATTACTCATTTGGTACACTGGCTTGGATTTTTGGACATGTGTGTTGGTTCAGAAAGAAAGAAAAAGGGGAGGGGAGAGACTGTGGTCAACTGTGACAAATAAGGGAAATGTAAGTTAAGAGGCTCAGGCTCTTCTGCCAGTTCTGTGACTTGTTTATTTGTTTGTTCCTTTATTTTTGTAGGTTAAAAATTATTTATTGAATGCCTACCATTTTCCTTACACAGTTCTGAGTACCAGGGATATAACGATGAACAGAGTGCTTACCCTCTGTTCTAGTCACAGGAGGCACATAATGAACATATTGCCCAGTAGTAAAGGGATTAATTAGTCTCAGAGCACAGTGGGCAAACAATTTTTCCAATTCTCTTTCAGAGAACTAGCCTAGACAGACAAGCCTGTGTTTGAATCTTGCTCCCTCTACTTACTGAACTGTATGACTATGAGTATCTTTTGTAATAACTGAGTCTCTTTTTCCTCATTTGGAAAAGTGAACACAGTTGTGAAGGATGGCTAATAAAATCACAAATAACTAGCTTCAGATCTGGCATATAAAGTTCTGCCATTCTTTGGTTTTTCTTTCTTCTATCTCTTAAAAAGAATTCGTCCTCCCAAGTTTAATGTCGCCAAGTGGTTCCTAATTACCAAAATTCAAAAATCCATTTTAGAATTTCATGTCATGGTAGCAACTAAATTTCACTATTTTCCTACAAAATGACTCTCACTACTAACGCTTTCTCCTCTCTCAAATAAAAGCTTTTTCAGTTCACATCTAGAGTGCAACAATAGATTTCAGATTTCCTCACTGAATTTCATTTCACAGATTAATATTTCTTAAGCAGAACTGTTTTTGTGATGCCCTTATCCAAAAATATTTTAATAACTCCATGTTTCCACTTTTTTCCTTCTATTTTTTTAAATAATTTTTATTGTTTAAAGTATTACATATGTTTCTTCCCCCCCCACTGACCCCATTCAGCCCATCCTAGCCCCCTGCCGCAGGCCTTCAGCACCCTATTGTATGTGTCCATGGGTTATGCATATATGCATACAAGGACCTTGGTTGATTACTTCCCATCCACCCACCCTCCCCTGCCTTCCCTCTGAGATTTCACACTCTGTTCCATGCCTCCAGGTCTCTGGATCCACTCCGTTTATCAGTTTATTATTTTGTTGCTTAGATTCCAACATATGAGTGTGATCATGTAATACTTGTCTTTCTCTAACTGACATTTCACTTAGCATGATGCTCTCTGGGTTCCTCCATGCTGTCTCAGAGGGTAAGAGATCCCTCTTTTTTTATAAATGTATAGTATTCCATTGTAAAAGTCTTCGCTCCTCAAAAGAAAAAAAAATCATTTAAAAAATCTAACAGTTCAATTAATTCCTACCAACCAAAATGATTTACATCAAATCACTTAATTCTTATGTCCCTTAAAGACACTAACTATACTCTACCAGAGCTAACCTTCATTAGCGGCAAAGGGAAGGGACAGGGCAGGGGTGACTTTCATGATAAAATACTTTATATCTATCCTACCAAAACATTTCCCTCATCAAATTATCACATACCTAAATTTTGACTATGACATTCATATTTTAGGGAGAGAATAATGTTTCTTCTGGGATGCATTATAATAGAACAAGAATACTGGATACAAAAATGAATGTGGCTGAATAGTTTACTGATAATATATTGTGTTTTTCTTCCCTGAATTGTCTCTCAAGTCTCATTTTCTATGAATATCAATCCTTTTGGGACCTCTTTTCCTAAACACCCATAGCAGACACTTCCTGAAGGATGCCTGGAATATCGTATCATCTTAAGGCCTAAGTTCATGGAAAGGCAACAGATGACACTGAGGGTGGCTAACGGGGATAGGGAGCTGTTCAGGGGCACCCTCCAGAAGAAGTGCCAAAACCTCAGCAGGGCAGGATGCCTCTGTGGTATGCCTAGGCTGAGGCTGGGCCCCAGAACCAGAACTCCCAACCTGGGCAAGGCTTCCTTGAAACCCATCCCAAGTGCTACAGTAGAGCCATCAGACTTCAGCTCAGACCAAGTTGAGGAGGGCAGCTTCTCCCCAGGCTTGTGAGCATCATTAAGTCTCCCAGACGTAGCTGAAACTCTGGGAGGAAAGGAGGCCACAAAACAGGCTGAAATGGAATGGCTGGCCAGAGCAGGATGGAAGACTGCAGTACACTGAATTCCACTCAGAGAAGATAAAGTGGATTATTCACATACAGCTGACTTTCTGGCCTGGAAGTCAGACATAGTAAATGAGCAATGGGCACAAAAAAGCAGTATACAAATTTCAAAAAATAATGGCCAATAGCTCTATAAAAGCATGTTAAACTTACTCAATATTTAATTTACCTAAAATTTAAATAATTTAGATCTAAAATTTCATTGAGATTCTATTATTCCCCTGTTAATAAAGTTCCCCTCAAGATAATAGAACTCAGTATTACTAAGGGTTCATAAAAATAGGTGTTTATATCAAACATAGCTAAAATATAGTAAACTGTGATAGGACCTTCTGGAGACCTTTTGCTATATATCAAAAGTCTTTAAAATCATTCTATTTGTAGTTATTTACCTAAAGGAAACACCTGTAAGTACAAAAGGGTGGCAATTCATCTTCATTGCAGAATTATTTATACAAACTCAATGTCCACCAGTATAGACTTGGTAAACCAAATGTCATTTCAATGAAACCCTATGAATCCATTAAAATGATTTTGTAGCAAAGTTTTAAACCACAAGAGATCTTCAGCACCCACTGCTAAATGAAATACACTATAGTTTATGTGCTAATTACTTGTGTGTTGTTGTTGTTTTAAACTGAAAGAATATTTTTAAGAGGAGATTAACACTATCTGAATCAAAGGATAATTTTACTGCTGGGGTTTCAAAGGTGAATGAAAGTATTAATTCCTCAGTATTTCAAGAATGATGGGGAGATAGCCGAGACCGGTTTGGCTCAATGGACAGAGCGTCGGCTTGGGGACTGAAGGGTCCCGGGTTCGATTCCGGTCAAGGGCATGTACCTTGGTTGCGGGCATATCCCCAGTAGGGGGTGTGCAAGAGGCAGCTGATCGATGACTCTCTCTCATCGATGTTTCTAACTCTCTATCTCTCTCCCTTCCTCTCTGTACAAAATCAATAAAATATATTTAAAAAAAAAAAAAAAAAAGAATGATGGGGAGAGAAGTACTCATCTGGAGTGGACTGATAAACATAGTGCTTTGTTATGTCGACTTGTGTCTTGAGAACACAGTACACTTAGTCTACTGAGAAGGGCAAAAGAAAGCTTCAGAGATGTGACGTTTCATGCCATAGAAATGGAATAAGCTATGTTCTATCAAGACAAAGTTCCTGCCCTCCTACGGTTCACATCCTAGTGGTGTAATGGGTAGTTTGCACAGGAGAAGGCGACACTGTCAGTTGCTCTTAAGTACTCTGATAAAATATAACATGGGCCAAGGGAAAAGAGCAATACTCTCCTGGGGTTGGAATGGGGTGATGTTTGATAATGTGGTCAAGAAAGGCATTTAGTGACATTTGAGAAGCGACCTAAGAAAAGGACGCAAGTGAGCCATGCAAAGGTTGGGTGTGCATGGAGTGTTAGGGCCTCACAAGACCGTCAATAGGGCACCGGTGGAGTACACCCCCAAAGAATCATAGGGAAGGAGTGTGAGAGATGGGAGGCACCAGATCATGTAGGATCTCGTATGCTCTGTGAGAGGTTTGGAATTAATTTTCTTTTTTGGAAGTGCAAACCACAGTTTCAGTATTGGATGCCACATGTTGCTCTGACTCATATAATTTCCTTGATGTTAACAAGCAAAGGGTTGAACTGTCTCCAGGAACTGCACAAAATTATGGAACACTTCATGAATCTGTGTGTCATCCTTGGGCGGGAGCCATGCTAATCCTCACTGTATCATTTTAATTTTAGTGTATGTGCTGCTGAAGCAAGCACTAAAATCTCTTTTGATCAGGAAGGAACACAACGGGATTTTAAATAAAGGTACAAAAAAAACACTGTAGAATTTCCCCACAGTATTTGGGTGGACATACTGACTCTAGGGGACAAGAGAAAACAGAAAGACCACCTAGAAGGTTATTAATATTCCATGGCTAAGAGTCAAGGGAAGCAGTGGAGGTGGTGAGATGTGGCTAGATTTGGAATCTCCTGAAGATAGGTGGCTGAAGGACAGAGTATGGATGGTTTTAACATAAAAATTAGAGTTACATACCAAGATGAATGCAGGTATCACTTCACCACACAGGAAAGACTGGGAAAAAGTGTTGGTAGGAAGGTGCATGTGTAATGGAGCAATCAAGTTCTATCTGATGGAGACGTTAGGACAAGAGAGATTGGAGAACTAATTCAGAAAGACTGGCCAGACAGGAGGCCACAGACCAGACATTATCAAGGAAAGGAACATCGGCTCTCTGGTACCTTGCATGAAAATAAAATAAAAGAGAAAGATTTATAAGAATCCCAGGGATGAGGGGGGAAAAGTAAAAAACAAACAAACAAACAAACAACAACAAAAACCCTAAAAAGCAAAGAGAAAAAACTAAAAACCCTTGCATTTAAACCATGTTTTGAATAAGAAAGAAAAATATATCTTAAAACCATCATAAAATATAAACATTTAGGACCATTTAAAATAACTGTTTTAAATAACTATCTTGCCTTTTATAAATATTTAAAATATTTGATAATTTTCAAATATATATTACATGTTGCTTTCACCAGAGCTTGCATGTTATAGCTTAAGGTATAAACACAAAAGAGCTAATTTCTAAAATATTACATAACTGAAGGTGTTTAGCTTATTTAGATTTCCTGTTATACTACAAGTTTTCATTTCCTTTCTACATCTGTTCATTTGTGTATTTTCCCTTGAAGCTTAAAGAGGTCATCCACACATACTATAAGAACATTTCAGCGGGATATAATTAATTTGACAGGATACAACCACATTGTAAGCTCCATTTGGCCAAATGACTTAGGCTGTTAGCACCACTATACTGAGCTCAAAATCAAGTTAAAACCAGTCTCCCAATAACTCTTCTCCATTCATGATCTCAGTTATTAAGAAGAGTTTTCAGATATTTTATTAAATGTTTGAGTAAATTGTGGTGAAATAAAATGTATAATTAAATTATAGGTAAAGTATCCTAGAATTGTCCTTTAAAGTTATGCAAATCATTTTTAAATTTCAAATTTGGCTAATTTCAGATTTTATAATATCTTCAATCACAAACTAAACAGAAATATGCCTATTTTTACTTTACTCTATTTATTTATTTTTTGAAACATATTTTTATTGATTTCAGAGAAGAAGGAAAAGGGAGAGATTGGTAGAAATATCAATGAGAGAGAATTATTGATTGGCTGCTTTCTGCCTGCCCCTAATAGGGACTGAGCCTGCAACCTGGGCATGTGCTCTGACCCATAATTGAACTGTGACCTCCAGGTTCATGGGTCTATGCTCAACCATTGAGGCACACTGGCCAAGCTAAACATGCCTATGTCTAATTAAAATAATGAGATTTGCTGAAACCTGTTTGGCTTAGTGGAATGAGCGTCAACCTGCGGACTGAAAGGTCCCAGGTTCGATTCCGGTCAAGGGCATGTACCTTGGTTGTGGGCACATCCCCAGTAGGGGGTGTGCAAGAGGCAGCTGAAGGATGATGATTCTCTCTCATCAATGTTTCTAGCCCTCTATCCCTCTCTCCTTCTCTCTGTAAAAAAATCAATAAAATATTTTAAAAAATAAAAAAATAAAATAATGAGATTTCAGGAATCTATTGAATTTATTAACTTGCTTCCTTAATTCAACAAGTATTTATTGGGCACCTACTATATGCCGAGCACTGTGTTAGCATCTGGATGAAAATGGTGAAGAAGAACAGACACAAAGTCCGCCCATGGTGCTTCCCAAACTGTAGCTCTTATAAATCCACACAAACAAGGGTTGTGAATTTCTCTGAGAACAGTCGGTTTGACCTAGTTGCAGGACTCAGGAAAGGTTTCCAAAGGGACTGCTGATTCCTCTAAAAATCTGAAAGATGTGTCTGATTAACTGCCTGAAGGTGAGACATGGTGTTCTAAGGCAAGGCCCGAAAAGGTAGAGCCCCAGGGCAGCAAAACAGAAACACTGCTTGGAGCTCAGGGTGAGACAGGGGAGGGTGGAGTGGGCCAGGAGAAAATGCAAGGAAGAGTAGAGTGCACCTGGCTTACAAATTACATCAGGGAATTTGCAGTTATTTGCTTTATAAATATCACTGAGGGAGTGTGAATGACATTGAAATGGGAACGGAAGGGATGTAGGCAGATTAGCACAGGTTGTTAAAAAAAGCTCCATGAAGCTGCTAATGGAAATGAGGATTAGTGTGCTGACATGGGGGATAGTCAAGTAATATAGAGAGGATTGCAACACAGGACAGGGGTTGGGATGAGGGAGGTGAGGTAACAAGATCTCCTCTATGTTCCTGTTTGTGAAACTGAAGAAAAGCTGGTAAATAACAGAAAACAAAACAAACAAAAACAAACAAACAGAAAACAGGTGAAGAAAGTAACTTATGAATCCAGTTTTGAGAATTGTAGAGATTGAGGTACCTATGAGATTCAGTCTGAGATGTCAGGCAGAATCAAGAGGTCAAAGGTAAGCTAAAATAGTATTTCAAGAAAACAGCACAGTCAATTTTGTCAAATGTTGAAAAATATCCATTAGATTTAGTGACAGACAGATGACTGGTAACCTCAGTAAGGTGTGTTTCTATGGAGCAGGCCTGGAAGCCAAAAGGAATGGAGGATCTTTAGAGAGTGGGTTGCGGGGAAGGAAGGGGGAGAGGGGTGGAGAGGAAATGGATACCTTAATTGCAGACAATTCTGTCCCATCTGGCTGTGAAGGGGAGGGAAAGTGATAATGTAAACAGAAAGAGATGAGACATTGAGTGTTTTGAAAAAGAACCCAGAAAAGCAAAACATAAATCACAACTGGGCTTTAAAAAATCATGTCTAGGTTTCTTTTTCTTAATTCAATTGAAAATTAGAAAGGAAAATAACTCAAAAAAGTATTTTTTTTTTTTAGAAGTCTTAGATAACTTTCCAAGTTTTCTCTGGCCAAATTTAACCTGCCCAGAATCCTTTACACTGAGTCTTGGGTGTCCTAAAACACTTGATTCCTACCTTTGTTGTGACACCACATGCACTCCAATTACCATTTGTTCTCTTCTCTTTTATTTGTAAACCACTTTAGGAGAATTGTTTAACCAATTCTTTTTTTTTTTTTTTTAAATTTAAGAAATGAACACTGTTTAATCCTTTTTTTAGTTTTCTTTTTTTTAATATATTTTATTGATTTTTATGATAAAGGTCAGATGCATAGTAGCTGGTCATAAATGGATGGAAATGGAAATATATTGAAAAAGCAACCACTAAAAACACTTATTTTTCCCCTCCTTTATTGATTTTTAGAGAGGGAGAGGGAGAGAAAAGGGTCTGTATAATAAAAGCCTAAGTGACCAAGTGACCGTTATGGGGAAGGACCAGTTGCTATGATGCACACTGACCACGAGGAGGGGCAGACACTCAACGCAGGAGCTGCCCCCTGGTGGTCAGTGCGCTCCCACAAGGGGAGCACCACTTGCCAGAGCCAGGCTTATGGCTGGTGAGCACAGCTGCCATGGCAGGAGCCTCTCCCAACTCCGCAGCAATACTATGAAGTGACAGCAGTAGGAGCAGTGGGCTGGAATGAGTGAGAGCAGCAAGGCACCTAGCCCAACTCAGGCTTCTCCCTGGCTGCCTGCTGCTTGGTGCACTGCTATTAATATATCCCCCAAAGGGTCCAGGAATGCAAGAGGGATGTCCGACTGCTGGCTTAGGCCCAATTCCAGTGCTGTTTAAGGAATCTCTGTAGAAGGCAGTCAGTCTGAACAACTCAGTGACTTAGGGAAGCACAGGGAACTCAGGGTGAGCCTGCCTTCGTGTTTGAATCACTCACTCAATGGTGTTTCCAGGACAGACCTTGGTGATCCAATCCATATACGTGCAGCAGCTGCTGAAGCTCAAGCAGCAGGCCTTGCAGCAGCAGAAGGACATCTAGCCGCAAGCCAGCAGTCGGACATCCCCAAGGGATTTGGACTGCAAGAGGGTGCAGGCCGGGCTAAGGACACTGCCCCCCCCCCCCCCCAACCCTCCGCAATGCACAAATTTCGTGCACCAGGCCTCTGGTGTAGAGAGATACAAACACCCATGAGAGGGAAAACATCATCAATTGGCTTCCTCCTACATGCCCCCTACTGTGGATCAATCCCACTCCTGGGCATGTGCCTTGATCAGGAATCAAACCAGTGATCTCTTGGTTCCTGGGTCAACCGATGAGCCACACTGGCTCAACCAAAATACACTTCTTAAATACATACTCTCATTGGGAAGCATTGTTGCCTCATTGGGAGCGCATGCGTTTCAGTAGTAAATGTGATCAAATATTAAGGCCTACGTGATATCCAGGAGGTAACCCCTATTGTCACGGTCATCAACACTGCTCCTCTCTACAAAGGTTAAAAAAAAGAAACCATAATTTAGTCAGCACTCTGTGGTCCATAGGTGGCACTAAAAGTTCATAGAAAATGGTTTATAATAGGAAACTTGCTTTTCTTATAAATAAATTCTTGGCTTTTTTTTCCTAATCCTCACCCAAGGACACGTTTTTATTGATTTTTAGAGAGAGAGGAAGGGAGAGAGAAAGAATATGATCAGTTGCCTCCCATTTGCACCTCAACAAGGGATCGGACCTGCCACCTTAGTACGTGCCCTGACTGACCAGAAATCAAACCCTCAACCTTTTGGTGTCAGGGATGTAGCTTCAGTCAGAACAGGAAACTTTCTTTTAGATGGAAACAAAGGTCAATGTGATTCTGGTTTAAGGAATTAGCTCAGTTAGACAGCCACGAATCTTAGCTATTAGCAAGCACATCAACCATTCACCCAGTCTGAGCAATGGGTGCTTCTTGCATCATGAATATTCACCGGACTGCTCCATCCTCAGCTGTTCAATAGCACGGGAAGTGGCTGTGCGGATTGGCCCCCACAGGGATGGCCTTGGCTCACAGAGGTTAAATGCGTTGACACTCGTGCTGCAGAGGTTAAATCCCGTGGGGACGGTTAGAAAGCTGCCTTGTGAGAGTGGAAAAGCAGGAGCCTCTCAACAACAGCTGCTTTGCAGCTGGGTCACAAAGGAGAGCAAGAAATCCCTAGACACCATAAAAGGTAGCGGATGATGGGAAGGCAAGCTCAGTGCCTCCATTTGTCACTGGCAGGGTGCCACTAGCTCTCAAATCCAAACGCTCTCGCAAGAGGATAAAGCCAGATGTAAATGATTCCCTAATTTTATACTATTTTTGTAGACAGCCTCAGCCGTAAAAGATATGGAGGGCTCTTTCATTTATTTAGACATGACATTCTTTGATGATTTAACCATGGCCCTGAACGCTGGATTCAAAACAGAAACCTGAGTTCTAGTCTGGTTTTGACACCTAAAGGGGAACCTCCAAGGAAAGCCACTCATTCGAAGAGGTTTCATTTGCAGCTGTCAATCAAGGGCCCTGGGTTAACTGATTATGATTATGATTCTGGTTATGATTCTCTGTTCAAGACACAGGATTAATTCAGGGGAAGTAATCATTGGTTAAAAATTCAGATGAAGGAAAAGTCGCATTCTTAATTCACGTCATCCTTTTTTGTCTCCACTGTTCTGCAGTACATAATAATAGAGTGGAGGGATTGGCCCCTTCCCCTAACCTAGTGAGCCAACACTGGCACTGGGGACAGTAGTGTGACCTAAAGTCAACTGTGGTTTATTTTATGCACTGAATAGTGGAACTAAATGAAGTTGGGATAAATGAGCCATGTATCTTCGTCTGAAAGTATTTTAAAGGTAAAGGTGCCCATCAAAGACAGAAAGGTTCTTAAACCAACCAGGCCCCATATATGCTGAAAGTGTATACTGTGCTTCAAAGTCACTCTGGTTTGCCTGAAACTGCTCTGTCTATGCCTGCTGTTCCAGTGTACACACAACAGCAACCCGTCCTGATTTTGACGAATATTCTGTAGTTGCCCTGATTCTTGTTTACTTCTCACGAGTGTTCGCCTCAATTAGAGGAGTGAAACAATGGCTTTTATGATACTGCAATGTCCCACCAGAAGAAACAAGAAGGCTCCATTAGCAGCCTCAGTGAGGTCTCCCCATGACCTCAGCTTTCATTCCCCAACACACTCCCAACAAAGAGCATTAACAAAGACATCCTTTCACAGCACAAAACCATGGGATCTCTGTGGAGCATAATTAAGTTTCCATTCATCTTCTCTGTTTCCCAAAAACACATTGCTCAAGTAGCCTGTGGCCCTACACTGCAATTCCACTTTCTCTTTATAGGTTATATAATAGGAACAGAGACATTAGGGAGCAGATTACTATGTGCCAGGCACCACTCAAGCACTTTATGTGGATTGCCACATTAAGTCCTCATAACACAGCTGAGATGCTATTATTATCCATTTTACAAAATTTAAAAACAAAAAAGATGGAGGCACCATGAGGTTAAGGGTCTTGCCGCTGGTACAAAAGCTTGATTTGGCAGAGCTGGGATTAAAACAAAAATAATCCGGCTTCACAGCTTTTGCTATTTATTACATTACTAGAGGCCCAGTGCACAAAATACATGCACCGGGGGTGTGTCCCTCAGCCCAGCATGCACCCTTTCCAATCTGGAACCCATCAAGGGATGCCCAGCTCCCCCTAAACGGGCAGTCAGACATCCCTCTCACAATCCAGGACTGCAGGCTCCCAACTGCTTGCCTTCCTGCCTTCCTGATTGCCCCTAACTACTCCCCTGCCAGCCTGATTGCCCCCAACTGCTCCTCTGCCAGCCTGATTGCCCCTAACTGCCCTCCCTTGCAGCCCTGGTCACCCCTAACTGCCTTCCCTTGCAGGCCTGGGTCCCCCCCGCCCCAACTTTCCTCCTCTTCCAGTCTGGTCACCCCTAACTGCCCTCCCTTGCAGGCATGGTCTCTCCCAACTGCCCTCCCCTGCTGGCCATCTTATGGTGGCCATCTTGTATCTACATGGGGGAGCCTTCTTTGACTACATGGGACCAGCCATCTTGTGTGTTGGAGTGATGGTCAATTTGCATGTTACTCTTTTATTAGATAGGATAGTCTTGGTCTAGAAGGTTACTCTTAGGAAACGTTCTATTACTTAAAGATAAGTTTTATACAGCAGAGGTCCACACATACATTCATGCATCAACCCATCCATCCATTCTTCATCACGTGTTTAGAGAGTACCTAGCATATGCCTAGTATTGTGCCAGATTGAAGACAAAATGACTCCTGCTCTTAGAGATTGAGTAATATTGTGGCAATTCTGTAGGTAGGCCCTTTTCAATTGCTAGATGATACTTAAAAGGGCTCTTTTTAAACATATGTATGACAAAAAAGGAGAAAACAGAGACCAAATATATTTGGCCGAAATGAGTCAGGGGAGGTCTCAAAAAAAGGAAGTAGTTGGTATACTTCAGCTGGCTCATACACTAAAGACAAGGTGGCCAGGCTTCAAGGCAAATATCTAGTCAGTCCAAGGGCTGGTGGCTCAAAAGTTCTCTTTACATAATCTAACTTAATAACATTTAGAAAGCTATTCTAAGAATAAATTTATTTCTTGTTTTAACACCATTAAAAAGAACTGCAGCTTATAAAAGTTAATTTGAAATGGACCTGGCCAGTGTTTCTCAGTGGTTAGAGTATCAGCCTACATACCAAAGGGTCATAGTTTCGATTCTTGGTCAAGGCCATAAGGCCATGACCCTGGGTTGCAGGTTTGATTCCTGGCCCTGTCATGGTGCCTTCAGGAGGCAACCAATTGATGTGTCTCTCTCATATTATTCTTTCTCTCTCTCTTTCTTTCTCTCTCTCTCTCCCACTTTCCTGACCCTCCTTCCTTTCCACTCTCTCTAAAAATCAAATTCTATGGCTTTCTTATACACTAATAATAAACTCACAAAAAGAGAAATACCATTGCAGCAACAACAACAAAAACAACAACAAAATTAAGATAGCTAGGAATAAACTTAACCAAGGAGGTAAAGGACCTATACTCAGAAAATTACAGGATGCTGAAAAAAGAGAAACAGAAAGACATAAACAAATGGAAAAATATACCATGTTCATGGATTGGTAGAATCAACATAATTAAAATGTCCATACTACCCAAATAAATTTATAGATTCCATGAAATCCTCATTAAAATACCAATGCATATTTCAAAGACCTAGAACAAACTCTCCAAAAATTCATCTGGAATAAAAAAGACCAGAATAATCAAAGCAATCTTGAGAAAGAAGAACAAAGTTGGAGGGATCACAATACCAGATATCCAGCTATCTTACCAAGTTACTATTCTCAAAACTGCCTGATACTGGCACAAGAACAGATATATAGACCAATGGAGCAAAAAGAGAACCCAGAAATCGAACCAAGCCATTATGCTCAACTAATATTTGACAAAGGATGCAAGAGCATACAATGAAGTAAAGACAGTCTCTTCAATAGATGGTATGGGGAAAATTGGACAGATACATGCAAAAATATGAAATGAGATCCCCAACTTACACCATACACAAAAATAAACTCAAAATGGGTAAAGGACTTAAACATAAGATGGGAAACCATAAAAATCTTAGAAGAATCAATGGGCAGTAAAATAGCAGAAATATGTTGTAGCAATATCTTTATTGATACAGCTCCTAGGACAATGAAAACTAAGGAGAAAATAAACAAATGGCCCTACATCAAAATAAAAAGCTTCTGCACAGCTAAAGAAACCATCAACAACACAACAAGAAAACCCACTGCATGAGAGAATATAGTTGCCAATGTTATCTCCCAAAAGGATTTAATCTCCAAAATTTATAGGAAACTCATACAACTTAACAAAAGGAAGATAAACGATCTAATAAAAAAAATGGGTAAAGAACCTAAATAGATACTTTTTGAAAGAAGACATACAGAAGGCCAAGAGACATATGAAAACATGCTCAAAGTCACTAATTATTGGAGAGATTCAAATAAAAAACAACAATCAGATGCCATCTCACACCTGTCAGAATGGCTACCATCAACAAATCAACAAATTCAAGTGCTGGAGAGGATGTGGAGTAAAAGGGACCCTTGTGCACTGCTGGTGGGAATGCAGACTGGTGCAGCCTCTATGGAAAACTGTATGGAGTTTCCTCAAAAAGTTAAAAATGGAACTCCCATTTGACCCAATAATCCCACTTCTAGGGATGAATAACAAGAAAATAGAAATACCAATCAGAAAGAATATATGCACCCCTCAGTTCATAGCAACACAATTTACAATAGCTAAGATTTGGAAACAGCCTAAGTGTCCATCAGCAGATGAGTGGATTAGAAAACTGTGGTACATCTACACAATGGAATACTATGCTGCTGTAAAAATAAGAAATTCTTACTATTTGTAACATCATGGATGGACGTGGAGAGCATTATGGTAAGCAAAAATAAGCCAGTCAGAGAAAGATAAATACCACATGATCTCACTCATTTGTGGAATATAATGAACAACATAACCTGATGAACAAAAATAGAACCAGAGACAGAGAAGCATCAAACAGACTCTCCAGCCTATGAGGGAAGGTGGGTGGGTGAAAGGATAAGAGAACAACCAAAGGACTTGTATGCAATATGGGAGCATAACAATGGACACAGACAGTAGCGGGCAGAGGGCATGTGCTGGGGGTGGGAGTGGCCGAGGAGAGCTCAATGGGGGAAAAGGGAGACTCATGTAATACTTTAAACAAGAAAGAATTTAAATTCTAAAAAAAAAAATTTTTTAAATCAATGGAAAAATATCCTCGGGTGAGGATTAACAACAACAAGAAAGACTTAATTTGATACCAACCAACTCAAAATACATCTCCTTAATAAAAATATAGCTATTTAGTAACTAAAGTTACCAAATTTGTACTTTCTATCAGGCCACATAATTCTTGAGTCACACTCTGTGAATAATAACTATATGTGACTTATAGAAAAAGCAAAAATTTACTGAAAACAGCATTGTTTAGTAAGCAACACTCATTCACTTTCACGTCTGGAGTGTGAAGTGACCAGAGGTAGAACATAAAAGATCACAGGAACTTTTACAGTAGGGAGAAAAAAAGAAACACACATGCGTGCACACACGCACAGAGAGAATGGTCAGAGGCTGGCACGTTACCAGCAGAACGCGTTGGTATGTATAAATGCATGTGACAAGCACAGCGCCAAGCTGGATCATTCCCAAGTCCTAGCAGTACAGTGTGCGAGCTGAAGCTTGCACGCAGGAGTCTTGGCATTATTACAAAACAAAATTCCCTTTCTCTCTTTCCTGCAGTAAGAGAAAATGTGTAATATCACAAGAAATTGTGGACCGCTAATAGGAAAAATGTGAGTAGAGAGGTGACATGGAGATGGAGAACAGAAAGTCTGACCTTGTTTGCCTCTAGATAGACTATTTAATAGTAGTTCCACCAGGCAAAATTATCACTGTCAACATCTCACGTCCTGTTGACCTTGGCAGAAAATATCGGCTGTAAAGGCTGCAGAAAACTCACTAAACCATCAACCTTCCGAATTGTCTTCGTCACAGTCTGAAGTTGAATTGGCACCTGAGTTGGCAGGTTTATCTGTGGAACCCAAGAGGGACTGAATTGACACCCCCAATCATATGCACAATGTATTTTTGAGCGGAGTAATATGAAGGTACATACAGTCAGCTTGACACCATTCCTTGTGCAACTGATACAAATACACACAGAGCTGTTTTTGAAAGAAACATTGTGACTTATTCAACTTCTTAAAATGCAATTCTTGTGCATTTTGGGATCCAGGGTATCATGCCATGAAAAGCACAAGTCACTCTGAAGACCTGGGAGGTGGGTGTACATAAACAATTAAATTAAGAAATCACTTAAAGCAGCTTTTCATTTTAAAACTAGAGGCCCAGCGTATGAAATCTGGGGGGGAGGTTCCTCAGCCCGGATTATGAGAGGATGCAAGCCAGGCCAAGGGATGCCACAGGTGCACAATCAGGGCCGGGAAGGGACACGGGAGGGTGGCCAGCCAGGGAGGGGCTGTGGGAGGGCTCCAGGGCATGTCTAACCTGGCTTGATGGAACCCTAGCAACAAGCTAACCTACCAGTTGGAGCATCTGCCCCCTGGTGGTGGGTGCACATTATAGCGAGCAGTTGAGGTGCCTTAGTATATCATTAGTATATTACCGGTACACTTTATTGGTTGAACAAACAACTAGAGGACTGGACACTTAGCATATTAGGCTTTTATTATATAGGATAAGCATAAATAGGTTATAAAAAGGGAAGCACTGGCATGGAGGAAAGAATATAGTCCTGGGAATCACATAGATCTGAGTTTCACCATCTCCTAAGGAACAATCCCTAAATACTAGTAGCTGGGCTACTTACGCAAGTTTTTCCTTCTGTCCAGATTACGTTATAGGGGCAAGAATGATATGTCCTGATGAGGTTTATAACTGAACAGTCAATAGGACATAGAAGTACTCAACAAATGTTAGTTATTCTGAAGTTTGTGTAAGGACAGTGGTTACTACTATGCAATATCTTAAAAGAATTAAATGAGGTAAAATTTATTTAAAAAGCATGACACAACGACACATTGTGAGCATTCATAAAAAAGTTAGCTCTCTTCTTAACTAGTCCTCTTATCCTGTTTCCCCGAAAATAAGACAGTGTCTTATATTAATTTTTTCTCCCAAAGTTGCACTAGGTCTTATTTTCAGGGGATGTCTTATCTTTCCATGCGCTAGATCTTATTTTCAGGGAAACACAGTATGCCTAAATCCATTTACCCAAAAGTAAGTCATAGAAGTAGATGATTATTTTTCATTTGTTTAAAACAGCATTCTTGTAACACAGTCACATGAAGAACTTCAAGATCCAAAACAGTTATTAACCATACTGTCCCTTGTTCTGGAATGTGTTAGATTACTGTGAGTAAAATTTTCCTTTGAGATCAGAGAATTTGAAGAAAAAGGAAATCAGTGAGAATAGCCAAGTTCGAAACTGAAGTTTCAGAAAAACAAACAAACAAAAAAACACAACAAAAACAAAAACAAAACAAAAAACAACAAAAAAAACATACACACACACACACACACACACACACACAAAAAAAAAAAAAAAACACTAAAAAAGTTAGGACCTCATTTGATCAAACTGGAAAAGCCACATAAACACTGGTGACAGTTTCAGAATACATTTCCCCCAATCCAGAAATATATATTTTCCAAAAGGTCCATCCCTTTTGAAATGCTGACTTAATTTGGCAAGTTCAGGTTGAAGTAGTTTGTGTGGTTCAAGCTGCTACCAATCTTAGAATAATAAGAAAGTAGAAAATGACAGTTGACACTCAATATTGCAATATTCAGATGATGGGTATTTTGCAGAAGCAAAAGTTTAGTTAATCAAAACATATTTTATTCAACTCTGTCCTATATCACACTTCCCTTTCAAAGTAAATGGTTATAGATGACCATATTATATCATTGTTTTAAAAAACATATAACAAAATAAGAAATACTGGATAGACAATGGATGACAAAACAAAAGTACAGAAAACACCCAGAGAAGATGTTATCTCTAGTAGGTAGCTTCTGTATAGAAGAATAAGCAAGAAAGAGTACAAAAGGCAGGTTCTGGAGCTGCCAGACTAAGTAGATTAATTAATGAAGTTAGAAAAGAACAAAACTAAGCTATGTGCCTAAACAAATCACTTAAAATAAATCATATTATTTTAAGAAAGATTTTATATAACAGGAATATTCATTCTTTCAGGGATAGTGACAGTTTAAGATTTGGGTGGCTTACAATAATAACACTAATCCATTCATTTCATAAATATTTGGATCTCTACAATGTTATTCTAAAAAAAAAAAAAAAAAAATTCCCTCACAATTCCAAATAAAGGTTTGTTAAATGTTCCTTAGTACAAGTTATTTTAAAATTTGTTTAAAATAGAGTAAGCAATATTGTGTTAATTAAAAGTCAATGCTTTTTAAGATCAAAAGTGAACTCCAGCAAAACTATAGCAAAACCATAAAAAAGGCATGCTTCTTCTCTAAGCATCATGTGTAAATTCAACCTAATCATCTCTGTAGAAAATATTTCATATCACTCTACACCCCATCAAATTTATATATCAAGCTGATTCTTCAAGTAAATTATATAATGATTATGATAATTTCTAGAAAAGATCATATTATTCCTGGCTTCCATATATCATACTTAATAAAATAAAAGAATAGAGGATTATCTGTATTATATTATACCTGTCAGAAGATACATATTCATTATCATCACTACCACTGTTCATGAAATTTTATAAATTCCCTCTGAACTGAATGATTTATAGAATGTACCCTACTGAGAGTACCTTCCTAGGCTATCAGAACAAAACAGCCAGAAGATGCTGCTTCACTATATTATTACAATAAAGGAATATATTCAATTTCACATTTTATTCCTATCTTTCAATAATGTGCAGTTCTATAGTTGTCATTTTTACTGAGAAAAAAAGAAATTATTTTACAGCCAAAGTGCTGTTATCCAACTTTTATATAATTCTTTAAATTAATTCTAAATTCTTTCTTTTTTTAAATGCTGAGAAACTGGCATTTTAAGCCAGAATGAAACAAAAAATGTAAGTTCTCATATTTTTTACTTAACTTTTAACTACTCAAAACATCACCCCCCCACCCCCCCCTTTCTGCCTAGGTACTTGTATAAACCTTCACCTGTGCCATTTATCCTTTCAAAGTTCTATTTTTTTTCTCACTCTTTCCTTCCACCATACAACATTAAAATAATGTATTGGCTCAACAAATAGTTACTGCTTTATAAGGTTTTCCCTTGGCATCTAACATAATGAATGGGACCCACGGGGACAGACAGCCATGAACATAACTAACAATAATAGAAGGTGATGGACCTATTTTCATGTGAGCACAGAAAACAGAAGAATGAAGTCCGCGGGGAAGGGCAGTGATGGTCAGTGCTCTACCCTCACAGGGTACTTTATTTATTATTTATTTATTTATTTATTTATTTTAATATTTTTATTTATTATTATATTTTTTAAATATATTTTATTGATTTTTTTATGCCCCCCTCCCTCCCTCCCACACATACCCTCCCTCCCCAGAGTTTTGTGTCCATTGGTTGTACTTATATGCATGTATACAAGTCCTTCGGTTGATCTATTATCACCCCCAGATCTTCCTCCCCTCTCCACTGTAATTTGACAGTCTGCTTGTTGCTTTACTGTCTCTATATCTATCTTTTGGTTCATCAGTTTATAATGTTCTTTATTATCCATAAATGAGTGAGGTCATGTGGTGTTTCTCTTTCATTGATTGGCTTATTTCACTCAGCATGATGTTCTCCAATTCACAGGGTACTTTATGTGAAATGAGCCAATCTCTGCCTCAACTCATTTTACTCATAATGAGTCAACAGACATTTATGAAGAGACGGGGTCCCTCCTCTCACTGTCTGAAAAACAACAACAAATAATAGTAATACACAAGTCTTCAGCCAGCATGGGGATATTCATATGCCATAACAGCCCTGGAAGAGAAGCCCTAAGGCTGCCTGGAGGGAACCAGTAACTATTTTAAGAAAAGGAGGGTTGGAGATGACACTAAGGGGATGGGTCCGATGTTGCCAGGCAGAGAGACCAGAAAAAGGCAGCAGTCTGTTTGGAAACATGGGAACACGGTGCTGGTCTAAATTTGGGGATGAGGCAATATCTGAAGCAAGGAGGAAGACACTGAACTATGAACAGACCTTTAGTTGAAAAAGATTTTGTTCCCCCCGGGGGGGTACAAGGTAACAATTCTAAAACAACTACATGTGAATACTGGAACATGAACTGTTAAGGAAATGTATGGGAGATGGTGAAGGCAGGCTTCTCACCAAATGGGAAGTGTAGATAAATAAGAGGAGGAGGCTAGGAAGATCCCAGTGGTAATGGATTAGGATGAAGACATTAGTGTAAACGTATGTTTAGTTTAATATAAAATACAGTTACATATAGGATATTTATATAATATACATATATAATTGCACATATGCTGGCTAATATAGAAACCTATCTGATTGCTCTGTCATCTGAGGGAGCCTCTGAACAAGGACCCCCAGTAGCACTAAGTACCTAGAACCCAGATCTTAGGTTCTAAACCACTTGCCAATGAAAGGATCCAGGGCTCCTTGAAAAATGTCAGATTCTAGGACTTGGGCAGAAAATATATAAGCCAGAAAAAACTTGGGCAGAAGACATATAAAACATATAACAGCCAGGAGCATGTTATAGTGACAGAAAGTGAGAATGCACCCAAAGGAAAACACACACACACACACACACACACACACACACACACACACACCTGCACAGACACACACACACACACACACACACACACACACACACACTAGAGGTAAGTCGAAGGGACATAGAAGCCTATGAAAGAACACCCACTGATTAAATCTATGCAACAAAACCAACTTGAGCAACAAAATAAACAGAAGAAACACATTTTAACAGAAGATAAAATAAATATCCCTGAGTCCACACTACTGTACATAAAAATTTCAATAATAATTAAGGAGAAGAGAAGAGACCAATCGCCATACAGAAGAATACCAAATAATCTATACAGAAACTCTGCCCAGAGGCGAGCATAACTCCCACTCCTTAAGTGGGGATTACATATGAGTTCAGTATGGAAAGGGAGGGGGAAAAGAGTGTCTTTACTCTGGAGAAATGCAACAAAAACCCACCTTCAAGCCAGGTTATCCAAGGTCACAAAAACAGTGAATGACTAGTCGCGTTAGTAGTAAATAACGTGGATATGATGTGAGAGAATGACACTATCTCTGTGGTCTTCCTCCAAAACCTCACTCAGTCTAATCGGACAAAACTCCAGCCAAAGACCAATGGCCTCCACAAAATAATGAGCAGTATGCCCCAAAACTATTCAGATCAGCAAAAACAAGTGAAACTTGAGAAACTGTCATAGCCAAGAGGAGCCTAAGGTATAAGACAACTAAGTAAAATGTGGTATACTGGTTGGGATCCTGGGACACTGAGAACAGAACACTGTTGAGGATACTGGAATAAAATATGTGCTTTATTTAATAATAATATATCAATATTGGCTCCTTAGTCATTATGAATGTGCGGCACTATATGATGTTAATAATGGAAGATACTGGAACTTTCTGTACTAACTTCTCAGTAATTCTGGAATGTAAAACTATTCTAAAAGAAAATGTTCATTAAAAATTTAATTTCTAAAAAACATAATGTAAATGCCAACAAAATTTTAGCCTATTTTATTTGAATTAAAAATGTATAAGTATCTGTTGCAACAATCTCTCTTTTTCCAGATGCTTAAAACAGTTTGTAACAATAGCAAAGTCCTAAGATAAAAAAAATTTTAAATGCCTAAATGACACTAAGGGGAGGGTGAGAGTATGGCAGCCAAGGAAAGAACCCAACCAAATCATAAGTGCTTCCTCTGACATACTGCTGGGTGAGGCAAAGTAGGTTTATAGTTGTGAGTACAAGAAGCACAGTTTATTCTTGTACTATTATTTATTAACTAGAGGCCCAGCCTTCCTTCCCCCCGCTGCTGGCACCAGCTTCCCTCCAGCACCTGGGACCTGAGCTGCCAGCACCAGCTTCCTCTGGCACCCAGGATCCAGGCTGGCTTCATTCCGGCTCCGGCTTCATCAGGAAGGACATCCGGAAGATGTCCAGTCTAATTAGCATATTACCCTTTTATTAGTATAGATTATTGTATTATTTTCCATATGAAAAAACTATAAACCTACTTTTGCTACACCCTGTATTCTTTGAAGGATATAAGTATTAACATTTAGTACAGGAAAAGATTTTAAATATTGACATGATCAAATGCTATTTCTATATCAGGAATTAAGAAACAATGAAAAGATAATTTGCAGCTGGTCACAAATTAATAAAGTGAATTTCCTCTTCAAAATTATGGCTTAACTTCAATGAGCCTAAAAACAAAGTTCTTTTAAACTACCATTTGATCCAGTGATCTCACTTCTAGGAATATATCCTAAGAAACTAGAAACACCCATCAGAAAGGATATATGCACCCATATCTTCATAGCAGCACAATTTAAAAAAGCTAAGATTTGGAAACAGCCTAAGTGCCCATCAGCAGACAAGTGGGTTAAAAAACTGATACATCTACACAATAGAATACTACACTGCTGTAAAAAAGAAGGAACTCTCACCATTTGCAACAGCATGGATGGACCTAGAGAGCATTATGCTAAGCAAAATAAGCCAGTTGTGGAATATAATGAGCAACATAAACTGATGAACAAAAATAGGTTCAGTGACATAAAAGCATTGAACAGATTGTCCAGCCTCAGAAGGAAAGCGGGGGGGGGGGGGGGGAGGTGGGGGGGGGGGAATCAACCAAAGGACTTGTATGCATCCATATAAGCATAACCCATGGACATTGCAGTAGAGGGGTCAGGGCATGTGCTGGGAGGTGGAAACGGCCAGTGAGAGGTCAATGGGAGAAAAAGGAGACATATGTAACAATAAAGAAGAATTAAAAGAAAAAATACAATATTTCATCGAAACCGGTTTGGCTCAGTGGATAGAGCGTCGGTCTGGGGACTGAAAGGTCCCGGGTTCGATTCTGGTCAAGGGCATGTACATTGGTTGTGGGCACATCCCCGGTAGGGGGTATGCAGGAGGCAGCTGGTTGATGTTTCTCTCTCATCAACATTTCTAGCTCTCTATCCCTCCCCCTTCCTCACTGTGGAAAATCAATAAAATATATTTCAAAAAATACAATATTTCAAAAAATAAAGTAGAATACATAAAATACATAACTAATAAAAAAGAAATAGAAAAAAAATTAAAACAAATTTGTTTTATTTTATCTATATCCTGGAGATTGCAAACAGAGCCTAAGCACATTATAACATTTCAACTGTAATTCAACTTGATTGAGTTTTGGATAGGTTTAAACAAATGGCTATTTTTAAAGTAGCTCTATCCCAAATGATTTTTTTTCTTCCAAAATCTTGAACTTGGTTATACTTGCATCCTAATTTCCTGGAACTTCTTCAGTATCTCTGTCCACCCTGATCATGGAGGAAAGCAAAGAATTACTCTTAATATTTACTAAATTCTTAGATGTGTCAAAATAAATGAATACTTTAATAATGAACTAAATTATAAATTACTAGGTTAGCAATACTCAAGTGTTCTTGCTCCAATGTACTGGTCTATCAGGTAAAACTCACTGTCTTTCATTTATGTCTATTAATAAAGTTCCTCCAAGTTTACTCAGGAGGACATTTTTTCCTCTAGTCTAGATGATGACGTCAACTTTAAAAAAGGGCGCTATAGCAATTATTCTAAGTAGGGCTTTACTAGTAAATACAAAACAACTTTCAGTTCCTCTAATAGGTTGTATGCATATTAATATATTTTAAGAAAGAAAAATAGTATTCAGCTTTGCCACACTAATTTAACTTTAAAAAAAAAAAAAGAAACATCTAGAATTACTAATGTCAATGGAATATATTTGAGGGATGTCTTCTGGATCTTTTGGGAACTGCGTTTTAATAGAAACTATCAGAACAATAATGGCAATGATAAAATCTTATTGGTACCCCTAAATTTCATCATATTTTAAACCTCCCATTTTATTATCAAGTAAAAGCAATTCTTGCCATGTAACATTATTTAGTGAGTCAGCTTTAATATTTATAGTCAAAGCAAGGGTATCAAATCCAATAATTGCCTAATGTAAATAGGCAGTTATTTGTATTTCTGTGTTGAGTACTGTTGAAGTGGTGAGGGGACGATGAGTGAAGATAATTACCACTTGTGGGGAATGTACACTCTAGGGGAGAAGATGAAAGCAGACCTCAGGAAACTATCTAAGCCAAAGCAATAGATTTCAACTTAATCCTATACTGCTGCTGAGGCAATAATCTTTTCAGATATGCAAAGACATCTTAAAAAAAAGGACCATAGGCTCCTGATCAGTAATTTTCTGCTTAAAGTGCATAAATTTCTGATTCAAGCAGACAGAAATCCTGTTCTTCTAGCTATTGCTGTTTCATTTCAAGAAGTAAGAAATAGAGCAGATTATATGGAGATAATGTCTTCAAGCTCCATTTCTCAGAGACAAAATTTCCCAAAGCGACCATTCCATCCAAAACCAGAGTACCTATTCCTCCATCACATGGCATCATAATGCAGGGCTTTATACAATGGCCAGTGCCCATCTGAAACCCAGTGCCCATGGCTAATGTCAAACTGACCAAAGTGTCCTAATCATGTGTGGACTCTCACGTACCTGGTTCCCACCTACAGTAATTACAGTGCACACTGAATCACAGTGTGGCTCAAGAATGTACCTTATTCTGTCTTTTTGACAAAGGGCCTCGATTATACTTCTTAAATGAGCCTCAATTATATCTGCATTTTAAGCCATTTAAAAGAATTATGCTTTCCACTGTGAGAAGAAATACATTTCTAGGCAAGTGCTCAGGTGGTCTGGCTCCAACTCAATGTTCAGGGGGATGGGAAGGGGACCAGCTAGCAGGGGGAAAGGCTGTGGGAGGTTGGCTGTGGGAGTGGACTGACCACTAGAGGGCAGCACATGCATTGAGCATCTGCCTCCTAGTGCTCAATGAACGTCATAGCAACTGGTCGGCCAGTCGTTCTGGTCATTCTGGTCCTAACAGTCACTTAGGCTTTTATATGTATACGTAGATTTACACAGAAATTGTCTTTTCTCTTTAGAAATGTATTACAAGAAATCTAAAAATGGAAAAAGATGTGTTTTAAAAAGAAGCAAAATTATGCATTTTGAAGTTAAGCTTTTATTCACATAAGATACCACATATGCATATTTTGGCATAATAAATAAAAAGCTACAGAGCAATTTAAATAGAGCAGCTCTCAGAAAATACAAAGCATAGTAGTGTAGGCTTTAAACACAGATCTGGATTTAACCTCTGAAGCTCAGGCTCCTCATCTCTACATTGGGTGTCTAGATTCTGGAATTTATGAGGAGGTGTTGGAACAGCATAGTTCATCACACGATAAAGTGTCTAGTTCATCACGTGACAAAGTGACTGAGCTTATCCAGGAGGGACAGTGCCTGCGATGACTACTGAAGAGGCAGAGTACAGGGCCACCCCATACTTAATATTTAATTCTTTGTTAGGTAGAAAAGCAACAGATGCATGGCAAGGAAGATAGGCAATTAGTGAGAAGTAGCTGGTCCTAAAAGCTCAGGACTTAGATAAAAATCAAGTTGAACTCAATTAGCTGCTGCTTGGAAGAAGTATATAATTTTACTATAAAACCAAGGGTACAATCTCAGCTGTGCAGGCTTCATGCTTCAGGTTGCTGAGGCTCATGGCCTCGATGTAATGTGGGTAAATATAGGGGAAATGCAAAAGCCTATGGACTTGTGAACACATTCATATCTGAGCTGCTTATGAATCTACTTATGAGATGGCAAAAACAAAAACTTTACAATCTTAGAAAAGATGTAACTTTCTTTATATATTTGCATGTGTGTGTGTGTATATATATATATATATATATATATATATATATATATAAATATATACATACACATACACCTAGATTCCACAGAAAAAGGGTAAGCTCCTATGGTAAAGGTTAAAGATATCTGCGTTTGAAAACACATACATTTTGAAAATGCACGCTGCCTGTACCATCTTTCCTAAAGGAAACATACTTACATCACGATGCTGTTTTAACCAGAAAAGAATTTTATCCTATTAAAAAAAAATTATCAAGCTAAGAAAATAGAAGACATAAGTTAAAAGTAGCATGTACCTCACATTTAAATGTGTCCATGTTTTCTTACATGTCAGGAGAGTCACATGATGCAGGAGAAAGAGTATTAACCTGGAAGTCATGAGCATGAGTCCTACACTGTATGCAGACTATCAGTGGGGTGCATAGTAAATTAAAGGAATGTCAAATAAGGAAAGAGTGCTTGCTAACTGGTATGAGATCCAATATCCTATCTAATAAAAGAGCAATATGCAAATTAACCATAACTTCACTACAGCCACCAGCCATGCCCACCAGCCAATCAAGAGCAAGTATGCAAATTAACCCCTACCAAGATGGCTGCAGCCACTGAGCCAGCAAGAGGGAGGCTTGGGTTTCCCTGGAAATGGAGGAAGCCAAGCTTTCTGCACAGCCTGGCCGGCCCAGGCCTCCTCTTAAGGCTACAAAGTTTTAATGAATTATAGAAGGTAAATAAATCCCAACAGAAATGGCTGCCACCACAGAGCCAGCAGAAGGCTTGGCTCCACTCCAGGCTACAAAGTTTCAATTGTAGAAAATAAATAAATTCCAGATACCAGGGCCTCCACTTGGGTCGCCCGGGAGGCATGACCGGCCTGCAAACCACCACAGGCCCCTCACCCAGGTCACCTTATGCCCCAAGGGAACCCTCACCCTGATCTGAAACACCCTTCAGAGCAAACCAGCTGGCCCCGACCATTACACCAGGCCTCTATCCTATCTAATAAAAAAGTAATATGCAAATTGACGATCACTCCAACACACAAGATGGCTGCCCCCATGTGGTCAAAGATGACTGCCCCCATGTGGACACAAAATGGCCACCACAAGTTGGCCAGCAGGGGAGGATAGTTGGGAGAGTCTAGGCTTGTAAGGGAGGGCAGTTGTGGGCAATCAGGCTAGCAGGCGAGGGCAGTTGGGATGGACAAGGCCTGCAAGGGAGGGCAGTTGGGGGTGATCAAAACTGCAGGGAAGGGCAGTTGTGGGGGGTCTAGGCCTGCAGGGGAGAGCAGTTGGGGGGGGACTAGGCCTGCAGGGAAGGGCAGTTAGGGATGACTAGGCCTGCAGGGGAGGGCAATCAGGGACAAACAGGCTGGCAAGGGATCAGTTAGGCATCAATCAGGCTGGCAGTGGAGTTGTTAGGGGATGATAGAGCTGGTAGGCAGAAGTGGTTAGGGGCAATCAGGAAGGCAGGCAGGCGAGCAGTTGGGAGCCTGGAGTCCTGGATTGTGAGAGGGATGTCCAACTGCCTGTTTAGGCCAATCCTGGATCGGGCCTAAACGGGGAGTCAGATATCCCTCGAGGGGTCCCAGATTGGAGAGGGTGCAGGCTGGGCTGAGGGATGGCCCCCCCCTCTCCCGCCTCCATACATGAATTTTGTGCACCGGGCTTCTAGTCTATAATAAAAATGAAAGAGTAAGGAAATAAAATTAAGGTACCTACATAACTGCCCTTCCAAAACAAGCCATTTCCTCTAGTCACAGAGCAAGGCAACCCATCACTGAAGCAGCTATCGGTGGCTCTTGGACCAATTTCTCCTCAACAGAGTGCACTGAGGCCTTTTTGAGACCAGGGAAATGCCCTCTTTGTCTCTGAATCTCCACTGTTTATTACAGAGCATAAGCCAAAAGCCGAAGTGCAGACTCAGCACCTGTGTATCAAATGCTGGTTTTATAAAGGAGTGTGTTTTTAAGGGCACACCACTGATCCATCTACATCCTTCGTATCCGAGTTCGGGGGGAGTATGAGGGCCTGAGCCTGCTGGGCTGCTTAAATTGCACTAAATGGTAACCACAGACCAAATAGAGAAACCAAACAAACAAAACAGTGACAATGAAATATACGTTAATTCAAAAGCAATATCATTCTATTTACCACTAAAAGTAAGTAACATTTGTTTTCAAACATAGGCATGTATATGAAGCAACTAGAATTATTTCATGTAACTTTTAATGCCTAAGAATTTGAATATTTTAATTTTTACTATTTCTAAGAATATCTGGCAAAAGGAAATATTTTTGTTGCTGTTGTTGTTGTTAATCCTCACCTTTTCCACTGATTTTTTTTTTTTTTTTTTTTTTTTTTTTAAGAGAGCAGAAGGAAGAGGTGGGGGAGAGGGAGGGAGAGAGAGAGAAGAGAAAGAGAAAACATCAATATGCCTCTCTCACATCAATTGGTTTCAGTCACACACTCAAACTACTGAGCTATGCCAGCTAGGGCAAAAGGAAATACCTTAACAATGACTTCTATTGACATGCAAAAGCCAGAAATAGAAGCCTGAGACATTTTGGATATATTTGAGTGGCAATAAGTAGAACGATTGTAAGATTGATTCTAGATAAAAGTATCTGTATCTTGAAGTGAGGGGTTGGTCTCTAAAATTTGACTATGAGCCCTAGCTGGTTTGGCTCAGTGGATAGTGTTGGCCTGCGGACCCACTTCTCTTTCTTTCATGGGTTCGATTCCCGTCAAGGGTACATGACCAGGTTGCGGGCTCGATCCCTATATAGGGAGTGCAGGAGGTAGCCAATCAATGATTCTCTCTCACCATTGATGTTTCTATTTCTCTCTTCCTCCCTCTCCCTGTCTCTCTGAAATCAATAAAAATATATTTTTAAAAAATTAAAAGATGACTATTAGATCCATTATGCTTCAGAGTACCGTAAAAACAATACAATAATAACTACATTATCTCTAGAATACAAAATCATAAAGTTTAGATAAGGCAACTTTATATAAAATGCTTAGCTGAATACAGTATTGAAATAAAGTTTATTCTTTATTTCATATAATATTTCAGTAGCATAATTTATATTATATGTCCTCCTCTTTTCACAGAATAAATTTTGCAACTTGAATTGGACAGACACGCAACAATGTTAGAATCACAGAAAAAACTATTTTCTGTTCCCTCTCCCTCTAATCTAAACGAGGTTGTGCGGTGATTACCATGAAGTCTGTTCTGAAAAGGACCCAATGAAAAAATAACCCACCTCTAAATAGTAATTATTACAAAAGACCCAAGCAAACTAAGACCCAAGCACAACACTTGAGACAAATTAGACAGCACTACACTACTACCGTATTCGAATCCTGGGGTAGGAAATTTTGCTATTGAATCTCAAGAACTTTCACAAATGGAGTTTTTGTAGCATAATTAACAGAGGCTAGACACAGAAATCTGGCTTAGTGTTTACTTGCAGTAGCCAAAATAAAAATGTTCTGTATCAAGAATTACCGTCAGAGTTTCCCATATCCTTCCTTCTCTCTTACTAACTAACATAAATCTGTTAGTAAAATAAGCTATCAGCCAAACAGCGTTTAGTATAATTTAAGTCAATATTAATTTCACTGGCTCACAAAAACTGCAAAATATTTGGCTTAAATAAATTGAACAGGACTAACAGGAAGGAAAACAAAAACAAAAAAATCAAAATAATTATAGAATACTCACAGCTTTAGAAACAACTATAAACACCTGAAATAGCATAGTAGTAGAAATGCTATTTCTTTCCTTCTCTCTTAATGCATGCCCTATTTTAAATTCATGGCATTAGCCCTAGGTAACAAAGTTAAAACAAGAAATAAATCACAATTTTAGAGGGTGGCTCTGTATAGTATTTTAATTGGACATGATGTTGCTATGAAAAGTTCCAGATATTTTAAAGAGGTATCACCCAGGCCCAACTATGGTATATTTAAATATGGACAAGACCAGTGACCCTAAGGCAGAACTATTCTCTAGAGTACCTGGGGAAATTGGTATTTTGTTATAATGTAGGACCTAAAAGTGCCATCAACCAAAAACGGAAGTCCTAAGCTCATGACCAATGATGCTTAAAAATAAAAATCTACTTAACCATTCAAACTAACCTACTATATAGAGGTAATATCTAAAAATGAGTTATAAAAAGGGAGAGAGAGGAAGTCCTGGCTTACTTTTAGAATCTCCTATCAGGTATAACAAGGAGAAAAACTCCACACTTAAAATGTTGTAATATAGAGTGAAATTTAATGATGCTCAATTCAGAAAACATTGAGGCTGTATCAAATTCTACTACTTAGTAGCTAAATTATTCTTGGGGATGTGCCTTAAATCTTTAAAACTCAGTGTCCTTATGTATAAAAAGAGGAGAGTATTCATTTTAAAAATTCACAAAATAACAGATGTCAAGCACAGGTGTTCAAGAGATGTATACCCTCTTGTGCCCATCTCTCCTTCTAGGGTTTTGGAAGATTACTCCGCGTGTAACCTATAATCATGCCATTCTCTTTCATTTACTCGGAACATATCATTGGGAATTAGAGTGATGCCTAGCATAGAGTAATAAGTCTCATACCTGTGTTGACCAAATGAAAGGAATG
The DNA here is from genome assembly GCF_964339955.1 of Pipistrellus hanaki. Classification (NCBI taxonomy): domain Eukaryota; kingdom Metazoa; phylum Chordata; class Mammalia; order Chiroptera; family Vespertilionidae; genus Pipistrellus; species Pipistrellus hanaki. Next base: position 118,891,982 of record NC_140505.1, read on the forward strand.
AGGAAATGAGAATCGGGCTAAAGAAACACATTCAAAAGTTACGTTACCAGCCCTTAAATAACTTAAAAAGAGAAATGCGCAAGGAAGCTACAGGTGTAGTTACCAAAGAGTGAATCGCTTGAAGAGATAAAAAGATAAGACTTAATTCGTGTCCCACGTCTAGGGTCAAGAGGCAGATATAGATTTATTTCTGCCATTCAATCTGGAAGCACTATTATAAAGCTAATGAGACCATGGTATGAAGGCATGAGAAAGGAAAGGAAATAATGCCATTTGAAATCCTTACTTGCAGTAGCCAACATAAAAATTTTCTGTATCAGGAATTACCATCAGAGTCTCCCATATCCATCCTTCTCTCTTACTAACTAACCTAAATCTGTTAGTAAAATAAGCTATCAGCCAAACAGCGTTTAGTATAATTTAAGTCAATATTAATTTCAATGGCTCACAAAAACTGCAAAATATTTGTCATTTTTTCAAATTTCTCTCTATCAAGAATTAAATCTTTAAAACTGCCATTTAAATCTTTAAATAAATTATTTAAATAAATTATCAAGTTAATTCTTGATACATTTTCCACAGAGAAAGGAAAAAACAACTGCTTGAAAGACTTGGGCAAGACTTCACAAAGGAAATAAAAACTGAGCAGGTAGAGAAAAAGGACATTTTTTATACATTCTGGGAGATGATAAACCATTTTCAATTTTTCTAAATACTATAAATACTATACAAATTCTTAACGAAAAATCTGTACCAAAAAGTACTAAGCAAATCACACCACTGGCTGTAAAAAAGGCACCAATAATCTGTTTTTATGTCTAATAAAATATAATTTTTATATGAAATCCTACTCTACAGTCTGTCTACTATAGTTGAATATCATTTTTACATGTTTGCCTTTGGTCAGTTTTGACAAAACAATAAAAACACCACTCCATCTTTATTTCTCTTCTCTTGAGACTAATAGACAATTCTATTTTACAATATTTAATATATAAAGCATTCCGAAGTCAAAATATGTGGCATTTTTCACCTTGCCAATTTCATGTTAAGTCAAGGGCCTGTTACCAGGCCAAGAAACCCAAACTTAGACAAAAGCAATCCATTGGGATCAGAAATTTGCCAAATCTCATAATTCAAAAATAAACTGTTAAAGATGGTTGTGAGGTTTTGGCACTGTGATTTCAAGTCATTCCATAATAGGGTTTGTATTTCATCTAATCAGCAAATCGGAAACTATAAAAGTTTTGGTGGTGTGGAGGAATTAAAATTTGGATTGTAATACACAAGTCTTTCCTTCCCTTCCATATGTTGAAGTGAGTTAAAACTTCTAAATCCCGTTTTTTAAAAAACCCTTATAAAAAATAAAGCAGCCTGTAAAATCATATTTTTGGTACAGGAAACTTTAAATATTAAGCCTTGAAATGAAGAATTTGGGAGGGAAAAAAGAACATACAGCTTCTACAGCCAAAGTAGTGTCAGACTCCATGTATATTCAGAACTAAATACATTTAAGCTTCCAAACTTTTTTTTTCTAAGTGACCTTTTCTTTGTTTTTGAAAACCAGGCATCTTATACTTAATTAAAAATGATGCCTTTTGAAATCCTTAAGAACATCTCAAAGATAGTAGTTGGAGCAAGAGATGTAGATGAATTATATTCTTAAGTAGAGCTAAATGAATTACTATACTATCAAATTATAAATGAAAATAGTTTTATAAGTTAAAACATTTTTTCTAACAGATTAAACTCAATATATTATAACCTCTAAATGGAAGGAATAGCAACTTGTCCTCATAAACTTTAAGTAATGTTCTCCTTTTTCTTTCTCTATTTTTTTTTCTGTTGAGGCTTATATTGATTTCTTTCTTAATATCTTAATTTTATTTCCTTTTCCTTTTGTTCTTATATGGAAAAATTTCTTCACCTTTATTCTCATATTCTTCCAATGAAAATTGTTCTGATATCATATTTTTGTATTTCATTTTATTTATGTATTTATTTATTTTCAATTATGGCTTACATTCAATATTATCTTATACTAGCTTCCAGTGTATAAAGTATACTTTATAAATTATATACTTTATGATCACCCCCAATAATCTTACTACCCACTTAGCACCATACATAGTTATTATATTATTGACTATATTCCCTACACTAAACTTTATATCCCCATAACTATTTTTTAATTACCACTTTGTACTTCTTAATCACGTCACCTTTTTTACCCAGCCCTTTCAGCTTCTCTCATCTGGCAACCATTAATTTATTCTCTGCATCTATGAGTCTGGTTCTGTTTTGTTTGTTCATTTATTTTGTTCTTTTGATTCCACATATAAGTGAAATCATATGGTATTTGTCTTTCTTTGTCTGACATATTTCACTTAGCATAATACCTTCTAGGTCCATCCATGTTGTTGCAAATGGTAAGATTTCATTCTTTATAATGGCCAAGTAATATTCCATTGTGTATATTTACTATATCTCCTTCCTCCAATGGTCTACTGATGGAAACTTAGGTTGTTTCTATAATCTTGGCTATTGTAAGTAATGCTGCAATAAACACAGGTGTGCACATATCTTTTTGTATTAGTGTTTCTAAAAGCTCTTTCTCACTTTTCATTAATTATGCTTTAATGACATCCTACTTCATGAAATACTTCATTGCCATTTCTTTCTAACAATTTAAAAAAATTTTTTTACTTCTCTTTCTTTCATTGTTCTCCTAATAATTTGTGTCCAACCTTTTACATTTGAGGGTTTCATATTATGATTTATGATCCTTGGTTGTGCATATATAAATGTTTTTTTAAATCCTCACCTGATACCATGTTTTTTAGTGATTTGAGAAAGAAAGAGAGACAGACAGAAAGAGAAAGAGAAAGAGAAAGAGAAAGAGAAACATCAATTCATGAGAGAAACACTGCCATTTGTCATTTGTCTCCCCTATTCTCCCTCTCCCCCCACTAAAGATCAAACATGCAATCTAGATATGTGCCCTGACCAGGAATCAAACCCACACACACAGCCTTCTGGTATATGAACAATGCTCCAACCAACTGAGCCATCTGGCCAGGGCTTCTGTCCATTGATATTTAGCAGTAAGTTAAATAAAAGCTGAATGATGTTCCTTAGGCACAGATGTGCTTTCTAGACTGGACAGATTCACTTCTGTGTATCTGCTTTGGAAACTATCATTTATAGGTCCTCTCCAAAAGTAGGTATGTGAAAATATTTTTCTAACAATGATCAGTTTCTCTAGAAGAGAATTCAGCAATTTCTTGGGAGGCGGGATGTATGTGGGGTGGTGAGGTGGGTTAGCTGATGGAGTATAAGCTCTGTGCTGTTGGTGTTGTGCATGTGGTAGGGGAAGGGTACTGACTATGGAGTATCCACTGGAAGACATTCACTCAATCTTTTTTTCAGTCCCTCTCATTCCACTTTCAATTGTGCAAGCTGTTGCTGAGTCCTGATGTCTATTATTCAACAGCTCTGCCACCATGAGCTTCCTTTCCCTGGCCTTACAATTGAAGTGCCTGGTTGGAGTATTGTGTACATGGGTGAGAGGTCTGACTGTTCCATATGTTATAACGGATTACCTCATTTTATGCTCTTTAACTCTCTTCTTTGCTAGCTGCCTCAAAATCTTGAGTCGTCTCCCCAGGTTTCTTTTTGAGTATGTAGTATTTCTTTTCATTGTTATCCCATCCCAAAGCTAGCTCTGAGAAATCAGTTGTAATATCTCCTTCCATTTTCTGATTTCCAAATTCAGTTTAAATAACATCTCCTCTCTCACTCTGATCATCTCCATAAGAGTATTCTTTCTCAATGTTTTATTCAGTAGAAGTTTATTATAAACATAATAACCATTACTTTGTTTACTATTCTTTCCATACCTCACTAATTCCTTCTAGATTTAATTGTGTTTTGTTTTGTGGGTTTTTATTTTGAAGGACATCTATAATTTATTTGGCAAAAGCCTATAGTGGGCTGATTTTTTTATTTGTTTTCTTGGCCTAGAAATTCCCTGATCATGCAAATAAAGTAAATTCAAAACCCAAAGCCTGGTAGGAAAAGGACTTAGGATAAACTCCCAGCAGAGCCTTCCTTCATTCTCCATTCAGATCCCATGCTGAGAAAGGCTACTTTCTTGTATCAGTAAGCGATGCTGGTATTATTCTTTCACCAAGAATACAAATTTCTCTGCTTAATTAGGCATCTAATTCCTAGCCTTCCATCCAATCCAAAGCTTTGTCTCTTATTCCAGCAAGAACAAAAACAAACAAACAAACAAAATACCTCTTCTCTTCCCACAGGTTGTCACAAGTAGGAAACTATCCCAAATCAGCTACATGATAGATTATTGTTCACTGTTTTGGTGTTTAGTTTTTTCATTTCTTGCTACTTTTTGAGCTATGCATTAAGAGGATATGTGTTATATTTTATTTGGCATATCTAGACTTTCATTAGGGAGATGTTTTCTGGTTACTTAGTCTGCCCATATATTGTAATTTCTCTAATAGCGTTTTAGTGATAGAATAGACACATTGTGTTTAATTTAGCAGCATCTGTGAGAAAATAAATGCTATTACTTTTAAATAATTATAAGATACATTTCTATGCATTCACTTAGAAATCACTTTCCTGACCTTTTGCTCTGTATTTTTTATATTCATTTATTTTTATAAATTTGGAGAAAGATCAGGTGATGTAACTAAAGCAGTATAAGTAACAGATTCAGTTTAGGGTTGAAGACTAGTTTTATTGAGTAACTGAAGGAGCCCAGAAATTTCACGTATTTTGGACAAGTATCTATTGTATCAAATAAAAATATTAATAATACTTTGAAACACATGAGATTTCGATATTTGTAAGTCACAAGAGTAGAATATCAGCAATTTCTTGTGCTTCAAACTAACACCACTTTCCTAGGACTCAGCCTCTAAGAGTGCTTGTCACCCAATGAGTAGCCAAATGGTGGCTCCACTTCTTTTCTAATAATTTCAGCTAGAAGGAATTCCAGGTGATTCTGATCCACACACATGCAACAGTTTGCCTATTTCAAAAGAATTAGACTTAGTTTTACATTGCAGCCAGTTTGGGGTTAATATTGGCTTGTAGAACTACAGTAACATAAGAACATAATCTTTGTACAAATATTGTTATTATAACAAATTCTTACGTAACCACATATTGAGGATTCTTCATGTATATGTTTTCATTAACTTACATCAGGGTTCATGACATGTCAAATTTTATATAAAGCAAAACCCACAGTCAAAGACATAGTTTTTCCACATTTTCTATATAGGGTTCTAATTTAGTACTGCCATCATTATGCATCAACTGGCTAAGAAGCAGCACCTCAAACCACATCTAGCTCGGTCTGCAGAGAGAAAACCAGCTTCTAAAGGGTGAGGAAGGTAGGTACTCACCGTTAGAGCTAAGAGTTTCCCATAGGTGAGATGAGCAGGGATGTGGTCAGTCTTGGATCTGAGTGATTCCATGTACCAGTACTCTGCCTCGGGGAGTTTGCTTAATCGCATATACGCTTCCCCTGGAAAATGAAGCATGACAATCAATCTGAGGACACAGCTCTCCAACAGCCTTTGGAACAGCATCTCATCACCATGCTTATATTCCATGACGTTTCTAGAACTTTCATCTGCTACCTCATTTTATTCACTACAAGTCATCATCATTTCACTTCACAGAAAAGAAAACATGTTTGGAGAAATTACGTGAAATGGCTAAAATAAAAGGTCTACTAAGTAGTAAAGCTTTAAGTTTTAATCTACGAACATCTGACTCCCAGGTATATGTGCTTTGTCACCATTAGTGTGTGTGTGTGTTTTAAATTTGTTCTTTCTTCTGTAAAATCACTTGCTTTTTTAATTCATATTCATTCATTCCTTTAGAAACATGAGCATTTAGAGAATAACTACTAAGTGAAGAGCATTGTGCAGGACCTAGAGGAGAGGAGTTTAGGGTCATAACCTCCAAGGTTTACAGCCACATTGAGAAAGCAAGATTAAGTGAAGGAATGAAAAACTAGTGGATTATGCATTAATGCTAGACTTTTTCAGAACTATTTGCACTTTACATTTTAATAACTAAATAAACTTTATCAATTTCATTTTTAAAATCTAATATATACATGACAATTATTGCCCATCAACATCTATAAAACTAGTCTGAGGCCTTTGAAGCATCTGTTATTACGTTCAGCCTATATAAATTTTACCTACCAAATAGCATTTCACTAATAGCTAAGAGGAAAATAATTGGAAATAAAGCCAAAGGAATAGCAAGTTGCCCTTTTATTATAATGCCTCTCTCCCTTATATAATTATGAAGAACATTCACCCAATGGAAAAAATATATATTTTAAAATAATTTGTATATTTAAGTTAAATATTGTAGCTTTAACAAGCACTGCAAATGTAGATGCTATTCAGTTTCTGAGACCAACCAATAGACTGGTAACCTGCATTATTATTCAAGCAGACTTTTATAGCTTCACTAATCATCATTATGATAGCTTTTTCCATTGATACGCATGATCAGTTGTTTATTCTATATGCATTACCCACATTAATTGTACATCCTTATGTCAAGGATGAGCTAGCTTCCTTTTATTTTAATCATATTCTTCTTCTATCAGTACAGCATTGCCAATACTAATATGTTTGAGGAATTGAATTAATTTGAGTCTCCTGACCTATTGAGTGCCCTTTGCTCACTGGTCAGTAGAAAATATTGGTGAAAAGTATGTGTATGTATCTACTTACATACATCTATGTGTTTCCAGTTCTAAGAACAGCCCTTACATCATACTATCATAAAAATAATAGCTAAAAAATGTTCTGTATTGTAAGCATAATGGCTAAATAAAACACAAGACTCATAAATGTGGAAAATGTAAAGCTGCGATTCAGCCCAGGACTACCTGGCCTCAGAGCAAACTGTTTCACACAGCTGGTGCAGACTAATCACAAACTTTCTGATGCTCTGGCTGAGGTGAAAATTGCACTCTCTTTCTTACTCCAAGAAAATTGTTTTCTAGTCTGTGATACATTTGCCATGGAGTTTATTTCACTTTGCCTTGGCTTATCTCTTGAATTGAAGAAATAAGAAAGAGCAATAATAATCCATGGATGACCTTTACCAGGTGTACCGGTTAATAATGCGGATTTTCCAATCAAAGAAAGCATGATAATTTCAAGAGAAACATCAAAAGTGCTTATTTAAAGTAATGCTCATCACTAGCTGCACATTTTCTCTATCTTTCAGGTAATTTGTGGATACCATCCCAAAAGAACTTTTCTTGTTTTGAGGCAAATCATTCAGAGACCCAATTCACTTCTTCCTACGTTTTTAAGTGCTGCTCAGAAAGTGCAGGTGTCATCAATCAGAACAACTGGTAATCTGAAGGAGCAAGGTCTGGTGAATAAGGTGGGTGGGTTAATACTTCCCAGGCAAGATCTTTTAATGTGTCTTTAACTGGTTTTGAAGTGTGTGATAGTGAGTCATCATAAAGCAAAATTACTTTGCCGTGTCTTCTGGCACATTTTGGTCGTTGCACTATCAAAGCATGGTTCAAAATTATTACTTGTTGTCGATAGCGATCAGTATTAACAGTTTCACCTGGTTTTAGAAGCTCATAGTACACCACACCTTCCTAATCACACCAAACACAGAGCATTGTCTTCTTTTCAAAGTGATTTGGCCTTTCAGTCAATGTTGATGGTTGATCTGGATCAACTCATGATTTTGTACATTTGGGATTCTCAAAATAAATCCATTTTACATCACCAATCACAATTCAATGCAAAAATGACTTTCTTTCATGTTGTTGAAGCAACATTTTACTGATGACTTTTCGGTTTTCCATTTGTCTTTTGTTCAGTTGATGTGGAACCCATTTTCCTTCCTTTAAAATCTTTCCCATTGCTTGTAAGCGATCAGAAATTGTTTGCTGAGCAACATTTAATCTTTCTGCAAGTTGTTTTTGAGTTTGTCATGCATCTTCATCCAATAATGCTTGTAATTGTTGGTCTTCAAACCTTTTTGATTGACCTGAACATTCTTTGTCTTTCACATCAAAATCATCACTTTTAAAGTGTTTAAACCAGCGTTCACAAGTATCTTGAGTGTTCACATGTTTACCATAAGCTTCCCGGAGTATATGATAACTTTCATCAGCACTTTTCTTCAAAATAAAGTAACGAAATAAAAACTTCCCACAAATGCATGAAATTTGACATTTTTAAGTGTAAAAATATCAATGATGCTAACACCTTTGGCAAATTTGACATATGAAGTTTTGAAGCTTGCTGTCAATACAACAAAACAGCATACATATCAAATCACATCTATAGCAACTTTTGTGTAATTCCATCAATTGAAAAAAAAATCCACATTATTAACCGGTACACCTGGTAAAAGTGGTAATAAAATCAAGACACAAAACATAAAATACAAGAAAATGGTCATATATCAATTTAAATGGTAACTCATAAAGATTTAAGCAATAAACAAGTACTGACAAGGTAGAGGATGCATATTTCTCATTTCTAATTCATAGAAGTTATAATAATCATTTTATGGATGAAAAGGAGGCTCAGATATAAGTGACTTGCAGGAGGACAGATAGAAATCCCATCCAACAAGGTCTGAATGGCCTTAAAGCCCAGTTTGTTTGTGTGTGTGTTTTCCCCCCATTCATTGCATCAAGCTGCCTATCAAATAAAATTTATCATTTATTGACTACCTACGAAGGTCTTTAATATGTCATCTGATACTTTTACAGTATGCCTACACTTCAATTAATATCTGTCTCGTTTTACAAATGAAGTAACTGCTGCTCATTGAGATTAAGCAACTTATTCAGTATTCAAAAACAAGCAAATGCCAGAGTCAGGATTCAAATCAGAGTTCTCCCTGACTCTTTTTCCACTATACCAATGGTCGGCAAACTCATTAGTCAACAGAGCCAAATATCAACAGTACAATAATTGAAATTTCTTTTGAGAGCCAAATTTTTTAAACTTAAGCTTCTTCTAATGCCACTTCTTCAAAATAGACTCTCCAAGGCCTTGGTATTTTGTGGAAGAGCTACATTCAAGGGGCCAAAGAGCCGCAGTTTTCCGACCATGGCCCTAAATCATTGTGTCTAAATACTATGAACAGTCATTAGAGAGTGGATACAGTTACTGCAAAAGGTCCTGTCATTGGATTCAGTTTTAGGAGAGAATGACATATGTAATAATGTTTTTTTTTAAATATATATATATATATATATATATATATATATATATATATATATATATATATATATTTTACAGAGAAGAAGAGATAGGGATAGAGAGTTAGAAACATCGATGAGAGAATAATCTATCAGCTGCCTCTTGCACACCCCATACTGGGGATGTGCCCGCAACCAAAGTACATGCCCTTGACTGGAATCCAACCTGGGACCTTTCAGTCCGCAGGCTGATGCTCTATCCACTGAGCCAAACCGGTTTCAGCTGTAATACTTTAAGCTTGATCAAAAACAATAGAAATTCCATGAAAGAAGTGGCCTCAGGAAAAGAAAGTTCAGCAAATTCAATAAGTAAGGAAATGAAGATACTTGGTTGGGAATGGGTATGGGGAGGGCGTTAAGTCAAGTCATCTTCTGTGGTGCCGTACTTCTTAACTTACAATTACAGGGGGAAAAATGTTTATAGTACCCAAGAGGAGAAAATAAAAAGCAATGATGATTATTTTTCCTTCTCATTCTGCAAAAAATAAAAAATGACATAATAGAGGCCCTTTCGTCAGAATGAGAAGATCTGCTGTGCAATATTATAGTGATCAGATTTATAACTCAGATTTCTTTCTGATTCAGGCATGAATAAAAGGAATTTGTTGTCTCCATGTTGGCTTCAGGTAGATATAAACCAGTTTCAGATATAAAACAAATAATGTCACTCTTCTTCCCTAAAAAGCTTGTGTATAAATAACCCAGAGAAAACTTACTCCTTAAAGGAAAAAATGCTGAACTACTGATGATGTAAGAGGCCAGATCTCACTGATTCTCATGATTCAGGATTTTGGACAGCTGCAGTTTGTAGACCACGTGGTGGGGCATAAAACCCATATTTGCCACTGTTTCCTTTTGTTCTTCCTGCTTTGCTCAAGATAGTATATTTCTAAATTAAAATTTGATTTGAATACCCTCTTTTTTTCAGTTCTATTGAGATATACACTGAGTGGCCAGATTATTATGATCTCTGAATGCATAATAACCTGGCCACTCAGTGTATATCCTATGTAATAAAAGCCTAAAATGCAAACTGTCCCCTCAACCAAATGTTTGACCAGCAGGCAGGCCAGCCAACTGTCCATGCCCCCTCCCCCTGGCCAGATTGGCCTGACTTTATCTATATATATATATATATATATATATATATATATATATATATATATATACTGAGTAGCCAGATTATTATGCATTCAGAGATCATAATAATCTGGTCACTAGGAGTTTCAAGTTCCCACATATGCCCTGACATATATATTATCAATGATTACCACAATAAGTTTAGTTAACATCCATAATTTCATACAAATACAAAAGAGATTTTTAATTTTTTTTTTCATTGTGATGAGAACTTTTAGGATCTAGCAACTTCCAAATGTATCACACAACAGTATTAACTACAGTCATCATGTACATTACAGCCCAAGAATTTTAACTAGAAATTTGTACTTTTTGACCACCTTCATCCAATTCTCCCTGCCCTGCCCCAGATTCCCTATTTAAAAAAAACAAAACAAAAAAACTTTTGTGACCAACATTACCAAAAGTGATTACCCCTTACAGTAATTTTTTTTCTAAAAAAAATATTGAATAAATATTTCACATATCAATTTAGGTTAACCAATATGGATCATGCATATGATGGTAAACATAAAAGTTAATATCATTCATTCCTACCTGTATGGTTCTTGCTATAATCTAGTGTCAAATAAACACTAGTATATTTCTTAGCATTTTCCAAGTTCAATTTTTAGATGCACAAAAAACAAAATATACTAAAACTTAAAAAAAAAATTAACCCATTTTAAAAATGTGATTTCATAGTTATCATGGTTTGGAATGAAAAAATAATAATAAAGGTGGCAAGTGGTTAGGAGCATGCTTTGATAGCAGAACAGGAGTAAATGAGGTGTGAACAACACTGGCTCACATATATCTAGTTATCACTGAAGAAATTATAAAAGTTTCAAAGGTATGCTTGTAAAAAAAAAAATTAAAAATGCTACACTAGCACCATGGAGAGAATATCTATCTTTGTAAAAGGCCTCACAGAGGTTGTAGGACTCTCCTGGCCTCTCAAGAATAATGGGAGCACTCAGAACAGGCCCCACAGGACTACCAGCAGGCTTTCTGTGGCTGATACAGGGAAAGGATCTCATTGCCAATACTCCAAATGTTGGGGTACTTTGCCTGAACATCAGGCATTCTAGAGAATCTTTCTAATTTCTAGGATTTCCAAATTTGAGGAGTTACCTGGTCACTAAGGTAATCCTCCATTTTCCAGAAACGCTTATTTTCCATTTAAGATATTAGGTTTACTTTGGTGGTTTTTATACTTAGCATTTTAATGTCCTGGCCATTATTTTTAAGGATCACTTTACCAATCTTCGCATTTTTATGGTTATTTCTTTTTGTATGCTACTTTAAATTCTTTTTTTGGAAATTAATTTTGCCACATAATTTTAAAATAAAGTAAACCATCTTAATTACTTGATTAATTTGTTTCATCTACCTGTTGAAATCATTTACAATTATGATGCAGCATTACATTATGAATTACATAACAAAATAGTACTAGATGACTGGGTTTCAAATTTTTACTTTATTATTAAAGTAGTTGTATGGTTGTAAATAAGTAATTTATTTACAGGACCTTGGTTTTATCACCTACAAAATGAGGGGCAAAGAATAAATAACTCTTTTGTCTCCAAAATGATACAGATGACTAGTTGTAGAATCACCAATGTTGTGTAATTTATACAGAGTCATTACTTAAGTCAGTGACAATATCCTAGTCAGTTTAAAAAGAACTGCTGTGTTCATGGATTTTTCTAGATGATCTATTTAAGAGTGACTATATCCTGATCAAGTCTGGTAATTTTTAAAATATTTATATATTTGGTATCTAATTAAAAGTTTATCTGATCTGTCCATTGCAGAAAGACTGAAAGATCACAATTTTATTACATTGTATTAATTCTATTACTGATAAATATTAGTGTTTTTCAAGAATTTATTTTACATACTGAAAAATTCAATTATATAACTAATAAAATTTGGTAGTTTTAATAAGAGTTTGGTTTCTTTAGCATTTTACTATATTAAATAAAAATGTGATAATTTCTCCAAAATTCAATTTTCTTATTCAAGATCAATATTCAATTTCTGTTTATTTAAAAAATCCCCTCCCACATTTTTATGGAGGTGCTATACCAACTTCAGTAATTAACATCCCTCTAATCTTCTTTTATTTACATGTCTCTTATTATTTCCTTAGAACACATATGTAGCAACTGGATTATCTAACTAAAAAGCATTAGCAAATTTAATATTTAAGACTCATCAAATGAGATTCTAATGTTTCTTAAAATGCCCATTGAGAAAGATAAAAATGCTTTCATTTAAAATTTTTATTTTAATGATTAATGAAAACGCACAAATTTTCAGGGTTTTTTCCCACAAAATTTTTACCCATGAATATTTTTATGTTAAAGTTATTATTTAATGGATTGAAACCATTTTTTAAAATATATTTTATTGATTTTTTACAGAGAGTAAGAGAGAGGGATAGAGAGAGTTAGAAACATCAATGAGAGAGAGTCATCGATCAGCTGCCTCTTGCACACCCCCTACCGGGGATGTGCCCACAACCAAGGTACATGCCCTTGACCAGAATCGAACCCAGGACCTCTCAGTCCGCAGACCAACGCTCTACCACTGAGCCAAACCGCTTTCGGCTGAAACCATTTTTTAATTTCTGTATTTATCTTTCCTTTATGATATTGCAAGAGATGTTTTAAACAGTTTTTTGTTTCAGACTATTTTAATTTTATGTATGCAAATCAAGTTGAGTTTTCCTTTGTAGGTTTATCACTAACTTTTATGCACAAAAAATATTTTTTTCATCATAGGGTCATACATTCTCTCCTAATTATATAATTTCCTATTAAAACTGGTACTTATTTCATAGGAAAAACATTTTGCCATATTGTGTGAGGCAAGTATTGGATTTTATTCTTCCCAAACATTTAATCACTTATCACAGATCAACTTTTATTATAAGAACTGCCTTCCCTTACCAATATTTAATTCTATATTTATTACCTACAAAAGTGTTTTGTATGTTTTTATCTGTCTCTAGGGTTTCGCTTCTTTCTGGTTTTCTGTTTTTATACAAGTATAACACTGCTCTAGTTACTGTAGCTTCTTTTAATATTTTAATATTAAGTACAACAAATTATTATTCCCCTCGTTTGCTCTGTTTTCCTGTTGAGTTTCAGATGAACTTTGGAAGCATTTTGTCAAGTTTTTATAAAATTCTTGTTGAAATGTTTATTGCTATTGAATTATAATGTCAATTTAAGAAGAAAATTTTTACAAACTTATTTCCTTTATTTAAGATTAGTACTCAATTCTTCCTTTATCCAAACTTCCCCCACCCTTGTTTATGTACCTGGAGGACCTAAGTGAACAATTATCCCAAACTAGACTCTGAGATGTGGAGAGCCAGGCATAAAACCCTTCATCTCATGATCATTCCTCCAACCTAAGCTCAGAAGCCTCTGGCTCAAAAGAGTTTGAGAAATATCTGATAAATATTTGATCAGATTATATATCAACTTGGATTTATATGTTACATTTTTATCAAATATATGCTTCTCCCAGAATCTGTGGTCTGTCAAAGTCATATGACATCAGGAGTCTATTATTTCAAGAGCTTAACTTGCTGCAATTTTAATTCTCACTTTTTACTTTATAGTGTTAGCATTAGCACAGAAACATTAGTAAGTCTGGCTTTATTAAATTACTTATACCATAAACTTATTATATTATAACTATTGGCTGTCAAATTTGGGGAATCTCTTATATTTACATTCTTATCTTTATAAAAATAACACAGTCCACCTGCCTTAAATATATTAATTCTGATAGGAAATCCTCAATAGCTAATGTGTAGAACAGAAAAAGATAAAGAATTTTAAATGATTACAGAAATAAGAGATCTTATTTAGTATCTGACAGCAGACTTAAATAACTTTTTCCATTTGGGTGGAAGAATTGGAAGTAAAATAAAATATGACCCAAATCTTAGAATTAAGGAGGCTTATGAAAAGGATCAATATTTAACACTTCACCAAGTTCGTAGCATCAAACTTAAGGGAAATCTGAAAGCCTGAAAGAAGAGTTTTAATCCAAAAAGAGGAAATGTGGTGGTGGGGAGCAAATAATTTCTTTAAGTAAAACACATCAAAAAGGGGTTAAACTTGGGTGAAAGTTGAAAAGGTTCCTAATTTCTAGTGTGAGGTTATATACAGGAAACAACTGATGTGCCAGCAAAATTTAACTTGGAAAAAAGCCAGTATCCTGTGTCAATATTTCTCTACTTGCAACTGGGGATCCTGAAGTTCTCTAGGCTAATCAATTCCTTTTATGTTTTCAAAGAACTAAATCACTGAAAATAATCAATCAACCACTGTTGGAGCCATTCCTGTTAAATGCTCTCAGCATTTTCCAAAAAAGAAAAAGGAGATTGTGTGTGTGCGGGGGGGGTGTGGGGATGTATGTTCCTGTGTGTATTGGTAGAGTTAATGATCTTCTCCCCCAAAATATAATACTGTCCTCAAGAGAATGCAATGGGCCCTGACTGGGTAGCTTAGTTGGTTAGAGTTTCATCTCAATACACCAAGGTTGCAGGTTCAATCCTCAGGAACGGCACATACAAGACTCAACCAATGAATCCATAAATAAGTGGAATGACAAAATTGATGTTTTTCTCTCTTTCTCTCTCTCTCTCAACTCAATAAAAACTAAAAATAAAAAAGAGAGGAAGAATTACAGTGGAGTAAATAAAATGGCTTAATATAATTAGAGAATACTAGAAATATCAAGGAAGTGCTAAATTGTGCTTAATTTAAAAAAGGTTTATACCAGAGAAAATAAAAAAATAATATGTAAATATTCTACTAGCCTCAAAAGAATTAATGAAAATAGTAATATTCAGAGAAACAGAACTTGAATATCTGCAGGCAAATGTCAAAGGAGTATAATAAAAGCATTTTCAGTTTTACATACATCTTCTTATGAATACATTTCATATGTATTTCTGGATCAAGCAATATGTCTCCATAATATGCAATGAATAATTTATTTATACTATAATTTTATATTAATGTTAATTAAATTCATACTATTTTTAATGAACACTTGAAAATAAGACTCAATGACAGTTCAAAAAATGCATTCCCATAATTAGCATATGGGCAAAAAAAGACTTATATTTTGGAACCAAACTTTGTAAGTTCTATTTTAACTCTTTTTTTAATGTATTTTATTGATTTTTTACAGAGAGGAAAAGAGAGGGACAGAGAATTAGAAATATCGATGAGAGAGAATCATCAATCAGCTGCCTTTTGCACACCTCCCACTGGGGATGTGCCTGCAACCAAAGTATATGCCCTTGACCAGAATCGAACCTGGGACCTTTCAGTCCGCAGGCAGACACTCTATCCACTGAGCCAAACCTGTTTTGGCTATTTTAACTCTTTATTCAATTTGAATATAGCAATAGTTTCTACAGGAGATATAATTAAAACAAAAACAAAAACAAAAAGCTAATTAGGGGAGTTAAATGAGATTTTTATGTAGAAAATACCTTTTCCTTATATATTAGGAAAAGCAGACATAAGTACACATATAATAAAGTATATACAGTTAAATATATTTAACCCTAAAATATATTTAATTTTAACTTAATTTGTATTACTTGCCTACTCTAAATATGTCCAATGACTATATCCTTCATACAAAATTATTTCCCCCTCATGATTATGTCCATTTCATCTAGTCACCAAAATAGTCATCTTTTAAGAATGCCAGATTTTGAAATCAAGTTAATAAAAGTCCAAGTATAACATTATATCACATTGATTTGATAGGATAACCCAACAATCTTTAGTAAAAGGTTAGTTTCATGGACATTTTCCAAAGAAAGATTAAAATATATACTTTCTTCTTAGTCATTTTTATTGAAGCCTCAGAAAACAAATTTTCCAATCAGAACATACTGAAACTTTTTGAGAATCAGAGAATAAGAAAGATATAATTAAGTATTAATTTTAGTGTATTCACTTCCTCATAACTCAATTTAAAAGTAAAATCTTAAGCGCCAACTTTTTCCTTCACCATTAAACAGGAAAAAGTAAGAATTAATGTTAACAGGTGACTTGTATGGTTTTAATAGCAATGAAATATAATCAACTGTCTCATATCGTATTTCCAGGAAAGCAAGTGACACTAGCCCTAACTATTATTATTACCTTATTATTGCCACGAAAGTGTTACCACTCCCCACTGGGACCATATATCTTCAGGCCCTGGGTTTAATTAAAACTTTAAACAAAATATATTGCCTATTTAATGCAGCTGAACTGGATGCTGCTGACCTTTGTAGTGTATAGACTAATGCCTAGCAAATTAATGTCTGCAACCATGGCACATAATGTCGAATTTATATCAAGCCTGAAGAGTAAAAAGTAAAGTTAAACCACTACAGTTTATAATGATAAGTGAACTTCTGGAAGAACATTTTATAAATTTTGTACATAAATTTTATATATTTATTCTTTTTGCTATACAGCCAAAAGTTCATGATTTCCTTATCTTGCTGGCTCCACATCTTAAGTGAACTTCTAAAATCCCTCAAAGTTACCTTTCCCTTTTCTGGTCTGTCAAACCTCACACCTAACACTGGTTTCCTGGTCTTGTCCTTTCTGCTAATGAACAAATGAAAGTGATATTAATAGATTTACCTTTAAAATTAGAAGTTAATATTTAGGAGGTACATAGACCAATGGCTTAATCTAGTCGTAAGGTCATCCTGATGTTTATAGGACTGACGCACTGATTTTCAAGAGTGCCAATGGAAGCGATTGAGGAAAATTCACCAGAACTCAAAAGAGAGGAAACGAGTGGGTATAAAGAGCTTAACACTGCTGGGGTGTTAATGCTTCCACGCTTGAAAGATGTGAAGTTCAAATCTCACGCAGTTAAAAACCATCTCTTTCACAGTCAGCATGCTAAATGCTTCAATCGATCCAAACGCAGTCATAGAAGAAAATGTGAAGGATGTAAATCATCATATACAAAAATGTACTTTGAATATCTCTACTCTAAAAATATTCTGGAACAAGGTGAGGTAAAGAGTTTATAAAAAATAAATGATTCAGCTAAAAGAGCAGCCACACAGAAGGCTGAGAAATAAAAACTTCTTTTATAGCCATTCTACCAACTAAACAGCCTATCGTGTACATACTTCAAGAAGAGTTAGGATAAACTTACAAGTGAACATTTTTTATTTTGTTTTCCAGAGGGGTACATTTGACATCTCCTTTGTCAATTCTTCTGACCTGAATAGTAGTGGTAATAAGGAATAGTACTAAGGAATGGTAGCAAGGAATCTAAATACCACTGGTAGCCATTAACTCATTCCACAAGTTTTATTCTCAAAAAAAAAAATAAAAAACACAATTAGAAAATTTGGACAAGCTTTAACTCCAAAACTTGGTCTAATAAATTCTCTGTGTTTCCTATCAATAACTCTTTCCTCATTCACTTGAAATAGCTCAACAAAATCTCCCCTAATTAAAGAGCTACTTTCATTAAATAGAAAATTAAATCAGTATTTCTCCCTTCTTATTAGAGAATATGAGAAACATCTTTTCTATTTCAGACCTATGTAAGTAAAAGATCTGCTATTTGCAGGCTGATGAAGGAAAATGTATTTTCTAATACTGAGCTAGGACTTTAAAAGTAACATAATGTGTATAAAACACAAACAAACTAGGAATTATGAGGGATAAGAGATTCAAAATAGTATGGTGAAAATAAAGGTGAACAAGGCATAAAGAGCAATGGGTCATTATCACGCAATTCCCCTGGAAGACGTATACAACCTACCCCTAAGGTAAAAGCATATTAACCAAAACGAGCACAATTTTTAAAAAATACCTAGGAAAATATGAATATGTATGCAAACTGATACTGGTGTCACATTAGAAATAAAAAAAAAAAGCTTGATATTGTTCTTGTTTGCTTTGGCTTGGTTTGTGCTGTCTAGTCAATTTAGCACAGCCTATCTCAGTATAGACAAAATATTTCCCAGGTTAAAGAAGTATAGTTTTCCATTTTATTTATGGGCATTTCCTTATTAAGGAAAGACACATTTTCAGACCAACTGTGAAATTTCCTAGAAAGTTCTCTAAGAACAGGAACTTTCCATTTTATATCACCATCACCTTTGTACTAAGTGGGGGATATGTGACTTAAAAAATTATTTTTGCACGCAAAAATTCTTCTAAACATAGTGATTATAATACACGGCAATGATAAAGCATTAACTCTAGGTCCTCTCTTACTTCATGTAACACATTATGTCTCTTTGTCCTCAGGATAAATTACCAAGTGAAATGGCCTAAATTGCTTATGTAATTAAACCCAACAATTACTTTGCATTGAGAAAGCAGAGTGATTTCATTTTAAATAGGAAATAGGCTTAAAATGACCACTGGGGTTTAAAAGGGCTCTAGCTGATAAAAGTAACTGGGAGTTACAGCCTAATTTAGTTCCCCCTAATCTTATTCAAAAGCAATGTTTAAGTGGACATTTTAAGGAAAATAATTATAGAGAAAGAAGAGAAAAATTGAGGATAGATAGCAATTATCCTACATTAAAAAAAAAGTTAAAAAAAATAATACCCTGCATGGTTAATACATCTGTGATGAAATCACAGTATCATAGGTGGTTTATTCTTTTTTGTTAAGATGAAGAGGTTTTTGTTACATGTCTATGTAATCTATAATAATAAAAGCACAACATGCTAATTAGACCGGACAGCTGAACAACCTTCGGGACGACCTTCCAAAACACGCAGGCGGCGTGAGAGCTGAGCCCCTGGCACGAACAGTGTGCATTGGGCCTCTGGTAGATATATCATATAACAAAAATATATCTATGAAATATATAGATATTTCACTGATTTTTAAATAGGCAAAGAAAAGTTATATTGACAAGGTACAAAGCATGCCAGTTTCAGTAATACAGAAGCCTAAATAGAAAAAGCACTTGAGTTTAAGTCAGAAAGCTATACTGGTTCTAATACAAATGGTATAATACTGAGCATACACTTTGAGAGTTTATTTTTATCTTGCAAAATAGAAGTGATTATGTTAGGAGGATTTTAAGATATGGGTCTTCCAATGTCAATATTCTCTGATTCTAAAACACACCTATACTTTGAGAATAAAAGAAAAATAGAGATTCAATAAAGACCTGTACTGGATGTTAACATAAAAAATAATTTTAAATAAGTCTAAGGGGAAAATATGCCATGATAAGAAAAACAGAAGAAGCTCTAACCTAAAATGACAATTTTAATTTAGAGGAAGTACTCTATTAATGAATTTAAGTTAACTGGGCATTAGCTGAGTAAGCTATTTCACTTTTGGTTAACATAGTTACTGATCAAAGAATGATTTTGACTATGGTTGCTAAGGGACAAGGGAAAATGAACTTCTAGAGAAAATACAGCAGTTCTAGGACAGAACAAAGTAGAATCCTCATTGAATCAGTGGTGACTGTAAGGCCATCACTATGACAAAATCTTATTTATAGAAAAATAATACTTACATTGGTAAATACAAAAATACCTGATAGAGAATACAGTCATTGGCATTTGGAGCTTAAAGATCCATAGAAATGGTAATGATTATAATGGAGGTAACCTAAATATACTTCCTAGGTTGGGCATTTGATCCAATAACTTTACTTTCATCAACCCAATTAATCCTCAAGCTGACACTACTATTACAGCCACTAACGGAGGGGAGAGATGAGGCTTCACTTAAGTAATTTGCTCAGCTCGTAAGTGTCAAAGCCATCACTTGAACCTGGGCTATCTGACTTCACACTATACTGAATCTCCATTTAGTGGTTATTTTGTGATTTGATCTTAAAATATTTTATGTATCCTCATACCTTGCTAATTATAACCACCATGTAGATGGAAGTTTAATTTTTGTTTATAATATTTAGCATCTGCTTTCCATTATTTTTATGTTTATAATTTACATAATTTTGAATGGGATGATACTTCTCAATTGTCATTATTCAATCACCTAGGATTTATGAAATCAAACAGAATAATGAGAAGATATTTTAAAATAGTTTTTAAAAACTTACTTATGAACTGCCAGAGTAAAGATTAGCAATCTTAGAATAAAATATACAAAAAATTAAATTGGGAAATAAATCAAATGTGTTTTTCTATTAATACACAATTGGGAAAATATACTTGTTTATTTGGTATTCAGAATAAGTCAACTATCAGCATATGGAATAGAGAGTGATAAAAGTTTTTCATAAAATGTTCAAGGGAAGGGAAAGTGCAAAGAACTAGTGTGTTTTTGTATAATATGTTGTTGTTTTTTAAAGAGTAACTGCAGTAAATTGAGTTATTAAACTAATAATAACATTCAAATGTGACTGTAATTTTTTCACAAATATTCCTTTATTTCTCCTAACCTTCAAATAAAAGAAAAAGCAGGATGGAAAAGAATCTTTGTATACATACACACAAGTGTTTGCAGAAAGTGGTCATTAAGGGGAAATGAATGAGCCATGAGAAAAATGAATACTTACAGGTTAAATCTAGCCAGACATTATAATCCATCACTGATCCCTGAAGGGCACTAATAATATGTAAATGTGAGGATGAGAAAACACATTCAAGGCTGTTGATAAACTTGATAGGATAATCAGCACATGCTGACAGACTAATGAAACTGATGAACTGATAAGGCAGTTTATCTCCTGGGCCATTTTTTTTTTTTTTTTTTTCCTTGTCAAATGGAAGCTAATCAAAATGTATTAGGAGTTAAAGCAAACACTCAGAGGATTTCACCCATTTGGTTAGGTGGTGGACTCACTCTCTGAGAAAATTATAGTTTCATAAATAGTTGAAACTACAAGCCTGGTCAGATAACAGACCTTCACACAAAATTGAACAGAAGGGAACCACAATAATTAGGGGAGAAATCTGCAATTTTAAATTATATTGGGATTCTCCCCTTGAAAATGGTTAGAGTGCTTTTCAGAGTCTGGGCAAAGCTACTGCCTCTTTCTATAATGGAAAATAAGACAAAGGACTAAACAATAACCCCATGGGCAAACTTATCTTCCATTGCCTGTGTGTGCTCAATATTTGCATAACCAGGTAACCATAGAGAGACAGATCCCAAGGTATCAGCTGAGTTTTCAATCAATTAACATAAAATAATTGAATGGATTTTCTGAAATCACTAACTTAGTGAACGCCACACTTCCTATTAACAATCAAGATGCCAAATGCAGTCTGTTACCAAGTATCCCAAAGTCCCTTCCCAGTTTAAAGAAAGACATCATATTTCATAATTGAGGGAAATTGGAAATAATGGCCTTCCCAAGCATCAGCATTAAGAATAAAATCATAAATTAAAATCATTGTGCCTCTTTAGATAAAACTAGTAAAAATTACTCTTTTAGTGTTCACTTTGACAGAAATAACCATCCAGTATTAATGTTTAAAAGTTAATTCTGATAAATCTAAACATTCTAAATACACACTTCCTGGGCATGTACATTTCATCTGAGTAGATAGACTGATGGATAGTATAAGGCACTGTTTTAAATTATAAGAGTTTAAGGGCAAAAGTACACTTAATGAAGGTAAATTTTAGCTTTTAGTAATCATAGCAAAGAGAAAAAGAAGCAACAACTAGAAATACTCCAATGTCCTTTTTAATATGAGCATTGAATTATTCCACGGCTGCACAGGCTAACTGGGGCAGGGGTCCCAGAGACACAGAATGAATATATTAACCTCTTCCAAATTATAATTTTTTTTCTGTTTATTGACCCTTGCCTTATTCTGTCTCTAAACTATTTCTTAAATTTCTGTCATTTAGAAAAAAGGGAAAGTGTGTGTCCTTGCCAGGCATATATTCTTTTTTTGTTGTTGTTCTTTCTCAGGAAAGGAGAGGGAAAAGGAGAATAGAAACATCAATGATGACAGAGAATTGCTGATCAGCTTCCTCCTGCATGCCCTCTACAGGGAATTGAGCCTGCAACCTGGTCATGTGCCCTAACCAGGAATCTAACCAAGACCTCCAGGTAAATAGGTCAATTCTCAACCACTGAACCACACTGGCTAGGCCAGGCACATATTCTATAGTTTGAGAGGATTTAGATTTTTTTTTTTTTAACGTGTGTGTACTCAAGCTATACAAACTAGTGTTCAAATCTCTCAAATAATAGAAACCAAAAACATAAAATAATCCTAGAGACCATGTTGTCTCATTACTTTTATATGCACGAGAAAAGCCTAGAAATAGTAAGCAACTTAACCAGTTTCATAAAAAGAAAAATATGAGTTTGCATTTTGTGCTCTGGATTAAAAAAAAAAAAAAAAAAAAAAAAAAAAAAAAAATATATATATATATATATATATATATATATATATATATATATAGTTTGTTTTTTAAAATATATTTTATTGATTTTTTACAGAGAGGATGAGAGAGGGACAGAGAGTTAGAAACATCAATGAGAGAGAATCATTGATCAGCTGCCTCTTGCACATCCCCTACTGGGGATGTGCCCGCAACCAAGGTACATGCCCCTGACCGGAATTGAACCTGGGACCTTTCAGTCCGCAGGCTGACGCTCTATCCACTGAGCCAAACCGGTTTCGGTTATATATATATATATATTTGACTTGAGGACAAAAGCAAGCCCTTCTCTTCCCTCCCTTATCTGGAAACAGCAACATTAACCAATCAGCAGAGCACCTTAAATTCAGGGCCTCTTTCCAAGAGTCACATGCTGAATGAACAGCTTCCATTGACCATCAAATAGCTGAGGTGACAATTCACAGTCACAAATCAATTGAAAGTGATAAATATTTTATTAGAAATTCTAATTCTTGAGCTCTTGCACTTAGAAAAATCAATGTCCTAGCCTGCATACTTTCTAATAAGAAAATTAAGGTAATTACCCAATGTAGAAAAAGAAATAATTGTTGTAGCACATTTGCTGTTTTCACAGATTGTTTTTACTCTAAAATGCTAACTCAGAAAAAAACCTATGAAGATCCAAGGCCTCATCAATGAAAACCATACAAATTGACTCTGTTAATCCCATCGGTTAAGCACCAAAAAGCATTCATCTCTACATCACAGCATGTTTACTGTTGAGGATCTTCTGCTTAAGCAAGTAACATGATTAAAAAGTATCATGAATTTGATAACTTCACTAAAATCTGTGGACTTTATTCATCTTTTTCAATCTCCAGAATCCAGCTAACTCTGAATACCCCAAAAAGCTGTGAGCCCCTATAAGATCTCTGCAATCTGGACAATTTGTTGAGAATCAATATGATAATGCACGTATTTGCTCTTCTTAGAAGAAGTATGCTATGTGAAAATCTGAATGTGACACCCAATTGTGAATAAAGACTTTTCTAGTCAGGATCAATGCTATAACTTATTAGAATTTGATTTAACAGAAGCACAGGTTTTAATTTCCCCACAGGTCCCTGAAACAGCAATTGAAATATTAAGGTTTGACTTACCCATCATGTTGTACAAGCTCTGTGGAGCAAACTGCCTTGGCATTTTCTGAATTGCTTCTTTATATACAGTAAGGGCTTCCTAATTTAAGAAACAAACAACAACAAAAAGGTGAAAGACTACAATATTCACCAAAAATAAAATAACATCCTTTCAAAATTACAAAGTTCCATTGCTATTTCTAAATGGTTCACTGGAGGGAAATAATTCAGCTGTACTTTTATGTCATACTACTACGATTTCATGAATAAAAATATTCAACCCAGTGAGTGAAGAAGGCCAGATAAAAATTTAGTGTCACAAGTAGCTGAATATTACAAAGCTTTTTTATTTTAATATAAAATTTCAGTTCACATAGATTTTTTAATTTAAACACTAGAAAAATGAATTTTTCTAGTGTTTGTGTGTATATATATATATATGTTATTTTTCCCCCTCTCTCTCCCTCCCCCCTCCCTCCCTTCCTCCTTCCCTCTCTCCCTTCCACTCTCTTTTAAAATAAAATCAATGGAAAAAATATCCTTGGGTGAGGATTAACAACACAAAAAGAAATCTGGTAAGTATTCTTTGCTGTTTGTTTTGTTAATCCTCACCTAAGGATATTTTTCCCATTGATTCTTAGAGAGAGTGGAAAGGCGAGGGAGAAACAGAGAAACACTGACATGAGAGAGACACATCAATTGGTTGCCTCCAACATGCACCCCTACCAGGGCTGGGGACGGAGCCTGCAGTGGAGGCATGTGCCCTTGATCGGAAACAAACCCAGGACCCTTCAGTCCATGGGCTGACGCTATCCACTGAGCCAAACCGACTAGGTGGTAAGTGTTCTTTAGCAGAGGGCTCCCCCACCCCCAGATGAATTTCATCTTGAAACTCTTTCAATAAAACAACATTAGCTTCTTAAATGCTCATAGTGATGAAATCATAAGGTAGAAAGCACTGAGACGGGATCAGAACAAGAAGGAAGGAAAAGGGGAGAGAGGTCTGGGCCTGACCTCATAGTGTCCCTGCTCGTGGTAGAGTTTTCCCAGGTTGTACAGACAGCTGGTCACCGAGCTCTTATGCGCGTGAGGGTCCTTTAGGTTCTCATCGGGGATCTCAGAACACTTTAGGAATGTACGTCGGGCTTCTTCTGTCTTTCCTTGGTTCATCAGAATAATGCCGGTGTTTAAATATGCAGCTGAGAGAAAAACATGGAAATATAAATGTAAGAAGATTATGTGCACGTTGGATACAGTAAGTCAGCGTTTTTCAACGCTGTTGCCTGGTGTGCCGTAGGTGCAGACAAGACAAGAATTTTATAATTTTTCACTATTTTGTTTACTTAATATTTCATAATAAAGTAATTATAAAATACTTTCTTTGTGTTTATTTGATTCCTATTCAAGAGAATTACTTTATATATAGTCAAAATAGGCACAGAGTTAAATTTTTTAACATTTTCTGATGGTGGTGTGCCTCGTGATTTTTTTCATGAAACAAGTGTGCCTTTGCCCAAAAAAGGTTGAAAAACACTGCAGTAAGTTACCTTTATTTCAATTTACTGTCTATGGATTATTTCTGATTTTAAAAGAAACCAAGATATAAATATTTAAGCAACAAATACATATGGGAACAATTAATATATTGATAATAAGAAGTGTTGGTACCACTGAAAAATACCTTGAATAGTCTCTGTTCTCAAAAAGTTCAAAACATTTTAAACTTACAATCCAGATGAATAAAAGTTGTATTTATCTGAACATATTAAGAAATAATAAACTGATATCAAAACATGATTAAAATGAGAGAGATAATTGTTAGAGGCTTATAATTTGATTGGCCAGTTTTCAAAACAGGAGCACCATGGGGTTGTAAGTCAAAGAAATAATTTTCATGCATAAAGAGGAAAAGAAAAAGATATTTAAAAATAAACACTAAAAAAAAAAAAAAGAAAAAGAAAAACTTGACTGTTACTTACAAGCCAGGGTAGGCCTGCTCCCGATCGCCAGTTTATAATAATGTAGCGCTTCTGCAAACCTGCTGTTCTCCTGCAGGAGTAACCCTCTGCGTGAGGAAAGAGAAATTTGGAGATAGGACCGTGTTACTATACACAAAACCACAAATTTTTATTTTATGTTTTGAAAATAAAAATGGTTAAGGGGCCATAAAAATGCTGACCTGGTACTATAAAAATAAATTCTAAATAGAAGGAAAATATTCCTCAGGGGAGAAAATGTTAGAGAGGTATCAGTTGCATGTATGTTGCATCAGGCAGTATTAAGAAGTATTTCCAGGCCTAGCCCTATCTGGTATGGCTCAATGGATAGAGCTTTACCCTGTGTACTGAAGGGTCCCAAGTTTGATTCCAGCCAAAGGCACACACATGTCTGGGTTATGGGCTCCATCCCCAGTAGGGGACATGCAGGAGGCAGCTGATCAATTATTCTCTCTCATCATTGATGTTTCTATCTCTCTATCCCTCTCTCTTCCTCTCTAAAATCAATGAAAATATATATATTTTTAAAAGAAGTATTTTCAAAAAGCACTTTATCCTCACTGAACTTTTCTCTTTCCCACAATCTTTTCTCTCCCACTGGACAGAAAAACCACCTACATTTCTTCTTGGAGCATGCACATTTTTTTCATCATTTCAGAAAAGAAACCAAAGTTAAATACATATATATGCATATGTGGTTATATGTGTATTTATTTAAATATAAAATGCCTCTCTCTCTAGCCATATTGTTTGGGTAATACTCGTCCATGACTGCCCAAAAGACAAAGTGCAATCTAGGTCCACAGGAGAGAGTCAGAATTGAATCAGAAGCCGTAAAGACACAAAGAGAAAGATTAAAGACTATCCACATGGTTATTTCCTTATTTCAGAATATTGGGCTCTTTTCAGTTCACTACAGACCCTCAGACTCCACACCCCACACGCCTAGGAGGCCCATGGGCAGTGGCCACATGGGTTACCCCACCCATTCCAAACCCCGCCCTCATGACCTATTTGAGAATCAATTATAATCATATATCTGAAAATACAGTGTCAGGCACTGGACTTAGTTGAAAAGCTCTCACAGAGGCCTTTTTGGCCGATCCCTCTCCTCTTGTAATCAGCGAGTATCTTACAGACATTTGGCACCTCTCTGGGGTCTGAGCACTGCTGTTATCAACCACAAATTGCAGATTCTACATGCCAGCTGCTGAGGCTTTTGAAAGGCTGGTAGAATGGAGTTTTGAGAAATGAGAAGGCTACTGATAAAAGCTTATCATTTTAGAGAGTATTTTTAAATCCTCAGTTTGTTATTTAATGGGCTCATTAAAAATATCTAAAGCAAATCATTTTGAAATTAAAAGTTGCTCACTCCTGTCATTAGCATAAAGGAGTTTCATAATTATTTCTAATACCATTTGTTAAAAAGGACAACTGTAATAGGGTCAACAAATAAAAAATGTAAAAAGTCATCCTGCCTGCATGGTTTGGTGGTTGAGTGTCTACCCGGGAACAAAGAGATCACAGATCAATACCAGGCAGAGCACATGCCCAGGTTATGAACTCGACCCTCAGACGGGGGCATGCAGGAGATCGCCAATTAATGTTTCTATCTCTCCCTTCCCCTTCCTCTCTCTAAAATCAATAAAAAAACATTTTAAAATAATGAACAAATAAAAATAAAAAAAATAGTTTGAATAGAGTAAACCATTTCCAAGCACATGAACATCTTACATCTATACATAAATGTACATTTTCATTACAAAATTTTAACAATTAATCTGATCATGAAATTGATATGCTTTGCTGTTAAGGGTATATTTCTTGCTGAGAACAAAGAGCAGTTTTCTGCAGTACCCAAGAACTTGTGAAAATGTTCTTTTACCTTTAAAAATAGGTAAACTTGATAAAGAGAAAACACCCACATACTTCTCAAAAAAGGAATAATACCCTTTATAATAATAATTTTAGTGACAAATGCTTTCCAGTTAACTAGCTCATATACTGTTACATTATCTCATTTTAGAAACTTATCTACAAAGTTAATTGTCTTCATCATTTTCCTTTGAGATTCAGATAAAGAGATGTTTTTCCTTTGACACAGGCTAATGACACCAGAGGAAAAATGTCATTTAATCTCTTCTTTCTACATTTTTTAGGAATTCAAATCTTTCCATTAGACTCTTTATTCAGTGTCTTCCACCTCTTTCTGCATTACAGTTTTCTTTCCTTTAAGTCCACAAAAAATGTTCATGTGCCTGTTAGTATTATATAAAGGCAGAGGAAAACCACTTTAAAACCTTTATTCATTCCTTCATCTACCTCCAACTACTGCTTCTTATTATTCTTCCATTAGATTTCCTTTAAGAAAGTCTATGGTGTTCACGTACAATGGCTCAACTTTCATTTACCCCTAAATCCAGTTTCGGCTCTTTCCCAGAATTCCATGGAATGTCATAATGAAATTTCTACTAATGACATTTTAAAAATAAGACGATGATGTGAACCACCCATTCATTCAACTGTCGCCCCTATGACTACTGAACCCATCTTCCTTCCTAAAACTGCATTTCCTTGGTTTCTGAAAAACCAGTCCCCCCTCGTTCTCTTTTATCACCGGGACCATCCTACAGAAAATGAAGAAAGTGCCTCTTATTCATTTAGTCCTTTAAGCATTGGTTCTCAACTTTTCCAATGCCTTGACCCTTTAATATAGTTCCTCATGTTGTGGTGACCCCCAACCATAAAATTATTCTTGTTGCTACTTCATAACTATAATTTTGCTACTGTTATGAATTGTAATGTGAATATCTGTATTTTCCGACGGTCTTAGGCTCTACAGCAGCAGTTCTTAACCTGTGAGTTGCGACCCACAGGTCGAAAACTGCTAGTAGGGTTGCCTAAGACCATCGGAAAACACAGATATTTAAATTACGATTCATGACAGTAGCAAAATTACAGTTATGAAGTAGCAACAAAAATAATTTTATGGTTGAGGAACTGTATTAAAGGGCATGGCATTGGAAAGGTTGAGAACCAATGCTTTAAGGAGAGTTGGTGTTTCATAGGACTTAAAGTCTTTTTTTTTTTTTCATGATACATATTGTCTCTAATGACATCATGAACACATGCAGCTCACATGCTGAGTTCTCTCTCCTGACATTCAGATCTGTTTTCAACAGTTTATTGAGCCACGTCAGTCTAGGTGCTCAATGGAATTTCAAAAGCAATACAACCAAATCTTAAAAACAGTATCTCCCAATGAAAATAAAGAAATTAAATCTCCTCAATAATTGGGACCATCAGGTTGCTAAAATCAGAAACCTGGTTATCACTCTTGACCTTTTACTTATCCTCAAAATCCCATGTTTTATAAAGTCTCCAAAGCCTGCAGACTCTTCTTTTCTAAGATTCTTCATTCTGCCCCTCAAAGTTCATCTTTATGGCAGTCAGAGCCCCTTTATCTTTCCTATCACCTAAATAACTGCAATAGCCCACTAATTAGTCTCCACATAATTACATTTCTAAAGGGCAAATATGCAGTTAGGCTAGTCAGAAAGAGCAAGAGAGATCAGCACATTTCTTTGACAATGTGCTGGAAGTCCATAAACTTTGAAAATTGATATATGTATTCAGCCTCATGGCCTCCCCAGTACTGATGCATAATATTCCTGTCAATTTCCAACTCATAAAATATACAAAGAAGAGGAAAAAAATAATTGGCATGGTACCCAGATCTAGACAATCCTGTCCGGCCTGCTTATCCTTTGGAGCAAAATACGCACATGGAGATTTGTAGCAGGCAAGTGTACAGAATCATATAATGTGGCTCTTTAAATTAGAGCATCATCCTCTTTATCATCTGAATAAAGTTAGCAACGGAGTGAGTATAACCAATTGAAATGGCTATTGTGACTAATTTATCATGGCTAAAAATTTAATTGAGCATCTAGTAGGCCCTAGTTTGCATGCTGCAAATGTGAAAAAGACAGAAATGCACCTGCCGATGATGCTCAAGCTACTAGGGGACAGAGGACCAACACCACTGGACAAAGGTTCAGTGATGGACAAAGGTTCACAGAGTCAAAGTGACAATGGCAGCAGCTAGAAAAGAAAGCAGCAGTTGGCCAGCAATAAAAAGTGTTATCAGAGGCCCCGTGTTACACAGGAAGAAAGAGCGGTCCACAGAGAATTTACCAGCCAGCTCTAGGCCTCGTGGTTCATAAGAAGACAAAGGCAGGATTGGAGCAGGTTCTCTCATACTAAATCTCATGCTATTTCAAGAAGAAAAATAAAAGAGGAAAGAACTAAAGTAATTCAGTTCTAGATAGATGCATACCAGGTTATGTTTCCTTTGCTCTGAAACTCTCCAGATTTTTGCATAACACTAACTTGTTTTGTTGCTCATAGAAGGAATTAAATGCCATTTTGGCAGGTCTGGAAGAATTTAGGTCAGTCCTAGCACTATGACAAACAAGCTTCTGTTATTGCTCTTCTCCACATTTACGGAACCTATTCTTTATTTTACTGAAGATATGACAGAAGGAGAGAACTGTTCACATTGTAATAATTATGGTGGTAATAATGATACTAGCTAAACTTATTGAATACTTACAATGTATTATGCATTTTACATATGTTAATTTATTTATTACTCAACAATAATCTTCTGAGGTAGGTTATTCTTACCAGCTCCATATTATAGATGATGAACCTTGGGCAAGAAAAAGTTCAACAACATGCTCAAGGTTACATAGCTAGTAAGAAGTGTGCTACAATTCAAGCCCAGCAACCTCATCACTATAAGCAGGATTTGTGTCTTTTTGGATCACTCATACCAAATGACTGTTGAAAGTTGATGAAATAGTTTGTTTACATGCTGATCAATATAATCTTCTGGTTTCTTGGCTTATAGTATTAAAAATAAGAACACACTTTAATATACCATCAAGCAAGAACCTAATGGGAAATAATTTTATTCAAGTTATATGAAGTTGCCTTTCAACTAATGAGAGTGGGGTATACACTACATTAATGTGAAGTTAAAGTGTTTTGGGGGGAGAAATTGAAGTAATATTATAAGAAATAAGTTCTCATCTCAATCACATATATGAACTATGAAAAAAAAACAAAAAATACAAGAAAGAAGACATTTGGGTGATGGGCACACAGTGCAATATATGGATCTTATAACATAGAAACCCACACCTGAAATCTATATGATCAA
Organism: Pipistrellus hanaki; assembly: GCF_964339955.1. Taxonomy (NCBI): domain Eukaryota; kingdom Metazoa; phylum Chordata; class Mammalia; order Chiroptera; family Vespertilionidae; genus Pipistrellus; species Pipistrellus hanaki. Next base: position 118,923,157 of record NC_140505.1, read on the forward strand.
GTTGACCAATGTTACCCCAATAATATTAATTATAAAAAGAAAGCGAACTACAGGGATTAAGTAATTTCTAATAAAAATGTAATCTACCATAATTTCATAAAAAATAAAATTTTCTAAAAATTAAAAAGGAAAAGCATGCCCTTCCCCACCACTATCAGTACATCTAAACAAAACATTAGTGATCAGTGTGTCCCTGTAATAGACTGCCCTCTGAACAGTCCTAGCAAAACACAAATATTCATGTAAAGCTACCTTTGCCTCAGGTTCTCAGAAAGGTCTTTTAAAAAGGTTGAAATCTAAGGTAATAAAAAGTTATTGAGAAAGTACATCAAATGAAAGGTATATTTGTCAAGACTAGGCATTGCAGTAATTAAGCTGAAAAATATGCAGAACACAGGTGAAACGGTGTGGCCTACCTAGAGTCATGTACCTTTAAAACTACAGAAACAGCCCTAACTGGTTTATAGAACTTCAACCTGCGGACTGAAGGATCCCAGGTTCGATTCTGGTCAAGGGCATGTACCTTGGTTGCCGGTACATCCCCAGGAGGGGGTATGCAGGAGGCAGCTGATCAATGTTTCTCTCTCATCGATGTTTCTAACTCTCTATCCCTCTCCCTTCCCCTCTGTAAAAAATCAATAAAATCTATATTAAAAAAACACACGAGTCTTTCTTTTAAAAAATACAACAACAACAACAAAAAACGATCGAAACACAAAAAGATAGTTGCATGGTTTCTTGTTTTGATTTCATTACTGAATAACATGTATCACCATTACAACATATTAAACATTGAGAATACAATCACCAAAGAATGAATAAATATTTTTTGAAGGAACTGTCTCAAGGGGAAGACAGACAAGCAAAGAATCACAATGCAGTGTAAATGAAGCATGGCGTGTTTTGGGAACCCACAAAAGGTACACCTTCCCAAGGTGACAGGTCAGGTGAGGCTCCAAGAGAAGTAGACAGTGCAGGTAAGGAAGTTCCAGACACAGCAAGCTGTGGAAACCCCCAGCTGCAGAGGACAACATTTTTATCTACTCAGGTTACAGAGAACAGCATGTTAGCAGTGATAACAGGCTTCGTGGAATTAAATGACTGTTTAGGAGGCATTTTGGAAACTGAAAAGTTAAGGACTTAAAATTAAGATTATATTATTTAGAATACTTCTGTAATAATAGTTTGGCTATTCCCTGGGCAAAAGTACTTAGTAATCAAGATAAATCAGATAACAATGTTTACAGGTAATGGTTCACAAAATCAAAGTTATAATCCCTAAGACCCAATTACTAACAAAGATATCATGTTCATCTTAAACTGGGGTATTTTTCTGAATTTTGCTCGATTACCCTTTAATATGTGTATTTTTTAAAAGTAATGTTTTTTCTCCCTCAGAGATAAAATATTATAAATTTTTCATGTTCAATTTTTTTAGTGAAATTAATTAGCATTGGTTTGAAGCCATATTTGAACTTTTGCATTAATTCAAATTTCCTAATCGAATTGGCTAATTTAGCTAATGACTCCAATAATGAAATTTTATATAATTTAACTGTGAAATAGCATTACTGTTGTCTTTTCACTGTTTTCACAAGATTCATGCTTCATTTTAGGCTATGCTTATAATAGGACAACTGAAAAAAATAAAATTTTAATTTCTGGTATGGAATGGAATAATTAATTAATAGCATGTCATACTCATAAAACACAAATGCCCCCTAACCTTGCCTGATAAAATAGATAAAAGGCAAAAATCTCAAATGACTAAAACAGGAAGTCAACAGAACCAAACTCATATTCCTTTTGAAAAACAAACACTGTAAATAAAATAAGTTACTATTACATGAATCAAATGAAGTAATTCCAAGGGTTAGAGCAATACAAAAGCTTAGGATAAAAGTGCCTAATATGCACTCACACTGCACACATGAAAAAACAATGTACAAAAACATGATCAGTCAGGCTTGGTCATGTGACTAAGCCCCGCCCTAGGAGATGAAAGCACAGAGAGGACATGCCCTTACAGAGGGAGCGTGTTCCTCTGACCCTTCGTCTGCGCTGCTGACTGCAAGGCAAAACCCTGCCCTGAAGATGGTGGAGAACACACAGCCCGGGAAACTGCCCTTCATGAAACAGCCCTCCACACCTCGGACTACATTCCTCTGCACTACGTTTGTAAGAGAGAAGATGTCAATTAACTACTTTAAACCAGCAATTTTCAACCTCCTTCATGTTATGGCAACACATAAACTAATTACTAACATTTTGCAGCACACACAAAAATACATTATATTTTTTTCAATCTGACAAAAAAAAAAGGTATAATTTTGATTCATGCAGGCCAGATAGCTCTTATAGTGTTAGCTATTGTCTTTTTTTTTTTTTTTTTAATTAGGGAAAATAAGTCAGTGCCTCTAACAAAATAATCAGGTATTGATTGCATCTTTTAAGAATTCTTGCAGCACACCAGGTGCCTCTTGGGGCACAGGGCTTGAAAATTGCTGGTTTAAGCCAGTTATTTTGTATTTCTATCATTTGCAAACCAACTTCTCCCCAACCGATAAAATGTCACATGCATTATTTTGTTTTGTTTTAATTATATAAGGTCATAAAATAAGTGACATAAAGTATGGCTCTCACTGATAATTTTAAGGTAAACTTTTCTTTTTTAATTACATTTCAAGGAATATGAGTTTGGTTTTGAGTGATAACCAGAGTAGGCAACTGTCAGGTATCAAAGTTGCAATTAAAATAATTACTTAAAATTATATAATTTAAGAGCATAATGAGTATATAAAATCGTAACTCTTAGATTAAGATCCTAGACCTCAGAGTGGTCAGAGTTTTCTCTTTGCCCAAAAGAGTAATGACATCAATAGTGTTTTTTCTTATTTAAAAGTTAATTCTCTCAATTCCTAAATAGCTAGAAAGAAGGAAACCCACAAGAATTATCAAATGAAATGAAAATAGGTAGTCTGTCATCAGAGAAAAAAGATTCAGTGAGATATAAACGATTGAATTTGAGCTTTGAGGGAGATAGCTTTGACAAAGTTACACATATTTTCTGATCTTACCCAGCATTTGTCACCCTAGGATAATAGAGTTTGTATTTGAGGACCAAGCAAAATAATTTTCTCTACCAATATTTTTCCCTCAAATCATTCCCCCCCCCCCCCTCTCTCTCTCTCTCTCTCTCTCTCTCTCTCTCCCTCCCTCCCTCCCTCCCTCCCTCCCTCCCTCCCTTTTAATAGGTAAAAATAATATTTTTACAAAGATGGCTAAGGGGAGGAAAACACAAATAGAGGAAGTGAATAAAGTGGTTATTTTTTTATTTAAGACACATAACCTCAACTTATTAGAATAGTAATATATCTGCTACAAAAAGCAAAATTTAATTGTATACTTAATTTAAACTACTGTTAAATTATTACATATGATTATTATATACAATACTAGAAGCCTGGTGCATGGAAATTCATCCACTTGGGTGGGTACCTCAGCCCGGCCTGCATCCTCTCACAGTCTGGGAGCCCTCAGGGGATGTCCCACTGATAGCTTAGGCCCACTCCCCCAATTGGCCCACCTGTTCACCTCCCACATAGGGAGGCCAAAATCTGTCACCCTAGAATAACAGAGTTTGTATTTGAGGACCAAGCAAATCTGACCTCCCCCTGTGGGACGCAACCAGATGGGTGGATCAGGGGACAGCATTGGCAGGTGAGCAGCCAGCCCCATCCCCCCATCGCGGCCTCCAATGGCCAACCAATGTGAGAGGTGACTCAGCGGGCCAATAGCGCAACGGCGCTGCCCCCCGCCCCCTCGTCGCCATCCCCTCCCTCTGCCTGTTGGTACCTGTCTTGGCTGGCCTGGTGCCACCTGCTCGCTGGCCCCACCCCTCACTGACCAGTGGTTCCACCTTTTGGTCGATTTGGATATTATCCTTTTATTATATAGGAAGTACTGTGAGCAAACTAGAAAGAAATCTTTTCTAGAAAAGGTTAAATTCCACTGGAAAGGGAAATAAGCAAGTTGTTTTCCCATTCCTTGCTTTTTATGCATGAAGAAGAATGGAAACAGAGATGGAGAAGAAGAAAACCACCATGCAATGTTAACTAATTTCTAATGTCACGTAACTGCCAAGCAGTTTTCAGAAAACACAGTGAAGCCTCCTCTTTGCTCTGACACAGACTTGTTTATCTGTTCTAAATTGGATTTTATTTAGACTTTGACAATTAAATAAAGTGGAATGACAGCCTACCTCATAAAGATTTTATTCTAACCTGTCAAATATTTCAAATACATTCGCAAACACTTTACCAATTAACACTTTTATATCTGCTAAAATGAATAAGGAGAAAATGAATAAGTAGTAGCTCTTTTAAAAAAATATTTTTTGTTTAGGGGCTAAAGAAATAATATAGTCTCACTATAGTACCAAGTCTTCAAAATATGTGAGGTCTTAATTAAATGAAGCATTCTTACAAAGGTACTTCTATTCTGTGACAGGTCCAAAGCAAGATGCATCATTACTGCTATCTGATATAATTCTCATAATAAACCTATTTTACAAATAAGCCCCATTTTACAAATAAGGAGCTCCAAAATCAGAATGGCTATTCACAAATCTATGTTGCTAATTATTGTTGGATCTAGGATTCACAGAACTATACTGTATATAAATATATGCATAATTTGCTATATACCTACCTGTCCCCTGAATATATAATTAAGGCTATGTTTTTCTTTGCATATCATAAGATAATTATAGGTATGAATATACTTTCCTAATTAAAAAACAGTACCTAAGAGAAGGATGACACTTAATAGGGGGTGCCTTCATAATAACATTTTTCATATTATGTTATTTATTTTCACCCATAAAATTAACAATGTAATATATTATCGTTTTTGGCTGTAGAGACATAAAAATAACAGGGAGAAAGGTTAAAACACTTGCCCACAAAAACATGGCTAACAAGTTTCAAGATGAGATTCAAATTCAGAGCTGCCAGGCTTCGAATCACACTATCTTCCCATTACCCCACATATGTCTGTTGAGAATATGTCCCTGTTCTCCATTTCAGTATTAATAATTGCCCTCTCTTTCTCTGGTTCATGTACCCAATGTGTCTTCATTGTCTATATCAACATATTTCTCTCTTTCCTTATTTATACATGTCCATCCCAATAAACATCTAGCATTTGCTTCAAACTAAGATCAACTATAGCCTCCAATGCCAATCACCTATACCAAAAAAATTCATAATGACCAATGTGCTTGTGCTTGTGTGATTGCTAATTTTATGTCTTCACTTCACACAGGATGACCAGCTAGCTGGTTAGACATTCTGAGTGTGTCTGGGAGGATGTTTCTGGAAAACATTAGCATTTGAGCCAGTAGACGAAGTAAAGCACATTACCTTCCCCAACACAGGTGGGCAACATCCACTCTGAGGAGGGCCTCATTAGATGAAAACTGAGTAAGGGAGGATGAGCTTTCTCTCTCTGCCTGACTTGGGGACACTGATCTTCCATGAGACCTCCTGGTTCTCAGACTTTCATGCTCAGACTGGACTTTACACCAGCCTCTTAGGCCTTCACACTATACCATATGGCTTCCTGAGTCTGCAGCTTGCAGAAGCCACTTGCAGGACTTCTCCATCTTCATAATGATGTGAGGCAGGACCTTACAGTACATCTCTCACTCATATACATTGAGTGGCCAGATTGTTATGATCTCTGAACACATAATAATCTGGACACTCAGTGTATATCCTATATAATAAAAGGCTAATATGCGAATTGTCCCCTCAACCAGGAGTTCGACCAGCAGGCATGTAACCCTCCCCCTGGCCAGGCTGGCCGGACCCCACCCATCCATAAATTCATGCAACAGGCATCTAATATATATATATGTGTGTGTGTGTGTGTGTGTGTGTGTGTGTGTAATTATATGTAATATATAATTATATATATTACATATAATTCTATATATATATAATTTGTTCTAGAAAAGGTTAAATTCTATTGAAAAGTGAAACAAGCAAATTGTTTTCCGACTCCATGCTTTTTATGCATGAAGAAGAATGGAAACAGAGATGGGGAAGAAGAAAACAACCATGCAACGTGAACTAATTTCTAATGTCATTTAACTGCCAAGCAGTTTTCAGAAAATATAGTGAAGTCTCCTCTTTGCTCTGACACAGACCTGTTTATCTGTTCTAAATTGGATTTTATTTAGACTTTGACAATTAAATAAAGTGGAATGACAGCCTACCTCATAAAGAAAAGATTTTATTCTAACCTGTCAAATATGGAGCCCATGCTCTTAAGTATTTGCCTCCATGGTGCAAAAGTACCACAGACTTAAATTACTCAAAAAGGAAACTTATTCCTCTCATTCCTTCCCTCCCCATGAAGACAAATACGATTCTGGTAGATGTATATTTTATTTCTAGGGTTGCAGTCAAATTTCTTTCAAACATTTCCTTCATCCTATAAGATCACAGTATGATTTAAAACAAACATAGTTAAGAATTGAAAAGTATCTAATACAAACATTAAAGACATTTGCTCCCAATGGTTGAACTTTAAATCCATAGAGACATTTGCTATTTATTCTTTGCTGTTTACAGGAATTATCCAACATGGATGACATACTCTGCAGTTTCTTGAAGGAGAAACACAAGTTGGATGGTGTGCAATCCCTCTGGAGAGACTCTAAGTTGAGATCCAGGCATAGGCCAAAGTCTGATCTATTTAGTGGAAATCAATGCCATTAGACTGTTGATTTGTTCATTCATTCAAAATATATTCTGAAAGTGCCATTATAGAGATTTTATTACTAGAGAGACAATTTGAAAAGCAGGAACAGAGATGTATTCAGGGTTCTATAATATGTAGTGTGGAAGTCCATAACCAGAAAAGTTGACTTAGACTCATTTGTTCAGTCAGTGTGTGTGTGTGGGGGCGGGGGGGGGAGGGAGGGAGGGAGGCGAGGGGGGGAGGCACATTTGTGAATTCCACAGGAATCATCGTGCTCAAAAAAAAATTACTTAAAAAAAAAGCTTCAGAGCCCGATTCCGTCATAGATATGGTTATAATCAGGGTTAGAGATGTTCCCATGGGCACCGCGTGATTTAGTGCACTTACTCACTTTAAACATAAATGTTCAACAAAGTGGGTGTTTTCTTTGTCCCTGAGCAGCAGTGCTCTAACAAAAGTCTGCTGTTGAAGCAATAAATTATGAAAGGGGAAAAGGTATCATGTATCTCACAGACCAGCAGGAATAGGTGTTAGGTCACACAAGCAGTTTCTAACTTAAGGACAAGCAAGATGAGTTCCAAATACGCAAGTCTAACTCTTTTTTGCTTGGAATGGATTTTGCATCCTAGAAACAATTCACTCATAGGCTTATCCTGAAGTACTTGTAGGAGAGAAGGGAAACACCACTTATAAAAGTGTTCCTGGAACTGCCTTTGCAGATTTAATTTTGGTGCTCAGAAGGAATGTCCTTTCACTCAACACAGGGGTCAAAGAGAGCAAGGACCCATTCATAGCAGCAGTCATCACTTACTGGTACCAGCAGTGGGGGCAGGAGGCACACTGGAGCTTAAGGCTGGAGATGGGGGGGCGGGAAGCTGGAGGGGAACCAAGAGACATGAATGGAATGATGGAAGGTTGGTGGCTGAGGTGCCAAATGAAGAGGAAATTGGTTAATATTTTCAGTAGCATTGGTTTTATTCTCTTTTCCATTCACATTCACTGCACCCTTATGTTTTATAAAGGTACTGGCCTTGCCCCAGAAAAAATTCTCAGCCCTGAATGCCTCCCTGTCTCTCTCCCTCTCCCTCTCCCTCTCCCTCCCTCTTTTCTTTTCAGAACAGGGCCTAGAAATTGTCCAACTTGCTTGTCTTTTCTCCCCATCAGTTGCTGCTTTTGCTTAAAATTGCACTCTCTTCTCCAACCCTACATTGCAGGAGAATGTGTATACACTCCAGGGGTGCACCCATCCCTAAATCTGGCCATTGCGAGTAAGAGATTTTTATATAGATTTTTACTTCAAACAAGAAAAGATATAGGGGATACACATACATACACAATCACAAGCAAAACAAAAAGGCTGTTCATAGACTACAAATAGTGTTGGGACCTGGTCTATCTTTAGACCTGAGGACAGCTCAGATTATGCTCCTAACCCGGAATTTCTATTCTCTAAGGAAGAGCCTGCCTCTCGTTTTCTGAGGCAGCTGATGAGATGGGAAACACTAAACAAGCTGGATGAAGTTCTCTTTTAAAAGACTAGAAAGAAATTTCCTAACACTGTTCTCAGGATCAGAACAGCAAGATGGGATCATTCCTCCCTCTTGCTTTTCACCCAGATACCATCCAGCCACCTCCAACAAGGGCCCAAGAGGTGAAACAAAAGTGGGGGTACTATAGTGAAAAACAGTGGAGGCAACAAAATGGACATACAGAAGTCCACGAGACATACAAAAATAGGCTCAAAGTCACCAATCATCACAGAGATACAAAATAAAATGACAAGGAGATATCACCTCACACCTGTCAGAGTGGCTATCATAAACAAATCAACAAATGATAAGTGCTGGCGAGGATGCGGAGAAAAGGAAACCCTAGTACACTGCTGATGAGAATGCAAACTGGTGCAGCCACTGTGGAAACCAGTATGGAGTTTCCTCAAAAAATTAACCTTTTGCACTCCGCTGTCCCCTCTCAGGGGACATTGCAGTTTATTAGTGATTACGGGGAATTGAGTTATTTCAACGCACGTTTCCGCCGCAAAGTAGAGTCGAGTAGCTGGTAGCCAATGTCCAGAATGGTTCGGAGTGCAAAGGGTTAAAAATGTGACCCCCCCCCACCCCCACCCCCACCCCCACCCATTTGACCCAGTGATCCCATTTCTAGAAATATTTCCTAAGAAATCAGAAGCACCCATCAGAAAGAATATATGCACCCCTCTGTCCACAGCACAGTTTACAATAGCTAGGATCTGGGAACAGCCCAAGTACACATCAGGAGATAAAAAAAAGGTGTGGTACATTTACAGCAGGGGTGGGAAACCTTTTTCTTGCCAAGGGCCATTTGAATATTTATAACATCATTCTCCAGCCATACAAAATTATCAACTTAAAAATTAGTCTGCTATATTTGATCAGACATCTAATTAGCACATCCCCAATGGCCTGGCATGGTCAGACCAAGTCATTATATGGCCCACAGGCCTAATGATCCCCACCCCAATTTATACTATATAATTCTATGAAGCTATAAAAAAAAAAAAGAAGGATCTCTTACTCTTTGAAACAGCAAGGAGGAACCTGAAGACCATTTTGCTAAGTGAAATAAGCCAGTCAGAGAAAGAAACTATCACAAGATCTCACATATATGAGGAATCTAATGAGCAAAATAAACTGACAAACAAAATAGATCCAGAGACACAGAAGCATGGAATAGACAGAAATATCTCCGAGGGAAGGTGGGGTGAGTGATGGGTGGGGAGAGATTACCTGGGGAGCTATCACATGCATACCTGAGGCCAACGCACAAAATCTGTGCAAGAGGAGGCCTTCCTTCCCCCAGCTGCTGGGCACCGACTTCTCTCTGGCACCCGAGACCTGGGCTTCCCTCAGGTGCTGGCAGGCGCCTGGGACTGGGGCTTCTCTCACAGCCTGGGTTTCATCCCTAAGGTTGTCTGGAAGGACTTCCAGTCTAATTAGCATATTATGCTTTTGTTATTATAGATATGCATAGCCCATGGATGCAGACAATAGTGTAGTGATGGTGTGAAAGGGGCAGGTGTGGGATGGAGGGGATCAATGGAGAAAAAGAAGGGGGGGCATCTATAATATTTTAAACAATAAAGATAAGTTTAAAAAATAATAAGAAATAGAGAAAAGTTTGGCTAACATTATTTCTGAGGCAAATATGAATAATGCTATGTCGTTGGAATAAAAATTCATAATCGCTCAATTTGCTTGTCTTCTCAGCCTCCAAACCCCCCAAAATAATAACTTTTTTAAAATTTATTTTGTACTCAAGTAAACAAATTCATGACACATTAAAGAAACAAAAAACAAAGGCATAAAGCAAAAAGGGGAACATCCTTAGGTGTTTTAGGATTCTGCAGAGGTAAACAGGGGCAGAGGAAGACACAGAGAGTGGGAAGGAAATTTTCTAAAATAATCCATGATGCACCCTTTATACACAAGGAGTTGAACAAGGTATGTCTGTAAATTATGGACCACATCCTATATAATAAAAGGTTAATATGCAAATTGAGCCTAATAGGGAAAAATAACCAGGAATGATGGGTCCCTATGACACACACTGACCACCAGGGGGCAGACACTCAACGCAGGAGCTGCCTCCTGGTGGTCAGTGTGTTTCCACAGGGGGAGCGCTGCTCAGACAGAAGCCAGCTCATGGCTGGCCAGCACAGAAGTGGTGGCAGGAGCCTCTCCCACCTCTGTGGGAAGCGCTAAGGATGTCCGACTAATGGCTTAGGCCAGGGGAATGTAGATCTAAGGGATCTCAGGCTGCCAGAGGGATGTCTGACTGCCAGCTTAGGTCCAAACCCCAGGGAATGAGACTAAGCTATCAGTTGGACATCCCTCAAGGAGTCCTGGACTGTGAGAGGGCACAGGCTAGGCTGAGGGACATCTCCCCTCCCTGAGTGCACAAATTTCCGCACCGGGCTTCTAGTGTATAAATAACTATACATTCAAAAATATTTATTGAGTTTGTACTGGGAACTAAGCACAATGCTAGGCACTCAGGATATACTGGTATATAAAAACCTTGCTTTCATGGAGCATGTGTGTTAACAATATACAAAATTAACTATAAATTTGTATTTAATTAATATGACAATATACAGTTAGGAAATTATATTTTTCATGGGAAGATGATAAATAGGTAAAAAAAAAAAAAAAAGGAATCAAGTAAAGGAAAGCAGAATGTAGGAGTGGTGGAGGGGCTGCAGCTTAAAGAGGGTGCAGCTGGGAATCCTCAAGCAATTCTGTGAAGCAAAGAACTAAAAAAAGGAAGTGATATCAGATATAACTTAGCCACAGAAACTATTTAATATGTTGTGTCATAAATAACACATAAAATTTAAAAATAAGCAGATGACAAGATATTAATTTTTTAAAATTCATTTTCATCTTAATATTCAGATGTCCTCAAACTTTAATTATACTTTAAGCATCTTCTTCATCATACAGGCAAATCATAGATAGCTTCTATATAAAAGAATAAATACAATGAATGGAAGACAAAAATCACTACATTTCCTGGTGTGTCTAGAAAATAATTTTTAAGTCACAGGAACTGGAAATCTGCAGAGGACTGGCTGAAACCACACAAGTAAAAAATATACATCTGTTCATTTTCCTCAGGAGCAGAAGAAAAAGGATACTTTCTTTTTCCACAATGCAAAACCTCCATCTAAGAAAACTGAAGTTAATTTACTTGAAATTCTGCTGCATATCAGCCTATACTTTCCATGTGAGCATAATTTTAGGAACCAAAAAAAAAAAAAAATGCTTCTAGCTATTTAAGCAACCTTCAATCAGTTATAAAGTTAAACCAAACAAAAGGCATTAACACAGGATATGATTATGAATTTCTTTATAAACCTCTTTTATGGGCTTTCTAAATCATATCCTCAAATTTACCTACAGTGCTCTGGATGAAAATGACTATAAAATTAAAAGCCACTTTAATGAGATTTCAGAAAAAATGCCTTTCATCATTTTTCCAACATGGAAAATAGTTTAACTCTCTTAACACAGTTAATCTTGAATGGATATTTCTACATGGGAAAGCATGACCCACACAGTGCCATTTAAAATTACATTTGTAATAGAAAACCTAAAATACAAATGAGTATTAGAAAGATTTAATCTTCTTTCTCTTGCCAGGCTCCAATTCCTCTCTGATTTCCCAACTTTCTTTTGGGTCAGGGTGGCTAGGGCAAGGCTTAATAGTTTCAGCAGGCAATCCTAGACACTGACACTACAATGTGTAGCTCCCATTGCTATAAAAGAAATAAGTGTGAAATAGTAAGTGGTTTAATTTAATTCTACTCAAAAACTTTGTTGAGATCCAAGGAGGTACCAAGAACTTCACTACATGCTAAAAACAAAGAAAATAATTTATATCCCCAGTTCCCAAAGGGCTCTTGTGTGAATGTGTTCTTTAGTCACTGTGTTCATGCATTTTATCGAATACTACTAGGGGCCCACTGCAGGAAGATTCCTGAAAGACTTCCGGCAGGCTTCCCTCCTGTCACCGCCACCTCTCCCGCCCCCCACCCCACCTCTCCTGCCATGGTGGGCAGGGTGGCACCACCACCACTGTTGCATGCCCCACCCCTCCCCGTCCTGCCCACTGCTGCTGCTGCACATGCTTTCCCTCCAGAAGCCACCTTGCTTTCCACTTTTCCATCTATGCTGTGTTCAGTCTTCACTCCTCCCTCCCTCAGTGTATGCAAATTAACTACCATTTTTGTTGGGTTAATTTGCATACTCGCTCTGATTGGCTGTGGGCATAGCAAAGGTACAGTCAATTAGCATTTTTTCTTTTATTAGTGTAGATAATTCTCTGTCATATCCTATAGCTTTGTGATGGCAAAATGCTTTTATACTATACTACATTCAGAAGTGAGTAATATATCCAAATTTCTAAATCCATGATTTATGCCACTATTTTTATTTTTTTTTACTTTGGGGATACAAAAGTCCCATAGAAATACTTAACTTGATCTTTCACCCTTTTCACCATTCTTACTGTCCAATCTATCTATCAGCTTCAATCACATCCAACATCTGAGTCTTATTTCCTTCTCCTTGAGCAAACCGTATTCCACTTCCCTACCAAGCTCCTTAAATATGGCTATTCTCCAGGATGTCACTCATGGTCCTTTCATTTACCCTTATACATATTTCAAACACACATGCACAATTTACAATCCAAGGGGTCCCAGATTGGAGAGGGTGCAGGCTGGGCTGAGGGGACCCACCCACCCCATGCATGAATTTCATGCACACAGCCTCTAGTTATTATATAAAAGCCAAAGTGACCATTCTGACCGGTAGCTATGACTCACACTGACCACCAGGGGACAGACACTCAACACACAGGCATGGAAACATGGAACAGATAGGTGAATCTCAAAAGGAAGGGGGGAGGATGGGAAGAGATTAACTAAAGATCTTTTACACATACTAGAGGCTGAATGCACGGATTCATGCACCAGTGGGGTTCCTCGGCCTGGCCTGTGGGGATTGGGCCCAAACTGGCAATCCGACATCCCCTGAGGGGTCCCGTATTGCAAGAAGGCACAGGCCAGGCCAAGGGCCCCCATCAGTGCACAGATCCATGCATCAGGCCTCTAGCTGTATTATAAATTAATTCATCCAATACTCCTTAATTTCAGACTCTAATACTGTTAATTGAATGGTTTCAATACTCAGGTAAATAGGCTCACCAATTAACTTGTGATTCCCATATAACCTTGACTGGACTTTCAATTTTTCTAGTACTAATGGCCATATAGTGCAGGAAATTCCATGAAAACTCTGGCCCACAGGGTATTTCTAATTCATCTATGTGTTTTTGTTATCTAAGTAGGTTTCTCTCAACTAAGCACCAGGCACCTGAACAAATCCAATTTCTTCCCTTGGACCACTTGCCGAACCTCAGTGAATAATGCAACCGAATGCTGTAAGATGAGCTCTCATGTTACATACAATTTGTTATTTTAATTATTTAATCACATATGATGCTTAACATAAAATCTATAGTAGAAAATGTTTTATACTGTGTTTGTTTATTAAAATTGACCTGGATATATTCTAATCATAGCTTCTTCTTAAAATCATTTCTGACGTCCTCTTTATCATCCTGCAGACATCCAGTTCATTATATAGTAATCATTTTGCCTTAATCTATTCTGGCATCTTAACAAGACAGACGTGGCCAAATTTTTTTAATATAGTACATCATGGCCAAAACACACATGTGGGAAATTTAATACTAAAATATATTCAAGAATTTAGATGCAGAGCCCCGAGTAGCTCAGTTGGTTCAAGTGTCATTGCCTATGCCAAAAGATTGTGGGTTCAATCCAGGTTGGGGTGAATGAGGGAGGCAACCAATGGATGTTTCTCCCCTCTCTCTCTTTCTCTTTCTCTCTCGCTCTCACCTCACCTCTTCCTCTCTCTATAAAACATATTCTCAGGTAAGGATTAAAAATAAACAAAATAAAAAGGTGTATATGCAAAAATTTGGTTGATGAAATAATTAAATATAATTTTCCCTAGTTTCACTAATAATTATTATTTTTAAGAATATGTTTTTATTGATTTCAGAGAGGAAGGGACAGGGAGAAGATATAGAAACATCAATGATGAGAGAAAATTATTGCTCGACTGCCTCTTGTAAGCCCCCTACTGGGGATTGAATCCACAACCCAGGCATGTTCCCTGACCAGCAATCAAACTGTGACCTCCTGGTTCATAGGTTGATGATCAACTACTGAGCTACGCCGCCTAGGCAATATAATCACTATTTTTTTTTTACCTTCAAAAATATTCTCAATAAAGGTTACACTTATATTCGTAGCCTGTAAATTTGGTTAATAATACAGTACAACTGCAAATTAGAATTTGAAAATTACTGAATGGCAAATTTACATATGTTCAACAGAAGTCAATTGTATAACCACTTATATCCAAATAAAATTTTTAAAAGCCTATTAATACTTTAAGAACCCTGAAACATCTTATTCTATATTTAATAAATCGGAATATAATTATATGCTTTATTATTTGCTATTTTTTTCTGATTAACAATGGAAATAACCAGAATTTGTTTTGTTGAAACGCCCGTTGGCTGGCTTTCCAGTTAAGTAACATTTTTTATTTTCTCTTACCGATTCTGAAAAAAAGTTTGTGTTCAATGTAGTAATAAAGAAAATATGTCCAGGACTTCTGGGAGAAACAAGAAGGGAACTCAAGTCATGACACGGGATGATATATTCCAGAATCTTTATCCCAAGTCAGTATGTATACAATAACCATGTCACTGGGAGGAAATTTTACTGCTCGTATGTTTTTGGACAGTGACTATTTTCAAATACAGATATGATGCAAACAAGTTGTAGA
This sequence comes from Pipistrellus hanaki, assembly GCF_964339955.1. NCBI lineage: Eukaryota > Metazoa > Chordata > Mammalia > Chiroptera > Vespertilionidae > Pipistrellus > Pipistrellus hanaki. The sequence continues at coordinate 118,938,351 of NC_140505.1, forward strand.
ATACATCAATATAACGAGTCTGCTAAGTAAACATGGCCAGCAATACGAGCTGGGGAAAAGTAGATCACCTGGGTATGACGGGCAGGATACAGGATTGCTGTCCAATAAACTTGAACTCTGTTGATGTATTCTCATTCACTAGTTTATTCATTGGTCTATTAATCAAATAATGGATTTGTTTAATAATCCATTCACTAGTGTAATTCATCAATGTGTACATAATGTTAAGCCCATTTGCCTGGCATTGTGCTTGGCACTGGGGCTAAAAGCTTCCCCTGGCTTTAAAGAGCTTATGCTATAATTAAGAGGAACATGGTTTCACAAATATTATTAGGACTCGGTCTATAAAGAGCCAAGTAGTACTTGTTCTGGTGAGATTTGGTAGAGGTACCTATCTTCCAACTCAGAAAAAAAGGAGAGGTATCAAGAAATCTTCCCAGGAAAATATTTGAGCTGAGATATAAAGGATGCTTAGGTATTAGCCAAGCAGAAAGGATGGGGAGCAGGGTGGAAACAGATCTGAAGGGGAGAGGTAGGCGGAGGATGCTGCAGGCAAAATAAATAGGATGTGCCGAGGCTTCCTAGGCAATGGGAATATGACATAGTTGGGAAAACTCTAAGCAAGAGGTTTCAACTAAAAATCAGAGCAAAACACAAAAACTCTGAATCAGGCATATTCTTCAAAAAATAAAATGTAAACAAGCAGGAACAACCAGTTTCAAACGTTCTTGCCATGTAAACAGGTAGGTACCTATAAGCTGCCCCTCCTCCCCACCGCCGCCCCATTCCAGGAATCAGTAAAGGGCCAGATGAGTTGTGTACCCAGAGCCCTAGTGACCCCAAGGCAATGGAATTTCACCAAAATCTCTCAGCTCCATTTCCTTTACATTAGACATGCCAGGCACTTCCAGGTACTCCTGTCTGATAGCCTCTAATTTTAGGGGACCAGTCTGCTTACCTAGTATCCCCTGGACATTCTCCTCTGCTCCTCTATCCCCAAAATAGAACACACATAAACATACACATACATAATACACACATATACACATACACACATATCCAGGGAACTTGGTCGGAAACCCTGCCCTGAACTCTTGCCATTTGGCCCACAGTTACCTCCTCTTTCATTTTCGTGTCCTCACTTCTCACGGGCTTTCAGCAGAGCTCAAAGGATGGCTCATGTTCACGTCAGGGAGCACCACTTCCATTCTGTAATCTGTGATCCTTTTACCCTCTCAAAGGTTTGTAGAACCTAGCCTTGCATGAACACATAAATTTATCAGTTCTGCACCCGTTTCCCCCACTGCTGTATCCCTCTATGTGACTTCCTCCTAGGACAGAGTTCTTAGCATCATGAAACGTATAAATTTGTTGAAATGTTGTGCAAAAGTTTAGCTTCAGAAAGGAATCTTTACCCAGCCCTCTCCCCCATTAAAATCCACTATCTGAGTTCTCTCTCTGTCCTAAATGGAAGCTCCCAAAAGGCAGTTGTTACTGGTTAAATTGTCTCTTCAAAACCAGATAGCTTGTAATTCTAACCCCCCAGTACCACAGAATAGGAAATTCTGGGGAAATAGGGTCTCTGCAGATGTAAAATGTCAAGTTACCATGGGTGGGCCCCTAATCCTATGACTGGTAGCCTGAGAATGTGAAGACAGAGAAACACAGGGAAAATGTGATGACAGAGGCAGAGATCAGAGTTATACAGCTGTAAGCCCAGAAACGCCAAAGAATGCCAGCAAACCACAGCAACAAGCAGGAAAGAATTCCCCTACAGGTCTCATAGGGGGAGCACGGTCCCGTGGACACCTTCATTTCAGTCTGTCCACATCCAGAACCGCGAAGCAATACATTTTTATTGTTTTAAGCCACCTAGTTTGTGGTACTATGTTATGGCAGTCTTAGCAAACTACGTCACAACAACCCCAATAGGAATGTGTTTGCTTCTGAAATTGCAAGAAAAAAAAATGACTCTAGATATCTAATTCAAGAAGGGGCTTTAGAGCTTCAACTAATTTAGTGACAATGATCAAAATATATTTAAACAATTCAAAAACCATAGTTATCTAAAATCCATTAGTAATATTACCACTTACATTGACAATTGAGATCTTCTCTGCTCTGCTATGGATTTAATAATTCATTTAGAAAACCAACAAATAGAGTTAGAACTCCTATAAGTATGGGAAGTTACAATAATCAATAATATGAATGAAAATGGCCACTGTGCTTCAATAGTAACTTTAGACAGATATTCTTCATATTACACAAGTATTTATTTATTCCCAGCTTATTTGTAAGTCTTGTTCTCTGAGGAAGATGTTGATCAAAAGGCTTCATGGCATTTCTAGAGATGATCAGATAGTTTTCCTCTTCTGACTTTTAAAATTAAAAGAATAGAGTAACTGAATGGTAACACTGAATACCATAAATCTAAACATAAACGTCACCTGATAGTGTGTTTTAATCTTTAATATGTTGCTGTATACACTACATTAAATTTAAGACATGTAAACAGTTACATTAATAAGTATAATTGGCCTGTCCTGGTCCTGTTATTTTGTTCTTGCTTGTTTGTCTTTTGTTTTATTTTGGGTTTTCTGGAGGGAGGGATTTTGTGGAGTTGTTATTCTCTTTTTGTTTTCAGTGTTAAATCAAATCAGACCTTTTGCTATCAGCATTATCTAGCTTCACAAAAATAAATGAAAAATGCAAGTAGGTGCAAAAATATCACTTCATTAAAGATTTGACAGAACTCATAAAATCCCTAACTTGGTTCCTAGTGGGAAAGATTTTTTAATGTGGTTTTCAAAATTTTCTGATTTTTTTTTTTTAAAATTCAGATATCTACCTCTTCTTGTGCCAATGTTGGCCATTTCTATTTTCCTCAAAAAAATCCATCTACAGATTTCATATATCTAAGACTTTCATATATTTAATTATATTTTGTTGTTTGAACTTTCCATATATCTAGTTGTAGCCCTTTTCTGGTTTTCAATGCTGTATATGCGAGATTTTACATCTTGTTCCATATTACCATTGACAGAAATAGTCCATCTTTTAAAGAACAAGCTCTTATATTCTACTTTCTTAACATTTTCTTTCTTTTTATGTCCTTTAAATTTATTAGTTTATTTTTATTGTTCCTTTCCTAGCTTCTCAGATTGGATAATTACTTCGATTCTTTTAACATAGAAAAGGTAACTAGCTTAAAGTGGCAAAATCTCTATTATCCATGAAATAATCAACTTTGTTATGCAAGATAATCAGAAACTGATTAAACAACATTATACACAGTATAGCAAAAGCAGGTTTACAGTTAGTTATGAGTGTATGAAACAGTTTATTTTTGAATTATTAATTTTTATATTATTTTCCTTAAGAACAACTGTAAACCTACTTTTTCCCAACCCTGTACTTATTACCTGCATTGTGAAATCTAATTCCTAATGAAATATTTAATGTTCTATTGAAATATTATTTAAATATCATTTGGAACAGAGTGACTGGGACAAATCCATAACAACAATGAAAGAACATCAGCTGAGTATTTTTCAGCCTAGAAATCAATTCTATTTCAGATGTCAGTGAGTGGTGGAGTTACAAGGTTGAAAGCTGACTATGTATTTGTGAAATTTGACAGTGTAAATCAGTGAGCAATGTCCCATCTGCTTTTGTTTCTGAAAATTTCCTATACTTAAAAATAAAAACCAGCATCACAATGCAGATCTATTGTACCAGGTCTTTTAAAACTTAGTCATGTGAAGTATTGCATTTCAATAAATTGTGCAATTGAATAGAAGGCTGAATATAAAGCTGTGCAATGAGTATACTATATCTATTGCTATTAAGAGAAGTACTACTTTAAATTTCACATTATATGACTATTATCTGTAAGCATGGATTGAAGTGATATCAATAGTTTATAATTAATCAATTTATTTTTTAAGAACTATTTTTAAAAGTTGAATTTTAAGGAATGAGGAAGAGAGGGAAAAACATTGATGTGAAAGCAAAACATTGCTAGGCTGCCTCCTGCATGCCCCCTGTCAGGATTTGAGCCTGCAACCTGGGCAATTGGCCTGACCACAAATGGATCCTGAAACCTTATGGTTCACGGGACCATGACCAACAAACCCAGCCACTCTGGCCAGGAATAATTTAGACTTTTAAAAAGGCTTTTTGATGCAATTTCTTCTCAGTTGTACAAACTCACTGATGATCTTTCTAACAAAATTCTACAGCATGAGTGCAGTAAACACAGTGACTGACATAAAAATCCATTTATATTCTCTATTAGATTTAATTTTAAATATTCTACATGTATACATTATTTGAATTAATGCCTTTTTCTGAACTGGAAAGATATGCATTGAGGTTTTTTTCCTCACAACCTTTGTTTATTCTGTACAAATGTGATTTTATGGATGTAGAGTTAAAATCTTTTAAGTTCAAACCTCTACTATTTGTGTGACCTTAGAGAAATTGCCTCTGACTTAAATTTTACTCATATTGTAGGCTTCATTTAAAGACAAACTGTGATAACATTTGTAAAGAATTAAGAAGAGTGTTTGGTATATGTAAAGTAATTCAATTAATTGCTATTAAGAAAAAAGGATCAATATTATCCCATTCATTTATTAAAAAGATATATAACCATTTATATGCACCACTCATATATAACTTGATATTAATCCTGAAAAAAGAAACTGTCCTCAAAGTTTGAGGATATTATCAAGCAAGGTTGCCCAACTTCAGATATAACCAAATATCATTTATACTATTCTTTACTTAATTTTTCCAATCATTTATCTATCCTGACATAGAACAATATTTAGATGTGCTTTTAAATGTGTTAGTCTTTTTTTTTTTTTTTTTCATTTAAACATAAAATTCAATATACAGGGACTGATTTAGGATTCTCTCTGACCTCCTAGAATCATCTTGTGATTGGTCAATGTTGGTATAGCTCCCTTTAGTAATGATTGATTATGAGTTTTTTTCCTAATTTATCTTGATTGTTGAAATTATTAGGTAAATCTCCTTTTCCCCTCACTGGCCACCTTCACCCTGCTCCTGCCCCCTTCCCCAGGCCTTCATTGCGCTATTGTCTGTGTCCATGGGTTATGCATATATGCATATAAATACTTTTGTTAATCTCTTCCCACCGCCCCTCTTCCCTTGAGATTGGTCAGTCTGTTCCATATCTCTGGATGCATTTTGTACAGTTACATAGTCATATGTATCTTCCTAGCAAAAAATTCTAACAATATGAAAAATTTTAATAATTTACAAAGCTTTATGAACATTGAATTAGTTTTTTTTTTTTTTTTAAATCTAGGTTACTGATTAAAAGTACAGGATTTAACAGAAGTGTATGATTTCCAAAAGCTTTCAAAATTCATCAGTGAATATGAGTATTTCATGCAACTAATACATATTCATTAATTTCAGGCTTTGGTCATAAAGCATCTTTAAGAGACATAACTATAACTGATGATGTGAAAAGTAACTAAATCCTGCTATTACCACACAGGAGCATTATCAGGTTAAGTTTACTTACTGATAAGATTGAGCAAAGCAAATTCATTTTCTTTCAGGATTTGAAAGAGAACAAGGAGCAATTTCTATACATAAGAGAGCATTATGTATTAAAAATAGCATATACTTCTGAAAAGAAATTTTCCCCAAAAATATTCTCTAAACTGTCTTTGAGAAACCTTCCTACCTATATAATAAATAGAAAAGAAAAAGCTTGTCCCTAGATAAATATGATACGATATATTTATAACTAGAGGCTCTGTGCACAAAAGCCATGCACTTGGGGCAAGCAGTGGGGAGAGGTATTCCTCAGCCCAGCCTCCACCCTTTCCAATCTGGGACCTCTCGGGGGATGTCCAACTGCGGGTTTAGGCCCAATCCCTAAACCGGCAGTTGGACATTCCTCTCACAAACTGGGACTGCTGGTTCCCAACTGCTCACCTGCCTGCTAGCCTGAACACCCCCTAACCATTCCCATGCCAACCTGATCTATGACTAACTGCTCCTCTGCTGGCCCAATCACCCCCAACTGCCCTCCTCTGCTGGCCCAGTAATCCCCAACTGCCCTCCCCTACAGGCTGGTCACCCCTAATTGCCCAACCCTGTTGGCCTATCATCCCCAACTGCCCTTTCCTGCAGGCCTGGTCGCCACCAACTGCCCTCCCCTTCAGGCTGGTTCTTCCCAACTGCCCTCCACTGCAGGCCTGGTTTCACCCAACTGCTCTCCCCTACCAGCCTGGTTGCCCCTAAACACCCTCCCCTGCTGGCCTGGTCACCCCCAACTGCCTTCCCCTGCTGGTCTGGTTGCCTCTAACTGCCCTCCCCAGCTGGCCTGATTACACACAACTATTCTCCCCTGTGGGCCCTCTTGTGGTGGCCATCTTTGACCAAATGGGAGCAGCTATCTTTGACCACATGGGGGCAGCCATCTTGTGCAAGGGTGTGAGGGTCAATTTGAATATTGCCTCTTTATTCTATAGGATATTATGGGTTGTAAAAGACCTATCTTGGTGCATTTTATTGATATTGATTTAAAAAAACATTGAAAAATTCCCTATTCTGAAATATAATTATTGAATATCAGATTTCTCTCAATGACATGGGTTATAAAATCTAAGACATTGAAATCATTGCCAACACTTCTTGTTGGAATTTAAGCCATTCCCTTTGAGCTAAAAGTTAAATGTAGTTAAAAAATATATAACCCTGTCATATTAGTAAAAATATTATGGAGCTTTCTATGGCATTTATGACATAGCTGATTTTCCTATTTAGTGGGAGGGAAAAAACAAAACCTGATTGTGTTACTTGTTAACAATCATTTCTCCAACAAAGATTTTTCATTAGGGCTTGGGAAGGTATATACATATACTTTCATAGTTTATATATGCATCTAGAATGATAGTGGAGTTTTAAACATGAAACTTTTAGATTACATGTAAATTGAATTTATCAAATAAAATAAACTTCTCTTCTCAGAAAAGAATAAGCCTAAATAGTTACATTTCCTTTTTTCTTTCAACTTTTGCCCAACAGGTATCCACAAGAGTTAGAGAACTGTGGATAAAAGAGAGAAAAATAAAATAAAAACAGAGATGCTAATGGTTCAGCTTGTTTTCTCCCCCAAAATGTACAAAGAATGAACACCATAAGAAAACTCTCAACGCATATTGTAAGGCAAGTGGTCCCTTTGACAACATTACTTTCATCTACAAAAAGTAAATAAATAAATAAGAGGAACATTTGTGTAAATTTATCAAGCTGATAAGGTTTTTTCATGAAATAAAGATTCTATCAACCAATAATATAGTAACATCACAATATTTAGATGGAGGAGATGTGGGAAAAGACTTTGTAGAAATATCAAGATATATTTATTCCAGAAAAAAAAAAGTAAACTAAATTATTTCAGGGAAAAGGATGGTGATATATTTGGTGAGCATGAAACACAGCAGAGAGCACCAGGGGTTGTGCAAGCTGGAAAGGATATGCTCCATCTGAAAGCCTTACAGGTAAAAAAAGAAAAAAATTAAATCTGTGCAGGTCAACATACAACACATGCTGACCTCATTTAAACAACAGGCTATGAGACTGAGACCCCAGTGTGAAGTTCTGGGAAGTTAAAAACAAGGTAAATGCAAAGAACTTGTATGCATACAGTATACGCATAACACATGGACACAGATACAAGGGTGGTGAAGGCCTGGGGTGGGGGTGGGGGGACCAGCTAGCAGGGGAAAAAGGGGACATATTTCACAACCCTCCTCTCCCCTCCTTTCCACTAGAGTTCACTCCAATTTTGGTGGCACTGTCAACAGTGGTATCTTATAGCCCCTGCCACACTGCCCAGTGTTTCATCCAAGAAAGGAAGATATAGCAAGACCTTTTTTTGCAAGATTAATAGAGACACCAAGACAATCATGTCTAGTCTGAGGAGTTAGGATGCTATACACATAACAGTATAAGAATCACCTTCCCAATGGCTATACTAGTAGACAGAGTTCTACAGAGAAAGAAATGAACCCAGAGGAACCAGAGCCACAAAATGAAGACAAATTCTTACAACATAATAAAGCACTTGAATCTAATTGTGCCACATCTAGTTAATGCCAGGAATTTTCAGTTATGGGAGTTAATAAAATCTCTTCTGTGTTTAAGCAAGTTTAGACTACATTTCTATTACTTATAAAGAAAAGAGTGTCATAAATATAAGAGGCCAAAAAAGGGATTTGGGTTAATTAGCATTTATTCATCCACATCTCACTGTACCCCTAAGGTCTTTTTATTTAAAGAACAAAACCAATTTTTCCCCTAGAGATTTTTCTAATCCAGTGTACACAAATATTCTAAATTACCCAATTATCCCAAACTAATTATTAGTATCATTGGAGAGGGGAGAAATAAAAGAAGAGTCATTATCTTGGTCACTAATACATGTTCTACATATACTTGAAAGAAATTTTTTAATAGAGGACAAAATCTATTATTACTAATAGTCAAGATATCAATTATATAAATTATCAACCATAGCAGGTTTATTTTATGAACCCATCTAAGTATTAATGGAACACACTTTTTAAAAATTTAAAAGCATTTAAACCAATTTTTGTTAAATGGCACAGTACCTCAGTTGTGTCACATTAATACACATGAATATCAGTGAGGTGGCCCATAACAAAGAATCACAAATACCATCCACCTACTAGTCTATGATTAAAGAAAAGACTATTTCAAAAAAAAAACAGTTATCATCTCCATCTCCAACAGTTAAATCAATAGTCCCTCTCACCGCAGGTTTCAAAGATGAACCAAAGCAGAGAAAGCAATGCATACTCACAAATTATAAAGCATGTCAGCCATGTTGCTACGGTAGTACAAAGCATTTCTATAGGCGCTTTCAGCTTCGGAAATTTTGCTCTGACTCTTCAGAACATTTCCAAGGTTACCCCATGCTGCCAAGAAGAGAAAGAAGTATTCAGGCTGAGTATCAATCCAATTATACATGACATAGTATCAGGCCATCAGGAAGTACCACAGGGAGAGAAAAGCTTCATAAAACATTTTTAAGATGGAAAATTTATTTCCTTTATACTCTAACATTTCATCAAGCTAGAAGATTAAATGCAACCAAAGCCTAAAAAAATTTAAAGTAATTATTATGTCTCAAAGCTGATATACATATACAGTTCATCATAAGGCCAAGAACAATGTTATCTTAAGATCACCTACAAAGACTTCATGGTCTTTCAAATTTCAGTAGGGGTCTTCATGGCCTGAAATTACTGTATGCTTACTGAGCCAGAAACGGTAAGAAATCATCTTAAGATAAACAAAGATCTCATTCAAATATTTAAAAACTGATAAATGACATAGAGGAACTGGGAATGAAAAGCAGGAAAACTAAACAAGATCAAAGCTATAAAGAGGCTTAATGGGCACTGGGACATATCAGTAAAACATGCTTCGTAAAACAGTTAAGTATAATAAAGTTCTTTTATACCCTTCCTGCTAACAAACACATTTGTGTGAAAAGCAATATTCCAGTACTTCCACATATAATCATATTAAAAGAATCTATATTTTGTGCGCCCTTTGTTTTTCACCCCAAATAATTATGATTTCTCAACATTAAAAAAGAATAAAAGTTATAATTATTTTATCAACAGCTGCCCATATAACATGACTCTCAAGCAGAACTAGCAATCAAACTGGGATGTTTCTCTTGTCTTCCTTCCTTCGCACAAAGAAAGATGGATGTTAAGTCCTAAAACTAGAGTCCCTCACAGCTAGAAGATGGGAATGGGAAAGTTTATATGTCAAGATATATCTGGGTGATTACTGAGTCTACCTGAAGAACGAAAGCAGTTTTTTAGTATCATTTTTTATGCATAAGAAAGTATAGAATCTCTCAAATACAGATGTGTCTATGTGCACTATGATTTAACAGTCTGTGTCTCAGTTTACTCATCTGTAAAATGGGAATTAGTGTCTCATGGGCTTTGTAATATTAATAAATTAGTTAGCCAGCATGGCTCAGTGGATGAGCACTGACCTATGAACCAGGAGGTCATGGTTCAATTACTGGTCAGGGCACAGGCCTGGCTGGCAGGCTTGATCCTCAGTGTGTAGGAGACAGCTGATCAGTGATTCTCTCCCATCATCGATGTTTCTCTCTATCCCTCTTCCTTCCTCTCTGAAATCAATACAAATATATTATATTTTAAAATTTAGTAATATATGTAGGGTGTTTAAGACAGTGTCTGACACATGGCAACAATAAACATTTGCTATTAGCACTGAATTTGTTGTGATTGATGCTCTTTGCAAATTACAGTGTCAAGCATTGATTATAGAAAAAATGTCAAATATTATACACTTTATGCACTTATATTATCTACACAGAATAATAATCTTGTATTTGGAAAGTCAAATACCTCCTTTTGCTGCTGACAGAAAAAAGAGAAAAAGGACTCAACTTAATGACTGTCCAGACCTAATAATGCTACATGCACCATGCCACAAACTTAAATACATCAGCTGAATTCTCAACACAATCCTGAATACAAATATTATGCCCACTCTGTGGGTGAGTAAACAGGCTCAAGGACAAGTTAATACTGGAGTATTAATTACAGGAGGGATTCTAAATCAAGGCTGGCTGTTTTCCTCCCTCCACCTAACATTTTAATACCACATTTCATCTTCTACTACAAAACAACATTCACACACTATGCATTAGGCCTTGATATTATGTCTGTAGAAATGGAGTCTTTAAATTGAAATATAAAAGAAGTAATTTAAATTCGAACACTAAATGCAACAACAAGAAATACAAAGTAGAGAAAACAAGAAAATAAATTATAATTATTTTCAAACTTATTAGGCATAAAACCATGTGTATTTTATACATAGGCTCTCACCTCCAAATTTATAAAGTATTATAACTCTGGAAACTTCTAACACTCAGGCTATTTTTCAACCCACCTCACACCTCTCCCAAAGTTCTGATTGGATTGTGACATTTACACATGAAAACATATTTACATTAGAATCACTCCAGAGAAATGCACCCAAATATTATTTTAAGCACCAGGAAAACATCATGATGATGCTATACCATCTAAACCATAGTCCTAGACCATGCTCAAAAAAACATTATATTTTAAGGCGTATATTCAGAGAAACAGATTGACTTTTTATTCAGAAAGCTATACCTCAATTAAATAATAAACTAACAAGTATTCCTCTTGTTGATAGTCAACACACATATGTATAGAATGTTCACTCATTCACTCATTCGGTTGTTTTTTCCTTTACTCATTTGTAAGTATATTCATTTAGTACACAGATCTTTGTTAAACCCCTATCTTGTGGCAGGTACTTCCTTAGGGGCTGCACACTTAGAAATGGACAGACATGCAAGTTCCCACCCACTCAGAGCTTATGTGTGAAGTGGGGAGTGAAGTGAGATGGGAAAGGGAGGACCACACAATAGGCTGAATGAATGAACGAACAAACAAACGATAAGTGCTACAAATAATATAAAACAAAGTAAGACAGAGTACATGAAGCTAATTTAGATAGAGATAACTTACAAATAGGGAAATAGGTTTGATCTCTATGGAATAAAGGAGAAGGAGCCAGACTTGCAAAGACTGATGATTCCAGATAAGGATGCATTTGATTATTTCCAAGAACAAAAAAGGCCAACCAGTTGAGTAGTGGCAAGATGAAAAGCCATGATGAATCACAGAGGGAAGCGGGAGTCCTTCGGGGTCTGCTAAGCCATAGTAAGGCTGAGGGTTACTTTACTTGCGATGGGTGGGGAGAGAACTTTCAGAGAGGAGTTTGGTGACATGTCTTAATGTATTTGAAAAGATCGCTCTGCCTCCTCTGTGGAGGAGGCACGCACTGCAAGGGAAGAGCAGAATGAACAGAGTCCAAAGGTAACTGCAGTGAGTGAAGAGGGCAGGAGTAGGGTGGCTTCCACCGCGACAGGCAGCAGAGGGAGAGGGCTGCTTCAAAGTGAGGATACAATGAAGAAATTAAGTCCTAGCCGGTTTGGCTCAGTGGACAGAGCATCAGCCTGTGGACATAAGGGTCCAGGGTTTTATTCCAGACAAGGGCATGTACCTCGGTTGCAGGCTCCTCCCTGGTCCAGGGCTGGGTTAGGGTTCGTGCAGGAGGTAACTAAACATGGGTAAGGTTATCTGTGGCAAAGCTACAAGGTAAAGCTAACTGTCTTGTTTTTGTCCAAATGAAATCTCTCACAATCTCTCACATCTTTATAATTAAGCCAGTACCCTGGGTGACTGGGGGTAGGGGGGAAGAATGGAAGAAAAATTCTGCAATTAAGCATATATTTTTATACGATTTTTATTGATTTTGGATAGGAGAGGAAGAGAAGGAGGGAGAGGAGGAGGAAGAGGGAAGAAGAAAACAGGTTGGGGTGGAGGGAGGGAGAAACATACACAATCAGATAGAATACACAATCATACACAATCAGAATCTGACCAGCTTGAGGTCAGATTACTTTGAGATCATGGTAAATTAAAAAAAGCAATACTAATTTATAATTTTATAAAATGAAACGAGTCACTGTATAACAATCCACAAAATATAAAACATCCCTCGCTTGCTATAAATGATTTATTTATCCAGTCATAGAAAGGTCTCAGCATCAAGTCTAAAGGACACCCCTCGTTCTTTATAACTTCTCCTAAAACACCCAGCCAAACTCCTTCCCACTGCAGGATATGTAATGAGACACCACAGGGTCTCCCTGGTACACTGGTCCCTCAGTGTGAGAAGTAAGTCACCTTCCTTACCACAGGTGTGTTGCTGCTGGCCTTTAGATATAGCGCACTGACATCAAGGATTTCATCACACTCAAGTATGAAAATAATCCCATTTAAAAATTCCCTCACCGAAACCGTTTTGGCTCAGTGGATAGAGCGCCAGCCTGCAGTCTGAAAGGTCCCGGATTCAATTCCGGTCAAGGGCATGTACCTTGGTTGCGGGCACATCCCCAGTGGGGTGCGTGCAGGAGGCAGCTGATCAATGTTTCTAACTCTCTCTCTCCCTTCCTTTTTGTAAAAAATCAATAAAATATATTTTTTTAAATTCCCTCTTCCTTAGATAATTGTTCTTCAATACAATGTTTATAAAAAAATATTTTAGGTTTTTAAAGTAAGAGCTGTCAAAACAAAGCCTAAAACTGTCACACACATTTTTGGCGTAAAAACTGCTATCGCCATTTCCAAATTTTCAAATTTAAAGGTGACTGATTTTTTCATCAATGCTAACGTAAAGTTTAATACAAAATATACAAAAGTATCCTAAACCATATGACCTAATAAAATCCCATCAGCAGACGAACAGCAATTCTTCTCATGAAAGCTGTTCAATTATCATGTTTCGATGATAAAACAAAAGTAAAAATCATTGTTGAATTGAGAAATCATTTAAAATCTAGCTAATGCAGATATATTCCAGTTTAAAAAAAAGTATATTAATGTGGAATACAAAATGTACATCTTAAATAGGCTAATATAATGATTTCATGTGTACATACTTAACCTATGGAGTTAACCTACGGAGGAAAGACAAAATAAATACCAAGCATTTAACTAATACTTAAGTTTATCAGTAACTCAGAGAAATGCAAATTATAACAAAATATAATTTCCACTCAGACTGGCAACAAATAGAAAATTAGATAAAAGCAAGCACGAGTGGGGGAAGGACCCTGTGCAGAGTGGGTGGCAGTGCGGCCTGGGCCAGCCATGTGTCACACCATCTGACAGAACTCAGTCAGCTCAACAAACGTCATTCATAGACCAAGGAAACACCCTGACCGGCAATCCCATTCCCAGAGAAACCCTCACCTAGGAGAACACGGAGAGGGTGTTAAATCTTAGTTTTGCTTGATAGTAAAGTAACCGATGGTCTCCCCTGGAGTACTATGAGGGACACAGACTTTATGGATTACTATGCAGCAACAAATTCCTTGTAAACATTGCAACATGAATGGACCTTAAAAAGCCTACAATGTGACAAAATATCAAATGCATTTCCTGTCACACCAGTTATAAATATTAAAATTTCACTTGCACCCAAAATATCACCACATAATTTACAAGAGTATATCATAAATTGAAGGATGCAAGTTAAGGACATTAAAGGAGCTGCCTATGGTACAAAGGGAAGATGACCTTAGCAATAGAGATAAAAACAAATAAATATATGAATTAAAGAGAGGAAACTTGCAGGGATCATCCTGAAAACATGTCATGAGTCAAAGAAGAAAATTAAACCAACAAACACTCTGCAGCTGGGTTCAAGGGGAAGGGAGAAATGAAAAATGAAAGTCACACCCACATTCTTTTAAATAGAGATGGAGTTATCCTATATCCTACTTAAGGAATAAAGGGTTTTCACATTCACAAAAGTTTTTCTCGTACTAAAACAATTCAAAACAGATGTTTGGGATTATCTTCAAATTTTCACTTGGTAATTGTACTTTGGACCAACAGAACTTAAAAGATCTTGTATTTTCATTAGCCTGTAATGTCATTTACGTGTTTAGCATTTTTAGGCCCATTATTTTATTTAGGTGTTCAACTCATGTGGTGATTTTTAAAAGTACAGTTTTATTGAAATAAAATCCTCAGACACTAATATTCTTCCAAGAAATTCTGATGAAGCCCCAAAATAGTACCCATGCTTTTATTTATTTATTTATTTTTTTAATATATTTTATTGATTTTGTACAGAGAGGAAGGGAGAGAGATAGAGAGTTAGAAACATCGATGAGAGAGAGTCATCGATCAGCTGCCTCTTGCACACCCCCTACTGGGGATATGCCCGCAACCAAGGTACATGCCCATGACCGGAATCGAACCCAGGACCCTTCAGTCCCCAAGCCGACGCTCTATCCATTGAGCCAAACCGGTCCCGGCGAGTAGTACCCATGCTTTTAAAGTCTGTATTTTAGTAGACAAGTGTGGACAGATGAATTCAATTCACACTTGAAACTCAGGAGATAATATAATAAATCACTTATTTGAAGTTCAAAAATATATAGTTTATTCTAAAATATCAGAATAACTTTTCTCAGTTTTTCCCAATAGTGTTTCAAAATATTTAGAGTACTCATTTTATTCCTGTTGTTTTACAAAATGAATATTATAAGAAATTGCTCTTATATGGGATAGGGGGGACTGCTGTCTGATCTCATGGCTTTTCCTTGCAGCACTATAAATCTAAGTGGCATTAAAGAAAAGGAAAAGAAGGGACAAGAATAGGTAGAGAATTTATATATATATATATATATATATATATATATATATATATATATGTCAAAGACCAGGAATCCCGTTCCCAGAGAAATTCTCACACAGGAGAACACATAGAGGAGATTATATATATATATATATATATATATATATATATATATATATATATATATATATATATATAAAATCATAATGGTGTTTTCATTTACTTAAAACTTACTATTTGCTGAAACTCCCATTTGACCATCATCCCACTTCTAGGAATATATCCCAAGAAACACCTATCAGAAAGGATATATGCATCCCTATGTTCATAGCAGCACAATTTACAATAGCTAAGATTTGGAAACAGCCTAAGTGCCCATCAGCAGATGAGTGGGTTAAAAACTGTGGTACATCTACACAATAGAATACTATGCTGCTGTAAAAAGGAAGGAACTCCTACCATTTGCAACAGCATGAATGGACCAGGAGAACATTATGCTAAGTGAAATAAGCCAGTGAGAGAAAGATAAATATCACATAATCTCACTCATTTTTGCAATGTAATAAACAACATAAACTGATAAACAAAAACAGATTCAGAGACAGAGAAGCATTTATCAGACTGTCAAAACTCAGAGGAAAAGCAGGGGAGGGTGGAGGAAAAGGGTAGAGATCAAACAAAGGACTTGTATGCACACATAAAAGCATAACCAATGGACTCAGACACCAAGGGGGTGAAGGCATGAGCAGAAGTGGTGGTGGCGGTGGGAGGGGGGGAGACAATAGGAGATAAAGACACATACTGGTATGCAATACCTTAATCAATAAAGAATTTTAAAAAAAATTTTTAAAAATATTTGCTTGACAGAATCCAGAATTTTCTTAACCTAATTACCGTATTTTTCGGACCATAAGACGCACTGGACCATAAGACGCACCAGTTTTTAGAGAGGGGAAATGAAGAAAAAAGATTCTGAAACAAATAGTGTCCTAAAATATTTTATGTGCATTAAAACCCAACATCACAGTCATAAACACATGTAATCAACCCTGTAAAGTAAACAGCAGCATTTAGAACCATTTTAGAGCCGGGCAAGCACACAGAGACCACACAGAGCCAGGCAAGTAAAAAAACTTTTTTTTACAGTATATGTGTAGGCTATATTTGGACCATAAGACACAGGGACTTTTCCCCCCCACTTCTGGGGGGGAAAAAGTGCGTCTTATGGTCCGAAAAATATGGTAGAACCTTACTATACCCATTTCATTGATAAGAAAACTGAGGTTAACTCATTTAGTAGCAAAGCTAATGACCAGGAAGATCCAGATCTATTTCCAGGCATTGGAATCTACTTACAGGTAAGGCTATCTCAATCTTTTAATATTATATTGTATTTGAATACAAAGTAGAATAGTGTATTATAATAATGCTACGGGAACAGTGCATGGAACTGTGGGCTGTGAAGCTGTGGCAGGCACAGGGACGGATCTTGGCCCATCTTCGGCCCCCAGCCTCCTGTCTGCTGGCAGCCCTGCTCCTGCCACAACTGCTCCAACATGCTGACAGTGCCAGCCCTGCTTGCACCCCTTGCTGGTGCTGGCCCCAAGCACCAAGTAATCAGGACTAGCACCGGGCGCTGGCAGCGGGTGCAAGCAATGGCTCCAGCGCCAGCTGCGGGTGCGAGTGAGGCCAATGTCGGCAGCAGGTGCAAGGACTGAGCGGAACATGGAGGACAAGAGCAAAGAATTTTCAGTAACCACCAGAAGCTCACCCCCCTGACAGCGACCTGACGCCCTCATTCACCTGCTCCACCATCCTGCCACAGCCGATGCCTACCAAGTTCTGCCCTCTGCCACCTGCTGCCTACGCCCGCCATGTTCCACGTGTGCCCCTGGTGGTCAACACACGTCATAGTGACTGGTTGTTCAGTTGTTCTGCCGTTTGGTCTATTTGTGTATTAGCCTTTTATTATATAGGATTTTTACTCACTTAATTGAGGGACTAAAGTATAATATGAAAATAAAATAAATCATCCAAATAAGTCATCTCCTCAGAACTGCTAAGGGTAAAATTAAACTATCTGGTCCAAATTTTTACATAATTTATTTTCCATACCAAATAATATATTAACTATTTTACATCTCTTTGAGAATTTAACTTTATATACATCCCAGTTTCCAGTTAACTCACTGGAAGTAGAACATCCTGTACCTGTGTGAATAAATGGGTGCTGCTCAAAGATGCTGGGGATTTAAGGAACTTTATTACGATTTTCTAAGTGCCCTGAAGATACCTTACGCACGACAGAGATGGAATAAGCATAGTTTAACAAGTACATGGCTTGTGTAACATGATTTCCTAAGATTAAGCATATATGATGATAACTTGAACAGAAGGCAAACTGATACTACTACATATTGCTGAAAAAGCTTTAGAAAATCTGATCTGCGAAGTTATATTACTTTCAAAAGTAAAACTACATTTTTCTGTTAAAAAATCAGAAAGGGAAGAAGCAGTAGTAATTCTTATATCTCAAGGGTCCTTCAAACTGATACTCAATTGTATCCAAAAGGTATCCATTTACTAAGAAACTTGACCTTAATTCACAAAGAAAGCTCCTCTTGTACTTAGTCCAAAATCTGCCACAATTTATTTTATGTTCTTTGAAAGGCAGAAAAAACAATTAGATACTCCCATCTTGCTAAAGTTGTTCTAAAGAGAAAATCAAATGTGAGTACCCCCTAGAAATAATGTCATATACAGCAATAAATACCCCATTCAAATATATAGCAGTTCCAAATATACAGAGCAAAAGCAAACTTACTCTAAAATGACAACCTCAATCTCTTATCTCTGATATAGTTCACAAAAATCAATTAAAGCAATTTATTTCAAGAATATATATTTTTAAAAATATATTTTATTGATTTTTTAACAGAGAGGAAGGGAGAGAGATAGAGAGCTAGAAACATCGATGAGAGAGAAACATCGACCAGCTGCCTCTTGCATACCCCCTACGGGGGATGTGCCCACAACCAATGTACATGCCCTTGACCGGAATCGAACCTGGGACCTTTCAGTCCGCAGACTGACGCTCTACTACTGAGCCAAACTGGCTTCGGCTCAAGAATATTTTTTAATTTACATCAAAAGTTTAGAGATACTATGCATATTAATTTATTAGAAAAGTTAAAATAATTTTTCTTATAATTCTGGCATATATTGCTCCCAAAATTAGCTAAAATTATGATTTTCTTAAAGTTTATTACTTTAAATTTAATATTATATTAAGTTTAATATAATATTAAATACATAATATTCAGGTCTATGTAAGCAGTAATGTTTCTTTGGATTATAACATCAGCATTTTCACTTCTCTAGTTCACTGAACACAGTCATCAAAATTAGTAAGGACTTTCATTTTTCACTTTTGCTTTCAGCTTTAATTTATTTTCACCTCAGAACTTTAATATACGTCTTTAGTTCCTATATCAAAATCTTGAGTTCTATGCAAAAACTGACAAAATTGAAGCATTTAACGGCATTAAATAAGCTGGTAAATACTAATTTTTGTTTCCTCCAATTTTGAGTTATTTATTTGAAATCAGCCTGATACCACTAAAAAGGGTTAAAAATTGAAATTTTACCAGTCATCTGGGCTAGCTGCAAAAGAAAATTAAGTCAGGAGTGTCTAATGTATTTGATAAGAATTATTTCTATTTAAAGACCTATTTTTAATGTTGTGTATATATTTTATATTTTATTCCTCACAACAAATACTATCATACAGTTGGTATTTGATGAAGAAACTGTGATTTAGAAAAGTGACACTCAAAAGGATAAAGAGAAGAAAGGAAAGGAAGAGAAACACATTGATAAAGGAGAGAAGAGACATGGGTTGTCAAGGTTAACATTACTTAACCTCAACAGAGCTAAAAAGTCTTTCTGATTCCAAAGCCTTTACTTTTAAACTCTATGGAGCACCTAGATTTGTCATCCAAAAATGGTATTACCAAGGGTATAATTTAAATAAATATTTTAAAACATAAGGTTAATTATGTTAAACTTTTTAATCACAATGGAGAGAGGCAAAAGAAAAGAAGAAGGCCAAGGGAGGGGGGAAAGAGCCACTTAATTCCATGGAACTTAAACGTGGCTATTGTTTTCTTAACCACAGAGTTTTCCCCCTGCATCTCTTTGTTGAGGGGTCAACATTTGTAGCCTGGGCTTTCCACTAATTCAACAATAGTTATTTCATGTGACCCCAGGGAAACAGGAGCCCTTATAAAAGTCTGAGAATTTATTTTTCTTAAAGTAATTAGATCTTAGATTATTACACAAAAGAACGTTAAGTGGGTTAAAAAACATGTGTAGTTAAAATCTTAAGTGGAAAAAGGGGAAATAGTTTAAAGATTATGATTACTATGACATCAGAATAATAGAATACTTACATATAATTCTAATTTTAGTAATTTTTTTAATATGCAGTTATTTCTCTTTCCCTATCTTTGGTTACTTCAGGTAGACCTGAAATTAAATGTATTCCTAATAAGGGGAAAATGTATTTAAAAATGAAGTTAATTCGTATTTCAATAGTATGCTAATATTAACCTTGACAACCCATGTTTCTCTCCTTCATCAATGTGTTTCTCTCCTTTTCCTTTATTCTCACTCTAAAATCAATAAAAATACATTTTTAATTTTTAATTTTCAAGTAAATCTGGGGCAATCATAACAAACCTCAAGGCAACATTAAATATTGTAGAAGTCGATTTAAAAAAAGAAAAGAAAAATAATAGACATTCTCATGATTACATTTTATGAAAATTTCTACTTCTGATATACAAATATAATACATCTCAAATACAGATCAATATACTGAAATCTATTAACTTCTATATATTAACTTTTGACAGTTTATCAACTCAGCAACTAGTATTTAATAGAGAAAAGGCATAGTTAATATTAGAGAAAATGAGATTAGAATTAAATAATAAGTAAAAATACAAATTTAAAGAATAACATATTTACATGTGTAGAAAAATGTTTATGCATATTAATAAGAGAAAAGTGTTTTTAAATAAGTATGAAATTTATAAAAATAAATATCAATCACCTTTGCCATATGAACAAATCTTGGAAAATTATCATTTTAAAGTAGTTTCTTCTGTACTTTTAACAGAGGAAGGGGTATTAATTTTCTTTGCCTTTTTATTCTGCTGAACAAACAGATAAAGGTTCTTGAAAAGCTATATGAAGGGGACCTAAGATGAGAAGGGGGAAATTGGACTCACCTTTTATCATGACCACGTCAAAATTACAGCTCAAGTATAGAACAAACAAACTGTATGAACATCTTAAGAATAAATAAACTCAGGGAGAACTTACACAAAGAAAAAGTAAGCATAGAAAAAGTATAGAAACTGTAAAAAAAAAAAAAAAAAAAAGTAACAAATACAAATACAATAACTAAAGTGAAGAATACACTTGAAGGAATCAACAGTGAGGATCAAATCAGCAATTTGGAAGACAAGGTAACAGAAAACACTCAATCAGAGCAGAAAAAAAAAGAATTATAAAAAATTTGATAGCGTAAGGAACTTGAGGGAGAACATCAAGCATAATAGCATCTGTATCACAGAAAGAGGGAAGAGCATGCAAGAGATTGAGAAACTACTGAAGAAATAATGACTAAAAACTTCACTAATCCAGAAAAGGGGAGGGGGGGGGGGGGGAAACACACACACACACAAAAAAACACAAGGACAGAAAGTAGAGAGTCCCAAACAATATGAACCCAATGAGGCACAAACCAAGACATCATAATTAAAATCGCTAAGGTTAAAAACAAAGAGAAAAATCTTAAAAACAGCAAGAAAAGGTCAGATAGTTACGCACATGGGAGCTCCCATAAAATTGTCAGCTGATTTCTCAGCAGAAACTTTTTAGGCCAGAAGGGAATGTCATGAAATATTCAAAGTGATGTAAAGCAAGGACTGACAACTAGAACGTCTACCCATCATTTAAAATTATTCTCTCCCAAAGAGCTTCCCAAACAACAAAAAAGCCAAAGGAATTCACCATTATCAAACAAGTATTACAAGAAATTTTAAAGGGAGTTTTTTAAAGAAGAATAAAAAGAAAAAAGTTAGGAACTAATACAAATGAAAAAATGGCATTAACTAAGTACCTATTAATAACCATTTTAAATATAAATGGCTTAATGATCCTATGGTAAATGGTTTAAAGACACAGGGTAGCTGAATAGATTAAAAAAGAAAGAAACAAGCAAAGAAAACACAAGACCTACATATATGCTACAAGAGACCCACTTCAGATCAGAAGACACACAGCCTCAAAGTAAAGAGATGGAAAAAGGTATTTCATGCAAATGGAAACACAAGAATAGCTAAGATAGCAATACTTATATCAGATAAAAGAGACTTAAACAAAGGCTATGAGGGGTAAAGAAGGACATTATCCTATATAATAAAGATGTATTATGCAAATGGTCATTACACTGCATAAGGACCAGAACACAGATCAGTAGGAGCTTGGGGCTGTGAGCTACACACTGGTGGTGGAGAGCTAAGGCACATTCTGATGGACATAAAGGGAGAGATTGATGGTAACAAAGTAATAGTAGGGGGTTTTAACACCCCACTGACATGAAATCAGCAAGAAATAGTGACCTTAAATGACACAATAGGCCAGATAGATTTAATTGATATTTTCAAAGAATTACACCCCAAAGCAGAAGAATATACATTTCTTTCAAGTGCACATAGAACATTTTTCAGAAAAGACCACGTCAGGCCACAAAACTAGGTCAATAAGTTTAAGAAAATTAAAATCATATCTAGCATCTTCTTTGGCCATGTCAGTATATAACTGAAAATTAATTACCTGGAAAAAACTGAAAATAAAAGGAGGCTAAATAAAATATTACTAAACAATAAGTTAGTTAATAAAGAGATCAAGGAGGAAGTAAAAAGATACCTTGAGGACAAATAAAAACACAAACACTCAAAATCTGTGGGACGGAGCAAAAGCAGTCCTAAGAAGGAAATTCATAGCAATACAGGCTTATCCAAAGAAAGAAGAAAAACCAGCAATAAACATTCTAAACTTATACCTAAAGAACTAGAGAAAGAATAACAAAGCTCAAAGTAAGAAAACAAATAAGATCAGAGTGGACATACAGGAAATAGAGTCTAAAGAAAAACAATAAAAAAGATTAATAAAGCCAAGAGCTGGTTTATTTAAAATATAAATAAAATTGATAAGCTTTTAACCATATTCATCAAGA
The DNA here is from genome assembly GCF_964339955.1 of Pipistrellus hanaki. NCBI lineage: Eukaryota > Metazoa > Chordata > Mammalia > Chiroptera > Vespertilionidae > Pipistrellus > Pipistrellus hanaki. Next base: position 118,960,984 of record NC_140505.1, read on the forward strand.
TAAAATGAAAAAGTAACCCAAATAAAATTACAAATAAAAGAGAAGAAACAACTGACAACAGAAATAGAAAAGATTATAAGAAAATACCACAAACAATAACATTGGCAATCTGAAAGAAATGGATAAGTTCTTAAAAACATAGAAATCTTTCCAGACTGAAAAGAAGAAACAGAAAAAATTGAACAGACCAATTACAACCAACAAAATCAGAGCAACCATAAAAAAACAAAACAAAACAACAACAACAACAAAAAACTCCCAACAAACAAAAGTCCTGAACTAGATGGCTTCAAAGGTGAATTTTACCAAACATTCAAAGAGGAATTAATACTCACCATACTCAAAGTATTCCAAAAATTCAAGGAAAGAGAATATTCCCAACCTCATTTTATGAGGCCAACATTATCCTGATTCCGAAACCAGATAAAAACACTACAGAAAAAGAAAATTATAGGCCAATATCCCTGATGAACATAGATACAAAATCCTCAACAAAATACTAGCAAACTGAATACAGCAATTCATTTAAAAAAAAAATAATAAGTTATACCATTTCAAGTGGGATTTATTCCTGGGATTCAAATGTTGATCCAGTATCTACAAATTGATTAGAATGATACACCACATAAAAAAATAAAGGATAAAAATTATATGATCATATCAATGGATGCAGAAAAAGCACTTGAGAAAAATCCAGCACCCTCTTAAGATAAAAACTCTCAACAAAATTGAAATTAAAGGAACTTGATTCAACATGATAAAGGCCACGGATGAAAAACCCACAGTTAACTCATATTCAATGGGGAAAAACTAAAAGCATTTCCCTTAAGATCAGGGGAAAAAAGAGGGCTATCCATTTTCACCACTCTTATTTAAAATAGTACTGGAAGTCTCAGCCACAGCAATCAGACAAGAGAAAGAAATATAAGGCATCCATATTGGAGGGGGGGTGGTAAGCTGTCATTATTGGCAGACAATATGATATAACATAGAGAGAACCCTATGCCTGGCCTGTGTGGCTCAGAGGTTGAGCATCAACCCACCAACCAGAAGGTCCAGATTCGATTCCCAGTCAGGAAACTTGCCTAGGTTGCAGGCTGAATCCCAAGTTGGGGGTATGCAGGAGGCAGCCAATCAATGATTCTCATCATTAATGTTTCTCTCTTTTTCCCCTCCTTTTCTCTCTCTGAAATCAATAAGAAACATATTTTATAAAAAGAGAGAACCTTAAAGTTGCCACCGAAATACTACTTGAACTGATAAAGAAATTCAGTAAAATTCAGGGATCTGATACTGTATAAAGAGAACCCTAAAGGTTCCAAGAAAATAATACAATAACTGATAAAGGAATTCTGTATAGAGATAAACCTAAAGGTTCCACCAAAATAATACTGAGAAAGGAATTCAGCAGGATACAAAATAAACATTTGAAAATCAGTACCATGTTTATACACCAATAATAAGCTATCAGAAAGAGAAACTAAGCAAACTTTCCCATTAACAATTGTATGAGCAAAAATTAAATACCTGAAAATAAATTCGAAAGAAGTAAAAGACCTGCACTCAGAATAAGACATTAAATAAATTAATTAAAAAAGGTAAAAATAAATGGAAGCATACTAGTATACCATGCTCATGGATAAAAATAATTATCATTAATATGTCCATACTACCCAAAGCAATCTATAGATTCAATGCAATTCCTATCAAAATACCAATAGCATTTTTTTCACAGAGCAAAAAAAAAATCTAAAAATTTATATGAAGCCACAAAGACCCCAAATAGCCACAGCAATCTTGAGAAAGAAGAACAAGAGGTATTCTATTACCTGATATCAAACTATACTACAAGGCTATAGTAATAAAATAAAGTAAAAGAATGGTACTAGCATAAAAACTGACACCTAGATCAATGCAACCCAATAGAGAGCCCAGAAATAAGCCCATGTCTATATGGTAATTTAATATATGATTTTAAAAAAGACAAGAACATACAATGGGGTAAAGATAGTCTATTCAATAAATGAGGTAGGAAAAATTGGACAGACACATGAAAAAAAAAAACAAAAAAACACCTGAACTAGATCACCTTCCTACACCATATACAAGAAAAACTCAAAATGTATTAAATACTTAAATGTAAGACCTGAAACCATAAAACTCCTAAAGGAAAACATAGGCAGTAAACCTTTGACATTTCTCTTACCAGTATTTTTCTGATATATCTCCTCATGCAAGAGAAACAAAAGAAAAAATAAACAAACAAAACTATATCAAACTAAAAAGGTTTTGCACAGCAAAGGAAAACATTAACCAAGTGCAAATACAACCTACTGAATAGAAAAAGTAATTTATGAATGATATATCTGATAAGGATTTAATATCCAAAATTTATGAACAACTCAGACAACTCAACACCAAAAAGAAACAAACACCAAAAATTCAATTAAAAAATGGTCCAAGGACCTGAACAGACACTTCTCCCAGTAGGATATACATACTGCCAATAAACCTATGAAAAGATGCTCACTATCACGAATCATCAGAGAACTGCAATGAAAACCACAGTGAGATATCTATCACCTCACACCAGTCAGAATGGCTATCATCAATAAACCAATAAACAATTGTTGATAATATAAAGAAAAGGGAATCCTTGGGCACTGTTGGTGGGAATGCAGATTGTTGCAGCCACTAAGGAAAACAGAATGGCAGTTCCTCAAAAAATTAGAAATGAGAATAAGCCAGGAATTCTACTTCTGGGTATATATCTGAAGAAACCCAAAACACTAATTCAAATAAATATATGCACCTCTATGTTCATTGCCATGTTACTTATAATAGCTAGATAGGGAAGCAAGTATCCACCAGTAAATGAGTGGATAAAAAAGTGGTGGTACACACACACACACACACACACACACACACACACACACAGAAATATTACTCAGCCATAAAAATAAAATCTTACCATTTACAACAGCATGGATGGACTGAGAAATGTATAATGCTCAGTGAAATAAGTCAGACAAAGAAAGACAAATACCATATGATATCACATATACGTGGATTCTAAAGAACAAAATAAATGAACAAACAAAATAGAAAAAGACTCGTACTTGTAGAGAATAGAATGATGCTTGCCAGAGGGAGTGGGGTTGGGATAGCAGGTGGAAAGTTGAAGAGATAAGAAATACAAATAAGTAGTTACAAAATAGTCATGGAGGTGTTAAGTACAGCATGGGAATACCAGCAATAATACTGCAATGACTATGTATGGCGTCAGGTGGGGACTTGAAATTATGGGGGAGGGGGCACTTTGCAAAGTATATAATCATCGAATCACTATGCTGTACATCTGAAGCTAATACAAAGTAATATTGAATGCAAACTGTAAAAGGAAATATTTGAAAAACAGTTAAGATTATGGAAAGAAAGGCTATGCAGCAAATACTTGAGTATGAGGCATTTTTGCATCCCTTGAAAATCTTAACATTGGATTAAATAATGTCATTACTCATTTAACAGTCTTAAGTGCACAATTCAGAAATTTCTACTGCCAGGCAGTGAAAGACAGCCAATCAACAGAAGGGTAAGATAAATGGGAAGAATCAGGAAAAGCTTTAAATTCAGAAGCCTCAATGTGCTGAAATGACATTATCACATCAATTGAGCACTATAAGAGAAAGCTGGCCCTCTCCTGCAACTCCAATCTTAGCCAGACTGGATCCCAACAGGGCATTCTCAGAGCCATAAAAGGATCATTTGTACCAAACACATCTACTGGAAACATATTAATGATTACCAGCTAGTAATTATGACCAGATATATGCTCTTACAGGCAGAAATCCTATAATCTAACCATGAGTCCTAAATAATGCTGACATTATATGTCAGGTTGATTAAAACTCATAGGGAAACTATATTTTCCTATCAAATGACTAGATATGGGGTTAGGATATACCTCCCTAAACCGAAGATGTTAACTTGAAACCTCAAAAACAAGTATCTACTCCAAGCTCAACCTGGAATGAGTTGAAAATCTACAGGCACAACCAAAACATGGCGGGCCTCTGACCACAGCAGAAAACAGCCTCTTGCTTGAATAACTGCTGGCACCACAGCGGGGTACGGTGCTGGGAGGACTGTGGGACTGTAACTGACCTACAGGAAGTAGCTCAAAGTCGTTGAAAATGTAACAGCAGAAGAGATCTTAAAATCCTGTCGCATGGCTTCCAAATAACAGAATTTCAAGAGCAAACGTAATTTCAATTATATCCTTGTGAAGGGAGAAAAGAAAAATGCACAATCCATAGATTCATATAACATCGTTCACATGCTTGTTTTCATTATGCAAGACCAGAAACTTATTTCTACTATAAATTTACTTTCAACCATCACATGAATGTGGACAACAGCATTCATTCACTATTAATCTCTAGAGCGAATCTATAGAGCGAATATAACTTGATGCCAACCTTGGAAAGTATTCAGATTACTCCAAAACACTGTAAGTAGAGATATGAGGTGATCTACACCATTATTGCAAACCACAAAAGCTCATTGTAAAACTCAAAGAAAGTAAGCCAACTGATAAAGTAAAACCAGATGATATCTTCAAAATTATTTCAAAACTTCTCATCTTTGCTGGTGGTCTCATGATCTATAGTCTGAGAAATTTACTCTAGTTTCCCAAAGAACAAGAATAGAAGGAGAGAGAAAAAAGTGTTTATCACATTTCCTTATTATATAAACTCCAAATTGCAATACACAGAACCACAAACATTGTGAGACTGTGAATTTCCTCTACTGTCAGCCCCAAACATTGTGAGACTGTAAGTTCCCTCTCCACCCAGGCAAACGCTGCATTTAATAAAAATGTGCACTGATACCTCAGTAATCCGTCCTTGTTGAAACCTGTCTCTCAGCTGTTGTATTGCAAATCTAATCCAGTTTTTCTTTCTACCTTCCTAGAAAGAAAGTTTTCCTAATTACAATATGCCTACATAACTTCCAAAAAAGATATTAGTGTTGTTATTTTAATATAATATCCCATGGTATCTTGTATGAAGGAATTCAATTAAGCTGTTTAAAATGAATGAATGCTCAGAGTAGCAGCTAGTATTATTGGGGATTAGAATCCTAAATACAAGATACAATAAAGTTCCTAATATAGTTTTGTCCTCAAGAAGATACGTTTATTCTTTTAAATTTCTTTCTGTCTACTGTTTGATCAAACCAGATTGTGCTTTCTGACTTGGAAAACAATATTATCATTTTTTTAACTAAAAACTTTTAATGTTTGATCCTCACTTTTAGTAAGCACAAAATATGCATGTTCCTGCTAACCCCCTTCCCCTGGTTGGTAATATTTTTAAATTAAAAATAAATTTAACACTATTATTCAAAGCTAAAGATTATTTTCAACATCCATATGCATAACAGTGGATCTCACATTTTGTATTAGTCATCTTTTTATATAAAATTATATATAAATAGTCCTTTACAGCCAACCACTTTTCAATAATTATATGACTTGAAACATATCAGATTTTTCTGTAATCCCTGAACTTAAATGAAATGTTGTCTTCTTTCAAATCCACTATCAATCATAATAGATATGCATGCATATTAAAGATAAAACTAAAAATATACATGTCTTTTTGAAAATCTGCTACATCTGTAAAATTACCTGAAATATTATATTACAGCAAGAAATAAACATATTTTCTTATCCCCCTTCTTTGTTTTATAAGGTGAAACACCTGTCACTTGATTTTGCATGAGATAGTGCTGTAATATACATACTTTATAGCTTACTCTAGCAGCTTAGCTTTCTTTTGTTGAAGAATTAAAATTTTTTAAAGTATCTGCTATGATCTTAAACATACAACTCTATTCTCAAATATAACTTCCAACAAAGCTAATCATCCCTGAATAGATGTCAGATTTGAAGATATTTCTTAGGTTTCCCTTTCTGGTGGCATACTAGAACTCAATGTTCAGAGAGTCCCTCCTTGTGGAGAACACATAAAACTGCTACATTAAACAATCAAAGTATCTGTTAATCAATGTGTTAATTGAGAAAAAAAGTAAACATCCTCAAGTGTAGAAACTGCATGAAAGCGGGAATCTGGAAGGATGAACAAGCACTGAGGATGGCATCCACCCTGCATGTATGTGGTGAACGCTCTGATGAACCAGGACTTGGCCTTTCCATAGACTGGGCTTCAAATAGTAAGTTGGGATGCAGAAACCACATAAAGGCTAGACTCCCAAAAGGAAACAGCCTGATAGATGAACTAAAAACAAGCAAAAGGAGAAGGTGGATATATTGTCTGCTCAACATATTTGGACAGAAAAAAAAAATCCCTTTACATAAATCACCTTCACAAAGTTTGAGGCAATACAACACCTGTCACACAAAGAGTCTCAAATCAAAAATATGCTTTAACTAAACTGAGGCAGATATATAGAGGGGCCGGGGGGAAGATACTGAGAACATTATTTACATAGCTTTATATAAACACATTTGAAACTTTAGTTAACTAAACAAAATATGAGGGGGTGGGGGGGCGCATGCAGAAATATTTAGCAAAACTGATCCAAAAGTTAACTAGAATGTTTCCAAAGTCATAAAAGAAATTAAATCAATAGAAACATATATACCTTCTCATAAGCGAAACATCATGCTTAGTCATTCTACCAAATGACTAAGTATACAGTACATTCTACCAAATATTTATGGGAAGTGGTAACTAATATTTTATAAAATCTCTCAGGAAACAAAAAGAGAGGTGATACCCTCAAACTGATTCTGTGATGTCAATTTATTCTAAAATCAGAAAATAACAGCACAATATTGTAACTGCCAACCTTACTCAGGACCATGGGGGGGAAATAAATTTAGAACAATATAAAAATGAAAATACATCATAACTAATTCCTCCACCCATTCCAGGGATGCAAAGCAACTTCAACATTAGAAAATACGATAATATAAATTATCAAATTAACAGATAGAGTGTAAAAATACATGTTATTATCAATACAAATTCAGAAAAAAAGTTAAACTAGAAATAAATCTCTAAGAACCAAATTTATCTACAGAAAAACTATAAAATACACATATTTTAGTGAAACATTAAAAATTATTTTTAAAATAAGAATGAGACAAAACCTGTTGTCATCACTTCTGTTTAAATCATAATGAGGTTCTAACATAAAGGAAGAGAAATGAATTGAAAGAAAAGTGAAATAAGAAAAGTTATGAGGGCAGGACTTCAAAAATACTGGTAATACTCAAGCTGCAAAATGGGTATTTGTTTTAGCAATATTCTTTAAATAGTACAAATATAAAGTGTATATGTGTACATGTATCTCAATGAACAATATATTTCATAAATATTTAATAGAATGTTAGAAATTTTAAAAATCAAACACAATAGCTAATGTGGATATGGAATTAATTTAAATTTATACTTTTTAAAATTATATGCTGGTTTCCATTCCTTTAAAATATAACTGATAAATTTAATCAATCTAAGACAACACTAATTTTAGATTTGAGAGTTTTTGAAAGCCTGTAAAGGTTCTAAAAGTTGGTTATGGATAACCTCAAAGAGCTTATTATCGCCTGCTTCACTGACAATGCACCACCATAGGGCCATTTTAATTGAGTCTGTTATGATCTGGTTTTGAGGGTTTATTTTGTTTGTTGTTGTTTTTTTACAACACAACCTACTCACAGTCATTAGAACTGGTAGAAAAGAAAATGATTGTGTGCCACTCCTCTCTTAGTGGCAAGAAAACCATACACTTTTGAACTGCGAATACTCCATTTCAACTGAAAAATATTCACAGTTGATATCTTCAAGAATCAAATGTTTAAATGGAGCCTTAATTTAACAATTCAGCAAATTTACTTTTTAAACTATTTTAGTCTAGATTGAGTGAATGACACATTTTCATTTTACTCTTGTCAGCCCTATTATTTTCTATTCCTTTTTTTAACTCAAAAGAAATGAAAAGAAGCAACACAGAATTTCTTTACCCTACAGAAGTCAGATTCAATTTTGCACTATTTCTCTCTCAACCAGCCTTTACTGGTGCTATTGGTTAAAAATGAAAATATGTATTTTATAACTCTCTGATTAGGCCAGTCAGTCTTAACCACATACTATACTGATTCCCTTCCTGACTTAACTGCCAAGTTTTATTCATTATAAAATCTGAACCTCTTCTGAAAAATGTTCATCTTACTTTAGAAGTAACATGACATTATCAACAAAATAAAATAATAAAATTTAGTACTTCATTTCAAAGCTAGCTGGTTAATTGCAATTCACTGTAGAAGATATTCAATTAAAGGTAAACAAAAACTTAGACTGTAAAATCCACAATGAATTAGTCAAGTTTCACATGACTTAGAGGTTTAGACTTAACTTGAATTATGAGTTGTTTCCTGAATAAAATTATATTCCATCAACATACTTGTTTCTGGAAATCTGAAACGATGAGAAGTTGAAATGGGAGTATCAATTTTACAGAAATCCAGGACAAAAGAAAAATTGTCTAATCTTGCATAACTGAAACAAATATTTGTGTCTCTTTTTTTAAATCTAAATGGGCAATATTTATTTGCATTAAGATGGGATGAATATAAAATGTTTGCATAATCACCTTTAGAATTTCAAATATGTACATACATACTTTATGCCAAGCATTTCATATATTTACATTAAAAACAGACAAAAAGTAAACATTAGCTTCTTAATAAAATTTTCTTGGATTGACCCTGCTTAATTTTTCCTAATTATTTTTTTAAGATTTTTTTCACTCTTTAAAAATCATAGCTATATGTTCTTTAAAGCAAACTGATATAGAATTAATAAACTGTTCTAAAGAACTGGTTTGATTTTGAATCTAACTTACAAAATGTGAATGTCTTTTAGCATACCAGATATGCTATCATTCTCTTTTATGTTTATGTGCTCACTGATCTGTTTATTTATAATAACTTTGATAGCCTGTGCTCATGACCTTAATTATCTAGTAAGAATGTCAGCAAGTCATTGGTTTCAGGGAAGAGAAGCCAGGAGTTTGAGATGCTGGCAAATCACCCAGGTGGAGAAGTTCCACACAGATATGAGGTCATGAGGAAAATACCTTAGAAATTCAATGACCCATTTATTGACCCATGTTATTTAGCAGATAGTATTGTTAATTCTACACAGAAAGGAAAATAAAGGCAATCTTTGGACAGAATCTTGATGAATCCATTTGAAGAGGAGGCAAACCTGCAGAAGAGAGAGCTGTGAAAAATGAAAAGATAGTTAAAATTGTGTAGTGTCTGAAAAGCAATTGAAGTAGAAAGCAATTGTGCCAAATTCTATAGAGCCAAAGACACAGGGGGATTTAGATGGGGCCAAGAAGAAAGGTGACCATACATTTAGCCACTTTGTAATGAATTTAAAAATGCTTTTTCAACCAAATATTAATCAATATGGTTTATAAAATGTTAGCTTAAAAAGAAAAAATGTCACTTAAATAGTATGTGGCTTGCTCATTAAAGCAGTCATCAGAGAAAATTTCCTCTTTCCTAAGCACAAAAATGGAGAGAGTCATTGTGAAATCAGCAAACTACAGTAATCAATCATGTCTAGTATTTTCCTGACATTATCAACCACATAATGAGATGACACGTGTAGTTTACATAGTCCAAATCAGCTATCATTTCTCCGCTATCCCAATTTCAACCATAAATTAGAAGCACAGTCACTAAGACAGGCTTTACCCACCGACATTTGCATCCAATCAGTTGATGACTGGCAGCTGTCTATAGCACCGATTACGGAAGGCAGCAGCTTCGTGTATAATGCTTCGAGAGGCTTAAAATCATATTCAGTTAAAGCACGTGGTAGACTGAAGAACTCCAAAATTTGCAAAGGCTATCAAAGGAAGGGGGAAAAAACCTAACAATGAAATAACTATAGTCTCAGACAACCTGAGGAAAAACTGACTTTAAAGGGTTTCTAATCTTTTGCCAGGCTCAAAGAACATAATAAAATAAAAAAAAAATAAAAAATAAATAAATGCCTTTAAAAAGATTACTGCCTATCTCATAATTGCTAAGGAATGAACACTAGACAGAATTGTTATAAGCAGGTTCTAAATAGAAAAAAGAAGAAGAAGAGGAGGAGGAGGAGGAGGAGGAGGAGGAAGAAGAAGAAAAAGGAGGAGAAGAAGAAGGAGGAGAAGAAGGAGAAGGAGAAGGAGAAGGAGAAGGAGAAGGAGAAGGAGAAGAAGGAGAAGGAGAAGGAGGAGGAGGAGGAGGAGGAGGTGGAGGAGGAGGAGGAGGAGGAGGAGGAGGGGGGGGAGGAGGAGGAGGAGGAAGAAGAAGAAGAAGAAGAAGAAGGAGAAGGAGAAGGAGGAGAAGGAGGAGAAGGAGGAGAAGGAGGAGAAGGAGGAGAAGGAGGAGAAGGAGGAGAAGGAGGAGAAGGAGGAGAAGGAGGAGAAGGAGGAGAAGGAGGAGAAGGAGGAGGAGAAGGAGGAGAAGGAGGAGGAGAAGGAGGAGAAGGAGGAGAAGGAGGAGGAGAAGGAGGAGGAGGAGGAGGAGGAGGAGGAGGAGGAGGAGGAGAAGAAGAAGAAGAAGAAGAAGAAGAAGAAGAAGAAGAAGAAGAAGAAGAAGAAGAAGAAGAAGAAGAAGAAACCTGGATTTTAAGAGTTTTGCCTTGTATCAGAAAGGAAGCATATGTCACAGAGGCAGCGGTAGAATCCGCTCCTAGTTCTCTCCCTCCTGTTATGAAGCATGCCTCAGTGCACAGGATAGCAACAGCCTAATGTTTTACATGATTGCCTTCTTTAGGCATGTACACCTTATCTCTAAACAGATTATAAATCCTCTTTAAAGAGAAGGATGATGACTTTAACATTTGTTATTCAGTGTATTTATTATTGAATGCCTCTTCTCCACCAGGCTCTGTGCTAATTGCTACATACATGGCATTTTAAAAATACAAAAATCTCTGCCTTTGTTGTGTCTTACATTCTAGTGTAAGCTGGACATATATTAAGACAACAAACACATACACATAGGCGAGGTAGTATGTCAAAGAGTAATAAGTGTTATAAAATAAAAAAAAAAGCATGGGAATAGATAGGGAATGCTGGGAAAGGCAGGTAGTTGCAATTTTGAAATTGTTAGGAATTTAATTGGCTACCCTTTCCTAACAAGAAGTGTTTCCTAGCCATTTTACATGCAGCAATCCTATCTAATAAAAGGGTAATATGCAAATTAACCGTCACTCTGTCATAAAGATGGCAGGGCCCATAGCAGCCAGGGCAGGATCCTGGAGGTGTTGCCCTGGCGACATGAGCCCAGCATCATGTGCCCCGGCTGCATGGAGGGAGGGAAAAGCCTCGGGCCAGAGGACGGAGCACGGGATGCTGGCATCATTGCAGGCCAGGCTGAGGGACACCCCCCCATCCCACCCTACCCTCCTGTGCATGAATTTTGTGCACTGGGCCTCTAGTTTACTTATAATGCAACATTTGAACACAGTCCTCAAGACGGTGAGGGAGACAAAGGAGAAGATATCCCAGAGAGAACATTCTAGAAAGAAGCAATGACAGGTGCAAAAGCTCTGAGGCAGGCACTCACGTGGAATATAGAAGGCACATAGAGGGGCCAAGGATGGATGGTAGAAGTATAGGGTCCAGTCCAGGATGGTGTGCTTTGACTCTGAGACAAATGGGGGCTCAGTGGAGGAACAGCGGCCGTCAGTACCACACTCTAACTTGGGTTTCAAAGAAATCACTAGGGCTGCTAGTTAAACAATGACTCTAAGGATGTAAAATGGAAGCAGGTCAGACATGTAAAGAGACTGGAAATCCTCACTCCCATCCTTACACCAAGAAAAAGCTAAATAAATAAATAAATAAATAAATAAATAAATAAATAAGCCAATGCCTTTTCTTGGAGCTACTGGTGAACTGAGGTCATGGGGCAAGCCATGACCCTAACATTTGGAGAGACGAGCAAATCCAGGGTCAGAGCAGAGATGCAAATACCTGGAGTTGAAGCTGTGGGAGATGGAAATTGATGGGAACAATTACTACCTTGTAGTTGTGAGGAGTAGCTAGACGCTGAATGTGAGAGTGAGAAACACATGGGGGCCACAGCAAACTTAGAGGCCTCTACGCTTTTGTGAGTTTTGCCTTCATGGACACCACCAGGTTCTCATGTAAAGAGCTGAGAAAGACGCCCTCCTGGCCCTGGAGGAGGGAGCATAAGGATAAACCTTTTGAAAAACAATAGTCCCCCCTTAGCCACAGGATAAGTTCCAACACCCCAGGGGATGCCCAGCACCCCAGATAATACTAATCCCTATACAGTCATGTGTCACTAACAAGAAGATACGTGGTGAGAAATGCATCATTTGACAATTTCATCTTGTGGGAAGATCACCGAGCTCACTTACACAAACCTAGACCCATAGTCAGCAAACTGCGGCTCGCGAGCCACATGTGGCTCTTTGGCCCCTTGAATGTGGCTCTTCCACAAAATACCATAGCTGGGTGAGTCTATTTTGAAGAAGTGGCATTAGAAGAAGATTAAGTTTAAAAAATTTGGCTCTCAAGAGAAATTTCAATCGTTGTACTGTTGATATTTGGCTCCTTTGACTAATGAGTTTGCCGACGACTGGACTAGACCATAGTTTAATGTGACTGGCAGTGTAAGAGGTTTATTTACAGAAGCAACACCATCAGTTTACACCATCACCACTTTCACATGAATAATGTCTTGCACTAGGACTTAATCACAGCTACTACCTCTCTAGCAATAGGAAGTTTCAGCCAAGATATAATCTTTAAGATCACTGGTCTATATGTAGTCTGTCATTTAGAGAAAGCTCATAGACTACACATACTATTTTTTTTTTACTATACATACATACCTATGATAAAGTTTAATTTATAAATTAGGCACAGTAAGAGATTAAGAACAATAATTAATAATAAAATAGAACAATTATAACAGTGTATTGCAATAAAAATTGTGAGCATGGGCGCGCGCGCTCTCTCTCTCTCTCTCTCTCTCTCTATTGGGAGGAATCCAGAGAAAAGCCCATGCAGACATGGGGAGAATGTGCAAATTCCACAGATAGTGGCACAGCAGGAAACTGATTTTTTTTTTCTCATCAACATTATAACCAAATGCCATTTCTCAAGGACATGCTGGTAAGCATGGATACAGTGGACAAAGGAATGATTCACATCCCAGGCAGCTTGGAGCAAAAGGCATGAGATTCCATCACACTACTTGGAGTGAAAAGCAATTTAAAACTTAAGAGTTATTTATTTCTGGAGTTTTCAACATAATATTCTCAGATCAAGAGGTGAACCACGAGTAACTGAAAGCATGTAAAGCAAAGCCTAGGATAAGGAGGGCTACTGTAGGCCCTTATCTTTTTCCACAACCAAGGTCTATTCTTCTGGGGAAAGACCTTGCCGAACCGCATTCCTCACAGTCCAGACCCATCTAGCCTTCCTCTCTCAACTGGAGGGGGAGACAGAGAAACTAATAAACATCCAGGAAGCTCAGAGTCCGTAGACACCAAAATTTAACTATGAAACGATACAACACTCCCCTCCCTTTACCAATATCATCAACAGGCCTCCAGTATGAGAACAGGGGATTATAGCAAAAAAGAGGTGCAAAACACAGACTCAGTTCTTAGAGAAGCCCAAAGACAACCGAAGAGATGCCAGGTAAACTTGATGCCTCTGGTAACAGCCCAACTCATCGCTAGACTAAAATTAGACCTCACACTAAGCCCATTTACCTCACTTCCTATTACCCATACATCAGGTCATTTTTAATAAAACATCCCACAGCATGCTAAGGACAAGAAAACAGAGGCAGGGAGATCAGGTGACACACTTTAAGTGATAATCCGATGAAAGATGAAGTTGGCTTGGCCCAAGGTAGCAGTGGAAGTGGTAAAAAGTGGTCAAGATCCTGAGGTATTCTGAAGAAAGCAGAGATGAATTGCTAATGAAATGGAAGTAGGATGTGACAGACAAAGTGGAGGTGGGGATGACTCCAAAGTGTGGACCAGTGCTGCAGGGGAAATGGAGCTGCCATCTACTAAGATAGTAAAGGCTTTGAGTAAAACAGTTGGCTGGAGTTCAGAATTTTTGAGGGGGCAGTTAATCCTCACCTCAGGATATTTTTCCATTGGTTTTTAGAGATTGTGGAAGGAAGGGAGGCAGAGAGAGAAACATTGATGTGAGAGAGACACTTCTATTGATTGCTTCCTGCATTCCCTGACCAGGCCTAAGGATCCAGCTTGCAACCGAGGTATGTGCCCTTGACTGGAATTGAATCCAGGACCCTTCTTTACACAGGCCAACACTATCCACTGAACCAAACCAGCTAGAGCTGGAATTCAATTTTTAATGTCTCAAATGACATAATAAATACTGGTCAGTTGTGTATTCATTTCACTAATAGTATTTGGAGTGCTTAATACTATAACAAAAAGGCATAAAAATAAATTGGAAATCAAGAAAATGCTTAATAATTATTTTACCAAATAAATGGATAAATGAACAAATGATCAGATATGTTAACCATGTCACCAAAATAACTTCACCAGAATCATAATCATCACTGTCAACAGGAATAGCAGGTAAGGCTGGAAAACATCTAGGAGTTTACAAAATGCTTCAGCCAAGCCCAGGATGGAGCCTGTTAAAGACATTCCTACCCTGCCGAAACCGGTTTGGCTCAGTGGTAGAGCGTCGGTCTGCTGACTGAAAGGTCCCAGGTTCGATTCAGGTCAAGGGCATGTACATTGGTTGCGGGCACATGCCCGGTAGGGGGTGTGCAGGAGGCAGCTGGTCGGTGTTTCTCTCTCATCGACGTCTCTAGCTCTCTATCTCTCTCACTTCCTCTCTGTAAAAAATCAATAAAATATATTTAAAAAAAAAAATAAAAAATAAAAAAGACATTCCTGCCCTTCCTTTTCCTTCAGAGTAAGAAACTGAATTTGGGTTCCTGCCTTCCCAAAATAAAGATACCATTCCCCAGCCCTCTCCGCAGCTAGGTGTGGCCAATAGTCTATGAGCAAACATTGGGTGTGCAATCCCTGAGGTATGCTCTTAAAGACAAAGGGTATACCCACCACTTGCCCTTTCTCTCCCTCTTCCTGTTAGCTGAAGTGCTGAAGTGACAATGAGCCACTTTGGACCACAGGGACAGGGTGACACTACTGAGATGGCAAGGGAACAAAAGAGAAGGGGCTGGGATCCTGAAAACCCATGGCGCCATCTTATCAGCGCTGGGCTGAGCTTGCTTAGGTTGTTACATGAAAGAATAAGGCTTCTATCTTACTCAAGCCACTGTTATCATGGCTCTTTGTTACAGGAACTGAAAACTTAACCAATAAATTAAATAAACCCTCAGAGCAATCCTGGGATGCAAATAGTGTGCTGATATTTTTCTTATAATTCCTTATTATGTATCTGTTTTAAACAGCAGGAAAATAAACCGGCAGCACAGCCTTGTTGTATATATGTATATCTACCAGTGAAGAAAAGGGAACTGAAAAATATTCTGTGATAACTGGTTGCAACAATTTTTACAGCAAGATTTAGATCCAGGCATCCAATACACTGTAGTACTCACTACCTACAAAAGCCACAGGGTGAAGATTTTTCCATGAGAATATGCTATGCACTGATTTCACTCATATGTGGAATCTAATAAACAAAATAAACTAATAATCAAAACAGAGACAGACTCATAGATAAAGAACAGGCACACAGCTGTCAGGGTGGAGTTGGTGAGGGTGGAGGGAATGAGCAAAAAAAGAGAAATAGAAAAAACAAAGTTTCTAGTCCACTTAAAATTCCTGCAATCTATTAAACAGTGTAAGTAGCAACAATTAGTTTGTTGGCTTCCAGACATATATAGTTGCTCATTCACAGTAGTAGGCTTGCGGGAGGCGGTGATCAATGATTCTCTCTCATCATTGATGTTTCTCATCCTCTCCCTTCTTCTTTGAAATCAATTTTTTTAAATTATATATATATATATATATATATATATATATATATATATATATATATATATATAATTTTTAATGCAATTCCTGACTATCTAGTCAAGGGCACTGACCTCTTTTTACTCAGACTGTCAAATAAAAAAATGACAACAACCAACATAATAGCCATCTGATGTGAATGAATCAAACATACACTTTTTTTTTTTTTGTCAGAACAAGCAAAAGGGTATTTTTTGTTGTGTCACAGAATTTTAGCAATTAATTTATGTGTGCCATGACATGAACAAGTTGAAAATCACTGTCTAGATCATTGTGTATATATCCTGATATACATCAGCAGGGCACTACATACAACTGGAATGGTTTTGTATTTTTAGTATTTAAATACTGGTACAGAATTGTGTTAGGAAAAGTAGAAGACCAGTTCAAATGCAAGCAAACATAATTTAAAGGATACATAACTAAAGAATGGATTATGAAGAACATGAATATTTGGCACTATTTATTATATTTCTATACTTAAAATGTAAACTTATTTTCATTTAATTGTTTTCAAGCTTCCATAACCATTTAATTGCCTAACCCAGAGAAATCCTTTGTAACAGTTTTTTTTTCTTTTTTTTTTATAAATATATTTTATGATTTTTCTCAGCGAGGAAGGGAGAGGGATAGATAGCTAGAAACATGAGAGAAACATTGATCAGCTGCCTCCTGCACACCCCCTACCGGGCATGTGCCCGCAACCAATGTACATGCCCTTGACCAGAATCGAACCTGGGACCTTTCAGTCCACAGGCCGATGCTCTATCCACTGATCCAAACCGGTTTTGGCTGTAACAGCTTTTGACTATTCATTTATAGATCCTGAGATTTGCTAAAATAACTTCCTAAATCAAAAGCAATTAAAATATATATATAACCAACCTTCTCATGGTACAGTGAAAAGTTTATTTCCCCAAGTGACTTAAGAACTCAAATAAGAATGTGCTCACTACTTGGCAGCACCCCAGTGATTTGGCCTCTGCAAAGCTAAGGGTGACTCACGCCTGCATGCGTAAGCACTGACACTGAGAGTCACAGTTCCAAGGCTCAGAGGTAGACTTACCTCTAAATCTGCTAACTATGTCAATGTCTTTCTTGCGGTGTTTACTCAGGTGATGCTCACAAAACAGAAGTGCTCAAGTATACTTAGTTGTTTTGACCTGACTTTTATTACACTCTGAAAGAGGTGATGTTCATCAGTATTTTATAATGTGGAAACCATGCATTTTTCTAAAATCTTATGGTAATCGATATTTTTACATAACAAGAGTTCTAATTCCTCTGGACATTGAAAATACTTCTCTATTCCAAATATGGAACACTGATAATGTTTCAAAATTGTCCTGCTCCTCTCTTAAAAGATAAAAAGAAGAAAAGATATGGGCATTGCATAAAAGGACCTCTTCATCCTTAATACTGTGTTCTAAGACAAGAAGCATAGATATAAAAAGGCAGAAAGAGTAAACTGTCTAGGTAAAAGCATAAAATAAAGTATTACCTTTAGCTGGGTTTACTTTTATCCCTGACCTATACAGCATTTCCTCATTCTGCCAGTCTCCATTCCTGATTGCAGTCTTGAGTCCATAGAAAACAATTAATGTAGCTGTAGCATAAAAAATCAAGCTCTTGAGAAACCGCTTTTGGACTTTGACATAAAGGGCTCTGGCACCCACTGTAACGAGGAGGCAGAAGCCCATACTAGGAATATACAATACTCGCTCTGCAATTACAAAGCCGACATAGAAAAACAGGTTCGTGGCAGGAACGAAAGGTATTATTAACAAAGATAAAGACAGAATAACAATGTTCTCTGTAGAAGGAAGCTGTGTTGTCTGTGGTACATTATTTTTAATGCCATTTTCTACTTTGGATGCAAAGCTGGGCTTGATCTCTGAGTTCCGGTACTCCACATCTGAATGGCAGCTATGTCCATTTGCATTCTGCTTGCCATTTGTTACAAATTTCCCATAGCATTCTCTTTCCACGCTTGGGCTCTTTAAACCACAGTAGGCAAGGAGGAGGAGTCCAATATAGAAGGCCACAGTGTGTAGGTTTCTCCAATCACGAATTGTTTTGAGCAGAGGCACGGCATCCATTGACCAATCAAAGCTGAGGGTATCAGGGCAGAGTAACAGCCAGAGGTTCTTGGTTGGCAAGTAGAAGAAGGTGAGTGTGCGAGCCAGGAGACTGTCAGAATCAGCAGCTGGGTTGTCAGAGTTGGAAAAGCTCGGTGGTTTGTTTCCCATCCAGTATAAACGGGCACCCAACAGGGAAGTCCCCCAGAGAGTTAACAAACTAATGCTGAGGAAAAGTGGCAAATTCTTCCCCTGAAACCAAAAGAGAGGGAGGGAAAAATTAAGATGATCATCAATACAGCATGGTGACACTTCACTTAACAGTTAGAGATGAAATACATTTTTAAGTGGACAGTTAACACAGCATTATGTCTTAAATATATGACTTTGTCCACCTCCTTTTTAAACATGTTTAGGAAAATTTCAACCTAAAAAAAAGTGACCGTGGAATCCAACTTCGTATATAACTTTTGATGAGTAGCTTTTCTTCTCATTCCTTTTCTAAAGTACCAATAAGCAAAGATTCAATTTCTTGACCTCTACAAAGAGAGTTGCATATATTTCCTTCTTGGAATTAGCATCAGGTCAAAATAAGACAACAATGTGAAAGTATTTAGCATTCTTAGTAGGCATCTAATAACTGAGTTCTTTCATTTTATAATTTAAATACAGGGAAAAACAAAGAACAGTCATGACAAAAAAAAAATATGAGGAGAACAGGATTCCGCTCAGCTCGAAAGTTGGAATAGCATTTAGCCATGTCTATGTCAGTCCTGATTTCATGTGGATAAAAGGGAAACCTTGTGTACAGTTGGTGGGAATGTAAATTGGTGCAACCACTATGGAAAATAAGCATGGAAATGCCTCATTAAAATAGAATTACCATCTGATCCAGCAATCCCATTTCTGGTTCTTTATCTGAAGAAACTGAAATTACTATCTCATAAAGATACCTGCATCCCCATGTTTACTGCAGCATTATTTATAGCAGCCAAAACATGAAAGGAACCCACGTGTATATTGATAGATGAATGAATAAAGAAAATGTGATATGGATATCTATATATACCTCAAATGGAATATTACCCAGCTATAAAAAGAAGGAAACACTGCCATTTGCCACAACATGAATATACTTTAACGGCATCATGCTAAGAGAAATCAGTCAGACAGAGAAAGAAAAATAATGTATTACCCCAAAGGCAGAATCTTAAAAAAAAAAAACTCACAAACTCACATATTCAGAGAACAAATTGATGGGTGGCAGATGGGGGGATGTACAGGGGTAAATGGCGAAAGTGGTCAAAAGATACAAGTTCCAGTTTATATATATATAAATATATATGGCTAAGTGACCATGGCATCTGAAACAACTGGACAACAGAACAGGCTGTGTAGGGCAACTAGGCTGGCAGGGGGGTTAGTGAGAGGCCACAAAATGACCGACCAACTAGGGGTGTCGAACTCAATTAGAGAAGGGGCCAAAATCTAAAATCCAGCCTAAATTGCGGGCCGAATGGTTTACTGAACAGTCATAAACTGACAATGTCATAAACTGACAGCGGAGTGCGGTGATGACAGCACGGTGCGGGCCACATTGCAAGGCCTGGCGGGCTGGATTTGGCCCGCGGGCCTTGTGTTTGACACATGTGGACCAAGCAATAGGCTGCATGGGGCTACCAGGCCTGTGTGTGTGTTGGGGGGAAGTTGGGGGCGACCAGGCTGGCAGAGGGGTGGCAGTGAGGGGCCACTAGGACACCAGAGGGGGGCAGTGAGGGGCGACCAGGTTGGCAGGGGAGGCGGACAGTTGGAGGCAACCAGGCCGGCAGGGGAGCACTAAGGGGCGACCAGGCCGGTGGGGTGGGGGGAAGTCGGGGGTGACCAGGCCAGCAGAGGGGGAAGTTAGGTGCAATCAGGCAGACAAGCAGGTGAGCAGTTAGGAGCCAGTGGTCTCAGATTGTGAGAGAGATGCCGGCTGCTAGTTTTGGCCCGATATCTGGGATCGGACATCCCCTGAGGGGTCCCAGATTGGAGCGGGTGCAGGCTGGGCTGAGGGGACGCTGCTGTGCACAAATTCCATGCACTGGGCCTCTAGTAAGATAAGTAAGTCTGAGGATGTAATGTGGTGATTACAGTTAACAACAGTGTATTAGTGTATATTTGACAGTTGGTAATAGAGCAGGACCTTAAAAGTTCACATCACAATAAAAAATATAATTTTTATAACTATGTGTTACAAAACTTAACTGTGGTAATCATTTCACTATATATATATATATATATATAGATATAGATATAGATATAGATATAGATATAGATATAGATATAGATATAGATATATATTGATATATATTGATATATATTGATATATATTGATATATATTGATATATTCATATCTCCTTCCCTCCACATTCTATGCATTACACCAAGTCCTCTCACTTTCACTTCAAAATGTATTCTGATGTGTTCACTTCCCTCCTTTCCTTCTGTCATCACTCTAGTTTAAAATGCCAAGACTTGGATTGTCAGAATAGACTCCTCCTAACTGGTAATCTAACCATTTCCAACACAGATAATAGTGATCCCAAATTTTAAAATCATTAATGGGAGCTTATTCTAAGATCTTAGAAGTTTTTATCTCTAGAAAACAAAAAGTTTATAGTTCATTGAGCAGTTTTCTTGATGGTATATCCACTTTTTCATTTCAAAATTATTTTGAACAGTATTTTAGATATTTTAAAAGGGGTAATTCTGGATATAAAAAATAAGAAGGAAGAGGAGGTTAGAAGTTAAAAATTCAGAATAAAAAAAATTATAAACAACAAATAAATGAAAATTTTAAGAGGTGGGACTGTTGGTTAATATCAAATCCCAATAATGCTAAATTCATAAAATTAACTGTCTCAGTGTTTTAAAAACTTATTTGGTGGCCCTGGCTGGTTTTGCTCAGTGGATAGAGTGTCACCCTGCGGACTGAAGGGTCCTGGGATCTATTCTATCTGGGGGCACATGTCTGGGTTGCAGTCTTGATCCCCAGTAGGGGATGTGCAGGAGGCAGCCAATCAATGATTCTCATCATTGATGTTTTTCCCTCTCTCCCTCTCCCATCCTTTCTGAAATCAATAAACATATTTAATAAAAATAAAAACTTCTGTGGCAGACCTCCGCTCAAAATTAACTTTTGTAATGTTATTTGGAATTTTTAATGGCAGGGGAATAATATGTTCAGTCATCACCAATCTTTAAATTTCAGATCTCTGCTAGAAAAATGAAATTATTCAAAGCCTCTTTATCATCTAAAAGTAAGTTTGCAACCCATTATCTGCCTTTTCTGAAGTTCTGCACAGCAAAAAGCTTAAAATTTCTGGATTATAGGAGAAAAATTAAACTACACAAAACCAAATGTTATAAGTTGTAAATAACTTGATGGATCAAGGACATAATTGAGTAGTCTTAGATTATAAAAAAGAGAAACATATCATTTGGCAAAAGTAAATGGGAAAAGATATCATGAATAAAGAAGACTGAACTTGAAAATAATTCAATTTTGAATTTGCACCAAAAGTCTATTTTCAAAGTGTAACTGAAGGCCATGCTATTATAATGTCTTCTGGTGAGACTGCATGGAGAGGGGGAAAGGAAGAACAGCTGCAAACAAGAAGTAAAGCAAAGCAGCAAGAGAACCACAGACACAGGGAGGGAAGAACAGTCAGTTTCTTTGCTAGTCATGAAACTCCAGGATAACGTGGCTGTAAGAATTACATAATTCTATTTTGTTCCTAAAGTTAGAAATGGCATAATAAGGCAAAACTAACTTATTCATTAATTTGTAATGAAAGCATCTTTAATAATTTATTAAATTGTAATAAACTATCATCAAAATAAGACATTGAGATTTAAGATGTGATAAAAATTGACTCCAGTATTTGTGATGATGGAAGAATTTTTAAATACAATAAACTACAATATAAATATGAGTAATGAAAACTAT
The DNA here is from genome assembly GCF_964339955.1 of Pipistrellus hanaki. Classification (NCBI taxonomy): domain Eukaryota; kingdom Metazoa; phylum Chordata; class Mammalia; order Chiroptera; family Vespertilionidae; genus Pipistrellus; species Pipistrellus hanaki. The sequence goes on from NC_140505.1 coordinate 118,983,166, forward strand.
TCCATGGTAAATTTTATATGACTCTAAATGCTGGGAAGATAGTAATCTGTAATAATAAAAGTGTAATATGCAAATCGGCCGAATGGCTGAACAGTGGAATGACTGTCCAGATGAATTTCCAGACAAAGCAGGGGCTGCTAGGGCTGAGGCAGCGGGGGCTGTGAGGGTCTGCTGAGGCTTGGGGGCTATGAGGGCCTGCTCTTGCACAAATTTCGTGCATCCGTTCTCTAGTATAAACATAAAACCATAAGTAAAAATAAAACTATAGCATTACTTTATATAGAATTTTTATACCTAAACAGTTCATTCTAACTTAATGGTGAAGTCAGTAAGGGCCAAATAAATGAAAAAATAAAGAAAAATTGAATTAACTAACAGGTAAAAGAAAATCGATATGAAAATGTTTAGTGAGTTTCTCAGACTTTGTGATTGGCTACTACATTTTAAATATTAGACTAAACTTGAAATCACAGCTTTCAAATCTCTTTAATGTTTTCTAATAGAATTCTGGTGAAATCTATCAGTTATAAAAATGGGATTCTGATGAAACCAATTTCTCTTGTAAACTTATGGCTTTAAAAATAAGATAAAAGAAAAAAAGCATGGAAACGGTTTTTTTGTTTTTTTTTAATTCATTTTAGATTCTGTGCTCTGATTTATTAATTAAGTCAAATTAACCAATTGTTATTGAGCTATGGCTAGGAGCCAAGTAACCATACATTTAGCCTTAGCATCTCTTTGCTCTTGGCTGGTGTATGACATTGATTCAGCACAGGTATTTCTCAGATAAGGCACTTGAGTTCTGAGTTGCCACCCCAGACTTGAAAGAGAAAACGGGTGAAAATTCACGCAAAGAAGATGCAACTTCAAAGACAGGGAAATTTAAACAATCTGACTTTAACCTTTGGTTGAGAGTATTAGAAAATGATTGCAGCCGAAACCGGTTTGGCTCAGTGATAGAAAATCAGTCTGTGGACTGAAGGGTCCCAGGTTCGATTCCGGTCAGGGGCATGTACATTCGTTGCGGGCACATCCCCGGTAGGGGGTGTGCAGGAGGCGGCTGGTCAATGTTTCTCTCTCATTGACATTTCTAGCTCTCTATCCCTCTCTCCTCCTCTCTGTAAAAAATCAATAAAATATATTTTAAAAAAGTGATTGCAGTGTAATCGGGGAAGCATAATCAGTTCATTTAACATTTCATTAAGGCTACTGCATGCCAGGCACTCTAGTATGCCCTGATATACACCCGAAAGAAGAGAGAAGAAACTTGTATTCTTGGAGCTTCATATATCCTACTAGAAGCCCAATGCGCGAAGATCTGTGCAAGAATGGGCCTTCCTTCCCCTGGCTATCGGCACTGCCTTTTCACCTTTGCTCCAGCCCCGGAGCCACCTCCCAACTTCCTACACTGCCCAGAAGCTCAGAGCTGCTGGGGCAGGGCAGAAAGCCTACATCTTTGCCATGCCCACCCCTGGCTGCTTGGTGCCTGTGTATGCAAATTAACTGGCCACCTTTGTTGGGTTAATTTGCATACTCACTCCTGACTGGCTGGTGGGCATCACAAAGGTCTGTTCAATTTACGTATTTCTCTTTTATTAGTGTATATTCCAGAAAAATACATCATGAGAAAAGAACCATAGGGACTTACAGGACAATTTTCAAACCTACAGGACCATCCATATTAATTGTGAGCTTTTAAAAATACCAGTGCCTGATCTAACTAAATTCTCCATAGGGGATTGATTCTAATGCAGTTGATATTGAGAATCATTGTATATTAGTACAAGTCTAATTTTTAGTGATACTGAAAATACGGTTGGCCTATGGTTTTCATTTCACAAAGTTTTAAAGCTTATCTTTCTCAATCTAAATGAATAAACCATAATGAAACATAATGTTTTCTGTCAAGCTTAGAGATAAATTGAATTCATAGTATAATAAGGAAGCGGTGAACATCATGAAGGTCAGACTACAAAAGAACTGACATCATTGAAATAAGTAGAACTCAAGGTTGAAATATTTAAGTGTTGTTGCACTATACAGAAGATAGAGGATTTGTTCCCAGGAAGAAAGGTAGTCTTCCAAATATGAATCACATAAAGCACATGTTCCAATAGGAAAACATTTTAAATATAGAGAAGAATTTAAGAAAAAGACAAAAACATTTGTAAAAATGTTCAACTTCATTCATCAATAAAAATGAAAATCAGCCGAAACCAGTTTGGCTCAGTGGATAGAGCATTGGTCTGCGGACTGAAAGGTCCCAGGTTTGATTCTGGTCAAGGGCATGTACATTGGTGGCGGGCACATCTCCAGTAGGAGGTGTACAAGAGGCAGCTGGTCAATGTTTCTCTCACATCAATGTTTCTAACTCTCTATCCCTCTTTCTTCCTCTCTGTAAAAAAATCAATAAAATATATATTTTTTAAATGAAAATCAAACTGAAAAAAATATATATTTAACATGAATCTAAGTTGGGGGGAAAGGGAAATGGAAAAAATTGGATATAAAAGTCATTGGGGAAATATAAATTATATAGTTTTGATGAGAAAATTGGAATTATTTAGAAAAATTAATACTTTGCATCCCCTATTATTTGATAATCTGGAGTTAGTTACCTATTCTCTGAAAAGAAAATCTCTCTTAGCTCTAAATATAAGGGCATCTAATTCATCACTGCTTATAAATGCAAAAGTAGGAAAATAGCTGAAAATTTCAATAAAGCAATATGAAAATAAACCATGCTTTATCCATATCTTTTAAATATATAATGCAATTTTGAGGAAAAAGATACTTTTTTACAAAATATTATAAATATGTTTCATCTTTTTTGGATTAATTTAGACAGCAGTTAAAATGTTAATATGCACTTAACATTGGTGTTAATACAGTAATCCCTCTGTATGCAAGGGGGATTGGTTATATAAAATGAACATAATCCATATTTGCCTCTAGGCTACACAGGGTATGCTACCTCTCACTTCATTTGCATGGATTCAGCTTAGTGCCTGGCACATGATAAATTCAAGTTTTGTCTTTTTGGAACTTTTGGGATTTTTTTCCCCTGAAATTTTTGATACGTGGTTGGCTGAATCTGAGGCTATATAAAACAACGCACACAGAGGATTGACTGTATTTTTTTGGCTTGAAGCTTTCAGATATTGATCTATCGAAGCCCATCTACTTAATCTTATTTGCTTTCTAATGTTTTTATTCTGCTAACAAAGCATTCTTTAAATGGTTTTATTTTCTAGAACAGTTTTAGATTTGCAGAAAAATTGAGATGAAACAGAGTTCCTATATACTTCACACCCAGTTTCCCCTATTATTGTCATTTTACATTAGTATCCTTTCTAATAAAAGAGTAATATACAAATTGACCATCACTCCAACACACAAGATGGCCATCCTCATATGGACACAAACTGGCCACCACAAGATGGCCTACAGGGGAGAGCAATTGTGGGCAATCAGGCCAGCAGGGGAGGGCAGTTGGGAGGGACCAGGCCTATAGGGGAGGGCAGTTAGGGGTGACTGGGCCTGCAGAGGAGGGCAATTGAGGCCAATTAGGCCTGCAGGGGGAGACAGTTGGGGAGAACCCAGGCCTGCATGGGAGGGCATTTGGAGGGGACCAGGCCTGCAGGGGAGGGCAGTTAGAGATGAACAGGCCATCAAGGGAGGGCAGTTAGGGGCAACCAGGCTCGCAAGGGAGTGGTTAGGGGGTGACTCATTGACAGGCAGAAGCAATTAGAGACAAGCAAGCAGATGGGAGCCAGCAGTCCTGGATTGTGAGAGGGATCCCAGATTGGAGAGGGTGCAGAGGGAAATACCCCCCCTTCAGGGGGGGGGGAGCCCTCTAATAGTATATATAATTAATTAACCAATGTGGATACATTATTATTAACTGAAGGTCATAGTTGACTCAGATTTCCATCATTGTTACCTAACGTTCCTTTTCTATTCCAAGGTGCCATCTGGAAGAGCACATTCCACTTCTTTGTCATGTTTCCTTAGGTTCCTACTCATGTGACAGTTCCTCAGACTTTGTTTTTATAAGGATTCACACTTTTAAGGATTTCTTGTTAGCTATTTTGTGAAATGTTCTCCATTGGACTTTGCCAGATGTTTTTCTCATGATTACATTTTCATGCGTTTTGAGAGGAAGAAGACAGATGTAATGATAATACCAAAGGTACCCAATATCAACCTGACTTATCACTGTTAATACAGACCCTGCCATCTGGCCTGAGAGAGTGTTTTTCAGGTTTCTCCACCATAGAGTTCATCCCTCCCACTTCCGTCCTTCCAAACCTGTGTTCTTTGGAAGGAAGTCAGAATGCATGACCCATATTTATAGAGTGGGGAATTATGCTTTCCTTCTTTCAGGTGGAGTATGTATGTCAATTATTTGAAAGTCTGTGAGGGACATTTGTCTCTTCACCCTCATATATTTACTTTTTGAATAGTTTCTTGGACTTATGGATATTTATTTTATACACTGGGCTATAATTTAATACTGCTTTACTTATTTTATTGCTCATTTTGTTCCAGCTTTTGCCATTGGGAGCTCTTTAAATATTATCCTGTGTTCCTTTGACACTGTGTGTTTTGAACAGTTTCTCACGTTTATGCTCATCTTGTGTATTTCCTGCCCTAGTCCTAAAATCAGTTCATTTCTTTAAAGAACCCTAGTTCCTTTTATAGGAAAATAGAATTAAAAATCAAGATACAGACACTAAATAACACCATTAACAAAGTAAATAAAACAAATGTTTGAGTAAAATTCAGAAGAACCTCAAGTATTATTAGGTAAAAGAAGAATGCATGGTCATCTTAGGTTTCTTCTCTTTAATTTACATTTGTTTAATATTCTAAATGTTTGTTTTTTACCAACATTAGCTAAGTAAGTATCATGTATGAATGAAGATTATGAGGAATTTTAAGTAGGCTAATAGTTGTGATTGTAAATGAAATAAGAAAAAAAATACACTATTGTTTACAATGACCTTTTACTACCAAATCAATACAAATATATTTGATTTTAAACTTTGGGTAAGTAACACGTGTCATTTATAATCAGATACATGAGCATGCTTTGACCCTTTTTGGACTTTGAAGTAACCACAATCTCCCTTGAGGAAAACCTTGTTGGTAAATGATAATATGGTTTTAAAAATCTAAATTTCCATCAGTGAAATGAAATCTATAACTGATTTGTTAAGCTGTTATTTGTTTATCTGGGCATGTACAAATGCTTTCTGATAGACCTTAGAACTCACATAAAGTATTGTGGTGTATTACAGATTCATTTTGAAACTGATTCTTTATAATCAAAAGTGCTGAATAAATTTCTCAATATTATACCATGCTTCCTATGCCCTAAATCTTGAAATTATTTTCTCACAAAGACTGGAGATGTCTGTCCATTGAACCTCTTTATGTAGTTTGATATATTAAACATTGAAATTATTTTATCTTATCTGTTAGTTGATGTGGAAAAAATATTCTAATCTGATATAGAGGGTAATTATTAATAAGGAATCCTGCTTTCCCATTGAAGGGGAACAGAAGTACCCTGACAACTTTATTATGTCAAAACTTTGATTAATTATATGAATATGTGCTAAGAACAATTACTAATTATCCTTTAGCCATGCATTACTTCTTGTCACAAATTCAGTAAAATATGCTTTTATATTCATGTTTTAGAGTGAGTCTCTAATGAGAACTGTTTTGGAAAAGGAGGACAGCAAAGAGGAAGCCTATATTATTGATATGAGGAAAGCCTATGACTTCAGTGATGAATGATGGCTACAAAATAAAAGATACTGGATTTTTGTTATGTCTGGATAGCCTTTCTCTCAGTTCTTAAAACTTTCAGATACTGATTTTTATCGGCTTTATTATTATAACTCTATTATCATTGCCAAGGGCTTAATTTGGAATTAAATGAGCCTATTGCTTAAGTAATTTATTTTTATTAGTTTGCCAAAAAGTGAGTCTCATGATGGTTTTCATACTTTACACCAGAATGTTTACATTTTTCTTTCATCGAGTCTAAAATATTTATTTTCAGTTTCTTTTATGCCCCAGAAAATATGAGATAGATTACAATATTGAAGTTGCCAGCATGCATGGCAGTTTTTCTTGAGTGATAGGGGAGTTGCTATAGTTGATTTTCATTTTTCTCTTGTGTTCTTTCTTTAGTCAAAGACTCCCATAGAAGAAAATAATTTACTACAGGGCTCCTTACAAGGCATCACCACTAATTAATATGGCAGGGTCTTTTCATCAGCCTTCACTTCATCTTTCAGGTGATGTGTGGGAAAGATTTTGATGTTTTGTGATAAATGTCATATTATTAGCTGATTAACTAATAAGTAGGTTTTTTTGTTTCTTTAGTGTACCCAAAGACTAGAAATAAAATTGTCAACCATGAACATTATATTCTTAGCTGATTTTCATCCTATGATTTTCTGTTTCTGACAGTTCCAGAAAAATTCCTCTAAAATTTTGTAACTTAGAAATTTACACAGGAAACCTATATGTGCATGTTGACCAATGCCACTCGAATAAAATGTAATTTTTAAAAAGGGAAGATATAGTTTATGTTTTCTTTTCAATAAAATGGAGGTTAGAGCTGATTTCCCTTTTTATGTTAAAGAAGAACTTTTAAAAAGATGAAAAGCATATTTAAACATTTAGAAAAATTTGATTTTCATAAAGCCAGTTTATGTCTATTTGTATTTATTATAGAATGAAGTAAAATTCAGGTTAAGTGACCACAGTTGCATATATGAGAGATGACATAGTGATTTCAAATCCTGTTTGGTTTTTGTCTGACACTATATAGCATTTGTCGTATACCTCCTATAACACCCCGAAAGAGTACAGTATGGAGAAAAGGATGCTTCTAAACCCGTTATTATGGTGCTTTTGTTGGCATAGTGACCACTCTTCCTCATTGAACGAATTCCTTGCGTATCCATGGCAAGCTCCTTCTAGAGCTACCTCACAGAAACTGAAGTGCCCAAAGAGTTCAACTACTGGAACTGCAAGGGGTGTGCCACAGACCCTACCCCACTACACTAAAAGCAAGCCCCTGAATGCCAGCTCTCACCGTAATCTTGTTTAGTTTAAAATAAGAGGTTTAACACTTGCCACCAGGCAGTGCACTATGGTCAAATCAGGTTAGCCATGAAACAATCCACCCTTTATGAAGAAAATATGTGAAGAAAATAACCTCTGTGATCTAAGAAACAAAAGAAGACACCTCTCTTTGACTATTGAAAACCCTTTTGGTTTTTATCAAACTCCTTTCTCTTATCCCTAAGAATACAAATAGTAGGAAGAGAAATCAAAATAAGACTGCTACAAATGAACTGAATTTGGAAAATGAACTCTTTCTATCCATCTCTTCTCAAGTGGGCAAGAGCATTACAAACATAGTCCCCGTGCCAATGGATTAAACTGCAACATTCTTTTAACTCTGTGTGGCTTTAGTGCGACAAACCAGCCATTATTCAGTCTCACTAATGAGGTAAGCATGTGAGGCCAGCATTTTGAAAACATAAAGAGACAAACTATAATGAGACTTCCCTCAGTGGGGAGGCCAAGATACAGCCGTCTTCTCTCAAAGATATCATAATGGACAGCTATTTAGTGAGTGTGGGAGTTTTCCTAGGAAGATACAAAAAATACCAATAAAATATTTTCTATACCCAAGTAAAACTCAATACACATGCCTTATAGGTAGGTAATCATTATAAGCACCAATTTGATGCTCAGTGTTCTTAAGTGGAAATACGCTCCCACTTTATAATTGCATTTGTTTTCTGATGAATACAAAGAGAAATTCAGTGTAACAATAGACAAATGGTTTTTTACTTTTTCTAATAAATAAAAATGTAGCCCTTTACCTATACATTACTCAGGTGGAATTTGTCTTTATTCTCAAAATACCACATTGACTTATAAAACACTAGCTTTGTTTTTCTTTTGTTATTTATTTATTTATTTATTTTGATTGGGGAAAATGAGGCAGAGTAATTAAGAGTTTTTGAAAGCAAATTTCACTTCTGGAAACATACATCTATTATATAATCCTTCTTTCAATACCTGGTAATTACAACTATTCAGAAATTCCCAGACAATACTATGGCACACTTAGGCATTATAATTAGCAGTTGATCAGAACAGAACCAAACAGAACTGGAATCCTTGCAAGCTCAGCTGAGCAGAACATTCTGGGTTTACTGGGCAAGCAGAAGGGTCATCACCTATCCCCCCTCCCAGTGCCTAAAGGACCATGCCAAATTGTCAAGTGCATCAGAGTAGTAAAGAGAGTTATGGTTAGTAGAATCTATTACAGAAAAAAAGACAAAATTCTACTTCCAAACCTTTGTTGGGCAAAATATTTTCTTTGCTCCCTTTAATATATAGAAGCAATATAAGGAGCAGCAAAATAGTGATATCAACAGTAACCTAAAACCAGTTATTGGAAAATACACAACATTTAGTTTTCATGAAAAAGAGTGATCTTCTTATTTGAAAAGTAAAACAGTAAAGCTAGATGGCAATATCTGGTTTAAATAAATTGAATACCTTTCTTAAGAGTACAAATTAATATTTGCATCTACAAATAAGCATTTCTTAGATGCATATCTTTATTAGCCGACCCTCAAATTATTTTACAAAAATACAAACTAGTTGCATATTTCATATTATACAGACATAGAAATGCTTGATATGGCTGCCAAGTGGCCTTCAGCCAGATATTTGGGAACAAACTAAAATACTAAGAAGTTTTGCAGTTCAGGTTCTTTTCTGATAGTCCCTCCAAAAGGGTCTTCCTGCCAGAAGTAACTTGGCAAAAAATGTGATTGTTGGAGCCTATTGGTGGTGGCTACCAACCTAAACAGAGGAAATCTTTGTATAAACATAATCTGTCTCACGTCTTTCATTCTCTTTTAATGTGAGATTTAAAATTAAATTTTAATCATACACTAACTTTTCAAGATTACATATGGGAATTGAGGTGTTCAGAAAGTTCACAGGCAACTTCACAAGAAGGTTTTAAAACTGAAAGAAACTGGAAACTGTGAAACCCACATAATCATTGCGGTATTTGTCTTCTACTTGAGTAAGACTTCAGTCCATCCCAGAAGTTTGATCTTACCTCAAATTAGTTAAGAAAGAATTCTGCATTCACTAAATACCTTTTCTGAGGGCCATTAAAACTATCCTCATTAATCTTCTAAGAATGTCTACCTTTTGTAGCTATCATTAAATGTTTCAAGTAATTTCAGACAGGGTTAAAATCTGGGTTTCCTCCCACCCCCCGAATATGTATATCTTTGATTTTCAGCAGCATTTAAAATAACCTAGAATTAAATACGATTTACTGCAAAGCCCTCTCATGAGTCTTCAAAACATGTTTGGATAATTCTTTTAGTTCAATGCAGCGCCAATTAGTACTAATCATTGCCATGCCCTAATTATTTAAATTAAATAAATTGAACTTACACGTGCAAACATTTTGAAATTCACCCCACGTCCACTTCTCTTTTCAAGTTAACTCACAAGATTAGACAACTTGTTTTAATAGATTATTATCATTGGATTAGGTCCAGAAAGCATTCCTCTAGAGGGAATTCTGTCTGCTTTAACAGTTGTGGTTTAGTGCACGCTCTCTGACTTAAGTGTCAATCATTTTTTTTGACAGGCTCCTGGCCCTTAGATCCCTGCTGTGAGAGCAGCGAGACGTGTTTTCCAGGTGCATGACTGGCACTCTGTAAGTGTGAACTAAGCAAAGGGGAAGTGGAAGGGATTGGTTAAAATACATGACTAGCAGGCTCTGTCTCCATGCTCCCTAGTGAACATGCCCTTGGTCAAAGGCACTGGTCTTCCCTGTCCCCTCATGCTGTGGCCGTGTTAGGCACCTTCTATTCAGCAAGGAACACCAGCCTCATTACAACTGCAGAAAACTCATGCAACCCAGGCCATGGGCAGTCAAACATTAATAAAACCAAAAGATGAAAAATCTTAGCACCATGCCATAAATTTTGATTACCAGAAAATAATAAAAAATTACAGAATGGGTTGGAATCTTTATTTAACTTCTGTAATTCAAACAGTCCTTTCTAAGTAATATCAGGAAATTCCATTCATGACTACGTTTCCGTAAATACTCCTAAATTAAACACACAAGAATTTTTGACTGAGGGTCATATTTCTTAATAAATCCAAATCTGTTCTGTTCTGCAACATATCTCAAATTAACCCACATATCTTGTTCCTTCAACAATCTAAACAAATGCAGGTCATCTAAATGATATGCTAAAGCAAGTACAAATTAAGCTCCATTAAACTTTCCATGAGAGACCAGATATTATGAGCAAAGTGAGAATTGTATATAATTGCCTAATGAATTCAAACACCTGTTAAGTCATTTTATACCTCCCAGATGTGGCCCTGGCATCCAGTGAAGAGAGCAGTGCCTAGAAAACAACATTCTCTTCTGTCATTATATTTCACTATGGAATATGGGGGAAATCATTTATTGGTAGTAGTAACACTAATTATGAATGCTCATTAAATATTTTACAGAATGTCTTTACATATATTCTTCTCAAGTAATTCTTTCTAAGATGTCACAATGTTTGTAAACTTGGTAAATTAGTATTTTCCAAAAGGGCAGGTAGAAATCAGAGAGGAAAAGTAGTATTGTCCAGACTCCCAAAGCTAATGGATAGAAAGATGAGAATTCAAAGCCATGTCCTTTATAAATCCAGGGTGCTCTGCTCCCACCCCACCTTAAACCACACAGTCCCCACTTCACAACCACTGTCTCCAGTACTTCACCATCCGATTTCCTTGATTGCGCTGAGACCCTCCAATCTCAAGGTGACACCAAACTTAAAATACCACTAACTTCTACAGGAAAAGATCATAAAGCCACATGTGGGTAAATGTTAGAGAAATCTAGAGATCAGAACTTTATATTTGTACAATCTCAGAACTTTAGAGGGCATCTCCATAATATGTATTTTGCAGTGAAAAAAACTTATGTCCATAGAGCTTAATTAAATGTGCTCCCCTGGGACAGTAAGCTATTCAGTCACGATTAGGACTAGAAATTTTATCTTCCTTTGTGTTTATGGCATGATACTTTATGCTTTTGTTTATATTTTTAATCACTACTCTTCAGCAAGAACATATATATATATAAAGCCAGTGGCCAGAATGCCGAAACAACTGGAATGTCTGGTGGTGGCTATGACACCCACAGTGGCCAGCAAACCAGCCCCATTGGGGTTGACACCCAGGGCTGGCCAGCCAACCTCCCAGGTCCCCTCCCCTCAGCTGACCTGTTCCTGATCAGTCTTTCAATTGGGGTGGGGCACCCGCCAAGCCTCCCTCAGCTCTTTCCCCTGGCCAGCCCTGCCCCTGATCACCTCCTCTACCCCAATAGGGGGCAGGGCCAGTCTGTCAACCTCCTGCAGTCCCTCCCCTAGCCCGACCCCACCCCAGGTCAGCCCCCCTATCCCGATCATGGGCAAGGCTGGCTGGCCAACCACCTGCAGCCCCTCCCCTCAGCCAATCCCATCCCCAATCAGCTCCCATCGCCCCAATAAGCCCACAGCTCCTTCCCTAAACCAGCTACACCCCAAATTGCCCCTCCTCCACACTCCAATCAGGGCAGGGCCAGCCTGGCCACCATCCACAGCCCCTCCCCACTGCCAGCCCCATCGCCAACAGCCCCCATCACACTGATTGGACCTTGGCCCCTCCCCCCAGCCAGCTCCACCCCCAATCCACCCCATACCAATTGGGATTGGGGCTGTCCACCCAACCTTCCATGGCCACTCCCCTCAGCCGGCCCGGCCTTGATTAGCCGCAATTGGGGTGGGCTGGCCAGCCAACCTCCTGTCCTCTCCTCCTCCTGACAGGCCCAGCCCTGAACCGACCCCATTGGGGCCGGGCTGGCCACAGCCCACCTGTGCACTATTTTGTGCACTGGGCTTCTAGTCTATATAATAAAAGCCTAAGCCACCATTACAGCGGAATGACCGGAACAACTGGTCTCTTTTATACTCACAAAACACCAGAGGGCAGACACTCATTGCAGAAGCCACCACCTAGTGGTCAGTGCACTCCCCTACAGGGATCACTCACTGCTCAGCCAGAAGCTGGGCTCATGGGTGGTGAGCACAGCTGCCATGGTGGGAGCCACTCCCAACTCTGTGGCAGCAGGTACAGAGGGCTTGGATAAGTGTGAGCTGCACGGCCCCTGGCCCCAATTCAGGCTCCTCCCTGTTCACCTGCAGCTTGGCACACTGCTACATCCCCTGAGGAGTCCCAGACTACAAGAGGGCAAAGGCAGGCTGAGGGTAGGGCCCCCCACTCCTCCCCCCCAGCAGTACACAAATTTCATGCACCAGGCCTCTATTCTATAATAATTCTCTAAAACAAGAAGAACTAGATTCCAATGTCTTTGGCCTAGTATTAAAAGCTGTCCAAAATTTGGCCCTTCTTTACTATCTCTAAACTTCAAACTTCCCTAATATTGGTATCTTTGTTAGAAACTTCAAAATGTCTTCAGTGGAAATTTTGAATACTGGTTTCTTAATGTTCTGTAAATAAATAAAATTTCCATCCATCTGGCTGAAACCAGTTTGGCTCAGTGGATAGAGCATCGTTCTATGGACTGAAAGGTCCCAGGTTCGATTCCGGTCAAGGGCATGTACCTTGGTTGCGGGCACATCCCCAGTAGGGGGTGTGCAGGAGGCAGCTGGTCGATGTTTCTCTCTCATCAATGTTTCTAGATTTCTATCCCTTTCCCTTTCTCTCTGTAAAAAATCAATAAAATATATATTTTTAAAAAAATTTTCCATCCATCTGCCTAATGTTGCCATTTTCTTAAATGTTCTCCCTCCCTTGCAAGTTAAATTCCAATTCTTCCACAAGACTTCCTCCAATTTCTCCAGGCCACATTAAGCCCTGCCTTCCCAAAATTCTCTTATAACTTATACCATATATGAATGACATCACATATTGCAAAGGTCAAGTCTGAGGTTCAGGCCCAAAGGGTCATTAGGCATACATAATCTTAATGAGTGTCACACTCCTATTGAAATGAGTCTTACTATTCCCATGTGAATACAGCTCCTAGATGATAGGAACTGTCTATTTTGTTCACAAAAGTATACTGTCCACAGCAACTAGACAGCACCTGGCACAGAGTGGGCACTCCATATTGGATGGATGAATGAGTACATGAATGACTGATTGAATGAACAAAAGAACAATGAACACAAGACAAGAGACTAGAAGGGAGCTGTAAAGCCAGTATACTAGTATAAAGGCAGTTTTAGATACACCAAAATTATGATATGATGATCACATCCAATGAGATCTTTCTGGTGTATGTACCTACATAACACTATATATATAATCTTATCTAATAAAAGAGTAAGATGCAAAGTAGCCATACCTCTGCTACACCCACAAGCCATGCCCACCAGCCTCGTCCACCAGCCAATCAGAGTGAGTATGCAAAATAACCCCAACCAAGATGACTGCATTCACAGATAGCAAGAGGGAGGCTTGGGTTTCTCTGGCAATGGAAGAATCCAAGCTTTCCGCCTGCCCTAGCCAGCCTAAGCCTCCACTCAAGGCTACAAAGTTTCAATTATAGAAGGTAAACAAATCCAAACAGAAATGGTGGCAGCCACAGAGCAAGCAGAAGGCTTGGCTCTGCTCCAGGCTACAAAGTTTCAATTGTAGAAGGTAAATAAATTCCAGATACCAGGGCCTCCACTTGGGTCGCCTGGGGGCGTGGCTGGCCTGAAAACCACCACAGGCCCCTTGCCCAGGCCACCACACTCCAAGAGAACCTCCACCTTGATCCAGGACACACTTCAGGGCAAACCAGCTGGCCCCCACCCATGCACCAGGCCTCTATCCTATCTAATAAAAGAGTAATATGCAGACTGAGCATCACTCCAACACACAAGATCAAGACAGCTGCCCCCATGTGGTCAAAGAACCTGCCCCTATGTGGACACAAGATGGCCACCACAAGATGGCCAGCAGGGGAGGATAGTTGTGGGTGATGAGGCAAGCAGGGGAGGGCAGTTGGGAGGCACCAGGCCTGCAAGGCAGGGCAGTTGGGGGTGATCAACCCTGCAGGGGAGGGCAGTTAGGGGTGACCAGGCTGGCAGAGGAAGGAAGTTGGGGGCAAACAGGCTGGCGGGGGAGCAGTTAAACATCAATCAGGCTGTCATGGGAGTGGTTAGGGGCAATCGGGAAGGCAGGCAGGAGAGCAGTTGGAAGCCAGCAGTCCCCAAGCCATCAGGGGATCGGAGCCTGAACAGCAGTCGGATATCCCTCGAGGGGTCCCAGATTGGAGAGGGTGTAGGCTGGGCTGAGGGATACCACCACCCATCTTTCCCCCCCATGTACAAATTTCATACGTGTGTGTGTGTATGTACATATATGTATGTATATATGTATATGTGTATGTATGTATGTATATATATATATATATATGGGATTATTTACTCAGAGATTTTTTTGAAGTCTACTTGGATAATTTATACTGTAGCTCCTTATTTCTTTGACTTATAATGTAGATCATATCAGTGTCCATAGTTTAACAGTTTGATATTTCCCACTGGTGGGAGTCAGATCAATGGTATAGTATTTAAAGCCCCTATAGCAAATAAGACTTATTCCTTATAGTAGGAAAAAATGTTAAATGTATTTAAAAAATATTTGAACTGTGAAGGCAGGTCAAGTTCCTATATAATCAATACAATCAATGAACAACAGGAGAAGAATACAATATCTTAAGGAAGAGGAAAAAAAGGAGAGGAAGAAACAGAGAATGAGGTAGAAAAGGAATCAGGAAGACAAGGCTTAGTCATTAGACATACAAGTTCACCTGAAGAAGATGAAAGAAATCAAATTACATAATACCTCTGGGCATTTTCAGCTCTAAATAAATAGCCTTAAAATACCCACTTCACTTCCTGAGGTCCTTGTGAGGTGATCTGAAGTGTTAGGAGGAGGATTTGTACACAATATAACACCAGACAAATGTACGGCATTACGGATATGAGTGATACAGCAATGTCAGTTCCTTTAAAAGGATGTTATTGTGGGATCTGAGAAACTTCTATGTAATTGCATACTTCCCAGTGCCTGGAAACTGTGGTCCCAAGGAGGAAGCTATTTTTATTCTCATTTCTAAATATTCCTTTCAGAAGTACAGCCACTTCCTAAGTTAGCGTTCTAGTAAATAACAAAATTTAATGATTAATGAATATAAAAATAAACTAATAGCCTTGCAACATTACATAATAGCTTGAGTATTCCTACAATTCCTATAATGAATTATAATAAACTCTGCCTTCTAAAAAGGTAAACTAACAGGAACAATCAAAGATATAATCTTTTAGCACATATTTTAAAGCTAGTTAATTTGTAGAGAATATGATCATCTCAAAATAGACAAAAATAAAAATGGCTCACAATAATTACTGTGCTAGGCACTCTGAGATTTTAATCTTAGCTATTTAATCTTCATAAAAACCCTAGTTATGAAGGGTGCTGAGATATAAGGAGGTAAAATCAGAAGAATTCCCAGGTCATGCTGCTATTAAAGCAGCAGGCATTATATTTTTCCTTTTGCAACCAGATAATCTGTTTAAAAGAGGGAAGAAAATGTTACAAATCATTGCAAAATTAAAATAAAAAACTATGAAAACACACCATCACCCCACCACCAACTCTGTCCAAATAAAAAGTTACACTCACTAGGAACAATTAAGAAATAATCATTAGGATGTATTTACAGAGCATTCAGGATTTGAGATGCTGTCATGATGAGTTTGAAAAAAATACATGTTAATTTCACAATGATTTTTGCAGTTACCTTGAATTTTTAGAATTCTGAGCCAATCATTCTAATGGTGTTCAACTGCCCTAAGTGTTCTTCATTTGAAGAAAATGAAAGGACCTATTTTTAAAGAGTCAGAAGTAGAGCTATAACACAGTAAATATAACAGTCACACTTTTTGCCACCTCTCAACTGAACTATGTCACAACCAGCAATGCATTTATCACCAAGATATTAAAAAGAAAAAATCAGTCAAAGTCAATCACTTCATCTCTACTGGGGAGGTAAACACTCTGAGAAACACACCATCACCCCACCACCAACTCTGTCCAAAAAAAAAAGTATTAAGCTGGTATAAGATTTAGTTCTCAATTTCTTTTCACGAACAGTCCTCCATGAAAAAAAAAAAAAAAAGAAAAAAGAAAAAAGTTTGGGCCTTTGAATTAAAAGCAATATATAAATATGCTCACTTTTCTAAGTAATGTTCCCCCTCCAAAATAAAACAAAAATAAAATAAAAAAGATGAAAAAGAAAAATGCAAAGCACCCTTATATTACAAGTTGAATTTCAACCGAAGATATATTTTTACAGCCGCTATGAACTTCTAGAGCTAGTTATTCTTGGAAACCACCTTGTGATTACTTGGGCTTCCTTTACGGGAGAATTGTTACCAAAGTTTACTTTGTATGAATCTTTTGAATGAATATGATGTCCAGAGAGTAGTTATAGTACTAAGTATATACTTGAATTCACTTTCAAAATTCTAGGGTAAAGGAGATCTTACTAAAAACAGGGTTGAAAATACCTGTTCAATGAGCTCATTAGTACTCTGATAAAATATAGAGCAGGAAAACAGAATAAAGATCGTGTGATCTCAGGGTTACTGCAGGCCAGTGGTCGGCAAACTCATTAGTCAACAAAGCCAAATAGCAACAGTACAATGATTGAAATTTCTTTTGAGAGCCAAATTTTTAAAACTTAAACTTCTTCTAATGCCACTTCTTCAAAATAGACTTGCCCTGGCCATGGTATTTTGTGGAAGAGCCACACACTCAAGGGGCCAAAGAGCTGCATGTGGCTCATGAGCCGCAGTTTGCCTACCATGGCTCCAGGCAAAATACACCTGTCTAGGTTTATTCCACTGTAAAAAGGAAAGATTAATATTCTCAACAGAGCATATAAAATCCAGATAAAAATGAATGTGAAAGCACTTTGTGATTATACTATTATACATACATTGCCTTAAACTTGATCTTTTTGGAGTGCCTGTATGACTGAGAGCACCTTGGGTGTATAAACTAAGTCACCAGGTAGAGTCAGCAAACGATTGCCTGTGGGTCAAATCTGGTGCCTAAATGTGTGTTTAGATAAAGCGTCACCAGAACACAGCTATGCCCAAGAGTTCTCAGCAAGCCAGCAGGTTGAACAGGTGTCCCGGAGTCCACCTGGCCTGCAAAGCAGGAAGCATTTACTATCTAGCCTTCTGAGATGGAAGATAAAGTATGGTAAGTTCTCAGTCAAGATTCCTATTTAATACCTGATATATCTTTTAGGTTTTTTGTTTTTCTTTCAAAGTTTTTTTTTTTTTTTTTTTTTAAAGAGAAAGACAAATTCATTTTGGTATTTAAGGAAGGCATGCTATTTTTCTTGCATAAGGCTAAGGATCACAGTCAATTTCTAATGATATGCCTAAAATGATAGCACAGCTAATGTAAAAATGACTTAATCCACTATTTTGGTTTGCACAACTATTTCATTAAGAATTAGAAAGTATGTCCAGATGGCATGGCTCAGTGGTTGAGTGTCAACCTATGAACCAGGAGGTCACAATTCAATTTCTGGTGGAGCACATACCCTGGTTGCTCAATCCCCAGTGTGAGGCGTGCAGGAGGCAACGGATCAATGATTCTATCTCATCATTGATGTTTCTACTCTTTCTTTCTTCCTTTCTGAAATCAATAAAAGCATGCTTAAAAAAATAATTATAAAGTATGATTAACTTAGGAGAGAATCCATTTCAGATAATCAAGTGTTCGTAGTATATAAGTTTAAAAGATAATGAAAAAAACAACTTCAAATCCTGATACAAGGATATCATATGGAGATATTTTAAAAAAAATTAAAAAAAAAAGTCTCAGAGGTGAAACTGAACATACAGCCCAATTAGCAGCAAATAAGTAGTTCTCAAAACAACAACAACAAAACAGCCTATTATTTTAAGTACTCTGGGATCTGATCTTTTGTTCCTTAGAATGAATGAAGAAAGAACTTAATGTCTGTATACTCAGTCCATCTCTCCAACCAGGTTATTTCAAAGACACAGAAAGTTAGGACTTTACTCCTAACAAAGATTAGTAGTAAAATTACTTTAAGAAATAGAATAATATAATTAGATTCTTGAAGCATCCACAAGAAACTCCCTTATTAGGAAAAATAATCCCTGGAGAGGTTAAATGACTTGTCCACAATGACATAACCAGTGGCAGAAACCGTGTGAACCCGGGGCTCCTGATTAGGACTGCAGAATGTATGTCATTATGCCATACGGCCACACTTTTCACAGCATGTTCCCTTTATCTCAGAAATCACAGTTTCTCTCGAAAACATTTCTCAGAGGCTTTTGTGTAATTAAACTAGAAAAAAGGCTACCAGCTGCACGCAAAGGTGTAGGTTCAAGCAACCTTTATATAAATCTGACGTAAATCAGCAAATGTCTTAATGGCATATTAAATTTTTATAGAACCGTTCTGCCACAATTAACTTTATGTTATTGCTCCTTTAAAATGCTTAGAAGTGAATTTGCCTCTAGGAAGCAAACGGGGGTATATGTTAGGATAGCCATTACTTTAGAAGGATAAAGAAATACCTCACATTCAGTCCCTTCTTTAAATGTTTAACAATGTCTAAATTGTTTCTTTTTTTTATAAGATAATAGAATGAAAATTGAAATTGGGTTTAACTTAGATTTTTACAAGCACCTTTACACTTTGATAAAACTTCTGGGCAAAGCGAAAAACAAGTCAATTATATGTATTTAAATACAACTAAGTAGTTCTGCATGTATAAGACATATGACACAGCACTGAGAGGCAAATACATGGGAAAAAATAAGAGGCCCCCAGGTTCCTATTTACACTGTAACCACTATTACTAGTTCAAGAATCAAGGGCTGCATCATAGACAAGCACAGCCAAGGAAGCAATCAAATACTGATGTCAGAGCCTTACTCCAGAAAAGCTCATTGATACAAGGGCCTACAATTTATCATAGTTTTGAAAACCAAAACAAGGATCCAGGCATTCTGATCAAAACATAAGGACAGCCTGATTACCCAACTCCACTACCAATTTGTTAGACAGTAAACAAGACAGGCCAGAATATAAACGCTACCAGTGGAAATACTCATAGTTCTCAGGAAGAGTAGGACTAGTTTTGCTGACCCACATGGCTCGGCGTCAAAACTGTTCTCCACAGATCTTGTTCAACTGGTAATCACAGTAAACCAGTAACTTTATCCTTACCTTAAAAATATGGAATTACTAGAGGTCCAGCGCACAAAATCATGCATGAGTAGGGTCCCTAGGCTTAGCTCGTGATCAGGGCCATGTCCGATGCCTCGCAACACTCACTACCACCACCCCATAATGCTCCGTGATGCTCACTGCCCTATGAAGCTCTGTGACACTACCCTCCACCACCCAGGGGCGCTCCTCCAAGTTCCCCACCCCATGATGCTCCCTGATGCTCTGCGACACTCACCTCCACCACCCCGTGACTCTCAGAGATGCTCTCTGCAGCCACCCCGCAAAGCTCCACAACACCTGACTCCGCTGCCCAGCGATGCTCCGTGATGCCTGCCACCCTGCGATGTGCCTTAATGCTCTCTGCCCCACAATGCTCGATGCTCCCATTGCCACATCACTCTGCAACGCTTCCTGCTGCTGCCCTGAGATGCGGGCTTCAGCTTGCCACCGGATGCTCACTGTTGCTCACCGTCCACAGCCCTCCTCTGCTCAACAGTCCCCAGTCCCGCCCCACCGCCTTGGTTCCCCATTCGCCATGCTGCTATCAGAGCGGGCGGGGCAGGGTGGAGGGGACCAAGAGGTGATCAATGTACCTCATGGCAACTGGTCAAACAGCCATCCCGGTCATTATGCTTATGGTCCTGGCCTTGTTTTTTATATAGGATGACTACGGTAATAGTTGCAAAAACTCAGTGAACATACACTGGAAACCAATAAACTATACACTTTATATGTGAATTATATCTCAATAAAACTGTTAAATATAAACACAAAAAACCTGACCTAAATGGGTAAGAAGCATTTATAACCTTAATTTATTCTACTTACTGTAAACATTCCTATATTTTCCTTCGAAAATACTAAACGTTTCCTACGGAATGCTGCCAGGTTAGGGGTGTTACATAATACAGAGCTTATGCACCCTATCACCTTTGAATAATTTTTTAAAAGTCAAAATCACATCTGGTCGTGAGTTTTAGATATTAACCAGTGACTTTGTAGCCCCTTTTTAATAATAAACAGAGGAAAGCTCAGATTCCAAAAATAGTCTTTACAGTCCACATTAAACAAGACCTGACGTCCTGAGCAGTTTCCTGAGCAGTTTAGGACAGTCACACAGGCACTCCTTGGCATGACAACATTTTATATTTTTGATGAAATTTGCAGGAAAATATGTGGGGGTTTTTTCTGTTTGTCAGTTGTTTTTACATATTTTTATTGATTTCAGAAAAAAAATGGAGATGGAAAAGGAGAGGGAGATAGAAATGTCAATGATAAGAGAGAATCGCCCATCAGCTGCCTCCTGCATACCCAACACTAGTGATCGAGCCTGCAACATGGGCCTGTGCCCTGACCGGGATTTGAACCCTGACCTTGGGTTCATAGGTGGACATTCAACCACTGAGCCATGCTGGATGAACAGAAAATACAGTTTTTATCCAAATTGTAACCAATGTAGCACAGACTCATCCTTTCCTTTATAAAGTCACTAAGAATAAACCGCCTGTCAAGGACACAGAAGTTAATGTGTTTGATTAGCAATGATGCAGCAATATGAAATTCAGAGCCAAGCCAAATGCTTCCATGTGAAATGAGTCCAGATAACTCTTTTTTTTGCATACTCTGAGAAACACCGTGCATTTCGGAGGACACAGAAGTCAAAAGGAACTTTAGAAGAGCTAACCCAGTTCAGCCTCAAAGAACACATCTACAATGCATCTCTTTTAAGTCTGTTCATTGTCGGGCAAAGTCGTGGTGGGCATGGCATGCCCTTGCAGGCTGATGTGATGTTCATGGTTAAACTTGAAATGCCAGGATTTCCATGCCTGTTCTGGGACAGGAGGATGCGAAAGAAAAAGGGTTTCAGTCTTTGATCTTAAGCAGATTTCCAAACCAACTATTGTACACACATCTATCAGTACCACTCATTTAATATTTTAAAAAAATCAGGTCACTCATTACAGGAAGGAGCTCAACTGGGAGACAGTGATCTGCACTAGAAAGAATCACTAGATTTACAATTAGCATTGCCTTTGAAATCCAGTCTTACTGCACCTTGATTGGTTCAGAGGAGTGTACTCAACCTGTTGTAAAATGGAGTGCAAGTAATAACCCTACATGACTACTGTGATCGTTAAGTTAGAAAATAAATGTAAATTCCAAAAGAGCATAAATTTTGTTTGTTTTCAATATTATATCCTCAACATCTTAGAATAGTGTCTCATATCTAAAAAATACTCAGTACCTACTTATCAATTTTTTTTTAAAAGAAAGCATCTAGTACATTTCTTATCACATGATAGGCATCTGAAACCAAATGAAATACACAAGCATAAAGTGGTTTAAAATAAAAAAATAAATAAACAATGCCAAAACCGGTTTGGCTCAGTGGATAGAAAGGTCCCAGGTTCGATTCCGGTCAAGGGCCTGTACCTTGGTTGTGGGCACATCCTCAGTAGGGGGTGTGCAAGAGGCAGCTGATCGATGATTCTCTCTCATCCATGTTTCTAACTCTCTAACCCTCTCTCTTCCTCTCTGTAAAAAATCAATAAAATATATTTTAAAAAAATAAAAAATAAACAAAACAAAAATTCCAGGGTGAGCTGAGCTATTTAGATGCCACTCTTTTTCTGTCCCTCTCTGACACTTCCATAACCAGGCTACATTAAGTGGATGGACTCCTGTGCTTCTCTGCAACTTCATATGAGATTCTCTTCCCACTTAGTGCAGTGATGATTATTAAGTGCATGCTCTGTGCTTCCTAAGGGCTGGGAAAATACATTGTCCATCTTTGTATTTCTAGCTCCCATAAAACCAGCTGTTGCATGTGGGAGTGCAGATTATTTGTATTTAAAGCTATTGCAGGTAAATGTCATTGGTCCCAAGACCAAGTGGTATGAGAAAATGGTTGTTTCTTTCATACATTATTTGGATCTTCCAGTGGAGCTAATATTGTATAAAAAGAGTATAATGGGAAGACCATACATGAGCATTACAGTTAGACACTAGGAATGAGATCCCTTTTCCACTATGTACTATCTGTGAATCCTTGGGCATGCTATTTTACCTCCATAAACTTCAATTTCCATATCTGTAAATGAGGTTAATAATACCTACTCTCACAGAATGGGGCAAACTAATGCACAGAAGACACTTTGCTAGCACATAGTAAGCCTGGCTAAATGGTGGCTGTTATCATTATTACCATCAGCTCTGTGTATATGCAAATGAAGGCTAATGAATTCAAATGGATTATCTCTCTTCCTTTTTAAACAATAAGGAAGTCAGCACAGCCTTGGAGAAGATTACACTGTAGAGTGCAAGAGAATCAGAGTACAAATTATCCTGTCCAAGCATCAGAAACTTAAGGCCACTGCTGTGACAACTTCAATTCAGCCCATTTCTCACTCGGCCAGCCCATTTTTCAGTTGGCACCTCTATATTTTCTCCTTTCTTGCTATTATTTTACCTCTGAAGTACATTCATTTTGGGAGTCATTCTCACTTTTGACATTAGGATTTGAATATTCACCCACCAGTGAGAAACGCATTCCAGGAATTAAGAGGAACAGAGAGAAAGGCTCTACACCCAGCTGATGTGTCTACCGCTGATGCCTAAAATTCCCCTTGCCCCCATTGGATGCCTTGCCCAGTGAGAAGAAGGTGAAGTGGAGCTGCTTCACTATTTATTAATTCTCCACTCTCAGATCAGGCTCAGGCTCAGCAGTTTTAAAGAGAACACCCTTCCAGTCAAGGGGTCCTATCTCAAGCACCAATACACTATCAGTAAAGGAAAGTAACCAAAAAGGAAGAAAAGTACAGTGATTTCAGTCTCTCTGGGTTAAGCTTCTGACAGCCAGAAAAGTAAATATTCCATTTGAATGTTAGTTTAAATCAAGCTGGGGTCCTAGGATGACAAAAGGCAAACAACATTAATTCTGCAATTGAAGCGAACTGTGGGTAGGCAGGGGAGGCAAGGAAAGGAGGGGCCTGAAATAAAGGAAACAACTGCAACAAAACCAAACCAACAGCGCCATTTCACAAAGCACCCTGGAATTACGAACACAGCAATAGGGGACCTTATGAAGGTCAGTCTTAAGAAATGATGAATTTGAGGGATGAGTACATGGAGGTAAATTACTAAGTCTCCAGTCTTAACTGGCAGATGAAAATTATTTCCACAGCAACAACATTTTTATAAATTAAAGAAGGGAAGCAAAATTAAAAGAGGGTTTATAAAACCGTTAGACCTAGAGAAGGAGACTCTACCCTCAACTAATCCAGTGCCTAATTTCTGTGGGCCTCCGGTTCTGTTAAAAGAGAGGAGGCAGCATGTAGACAATTTCTAATATCCTCCTCCAACTACAAAAGTTTGTTTTTATGAAAATTTTACGTTTGATAGCATCATCTGAGAGTATCAGATTCTCAGTGTTTATCAGTGGTGCCCAAACCTAGCTTGTTCATTAAATCTCAGGGATTTGATCCTGCTCCCTCTCCAGCAGCCTGCAGTCAATGCCTCAGAGGGAAGGAGGGGCAGGGCTGTGTGGAGACGGGCAAAGGAGGTGGTGGGGGGAGAAGGGCAATAGGGACATCTGTAAGGGTGTCAACAATAAAAATTAAGCAAAAATGAAAAAAATAATTAAAAGTAAGAAGACCAAAAGATTCTTATTCAGTAGTTTCCAGTTCTGTGCCTCAATCTCTGATTTAAACTCCTTTCTCCATGGCAGGCTAATAATCAACCACAATTGGAATATGCCAAGGAAACTCATGATTAATCCTAAAATCTTTAACAATCACCCTCTCCCAACCCACCCCAAGTATCATCGATCAAATAAATCAAAACTTTAAATATTGGATTTTCTGAAATCAAAACCAGTTTTACATATGGTTGTCTCCGCTAGCCAAAGCTTAAGGTTTAAATTTCTGTAAAAACAATTTGGTCTAAATGCAATTCAAGTATCCAAAATATTTTATAAAATGTTTTGGTAGCCTGAAAATAGTATTACTTTAAAATCTTTTTGCCTACTATTCTCTCCCTAGGAGGTGGGGAAATAAACTAAACCATTGAACCACAATAAAAGCCAGCCTCACCGTTTTTCTCTGCAGAGATTTGTTATAACAGATATTCTGGAATCAGCTGCAAAGATATTGCTTGCCAGGGAGGAGGAAAAAAGAGATTAACATTCACCTAAAGTGCTTCTTTCTCAACAACAACAACAAGAGAGAGAGAGAGAGAGAGAGAGAGAGAGAGAGAGAGAGAGAGAGAGAGAGACTGACTTGCATGCAGTAAGATATTGGCAGCTACCTAACTAATCTTCCTTACCATAAACCTGGCTAAAAGGAAATATATAGGAAACAGGGTGGTGGGGGGAGGAGAACAGGAAAGCCAGTCTCCCCTCCACCTTCAGATATACAAGCAACAGCACCATCCTGAGCCCAGAGTGGAAAAAATCAGGCTATGAAAGTCTGAGATGATGGCAAGGTATTGGCAAAAGGAGAAAAATACACACATAATTGTGTTCAATCAATTAAACAAAGGATAAATGATTGAATTGTGTGTTTGGAAGAATTATTCTTGAAAAGGATTTTTCTTCAACATTCTTTAAATTACCAGCATTGATGAGCCACCATATAACAAAGACTCCAGTTTTTGTTGATTGACATTTCACCCTGCATCCCATTAGAAAAGCCACAGCCACTCTGAGTGCTGTGTACAATGATAAAGAGTGTGCTACTACCAGAAGGCTGTGGTGAAACACATTAGAATGATGATGCCTGTGGTGATATCTACTGTGGGAAAAGAATATGGCTAAAAAGTGAACATTCCTATATTCATATCTAACATCTACCATAAGGCAAACATTATATTCCCATTTACAGATCATGTGACCGAGGCGCCAACATGCTTAGTGATTTGCCTAAGGTCACATGCTTAGAAAATGATTTAAATCGAATTCTTCAGGCTGCAGTCCTATGACCTTTCTATAAGAGTCTTAACTTGTAACTCTGCATGAAAAAAATTAGCCAAACACCAAATGATTATTTAGAATGAACAGTTGTTATTTTCACAGTATTAGATATATTTAATATTTTATTTCACTATGTCATAAGATTTTAAGAAGAAAGAAACTACACTGAATAGAACACATCAACTGGCAACACTCTGACTAAATCCTAAATTTAGGATAAATAAAAATTCTATGTAATCTGAATAATTTGGAGATTCCATTACATAGAAGTTATGAAATACATACAAATCGTTCATGTATAATCTAGCTATAATTTGAACAAGTTATATAAGCTTGCATTCATGCATCCTGATCTGATGGAACATGTCACACACACACCTTTTACAGGAAGAGGGACTAAGATAGTGCTAATAGACATAACAACTCAAAATTCATAAATTAAAATATTACAGTTTTCTCTTTTTTAGTTTTTAAATATATAAAATTTCATTATTTTTAAATATGTTTTCATTGATTTTAAAGAAAGAAGGGAAGAGAGATGGAGAGAGGAAGAGAGTGCAACATCGACCAGATCAGCTGCTTTCTGTTTGCTCCTTATTGCGGATCAAGCCTGCAACCTGGGCATGTGCCCTGACCAGGAATGGAGCGGGCGACCTCTCAGTGCAACTGAGCCACACCAGCCAGCGAAATTTCATTATTTTTAAACACAACTGATATTGAAGCTGATGAACTGTATTAACTGTATTTTATATTTTAGTGAAATAGCAATATTTTAATGAAAATTCTAGATATATTTTCTATTTCTTCACTTACTAAAAATGAAGTCATTCATTTGTGTTTAAATGTCCTTTATTTCCCTCATGTTGTCTCTGATGTTTTCTTTGAATCTTACATTAATTTTAAGAAAAGTGACCATCATATGCCCAAATGCAGGCATTGCTGATTCCCCCATCATAAGCAAAGAGAAATATTACACTCTTTGCATTTTATTTGACTTCCTGAGAATAAATGAATAAACATGTGGAGAAAGAAAGTGTCCTTTGGAATGGAAACACTGCCTTCACTAATCAAGGCCATAATTACCGGAGAAACATATAATAAATTCTGAATTCATGCTATTTCACTTGAGGCTGGAGTTATAATCGGACCAACAGAGCATACAGGAGCCATCTGGGTGTGCAGAGCTGAGAGGACAAACCCAGAGGCCAAGGGCACGCCGCCCTTCCTGGCTCCAAGTCATCTCAGACTTTGGCATTAGGACTGTTCTCTTTGATTTGCTATTAACCTTTTTGAAGAAAGAAATACTATGATCAATAGGTATGACACTTGATATTTAAAGGAAAAATAAACATCACACCATGCAACCTTATCACTGCATCACATTTCATTTGGATTTTAACTATCAATAAATTTGATTTAATACTCAGTTTTACCTACCCCACCTCCTGGTTTATTCTTGTCTTTTAAGGAATCCCTAATGCACTCATGGAATATGGCTTTCTATCGCTTAAATTTCATTTGAGAAATCAACACTAAATTCACATTTTTATTATTCCAGGTATTTAAGACAGGAATCTGACTTCCGGCAAAGACAATGGATTTCAAATCTGTGCAAACCACGTCACTTAGTTTTCTGGGAAACTGATAGTACCAGTTGAAAATGAGTAACCTGATAATCACAAGATCCTCCTCAGCTAGTTTGATTCCTCTGAGGCAGGTTATCGAAAATTGAGCCGAGTGATGTAATACACATCGCAGACTGTTATGAGAACAGCGTAGATGATTCCAATGAGGCTCATTATTTATTCATCACAATTTGGGTGTCATGTTCACTGACGGTATAGTGATTAACTGGTTGAAGTTCCGTACTGACAGAGTATTTTATTCTCTACTGTAAAAAAGGACCCTTTTCAATCATTGTCCTCCTGTAGAAGTGAGTGCAAAACAAAGAGGGATTCTGTACGTGTGGCCATTCAGGGTAATGCTGGAATGCCGTGCAGCAATGCTGGGAGAGCAGACACAGGAGCAAGCCCTTAAAGACTCCCTGTTTTTCTCATTGGGAGTGTATGGTGATATGCCAGATATTATAGAGTAACAAGTAAAATCACACTAGTCTTCAGAAAATGTTTATTTTAATGCCACAGAACAAGATAAACACTGAGAGGAAAGACCCTCACTGAATTAGTTTTAACCCCCACTCCTGAGTCTGATTCTTAATCTCATCACCTAAAGGACCCTTCCTTGGTTTTAGGAAGACAGAGGAAAAGTCCCCCCAAGTGGCAAGAAGGAGCTAGTCTGCACATTCCCAAGCTTCTCCCCTGGGCCATTTGAAGTGCAAGCCCATTTAAAACCCACACATTGTCTCCAAATATTATTAGGGATTATGTTTATAATTGTAACAGTTAACATATCTTGAAAGGCCCCTACACTGTTGTACACACTAGCTATCTCAATGTACCTACCTCCACACCAGCTATCTCAATGTACCTCCACACCAGCTATCTCAATGTACCTACCTCCACACCAGCTATCTCAATGTACCTCCACACCAGCTATCTCAATGTACCTACCTCCACACCAGCTATCTCAATGTACCTCTCTGAATTCCTGCACTCTGTGTCTGCCAAAACAACAACTCAGTAGTCTCCAGAAACTTCCTGAGTTCCCCTCTGCACAATGCACATGCTCTACCCTCCACTTTTCCTCCCCTCTCCAAATTTAATTGCCTATACCCCAACTATCCTTCGGGGCCCTGCACACAGGTCTCTGGTCCAGAAGTCCCTTCCCGGACGCCCTGGGCTGGAAGTAGCCTCCCCTTCATCTAAACTCCCCTAGCACCCCCGATGCCGCACTACAACCCTCACTACTTTCCAGCTTGGATTTCAGTTCCATAGTTACAGGCACTGTTCTCAACTTCCTTCTACTCTCCAATGTCTTTAAGGACAGGATTTTGTCAATTCATCTTTGAATCCCCACATTGCCAAATACAGAGCCTTGCACAAAAATGAAAATGATGATTTGTGAGACTAGATTCCTGTTCCAAGAACTAACAGTCCAATGCGAGCATCACCAAAGCTTGTGAAGCTACCCAAATTTAAATTACTCGACTCGAGAACCGAATCCTCTTAAATTAGCTCAGCAAAGAAGCCAACCTGCAGGAATAAAATACCTTATTAATCTTTGACTTTTCCACTGTAAAGTATTTTTGAACCTCGACTTTATTTGTGGTATTATGTGGTTAGCAGTGCTGGCAGCTGCTCAAAGTTTTAAAGGACTATAGGTCATGAATATTAAATGCTACAACTAATTTACTGGGAGGAAATCCAAATTCATTTGTAAGTGCATGACAAATAGCCCCAGTTTCAATACTGCTAGGAACTACTGCGATCAGCATCAGACTATCTTGCTCTAACTGGATTCTCCAAAAGTCAGGTGTAAGGCAAATAAAGGGAAAGAAACTCAGAAGAAAATAGGAACAGCACTTGAAGTGTAGCACAGATGTTGACTGAAAAAAATCAGAAACAGAAATGTATATCACATTTCACTCAGTGCAATAGACACGAGGGTCACATCTTGAGTAAAACCAGAGCCCACCCTAGAAAAGGGACAAAGCCTTAAATGATAACAGATTCTGCCAATGCCATCCCCAGCAGGTAATCAAATAAAAAGGCACATGTGGATTCAGTGTGTAAATACCTGCAGGCTATTCGACTGGCTTTTCAGGCTGTTGTGTAAATGGGGAGTCACACAAAACGTCAGCTGTACAGAAGTACCATGTTTAATCTCTTCGGTGTTCAAATAGTGACAAACCAAAAACCTTCAACAGAACATTAACTCCCACCCTCAGAAACCATTCGGAAAATAAAACCTTGTAAACTGTCTGGAAATATGGGGTTGTTGGCTAGTTTAGGGTTGATCACTGCATCCTGATGTGAGAAAAAAGATAATAAAGACTAACTTCACTCACCATAAGCTACCTCCATCATTCACACCATGCATAGTATTAAAATTTAAAAAGCATATTTATAATGAACGAGATATACTAACAAACAAAATAGAAACAAACTCATAGATACAGAGAACACACTGACAGTTAGTAGAGGGGAGGGATTAGGTAGCTGGGTGAAAAAGGAGAAGAGATTAAGCAAAGGAGAAAAATCTCATAGACACAGACAAGTTTGGTAATTACCAAAGGGCAAGATGGTGGCGGGAGGTAGATGAAGGTAAAGGAAGAATAAATTATAATGGAAGGAGACTTGACTTGGGGTGGTAAACACACAGTACAATATACAGATGATATGCTATGGAATTGTATATCTGAGACATATAAAATTTTATCAACTTGCAGGAGTTGTCACCTCAATAAATCTAAGAAAAAAGAAAAACAAATAAATAAAATAAATAAAAAAGCATATGTAGAGACTTTTAAAAGGTGAAACTAAAAGGGCTTCATTTTTCCAAATTATCTTAGGCTATTATTAGAATTGCTTACACTGACTTTCAGATTTCCTTTAATTTTTTTTTTTATTTTCCACCTGTAACTGAATAAGTGATTATGAGGCTAATAAGGGAGGAAAAAGATGTTTCCACATTAAAACAGTTAACAGATGTTAAATAAGCACAGAAAATGGCCACTAGACGAGCAATGACTGATGTTGGGTAAGTAAGAAAAACGTTCCTTTTACTGATTTTATTACCCATGTACCTCCTAGGGCCATGAGAGACTTGTAAAAAATTTTGTGGGCAGATAAAAGTCTAACATTTATTTGCAAAGCTAGTTTAAGTATATTTCAAGGGTCTTCCCTACCCCCACCCCTACATAAAACTAAGTAAGTGAAAGTCATCAAAAGAAGGCAAAAAACAATCACTTGGTGAGACTTGGTCAAGAAAAGGTATTTTTCAACATTTTTGTGACAAGCATTTCTGCCAACCCCACCTGCCAGACCTCACTAACCAGGAATGAAATCCTCACCATATAAAGGGAAGAGCACAGAATTTCACTTGAACATATCAAGCACATATTTTTAAAAGATTAATCTTAAACAAGAGTAAATTCATTAATGTACTAGAACCTACTATGTGCCAGACCACATGCTACATTCCAATGATAATGTAGGAAACATTCTGAAGCTAAGAAGTGGGAATATTTTTAAATTTTGTGTACAATGTTATGAACACTAATTTTATTCATACATATTTCAGAAGATTTTCTATTTAGTGTTGTTTTTACAAATCTTATTTCATGTCCTATTCAACTATATTATTTCATAAATCATATAACTGTCAATAAGTATTTAAAGGTAAATGTTAATTTTTTAGCATATTCAGAACAATACCTGACAGGTATAAACACTAAATGTGTTTATTAAATACTAAATAAAATATCTACAATATGTCAGGCACTTACTATTTTTCACATATTTTATTGCAAAATATAAATTTCATATTGGCTTTGCAGAACTGCAAAAACTTTATACATTGCCCTGTCCAGATAGCTCAGTTAGCTCAGTTGGTTAGATCATTGACCCTGATATGCCAAAGTTGTAGGTTTGATCCCTGGTCAGGACACATATAAGAAACAACCAATACATGCATAAATAACTGGAACAACAAATCTCTCTCTCTTTCCCCCTCTCTCTCTCTCTCTTCCCCCCCCCCACCTTCCTCTCCCTCTAAAATCAAATTAAAAATTTTTTTTAGAAAACCTTATGTATATTATAGACATGCATGTCATTTGCATGAGCCTTATAAATAAAAAATGGCAGCCAAGAACTCTGATCAAATTCAGCCATCCCAAGGATTGTTGTCTGCCCCAATAATAAGCAACATTAAAAAAAAAAACAAAAACAGAAGATGTCATAGAAAAAAAAAAATCCAGATGTCTATCGTCTCAGAAAAATCTTAAAGTCTACCAAACCAAAACCTTTATTTACTTATTTGTTTATTTTTACTGCAGTAATGGGATGGAGTGGAATACCAGTTGCAGAGCAGCACCTTCTGCCTGGCCCTGCTACACATTTGAGTTTGGGGACCAGGATCTGATAAGAGGTACAGAACTGAAACCACTGTGAAGAAAGAAGCTGAGAGTGATTGCTATGAGAAATATAATACTGACAAAACTGAAAAACTGGGAATCTTGCTCCTCTAGTTCTAATGAACTCAAGCTTTCAGAGGACCTCCATTTTTAGATCTAGAGTTTTGACTGGTTCGCTAATTTGCATAATAGAGTTAAACATTTGTACACTAGAGTTTTCTGTTTATATATCTGTCACATTTTTATGAGGCAGAAAAGTTTATTTCATCTGACAAACCCATGATATAACTATGTTGCAGAATTAATTGGTAAGATATTTAGGATAATTATTCTTTTAAGGTTTAAAAGAACCTTCTAAAGTTTTAATCCACTTCCTTCAGTCTCTTCCTACTCACCCAGGCATTTAAAATCTATATATATATTTTTTAAAAGAATATGGAATTTTCTATAACTTCCATATGTAATCTATGCCAGCATTTATTATAAGCCCCACAGTCATGAGATTCTAAATGAAGGTTTGTGCTTAAATGTGCATGATTTGGCTTCCCTAGATCTCTAATTTACTTGCTTTCAAACCACTATACATTTAAAGACAACTAGACAGTGACATCAGAGGAATGGCAGTGTGAGAGATCCCCTCTGTCTCCCCCCTTGATGTTTCAACAATTTGAATGGCTATAATTCAACAAAGTCTTCCCTGCTCAATGCACAAACACACCCGAGAGAACTGAGCACTAAGAAATCTAAAGGTAGGCAAGTGGGAATGAACCAGGGAGGTGAGGAGGGAAAAGTGTTGAGCTGAGCCACCTGTAGCCAGGAGCTCAAGACAGGGCTCAGCCAGAAGAGGGGAAGAACCAGGTTTTGGCACTCCTGTAAGTCAGGAGGAACAAAGAGACTCAGGGGTCATTCCTTCAGGAGTTGGCATTAGGAGCTACAGCTGAACCAGTTGTCTGGTGGCTGGCATTCCAGACAGAGAAACCAAAGTCGAGGAGCCTGGCTGCCCTTAACCTCCTAAAGCTTGCTTCCTTCACCCTTGGTTGCAGAGCACATTATCTGCAAATCTGAGAACTAGTACTACAGAATCACTTTTCCCCAGAGCGAAAGGCCCACTCTGTGAATGGTCTCAGGATCAGGGCATGAAGAGAATTCCACAGAGGTCCGAGGTCACAATTACCAGAGGGCAAAGCAACTTAGATAGTGAACAGGTTACCCCAGTCTACCCTTCCCTCACACATGCTGACTGTAGTGTCTGGCTGTGGAGGACAGCACTGAGATTTCACAAATTTGAAGCCCCATAGGCCACCATGTTTGCTCAATGGCAGGGGTGGTTTCCTAGGACTGGGGTGACCAGATCACAGGGGAGGCACCCACCTCCCATTTTCCATCACCACAGGGATCCGAAAAGTCAAAGAACAAGAGCTAAAAAAAAAAAAAAAAAAAAAAAAATCTTGATTCAGCGCCACCTAATGGAAGACAATAGGACTTCTTTGTATCAATCTACTAGAGAAATGCCACTCATACATAGATGCCTAGACAAAGGAAGGAATCCATCAAATACCAGGAATAACCAAGGTAGAAGGCAGCTAAGAAAGAAAATAAAAATCTCCAGAAAATAAACTGAAAGACAAGGAAATATGTGATTTAAATGACAAAGAATTCGAGATTGAGAGATTACTATCTAGGCTTCAGTTATGTTGAGCTCCAGGCCCAGAAAAGCAGGCAAACCAGAAGTAGTGACATCATGGCTGACATCATGGTCAAATGCACTGATCAACAACCTCAGACCCTAGCATCAACAAATCAACAGAGACCAGGACCTTGACCATGACCCTAACTCCCTTGGTCATCATCATTAATTATTTTTTTCCTCTCTACACTCCAACCACTAGAAGTCTTTGGGAAGCCAGGTCTCTGAGCATTTGCTCACTTCTCTCTCTGGGGCTGGGCCACTTCCTGAAATAAACCCTTAATTAACCTGCTGCAAACTATGGTTTGATTTTATGGGGCTTTGATGCTGACAGGCAAATGGACCCCTTTGGTCTGGCAACAATGGTAAATGGAAATTCTTTGTAAGAAACCAGCATTTCATAGATTTCAAGGCAAGATCTTGAAACACCCAGAGTCTGCATCTTCAAATAGGTCTTGTTGGGAAACAAAATTCTGAGTAAATCTGAAGATCAAACTGGCTTCGTTGAATGATTCATGAATCAGGCAACACCCCATCAAGGTAACAGAAAGGAGCTCCAAAGACCTGAACAAAATGGAAGGCTTCTATAGGCAAAAGGCAGAAAAGATAAGGAAAGAGTGGGATTGATTACCTCATCCTACTCTGGGGGACTGAAACAGCCTAAAAGGCAGATTACCTCTACAGTGCTAACCAGGTCATTCCAGATTGACTGAAGATCACATTTTTGAGAGAGGCTGAAATTGCAATGAAGTCTTGAATTGCAACTTTGAAGGTGGGCTTAGCTGAGGTGGGCTTAGCACAGGTGACTCCGCTCTGAGCCTTTTCTTTAACAGACCCAGCCTCCATGGGATAAGAACCATGGTTTAAACTCATTCTATTTATTTATGTATCAAATAAAACAAGAAAGCTGGCTATTGTTAATGACCCGGTTTCAAAGGAAAAGAAAAAGATTACTCTCCCTATTCTCCATAAAAAAATAATTAAAACTGATTTGAAATTAAGAGCTTGACTCTCAAACCAGATGTTGTTTGCTTTCCTTTTAAGGTTTTAGCATTTAATTGAAATCACAAAAGAACTTCATTAAGCCCTTGATACTTGAGTTCTAACTGGAAAGGTTAAGCTTCCCTGCAGAGAAGCATAGCAGTTAATTGCCTGCCTACTAAAAAAAAAAAAAAAAAAAAAAAAAAAGCCATTTTTTTTAAAGTACAGTCAAACCTTGGTTTTCTGACATCTCCCATTTTGAACCATTCACTTCTCAACTAGACAACCCTTTCATACTAATACCTGTATGATCAGTCTCAAACCTTTAAGGTGACAAAGGAGTGAATATGTGTGTATCAGTCAGTTTACCGCTAAACATCATGTTGTTAGCACCTCAGGAAATAGTGCTGTGAATATTCTCCTGTTCTTTGCTTTTGTTGCTGCTTATCATTACTCAATTTTCACTTTTACTGTACATTTCATGTCCTTTTGACATTAAAGTGTTTATTTATAGATTTAAAAGTACATTAGACATGTACAGTTTATAAGAAAGGTTAAAACAGGGAATCATTTGGGGGTCTGGAATGGATTAATTCAATTCACATAATTTCTAATGGGAAAAAAATAATTCGGTTTTCGAACAGCGTCTGGAACAAATTTCGTTTGAGAACCGAGGTTCCACTGTAAATGTTTCTGTTTCTATTTCCTTTCATTTTAAAATTTAATTCCTCCCCAATTCAATTTCAAGCAAAAGAGGGAATTGAGGAGGGAAAAGTTAGACAATACTAGAAAACTTGACAGCTTTCTCAGGGCAAATATCCAAATCTGTAATTCCTTGCTTAAGTGTCTAAGAAAAAGCAGGAGCTGGCCTACACCATGGCCGAGGTTTGCAAACCCTGACCCCTTGGAGTCTGTATACTTAAAGTCAAAGAAAGGAAGTTGATTGAGAGTGAGTGAGGATGGGGCATAGGTAGAGGTACTTTCTCAAGAAGTTCCAGTTTACCCAATGCCTATAACACTCTAGTAGAAGACTGTTCAGATCACTTTAAGAGTATGGGATCCCCAAGTGCTTCTTTGACCTTCCAACAACACTGCATTTGAAACAAATACTAAGCCCGGAAGCAAAGGCCTTAATTAGCCTCAGGGCAAACCTTATAATAACCATTTCATGTTTTGACTCTTCTATTCTCCTACACTACAAAAAGGAAAAGGTGAATATGATTCATTGTTTAAGAATTTGAGTTCCTAGCACACTGTAGAGAAGGGTTCTTTTCCATCATCAACTCAGGAAACTAATATTAACAAGGCGAAGGATTTCCCCTGTATAGTCTAGTATCTAGCTCTATTACCGGATGTGATATACTTACAAATACACATTATGTATAGGAGGCAATGTACAGGATTAGAGAGTTGGAGCAGAATTAAGGAATGAATGAAAATAAATTAATTCTAAAGATGCATAATCTTTACAAGGCAAAACTGTCCTTCTACACCTCCTTTGAAGTCATGAAAAATACTAGTAAAGAAATCTGAGAAATCAGTGACTGAAACCCAGGTTAGTAGGGAAAGGTCAGAAAGGACACTTCCACTTACTGAAGATCAAAAAGTTGCTTGTGTTAAATTCTCTTTGAAAAGGAACACTTTTGCCTTTTAAATGGTAAAATAGGACCAAGCAAAAGAGATTACTCAGAAACCCAATGCTTGAGCACCAACAATCACTTACTTTGTAAATGGTAGGCAGGATCTGTTTCATTTTCAGCCTGTGAAAGACGAAGACATCGTAAACTGCTGAGACTGCGAGAACAGTCACTCCTTGTTCCTTCCACAGCATGCTGCATCCCGCACACAGTCCGGTCCCGAGGAACCAGCCCCACGTCCTGGCGGAGTAGCCTCTGGTGGAGCAGTGTTTAATGTAGCAGAGCAAGGAGAGGAGGAAGAAGAGACTGGCCCCGACATCGGCCCGGCCCACGATTCCTGCCACGGCCTCCGTGTGGATGGGGTGAGAGGCGAACATCAAGCCCGCCATGAAGGTCCAGTATCCGTCCCCCAGGAGTATCTTGGAGAAGCTCGTGAAGAGACCAGTGACTGCCGCATGCAGTAGGATATTGACAAGATGGTAGCTCCAGGGATTCAGCCCTCCGATGGCATGGTTCAGGCGAAAAGAAAGCGTGCAGAGTGGCCGGTAGGACTTGTGGCTGCCACTGTGGGTTAGAAGAGTCCCCCAGAAATCATTGTAGAAAATGTGTGTCCATGGCGTTTCTGGGAGAAGGTCCTGGTTAGTCTTGATAGCACGGCTAAAAAACAAAATGTTAAAAAAAAAAAAAAAATCAAATGAAAAATACAGTGAAAAATATATTAGGTGATACTGGTAATATATTACCTTCCTCCCTAGCCTTGTTGTCATGAGACTTTAGGCTGGGGTGCCAGGAATGCATAATTAATGCAAATGAGCTATCCATATAGATTGAATTGAGATCCTCCCCTTATTTCTTGCTAGCACCACAATTAGGATTGTATTTCTTTGCCTCAAAAGCTTTCTTCCTTGTTTGAATGCAAGTGTGTTTGAAGGATAAATGTAGAGGTTCTATCATTGATTTAAGCCTTAATGCAGAGGTTGCTGAACAAGTGTCCTAAAACATCACTTGGCATGCTGACTAAAAATGCAGAGTCTAGGCCCCAGGTTGATATGAAGCCTGAGAATATTCATTATTTAAAAGCATAGTCCTAGCTGATCCTGGTGCAGGAAATACATTAAGAGCAAGAACTAGCCCCCAAGGGAGATAAATTTTAAATAGAATATCTGTGCCTGGAGCAATGCTTCTCAAACATACACACCATGTGGAAATCTTGTTAACAGGCAGGTTCCACATTTCTAACAAATCCCCAAGTAAAACTGACTCTGCTGGTCTGTGGCCTCCACTTTGAGTAGCAAGGACCTATACAGCTGGAGAGATGAGTAAGAATGGCTTTCCATCGATCAAAATATTGCCTTTCTCCCTACACTCCAGTAAACTTCAGCCTTTCTCCCTTCTGAGCTGTCACAAGTCTTAGTGTCATCTACACCAGATGCCACAATAATGCACTTCCTTGTATCTTGCTTTTTGAGGATTAGTAACGACAAGAAGGAATAAGCTAGTATTATTCGCTGAGCACTTCCTATCTGCCAAGCATTCTGCTGGTCTTGGCTGTATTTTCTTGGTTAATTCTTGGAATAACTGATGAGATAAATATTATTATGTGCATCTCTCAAATGAACAAATTGTGATTGAGAAAGTTAAACGAATAAATATCTAAATTCACACAAATCAGAAATAATAAGGTCAAGTTTGATGGCCCATGCTCTTTCCAGTATGATGGGCTTCTCAAAATATGATCCACAAACCACAGGGAGTATGAGAGAAAATACACAAACCATGTGAAACTCTTAATGGCTGTATTGGTTTTAACATATATTTGAAATAAATTTTAATTATCACATCAAAGCTGGATTTCATAGCTATCTAATAAAAATTAAGCTGTTAAATAAAGAGTCCATGTAAACACAGATATGAAGGAATCAACAGTTCTGGTGTACGTGGATAAGGTACAACTGTGGAAGGCAGCACATAAATGACTCCATTTGAAGGATTCCTGCTCTATGGCGTTACACCTGCCAGTGAATAGGGTGGCATCTGGAGTCTTCTGTACCTCCAGTGCAGCTATCCCAGTACTTATAGAACACGAGAGGCACATGAGCCAGAAGGAAGCAGGAATGAAACACTCAAGTAGAAAACTCTTGCCTACTCTGATGTCAGGGCTTTTTAAGGGGATGTGAGCACATGCGTAGCTAAAGAATAGATGGTGGGCGGCCACTCTGAAGACCTTTACCTCTAGCCACTCCACCAGTTCTGCCTTTCATTGTGAGGCAGCCATGATTAAAGAAATTTCCGTATGAATTTTACCAAAAATCATGTTGCAAAAGCCTTGGATTAAGGAGAAATGCCCCAGAGTCCCAGCTCTGTAATTTACTGAGTGACTTCGAAAACAAGAGTATGGAACAGATTAAAAACTCATCCTAGGCTTGTAATGGAAATAGTAGTTAGTATTCCATTTGAGATCAATGGCTGGTCAATGCTGGTTTTCAAAAGCTTCTCCAAACGACCTCCCAATTAACCTCGCCAAGCTTCAATTTCTGTAATGATAATAGTTTTACCTTGAAATCATTTAACCAACACTTGTAATTGTTCATTTGCCTTCTATGTAGAGAAGCAGAGAACACTGCTTTGCAGATACACCAATGTTCTGGAGACTTAGAACAAATGACATCTCAGTCCTGCTAATGGCCTCAGTTACTCTACAAGGACTGGGGTAAAATTTATAAAAAGCCCCTTATTATAGTCTGCTTGACCCACAACCTCTGAACTTGGGTACATTTGGGGGTTAAAATTACAACAGACTGCCTTAGCTGGTTTGGTTCAGAGGATAGAGCATCAGCCTAGGGACTGAGAGTTCCCAGGTTCGATTCCAGTCAAGGGCACATGCCCAGGTTGTAGGCTCAATCCCCAGCAGGGGGCATGCAGGAGGCAACTGATCCATGATTCTCTCTCGTCATTTTTATTTCTATCTCTCTTTCTCCCTCTCCCATCCTCTGAAATCAATAAAAATATATTTAAAAAAATTATTTTAAAAATTATAAAAAATAAAACAGACTGATCAGTAGATGATAACTTATCTACTCTCTGTGAAACATCATACTACTCTTTTTATATCTACTAGTTGACTTTTTTAGATGCTCAATAAAAAGACAGAAGGTCTGTTAAAATCATGTCTTAAGAAATGCTCAATGTGGTAGGGATAGTTGTTTTTCCATGTCTATTTCCAGCCTTTTCCCATACCCTTAGACCTTCTGTTTTTAATGGTATATGGTCTTTAGAAAAAAGATTTCATTCCCTACTTTCCATTGCTGCTAAAGATGGTCATGTGACTAATTTTTGGCCAGTGGAGCATAAGCAGAGTTTTATGTACTATTTCCAAAACATGTCCTTAAAAGGGGAAAAAAGCTTCACATTCTTTCCCTCCACCACTACCTCCTTCCTGCTGGAACACAAATGCAATAGCTGGGGGTCTAGCAGCCATCTTGGCCCATTAAGTGTCCTTAGGAATAGAAATCATGCCCAGCACAGAAATAAGACTGAAGGAAATTGAGTTCCTGTCACCGTAGAACCCCAACCTTGGCCTACCTACCTCCCCATTGCATGAGAGTGAAAAATAAATTGCTATATTGTTTAAACTGTGATATTTTGGGTGTTAGCTATCGGCAGCTGAACCTAGCTGTAAGTGAAAGCCTTTGTTCACAGAAGACCTACTATAACACAGTGGTTTGATTTTTTCCATTTTGATTTTCATTTTTCAAGTCTCCATGTATTGACTCCGAATTAAATGAATTTCCATGTAAACTGACTTTTAAAATATTAGAAACAGATGTTATTCTGAATTTATTAAATTGTTCATTTGCCTTCACATCAAAGGTCTCAGAAGTAATTGCTTAAGATCTGATGAGTTATAATTAAATTTTTAAAGAAATATGAAAAACTGTTGTCAGAGAGAGCTGACTTCAAGCAATTCAGAATGAACATCAAACTGGCCTCTGCTAAACATTAACCTAGAAATTGATGTGAATTTCTCTATTATCAATGCAGAAATGCTCATACTATCCAAGTCAGGGCAGTAGAAGCTCAACAGCAAAGCATTCTGGGATAAGGCTTTGCTGCTATAGTAAGGAAAGCTAGAAAGGAAAATTCTGTTTAGGACAATACTATACCCTTTCACTGGCAGATCCATATAGGATGGAGAACCATGTCCCCCAAACCAGGTTTTCTATAGACTTTTAGCTCATCACCATAATCAACTCTATAAAGACTTTTTAATAAAAAAGTAAAATCCATACTTTTTTTAAAAAAAAATCTGTTCAAACCTGCGAGAATTTCTTATATTTATAGCAATAAGTCTAGTAATAGGAAGCAGCCAACAAACTAACTACACATCTAACTCTCACAAAACAAGGGTTTCAAAATAAGAACAAAATTAAAAAATCTCATAATTTTTCTGTGAGAAAAAAATTTCATGAGGTACAGCCCTAAATTGTCATTTTAGGGGAAAATCTAACCAACAAACAGTATTAATGAAACAAAAGTGGAAGAGTGAGAGAACACCTTACCCATGTGCAAAACATACTATCAAAAGGGAGACTTGAGTATGCTAAAATTCTCTGACTGGTGTTACCTGCTTAGGAAGGTTTTTACTTAACTGATGAATATTATGGCAAAAATATATGAAATAAGACTAAATTGTACAGGGTTTTACTACTGGTATATGTCATGTCACATATGCACATCAGTGATAAGGGATACATTACATATCCCTCACATCATTTTAAGAAAGATAAAGACCAAAGGGGCATTATTAGAATCTGAAAAATGTGCCAGCAAAATGAGACATAAAGATAGTCATTCAATATGAAGCATAATAGATTTTCATCCATTTGTGTTTTCTTACATGAGTCCAAAATGGAAATAGTAAAATCTCTTCTTGGTTAATGAAAAACCTTAATTCAAAACAAAATTTCACGCTGATATAATTTCCGAGGTTATTTCTGTGAACGGGGACTGGAATTTAGGAAGGCACTAAGAAATGAGGAAATCTTCCACTGCAGGAAAGGGAAAGAAATCAGAGCAGCAGATCTGAAGGAGAAACCACTGGAAGCAGAATTCTCCAGGGAACACATAGCTGGGACTGTCCTTGGAAGCACACGGGTCCAGTCTCTCAGATCTTCAAGGAGTTCTTACCCCATGTCCCCTTTTGTTCATTTGTGGCTCTTTGTTTTTGCTGTCTTGTGATTTTCCCCTTAGGAAATGCTGGCAAAGGCCAATGCTATTGTGAAACAAGAATGATGTGACTGCCATCCCAACTGTCCTCATCTGGGTTTCTCTCACTGCTATTTTTTTCTGTCCATTGACCTTTGCAGTCAAAAGCACCCTCGTAAATGATGACTGGTCCTCTGAGCAGGAAGGAGGCTCAGACTCTTCAAACATCAAATGGCACACTCATGAAAAAGAGCACAATTCTGAAGCCAAGTGGACTAAATTAAGTTCAAGCTATGACACAGTGGACAAACAGAGTTCCTTCACCTCCCCATACCTGTTTTCTCATCTGTAAAATAAACATTTAACTGTATTTGCCATATGGGATCATTGCAAGGAGTTAATGTCAGTAAACAAGAAGTACATTGTTATACGTAACATAATGTGTATATGTAATATACATAACACACATTAGCTACTGTTATTATTATTATTATTATTATTATTATTACCATCAACACCAAGCAATTGATGCTAGCCATCAATGGAAACATAGTGCTCATTTATTATGTTCATAGCCTTCAAAATCTATGGATCATGGTCATGAGTACTTCACTTAAAGTTCCCTTAAGCTTTAACGGCCCTCTCAGAACATGATCATGACCATGTGTGAAGCTTTATTTTTGGTCTTTAACACATTCCTTTTTTTTCATTCTCCTATCTTTGACTACCTCTTTCTACTCTCTGACTCTCCTTGGTTAGCCTCCCCTTCACACTTTTCTCCAAATGTGGATGTCTCTCTCCTAGTCCTGTCCGCTGACCTTTCTCTCTACACTTTCCACCTCTGTGGTCAGCTCTACCACCCGCTACTCAGAAGGCGCCTTCTCCATCTGGACCTCAAGCTTGGATGTTGTTCATAAGGCTGCACATCTAATTGCACAGGTGATATCTGCACCTGACTTGAGAAAAGAGTAGTAAAATCCTTGTTCTTCTGCCGACAAAAGGTGTTTTGCCTTTGGCCGCTTAGCCTCTCCAAAGCTCAGCTTCCTTACAATGGTTGGTGGATAATAATAATAATGCTGCTTCTCAAAAATTGCTGTGTTAGCAATCAAACAGGGAAACATTAACATAAAATGTCTAAATGTCTGACATTTACATAGCCTTGTAAATTTGTAATAGAAATTTGCTGGGGTTTTTTTTTGTTTTGTTTTGTTTTTTCCTGGACCTCTTCTTCTAGTTAATAGTCTCCTGTGTTTTCTTTGGAAAACAGCTCACATCCATTCTCAGTCCATGTGAATAGGGTGAGCGAGGCTAACCTGACCTCATGATGAAAGGTCAGCAAATGTGTACTAAAGGCCAGCCAGTTAGTGTACTATATCCCCCATCCTCATTCCTGGCCAAAATAATTGACTTAGCAAGCCAGCCAGGCCAATCAGAGTCAAGAGAGCCTCAATAATCTACTGGGAGAGATCATCCTCTTTTGAGGATGAGATGAAATCCTAGGGCTACTAGAACATTCTCTGAAGAATGAAGCCAACACAAAAGAACACAGATCAATTACCAAAGAGGCAATTGCTTGTGCAGCTGGATCCCGTCATGCCTGAAGCAAACACTGTTAAATAAGCCAGTAAATGCCCTTTACTCATAAGCTAGTTTGAACTGCTGACATCCCCAATAAAAAGAGTACTAAACAGAGGAGAATCCAAGATGGCTGCTCGGGTAGGCACCTAGCCGCAGCCGCACGCAACAATTTCAATAAAATACAACTAAAATATAAAATGGACATTACCCAGAACTACAGGAAAGTCGACTGACTGGAAATTCTACAACGAGAAGCAAGGAGAAAACCAGAAGGAAGCACGGAGGAGCTGTAAAAGCCTAAGGTACGGATTCACGCGGTGCGCGCGGAGAGGACGGAGCCGGAGAGGAGGGAGGCTGAGTGCCTGGCTGGCGTTCCCTAGCGGGAAGGAGATAAACACTCCGACTGTGCTGGGCCCCCAACTGCTCTGAACCCCCGTTCTAGGCCAGACCCCAGGGACCCAGGCTCATCCAGAGGGAGCTGGGCTGTAAGGTGGAACCCGGGGAGGCGGTGAAAGGAGGTCCCAGAGGCGCGCACACAGCGCTCAGAGAAGGGCCGGCCGGCTGTGCCGTAGGACTGCCCTGGCGGGAAGGAGACAGGGGCTCCAGACTGCTGTGAACGCCATCTCCAACTCCACTTCCAACTGAACTGAACCCCAGTTTCGGGCCCATTGCGGGAGAGCCTACACTGTTTGGTAGCAGGCGAAAATCGAGGGCACCTTTCTCTCAGAGGCGCTTGCAACAAGTACTGAAGGACCCTGAGTCTCAGGAGTCGCATAGGGCGGGGCTGACGGAAGCCAAGGCTGTAGGCTCCACCCTGAAACCCCGCCCCATCAGGAAAGCTGCCTGCGAAAATGCCTAAACCAAATAGATCACAAACGAAAGAAATGGAGGACAAAAAGCGACTGGATATAGAGTTCAAAACCACACTTATAAGGTTTTTCAAGAATCTCCTAGAAAAGGCCGATAAAATAAATGAGACCTATGAGGATATGAAAAGGACTCAACAAGAAATGATAAGGGATCAACAGGAAATAAAGAATACATTGTCTGAAATAAAAAATATTATACAGAGTCCTAAAAACAGAATAGAAGATCGCAAGAATCAAGTCAAAGATTTGGAACATAAAGAGCCAAAAGACACTCCTCTGCAGAAGCTAGAAGGCAAGAGAATCCAGAAAATTGAAGATAATGTAAGAAACCTCTGGGACAACTTCAAACGATCCAACATCAGAATCATGGGGGTCCCAGAAGATGAGAGAGAGCAAGATATCGAAAACATACTGAAAGAAATAGTGACAGAAAACTTTCCCCACCTGGGGAAAGAATTGGACTTACAAGTCCAGGAAGCACACAGAACTCCAAATAAGAGGAATCCAAAGAGGACCACACCAAGACAAATCATAATTAAGATTCCAAGAGCAAAGGACAAAGAGAGAATATTAAAAGCAGCAAGAGCTAAGCAGGTGGTTACCTATAAAGGAGCACCTATACGATTGTCAGCTGATTTCTCAACAGAAACCATGCAGGCCAGACGGGAATGGCAAGAAATATTCAAGGTGATGAATAGCAAGAACCTACAGCCAAAAATACTCTACCCAGCAAAGCTATCACTCAGAATCGAAGGTCAGATAAAGAGCTTCACTAATAAAAAATAGCTAAAGGAGTTCATCACCACCAAACCAGAATTATATGAATTGCTGAAGGGGGTTCTTTCAGAAGAGAAAGTAAATAAAGATAAAAATTATGAACAACAAATACGTAACTATCAACAAGTGAATCTAAAAACCAAGGAAATTAAAAAAAAAAATCTGATGAACAATATTAACTGTTGAATATAATAGAATCAGAGGTATGGAAGGGGAGTGAACTGATGATTCTTGGGGAAAAAGGGAGAGGGGGATGTGGGAAGAGACTGAACAAAAACTGTGCACCTATGGATGAGGACAATGGGGAGTGGGGAAAGGGCAGAGGGTGGGGTGGGAAGGGGGGGAAAGGAACACTTGTAATAATATGAACAATAAAAATTTATTAAAAAAAAAAAAAAAGAGTACTAAACAACATGGCACTGTATAACTATCAAGTAATATTGTCAGTTGCCCTTTCAGTGTCTTAAGCAAGTCTGAATCCAAATAACATTCCTCACAAAACATCTCCCTTGTCATACAAGCCCTTCATTAAGTACCATCATTTCTCCATCACTGATATAGAAGTTGTGCATGTCAGCACCTTCTCTCTTTGCTTTTCCATATTTTTAAAAATATATTTTTATTGATTTCAGAAAGGAAGGGAGAAGGAGAGAGAGAAACATCAATAATGAGAGCGAATCATCAATGGGTTGCTTGGGGGATCA
Source organism: Pipistrellus hanaki (assembly GCF_964339955.1). Taxonomy (NCBI): domain Eukaryota; kingdom Metazoa; phylum Chordata; class Mammalia; order Chiroptera; family Vespertilionidae; genus Pipistrellus; species Pipistrellus hanaki. Next base: position 119,028,034 of record NC_140505.1, read on the forward strand.
AGCCCACTACCAGGGCATGTGATCTGACAGGAAATCAAACCTTTGACACCTGGTTCATAGATTGACACTCAACCACTGAGACCTGCCAGCTGGGCTATTTTTAAAATGGTTAAAACTATGGTAAAGTTGTTCAGGAACCTAAGAGAAACTCACAAATTTCCCTTGAATCCCATATAACTTTGCTTTTCCACTGCCCTCATTCAGATTTTCATTATTTCCCACCGCTCTGCTTTGCCTGCTGAAATTGCCTGTTCATTTTCCTTTTTCTCTCATTAGGATGTTAAGTCCCCTCAAGGAAAGAATTATGCCTTATGTTTTCTTCCAGTGCCCAACACATATCAGGTACATAATAAATATTTGGCAAATTGAACTAAACAGCTATCCCTGCCTGCTTGCATTCCACCTTTGCACGATTACACACATGCTAAGGACAGAGAAACTTCCTGAAATATAAGTCTAACGCATCTTTATTTATCTTTTGGAGACACAGTAGTATTCAATATATGTTTGACAAATTGAATTCTAATTAGAAATGATTCGTACTGATAGGATTCACTCACCTTTTAGAAAAAGCCTTCATTGTTTTATGTATGTAGGGAAATATCACTTTCCCCTAAAAGTTGACTCACTCTGAGTGCTAACCTCTGCTCACCCAATAACAATCAACTGTGAAAAACCATCAGGTTAATGGGCTTACCCAAATGTCTTTGGCACTCATTTGCCACTTAACCTATAATCTTTTAATTAGAGTCCCTCTTTAGGGATAAATCATTATGTTTTGAAAACTTTGCTGAATATGCAAATACTTGACTAACATGGTAGGGCGTCTGAGAGAAATACTGTAACATCTAGAACTTGTCTTAGTTTGGAAATAAGCAATGTATTTCAGATTCCTAGAGACCTTCAGGTAGAGCAGGTACATTTCAGCATAGGGTGCTAGACTGTTGGGAGACAGTGTTAGGTGTCCAGTTCACAGTGGAAATGGAAGGCTTTAGGCTCTAGGCATGAATCTATCATTACACCTATAGCACTTCACTAAACTTACTTCTTTCTATCTTAAATCTCCCCCTACTAGACTGTAAATGCTTGAGATGATAACTTCCTAAACAAAGAACACTTTAAAAAACTTTTTTTTTAAATTGTTACCAAAAAGGTATTGAATGAAAAGAGGCCACAAGAAATAACCAAGACCCTGTGATCACACATCCAAGGGTCAGAGCTCTCAAGTAACTGCAAGGAAAGGAATATTCTATAGACTCTTCCCTCTATCCCTGTAGGAGCTTTTCCTAGCAGCTTCTGATTAAATGTGGTCCCGGCTTCTGCTACACTTGGCTCCCAGAGCACAGCTCCCGGGATACGGACCTCTCGGAGAGCTTTCTGGATGAGGAAGCTCCTGCTCACCCCAAGTCTAGAATTTACCCAAACACTACTCTCTTAGTGGGAGAAAATGAGAAGGAGAAATCTTGGCTAAATATTTTTAAGGTATCTTTAGTTCCTCAGATAAATTAAAGCTGTCATTTTCAGATTTCTATATAGAAAAATTTTCCTCTGGCCCTGAAAACTAATTAATAATTCATTCAAAAGAAAGCTGATTATTTAAAATGAAAACTTCAGTTACCTAAAGATATTTTGAAAAGTATTTATATGAAAAGCATTTTGCAAGATTAAAGCAAAAACTAACAACATGAGATTATCAGAAAAACCATACTCCAAGCATTTAATTTCACTGATTAAAGGAATCCTCTACCTTAATATTTACCTGTTTAACAACTGAAAATAATTTTCATTGCCTTGCAATTTGCATGATGAAATATAATATTAGTATTTTCCATATAATCTGCTCATTATATACATATTATGTTATCCTAACATTAATAAAAAATGTGATTATCCAAATACACCTCCTTCTCATTGTGCTAAATTTAATCAGAATTCTCAACTTAAACACTTAATGAAAGTATCTTTCTTCCTAAGTCTCCAAACTTTAAATCAGTAACCACTAGAAAAGATACTTAGGAAGATTTTTCACTCCCAAAAGTTAACTCAAGTATAGGAATCACTTTAGTACACTATTTAATTTATAAATTTCAATCAGTTTCATAGGTTCTCATAAATTCACAATTTACAAAAAGGTGATTTAAAGAAAAATTTTTGCAACTCACACTGCTACCTTTACAATGGCTCTTGAACATTACCAATACCTTATAAAGTATGACTGGTTCCTTAAATTTTTTACTTTAAAATAATTACAAATGTTTAACTGTTTTCGACAGAAGAAATGAGTATCAGATTATAGTCTTTTTATGAAATTCAAAGGCTTCAAAAATGAATGGGCTCGCCGAAGCCGGTTTGGCTCAGTGGTAGAGCGTTGGTCCCAGGTTCGATTCCGGTCAAGGGCATGTACCGTGGTTGCGGGCACATCCCCAGTAGGGGGTGTGCAGGAGGCAGCTGGTCGATGTTTCTCTCTCGTCGATGTTTCTAGCTCTCTATCTCTCTCCCTTCCTTTCTGTAAAATATCAATAATATATATATATTTTTTTAAATGAATGGGCTCTATCAGACACCAGATTTTAAGTGAGAAATACAAGAGTAACCATGAAGATTCCAGACCACCATTTTTTTTTTCAAATTCAAGGTTCTTTATTTTTACTTTTTAAAAATTTATTGTTGAAAGTATTACATATGTCCTCTTTTTTCTCCCATTGACCCCTTATAGCCCACTCCCTTGCATCCCTGCCTCAGACCTCCACTACCCAATTGTCTGTGTTCATGGGTTATGCATAGATGCATGCAAGTCCTTTGGTTGATCTCTTCCCACCTACCCCGCCTTCCCTCTGATATTTGAGTCTGTTCCATGCTTCTATGTCTCTGGATCTATTGTGTTCATGAGATTCCACATATGAGTGAGATCATGTGATACTTGTCTTTCTCCGAATGACCGAACACCTACTTTGTGCAAGGTCTTGTTCCTGTGCACTTTTAAGAATAAAAGAAGACACTATCTTTGCGCTTAAGGGTTTGATTATCCAAACACACTCTAAATGGGTAGGCAGGCTTCAGCTACAATACTTGCCTGCTTGCATCAATGTGCTATGTAAATTTCAGAACTGGTAGACTACAGTACAAGGTAGTTTTCCCAACTACACAAGTATTACCTCATTTTAAAAAAATCACATCCTTGAGGAGGGGTCATCATCTTCACTTAAAGGAACCAGGGAGAGAGTCTCCTGGCTATGACCACTGCCTGTGAACCCGCTGAGGGTGCTCAGCCTGAGCACTGCCAGACCACAAAGTTAAGGGAGGTTGGGGGGAGATTTAAAACGAGACACTAGCATGCTCTGAGAAAACAGGCGTTGGGGGTAGGAAGACGTTAGTGTAGCATTATCCAGATGTTTGGCTTCTCTGCTAGCCTAACTCCTGTCTTCTCTGAATTAAGTCTTAACCAAGTCACCTTTCTTTATCCATGCCTCTCCTTCAGCCAAAGAGAAGAGCCAAGAAGCTTCTTTTAGCCAAATGTTTGCAAGGATCCTTTGTCTTTTCTACTTAAAATTTTCCACATGTTGCCAATGCATCCCTCACAGGTATTCATGTTATAATAGCATCTTGCATTTGTCTCATGCTTTTACATATTACAAAATGTGCTCATGTGCATGATGATCCTGAACCCTTGTCAGCACCCTGGGAGTAAGCGGATGTGAACAGATGCGGACGTGAGAAGCGGAGTCCTGCCTGAGACAATCGCAGCAGAAGATCTGAGCCGCCCACACAGAACCAAAAATCACAATCCTCATGGGAAGAAGAAATCTAGACACAGAGAGAGACACTGGCGGTGCGTGCACAAGAAAAAGACCACGTAAGGTAGCCATCTGCAAGCCAAGGAGGGCCTCAGGGGAAACCAAACTGGCCTACACCTTGATCTGGAACTTTTAACCTCCAGGACTTGGAGAAAATTGTTGTTTAAGCCACCTAATCCATGGTGTTTTGTTCCAGCGGCCCTAACACACAAATATGCCACAGAGACCATCATATACAATTACACACTCTATCCTGTTTACCCTTCTAGTTTTCACACAAAAGCCAAATTTCTCCAATATTATGTCAGGTGTAGGTGTTCTATCTTTTTATGACAGCGGTTGGTTGAATGCTTTGTGAACAGTAAGAGTTTTAAGAGATATCTTATTCTTACTGCTGCCTGGATGTATCTATGTCCTCTATGAGAGAAAAAAAAAACTTTCCTGACCATGTCAATGGGGCAATAATGCTAATTAAACACACATAATAAAACATTAGTGCAACTTCATACTTGCACTGAAACTGACAAAACTTACAAAGCACACAGACATGATCTCATTTTATCCTCACAAAACGGCTATAAGTTATGAACCTGGAGCTGCAGGGTTAAATTAAAGAAGAGTTCAAATTAATTAGACACAGAGAAAGACCTTGAACACTGTTCTCCAACCTACTCCACTTAACCTTAAAAGCAACTCTGTTCCTCCACATGGACAATAAATCTCCAATGAGAAGTGTTTGTAAGACAATTTGAAAGTAAAATCCTAGTCTATTATTGCATTTTGTCTGGAATCCATATATTTGCCCTCAAGACTCAATAAAGCTATAGAAATGCTTTGAGCCATATTCTTTTAATTTCTGCAATTCAAAAAGAAAGTCTTCTTTTAACACTAAGGAGTCTTGGAAAACCTGAGTCAAAGGAAGGTGTTAGTTGTCTTCCAGTGACGGGTGGAAAAGGCAGCTTCATGAAAGCCAAAAATGAACCTATAATTTCATATTGCAAAATATAATAGAAAACATATTCTGGGAGAAATTTTGCTGCTTGCATCCCTTTTCTACTATAAAATAGTTACACACACACACATACATCTGAGAAAGATCAGACTTTGAACATATTGCAGCAACACACACGCACAACACGGGAAGTTTCACCAGGGCTGCCTGTGATGACAGGATACACAGACATCCCCACAATAAAATCAGCCTCACAGCTAAATCAGAGAGTCTTTTTGGACACAAGAATATATGAGCCCTGATGAAAAACAGATAAGCAAGGAGGAAAACACTCTAATTTAAAACTAACACAGATGAGCCTACCCAAAGTACCCAAACATTTGGTCCACAAACCACCAGCAACACTCTAATTTGTCATGGAAGGCAAGAGATGTTTCATCCAAGAATAAGGAGAGAAAGGGAAATGAACTCCGCCATTAAAGTGTATGGGCATTACAATATAAAATACTTTCTAATACAGATGTCATTTACAGAATGACAATCAAGAAATAAATTAAACTTCAGGGAGCTCTGTAGCCCTTTAAATAAAGCACATTGTAGGCACTCAAAATACATATGCTGAATGTTAATGAAAGCTTATCAGCTCACTCAGATCTCATTTTATGAACGAATTATGAATCACCGATGTGTCCCTTTTATCATCTTAAGCATGGCATATTTTACCCACTTGCTGACCCCCAAATTCTCAAACTTAGAACAGTGGGATATGTCTCCTCTTTAGCGCTCCATATCTATGACCATTTAATCACCTAATCTCCGTGAGATTGGAAATCCCTAAACCAGACCACAGGTCATTTTTATTCAGTCTTGATCATCACTGTCTTTATTATACATAATTTATGTCACACTAGCCATTGCCAATAAAAGAAAATATTTTCACCATATAAGTATTTGTGCTAAGTAAGTAAATTCACAAAGAATGGAAGAACAAGCAGAACCTAAGTCTGAGAATGGAAAATGGAATTCAATCAAAGAAATCTAAGCATAACTGATACAACTTTTCACTCCCATCTGTAGGGGGCGAAATACTACCCTTCACCTTTCATCTGACGCAACTCCTGAAATCAATGTTACTAAGCACTCACACGCCACGCTTTAAAGTTAGCCAAGTCCTGACTTGAATTCTTCCTCTTGAACTTACTAGCCATATGCTTCAGTTTTCTAGTGAAGATAAAACTACATAAGATAAGCACATACAGTAAGTGCTTAATGAATGATTGTACATACAATGATCACCTCCCTCGCCTTCCTAGATTCCACAAAAGAGTACTTTTATTTTGCTGAAATGTCAGTCAATACCACTACAGCCCGCATTCAGTGACGGTGTCATTTGTCATTTTTCTTAGCATGTCCTCCAGGACCTCTGCTTCTCCCTCCCCTAGAGCACCACACGAAATTGTGCCTGTATTAAACATAAATTAAGGCCATTAGCCAATCTGAGTGCTCAAGAATGATGCTCACAGCAGTCTAACTCATCTGGGAGGATGGATGACAGCAAGGTTAAGTGAGGGGATCAAAAAGCATAAGAGAAAGAAGGAAGAGCCATAGGCCTTATGCCAAAGTGCACAGCCTCATTAGGACATTCTGGGAAGCCGCTTCTTTGGAAGGACAACAGTTGCATGCCACCAAAGAGGCCGGGCTTGGTATTTCTTTTCGACTAAAAAACATCCATCCTAACAAAGCAACTATAATTCGATTGGAAAACTAATATTTTTAGCTGTCCAAAGCCTATTTTTGCTTGCACAAAGTTAAAAAAGAATTACTCTATGCATCTGCAATCACACACACACACACACACACACACACACACAGCAATATGGTTCAAAAATAGCAAGTTCTTAAAAGCATGACGCTCTATGTGAAACCTTTTGTATCTCTGCTAATAAAAAAGGGCAACATATATTTTAAAATGTCCTCTTTACGGTCTTCATCTAAGCCAGCCCTATGCAGGTGGACAGTAAATGGGCTATAATTTGTGGTGGCCCCAAATGGAGTCTGGAAGAGTTTAAAATCAGAAATATGATCACTCTGTGAGAAAAGGCAATGTCACACACTCTATCATGGTCACCCTGCTCACAGTAGATGGATTTTCACGCTGAAAAAACTAACATTAAGAGTTGCCTTGGGGAGGATAACAAAATAGGCATCCCCAAATGCTCTATCGGCCTGTCTTCTAATGGCTTCTTTTCTAAGGCGTCCTGGAGAGAAGTTCAATCTTTCTAATGGGAATATAACTGTACTACAACTCTCCGAGGGCATTTACCACTTTAAAAAGGAACTCTAAACTCTGCTGTCTTTAAAAGGCAAGGAGGTCACTGGGAAAAGTCATTTTTCAAAGCTCCAGTGAACTGGCACTCTGCTTTGCTTTCAGCCACAGAGATAAGGCGTGCAGTCTTGGTAACAGAATCGCCTTTCTTTAATTTTTAATGCTTGTCCATTTCAGGGCTCCCAGGGGGAATCAATGACTTACTCATGGCATCCTAAATGGCTTGGACTGTGCGCATGCATGTGTTTTAACAAAGCAAGAAGCAACTGCTTTGTTCCTTTGTTCCATCCATCAACTATTCATTTTCGGCGAACATTTGATAAAGGCTACACGAGTACAACATAAAGGCATCTTCCTATCCATCCCAAAAGGAAAGAAAAATATAATAATCTCATCATTGTCACCCCTCAGAATTTAAGAGGAAACAAAGCTCCTGGAAGGGTAAACACGTGTTTTTTATTTCCCACTCAGAAAGCGCACACAGGTATGGGCATGTTCAAATGGCAGTGAATTCATCTGGAATGTGAAAGACCATGGGGTTCACACATATAAAGATCAACAGTTGTTGTAGAAATTAACTACACCACATCTTAAATGTCTACACGAGTTCTAAACTGATCCAGGTGTTATCATCAGGGTAGAAACAGATGCAGTGTTAACACATTAAACTGTGAATCCAACTCCAACTCTGCTTAATGGGCTCCACATGCTGAGAGTGATCATCATGGTGAGGAAGTGCACTCAACCATAAGCCCAACTTTCAAACAAAACAAGAGTTTCATTATCTACATTATGCTCACACACAACTTACTCGGGAACTAACACTGTTTTCACATGGATTAGGGTGCATTCATAATTTTGAGGGCAGGAAAAGATATTGGGAGATTAATGCAACATCAGCACAACAAACCCACGGTTGTCACAAGGGTGTTGACAGCACTTCAGGAGTGCTGTCACCACAATAAAGACGATGCCGGTTGCACAAGCCCCTCTCATCCTGGGATTCTCTCTGGAATCCCAAAGTGGCTAGAAGAGGTGAGAAGAATGATAGTGAAGTTTATATAATAACCACCATTACTTTATATATAGAACTTCTAGTTTTCAAAATATTATAATTTGCATCATATGATGTCACAAATGCTTTTCTCATCTTCTTAGTGAAAAAATAAGGACTCCCATCCAAGATCACAGAGTGAGGGAGGAGAGAAATTAGGGGGAAATAGTTCTGCAGCTCTACAGTGTCTTCAGTCATGAAATCTCTGCGCTGGGGAGCTCTTGGCCCCTATCCCATTTACAAAAGACAAACAAACAAACAAAAAAAACAACCACCCTGGTTATTCTAGAAGACTAATGCACAATAAAGGAGCACAACTGTGTTTCAGCCAATTCCCTTTGGCCCACCCCATTTCTTTTGCCACTAACAGCATTGACTAAAAGGTCTAAATGGTGCTAAATTAGTGCAGCATACAGGAAAGCTGTCTGGGAGGGAAGGGATTTCACCACGGAGTGTCCTGCATCTATTGACTTTTCTATTGACCCAAAAAGCCTTACATTCTTTAAAAATGTCAAAAACAGATGATTAAAGTAATACCAGACTATTCTTTACAGTTTTTCCTCTTCCAGAATTCAACTCTGGTGAAAATTAATTTTTTAACTCTACTGAGAAGTCACCACTGTATATTTCTTGAGTTATTTAATGTTTACATGTATCCTTATTTCCTAAACTTCAGCCTTAGCAATTATTTTGCATCAAGCAGACCTCAGTAGATGGTGAACCTCAAGGCAAGCGAGCTTCCAGGATAACTCATATTTAGAACAAAAGTTGCTGTTATGACAACTAAGCAACATATGATCAAATCATATCTCAAGAGGGGCTTCAAGAATAGGTATTAAGAGCTTCTGTCAAAAGATCATTCTGAAAACTGGCCTTCTATACTTATTCTAACATAATCTTAATTTGTCCTTTTTGACTAATGCATATTTCATACAGACTTGAAATCAAGTGAATTTGAGGATGAATAGAAAAAGAAATGATGGCAGAGAAGCAGTAGGGAATTTGAGTAGACCTGTGAGGGAGAGCACCAATCACCCGAAGTCCCAACTCTTCCCGTCTCAACGATGGAGGAATGGGGGCAGGTTTTGTTTCTCTGGCCGCTGGCTTGTACTTCTCACTACAAGAACTAAAGCTTGTTAATTTAATAATTGGCAAAGAGGGTGAATTACAACTCCAAACATAGATATTGGTGTCTGGTTTAGTTTCCCATTGTTACTGTAATAAATTACCACATACTTAGTGGCAAAAAAAAAAAAAAAACTTAAATATATTATCTTACAGTTCTAGAGGCCCTAAGCCCAAAACTGGCTTTCACTGGGCTAAAATCAAGGTATGAGCAGGATTTTACTCTTTCTGGAGGCTCAAGAGATTACAGTTCCTTGTCTTTTCCAATTGACAGAGGCCAATCCTTGATTCATGGGCCCTTCTGCATCTTCAAAGCTAGAAACTGCTTACATCATTCAACCTCTGCTTCCACTTTCTCTTCCTCATCTGACTCTGGCTCTGCTGCCTTCCTCTTTCCTTTAAAATAACTCTTGACATTGCACTGGGCCCACCCAGAAAAAAACAGAAAGACAAAACAAAACATAATAATCTCCCATTTAAAAATCATTACTTTTATTATTATATATCTGTAAAGTCCTTTTTTTACCATGTAAGATAGCATATTCATAGATTTTATTCTGCCTACCGGTATCCCATTTTGTTAGGCTTACTGAAGTATATTAAGAAGGTTATTCAAAATAATTTCCTCACTAAAATATACAAAGTACTCATCTCCATAGACATGCAGAAGCAAGAATCAACAGTTTGTATGTGCATATAAATGAATGAAAATTACCATTATATATTTTCTACTACATTACCAAAGGAAAATGCGACACAATTACTGGATCAGCACACAGATAAAACAAAGTAAAATGAAGAATATGCTGAGCCATGCAAGCATGGCTCAGTGGTTAAGCATTGACCTATGAACCAAGAAGTCACAGTTTGATTTTCGGTCAGGGAAAATGTCCAGGTTGGGGGCTCAAACCCCAGTGAGGGGGCATGCATGGGGCAGCCGACTGATGATTCTCTGCCATCATTGATGTTTCCATTTCTCTCTCCTTCTACTTTTCTCTCTAAAATCAACATACACACACACACACACACACACACACACACACACACACACACACATATATATATATATATATATATATATATATATATTAATAAGCTGATAAATAGAATAAAGTAAGTCCTGAAGCTTTTCCTGATTTGAGAGAGAGGTGCAATTTTCATTGCAGAGCTTTTATCACTCAAAATTCCTTCTAAAATCCTTCCCGCATCTCAAGTACAATGTAGAAAACTAGAAATTGTAATTAGGTAAGTGGTCAGTTCATGGCTATGAAGTTCACTCATATCCTTCCTATTTAATAAAAGCCTAGGCTGCTCTCACATCATCACAAAATGGCTGTCACAAGATGGCTGTCACAAGATGGCCACCATAAGATGGCTGGCATGGGAGAGCAGTTGGGGGCAACCAGGCTTGCAGGGATGGGCAGCTGGGGAGGACGGTTGGGAGTGACCAAGCCTGCAGGGGAGGGCAATGGGGGTGACCATGCGGGCAGGGGAGGGCAGTTGGGGCGACCATGCTGGCAGGGGAAGGAAGTTGGGGGCAATTGGTTTGGCAGGGAAGCAGTGAAGTATCAATCAGGCTGGCAGGGGAGTGGTTAAGGGTAATCAGGCTGGCAGGTAGAAGCAGTTAGGGACAATCAGGCAGGTGGGAAGGCAAGCAGTTAGGAGTCAGCAGTCCCGGATTGTGGGAGGGATGTCCGATTGCCAGTTTTGTGGGATTGGGCCTAAACTGGCTATCAAACATCCCCTAAGGGGTCCCAGATTGGAGAGGGTGCAGGCCTGGCTGAGGGACAGCCCCCCATGCATGAATTTTGTACACGGGGCCTCTAGTCATATTATATCCAGCAATAACATTCAAAATATTAACAACTGCTTTAGTACTAGAAGAGGGTGTTATAGGGCCTCTGCTATGTTTAGTGTTAACCTTTAAGTAGCTTGATGTTGGGAAAATCCAGGTGATCTCAGGTGAGAGCACAGAATGGTCAAGGAAGAGGAGAGCCTCCAGGGGGTAGTATTTCCTATTGCAACTGCCACACCAGTGAGCAGTGGCTAACTATTAATACCCCAACAGAACTGATAGAATTGGTCACAGATTGCCACAGAAAGTATGTATGCATCATTACATTTCTATTTAGGGAAATAAAATGAGATGGAAAAGAAACTCTATTTGGGGAGGGGAGGGGGCAGCGGGAGTTGCAGATACCATTTTAAGTAGGGAGGAATGACAAGATTAACAGTACAGTATCCAAACAGATCCTGCCAGGATGGAATGACCAATAGAAGTGAACAAAGTTAAGTTTTATAGGAATAGGGATTATTTCTTAAGACCTAAAATTGGGCCCAAAGCCAGCAGCAACAGGATGGGAAGATATGAGTCAGCAACATACAGACGGAGAAACACTTAAAGATTTTTAGAAAAATGAAGACTCAATGAGTCAGTGTGATGTAGCCACACATACACACACACAAACACAAATATCAAATACAAACTCAGACTGCAATAAAAACAAAAAGGTCACATAATCAAAAAGGAAGAGGATGATAAGTTTCTTCAAAAAACTGAAATTACTTCACACCAAAGAAGGATTAGACTTGTATATGTATCATGAAGACAGAATGAGATCATGGAATTATTACCAGCTAGATGTTGAGCTATACAGAAAAACTTTAACTTTTGTATATCTAGTGATGGAGCATTCCAACTGCTCAAGGGTTAGTGATTCTCCATCATTGGAAATCCAAAAAGAGAGGCTACATGATTATGACAGAACTAGAGGCCCAGTACATGGATTCATGCACATTGAAAGGAAATTAATTAGAAGAAATATTTTAATATTGCTATTTGCCCTTTCTCTATGATAGAAGCATCAACCAAATTCATGATCGGCAATGAAAAATTGAAACATACACATGCAATTGGCCCCAGTGAGAGCTTTGTATGTGTCATGCATCCACAAGTCAACTTAGCTATTATATATATATAATAACCTTGCTTAATTCACCTGCTTTCTGATTTAGCTAAACTTTTTCCAGCCCAGTGAAGCACCCCAACTTCTCTTTCAGGTAATTGTCAGCAACACAGACAATTTTATTTTTTTATTTTTAAAAAATATATTTTACCCTTTGTTCTCTCTGCATGATCTACAATAATTATTTTTTAACTAGATATTTCCCCCAGATTTCTAAGCTTTGAAAATCACTTTTAAGCACGCTTACATTTTGGTACAGTGCTAGTATTATAGCAGTAAATATCAACATGAAGCAGATTATTATTGTAGATCACGCAGGTTCAACAAAGGGTAAAATATTTAAGTGCAGCAGTGTTTGACTATATTCTGTGCAGTGAGAAAACTTAAGTCATTTTCAAGGTTCACCATTTCTTACTTCTTTTCTGTTGGGTCAAGTTTCTAAGCTTTCTAAATCTCTGTTTTCTGGCTAATGAAAAGAAAATGGGATTCTCCTATCTACCTACTCCAGGACTTCTGTGAGGACCAAATGAGATGAGGCATGGGAAAATGCTTCACAGACATTTGATTAAAGTGTAAAATGTTTGCACCTGGCAAACCCTATCCCTGGGCTGAAGAAACTCCAAGGAGGCTAGTTGCTAGGGAAAGGAAGCCAGGTGTTGCTACGTGACATCATTACCCAGCACTCACTGTTTCTGGGCTGGGAGCCGTATTTTGTGTGACAGGATCTTGGCAGTGTGGGCTGCAATTTGGTGAGCTGTTGCTCTGGAATGGTGGCAGGGCCTGTGTCCCACATGTGGGAAGCCAAGTGCTGCATTGTGGGCACCAGGTCTGCAATGCAGTTTCTTTGTATATGGCCTGTGCATGTCACAGCAGCTCCTGCATTGAGCATCTGCCCTCTCATGGTCAGTGCACATCACAGCAAATGGTAGGACCATTGGTCACTTAGCATATGAGCCATAGATAGATATAGGTATGGATATAGATGATATAGATATAGATATAGATATAGATATAGATATAGATATAGATATAGATATAGATGTAGATGTAGATGTAGATGTAGATGTAGATGTAGATGTAGATGTAGATGTATTGTAGATGTAGATATAGCTAGAGATAAATATAGACATAGACATAGACACAGACATATGATAGACAAATAGATAGATAGAGATAATAGTAAATGAATGGCTAGATCAGACATATTTCAAGGATACTCCACATCTTGGGATTCAAGGATTCTACTTCTGTAAGATATAATTTTTGTAGCAGATATTCACAATGCAGTTTCCCTCTCATTAGTTATTTATAGAGATCCCCTATGATTTCTGCCACACTCATGTACTAATTGTACTAGTAATTTACTTAGTATCATTCTTTTAATTGTCTCATTTTTATTTTCACTGTATTTTGCCTTGTTCTTAGCAATAATATCTATACATTATCTGGCATGCTAATAGTATTTTTAATTAAAAATCTTTAAATATTAAGATAAAATGTTTCTATGGATACCTCCTAAATCAGTAGCACACAGACCACACTTTATACACACTGTTGTAACTTCTCAGTATCAAAGGCGCACACATCTTTTAAACTAGATATTTCCCCCAGATTTCTAAGCTTTGAAAATCACCTTTAAGCGCACTTACGTTTTGGTATAGTGCTAGTATTATTGCTGTATTTGTTTGTTTGTTTAAGAAAGGGCAGTGGAAAAACATTCCCAGGTGTCCTACTTACTTGGCTTATTTGCCTCGTGTTTTAGAAACCAATTATTCATATAATGGGTAACAGCCTTAAGTGTCAAGATAGAGCTCTGGTCACCATTCACACTTTGTAGAACTGAACTCAAAAACCTTGAATACATTATTGAATTTGTCAATATTCCAGTTAGCTAAGAGATTAACAGCTGTATATTTGCTCTATTTGTTTGGGATTTCCATTTTCCTTACAGACTTATTTGGCAAAATACTGTATATTTGGTGAGAGTGAAACAACTGAATGAATAAAGAAGCATTTTAAGCACGGGGGTTGGGAGGGAAAACAGATGTGTCTAGTTGTTTTTCTTCTATAACCTCTTCAAAAAAGAATCTCAACAAAGAGCAGGGTCCAAACTATTGAAATTTTGAAACACAGAAGCTTTTAGTTGACTCATTTTTAGTTGACCTTGCTTTATTGGCTCCCTAGTAACTTGGAAAATATCTGCCATAAACTAGGCTCTTACCACCTGACCAAACTCAAACAGGGATTCAGGCTTTAGCACCTATTTAAGTTGCTAAATAATTGTCCAGCTGGTTTCACTAATTTCATAATTTATTTCCCATCTTTCTACCTTAACAAATAAACAACTTTGTCATTAAAAAACACTCAAGAAAATCTGGCAATATCATATGAATAAATTTTGTTGTCATTTTGGAAAAGAAGACAAAAAGAGTAGGGAGAAGGGAAACCTCCACTGAGAGAAAGCAGGCAGATCTAACTACAGTTAGAGTAAATTTTGTGCTAGAATGAAGCCAGGTTCTTGGATAGTACTAAATCTCTTGGATAGTTCCTTGACCATGGCCCATACTTTAAATTCAATTTCCCTGAGGGGTGGGATCACCAGGGAACGGGTCTGCAAATCTGGAACTAAAACATTTGCTTCTATTATATGTCCTTCTGTCCTATGTCCCTCTTTCCTCCTTTTAAAGAAGTCAGTTTAAAAAAAGAAGAAAAAAAAAGCTGCTTCACTTTTCTGGATGAAAAATTAAGTTAAAGCTATAATTCAGAGAATTTCAAAACTTTCAGCTCAGATCCAAAAGCTGCTTTGAATTAGTAGCTTCAACTGGCACACAATTTTTTTTTTTGTAGTGAAGAGTTGTACCTTTCAGTAGATTTTTAATTTTTTTATTTTTTGCTAAGCCTTATAAAGTAATGAGTGTTTTAATAAAACTTCATCGCAACTTTGGGGGGGGGGGGGGGGGACCTTCAGTGGTATTATAGAAGACTAGGGGCCCAGTGCACGAATTTGTGCACACTGAAAGGAACTGTGGGCCACCAGGCTGCAGTGGGCATAGAGCAGGTATTGGCCCATTCTCTGCACCTAAGCCTGACCCCTCCTGCCGTGGCCCCTGGTCCCCTATCTGCTGGCAGCCCCACTCCCGCTGCCACCTGGGAGTGATTGAAGCCAGCACCAGCAGTGGATGTGAGCGGGGCCAAGATTGTGAGTGGGTGTGAGCAGCAGCTGCTGGCTCCGATCGCCCCTCAGGAGCAGGGGAAGTTGGAGAAACCCTGAAGGGTAATCAGGACCAGCACTAGGCACCAGCAGCGGGTGCGAGTGCCAGAAGGACTGTGGCGTGTGGGAGCAAAGAATTTTCAGTAACCACAAGAGGCTCACCCCAATGACAGTGACTGGAGCCCCCGCTCACCTGCTCTACCATCCCACCATGGCCGATGGCCACCATGTTCCACACGTGACTCCTGCTGGTCAGCGCACATCGTAGTGACCGGTTGGTCAGTTGTTTGGTTGTTCCATCATTTGGTTTATTTGCATATTAGGGTTATATATAGATGATAGATAGATAGATAGATAGATAGATAGATAGATAGATAGATAGATGATACATAGAGATAGATAGATGATAGATAGATAGATAGATAGATAGATAGATAGATAGATAGATAGATAGATGATAGATAGATAAATATTCTCCAGGCCAATAATGTAGGACAACTTATCACTCAGGACAAAACACAGAGGTACTTTTAGTCCCTTACAAAGGTAACATTTATGAATAATTGATAAAACCATCCACAGTAGTATATTATTTATTCAATCTGAAAACTTGTAGCACAACAGAAGCAAAAATCAAGGACTTAGAAGTACAGTGTCAGCAGCTGTTTGAGCATCTACTTCCCCATCTGAGAAAAAAAAAGAGTTTGAGATCAATGATCTCTCAGATCCCTATTGGTTCATTAAAGAAAAATTTATGAAAATTTCTATACTCAGCATTTCAATGAAAGTATATCATTAATGAAGACATTGGCCTGAAGATAAAGCTCATACACAATTACAAAACAAACCTCACAAAATAACTGGGACAATCCATTCACCTTTGCTGAAGATCTATCCATTCAACAAATATTTATTAAATACCTACAATCTGCCAGGTCCTTTCCTAGTTGTGAATCTAGCCCAGGCTCTGGTCAATGAGACATAATAGACTCTTCTGAGAAATATTTTCTCACTGATAAGAGTAACACAATCCCCTTCCCACTTTCATGACTTCCTATGACAGCTGATGTCTGGAACTACCGCCACCTTACAAATAGGAAAGGAACTGCTAACACTTGAGAATGAGCAGACCACGAGTTCTTGGTATCATGGTTGAGTCACTCTGAGACCACTTTACTCCAGACTTCTTATTGAACAAGCAATAACCTTAAATGTTTTTAAGTACACCCAATGCTCTTAGAACAAAAGTTTAAGCCACTTTTAATTTGCCACTAAAGTCAAAGCAACTGACAATATGCTTATTTATCTATTTGATGTTTCAGGTATATTACTCACCATCCAGAACTAACAAATAATCGATTTTTGTAGCATTTCAATTTTGCTTTTCTTTTAGAAATAAGAGGTCATAATTAAAGTCTACCTTTCAATCTATCTCTATTCTACTCCTCACCTTCCCATTCAGAAGTTACCACCAGCTTGAGGTTGGTTATGATTCTTCTATGCCTGTGTTTTTATATCTTTACTACTTTCCATGTATAACACATGGCATTGTTTTCTGTTCATTTATGTCTTCCAATTATGAACTAAAATCATAAAAGTTAAAAGTAAATACACAGGGTTCATCTCCTTGGAGACTATGAGGCCACCATGAGATTGGATGACAAGAATAAAAGGTTTCCGCAGCATACAGTTCTTCAGGAAAGCATCACTGTTATCTGATGTTCTACTAACATAATCCCCAGCTACTTGTAAATTTGTGACAGTTTCACCAATAAACTATTCTCAACACTAAAGGGCAAGGCCTAATGTGCATCAGTGGAGTCCTGCACAGCTAGTTCACCTACATTGCAGACATTTATATTGTCTAAGAGAAGACTAGGTCAAAAAACACTGTAAGGGCACTGTGCTAGGCAGAGACACAAAGGTACATTTATAAAAACACAACAGAATTCAACTTGAGACAGTGCAGCTTCATTTGTATAAATGCAGTTTCAAACCTTCCAATCTTGCATTCAGCATTTGGAAACCAAACAGATTCACTTTAGAGAAAGGAGGACTAAAAGGCAGCCAGCTTGCATCTGCAGCAAATCTGCAAATCTCATCTGTAAGTTCATCCTTGAAAAATGTTCTTAAGTACAGGCCATTGTGTCCATGTTCTTAAGTACATGCCATTGCTTTCGGGACAAAAAAAGAAAACTTTTAACAATCTCTACATAATCCAGAACTATACGGCCTCTGTTAACCTTCTCAGCTACATCTGATGTCAGTTCTCCCTTATTATCAAACCTCCAGTCACATCAGACTTTTATCCTTTCTCTCATGGAATTCTTAATGCCCTCAGTGTCTTTTAAAGACCATGTAGACTCTAGATGTCAAATTCAAGGGCAAACATGGGCCAAATAAATGAGGCTGAGAGTTTGACATGCCTGATCTAGAGCTTTTTACCGCCCATCTTAGGGCCATTCATCTTTACCTTGCTAACTCCCTCTCATCCTTCAAAGTTCAGCTTCAAAGTTGATTTCCAAATCCCTCAGGACATTTCTGAGATGAGGTCACCTTGTTTTACCTTTGTAACACCCGTCACAATAATAAATATTTGTATAGGGATTGTCTCCTCCACCAGACTATCAACTGTAAGGGCACAGATCATGCTTTTCTACCACTATATTCCTAGATCCTGGAAGAGTACCTGAAACATACAAGGTGCTCAAATGACTTCTCAAGATCAATAAAAATGCTACAAGGCATATTGTCATACTTTTCAGTGCATAGTAAACATTCCATAAATTCTGGCTGAATGCACTATCATTTTATCCTGATGTGTGCACAGTGAGTATTTCCACTTATTCTATTTTCAAATGACATAGAGTTGAATTAAAGACAGAATAAAGGCTAAGTGTAACTACATTAAAAGAGATCAATCACTGGCCAGCCAGCATGGCTCAGAGGTTGAGTGTCAACCTATGAATCTGGAGGTCACAATTCGATTCCTGGTCAGGGCACATGACCAAGTTGTCGGCTTAATCCCCAGTAGGGGACTTGCAGGAGTCAGCTGATAAATGATTCTCTCTCATAATGATGTTTCTATCTCTCTCTCCCTCTCCCTTACTCTCAAAAATCAATAACAATATTTTAAAAAGATCAATAATTTAATATTTATAAATTATAATTTTTATTTGCCAATTTCAAATATTGAGATTTTTTTCATTTCTTCTCTCTTTAAAAGAACTAGAAAGCATGAATCACATATCATCTATTTATTATACACTTAATATTTATTTACTTATTTATTTAGAAGTATAATTGACATATAACATAATATTAGTTTCAGATGTTCAACATAGTGATTCAAAACTTGTACATACTGAGAAATGATCACCACAATAAGTCTAGTTAACATTGGATTTATTTATTTAACAAAGACATTTATAGCTTGTGTTATATGCCAGACAGTTTTAAGAATTTTACACATATGAACTCATTTAATCTGCTTAAAGTTTAAGATATTGAACCAAAAAAAGCAAAAGTAATTATATATAAACAGTATTAAGTTGTCTATGTATAATTTTTTAAAAGTAATATGGCTAATTTAGGAATGACATTTGCCAAAATTAGTTAATGGCACTAATTTCTATCATTCAGCTGGGATTGCTTTCATGCCTCTTTTCTTAAAGTCAATGATCTCTTCACTTGTAAAATATTTATTTAAGTATTCCCAGAAAGCAAAAACTTGGATAGTGTAAAGTCTCTTTTATATGAAAACAGAAAAACACTGTGAAAACGAAACTTACACTAAACCTTAGCAGATAACCTCTGGTTTGCTAACACAAGCTGTGAAGGAAAAGGCCTTTTTTCCTCTATAAAGAAGGGATCAGGACAGCTGATTATGAGGCTCCTACAAATTCTAGCACTCTATGTTTCTACAATATTACCACAATAATTATTCAAACACCAGGAAGTAAGTCTGGTTCCTATTATAGATTTCTGTGATAACCCTGAAAAGCTTTCTGAATCAATTATGTCTCTGGTTCCTCGATTTTAAACAAAGGAAACAAAAATTAAAGAAGGATAGTAAAACCAAAGTACAGTTAGGAAATTAAAAGTGTTCAGAACTTACTGCCTAACATAGACAATCCAGACACTGACCTAGAAAAACATCACTGTCAAAACAACACAGCATTGGTCAGAGTTCTCCTGGTTACAGTCTGGTTCTATAACTGTGTCTAATTATTTTTCCCAAATTTGTTTTTCTTTAAGATTACTAAGAAAACTACTGCTTTTGAATAAATGATAGTACTTGTGTATTTTAATCACTA
The DNA here is from genome assembly GCF_964339955.1 of Pipistrellus hanaki. NCBI lineage: Eukaryota > Metazoa > Chordata > Mammalia > Chiroptera > Vespertilionidae > Pipistrellus > Pipistrellus hanaki. Next base: position 119,047,778 of record NC_140505.1, read on the forward strand.
TATTAGATAGCATATAACTTCCTAAATTATTATCTCTAAAAAGAAGGACTTTCTGAATTTCAGTCTCTTGAATGTCTAGGTTTTTCCCCCCCTTAAGTCCAAACACCTATGATCATGCTGTGTGTTAGCCAATTTAGCAACCGTTTACACACGACACTCTATTGAACACAGACATGGTTACCAGTTGACCCTGCCCCATGAGAAACTTATTGCCCTTCTCATAAAATTCTAGGTCTCTGATACGTATTCTCCCATGATAAAATAACATTTAATCTGAGTTTTTCAAACTAAATCATATCTTCAAACTTCCCAGGAGCTGTAGAGATGTGCCCCTCTTATAGTTAAAGGCAGTTATCCTTTGATACAAAGAATAATAAAAAGTTGAATGCTGGCAAGTATGAGACCTGCCCTAGCTTGGTCCCTTACTAATTCAGTGAACATGGGCCATTTCCTCAACTTCTTTAAGCCCCATTTTCCTCAAGTGCTAGACAAGGGGTAGGGTCATGTGACTTACCTCCCTCTCACTCTCCTCCTTACATGAGAGAGGAAGAAGTAGGTATTACACCTTTAAGGTTTTTATTTCCACACCAAACAAAACCAGCGTACTGTGGCTACTTAGTTAATATATCATGGTTAGCTAAATTTCAATATCTTTGATATTTTATATCTTACTCCTCATAATTCCTTTTGGCCATTTATTTATTTTAATAGGCCTAGCCATATTAGAATTTCACCACACAATTAAATTACAGAAGGTTGTATTTAAGTCATAATGTCGGCAATTTTAAGAATTACTTTATGCAAATCATTTAACATCATTACATTCCAATCTTTGCATCAGTGAAATAAGGGAATTAGAGCTCCCTGAAACCTCTAGCCCTAAAGTAGATATGTAAAAGTTAAGATGAAGCATATTGATCGTATCAGCAAATTTTCAAAGAAAAGGAGGTCAAATTGCAGACATCAATACTTCACAAATATGGACAGGGCTCCAGGAATTAGGCCGGAAAGCTTCTCATAGGTCTAATTACCAAAGAGATATTCCAATCCCCCGTAAGCTGTGCATGTTACATGGCCACATCAGAGAGAATTTCTAATAGCTCATCAGAAAAGCCACGTACATTCAACCATAGGAAAAAATCAGTCCATCCAGTAATTAAGAAATACTTTCTACTACCACCAAAGATGTGCAATGATTTGAAGCAAATGATGCTGCATAATTACATGTGAACATAATTGAGGCTCTCCATCTCTGCGAGTCCTTTTATGTGACTAAATGATTCAAAATGGAATGCAAAATTAAAAATATCTTTTCAAGCAGACCATTAAAATTATACTTTGGATTCTAAAATGTAGCAGAGAACATGAAAAAGAAATCATTAGAGGTGTGAGAAAAAAGGATGCAAATGTAGCACAAAGTTTAAAAACCTGAAGATTACATATGTAATAAAGACATAATTGGAGTACTGGAGTAACGTCAGCATGTTATTCTAGGGTTCTAGGATTCTAACATATGAAAACAGAAAGCAGGTCAGAGTGCTCCCACATATGCTTCAATCATAATTAATAATTGCCCTTGTAATCAAAAATCTTCATAAGAAGGAAGGCTACACAGGATAAGTATGGGATACAGTACTGTAAACAAAGCTGAAAACACAAGAAAGTATGTGCTCATTGACTGATTTCCTTCACTGGATGAAAAGATATTTAAATTATATTTCAGGATAGATTAATAAAATCACATTATTTTTTTTTTAAATGAAGTTTCGGCCTGGCTGGCATAGCTCAATGGTGGAGCATGAACCCATGAACCAAGAGGTCACCAAGTTGATTCAGGTCACATGCCTAGATTGCGGCTTCAATCCCTTGTAGGGGGCATGCAGGAGGCAGCCTATTGATGTTTCTATCTCTCTAAAAATCCCTTCCTCTCTCTCTAAAAATCAATTTTAAAAACCCATTTTTTAAAAATGAGCTTTGGTCCAGCCGGTATGCCTCAGTGGTTAAGCAATGACCTATGAACCAGGAGGTTATGGCACATGATGGGTTGCAGCTTAAATCCCCAGTGGGGGTTGTGCAGGAGGCAGCTGATCATTGATTTCTCTCACCTTTGATGTTTTTTTCTCTCTCTCTCCCTCTCCCTTCCCCTCTAAGATCAATAAAAGCATATTGTAAGCCCTAGTGGGTTTGGCTCAGTGGATAGAGTGTCGGCCTGAGGGCTGAAGGGTCCCAGGTTCCATTCCAGTCCAGGGCACATGCGTGGGTTGCAGGCTCAGTCCCCAGTGAGGGGCATGCAGGAGGCAGCCGATCAATAATTCTCTTTCATCATTGATGTTTCTATCTCTCTCTACCTCTCCCTTCCTCTCTGAAATCAATAAAAAAAAAAAAAAAAAAAAAAAAAAAAAAAAAAAAATTTAAAAATAATATAAAAAAATTGTTTGTAAGTCAACTCAGTATGTGTAAATTTATCCAAATCTAGAATCATCTGCTATTTCCCTTTAATTTACAATAACCATCACTTTGACATGTTTTCTGAAGCTGTGGTAAAAATTTCAATTAGTTATTATTAATTTATGTGTACTCTCTCATTTATTAATAATGACAAACTTGGTCAATTTTTAGCACTCTGGTGGTTTTCATTTATTTTTTTTTTCCTATTACAAAGTGAACTAATTATGAGGACACAGTAAAGAAAGGCAGCAAATATATAAAATCTTACATATACAGAACAAAATTTCTTAATAGAAGAACATTTCCATTTCTTAAAGTTAAGTCATCCACTAAGTATGCCATTTGATTACTTGAATAATTATGTTTATGTAACATATGTAAATATGCACACCTACTTGGGAGAGTTTATTTTTGTTGCTGTTATTTAAACATATAATAGGGGTTTTTCATCCCACAAGATTGGGAGACAGTACACCAGACTATCTGGAAGAGAAGAAATTAGAAAAGGAAACAATTAAAATGCATGAAAAGCAAAAAAATGCATGAAAAGCAAAAAAAAGAAAACACCAATGACAGAAAAAACCACTGGTGATGAACTACAAACACTTTGTTCAATTGAGAAGCTGAAGTTATTAAAAACCGAGCATTGTTCTCAAGTCTTGGTCTTACACCCTGACTCGCTCTCTATCCCCATGGCTGACTGAATCTGGGAATTCCATTGCCCTTCCCATTCAGGTTCAGAGGGAAAGAGGAGGACACCCCACCTCACATTGCCAATTGTATCTCCTATTTTTATTGCTACTAATAGTTCAAAAACTATTTCAAGTAAACTTATTTCAATTGTCAACTTGGAATCAATTTAAGAAAGTTCCCTTAGTTTCCTATCTCTTCTGTCAAGGGAAGAACTAAATCATAATGAAACATATACAGTGGTTCCTAACGCATCGTTATATCTATTTTAATAAATTATTTGCTGAAAATAATCTCATTAATAATTGGCTTCCTCCTTAATTAACTAGAAAGTTTAAATTCACATGTAAGTTTCAAAGACCACAAATCATAGAATCTATAGCACTGATGTCTAACATCCTAGTGAGTAGCAACTTCCCATGCTATTTAATGTTACTAAATTTTTATCAGCATGAAATTTCCTACTAATTTTTTTTTTAACCCATTCTGTATCTCTTCCTTATACAAAATCCTGACATCGGTCCTTTTCTTCATACACTGGCATGTGTGAATTAAGTTAATTTTCATTCAAACATCTACCTGGTGTTTCATTTGTATTTTTATTGAGTGCCTGCTAGACGCTTTGATTTGATAGGGGAGTTACAGAACAATCCTGAACCAAAGTCTTACAGGCATGTGTGCACTTTTATCAGTGTATCAAGGTCACACTGACCTAATTTGGCCACCAAACCTTATCAGCCATAAAAGGGTTCTGGGTTCCGCTAACAGACTGAGCTTGCTGCATAAATTATAATCTATTCTCTCTTCAAAGATCAACTTCCTGTAATATCAATTATAAGATCCATATAAATATCCGTTAAGAGATGGAATTAACTAGAAACTAGGCCAGAACTTAATACTTACACAATTATAGTTGATCCTTGAATAAGGGTTTAAACTGCACCAGTCCACTTATATGCAGATTTCTTCAATAAATGCTTACTCTTCCTCTTTTTGGGGGATGGAAGAGGTGGGGGAGGAAGCAAAGATAGGAAGAAAGAGAAACAGAAAGAATGGACAAAGGAAGTACAAAAAAAGGTTCAGGAGATAAAAAACATCTACCCATCTCCTTCAGCACAAGTACTCAGAACCAGAATATAAACATAGAAGAAGAAATATCTACCCATGCCCCTTCTCATGAGCGGGGCTACCTGGGATTTCCCTGTGGAAATAAAGTGAACCTAAGTAATACCTATCAAATTATCCTAAAATAATTGCATATTTTACAATAGTAGACTTGTACCTATATCCCTTTGAGCCAAGGAAATTCTTAAAAACTAAACATGAGAGAGAAAAATAAATGACAGTTCAAAATGCTAGAATACTACGTAACATTAGAGTGTATTCATTCAGCAACCATTAGTGAGCAATGCCATACTAAATTTAGAGAGATTCACAAAGCCCTAAAAATGCTAACAATCAAACCATGGAATGCCTTCTCTGGACACATTTACACATAAAATAAACACAAAGACTTCACCAACATCCATGCTCATTGTTACCAATGACCTAGAGAAATGTGCATTTAGCCCTTCTGTTAGCTCATGGCCTATGGCATGTGGATGAGTGCACTGGAAGGGTTCAGGCAAAATTTTGTCACATGGTTGTTTGAGAAGAATGGAAGCGTTCAAGTGAAACCATCCATCATGTTTTCAGACCTCCAATAAAGGAGAAACAGTTTTAATTTTGCGAAGGTTTACGAAAAGAAACTTAATTGAGAAGAAAAGATCACACCTTGAGCAAGGACAAAAATAAATCATTTTTAATGATATACATCGTCTGGGAGTATTTGGAATTCTGTTTTTCACTGCTTCACTTAAAAAGCAAACAAACAAAAACCAAAAAAAAAATCCAGTCAGCAGTTGTATGTATGGCAATTTCTAGAATAAAGTAAAAAAAAATAATACAACAGGCCTGGGAAGTCCGAAAGCTAAGCTACTTTCATAAAGTAAAAATGAGACAGAAGCACTGAATGATGAGACACCAGGGGGGAAAGAGGCGATTTCATTCCTCATCATAAAAATCACAGCTCTACCTAATTTCTCCCTTAATGTGTATGTGTAAGCAAAATGTACTGCCTGGGAGAGTACAGAAAATGCTACAAAAAGCAAAGAGGATAAAAATTAAGAGTCCTAAAATTTTCCATCATCCCAAAGGTATGACTATTGTGGTCCATCCAGCTTGAACCTGCCAGTGAAGAAAAGCAGAACCGGGCACTTAACTAGTTACTCCCTAATACGGACTTCCCTGCTTCCAAATGAAACCCACATTGATGAGTCGATCCTCATGACTTTTGTTTTTACTTCTTTTTTCTTTCTTTTATTTTCTCTTTTCCATCACTATTTATATCCCTCTGACACTGGTGACTTCTTACACTCCTTACCTTTTCCCTCTCTGCATTTCCTCACTGGCAGGCTCAAGTTGGTAGCACACACCAGTGGTTCTTGGATGTGTAGGTTGACCTTTGTGATAATGGAAAATTTTAGACTGCAATTTCTGTCTTCTCTATTGTAGAGAAGGCAAATGGCAACGGCTCTGGAGTTTAATCAGCTAACTCTTATCAGGGTCATACAATCAACTTGGGTTCATTTAGAAGTAGGGAAGTCCATGTTATGGAGTAACTGAAGAGCCAATTTCTTCTTTTATAGTCTCACTGTGTGCACTGGCACTGAAGCATGAGACAAAGTTTAATGACTGAAGACACAAATGACCTAATGAATAACGGTGAAGATTTTGATTCAAGCAAATTACTGGTAATAAATACTGACATACACACACAAATTCTTTTTTCCTTTGCCAAAGGCTATAGATTTTAACAGCACAAATGACCTTTTATCATTCCATTAACAGAGACTCACATTTAAGAATTATTACATGATATTGTCCAAATGGTATTATACAGTATTGAACTACAGACTCAATTTCTGAAAGAATATTATAACAGTAAAATAAACACAAAAGATTTCAGGCAAAGTAAAAAATTTTGTAGATATCAAATAAAATGCACAAAATAGATTTCTATAGGAGAAAATAGACTTCTATAGAAGAAAAATTATTGGTTCTTCTGATCTTTGTCCTATGTACATTCTGTGCTTTATCTATTTCAACCTATTTCTAGAGGATAGACTGAATAAACAGAAGAAAGTTTTATTTGCCTAGGCAAATTTTATCCAACCTTTCTTCCAATAGAAGATCCAATTAGAATCTCCTTCAATTTTCCTAATTTCTACTAAACATTTCTAGCAATTGGAAATTTACTAGCATGCAAACCTGCCCTTTCCATTTTTAGAGATAACTACAGGACCAAAAAAAAAAAAAAATCCTTTTGGCTGTTATAATAAGTATCTAAACCCAAGATGTAGCTGCTCCTGCTCAGGGTACCACTTCAACAAAACAAACTTTAGATAACTTCTGTGCTCCTATAAATGCTCTGACTGACCAGAAGCACAGTATATCCAGTAGGCCAATCCCTAAAGGCATAGACAACTCTGTGCCTTCTCAACACCCCACCCCTTTCCAGTTCTGCAAAAGGAGACTGTTAAGTCTGATCAAATAATTGTATCTAAATAACTGAATCAATACTCCCTCCCCTGGGAACTGACCGTTAGACCACTTCACAATGGACATGCCCTTTCGCTTAGACCACATTCCACTTGCTAAGACCATTATCCTTCCCCAAAGGACCTTTCCGGAATCAGGACCAGCCCAAAGAATGCTCCACCCAGAAAAAGCCCATCTAGATCCTTTAATACCTCTGACTCGCCAGCCCTCGGCTGGTACCATTTGGGGGCTCAACTCACCTGGTTTTCCAGATGACCTAATCTATACTAATAAAAGGGTAATATGATAATTAGACCAGATAGAACAGATGTCCTTCCTGACAAAGCTAGGGGTGTGACCAGCCTGCAAACCGCCTGTGGCCCCTCGCCCAGGCGGGCCCCACCCCTCCTGTGTGGACCGCCCCCGTCCAGATCCAGGGCCTTCTTCAGGGCGGGCCATCCAGCTCCCACCCATGCACCAGGCCTCTATCCTATATAATAAAAGGGTAATATGCAAATTGACCCTAATGGCAAATCAACCGCTAGACCAGTCATTATGAGGTGCACTGATCACTTCTTGGTCCCTTTCCCCAGGAGGCAGGCTTCAATGGCCTGATAGCTATCCACAGTAGGTGTGGGGCCGGCAAGCAGGCAGGAACAGCAGATCTCTCAGTGCCTTTCCCTGGCCATCAGGACTGATCACCTGATGGCAAATGGGGAACTGGGGGGTAGGGGGTCGGCTGTGGGCAGCTGGAAAAGATGCCTCTGATCGTAGGCCAGGCCTAGAGACCACACCCTTGCATGAATTCTGTGCACCAGGCCTCTAGTAAACTCATAATTCTTTACCCCTTTTGGCCTCATGTGTTCCTCCTTCAGCAACCCTAACAGAGACTATCCACTTCATGAAGTGTAAAAGTCTGTCTGTATCACCTAAATTGTCTCCTTTAATCATTTTTTTTAAACAACCTTAACCTCAGCCCAATATTATTTGAAGTAAAAAGAGCAAAATTTGATGGTCCTGAAATATTGGAGCTAACATGTGCATGCACATGCACACACACACACAAACACACACACACACACACACACACACACAAAGATAATGGGAGCCTATTGTACTGGGAATACACTCTAACTTATTACAAACTCATGCTAGATCTCAGAGGTCAAAACATGTTGAAATCATCACTAAGGTACCACCTAAACCATGACTTTTTTTTTTTTTTTTTTTTAGATATCATGGTAGTCTCTTAAAAATCCCTAAAGGAATTAATGATATTAACTGATTCTAGGGGGATGTGAAATAGAGTATGTGGCATTGCATACATGCACCACACAAATATCTTTCCATTTTAAACTAATCCTTCAACAAGTGAAGCTTAATATTACTAAAAGAAATTTAGCCACTAATATAATTGGTCATTTTGAAATGATTTAGGCTTCCCTAATGTTCTGAGTTTTATAAATTTTATAACAAGTAAAATGTTCTCTAAATGGACAATTTCAGTGTTCAATTCTAAAATGAAGAATTAGAAAAGGAGCAGCTAGTACATTCAGCTCCAACAAAAACTTTAAATGGGGAAATTTCTTAATAAATAAAATGTGTCCATTATGTACTTCCTACATATCTACTATATTATGCTCAGTCATGGACATTCAAAGATGAGCACAATCTGCTCATAGAGGGGACGGGGGAGAGGGGGAGGTGTGAAGGTAATATGGGTCCATTAGAACCCTTAGGAAGTAGAGGAAGAAAAGGCCTTCTCAAACTAAACCACTCCAATCTCAGTCCGTGTACCGTGAAGACTCATCCGGTACAATGGAAGTTAATGAAGCCCATTATTCTCTCCTGGAAGGGGCAGTGTGATCTTCTACACTGATTCAGCCTGTCAATCTGAAGCACAATGGGCTCTGTAGATTTGCTGGGTCACACCTTCCCTGTGCAATTAAACGTTTTAGTCAACAAACTCGTCCTGCTTCTTCCTGCCATAGACTAAGCACAAATGTATGGAGCGTCAGCAGAATAGTTGCCAACATCAATAAAACTTGAAGTAAAGATTTCCCACGATGGGATTGACAGTTATGATCCCTTTAAAATGCAAGGATAATAGAGAATTCAATTCCTGACCCTAAGTGTCAGAGGAGCTACACTTTCCCCTCAAATGCCAAATGTATGGTCAGATGGATCCCCAAGGGAATTCTTACGTGTTTCTTTTAAAATCTGTAAAATTTAAAGCATAGTATTTAAAAGAGGATGACAAAATCTTTTCGAATGCAATACTCTTATCACTAAACAACACAAATATGACTGAGTGCCAGAGAAGTGTATTAAGCCATGGATTTCTAAGGCTCTGAAGACCACACAGGAACTCCTAAAAATCATTACCAAATAACATAAATCAAGCTACATCCTACAATACAGATAAGCTGCAATACTTTACAGAATCCTCAGTGAAATCAGTAGACTGAAGCTACCTGATGGTGAAGCATACATAGGATTGTGAGCCACAAGATGTTAACTAGATAAGAAACATTCAGACTCTATAATCAGAAGAGACATTGGATTTTACAGATTACAAAAGGAAAGAGTTCAGAGAAATGAATGAAAAATTTCAACCAAGTGATGAAAGGAATAAAATTAAGGCACAGACCTGGGTGTTACATTTAAAGTAAAATCTGAAACTCTGGCAAAAATAATAGAATTAGCATCTGGTTTTAGTAGCAAAGTGTTTGAGGTTGACCAGCTCATAGAATAAGACATAAAAAGTCAGGAAATGAGTGACAGAACAGAAGGAGTTCATCCACCTGGCACTAGCAGAGCCAAACACTAAACACCGAGAATCACAGTGGAGAAATAGCATCTGTTTTATTATGAACTAGGGGCTCAGTGCATAAATTCATGCACCTTGAAAGGAACTGGGGGCTGTGAGGCTATACTAGACTCAGGCGTGGATCTTGGCCCATCCTCCATGCCCCCCACTCGGCTCCTCCCACCTCGGCCCCCAGTCCACTGTCTGCCAGCAGCCTTGCTCCTGCCACCACAGTTCCCACAAGCTGACAGCGCCAGCTCTACTCACGCTGACAGCGCAGAGCGATTGGGGCCGGTGCCAGCAGCAGGTGTGAGTGGTGGCTGCTACCCCAATTGCCCCTCAGGAGCAGGGGGAGGTGGAGAACCCTTAGTGGGTGATCAGAGCCAGCAGCCACTGCTCCCACCCACTGAGGAAGCTGAGAGATCAGGGCCAGTGCCAGGTGCAGGCAGCAGGTGCGAGCACCAGGCAGGACCACGGCGCACAGGAGCAAAGAATTTTCAGTAACCACCAGAGGTTCGCCCCAATGACATCAACTAGCAGCCTGCCTTGGTCTGGCACCTCCACTCACCTGCTTCACCATCCCGCTGTGGCCAACACCTGCCATATTCAGCTCTCTGCCACCTGCTGCTGATGCCTGCCATATTGCACGCACGCCCCCTGGTGGTCAGTGTACATCATAGCGACCGGTTGTTTCATTATTCCATTGTTTGGTCTATTTGTGTATTAGCCTTTTATTATATAGGATGGCACCACCCAGGAGAATGAGAAGCTAATGCTCAAAAGCCAGCATGATGGCGGGTAAGTTACAGATTATATAGGGAAAAATCACAAGGCACTGTGGGTTAGAGGTTCAGGAACATGCTGGGGTCTAGCTGATAGGAGGTGAGGTAAGGGTGGTGAGTCTTGAGGACAGCTCTGAGGTCTGTCCCTCTGGTTTCATGGGAAAGCAGTCAGGGGGTAAGTCCAGCTTAGAACTCAGGAAATGAAACATAACTTAGGTAAGGATGTTGTCATTATGCTGCCAGAGGTCCAGACTGTGTCTATTAGTCAGGTCCAGGCTACTGTCTTCTGCTGCCTCAGGGACTGCTGCTTATCTGGGGGAAAGGCTAGGACCCTGAGGGGTGTATGAGAGTGGGAGAAAAGCAGGCTTAAAGTTGTGAGTAAGGGAAACACAGAGTTTATTCTTGTGTTGCTATTTATTACTTATTGTATTATTTTCCAGACAAACAACTCTACAGCTACTTTGCCAACCACTGTATTTATAGAGAGAGAAAATTTACAACTCAGTTTAATCAAAATCATAAGGGCCTTTGGTTTCAACTACATGAAGGAAGGTTTAAGTTGAAATTACATACAAAGTCCCTAAGAAGATGCCAAGCTATTATCTGTCACTTTCAGAAAATCCCATTGGTCATCTCCAGGCTTAGAAGCAGACCTGCAATAGCCCCTGCCCCTTCATGCCCTCATGCTCTATGTCTTATAGCTTTACCTCTACCACAGCTATCTTCTTTGCCATATCACTAATCCTTAAATACCCTATTTGACATTTCCATCTGGATTTCACAGCAGTATTTCAAACTCAAAACTTCTAAAAGTCAACAGCTCTTTTCTTCTTGAAAGAAGTTCCTCAACCAGCTCCAATGATTTCTGTCAGCAGCATCTGATATTGAAGTTACCACTTCTTGCTTACTCCAGGATTCATTTGGTTGCAAAGAAACAATTCGAGCAAGGCCCTGCCTTTTATATCTGTTCTTTATTTTATGTTCCTCCTATGAATAACTAGTAATTCTGGCTCTCATTGCCTTTTAATTTGAAATAGTCCCCATTCTCCCCCACCCCCACCCCACCCCCCGGATTGTTAATTATAAGTTTCCTTTTCAATCCTCCCCAAATACTGCTGTATTTGTACAGTCTTGATATATTTGTAAGGCATGAATGACTATGGAACATCCCTCCTCAGAAATCATTCATGAATTCCTATTACTTACCAATAATACAATTATTTTGCATTGACACATAAAGATACTCAATAATCTGTCCCTGGAGGGGTTTTTGTTTTTGTTTTTCTATTTTATATTTCTCAACATGCTCATATGTATGTCACATTATAGCCAAACTACAGATGTTAATAAATTCCACTTGGTTTTAGTTCTAGCCACATTTGAGAATGATTTGATGTCACTTTAAATATACCTTTTATTCAAAAGAGTTAGTTAAGTCTGTTAACATTTTTAATTAAATGGGCAAATTGTACTACATGCAGTAGTACTGCTAATTTGTACTAGTTTGGTCATTGCTTTAAGGCAATCCCTTACCTCCTATGGTTTTTTTATATATTTTTTTAATTCCCAAGACACTTAAGGACTTATGAATCAATTTTCTCCATACAATCACTATAACAGAGAAATGCAGTTGAAAACACCCAATGACAGCTGGTCTAAAACAACTACAATAACTGATTTTCTTCTAGTGTGTTTCAGTCAGTGAGATGCAATAGCTACCGAAGAAGAAAAAAATAAGGACTAACGTTCTCCTAAAATTTCAGATATGTTAAAATACCTTAGGAAATAGCTCGTGCTACAGAAATCTTCAGATAAACCACAACAAAACACTTAGTAATTTACCTGTAGCAATACTAAATATTTATCATGATATAAATGATCCTTTCAGAAAAATATACATAAGCTCTTACACCATTATAATTTAAGTAGTTATATTTTGAGTTTCTAAAATAATTTGCAAACACACATGAAACTTCATATCTGTTCTGATATTTCTCTAATTAATGCATTATATTAGCTTAAGAAATATGTATGGTGAGCAACCAAATTAATACCATTCTTGTGAAATCCTATATAATATAAAAGTAATATACAAATGGTCGGGTGTGATGCCTAACAACCAATCAGCAAAAGGGTGGGGCAGCGACAGGAGGGCGGGGAAGTGAGCTATGTGCTGCAGAGAGCCATCAAAAGCAGTGGGCAGGGTGGCCAGCTGAGGCAAGTGGCAGCAAGCTACTGGCTTACGGATTCCTGCACAGGGCCACTAATATAAATATAAAAGAAATTGGTGAAAACCTCATTAATTCTTTAGAATATAATATTTTTGAAGAGAGACTTCTGTACCACAGTGTGTAGAAGAACATAATACACAGTATTATGCTCAACAATTATTTCCTGCATAATATGAATGAAAAACTACTGATTTCTGTTTCCTAAAAATCTTTGTGGAAAATATAAAACTTCCCATGTTCTAAAGAAGGTTATAGACCCAATTTCAGGAGCAATATTTTGTGAATAAAATACTTGCTTTGTAAAAATTCTGTATTTAGTGTAAATTATAATTAACTAGAGGCCCAGCGCACAAAATCCGTGCACTCAGGGGTGAGGGGATTCCCCAGCCTGGCCTGTGCCCCTCACAGTGCAGGAGCCCTCCGATCAATCTCCACAAAAAGGTAGGCCCTGCCCACCCCTCTGGGGCTCCATGATGGGTTGCCACAAAGAGGTAGGCCGGAGCTGGGGATCCCTCCTCCATACCTGGCAAAGCCACCGGGACCCGCCTCTGCAGATCTGCATGGAGAGCCCAGGACTCACCTCCATGCAGCGCATGCAGCATCAAGTCCCAGCCCACCCACATGCACCCGCTACACATGCAGCGCCTGGTGATGGATTGTTATGGCGTAAGGGCATCACAGCGTGAGGGCTTTTATTAGTATAGATTCTATGTTGTTTAAAATTAAAATAGCTTTGTAATGTGCAATTCATATAAACATGATGTCCTTGCCTTTTAACAGACAAATTAAAAATATCACCCACTATACTTTAAAGAAAATCAATACCTAATTATTTGACAGTAATCAGCATAAGCTTCCATTTACCACAACAGAGGAAATCACCCTAAGAACGTGGTGTGTAAACTATATTAAAAAAATAAAACTTAAAATAAAGAACATGGTGCATAAGAACTGACTATATTTTTGTCTTCTTTCTCTCTCATTAGGCATGTACAGATTTTGATTATGATATGTTTTCTCTTCAACTAAATGAAAGTAAATATCCTTACATATAACCAACGCATTTCTTGTTTCTCCAGGACTGAAAGCAGTTTCAGCTCCAAAGTTAAAACTAATATATTAATAAGGTGAAATACATAGAAAGGACTGGCCTCACTTAAATAATATTCCAATACACAAACCCATACCATAAGAATTCTATCCAATAAAAACGTCAGCTGAAAGAAATACTGTACACCCCAAGTATGGGACTCCTATGTTTCTTCTCAAAGCCACCAGGCACAGGAAAATTGGTAAGAAAGGACTATTTCTTATATGACAGTCACAACTGTCATGAATTCTCAACCCACCCTCACACTCAAGTTCCAAAACTGATTACCTTCAACCCCTATCTATGCCCAGAGACTATAGGTTCAAAAAGTAAGAAAAAAATACAAATGAATAGTTAAGTATTTGCAAGAATGTCTAAAGGCAATAAAACTCTTTTTAAAAAATTCTATTTCTAGCCAGACTTATATCATATACACTTACACTATTTCTGTTCTCTTTTTATTCTGGGTTACCATCTCAAGATGTGAATTTCTCCTACAGGAATCTCATCCTTTAAAATGAGTTCCAGTGCAACTCTCTCCCTAAGCCTAGCAAAAATGCACCAAGAGAATTTAATTCTTCCTTCTGTGCTGGCAACCTTGTTGGACTAATTGTTCTCACCTCTGTGATGTTAGCTGTATAATATACAATTAATCTCTTCCCAATCAGATGACAATGACATTAAAAGCAAAATCTGAGACTTTTTCTTTTTGTTTATCTTCAAAGTACCACCTACCATGATATTTACATAGACAGGCACTAAAGAAAAGTTCATTGAACTGGACTTGGACTTGTCTTCCTTAGTCCAATATATATTACTGGAGACTAGCTGTAATGTCCTTTATTTTTTACCATGGATATGTTCACTTACTCATTTCTAAATACTGGCAAAGTTATAAATATATAATTTCTGAGTCATTTTCTCTGAGGGTAAAAAGTCAATTGAGATATCTATCTTTTTCATTAAAGTAATTCACTGAGTAATGAATTAAAGTGTGTAAAAAGTTTTGAAAGTGTTGGCTAATGCCAAGTGGAGATATAGAATATATGAGTTTTTAAGTATAATTTGATATAGCAATGCTTTACACAAATTTACAATTGAAAAAAAATGATTATAGAAAATCTACACACAAAAATGTTAGCAGAAAAGAAAATATATGTATTACCAAAGAAACAAAAACAAATTTAAAACTGCTTGTTTTAATTTCTGAGCAAAATGAATAAGAAGTGATTACCCAAATTATAATTTTGAATGGCATTTGAGATGCAGCACATAGCAGGAGGAAAGAAGAGCGGACTAGAAACTTAAAAGTCATAGCACAATTTTGCCGCCAGTACTTATAGAGGTCCTCCTGTCATATACAGGAGTGACCGATAAGTATCTGAATGATTAAAAAATTAAATGAAAGGAGAGTATATAACATGCCTGGTAATTAAGTAATATGGTCTTCCAGTTTGTTTTCATATCTACAAGCCAACAATAGTAAATCCTTCCTTACCTAGCGATTGTAAAGATTAAAGTATAAATATAAGCACTTTTAAAACTACAAAGCAATATATAAATAAAATTAATTTTACTGTACTTAACCTACATATAGAAATAAAATAACATTATCAACCTTTTTAAAACAAGCATGGTAAATAAAATCTGGCACATTTTGTTAAAGGGATATATGTACACTAACTATACCATCTGCTTCATTTTTCTGAAACATTTCAAAGAAAGTTCATGTTATTTTTAGATAATTTACTTAATAATTTCTGAGGTACATGGAACTGTAATGAAAATTGTTCAATTTTTATTACCAGTTTCTGTAATCCAATTAAAATTTATCCAAGTCTTTATTAAAAAGTCTCAAGTAAGACAAAATTTCTCAGCACCCATTATAAGAAAGGCTAATAACTTTCAGATAGCTACAGATATAAAATGTATAATTCTGTTTTTAATCATCCATTTATATTTTAAATAGTTTTCATTTCATTTTACTCTCTTGTATAGTCTCTTCAATTCAGATAAATCCTTTCCAGTATAAACCTCAATTTGAATATATCTATTAGGATGTCTCCATCACTTACTGTACTAATATTTTGTCATGGGTCTTGTGTGCGGTCCACAATAAATGAGTCTGAATATTTTGTGGACAGTGTTTATTAGTTATTTCAGTGACGTTGGGTTTTGCCTCATATGCTGCTCCATATACCTTCACGTAAGTTGCCCACACATTCAGAAGCCCTATATAATTTATCTGAAGTCCATACATACATGAGGCCCAGTGCACAAGATTCATGCTCTCGGGAAAGTCCCTTAGCCCGGCCTGAGCCCTCTCACAATGCAGGAGAGCCCTCCGGGGATGTCTCAATGACAGCAGTTAGATATCCTTAGCACTCCCACCACCGCTGTGCTCACCAGCTGAGCCTGACCTAGCTTCGGGCTGAGTGGCACTCCCCCTGTGGGAGCCCACGGACCATCAGGGAGGCAGGTCCTGCACTAAGCATCAGCCCCTTGGTGGTTAGTGTGCATCACAGTGACCAGTAGTTCTGCTGTTCAGTCAACTTGCATATTAGCCTTTTGTTATATAGGATACTAGAGGCCTGGTGCACAAAATTCATGCATGGGGGTCCCTCAGCCCAACCTGCACCCTCTATAATCTAGAAGCTCTCAGGGGATGTCCTACTGATGGCTTAGGCCCACTCCCCAGGGTTCTCTGTTCTCTGCAGGGCCTGGGGGTTTCGCTGCAGCCATGAAGATGAAGCCCCCATGCCCTGCTGTCTGTTCTCTGCCTGCCCCCACCCTGTGTCATGTAAAGGAAGGCCAATGCCCTGCAGTGTGCTCTGTCTGCCAGGCCTGGGCGCTTCACTAACACCAACACACTAAGGAAGCCCCCAAGCCCTGCTGTCTGGGCTCTGTCTGCTGGGCCTGGGGCTTCCCTGCCATCACCCTGTGAATTAAACCCCCATGCTCTGCTGTCTGGGCTCTGTCTGCTGGGCCTGGGGCTTCCCTGCCATCACCGTGTGAACGAAACCCCCATGCTCTGCTGTCTGGGCTCTGTCTGCTGGGCCTGGGGATGTTCCAGCCACCTCTGTGCTAAGGAAGCCCCCAAGCCCTGATGTGCGGGCTCTGTCTGCCGAACCTGTGTCTTCCCAGCTGCCGCCACGCTAAGGAAGCTCCCAAGTCATGCTGTCCGGGCCAGGCCTGGGGCTTCCCCGCCATCACCCTGCAAACAAATCCCCCATGCTCTGCTGTCTGGCCTCTGTCTGCTAGGCCTGGGCCTTCCCCGCTGCAGCAGTGCTAAGAAGCTCCCAAGCCCTGTTGTCCGGGCTCTGTCTGCCATGTCTGGGGGCAGATCCAGCCTCGCTGCTTGGTCCCCAGGAACCCCAGCAGGGCTGACAGACCCAACACTGCAGCAGCAGTGGAGCAGGTAGGCTGGATAAGCTCCCTCCTGGGGCAGATCCAGCCTCGCTGCCCCAGGAGACAGGCCAGAAACTACAGCAGCGGAGCTGAGGGGACTGGGCGCCACCATCTTGTGGCTATGAGGGCAGCCATTTTGTTGTGGAATGATGGTTAATTTGCATATTACTGATTAGCCTTTCATTATATAGGATACACACACACACACACACACACACACACACACAAATATATATATATGTCATACACTGCATCACAGAATACTCTTCTGATGCATCTAAGTCTACATTTGGTGTATTACATCATAGATAAAATTTACACTAAACCACCTACTTTATCTCACAGAAGTAGTGCTTACAGATAATATGAAAATGAAATGACATTTTACCCAACAATCAACAATAAACCAAAGGGAGCCAGTTCAGAGGCTTAACTTAACACTGGATTCAGCTCCTCACCCCTCTAGTATTCTGTCAAGGAGTTAATGGTCTGGAAACACACAGTCAAATGCACTGGGTAAACTACCTAATTAAAGGAACCCTGGGTAAATCCTTTTATAAAGAGAAAAATCACTTGGCAATAAATACAATCACCTCCTATGTGTCAACTTCCTATGCATCAATTTCATAGAATTAAAAATCATACAGTGAGTGAGGCAACATATTTGTACCCTATAATATTTCTGAATATTTCTGTTAGGATTTGAAGATCTAAATTCCCATTTCTGTTTGCTTCTAATAACCTCTAAATCCAGCACCTGTTTTAACTTGAGTAGGTTTCTGTGTTAGGTGTCATAAAGTCTTGAGTAGCTTTTCTAAGAAAAATCCATGCATTTGTAAGATTAAAGCATACATATTCACATTCCATATTCGCCTCCCTCTGGGAAAAAGAATAAATAGAAATGTCAAATACCACGGATAAAATAAATAGAAATGCCAAACACTATCATTTGAATATGTATTTGACCCTTGTGGGCAAACTGAAGAGGAAATTAACTATAGTTGCCATGGAAAATCATCGTCATAACTCCTAACTATTTAAATTAAGTAATTCTAAGTGTTACTGAACTTGTGTGACTAATTGAGTCATTTCTTCTCTTCCTTAAAGAAAAAATGTGGTTACAGTTCACAGAAATATTAAAGGGACACAAGAGTTTTTGGAATCCTTGATCATATGTGAACCACTTAGGTTGTGGCTATTCAACAATGTTTAATTCAACTGCACAAAATAAGAGATGGCCTCCCAATTACCCTAGCTTTTCCCCTCCCACCCTTTAGATGCCTCCAGAGCATTTTGTTTTTAACCTATGAAGGTAGAATAGTGATTTATCTATTTACTTTTGTACAAAACAGAATCTCAGTAATGGTTGGTGAGTTAATTTAAAAACAAAGGAACAAACAAAAAATATGTAGCATCATTGATGACAGCAATGAAAGGCAAGAGCTAAAGAAAGAAAAAAATAAACATACAAAAGGGCAACCTGCTGTGTAAACAAAAGGCCCCTGTCACATCACAGATCAGGTTAACCTGTAAGATGTCCAGGATTCTGAAGAAGTCCAACTTCCAGTATCATCAAGTGCAGGATTTCTTGTAAAAGTTAGTTCCACTTAAAAAAAAAAAGTTCTGAAAAATCCAAGTCTAATTGGATTATCTGTTATTGGAATAAATGATTCCTTTTTAAAAATTTGGTCTTCTATTTTAAATTGATATAATTTGATCAATGGGCATCTAAGAGCCCTTACTTTGTAAAAAGCCCTTTTATGTTCATGAAAGGATAAGGCTGGACAAAAGAAGGATTTAAATACATATTTATCGTATTTAAGTACCTATTATGTCCCAGGCAAAATCTGCCCTTGTTATGAAAACCAAAATTTAATCATCATTGCTTTATAAAGTTCACAGGGACAAAGAAGCAACATTCTTTAATTATAAACCTCAAGATTTGTCTTTTAGAATCTTAGGTTCCAATAAACAAAAATAATCCATCAAGAAATTTCAAAGAAATTGTTTTTAAAAATCAGGGGGCAATTCATTACAAGCAGTTTTCACTTTTTTAACTCCACATCTTTGACCAGGAACTACCCCTTCCTTCTTGTCCATAACTTTTTTCATAAAGGGGACAATCTCCTTAATCTCACATAAACACATAACACGGTCAACTACTGCATTGCTACTGTGCTGTGATGCTGAGCTCCTTTCTATTCTCAGAAGCACATTTACTCTTCACTTGTATTTACACTTCCTCCTCTACATCCACCCACAGAACTCAAATGCCTTATCTTATCAATGAGGATGAACCCAATATTTGTTCTACCAACCAAGTCTCTTTCATATTCCCAATCACCTTGTTAGGTGTATCCATCTGGATGTCATTGTGTCATCTGGCCACTCAAATTTAACAACTCCTCATATTCCTTACATTTGTATATTAGGTCATGGTACCCACCCTTCCCAGAAACTCTTTATCAAAGCATTAGGGCCATCTTTGATTCCCTCTCATATTTCAGCCTAAATCTAGTTCCACTGATAATACTTTTATAATATTTCACACATCTATATTTATAGACTAGAGGACTGGTGCATGAAATTTGTGCATGGAAGGGAGGTCCCCTCAGCCCAGTTTGCACCCTCTCCAATTTGGGACTCCTTGGGGGATGTCCGACTGCTTGTTTAGGATCGATCTCGAGGATCGGGCCTAAACCTGCAGTCAGACATCCCTCTCACAATTCTGGACCACTGGCTCCTAATCACTCACCTATGTGCCTGCCTAGTCACCTCTAACTGCTCCCCCATGCCAGCCTAATCACCCCTCACTGCCTCTGCATGCTGACCTGATTGCCCCTAATTGCCCCTCCCCTGCCAGCCTGGTTGCCCCTAATTGCCCCCCCACTGCCAGCCAAATCACCCCCAACTGCCCCCCCCCACTGTCCTGGTCACCTCTTTCTGCCCACCTTGCCAGCCTGGATGCCCCTAACTGCCCCTTCCCCCCCTCCCCAGCTGGCCTGGTCATCCCTCATGGACCGCTGCCAGCCTGGTTGTAGGCAGCCATCTTGTGAGGACTTGAGGATTAATTTGCATATTACCTCTTTATTATATAGGATAGATTAGATATAGATAGATAGATAGATAGATAGATGATAGATAGATAGATGATAGATAGATAGATAGATAGATGATAGATAGATAGATAGATAGATAGATAGATGATAGATATAGACAGGTAGATTTCAGAGAGGAAGTCAGAGGGAGAGAGAGATTGAAACATCAATGATGAGAGAGAGTTGTTTATTGGATGCCTCCTGCACACCCAACATTGAGGATGGAGCCTGCAACCCAGATACGTCCCCCTAACCGGGAATTAAACCGTGACCTCCTGGTTATACTCAAGCACTGAGCTATGATATTTCACACATCTTGTCATTCTCTCTATTTTTCAGCTTCCATTAATAACTTTCAGGCTCTCATGTTTACAAACCAAAAAATACTACCGAAGCTCTGTACAAGCTCTGCCATCACCAGGCCTTCTTCTCTAAGTCCCCTACCCTGGGAGCTAGCCTTCCCACTGCAGAGCCTGCTCTAAGTGGTTTCTCATTTGCTTACCACAAAGTCTAAAGCCCTTTGCCTGCCAATTCTAACTTTCTACAATCAGTTCTTACTCTGCTCTCCAACATTATCTCCAAACTTTATTCATTCAACCAGGCAATTCACTTTTGTATATGCCAGACCTTTTGCTTGGCATTTCCTTTTATGTCTTTTTTTTGTTTTGTATTGTTTTTGTCAAAATTGGTTTCACCCTTTAAGGAGAAAAACTAAAAAAAAGTTTCTTTGAATTTCCCAATTCAAAATTAGTTATTTTTTTTCCCCTTCAAATGCCTTCATCCTAATACCTATGCCCCTTAATAACATTGGAAGTTTTCTTCATCCATGCCCCGTGCATACAAGAGATTCCTAAAAATGGACAAATATTTTGGAAGTTGTCAAAATTCTTGCCTCCCCTTAAAAGTTTTAAAAACAAATACAGTTGATAAAAAATAAAAATATATATATACATAAAAGCTACAAAAATACAGCCTGGTACTCTGAACTTCCATTAACATGCCTGCTAAGCATGCCAACGTGTGTTTCTGATTTAACCCCCTCTTTGTTGTTTAAAAATGATCTACAACCAACAGAGACAGCTCTAAGCCACACACAAACACATTCCATATTTCCAAGTAAATGTTAACAGGAAAAATGTGTTTGTATAGGATTCCACTCTACCCGTTAAAAATCAACAAGGACAAACCTTGTTCTCTCCGTACTCCTGCAACTAGTTGGACAGGACATTATTATTATTTCATCAGTGAGAATAAGCCATAAGTTACCAAGTTCACAAGTGTGAGGACACTGAAACTACTAAAATTGGGGGCATGTTAACTAGCATTTATTACTTTAGGAGCTTGTGTAAATTCTGACATTTACACTTTTCACTTTTCCTCCAAAAGCTGCTTTAAAAAAAAAAAAAAAAAAAAAAAAAAAAAAAAAAGTAGCCCTGATCTGAAAACACAATAAATGAAATAACTTGAAAGAGAAGAAACCTGATGTCCAGCTAGGTTTTAAGGGCTGATATCAAGACCCAAAACAAAAGTCTAATAAAGCAAAAACCATGGTAACGTAAGGGATTGTAGCGGACACAGGAGAGGCAGAACCAAGCTCTGCGAAATGCCTGCTTCCCCACATCCACAGGGCAGCAGGCCTTTCTGTGCCTCTTCTTATTAACCACCACTTACTGTGACCATATCACAAGCCAGAGTTCTACTTGGAGGTTCAAGAGTATTACATCATTTAATCCACAAGCAGTCCTCTGTAAGATTCTACTATGACAGATGAAGAAATTGAGGCTAGAGAGGTTAAGCAACTTGCGTGAGGTCACATAGTAAGTAACGTAAGAGTTAGAAGCCAGGTTAAGTGCTTAACCTCTCTACTTCATGCCTACAGTCACGTGCTATCTCGATTTTTATTTGTTTACTTTATTCTTTATCATGATTATTCCTATGTGTGTCTCACAAAAGGTTGGAGAACGTGCCCTGGGGCTCTTGACAATAACATAAGCCTGACTGCTGGCAGGTGTGTGGGTTAAAGCTTCAGAGTGATGCTTCTTCATGCTCCTCGCTGGTACAATGCCCCAGGAAGCAACTCTGAGGGTTGACCTCTGTTATGGTTTGATGTATTCTCCACAAAAAAATATGTTGGCGTTTTAATGCCTAGTACCTCAGAATGGAAGCTTCTCTGAATTCAGGGTCTTTGCAGAGGTAATCAAGTTCATATCAGATCATTAGGGTGGGTCCTATTCCAATATGACTAGTGTTCCCATAAAAAGGTGTAATTTGGACAAGGACACACACACACAGACACACACACACACGATGTAAAGATGAAGGCAGAGATCAGGGGATGCTTCCACAAGCCAAGGAAGCCCGGCGATTGCCAGCAAACCATGAGAAGCAGGAAACAGATCCCTCCCTCCCAGCTCTCAGAAGAAATCGATCGTGTAGACAAGTGTTGTTGTTGTTGTTGTGTGTTTTTTTAATTGATTTCAGAGAGAAGAAGGGAGAGCTAAAGAGAGGTAGAAACATCAATGATGAGAGAGAATCCCTGATTGGCAGCCTCCTGCACACCCCACACTGGGGAATCAAGCCCACAACCCCGCATGTGCCCTGACCGGGAATCGAACTGTGACCGCCTGGTGCATAAATCGATGTTCAATCCCTGAGCCACGCCTGCCAGGCGCTATGGACATCTTCCGTTCAGACTTCTGATTCCAGAAGTGGGAGTCAGTACATTTGTGTTTGCTACACCATGCAGCTTGTGATACTTTATTATGGCAGCCCTAGGAAACGAATACACCCTGCTTCTCAAAATGGAAAAGATGTGTGACCACAGTAGCAAGTAAGAGGCCATACTTCTACCCCTGCTTGTGTTCCCTCAGAAATGCCTGTTATTACATAAAGCTCACTTCTTACCTCTGGGGAACAGCGGGGTCCAACCGCTCTGCCCATAATAAGCAGGCGGGAAGCAAGAGAGCCACGGCAATTCCCCATCGAGGGAGGCAGGCCTCTGCATCACTGGTCCATAGCGGCCTGATCTCTGCAGGACCAAGTGCATTTTTCATCCCTGAGTGCATTTTTCATCAGTGTTACCGAGGGTGTAATAACTCCAGGTAAGTTTTAAAATTATAGATAGCTTCTACAGATATTTCCCTGGTAGTAATTCTCCCAGTAAAGTATTTTAGAAGCCAGACTCTCAGCAAGAAGGATGCACATGCTGGCAGAAGGGAGTGACCTTAGGTTGTAAAGGGGAGAAAATATATTTTTGCTGGGGTCATGAACGCAGCACGGACTTTTCTACATGTACCCAGTAGAATTCCTGCTCTTGAAAGCAAAATTTTTCCAGCAAATGTCATCACTGCTTGGACATGTTTTATAAGTATATTATCCTTTCTTCTGGCTATTCACAGTCACTTTTTCTACATCTCATAATAAAAACTGCATGGAATTATTCTTTAAAAAAAACTGCTCTGCAAACAAAACTTGACATTCATAGCACCTAGGAATTAGAAGCTTGAGACATTCATAGCACCTAGGAATTAGAAGCTTCCCAGCATTGTACATACACCACATGATGCAGACTTCCCACATGAGTCTAAAATGACTTAATGTTGTGCTGGTTCTGTCTATACAAAACTCTTCAAAAACATGCACCAAATATGTGAATAAGCCATCAAGCCATTGTCAGATAATTCAAAGGCTGATGAATTACAGCCTATTACCATAGGAACTGATTTACTGTGCAATTCACAGGCTATGGAAAACAGAGGTATTAAGGTATGCTTTTGACATGACTTTTTGTTTGTTTGTTTGCCTAGACCTTATTTCACACAGCAACCAATCTATATAAAAGCCTAATATGAAAAGTGTCCCCTTGGGAGTTCGACCGACCGGGGGTTCGATCGCCAGCTATGACATGAGCTGATCACCAGGGGGTGGCACGGAATGAAGGAAGGTCCTGGTCGGCAGCCCCCAGCCGGGAAAGGGAGGCCCCCGCCGGCAGTTGGCAGCTGCTAGGGACCCTACCCATGCATGAATTTCATGCACTGGGCCCCTAGTATATTATAATAACACTTGAAGAAAACAGTGATTCCTAAAATGCCACCTATCATATAGCATATGGTCATTTCTATGAGAAATTCAGCCACTTGACACTTTTTTTTCTATTAAAGTATTAATTCACTTTAACAATAAGGAGACTCCTTTCTCTGAAGTGATTGCCTGAGTCATTATCTACCGAAGTATAAGGACTGCCTTGGTGAATAAAACAGTGAATGAGAAGACAGCCCCCACCATCTTTTTGAGATTATAATTAGCAACACATAACCTCACAGTAGCAACTGGACCATACGGGATAACACTTCATCAAATTATTTTCCAAAATGGTATTTAAAAAAGTCACTTGCAGAATATCCATAATGTCATGAAAAATTACAATTGGTGCTACAGAAAACAAGGCAGGAAAAATTATGAACATATAAAAGTACTAGAGGCCCGGTGCACAAATTTGTGCATGGGTAGGGTCCCTCACCCTTGCTGGCAATTGAGATACTCTGTTGACATGTCATAGCATAAACCAACATTTAACCTTGCATAATAAAGATTTTTTTTTATCATTATTGCTAACTTTTATTTCAAACTGATATCTGATCTTATGATGACTTACACAGAATTTCACAAAAACATGAAATAATAACTTTTATATTCCCATTTTATAGGATGTTAAACTGGGGCTTAGTGGGTCTGAGTAACCTGCCCACGGTCATGACCTGTAGCGGGCAAGTTATTAAACCTGCACTTACATCCCAGACTAACAAGATACCGTGTTTCCCCGAAAATAAGACATCCCCTGAAAATAAGACCTAGCGCAACTTTGGGAGAAAAAAATTAATATAAGACACTGTCTTATTTTCGGGGAAACAGGGTAAGTTGCTCTAGAGACCTTTCAGACCACTCCACTGCTTAATGGAACCAACTGGGAAGAAAGGGGCTTGGGCAGAAGTTTTAACTAAAGTTTAGCCAAAGAGACTGCCCAGGATGATACTTACAGGCTCAGATGATGCCCCTGAAGGAAATGCTGAAACTGATCCCGGTGGCCCTTTTGAGGTTAGCTAGAATTAGAGTGGCTGGACAGCCCCTGATGTAGCCTCAACATCAAAGGGAGAGGACTCTCGCTGAAGTCAGCCAGAGAAACCTAACCTACCAGGCAGAAGACCTTAGCATGAATCTTCCTGGGACTTCAAAGTTGTTTTTCTGTTAACAAAATCTCTGACAATCAAGTGAAGTGCATATGCTTAGTTAATATAAGTAGGTGTTGAGCTATATTAAAGGGAAGGCGGTAATGACAGGAAAAGGTAAGAGACTAAAAAAGGTAAGAGACTAACCCCAGACTTCTTTGATGCTATCACACCACTGTGCCACACCAAGGAAACACAATGACTGCCAGGACATGAAATGGCTGTATTTCTCAAAACAGCGCTGCATTATTCAAATGTACCACATTAACACGATCCTAGTAAAGAAAGGTTAAAGAATGAAAGCTAGCCCTGGCTAGTTTGGCTTAATGCAGTGGTTGACAAACTCATTAGTCAATAGAGCCAAATATCAACAGTACAACGATTGAAATTGCTTTTGAGAGCCAAATTTTTTAAACTTAAACTTCCTCTAATACCACTTCTTCAAAATAGACTCGCCCAGGCCGTGGTATTTTGTGGAAGAGCCACACTCAAGGGACCAAAGAGCCACGTGCGGCTCACGAGCCGCGGTTTGCCAACCACTGGCTTAGTGGATAGAGTGTCAGCCCGAGGACTGAAGAGTCCTAGGTTTGATTCCAGTGAAGGCCACATGCCTGGGGTTGTGGGCTCCATCCCCCGTGGGGGACATACATGAGGAAGCCGATCAATGACTCTCATGATTGATGTTTCTATCCTTTTTCTCCCTCTCCCTTCCTCTCTGAAATCAATAAAAATACATTTATAACAAAGAATGAAAGCTAAATCATGTGGTTAATGTACAGTCAAAATTAAAGACAAATAGCTTTATCACTTTTCCTTCAGAAAATTAAGTTTGCTTTATTAACTAAATGTACACAAATCTTCTATAATTATTTGCTACTTAGTTTTAAAAAGTTTACTCTCCAGTGGTTTCATAGATTACACATATCACTTAAATTACTATTTTAGATATATAGAATTATGCCTCACTTCAGAAAGACACATTATATTTAACGTGTCTCTAACTTAATACAACTTTATTACATATGCTATGCAGATTACGTTGTTTTCCCTAAACTCTCCATCCAACAAAGTTACTCTTAGATCAACTACTTGAATTAACCTGCTGGAACAGGCTTACATTATTATTATCAAATCCTTTTACCAAAAGATAAAGGAGGCTGTTGAGTAAGTTAAATATATGTAAAGGACCAAAAATAGTTGGCTATTATATGTATGTTAGACTAATTCACTAGTTTTCCCTGAAAACTTCCATGAGTAAAAGCAGAAGCCATAGGGTTCAATTTACCACCAGAGCCTTCAGCTGGTGTCAGTCTATTATAAAACTTACTTTTTTACAGCAAATAAAATCATTCTTAGGCCTTGTTTCAAGATACCTTAGTAACCAGCTCTATTCTCTCCCCTCCGTGGTGCTCAGGGCTTTCACTGAGAGGCAGGGCTGCAAGGAATCCGGCCAGGTCACCTTGACTACAAACTCTCCTCCCAAGAAAACTTCACCCCATCCCACCCCGTCTTATTAAAATCCAAGGACTCAACAGGCCCACAGGAGGCCGCTTCTACGCATCTCAGACACACACACTGAGGGTCTGTCTTCTTTGTAGCTATGACTGTTTCAAGTTTCTGGTGCTCAGAACACACCTGGTATCCTAATACGTTTTGTTACTTCTGAAAGGCCAAAATCATGGTCAATAACACAAACCTTCATCTACAGCATAACAGTGGAAAGCAGGGGAAATTATTTAATCATGCTCTCCTGCTGTAAACCTGTGGAAACTAACATTCCAGTAAGGCAACTCTGTCTCCACCACTCAGATACAAACACGAAGCTGAAAACAGCACCAGGAAATCAAGGTATGGGTAGGAGTTTCCACAGTAGATAGCACTTATGGAATAAGCAGGCTACCTTACCATATAATTATTTCCCTCTGGTTCAAGGAATCCCTTAATGAACGATTCCATGTTGCCTTATACGCCTTAGGATCCTAGGCTCCTTTTCTGTATTTTCCCAAAAGGTTTCTCTCAGCATCACAGATACCTTGACTTGAGTGCTTACTACATGGCCGAGACTGTTACTGGGGGCTTCATCGGAGTATTCACAAGGATCCCCTGATTACTGTCTTTTCGCAGATGGAGAAACTGAAACTCAGAGAAGCTAAGTAGCGTGCCTTGAGGTCAAACAGTCAAAATTAAGGTGAATCTCTCTGGCTTCCAACTATAATCTTTTAACAAATTTACTGTCAAGAGGTGGTTAAATTCACCTTCTCAAATTAGGAAACCATATATTACAGTAATTGAAATATCATTTTCATATGTGCATAATAGAAGCCTTTATAGAAAGTAGGAATACAAATAACTCTTTTGACCTAATTCAAAATAGAACCAGGAGTCGCTTTCACTGAAAATGTGTAACAGCTACATTCACAGGAGGTACAGTCCTCCACTTGTTCTTGGAAGCAACATCCTGTAGGTAAGGCAGAGCCTGGCCAAGTCTCTGAAATGCCACGAACAATATCCCGCAATCTATCTGCCCCAACAGAAACCCCTTTTGTGTGCGAGTGGGCAGATGTAGGGGAAGAGGGGAAATGTGCACCATTTATACCTTTCAAGAACAAAAGACGAACCAAAGCTCGATGACAACCAGTGAAAAGCAACAGGACAAAGGCTACCGGGAGGAGTCAGAGAGAAGGCTCGAGCCCCAGGAGTCGGCACTAACTGAACAAATTGCAGGCCTGTGCCCCGTCCCACATGCCAGCCAAGGGCAACGAGGTGCCCCAGGACCAAGTCACATGTACCCTCTTCTCACGCATCAACAGACCCTGTGCAAATAAGTGAATAGCTGCAAGTGTGTGACTACGGCCCCCTGCAGACACCGAATTGTAAAGAAGGTTTTTCTATCAGAAAGCTGAAAACCAAATATGCACAGTTTACATTGTGGATACAAAGCAGCTGAAGCTGAAAAACTTCCCTAAAGATCAAGGAAGCATAAAAGTTAAGTCATTTTCCCAAGTCTCATATGCAGTAGATAAGCCTATTAGGAACATTGTAAGCTATGCTAATTGGTTCAGGGGTTATATATCTCTTTTGTTTGTTCCAACTGAGCCTTCACACACTGCAGTGAATTGGTGAGAAACACGGTGTAATAAATCTATCCGAAACTAAACAGTATTAGGGTTTGAAAGATGCTAATGAGCTCCAGTGTTCCAACTTGAAAATCTCCCATTCCCACCCCTACACGGTATTACTAACTCCTAAGTCATTGCTTTCTGACATAGGAAGAAGCGTGTAAAAACTTTTCAAATCCTCATGCTGCTAATTCTTTATTATAATTAACATTTTAAAGCAAAATCAAGTGTCATTTGTAACACTAATTTAGTCACACAGAATACAAGCATGTGTTCCGATGGACATAAAATATCATGGATAAATTGGTTTTATATCATTTCATTGGAAAACTCAATCAACATAAAATAATGCTTTCTGAAGTTACTATTTTCAAGTTAAATCTGTAACTTTGGAAATGAAGATGTGTTTTAATTATTTTTTTAAAAAGATTTTATTATTTTATTATCCTGGGATAAAGATTGTATGAAACATGTAAACAAAAGAATGACACAAAATACAAAGTCCTTTATAAATGTTAAATATTATGTTGAAAGCTTAAGAATCTAAGACCTAGAAGGTGAAAGAGTGAGGTTTCCAAAAAAGATGTTCTATCCTTTATATCACCAATAGTTATTAGTTCTGTGAGGTCATGCTGAAAACTTTTCAGAATAATTAACCAAATTGCTATTGTGCAGTAAAACACTGAGATGGTTGTGTGTGTGTGTGTGTGTGTGTGTGTGTGTGTGTGTGTATATATATATATATATATATATATATATATATATATATATTCTATCAAAAGGTGTCCTGCTGCCCTGGCTGGCTTGGCTCAGTGGATAGAGCAGACTGGGGAGTCCCGGGTTTGATTCCGGTCGAGGGCATGTGCCTTGGTTGGGAACACATCCCTGGTGGAAGGTGTGCAGGAGGCAGCTGATCTATGTTGCTAACTATCCCTTTCTCATCCTCTCTGTAAAAAAAAAATCAATAAAATATATATTTTTAAAAAGGTGTCCTGATAAAGTAAAGATAAAAATACAGCACACTTCAGGAAGTCACAAAGTAATTGTAACAACTGTTCAACATATGCTAATTTTCGGCAAAAACTGACCATATTTTGTGGTCCAATTAAAACTGACCATGTTTTGTGGTCCAATTTGCCATAATTAAAATATGAATTATACTCAAGTGCACAGCAAAGCACTCTGATTCTTCAGAAAATCAAAGATGTATATGATAATATTCATCTCCTGATCACTCTATTGATCATGTGGAAAGAACATGTAAAGTAGCACTGAGGGGCTTGGGGAGGGGGAGACGGAGTGGCTGCTTCATGGAGGCAGGGTCTCCTTTGGGGGTGTTGAAATGTTTTTTGGGGGGTGTTGAAATGTTTGGGGACTTGATAGAGGTGATGGCTGCTCCACACTGTGTATGGATTGAAAGCCACTCAATTGTATACTTTCAAATTGTTAACTTTATGCTATGTGTATTTTGCCTCCAGAAAAATTGTGATTCTGAATTCTGATTAAAAACATGATAGGTTATACAGAACATCTCGTTCAGTCTTTATAATGATGCCAAACTATCATTATCCCTATTTTTAGATAAGAAAAGCCAGGCTAAAAGTGGATAGATACCTACTATATGAAAGTAGACAGATTTTAAATCAGCCAGTTCATACTCTTTTCACTGTATCTTGTCCTTGCATCTGTGAGAAGTCACCAGCAACTGTGAGAAGTCATGGCCAAGTCTGGAGAAGAAATGTGTGTGTGGGCGGGGGGGGGGAGGGGGGAGGAGGGGGAGAAGAATAGGCAGAGGGCAGGGGAAGGGGAACAGGTGTGGGGGGGGGGGCGGTGAGAAGAAATTCTTTTGATAAAAGTCAGAACAGCTTAGGAAAGCACAGGGCATGGAAGTACATGTCATGTTCAGAAAATGACAAAAAGTCTAGAAAAGTGACAGTGGGGACAGGTGGGTCATGAAGACAAGCTTAGAACAGTGGCTATTACACTGAGGCATAAGCCTGTCAAAGACCCTAAACATCCGGGAAGGAGCATGGAGTTTTTGTCCCATGACCTATAGAGGTAGTCTCAAATTGAGGGAGTATTGGGATCACTGGAAGGCTTCCTAAGTCACAGATTTCCAATTCCCTTGGTCTAAGGTGGGGTCAGGGAATCTGTATTTCTAACAGGATGCCAAGGAATGTTGATTTTGCTGGACTTGTGACCATAATTTAAGAAACTTTGGCTGCATAACCAGGTTTTTAAGCAGGAGAGCAAGGTGAATCCTATCTAATAAAAGAGTAATATGCAAATTAACCACCACTCCTCTACATGCACAAGACATGTCCACAAGCCATGCCCACCAGCCAATTAGGAGAGAATATGCAAATAAACCCAACCAAGATGGCTACCCCCACAAAGAGTAGGAGGGAGGTTTTGGTTTCCCCAGCAATGGAGGAAGCCAAGCTTTCCACCTGCCCTTGCCGGCTTAAGCCTTCACTCAAGGCTACAAAGTTTCAATGATAGAAGGTAAATAAATTCCAACAAAATGGTGGCAGCCACGGAGCAAGCAGAAGGCTTGGCTTCACTCCAGACTACAAAGTTTCAATTGTAGAAGATAAATAAATTCCAGATACCAGGGTCTCTGCTTGGGTCGCCAGGGAATATGGCCGGTCTGCAAACCACCACAAGCCCATAACCCAGGCCGCCCCAAAGGAACCCCCAACCTGATCCGGGACACCCTTCAGGGCAAACCAACTGGCCCCCATCCGTGCACCAGGCCTCTATCATATCTAATAAAAGAGTAATATGCAGCCAGAACCAGTTTGGCTCAGTGGATAGAGCCTCAGCCTGAGGACTGAAAGGTCCCAGGTCAATTCCGGTCAAGGGCATGTACCTTGGTTGTGGGCACATCCTGGTAGGGGGTGTGCAGGAGGCAGCTGGTCAATGTTTTTCTCTCATCGATGTTTCTAGCTCTCTATCCCTCTCCCTTCCTCTATGTAAAAAATCAATAAAATATATTTTTAAAAAAGAATAATATGCAGACTGACCATCATTCCAACACACAAGATCAAAATAGCTGCCCCCATGTGGTCAAAGATCCTGCCCCCATGTGGACACAAGATGGCCAGCAGGGGAGGGAAATTAGGAGAGATCAGGCCTGCAAGGAAGGGCAGTTGGGGGCTATGAAGTGTGCAGAGGAGGGCAATTAGGGGTAACCAAGCCGGCAGAGGAGGGTAGTGGGAGCGACCAGGCCTGCAGGGAAGGGCAGTTAGGAGGGACCCAGGCCTGCAGGAGAGAGCAGTTGAGGGGGACCAGACCTGCAGGGGTGGGCAGTAAGGGTGACCAGGCTGGCAGAGGAGGGAAGTTGGGGGCAAACAGGCTGGCAGGGAGCAGTTAGGCATCAATCAGGCTGGCAGGGGAGTGGTTGGGGGTGATCAGGCTGGCAGGCAGAAGTGGTTAGGGGCAATCAGGAAGGCAGGCAGGAGAGCACTTGGAAGCCAGCAGTCCTGGATTGTGAGAGGGCAGTCAGACATCCCTCAAGGGATGAAAGGTCCCAGATTGGAGAGAGTGCAGGCTGGGCTGAGGGACACCCTCACAGGCCTCTAGTATATATAGATTGCTCCTATTGCTAATGCATTAATTCATCATAGCAATATTTATTTATAGAGTCCACGTGTCCATGTACCTATTTTTCATATATATATATATATATATATATATATATATATATATATATATATATATATATATGTCTGGTAGCAGAAAATAGACAAGAGGTTATCACAATATCCAAAGTAAAGAACAATGAAAACTTGTACTGGAATAAAAGCAAAAATGGTTCAGAGGTAAGGATATTTATGACCCACAGCTATATCAATAAAAAATAAATTTAAAAAGCACCCTAGCAATGTGGAAAGTTAAAAAGCTCAAGAGCGGAAATTATCCATTATGAGAATAGACTTTATGGAAGTGACTAACTAGAAAGTAAGGCCTGTAGTAAGAATAGTCAAAGATGAGACAGGTTTTTTTAGGCTGTTACAGAGCTAATGGTTAAAGGAAGACAGGTACCTAGTCTCAAAAATAAGACATCAGACACACTACTAACACAAGTGTGATCCTTACTATAATTTTTTTAAAGTTATCCTATTTTTAAAAAGGATAACTTTTCTAGGACTATGGCTTCCCTCCTGTGTCTCCTATTGAAAGTGCTTCCTAATCAAAAACTCTATTAAGGTCTCACATTCTTTCACTAAATGTTTCTATGTCTGGGTAAGAATGGAACTGTATTATTAAAGTTTAAAACATATATTCTTGAGTAGACTTCGCACCCAGGAGCAGAAAAAGAACACACCCAGGATGGCCTGGCCATTCTCATGGAGTGCCTGCAGCAGGAGCACCTGATCTCAGTGCAGAAGCCCAGGTGGTGCCACCCCACCTCACCTCCTCATCCTAGTGGATGGATGAGCTCATCGGACCAGCTCTCCCAATCAGGGGTTGAGCAGCACTACAGCACCCAACAATTATTACATATTTTTCCAAATATAGGTAAAAGAAAGGGGGTGGGGGGGGGTGGCAGTGCGGGAAGGAAAAGATATTTTTTTCTAACACATTAAATCTGGTCCAGCAATTTAGTTTTCCTTAACAGAGTCTGCATCTCCATTCTAAAGGGAAGTCACAAGGGGGGGGGGATTCAATCAAATGACATTTCCAAACCAAAGCACATCAAAATATTGGTATTAGAGAAATTTCAAATTTTGAGTCATTCAAATATAATAGGAATAGTACACCACAGCCAGAGAGAAAATGAACTGCTCCTGGCCCAGCCCACGCCTCCACCACTGACAAAGCCTGGGCTCAGCATCAGAAAGCACAGGATCAGGGACCTAATCACAGCATGACCCTGGGTGGTTTCCTCCTCTGTGAAAATGAAGGATAAAATTAATAACACTCGCCTTGCCTATTCCACAGGTTAAATGTGAAAAGCAAATACAAAAGAGCATAGAAAATAAACTGAAGCCATGGTCAATCACAAACTCTCATTTTCTGTGTATTCCTATTTTGTTCTTACAATGGACTCAAGATTTCACGAGATGAAACAAATGCTCATCAATCAGGATTTTTCCCCCTGTAGTATTAATGGCACACATTTCTGTAGATCCCCTGGCTTCTTTTCATCACTACTGTTTTCCCAGAGGTGATCAGGAACCAGAATAGCCCAGAAGAGAGCCTGACTCAGTCAACATTCCTACACAGCCTGAATCAGACCTGGCATTTTACTTCAAGTCAGCATTGCTCATACTAGGTAGAAAGACAAACTTTGTTTAAGGAATCCGTCCATTGCTCCTGTGGCTAATGCCATCAATTCATCCTAGCAATATTCACTCACAGAGTCCACATGACCAGTGTCTATTTCTCTATTTAACTGTTTCTTGACCATTATTGTATACATTTACCTACTTACTCATGCTTCCCTCCTTATTAACAACTTCTGGAATTTAGCATACACAATGACAGCCCATTGCTTCAATTCTCCTTTTTCCTGGTGCTGTCTGAGATGATCCTGATTGCTGGGCAAAGCCCCCTTTCCCATGGTGCCACTCACAAGATTAGAAAACCCACTTTCAGAAGCCATTTGGTAAAAGGCAAGGAACGCTTTGTCATCTGAAAGGAGCATTCCTCACTGAGTTAGGGACATCTGGTGACAGACATAAATAATTATGGAACAGGTTTGCCTTTAAAAATCAATTCAGAAATTCTTGTTTCTGAAAGCAAAGAGAGAGAAAACAGTGCAGGGGTTTAGAAGTCCAGGTAGCCAGAAAAGAGGATGGGCCAAGAACAGACGAGCAATTAAGTGCCTACAGGGAGTGAGGGAGTGAATGTTAAGGATATAATTATCACGTATATTATCCAGAGACACTGAAGTACCAGCTATAAAAGAAGGGGTTAACAGTTCCTAAACATGCAAAGTGTCAGGGTGTGAGGGGGAGAAGGGAAAGCAAACTAAGGTAGTAAGTTTTTTCTCATCATATTAGCAAGATTGCAACTAAACAAATTATCAAAAAGGGAAGAGATTTGCAAACCACAAGAAACACGTAACACTAGTAAGAAGGATGAATGTGGGGACTGCGAAGGGGAAGGGGACATAGTCACAATCCCAGCATCGCCAGTCCCCACCCAAGCAACCCACTATGTGCTTTACCGCTGCTCCCAGCCTACCAAATACTGTACTGCTATTTAAGAAAAAAAAGTCATGTAACCATGAGAATTAAATCCTTGACAACTATGTGCCACCTAATCACAATTGTGTCAGTAGTTACAGGGTACCTGCACTGATGTAAGCATTTTTACTATTTCCATTGAATTTGTGGGAAAACACTTATTTTCCTTATTTCAATTATCTGCATAAAGGGTCAGAGGAAGTACTGTTATATCGTCTCTGCATTTGAATAACATCGCCATAATACTCTCCCCCAAATAAAATGCCCTTCACCCAAAGGATGTTTCCAAAATGTTACATAATAACATAATAATAAAATTATTCAATTGGGTCATATATAAAATACAGATTTTTTTTCCTAAGAAACCCATGACAGACATTTTTAAAAGATATCATTAGAACACTCCTGGGACCCTGGGAAGCTGGTTCCTATCTCACACCACAGTGCCATTTTTGGAAAACATACATTACTTCCTTAAAATAGGACACTATCAGGATGAAGTGAGGAAAGAAAAGTTTAGCCCACTGTTAGTCTAAGGATATTTAACCTTCAATATCTGTTTTTAATCAGCTAGAGGACAATATAAACACAAATCTGTACCAATGTGATCAAATGAATTAGGTCAGAGAGAACTGTAAGGGATACACAGACTTTCAGAAGCAAACCTAGCAAGCTACAGTCTGGGAAGGATTCACAAGGGGAAAAAATATAAATTCATTTACATATAGATGGTTTCTGTATTATTCAAACCCTTTAAGAGTAAAGTCTAAACATCAATATAAACAATTCCTTAATGGTATCTTCTTTCCAATTCAAAAACAGTAAAAATAGCAAACAAGCCATTCCACATAAAGTAAAAATTCAGTTCAGAAAATAAGTTCAATGCCATTTCATAAATTTTATCTGTTAGCCATCTCACTCTGCTCACACCACCTAAAATTTACTCTGGCAAGAGAAAAAACACAGACATATAGGACAATGATAAAAAACTGCTTTGCCTAGTAGAAAATATAAATACGAGAAACATTTTTACCAGTCTCCACTGGGTACAATATTTAAATATACAACCCCATGTCTCAGCCAAAACATTAATTGTTAGAAACAGGCTGATAAAACACTCATTGAGCAAATAAGGCAGTGTTAGGGCTGAACGCAAGCTGTAGTATTATATAAGCTTCTACAGCATGATAAAGACAAATTAACATTTGCACACATGTAGTTAGATACACACAAATAAAACAAATTAAGCACTTTTCGTTTTCTCCAGCTTGTATTAAGAAAAAAAGGTATGCATGAGGAATTCAATTTTAAAGGCCATATACATAAATCAACTACAGCATAAATGAAGAGCAAAAATGCCCTTAGAAAGAAAAGAAAAAAAATCAACAACAAGATCAGTTTCCAAGATACTGGCAGAGACTGAGGGAAATTTCTCAGTAAAGCCCTAAGGGGCTTGAGACATTTTACTCAAGGACTCCAGACATGGTCACCCATGGAGACAAAGGGAAGAGATGTAGCAAGCAATGCTCTAACCAAGGAATACTCAGTAAATGAGAGTCTGCAAAGTCAACACTTAAGGACTAAAACTCAGCGCTATTTCAGAATAATGGCACATGCTCATATTTTGTCTCCCAAACTTATTCAAAAATCCAGTTTCCTACCCAGATATTCTGGTGAAAATAAATCTTAAAATACAAAATAGAGGAAATTAATTTAGTACCACTGATCTCTATGTCAACACAAAATGATTGGGAAAAGGGGGAAAATAATCCCTACTTCTGAACTGTGAGAGCCACTACACTTTATAGGGCAATATATAATGTACCACACCTTGTGACATCTTTGCATTATAGGTTATATGTTCTTTAAATTGGGAAGAGGGGATAATTACCTTTCCAGGTGTGCATGTCATAATTTATCAAGTAGACTAATTCCTTTGAAGAAACAAGGTTGAAAGTTAGATATTTCTTTGCATTTTCCCTAAAATTTGCACACATGTATCAATAGATAGATACATACAAAATAATCTGGCCTATTGCTTCATAATGGGGGGGTGGGAGTTGGGGGGGAGAAACAGTAAACAGAACATAGAAATCAGGAAAAGAAAAGATATCAGCAAAACAACAATCAGAGCAGCTTAACTTTCTGAATTCTACAGGCAAAAAAAAAAAAATTAAAAATACCTGATAGACATTAGTTTTCACTTGGGAAGATACTTAAAAATCAGAAAGTATCTTCTAAGAATTTAATACAGCAAGCCCTCCATATCTTTGGATTCAACTGACCCCCACATTGAAAGTATTGGGGGAAAAGTTACTCCGTTACTAAGGTGTACTACATGATTGCTGGTTGCATCTGATCATGTACAGACTTTTTTCCTCATTATTATTCCCAGTGGTCAGCAAACCAAGGCTCGTGAGCTACATGTGGCTCTCTGGCCACTTGAGTGTTCTAACACCACTTCTTCAAAATAGACTCGCCCAGGCCGAAAACCGACTTCTGCGCATGGGCCACAAAGTTTCAGTCGCACTGTATGTGTGCGCCCGCACTTGGTATTTTGTGGAAGAGCCACACTCAAGGGGCCAAAGAGCCCCATGTGGCTCGTGAGCCGCGGTTTGCTACCACTGCCCTAAACAATACAGAATAACAACTATTTACAAATGCTTGCACTGTATTCGGTATTATTAGTAATCTAGAACTGATGTAATGTACATAGGAGGATGTGCGTTGGTTATAGTGCACAGTTAAAGTGAGCAAGCAAACTCTACAACATCTGATACAAGGGACTTGAGCATCCCTGCATTTCAGTATGGGAGGGGTGTCCTGGGCCAATCCCCAAGGATACTGAAAGACAATTATATTTACTCAAATCTTAAATTGGAACA
Source organism: Pipistrellus hanaki (assembly GCF_964339955.1). Lineage (NCBI taxonomy): Eukaryota > Metazoa > Chordata > Mammalia > Chiroptera > Vespertilionidae > Pipistrellus > Pipistrellus hanaki. The sequence goes on from NC_140505.1 coordinate 119,085,339, forward strand.
CAGACATAAACTCCTACCCAGGGCTCTCCACCAGCAGATACTTAACAAAAACCTGCAGAAATGAACGCTATCCTCCAAGGATCAGGGGTCAGCTCTGAGTCCTGGTCTCTAGAACCATAAAGACTAGAGAATCCTAAAGTAACAAAGAGAGCCAAGCTTTAGGCCTGCAAGTCAGGCTCAATGGTGAGAGACAGTCATTTTTTTCTTCAATGTCACTTTGTTCTTTAGGGCATCTGGAATAATAAAACAAATGTGGTAATAAACTTTCCTTTTGTTGCTATACTACTTTAAGTCTTCTGAAAGTATGCCACCCAGCAATAAATAGCTAGACAGTCTGACATAGATTTATATGTGTGCGTATATGTATATATGTATACATACACACACACACACACACACACACACACACATATATATATATGCATATATACATGTGTGGATATATATAATATAAACAACTACAAGTATATTCCATAATATTTAAATTCTGGATCTCAGAACCAACTCCCTCTATCTGAAAACAGTGAGGGGGTGAGGAAGATAAAGAGAAAGAACAGCTTTATGTTAAGTCTATCCATCAAAAAATAATTAATAATATGTTTTCTACAGTTTTTAATTTATTGGCAAAATTAATAATTGGTTTTAAAAGTCCAACAGTGGACAAACCATATAGGAAATGAAACTGATAATAATTTATTTCTGAATAAATTTTAATAGAGAAATTAATAAAATGTAAGTAGTAACACTTCAAAGTATTGAAAAAATTCCTTTAATTCACCATGTTTTTCATACAAATCAATCCTGAGGGTAAAACTCTCATCAATATAGTCTTTTTTTTTTCTTTCTTTTTTTTTTTTTTTTTACAAAATGTATTTTCCTGTTTGAAAACAAAGAGCTCCACTGCCAGTGCCTTATAAACCAAATGACATTAACATGATACAAAGGGAAGAAAAGGCCCAGTCCTCACCCCCAGGGTGGGAAGAACATGCTCTGATTTGTTTTGTTTGGGGTTTTGTTTTAAATGTTGAATAGCTGGTACCAAGAGACAGAATAGGAGGGCTCATGATTAAGCAAGGGATAGAGAAATTTCCTCTCAGTAGTATTTCCCAAATCTGACAAAAATCAAAGCAAAACGGAGTTGCCCTTAGCATCTTCCCTAATGTGCTCAAGGCATTCCCCGGCAGCTTCAGGCCCCGAGGAGAGGCTGCAAAGTAAATCTGAGTCCTTTCCATTGACCTGAATCTTATTGGGTACTGTATCCCAAAGAAAAACAAAAACTTCAAGGGAGGAAGGCCAAATCTTTTCCCTTCTGTGCCAGGTAACAGCCTTCCACCCCTCACTCTTGTCATTCCCAAATAAAAAGTTGAAATAAAATAAAAACTATAACCTAAGTTATTTGCAGAAAAATCTAGACTGACTGTAAGAAAACACACACACACACACACACTCACACACACACACACACACACACACACACACACACACAATCGATGACTCTCAGAAAGCTCCAGGGCAGAACTCTGTAATAAAGCAGAAGTTCTCCACTAAGGAAATTAATATGCTATTAACTCCAGCTGAATATTTGCTGGGGAAATTATAAAGCCAAAGCTACACAGTGAAGCCTGGAATAACCCTGGCCAAAGGCTAATCCCACATTTCCTAACCACTTTGGAATTTGCAGATGAAAGTTCAGAGGAAAGCAGCCTGGAGGGAGGGGGCAGTGAGGTGGCCCTAAGATGCTTGGGGAAGAGGAAGGCTAGAGCTAGAGTGTGGCTTCCTTTTAATGTCCACAACTTCAGCCTCACCATTCGTCATAAAGCATAATAAGCCCTGGGGCAGGACCAAACTGTGGCCCTCTATTAGTTTCTGACAGGGTAGAAGGCAACATCAATTTTATAAAGCCATGGGAGCATAGCTGTTACATCATATTCAACTCTTAGCCACCCAGGGCCCATACTTGCGGATAACAGACCGTATCAACTTCTAGAAAGTGCCATTCCACTTTCTAGACAGACAGGTCCCCCTACAACGCAGCGCACCCTCCCAGGCTGCACGCCCCTCCTACAGGGGGTTTTCAGACTCCCCAGGAGGAGATGTGGTACAAGATAACCTATTGAGATGTAGAATAAACATGGAAGCTTCAATTTATCATCCTTTTTGTTTACCTTTTTTACACTTGTAATACACAAAATACATGACTCCAGTATAATGTGTTGTAACATATATTTAAAATATATGAAGTGTACATGTGTTCCCAAGTATTTTGGAATAATAAGGCAAATGTATGTGTGTGTGTGTGTGTGTGTGTGTGTGTTTTTAAAGGGGGGCAGAGGGTTGGATAATAACTATTCCAGCATACAGGCAGACAGACCTATACTACACATTAGTGTCTGCTGAGGGTAATTAATGTGAAATATGGTTGTAATCAGAATTCTCTTCATCCTTGTGCATTCCATTTAAGATTGCAGAGTCCTATGATAAACATCACTGCATTTTGACTTATCACAGCCCTATGACACAGAGGTAGATGGGGGTGCAATCCCAGTTTTTTCACAGCTAAGAAAAGCAAGAATTTGGAAGAACCGTCTGGACGTTGATTGCTGCTTCAGTCCTCTTTCCCAGCCTGCTCCTCCACTGCTTTACTTCATCTGCTCCAGGTCTGTATCCTTGAGAGAAAAATCACCCACCCCCTTTGAGATCCTTCAACTGTTGGAGAAAAACCAATAAAACATACTCTTCATGAAATGACAATTTGGTAGTGAGCCCTTTCCCCTGGACTTTCACATAATTTTTCCAGCCAGATTAAAAATTATGTCAGTCTTTCACTTAGAAGAATGATAACCTAGGTAGAGGGAGAAAAACCAATGACCACTAAAGAAAGTGCACAATCAGGTAGGACACATTTCCACTCACTGCCTACAAATATCCTAGTGTCAGGTCAAGGCCAATGAAAGAGAAGATCTATCTCCATTCATCCCCTTCTAATTTGTATTTGAAAGAAAGACAAAACTGAGGGACAAGAGGCAAGGAGGGACCTTTAAGTTGATCTTAGGACCACTCAGAGTGAGTGAGTGTGTTTCTCTCTCACACACACCCATCCCCACAACTTTTAATACCATGATTGTTCTATGGAATTTTTTCTTTTAATGACCCGCCATACTTGTGTTTTAGTACCTATTAATTGTCTCCCAAATTCAGTAAGTTATCAAATCCACTGAGCATCCAAGATCATTTAACCTTAATTGAAGCATTTCTAATAAAAAATTCTGTTGTACCCTATTCTTATTGTACAAAAAAAACCTACATAAACAAGTTTATCAAACCAAATAGCCTTTCAACATGAGATTTAGTATGCCCATGAAAGTCTTAAATGGAAGCATTTCCCCTCATAAACTCCACATATTCTTTCTGTGCAAGAAGGAACATTCGACATTTTTTGTTAATTTTGTTGCAATAAATATGTCACACTATCAAAATTAGGAATAAAGAGGCTACTTAAAATTAACTCAAAGTTAATGTGCACCACAAAAGCTTTGAATCCTAAGGCTTTAAGCAGCCATCTACAATGCACTTAATCTTGGAAGGGTAGAGAATATCATCGTCCACAGGACACAGATTTCTTTCCATTGTCCTCTTTTCAAAGAGTGACTTAGTGACCATGCCAAACATTGATCTCAGAGGTTCTGTTTCAAAATATGGCCATGTAACCAGGTCTTAAAGTGATCATTGGTGAGGTCTTTGACTTGTAATAGCTTCAGTTAACACTTCCCTAAGGTAAGAGATCAACCAAAGGACTTGTATGAATGCATATAAGCATAACCAATGGATGCAAGACATTGGTGGGGGGTGGGGGGGGGTGAGGGCATGTATGGGAGTGGGGGGGGGCAATGGGGAGATATGAACACATATGTAATACCTTAATCAATAAAAAATTTTAAAAAAAATAATGGCAAAAGGCACTATTATGGGACAAGGCAGGCTGTAAGATATTCTTCTCTTTCCATCAACCAAGCACCAGGTAGGCTCACAGAACTCTCAGCTGAAATGCAGATATAATGTCTATCAAATAAAGCCAGCAATAAATTCTGGGGAGCTATATTTACCAAGGTCCAACATGCGTCATTCCTGAGATCCACAGAATTTTTCCTTTGTGTTCAATTAGTTTCATCAAACTGTAGATAACAACATCGAAAATATTTCCTAAACCTGGGGTCCTTGGACCTGCCCTCTCTTTCTCAGCACTCTTACAGTACCTTTGCACAGTCTTCACAGTTCACCATGTCAGTGTGGGGGCTGAGATGATCTATTGTTTGAGGGCCCCGCAGTTAAGGGTTAAAGCAGTTAGGGCCTAAGGAACATCCAGCCATCATTAAGAAGCACTGAAACATTAAGGTCAAAATTTCAGTTCTTCACTATTTATGTATGTTAATGATGTGATTGCTACATATTTCTACATAAAGAGAAACGTTAAGAGGCTTTTCTCTGGGAATGGGGGGAAGGAGGAGAGTCTTATCCTAGTTGCTTAAGACCACCAATGTGGCCTTTGGAGAGGGCCCTGCTTTCTACAGCACACAATTGTAAACAGCTACTGGTCGAAGGCCTAATTAGCATTAAACAGGCCCCCCGGAATGAACGGCAAGATGACAAGGGTCACTAAACTAAAGAGGAGGTCAAGGGACCCAGTCCCGCAGGACAATGCCCAAGGTACCCATGCAAATTAGGGAAGCAGCCCAGGCGTGTAGGGGATGAGCAGAGCACTAAAATCTGCACCCCTCCTTCCACATTCCTCTAAAAAAAAAAAAAAAGAAAAAAAGAAAGAAAGAAAGAATAAAAGAAAAGAAAGCCAAATGGCCCACTTCTTCCTACAGTGTGATTCCTAATTAGTAATCACTTCTGTCCTGGAGAAACACCAAATAAAAGGCAGCTAAGAACATAGCAATGGCAACCAAGAAGAATGGAAGAGCACAATTGGCATCTGTGTTAGATGGGCATTGGTTTTCTCCCACAACATCCCAGCATTCCTACCACAAAGGGAAATCTGTACAACCAACTGCCAATTTGTGTTTTTCTCAGTTGAAATAAATGATAAAGAACAATCCCTCCCCCTACACACACACACACACACACACACACACACACACACACACACTCTATTCAAATATAACAAAGAACCTCTTTCTCAAAATGTACTCTAGGACTGTTGGTTTTTCCATTCTAGCAATAAAGCCCTTCCTTCTTCAAATTACTGCAAGATAACTGCAGAAATTTGATTTGGAAAAGTTGGAGAGAGATATTTTCAGCATTAGGAACCCCACTACCTTTGATCTGATCATCAACCATAATCCCCTGCCCTGTTTTGATTTGGGTGTTTTTGTTTTTAATCCTGCTTTTGTTCAAATCTAACTTGGGAAAGTTTTCAGACACTGAATAACAAGACTTGGTATCAAGCAGCAAGTCACTTAAGGTCAGAAAATATTTATAATTACAAAGGCAAATTTCTTCCACAGTAACTCAAAATGAAATCTAACATTCATGATTCGAGCCCTACTTTCTCAAATAGAAAGTTGTCTTTGTAACAAAAACAGATGAGAGATATAACCCTATTAAGAAGCTCTTCTTCCTATGAGAGGGCACCTTAAAAAGCAAGTGTTTGCTGCCAGAAAACCCATTAGTCTAAAAATAAAAAATAAAAAAACACACAAAGCAAACCTTCTTATATGTTAAGAAATCAATATTTAAAAAAGATAAGCTAGAACATTTAAATATGTAAGTTCATTTTAAATCCAATGCATTCTTTAAGAATTACCTCTGACAACACAAATACATTTTTACCATAAAACTGAAAATGCTAGTTCAAATTTACCATGGAGTAAACATTTTTTTGTTTATATTTCTAAGAAACCTTTTAAAAGCACCTTTCCTAACCATTCTCAGTCATTCCATTTCACAGTTAAGGAGTGTGACAACTAACCTTGCAAACTTCTTTTATATGATGCTACTTACACTTTTTCTATATTTATAGCACAAGGTATCAGTACAATAATTAGAATTTATATAATGTATTTAACATCTGCATAATATAAACATTCAATGAAAGAGGTGGCGATTGCTTTCAAACAGCTGCACTGATATTTTAGGGAAATTCACTCAAAGCCACCAACTCATTCACAATCTTACAGTGGGTATGGATATGCTAAAGGCAAACAGAAGACTGAGCAGCTAACTAGTAAAAACAATCTTTCCTGTTATTAAATATTTACAAAGAAATGTTACAGAAAATAACCTACAAAACATACAGGAACAACCCCTTCTGTGGAAGTAGAAATCTAATCGATGAGACTTCATTAATGCTGGAACTATGACATGAAACATCATGGCATAACTACTTCAAATGCTCTGCTAAAAAACATTCCTCCAAGACCCCATCTATGATCAACATCTTTATTTTCTTGATCACAGAATCAAATTATTATAATAATAATAATATAATAATCAAAATTATTATAGCAGATAACCTATACCTGCTAGTATATACATTCTGAAAAACAGAGATAGCAAGCATAAGCTTATCGTGGTAGGCTTTACAATGCCAGCAATGTGAGTTACATACAAAAGGCTTATCATATAAAACATTCCTATTTGCTATGTTCTATGAGTGACTGCATTAGAATCATATATGTAATAGATCCTATTTGACATGCTGACATCCTTCAGAATCTCTCCATGGGCAGGGTTACAATAAGCCCACCGTTATCTGGCCTTGGCCAGCTTCCCACCTCCGCTACCATCACTCCCAACTCCATCATCCAGCTCTGCAACCATTTCAAACTCCCTTACACTTTCTACCTTGCCATGATGTTAAGATGCTTTGCCTTTGCTCATGTATGCTCTCTGCCTGGAACATCCTTGTCAGCCACACTGTGAGAGCCGCTCAGCCTTGAAGTGTCAGGCTGTGCAAGAATTCCTTGTTGATGGAATTCTTTAGCTTCAGGAGGATGAAGCTAACGAAGAGAGAAATTTTTGGATAGACCTAGAATGCTCAATATTTAATAACTAACTAGAGGCCCGGTGCACGAATTCATGCACCAGTGGGATCCCTCGGGTTGCCCTGTGGGATTGGGCTGAAACCAGCTCTCTGACTTCTTCCAAAGGGTCCCAGATTGCAAGAGGGTGCAGGCCAGGCCAAGGGTGCCCACTGGTGCACAATCAGGGATAGGGAGGGATGTGGGAGGTTGGCCAGCAGGGGAGAGACCACAGAAGGGCTCCAGGGCATGTCGCTCAGTTTCAATCAGCCAGGCCCCAACACCAAGCTAACCTACTGGTTGGAGTGTCTGCCCCCTGGTGAATGTCATAGCAACTGGTCAACTGGTCGACTCTCTGCCCCCTGGTGGTCAGCACACGCCATAGAGAGTGGTTGAGCGGACTTAGCATATCATTAGCATATTAGGCTTTGATTGGTTGAACAGACAACTGGATGACCAGATACTTAGCATATTAGGCTTTTATTATATAGGATGTGACCATCTCAGCTCTCTGGGAATGGCTGGGGGATAATGAAATATTTTAAGAGATCGTTTTTGCTTTTAAACTATGAAGAATATCATTGGGATGGTAAGACTACTGTAGATAAAATAAGTAGAAGATATAAAATCTAACCAAAAGCAAGAGACTGGAATAACAATAATGAAGATTTATATATTATTTCATAATTTATAAAGTAATTTCCATCAATCACCAAATGTAATCATTGTATTTGGGCGAAAAGGTGATTTATATTATACCCAACTCATTAAAAAATAAAATTGAATCTCAGGTTATACAATTCTTCCTAATGATGCATCTGGGACATTACTGTAACTCATTATCATTTCACATTCTCTTACATGGTACAACCCCCACAGAGAAAGGGGCCTTATATAATTTTTGAAGAATGGAAAGGATTAGGAATCGGAGAAAGGGAGAAAACAGCTGTTTCCATTGAAAAGCAATGAAAACAGTATGAGCATCAACAGTTTAAGAGATGGTGAAAAGATGGATATGCAGGAGCAAAACTCAGCTGGGGAGTGGGAAATGGATGCAGTTTGAAAAGAGATGCAAATCCAAAAAAAAAAAAAAAAAGCACTTGGAATGAGATAGTATGTAATAATTTGCAACTGGCAGTTTGTGAGCAAGGCAACATCAGATGTAAAGGACTTACGAAAGACATTTTAAATAATACTCTCCAGAACATTTTATTGGAAAATCCTCAGTAGGATTCAATATACGATTAACAGTTTAGCAGCTGAAGAAACTTGGACTTGGACACAGCGGCGTGGAACATTCTGTGTCCTTTGTAAAGATGGCCACAGCACAAAACATCAATGCATCCTCTGAAGATTTCTTTTAAAAAATACACAGTATGGAAAGGAGAAATCAGTCTTAGTGTACTTCCCTTTGATTCCCTTGTTTCACTGCCTGGCTGCAAAACAACAGAAATGCTTTCAACAGAGAAACTTACTTAACCTAACTCAATAAACAACCAGGGGGGGTTTGGATTGCTACAAGTAGGAGAACCATTAGCGTCCCTCTCCCCAGGAAAACACAAGTTCACGTGCGCTGCGATGGTGTAGTTATAAAGGGCGTCCGCTTTCACTCTCAAAAATATTCTAGCTTGGACAATAAATGATAAAGTCACCCTGGCTGTAACGTACTGCAATGAACATAGCGCTTTCTCTGTTACCTGCTCCACACCCTGAGGGGAACCATGCGCTGCCATGTATGAACATGGCACCCCAGGGCTGTGCAGCACGGAGGAACGGGAGACCGTGAAGGTCAGCGCATGTTGGCCGGCTCCTGCTTCCTCGGAAGTCTAAGGCATACGGTTTTAAGCTTACTTAACACGGAGCACATTTGTCCAACAGCTTTTCTTGTCCAAATTCAATTCCCAGCAGGAAATGAACAGAAATTAAATGTGCAGGCGATCCCCAGCCCGGCACACACCCAGAGTGCAAACAGGACGCTGCGCTTCCATCCCCGGGGACCAGCGACAGCATCACAGGGTCCACCAGGAAGGCCTCACCCACTGTTCCCTCTCTGCTCCACGCCACGCTCTGTTATGTTTAGCACATAAATGGTGTTCTGTTATTGTTGTTTTTAAAGGATCTAAATATAAAGGCACTACTGGAAATGCTAACATGAAATACATTCCTAACATACATTAGCTAATATTGATATTTATGTATGTATCACTGGAAATTCAATAAAAGTTGGTTCAGTTCAATGGGATTACTCTATACAGATACACACTTGATCCCCCTGGTAAAACCAGAAATTGGGTTTTACGCACACACATGCAGACAACCCATTTCTGCTTTTTCCTTGATTATGTTTCCTCAAAAAAAAAAAAAAAGAACACAATCCTCTCAAAAAAGGAAAATCTGCCAAGCCTTCAACTAGAGGCTAAAGAAATTGAAAGATTATAAATGTGTCAGGGAAAAGTCAAACCACGCCGAAAAGGGAAAACGAGCTGAATTTTGTCTCCTTCCACTCGATACGACTTGGTACATTTACATTCCCTACCACAGCGCTATTGAAAAGGGAAGAAATATGAGCATCATTATATATCACAGGCTTTTACTGCTGCTCGAGACGAAGGCTGGCCTCAAGCTGAACATTTTCATCCTCCAGTAAAAATATTTTCCTTTTTGAGAGGGTGAAAAATGTCAGTGACCATTACTAGTCGCCTAGAATGCCATGGGCCTCAGGAGGTCTAACGTCAGCTCGAGTCATTTCTCACATCCTCTCCTCACTGTCCTTTCCTTTGCACCAGCCCGGGGATGACCCGCAGAGACCCGCACCCAAGCCTCCTGAGCAGGGAGGCCTGCTCCCATCTGTTTATTTAATACAGACCCCACAAAACAGGGAGGCCCTGCTTTCACTGGTTTCCCTGTGACTAAATTAAGATTTTTTAAAAATTAGTAGCAAGATAAACCCTAAAATAAAGTCCTGTTTACCAACGGCATTTTGGTGTCAGTCTTACCAACGGCAAGATTCACAATTATTTGAAAGCTGAAAGGAAATCAAGTGGTTGGTTTTGGCAGAAGCAACTTCTTCCCGGCTATACTTTTCCTCTCATTCCTTTAGAGCAGAACACTCAGCGTGGGCAGAGCACATGAACACTCAAAGGCTGATTCTCAGCCTCCCTGCCAGCTATCTGGGACCACAAGATAAAATTCCAGCAAAGAGGACCCAGTCCACGTGATGAGGACAATGGCCAGGTCCTGCCCTTGAAAAAAAGGGGGTGCCTTTCTCATCCCTCCTCCCAGCCCTGCCCAGAATGAAGACGAAGCTGGAAGGCCTGGCGGCCATCTAAGACAAGAGAAGAAAGCCCCGTCTTTAAGGAGCTCTATCAGGCCGAGATAGGAATTTTTATGTCAAAGAAAAATAAACTTCTATTATAGTGAGGCCATTGCTATTTGGGGATTCTTTTTAAAATTGATGAGTAAATTATTTTCTCTCTTTGTTTTTCTTCATTGGTCTTCATTTCTTAGATAACATAGTAACAGGGAAAAGTTAAAAATATCCTGAATGAGCCCTAACCAGTTTGGCTCAGTGGATAGAGCATCGGCCTGAGACTGAGGGGTCCCAGGTTGATTCCGGTCAAGGGCATGTACCTTGGTTGCTGGCACATCCCCAGTAGGAGGTGTGCAGGAGGCAGCTGGTCGATGTTTCTCTCTCATCGATGTTTCTAACCCTCTATCCCTCTCTCTTTCTCTCTGTAAAAAAAAAAAAAAAAAAAAAAAAATCAATAAAATATATACTTTTTTTTTTTTAAATCCTGAATGAAAGAGGTATTCTTCCTAACCATTGGAAAGACAATTCTTTCAATTTAAAAAAAAATACATTTACATTGCTTATAGTGCAATGGATTATGCTGTTCATTCTGACTCAGAAAAAAATCTTCCTTTTAATTCTAACCTCCAAAACTGCCAGGGGAAAAAAAAAGACACATCTGCTTTAAGAAAATGGGAGGGGGGATGCTGAGGGAGTCTCCAGGGGGTACTTTAGGACTCAAGCATTAATATCCTGGCCAAAGAAATATTCTTCCTCATTTTGTTGTAGATAAATTTTCTTTGGTCCTTAGGACATAAACCACTACTTAGGAAACTCCAACAATCCAAACCATATTAATTATTTATCACAAATCAACAGATATTTTATCACAAATTACAAATAATCAAAAGACCATTAGGCTGAGCAGTGACAAATCACTGCCAAGTTTATGACAGTATATAACTTGAAACAAGACTCTAAAAATGCCAAAAAGACATAGAAGGTGGTAGTCGCTGGTGACAACCAATATAACTAACTAGGGAATAACTGAGAAGAAAAGTCGCAGAAAGTTTAGATGCAGCAAAGCATCATATAACACTTTCACATGAGCTCAATTTTCCTGTCAAAAAAGTGACATGGCGTATAAATTATGTGAAGAAAAAACATAAACTACGTTTAGATTAAAAATAGCAAACCACATTTAAAATCAAAACAAAAAAATATCTTCTTTCAAACAATTTTTTTTATTTGTCAAGAACAATTTTCTAAAGGAATTAGTAATTATCCTGCCGCTTTCTTTTATACCTAGAAAATAATTATCTCTGCCTACACCGATGTGGGCTAGCTCCCAGTTTACATCAACAGCTGATTAATTCCACAGATTATTAACAAAAACAAGAAATCAGAATAGAAATTGAGTAGTTGTAAAATTCCAGAATATCTTAGGATATTACTAGTATTGGCTTAGCTTTTAATTGGGGGTGGGTGGAGTAAAATGTATTTCAGGTAGAGAGACAGAAAATACTCTTAACTGTTCACTGTACACCTCGACAGAACTCAAACGTTTTCTGCCTCCTGAAGTGATGTCAACTGCTTTGTGTGCCTACCATCAGTAACTTCCTGCAATGACAGAAATGCTCTCCACTTGGCGACTAGTGCAAGGGAGACTGAATTCATTTTATTTTCTTTTATTATTTTATTTTAGCTTAATTTTAATTGTCACGTGTGGCTAACACAGGTCTAGACGGTGTTCTACTCCCACCACCTTTCGAGGGACCCAAATGCTATCTCCTCTATGAAGCACTTCCAGATCCTATGGTCTAGAAGGTAGGCCTCTCTTCTCTGGTATACCACAGCAAGTTACTAGACTTAGAAAAGTTGCACGAGGTAATGTCCGCATATAAGTTGAAAATTAATTTAATCAACATTACTTTTATATTACCTTAAAATGAAGATCTGGAATTCCTAAATTGAATCTAGTTGGAAATAAATTCCTGTTTATTCAGTTAAACACCAAATGCAGTAGCAGATTTTGTCATGATGTAAGAAAAATTCACATCTAAATTTCCAATGGACAGCAGTAGGCAAGATACAAGATAAATGTAAAAATATGGATATGATATAAGGGGGGCCTATGAAATAGCAGCTCTTTCTCTTTCTTCTATATTGTACCCCTGTACCTTTCTTCTTTCACTACTTATTTCCTGTCCAGTCATTCTTTCTGTCTTTCACAACCATCCTAGATATTTTAATTCATGTAAATTAAAGGTATGATGGAATTCCACTAAAATAGTACTTATCACTTTCTACTATGGTTCATTAGTTATTTATGCTAACCTCTCTCTCCTACTTAATTATTTATCTTTATCTTACCCTTATGTCAATATATTGTGTATTGTTGTCAAGTGCAAAAGCATTACATGTAAGCTATACCTTTTTTTTTTTCTTACTTAGAATAAGATTAAATTTGAAAACAAGGGTACAAACTCAAAAACCCTCAGTGACCAAGAATCAATTAACCTATCTCTCTATCTATCCATCCACCCATCTATCAGTAAAGGTATCCTATCTAATGGGTGACAGCCATCATCACGCAGTGCCTGCTGCTGATGGGACATGGTGACATGGAGCCAGGGTTGCCAACTCTTCCCAGTTTTCAAGGGAAGCCAGAAACTTGGATTTTTATTTGAAACCCAATTTATAAACATTTAATTTATTCAATTAAAAGGAAAATTTTAAAAAACTGAATTTATCAAACAAATGTCTTCTGGCAAGATCCTGCGGAAGGATTTCTAATCTCTGCCCTAAAGGATAAATACTAGGCATTTCTTGCATTCAGCCATCCTTTATTATTCAGCCAGGTGGAAATATTTTGGTGAACAAGATATTTAAGATACTTGCTCTGGCCTTGGTCAGGTGGCTTAGTTGGTTGAAGCACTGTCCCATATACCAAAAGATTGTGGGTCTGATTTCCAGCCAGGGTAAATACCTAGACTGCAGGTTTGATCCTCAATGGGGCACATTCAGGAGACAACTAACTAACTAACTATCTCTCTCTCTCTCTCTCTCTCTCTCTCTCTCTCTCTCTCTCTTCTCTCTCTTCCCCCCCCCAACCCCCCTTCCTCTCTCAAAATGCATAGGAACATATCATCGGGTGAAGATTATTAAAAATAAAAATGATACTTGCTCTATAACAACTTATATTTGGATACAGTAGACAAATAATAAGACACAAATTAATAGGGTAATTTTAGATAATTGTAATGGCTGCATGTAAAGTAAGCAGAGTGATTAAAAAGAGAGGGGCTCATTTAGAGCAAGTGCTCAAGACGAATTAATATCACACTTGGTTTTTCTTGCACAAATAAAAAAATTGCCTCAAGGGAAGACTTAGTGATGGCTATTTCAGAGGTCAATAGTTGTACTTATTTCCTTGCTTTGGGGAATAATACACATTCTTTGTGGACTAGACTGTCTGGAAGAATATTAGTAAACCTTCATGCAGAAAAATGCTGCTGAACTAGAGAACTCTGTAATAAAGTAAACATACCTGAAAATCTGAAACTCTAAGTCTCTCAGACACCCTTATAAAAACAACAGGCCAAGAGGTACTAGAAGAAAACTAATACATCAAATGCATACGTTTAAGAAATTTCAGTGCCTCATCATTGACTACAGTTACCATGTAATAAGTGGGATACTAAATTTCACACTGGAAAGCAGATTATTTCCTAGGCAAACTCAGGTAAAAGTCACCATTTAACATGCAGGTAGGCATTTTATTAAGGATATAATAATAAATTATTCGAGGAAACCTAAATTCTAATGGGATTCACATCCACACACAAAATTAAATTCTAGTGGTAGAACTTTATACTTAGGGTAACATATATATTTTTCAATAAACATTCACAATATAGACATCTTGGTTCTTTAGGTTTTGAGAGAACTATATTAAAAGAAAACAAAACTCGGATACCCATGAAAAATAAGTGTTTCTTAGATCACTTACCACTTTATGCTCCAGAAACATACGGGGAAGATGATGGTTTGAACATATGTGACTTTTAGGACAGCATCATAATTGTTCAGTAGTTACTCTGAACCTCTACATCTCACACTGCTGTTAGAGCAATATTGCCGGACAGGCCCTCCACTGGGCCTCCTGAGAGGCATAGACCTGCTGGATGGCGGCCTGCGGACAGAGCTGGGCAGAGGTGGCTCAGGCCCTACTGTGCTCTCCTTGGGATCCACCTGCTTGCAGAGATTATACATGTGGGTTTGTTTTCTAGGCCACAGCAGCTAGGCCGACTCTGTGCTTGGGAGAATCATGTACATGTAAGCGATACCATTATAGCAATACCACTACAGGTTATGCACTTGACAGTAATACACATTATATTGACTCATGCTGCTTGAGGCTGGCTGTGGAAGTCTTACTAAGGAAAAGACATTAGCACTCCTAATTGTCACCATCTATGCCACATTCAAAACAGACTTATCAGTAACTCAGCAGAGAATAATTTCCAGTCCCTGTACTCGCTCTGTAACTTGGTTCTGATCCTAGATACACACAAATAAAAGCATAGCTCCCAGAACCGCACCTGTAATGAGCAATAAGTACACAACTATAGAAGGCCGGCATCAGCACTGCGTGTGAAGGAAGCACACCTATCAAGATGCCAGAAACTAAGGAAGTTCCTGGATAGACTGCACATGTAACCTAATTAAAAAAACATTAAGGGGCTAACAAACTGGCCACACTACCAGAAAATTACTCAGTGTTTTCAGAAGTAAACAAAATGTGTCTGGCAGAATTCCACCAAGGCATCTGAATGCGCTGGGCTGGGAGCTGGAGGTGTGGACAGGCCACCAGAGGTGGGTCGCACACTCCAGAGCGTAATGCAGAGCAGCTGTGCCAGAAGGCTCTCACAGCCTCCACAACTTACAGAAATCAAGTGTGCTGGGGCTTTTCCTTCCATAAAAAGCTGAACTACCAGAAAGGGGGTTACAAACAGTCATAGCACAAACCTGGCGTTGAGGTCAAAGCAAAAACACTGACTTTCAGTGTGAAATCTGGCACTACCGGGACAGCAAGAGGCAGAGGGAGAGACAGCAGACACAAAACTCCTGCTGGACTTTGTAGAACTCCCTCTTCCTCTGCGCTTCACCCTTTAACTTCTAGAATCTTCAACCTGTATAGTTGACTTCTGTCAACTAGCACTCCAGCACAAGTTAGCCTTCCTGACAGTCCTGGAAGACCAACTCCAGTTCTGAACAGCAAAGATGACTTGTAATGGAAAAACAAAATTAAAACTATATATGAAGTAATTTTAAAACACACAATAATATGAAGACAAACTTATTCTTGAAATATTATTCAACTCACCACTGTATTGTCGGAATTTGAGAAAATGTAGCCTCTATGAAAGAACAAGAAAGGAAGAGCTGAGGAAGGAGTAGCTGGGGGGGGAAATAAATAAATAAAGGTAGCTGGATTTCTTAGGAAATAGGCAAACGCAAACTAAAAATTCAATAGGAGAATTTAAATCCTCGTAAAAAGAAATAAACAAGTAGAAAACAAACTTTCTCTATCCCAAGGAAAAGACAAAGAAAAATCAGATGCAAAAGAAAGAAAAGCTGGGTGTGGAGGAGAAAGAACAGATATCAATCTACAGGTAACCTTACAAGGGACAGGAAAATGAAAAGGAAGAAAATATCAAATATTTGTGGGGGAGAAAAACTTTCACATGCTAACATAATACTGAAGGACTTAGGACCAGTCAAAAGTAATAATAATTGACCCATGTCTTGCCATATCCTACTTCATCTTTAAAGTGTAAGAATTAAAAAAAAAAAAAAAAACAAAAAACAAAAAAAAAAAAAACAAACTTCTAAAATCATCAAGATAGAACATTTAAAATCCACATAGAACATCAAACTAGCTTAAACTTTCCCAAGAGCCAAAGAAGCAATACTGTAACTCAATCATATACTCAGACAAGTTGTTCACTCGTGACTGAAAACAGAAAACAGAGACAGATATGCCAGGGCCCTCACATACTTGTATGAAAGACAATATGCATAAACATACAGAGTCAGTATACAGATGGAATAAGTAGCTGTTGTAAATGTTGTCACACAAAAAAGAATGTAAAAGGCACAAGTAATTTCTAAAGAAAAAATATGAATCTATGAAAACATAAAAAGAAGCATTAATAATATGCCAAAAAGAAACAGAGGAAGAGGAATAAAAGGAATACTGTAACTACTGTCAATTTTAATAGAGGATATTGATGTGTTTTTTATAAATAAATTAATAGGAAATTATATGTTGTTCATGTTCTTTAAAAATTTAAGGTAGGTATTATTGCAACTTATAAAGATGCATTCCTCTCAAATAACTTTTAAAAAAAAAGCTATCAATAGCATCCAACTACTTGAGAGAAAAAGATACTATATATACTACCTTATTTCAGTCAAGGTAGTATATGTGACATACTCCTATATTTAAAGACAGTGTCTTAGGTTGAAAAGACAAAATAAATGAAGATGCAAAACAGAATGCAGCGGTGTATGTGTACAATGGTGGGGAGAGGGAAAGGAGGGAGACATACATATACAGGATCTATTCTATGAACAATTATAAGGATTGTGACAAGAACGTCTATATATGACGTTTGCACATTACTAAAATCTGGGAAGTATTAGCCCGTAATATAAATAAAAAATTTGCAAATTAGAGGTTTCATACAGCAAAAAATAAAGTATTAAAAATACTTTAAAAAGAAGCAAATATAATAAATAAGTACATATAATAAAAAAGAAATAAATGCAGAAATATAATAGGGTAGGAAATATTGACCTTTCTTATTCTGTTTCCACTTAAACTTAAAGGCAAAAGAAATAGATATTCAAAGAATTTAAATATCACAACTGATAAGTTTGCTTTAATTAATATATAAGGGGCAAAAGCAGATTTACAATTGTGAGTACCCAAAATACATTTATTCTTATATAATTATTTATCAATTACTGTCCATATGAACAACTGTACACCTACTTTTCCCCCACTCTTTATTAAGTTCTACACTCTCTAAAAGGTACAGCTTTCATTGTTAGGGAGTACTTTTTATTTTTATTATTTTACATATATTTGTTGATTTCAGAGAGAAAGGAGAGAAAGAAAGAGAAATATTGATGAGAAAGAATCATTGATTGGCTGCCTCCTGCATGTCCCCTATTGGGGATGTGCCCTTGACCAGAATCAAACCTGGGACCCTTCAGTCCACAGGCTGAGGCTCTGTCCACTGAGCCAAACTGGCTAGGTTGGGAATTTTTTTTTTTAAATCCAATATTATAACAAAAACAAAACAACAACAACAAAAAACTTCAGCACATTTTAAAAAGGAAGCCATTCTTTTATAAATTTATTTATAAATTTTAAAAATTACTTTATTAAATAATAAAAATAAGTCAAAACTAAAAATTGAAAATAATGATAGAATTAACACCTATGCTTTGTTGCCAAATTGTAATGAGATATAAATTTACAACAAAATGATTTTATTTCTAAGGACTATAAAGTAGAAAAAGTTAGATAAGCATTTAAGTATGTAAGTTAGAAATATAACAAGAAAAAAAAAGAGGTAAAAATCAAGCTAGAAATTTATTAGAAGATAGGGGAAAAAAACACTGAAACTGATTAAAACATCCAAGAACAAGTGTTATGAAGTAATATCAAAAAGAGAATCCCCTACATCAATAGTGTTTAATTTTACTGTACTTACAGATTACTAGGGAAATTATTAAAAACATATTGACTCAACTCCAAAAGATGGGGGTTGGTGTCCAGAACTAACTGCTTTAAACTACCATTCCAATAGTTCTGATACATGTGTTCTGAGGACAAACTTTTGAGAACTTGAGAAATGTTTTATACTCAGCTCAAGTCTATTAAAGATAAATAAGAAAATAAACAACTCAATAATTCAGGGACAAAATATATGGCAAAGACTTCTCAAGTTATAAGAAAACACTTTTCACCATTTTATCCTAATAAATTTTAAACACTCAAAGACATAATTTATTCCACAGCAGAAGAAAAAAGAATGACTACAAAGGAAAAATAAAACTGAACAGATGAATAGCCACAAAAACAATAAAAATACCTTGTCAATGAAATACCTTCTGAAGAGAACCAGGCCAATATGATTACATAAAGTCCTACGAACCCAACGGACAGATATTAGTGTCAAAGTGTTTCAAATAGCTTCCCAAATAATTTTATGATGCTAGCATAACCTTGACAAATACAGCTTAAAAAAAGAAAACCACAACCAATCTCACTCAAAAACAAGTACAAAAATAAACTCCTTACAAATATACTCTAATAGTATATTAATACATCATCCTGTACTTATATTGGAATTATGCACAGGTGCAGTATTCATTTAGTCACCACAAAATTATTAGTGTAGTTCTTCACATCAATATGTAAGGGAAAAAAGAAAAAAGAAAAGTGGGTAAATATATAGATGATAAAAGCTGTCTATTAAAGACAGCAAAGTCAAAAAATGTATTTCTGTTGCTCTGTCACAAAACCCTAAAGAAACATAAAAATTAATAAAGGGAAATTTCATTTAAAGTACAGTTAGGACAGAAGGGGGAGCCCTATCACACTACCACTGAACATCCATTATAGACCTCATCAGGAAGAACTGTCAGTTAGGGACTCAGCAGGAAGAACTGTCAGTTAGGGACTCAGCAGGAAGAACCGTCAGAAGGACCTCAACAGCAAGATTAGCATCTGGCAAGGCAAACTGCTCCACTCCTCCTGCAGGAGGAAGGAGGATTCCTTTCTTCCCAGAGACTCGGTCAGTAAGAAACCATCTCCACCCTGAACTCTCATTGTCCTCCAAGGGACTTCCAATAATAAAGATTTAAAATAAAATGTAAAAAACAGAAATAACCAAGTAATGGTCAGAATTTTTTATAGAAAGATGCCACCAATGTCTTTGTAAAGATTCACCTAGAAGAGACTCCTCAAAAATGCTGACTACACATTTTAAAATAAACATTTAAAAAATAAGCTAAGTTATTTTCTTCACATAAATGAGTTGCTTCCTAAATTTACTTGGTTAGTTTCAGTTTTTAATCCTGAGGCACCCCTCCGGACAGGAATAACAGTATGACTTAAATAAGGAAAAAATTAAAAATGAAGAAAGGACAACAAAATACAGGAAGTCATCCAGTATCACCCACGTCATCACCACCCACGTCATGGTTATTTTCCAAATATGTCTCTACACCCTAGACTGAGATAACCCAAAATTGTTAGAGTAATATTATTCCCATGAGCTTAAAGGAATACCAAAGATTTAAACACACTCACTTTGACCAGGTCACTTTATATATCAAATTCCAGGTTTCTAACTCAGAGGTATTAATTCACCCAAGCACCAACTCAGGGAACATTTACAATTTAATTACAATTTACCAAGAAGATTTTACACTGTCCTCTATAAAAGAACATAGCTTCTATTTGTTACTAGATCTTAAAAAAAAAACAAAAAAAAAACTGTCAATTATTTTTTAAGCTTTTAGATTTCCAGCTTTTCACAAAGCGAGATATTAAAATTATTATTAATAAAGTTTACAATATACCAATTGAGTACTAGCATTTTGCTGGTACTTGAGCTAGAACTCGGTGCCTACATATTAATCACATGAGAGAACTACTGATATACCCAGCTTACAGACCTCAACGTTATAGGGCATCTCATCACATAAAAGTGCTTTTGTGTGACTGTTGGAAATTATTTCGTAAAGAATAAAGGAAGCATTCAATCTTTATAAATAGAATCTTATCTGTCTTTTAAGATAAGTTTCAGACAAGTCATCTGAAGGAGGAGAGGTTACTTTAAATTCTGAAGACAGCTTCTTCATCATTTTATGTAACAGAAAAAAAGCAAGTTTGGATGTTAAGCAGGGTTCGGGGCGTTCTTTAAAAAGACTGTTTCCATATACAGTAGGACCCTGAGACACATTCTCTTGATATGAATGTTCAAGAGACGGGACTGGGATTTGCTTCCTAGAACAGAGTTCTTCAAACAATAGCGATGGTAACAATCATAGTAAACCCTCGCTTATAGAATTGTAAAGCATTTCCCCATACTTCATAATTCTCCTTCATAATTGAAAAGCATTTCCCCATACTCCATTTCACTTAATTGAAAAACAGTCATGGAAGCAAGTGTGACACCATCGTCCCTATTTTGCCTATGATGAAACTGATGTTCAGAGTTTAAAAACAGAGGAGGCTTGAGAGGTAGAGCACTACACAGATCCCAATTCTTGACAGACCAATCCAAGAACCTTCCCTTATCGCTACACTGCCTCTTATAGTGACATCTTACTACAGTGGTTTGCATCTCTCAAATCAAGTTCATGTTAAATGTTTAACAATTGGGACGCTCTCACTGGATAGATATTTTAACCAAATGACACTAAACTAACCAACATTATTTTATGCTGTCCTCAGGGTTTTTTATTATGGTTAAAACCTATTCATACTATGAGAGAGACTATACTTTTAATTTAAATTGCTGTTTGAGTAACAAATAATTATACCACAGCTTTACTTTCAGATGAGTGGTGTTAGTTATAAGTCATATATTTACCCTTCTGTACTACACTTATAAAATAAATCGTCATGGGTAATTTTATAAAATTTATAATTCAAATTCATTATTCTAGATCTAGGATTTTTGCCTAGGAATGAAACCATACAAACAACTTTATGAGCTAATGCCAAACAATTTTTCCAAGTTTTATAACAATTTGCACTCATATACACAATAGTATAAGAGAATCCCCATGAATCTGTATCAACTATATCAGTAATATTGTAGAAAATTATATGACAGTATAAGTAAGATAGAGCTGTATACCACAACAAGGTGATTTTTTAAAAATATACTGATTTTTTAGGAAGTAAATGATAAAAGCTGTCACAGAACTAAGTAACATTTTTATAAATCTCAAAGACACACACACATTTATGGCAAAATTACTTGTTAAAAAAAAACCTAGGGAAATAATAAACACAAAATCTGGATGGTGTTTTTTTCCTGGTGAAAACAGAAAAATGAAATCTGGAGAACGTGCTTAGATATTTATGTAACAAATATTCTTTTCTAAGTATAAAATAATGCACATTTGTATTTTTAAAGTGATAACCGCACCATACAAGTCTTAATTCACATTCCAGTAAAATCTTAAAAACATTTTTTCTGATAAAATAGTCAAGAACTTTTATCGTTCTGAGTCTCACCTAATCCTTTAATATTTCAAACATACGCTTAGGATCTCTCTGGTCATTATCTATAGTGACAACTGCCTGATCCCCTCCTGACATTCCCCATTTGTACAGATTTACTATGATAACTCGGCTCTTACTGAGCCGGTTCCACTGACTCCACGTAAATCTTCATCCTTTGCAAGATGTCCAGTTAGATTTGTGCATTTTGATTGTATTTGCCTGTGATGTTGAAATGTTCACAGAAGACACCAAAAGACTACCAACTTGATGACAAAGAATGGAGATGCTGGTAGGACTAAGAGAGACTCACAAATAAGAACTAACTTGACAAGTCATTAATAACTAGTTTGTTTTTGAGATTCCTAAACACTAAGCACATGGTTTGGATTCCTAAACATTAAGCACATTTCCTAACCTACATAGAGCCTCAGATTTTGCTCTTCGATGAACTGTCTGATAGGAACTACTGGCCCCTCAATGTTGCTATAAAGAAGGTAAGACGCCGAAACCGGTTTGGCTCAGTGGTAGAGCATAGGTCTGTGGACTGAAAGGTCCCAAGTTCGATTCCGGTCAAGGGCATGTGCATTGGTTGCGGGCGCATCCCCAGTGTGTGTGTGTGGGGGGGGCGGGGGGGGGTTGGGGGGAGAGGATGCAAGAGGCAGCTGGTCAATGTTTCTCTCCCATCAATGCTTCTAGCTCTCTATCTCTCTCCCTTCATCTCTGTAAAAAATCAATATAATATATTTTTAAAAAAAGAAGGTAAGAATTTATAAAAAGAAAACTGTAAACATTCTAATACATTTAATCAAATGTTAATATTTTAAAGAGACTTCATTCATGAGAAAATTTCAAGAGAAAACAGTCACACAAACGAAGTCATATTTATTTTGACTTAGAGCCAAATGAACAAAGTACATCACAACAAATAATACAGGAATATTTCATTCACTAAGCATTTCCCAAAGATCACTAGAGACGGCTCCTAATAGAGTCCCAGGGGAATTATTTAAGCTGCAAGCTCCCAGTTGAAAATAGGATCCACTTGCTTTCTACTTTACAGAAATGTAGGTATTAAATAATATTAGGGCCATGGGTAACCATCCCAAAACTGAGGATGTTTGGGGTTTGTCATATGTTTTCTTTTTATGGCTGGAAAGAGGTGTTTTATTTTAGGAAAAGAACACAGACTAAAAAATGCAAGAGGTGAGGTACTTTTCAAATAGCAATGTTTTTATTATCACCACTAGCGCACTGATTCAAATTTTCTTCCCAGGAAGGAAAAGGCCCGCAAGGCAAAGGGTTCAGTGAGATCCATTTGGGTGAATCCTCCTGCAGCAGTGTGATATTTGGATCGGTAGTTGCCCATCTGTGTAGGGCCATCACTTCCACTATGTGGTAAATTCCCTTAAAATAACCAAATGCTGTCAAAATCCGCAAATGCCTCCACGTTCAGTTCTACAAAGCTGGTGACTATTGCTAAGTCATTCCCCAAGCCCAAATTTCTCCAGGCTCTCTGTCTGTTTGCTTTGTTTATATCCCATCACTGGATACTATGCTGACACTAATTGTTCAAAGGCAGGAAGGGGGTCTGTATGTTCCTTTGTCCCATGCTGTGACCAAATCTGGAAGCAGTAATACCTGCCAAAGCAGCCAGGCCACATCAGTAAGGTGAAGGATTCATGTAGCTTTGCTGGCAGGATGATTGCTCCCAAGCACAGCCAACCTTTTCTGTTGCAAAGAAAATGCATGCTTTCTCTAGACTTTTTGACACAGACCATAATAACTGTGCTACTCAGCTATCAAGGATTTATCTGTCCTTGAAAGTATTTTATACACAACACCTCCAAGTTCTGACACTGCTACATGGGAAAATTGTAAATTATTATAGATGCGAAAAGGAGGTGTAAGGGGGAGACCAAAAGTTACTAACTTTTTTAAATCTCACATGCATTTATTAGTAAACTATAGGCCCAGTGCATGAATTGTGCACCGGTGGGGTCCCTCGGCCTGGCCTGTGGGATCGGGCCAAACCTGGCTTTCCAACATCCCCCAAGGGGTCCCAGATTGCAAGAGGGCACAGGCCAGGCCAAGGGACCCCACCGGTGCGTAATTGGGGCCGGAAAGGAACACAGGAGGTTGGCCAGCTGGGGAGAGACTAAGCAAGATAGGTTGGACATGCCTTGGAGGGCTCCAGCTCAGTCCTGATCAGTTGGACCCCAGCAGCAAGCTAACCTACCTGTCAGAGCATCTGCCCCCTGGTGGTCAGTGCACGTCATAGAAAGTGGTTGAGCGACCTTAGTATATCTTAGCATTGGTTGAATGGACGACCTGATAACCAGAAACTTAGCATATGAGGCTTCTATTATATAGGAAAATAAGAATATACAACTGCCCAAGCAAAAAAGTTAGAAAAAATAAAATATTTAAATAACTAGATGTCCAGCACACAGATGCATGCACCAGCCTACTCTGCGGGGATCAGGTCAAAACTGGCTCTCCAACATCCCCTGAGAAGTCCCAGATTGCGAGAGGGCCGTTCTCAGGTGATGCATCCCGGGATTGTGTTGCCTCCTCTCGTCTCCCAATATTATATCACTTTCTCTTTGTACAGGCAGTCTGCAAGTTACATTGAACTCGACGTACTTCATTTTGTGGCTCGTGGTTACACTGCCATCTCCCATTTATTTATTTTTAAAAAGTCCCATCATTTTGACTTATGTACATATGTGCTTTATGTTTTTTATTATTTATTTACCACAAGTAAAGGTCAGGAATTGTAATTTTTCTTTTAATATTTTTTACTGTTTCACTTCATTACTGCTGTGTATGTGCTCCAAGCGAGTGACATAGGTGCTCATGTAGGTGAGTTCCGGCTTACAGTGAAAATCGCGTTATGTCGTGCCATAGGAAAGGATCTCCGATGTAACCCAAGGACCCACTCTGTCTGTCTCGCTTCTTTCCTCTCACTGTATCCTGTTTGGTGGTAACTGACAACTTGTGGGCATTGAGCTGCAAAATGCAATTACTTAGCAAATAGGACTTACTTAGCCTGGAATCTAATCGGCCTAGGGCCGGACCCTTCCATCCAGGCAATGGTGGCGGAACCTCCTCTTTCCTACCTGAGCTGCTCCTTAGCCTCCTTCCCGCCCCAGAGGTTGCCCACTAGCACTACTGTCCACCTCGAAGGAGGGAAACCATGGCCAGTCTCCAAGCAGAGAGTGGTGGCAGAAAAATTTGCTGCCTCCACTGAAAATTGACATTCAGCAGATAGGCCTGTGCAGGCACCAAACATTGGGGCTGCATCCAGTAGGTCCTGTACGTCTCACCATTTAGCTAATCAAGTCGAAAAGTTTCTGTAACGGCCAGACTCACAACCTCTGCAATGGGATAGAGACCCAGTGGGGAGCCAATGGGCTACAGGCCCGATGCATGGATTTGTGCACGGGTGGGGTCCCTCGGCCTGGCCTGCAGGGATCAAGCCAAAAACAGCTTTCTAACATCCCCCAAAGTGTCCAGGGTTGTGACAGGGTGGTTCTCGGATGACACCCACCAGAATCGGGCTCCCCCCTCTCTGGTTCTGGGTGTGTCACCAAAGCTGCCAAGTCACCGCAGCTCAGCAGCTCCTGCTTTGAGCGTCTGCCCCCTGGTGGTCAATCTGAGTCATAACTATCAGTTGGAAGGTCAGCAGGTTGCTTAGGCGTTTGTATGTAGAAAGGTATGAGTAGTTTTATCAATAATCTTAGCATGCATTGAAAGAAGAAATAGTTCTACTCTTACACAAATATTTTCATAGAATAGAAAAAAAAAATGTTCTCTTTACTCCTTTAATGAGCCATCATAACCCTGACTCAAATTAGACAAAGGCCTTTCTAATGTCCCAGATAAATATGGATGTTAAGGGTTTTGTTTGCTTGTTCTTTTCATTGTACATTTACACTCAGTAGTTATTTACTTTATTGTGATAAAAAAAAAAAGCTTTTAAGAAAAATTAAATTATTGACAAAAAAATAATGGCACACACACCAACCAAAAGTTAGCTTTAAGAGTGAATCTGATAATAAACTAGTAAGAGTCTGTCAGTCAGGTGTGTTTCAGTGACAGAAGCCCATCTAAACTGGATTATACAAAAAAGTAGAACTCAGTGGCTCTCCTATCTGATGAGATGTTCGGATTAGCTGTCAGGATTCTGTATTTCCAGCTCAAGCTCTGACTTCCTCTCAGGAATGATGAGCTCCCACTGACACCTGATCATCTTGCTTCCTACTCACTAAGAAATTCCAGAGGGGGAAAGTTAGTCTCCTTTCCAATAATTCCAATGAAAAATGCCAAGAACTGATTCTCACTTGGCCGCTATTGGTTACTTAAGCAGTTGGTCCCTATGGGCAGAAAATGGGTTCCTGGCCCATTACAGGTGCAAGCAGCCCCTCCTCAACTGGACAAGCTAAGAATATAGAAGAGGTTTCCTAAGGGAAATTCTGGGTACTAGAGGAGAAGAAAAGGGGAACTGATGCTAGAAAAGCATACACCACGGATACCCACCAGAGTCAAGACCTTTAAAGAACAAAGAAAAAAAGAAAGGAAAAAAAAACAAAAAACATAATGAGCAGCTCAACTCACCAGCCCAATGCCTCTTCTCTAACAGGGCCCCCAGGAATCTGAATTTAAATTACATTTGCCTACAACAATGATGAATCTGAACAATTTTTCCCTCAAAGTGACTGGGAGTTGGCACTTGTCAGGCAATCCAAATACAATAGTATACAGGTGAACTTGATTGTTACTCTCTATCTTGCAGAAGCTTTGAATTATGAAAGCTGCTCATATAGTTATTAGAAAATAGTTATGCCTTGCAATCACACCTTTCTCTGAGAAGCTTTCTATAGCTCATTTAACCCACCCCCAATTTTTCCTGTTCGTATGGGGGTAAGTGCAGCTGTACTTGCTTGGAGAAAAATCAACTATAAGAGAACCCAATTTCCAGGTCACGTAAATTCCGGCACGCTTTTCCACATTCCAAAATGAGACAAGACTGCATGTACTGACTCAGCTGAAGTACTTTTGAAAAGCAGTACCTCAATACAATCCAAATATTGAATTTACAAACTTTTGTTCTACAAGTAAATTAGCAGAGCGTACCTATTATTTTAGGTAAAGGCTGTCTACTTCCTACAATACAAAGTTGTTAAGCCTAACATCCCATGGGTTTTAGTTTTAGTTTTTGTTTTAAAAAAAGGTTTTCTTAACTCAGCAAATTGAATTATTGGTGAGGAAAATCATTATCAGAATATTGTTTCTAAAGCCACTAAGAAAGGAGTGCATTTAAAACAGTGAACTCATTTTTGATTACCATTCTCTAAGAAATGCCTTCATTTCTCAGTCTTCTCTCAACTTATTTCAAAAGGCAAAACAATAAAAATATGAGCAGATATCATTCCTTTGGGATATCTGCTGGAAAAACAAGAGGACTCCAGGGCATAAATATCCATCTCCTGAGTCTGGTGACATCTTCATTTGTCCCTCTGCAGATATAACTGTAAGGTCCCAGAATGTCCCAATGCCTGAAAGAACATGACCTACTAAGACTCCCTCAAGAATCTGCTAAATCATGGCTCTAACTCTATCAAGCTTTCCTAATTAATAGGGTATAATTTATTTTTACCTAGGAGGGCCAACCACTTTCATCACCATTAGACACAGACTGACATCTGAAATCAATTAACTTTTCCATCAAAAACCTGGAAGTGCATTTTAGAACCTCTTTGAAAATGTAAACAGCTTTACACATTAATTAACCAGATCTCCCAGACAATTTCTTTTGCTCTGGCTCCCTCACAAAAAAAGACCCAAATTCAGAAGTTATGTGTAGAGTTTTCATACCTTCTTTGAAAAAAAATGAGCTTTTGAAGTTTTCTTTTTTTATACATTCTTCTCAATTCAGCAAACAAAAATGAATAATTATTTTTCTAGTCAGTTTCCTCCAGTTAAAATTACTAAGATACCCATTATAAAACACTAGCCAATGTAAGAAATTAGTTGGTAAGAAACCCATATTATGATGACATTGTATTGACTTTTTCTAAAATATATTTTTATTGATTTCAGAGATAAAGGGAGAGGGAGATAGAAATAGAAACACCAATGATGAGAATCATTGATTGGCTGCCTCCTGCATGCCCCCTACTGGGGACCGAGCCTGCAACCCAGGTATGTGCCCTTTGACCATAATCAACTCAGAACCCTTCAATCTGCAGGACCATATTCTATCCACTAAGCCAAACCAAATATTGGCTGTATTGACTTTTAAACTTCAGCTTTCCATACTGTGAAGCCTCAATTATATCACATAAAGAATATTTATAAACGAGCAGTCCTTTTGCTTTTATGAAAATGATTTCCTTCATTTAAAAAAAAATGATATTTTGTTGCCTGACCAGTGTTGCTCAGTGGTTGAACATCAAACTATGAACCTGGATATCACAGTTCAATTCTCAGTCAGTCGATGCCCAGTGTAGAGTGTGCAGGAGGCAGCCAATCAATAGTTCTCTCTCATCACTGATGTTTCTCTCTCTCTCTCCCTCCCTGTCTCTTCCTCTCTGAAATCAATAAAACTACATTTTAAACCCCATCTATTAAAAGAGTAATATGCAAATTAACCACCACTCTGCTACACCCACAAGCCACGCTCACCAGCCAACCAGGAGTGAATATGCAAATTAACCCAACCAAGATAGCTGTGGCCATGGAGAGAGCAGGAGGCTTGGGTTTCCCCTGCAATGAAGGAAGCCAAGCTTTTCACACACCCGAGCAGGCCCAAGCCTCCACTCAAGGCTACAAAGTTTCAAATATAGAAGATAAATAAATCACAACAAAAATGGTGGCAGTCAGTACCGAAAACAGTTTGGCTCAGTGGATGGAGTATCAGTCTGCGGACTGAAAGGTCCCAGGTTTGATTTCTGTCAAAGGCATGTACCTTGGTTGCAAGCACATCCCCAGTTGGGGGTGTGTAGGAGGCAGCTGATCGATGTTTCTCTCTCATTGATATATCTAACTCTCTATCCCTCTCTCTTCCTCTCTGTGAAAAATCAATAAAATATATTTAATTTAAAAAAAAAAAATGGCTGCAGCCACAGAGCTGGAGAGAGCAGGAGGCTTGAGTTGCCCCCAGGTGATGGAGGAAGCCAAGCTCCCACAGCCCTGACCTGCCTTGATCTCCACTTTAGGCTACAAAGTTTCAATTAATAGAAAATAAATAAGTCCCAGATACCAGGCCTCCACTTGGGTCAGCAGGGGGTGTGGCCAGCCTGCAAACCAACAAAGGCCCCTTGCCCAGGCCACCCGACACCCCAAGGGAACCCCCACCCTGAACCAGGACACCCTTCAGGGCAAACCAGCTGGCCCCCATCCATGCACCAGGCCTCTATCCTATCTAAAAAAAAGAATAATATGCAGATTGACCATCACTCCAACACACAAGATGGCTGCCCCCATGTGTACACAAGATGGCCACCACAAGATGGCCAGCAGGGGAGGGCAGTTGGGAGAGACTAGGCCTGCAAAGGAGGGAAGTTGGGGGTGACTGGGCCTGCAGGGAAGGAGAGTTGGGGGGGACCAGGCCTTCAGGGGAGGGCATTTAGGGGTGAGCAGGCCTGTAGGGGAGGACAATTAGGGGCAAACAGGCTGGCAGGGGAACAGTTAGGCATCAATCAGTCTTGTAAGGGAGTGGATAGGGAGTGATCAGGCTGGCAGGCAGAAGCAGTTAGGGGCAATCAGGAAGGCAGGCAGGTGAGCAGTTGGGAGCCAGCAGTCCTGGATTGTGAGAGGGATGTCCAACTGCCCATTTAGTTCTAATCCTACTGGGATTAAGCCTAAACGGGCAGTCTGACATCCCTTGAGGCATCCCAGATTGGAGAAGGTGTAGGCTGGGCTAAGGGACACCCTCCCCATCCCACCCACCCCCGTGGACAAATTTTGTGAACCGGGTCTCTAGTATAAAATAAATGACATTTTGTTTTCAGTAAGCAAACTGGCATGGTAATATCAAGACTGCACCAAAAATTATTTCTTCTTATGCTTAAAAAAAAAAAAATTAGCCTTGGCCAATATTTCACCATGGGTTAGAGCATTAGTCCATGGACGAA
Organism: Pipistrellus hanaki; assembly: GCF_964339955.1. Lineage (NCBI taxonomy): Eukaryota > Metazoa > Chordata > Mammalia > Chiroptera > Vespertilionidae > Pipistrellus > Pipistrellus hanaki. Next base: position 119,115,111 of record NC_140505.1, read on the forward strand.
AGAGTTGGGGATTCCATTCCTGGTCCAAGGCACGCTCCTAGGTTGCAACTTTGACCCCCATTGTGGGATGCCACCAATTGATGTATCTCTCTCACATTGAAGTCTCTCTCCTGACCCCCTCCCTTCTACTCTCTCTAAAAATCAACTGGGGGTTGGTGGAGGAATCCTCAAGTGAGGATTAAAAAAATAATAAAAATAAATAAATAAACTGTACACAATTAATTTATAGAGACTACTTGTCACCTGAGTGTAGGTAGGCAAAAATTAGTAAAAATAAATAAATAAATAAATAAATAATAAGCAGCCTACAGGAGCAACTATATATCTGCTATATGTCCAACCAAGTCAACAAGGGATATGGCTTATCTCGTTGGCCTGAGAGAGCAGTACACATTCAAAGAGATGATGAAAAGTCCTAGAGAGAGAAACTCTCACCTTAGCAGCCCTCAAGAGCAGCAGAAACAACTGATCTAGATGACATGAGCTGGATGCCTAATGAAAGCAAGAGAGTAGCACCTGACATGAGATTTCAGCACTAGCTATGCTCTCCCACAGCACAGTGACAAGTTGGGGAAAAGAGAAGACAGAAGGATGCACTTAATACGTCGCTAAAATAATCCCCAAAAGTCTTAGGTGTGTATTTATGAAGTTAAAGCAAAGCTCTGTTGCTACATTTTCTTTAAAGTTCTACATCCCAAATGTTTACTCATGCCTGTAAGATGTAATAAAGTCACATATCCCTAATTCAAAATTAATGTGGTAGAGGTAGTGGTTGGTCTTTATATTTTCTGTATGTTTTTATTGATTTCAGAGAGAGGGAGAGAGACAGAAACATCAATGAGAGAGACACATCAATTGGCTGCCTCCTGCACGCCCTCTTCTGGGGATCAAGCCTACAACCCAGGCATGTGTCCTGACTAGGAATCGACCCGGTGACCTTCTGATGCTTAACCAACTGAGCCACACCAGTCAGGCAGTGGTTGGCCTTTATAAATTCTTTAAATAAATGCACCAAGAGAGTGGGTAACTGCTCCCTAGTTTATGCTCCCAAGAATATAAACAGCTTGCCAATTAGAAAAACTCATAATAACCCAGCCCTGAGATCCCTGAACCAGATAGAGAGCAGAAACATCAAATAAATTTAAAAATTACAGTCCATGGAGGAGTATATCTGGTTAATAAACATTTGGAAAAATGTTCTTCACCAAAAATACAGACTACAAGTTAAAAGAGCATGCCCTTTTCCTCTATAAAAATTAAAATAACTTTGAAAACTAAGAACCAAAAATATTGGTTGGAATACAATACATGCTCTCAATGTTTTGCAGGCAGTAAAATGTAGTGCAATCCCTTTTGGAATTCTGTTCACCCTTTTAATGCAAAATTGTTTAATTGGAAATATCCTAAATATATTTAAGTATCATATTTAGACATATTTTTAAATAGACTCTGCACAACATATACATTCCTAACTCCAAAGACTTTTTGCGAAAGGAAAAGAAAAAAGCATTAGGAAACAGCAATAGTAGGAGCTAATGTCAAGAAAATTTAAAAATCCCTATTTTAATTATATGTTATATATTATGAAGTAAACACTAGCAAATTTGCTAAAGCTGTATTTGCCGTTTCTCCTTCTTTCAAAGGAATAAAAAGATTATTGAGTGTCACAGAATCTTAACATATTCATATATAGTCCCACATATATGCTATTATATTCATGTATATTCATATTTCCCATAAATAAGCAATATGCACATTATCCATGATTTCTTCAAGATTAGGCACTCTAAATCTATAGCTTCTCCATTAAAAGATGATTCACAACAGTTTCAAAATATCTTTCTGAAAGTTTCCAAAATAACTTCATACTTTTTTATTTCAGAAACCTAGGATTAAACGTTCTTCTGGCTCAGAAGTTAACATTATCGCAGATATTTATTAACCAAAAAAAGTAAGGACTCTCTCAACACATAGGTAAAGATTACAGTCTCTGGCATCACACTTGCCCAGATGCAAATCTCAGCCTCTCCACTGGACCCTGGTCAACTCATTTGAGGTTTTCTTTACTTAACAGTTTCCTCATCCAAAAACTGGAAATCTGTTCACTCAGAACTGAGCACCTACCAGGCTCCAGGCATATAACAGCTGCCATCCTAGGAATTCAGCCCAGAAGAAAGAAAAAAGAAAAAAGAAAGTTGCTGCCCTCATAGAGCTCATATGCTGGTGGAATATTGTCTCAGAAGGCTGTGGTAAGGAATTAAAAAAATAAATAAGAATAATTCATCACTACAGGGATTTCAGAAATGCATCATTAGACGGTTTCATCCTTGTTTAAGCATCACTGAATGCACTTACACAAACCTAGATGGTATAGCCTGCTGCACACCTAGGTTATATGGTACAGCCCATTTATTGTTCCGAGGCTACAAAACTGTTACAGCGTGTTTCTCTACTGAATACTGTAGGGAACTGTAACACAATGTTTCTAAACATAGACATGATAGAGCAAAAATACGGCGTAAAATATAAAGTGTTTTATATACAGTGCATGTGTGTTGGGGAGGCAGAAGGTGCCAAAGGGAAGGAGAGCATATGTCAGGAAGGAGGGAGAGAGGAAGAGAGGGGAGGAAGAGAAGAGGAGAGAAAGGGAGGACAGAGATCTCAAAAGAGATGAGAAATAATAAAAGGGAGAGAAAGAGAGCGAGAGATAGCCACAGGATTAAGAGGAAAGAGAAATAAAGAGGAATGGGGGAAAGGGAAGGGAGTTTGAGCACACACGTGTGTTTGTATGCACAAATGAGTAAAGGTAGGGGTGCACTCGTAAGCTCCTCAACAGCATATCAAACCTCCTTGTCCATTAAACCCCCAGAGCCGATTGATGTTCGCAGGAAATTCAACAGTGTAAAGGGCTCAGCCTTTTCTGTCATGATAATCCTATGGGACCACCGTCATAGATGCGGTCCGTCGTTGACCAGAACACCATTACGATTCATATACAGCACTTTGTGTTTTGTCTAACACAAAGATACACTCAACAGACAAGAGCTATAACACCACAGGATTGATAACAGCTATTATCTCACAGGACTGATGACAGCTATAATTATGCAACAGGATTGTTATAAAGATTAAGTAAGCTATCATACAAAAGCACTTAGCCTCAGGTTTAAAAAGATCTCTACACATATTAGCTATTATTATTAAAATCATTAACATTATGATTACTTCTGATGTAATCTCTATGCAGTGGGGATGGTGGGTGAGAAGAATGGAGTAAAGAATGCCAGTAAGATCTTGTAAATGCTTTCAGAAATGGCGAGCACCTTGCTCAAAGGTTTCAGGTCACCTCTCAAAAGCATGAGGAAAAGATGGCAAGAACCATCTAGTCTCTTCATCTGAATCATGCATGCTGGTTTTCAACACAAGCCTCGTTCCATCAACATCACAGGAAGTTTTCACATCAATCATTCTTTTTTGTTTGTTCTTGTGTGTGTCATTTTTTTGTTAATCCGCACCTGGGGATATTTTTCCATTGATTTTTAGAGAGAGTGGAAGTAAGTGGAAGGGTGGGGAGAGGGAGAGAGAAAGAGGAGATGGAGAAACGGAGATGTAAGAGAGACACATCAATTGGTTGCCTCCCTCATACACCCCAACGGAACCAGGAATGGGGCCTGCAACCAAGGTACGTACCCTTGACCTGAATCGAACCCAAGACCCTTCAGTCCTCGAGCTGATGCTCTATCTGCTGAGCCAGAATGGTTGAGCAGTGTCCCATGCACCACAAGGCCTTCTTAGATTCCCAGTCAGGGCACCTGGCTGGGCTGCAGGCTCAAACCACAGTAGGAAGCATGTAGGAGGCAGCCACCTACATGTTTCTTTTTCACATTGATGTTTCTCTCTCTTCCTCTCCTCTGAAATCAATTTTTAAAAAGTGGTGCAACCTTTAGAGCTCAATGATATTCAACTTAGGAGGCACTTTGTAACTTGAAGTAAATACAAAGGGAAGGCCAAAAAGCTACAAATAAACACAGTGTGCCATTATACAGCATCTCAATTTTCCTACTGCATGTTTTCCTGGGACAACTATTTTCTTTTCCATCAAAAACATCTTTAAAATAAATGTCTCTATCTGTTGGCACCATCTTAATCCTCTTTCCTAAAGCACTGGCCTTGTTACTGCTTACTCCACTCTAAGGGCTAAGCAGAACCAGTAAGGTTGAATAAGGTCAAGAGGATTGGAGCCCGCTTGGACCAAAGGAACAAGGACACTGGGTTCTCTGTACCGACGCTGGGCCTCACAGTCAGGAGTTCACCTCCCACACCCAAAACAAGGCTAGAAAGTGAAGCTGTGCACGCGTTTCTAGAGCAAGATAGAAGGGGCCAGGCAGGTCAATTGTGGTATTTAAAAAAGTGTCTGCCTCTCTTGCTAGAATACAGGTTGAGAAGAGATTTCTTTTCGTCAGTATATGAATATAAACGTATGAATAAATGTTCGTTTCTGAACTGGAAGCAAGTCTAAGTCAAAGGAGTTTGGCACACTCAGGAGAAGCCGGAGTGATTCCCTAGCTCCATGGGCCTCCTGGGCAGGAAAAGGGAACCACCCACTACTCCTCCTCCTGCCGGCAGCAGACACACGCTGGGCCACGACCAAGAAGGCTCTTCACAGATTTTCTGCGAAATAAGCCAAGGTTGGGATGCGCTGCGAATTCTATTTCTTGGGTTCACATCAAGCAACAAGCTACCCTTATTGATCAAACCTAAACATATCATGATATCATGGAACTACCACTAAAAATAGTATTTTAAAAGCAAACTGTGTTTCAGCACACACTGTGTGCCACATTCCCACGTTAAGAGCTTCACACAACTTGCAGCACTTGGTTCACTTACTTCGTTCGCTTACCGAGTAACTCCTGTGTGACAGACCTAACGCTAATGCCATCAGTCTCCGTCTCACACGTTAAGGAATCAGGGTCTGCGGAGGCTAAGTGCCTCTCCCACCATCCTACCGCTAGGAGCTGTCAAGACAGGGTTCCTCTCTCTCCGAAAGCACATGTTCTGTTTAAGGGCTCACCAGAAGACAGGGGTACTCACTGCAGGTACTGCCAACATGGTTCCCAATGACTTCTAAACTTCTTTAAAAACCGTGGTCAGATTTAATGTTGGGAAAGAAAAAAAAAAAAAAAATAGGAAAGACCATCTTAACCCATGAGCAGTATTTTCTTTTTATTACATTGCCCAGACCAATTTTCTCATCTATTACACAGACTGGTTTTTATTGTATTATTCAGACTGATTAACAAATCTGACTTGTCATATTACAGCTATCCAAAACTATTTGGAAACAATATAAAGTTAACCCTCAAGTGTCAAATAGCTGCTATCTCTGAGGATGATCAAAATAAAGTTTTGTTTTTTTGTTTTGGTTTTTTTTTAAAAAAAAAAAAAAGCCATTCAAATAAAATGCCAGAAGAATCACTGGAAGAGCTCAGCCACAGACCCACTGGGAAGGGAGCTCTGCTCCACGGAATGTGGCAATGTCCTTATGCTGGCTAACAAACCAGGTCCAGCAATGCATACCACACTTTACTCCATGCTTCAGAATCCTTAGGTAAAAAAATAATAATGCTTTCCTGAAATTATTTTTCTTATTCTTTACCTTCCTTATAATTGCCATTATTTGGCTTCTGTTCCACTTTAAATCTGGCATTCATTAGGCACCACAGTGAGATATAATAGAAACAACACTGACCCTTGCATCAGGATACATGCTTCTATCCCAGCCCTACCACTAGCTAGCTCCAAAACTGTAGAAAAAAATCTAACTTCTCTAGACTCCTTTTTCTTATGTGTACAATTAGGATATAAAGTGTAAGGCTAATGTTATCCAAGTCATGGGGGAGAGGATTGTCCTAAAATTTGAAATTAATTCAGTGTCATTAGTATCTCCTGGCATCAAGGAAATGACCACCCTCTCATTCAGTTTAGTTGTTGCATAATCAATTACCACAAAAGTAGAAACGTATAAGACAGATTTATGAGCCCACCGTTCCCTAGGTGGGAAGTTCAGCATGACTCGGTTGGTTTTCAGCTCAGGGTCTCGCACCAAGCTGAAATCAAGGTGATGGCCACACTGGAGGTTCTAGGGAGGAATGGACTTCTCCTACACTCACTAAGGTGGCTGGGTGAATTCTGTTCCTTCTTGTGCTCAGACTGATATCACCATTTCCTTGGTGCCTGCCAGCTATGAGCTGCTCATTCTCAGCTTTAGAGCCATCTATCTTCCTTCTGAAATGCCACCCCTCCTTCTTCAAACCAGCAATGGCCATGTGAGTGGAGTCCCTCTCAGGCCTTGAATCTCCCTCACCTTCTCCTTTGACACTGCCAGAGAAAACGTTCTGCTTTTAAAGATCTCACCTTTTGGGGTCCAGCCCATTTGGATTATCTCCACATCATAAGGTCGACCGATTTGGGGCTTTAACTACATTGGCAAAATCCCTTCACCAAAGTTTCTGGGCTTGTGTTTGACTGATTAGCCAGGGGACAAAATGATGCCCATTGTGTGTGTATGTGTTCTAGCATGTGTGTGTGTGTGTGTGTGTGTGTGTGTGTGTGTGTATGTGTGTCTGTGTCCCTTCACAAAGCTGGTGTCTTGGTCATCTTTGAATTCCATTCCAATGTGCACATAGATGCTGAAATAAGATGTGTCCCGCACATATCTGTTCTACAATAATTCGACAAAATACTACCCAGGAGACAAAAGCAATGTGGACTCTGAAAAAGAAAATACCTATGGAGAAGGACTCCTAGTGGCTCACTGGGCTCAACTTTTAAAGACAGAGCCAGCAGCCCTTTCTAACCAGGGGCCTCTCATGCAAACTGCACTTCGGGGGTAAGCCTGCACTGAGCTGCCTGCCTCCCAGAAGCTGCCTGCACTGTATTCCTATTAGATGAGCCAGCCTTTATGAGGGAGTTCCTAGAATTGTGTTTCAACTAATAGGACTAATGCCCCATCAGCATCTTTACCAGCCAATCAGAGCAGCTCCAGTCAGAGCAGCTCCATTCTGACCAATCAGGATAGTGCTTTTTAGACTAATCAAACTGTGAGGATTCGAGAGTGTTCATTTGCCTGAGACCAGACCAATGAAAGACCACGGGCAGGAACCTCTGTCTAAATAAGTCAGCTCCCCTCTGGCTAGGAGAGCGAACTCTCTGTTTTCACTGAAGACTGGGTTTCCCCGGATGGCGTTAAACACTAAAGACATCTCCCAGGAGCAGAGCAGAGCAGAGCTGCCTGGAGCAGGGGGAGCAGAGCAGAGCTGAAGAGCAGGAGAGGGGCCTCACTCCAGAGCAACAGGCCCCAGGGCCTCCTTAAAAGCTGCTGTTTCACGACTATGCTGCTTCATAATTGAGCTGTAACACTTAATTATGGGGCTATTCCACAACCATGCTGTATCACAACTGAGCTATTGTATTGAAAAAACTCTTCTTCTTCACCAGGCCTCACACTGGGGATTCCTGTTGATGGTGCATTGGTGCCAAGGATCCTTGGTTGAAACACATGGTGCTAAATGCCATTATTGAATGAGCCCTGTCAGTCAAGATGCGAGAGAAATGCAATGTGCCTACCACCATCTGATGGATGAATTGTTGATGATGTTAGTTAGTTGTTAGTTAGGAAAATGACAGGTAGGATCAAAAGCTAAGTAACTGAACAAGCGAAGAAAAATAATTTAAAAATTACACATACAGTTCAGGGTTATTCCAAAAACTCTGATGCCCCATACCTTTTTTCTAACTACTATAAAAGCTTTTGTATCACCAGAGGAAACTTCTAATACAAAGAAAGGCCTTTGTATATGAATTATTAAATGTATTTCCTAATGCTTTCAACGGCACAGGAACCCAGGCTAACAATGGCTCTCCAGCCAGGGCCAAGAAGCTACCATTTAGGATCAGCACCTTGAACAGTGCCGGCAAGCAAACAGACGGCCCATGCAAAGACCAGGACAAAGGCAGCAAATCGTTCTGCTACTTCCTAATTCAGAAGGCTGAAGCATTTTGCAGTATTTCTTGAATTTAAAAAAATAAAATAAAAAGTAAACTAGTATGTGTGGAGGAATTTAAAAATGTGCACTATATTCTTCGATGTTCCAAATAAGCCACTGAATATCAATTCAAATAATTTCTTCTTTAGCAGCTATTTGCCTGTTCTGCATCTTGATAAAAACAAAATGGTATTTTTTTCCCAAAGCATAAATAATCTTGTTCTACTGCAGGCTGGTGTGACGTCTGCATAAAGATAATTCCCCTCTCCCACTATCATCTATTTGTCCATTACCACAGGGTAAGTGGTGTTTTCTCTAGGCTCTTGTGTGCTAATACATACAATGCTTCCTGGCAATGCCCATTTGAAGCTACTGAAGAGCAGCTTCAAAAGAACATGAAATTAGCTAAACCTACATCGCAACGAGGTGGGATTTGCAACAGGCTGCCGCAGATAATGAAACTTTACTTGGGGCGCCTTGTCCGTTCCGTTAACACATGTCAAATACTATTAAAGGAATCGCACCTTCAAAAAAACCTCAGCTGATGTAATTTAAGTTTCTCTTGTAGCACAGAGGAGTTACAGCGTTCTTTGTGACAGCTTTCTTTTCAGATACCACAAAAGGTTTTCTGCAGCAACTATTACCTGTCCATCTCCCGAACGGCCAGGTAAGATGTAATCATCACGCGCTCCAGGCAGGAGTGGCTTTAATTTGGGATTGCCTGAGCTCTCTCTGATCATGTGTGCACCCTTGATCAGAAAGGGAAATAAATTCCTGTTGTTTCTTTCAAGACGATCACTGGTACCTTATTTTTATTTTTTTTTTTTCCAGCAGAAAAACAAGAATTTAAATTCTGAGTTCTTCCATCCAAACCTGAAATAGCAATGTATTCGACAACAAAAGGAAAGCCAATATGCATCAGAAACCCCTCAAAAAAAAAAAAAAAAAAAAAAAAGGTATACACTTGTCTTGTGAAAGTTAAATTAATAGTTTCATTAGCCTAAAGCAGGGATGGGGAACCGGTTTTTTCTGTCAAGGGCCATTTGCATATTTTATCATCATTTGCAAGGCATACAAAACTATCAACTTAAAAAGTAGCCTGCTATATTTGGTCAGACATTTAATTAACTCACCCCTAATGCCTTGGCAGGGCCAGACCAAATGATACTGCGGGCCTTATCTGGCCACAGGTCAGGTGTCCCCCAGCCTGGGCCTAAAGAGTTCACTTGTTTCTGAGAGATATGTAGCTGAGGGCACTTCCGGAGTGGAGTTTTGGTGGGAAAATAGCTAGTTAAGCTGCTTGTGAGGCATCTTGTGGGTGTCTTTCCCAACCCTCACCTGCTGCCCCCAGCTCCCAGCCACCCTCCAGAGAGGGTCACCAGGGGGGTCATTCCATGCAAGGAGACGTAACCAGAGGTTTGCTGGCTAGAGTTCCGTAAAAGTTTATGTTGACTCTATAAATGCAAAAAAATTTAAAGGCAAGTGTGCCTCTCTCTACACTTAGCCTCTGCCACTGCGCTCTGCCCAGAACACGGGCCTGATGCTAAGACGTGGCCCCACCATCAGGTGAGAAGGAAGCAGCCTGTGGGAGGATGCAGGTCAGCAGCCCAGGATGACGGAGGAGAAAGGAAGGTCTGTGATGTTGAGATGCTCAAGGCGCTGGCTTCGGAACTTACTGTTATTTGAGATAAAAAATAAACCCTTTTTTGTTTAAAGTCTCCAGAGACAAGGTTTCCTGTTATTTACAAACAAAAGCATTTCAAACTGAAACAGTACTTGAGTCATATTCTCTTTAATGAGCAGTACTAAAAGTTCAAATTTCAAAAGATTCCCATAATATTTGCTAATGTGTTCTCAAGCACACAAATACTAAATGCTTTTGACAGATATTGCCATTAAGAAGTTTATGGAAAGCAAATACACATAATTTAATAGTTGTTACTGGTCAACAGTAATCAAAGTTTTATATTTATGTAGCAACTGGTTACCAAACACTTAATATATGCTTATTTATTTTTCTAAAAAAGGGTAAAAGACAACATAACCATTCTCTCTCCAAAGCAGGGGGGGGGGGGGGGGAGGAATAGAAGGCAAACAGAAAAACAATGGGAAACACTGAGAAAAAATACAAAATACAATATATACTTGGAAGACACTGTAACTAGGAAGTGAGATCTTCTATAGTGTTAAGGGAGTTAAAAGAAAGGGTAGATTAATAGAAAATAAAGCTATCAAAAAGGTACCTGTAAAACAAATAAGGCTTGTGATGGGTTCTAAAGGATGGATAGGACTTAAATAGATAAGAACAGGAAATAACTGGATGATGCTTTTCCTCTATATCCTGTATATTCTTCAGTCCCTGACTCCAGTCCACTTTATTACCGCTTCTTCACCATCCACATGCAGACCATGCCACCTCCTTGCCTCTAGTTTTTGCCCACTCTGTTGCATTTGGATTGTTTTGTATGTAGGCAGTTACCTTTCTATAACAATTTTGATTATCCATTTTTATTATGAAAATTTTTTTGCAGCTATGAGTAGCCAGACCACTTAATTTCTGAACCTTGCTTTAACCTTTGCTAAATAAGGATAATAATACTTGCTCAATATGATTATTGTAAGGATTAAATGAAAGGACCATCTCAACACCATGACAGGAAGGCAAGGACTACCAGGCTCTCAAAAAATGGGAGTTTTAGTTATTACTCTTTTACTCTTCTCCAACACAAGACTTCCCTTTCAGCTAGAATGGTGTCCATACTTCCCTAAGCATTCCATATCCAATTTTGATATTGGTTCTAAAATTTAAATTTAATCCTTACAACAGAGTGGGCAAAAACTAGAGGCAAGGAGGTGGCATGGTCTGCGTGTGGATGGTGAAGAAGCGGTAATAAGTGGACTGGAGCCAGGGACTGAAGAATATACAGGATATAGAGGAAAAGCATCTTCTTTAGAAGTCAGCTATTCCTCAATTCTAATTTTCTCTCATTCAAATGTTATCCAGTTATTTCCTGTTCTTATCTATTATACGATGATGAAAAACAATGCACATATTATAGGTATCACAATATTTTTTTTAAAGACCTGATTAGGTCCCCTTATCTCTTAGGCTTAGCCATGAAGCTGGAGATATGAACAAGGATGACATGACACAGGGGAGGCTTCAGAAAAAAAAAAAAATGAAAGCATGTGTCTGTCACCTTGGATGGGTAGTGCAGCTGGCTGGATGTCATCCCAATATGCCTGGGTTACAGGTTCAATCCCAGTTACAAGGCACATGCAGGAGTCAACCACTGAGTGCATGAATAAGTGGAACAACGCATAAATATCTCTCTCTCTCTCTCTCTCTCTCTCTCTCTCTCTCTCTCTCTCTCTCTCTCTCTCTGTCTCTCTCTCTCTCTCTCTCTCTCTGTCTCTCTCTCCCTCCCTCCCTCCCTCCCTCCCTCCCTCCCTGTCCCTTCCTCTAAGAAAGAAAGAAAGAAGAAAGAAAGAAAAAAAGAAAGAAAGAAAGAAAGAAAGAAAGAAAGAAAGAAAGAAAGAAAGAAAGAAAGAAAGCAAGCAAGCAAGCAAGCAAGCAAGCATGAACCGGCTGCCTCCTTCTTCTGCCGCTCCTGGTGCTGCTTGTGTGCTGGTTTGGTGCAGACCTGATACCTTTTTTGTGAAGCGGCAGATGAGGAGACTCTGGCGCTCGCCATGGCCGATGAAAAGCCCAAGGAAGGAGTCAAGACTGAGAACACGATCATATTAAGTTGAAGGTGGCGGGGCAGGATGGGTCTGTGGTGCAGTTTAAGACTGAGAGGCATACACCACTGAGTAAACTAAGGAAAGCCTACTGTGAATCACAGGGTTTGTCAGGAGGCAGATCAGATTCCGATTTGAAGGGCAGCCAATCAATGAAACAGACACACCTGCGCAGTTGGAAATGGGGGAGGAAGATATAATTGATGTGTTCCAGCAGCAGACAGGAGGGGTCTACTAAAAAGGGAGCCTGCTATTTACTCCGGAACTCTGTTCCTCCAGACCACAAAGACATTCTCAGTTAGAAAACTGCAATTGGGTCTCAACACATCTGACTGCTACAGTATAGTTTCCTCTATTCTTTCATTTCCTCTCCCCCATTCCTTTATTGTACATAAAGTAACTAATGGATGTGCACAAGCATTTGCATTGTTTTAACTAAATGGCCAATGGTATGTTTTGACTGACATCAAATGGAGATGGGATGGGAAAAAGTGCTGGTTTTGTGAAAGCACGCCCTTTCTTCATTCGTGGCATGCTCATTCAGCTCTTATCTTTATACTAGAGGCCCGAGGCATAAAATTCATGCACTGGTAGGGCCCCTAGGCCTGGCGGGCGATCAGAGCTGATCTGAGGGGCGACCTCTCAGAAGAGGTCAAAGATGGGCAAATGTTCCCCATGGATTAGCAGTGGGTCTGGAGAAAGAAGAGTAAGCTTGGAGATACTTGGGGTCCCACCTAAGAAGGCATCTGGGAGGGTCACTAATAGAGAAAGACTGGCATAGTCACCACAAAACAAGGGCTGAGAACAAAGCATTGGTCTGAGAGAAAAACGAAACAGTCCAGGGAAGCTGAGGCTGGAGGGTCCCAGCAGGGAAGGCTCCCATGGATTTGGAGATTCACATAAGATATTGAGTCAGCTCTGAATAGCTGTTATGTCCAGGATTTACAAAGCCAGTGTGAATCCACAATACAAAAAAAAAAAAAAAAAAAGAACTTTCCCATGCACCCTTTACACTATATTCTTTTAGTACATAAGCATGTATGACAGCAGCTGGTGAATGGCAGAAGAAACAGTAAAGAAGAAAGAAGTAGCCACAAGAAGTATACTCCAAGAGATAAGAGTTCTCTGTCTTGTTTCTTGCTAGAACTATGCCTCCTACATAGAAAGTGTTCAAAAAGTACTGGCTGCCCATCTCTGACCTCCTATCACATAGCCCCATTCCAGAACACAGATTCCCTTCTGTAAGGAAGTCCGCCAGAGACAAAGATTGTCTTCCCAACTGATACTATACTGACAATGTAAAGGGATTAAAGGGCTTTCTAGTACCAGAAAAGTCAAAGGACTGGCTAGAATTTTCATTAATAATGGGAGATAAACTTTCCCCTCGGAACGTATTTTAAATAGCTAGTAGAAAGCACAATTTAAATTTGCATTATGATTTCAACCCATAAGTCGTACCTGCTTAATGTGCTAATTACCCAGGATGTGGTTTACAAAGCAATTTACCATACATGTTCCATTTCATCTTTATAGCAATCAGTCACACTTTCATAGTTTAAAGAATTAGAGCTCAAGGAATCGTAAGCAACAATACTGTTTCTATAATACAGGTTTATAAAGCCAATTCTAATACTATTTCCAATATACCTCCTATGTTTCTTTCATTTTTCTGAGTCAGTCTTCCTGATATAGTATCTCCTATCCACATAAATCTAGATTATTGCCTTAATTACACCCCAGCTATTTCTAACAGATGGTCCTTTCAATCATTGCTCAATTCATTTAGCCTATCCTTACTAATGATTACAAAATTTGTCTCAGATTTTAATATAAGGTTTAGCAAAAGTAAATAGAAATTCCAAAATAACAAGATAGGTTTTCAAACCACCTACTTAAATATATACTCTATGCTGGAAATGGCAAGGCTCTGATAATACTGGACACAGACAGACTTCTTTCTTTTTTGCTCTGCTTTAAAAAAAAAAAAAAGATTTCTTATTAATTTGAGAGAGAGAGAGAGAGAGAGAGAGATCTATGTGAGAGTAAAACATCATTTGGCTGTCTCCTGCACATCCTCTACCAGGGTATGTGCCCCACAACCCAGGTATGTGCCCTGACAGGAAATCAAACCATTAACTTTTCAGTGCAATCAACTGAGCCATACCAGTCAGGACTGCTCTGCTATTTTTGACTCATGGCATCTGCTTTTCGACCCTTCTTGGTCCCACTATCACACCTACATTCCAGCCAACCACAAACCAGAAAGGAAACGGTGGGCATCAAGTTATACACACCTCTTCTTCCTACATCCCATTGTTCAGAACTACATCATGTGGCCACACCGAACCACAAAGTGGCTAGTCTTCAAGGATTCAAAACATGCCTGGCACTGTTTAAAACACTGCCAATAAGATTCTTAAAATCACTGACATATTCATTCACAGGACAAGCATAACTCAAACACTTTTCTATGTACCATTTTTAATTAACTGAAGAGAAGACTTACTAAAGAAAATCTTATAAATTTTTCACCCCTGATCAAAACCGGTACCACTGCCATTAAAATAAGTAACAAAAATAGTTGGTACTGCTTTGCCAGAATAGCCTCAAAATGCTTAAATATTTGGTAGTAAATAATCTGGAATTATCACTCCATATGAACGAGAGCATTTTCAACTATTGTGTTTTCCTACTAGGTCAACAGACAATTTATTCCAAGTGACTCAGAGGAAAATGTTCCCTTGTCTTAAATAAAACTCATCACACAGCAATAAAACTTGAAAAACACTATAAAACTAAAATGAACACCAGAGCTGTCCTGTTGCTTGTGTCTATCCATCTAAGGAAGAAAACAAGTAATAGGAACAATTCCTATGCAATCGTTTGGAATGCAAATGTCTCTGTTACTCAGGAAGTGATCACAAAATTTAAAAAGCAACAGACACTCTTCATAATCAAACCACAAGACATAGCCTCCACATAGGTTAACTGAAAGGTAAAAAGTCTGACAACGTAGCTTAAAGCACAGGATGAAAATCAGTTTCTCCAAGACACCCACTCTAACAATCACCTTTGGTAAAGATGTGTCTTATCCTAAAGATAGCATAGGGTGGTCCCCTGACATAACAATTTAAGGGAACACAATGATCACAGTCATTTGTTCTTTTCAAACTTGCAAACCAAGAAAAAAAATTAATTATACTAGACCAGTGGTCAGCAAACTCATTAGTCAACAGAGCCAAATATCAACAGTACAACAATCAAAAAATTTTTTGAGAGCCAAATTTTTTAAACTTAAACTTATTGTAATGCCACTTCTTCAAAATAGACTCACCCAGGCCATCATATTTTGTGGAAGAGCCACACTCAAGGGGCCAAAGAGCCGCATGTGGCTCTTGAGCCACAGTTTGCTGACTACTGTACTAGAACAAAGGAGTTATTTTATTTAACTTGAAACTATTAGAAATTTCCAAGAGCAGGAAAATAAAAACACCACAGCAATTCAATGTCACCTAGTAAATTATTGGGAAAGTTGAGAGAGAATATAAAGATTGCCTTCCACACCAATGGGTTTTCTTTCCTTTTTCCAACAAATATTTATTGTTTCACATCGTTCCCTGAAATGCTTTATTTTGAATGTGGTCCTCTGAAGAGCATCAGGGAATTATCTCCCTTAGGGCACCGGTATTTAGGCATTAGAAAGATAAAATATTCCCCCTTTGAAAAGCATTCAAAAAGCCTCAATAGGCTGGTTGTCTGTGGCTTACTATCAGTAAGTTTGAGCAGCCCAGATTTAAATCAACCTCAGATTTCTTTACAAATAATTGAAACTGCAGTTGGAGAGTTCTGTGCCTTTTTAATGTTCAACTTCTATTTATCTGTTTATATTTCCTGAACTATTTGCAATATGTATATAAACAAAACCAAGAGCCATGCCTATTATGTTGCTTAGAGTGGCATCTACTTCCTGCTCCTTTCCTGGGGTAGACAGAACCGCTTGCCATTTTAAATAAATATATTAATGATGTGGGTATTTTTTTAGTTTCCAGAGTCGTTGCCTTAAAGCAGTAAACAGAACTATCTAGTCTCAGTGTGTGGATGCTTTGAGTATAGGTTCAAATTCATTTCTAAACTAAGCTGCATGAAACAATTGTAATTATTAACATTACTCTCCCAGTTATTGTCAAGTCAAAAATTACCATTCCTGACATTAGGAAGAAAAAAAACACACACAAAAGCAGGCTGTTCAGTTGAACACAATATAGGATGAAATTATTTGGCTAAATTATTGTTAATATTTACTGTTATTTAAATTTATCATTACATCAATGTGTTTTAAGTTTCTCAAAAGGATGGATATTACACAATACCATAATTTTACCAGTTGAGTCAAAATTTTATTAAGGAAAATATTCATTTAATGTGTCATTAAATGCTTATAATCATCAGAAACATTTCAAAATTAAACTTTCATTCCCTCAGTCAATTAATTCTTGATAAACACTTTATTGTAATGGTCATAAATGCTAATTGACCCTTAGTTGCTTACATTTTATCTGACTTAAGAATGTCTCTAATCATTGGTATATTTGTTTATACAAATGGACTATTTGTTATTTTTAAAGTAAAAAGGAAATTAGTAAGTCTCCCTACTGGATCTTAAAAGAGGTATAACTGTGATGTTCATTAAAGTTAGAGACTTCATTCCACCTTGGATTAGCCAGAAGCAACCAATATTTTCTTTTTCCAACTATCTAGTCTTAGATAAAGCCTATTGAATGGAATATGTTCAAAACAGCAAGTGGAAATCTTGGTTGGTACTTCTCAGAAATGTTAAAATGCTAGCAATAATACAGTAATCATGGGACTAAATAGCCAGCATGGAATAATGCCCAGACCACAGAAAATGTTAGTCTTTCTGACAAGGAAAACAGAATGGAGTAAAGATTTAAAATAAAAAAGTCATTCTGATATTATGTTGTAAATGCCCTAAACCATCACATTACTGGAAATAATGCAATAGCTAAAAGAACAACCATAAAAATATCAAAGAGTAATTAAACAAAAAAACGTAAAAGCTGAGAGATTTGTCATTTAATGGATGCTCTAATGGGACTTTATTGACACTGGAAAATGTTTAAAGCAACTCCAAGAAAAAAGGGAATTCTGTTCTTTATATATAGGACATGTTTTGTATAAAAAAAAAGTTAATTATCTTAACAACTGTTGATAATTATTTTAATAAAGGAGGAAATAGAAGAACTACAGAGAAGAATACCAGGATGTTAACCTAAAATAATATTTAAATATAGTCAAAATAATATTCAAACTTAAGTATAACTTTGATTGAATCTTCTGTGCCATTTATTTCATGCTTCTATGTTCTACTTGGAGGTTTTCATCTCAGAAACAAAATTTAAAACTTGTAATCAAGATAAATAAAATAATACAATATTTTTTAAGTCAAAGTTAATGCCAAAAAATGTTTAAATAAAGATAGACTCAGAACTACTGATTTTTTCCTTTTGCCTGAGACAATATGGCTCACAAATGGTTACTGATTCTGTCTTTATTTTAATATTTGGCTCATTATAAATTTTTGACATTCATCTTATTTTTTAAGCATTGCATTAGCATATAATTTATCTTATACTGAGTTTTTCCCACTATGGCTCTCCATCCTTAAAATTGTGTGCTCATATCAATATCTTCCTTACTTCCTCCTAAACTCAGCCGTGCTGAGTTAATTTATACAGGATTCAATAAATACCTGTATGAATTTAACCTATGTCAATATTTCCTTACCACCTGCACCAAATCTCAGACTCTTTTCTTAGCTCCCCTCTTTGTCAGGGACTCTCTATCTACCCCTCAGAAGAACCCTTCAAAGTAAATATCACTCTCCCCATCTGATGACTGAAGGAAGCGAGTCTCTGACAGAACAATGACTTGCTCCTAAGACAGGTCACCATAAATATTGGTTAGATAATAATGACAGAGCAAATAAGTTTAGACTTTAACCAATCCTGGCAGCTCAGCATCGCCAACTCTAGACAGCCATTTTGGTGTATTCTCTTCTGTTTCCAATAACAACTGTGATAAGCAGAATGTTAGGATGGCCCTTATGATCTTTGAATGCACTCCCCTACCCCTGTGTCACTCCTCTGACTGGGGGGAGAGGGGGGAGAGAAAGTGATTATATGGGTAGATCTAGTCTAATCACATGAGGCCTTAAAAAGCAAGGTGTTCTCTGTGGCTGGTAGTGGAAGTGATGTCAGAGAAATCCCAAGCACAAGGAGGACTCGGCGCATCACTGCTGGCTTTAAAGAGGGAGGAAGCCACATGAGAAGGAATGTGAGTGCCCTCTAGGAACAGAGCAGGACCCCAGCTGTTGCCACCAAGGAAACACAAACCTCAGACCTACAACTATGGGTGGAAGTTAGACAGAAGTGAGCAGAGCAAGGACGATGGGCCATGTACAAAAATCACCAGTGCAGAAAGCCTTTGGGGGCCCAGTAACCAGCAAAACTGAGAAAACAAGGCCCGCATCCCCAGAGTAACGTCTCCTCCCCAAAATCGCTCTGGTCAGGCAGTTCAGAACCCCCGACATTTCATATTGCTGCTCATGCAGCATGGACCCTCCCCTGACCTTTCCTCCCTGGCATGTTGCTAATCATGTGGGATAAACCTTCTTACAGGAGGATCCAACAATGGAGCTGTCAAATAGCCCCTACACATTAAGCCCCCAGGACAATGAAGTTCTGGCCAGAATCAAATCTAGGTCTCAGTTGCATTTAAGTTCCAGACCCAGAAAAGCAGCAAAACCAGAAAGCAAGCACCATGGCGGACATCAGGACCCGCTGCAATGACTACTGACCCCATGCCCTGGCACCAACCAGTCAGTGGAGACCGTGACCCTGAAAGACACACCTAGAAAACTAATCAATATTCTATTGAGATCCTCCCCTGGAACATCCCCTACAATCACACCCTTAAAAGCCCTTAGGATGGAGGACCCAGGATGATCTCCCTCTCTTCCAATCGCCCTCTACTTCCCCCAGGTGTTACCTTTACCTTCCTCTCTCCTAAGCCCCGAGGGCCCTTCTCCTACCTCTGTAACTTGTTTCCTGAGCCCATTTCTCCTGCATCTCACTTCTTCTACCTCTGTGTAAACTTTATCTTATATCCTGAGTCTTGACTCTGAATTCTTTCTTAGCCAGAACTCAAGTACTGAGATTGCTGAACCAAGATCTGGTCTGACCCCACAGGTCTAACACCTGGTACTGGTCTCACCGGGCCAGCACAACAACACAGAACTAGACCCAGCCAACAACCTGAATGAACTGGAAAGTGAACCTTTCCTATAGATCCCAGCTAAGAGGCCAGTTGACTCCTCAACTTTACCTTTGTTAGACCCTTAACAGAGAATGCAGCCGAGCCTACTCGGACTTACGGTAATAGTTTAAATAGAAAACCTATATATGGATCTATGCATAATTCCCTCATAATATCAAGAAAAATAACAATTATCTATTCATCTGGCTCCTCATTATCTAAGCCAAGGGGTTTACCACACACCTGGTATAACTTGCCCAAAGCTAGACTCTTTGTAGGTACACAGTTGATATTGAAGAAATGAATGAAGTCACACACTAGTCTTCAATAAAAGTTTATGTAAGGTCCTCTATTAATATTCATGGGATAAACGTTACCATTTGCATCCTGGTTTGCATTTGAAGGAACACATATTTCAAGGACCAGTTCCATCACTATGTAAATGTGAGATATTTACTTGGATAAACACTCAGCCTCATTTTATAATCTATAAAGAACTACAGAAGTTTAAATATAGAATTGCTTTTGCATTGTGTTCCCCACAAAGAATATATGCAAAATATCCCTAAGGTCACCATGTTCTTTACTTCTCTTAACTTCAAATGCCCCATCTTGCAGCTTCTTTGCTATCATGTAAAAAGCAAAATCATAGCCTCTAAAAAACTTCTCTCAAAACTCCCTTATTCAAAGGCATACCATTCACAAGAAGAAAGAACATGAAATAAAACTAATCTCTTAAACTGACTGCCCATAAATAGTTCTTAGAAAGACACACCCCAAACACACACACACACACACACACACACACACACCAAAAACAAAACAAAAACAAAAAAAAACACCTAATCACTGAAGTAGTTCCTTAATGTCAACCTCCATCCATAACCCTAAATTCTGATGAGACAGGGTTGCACTCTGTATATTTATTTATCTTTGAATCCCAAACACTTACCATGATGCCTGGTAACACAGTAGGTACTCAATACATGTTTACTGAATTGAAATAGCATTAGAATCTGTGATTTTTTATATCCTTAATCACATATACTACAATCACCTTACAATCAATTCACTATTTATTATTCAGCAGGCTTAAAATATACAATGTTTTCTCATTTTCGCCATTTCTTAACGCATCATTTTTATTATTCAATTTGCTTTCTTAACTGTATTTGTATATGCATAATGACTGAGAAATACTTCACAAGTGGAAAGTATTATGAAAAAAATAAAGAGATGCTCTCTGAGAACAGTTAAATTCAAAATATTTTTAAAGTTTCATTATATATTCGTCAATGTTATAATTATATAACTGTAATTATGTAATTATATAAATTGTCGTTATAATTCTATAAGTACTGCTCACTAACATCCTATAACGATGCTGGCATTAGTAACATCCACACTTTGGAACTCCCTTACAGCAGGTCCTCTTAGGGCAATTAACCCTATTGGTATGGTACCCAAGAGGAATGTTATGTTTTATCAGATTTTAAGCTCCAGCTAACAGTGTTTTAGATGGGTGCTAGAATATTCCAAATTAGAACTATAAAATTACTTAATTGTGTGGCCTACAGAAATACAGATAAACCAATGCTCCCACACAGCTGGAGACCTATATTAGTTCTCATCTGTCTAAGTATAACCACTATGTTCAATTCTTTCCTGAGCCTTAAAAGGTCGTGAAAACCAAAATGCAGAGAGGTTATAGCTTTTCTTCAATAAAACAGAAACCATAAATTAAAAAAAAAATTTAATAAGTCTCATAGAAATGTTTACTCTGATATAAAAATCCATAGTAAAGCATGCTATAGAATTAAACCAGTATTACACAGCTAGAATTAACTTGAAATTGCCTTTGGTAAAGTAAAGAAAGCCAGATAATTGTCTAAATAGATAAACAACTACCGGTAATTCTGAAATTTAACACCACCAAAACATTGTAACAATTCTTACCCTCCAAAACTACCAGCCAAAATCACTATCAAATAAATTTCCACCACTCTCCCACCCTAAACCTTTCTAAACATCACCCCTGATTGACATGAAAATGAGCAGGGGAAAGGGAGGAGATAATGAACAAGGAAAAAGAAGGGGAAACCCTCATGACTTACAAATTAGGTAAAGTTCCTATTAATCAAGAATTGGCTCTAGATTGATTTTGCATATATTAACATGATCCAAGAACTAAAACTGAGCCTTTTACTCATTTACAACATAAACCACTCCTTACAAAATAGGACCTTGCCAGCTAAACACTTACTTGGTTTACTAGTTCCTGATTACATAGCATAACTAATTATGGTACATACCCCTAACTAAATTGTATATCTAAGGCAATACTTTGGCCAAATCTCACATTTGATTTTTTTTTTTTCTTTGCCAAAAATAAAGGGTATTATTTACAAAGCCTAAAACTTCCAGTAAATTGATAAGCAAATTAATATACATATCAAGTATTTAAATGCAGGCCTCGATGCATACACTTTTGCTTAAGAGCAAACAGCTATAAATTTCTAGCCAAAAATTCCCACTGTTCTAAAATTTGTATATAACCTACTAAATATGTCTCATAAATTATGTCCTTGACAGCATGTTATTTCTACTTACTGAAAATATTACTGTACTCACTAACATATAATTTTCTTTCTTAAAAGATCGGGAAAAACCCTGAACTCATACATGCCAAGCCTTACCGCCACACGGCCAGACACTCTGGAGCCCCACGCTGGCAACCCAAGAAGTAGCATTTGCTCTGTTCAGCGATAAGCCTGCGAGTTACCGGCCACAATCTTTTGTGCTGCACATGACACAGCGACAGTAGGTGGTGACAACTATCAAGTGGCGTGCCTTGCAAATTCTGAAACAATGCACATTTGTGAAGGTAGCAGCCAATATTAAATAGATTTCTTTTTTTCATTCACTGAATATGTGAACACCGATAAATCTGGCACTTGATTCTAAATGCGCAAACTATAATTACAAACACATGTGTACATTACACAGCTACAGATGCACTTAAAATAATTACCTTATTGAAGATGTCTGCTTCCCCACAAGCTACTAGAAATAGCTGCTAGCTACTCGGAATGCCATCGTTTTTCCATGTGAAAACATTAATCAGAACAGCTTTCATACTCGGAAAGGCAAAGCAGATATCTACGTGCCTCCCTTCTTCATTTTACCACCCCAGGACATTTTATTCCAGTTTCCAAAGAACATCTTGCTTTCCAAGTGTGCCCCTTAGAACTCTCTAGGTCGTAGAGTCTAGGAGAAGATGCATGTAATAAGGCAGAGGGGCCTGATCCACAGGGCTGCAGCTTTCTTTTCGGGTTGGCTCCATTCAACTTATGTCTCATTCACTATCTCAGATTCTAGGATCACTTAACCACCTCACTCTCAAATTAATGTTTTCACTGAAGAATATTTATATGATACACAGATGAACAAAACAATGTGCTAAGGGTGTTAATCTCTGTAGTGAGCATGGGTTGAAGAGAATGGTTAATGGCGACAAGCATGTATTGGAACCCAAAGTCTGTCTCCACAAAAGTCAGTGTTGTTCAAAGTGGATAGGAAGTTATGCGCCGGGCACCAGCACCACTTCTTTTCTAAGGACACACAAGTGGGAAGTGGCTGTGCGTGGGGCTACTCTCTTATTAGTCCAATATGCAGTTTCCATAGCAGAAGAAAAACTCAAGAGAGATGAAAGTGGTTGTTTTAGGGAAGCACAACTATTAAGAGAGTGGGTGAGGCAGGCAGGGTCTATTTTTCATTAAAAACCTTATTGTATGTTTGACTTTTCAAATTAGAAGGATTACTTTTTTTTAGATCCTCACCCGAGGATATGTCTTCTTTAATGATTTGAGAGAGAGAAAGAAGAGAAAGATAGAGGTATCAAGTGCGAGAGAAACACTGATAGTCTCCCATGCGCTCCCAGATCAGGGATTGAACCTGCAACCTAGGTTATGTGTCCTGACCAGGGATCTAATGTGCAAGCATTTGATGTACAGGATGGCGCTCCAACCAACTGAGCGAACCAGCCAGGGCAAAAGGATTACTTTGTAATAAAAACCAATTTTTTATATAATCTCAAACCAATTTTAAGTAATAAAGTTCCTCCTATATAACAGGCCCTGGGGTACACAACATGAAATACAGACTCGACTTCATCTCTTTTACCAAAGTTCTCACAACCAGAGGGCAAGCAGAGAACCAGGCCCCTCAAGTATAAGTGATGCTGGGGGCCACTTGGCGGCAGGGCGCCCCCTGGGGGCAGGGGGCTAGCATTCCCAGCTATTCCGAGGACCTGGGTGTTGCAAATGCTGCAGATGCCTGGTGCCCACAGCAGAACAGTCAAGAGAAAAGACCAGACCCTTACCAGATCCTCAGGCTCTGTCACTAGGTAAGGAATCTCATATCTTTGCTGCAGGCTCGCAAAACACTTCCCCAAGAGTTTTAGAAAGAGACACCAACATAACAGACATAAAGGTCCATAACTTGTTCAGCCATTTATTATTCTGCAACTTTGTTTTTTCTTCCCTTCTTTCTTTTTTTTAATTTGTTGAAATATCTTGCCTCTGGCGTGCTTTAGAGTGCAGCTATGTTATGGAGTAATTTCTTCCTCCACTCCTTAGGTTTCTGGGTAAAGGCTTTGAGTTAAAAATACACACATGCTTTTTTAAAGTTGTTGATTCCCTTCCTTGGGAATAACATGCCAGGCACCTCTGGATAAGAGTCTGTCACACCAATAAAAAAATAATCAAGTTGTGCCCTGGCTAGTGTGCTCAATGGTTAGAGCATCAGCCTGTACACCAAAGGGCCTCAGGTTCAATGTTCAGTCAAGGACATGAACCTAGGATGCAGGTTCAATTCAGCTCTTTCAGAGCGCATGTGGGAGGCAGCCAGTTGATGTCTCTTTCCTCTCTCTCTCTCTCTCTCTCTCTCTCTCTCTCTCTCTCTCTCCTTTCCTATCTCCATTCCTCCCTCCCACTCTCTCTCAAAATCAATGTAAAAAATATCCTAGGGTAAGGATTAACAACAACAAAAAAGAAACAAGTTGAAAATTCAAAAGGCCAACATGCAGAATGCAAATGGCTATTAGTAAGTGGTGCAGTTCAACCTCAGTAGAAGAGACAAACGAAACATACATGGGAAAGGTTAGAAGAAAACGTAACAAAGGGTTAAAACTGATTATATGCCTTAAGGTGGCAGAATGACAGTTTAATTCCTCTCTTTTTTTCTACTTCCTATAATAAACATTATAATGGAAGAAAAATAAATGTTAACAAGTCTTTATTATTTTAAGAAAGCCAACACAAAAGATCAGAGTTAGAAGGGAAACAAAGAAAACATCAGACTTTCCTTCTTTAGCAGGTCACAGGGGTGATCGGGGAAGAGAAGGGGCTTTCCTGGGACCACAGGGCAATTCAATAACCTGTATAATTGGTGAGAAGTGTGCTATTGGAGCTCAAATCTCATCTTTGCCACTTACCAGTTGTTGTACAAGCATGTTTGGCAAATTATATATCTGGGGCTTTGGTTACTTTATCTAAAAATACAGATAAGGACAGAACCTTTCTGCAAGAAACAATGAGAAGTCTGTGGGGGAGACAGTGCATGTCATGTGCCTAAGCCAGTGGTCGGCAAACTGCGGCTCGCGAGCCACATGCGGCTCTTTGGCCTCTTGAGTGTGGCTCTTCCACAAAATACCACAACCTGGGCGAGTCTATTTTGAAGAAGTGGCGTTAGAAGAAGTTTAAGTTTTAAAAATTTGGCTCTCAAAAGAAATTTCAATCGTTGTACTATTTATATTTGGCTCTGCTGACTAATGAGTTTGCTGACCACTGGCCTAGACCAATATTTGGCACATATGAAAAATTCAAAATTTAAAAAAAAAAATTTTCCTATGAAAAAGAACCGCGAGTGTCATTACCACCTCACTACCGTCATCTGGTATTCACTTACCCGCCTCTCTGCGGTCTCCCCAGGGCCTTCATCTCTATCTGTGCGCTATGAATTGTTGGGAACCACTTCCAGTCACGAGCCAAGAGAGGCAGAACTATTTTTCTTGACTTGTGTAACAAAGTATTCACGGGAATAAAAATCTTGTGAACTACTCATTCCCCAAAATATGATCCATCCATCATAATTTCAGCTTTCTTCTACAACAACTTGTTCAAAAGAAAACTAACACCCAGAACAAATGGATTCACACTTATTGAAAACACCTCCAGGTATTAGGAAGCTGACAGAAAATATAAGTCTAGAAAAGTGACTGGTAAAACTGTACAAATTAGAAGATCTTTTTAAAAGTATGTCTCCCCTAACCCATCTTCCAAAGCTGGATGCTTTCCAAAAATATCTTCTACTGATTGTTTAAAAAAAGGGGGGAGGGGTATTGTTATTTATTTCATTTTTTAATATGTTTTTATTGGGTATTTTTTAGAAAAGGAGGGAGAGAGAGGGAGAGATACAAACAATGGTGAGAAAGAAACATCAGTTGGTTGCCTCCTACACAGCCCAGCTACCCAGGCATGTACACTAACCTGGAATTGAACCGTGACCTCTTGGTGCATGGGTTGACACTCAACCACTGAACCATACCGGCCAGGTGGGACATTTTATTTTTAAAATGGAAAGGACTCTTCTCTAAATGTAGTTTATAATTCCCCTTCCTGCTCTCCCACTGCAAGAAAAGAATACTCTGAAATTCTGGATAATTAATAGTAAGAGTTCTCAAAAATTCTAGGTGATGAGCTTAGCGTTACCTTTACCTTCACAAACTTCCTGATGCTCTACAGTTTGCCTATATCTCCACACCAGGAGCAGAGAGGTTTGTTGTGCAAGCATGACTACTATCAAAGGTCAGGAGTCACTTAATACTTTTGCTAGGAAAGAATAAATGGATGCTGCAAGCTACTAGAAACAAAATATGATGCAGTAATGTCACTCAACAATGGCCATCTGATCTCAGAGGGTCACGCCAGTCTATCTCTAAAAGATTTATGATGGAATATAAGCCTGACAGTTGCCTACCGGTCTCTTTCCAAGTTTCCATCCAACAATTTTTATTCCCCTCAAGTCTAACAAGGAGCAGAATTGTTATGCTCCTCCTGTGTAGACTGACAGATGAGAGACTCTTACTAAACAGCCAGTCTCCCTTTACCTCTCGCAAGGTAATGCACACCATGGCACTTACACTCCAAAAGTAATAAATGAGTGTTTCTGAATTTCTAGAATAGTCACAATGCCCTGTGCTTAAACTTGAATTATGTCAGGTGGAAATTGGGCAAGATTTTCCTTCCTGAGGGTATTTAACCTAAATTATCACTAGTTGGTAATAATGAACTATAGGAATAATCCATTTTTATAATGGGCCCAGAAGTTCTTGTATGCTCATTTTGCTGATGAGGAAATCAGAACTCAGAGAAAGTAGGTGATCTATCCAGGGCCACAGAGCTCTGAGTGACAATGTCAGGGGGGCGCTCAAGTGGTTATTTGGCTACAAAGCTTCTACTCTCCTTCCAGGGCTCTGAGCGGGCTAAATGTGTTTGCAGAAGTCCAGGATGCTTTGTAATGTATTCTAGCCTATACTTTGGTTTGGGGATGAGGAAAAGGATGTATGAGACCCCATCCGTCAGTCCGCCTGGTACAACCACAACCAATAGGACACAGAAAACCACAGCAGGAATTCCTAAATCAATACAAGCGGAAACCTCCATGCCTCAGGCTTTCCCCCTCACAAACAGAATCCCTGCTTCTGAGCAGGTGAGCTGTTACTCTCATACTCTAACCCTCTTCTGCACTAAATTGCAAGTTCTGAGTTCCGTTAATTACTATATTTACAAATTTCTTTTCAGTTCTGCAATGATGTTCCTCCTTCACATCAGATGATGACCCACTGAATCCTAAATTCATCCACTCAGTACATACTTAATAAGTGCCTACTACGTATCAGGCTCTGTGTTAAGCACTATGAAGATGCGATAAATGAATACTTGCCATAAAAAACCTCGTCTTACAGACGAGTTAGAGTCAAATGTTATAACTGACGTCAGGCAAAAAGTGAGAGTTGTTGGCCAAAATCCACTTTGTTTCTTAGGAGGGATTTTACTGACGTTCAAAAGAACTAGAACTTTTTTAATGCCACTGAAGCCAATTTTCCTTTACAACTATCTCTATTCCACAGTTTAGTAAATCACATTCTTGAGGTGGCAACATTCTATGAGGCTTCACATTAGTATTTAAATCATTCTTTCACAAACAATTTTAGAGAAAAAAGAAAAACTAGTAAGAAGCCCTATACTTCCATGTGAGAACACTCTTTAACTCCAAGTCCTTTGATTTTTCTTTTTCTTCTTTAAGCCAATTGCTATGCATAATTCATTAAAAGAGCCTTTAGAATGACAGGAGTGGGAGAGCTGGTGAACAATTTGCAAAATACACAAAGAAACAACCTTTATACTAATTCCAGAAGCAATTCAGAGACACTGAAACAGCTACAGTGTATGAGAAAAAGCACTGATGGTGTGCAGGGACCCCGATTCTATTCCTGCCCTGTCTGTACCCAGAAGACAGCTTTGGGTAGATCATTGTCATCTCAACACCTCAGTTTCTTTATTTCTAAAGTAAGGACAATACTTGTTTGCCCTGTTTATATCAGATAGTTCTCATGAGGAGGCAATCACAATACTGAATGGGAAAGCACTTTGGAAAAATATTACATACTACATAATGGTCACACTCATTATGGAAATCATTGAGATTTAATCGGGAAAGACATTGACTTTTCTATAAATGTTTAAATAGCTTGCATATTTTAATCCCTATTTCTGTCTTCTCTCACCAAAATTAACTTGGAATTTTTTTTTAAGGAGTTTGCCAAAGCAGTCCGTTGTCCTCTTACTGCATTATTTTTAGAAATTATCTCAGAGAGTCCATTTGAATGCAGAGGGTCATTTTTAGACAATAGAATCGATGCATATTTATAGATACAGTCCCTGTTGAGTGGGAAACTATAATAAAGATAGTTATTTCTTGGTTTTTAAACGTTAACACTGAAAGTGACCAAAATAGAATTTTTTTTTTTTAATTCAGAAAAGAAAAACAAATAAAAAAAATTTAAACCATAATTTAAACTATTCCAAGGGCAAAACAACTGGAAAATCTTTTACTTTCCCTGTTCCTTTGTCAAAATGCCCATATTTTCTGGTCCATATAAAAACTGAATAAGGGTGATTTCTTCCCTAACCTGGTGGCATTCACCAATAACCTACCCAGCAGCTGCTGTGTCAGAGGAACAAGGACATAAAATGATCTTCTGATGAGTAACTTTTATTTACGAGAAAATGGGCAAAGGGAGGAGAGTCCCAGCTATTTTACTGGAACATACACAGATTAAACCCAATGACTTGTATGCCTTTCCAAATTAACTCCACTTATAAAAACTCTCATTAAATGGAACATAATTTAAATCTGTATTGGAACCACATATTTGTTATTCCTCTCTTGATAAGCAATTAGATCTATTCTTGCTTCCCTTTCCTGATCTATGCTCAATCTGCTCTTTTGGACTCACAACTTCTATTTGTATTTTTACATATTTAATGCACTTATTAGTAATACTTCCTATTTCCATTTTCCCATGAAAGGTTAAATCTCTCTAAACATAAAGCAAAACAAATCAAACACATGGGTGAATGGGTAGCTCTCTTTAGAAATACTAACTAACCCACATGAAATCGCTGATCTTTGACTATTCTTAACAGACAAAAATACCACTGTCATACGTTTCATCCTACACTTAAGAATTATATATTTTCTCTCGTGCACTGCTGGTGAGAATGCAGACTAGTGCAGCCACTGTGGAAAACAGTATGGAGTTTCCTGAAAAAGTTAAAAATGGAACTCCCATTTGACCCACTAATCCCACTTCTAGGACTATATCCCAAGAAATCAGAAACACCAATCAAAAAGGATAGATGTTCATAGCAGCACAATTTGCAATAGCTAAGATTTGGAAGCAGCCTAAATGCCCATCAGCAGATGAGTGGATTAGAAAACTGTGGTACATCTACACAATGGAATACTATACCGCTATAAAAAAGAAAGAACTTTTACCATTTGCAACAACATGGATGGAGCTGGAGAGCATTATGCTAAGCAAAATGAGCCAGTTGGAGAAAGATAAATATCACATGATGTCACTCATATGTGGGATATAATGATCAACATAATTTGATGAATAAAAATAGATCCGGAGACAAATGGCAGGGGAGGGGAAGGGGTTAGAGAGCAACTAAAGGACTGGTATGCATGCATATTAGCATAATCAATGGACAAAGACACTGGGGCATTGGGGGCTTTCCCGGGGTGGGAATGGCTGAGGGGTGGGGGATCAATTGGGGCAAAGGAAGACATATGTAGAACTTTAGACAATTTTTAAAAAAAGGGGGAAAAAAAGAATTACATATCTTCTGAGTTGGGGCTTAATATTTGAATTGTTAGCCAGCCCTTGATCTTCACAGTGTTCCAAAAACACCAGCACCAGAAGCCAGGGACCAGGGTTCAAACATGAACACAGTCACTTAGGTGTGTGACCCTCAGTAAATTATGCTCAAGCCTCCATAGCTCCCCTTCCTGAAACCTGAGACTCAAACACCTGCTTGAATTTACAAGCGTGTTGTTGGGATACACTGGTATAATTCAGGCTTCATAGATTTAGGGGATTTTCACACATAGGACGTATTAGTTTAAACCTTGCTTATAATACTCTGCAACATGAAAGAAATAGAAGGAACTTTTTTTTATTTTTTAATTGGATTAGATAAAAGTTGAAATCTAACTCCACAATGACCATCCCCTGAATCCTTGGGGATCCCGCCTAACTGTGTTCCTTAAGTTGTCTCATCTATAAAACTGATAATGAGGGGCCAGCCACTTCTTTTTGCTCCTGCTAATTGGTTCCTGGCAGGAATGTGAGCTCACGGCTGTCAAATCCTTTTTTAACTTCTTTATGAATTAAGAAAGCTATAAATATGAATCAGGACATAATAGTGTACTAATTCTTTAGGTGTCCACTACTACCTGGTACGTTTTGTTTGTTTCATTTTGTTTTTCTTTGCTTTTTCCCCCCCAACGCAATCCATGATCAATGAAAAACTGGGCCGCCAATTTACAACTTCAAACATACCCAACACATCGCCTGTGCTAAACAACTTACTGAATGAAGCCCTCCAGGTAATTAAAAAGAGGTCCCTTGAAGATTTCCAAGTATTTTGAGTCGTTCATTTCCTGCTTTGTATTTTCTGGTTGTTTCCAATGTTTTTTAAGAGCTGATTTTTATTTGTTCAAATTAGATGCCCAAAATAAGTCTCTTACAGTCCACAACATAAAAATGATCCTTCACCTGTTACTCTGATGAGTAAAATCAGCCAACACATAATAAATTTGTCTTGGGAGCAGGGTCACACTGTGGTGAGGAATTTATCACTGAGCTGCTGAGGTACCTCACCCTCCGGGCCCACCAGGGCAGAGGTGGCACACTCCTCATGACACAAACATCACATCTCATCTCCCACCCTCAGATTTGTGATGCTTTGAATGTGAGGACATTTCTGGTGTGCAGAACCAGGGAAATGTTATCTCCTCTATACATTTCCTTCCCTCTCTCTGCCCTGTGTCTCAACAAATCATGTAAAGAGCAATGCTTTTGTGTGAGAAGCAGAAAGGCTCATTTTAATAACTGAGTCTTGGTTTCATGCATCAGCCTTATCATTTTCTATGTAATGAAGGTTGCAATATATGGTGTCGTTGTGCACAGCCTTAAAGACACTCTACTTAGATTCTGTGATAAACACAGACATCTGACCTACGTATGCCCCCACATTCAATTGGCATCACAGAAACAATTCACCAAATATTCCAAAGCAGCCGAATGAGTGCACCACAAACATTTGACAAGTGTCCACTGATTCTGATAATAGCATCATTATCGTTTTGAATTCCACCACCAGTAATTTGCGCTATTCTTAGATGGCACAAATAAGATACAGATGATCAGAAATAAGTACTTGCTGCTTAGAACACAATATTTAAACTAATACATCAAGTTGATATTTTACCCAAAGATGTATCAGATTTGCTAAATATTTACCAGAAAAGTCTACTGATTCAAAATTGGATTCATTTGAAAAAGAGAGAGGGAGAGTGAGAGTGAGAGTGAGAGGGAGAAGGAGAGGGAGAGGGAGAGGAAGAGGGAGAGGGAGAGGGAGAGGGAGAGGGAGAGAGAGAGAGAGAGGGAGAGGGAGAGAGAGAGAGAGAGAAATGACTGAAACACCAGGTTTTCCAAAATAAATACAGCACAAGAATAAAAACACCTACTATTCCTCTTTTATTAAATTTTATATAGCCGAAACGGGTTTGGCTCAGCAGATAGTCGGCCTGAGGACTGAAGGGTCCCGGGTTCAATTCCGGTCAAGGGCATGTACCCTGGTTGCAGGCACATCCCCCAGCAAGAGGCAGCTGATCGATGATTCTCTCTCATTGATGTTTCTGACTCTATCCCTCTCTCTTCCTCTCTGTAAAAAATCAATAAAATATATTTTAAAAAATAAAATATCTAAAACTCCTTGAAAAATTTTTATATAACACTGGATAATTTATCACACTACTTGATAAAATTAAATAAAAATAAATTATGGTAATGTGACAGGATTTGGGATGGGCAACCAGGGAGGGGGAGGGAAGGAAATAACTGCTTTTGTTGTCAATATCTGGCTTCTAGGTGTTTCAGAGTTAATACCATCATAAGGAAACGTTTTTCATTGACTATAACATAAAATGTGAGCTTTCTATGTTCAAATGCCATGAACCAAAAAACAAACCATCCCAATAAACAGAGAAGCAATCCAGTAAAGATCCTCCCTTGTCTCTATGAGGGAAGACTCAGAGCCAACGAGTCATTGCTTTCTACTGATTTTTAGAGAAAGAGAGAAATATCGATTTTGTTGTTGTTGTTGTTCCATTTATTTATCATTCATTGGTTGTTTCTTATATAAACCCTGACCGGGAATAAAACCCGCAACCTTGGCACATTGGGCCAATGGAACTAGCTGAGCTACCGGCCAGAACTACCACTGGATCATTTTTAGTATCTAATTTTAGAATGCCAGGAGAATGTTTTAGAATTATTTGAAATTGTTTAAGAATTGAAAATCTTTTAATTATTCTCTTTTATCTCTAAATTCTTAGTCCCTAATGCAATTTCTGACTATAGAAAGGAGGGAGGAGAGGAGAGCAGGAGTGAGGCACAGACATCTTAACCAATACCTATTCCCAAAGGAGATTAGAAACAGCCGAGTTACTGGAGGCAACAGGAAAATGCCTCCCGGAGAGTAATCAAGCAACAGCTGACAGACTGGCATAAAAAGACCGAAACACCTTCTCACCCCCTTTCCTTGAGTACAGACATAATTTTGAGGAACATCATTTCTGAACCACTCCGGACATGCCTTGATACCTTTAAGAGCATTTTTGCATTGAGTCCAATGAAAGCAGCTAAAATGAAATATTCATAATGATCTAACTCCAACCACTTTTCTCACAACTTTATTGAGTTTTATTTTATACCATAACATTCGCCCATTTCGAGTGTACAATTCAATGATTTTTTTCAAAAATTTACTGAGTGGTACAACCATCACCTTAAATCAGTATGAGAATACTTTCATGACCTGAATAAGATTCCTGATGCTTATTTACACCAACCCAATTCCCATTCCCATGCAAGCACTCATCAACATTCCCTTTTCCATAGAGATCTGCCTTTTCTGGGCATTTCATATAAATGGAATAAGAGGATGCTCTGCCACTTTCTAAATATGTAACTTTAGTGAAGTCATTTAATTTTGCTATGCCTCATTTGCCTAACAATAATCATACCAACACTTCACAGAGCTATTATAAGGAATAAGATAAACCACATGAAATGCTTAGGACACTGGATGACACATATCAAGTTTACACAGCCGTTAAGACCCTACTACTGTTTGCTTGTAATTCTACTACAGGAGCCTCAAATTCAACATGGCCCAAATTAACTCCCTTAGCTCTCCCTTCAAAACTGCTTTCCTCCTCTGTCCCTTCACACAGGGAAGACTGAGTGACCAGAGCATCATCAGAAACTTCAAAAAAGTCTCAAACTCTTCCTTACCCAATTCTCACACCCAGCCTGCAAGCTCTAGAGTCCTCTCTACTCCCTTGAATTTGCCTCTTTCTCTTCATTCCCTCAGCTTTAATTACAGCTCACACTCCCCCCGCCCCCCCATTTGGTGCAAATGCTTCCAGCCAGTTCTCTCTGCCTTCAACTGGGTTTTCCTCTAATCTATCCACCCTACTTCTGTCAGAGGATTCTCTCTTAAAATGGAAGTCTGATCATTCCATTCTCCTGCAAAGGCTCCCCACCCAGCTTTCAATTTAGCTCCTCCGCTTGTCACCCAGGGCCCACCAGAAACTAATTTCTATCTTCTTCTGTATTTCCATCTCCACCAGTCTCCAGAATACACCCTTGGTACTGGTCATTCTAAACAACCTGCAGTTTTCTGAATGTGGGAGTCTCAGGGCTTCCGGGAAGCGAGCCAATTCCCAGCACCTCAAAGAATGCCATTTGCCTTTCCCAAGTCTTAGCTTAAATATCGCTTTGTTTATTAGATTCCCTGGATCACCTAGCATGATTTGGAAATGCTTCTTCTGTCTAGAGCTGAATGAGGTAATATACAAAAAGATGCTCTCACACTGCCAGCAACTCAATGAGGTCATTCTTTTTGAGCCCAAGTTCAGCATCACTTGAACTTGGTGAATGGTCGAGGAAGGGAAAGAATGGAGCAGGGAGAGAGGTGAGTGGTGAAGGGAGGAGAAGCAGAGAGAGGAAAAAGAGGGAGGATATAAAAGGACAGGAAGGGAGGAGGAAAAACAGGTCAGATAAAAGGTGCTGAGGCCAAAGCATGAAAGAGAACAGGAAGAAGGGGTATGACCTACTCCTCTGAGGGGAGACTTTTCCTTTGAGCGTGAGCCTTTCATAGAAATGTGAACCTTTTTTTTCACTCCTACCTGTGCTGATAATCACAGATTTTTTTCTTTCTATTCTTTTGTTTCTGCAACACTACCCTTCACGGTGATTCCAGCTCTAACGTGGAGGGAAAATTTACACACTTCCATCTGCTGGAGACAAAATTTCATTTCCTTTCTAAAGCATTCTACACATATACTGTCAATCAACCAAGAGTTACTTTACAGGTTTTCCATCTGTGTTTATATTTTTCTTTTCTTTCATCAGAATCCATGGAAAACTAGACTTATTTCAATGTGCCATAAATACCAAGGATATTCGGGTGAAAGGATCAGAGTTAAAAAGATATATTAGAGATTATCCAAATCAGTGTTTTCCAACATTTTCTCCAATGATCACTATAAGTATACCCACCCACATTCAACCCCAGGCCTGTCTTTCCAATAGTTTCTACTGCATAACTTAGTCTTTTCACAATTTATCTTCCCATTTTATTAATCAAAAGTCAAGACTAACAATCAGATTTTCTGATCAATATAAGCTATGCAGTGCAAAGAACCTTGAATTTATATAATTATTGATTAAAATCCAAAACAAAACAAACAAAATCTCAACATTTTGTTAGCCTACATGATGGAAGTCAATGATGGGCTCTGATTTTGAATTTCCATATCCTTTCTGGGCATCAACTACCGTCTATAGCCAAACCCTTCAAGTTCAGAGGTAAAACCCCAAGAAATCTTATTCTACTCTACTTTTGATGACCCTTATTTTCTGCCTTCTTTCTCCACAGGATCTTAATTAATGTCTCCTTGTCTTATCAAGGGTTCTCATCCTGCAACATACAAAGAATTTAAGGAATCCATGAACTTAGATGGAAAAAAAAGCCCTTTTTTTCTTAGTTTTCACTAGTCCTACGGAAATTTAGCATTGCCTTTAATTATGAATAAAGCCCAAAGAAACCATGGCTGTGATTTTTATCACCAGTAGGGACCACAGATGTTTCCTATCAGGGAACAGTTATTACAAATTTCTCCAAAAATCGTTTGCACTCATCACTCCTTCAATTTCATATCGGTTACTGATTCTGCCGTTTGGTTTTGTTACTTAAAGGGTCAACAGAAAAGGGTATATGTGATGACACAATGACTTAGAGTTTTAGGATTTTGATAAATGTATTTCCATTTTCGACTTGTGTTTGCTGTTGTTGTTATTGCTGTTGTTGTTGTTTTATGAATTAAAAACCATTTTGGAGGAAGAATTCCATAGGTTTCATCAGATGGCCAATAAAATACATGACCCTCCCCCCCCCCAAAAAAAAAGACTGCTTTCAATGCAAATTTCGTTCAGATTCATCTCTTGATGAATAACAAGATAGAGTAATACAAAGTAAATACTTGTTTGATTAAATGTGAAAGCTCACACAGTCAATGGGAGAAAAACAAAAGTCAAACTCAGATCTCCTGACCTTCCTCTTTCTAGTGCTTTCACTGAGACAGGAGCCTGAACTACAGAGGCAGATACATGTGAGTTCAAATCTGATTCATCATCTCATGCCCCAAGTGTCTTAGGCAAGGGGCTTATCCTCACAGAACCTGTTTCTAGTTCACAACAACTGCCTTATTGGGTTAAGAAGGTTAACTGAAATAAAATATGTAAAGAACTTAACTATGATATTTTGCACATAATTTAATTATTAAAAAGACATAATAATCTACTTGATGCCTAAATACCTTTTACAGAGTTTTCATTATACTATTTCTAAACTGCTTTACTATTTTCTAAAACTTTTTTTTTTAATATATTTTATTGATTTTGTACAGAGAGGAAGAGAGAGAGATAGTTAGAAACATTGATGAGAGAGTCATCGATCAGCTGCCTCTTGCACACCCCCTACTGGGGATATGCCCGCAACCAAGGTACATGCCCTTGACTGGGAATCGAACCCGGGACCCTTCAGTCCCTAAGCCGATGCTCTATCCATTGAGCCAAACCGGTCTCGGCCTAAAAATTCTTCATTGCCAGTCTGATGGCATGCTATTGTACATAACCCTCAAAATCCGAGCCTACTTTATTTTCAATAGAACTCACGGCCCAGCAAGATATGAGGCTAGGAGCACCTTCTCCCTGATCCTGGCATCCATCTTCAGATTACTGTCAGAGAGGTCACTACTACATCAATCCGTAAATTCCACAATATTAGGTCACACCACTTCCTCCTGCCCTCAATATGTGCTAGGCCAAGGATCACCATCCTAAGCAGCTTGCTTCTTTTTATTATTTTTTTTTTCATCTACATTAGCCATGCCAAGGACACATGTAAAACTCTACATCCCCAGTTTTGAGGTTTCCACCTAGAATTCTAACAACCTGACATTTCCTCCATGAATCTTTTTCCAGTCTCATCAATTATTCTTTCTGTATATCCTCATACCTCAGCTAAGTGTTCAGTCATGTAGGAAATCAAAATATGTGGTAACTGTCCATCAAGTTTTTTGAGACCCTTAAAACCAGAGACCACATGATTCACCACTTGCATGTCATTCCTCTAACATAGTGCCTGATAGACTTAATGGAAAATTAAAGTGCATGACACCGAATTGGATTTCCTGCTCATAATAATCCTATGAGATCAGGAATTACTGTCCTCTTCAGAAATAAGCAACCCCACTTTCAGACAAGATGCAGAATGTAATACATGTTGCTGAATGTAATGATGTGACCAATGTAAATACTTCCAGAAAGTAAAAATAAAACAAATTGAAAAATAAACCCAAGCACACCCACTAGTCAATGATCCATCATACTTGCATACTTGGTTTTAACTTCTCTACCCCCACCCCTTTTTTTTTACCTTCTCTTAACAAAAAAATATTTAGCCCATTTTCTCAATTTCTTCTTCTCTTTGAGAATTAAAACACACAACTTCTAACTACTCTTTTCAATGCATTATTCCTTTAACGTGTTCTTAATGACCGTGATTCATTCAGATCTTGGCTTAGTTACACAGCAGGTGAACTGGAGTGACTTAAGAAAGAAGCACAAGACTGCCGAGAAAATAACATAAAAAAAGAATCCACACCTACACTTGTTTATAGCAATCACCCCAGACTAAGCAAAAGAGATGAATGATGACAGCCAGATCTAAGAGGAGCAACAACAGAAGAAGAAGAAGAAGAAGAAGAAGAAGAAGAGGAGGAGGAGGAGGAGGAGGAGGAGGAGGAGGAGGAGGAGGAGGAGGAGGGGGAGGAGGAGGAGGAAGAGGAAGAGGAAGAGGAAGAGGAAGAGGAAGAGGAAGAAGACGACGACTACAATATACTCTAAAACTTTGTGGGAGAAAACAGAACATCCATGTTGGAAGCCACATTTTCCCTGACATTAGCTCAAAATGACCACTGTGATTGGCGCAGAGCCAGATAGATGTGTGGATTAAGACATGACATGAACCCCTGCCAGAGGGAACTGGGTCTCAACTGAAGGCACAGCACCAAGCACACCTCTAAGTATGAAAGGTGAGATGGGAGGGGAACTTTACTGTAAACACTGATTTTATGATATAATTTCAACAGTACACATTTTCCTATTACTCCCATAAAGTATTTCACTGAAACCAAAATACCTCCAGGCCTTACATAATATAAGTGCTGCCTGGACACATTCACATATCACCACCTCTTTGGCTCACAGCAACATCAGCAATTCACCATTTGCATTTTGAAAACACTACAGAATTGCAATTGGCCTTAGAAGTGCCACCAACAAATTTACTGCCTCTGTGTTATTTGTAAATTGGTTGTTTTTTCTTTGGCTTGTTTCAAGTTGAATATTGCATATAAATGCATATATATTATATATCTATTCATAATACTTAACATTAGGATTGAACTTCCCCCAAACTCAGAATATTATGATACCCTTTAAATATTATGTTTGATTAAATGTGTCTCACCTAGCATAATTTTTTAAATAGATTTCCAGGTCAAACCTTTTTAAATAAATGTCTGCTTTTACAGAAATTGTTTATTTACCTGTCTTACAAATTAAGAATTTTTAATAGGTTCTTGTTGAAAATCAAATTAACATATTGTTTTTGGTGTTTTAAAGTAAAAAATAGGTACCTGCTGGTTAAAAATACAGTACATTTATCAGGTCCTACAATTTCATTTCATATGCATTGATAAGTAATTATTTTTCAAATTTGCTATTGAAAATAACACCAAAAGCAGCATTTTCCTCAATAAGAATTAATGTACATATCACTTTAAATCTGCAAACCAACCTTTGAGCTACACATTTTGAAAAGCCTGGTATTACTGTTTTGTAAAACCCCCACTTCTAGCCCCATCAGCTAACCGTATTTCTAAGAGTACCAGAATCATTTATGACTATGCAGTAGGCACTCTTGATCCTGACACTGATTTTTCTACCTGAGGACAACTGGATCCAAACTGCAACTATTTGACAAACAGGGATTCTCAAAGAGTGTGGATGATGGCAGTCCAGTTCAAAGCAGAAACATACGCCCTTTTTCCATGCCAGTCAGAAAAAGATTGGTATCAGGGCCGTACACCACTGAGCACATGTTAGCAAGGGTGCCTCCTGGGGAGCCCAGAGAACAAAAAGGCAGGAAGACGAGGCTGTCAACAACCAGGCGGTGACGCAGAGTCACATTGCAGGTGTCAAAACCTCAATCCCAGAAAATGAAGCCCAGTGCGCAGCCGGCAGGAGAAAATGGATACCAGAGGAATACCAAACAGCTGCTGAGAGCTGAGCTCAGGCGAGGCAGATACCCACCGGGAGGTCAAGCAAAACCCTGGGAGAGCACATTGAAGCCGAGCCTGAAACAATGTTACAAAGCAGCAGACAGCTGGGCAACAACTGCTTGGAAACACAGGCTTGTGGCTGCGGAGGCAGGGGGCCAGGTCCACAAACAGCTACGCAAGCATCCTGCAGGCCGCCCCTCTGAGATGAAGCAGCAGGCACTTCCTGCAGGCACGCCATGGCCGTGACCGTGACAGTGACTGTGGCCCATGAGGGCCAATGGCACAGACACAGACAGACTCACTGTGGCAGGAAACACACTTCTCACCAACCTGCCCAGGACCGAGGGGCAAAAACTGGCAGAGATGTGGGTCCAGGCCATCTAGTCCCTCACTGCTGTCCTGGACGCCTAGGAAGCACAGCACCAAGTTCCTCAAAGACTGAACAGGGCTCACGGAGGTGTTTCCAAGAAAAAGGGAAGTCAGTAACGCTTCACATCAGTTAATCTGACCTTGGGCTTTACCTCCTAAATTACATTTTTGATCCATCTGTCCCATCTAATGTCAGGGAAACCCTGCAAGTGCCCAGATACGCTCTTAGCAATCTCAGTAAGGTTGCTAGAAGAATTCTAAAAGTATATTTGTCCATTTAGATCAGGGGATGGCAAACCTTTTCACTGAAGGGCCAGACAGTAAGTATTTTAGGCTTTGCAAGCTCCAAAGTGCCTGTTGAAACCACACAACTCTACTGCTGTAGAAAGCAGCCATAGACAATATATATACAAATGGGTATGGCTGTTTAAAAGCTACAGGACAGGTTTTACCCAGAGGCCATGGTGCCCATACCCATTCTGGAAGATAATCCAAAATACACACACAACACACACACACAGAGAGACACACACATGCACACACACACACACAAACAGACACACACGCACACACGCATACACACACACACACACACGCCTATATAAATGGTCTACTTCATATGGGTGACCACCTCATAACGGAGTATGGTCACATGACTTCTAAGATTGCATTCATCATCAAGTTGGAACCAAAGAGTACTACTCAAACTGTCAAGGGTACTAAGACTAGACTGGAAATAGACTCATGGGCTCCATAGGCATCTGTGGGCTCCCCCTCTACCCAGAGCACCTGGCTTTTCTTTCTCACAGAGCCCCCCTTTCCTGAGGTGAACCTATTGCACCTGATGTGGGACAGGTAAAGCTGCCTCTTCCCCACTCAGATGCCAGACCGTAAGTTCAGCCACATGCACGGCCCAGGTCCGGCCAAAGTGCCCCACCATTCCCCTAGCCTGGCACTGTGCTTATCCCGAGCCAGGAATAAAACTGTAACTGAAGTCAGAAGAGTCAGGGACCTCCGTGAGGCGTGTCTGAGAGAGCTAGGGAAGAAGCCATCCTGCCACAGGCACCAGGACAGCCACACTGTGAGAGAGAGAGAGGAAGTATCCGTGGCCTCATCACAGCTCTTGTGCTCCAAAAAGCAAGAGGGTCTACTTTCCCAGAATGGGCTTATGTCACTTACAACCAAGACCCCTTCTTAACAAAATAAATAATATGCTAGCCAAAAGAAGGGGTCGTGAACACGTATCAGTAACTGTACAAAGCAGCAATTCAGGCACATGGAACTCCAAAGCCCCGCACCATCTCACCTCTCCTCTCACTCGCTGTGGGAGCCAGGCACACCCTTCCAGCTCCTTCACCCCAAACTGATCTACCCGTGTGCTTCCTTTTCTACCCACTGCCCAAGACAGAAATCTGGGGACCGTCTTTAACTCCCCTCTCCTCCAGGCCTCCAGCATCAGCTAGTTACAAGTAAGATCGAGTTTTCTTAGCCTTTCCATTTCTAAGGCACCCACAGTTTCCCTGTTTTCTTCTGTCCCCACCTTATTTTACCCTCACCACTGGTAGGAATACAAATCCTCTACAATAATCCTATAGATCATATATAATCCTATATAGCCAATACAGTCCTATAGCGGACACCTTTCTGGTCTCTCTGCTTTGGATTTCACCCTACTTCAAGCAATTCTCCAAATGTTATCGTGGATCACCAGGCCTTCCCAACCTGGCTCCTGTCTACCTTGCCAATTCATCCACCTTCCCTCCCTGCCAGGACCCTCTCCTCTAGCTTTGTGTCCTGGCTCTTTAGACACCAGGCCTTTCTCTTCCTGTATATTTCTCCCCTCATATTCCTCCCACTCGCACACCTTGAATAAATTAATTATTCCTGCCATAACTGGTTTGGCTCAGTGGATAGAGCGTTGAACTCAGTGGACTCAAGGGTTTCAGGTTCGATTCCAGTCAAGGGCATGTACCTTGGTTGCGGGCACATCCCCAGTAGGGGGTGTGCAGGAGGCAGCTGATCCATGTTTCTAACTCTCTAGCCCTCTCCCTTCCTCTCTGTAAAAAATCAATAAAATATATTTTAAAAAATAAAATTAATTATTCCTTGTTCAAGTCAGCTCTCACAGTGCCTCCTCCACCTCTCCTTCCCCATCTCTGTCAAGTGTCCCTCTTACCTACTCACCCAGAATCATAAGCATGTCTTTGTGTTAGACAAACTGTATACTTGGGGCCCCCACCAGGCCCTAAGCTCCTTAATATTGTGGGCTGCATCTTCTTCTTGGGTGCCCCCAATATTTAACCTGGTTCCTGACACAGCTAAGCATTTACAAATGCTTGCGAAAGGGATACAGGAACACCGCTCATGCTCTGAGCTCAACTGTCCCACACTGATGGTTTCTGGTGAGATAGCACATTTCTAGATAAGAGTGGTTTTCACGCTTTTAAATCAAAGGCCAATGCCTATTTGAGCTAATTTCCTGAATTTAAAATAAGCCACATTCACATCTTCCTCCCAAACTCTGAATAGAATTATCATATTTTTACACTATAATTTGCAGAAATCAGACTGCTAAAATGGTAAACATACCCTTGCCTTTCCTTTCTTCCCATCACTTCTAGTAACAGCAGTCATTTTGGGGCCTGGAAGATAAGTGCTCAGAATACACAACAAAACAATTTTCAGTGTCATTGCTAGATACTGTGAAAACTTTTGATTGACATGTGTCTAAGGACAATTATCTACTTATAATTTTCCCTGCTTTCTTAATTTCCATTCATCTCCTTCCTTTTCTAGTATCGAGATTGATAAAGAATGGAAGTTAGTTTGTGAAGAGTGCCAAAGAATTAGCAGTAACCGATGTAATTTTGAGGGGGAAGGGAGGAGGAGGGAGGATCCTTAAAATACAAATAATTTTCTGGAAGTAAATGAAAACCGACAGTATTTTACAAAATTAATTTCCATTTACTCAAGATTTTGAGGGAGAACCCCATTCCAGTTTTCAATTATAGCTGGAGTGCTACTTTGGCCTGCTTCTACAAATTTCCGCCTATCCTGGGGAAACTCTTTCTGAACACATAAACGGCTTGCAGGCAGACACAAAGAATTCCTTCAAGTGCAGTAGGTAAGCTGCATGCAAAACATTTACTCTGTTTTTATATAAGATGCTTAAAGAAAGAAAAAAAAAACAAACGTGCTAAGTGTTTGTGTTTAAGTTTTTATTCAGGTGTAGAGAACCAGCCAAATAATGTTCTTATCAAATCCATTGATTTACAGGACATCTTTGAACTTCATTTTTAATTAATTTTCATAAACAGAGATGAGACAAATAGAAATAAAAATAGAAAATTTAACTTAAGATTATGCTTAGTGTTAAAAACACTTTTAACTTTCAAATGACATTCATGGTCTCATCTATAAGGAAGGTCTCTGGTATATAAATAAACTGTCCAATTTAACATTAACTTTACTAATTCTTTCAGGCTTCAGTTGGAAAAATAAACCCAACCCTCAACCCCCCAAAAAATAAATCCTCATAATTCAAATTCCAAGTACACAACGATGAGCATATGGGTATTTATTATGGTAGTCTTTTTTTTTTAAATACAAGCAAGCTGCTATTTTATAACTCACACACCAAAAATTCAGCATGCAATCAAAATATATTGAAGAGTTTTTTAAAACACTACAGAGCTACCACCACAAACAGTTGAATTCAGCAGACTTCCTCCCTTCTACCAATGATTCACCTCTAGAAGCTGGCAACCGTTTGCTGCTCTGATTTCAGTTCACAAAGATATCTGACAAAACGACCCATCTTTCATGGCAGTGCCTGCTTTCCCCCCACAAAAAAAATTCCTCCAAATCTCTGCACAATCATCCCTCCTTGTTATCATAAAAGGAGAGCAACGTAAGCAAGAAAGGAGCAAAATCTTCAAGTCAACTTTTCTCAATCGCACCACAGTGCATTTTACAGGGATATCACACTTACTCTTCCATCCAATCCGTCGCCCCGCAGAAATCCAACTCTTGTTTTTCGT
The DNA here is from genome assembly GCF_964339955.1 of Pipistrellus hanaki. NCBI lineage: Eukaryota > Metazoa > Chordata > Mammalia > Chiroptera > Vespertilionidae > Pipistrellus > Pipistrellus hanaki. Next base: position 119,158,477 of record NC_140505.1, read on the forward strand.
TCAGTTCTAAATATCAACCGCTGAGACATGTCTAATAAGGCCCTAAATGATTGGTTTCTTGGACTAATTTAAATTAATTCCAGAGAGTTGTGAGCCATTCTGCAAAAGACATTTGTTGTTTTCCTTTGCTAAATTAAAAAGAGTATGATTGATTTTTTTAAAAAACCCATCAGCAACAGAATCTGGTTTATTAGAATACTGGGTGAAATTTTCACCTGCCTATTCTCAAAATGTTCCAAGGAACAGATGTGCAGTAGAGAAAACTACCGTAGGCTGCAGTCCAACAAGAACCCAAAGTGTTCTTTTTTGGAGCTACCACTTGCTGTTACAATTTAGTTACCAATAGGACCAGAGTAAACATTCCAACTGAGAATAAGGTAACCCAAGAAATAAAATGATGATTGTGACTGAGTTGATATGGTTTGTTGTGTTAATGAACCTCCTTTTCCATTGTATGTGTGGCAATACAGCCAATGTTTTACCTAAAACATTATTAACTGCCCCCAAATTTCAAATATGCCAGTATATCTTAAGCAAATATACCCAAACCCATTTCCCTAGAATTGCGACCTGTTTTCAGATGGCAGGGACCCTACAGAATAACTAGAGCCAAGCCCTGACTTTAAAGAAATAGCTGTGGCCCTGACTGTATAGCTCAGTTGGTTAGAGTATCGTCCTGATACCCCAAGGTGGTGGGTTTGATCCCCAGTCAGGGCACATATAAGAATCAACCAATGAATGCAGAAATAAGTAGAACAAAAAAATTTTTTTCTCTCTCCCTCCTTCTTTTTCTCTCTAAAAATCAAAAAAATAAATAAATAAATAAATAAATAAATAAATAAATACCAAAAAAATAAAAAAAGAAAGAAAGAAAAATATGGTAGACCTGTATTATCAATAAGATAGACCTTCAAGATACTTAGCTTACCTGAACTTAGGGGGAGAAACGTTTTTCTTCTTCCAGGGGTTAAAATGGAAAAAAAGAAGTGCTAGAGTTAGAAGGTTATATGTTTTCTTTGTATAGGAAATCACTAGAAAAATGTTAACATGTGAAAGATCTGTTTTAATTAGGAGAGAGATCAATATTCTTAAATGCAGAACTACCTGTAAATAAGTTGTGTTTCAGCTCCATGCCCAGAAAAGCAGCAAAACCAGAGATCCGATCTCTTGGCTGACATCAAACTGCACTGACTAATGCAAACCCTAGCAGGTTTGGCTCAGTGAATAGAGCAGTAACCTACGGACTGAAGGGTCCTGGGTTCGATTCTGGTCCAAGGCACATGCCTGGTTTGCAGGCTTGATCCCAAGTAGGGGGTGTGCAGAAGGCAGCCAATCAATGATTCTCTCTCTTCCTTGTTCTCATTAATGTTTCCATCTCTCTCCCTCTCCCTTTCTTTCTGAAATCAACAAAAATTAAAAATATTTAAAAAATAGTCACTGATCATGAATAAATAAGTAATAAATTAATGCAAGTTGTAGATCTTGGTGAGAGTGCAAGTTAATGAGAGAAAATAACAAACTTCCAGAAAAGATTTCAAAAAGCAAACAGAACTTTTTGTATCAGTTTTGCTCGCTGTCAAACAGAAGGTACATAAAAGTATTGCTGGGATGTTAGCTTTGTTTTGTTTCATTTTGTTTTGTTAATCCTCACATGAGGATATTTTCCCATTGATTTTTAGAGTGAAGGGAGGGAGAGAGACAGACAAGAAACATCTATGTGAGAGAGACACATCCACTGATCGGTTGCCTCCTGCACAAGCCCAGATAGAGCTACAACTGAGGTATGTGCCCTTGGCCAGAATCAAGCCCAGGACCCTTCAGTCCTCAGTCTGACATTCTAGCCACTGAGCCAAACCACCTAAGGTTCTTTATTTTTTTTTTTTTTTTAATCTTAATTGTCCTCTTCTTTCCCCCATCTCTCTCTCTCTCCACATCTCCCCTCCTCAGGCCTTCACCACACTATTGTCTGTCCATGGTTATGCATATTAAGATCTTTGGTTACTCTTTTCCAGTCTCCTCTCCCTTCCCTCTGAAATTCGTCAGTTTATTGTATGCTTCCATTTCTCTGTATCTATTTTGTTCGTCAGTTTATTTTGTTCATTAGATTCCACATATAAGTGATTTCATGTGATACTTGTCTTTCTCTGACTGACTTATTTCCCTTAGCATAATGCTCTCCAGGTCCCTCCATGCTGTCTGAAAAGGTAAGAGGCCCTTCTTTTTATAGCTGCATAGTATTCCATGGTATAAATGTACCACATGTTTTTTATCCACTCCTCTATTGATGGGCACTTGGGCTGTTTCCAGATTTTAGCTATTGTAAGCAGCACTGCTATAAACATAGGTGTGCATATTCTTTCTGATTGGTGTTTCAGGATTCTTAGGATATATTCCTAGAAGTGATGTGTCACTGGGTTTGGCTAATTCTTAAATCAATATGACCTTTTACAGTATAACTGAAAATGTGGTTGGCAGTTAGACAGACATAAGCAGATCAAGGACACTGGGCCAGGTACAGTAGGTCACCAAAGCAGAAAGCCCTTTAGCAACCAGCAAAACTGGGAAAATAAGAACCTCATCCGCAGGATAACCTTTCCTTCCCTCGCATATAGCTGGTCAAGGGATTTAGACCCCTGACCTTTTACATCCTTGATCATGCAGTTCAGACCCTCTCCTGACCTTTCTTCCCCTCATATGTGACTAGTTATGTGGCAGATCCCCTTAGAGGAGGAACAAGGGACCAAAGAGTAGCCCAAGTAACTCCCATTACCTGATGACTCCCTTAAGTATCAACCCTAGGGCTAACATTGAGGCCTCAGTTGGGTTTCAGCTCCATGCTCAGAAAAACAACAAAACCAGACATCTGATCTCTTGGCTGACATCAGAATTGCACTGACTAATGACCCCCCTAGCACCCACCAATCAGCGTAAAGCATGACTGACTATTCTATTGATATCCTCCCCTTTGACATCCCCTAAAGTCCCACCCTTAAAAACCCTTAGGATGGAGGACCCATGGTGCTCTCTCACTCTCTTCCCTCCCTCTCTCTCCCTCCTTCCCTGGCACATCACTTTTACCTTCCTCTCTCCTAAGCCCTAAGGGCCCTTCTTCTGCCTCTGTAATATGTTTCCTGAGCCCATTTCTCCTGCAGCTCACTTCTTCTACCCTGTGACTGTCTAAATAAACTTCCTCTTATAGCTTGAGTCTTGGCTCTGAATTCTTTCCTAGCCAGAAATCAAATATTGAGGTTGCTGAACCCAGGTCTGGTCTGATCCCACTGCTCTAACAGCACCTGGTGCTATTCCCACCACCAACAAAAACAACTCTAGTCTTTCACTGTTTAAGCTTTTTCATTGTCTAGATACACTTCATAGAGTGAAACAATTCTTACAAGATGCTAAGAAATTATAATTATGCATACGCTACTATGCAGTATAATCTAACTCAAAGAAGAAAGTCGCCCTGACTGGTTTTGCTCAGTGGGTAGAGCGTCGGCCTGCTGACTGAAGGGTCCCAGGTTCAATTCCAGTTAAGGGCATGTACCTTGGTTGCGGGCACATCCCCAGGAGGGGGCATGCAGAAGGCAGCTGATCAATATTTCTCTCTCTTCATTGTTTCTTCCTATCCCTCTCCCTTCCACCCTGTAAAAAAATCAAAATATATATATTTTTTTAAAACAAAAAAAGTCAATTATGGTGAAGAACATAGAAGACATCCTAGTTCTGTTTTTCATATGTACTTTGAATTGAGTATATACTGCAAACATTTTATTGGCAAAATTTGCATGTGTGTGGGTATGTGCATGCATGTATGTGTGAGTGTATAATGCTCAAGTTTCAACATAATTTCTTCAAACTTATAACTCAGGATAAAAATTAGTAGTTATTTAAGAGAGTTCACTGACCCCTTTCAGTTACCCTAAATGTATCTGAACTGCTAACTTAAATATTACTAGAAATAAGTTTAAATTCTGAATATTGGCTTTTAAGAAAAATCTCTAAATGCTCTATAATACTTTCAGATATTACCATACAGTGATTTTAAGCTATCAACGACAGAGTTAATGAAAAATTTCTTAAGAGAAATATTTAATAATTATCCTGGACAACAGACACTGGACCAGGCACTTTATATAATTTATCTCATTCTATTCTCCCAACAACTGTATTAAGTAGTTACTACTGCCCCCATTCTATACAACAAGGAACAGAGGCTAAAAGAGTCTTAGTAGCACAATCTAAATTACCCAATAAGCAAGAAATAGTTCCAGGATTAGATCTCTAGATTATTTTATTTCATATATCTGTGGTCTTTTTATTTTTTGCCACTCTGTTGATTGAAAATGTCTAAAATTATGAAACATTTTCTAATCACTTACAAAAACGTATCACCAGGGTTAGGTACTAGATTTTATCATTTTGTGCGTTTACTTGAGTCAAACTGTTGAGACATGACATATGACCATCTAGTACATGCGCTAAGCATACTTACTCCAAATTCTCAATACAGGACTGATTAACACGAACACTTCAATGGAGGAAAAAAACAGCTTATCTGACATACTGCTTTTCTAATCACCAGCTGCCAGAACTGCTCTGAATCTGAACATATTCTTGAAAGAAAAAAAGTTGTCCCTGAAGAGGGAGACCATGAGTACACCCTGCCAAGCAGAACCAAAGTACCACACATTATTTACACCCGGTGCACTGTAATTGGTGCTTTTACTCTGCAAAAGGAAAGACTCAGATTGACCAGAAGGTCTATTCAAAGTAAGCCTTCACGCAGAGACAAGACACACAGGGAAAGCACAGAAAAGAAACGGAGGAGAGGAAGAAGGGCTTATGCAGGAGGCTTCTGGCTTTAGAAGCAGAGATGGGTTGGGGGTAGGAGTTCCACTGACTCTGAGAGGAAAAGGTGGCAATAACATGGAGTGGAACACAGCTCCGTGCTCAGGGGAGAAGAGAGTCAGATACAGATGTACTGAGCCATTGAGCCTCTGGTCCACCACGCTTGTTAATGTAAAAACATTCAAACCTGTGAAGAATTTTTGTGAGTTTATTTTAGCCAGATTGTTGACAAATGCTGGGAAGCAGAATCTCAATAGTTGAGATAATGCTCCGGAGAATGGCAGTTTTGCATCTTGTTGAATATATTACAATCAAAAGAGGAGACATGAGTGTGTCATATGAAATCCACTGGTGATAGATTAGGGAGACAGGAGAAAGCAAAGTGGGCTTGGATAAAATGAAAATAATTGACCTTTTACTTTAGGTGGGTGAAAGATAGTTAACAGTCAACAATTAACTCAATAACAAAGAGTTTATCTGTGGTCCCCCGAGCAGTGCCTGTGCTTTGAGAAGTCTGGAAAAGGGAAAATTACCTTGACATTCCAATGATATGTTATCATAGATGCAAGAAGACAATAGGCTTGGTTAAGGCAAAGATTTACCTTTGTCAGGGAAGATGCTAGCCTAGGACTTGACTACCCACCATAAACTGCTTTTCAGTTAAAAAATGTTGTCATTTCAGACCATCCTTTGTGGTTACTTTAGGTCTCTGAGTTGTTAAGGCCACCATACGGGCCTTCCCTGAGCTTGTCAGGTGAGCAGGTGGCCCCTTTCTGTCCACTATTTACACCTAAACCTGGAGCCATGAAGCTTTGCAAACACACAGAGAACATTTCATTTGATCCCCACTCTGCGGTCGGCAGTTATTATTGCTACTTTCACTCCCTAAACAATTATAACACCAACTCTTAGAGAGATGAGTGGCTGGAGTACCCAGTTAGTAAAGTGATACTTATCTTCAAGGCTATAACTCTAGGCACTTATCTTGGCCTAATGTTTGTTTGCAAAACTGCCTCTCAGGGCACAGTACAGTATTTTAAAAAGGAATAATTTTAACTCATTTTAGAATGAGCTGTTTGAAAATATTCCTATTAAGTAGGAATGTAAGTTTTCAGAATCACAGAGCATTCACTCATTCAGAAACACCCAAAGGGACAGGCTAGGGGCCCAAGCATTTCTACTTCTGCTATGTAGATAGCTCTACCTGACAGCATCACCCAGGCCTGGCTATATAAATCTTTAGCTTTCCCACTCTCAGCTTCCTAAATACTTATATTTTGCTGCCACCCTCTACTTTATAAAGCCTTCATGCAATGTAAGCCTAATTCCCTTAGAATGGGATTGTTTAACAGAAGCACAAACTAATGAAGGCCCTGGCTGTGGAGACTCAGTTAAGGATCTATTCAAGTCATAAGCCTAAGGTGACCGCCTATCAGTTCATTTGTCAAAATCAGCATCCAATACCTGTCTCCCCAGGAGTGTTACAAAGAAGATAGCATCGTAATACAAGATGGTGACAGATATTTCCATGGAGATCACCTCCTAGGGTTTCAGCAGGCTCTCTCCCTTTTCAAAATCCACACAATACCTCGAATCCACATGACCAATTTAAAGGAGATGTGATTGAACAAAACGGAGAGAGATGAACTAAAATGGCTAGACTTATACAAAAAAGAGAGGTACCTTATCCTTGATCTTCTTTTTTTTTTAATCCAGGAGTTTAGGTAGCCTTTCCAAGTAGCTAAGTATTATACCTATCCAACACCCTGAGCCGATGTGCAATACATTTAAATGAAATAGAGCCTTACTACTCTTATTACTGTGTGGGCCATGAACCAACAGCCATCTGTTACACCTGTGAATGACAGAGATGCAGGCACTGAGGCCCACTCCTGGCAGAATCCGCATTTTCACAACCCCAAGTGATGTGCTTGTAGACTAATCTAGAAACATATACATACACCAGATGGAAAGAGGACCAGCTCACCAATGGCCCTTTAAGCAAGGTATACGGAGATCAATTAGACTCAAGAAAACTAGGGGGTTAAACTGCATTTTGAAAGGTATTTTTTAAAAGGCAATAGTCCATATCAAAGGATGAAGGCAGGGGGGCAAGTCCTGAGAAAGGACAAGGCCTGCCGCAGGCATCCTCAATATCATTTCTCAATTTGAAAGTAACTAGTACTAAAGACCTTCTCATAGAAACGGCTTACATTATTTAGGTTGATGACATACGAGAGGTTTTAAAACAGTGAAATTTCGCTCTCTGTTCAACATGTAACAAAAGCAAAACACACCACTGTTTTCAAAAGAAAAAATACAAAGATTCTTACATAGACAGATGGAGGAACCAAAACTAAAGAATATTTTTTAAAATAGAAGACTCATTTGGCAAACTACAGTCAGTGCTCTCAGGCTGCACAGTGTTTGTCTTTAAAAGGCTTTAATTCAAATCTTAAATTCAGTTTTCTTTAGTTAAACCAATCCATATCCCTAAGGAGTAGGTTAAAGTGTAAAAGCTTATTTCTTTAATATAAGTTCAGTGACTATTCAGCACCATTTTTTTTTTTCTTTCAACAGCATAACAAGAATAACCTTCCTATTTTAAATGAGGTTTACCAAATGGATTCAGGTATACCACTTCTTCACATCGGCTATAAATAATTGCTTCCCTCTAAAGGACCCATTTCTGCAAATAAAAATGTCTTTTTGCCTGATTAAACTTCTTCATCATCGGAGAACTTTTCTTCTGCAAAGTTATAGTTGGAAAATTTGTCACCGGAAGCTTTCTTAGTCAAGATGAGCTTTTTCAATTGCTTTGGGAGAGCAGTCCTGTAGTTAATTATTGGAGGAGGAGGGGGAACATTCTGTTCTAAAAGAAGTACACTTGACAGAGAATGTGGATCCCCGTGTTCTACCTTAAGACATCGTTGTCGATCCAAGGCAGCAGGCTCAGTGTGTACTGTACCTTTAGAAACCTGAATACAGAAAGGCAGAGGTAGACAAAAGGCAGTTTATAAAACAATGAGCAAGGTCCTCCCCAAAGGAACATCGCAGGTGCTAGCCCTACTTCAGGAACCCCTTCTCCAAATGCCTAGGTGAAGGCAAATGTCCCTCCAGACTGAGAAAAGCGGTCAAACCTGCGAATGTATCTCTAGACCACATGTGTCAAACACAAGGCCCGCGGGCTAAATCCAGCCCGCCAGGCCTTGCAATGTGGCCCGCACCGCGCTGTCATCACTGCACTCCGCTGTCAGTTTATGACATTGTCAGTTTATGACTGTTCAGTAAACCATTCAGCCCGCGATTTAGGCTGGATTTTAGATTTTGGCCCCTTCTCTGATTGAGTTTGACACCCCTACCTAGACCCACCATCTAATGCCGTGGTCGGCAAACTGCGGCTCACGAGCCACGTGCGGCTCTTTGGCTCCTTGAGTGTGGCTCTTCCACAAAAGGCCATGGCCTGGGCGAGTCTATTTTGAAGAAGTGGCGTTAAGTTTAAAAAAAATTGGCTCTCAAAAGAAATTTCAATCGTTGTACTGTTGATATTTGGCTCTGTTGACTAGTGAGTTTGCCCACTACTGGTCTAAGGCAATCCCCGGTGAGAACACAATTTGCAGGGATGTCACTTTCACATGCACTGACCTTGTCAAGAGTAAAACTATTTTTTTTAATATATTTTATTGATTTTTTACAAAGAGGAAGGGAGAAGGAGAGAGAGTTAGAAACATCGATGAGAGAGAAACATCGATCGGCTGCCTCCTGAACACCCCTTACTGGGGATGTCTCCACAACCAAGGTACATGCCCTTGACCTGGGACCTTTCAGTCCTCAGGCCCACGCTCTATCCACTGAGCCAAAGCGGTTTTGGCAACAGTAAAACTGTCGAGTCTCATTTTTAACCCAAGAGATACCAGTAACAGAAAAGAAAGCAGGGTGCGCGTGTTTCCGCTTAAACTGGAAATGGACAAACACAAGAGTTTACTTTCCCCAAAGTGTTTTCCCCTGCCTGCCTCTCTCAAAGACCAGTTTTATAATCTCCAGTTTATAATGGAATTAACAACATGCTTTTATAACAGTGTTCTAAACAACGGACATATAACCCAATGGGGAGATTAAAACAAAAAACAGGGCTGCGGTCTGCATCCTTTCAGTCTCTTTATAGAATGCGTATAAGCATCTGAAAAAAGAAAACAAAATTTCAGAACACACAGCCGTAAAACTTTTACTAGCCTTATTCGCCTTTTTTTTTTCTAACTTATTTTTTAGGAGGCAAACTCGTGAACTGCATTTAAAATTAATACCCAAAGAATTCCAAGTATGCAGGGATACGGACGGTCATTCTCCCCACTGGATTTTTAAACAATGTTGAAACATGGCTGTTTGAAATACTTCAATGTCATCATTTAACACTGCTCAAAATGTCAAGAGCCATATTGCGCCCCAGTGGCCACTCTTCGGCAAACAACACATCCTTTGAAGTTCCAACATCCCTAAATGATGTCAAGGGAGAATTTCTAGGCTAGGACAATCAACATTTTCTACTTCTAAAGAAAGCAATGGCCTCTGGAACCACAATTAAGGAAATAAGCACTTTCACTAACTACTAAAACTTGTGACCTTTTTTCAGTTTCAAATGTCAATAAATTCCTTCACCCCGTGGTAATATTTTTGTACATTGTTTCTTAATTAAGCCATTGGGCACAGCACCTAGCTCACAGCTGCTATTCCAGGGGCAATGATGGGTGTTTCGTTTGACAAATCATGTAATTTAGCCAGCCTCTTTGATGATAACTGCCTGCTGCGCCACACTTCCTACCCTGCCTCGCTCTGATATAGCCAATGCCCAGCAAAGAAACCAAGAAACAAAAGCTTACGTGTAATTACCATAAGCAAATAGCATCTCCGCTGCCAAAATCTACAGCACTTTTAAGCAGACACAGTAGCACTGCCCTCAGCAACAAAGCAGGCACATAGCCCTGGAATAAATAAATGTTCATATAACTTAATTCTGCAATAAAATGGAATCTAGAGGTGGAGTTAGAATTTTCCATATTAATTTTTTAGTCATGAGCAAATCAAAATCTCTCTCCGTCTCATCCATAAAATCATTTTTAGTTGACCATATTAACTGCATTTTTATGAAATGCCTGTAAACGAAAATATACTGCTCTAAAAACATAGCAGCAACTCTCAATATAGCCTTAGAAACACAACTCATTTGTGTTCCTGACTTCTTCAAAATTCTCCTGAGTCAATAGGTTTATTCAATGATTCCCCATTTACCTATAAAGGCAAAAGGTCGCTGAAACCGGTTTGGCTCAATGCATAGAGTATCGGCCTGTGGACTGAAAGGTCCCAGGTTCGATTCTGGACTAGGGCATGTACTGTGGTTGTGGGCACATCCCCAGTAGGGGGCGTGCAAGAGGCAGCTGATCAATGTTTCTCTCTCATTGATGTTTCTAACTCTCTATCTCTCTTCCTTCCTCTTTGTAAAAAATCAATAAAATATTAAAAAAAAAAAAAAAGACAAAAGGTCATAGCTGGACCCAAATTTGGACTCTAAAAATTTTTTAAAATATTAAAATAAACATGTATACTTTTATTCTAAGAAACCTTGAATACCAGAGGAACTGCCAAATGTGATTGAAAAGGTAAACTGTCAGAGAGGAGGAAGAGATCAATAGAAATTTAATAGTGTTGCATCTTGTTAGAATTAACTGTCTAGAAAATACAGCCCCCCAAAAAAACATCTCTCTGGGGCAAAAGTCTTCAATCCCGATGACCAGTAGAGGCAAATCTAGTTAACTCCAAGAAAAACAACTGACTGGACAATGAATTAGAAAGGAGACATTTGGGAGAAGAAGTCTAAAGCTTCCCCACCTACAAATAAAGTGCCCATGAGCACCAGACCCAGAACAACGCCCCTTCAAACCATCTACCATGGATCCTGGGCACCCATGTCCTGGGAGAGAAGCTGACAGAATCCCAGTAAAAGTCTTAAAATATGAGTATGAGTCAAAATAAACATGAGTACATGCAAGTGAAATTCTGCTAAAGGACGAACTATTGGCATGTTTATAAGTCTACTGTCAAACTCACAAACACTCTGTAGTACTGCTACAGTACAGGTAAGGAAGACAGACAGGTATGGATGCTGCTGACAAGAGTGAACAGCTGCTGCTTGTATTATGCACCATATGTATGAGAAGCCCACATCTAGGAATATTCATAACTCTTGAATTATTGAATGTAGTTATTATTCCTCAAAAGCACGTATAAATCAAATCTTCAAAGACACCATTGCATATAATTACATCTTTAATTATTCCAAATATGATGCCTTTTTCATCCTGCGAAAAACAGAAGGCAGTGCAGTTCCTGGTGCTATGCCTCTACACCACCTTTTCCCCCAACGAGGCTCTCAGTGAGGACAGCTGCTCACAGAGGAGAGGCCTGTACATTCAACAGCCCACTTTTCTTTCCATCAAGGCTGCCACACTTGCCACCTTTGTGAAGCTATTAAATAAGTACCTAAAGCTGATCAAATAATTAGCAAGAGACAAGCAGTCTAAAAAGTGAATGTTACAGGTATAAACCATGTTGGATGAGAAAAATAAAGTTATAAGAAACTAGGCTTGTTAGCCCTGATTTTCCAGAGTGCCTTAAAGGGTAGACTTGGCCCCATCCTCTCATGAAGTTGCCTGTTTTAGCGAAAAATGTACCCTCCGCCTATGACAAACAGCTGCACCATCACCGACATTTTAAACAAGTACCTTTAGTGTGCTAAACAGCAACAGGGAGATGAGAGAGACAAAGCGTGCTCCTATCTCAAACTGGAATCCAAAAGGTTGTGGCTATTTCAGAATTACAACAGGGGCACAATAACACTGAAAAACGAAGTGCAGATGACAAGACGATGTAAATTGAATATATAGTAATACAGCCAGAGTATACACATCTACAGGGGAACCATTAAGAGACAGATGGCTGGCAAGCAATTTTCCCTATGGCGTTTGTAAATGTCCATCCGGTGCTTGTATTTGGGTCATCTGATAGCTAAGCCCCATGTGGCAGTCTCAATGGAGGTGAGGCAAAGCGGTCTCCACTGGCTTCACCTAATTTTAATTTACTGTTGAGATGTACTTGTTCAGTAAAATGAACCAATTCTTCACAGATTTGATTAAACAATCAAAACAGCTAAAAAATAAAATGTCACATAAATATTTCATAAACTAAAAATCAGGTCCACTTGCATTTTTTCCGGTGTCTTATAAACTGGGAAGGAAATTAGAGTAAAAAAAAAAAAAAAAACACTCTTGTACATATTGGCTTCTTTCAGTATAGTCTTGATGATATATCCTTTGATTCAAAGCCAACTTCTCCCTTCTTTACTTAGATTTTATAAGTAATTCTTTGTAAACAAACTTTTAAATACCAGGCATCCCTTCAATGGTTGCATACACTAGAATTTTAAGGTACCAATAACATATTGGCCGGAGGTGAGTTATTCAGGGGAACTTTCTAGAGGCAAGATAACAGAGTGATTGATCATTTCACAAAGGATCATACCAGGTCAAAAACCCAAAGTGGCGTTAACATCGAAAGACCAAGGAGAAGGCATAGTAGAATAGCTTTAGAAAATAAAGTTTTTTAAAAACTTGTTAACATTCCTTACACCTCCCATCCCTTCTTTTAAAATAATTAATGACTTTAAGGAAGAAACGTCTTAACTAGTGTTTCATTAAAAATAAAGATTTATATTAGGAATGTGCTAGTAAGAGTTTGGAGTAGTTTTAATTCAAGAGCAGAAATTTCTGCCATGGAGTTGTTTCTCGAAGTTTCACACAATTATTGCAAAATGGAATAGCTAAGAAACATAATGGTAATGTTAATGATCATGGTTGGGTTAACAAATGCAAAATCGGCAATAAGGAAAAAAATGCTCAAAGCAGCCACAAATCCATTCCCCACTTTCAAATCCTCAAATTGACTTTTTTTTTTTTAATGAGTGCATTACGTTACTCATCTGAGAATAAAAAATGTAGTAGTTGCAGTATCTTTACTAGTTATATGTCTTAAAGGAAATGCCTGCAATTAGATGGTAAGTCAAAGTGAAATCAGACTACAAAACAATAGTTAGGGTTTACTTCTATTGCTTTGAAGTAAACTGACTTCTCTTTTAGTGTTATCTCTATGCAAAGCATATTAACAGTAATATTTTTAAAGAGGATGAAGGGGAAATGATGTAATATTATCCTTGCCAAATACATAAGAGAGCAGAAAAATTGGGGTCAGCTAGTTTTTTCCACTGACCTAAACACCAAATTTCTCCAGAAAATGAGAGGGTCCTTCAAGAAATCAAATGCAACATGACTTAAAGTCTGGCAAAGAATGCACATTTATAATTCCAATTTTACTCTAGCCACAACTTAAGATTCACTACAGTCATTACTAGACTGAAGGCAAGGGGAAGAGGGATGACGTTGAAACCATTTGTGCTTTTTTTATTAGATAGGATGAATTCTCTTTTACTGCTTGTTTCATCATATCCTCGCCATATTCTTGAGTTTAGCCCAGAAAAACTTGTGAAATATTAAATTTTACCATAGGGAAATTGATTTTGCTATAAAAACGTCTCAGATTACCACTTAATTTCAACCAAACTACATCAAACACTGCAAGTAATTATATATATCATTTATAAAGTAAACTTGATCACTATACTTAAAAGAAATGATAACTTTGAGAAGTACCACAGCAATAATTTTTAAGTTGAAGCAGTATAAAGCCCTCCTTCGGTAAATGCCAGATTCTTGACTAAAATGCACAGTCTTGATGTAGTTAAGCAAGTCAAGCGTAAGAGCCACCTCCCTCCCTGAGTGCAGCTCTTTGCTTCCAGCACTGCCTCCTCACAAAGCTGTATTTCTCAGAAGTTCCTGGGGGGCCGGCGGAATCCACAGATGTAGTTTAAACAACGTTTTAAACTTGAGCCTTTGTAGTCTGAAATGGAGTGATGGAAATAAACACATCACCATCATCCCACAGTTCCCGCTGACTCCCAGCCCTCTCCCCCCTGCACACCCTGGCGAGTCGGAGTAGTTAGAAAGGACTGTACCTGAAAGCCACAGCTTGCAGTGCACCTGAGCACTGAATCACCTGAGCACGCTGTGAAAACACCGACTTCCATGAGCCTGTTAATATGTATTTCACGATTTCATAAAAACCAAGACTAGCCCTAACCGATTTAGCTCAGTGGATAGAGCGTCAGCCTGTGGACTGAGGGGTCCAGGTTCCAATCAAGGGCACATGCCGGAGTTGTGGGCTCAATCCCCAGTAGGGGGCGTGCAGGAGGCAGCTATCAATGATTCTCCCTCATCACTGATGTTTCTCTCTGTCTCTCCCTCTTCTTTCCTCTCTGAAATCTATAAAAATATATATTTTAAAAAAAAACACAAATTTGATACTTTTAAGACTTCATACTCTCAAGAGTATGCGATTGCATATGCAGGTCTGCCACTTAGAAAATTAGAGTCAAGGGCACTTCAAATTGTAGCAAAAGTATAGTTTGTACTTATAGACCCTCAATATCATATGTCATGTATAATGTCTAGATATCATATACTGAGCATGCTATCAACTAGGTGACATGGGCAAATCATCACATTAAATTCATCTAAGTAGCGAGGTAGAGGTCAGCAAATCTGTCACTCCCTTCAACAGATAGCATGTAGAGAATGAATACCAATTATTCACCATCAAAGCACAACTAATTTATCATCACACTTGCACCATTCTTCCTTAAAGTTACAAAGGCCTAACAATTCTGATTGATGATCAAAAAAAAAAAAAAAAAAAAAAAAAAAAACCACAAAACAAGCACTAAGTCTATAGGGGAAAAAAAAGTACATGAAAATTTAGTTTCAGCTTTAACCATGACAGGTTAGTTTCTTCTGACAAGTACTTTTCCAAGAACTAGATAGCAAAAAAACAGTAGCATACAAGAGTCATGCTTGATTTACCACAGTGATCTACAAGTTACAATATCACAGCAAGTTACTTTTTCATAAGCTGTATATTCTTGGTTTAAATGCTCACTATTTGGGGCCCCAACAGAGCCAGCCATTGCCCAGATTTGTCCCTGAACTTATTTTGTGAAAAGAAGCAAGAGATTTTTCTTCCGATTGCCCTCGAAATAGCAGGTGCACTGTAACCCAAAACTGGAGGGAACAGAAGCAGCCCCTCTCGCCGAGCACTTATTTCTCAGAGCATGGAGCATAATTGCTAAAATCTGCACATTGCTTAAAAATTGAGGGAAAGTTTATGTCTAACAGGGGCTTCCTAGCAACTAGTCTCTGATAGACAGTATATCCAATGCATTAAGAAGGGTTTGCTGGATGTCTTTGCAGGGACTATCGGGGGATTTCATAATAGACATGTGGATGGGAACCAAAATCCGCTGACTGAAGGTATACATCCATGAACATGCTTTTAGTCAGAGAGCGGGCACACCAGAGAATATAGAACATGGCTAATTACTACCAGGAGAAGATTTTGCCTTCACCTCCCCTCACTATCAACCACTTTTCCCAAGTTCACTCGCTGCCTCGCCCTGACCCTGGGGAACCATTCACTTTGCACAGCCCGGAGAGGCTGCTGAAAAGCTGTCAAAGTAAATCTGTGCTCACTTTTTGGATAGTTTAATTTCAATGGAGCATGAAACACCCCAGGACGGTTAATAAGTTTAGCCAGGCGTGCTGTTCTTCCTAATATATTTTAATTATGCATCTGTTTTAATTGTAATCAGATTAAATCACTGGAAAGGCACAAATTGGAACGTTCCCTAATGGCTGTTGGAGCTTTTCATCAGTTTCTAAACACTAACAACGTTTTAAAAAATAGGTAGAGCCACGGGCACAACTATGACATTTTTCCAGAAATCAATGCAGTCTCTTTGACAACACAGTTCGGGTCTCATTAAGCCACCCAAACTAACCCCAAATGCAGAAGACAACTTCAGTCTCTAGGGGCGTCTTCTTCCCCAATTAGCACAAAAGAATCGCTAATGTCTAGTGTGAAACTCACAAACAGAAATGAAAGCCAAGCCTTTATAAAGTGCTACTCCATCGATTAGGGAAAGAGGCGCGTGGGGGAAGGAGGGGGGCGGTATGAGAGCCGGAGAGACCATCAGCAGCATTATCTTGGCTCACAGTCAAGTACCGCTAGCTACACGTCAAAAGGGAAAGTTGAAGCAGAGTACGATCCTCTTTCCATGATTTTGGCAACTGTCAGAGGTGTGCGTTAACCTCGGGAAATAAAATCGCCCGTCCCATCCATAAACGGAAACGTTACCGGGAAGATGTATTAGGGGGCGGGGAACGGCTTCCCAGCCCAGACGTAAAATCACTCAGTGCGCTTTTGTTGCACCAGGCAATACCTAAGACGTGTGTTGTTGTTGCTGTTGTTGTTTTAATAGTTTCATTAAACAGTTTCCCAAAATTGCTGCGATTTCCGCTAAGAAATTTAAACGTCTGCCATCAGCCGGGAGTCCAGGGAGAGAGAACCTGCTGCAAACTAGGAACCCAAACTCCAGCAAAGCCCGCCCAGCGCGCTCGCATCCCGCCCGCTCCTGCTCTAGGTGTTCCTGTTGACGCGCCTCCTCCCCATTCAGGTGCCGGAATAGTTCCTCGGACTAAGAGGCACTTTCCCCAGCCTTAAAAAGCCGGAAGCTCCGGAGTCACCTCTCCCTCTCACCCCCTTACCTGTCATCGTAGCAGAAGTCCGCGCTCAGGGTGTTCAGGTACAAGGCGAGCCCCAGAGCGCTGCTCACCAACTCTGCAATCATCTCTCCGCCGCCTTCCCTCCGGCCCGGCTCCCAGCGCGAGGGCAGCGGCGGCAACAAAACACAGAAGCATCAATCGCCACCTTCCTCCGCTTCCTCCTCCCGGCTGCACTTTTCCCTCGCTTCCCCACCCTCCCTGCTTCCTCCCCCTTTCCTCCTCCCCGGGGTCCTCCTCCCAATCCACGCGCTCTTCCTCCACCTCCGCGGCTCCCCGCGGCTCCGGCGTCCTCCCCGGGGCGCGGGCTCACACCGCGCTCCCCATCGCCCGGCGCCCGGGCTCCGAGCCCTCCGGCGGAGGCACAGGGGCTGGTCCTTCTCCCGCGGCTCCAGGCCCCCCGCCCTAACCCATGGCAATCCGGGGCGCCCTAGGTGAGCAGTGGGACGCGCAGGAGGAGGAGGAGGAAGAGTGCGGGATGGGGGGCCGGGCACACGGACCGGTCCGAGCCGGGCTCCGGGACCACCAGCTGGAGGAAGAGAGAGAAAGAGGGGCGGGGGGGAGGGACGAGACGGACCGCCTCCCCTCGCCGCCTCCCGAGCGCAAGGATCGGGGGCCGCTCGGGCTGCCGCTCATTCACTCTTTATTAGCGCCCGGCCCGCCCGGCCCGCCCGGCCCCTGCGCGGCGGAGTGAGACGCGCCGGCCGGAGACTGGAAGCTCCCGCGTGGGGCTCCCGGCGCGGCCCCCGCGCCTGCGTGGCCGGCCCTCCTCCCCGGCGCGCCCCGCCCCTTTCCCCACCAGGACGCCCCAGGCCCCGCCCACACCACCCTCCCCGGCCGCAGGCTCCGCCCACCGCCTCCCGCTCCCTCCGGTTCCTTCCACCTCCGATCTCACCGTGGGGAGAGCCCGGGGGACCCCGGGGCGGGGGCTGGCGCGCAGCCTGCGGGGGGAGCGGGAGGAGACCCCGGGCGGAGGGAGGATGCGCGCGCGCGCTCGCCAGCCCCGCGGCGCCGGCCACCGGCTGGTGCTCAGCCCCAGCGCTGCCCGGCGCGGGCCGGGTCGGCTGGACACTCTCCTGGGCACCGGGAGCAGCGGAGGAACAGGTTTGGCCAGTTCTGCAGCCTCGGTGGCCACCAACACGCACGCGACCTTCTCTGTGTGCGGGGCTGGTGGGGAGGATCTTAGGAGGGAGAGGTTTCGGTTCCCAGCGCACCGTTGTCTCCAATGTCAGTGGGAAGACGTGTAGGGAGGAGGAACGTATTCCCGCGGTAGGTGAAAGAGAAAAGAGCCCCCAAAGAGGAAAGAAAGACACGACGTGCGGGGGGGGGGGGGGGGCTTTCACGGTTGCAGGGGAGCTGTCAAGCTGACCCTGAGCACAGAGAGAAGAACCGCCTCTATAACCAAGGAAGGCGGGAAGCGAAATGCTTTCCTTTCCGCCCGGATCCAGGACTGGATGGACGGCGTCCAACATGATGAAATGTGGTAGGAGAATGGCCGTGAAGCACGAGCTCTGGATGCTCAAGTTGAGAGACCAAAAAGGCCCCCGGGCTGCCCGCCACGCCTCCCGGCTCGGCCCTTTCCGCGGGCGAGCGGCTCTCGGGGGCTGCGAGGAACAACTGCTCCAGCGGCGCCCCCTGCCGCCCGGCAGCCGCCATGCATGGAGAGCAAACCTGGGGTGTGGGCTGACTCCCCGCCTCGCGCCCCCTCCCTCCCAGGGCAGCACCTAACCAGCAAGCTCTCCAAAACTGCGGCGAGAAATGGAGCCCCCTGGATGTCTGTCAGGGGCCTGAAAGGCAAATGCTGCGGGTTGGACGTCTGCAAAACAAATCTTCATCTTTTCCTAATTTCACCCAGATGAAATGATGAATATTCATGGCACCCATTATGCCATGCAGGATGGGCCCATTTTTGTGCCTTGGGAAAAACAGGAAGTAAACATACATAAAAGAAAATTGCGTGTTTTAAGGCAGGGACTGGTCGACTTTTTTTGTTGTTGTTCGTTTGTTTGTTTAATTGATTTCAGAGAGCTGAAGGGAGAGGGAGAAATAGAAACATCAATGATGAGAGAGAATCTTCCATGGGCTGCCTCCTGCACGCCCCCTACTGGGGATAAAGCCTGCAACCTGGGCATGTGCCCTGACCAGGAATGGAACTGTGACCTCCTGATTCGGGGGTTAGTGCTCAACCTCTGAGCCACTCTAGGCAAGCTTTCCCTTTTTTTTTTTTTTTTTCTTTCTTTTTTCTTTTATTTCTCCACAATATCTGCTCACTGTTGAAAAGTTTTTTTAAAAACCCTACCAATTGACTCCTCAAGGTCTTCCTCACAACACTTACATCATGATCCTAGTACACTAGAATAGTGGTCAGCAAACTCATTAGTCAACATAGCCATATCAACAGTACAATGATTGAAATTTCTTTTGAGAGCCAAATTTTTTTTAAACTTAAACTTCTAATGGCACTTTTTCAAAATAGACTCGCCCTGTCCATGGTATTTTGTGGAAGAGCCACACTCAAAAAGCCAAAGAGCCGAATGTGGCTCGAGAGCCGCAGTTTGCCGACCACGGCACAAGAGGAAGAGCACCCTACATTTTTGAGTCCCCACTGTTATTACTATTATGATCTCCAACTTCCTCTTTTCCTTTTATTTGTTAACTAAACCCTGGACATTTACGGTGACATCTGTACTACTGCTATCCTAGTCTAAGCTACCCACATTTCCTGCATGGACTAAGTAAGCTGTCTTAATTCTATCTTGCCAATGCACCTTCTTCCCTCCAGTGTTAACTTCAGGCATTAGACCGAAGATTCTTTTGAAAACCTACAATTTCCCTACTTAAAAATGTTCAGTGACTTTCTGTTGCACATTGAATAAAAGTAATCCTTACCATGGTCAGCCCGGCCCACGTTGGCCCAGATTACCTTTCTCCCTTTACATGAGCTCCAGCACCTTCTCCTGTGGAATCTACCACCTCCTCTTCCTCCTACAGGGCTGCTTTGTCTCCAGATGTTCTCAAGCTCCTTATCAGCATTCAAGTCTCAGTAAGGCAGGACAAGTAGTTCAGGGAAACTGAGACAAATAGCTGTGTTACTGGAGAATTGCATAGATTGCCCTTTTCCTTTGCTAATGAGAATAGAGTTCTTAGGGTACCAGTGGAATAAGCATTTCTGGAGGCCCCCACAGGAGGATGAGATGTGGTAGAAAGCTTTATTTGCATGGGTTAGTGCTCAACCTCTGAGTTTCCATCCCGTAGCGAAGCTGGATCCCGCACAACCTCAGACTAGTTACAGTCTATCAGCCCAATGTGTGGAGTCCACGTGGCTGTGAGCCATATGGGCAAATGCAAGGGATCACATCCTCTGCAACAAGAGAGCCAGAAGCCCAGAGAGCATGCTAGGGAGAGCTCCTTTATTTTGGAGTTTAAATATCAAGTCTTGCGACACTTGCAGTAGCCATGTGTATTCTGGCCAACAACCTGTTTCCAGGTGTGACTGACAGCTGAGAACCTTCCCTACGCAACCAAACCACTGGGCATGCATCTAGTTGGCCTTCCCTTTGCTCCTTTCAGGCTGAACAGACTGACAGAGCAATTTACAGCAGCTACAGAAGGTCACCTCCTTAGAAATGACATCTAGGCCTCAGTTGCACTTCTGCTCCAGGCCCAGAAAAGCAGCAAAACCAGGTGAGCAGCACCTGAATCAGTAATAATGACTAAAGACCCCCTGCCCTGTCACTGACCAATCAGTGAAGACCATGACCTTGAAGGAGCACACCTAGAAAACATGAATATTCTGCAGAAACCCTCCCCTGATGCCTCCTCTAAGATTCCTGCCCACATAAAAAATAAATAAAAGCCTCAAGACAAAGGTCCCAGCTCATGTTCTCCCTCTGGGGAGCAGCATCTGCCCTTCCCTTTCTCCTCCTCTTCCCCCACGGGCATGCACCTTCTAAACTCTAAGGGCCCCTATGAGACTTGCAACCAGGGAAGCAATGGGCAGTAGCAGTTAGTCCCGGGCTAACCCCTAATCTTGTTCCCAAAGCGCTCTTTTCTCTGACTTCCCGAGGGCTAGGATAGCCCAGCCTAGGCTCTCCTGCTGCTTCATCTATGCCAGTGGTCAGCAAACTCATTAGTCAACAGAGCCAAATATCAACAGTACAATGATTGAAATTTCTTTTGAGAGCCAAATTTTTAAAACTTAAACTTCTTCTAATGCCACTTCTTCAAAATAGACTCACCCAGGCCGTGGTATTTTGTGGAAGATTCACACTCAGGGGGCCAAAGAGCTGCATGTGGCTCGAGAGCCAGAGTTTGCTGACCATGGATCTATGCTAACCCCTTTCTTATTTTACTGTCCCCAGCTTTAATAAACATTCCCTCATATTGACCTGGACTCGTGTTATGAAATTTTTTCTGCACGTAATCAAGCACCCACACGCTGCCAGCAGACCCCCTCAGGGCCAGATCCCTGTTTTCAGTAACATTAGTTCAAATGTCCTTGTATCAGAAAGGCTTTCTTAGCCAACATGCTATAAAATAGCCTCCCCCATCTCTATCCCAACGCCCTTTGCTATTTTCTTCATAGTAGGCATTGTATCTGGAATCACCACTAAACTGGCAGCTCTTAGAGGGCACGACTTAATCAGTCTTGTTTTCCACATAACTCCCAGACCCTTTAACATCTGGACAGGCAGGAAAAACTAAAAACAAAATAAACAGCAACAGAGAGTTGACGATAAAGGAACAAATACATGTGCTCTGCAGAAACTGTTTAACTACTAAAAGTCCACAAATTGTCATCATGAAAGAACAAATTGATATTTGTCAACGTTAAAGATACTGAAAAATTAACAAAGGAGAGGGGAAGGAGGTAGGTTAAAACTTCTAAAGGATGCATGGATTCTGCAGAGAAGCCTATGGTGGGAGGTCACACGGAGACAGCTCTCTGCAATAGTGAAGAGGACTCAGAGACAGAAAAAGTATAAAGTTTGGGTTCAGTGTGCTAAAAACTTATAAGCTTTTTCCAGCACTGTCTTCATGTTCAAGGCTCCACGTTCAATAGTTTTAAATATTTTCTATACTCCTTCGCTTCCCCCTTTTCTCTGCTCCCCACCCCAGCCTAGAAGACTGAGATATGCCACCAAGTGGCACATCTTGCTTTCCCTGATGAGTGAAAGACTGAAAATTCAGCTGTGTTTGAGAGATCCAGCTGCCTTTAACAAACTTCCATATTATAAGTTAACATGGGTTTCAATATTCTTCCAGTACATTAAGCCTTGGTCGCTTTCAGGCTGCTCGCTAAGGACTGAGAAGCAGCCAATGCCTCCATTTTCTCCCTCACTTGAACAACTCTGGGGTGGGGAGGGGTGAGGTGGGGGATTAGATTAAAGACGGCTTTGCTATCCGGAAGTGGGGCTGGAAGAAGCATTTCCGGAGGCCCCCAGGGGAGGATGAGATGTGGTGGAAAGCTTTATTTTCGTGGAATTAAACCCCTGGGTTTCCAGTCCCATTTCCTTTAGTTCAGTCACAGGAGAAGTGTTGCTGGGGCTTCAGCAGAGCTAACGGCAAAGCCAGTGCCCAGAGTTTCCTTTCCACGTTGGAGCCGGGTCCAGTTCAGCATCAGGCCACTTACAACCATTAGTCCACTGTGCGTGGGGCTCACATGGCTGTGGGACATGAGGGCAAATGCAGGGAAGCAGGAGCAAAAAGCCAGGCCAGCCCACAGTCACAAGAGTCCCAAGAGAGCCACGATCATGAGAGCAAACTCCTTTGTTTAGGGGATTAAGAACCGCAAATATCCATGCACTTGCAATGGCCACACCCATTCTGGCCAAGCATCTCTGTTCCCAGGTGTGGCTGAGAGACAGCACCTTCCCTGTCACCCAGCTTCTCTGGGCCTGTGTCTATCTTCCCTTTGTCCAGCCCTCTTTTCTCCAATGTTTTGTAGGGAACTTGCCTAGAATGTCTGGCCTTCCCTAACTCCTTTCCTATTATTAATAACTAGAGGTTCTAGGCACAAAATCCATGCAGGGGGCTGGGCCTTGGCAGCCCCTAGCAGCCTCGGCTGGCCCTCAAGCCCCTGCTTCGTATGGAAGGTCATCGGGGAATGGTCATTCTGCTGTTCAGCCTAATTAGCATATTAGCTCTTTATTATATAGGACTAGCTGATTAAACAGTATCATCTGCACTATCCCTGGACATCATATCAAATGTAGTGACACTGCCTCTTAGTTTAAGGTGAACTTACTCTTTGTGAGACTGCTGCCTTAGTTCTGAATATGTACATGGTATTCTATTTAAAGCTACCTTTGCTCTCCACAGATGAAGGAAATTAGGCTAGTTGGCTTGAGTTTTCTACCTTAGACACAAGAAGGGCCAAAAAAAGTGCTAAGCCCATATTTTCCTGAAGTAGATTCCACACATCTGCTCCTTCACCACTTCCTCAATGAATTCTTTTTTATAGTTGCCCCGACCTACCCGGCATTTGTTCTGCATTCCCAGCCCTTTGTTGTATAATTCATACCTTTGCAGCACCAGTTCCTCGGGGTAAAAGATTTCCTTATTTGCCTAAGACATTTTTAGTTTATTGTGCAATACCATCTTCCCTGTGGGTGTTGCATAAATATTAACTAAAAATCCACATCTGGTCTTGGTCGTCATTTCTATTTGTCCTAATATAACTTCTCTTTGAACAATTCATTTGGAAAGTGTGCCAAGGGTGAGATGTGGCACATAAATTATCCTGCTGCACAGAATGCCTTTTAAAATGCCCACAGATTTGGTTATTTATGAACAGAACCTCTTCCTTGCCCTCTCGATTCTAAAGTATGCCACGCCAAAGTCATTACAGTCTCCCATCTGTTTTGTGGAAAGGTATCCAAGAATCTCCCGCTAAAATCTTAACAGATTGACTAGGCATCAGAAAAACACTGGCCCAGCAGGTGAAACTGCTTGCTTAGAGAGGTCAGAGCAGAGCTCGCTGCTGGGGGACTCATAAGCTCTGGGCTTTGTTCAGGAAATAACCCTGCAGGGGAAAAACAGCGGAGCGGGGATGAAATGTGGGTCAGGGAGGCTGAGAGAGGCACGCGGGCTGCTTGGGTAACTAATGACAGTAAACGCATTGGCTACACATGTTATATTGAGATGTTCCCCAGCGTTACCATAAAACGCTGCCCTGCAGACACTACAATATGTAACATCACTTTATCCCAAAACTTGTGATCCATTAGGAATATAATTAGGACAGAGCAGCCTCCGAAACAGACCCTGTCACCTCTGTCGCAAACCTGGGTCTGTTAAGAACCAGCTGCTGCTAAAATAATGATAGCTTTAAGAATCTCCCAGTCTCCCAGTTTCCAATTCAGAGGAGGTGGGTGGGGGAGGAGAGGAGGAGGAGGCGTGGAAATCACATGCTAATAACCAGATATGGATAATTGCAGAGATGTCGAGGCTAATGATAGAATTCAGAAACTCAATCAAGAGAAGCAAGGACATCTCCTTCGTAGAATCTCTTTCAATGAACCCACTTGCACTGGTACTAACAGATTGAAAAGTTGCACAGCATCTTGGATAACAGAGTTTTGATAAGCCTCGGAGCCTCTAGAATAACAGATAAATCAAAAGGTAAGGAGAAAATTAGTTTAGAGGATGGACACCAGTTAAATTAAGCAGTTATTCATGAACGTTGCCGTGTTGTTAGCCCAACAAGGATCTCTTCTAAAAAATCTTTATTGTTGAGAGTATTAAGGATGCCTCCGCTGAAACCGGTTTGGCTCAGTGGTAGAGCGTCGGTCTGCAGACTGAGGGGTCCCAGGTTCGATTCCGGTCAGGGGCATGTACCTTGGTTGCGGGCACATCCCCGGTAGGGGGTGTGCAGGAGGCAGCTGGTCGATGTTTCTCTCTCATCGACGTTTCTAGCTCTCTATCTCTCTCCCTTCTTCTCTGCAAAAAATCAGTGAAATATAATATATTAAAAAAAAAAAAAAAAAGGATGCCTCCTCTCTCTCCTCCCTTGCCCCCCACCACCTGGTTCCCGCCCTGCCCCAGGTCTTCACCACCCTACTGTCTCTGTTCACGGGCAATGCATACATGGCAATGCATACATGCATATAAATTAATCTCTTCCCGCCCTCACTTCCTCCTTTCCCTCTGAGATCCATCAGTCATGGGTCCTTTAAGGCAGCATATCCAGGGGAACTTTCTGTCAAGGTGGTTTTATATCTGAGCTCTCCAAAGCGGTTATTGAGCACTTAAAATGTGGCTAGTGTGGCTGAGAAACTGAATTTTAAATTTTGTTTAATTTTGATTAATTTAAATTTAAATAGGGACATTAGATAGTAGCTACTATACTGGACAGCACAGCTTACGCTCTCAGGGCCGCCTGCCAGCGTGGCTCAGTGGTTCAGTGTTGTCCCGTGGCCATGAGCCTGGAGGTCATGGTTTGATTCCTGGTCAGGGCACAGGCCCAGGTTGCGTTTCAAGCTCTATTCCTAGTGAAGGTTGTGCAATGATTCATGATTCTTTCTCATCATTGGTATTTTCTCTCTCTTTCTTCTACTCCCTTCCTCTCTGAAATCAATTTAAAAAAAAAGCTATCAGGGCCTTCTAGCCAAGGCCCTGCCCCTGTATCTTACGGGAGAGTTTAGGTAAAAGCCAGCCGCCTACTCCTCCCAACCTCCTGCTCTGACTCACACCCTGTACTGCATCCACCTGTAACTTCCTTTTATTTATAAAACAGCTACCAGCTACTGAACACTTTTCAGGTATTGGACGTTTTCCTGAACACCTTATGTCTGTGATCTCATTTAATCCTCACAACAGCCCTGAGAGAGAGGTGCCATTACCAGCTCTGTTTTACAGGTAAGTCGAGGTTCAGAGAGGTTTAGAAAATCGGCCACAGTCTTACATTCTCTATGTGGTGTAGCTGACGTTTGAACTTACGATTTTAACTCCAAAAGTTTATGCCTTAACCACTACTTAGTATAGTCTTGTTGTTCTTTCTCTCATTCAAAAGGCCATAGCCTCAGGGTCTACTTTAGATAAGGAAATTCCTGGCTGCAGCCAAGATGTTTTTATTAAATGCCTGGTCTTCCTCCTCTATCCTTCTTCAGGTGATTCAAGATATAATACTGTGGAAGTCTTTCTTCCACCACTTCTGCCTGATTTTTTCCCAAATTTGGTATAGAAACCTATAAAGACTATACTGAAATGTACAATAAAAACCCTCCCCCGTAAAATAAACACACACACACACACACACACATATATTTAAGAATAAATGTATTCAAATCATGCATGTAAATTTTTCCTAACATAATTTAAATCATCTATTAGTAGAATAGTTGGGATAAGTAACATAAACCAAACTACAACACAATAATGAAAGTATTAATGTAAAGCATAATTAGAAAAATCAAATAAAGCATTCATAAAAGTGACAATATTATGTTAAAAACCCCACTACAAACTTGCACCTCATAAGGCATATTTAGTTCACTTATTGTTCAATGAAATGACTAGAAAGTCTGTTTATAGTTTGTTCTGCTAATCTAATAATAAATGACAGCAATTTATTTAAAGCTTTTGCAGAAGACAAGTTGCCCATTTAAATGAATAAATATTTTATAATTTGTAATACTTAATAATTATAAGTGAATGACATATTTAGAGCCTTATATAGAGACTTATACTTCCTTATATTTTTCTTTCCAAATGCTCTCTATTTGTCTCATTTTTTTATGTCCTCAATCTATTCCTTCATTCTCACATATTAGCTCTGACAAAAGCATTTCAATCTTAATGCACAAAACAACAAAATCCTCCTAGCACATGTGAAGAACTGCCCTGAGATATACAAATTAAAAAGAAAACAGGTTGTCTGCAATGTTAGATTTGAAGCTAAGGCATTTATTTTCTTGACAGTCAGTGCCAGAAAGTCAGTCCTTGGATTGAAGTGGACAAATGATGAAGACATTGAATTCATCAATTCCAAGCTGAGCACCAATGGGAACAGTGGCCAAAAGCCTCTCATCCCTCTAACCCTCTTCTCTGAAGTTAATCTCATGCCAGTGCCAAGCCAGAGGTTGAGATCCGCCACCTATGATTGTTTTAGCCAATGTCTCCCCTCACTTATATTGGGAACATGGGACACAGGCAACCACTGATCTACTTTCTGTCACTATACATGAATTTGCATTTTGTACAATTTATATAAATGGAAATAACACTATGTACTTTTTTGTGGGGTTGGCTTCTTTCAGTAAGCATAATTATTTTGAGATTAGTTCATGTTTTTGTGTGTTTTAATAGTTTGTTTCTTTTTATCTCTGAGTAATACTCTATTTGTATGACTATACTACATTTGCAAATCAGGAGTGTGTGGAGTCCTTAGAATGCTTCAAATCTCTCAGATTATTTTTTCCCATTTTAAAAATTATAGTTTGTTTTCTTTTTATTATAGTTTAAGATTTTTTTTACTCAAAACAGAAGTTCTTTTAAAATATATATTGATATATATGTGTGTAATTTATATTTTTAATAAAGAAATCTTAAATATATATATATATTAGAGGCCTGAAATTCATGCAAGGAGCTTGGTTCTCACAGCCCTGGCTTCATCCAAAAGATTGTCCAGAAGGATGTCTAGAAGGTTGCTTGGCTGTCCAGTTTAAATAGCATATTATGCTTTTATTATTATAGATATTGATTTCAGAGAGAAAGGGAGAGAGGGAGAAAGAGAGAGAGAAACATTAATGATGAGAGCCATTGATCAGCTGCCTCCTGTACGCCCCCTACTGGAGATCAAGCCCACAACATGGGCATGCATCCTTACTGGGAATGGATGCGTGACCTCTGGTTCATAGGTAGAAGTTCACAGGAGCCAGCTTCTATTTTTAGAGATGTAATTTGCAAATTTGTTTTCTTCATGTATCTGTGGATAAACATTCAAATTGTTTACAGTTTGGGATATGCAAACAAACCTTCTATGAACATTCATGAAAAAATCTTTGTATGGATATATACTTTCATATGTTTTGGATAAATACCGATTTAGTATGATCTGTAGTTTATAATATTTTAAGACATTTTTTCAGAGTGTTTATACCATTTTACCTTCCCACAAGCAGCTTATGAGATTTCCACTTACTCCACATCTTTGCCAATATTTGATAGAATCATATTTTTACATTTTATACGTGTAGTAGGTATGTAGTGGTATCTTGTTATTACTTTAATTTACATTTTCCCAATACCAAAGATGTGGAATACCTTTTTTAAAATTTATTTTCTACCATACATCTTTGGTAACATGTCCAAATCACTTGCTCTCCTTTTTCTTTCCTTTTCCTTTTAAAATATATTTTTATTATTGATTTCAGAGAGGAAGGGAGATGGAAACATCAATGATGAGAAAGAATTATTGATCAGCTGCCTCCTGTATGCCCCACACGGGGGATAGAGCGGCAACCTGGACATGTGCTCTGGCCAGGAATAAAACCATGACCTCCTGGCTCATAAATCAATGTTCAAACACTGAGCCAGGCCAACTGGGCCCTCCTTTTTTTAATTATTATTGTTGTTGCTAGCTTCTTAGACCAACACAAATTTATTAGCTCACAGTTCTGTAGTCAGAAGTCCAGCTTGGTCCAATTCGTTTCTCTGTTCAAAATCTCACTTGATGAGAATTAAGGGGCTTACACAGCAGGGCTCTCATCTGGAGGCTGATTCTCATGGAGAAGAACCTGCTTCCAAACTCATTCAGGTATTGGCAGAATTCAGTTCTTTGCAGTTATAGGACCATTTTATTTTATTTTATTTATTTATTTATTTTAAAAAGATATTTTATTGATTTTTTACAGAGAGGAAGAAAGAGAGCTAGAGAGCTAGAAATGTCAATGAGAGAGAAACATTGACCAGCTACCTCTTGCACACCCCCCACCGGAGATGTGCCCACAACCAATGTACATGCCTTTGACCGGAATCGAACCTGGGACCTTTCAGTCCGCAGGCCGACACTCTACCACTGAGCCAAACCGGCTTCGGCCCATTTTATTTTTTATTTTATTTTTGTCTCTTTAATCTTAGAGCTCCCCACCCTCCTTCTCATGAGACCCCCTTCATTTGCAAACCAACACAGTGCTTGGGATCCTTACAATGCTTCCAATCCCTCTGACTTTTTTTGGAAGGGGAGGTGGGGGGGCATTTTAAAAATTGCATTGTCTTTTTTCTTATTGAATTTTAAGAGTTCTTTATTCCAATACAAGTTTTTTTTAATTCTTTTTTTTATTAAATTATTATCTGTGTACATATCTTACCATTGCCCCTCCCTCCCACTCCCAATAAGTTCTTTTTTAGATATATAATTTGCAAACACTTTTTTCTCCACCTATGATTTTTGTCTTTTCAATCTTTTTTTTTTTTAATATATTTTATTGATTTTGTACAGAGAGAAAGGGAGAGAGATAGAGAGTTAGAAACATCAATGAGAGAGAGTCATCGATCAGCTGCCTCTTGCACACCCCCCACTGGGGATGTGCCCGCAACCAAGGTACATGCCCTTGACCAGAATCGAACCTGGGACCTTTCAGTCCCCAAGCCGATGCTCTATCCATTGAGCCAAACCGGTTTCGGCTCTTTTCAATCTTTGAATGATGTTTTTCAAAGAGCAGAAATTCTTTATTTTGATTAATCCAATTTATCTTTTTTTTTTTTTTTTTTTAAATCATGTTTTGGTGTTTTATGTAAGAAATATTTATCTAATCCAAGGTTACAAAGATTTTTCTCTTGTTTTTCTCCTGAAGTATTGTAGTTTGGATTTTAGAGTTACACCATCCTATGATGCATTTTTACTTAGTTTTTATATTTGGGATGAGGTATGGCTCAAAGTTTTTTTTATTTGTTTTGTTTTGTTCATTGGATAGCCAATTATTCCAGCACAATTTGTTAAAAGTTGTTTTGTCCACTGACTTGTCTTTGCATCTTTATCAATTGACATACATGTAGGTCTGTTTTGGACATCTATTATGCTCATTAGTGCTTTGGTCTACATTTATGCCAATATCAAACCATCTTGACTACTGAAGCTTTATAATTTTTAAAGGTGGGTGGTATAGTTTTTACAACTTTGTTCCCTACCTCTACTTAATTACAACATTTTAAAATGTATTTATTTTTGCTATTATAAGCCCTTATCATTTGGCTCTTGTTTCCATCCACTTCTTGGTTAATTTATTTCTTAAGTGTATCTACACTAATAAAAGCCTAAGTGGCCCTCATGTGCAGCATCATCACAAGATGGCCACCACAACATGGCTGCCACCACATGGCCTCCACAAAGATGGCTGCCACAAAGATGGCTGCCACAAAGATGGCCATCACAACATGGCCATGTGCACCGCGAAGATGGGGCCAGGCGGCCGTTCCACTCAGTGACGCTTGGGGGTCCCCATAGCTCCCTGGGGCACAGAGGGGCTTGGTCCCTGCAGAGGAGGCAGGTCACAACAGGGCAGGGCAGTTGGGGGCAATTGGGCCAGCAGGGGAGGGCAGTTGGGAGCGATCAGGCTGGCAGGAGAGCAGTTGGGCATCAATTGGACTGGCAGAGGAGTTCTTAGGAGGTAATCAAGTTGGCAAGCAGAAGCGGTTAAGGAAAACCAGGCGGGCAGGCAGGCAGGCGAGCGATTAGAAGCCAGATGTCCCGAATTGTGAGAGGGATGTCTGACTGCTGATTTCAGCCTTGTGGGATTGGGCCTAAAGGGGCAGTCAGACATCCCTTGAGGGTTCCCAGATTGGAGAGGGTGCAAACTGGGCTGAGGAGACCCTCCTCCCCCATGCATGAATTTCGTGCAGTGGGCCACTAATTTATTTATAAGTATGTAATTATATATCTGTAAGCATTTATGTGTGTCAGTGTGAGTGTGTCTGTTTCCTGAGTGTTTTTTGTTTTTGTTTTTTTTAATGAGAAGTAAGTGAACATTTAAGGTCTAAGATAGTTAATAACATGGACAGAGCTGGATTTCGATATGTGAATATCATCCCTTTTAACCAATATCCTTAAAACATTTGTTCAGCATGTGTTTTCCTTTATGTTCAAAAAGAGAAAATCCTTATATGCCTTGAGTGTTACTTTTTTAAAATTATACTTTATTGATTTTTTTATAGAGAGGAAGGGAGAGAGATAGAGAGCTAGAAACATTGATGAGAGAGAAACATCAACCAGCCGCCTCCTGCACACCCCCCACCAGGGATGTGCCTGCAATCAATGTACATGCTCTTGACCAGAATCAAACCTGGGACTTTTCAGTCTGCAGACCAATGCTCTATCCACTGAGCCAAACCGGTTTTGGCAAGTGTTACATTTTTAACTTAGCTGGAATTATTACTCAAATCTTTATTATCACCTGGATAACATTATCACTAGCATTCACAAGATAGTAATTTTAATGGATATAGTTACAAATTCCTTTCTAGTATTTAAAATGTCTCCTCTTTACCATTCTCTCAATCTCTCTCTCCTTCCTCCACCACCCCCTGCATTCTTGCCAGCAAAACATCTCCCATTTATTTGTGGATCCTGTCCTATCATCAGTTTTACTTTTGTGACATTTCAGAACAAGACAACATCTTTAGAAACATCTTACAATGTTTAAACTTTAGTTGTATCACTGGTTCTCAGCACATGTCCTGTTTTCTAGTCTGTATTAACATTTTAGCCGACAGCATGTAAGACCTCAATCTCGGGGCTACTGGCCTGGTCAGTTATGGCACTATGCCACCCACTTCACAGAAGCATGCCACAAAAATGCCCAATGTAGGTAGGTGGATCCTGATCCAAATTGGTTTTTGAGTTGCAAGTCAAGGGATTGATCATCTTGACATCTTGCCAGTTATGAAAGGAGTCAATTGTTCAAGATATTTCTAATTTATTCCAGTTGAGATTTGGCATCTGCAGTGGATGAGAGCATCCTTTCACCCAGCTGTAGATACAGGTGCCAATTCCTTTGTCCACAGCCAGCGTTATCACTATCTATATGTATGCCTATATCTTATTTAAATGTAATATTTTCCTAATCTCTTCCCTGACTTCCTTATCCACTGCCAAATTAAGAAGGGTTTCTGAAGCAGGAAGAGTGAAATAAATGTGTTTATATTTGTTGAACACCTACTATATGTCCAAGATATTCTATCTAATAAAGAGGAAATAGGCAAATTGACCATCACGCTGTCACAAAGATGGCGGCGCCCATAGCCACAAGATGGTGGCACCCAGTCCCCTCAGCCTGGCCAGAGTCCCACTGTCCTTTCAGCCCAGACAGCAGGCGCATGGTGTGGCTGGACCAGCCCTCAGTCCCCCAGTTGCCCAGGGCTGGCCCAAGGCACGGGCAAGCCTTGGATGTCAGCTGCGCAGCCGCTCAGGGCAGACCTGAGGTTCAGGCAAGCCTTGGATTGTGGCTTCCCAGCCTCCCAGGGCTATCTGAGGCTCAGGTAACCAGGGCCGGCCAAGGCTTGTGCTGCCAGCAGTGGCAGCAGCAGAGGTGTGATGGGGCATCACCTTCCCCTGATGCGGGTCACCTCCCACCCCTAAGGGATCCCAGACTGTGAGAGGGGGCAGGCCAGGCTGAGGGACACCCTCCAGTGCATGAATTTTCATGCACCAGGTCTAGTTTTAAATATATGGACAACATAAGAATTCTCACAATAGTCTGGCCAAATGGACATTATTATTGTCTTTTCAAAAATGACCAAGTTGAGGGTCAAAGACATAAACTTGCTTTAGGAAACATAACTAGATTCAGGATTCTATATGACTCCCTTGTTCCAAAAGTCTTTTGTTTTACTTTAAATTGTATTCAATGCCTATCTTTATATACTAGAGGCCCGGTGCATGAAATTCATGTGGGGAAGTGGGGAGGTTAGCATCCCTCAGCCCAGCCTGCACCCTCTCCAATCCAGGAATGCTGGCTCTCAACTGCTCTCCTGCCTGCCTTCCTGATTGCCCCTAACCACTTCTGCCTGCCAGCCTGATCACCCCCTAACCACTGCCCTGCCAGCCTAATCACCTCCTAACCACTGCCCTGCCAGCCTGATTGATTTTTAACTGCCCCCCTGCCAGCCTGTTTGCCCCCAAATTCCCTCCTCTGCCAGCCTGGTCACCCCTAACTGCTCTCCCCTACAGGCTTGATTGCCCCCAACTGCCCTCCTTTGTTGGTCTGGTCCCTCCCAACTGTCCTCCCCTGCTGGCCATCCTGTGGTGGCTATCTTGTGTTCACATAGGGGCAGGATCTTTGACCACATGGGAGCAACCATCTTGTGTGTTGGAGTGATGGTCAATCTGCATATTACTCTTTCATTAGATAGAATAGAGACCTGGTGCATGGGTGGGGGCCAGCTGGTTTGCCCTGAAGGGTGTCCTGGATAAGGTTGAGGGTTCCCTTGGGGCGTGGGAAAGGGGCCTGTGGTGGTTTTCAGGTCGGCCATGCCCTCCAGCAACCCATGAGAAGGCCCTGGTATATGCTATATATTTATCTTCTACAATTGAAACTTTGTAGCCTGGAGTGGAGCTAAGCCTTCTGCTTGCTCTGTGGTGGCAGCCATTTCTGATGGGGTTTATTCACCTTCTATAATTGAAACTTTGTATCCTTGAGTGGAGGCCTGGACTGGCCAGGATGTGTGGAAAGCTTGGCTTCCTCCATTGCCCAGGAAACCCAAGCCTCCCTCCTGCTCTCTGTGGTGGCAGCCATCTTGGCTGGGGTTAATTTGTATATTTGTTCTGATTGGCTGGTGGGAGTGGCTGGTGGGCATGGCTTGTGGGTGTAGCAAAGTGGTGGTTAATTTGCATACTATTCTTTTATTAAGTAGGATATATTGTATATATATATATTTGATGTTTTACAGAGAGAAAGGGAGATGGATAGAGAGAAACATTGACCAGCTGCCCCCTGTACACTTCCTACTAGGGATGTGCCCGCAACCAAGGTACATGCCCTTGACCAGAATCGAACCTGGGACCCTTCAGTCCGCAGGCTGACGCTCTATCCACTGAGCCAAACAGGATATGGCTATAATGTCTATCTTATTAACATTACTAATAAATAACTATTTAATAGAAGTATTTTTTTCTCCCATATTTTCTCCTTCTTTAAGGCCTTTGTAAAGTGGTGAAGGAATGACTTTTAGGAGAACTTCTCTGGTGAGATGTTTGAGGGATGATGGAATGGAAAGAGATAGACTTGGGCCATACAAAGACAACAAGATTTAGGTTTTGCATAAACAAAAAATGAAGGCAAAGTCCAGGTGGCTCCTGAATTTTTGAAGGATATGAAGAATTTGGACCATTAAAGATAGATATACTAATGGCAGTAAATTCCTACACAGAACATCAAGAAGCTAAAAGTAAGAAGTGCTGACTCCCACTGTTAGAAATTGTATCTCCTGATCTAGTTTTGCTAGACAAACAAAGTATTGCCACCCTGCACAGATAGAAATCAAAGAATACCTTTTCCTCCCAACTATTATGTAGAATACTTTGAGGCCAGACACAGGAATAAAGAATACAATATATATACAAAAATGCATAAATTAATTTTCTATATTTTCCTTTTATTAAAATTACTTCTAAAAATTTATGTTTTGTAACAGAAACACCAGATAACAAAAAAGTAAAAATTGGCTATTTATCCCTGGAAAGCTTTCAAAGATGCTGGAAACAATTATTCAATAAAAGCAATTCAAAACAAAAGAAAACAAAAAATTCATCATTAATATGGATAGATTCTTTTGAAGAATTCTAGAGTTATGGAGTATTCAGTAAAGCACCATTCATGTTGGAAATGGCTGCCTTGGGCCTGGGGGAGAGGGAAATTGGGAGCTGTTGTTCAATGGGTATAGAGTTTCAGTCATGCCAAGTGACAAACTTCTAGAGATCTATGGTCCAGCGGTGTGCAGTTAAAAATTGTCAAGAGGGGAGATTTTATGGTATGTGCTTTTTACCACAATTTTTTAAAAAGAAGTGATGCTGGAAAATCAACTTTAAGTGATAACTAACGAATAATTGCAGAGTACCCTTTTTATGCCATTTCAGGTTGTCAGATATCATTGGAATTAATAATTATTATTTTTTTGTATATGTTTTTAAGTTACCCTACTGAATATATTTTGAAAATACATATTACAGCATATCTGCATATCTCTTATTTCAATAAACTGTCAGCAGAATGATTTTGTAAAACAGGAATCCTATATAATAAAGAGCTAATATGCAAATGGTCTTCGCCATGCCCAGGAGACCTGAGTCTATACCTTCCACCCTGATGCCTGGCCAGGGGAACTGAGGCCAGGCTGTGCCACCCACCCAACAGGGCTTGAGGGGAGACCTGAGGCCAGGCACCGGGGGAACCCTAAGTCTGAGCTGGAGGTCCTGAGGCCATGCCTCCTGCCCTGGTTTTAGGGTCGAGGCACCTGAGACCAGACCAGGGACCTGAGGCTATACCCCTGCTTGCAGGGCTTCACGGTTTTGTGGTGCCAGCTGGGTCTGGATTTTGCATGATTTCAAGGTGAGCACAGGTAGGCGGAAACTTGACTCTGGGTCCCACGTGCCCCAGACTCTGACAGGAAGGGAGATTTTCATATATGTTTTATTAATTTTTTTTCATCTCTGACACTTCTATTATAGAGAACGGGCAAATAGCAAAATTAAAGTATTTCCTCTAATTAATTCCCTTTTAATGTGCACAAATTTCATGCACCAGGCCACTAGTCTTATATAATAAAGAGCTAATATGCAACCTTATGCCATCATGCTACAATATAATGGCTCAGACACTCAACGCTGGGGAGAGAGGAATGGGGACCAGCCAGGCACAAATGAACGAGAGAGAGAGAGAGAGAGAGGGAGGGAGAGAGAAAGAGAGAGAGAGAGAGAGAGAGAGGGAAGTAGGGATCAGCCAGGCTGCAGCCGGGGAGAGGGACAAACTGCCCATCCCAGGTGCCAGTGGCTGCACCTGCGCCTGCGGCCTAGGAAAGGGACAAGCTGCCTACCCCACTGTACCAGGTGCCAGCACCTGTGCCTGCAGCCCATGAGAGGGACAAGCCACCCCCCTTTGGTCCTGGGTGCCTACAACTATGGCCTGGGCAAAGCTGCCCATCCACCATCCCCTTCAACTGTGGCTGGCTCGGGCAAAACTGGCCTAGATTCTGGGTGCCTGTAACTGGCCAGAGGAAGGAATTCTGGGTCCCAGGTGTGGGGCGAGGTAGAGGTGGTTGGGGGCAATCAGGCCAGTAAATGAGTAGTTAGGAACAATCAGGCAGGCAGGCAGAGGAGTTAGAGGCAATCAGGCAAGCATGCAGGTGAGCAGTTAGAAGCTAGCAGGCCCAGATTGCGAGAGACAGTTGGACATCCCCCGAGGGGTCCAGGATTGGAGATAGTGTAGGCTAGGCTGAAATATGCAAATTTACCATACCTCCACAATGCCCACCAGACAATCAGGAGTGAGTATGCAAATTAACCCAACAAAGATGGTGGGTTAATTTGCATACGCAGGCACCGAGCAAAGATTGAAGACTGAAGATGACTAAAGATGAAGTCTGAAGAGGCTTGGCTTCTCTACTGTGGCTGGAGCAAAGGCCTGGGTCCCAGGTGCTGGAGGAAAACTGGTGCCAGCATCCAGGGGAAGGAAGGCCTATTGCACGAATCGTCTATATTCTAGTTTAGAATATAAAAGTAATCTAGAGTTATCTTTCAGGACTTGAAAGAATATACCTTATCTTTCTTTTCAGATCTTGTGTTGAGAAATGTGCCTTTTCACAGACAGAACTGATCCATGGATCAACTTAGTCTCATAATAGAGATATGTTTTTATACTTGATACTAAAACACAGTACATGATTCCAGCCATTCAGTATTGTCACAAAACTATCCATATTAAGGTAATTATGATCACAGGGTTACAGCCCAGAATGACTCATAGGGAATAGCAATTCCAAGAGTCTTTAAAAAAATTTTTTTAATATATTGGGATGACATTGGTTAATAAAATTATATAGGTTTCAGGGATACAATTCTATAATACATCATCTGTATATTGTATTGTGTGTTCACCACCCCAAGTCAACTCTCTTTCCATCACCATTCCCTCGCTCCCCCATCTTTGCCCTGTTTGCCCTCCCTCACCTCCCTTTCTCTCTAGTAATCACCGTGTTCTTGTCTGTATCTATAAGGTTGTGTTGTTGTTGTTGTTTTTTTTCTTTGCTTAATCCCCTCACCTTTTTGCCTTTTTCTTAAGATGTCTTAAGATCTATAATAAAGATTTCCCATAACTGATTTTATATATATGTTTATCTGAAATACATTAATGAAAATTTACATAATGTTTTAATGCAAAATCTACCCTAAATGTCCTATACTTAAAATTAAAGTAAGCTTTGCCAGTATATTGGACCTACAGATTAAAACCATAATAAATCATTTCCCCAACAATCCTAGGTATGCATTTAGCAAAATAGATGCCATATAATGGCACCTATTTTTATATGATTCAGCCCCTGTCTTCTTGAAATCCACTCAACTATAATCCCAAATCACCTTTCCATTTGGATTCAACCTCAATCAAAACCAGGAACAATTCTCATCATGAAAGAAAATACATCTGCACCATCAGCAAGTGGAGGGAGCCTTGGGTCCTCATACTTCTGTTTCACCCCCACCATTTGCCTAACTGAGTCAATGCTCTCCCTCTAACCCCAGTTGTGTTGGCTAATCTACGTATATATCCAGACATCTGCTTTGGTTTTCTCTCACCATTTAAAAACCCATCTGGATAGAGAGCTTTTCGCTGCACCCAAGCCCACTTGGCTGAGGTCCTGACATTCTGTCTCGTTCTGACAGTCTTGTCAATGAAGGCTGAGCTCTCTTACCTGGACCCTCCCACTGCTCAAGAAGGTTCTGCTATATATCACTTGAAACCACAGTTCCATCCGTCTCTGACTTTTACTATAGCCTGATGCCTATGGACTCTTTTGGCTGTGTTCCCACGCAGCAGATTAAATCTCCTTGGATAGCCATATCTGCTGGAATCAAGCCCAAGTTCATCAAACATCTTTGGACTCTGTTGCACTGCAAGAGAATTCCCTCATGAAGTCACCAAACAGCTGGCGTAGGTTTTTGTCTGAAGGTAACTGCTTTTTTTCACCACCCTCAACCTTCTTTGCTGCTTCGGTCTCAATGTGCCTTACTTCTTTATACTTTCCCATTCATGATTCTGTAAGTACCCACAAATTTAATTGTGATATTCTCAACTGTTGTACATGGTAGCTGAAAAATGTGTTATGGAATATTAAATAATTTATTTTTTAAATTTGCATTTGTAGGTCTACTAATAAAATGTGATACTAATTTTTTTTTCACATTGGCAACTACATAGACCTTGAATGGTAAGATTATTAATTGATTTATTTTTGTAAAATCAATAAGATTTATTTAAATAATTTTGATTTTAAGTATATTTATAATTTATATTTCTCCTTATAATGATTATTTTAGAAGAAACAATTTAGTTTGAAAACAAAATAATTTAAATGTATAAAACTTATAATTTGATGACAGAATATTTAAATTTTATACATTTTAAATATAATTACTTATTTAGTACTTTAAAAAAATGTTTTTATTGATTCCAGAGAGGAAGGGAGAGGGAGAGAGGGGAAATAAAAACCAATGATGAAAGAGAATTATTGATCGGTTACATCCTGCATGCCCCTTAATGGGATTGAGCCAGCAACCCTGCAATCTGGGCATGTGCCCTGACCAGGAATTGAACTGTGATCTCCTGGTTCATGGGTCGATGCCCAACCATTGAGCAACACCAGGTTGGTAGTACTTTATTTTTATTTTATTTTATTTTTTAAAATATATTTTATTGACTTTTTACAGAGAGGAAGGGAGTGGGGTAGAGAGTTAGAAACATCGATGAGGGAGAAACATCAATCAGCTGCCTCCTGCACACCCCCTCCTCGGGATGTGCCTGCAACCAAGGTACATGCCCTTGACTGGAATAGGACCTGTGACCCTTCAGTTTGCAGGCCAATGCTCTATCCACTGAGCCAAACCAGGCAGGGCTATTTTTATTGTTGATACTAGAGGTCCACTGCATGAAATTTGTGCATGGGTGTGGTCCCTAGGCCTCACTGGTCATCAAAGGGCAAGTGTCTGTGTAGAAAGGCAGTTCTCAACTGACCTCTGGGCTCTGGGCAGCATCTAGGCCCCTGGGCCCCCACACACACCCCTCTGTCTGAGTCATCAGGCCCCCACCGGGCTTCCTCAGCACCTAGGAGCTGGGCAGCAGCCTTGCCCCTGCTGCTGCTGCTGGTCGCCATCTGCAGGGTGATTGGCAGGGCAACCAGGCCCCGCTAACACCCGCGTTGGCTTGGCGCAGCCTACTCACCTGCTTCACCGTTCTCATCAGGGCCCATCGGGGCTGGCAGTGCCTCCACTACTGCCCGCCGTCAGTGCCACATCTCCGATGCCCTCCATGTTCTGGGCCACCCCCAATGGTCAGTGCACATCAAACCAAGAGGTTGAACTCCTGGTTGAACTCTTGATCGAGGGGACAATTTGATTATTAGGCTTTTATTATATAGGACTAGTACAGATATTCCTATCTCTCCCACCTCCTTTGCTCACCTCTACTCAGGCCACACCCCCTTCCCTTTGGCTATCACCACACTGTTGTCTGTGTCTGTGGGTTATGCATATATGTCCTTTGGCTAATACCTTCACTTTCTTTCATCTAGTATCCCCCTTCCCCTCCACTCTGACAGCTGTCAGTCTGTTCTATGTATCCTTGCCTCTGTTTTTATTTTGTTCCTCATTTATTTTGTTCTTTAGATTCCACATGTAAGTGAAATCATATGGTATTTGTCTATTCTGACTGGCTTATTTAATTTAGCAAAATAATCTCTAGGTCCATCTAAACTGTTAAGAAAGGTAAGATTTCCTTCTTCTTCTATGGCTGAGGAGTATTCCAAAGCATAAAGGTACCACAGCTTTTTTATCCTCTCATTTACTAATGGGCACTTGGGCTGTTTCCAGATCTTAGCTCTTGTGAATAATGCTGCTATGAACGTAGGGGTGGATATATTCTTTCTAATAGGTGTTTCTGATTTCTTAGGCTATATTACCAAAAGTTGGATCACAGGGTCAAAAGGTAGTTCCATATTTAATTTGTTGAGAAAACTCCATACAGTTTTTTACAGTGGCTGCACCAGTCTGCATTCTCACTAACAGTGTACTAAGGTTCCGTTTTCTCCACATCCTTGCCAGCACTTGTTTGTTGATTTACTTATGGTAGCCATTTTGGCAGGTATACGGTGATGTTTCAGTGTGGTTTTAATTTGCATTTCTTTGATGACATTGGGCATTTTTTCTAATGTCTTTTGGCCATCTGTATGTCTTCTTTGCAGAAGTGTCTATTCAGGTAC
This sequence comes from Pipistrellus hanaki, assembly GCF_964339955.1. Classification (NCBI taxonomy): domain Eukaryota; kingdom Metazoa; phylum Chordata; class Mammalia; order Chiroptera; family Vespertilionidae; genus Pipistrellus; species Pipistrellus hanaki. Next base: position 119,198,571 of record NC_140505.1, read on the forward strand.
TTTGCCCATTTTTCAGATCATTACCATTATCTGAAAACATATAAAAATCTTGATTTTAAGAACAGAATTAAGAGTTTGCTGAGATGTATGCAAAAAATAAATATATTTTATAAAAAAATAATGTATAAATTATAGTTGTTTGTTTTATGACTTATCAAGACATCACTAGCCCATTAACTGAACATCCAACATGAGCAACAGTAATTAAATTCATTCAGCTTTGGTATTTTACCAAATTTAAGTTATATATCTGAGAAAACATAGCTTTACACATGTTTTCTGATTTTATTGTTATGAAAAGTAGACATAAAGAACTGTTTGCTTGATTTAAAAGGTAGATGGCATATCCTGATCAGTGTGGCTCACTGGTTGAACGTCAAACTATGAAGCAGGAGGTCACAGGTTCCATTTCCAGTCTGGGCATATGCCCGGGCTGCAAGCTCGATCCCCAGTGGGGTCATGCAGGAGGCAGCTGATCAATGATTCTCTCTCATCATTGATATTTCTATCTCTCTTTTCCTCCCCTTTCCTCTCTGAAATTAATAAACATATCTATATATATCAAAGTCTAAGCAACTGTTATGACTGGTCAACCAAAAGACCAGCTGACCAGTCGCTATGATGCATACTGACCACCAGAGAGCAGATGCTCAATGCAGGAGCAGCGCCCGGTGGTCATTGTGCTCCCACAGCCAAACTCCCTCAGCCAGCCAACCTTCTGGCCCCATCGGCCTGATCAACACTGGGCAAGATGGGCCCCGATCGGCCCTGATTGCCAGCCAGGCCAAGAGACCCCACCCATTCATAAATTCATGCACCAGGCCTCTAGTAAATATATTAGGATAGGCCTCCATTTATTGTATTGTATATTCTTGCCTTGGGCTCTGTAATGTTAGGGACATTTTGTTTTTTTAATCACAAGAGCTAAAAAATAATGTGTACTTAGTATATAGAGTAATAGAATTTTGTCCTAATTTTTTTATCTTTGTTTGTTGCTAATATTTTTATTTGTGTTGATGAAGGTGAAAGTGCAATTCTACTTTCTAGACTACCACGTAGGTGAGCCTCTTATGTAAAGAGATATTTTAAACAGCTTTCTAAAGAATGTCATAGAAATATTCATTTATTTTGTTTGATTCTTCTATGGAGTCAATACTTCATTTGAGAATATTTCTCTTCATGGGTAGGGCTGCTGCACTTGAATCAAAGAAATGCTGTGACTTGTCAGAATGTGATGCAGGTGGAAGGGTTATGTGTGCGTCACAATCTGTGTATCTTCATTTCTTGGCAGCTCTGCCGTCCAGTAGAAGAAAAACTTAAGGAACAGCTGAAATCTGTTTCTTATCATCATATTTTCCAGAGAATGGAGCGAGTCCTCCTGTCATCTGTTGGCTCAGCATCCATCTATGCCGTTCGTTCTGTAAGATTTCCCTTGAGATAAAAATGTTGAAAGACAGCTTCATTCCTTTCGTGCTCCAATTCTTTGCATGAGACCTGCTCCATAAAGGCACATCAGTAGAAGAGGATTGTTTGTGGTCCAATTCTCAAGTGATCTATTTAAAATTTTTAATTTATAAAATAAAAATACTTTATTTAATCCTTTCACCATCCTATAACCCAACTATGTCATCTGTCCTGTTATTTATCTTTTCCTGTGTACTCTGTATAAATCTGGGTTTTTAAAAGATGAAAATTACTGCAAGGAAAGATTACATTTCCAGAAGATGGCATATATATATATATATATATATATATATATATATATATATATATATATATATATATATTTCGCTCAGGGCACTTCTGAGCAATCCTAAACCATGGCAAGTCATTGTGATGAGAGACAGGACTGTCTGGGAGAGAAGGACTTCAATCAAGTCGATGGCATTTATGACTTTGTGCAGTGACATGGTCCTTTCTCTGAAAACAAAAAGTACGAGCTGCAACATTCTGGACGCATTCCCCGTTGGTCAATGGTACGTGGCCCCTCTAAATCCTGCCACTTCAATTACATTCATTGTCCTAACACACTTCCTATCAGGAACAGTTGTGTCGAAGTGCCCGTTAAAACAGCTGTTGCATCTGATGTCTGAGAAGCTGTGATCAGGAGAGCAGAGAGATTCTCCCATACACTGCCAATGTCAAAGTTAGAGATTTGCCAAGAAAATAAATAAATAAATTTCTTTTGAAGTATCCCCAACTGCTCCTCATTTACTTTAATATATTCCTTTACCACAACTTGTTTATTAATTTTCAAAAGACAACCTGGTTACACTTATTTTGAGCTTTCAAGATTTCCCAGACATTCCAATTAAAATACACAGACTGACTCCTCTTGGTGATTATACTAGAGACTGACTGATTTTGTCAATTGTGTTGTGTATATGAAAACAGCCCCACAAACGCATATACTGAACGCTTTTTGTTAGCATGATGCTATTTTACCTCACACGATTGCCGCTTGTAGGTACACCAATATTTTGTTTCCAAATAGGTACTTAGCTCACAAAATAATCTTTACTTTGCTTCTTTAAATAATTAATAAGATCTATCTTGTTTTCCATTTCAAAAACAGAGAAGAATTAAGAACTATGTTCTGACTACAATTAAGAATTGTATGCATATTGTTTGATCTTTTCCTTCTCTTCTACATTGAGCATAAAGATTTAAAAGAAAAAAATGCCAACACCTGAAAAATCCAAGTAGATTGGAAAAAAAAAACAAAAACACAAAAAAACCCAGAAGTTTGTTCCTCTTATCATGGTTAAAGGCAAATCCCCAAATAGGGCTGGCACCCAGTGGTTGCCTAAGTGCTTGCTGAGCTGAATTAATCCATGCATTCTCTGCATTTATCTCCCCAAAAGGTGGTTTAAAGAATCAGTTTGAGGATTGATTTTTTTAAAAACTTGGCTTCTATGATAAAGTCCACTGAATACCATATGTTAAATCATTAACTTCACTAGAAAGTGGTGAGTACCAACAGTGGAGAAAAATATGCTACAGTTATTTATTTATACAAGCAGTCTTCCTATTTTTATATATATTTTTTTCAGTTACTAAAATAGAACAATAAACCAGAGGGCAACACATTCCATTTCTCTACCACCAGATGCACACGATAGAACTATTGCTCGCAAGGAGGATGCTTGTTATTCATACGTGATCATCAAGAAACCCCTGGAGAGTCCTGTTGACCTGTTTTAAAGCAAATAAATGTTCATCTGTATACTCGTAATTTTGTTTTGAAAACAATGACCACTTATAAAGAGCAAGAGAGCTTCAGAAAACGTACGATTATCATAGATATAAAATGATATTGGGAGGTTAGGCTCACTTAGCTGTTTCACAAATCTTGGTGGAAGTATGTGGACCATTGTTGAATGTGTAAGTGAAGTATCTAGGAGATGTCCCAAAGATTTTGTACAAGGTGGAATTTATTAGGCTGTTCAGTTCACCACATGTTTGCAGAAGTTTTATTGAGTACTTTCTACTTACAAGATGCGAGGGGTCTAAAGATGAGTCTGACGTAGCATAGCTTCTATCAGCAAGGAATGCAAAAGTGAGATGGCTATCATTACCCTCTGGTAGCTTGCCATGGACAGGCAGCACAGCTGAAGCCAAGTTTCTGAGAGCAAAGGCTCTTGGTGAGTAGCTGTCTAATTGGTAACGATGATGCAGAAGTTATGGTGACCCTCTTCAGGACAGTTAACAAGATAAATGGAAATGCATTACTTCTGCCCTTTGGCATTTAAACCCCCCAGTGCTCTCACTGCTCAGTCATACATTGGCATTCCCTCCTCTCCTGCACAGACTTCTCTCCTTCCCTAATGGTTTATCACATTTGGCTTCAATCTCCCTTCCCTCCCTCCTTCTCTCCCTCTTATGTTATTCTAGTGGATTCTATCTTAGTCCCCCAAATAAGGTGAGTAAGGAACATCACATTGTTTAACTAACCTAAATAAAAAAGATAGCTTCTGGAGTTGTGGGGGGAAGCATGGGACTGGGTCGGAGGGTCTGTAAGGAGGATTCTCTGAAAGGTCTGGGGCCTCTGAGGGGACCTTGCTGAAGGCGGCAGCCCCTACCTTGACTTTTCCAAATAAGTCCGATCCCCTCGGGTGTTTTGCTAGAATCTCTATGCTTAGTCTTTGAAGACCTGGCCCTGTAGAAGCATGAACTTTCTCAAGGATACTTACCCTGCTGCTTGTATCTAGAGCTTAATTTTAGTTCAAGCTGTTATAACAATAAAAACCTAAGGAGGCTGGCGAACAGGGCTGCTTGGCAGCACTAGCCAAGTGGTGCCTTATCCCTCTCTTTCACAGAAACGTGTGTTGGAGTAATCATTCGTCCGTTGTTCAGGGTCTGTGGTCAGCCCTGGCAGAGTTGGGCCACTTGGAAATTAAAATTCAATCATTTGGTGGCCAGCTGCTTTCTTTTCCTGAGCTTATGTGGCTGACAAAAATGGAAGGGAAGCCAAACCAGCATGGCTCAGTGGCTGAGTGTCGGCCTATGAACCAGGAGGTCACAGTTCGAATCCTGGTCAGGGCACGTGCCGGGGTTGTGGGCTCAATCCCAGTTGGGGACATGCAGGAGGCAGCCATACAATGATTCACTCTCATCACTGATGTTTCTATCTCTCTTTCTCTCTCCATTCCTCTCTGAAACCTATAAATTATATATATATATATATATATATATATATATATATATATATACACACACACATATATATATATATTATTTCTTAATTTAAAAAAATATTTTATTGATTTTTTACAGAGAGGAAGGGAGAGGGATAGAGTTAGAAACATATGAGAGAGAATCATCGATCAGCTGCCTCTTGCACACCCCCTACTGGGGATGTACCCGCAACCAAGGTACATGCCTTTGACCGGAATCAAACCCAGCACCCTTCAGTCCACAGGCCGATGCTCTATCCACTGAGCCAAATCGGTTTTATATATATATATATATCTGAAAAAATATATATATATTTTTAATGCTCAGCCTGTTATTGTTGCTGAAGATAATTCTCATTGCCTAAAGTTTATATTAGTTTAGGCCCTAACTAATATAAGCTCTAAACTAGTATCAGCAGCCTTTCTGTCATGCTTGGGGCCCAATAATCTCATTAGTACCAAAAGCCTCAAGGCCAAATGTTCAGTTTCCAGGGTCCACCAACCTTTTTTTTTTTTTTTTTTTTTTAAATATCTCTCACTTCAGGTACTATTAGGAAGTGGGTTCAAAATGAGAGAATTGCTACTAATCCCATGAGACTTCAGATACTAATCCCATGAGACTTCAGATACTAATCCCATGAGAGTTCAGGTTCCTCTTAAAACAAGGGAGCCTGGATAACTTCTTAGCTCTAGATAGGGGGTAGAAAAGTATGAAGAAATAAATATAAAATCTCACAATCTTGTTTTTCTCTCTCTTTCTGGGGACTTAACCATCTGCTTCATCTGATTTCTTTTTTTTCTTCAACATAATAACTGAATGTTTTATTATTAATCAATAACAATACTTAATATAGTTTATATATTAATATTATATTTATGCATTAAATATTCAATATATTTATCAATATTTAATTTATATATAAAATATTTATTATATTTATCAACATTATTGATCTCATCTGAAAGTTGAAGAAACTGAAGGGCAGGAAATACAAATGAAATAGCAGAGCTGAAATTTGAAATTGTGTCTGTTTATCAACTTCAAAGAAAGTGTAATTTAAATGGGGGGAAAATGTCCAACATGGAACCATAACTCCAGTGCTGCCACCCAAGCTCCTACAAAGTGGGAAATCTTGACAAAATTGATTAACCTCCTAACTCTCACTTTGCTTATTTAGAAATTTAGGTAGGTACTTGCTTCTAGAGTTTATTTGGATATTAAATGAGATAATAGACTTTGTGAAGTACTGTACAAAAATGAGACATTTAGATCATTCTATGATATTAAGTTCTATAAGTCACACAACAAAGGTGATCAACATTTGATAATGATTAGTGAGTTGATGGAGAAAACCCCAGGAAATCAGCAAGAGTGAATCTTTGTACAGAATAATAGGAATGTGATGGTAAGTGAGGAGGAGGTTAGGTGATTGCCCAGAGTACCAGAGGGTTTGACACAGAAGAAAGTAATTGGCTCCCTTAGAAGAACTAAAGTTATGTTAATTCTTAGAGTAAGAACAGCATTAAAAATCATCTTCAGTGACCCCCATTTACTAACGATACAAGAGAGAGTCTATAGCCATAGCTGAACATCATTTAAGAAGTAGAGATCAAGTGAAGAGTCATCTGTGAAGAATCCATGTACATTAATTCAAATATGAAAATGTAAGCATTCTTATGGAGCAAGTTATAGACTACAATGAGATTAGAATGTCAATATGCGTCATGACTAAAAAAAGTACAGTGAAGATAAGTGTTAAATGATCATGAGTCTCAATTCAATTTATGTTCAGTCCAATTGAGACATTATAGACAGAAGTCAGAGAGATTGAAACCAGACCATTTTTTTACCTAAGAATTGTTCATTTTTACAGTGCATATACTAAGTTTTACAGGGATTGATTAAACCAATCTTCTAATAATGCTTTGAGGCGTCCCCATTTCACAGATGAGGAGAAAGAAAGAAAGGGAGAGGGTGAGAGAGAAGGAGAGAGAGGAATAATAGGTAAAGAAATGAAATGAAAATATAGTAAATGGCAGACCAGTATTTGAACCCAAGAAGCCTGGCTTCAGGACATGGCACTTAACAAGTATATTATGAAGTTGGATTGGAGAATTTAATTCATCCCTGAAGCCAGAAGTGTCCTAAGAAAACAGCCCAGTATATATCTCTTACTGACACTCTGTGGGTTTGGGCTTACCGAGCATCATAAAGAAGTATTACCCAAACCACATCAAGCATAGAGGCCAAAAGTCCAACATCCTGAGAAACTACTGAATTTTCATCCAAATCTCTGACATGTGCCATTCTGAACCAAGGATTCTAAAAAGAGGTTTTGTCCCTCCACACTGTCTTTCTCTTTGTCCAGTGGACAGCAGAACCACAGATTATATGATTCTCAGCCTCAGAATGACATTATGTTAAAATGTACCCACTAACTAGAAAAAACTAGTTATGGCAAGAGAAATAAACCTTAATTATAATTTAATGATAACACACATTAGGACCTATTTGTTATTGCAGCTAGGCCTACCTTAACCCAAACAGAGGAATAAAGAGAGAAAGGCCATATGTGTACACCAGGCTTTAACATATTTTCTCTGTCCACTAGAGAAACATGGATTAATGGATGGCAGGCTCTCTTCATTTCACCAATTATATAAATTGGGGACAAGCCAGTGAGAAAGATGAAAAAATGAACAGAAAGCTTTAATCCAATATTAGAAAAGTTTCCATGTTGAAACAGAAATGTGTGGAGAGTGAGAAATTTGTTTTCCCATTTTGTAGGTATTATTGTCCTTGTTTGAGAGTTGACAAAGTTGAGGTACAAAAAGTACCTAAAAAAATAATTTCTTGCATGTTCTTGCTTCTACTTAAACTTTCATTCCTAAATGTTTGATTACACAACAGCAAAACAAAAGGCCTGAACAGCAAAATGAGTCAATATGAACATAATTATGTTATTCATTTACTAAAAACCAAAATTAAAGAAACCTTTTAAGCAAAATACCTTTGACAATAAAAGTATAAACCAAAATACAATTGATTTAGCCATTATATTCCTATAAACAGTAATCCCTGTTATGTGTTTAACTATGAACTGCTTTTCTATTAGAAAAAGAATATCTAGAGAACACGATAAGAAAATAAGGCTTGACTCCTTAGTTTTGAGGAAGAAAGACATAATAGAGCAGTAAGGTTTCCCACAAATTCAGAATCTTGTTCTTAAAGTTGGGTCTTTATTGCCAAGCAATTAACTCATGCCATGCTGAGTCCCTAGAATTTCATATTGAAGCTGATTCCCAACCATTTCCATCCTCCTTGACATCCGGGTCTCTCCAGAATCTTTGAATAATGGAACCTTGCTGGTGGCTCCAGGGAAAGTTGGAATATAAAAATAAAGTAGTATGAAGGCTGGAAGTGGGGTTCGCAGGAGAGAGACTCTGGCCGGATGTGGCCCTTGGATAATGACAAAGGCTCTGAGACTCTCCTTTGCGGTCCTGAGAAACTCAAATAAACCGATGAAAGTGATTTAGCAGCAGAATCTCAACTTATTAATGTAAAATACAAAATACAACTTTCATTCACAGGGTCGGCACATTCTTTCCCATGTGCACCCGTACAGGAGAATCAGTATCAGAGTTTATTCAGTGAAAGGGCTGGCGTAGCAACAGGGCTTGATAGCCCAGGATGAGTGCTTTCTCTCCCTGTAATCAGGTCACCCTGAATCTGCAGGTTTCTTGGGAAGCAGGAACCTGGGATAGGAAGTTTGGAATAAATGTTGAACCTTCTCCAGCTGTTCTCCTGGGCCCTTCTTCTTCTCATTCTCTATCCTCTCCTCAGGCTCCACTAACCCAGCCTATTTTAAACTAAGAGTCAGGAAAGGCGTTTGGTTTGAAAAATGTCCTCCTCATGTTCATCTCCTTCTCAGAACCTCAGAATGTGATCTTATTTGGAAATAAGGTCATTGAAGATGTAATTAGTTAATATGAGGTCATGCTGGAGTAGGGTGGGCCCTTAATCCAATATAACCGATGTCCTTATAAAAGAGAAGAGAAACAGACTGATACAAATAGGAGAATACCAGATGTGAGGGCGATCTGGCTCCAACATCTGTCACCCCCTTGATCGCCAGGGTTGATTCAGCTGATCTGGCTGGTTAGGTGGGTGTCCCCCTCCTCCCTCACCAAGCCATGTGTATGCCTCTGGAAGCTGTGCTCTTGGTCTAAGAGGACCTCCTTCCCTTGAGAGGATAGGACTGATCTTCGGTCAAGGGTATAGGAGTAGCCACACTCCCCTACTAGAACCTTCTAGCAAACTCTCAAATAGGAGAACACCATATGAAGACAGGGATCCGAAAAAGAATGACAGCCATATGACGACAGAAGGAGAGAGGGGGATTATGCAGCTGCAAGCTAATGGATGTCAAGAATTGCCAGCCACTACTGGCTCCTTCTGAGCCCCCAAGAAGGAACCAATTGAGGCAACACCTTGAGTTTGAGCTTCTGGCCTCCAAAACTGTGAGAAAATAAATTTTGTTTTGTTTTGTTTTAAGGCTCAACACATTTTTTTTGCAAACAAAAAAATAAAGTTAGTATCCCCTATAAGTAACTTCCACTCCCTCCTCCTCCCAACCACTCAAACTGTATCTTAAACAACAAACTGCTTTGGGTGACTTTGAGTATCTTGGGTCTACTCTGTGTTGGTCTCAACATTCCTCAGTATTCAGAGTCTCCAGAGGCCTTGCCACAGCCCAGATAACTAACCACACAAGGAAAATGTGGCTGGACCTGTACTTGATTCCTGCCACAGGCATTCGCGAATACTATGCTTATCTTAATGACAAATCTGAAGGCTTTTGAAAAATGACACATTTGTTAATGCTCCTCTTATTCTAAAAACAGTTTTTAAAGAACACTGAAAATATGGACAGATGTGACAGATTTTTGCCTCTTCCTCCTTTTCGGTTATCAGATTTAGGCAGTAAAATGAAATTTTGGAAGGTGGGGAGGGGGAGATATGGGAATATGCATGGGGAGGGGTTTGGATGGGAATGGGGGGGATGAGGACAAATATGTGATACCTTAATCAATGAAGAAATTTAAACAATAAAAATAAATAAAATGAAAATTTGGCACATTATTTGCAGGTGGTCAAGAGCACAACATTCAGCTTTGTGTATTTTCTCTTTCTCCCTGCGAATCATTATCGCCACTGCTGCTATGAGCTCTCTGCTTGCCAACTCTAACAGTCTCTCTCCGCCCTTATGCACAGGTTGAGCCTTGGGAAGACTGTGGCCTTCAGTTTCATCTCAAATACAGGGCTGTCTCTCTAAGAAAATGTGTTTGCAAAGCATCTCAGCTTCACCAACCTGCTGCTTCTGGAAGTGCTGCCCTTCCAACTGCGGGAGAGCGGGGATGCTGCTGTGATTGCGCGTTGGATTTTCTACCACCACTAAGTCACACTTGGCTTCATTTGTGGCAGCAAGTATTTGTTCCAGCCTGGCCGTGTGCCAAGAGTGGGGCAGGATAATAGAATTTTTTGCTCAGGGGCCTGAGACCAGTGGCCAGAACAGGACTGACCCCAAATAAAGCAATTCCGACTACACGCACTTCCTGAAAAAAATCTACATCTACAATAACATTGCAGTTAGAGAGCCAGCATACACTCAATCTTTGCTATAAAATGGGATGCCAAAAACTAAAACCCACAATAAAAGCCAGTGACTTTGCAGTCTCAGTAAGGGACTGTCAGAAGGAAGAATTGTTGCTATTAAAAAATTATGGGAAAAAGCAGAGGCATTAATTTTACATGTCTTATATTACAGTGTTTACAATCTGTTATGTTTTAGATAAAAGTCTAGAAAAGATTTCTCATACTTTGTATGCAGCTTCGTTTCAGTGTACTCCTCCAGGGGAACATAATAAAGGAAAAATCAAATAAATATGTTTGTGCATAAGGAAAAAATAATTTGGTTGCCAAAGGGAAATTTTATCAGGTTGAAAGTTACTCCCGAGAGATAGTTTTTGTGAAATCAAGGTTTGCTTTTTTCTTCTTTAAACCTGCTTTGATCTTCCAACTTGTCATTTGTGGAAAAGCTCAAAGTCATGAAAAGTATCAAAATGTATAATCATTAAAAACCACAAATTCTGAAGCAAAACATATGTAAAATATCAGAAGTTCAAGTCCTAAAAAAATACCTAATGTAACCAAAATCAAAGCAGACTGTCATGCCGTTGAAATTAAGATAAAAATAGCAAAACACTCTTTCTGTGTTTCTTTATAGCAGGCAGATTTAATCTCCCATTTAGGGAATCGCTGGTTGGATGATGGATTTGCAAGGTGGTGGGAGGGGGCCGGGGGTGTTACCAGAGTGTTATGAATTTGATTACTAAAATATAAATGTGGGCATGTTCACTTTCTTCTGGGGCAAGAGTCTACTATTTCATCAGATTCTCAAAGGTCCATCTGAGAATTAAGATCTGCTGCCAAGAAAATTCCACTCCAAAGTTTTTAAAATACAAATTTGAATTTTTATTACTAAGATAATAATTAATTATTATTTGGAATATGAGAAAAATTAAGGTTTGCTGGCTTATTTTCTTTAAACAAGGTAAGGAACAGAAAAAGGGAAATAGAATATTTTTTTATTAGGAAGGTGTCACATAGCTACACCTTAAATAAAGGAATGAGAGACAATGAGTTAAGGAATCCTAAAACCTTCAGTAAATTTTCCTAAAGAAAATGATATTTCATCCAATACCTCCTGGATTAATTACCATGCCTATTTCTGCTAATCTCTAAAATTCTTGAAAATCATCTTTTACTCTCATTCTAGTCTCTCTCCTTCTTAGGATGTTTGCAATTATCTGTTCTCTAATGAACCTCATAGTTCTTTTGCTTAGATCTCTCATCAGAGTCAGGACTTTCTGCATCTCTACTTTTTTATTATAGTTGGTTGTTAGTCTAAAAATCATATTGTTTTTTTTGCAGGCGGATGTCCAGTTTTTTTTTCAACACCTTTTGTTGAAAAGACTATCCTTTTCCTTTTCCCATTGAGTGTTCTTGACTTCCTTGTTTATTCAAGATCAGCTGGCTGTATACATATGGATTTATATCTGGGCTCTCTATTCTGTTCCATTGGTCTATATGTCTGTTTTTATGACTGTACTCTACTATTTTGATTACTGTAGCTTTGTAACATATCTTTTGTTGTTGTTTTTAATGCTCCCTGGAGGGTATTTTTTTCCCACTGATTTTTAGACAGAGTGGAAGGGAAGGGGAGAGACAGAGAGAAAGAAACACTGATGAGAGAGACACATAGATTGGTTGCCTCCATCATGCATCCAACTGGGCTGGGGATGGAGCCAGCAACTGAGGTAGATGACTTTGACTGGAATTGAACCCAGGGCCCTTCAGTCCACAGGCTGACACTACAACCACTGAGCCAAACTGGCTAGGGCTGTAACATACCTTGATAGCAGGAAGTATGATGTTTCCAATTTTGTTCTTCTTTCTCAGGATTGCTTTGGCTATTTATGGTCTTTTATGGTTCCACAAAAGGCCATGCACATGAAATTTGTGCACAGGTAGGGTCCATAGGCCTGGTCTTCAATCAGGGCTGATCATCCCTAGCTGCCGGCACCAGCCCTGCCCCCACTACCAATGCCAGTCATTCTCTGTGTGTGGGGCAACCAGTGAGTTGATCCGGGCCTCGCTCACTCACATCCACTATGGCCTGGCACCTCCCATGTCCGCTGCCACCCACCCCTAGTTCCCCGTTCTCCATAGGGTAATCAGAGCCTGCAGGCTGTAGAGAGGAACCAAGATGTTGGCTGAAAGGCCCTGATCAGGGCCTGTGGGCTGGGGCAGCTCCTGCATTGAGCGTCTGCCCCCGGTGGTCAGTGTGTGTCATAGCGACAGGTTGTTCTGCTGTCCAGTTAATTTGCATATTACACAACACACACAGATAGATAGATAGATAGATATAGATATAAATATAGATATAGATAATATAGATATAGATAGATAGAGATATATAGATATAGATATGATTATGAAATTGTTTTTCTGTACATTGTAGTGTGTATAGTTAATAATTATTTCTTTTCTTTATTAATTAAGGTATTACATATGTGTCCTTATACCCCCATCACCCCCACCCCACAACCCACTCCCATTCATGCCCTCACCCCCCTACTGTCTGTGTCCATTGGTTATGCTTATATGCATACATACAAGTCCTTTGGTTGATCTCTTCCCTTTACTTCCACCCTCACCTACCTTCTCTCTGAGGTTTGAGCATCTGACAGATGCTTCTCTGTCTCTGGGTCTATTTTTGTTCATTAGTTTATATTGATCATTATATCCCACAAATGAGTGAGATCATGTGATAGTTATCTTTCTCTGACTTATTTTGCTTAGCATAATGCTCTTCAGCTCCATCCATGCTGTTACAAATGGTAGGAGTTCTTTCTTTTTTACAGCAGAGTAGTATTCCATTGTGTGGATATACCACAGATTTTAATCAGTTCATCTGCTGATGGGCATTTAGGCTATTTCCAAATCATAGCTATTGTAATTGTGCTGCTATGAACATAGGGATGCATATATCCTTTCTGATTTGTGTTTTTAGTTTCTTGGAATATATTCCTAGAAGTGGGATCACTGGGTCAAATGGAAGTTTCATTTTTAGTTTTTTGAAGAAACTCCATACTGTTCTCCACAATGTCTGCACCAGTCTGCATTCTCACCAGCAGTGCACAAGGGTCCCTTTTTCTCCACATCCTCTCCAGTACTTGTCATTTATTGATTTGTTGATGATAGCCATTCTGACAGGGGTGAGATGGTACCTCATTGTCATTTTGATTTGCATCTCTCAGATGTTTAGTGACTGTGAGCATGTTTTCATATATCTCTTGGCTTTCCTTATGTCCTCTTTCAAAAAGTATCTTTTGAGGTCCTTTGTGCAATTTTTGATTGGATTATTTATCTTTCTTTTATTAAGTTGCATGAGTTTCCTATAAATGTTGGAGATATAACCCTTCTCAGAGATAACATTGGCAAATGTGTTCTCCCATTCAGTGGGCTTTCTTATTGTTTTGTTGATGGTTTCTTTTGCTGTGCAGAAGCTTTTTATTTTGATGTAGTCCAATTTGTTTATTTTCTCTTTAGTTTCCATTGCCCTAGGAGCTATATTGGTGAAGATATTGCTTCGGCATATGTCTAAGATTTGCTGCCTATAGATTCCTCTAACATTTTTATGGTTTCCCAGCTTATGTTTAAGTCCTTTATCCATTTTGAGTTTATTTTTGTGTATGGTGTGATTTGTTGGTCTGGGTCCATTTTTTTGCATGTATCTGTCTAATTTTCCAACACCATTTATTCAAAAGACTGTCTGGACTCCATTGTATGTTCATGCCTCCTATGTCAAATATTAACTGAGCATAGTAGTTTGAGTCGATTTCTGGGTTCTCTGTTCTATTCCATTGGTCTATATATCTATTCTTGTGCCAGTACCAGGCTGTTTTGAGAACAGCGGCTTTGCAGTACAGCTTGATATTTGGTATTGAGATCTGTTGGGAGCCATCAGAGTTGAGACAAGCAACTCCGTCTTAAGGAAATAGAATTAAGTTCCTTCTAGCAGAAGTTATTCGGTGCCCTGAGGGTTTGGCCAGAAGCTAAGATTAACCTGCCGCTTAGCATCTTTGCAACTTCCCCTTCCTGATCCTCCCCCATAGCTAGCCCAGCCTTGGAATGTTACACCTTGGAATGTTACGCCACCCTGGCAGTTAGCCAGTCCTGTGTTGCCAGATACCTTACCACCTTGTCACTCAGTGCCTAAACCAATTATACACTGCCAAAGACCCCTCTGCATAGGCAACCCTGCCCCCCTTTGTTTCTGCTGTATATATACAGCCATTTCAAAAAATAAAGTTTGAGGCTTGATCAGAACTTTGTCTTGCCTTCATTTCTTTGTGTCTCCTGTCCTCTATCATTCCCTTCTAGGTGCCTCCTCGCCCCCACGTTGATCTCCCGCTGGTCTGGTCGGGACAGAGATCCCACCTACTTTGTTCTTCATTCTCAGGTTAGCTGCAGCTATTCAGGGTATTTTTTTATTCCAGATGAATTTTTGGAGAGTTCATTCTAGGACTGTGAAATATGCTGTTGGTATTTTAATAGGGAGTGCATTGAATCTATAGATTGTTTTGGGTAGTATGGACATTTTAATGATGTTGATTCTACCATGAACACAGTATATTCTTCCATTTGTTTATGTCTTTCTCTGTCTCTTTCTTCAACATCCTGTAGTTTTCTGAGTACAGGTCTTTTACCTCCATAGTTAAGTTTATTCCTAGGTATCTTAATTTTTTTTTTTTTTTTTTTTTTTTTTTTTTTTTTTTTTGTGCAATAGTAAATGTGATTGTTTTTTAAATCTCTCTTCCTGTAAGTTCACTATTGGTGTATAAAAATGCCATAGATTTCTTGGCATTAATTTTGTATCCTTCTATATTGCTGAATTCATTTATTAAGTCTAATCATTTTTTATGGTGTCTTTAGGGTTTTCTATGTACAGTATCATGACATCTGCGAATAATGACAATTTTATTTCTTTTCCAATTATGATACCATTTATTTATTATTCTTGTCTGATTACTGTGGCTAGCAATTCCACAATAATGTTGAAAGTGGGCATCCCTGTCTTATTCTTGTTCTTAGGGGAAATGGTTTTAGGTTTTGCCCATTGAATATGATGATGGTTGTAGGTTTGTCATATAAGTCTTTTATTATTTTGCAGTATAATCCCTCTATTCCACTTTGCTTTGAGTTTTTATCAGAAAAGTATGTTGGACTATATCAAATGCCTTTTCTGCATCAATGATTATGTGATTTTTGTCTCTCAATTTATGTGATATATCACATTTATTGTTTTGAGGATATTGTACCAGCCTTGTACCCCTGGAATAAATCCCATTTGGTCGTAGTGTATGATTTTTCTAATGTAATGCTGGATCTCGTTTGCTAGAATTTTGTTAAAGATTTTAGCACCTATGTTTATCAGGGATATTGGCCTGTAATTCTCTTTCTTTGTGGTATCTTTATCTGCTTTGGGGATTAGGGCAATGGTGGCTTCATAGAAAGAGCTTGGAATATTGCCTTCCTCTTGAAAATTTTGTGATAGTCAGAGAAGGATTGGTTTTAGTTCTTCTTTGAATGTTCCGTAAAACTCCTCTGTAAAGCCATCTGGTCCAGGGCTTTTGTTTGCTGGAAGCTTTGTGATTACTGTTTCAATTTCATCAGTCATTATCGGCCTATTCAGGTTTTTTGATTCTTCTTGATTGAGTTTTGGAAGCTTGTATTTTTATAAGAATATGTCTATTTCATCTAGGTTGTCTAGTTTGTTAGAGTAGAACTGTTCATAGTATATTTTTATAATCTTTGTATATCTGTGGGGTCAGTTGTTACTTCACCTCTTTCATTTCTGATTTTGTTTATTTTGGTCCTCTCTCTTTGCTTCTTGGTGAGCCTGGCTAGAGGTTCATCAATCTTGTTTATCCTTTCAAAGAACTAATTCTTGGTTTCATTGATCTTTTGTATTGTTTTTGGTCTCTATGTCATTTATTTCTGCTCTGATCTTTATTATCTCCTTTCTTCTGGCTACTGTGGGCCTTTCTTATTGCTCTCTTTCTAATTCTTTAAGTGCAAGGTTAGATTGTTTTTTGAGGTAAACCTGTAGAACTTCCCTCTCAGGACTGATTTCATTGTGTCCCAAAGATTTTTGATTGTTGTGTTTTCACTAGAGGCCTGGTGTATGAAATTCTTGCATGGGGTTGTGTGTCCCTTAGCCCAGCCTACACACTCTCCAATCTGGGACCCTTCGAGGGATGTCCAACTGCCCGTAAACAGGCACAATCCAGGACTGCTGGCTCCAAACTGCTCACCTGCCTGTCTTCCTGATTGCCCCTAACCACTTTTGCCTGCCAGCCTGATTGAAGCCTAACTGCTCCCTGCCAGCCTGATTGCCCCTAACTGCCCTCCCGTGCAGGCCTGGTCACCCCTGACTGCCCTCCCCTGAAGACCTGGTTCCCCCCAACTGCCCTCCCCTGCAGGCCTGTTTGCCCCCAACTTCCCTCCTCTGCTGGCCTGGTCATCCCTAACTGCCCTCCCTTGCAGTTCTGGTCCCTCCCAACTGCCCTCCCCTGCTGGCCATCTTATGGTGGCCATCTTGTGTCCACATGGAGTAGCCATCTTTGACCACATGGGAGTGGCAATCTTGTGTGTTGGAGTGATGGTCAATTTGCATATTACTCTTTTATTAGATAGGATTGTCATTTGTTTCCAGGATGCTTTTTATTTCTTCTTTGATCTCTTTAGTAAAGTAACCCAACCATTGTTTAATATCATGTTATTTAGCATCCAAGTGTTTGATTTTTTTTCATTTGTAGATGATTTCCAGTTTTATATCATTATGATATGAGAAGATGCTTGCTGTTATTTTTATCTTCTTGAATTTGAAGAGACTTTGCCTATGTCCTAATATGTGGTCTATATTTGAAAACATCCCGTGTGTACTTGAGAAGAATGTATATTTTGTAGCTTTGGGTGAAATGTTCTGAAGATGTCAATTAATTTTATCTGATCTAATGAATCATTTAGGATTGATGTTTCTTTGCTGAAATTGTGTGACTGAGGTGTCTCTAGTTAATAATTCTTATCGTAGACTTAAAATTTTGTTAAGAGGGAAGGCCGCATGTTAAGTTTTCTGACCACAGTAAAATAAATAAAATAAAAGCCCTATTTAAGCAGCATATCCTAAATTAAACACACTCTCTAAGCTTGGACTTGATCCAATGGCCCCTCTACGTCTGGGCTTCGTCCAGTGGTCCTTGTCTCATTAGAGGCCTCACCATTTGCAAAACATGCAGGCTGAGGATCCATTCTTGACACTTCCCTCTCCCTTACCCTCATGTCTTATTTTCCATAAATTCCTGCCTGTTTTAAACATCTCTTCAATGTGTTCTCTTTTCTCTAGCTCTGCTACATCCATTCTGCTTCAGGCCAGTCTCACCACTTATCTGGATGAGAAATATTCTATCCTGCTAGCTTCATATCTTGTTGCTTTTTTTTATACACCATCTTGTGGCAGTCAAAGTTATTCAGAAACAAAAATCTTGTCTTCACTCATAGATACAAAATTCCAAGTACTGCTGCCCCTGACTTGTTCCCCACATACCCTTTCACCACTCTCCTTGCTCTCAACAATCCAGTTTCACTAGTTTCTAAATTTCTTAAAACCCTCAAGTTCTACGTCTACTAAAGGTCTTCGTACATCTTGTGCTTTGCCCGAGACTTTCGTATAGTCACATGACATGCTTTCCCTAGCCCCACTTTCTCTCCGAGCTACCAGTCTCTTCCTTCAAACTTCAGTATGTACATCACTTTATGAGAAAGCTTTAATTGACCCCTTCCAAGGTCAGTTAGCTCCTCCCTGCTCAGAGTCACTCTTTTTTCTAATTACAGGTAAGATAGTTTATAATTTAACATTTTTGTGATTATTTGAAAACTGTCTCCCTCCCCCTCTCCCTTCTTAGCTAAATGCTCCAACATGGTTTGTTTTTCATATCAGTGTGATATAACTGCAATTTTATTTCAAATCAATATTGAAGAATGAATCAATGGATAGTTCTGATCTCTATGAAGATATTATACAATATGAGTATGAGAACTCAAAGGGTGTAGAAAGACCCTACTGGTTCTTCTCCCATTCCTTTTCTCATGGGCATTTTTATAATCATCCAAGCAGATCTTTTAACTCCATTGAACCAAAGACCTATTTGTTTTACCATTTAAAAAAATAATAATAATGCCATTTTTTAAATAATTTGCTTGGGAATATTATGTCAGTTTCATCAGAAAGCAGGATACATTTAAAATGAAAAGACTAGTTGAAAAAGTTCTTATTGAGGTATAGGCAAGTGAAGGGAACCAAAAAAGATGGTGAAGCTTCAGAAACTAGTATCAGGAGGAAACTATTACTGCCCTGAGTGCCAAAGGAGAAAGAGGAGGAATAGTGAACCAAGGCTCAGAGGGAGTGGGGGCTGGCCTCAGGGGCCTCCCAGTGGAAGTTAGGGAGGAGGGGGAATGAGGAGTCAACCCTATGTGAGTACAGTGCCAAAGCAGGGAGGGAGAAGGAGAGAAAAACTCTATGCTCTCTTCCTTCCTTCACTTGCCTTCCACTGGGTGAACCCATTTAGAAGCCTGATATCCTGGGATTTGGGGTTTACAGGGGAAAGCCTATTGTACAAACAATGCAGGACAGACAGAGCTGGGAATAGATCTGTGTCAGGGTGAACATAGGTGCATATTTTTGATTTATACTTTAGGGTCAAAAGTGTCTCCGTTAGGGATGAAGGCTTTTATTTTACTACTAGAGGCCCAGTGCATAACATTTGTGCACTGGGGGGTGGGGAGGGCATCCCTCAGATTGACCTGGGTCCTTCTGCAGTCCAGGAGCCCTTGGGGGATGTTCAACTGACAGCTTGGGACCACTTCCTGCAGGGAGCAAGCCTAAGCCGAAAGTCGGACATCCTTAGCACTGCCACGGAGGCAGGAGAGGCTCCCAGCACTGCCACTGCACTCACCAGCCTTCTTCCTGGCTTCTGGCTGAGCAGCACTCCCCCTGTGGGAGTTCACTGATCACCAGGGGGCAGCTCCTGTGTTGAGCATCTGCCCCCTGGTAGACAGTGTGCATTATAGCAACTGGTCGTTCTGCTGTTTGGTTAATTTGCATATTACCCTTTTATTATATAGGACAAGAAGGAGGTGTTTAAAATGTCACAGGTTCTGAAAGCTTAGAGAAATATGGTTGACAGTATTTGTGTCCTAATTAAATTTGGGTCACAAAGATGAGTTAGCCACACAGAAGGTGATAATACATTTTTAAATTCTTTTAAAATGAAGACTTTGTCAAAAAGAAAAGATAGGAGATAGAAGATGGACTTAATCAGCAGTGAAGAGCTAAAGGATAAGTACCAAAGGTATAAATATAGACATAGAATGAATCTGAGTACTGATAGTGCCCATGTAACATCTGTAAGCCTAGTAGGTAGAACAATGCCTTCCCCCACCCAAAGATGTCCAAGTCCCAGATCTCGGACCTGTGAATATGTAAGGGTATATGGCAAATGGCTATTAAGTTTGCAGATAGAATTAAGTCTGCTAATTAGCTAACCTCAAAATAGATTATCCTGGATTTTCAGTATGAGCCCAATTAATCACAAGTGTCCTTAAAAGTGGAAGAGGTAGGCAGAAGAGGAGCTGAGTGATGCTGTGGACGAAGGACTTCAGCCCAGCTGGTGTGGCTCGGTGGCTGAGCATTGACCCAGGAACCGAGAGGTCCCCAGTTCAATGCCCAGTCAGGGCACATCCCCCGGGTTGTGGGCTCGATCCCCAGTGGGATGTGTGCAGGAGGCAGCCGACCAACGATTCTCTCATTATTGATGCTTCTCTCTCCCACTCCCTTCTCGGAAATCAATAAAAATAAAAATATATTTTAAAGGCGAAGGACTTAAAAGCTGCTATTCCTGGCTTTGAAATGGAGGAAGAGAGTAAGAGACAGGAATGGAGGCAGCCTCTGGAAGCTGGAAAAGGGAAGGAAACAGATTCTCTCCCAGAGCCTTTAGGAAGGGAAGCAGGCCTGCAGACACCTTCACTTACCCAATGAAATCTGTGCCGGACTTACAGCCTACAGCCCTGGAAGATCATAAATTTCTGCTGTTTTAAGCCACTTAGTGTGTGGCAATTTATTTTTTTTATTTTTTATTTTTTTACAGCTCCAACAGAAAACTGTCTCCTCATTTGTGAAATAGGAGGAAGAATACTACTATTGAGAAGAAATTTAAAATATGACTGAACTCCAAAACAAATATTGTAAGGGTAAGAATTGAGGCTTATGAAATGGTAGACTGCTTCATAAAGACACGTGCTCATTTATAGTGTGGGAGATTTCTCTAAAAGGCTCGCTGGTTGAATTACAGAGAAGACAGTTCAAAAGATTTTCCTTGCTTGTGGACCACAACTGCTCTACATCAATCAGCCCAATTGAGGGGCGAGGGGAGGCGGGGAGGGTTGGAAGGGGACATTCATAATACTTTCAACAATAAAGATGAAAAAAAAATTTAAATGATAAAAAATAAATCAGTCAACCATCCACAAAGATCCTATTTTTAAAAACTAATTAATCATTATTTGTCTCTTGCTAACGACAAGAATAAAAACTAGACAGGTTTATAAAAACAAGTTAATCACAACATGTAAAGTAAATCTATCATGTGTTCTATTAGTTAAGGTAGAGTAGCCTGTAGAAATGACTAGATTTTGAAATCTCATGTTACCGTCCAGGCCAGCTGCTCAGGTAGCCAGCGTAACTCTCCTCTGGGTGCTGTCCTTCTCTGCTGCCCTTGCTGCGCCTGAACACTGCTACATCAGCCTGTGGCGGAGGAGGGCTTGGGGAAGCACCCGGGGGAGGTTTTAGACAGGGTCTGGAAGATGCACATGGTCCTTACCGTGGATTAACTCAATCCTTGGATACACTTTACAACAAGGATACTTAGAAATGTACTCTAGCCGCATGTGAGTCCACAAAGAAGAGAGACCAACATTTGGTGAATGGCCAGAGGTCTTCATCTTACGCATAATATAACAAAAGCTAAAAATCTGGCACTATCTATAGAAACCATCTCATTAATTCAGCTTTGAGACTTTACCAATGATTAATTTAGGTTTTACTAGTAGTAGTAAAGCCATTGAGGATCGATGATCAGTGGAAACTGTTACTTTCCAGTTTTCCTCTAAGGCCTATCTCAGAGTTGTCTGGGGATCGGGAATGGTTATATACCATCAAGCTTGGCACATAGTAAGCATTCCATTAAAGTTGGATAAAATCATTTTATATTTAAAATTGTCGTTGTTTAATTTGTGACAGCTAAAGGAACAAAAAGTTAGTAAATTGAAAACAAAAGAAATATTTTAAAACACAACTGCTAAAGATAAAAAGAATATGCTATAGCAAGTCACCCCAAGATGTTCTTGTTTTTAGCTAAAGGCAACTTATGCTACTGGCTCAGAAGGGACTTCTGCCCCTCCCTTGACTATCTGGAAGAACTTGGGCCTTGCCCATAATGAGAGACTATCAGAGATAACTTCTTTTCACCTACCTGTAGGGTGAGACAAACTTCTATTTACTAAATATCTGCTTTTCTTATCACCCTGAAATTAGCCTTTGAAACCCCCAATGTGCATCACCTCCTGCTCAGCACAGAATGCCTTATATACCTCAACCCCCCTTTCTATCTCTGACTCTCTCACATATACCAGATTCCCATACTTATGTATGTATTAAATTCGGTTATTTTCACCTGTTACCTGTCTTGTGTCAATTTGGTTATCAGACCAGTCCGGTCTTAAGAACACCTAGGGTAGAAGAAAGTTTGTTCCTCTCCCACAGTAACAGGAATGAGAAGCTAATCAAGCCTGAATCAGAGAGTTGTCCCTTTCAGGATTTCTAAGTGGATCTGTGGTAGGCAGTTAGACAGACAAGGACAGAACAAGGATGATGGGCCAGGTACAGAGGTCAACAGGGTGAAAAGCCCCAGGGGCCTAGCAAAGGACAATTATCAGGTGGGACCTCATCCCCAGGGGGACCTGTCCTCCTCTAGCATATTTCCGGGTGTGAGGTTTGGATACCCTCACTTTTCCTCTCTACAGATAACATGTAGGCCTCAGTTGCATTTCACCTTCCTGCTCAGAAGAGCAAAAAACCAGCCAGAGACCTTGACCTTGAAAGAACACACCTGGAGAACTGCTGTATATTCTTCTGAGATCTTCCCCTGGGACCTCCCCTAAAATCTCACCCTTAAAGCCCTTAGGACAGAGGACCCAGTGCGCTCTCCCTCTTGGGAGCACGCCCATGCCTCTCCCTATTCTCTTATAGTGGGAGTCTTGGCTCTGAATTCTTTCCTGGACCTAGCCAAAACTCAAGCACCAAGGTTGCTGAACCCAGGTCCAATCTGACCCCCTGTGTCTAACACCCAGTGCACTTCCCTCCGCCTACAACAATAGCATTTCAGTGGCAATGCTGGCCTGAAAGACACTCCTGGACCAAGTGCTGAAAGTGATTCATTTAAGGCTTCTAGGGGGTGGTTCCATAAATTTAAGAAGTGTTTATTTATAGATTAATCAGTACATTAGATATGTACTGTATGTAAGAAAAGTCAAAAGAGAGAATTATTTAAAAAAAAAAAAGAGAGAGAGAGAGAGAGAGTTATTGGTGGATCTCAAACTGATTAATTCAATTTACATTTTTCCTAATGGGAAAAAATGATCCAGTTTTTGAACAAATTGCTTCTTGAATAGTCTTCCAGGATGAATTAAATTTGAGAACTGAAGTTCCATTGTATTTTCATTTTGAGAGATACTATGTTAGTGTCTTTCCAGTAAATCCACCATTGCAACTTAACTTCTCAAGTTGAGTTCTGTTACTTGCAACTAAAAAGCTAAACTGATACAATATTACTGTAGATGCAAATTTTTTGAGGTCTTGGTAAAAAGTTTTAGAGAAGTACTAAAAACCTTTGTTACACAAGAATGAAGATCTAATCTCCTAAAGAGGAAAAAATGTGAGATAAATAACTAAATAAGTATATCTTCAGAAAAGAGAATTATTCATAAAGAAGAGAACCAGAAAGTTGAAAATTGCCTCAGGACAATTCTAAACTGCTGGGTTGCTTATCAACGTTCAGATAGCACTCAATTCTCCATGCTAAGATGTGGAGACACCGGAAAGAAAAATCTTATTTTAGCCATTTGTTTCAGTTGTGACTTTATGAGAATTCCTAGTAAACAGCAAAACTGATTTCATGCCCCTCCCCTTCCCACTAGAACCTAGTGACTAGATCTTTGAAGGCGCTAGTCAATTACTGAAATGGCAAAGGACACAAAACCAAAAGAGACAAACAAAAAGAATGTCTAATTCCCAATTTGAAAAATTCATCCCAGGTTACATGGATGACTGATAATGGAGCTAATGGATAAAAGTCTCTTGAGATAGTAGTCTGGAGAGAAAATAAAGAACAGCGGAAGTGGAGGCTAGCATTTTGGTCATAATCAGGTATAGAGGAAGAAAAATATTTCCTCCACCTTCTTTGGGTCCCTGGCTGGGTCCGAACATTAAACTGACAGATTAACAAGAGAAAAGCATAAAAATTTATGTAAGATTTGTATGACACAGGAGCCTTCAAAAAAATGAGGACCTAAGAAACAGACCTGAGTATTTTTCTGCTAGTTTTGATGAAGAGTGAACATCAATAAGTTAGAGGATGAGGCAAAGGTAGTAAACTGGAGAATTTGGCAAGTCCTGATTGTTGGGAATTCTTGTTAGAGTCCCTTTGTCTTTGAGATAAGGAAGCTCCTTTCTTTCAGGAATAAGGATGGAACTTCTCGGAGGAGTGTTTTATGACCTATTTTAGGGGAGAATGGCGGGGAAGGTCTGAGTGACCTTCCTATTAGTGCTATGTTCTCCAACTCCTTCAACTTAAAATCTTCAATATGCCAAAGTGTCCTGTTTCAGGGTAGTATGTCCTGAAACCACAGCTCAGGTACTAGCACATGTAATTAAAATAACAACGAAGAACATTCCAGAAAATTCTAAAATTATGTTAGTGGTCTTTAAGTAAAAACGGTACCTCATTTTGAAGTTTTACATAGTCACAGAGACCATCCAATGTGATAATTTATTGTTACCACAGGCTTTTTGAAATTGACTTCAACATAAATCTTCTCCTGCCATCCCTATGTTTTTTGTTTTTTGTTTTAAATATATTTTTATTGATTTCAGAGAGGAAAGGAGAGGGGGAGAGAGATAAAAGCATCAATGATGGGAGAGAATCATTGATCGGCTGCCTCCTGCATGCCCCACACTGGGGATCGAGCCTGCAATCTGGACATGTGCCCTGACTGGTTCATACCAGTAGGTGGACGCTCAACCACTGAGCCATGCTAGTCAGGCCTGCCATCCCTATTTATAAAGATGCGATGAACAGGGAAGTTCCTGCCCTGTACTGATGATCTTCTATTTGAATTTCAAATTTTGAAATATAGACTTTATTGCCAGAAGGCAGAATTGTACAGGTGTGGGTAGCAGTCAGTACATGTGCTCAGGGCTAGATTAAGAGCAAGGACAGGCAACTCACTTCCAATTAGGTACATCTGTTCACCTAATTGAGTAATAGTCAGCTGTATACATTACATTGAATCTCCACTATGGATCAGAAATATGTTGCAGTGTTTATTTTAGGTTCTGGTTCTTTCAAGAGAGGGGAGCAATTGGTATTTATGGCAAGTTATTAAATTCTGAAATAAACAGATGTTGTGTGTTAAATTCTGAACTAAAATGACTCTGGCTGAAAAATAAATGAACAAAACAAAATAGAAACAGACTCATAGATACAGAGGCCAGACTGATGCTGTCCAGAGGAGAGGGAGTGGTGGGGGCACTGAGCCAAAAAGATGAAGGGATTAAGAAGTAACAAATGGGTAGTTACAAAATGGTCACAGGGATGTAAAGTACAGCATAGAAAATGTAGTCAATAATATTATAGTTACCAGGTGGTACTTGAAATACCAAGGGGACCACTTTGTAAAGTACATGATTATCTAACTGTTGTAGGTAGCTGGAATGGCACTGGGTGTCACACTGGTGGGGTCAGAGTGGACCTGGGTTCAGCAACTTTGATGCTTGAGTTTTGGTTGCGAAAGAATTCAGAGCCAAGACTGAAACAGTAAGAGAACATTTATTTATAAAATGGCAGAGATAGAAGTAATTCATACTACTAGTAGAAATGGGCTGAGGAAACAAGTTATGGAAGTAAAGGAAGGACCGTTGGAGCCTGGGAGTGAAGAAAATAATGGTAATGTACCCGGAGGGAGAAGGGGAGAGGGAAGGAGGAAGAAAAAGGGAAAAGGAAAGGGAAAGACATGGGCCGCTCCCAGGAGGGAGAGTGCACTGGGTCCTCCATCCTAAGTGTTTTAGGGTGGAGATTTTAGGGGAAGTCCCAGAGGAAGAACACAATAGGATATTTAGCAGTTTTCTAGGGGTGTCCTTCCAGGGTCTGGTCTCCACTGATTGGTCAGCACCAGGTCATTCTTCAGTGCTGCTGGTCTTAAGGTTAGCCTTAGAGTTCCTGGCCTGGTTTTTCTGCTTCCTGAGCTGGAGATGAAATACAACTGAGGCCTACATGCTATCTCTAGGGAGGAAGGGTGAGGGTATCCAAGTCACATGACCAGCAATATGCTAGGGGAGGAAAGGTCACCTTAAGGATGAAGTCCCACCCTATAATTGCCCCTTGCTTGGCAACCAGGTCTTTCTACCCTGGCGACCTTGCATACCTGGCCCATCATCCTGGCTCTGCTCATGTCTGTCTAACTGCCTACCACATCACCACTCTGCAGTAAGGAATATTGACTGTATACTGTAATTGAAAAATAAAATAACATAAATAATAAATAATAAAATGACTGGCTGAAACAGAGAAAGACTTTTTAAATTGTCAGTGAGATTAGGGAAAATAGTGAATAGTATTACACACTTTTGTCTTCTAAATGTTGGACACTTGTATTTACCTTTTGGGGTTGGGGAACAAAACTAAAACATGCAATGGGCTTTTTAGTGATAAAATTGTAGAACTAGACCCTCACATTATCCTGAAGAAAGATATGGAAATTACTTGAGTGCAGACATTTCAGATCTAAGAAGTCACTTGTTCCATTTGGAAATGTAAATTGGGTACCTGGCCCGCGTGGATCTGGTTTTCTCTGGAAGAAATGTTAATTTTTTAAAACTTTCCATTGCTATGGATTATTGCTCATTCCCAGAGAGCTGTGGGTGTTCTCCTTCAGGCAACAGTTTATAGGAAATCTGTAACTGAGTCCATAGGAGAGCTGGAAACTCTCCCTATGGACTCAGTTACAGATTTCTGAGGGCATAAAGCCCACGCTGGAGGACACCCCCTCCCAGGACACCCCGTGCCCCATGGAGGCTTATCTACCCCGAATGCTTTGACTGCAGGGACAGTGGACTGCTTTGTTGTGCTGAGTCTCAGAACCACACCCTTTTGGGTGGCTTTTCCTGAATAACTCCTTAGTGAATGTCCCCGCTGGCTTCCACAGAGAAAGGTTAGACTGGGGGCAGGAAATGAGGCAAGCCATGGTGTGAAATGGTGTCTGAGAAAAGTAGCTCTCTGTGGGCAGTTTTGTCTAGATTTCTGAACCGTGGAAGGAAGGCTGGTTGCTGAAGAGTTCAGAACAAAAGCATTGTAAACCAAAATTAATTTGGGGCTGCAATAAAGACTAAGCATTTATTTTAGCAGAAGGAGCTGCAGCCCAGGTTAGGGGAATACCTGAATGATGTTCCTTGGAAACAAAGAGGAGAGCTCCTTTTATGGTGGAAGTTCCCGCCCACATTCACAATTAGGTTTGTTTATGTAAATGAGATACCCAAATTGAGTGGTTCCTTTGGTAGAAAGGGAAAACCAGGGTTTCCCTCCAGTGATTATTAACTCAGAAGACATTAACAAACAGGCCAGAGTGCAGGAGCTATATAATCTGAGGCTCTCCCCAACCTACAGTATACAGAGTACATGAGAAGCCCCTGTCAGCAAATGGCCTCTGGGATCTATTATTTATAAAATTTGGGCCCTTACCTGACCATGGGGAATCCATCTCAGCTGATAAATTCTTTCTCAGGGTTCACATTAGATGACTCTTTCCTCTCGGGGTCTACCTTGGAATCAAAAGAATCATGATCTGCTATTTGGGAATAAACTGCTGAAGACAGTTGCTCAAAGTATAATCTGTGCATCAGAGTTGGTCCAAGAATTGTGTGTCGTCAATTCACATTGAGAAAGTACAGAAAAGTAGAATTAGAAATTTTTAGAGTAGATGAATTTTTAATATTATTATTTTTTTGTTAATCCACCCTCCCCCTTGGGGATATTTGTTCCATTGATTTTTTTTTAGGGAGAGTGGAAGAGAGAGGGAAAGACAGAGAGAAACATCGATGTGAGAAACACATTGATTGGTTGCCTCCTGAACGACCCCCAACCAGAGCCCAGGCTGGGGAGGAGCCTGCAACCAAAGTACACGCCCCTGAGTAGGATCGAACCCAGGCTCTATCCACTAAGCCAAACTTGCTAGGGCTATTTTATAGATTTATAAGGTAAATTTATGGTTTCTCAATCTAATAATAAATAGGTTGGGCTGTATTTTTATAGCCTTTTTCATCTCATATTTTTAGTTTTCTACAATATGTTTTTATTTATTTTAGAGAGAGAGGAAGGGAAAAGGAGAGAGAAACATCAATTGGTGCCTCCCATATGCATCATGACTGGGGACCAAACTGGCAGCCTGTGCATGTGCCCGGACCTGGGAATTGAACTGGCAACCTTTGATGCATGGGAAGGACATTAAAAAAAAAAAAAAAATAACTCTCACCCTTGGCTTAACCTCACTATATATATATATATTTAAATATATTTTATTGATTTTTAACAGAGAAGAGGAGAGAGGGATAGAGAGCTAGAAACGTCAATGTGAGAGAATCATCGATCAGCTGCCTCTTGCACACCCCCTACTGGGGATGTGCCCTCAACCAATGTACATGCCCTTGACCGGAATCAAACCCGGGACCTTTCAGTCTGCAGACCGACGCTCTACCGCTGAGCCAAACCGGTTTCGGCCTCACAATATATTTTTGCTGACTTTTGGAGAGCCACATTAATCAGTTACCTACTGCACGTGCTCCAACTGGGATTGAACCTTCAACCTAGATATGTGCCCTGACTGAGAAATCAAACCTGCAACCTTTGGGTGTATGGGATGACTCTCCAACCAACCAGGGCTCATGTTTTAATAATTTTTAATTAATTATAATATATTTTTATTATATTTTATAAAATTTGGTTAGTGACAGATTGGAAATAGAAATAAAACAGTCATTTTTATAGATAGTTTGAGAGTACTTTGTGTTAACCTATTTATTGAATTAACTTATCTGGAAAATATCACAGATTTATTGTAAATAATAAATGAGATGATGTTTGTAAAGTGCTCAGCCTGATACCTGGCACTTAGTAGTCATTCAGTAGACAGGAACTAATTTAATATATGTAATCTCTTGCTATTTAAATTGGGACTTAGATAATTGGGAGAAATTCACTAGATAAAGAAGTTAAAGGTGAAGAGTAGAGCAGGACCAGGATATACAAAAATATCAATTTAAGAAAGGGCATGTCATGCTGGCTGAACCCCTAAAAGTACAGGTCAAAGGCCTAAGAATTAAAATATATTGTGACCATTACATATCCTAGAGTTTTACCAACAGTCAGGCCTATTCTAAGGTCCTCAAAATTCCAATTTGTATATCTCATGTATTTTTTCTAATTTTAGTTCTCAAAATATAGTAATGCAAAGTATTGGTAGTGTTTGACATTCTCATATTAATGAGATTCACAATTATAAAATACTAGAGGCCCGATGCACGAAGAGTCTTGCCAGAATAGGCCTTCCTTCCCCTTGCTGCTGGCACTGGGGACCCAGGCCTTAGCTCTGGCTGCTGCCTTCCACCTTTGTTCACTGCCCAGAGGCCCAGAGCAACCTGGGTGGAATGCCTGCATCGTTGCCATGGCAACAATACAAGCATCCTGGCCCTGCCGCTTCCATCTTTGTCTCATCAATTTGCATATTCCTTCCTTATTGGCTATGGGAGCTGCCATATTTGTCATGAAGTGACTATCGATTTGCATATTCCATCTTTATTATATAGGATGGGATTGGAGTTTACTTTCATATGATGCTAAATATATCCAAATGCACAAATAAAATTTGTTGATAGTATTACAGATATCTTCCCCCTATTTTCCCTCTCCTTCCAAAAACTAAATTTGTTAAAAGATTATAAAGGAAATATTATATACACTTAAGAAGATTAAATTTTTATCAACACTCTATTACAATTTTCACATAATCAATGCTCATAATTACAAACACACCTAAATTATAGACTCTTTGTAAGCTCTGCTTGCAAGAACTTCATTATTCATTACATGAAGTGAGAATATGCCCTTGAAGGTAATAAATCTATGTTTTTATAGATATCCCTCAATTACTTTTCTTAATCAATTCAGAATTATGGAGGTGTAAGTGCAAATGCTCTTTTGTTGTAGGAAGTGACTCAATGTTTTACTTTTCATTCTTTATGTGTGTCACACACACCTATGATGTAGGAAATACACTATAATTCTCTGCATTCATAATACTGTCAAATAAGAAGTACAAATAATAACGAATTCATAGCAGGAACTGCATAAAAACTCTTGACTCTATTCTTTGTTGTTTTTCCTTTTCCTGCTGTGACAGCCTGCCTAACATTTTGGAAGGTAAGTTTCAATTGTTATTTGCAGCCTCCCTCTTCTTTGACTTGCATCCCTTCTAAACATATTCTCATCTCATTTTAACTAAAAACAAATGAGTCTCTCGTTCTTGTTAATGAGTTATGGTCTCTGGCTTTAATGTTAGAAAGTGATCTTCCTTAAGAAAAATTCTAGCAGCAGTACAAAGGATCTATTAGCAATTGTTGGGGGTACGGTCTCCCTTCCATGACTGTCACGGTTACGTTGTTTGCTATTGTAGAATTGGCATTGTTTTCCTGGTAAAATGCATGCTGCAGATGGTGGGCAGCCAAATCTTGTTGAAATAGGCAATTGTAAAATGGACTGAGTCCTGAAAAGCCCTCAGCCAGTGTGGTAAAGTGTTTATATTATTTCATTGAGGGGAAAGAAAAAAAAAGATGGTAATTTGGGCCCTGAAAGACTTGAATAAATCAGAAGCTTCCCTCAATTGTACACTACATTTCACCGGGAGATTTTGCTGGACACAAAATTGCAAATCATCTCTGAGTTAAAGGATATAAAAATTAAAATGGCCAATTAAATGCAAATCATCACTGTGCTCAGGACAGGTGCAGACTGACCTCGTAGGTAAGTCATGCTTTGATGATTATAGCACTCATTTCCTTTTAATACAGAATGGAATTCTAGCAGACATCATACACGATGATTTGTTCCATGAACCTGTCCCCTGCTTGAAGCAAGATTTCTTTGTAATTTGCATGGCTAGCTCCTTCTCAATACTCTAGTTTCTGCCCAAGTGTCTACTCCTTGAAAAGGACTTTGATCTCCACTTTATCTAAAATAGCATCTCTTGCCCATCACTCTATGTTTTTATTTATCATAACTAACACCATGTGATATGATCTCATTTATAAATTTGATTACGTGCTATTATCTTTCTAGATACAACACACATTTATGAGGATAAGGACTACATTTATCTTTTCACTGTCTCCAATTCCTAGCTCAGCAAGCACTCAATAAATTTGTGTAAATAAATAAAATAATATTTTAAGCATATGTATAACTCAAGAAAAATTATCTCATTTTTTTTTAAGGCCGGGCACAAGAAAAACTACTGATTATTCTATAAAGCTTTTTCTTAGAACCATAGGAGTTCTAAGACCTTTCTTTCTTTCTACCATTTTTGAAATATGAAGAACGACATTTTTTAAAAAAATAGGAATTTGGTTTAAAAGTATTACTGGCAGAAAAAAAGTCCTTTTCATAAACAGGCACACAAAAATAAAACCATTAACCATAATGCATAACGATATAGTTCTTTTCCATTTGTTGTTTTCCTCTAGTTGGGAATTTAAGCATATAGTAGTATCATTAATATCAAATTATGGGAAGGGTATGAGGATGCCATTATCATCTTATAAAACTCCCTTTATAATAGCCTCTCTCTCAATAGCTAGTATTTGTCCTGAGTCAGTTCCTATTATTCATTCTATTGAGCCAGTACTGAATCTTTATTGATCTTTTCTTCATTAAAAAAAAAAAGAAAAATCAATGTTCTATTATGTTTGTTAAACAGGTAGAGTAAGATTGTGGTGGGCATGGCAAATGAGGCAATGGATAATGATTTGCTGAGATGTTCAATTTCATACAGTAAAGGGAAACTAAGAATAAGATAATAAATCACCACTTGACATCTACTAGTACAATTGTTTATCTTAAACTTCCCAAACGTGTGCGGATTCCAATGTTAAAAATAATTAAAAGTAATTTTTTAGAGAGAAAACAGACATTATTAAAAAATATCTGCGATTTATATTTTTAATTTTAATATGTCTTCAGTTTGCATGAGTTAGAAAACAAAATGAGTATAGGCACTAAAAGATATTACATTATTCCCAGGAATCTGGCCTTCAGCTGAGGTGTGCTACTTCTGCCCACCTTTTAAATATAGCACTCACAAGGCGGCTGCACCTACACTTCTGCCATTCTTCTACTTTTGACTTATTTAGAAGCTGAAGCTTCTATCATTTTAGTGGTCAGGGATTTATACTGTTCATTACTACTAAATTCTGGAAAACAACAATGCAAAAAGGGCCTGTTCCTCAGTGTTGCCAGTCTACAACTAGACTTTCCTTTGTCTAACAGAAAAAACCTGCCTATTTACCAAGGGACATACGGAAGAGGACATTTGCATGCATTTATTTTACATACATGTGGAACATCCATTATGGGCAGATTACTGGAATAGTCACTGGAATACAAGGGATTATGAGAAACCGATCATTATGTTCAGAGCTTAAAGTCCAAGGGTTCAGGTCATTGGCAGAAGAGGCAGTGGAGTGTGTGTGTGTGATTCACACTGAATTTCTCAACCTAGTGGGACACATCTGTGAACCTTGTGATGACATATGTGATAATTAGAAAAGAGGTTCTAAACCTTTCTCAAAGGAGAGGAAACTATGAGATAATGCGAAGTTCCTATACGAAAGTGATGTATACTGGCCTCTGTGTCTGCCAGGATTAAGTAAGAAGAACAGGGCAAGAGTTTGCACATGGGAGCCATTTAAAAGCAACAATGAACTTTGTTTATAATGATATTCTGCCCATTATTAAAACATGGGCAGCATTAAACTCAATTACTTGCAAAATGTGGCTGTGAGAAACACAGGCTAGCACTATTATCGTCATTGCCCTTAGTCTGTTAAGTAAGATACACTCTGTTCTCTCAGTAACTTAACCCACGAGAGCGGGTGGGGGGAGGGGGGAGAATGAAGGCAAAGAAGCCAGTAAAATGTGTACATGAACAAGAGCATTTGGATGTAGGATTTGGATGTAGTGTCCTGAAATTTAAGACGGGCAAGGCAGAAAACATAAACCTCTGGTGTCTCGCTCATTACTGGCCCTACCATGAAGCATGCCTAAGAGATTGTCCTGGTCATTTGCAACTCCGGAGCCTTTTGCTGCCAGAGACAGATCATCACCAGAAAGTCAGCCAGTGGGAAGGCTCTGCTGACTCCAGTCCATCCCAACACCACACTTGAGGAAGATGCTCATTACCCTGGCTGTATACTGGAAATATCTGGAGGACTGGTTAAAAATGCTCATATGTGGGCTCTGTTCTGAATTAATTTAAGTTGCTCTGAGGTAGGACCTGGGACACAGATTGGCACTAGCTTGCCAGGTGATTCTAATACACCGGTGAAGTAGGTAATCACTGTTCTAGGCAAAAAAGTGAGATGACCCCCCCCCCCCCTCCAAAGTAAAGGGGTTAGGCCAAGCCTTGCTCTTTTAAAACTGCTTTGAAGCTGTCATTTCATGACTTTCTCTCCTCAATGCTACCCTTGATATTTATTTGACTCTGATTTCTTATAAATAAAGGGTTCAGGTCATTGGCAGAAGAGGCAGTGGAGTGTGTGTGTGTGTGTGTGTGTGTGTGTGTGTGTGATTCACACTGAATTTCTCAACCTAGTGGGAAATCTACTTTTGGCCAAAGTGCCCAACTTGGAACAAATCAGGGCATTATTTATTTAAGGTTGGAAAGTGACAAAGGACATAAAACTAAATGTATTTCAGGGATCAAAAATTTTCATGTTTATGAAATAAATGAGGAACCGGCAAAAAAAATGTTGGTGTGCATATTTACTTTGGTCTGTCTGAGAAAAAAAAATATTTTTATTATCAAATAGGCCTGAGTGCTAAGAATCTTGGGGTCTGTGGGACTATTCTAGATATTAGAAGTCTTCGGTAAAAGCCCAAATGAGAAACACATTATAAAACAGAATATGGATGTTCCAAGCTCAATGTGTGTATAATCTTGACCAAATCCTTGGAAAGGGAAAGCTGCAACTAGACTTTCAAGATGCCCAGATTTGGGAGTCCGGACAGTATTAATACAAGGGAATGAACAAGAGCATTTGGATGTAGTAACAGCTGGATCTCTTTCTGCCTCGCTGGCCACCACAGGTCAGCTCCATAGCTGCACAGTGTGTTGTCTCTTTTGATTGTTTACTTACAAAAGTGGATCAGCCAGGTGCACACATTCTAAATGTTGAGGATCATCAGAAAGTCCAGACCCCACATCACTATGTGTGCCTTGCCGTAGCCGTGAGAATCCCCAGCAATGTACAACAGAAAGGATTGGATTGGAAGATGTGGGTTTGGATCTAGAATCTGCATCTAAACAATTGAGAAAAACTGAGTGTCAGTTTCCTCAAATGTAAGGTAAAACACATTTTAAAAAGCTTTGCCATGCCTAATGCCAAAATTTATTATAAACTCAATATATTATAATTCACAATAAATTTTAGTATGTGCAACTTGCAAAGTATAAAGTATGGTGAAATGGGAGAATATCAGCATCATTAAGACATCAACTCTGCAAACTTCCTTTTGAAGACTATCATGAAAATAATAACTATTATTTATTCCTGTTATCTTATTCACCTGTTACCTTATTCCGTAAAACAAATTATCTCAAAACGTTATTATGCTTATACAACCTCTTTTTTTTTGTTTTTATTTGTTAATCCTCACCCAAGGATATTTTTCCCATTGATATTTTAGAGAGAGTGGAAGGGAGAGATACAGAGAAACATTGATGTGAGAGAGAGACATACCTATTGGTTGCCTCCCGCATGCATCCCAACAAGGATTGAGTCTGCAACAGAGGTACATGCCCTTGACCAGAATTGAATCTGGGACCCTTCAGCCTGAGGGCCAATGCTCTATTCACTGAGCTAAACTGATTAGGGCTATACAACCTCAGAATTAGGAATTTGGAAAGAACCCAGTAAAACCTTTCTTGCTTATCATTTCTCCTGGTTCCAATCAGATTTCTGCTGGAGCTCTTCCATCATCCAAAGGCATGCCTGGGACTTGAAAATTTACTATCAAAGTAATTCATTCCATGGCCAGCAAGATGGTGCTGGCTCTTGGCCTTAACCCTTTCCATATGGTCCATGGGGCTGCTTGAGTGTCCTGACAGTATGACAGCTGGCAACCACCATTGTAAGCAAACCAACAGACCATGGTGAAGTTTCATTACCATATGTGACTTAACCTTTGAAATGTCACACAATCACTTCCACTTTGAGCTCTGATTCAAAGCAGAAAGTACCAATACAAGAGTGTGAATTCCAGTAGGTGAGAATCAATGGAGGCCGTCTAGACAACTTACTACTGACACTTAGCTATTTATATGTTTCTACTAAGTAGATTATCAAGTGCTCTCAGATGGAGTTTGACAGGGAAATAAAAAAAAAATAAATTTCTGGCTGTGAAATCTGTTCAAAGGAAGACTTGTATGCATCGCTACAGAAAGTAACCCAAGACAAGGATAGAGGACAGCAAACCAAACTGTAGAAAACCTTGAAAAAGAAGATGTAGACATAATAGATATAATCAACAGTATATTGCATGATATTTTTGAGACTAGTCTAACTCACAAATAGTTCAAAAATGGTCTGTGTTCAAAGGTCTTATAACCAAATCAGGCTTCTAATTGGAGATAAAATATTCATGAGCTAAACAAATTGCTATCACTTGAAAGTAGGATTTGTAGTAAAAATTTGTAGTAAGCAATTTATATCAGTGACTTGAAGGTTTGCAGATCCATCATCCACCCTTCCTTTGGTTTGCTCAGTATTGCAGGTGACTGAACTCTGCCAATGATATTTCTCAGGCTCAGAAAAAAGAGAGAATTTCAGCTTGGAGCATTCAGCCATGGTGAGTGCCGTGCAAATCTACCAGCTCAAAGGAGAGTAAGTTCTTTTGTAGAAGGGAATAGGGAGCAAGGAGGGCTATTATAACCAAGTAGTTTTACCTGGAGGGCTTTGAGATTGATGTAGGAGTAAGAACTCCCCTTACAGACCCTCCCAATTCCAATCTTGGTTTAGGTCTTCTGTATTCATATTTTACTAGTACATGGGTATATATAATAAATATAACTTACTTAAATATATACAAACAAGTTACTCTAAGGGTTCAGAGAAGAAAAAGACACGAGCCTCAGAGATCTAGATGATGGATGCGGGATAGCGAATTTTGAATAGGACCTTGATGGATGAGTTGATACTGAAAATTTAAAGACGGGATAGTAGTATTCCAGAAGTAAGGAGGAGTAGGCACAAAAATTCAACAGTAAGAAAAAAAAAAGATGAAAAATGTACTTTTTATAACAAAATATGTAGTTGGACTGAAATACTGGAAGATAAATGGAGCACACCCAGAAAATAAAGCTCTATGGAGGGCTGGTCATTTTCCTGGCCCATGAAAGATCAAAGGCCCAAAGGGCAGCCCTTGAAAGAAATCTTCATGTGGGTGGACTTTTAATTAATATCTTAAAGAGAAGGGCTGCAGCAAAAGAATTTCAAAACTAAGGTGATATTTCCAGAGCCCTAAATCCTACTTCTTATATAACCATGACTGTAGCTAATATAATAGAAGTGATACGGTTGGTTTAAGTACAACAATATGATAGTAGGGACTTTGTTTTGTTTACTGCCCATTCTAAAGTGCCTAATAATGTACTTGGCATAGCAGGTGCTTAATAAATATTTATTGAATGAATTAATGAGGCACAGTCTTTGCATCACAGTTCACAAGAATTATAAAACCACTTACTCATTCATATAAGGATCAAGCACATGCTAAGTGGAGGGCATTATTGAAATGTCCTCTCCAAACATTTCACAGAACAAAGCACAACATTAAAAAACCATTCTAACTATATTATCAAGATAACTGCCAGCACCTCTCAAAATGTGAGCTTGAAGCACATGAGTCTGTGAGACCTTGAAGATTATTTAGTACAATTCTTTTCTAGCACAGTCTGGGCTTGGGTTCAACAGGATTCAACACTTATTTATCCCTTAAAACATGTTCATACTGAAATGTGCCCCTAAGCAGGGGTTAATGGATCTTCAAACTGGAATGTCGTTCCAAACGTACACAGCTGCTCTGAGTGAAAACACCAGCCTCCCAGATGCCAGGCCTGTGGGACAGAGCTCTGGCACCAGCCGAGTTTGCTATTCATCATTCCATCGTCTCCCAGCACACCCAGAAAACAAAGCCCCATCGAAGGCAGGTCGTTTTCCTGGTCCACGAAAGAGCAAGGGTCCAAAGGGCAGTGCTTGGAAGAAACCCACCTGTGGGTAGGGACTTTGAATTGAAATCTCAAAGACACTATAGTGCTCTGGAATGCCACTTCTTGGAGCTATTGCTCTTCTTCCCTCACTAGGCATGCTTTTGCTCTGACTTCTGCAAAGTTGGGAAGCTATCCCATACATGCTGCCACCTGGTAAATGTGGCTATTCTGAGACACTCACCAAACAGTCTTTGGGAAAACCGTGTTGGACCATGGACGCTAGCTCTGAGTCCATCCATTTTACTTAGTGAGATTTAATTTTGTCTTCTTTAGTTTCTAACTTGGTCAATTTTAAATAAGCAGCTAAAACCCCCACATCACTATGAAGAAAGTTTGTGTTCTTTGTAGTGGGAATGCCCACTTATCAAATGTTGTTTCAAACTAGGTTGTTCTGTGTGTGTATTTTTAAACAAGTTTTCATCATAAGGGGATTTGATCTTTAGATTGCCTTTGACATTCTGTATAGAGATGACAAAAGGTTACATTGGTAATTTTGTCTGGGAAGAAAGAAAGAAAAGTTTGTATGGTGGCTGATTATTAAACTGTTGCTGAAGTTCTATATTGTAGTACTTGGAAAACAAAGGTTTTTTGTTTATTTTTTTAATTTAAAGTATATTTTATTAATTTTTTACAGAGAGGAAGAGAGAGGGATAAAAAGTTAGAAACATCGATGAGAGAGAAACATTGACCAGCTGCCTCCTTCACCCTCCACCCCCCCATTGGGAATGTGCCCACAACAAAGATACATGCCCTTGACCGAAATCAAACCTGGGATCCTTGAATCCACAGGCCGACGTTCTATCCACTAAGCCAAATCGGTTTCGGCGGTTTTTTGTTTATTGATGAGTGGATACCATAGATGAAACACTCTACATATGTAACACTCTAGAGACAGAACTGAGGAGATATTTTTACTTCTTACTCTTATCTAAGACCAAAAGATTTTATTTGCCAATGACAAAGTTTGGCTTAGCAGTAAAGACAGTACTAAGAAATGTCACTCTGAGAATGGGTCCTATTGGGATTGAGACTAGAGAAATTGACAAAAATTCTGGAAATCCAAGGTACAATAATATTCTAGAAACCATGATAATGATCATGAGGCTCCTATCACCACTGGGTATCACACGTGATCCTAATTAAAACTTTAAACATCTAAGATCTGTCTGAAGAAGACTTTGACATTATAAAGTCCCTATATATATTTCTGTTCAACTTCTTTTCTTAATATGTGGGGATAAGTAAAGGCCTACTCAAAATAATAGATACGCCTAAGCACACTGGGTAGAGTATACCTATTACCAACTGGTGTCCAAGGCTGGGTTCCCTGGAAGCAGAGGCTAAGAAGAAGTTTGGGGACCAAAGATGCATATTAGGGGTCAACACAAGGGGGGGAAGCAGCAATGGGCAGTGGAAGAGGTCAGATGGTGATGTAGCTCCAGAAAAAGCCATGGCCAACCCAGTGGGGAGCCCAAGGGCAAGTAGTGCTTGTGGAGGGTCCTACATGAAGCCCTCATGTCTATTTGATCAGGGAACACAGCCTGACCCCAGAAAGAGTGTGCCAAGAAAAGGCATCTGCATGCAACTGTGGCTGTCCTTGAAGGAGCTGGCAATCTCAGGCTGTCTTCTGACTCATTTCCATTGGCTGGACATCAGGTCCTTCCTTCTAAGGGAATTTGGGTAAGTGTGTCTCCATGCCCACGATTGCAGGGGTCTTTATTTGTAGAAATATGGCCCCAAACCCAATTCCTCTAGTAGCATTATCAAGTCTAATTAAAACATCTCCCAGAAGTAGCTTATGTAACCTCTAGCAAAGCAAATTTAGCCTTCCTCTGACATCTTTCCTCTAGTTAAACAATTGCTTTAATAGCTTGATTGTCTTGTAGTTTTAGAAATGAACCCCTGTCACTATGACATATGGAAGGTTTTCATTAATCATCTGTTCGTTCCTTGTTGTAAGTATTGCTTACATACATAAAAGCATAGATTCAAAGTTGGGAAAAGCCTAAGAGATCATCTAGTCTAACTCCTGAAAATACTGGCTTCAGAGGTAAAGTTCTTGTTCCAGGTTCACCCAGTGGGCAAGCACTTATCCCCTAACCCCTAATATGATTACTGTTTTATGAAAGATAAAGTGGGATTTTAAAACTCCATTAAAAAGGGTAAATGATGAAAATGTACCCCTAAACCTAATCTCATAAAATTTTACCCTCAAGTGTGTGACATTTCAAAGTTTATCATGATAGTTTTCATTATAAATACTGTCATTTGAATAGGTGATTGCCAAAGAATGAGACCATCTTAAATGTGATCTTACATAAAAGAGGTGAGCTGTCAGGTTGCTCTAAGAAATTTAGCAACATCTAAACGCTTTAGAAACGGAGAATTTTCAAAAATGATATTTTATATTCAGTTTAGGCTATCATTGTGGGAAATTTTAGAAAACTGGAATTCAATCTGAATCTAATTTTATCTTTTTTAAGTAAGAGATCTGTTGCTAGCTTTGTAAAAATTAAAATTCTGGAAAAAAACAAAACAAAAACCAAAGCCTAGTCATATTGTGTATGTCTTATGTATTTTCATGCCTACAAAATGGAGAGAAAATACCCTGAAGAATATGTGTGGTGATCTAAAGGGTTGAGGGGTATCAAATTTGATACCGAACACTGAGTATTAATAGAGACATAAGACCTAGTTGTCTGTCACCCCTTTACAATGCCCCTTTGGGTTCTTTGAGCAACATAGAGAAGCCAAGACTAGTGTATTTCAGAGAATCTTTGGAAATTCTTTCAATGTCTTTATGTTCCCAGGACTCTCAGTACTGGGTTAGATATATTTCCTACCCAACTCAGATTTTAATTTATATGAAAATATTTTAGAATCCTGTCTTAGTATTTGTGCCCTTCCATCACCATGACAACCAAGGGTATTTTCAGAGAAGTCATCCAGTCACTAATATCTTTCCAGTAAATTCTGAGACATGAGATTTCAAAACTCTCATCTGTTTTTATGAGTTTTTGGAATCTTGTGACAGCTGACACTAACCCATAAGTATCAACATCTTGGTGTCAACGTATTGTTAGTCAAACTTTTGGTTTCAAGTGTCAAAAATCCAACCTAAACTGGTTTAAGGCAAAGAAAGGAAATTATTTGTTTTTGTGATTGAAAAGTCTAAGCAACAATGACTTGAAACATTGGGAAATCAAGTTTCACGATATCTCCATTAATCAAAATACTCCCTTTTCTCCATCTCTAAGTTCTGCTTTTCTCTCCGACAGCTTCAGACTTATATAGGCATTGAGCATTCCCAAAATACACACTGGCAGCTTTAAACTTACATAGACATACTTGTAAGTAGCAATCCCAGAGAATGGAGGGCTCCCTTTTCCAGATAACTTCAGCAAAATCTCAGGGGAATTTCTAATTGGCCTGGTTTGAGTCGTGTGCCCCACAAACCTGGAGCTTAGGGGGTAGTCAGTACCATCCAAACCAACTGGGCTTAGAATGGAGGAAGAATGATTCTACAAGGAGACATTGGGCATTAATAAAATGCTAACTAAATAAGCATATAATTTGGGTTGTCTCTCATGAATAATGTAGCATTGAAACAAACAATATGCAAATTTTACATAGCAACCAGAGGACAGGAAGAAACATTCTAGTCCAAAAGCATGCAGAGAATTGAACATTACATAATCTTGAATAATCACAGAAACACTATTTTGCCTGGAGTGGATGTGACTCTATACATCCCCTGAAGTCACATGATTGTTTACTAGGATTGTACCACTCTTTAATTTCTGTTAGTTACATCACTCTCCATTTCAAGTGAAATAAATCAAATTAAAACCTGCTTTGCCCCGGCTGGTGTGGCTCAGTTAGATGGAGCATCATCTCCTACACAAAAAGGTGTCAGGTTTGATTTTTGGTCAGGGGACATACCTAGGTTTGGGGTTCACTCCCTGGTCAGGATGAGTGCAGGAGGTAGCTGATTGATGTTTCTCTCACTCATCAATATTTCTTCTCCCCCACTCCCCCCCCCACACACACTTTCTCTATCTAAAAAGAGAAACTTGCTTAAACAAAAGATGGAAATAATCAGCTCATATAACAGTAAATACAGGGATTGGTTTCAGACAGAACTAGGTCTAAGTCTAAACATAGTCATTTGGACATTTTTTTTTTCTCTCCACATCTCAGCTCTACTTACTTTATATTGTTTTCAAAAGGTCTTGAAGCAAAGCTTCTCATCTCTGATTGGCATAGCTTGGGTCATGCACCATCTTTGAACCAATCACTGGGCCAGAGGGATGTGGTACTTCAATTGGCCAGACTCGAGTTATGTGCTCATCCTGGAAGCCAGGAGCTGAGGTCAATTTTGTTCAGACAAAATAGATAGTGATTGGGGATTATGCAAAGAAAAGTAATAATGCAGCACCAAAAGGAGGAAAGGAAGTTATTCCCTCCATAAGTGCTATGCAAATATACATGGCATAGCAACCTGGAAACTGCAGGAGAGGATAAGATCAAGGGTTTAGATAGAAAATTTTTGGAAGACTTAAGTTACTCTTCTGCCACATAAAGATAACAATCCCTGGGTCATCAATGACAAACAAACAAACAAACAAACAAAAAACAAAACAAAACAAAAACTTGCAGCACAATATACCAGAATCTTGGCTCCCTGTGGCTGTTCTGACCAAATCCATTTTCATCACTAAAATTTAGTGTCTTCCCACTTGGCTATAAATACAGCTACTGCAGCTCTGCTTTCATTTCATGGCTTCAAGTTTGGTGTCTCTCTTGTTCTTTCAAATCCTAACCCACTCAATCCTGTGTTCTCCCTTTTATCCAGGCACCCTGTCACCCATACCTGTCCTGCCAGCTGCATTCTACAGTATCTCAGCCCTGCTATCCCACAATCATTACTGTTTCCATCACTCCTTATCATCTCTCTCTTGCCTCCATCTGCCCATGAGCAGCAGGAATCATTCTTCCTCCTGGAACTTATGTGTTATTATCTCTTTAAAGTCAGAAAGGACTTAAACTATTAGGGTTTTGGCAGAATTACCCTTAGGAAAAAAAAGAAGACTTCTTTTTTATGCATACAAAGTGCAGAGGCATACAATGATATAGAGAGATGTTGAGGTGGAGAGGAGAGAAGTTGGAAGCACTAATGTGCTATAGCCTCCGTCTTCACAGACACACAGGAGCGAGAAACAGATGCTCAGAGAGACGGAGGAACAGTCTGCAGACACAGCTGTGGAGAAGTGGTAGGTAATCCCTCAGATGACTGAAATATCATTTAGCTGCTGTGAGAGCCCAGCTGAGGTCACATAGCATAAAAGTATGCTGCAGAAGGAAATATATTGCATTTTCCTTCTCTTGGTATTTGAAGTTATTTTGAATATTTGTACATTTGTGCACAACTTTTATTAATATTATTATCAGTAGAATGGCATAATCACTTGCCTTCTAGGTTAGTAAAATTACCAATGAGCCAATAATAAATTTAGCCTAAAAGTAAGTTCGAGGCCTTCAAACATTTTGATCAAAAGGTTGTGTAGAAAACCCCGGGACCTTTAACACAGTTTTGTTTTTGGTTCTTACATTTTAGAGCCTATAATTCTTTAACAATGATTCTTCAACCTTTGTGTTCATAAGAATGATTCTAATCTAGTGGCTCAGAGTTGGAGATCCTACATTTACATTATTGAAAGCCCTTATGATTCTGACAGTTTGTTTTGTGATAAGGCTTTAGACACATTGGTGTATGTGGAGGGGCAGCACAAAGACAGCCTATGCAGTCTTTGTGCTGGAATTGGCCAATCGAATCCCCTTCAGCACCAATTTTCAACTGATGCTGAGGGTCAGATTTATTTCTTCTTCTTCCTTTTCAGTGAAGCGCTGTATGTTTCACTGGCTTGCAGGAATAGAATATGGATCCCAGTAATTAGCAAGGCAGTTCCAATGACAAACATATTTACGAAGGAATCAAAGATGATAATGAGCAAAACTAAAAACCTCAGGCATCACAATTTAATGGTTAGATGACAGAAGCCTCTGATAACGACAGCATTTTGTCACCACAGTCCAATAAAGAAATTAATCTTGAAGGATTGCCCACATTCTTACACATGCATTTCCTAGAAGTGGTAAAGTAATCGTGGAGATAATGGCACATTTCCCATACAAGAGCTTATTGTGATGTATATGACTCTTACAATATGAAGCCGGGGACTCCGAGCTATAATTTAACAATCTAAGAAGGGGAAGCTGCAACTGTGATGAAACATTTGTTATGAACTTATCATCTGTCTAATGTCTCTAGCGGAAAGAAATGTAACCTGGATCAGAGGAAGCTTGGATATCTCAGTTTGTGAAGCTGAGAACACCAGTGGAAAGCTGTGCATGCTCAGCTTTAGAGTCTGATTTCAGGTAGGATGAAAAAGAAGACACATGGTCTGGTTCATTTGTTAAGCGATAAGCAACATTCATTTTACTTCTTCATTTCTGAGGGCATGCACACTGCTCTGGAGAGCTCCTCTCGGACATGTCTAAAATCCAAAGGGAAGACAGAGTGCAGAGAAAGATGGAGATGAGTGATGGCACAGATGTAAGGATGGAATGGAGATAAGATAGAAGACAAGATAGGAGATCAGACAAGCAAATATACTGATATGTTGTTCTTCCTCTCATCTCAAACCATTAAAACCAATAGGCCCTGAGCAGTGTGGCTCAGATGGCTGAGTGTTGTCCCATTCACTGAAAGGTTGCCAGTTTGATTCCAGGTCAGGACACATGGCTGGGTTTTGGGCTCAATCCCCAGTCGGAGGCATGCAGGAGGCAGCTGATCAATGATTCTGTCTTATCGTGGATGTTTCTATCTCTCCTCCCTTTCTCTCTGAAAT
This sequence comes from Pipistrellus hanaki, assembly GCF_964339955.1. Taxonomy (NCBI): domain Eukaryota; kingdom Metazoa; phylum Chordata; class Mammalia; order Chiroptera; family Vespertilionidae; genus Pipistrellus; species Pipistrellus hanaki. The sequence continues at coordinate 119,242,769 of NC_140505.1, forward strand.
GAATAAAAATATATTTTTTAAAATACCAATAATAAGAGAGTGACAGAAAGAGAGAGAATAATTTTAACATGAAACATAGGACTTAAAGAATTTTATAAGGCTTAAGGTTTATGGGATGTTGAAGACTTGAGTATGATATGGCAACTAAATGGAATATTATTCAACCATTAAAAATGTGATTTAAACATACAAAATGTAAAAACTGCTTATAATATTATAGAAATTAAAAAAAACAATATGTAACATAAAGCAAGGCATGTATAAAAAATATTGTGAATATAAAGACAAAGTAAATTAACAAAATATTAACTTTGGTTGTGTTTAGGTTGGTATGGCCATGAAAGTCCCATCTCTCTTTTTTTCCTAACATTATATATTTCCATATTTCCTTTTATGAAAACAAAATATTGTATAAAAAGAAAAATATATAGGATCTATTGGAGAGTCTTTAAATTTAGCTATATATCTTAAGCATATACCACTGCACATTCCATTTGATGTTTTGTTACTGATATTTATAAATAACAAGATTTTTAAATTTTATTTTTCCATTAGAGTTTGCATTCAATATTTGTTTTAGTTTCAGGTGCACAGCATAAACTTTAGACAATCATAATTTTACAAAGTAATCCCCCCTATATTTCAAGTATCCACCTGGCACCATACAGTTACTACAATACTAGAGGCCTGGTGCATGCAATTCATGCATGGCGGGCAGTCCCCTCAGCCCAGCCTGAACCCTCTCCAATCCAGGACCCCTGGGAGATGTCTGACTGCTGGTTTAGGGATCCTAAGGATCAGACCTAAACCGGCAGTCAGACATCCCTTTCACAATCTGGAACGTGGCTCATAACAGCTCACTTGCCTGCTGGCCTGATTGCTCCTAACTGCCACCACTGTTGGCCTGGTCACTCCTAACTGACACCCCCCCCCCCCCCCCCCCCCACTGGCCTGTTCACCCCACACAGCCTGCTAGTCAGTTGTTTGGTCATCCCTGCTGGCCTGGTTGCCCCATGCAGCTGCTGTTTGGTTGTTACTGTGACGGAGTTCTAAAAATTTGCATATTCCTCCTCTATTATTAGTATACATTATTGATTATATTTCCTCTGATGTTCTTTATATCCCCATGACTATTTTGTAACTACCAAATCTGTACTTCTCAATCTCTTCACCTTTTTCACCCAGTTCTCTTCCTGCCTCCACTCTGTCAAACATCAGTCTATTCTATGTATCTATAGTATGTTTCTATTTTGTTTGCTCATTTATTTTGTTCGCTCATTTATTTTGTTCTTGAGATTCTACATATAGGTAAAATCACATGGTATTTATCTTTTTCTGTCTGACTTATTTCACTTAGAATGGTATTTTCTAGATCCATCCATGCTGTTACAAATGATAAGATTGCTTTCTTTTTTTTGGCTGAGTAATATTTCATTGTATATGTGTACCTTAGCTTTTTTACCCACTTGTCTATTAGTGGACACTTGGGTTACTTCCATATCTTGGCTATTATAAATAACACTGCAATGAACATAGGGGTGTATATTTTTTTTTTGAATTAATGTTTATAACCTTTTTTGGATCTCAAAGCCTTTGGACCCAAGGATATATCAAATATCTATTTATTGTGTATACACTTATATGTCAATGAATTATCATCCCATAATTATTACCTAATAGCAGAGAGAGCCACAGATCAGCAGAGATTATGAGATTATGGTGCTGCAATCTCTCTCTTTCTCTAGGGGTGTCGAACTCAATCAGAGAAGGGGCCAAAATCTAAAATCCAGCCTAAATCGCGGGCCGAATGGTTTACTGAACAGTCATAAACTGACAATGTCATAAACTGACAGCGGAGTGCAGTGATGACAGAGTGGTGCGGGCCACATTGCAAGGCCTGGCGGGCTGGATTTGGCCCGCGGGCCTTGTGTTTGACACATGTGCCTAGGCTATATATTCTATACTAATAATAGCCTAGGGCCATCACAACTAGACGGATGACTAAACACCTGCATCCTGGTGGCAGTGGTGGCAGCAGTGGGAGTCAGGTCTGGGTCCTGGTGGTGACGAGGGCAGTGGCGGAAGTCAGGTTTGGGTCTATCACCAGTTAGATGGCATCTCAGGGTGAGGACCATCACTTCAGCCAGAATTCAAGATGGACAACTGGCCTGGCCTGGCCCCTCCTCAGAGGCAGCCCTTTCCTCCATGAGCACTGAAGAGGACAGACAGGGATGCCTAATAGGCTGGGGCCATGTGCCCTACTCTACTCCCCTGGCCTCCTTCACCTGTGGCCCCCACAGGAGGTATGTATGAGAGCCCTTCCCCTGCTCCCTCTCACCATCCCTCAGCAATAGGTCAAAGGATTTAAGGTCAGATCTCATGTAGTTTACCTTAATTCTAACAGTTGTGCAATTCTAGGTCTTATTTCTTTAACCTGATCTAAATTAAAAATAGATAAACCAGAAATATTTTATAGTTGCTCCTGCAAAAGAAAAATTCTATCTACTTTATTTATATATCAGATAGAAAAGGATATTTAGTAAGATAAAGGCTGATATAACAAATCATAGGAAATTTCAATAATGCATGATACTCAAGGCATTCTGTGATAGTTTAGCTCCTTTATTTTTTTTATTTTTTGAAATATATTTTATTGATTTCTTACAGAGAGGAAGAGAGAGGGATAGAGAGTTAGAAACATCGATGGGAGAGAAACATCAATCAGCTGCCTCTTGCACACCCCCCACTAGGGACGTGCCCGCAACCAAGGTACATGCCCTTGACCAGAATCAAACCCGGGACCTTTCAGTCCGCGGGCTGATGCTCTATCCACTGAGCCAAACCAGTTTTGGCTAGTTTAGCTCCTTTAGAAGCAAAAGTTAAACTTTGGGGTTTTGAAGCCAACACTATTTGAGAGTCTAGACATCAATGAACTGACGTGAGAAGGAATATAATTTGGTCTTGGAATAAAATACAAATAGGAGTGTGGATAAATGAGGGATACAAACTCTATAATTTGCTCAATTTTCTAAACTATTTTCACAGCTAGTTTCATGGAACATAGCATTTAACTTTGATTTTTTATAGCTCTGGTATTTCTGTACTTGAGGGTGACTATCAATTTCTTGAATCTTAAATCATACCTACTCTTTTTTCTATTTTTCTTTTTTTCTGACTTCTGGTTCAGAAGAAAGCCTTATAAATAGGGTAGAGATATCTTTCTAGTAAAAAAATATATTTTTGCCCTGCATAAACTGACCCTGCATCCTCACCCCAAATACTCCCTTGCCTTATTTGTTACCTGCATGTAACCAATACAACCTTCTTTCCTATAATCCTCGGAAATAATCTGTTTTCATTTCAGGTGTTAGACATTGCAAAAAGTAACATATGAAAACAAAAAAAAAAATGTTTTTAATGCATGCTGGCTAGGACATTTGGTAAGCTTAAAGATTTATTAACCTCAAAGGCAAATGTTTAAAGGTCTCTTTAAAAATAGGGTTTCAATGGAAATCTAATATTTGATTTGAAATGATTTGTATATTAATCATTTACATACAGCTGGATATGTGCGGAAGAAACTCCACAGATCCCTCTCTGCCATGGTGGCAGGTAGGAAAAGGGAGGGTGGATTAGCTGATTTGGTCTTCTATAAATATAGCCATGGAATAGGTATCCCAGGTCAGAAGTAGTGGTAACTTTACCCCAAGGGTAATATTTTTGAGTGTCAGTTTTTGCTGGAATTTGGCCTTTAGAGTATTATGTTTTCATAATACTACTTGAAATTTCTTTCACTCCTAAACAATTTAACCAACATTTACTCTATCTTTTATGAGTCAGGATTGCTTTCTCAGATCCTTTGTATAATGAACCTGGAAAATATTATGCGAAGTGAAATAAGCCAATCTGAGAAAGACAAATATCACATGATCTCCCTTATTTGTGGAATCTAGTAAACAAATTGAATTGACTAAGAAAATAAGACCCGAAGAATGGAGGCATGGAACAGACTGACATCTTCTTGGTTCAGGGGCCAAGAAGAGATAAGCCAAAGAATTTATATACTAATATGCATAGCCCAGGCACATGGGTTTGGGGGGTGGGGGTTAGAGTCTGGGAATGGGAGAGATCTGTAATACTATCAATAATAAAAGATATTTAAAAGAGAAAAGAAAGGAAAAATAAAGAAATTAGGGAATGAAAACAGACAAAGAGAGGAATAAATGTGATTCGATGTATACAGTGCAATGAACTTTTCTCAGTATTTTAATAAGTCATTTCATAAATCAATATAATTTGGGGTTAGATTCATGACAATTTTTATATTTTTTGAAACTTATTTTGAAAATAAGAGCTTACAATTTTATTCATGAGCCTGAAATATTAATTTACATGTAGAAGCACCTTTATCAGTCTCAGTGTCAAAACGACCTTCCTCCTGTCAGATTCTCGAGAACACCATGTGACACAGAATTAAGTCCCCGCCCACCCATGTGTGTCTTGAAATTGCATGAGATGCAGACCCAGCTGACCCCACCCCTGTAAGCCCCGCCAGGGGAGGGACGCAGCCTCCTGCTAATTGTGCATAATGATAATTTGCATATTAGCCTTTTATTATTATTATTATTTTTTTTAAAGTTGCTTTCTTTTTAAAAAAATATATTTTATTGATTTTTTTACAGAGAGAAAGGGAGAGAGATAGAGAGCTAGAAATGTTGATGAGAGAGAAACATCGACCAGCTGCCTCTTGCACACCCCCCACTGGGGATGTGCCCACAACCAATGTACATGCCCTTGACCGGAATCGAACCTGGGACCTTTCAGTCTGCAGACCGATGCTGTACCACTGAGCCAAACCGGTTTCGGCTAGCCTTTTATTATTAAGACTAGAGGCCCAGTGCATGAAATTCATGTAAGGGGGTAGGGGAGGGAGATGTGTCCTTCAGCTTAGCCTGTACTCTCTTCAATCTGAGACCCCTCGAGGGATGTCTGACTGCCTGTTTAGACCCTTTTCCACTGGACATCCCTCTCACAATCCAGAACTGCTGGCTCCCAACTGCAAGCTAGTCTGCCTTCCTGATTGATTGCTCCTAACTGCTTCTGCCTGCCAGCCTGATCACCCCTAACCACTCCCATGCCAGCCTGAGTGAAGACTAACTGCTCCCCTGCCAGCCTGTTTGCCCCCAACTTCCCTTCTCTGCTGGCCTGGTCACCATCTAACTGCCCTCCCCTGCAGGGTTGATTGCCCCCAACTGCCCTCCCTTGCAGGCCTGGTCCCTCTCAACTGCCCTCCCTTGCAAACCTGGTGCCTCCCAACTGCCCTCCCCTACTTGCCTGATCACCTACAACTGCCCTCCCTTGCAGGCCTAGTCCCTCCCAACTGCTCTCCCCTGCTAGCCATCTTGTGGTTGCCATATTGTGTCCACATGGAGGCAGGATCTTTCATCACATGGGGGCAGTCATCTTGCATGTTGGAGTGATGGTCAATCTGCATATTACTCTTCTATTAGATAGGATAGAGGCCTGGTGCATGGGTGGGGGCCAGCTGGTTTTCCCTGAAGGGTGTCCTAGATTAGAGTGGGGAGGTTCTTTGTCCTATCTTGGGGCATGGGGAGGCCTGGGGGAGGGGTCTGTGGTGGTTTGCAGGCTGGCCACACCCCTGTGTGTTTCATTGGGAAATCTCTGATGCCAACCTATTTAGGTATTCTTTTCTTGGTGAGTTGGACTCTGAAAGAGAACTAATACAAACAGGAAAAAACCAATTTGGAGAAAACAGTATGCAGGGAGAAGAAAACAAAAACAAACAGGAAGTGAAACAACAGTAACAAAATACTTGTTGTTAATATAGCCGGAGATTGAAGGAATAAATTCTGGAGTGTCCTGTCTGGAGAGGTTAGCCCTGACCTCACTGCTGGGAGCCAGAGGGGAGGGGCCCCAGGTGATGGGACAGGAGGCGGCTTTCCACATTCGGGATGGAGCAGTCAAATACGCCACTGTGGGTCACAGGGCTGCCCCTCCCCGTTGTCCTGCCGTGTCCTGGGTTCAGAGACCCTGTTTTATCCTCCCAGGACAATGAACCTTCTGTCTTTGTTGGGGGGGGGGGGGGGGGGTAGAGGGTGGGAGGGAGGGTAGCTGCCCAGCAGTGCGGAGTGGAGAAGGAAATCTGAGGATTAGAGCCCTTTGTAGACCAATCCTCTTGTTTTTGGCCCCAGCTTTGCTCCCACTTCCAGGGGTAGTTAGTTCATTAACACGGGCGCCTTTGGGGGTTTTGTGGGGTAACCCCTGGTGCCCCTTCGCTTTTCTCACTCCTGGCTTAGGGTTCAATCCAGGGGCAATGTCTCGGGCTGCTAAGGCACGAACCACACTCATCCGCCTTCCAGATTTAAACGTTTGTTGCTGTTGTCCCTTTTCACTGTGTTCTTTCTGGTTCATACTGTGGTAGGCAGAATAACGGCCGCCAAATGTTGCCTGCAGTGCCGTCCACCTCCTCAGGAGTCAGGTGTGCTTGGAGGGCGGGATCTCCCTGGATACAGCTGCTGCGGGAGGGCGCCTCAGGGCAGGGGGACTGATGGAAGTGGGGTGTGGCGTGGAGGTGGTGCCTGGGCTTCTGTGAACAGCGGAGTCTGCAGGCCGAGCTGAAGCAGCGCCTGAGGGCCATCAGGAGCGCTCACAGCCGCCCTGGATATGTAGGGAGTACAGGCCCTGCCTACATTGCCCCTGTCCCCACCGCCACAAGTCTCCTCCCACCTGAGCCTGCTGCCTGCACAGCCTGGTGTTTGGTTGGGCCTCTGGTCATTTTGGACGTTACAGACCCTGGCTCTTTATCCTATCTAATAAAAAAGTTAATATGCAAATTAACCATTACCCTGTGACAAAAAAAAAAAATGGCAGTGCCCATAGCCACAAGATGGCGGAGACCAGTCCTCTCAGCCCCAGCGGAGTCTCCCCGTCTCAGGGAGGGCTGCTGCTGAGAGCCTGCAGAGTAAGCAGCCTGGTGGAATGCTTCCCAGAGGCCTTCCCGACCTTTATAAAAACAAAAACAAATTCACTCCCCACGGTGTGATCTCCTACCAACGGCAGCAGTCTGCACTGGAGTCTCAGCCTGGCAGGGGTGGGTACCCCCACGGCACAATCCCCTCACAGGGGCAGCAGCCTGGCGTCTCAACCACTGAGTCACACCAGCCAGGCAGATATGGAGGAATCTTAAATGTTTCTTTATATATATATATATATATATATATATATATATATATATATATATATATATATATATTGATTTTTTTATAGAAAGGAAGAGAAAGGGATAGATCGCTAGAAACATCTATGACAGAGAAACATTGATCAGCTGCCTTCTGCACATTCCCCACTGGGCATGTGCCCTCTATAGCAGTGATTCTCAACTTGTGGGTTCAATAGGGTTCCCACAGGTTGAGAACCACTAGCAGGTCACCTAAGATAATCAGGAAACACAGATATTTACATCATGATTCATAACAATAGCAAAATTACAGTTATGAAGTAGCAATGACAATAATTTTATGGTTGGGGGTCACCACAACATGAGGAACTGTATTAAAGGGTTGCAGCATTCAGAAGGTTGAGAAGCCTTGTGCCTGTGTCAACAAGGTTGAACTAATTACAGATTAAGTTTAAGCAAAGGCAGCACTTACGAGCTGGTCAGCTCACCAAGCCCAGACAAATACACTGAAATAGAATAAATGATATAAGACAACATTAATTTATTTTAAGACCACTTACTGAGTGCATCCTATTTGCCAGGGAGAGACATGGGGCACAGAAAGAGATGAGACTTGTGGGGTAAAGCAGAGAACATATAATTTAGGATTCCTTTGGTTGCAAGTAATGGAATTTCTGACTCAAGTAGTTCAAGCAAAAAAAAATATATTCATTGATTTCAGAGAGGAAGGGAGAGGGAGAAAGAGGTAGAAACATCAATGAGACAGAGAATCATCAATCAGCTGCCTCCTGCATGCCCCACACTGGGGGTCGAGCCCACAACCTGGGCATGTGCCCTGACTGGAAAACAAACCATGACTTCCTGGTTCATAGGTGGATACTCAACCACTGAGTTATGCTGGCTGGGCTATATTGAGATCATTAAGATGTTCAAGGGGCCATCTGGTTTTAGGCATAGCTTGACTGAGGGCTCAAACAATGTCATCAGATATTCCCCAACACCCACCCCCTAGCAACTTCAGGCTTATGTTTGCCTTTACTTTGTCCTACAGATAAGAGATTGAGAGAACTCAAACTCACAAGAGCACCCAGTTCTGGAATTGAATACTATTGGCTCTAATTTTCCATGAAGCAGTCACTATGGCTAAAGGGATGGAATGTACACATTGGCTTAGGCCATAGCAAGTGCTGTAGTCTGGTGCCTACAGGTGGTGAAGTTGGCATAGGAGGCAAGGAAATGGAGACTAGACAAACCAAAATCAGGGTCTTAATGTCACAGGAAGAGGGAATGAACCATTGGTGACAAAAACAAATGTTTACCACCTGTATGAAAATAATTATTTCAATGTGATTAGTCATATAATAAGAGAGAAAAATAAGAGGCCAGGAAGTTTCTAAGATATACATGATGTTTATGCTGAGTCCTGGATATAAGTAGAAATAAGTCAGATAAATTGGGAAAAATTAATGCTACAGCAATGGTAAAAAAAAAATAAGAAGAGGGAAGTTTGGGAGAATAGTATAAAGACTGTGTGACTGGAGAATTGGCTGTTTAAATTGTGTAAATGACAGAGAGAAGGATAAAGTAGGGAAGAATGGATAGGTTTGTGGTCTCTTCATAGGGTAGATCATTAGATCATGACTTTGGACTTCATTTATACAGTGATGTGGTTCACTGAAGTTTTTCAAACAGTGTCCTAAGACAAGAGTTGGCAACTTTTTTTTTTTTTTTTTTTTTTTTTTTTTTTTTTTTTTTTTTTTTTTTTTTTTAGTAAATCTATTAGGTTTGCAGGCCAGTTAGTAAATCTATTAGGTTTGCAGGCCATATGGTTTCTCCTACTCACCTCTGCACTGTAGCATGAAAGCAGCTGTAAGACAATACATAAACTATCAAACATGGTTGTGTTTCAACAGCACTGTTTTTATGGACACTGGAAACTGAATTTCATAAGTTTTCATGTCTCAGAAAAGATTATTCTTTAAATATTTTCTACCATTGAGAAATGTAAAAACCATTCTTGGCTTGAGGATGGAAAAAAAAAAAAAGAAGAAGAAGAAGAAGAAGAGGTGGGCCAGTTCATAGTTTCCCAACCCTGTTCTAAAATGGTCAATCCTAGGTTTATATAGATTAAAAAAAATGAAAGAAGCATTGGAATGAAAAGGAAGGAGGTGAGGAGAGCATTGTACTAATCCAGGTTGAAGTTGGTACATTTTTGATGAGTAATTGAGAGTCTTGATTAAGAAAGATGAGAAGGTAGCCTTTGTTACACAGTTAGGCGTCAGTAGGAAGAGGGCAGGATGGAGGCTGGTGATTCTGGCAGGGAAGCAGGGAATTATGCCGTAGTGCCCCCTTACCCACAGTTTTGTTTTCTATGGTTTCAGTTACACATGGTCAACTGGGGTGTGAAAATATTAAATGGACATTTTCAGAAATACACAATTGATAACTTGTAAGTTGCCTGCCATTCTAAACTGTGTATGAAATGTGGAGCCCTCCTGCTCTGTCCTCCCGGATCCAAACGATCTGCTTGTGCAGTGCATCCACGCTGCATATACTGCCCATCTTGTATCAGACCGATAGTTGAGCAATCACAGTGCTTGCGTTCAACTAACCCTTATTTTACTTAATGGCCTCAAAGCACAAGAGTGGTGATCTTGGAAATTTGTACAGCGGGGGAGATGGGGGAGAAACAAAAGTAGGTTTCCAGTTGTTTGTATGAAAAATAATACAATAAATTATAATACAAGAATAAAGTGTTCCATGTACTAACAACTGTAAACCTACTTTTGCCCCACCCTATTTATGTAAAAGTGAAGCAGTAAAGTGTTTTCTTTAAGTGAAAGGTGATTACAGTACAGTAAAATATTTTTTAAAAGAGAGAGAGAGAGCACATTCACATACTTTTATTAGAATACATTATTCTATTTTATTATCAGTTATTGTTGTTAATATTTTAATTAAGTATGCCTTAATAATACATTAGTAATATCTTGTATAATAAATTAATTAAATGTCTAATTTATAAATTAAACTTTTTCATAAATATATATTCATATATATATATATATATGAATATATATGAAAAATTATAGTATATACTAGAGTCCTGTGCATTAAATTTGTACACTCAAAGGTGGTGGGTCCCTCAGCCCAGAGTGCACCCTCTTGCAGTCCAGGAGCCCTCAGGGGATGTCTGACTGATGGCTTTTCTCTCCTGGCCTCTGTCAGAGACTGATTGCAGCCCCCCTTGGCAGTCAGTACTGGCTCGCTGTGACCCAGCACTGACTACAGGACTGACTTCTGGTGTTTGTTTGAGCCTTCATTTGTTTTGGACATTATGGACCCTGGCTCTTTATATATATAAATAGTTTAATACTCTGTATGGTTTTAGGCATTTACCAGGGTTCTTGCAACAAATCCCTTATGTGTAAGAGGGGACTATTGTACAACCCTGGAGATGTATTTCCTGAGACTTGAGGCCGGGGATGAGGGTCTGTTCTGTTGTGGAAATATAGGAAGTGCCAAGACCTTGGGGTGTAGACAGCGGTATAGACACTCAGAGTTAGGGACTGAGGTTGGTGCCCAAGGAATAGATGCTGTTAGAGGAAGAGATGGTTTTCAATTGCTCTTCAGTGGCTTAGAGAAGAAGAATCTCAATGGTAACCATTATTGACTGACTAATACCAAAAGTCTTCCCTCTTGTCCTAGATTTTTATAAGTCTTTGTGTTCTTTAATAGTTTTAAGAGAAAAGAAAGTGTCTTTACAAACAAACTGAGCTGGACTTTTCACTATCTGGGCTGGTAGATCCTGAGCCAGATTAAATTTCAAGAAATGTGATATATTTTGAATTCTAGTGTTGTAGACAAATTCACATCAATGACTAATAGACTATTTGATTTTTTGCTAAAAGTATTTTAACTGTGAGATTGCACTAAATCTCTGCTTATTGATTCTAGTTAGACAGAATTTACTATATGATAAGCATATTTTATCTTTAATCAAATAAAACAATTCCAGTTATATATGGTAGCAAAGAGGCATCTCTGTCATCTTGAAAATGCAGTCTCTTGGTATAAAGGGAGAAAGTGAAGATTACTTGATATAAACATAATTCATCCTGGCAAAAGAAACTCCAAGCTTTGGTCCTTCATCCTTTGAACCATAACAGAATCCACCCTTATGTAGTATATAGTCTGTAACTAAAGTGTTCACATTTGAAGCACAGCATGGTGCTACAATGAACGTAGAATTCCTTTGTATGATAATTTTTCAAGTAGAAAAGAATTCATAGGCATAAGAGAATGCTTACTTTAGTGCATTTGGAACCTTTATTTGATTTGTAGTATTCTTTAGATTAAAGTCAAATTGAAAAGGCTTTATATGATTAAATTCTTCCTGATTTTTTTCAAAGAGGCTATTCAATGAAGTATTACTAATGGCCACTTAGTCATCCAACTAAGGCACAGGTCGAGTAATGTGGAAAGTAAAATAGTTTGCTCTAGTTTACTCTATTCATGTAAAAGTAAGTGGAAATCTTAACATTCCTAACTTAGTTCTCATCTCTACTATTACTAGTGTCTGTTTTCTCGCTCACAGTTTATATGAGCATATATGCATCTTTATCTTTTGAGGTAATTTTCTCTTCTCCCTACTGAAATGAAAACATTTTATTGAAAAGTAAAAGGAAAATTTAGCTGACATAACATATTAATTCAAGTTTAACTTACTAAATTATTTTTAATATAAATTCTTTAGTGTTTAAAGTATGACATGTCTCCTTTTCCCCCCATTAACCTCTCCCCTACCATTCCCAACCACCAGCACATGCTCTCACCCCCCTACTATCTGTGTCCATGGGTTATGTTTATATGGATGCCTACAAATCCTTTGGTTGATCTCTTATCACTGCTCCCTCCCTGCCTTTCTTCTGAAGTTTGACAGTCTGTTCAATGCTTCAAGTCTCTGGATCTATTTTTGTTCATCAGTTTATATTGTTCATTATATTCCACAAATGAGTGAGATAATATGATATCTTTCTCTTACTGGCTTATTTTGCTTAGAATAATGCTCTCCATGTCCATCCATGCTGTTGCAAATCGTAAGAGTTTTTTGTTTTGTTTTTGTTTTTGTTTTTAAAGCAGCGTAGTGTTCCATTGTGTAGATATATGACAATTTTTTAATCCACTCAGCTGCTGATGGGCACTTAGGCTATTTCCAAATCTTAGCTATTGTAAATGAGCTGCTCTGAAAATAGTAGTGCGTGTATCCTTTCTGATTGGTGTTTTTGGTTTCTTGGGATATATTCCTAGAAGTGGTATTAGTGAGGCAAATGGAAATTCCATTTTTAATTGTTTGAGGAAACTTCATATGGTTTTCCACAGTGGCTGCACCAGTCTGCATTCCCACCAGCAGTGTAAGAGGGTTCCTCTTTTCCTCACATCCTTTCTAGCACTTGTTGTTTATTGATTTGTTGATGATAGACATTCTGACAGGTGAGAGATGGTACCTCATTGATCTTTCTATTTGCATCTCTCAGATGCTGAGTGACTTTGAGCATGTTTTCATAGGACTTTTGGCCTTCCGTATGTCCTCTTTCAAAAAGTATCTATTTAGGTCCTTTGCTTACCTTTTTATTGAATTGGGGTTTTTTTGTTTTTTTTTAAAATAAATTTTTATTGTTCATATTATTACAAATGTTCCCCCCCCCATTGCTCTCCTCCACCAGGTTCCCATCCCACCCTCTGCCCTTTCCCCACCCCCATTGTCCTCATCCATAGGTGCACAGTTTATGTTCAGTCTCTTCCCACATCCCCCTCTCCCCTTTTCCCCTTCTATACCTCTGATTCTATTATATTCAACAGTTAATATTGTTCATCAGATTTTTTTTAAATTTCCTTGGTTTTTAGATTCACTTGTTGATAGTTACGTATTTGTTGTTCATAATTTTTATCTTTATTTACTTTCTCTTCCAAAAGAACCCCCTTCAGCAATTCATATAATTCTGGTTTGGTGGTGATGAACTCCTTTAGCTTTTTTTTATTAGTGAAGCTCTTTATCTGGCCTTCGATTCTGAGTGATAGCTTTGCTGGGTAGATTATCTTTGGCTGTAGGTTCTTACTATTCATAACCTTGAATATTTCTTGCCATTCCCGTCTGGCCTGCATGGTTTCTGTTGAGAAATCAGCTGACAATCGTATAGGTGCTCCTTTATAGGTAACTACCTGCTTTGCTCTTGTTGCTTTTAATATTCTCTCTTTGTCTTTTGCATTTGGAATTTTAATTATGATTTGTCTTGGTGTGGTCCTCTTTGGATTCCTTTTGTTTGGAGTTCTGTGCGCTTCCTGGACTTGTAAGTCTAATTCTTTCACCAGGTGGGGGAAGTTTTCTGTCACTATTTCTTTCAGTATGTTTTCGATATCTTGCTCTCTCTCATCTTCTGGGACCCCCATAATTCTGATGTTGGTTCGCTTGAAGTTGTCCCAGAGGTTTCTTACATTATCTTCAATTTTCTGGATTCTCTTGTCTTCTTGCTTCTGCGGAGGAGTGTCTTCTGGCTCTTTATGTTCCAAATCTTTGACTTGATTCTTGCGATCTTCCATCCTGTTTTTAGGACTCTATAATATTTTTTATTTCAGACAATGTATTCTTTATTTCTTGCTGACCCCTTATCATTTCTCGTTGATTCCTTATTAATTCTAGTTGATCCCTTTTCATATCCTAATAGGACTTATCGACCTTTTCTAGGAAATACTTGAAAAACCTTATAAGCATAGATTTGAACTCTATATCCAGTCGCTTTTTGTCCTCCATTTCTTTCGTTTGTGATCTATTTCGTTGTCGCATTTTCGCAGCTTCCCTGATGGGGCGGAGTTTCAGGGTGGAGCCTATAGCCTTGGCTTCGGTCAGCCCTGTCCGATGCCCACCCTATGCGGTTCCTGGGTCTCAGGGTCCTTCAGTACTCGCTGCAAGCACCTCTGAAAGAAAGGTGCCCTCGATTTTCGCCTGCTACCAAACAGTCTAGGCTCTCCCCCAATGAGAACGGAACTAGGGTTCAGTTCAGTTGGAAGTGGGATTGGAGGTGGCGTTCAGAGCAGTCTGGAGCCCCAGTCTCCTTCCCGCCAGGGCAATCCCGCGGCACAGCCAACCGTCCCTTCTCTGCGCGCAATGTGTGCGCCTCCGGGTCCTCCTTTCACCACTCCCCCGGGGTACCGCCTTACAGCCCAGCTCCCTATGGATGAGCCTGGGTCCCCGGGGTCTGGCCTAGAACTGGGGTTCAGAGCAGTCAGAAACTGGGGCCCAGCATAGTGGGAGCTTTTATCTCCTTCCCGCTAGGGAACGCCAGCGAAGCACTCAGTCGCCCCTCCCTTCCTCTCAGGCTCCATCCTCTCCACGTGTGCCTTGTGTCTTTGTACCTTAGGCTTTTACAGCTCCTCCGCGCTTCCTTCTGGTTTTCTCCTTGCTTCTCGTTGTAGAATTTCCAGTCAGTCGACTTTCCTGTAGTTCTGGGTAATGTCCACTTTATATTTTAGTTGTATTTTATAGAAATCGTTGTGTGCGGCTGGTATTTACCTGTGCAGCCATCTTGGATCCATCAGTCTATTGGCCTATTGGATTCTTTATATTCTTCTGTTTAGTTGTATATGTTCCCTGTAAAATTTGGAGATTAAATCCTTATGGGTGATAACATTGGCAAATATGTTCTCCCAATCAGTGGGCTTTCTTGTTGTTCTGTTGATGGTTTATTTACTGTGCAGAAGCCTTTTATTTTAATGTAATCCCATCTGTTTATTTTCCCTGTCTCTCTCTGGCAGCCTTTAAGATTCTTACTTGTTGTTGATGTTTGCCAATTTAATAATGATGTGTCTTGCCATCAGTATTTTTGGGTTCATCTTGTTTGGGACTCTGTGTTCTTCTTGGATTTGTGTGAATTTTTTCTTCCCCAAGTCCAGGAAGTTTTCTGTCATTATTTCTTCAAACAGGTTTTATATTCTTTGCTCAGCTTCCTCTCCTTCTGGCATTGTTATTATGCGGATGTTTTGTTTCGTGGTGTCCAAATGCTCCCTTAGGCTCTTCTGCTTTTTTAGTTTTCTTTCCAGTTGCTGCTCTGCTTGGGTGTTTTCTACCTTATCTTCTAACTTGCTGATGTGGTCCTTAGCTCCTAGTCTGAAGTTGAAATTTTCCAATAGGTTCTTTATTAAAGCAATGTCATTCTTCATTCTTCTTGGTTTTTCTTCATTTTCTCTTGATTCTTACACATGTTGTTGAATTTGTCTTCTATTCTTTTCAGATTCATTATAACCATTGCTCTGAATTCTTTTTCTGACAAATTGCTTGCTTCCATTTTGTTTATTTCCTTTTCTGGTGATCCCTCCTTTTCATTCATATGGGGATTGTTTCTTTGTCTCCTCATTTTTGCTATTCCTTTGTGATTATTTTTATGTATTAAATCAAACTGCTTTGCCATGCAGATTTTTTTGAGTTTGTGGGGCCCAGTGATGCAATCTCTCAGGTCTTCTGAGCTAGGTATTCTAGGGATGCTCCTACTCAAAATATTTGGGTTCTCTTGGTGTAGTTGGGTCTTGAGTATTATTGTCCTGTTCATGAATGGAATTTCCTCTCAGGGTGTCTGGTTATGTGGCTTTCTCTCTACCATGTCAACTGAATAGCACAACATACAACTTTACAAGACTACCACAAAAGGAACAAAACATGAATATACTCAGGATACTGATAACCCCAATAAAAGTGTCCACCAGATAAAAGAGAATTTGGAGAGCAAAAAGAGAGCAAAAATGATATCAAGAAAAGGAAAAAAAAATGTAAGAGAGAAAAGAAAAAGAAGAAAAAAGAAAAGGAAAAAAATATATATGGGAAGAAAACACCAGAAAACAAATTACCTCCCCTCCCAAAAAATACAAACAATAAATACCCAGAAAAAAAGGAGGGACAAAACCTGTAGAGGCAGAGCTTATACACAGAAAGCAATGCTCAAAAATTAAATGAATAGGGGAAGGACCATGGTTCAGTATAGAGGAGGTAGAAAGAGGATGAGTAGATAAGAAGAAAAGAAGAGAGATGCAAATTAAATAAAAAATAAAAAGATAAAACAAAAAAAATTTAAATTTATCTATTATTTATTTATTTTGGGAAAAGGAGAATAGAGGAGAGATCAGATATGCTTGAGTTTAGTGAGTGAAACTAATTAGGAGAAGAAGAGAATGAGAGGGAAGAGAAAAACAAAAGTATAAAAAAGTAACTAGTGAAGAAAGAGAAGGGTACATGGACTTATAGCATGGGAGGGGAAATTAGAGCTACGGTTAAGTCAATAGAGATTATCCTGTATAATAATGAGATAATATGCTAATTAGACTGAACAGCAGAACAACCATCCAGATGACCGACAGTCCGTACAGCCTTCTAGACCAAGCCAGGGCTGTAAGGGCCAAGGTAGTCAGGGCTGTGCAGGCCAATCCCCTTGCACAAATTTCGTGCATCAGGCCTCTATTAATAATAATAATAATAACTGCCAATAAAGCAGATAAAGAACAATTTTTAACAAGGTGTAAAGTGAAAGGAAAGAGAAAAACTAAAGCAGGGAAAGGAGAAAAGAAAATAGAATAAAAAAGGGTAAAGTGAGGAAGAAAGGGGGAAAAAATAAAATAAAATAGCATAACAATAACAATAAAAAGTACAAATTGAAGAAAAAAAATAATACAAAAAATAAAAGATTAAAAAACAAACAAACAAACAAAAAACAAACAAACAAAAATAATAAATAAAAAAGTAAAATGTTGTTAGTTTTAGCCAATTTTTGATGCCCCATAGGGGCTAGTTTAAGGCCCCAGTCTTCTGTCTGCCACTTCTTAGTTTCTTCTTAGGTAGTCAGCAGTGTTGAAGGTCTAAGCAATCCACTGCTCCTCTGTGTCTGTCTCCACAGCCTTGGCTGCAAGCAGGTAGACCAATCTGCCCTCTTTACCTGTCTGCCTGCTTTCAGTCTTAATCACTCAAGCGACTGTTTCTGACAGGGCTTTAGGTGTGTGTGTGTGGGGGGGGGGGGTGGGGGGTGGTGCTGTTTCACTTTCCGGGACTGAACAGCTACTTTTCAAACCGGTCCCTGAGGGCTGAGTCTTTGCTTCCTTTAAAAAGCTCCAGGTATAGGCTGGGTGTGGCTGTATTCGTTTCCTTGAGGCTGCTGAGAGGGGCTGACTCTTCAGGAGAAAAATGGCTGCTTAGGTTTATAGGGTCTGGAATATCTCAATGATGGATTTCTGGTCACCTCTCCCTGTCTTGCCTCTCCACAGCCTCTCTCCAGACTCCACAAGATTGCACCTCCACGTGCACAGCGGCCTCGGGTGAGTGTTTGTAATTGAAAGGTCCTATGAACTAGGTTTAGTGAATAAAAGCAAGGATAAAACTGAGGCAAAATAACCACACAACTCAACTATGAGTGTCTCTCCCCGTGGCACTGTGCAGCTCAGGCGACTCCTCAAGCCACCTTTCTGGGCTTTGCCTCTTGTGCATGTGGACTTAGATATAGAATCCCCAACCTCTAGCAGCACTGTGGACCTCCTTTCCCCAGTTGGATGTTATGCCTTTCCCCAATGGACATGGCCTTGGTGCAATGCAGCCTCCTTCTGTCCCTTTGGCCCGGTGGTTGCCTGTCTCTCTCCAGTCATTTCTACTGTTCTCCAAACGTCCTCTGCCCTTTCTGGCCATGAACTATCTCACCAGCTGTGTCTAATTTGCCAATTCCAGGTAAATGTTATGTGATTTAGTTGCTCCTTCTATCTGCTCCAGGACAAAGTGCAAGACACATCTGCCTATTTGGCCTCCATTTTCCTGCTCATTCTTAGTAAACTCTTAATGCAGTTTTATTTTTTGTTCCCTTGTAGGCAACAAATAACTGCTAGATCTGATAAATGAAATCAGTAAAGTAGCAGGATATTAAAAAAAAAATCCTGGAATCAGTTGCATTTTTAACAGATTTTGAACAAACATTTATATTTTTATTTATATAGATAATGAACTATAAAAAAGGGAAACTAAGAAAACAACCCTATTCAAAATTGCTTCAAAAAGAATAAAATACTTAGGAATATATTTAATCAAGAATGTAAAAGACCTGAACTAAAAAAAAAAAATACAAAAAACTAAAAAAAGAAACGGAATAAAACACAAACAAGTGGAAGCATACACTGTATTCATGGATAGGAAGAATTAACCGTATTAACATGTTCATACTACCCAAAGCAATCTACAGATTCAACACAACTTTTATCAAGTTATCAATGATGTATTTCATAGAAATAGAACAAATATTACAAAAATCTATATGAAACCACAAAAGATCCCAAGTAGCATTAGCAATCTTGTGAAAGAAGAACAAAGTTGGAGGAATCATGCTATTATATTACAAGACCATAATTATCAAAACAGCATGGCACTGGCATAAAAAAACAACAGTCACTTAGATAAATGGAATAGAATAGAGAGCCCACCCTTTTATAGCCAATTAGTATTTGACAACAGAGGCAAAAACATACAAGGGGGTAAAGATAGTCTACTCAATGAATGGTGTTGGAAAAATTGGACAATACTTGCAAAAAAATGAAATTAGACCAGTTTCTTAAATCACACACAAGAATAAACTCAAAATGGACTAAAGATTTAAATGTTAATCTTGAAACCATAAAAATCCTAGAGGAAAATAGGTAGTAAAATTTCGGACATTTCTCTTAGCAATACATTTTCTAATATATCTCCTCAGGCAAGGGAAATGAAAGAAAAAATAAACAAGTGGGACTACATCAAACTAAAAAGGTTTTGCACAGCACAGGAAACCATCCACTAAGTGAAAAGACAACTTACTGAATAGTAGAACATATTTGCCAATACATCTAATAAGAGCTTAATAACCAAAATTTATAAAGAACTTACACAACACAACACCAAAAAACAAACAACCCAATTAAAACCACAATGAAATATCACCTCACACTTGTCAGAATGGCCATCATCAGTAAGTCAACAAACAAGCATAGGTGAAGATGTGGAGAAAATGGGACCACAGTGCACTATTGATGGGAATGCAGATTGGTGCAGCCATTGTAGAAATTAGTATGGACTCACCTCAAAAATTAAAAATAGAATTGCGTTGTGATCCAGCAACTGCATTTCTAGGAATTTATCCAAAGAAACCTGAAACACTAATTTGAAAGAATATATGGACCCCCTATGTTTAGTGCAGCATTACTTACAATAGCTTATATTTAAAAGCAATGCAAGTGTCCATCAAGAAATGAGTGGATAAAAAAAGCTGTGGTACCTTTACACAATGAAATACAACTCAGCTGTAATAAAGGACATTTTACACTTTGTAATAGCATGAATAGACCTGGAGAACATTATTCTAAATGAAATAAGCCAGTCAGAGACAGACAAGTTCTATATGATTTCATTCATATGTGGGATTTAATGAACAAACTGAACTAATAATAGAGACAGACTCATAGGTAGAAAGCAGGCTGACAGCTGTCAGGGGCGGGGGGGGGGGGGGGGTGGAGAGTGGGAGGATTGAGCAAAAAAAGAAAAAAAGAGAAAGAACTCATTGACATGGACAACAGTGTGCTGACTGTGGGGAGGAGGGGGTTGGGAATCTAGAAGAGGATCTGGGGGTCTAAATGGTGATGGAAAAAATAAAATAAAATAATTTAAAAGGCCCACCTGGGTAATCCAAGACAATCTTCTCTTCTCAAGAGCCTTAATTATATCTGTAAAGACTCCTTTTACAAATAAGATAATATCCATAGGTTCCAGGGATTAGGATATGAATAATGAAATGTAAATAACTTTTATTTTGTTTTCTATAATGACTAATTAACCTTTGCATATTTGATAAAGGATATTTTGGCAAGTGACAAGAAATGTATGTTTCCAGAAAAACATGGAAGAAGCCAAATCATTCAGTTTTTGAGAAAGCAGTTTATAGATATATACAACTAAATACAGGCTGGAGGAAGAAAAGGAGATTCCTAGAAAATCTTTCCCTGCTAAACCTTTAGGTATATTCTTAAATTTAAACTTGGTGACTGAAGTTAATGTCTCACAGAAATTTTATGATAACTATGAAAGAAAACATTAAGCAAAAGCTCCAAACCGCATTCAATTCTTAGAAAGCCTTAAGTGTTCGTCACCTATGAGTATCACCTTTCTACATTAATAAAAGAAATATTCAAGGTGATAAATAACAAGAACCTACAACCAAAAATACTCTACCCAGCAAAGCTATCACTCAGAATAGAAGGCCAGATAAAGAGCTTCACAAATAAAAAAAGCTAAAGGAGTTCATCATCGCCAAACCAGAATTATATGAATTTCTGAAGGGGGTTCTTTAGGAAGAAGAAGAAAATAAAGATAAAAATTATGAACAACATGTCGAAACTGGTCTGGCTCAGTTGATAGAGCATCGGCCTGCGGACTGAAGGGTCCTGGGTTCGATTCTGGTCAAGGGCATGTGTCTTGGTTGCGGGTACATCTCTGGTGGGGGGGGGGCGGGGGGGGGTGCGGGAGGCAGCTGATTGATGTTTCTCTCCCATTGATGTTTCTAACTCTCTATCTCTCTCTCCATCTCTCTTCCTCTCTGTGAAAAATCAATAAAATATATTTTAAAAATATATATTTAAAAAATTATGAACAACAAATATGTAACTATCAACAAGTGAATCTAAAAACCAAGGGACTTAAAAAACCTGATGAACAATATTAACTGTTGAATATAATAGAATCAGAGGTATGGAAGGGGAGTGGACTGACGATTCTCGGGGAAAAGAGGAGTGGGGGGTGCGGGAAGAGGCTGAACATAAACTGTGCACCTATGGATGAGGACAATGGGGGGTGGGGAAAGGGCAGAGGGTGGAGTGGGAACCTGGTGGACGGGGGAAAAAAAGGAGGAACTTTTGTAATAATATGAACAATAAAGATTTATATATAAAAAAATGACATGATTCATGTGACTGCTAGTAATTTACATATCACTGCATGTGGTAGCTGAGTGAAAACAAGTGGCCTTGAAGAAGAATAGCTGTGTTTCACAGCAAAACTCATCAGAGTTTGGTATGCTTTGTGCCTTTGTGTGGTGGCTGTTTGCAGGAGGATGTTGTCCTGTCCTGTGGGGGCAGCTGTAGAGATGAGGACACAGTGCTGTGTGTGACAGCTGGCTGCAGGTCACAATGGACAGCCAAAGCTTACAGGTGGCTAGTGAGAGGCTGTGGCCTGGACCAAGGCAGAGGTGCTGGGGAGGACATGCAGTGGTCTTAGTGAAAGATGGACCTGGGTGGCAACATGATGCTGCGGCAGGGCAGCCACGTGCTGCCCATGTTCCGGGGCTCCGTGGGGAAGCTGCAGCGGCAGCTGGGCAAGGGCGAGTTCGCCATGTTCAAGGACATTCTCATGTTTGAGAGTGACTTCATCCAGATCAACAAAAGAGGAGAAGTGATCGGCATGCACAACAATGCGGGGATGGTCACCGTGGGCATCGCATACACCAGCCCTGACCTCACAATACCTGATGTCATGCTGCTGGCACGACCGGCTGTGAGCTGTGTGGACTGCACGGGACATGACCGACGCACCCATGGCAAGGGCCTCAAGTCAGCGAAGATCTTGGAGCTGACCAGGCTGCTTCCTTTGAGGCTTGTCAAGCTGTCCATCCACAGCCATGAGAACAAACAGCTCCACTTGAAGCTGGCCAGTGGCAGCTCTTTTTACCTACAATTAAACTCCCCTTCAAAAGCAAAAGAAGATCTGTTTGCACACTGGGAAGACCTGGTGTTCTTCCTGAGACCGCCCATGGAGGCTTACAGCGGTACCCAGGCCGTACCAGCTTGTGACATGATGGACATACTTATGTTCCAGGCAGAGGACAGAAAGAGCCCAGCCGTAAGTTTTTGAGGAAACTCAGAGAGGGGCCCGGGTGCTTTGGGAGGGCAACTGAAGGCTTTTGAGCTGCTCTCCTGGGCTGACCGGGGAAACATTGCATGTAAAAGGCTCTGGCCAGAGGAGTCACTATGTAGAGGCCTTGCCACATTTGGGGTTGGGACGGGAGGGAGGGGCATGAATGCTTTTGAATATTCCTGATTTCTTAGATGTCAGCTCCTCTGACCGCATTGCTGATATTACACTCAGTGGCCAGATTATTATGATCTCTGAACGCATAATAATCTGGCCACTCAGTGTATATCCTATATAATAAAAGGCTAATATTGTCCCCTTGACCAGAAGTTTGACCAACAGGCAGGCCGGTCAACTGCCCATGTCCCCTTCCCTGGCCAGGCTGGCCAGATTCCACCCATGCACGAATTCATGCACCAGGCCTCTAGTATATATATATATATATATATATATATATATATATATATATATATATACTGAGTGGCCAGATTATTATGCATTTAGAAATCATAATAATCTGGCCACTCAGTGTATAATGCTGCCAATAGCATCTGTTCTGTAACACATACTGCTATGGACTCAGGCAGTCTGATCTGTTGTGGGACATTTTTAACTATGAGGAAGCCCTTTCTTTATTTGCGCCATGAACTAATTTTTGAATAAATCTGTGGCATTGTAGCATGCTTTACACACAGGTGCACAATTTGTTAGTAGCTATCAGAATGTAAAATGGCCGTAGCTTTTGCCTAGCAGTCTCCCTTTAGGGATCTTTTTTTTGTAGAAATGCTAAGAGAAGTGCATATAATAAAAGTGTGAGGATGTTCCCTGGTGAGTCACACTAGTGTTCTCTCCAAACAAAGCTGCAGTGACCCTTGTGGGGATGCTAGAGGGGGTTCTTGCATTTCTGAGAGAATGAACTTGGTGACTGCCCTATCTAGTCTCACTTCTTTTCTTCTCTATTTCCCTGTTTCTCCTCTCGGCACAGGCCATGGATTTCCATGGAGAAGGTGCCCAAGACCAGGTCAGCATCAGAAGCCTTCACGTGGTCACTGAGGTGTCTGGGGCCACCTCTCTTGCTTATGCTGGTGGGGAAGGAGTCCAACAATATGCTTCATGGGACAACTTGGTGCTTAAGGACACACTGTCTTTCCTCACCCTGGCACCGGCAGGGCCTGACCCGGCGGCAGTACCAGAGACAGTGTCAGTAAAATCCGAGGGCAGTGTGAGTTCAGTTGCAGGAGGGGAGATGACCAGCAGACCTGTTACAGAGACCTTGGAAGGTCCAGGAGCTGGGCCCTTCATCTCAGCCTGCCAGAGCAAAGACAATGAAGACCAGAGTGAAGAGAATGGAGACCAGAGAGTCTCCCAATGCCAAGCTGAAGCCCTTAAGAAGGAAAATGAAAAGGAGAAAATTCCCACCAAAAAGCCCTCCCATTCTGGTAGGAAGTGGAAGGACAAATCAATTCCAAGATCCCATGGGACTACTCAGGGAGATCAAAAGAAGAAACACCAGAGCAGCCCAAGGGGCAAAGGGCATGGCTCTTCCCCCCAGGAATACAGCAACCTCAGTGTCACCCAGAAGAGGTCTAGATCATCTCAAAAGTCAAAAAGGAGCTGATCTGGAACTAGTTTGGGGAGGGGCGTCATAATCCAGAGATCTGTTCCTCCTCCCTTCCCCATTCTGCAGCTCTCCCAAGTCTAGGAGGGAACACTCTAGCCATTCATGGGACGTGTGCATATCAACTTGAATGGATCTCCAATGTTATCATCCACCCACCCCTTTCAAGATGGGAAAACAGCTTTTTTGAAGTGGGCCAACTCTTTCATTTCTTGAAACTATATATCCCTTAAAAAATAAAGAATTTATAAATTGGCCTGATATGGCCTCAAAGAAATTCCAGTCTGGTTCCCTTCTCCCTATCTAAGTTGAAGTGAGCATATGGTTGCTAGTATATGCTTGGCTGTTTGGGGAAGAAAATCAAAATGCCCAGTTTGGTATGCTTGCAGGTATTATTGTACATCAGATTGCCAATATGTTGAGCTTTCCAATGTGTGAAAAATGAGTATCTCTCAAGTAATAATTTGTGTCCAGAGATTTTAGTTGATTTGGAACGGTCCACTTGTCTAGAGTACTTGTTTCCCGCCCCCCCAAATATTGTTTGTCCTGCACAACTGTGTGTTTGAAGAGGTAACTCTGTCTTGATTATTAGTATGTATAGAGTGGTACATTTGTTTGGCATTTTAGCATTGGCCATACTCTTTGATTTACTACCACTTCCCCCATCCTAAAAAGTTTTAATCATGGCCTGTCCTTCTAGCTGGTAATGTGACCCAAAGCAAACATGTTGTTGGTCTTGCTGGATGTAGTTTCTCAATGCTCCAGCATGATCCCTGTGCAGATGTCAGGCCATCGGAAGCATCTCAGCCACAAGAGATGGCGAGTCCATAACTATACCCTATCATAACGGTAGACTACTTGTCACAGTTCTGAAGCACACAGTACTCCGTAGGGAAGGCCTCCATTAATTCTGCCCTCGAGGGTCTCACATTCTAAACTCTCAGCCTCTCATTGGAGTTCTACCCAAGATTGGGGGTTTCTAAACAACTGTCAGCCCAATAGCTCCCTGTGGCCTCTGCATCTGCCCATGGTGAGGGCTTATATGAGGCTGGAAATCAGGCTTTTCCAGAGGAGTATTAAACCAGATCAGATAATTTGGGCTTCACACCCATTTTTCCCATTGGAAGGATATCTGACCTTGAATCTAACACTTAACCACTCTAAATGTTAGGAATGGTAGTCTATAATAATAAAAGCATAATGTGCTAATTAGTCCAGAATCTTTTTTTTTTTTAACCTTTCAAATCCGCTTTTATTTTCTTTTTTCCCCTCCTCACACACAGAACTTCTCTCCACACGTTTCTTGCAGTTGTGAAGTCACTTCATGTTGGGCAGGTACCATTTTACCCCTAAAACTTGGTTGACATCAATATATGACAGTTAACCAGTGTTAAATCTATAAAATATTTACATGGCACAGCACATTAAGCTTTAGACACTTGGCAATTAAACCAAATAAAAAAATAGGACAACACCCACATGTTCAGAATCAGGTGTTTACAGTCCCCGTCTGATGACTGTACAATGAATGTTCCAAAGGCAGCAGAGCAACAGGCAGTAACTTCAGAGGACACTGAACACAAGACCGGGAAGCACATTACGTCACCGCAGCGTCATGTACCACCCACCTCTCAGGTGGTCTCATACGAATGTCAGGTCTGGCTGATGCAAAATAAAGACAGACAACACATTTACTCTGTGGACATATTCTAACTCCTACTATGCACACATTGTGATTTTGAAAGCAACTCGTCCTAAAAACTTGTCACTATCATCATAGTTTTTCAGGTTTTTTGATCCAACAATCTTGCACTCGACTTCTTTTGGAGTGCTGCTAGCAGTATAGTTGAACTGGACAGCAACTAATGGCTGTAGATAACTCGCATGCAGTTTTTTCCCATAATATGGAAAATATTTTAAGTCTATGTTTCCCTCAGAAGGATAAACTGGTAGAGTTGTTGTGTTTTCGCCCTTAGAATTACCAGTGCATTCTATTGCTGGTTTTCCTTGAGGCTTTAATCCAATTATTCTGTTCATTTTCACAAGAATACAAGGGTGTCCTTGGGAGTAGCCGAAGTCAGGATCGCTCTCCCCGCTGCATGCTCCAAGTAAGGTGAGAGGAAACTGACATGCTGCATAGACTGGGCCCTCTGTTCAAAGAGGGCTCCGTCCTGGCAGTTTTTGAGATTCTTCTGTGCTTCTGAAGTATAAGGCTTTAGAAACTTCTTAAGGTCTTCAATATATCCTTTATTGGACTCTCTTTCAGATACACTAAATGAATATTCCAACGCTGTCACTGGTTTTGGAAAAACCGTAAGTCCTGGACTAGAAATCTGGTCTCGATATTTTGGAACTTCATCATTCAGAGCCTGAAGCATAACCCACATTGTGAATGTGAAGAGTGCAGCCAGGAACTAGGTAGAAGAGCAAGATCAAACCCCAGCTCTTGGCGGTGCGCCCCAGGAACGCTTCGGTGGTCGGGTTGTAGAGGAAGAGCTTCCACTCGGCCAGGCTTTGTTGGAAGGACTTCTTGTCTTTCTTCGTCATGGTGTGCGCGCCGAGGGCGAGGGGAGCGGCTGCCGCGGGGGTGGAGGCTGTGAGCCAGAATCTTTCTGGATGACCAAAGCTGGGGATGCAATGGAAGCCTGGGTCCCAGGTGTCAGAGGGAAGCCAGTGTTAGCAGCTGGGGGAAGGAAGGTTGGGGGAAGGAAGGCCTACTCTTACATGAATTTTGTGCATCAGGCCTCTAGTAATAATAATAACAGTAATAAAGGGTGTTGTAAAGGTCAGTCTTGAGTTCAATTCAATTAGTCACAGTGCACAGTTCCCAAAATCCTTGGGTGCCACCAGGAACACAATTCAAGCACAGGGGTTATTCAGGCACCAGAGGAGTGTCAAGAGATCTGGTAGCTGCTTCAGAGCCCCATTTTGGGTGCCATGGAATGTCCAATTCAAAGTCCAACGGGAACCTCAGTTTGGTATACAGTGAAGAAAGGAAGTTGAATTAGTGTGAACAGCTCCACAGCCTTGAGTCAGCTGTGGGGCCAGGCCCCCATCAACCAGCAGCTCACTGCTGTGCTCCAGAGCTCCGGGTGCTTCTGCTCTGCTGCAGCAAGGCCACTTCCCTGTCCCAGTGCCCTGGGAAACGCAGTCACCTGTCCTCACCTTCAGGGAAAGCACACTCTGGGTAATTTCCAATGAAGGAGAAATAAAGCTATCCTGCTTAACATGTTTTCCTCTCCACTTGGAATTTTTTTATTCCATCATTTTTTAATTTGAAAATAGGTCATGAGTACCTTTTTCAAGAAAAGACATTAAACTAGTTGTTTGGGGGAACAAAATCAATAATATGGAAGCCAAAACATAGTCTAAAGCAGTGGTATGCACAGGATGGGCAAGGATAAGCTTCATTAGCATGAGTCTGGGACTTGAAATGCAAAATCAGGCCCCAAACTTCACCCAACAATCTATTGCATGTTTTAACAACCCCTCCTGTGATTCTGATTTACATGCAGGTTTGAGAACCAGTGATCTAAGGAAAGTAAGAAAACCCAATAGATTTACAAAATAGTTTGATAAGGTGAATAAGAATTATGTATAAATTCCTATTGGGGAAGTTTCTAATATCTTCTACTTTTTATTTATTTAGAATATACATACATGCTTTATCTAAAATGCATATATGTTCTTGGCATCTTTCCCTAAATATTTCACTGCTCTTTATCACTTTCAGTATAAATTTCAAGATGTTTAGTGTATCATTTGAGGGGTTCCAGGATTTGGCCCCTGTTTTCTCTCCTGTCTCATCTCTTGCCACTCTATCAACATTGTACAGCTTGTTGTAAGAAGGAACCGCCCCCTCCCCCCACACACAAACACATATCATACTATTTTTACCTCCCCTCTTCCCACAATATCTTTTCCTCATTTCCCTCTACAACTTTTCCTTACTGCCCTCTACAAAATTAGGACTCCACTAAGGAGAAATTTCCCAAGGGAAGTCTTTCCTAACTTTCCTATGGCCATCACAGCAGCTGCATATAACTGGAATGAAATTTATCACATTGCATTGTTACCCAGCTTATCTTTCCATCTCTACCACCTGTTAATTCCTAGAAATAAGAATGTTTCCTATTCTTTTTTGGTGTTGTTAATCCTCACCTGAGGATACTTTTTCATTTATTTTTAGAGAAAGTGGAAAGGAGGAAGGGGAAGAAAGAGAGAGAAGGAGAGAGAGAGAGAGAGATATTGATGTTTCTCTCTTTTTCTCTCTCCTTACCAATTAATATGCCTCTTTCACATTGATGTTTGTGAAAGAGGCATATTAATTGGTTGCCTCCCACACTTGCTCTGACAAAGGCATGGATTGAAACTGCAACCCAGGTATATGCCTTTGACCAGGAATAGAACCTGTGACCCTTCCTTGCTCAGGACAGTGCTCTGACCAGGTGTTTTAATGTCTGGGACCTATTGAAGTAAAGAAGGTTTTTGAAAGTGTAAAATAGAAGTATAAAAGGTATTTAATGGATGCATTTAAAATAAGGAATATATTTCTTTTGTAACCAGTTTTTGTATCATATGGTTTGCCACTCAGGTAAGTATATTCTTGTCCTTTAACTCTAGAATTATTACAACAATCTATAGCTATGAAAGTTCCTATGATTTTCAGACTCTTTAAATGAGTTTGTTGAAAATTATTGGAAAAAATTTTAAATAAGAATTTCATATATTTTCTTTGATATTAATGGTAAGAATGTTTATAACTTTGGGTGGAATTTTGTGTGTGGATATCTGCTAAAATGTTCCACTCTTAGTTGGCAGAATACAGTGCCCAGCCTAGAGGATTGTCCTTATCTGAAAAGGGCATTATTAAGTGACTCCCTCACCAACTTGTCATGTTACACCAATTTTAGGGTTCTGTGCAAGCCAATAACTTTGCCTCTGTCAGTTTTATGTAATATTTATTCAAAAATTTAAAGGGTATCTATTATATGCTAGGTACTAGAGGTACAATATAAATAACTTGTATTGGGAAATTATGTGATAAGCATTGAAAATACTATAAACATACTCTGGATGTTAATTCTACCTATAACCCATGGGGTTGGGACCATAATATCCTTATTAAAAGAAAAATTAAATAACTTGCTTAAGGTCACATGCCTAGTAAGTTAAAAGACCTCCCAAGATAAACTCAGTTTGCTCTGTTAATATTATTCTTAGATAACTATTTACTGATTTTTTTGGCCCTCTTCTAAGTTGCATACAAACTTGGGTAGATATGTCTAACTCTATTTTTATAGATGCCTTTGTCATCATGTACAACATTTTGGAATGCCTAGTAATTAGATTTCACTTTAGAATACAGTCAGTCCTCAGGTTACGTCAGACTCGATGTACATTGTTTTGTGGTTACGTCACCATCTCCTATTTATTTATTTAAAAAAAGTTCCATCATTTTGACGTATATACATATGTGCTTTATGTTTTTTATTATTTATTTACCACAAATAAAAGTCAGGAATTGTTATCTTTCTTTTAAATTTGTTTTACTGTTTCACTTCATTACTGCTGTGTATATGCTCCATACGAGTGACATAGGTACTTATGCAGGTGGGCTCCCACTTATGGCGAAAATCGCATTATGTCACGCCAGAGGAATGGATCTCCGACATAACCCAAGGACCTACTGTAGAAACTTCTAGAGGTAGATGCCATCCATTTCTAGAAAACTTGTACAAAGAGCTTATCTTATTGTAGTCTGTCATGTATGAGCAATGACTTAAAAATATTAAATTGATTAGACACCACAAGTTGCTTCAAATTCAATGTTCACACCATTCATTTATCCTACAAATGTTCATTAAGTTACTACTATATATGAGATATGTCTAGGCCCTGGAACTATATAGAGAAGGAGATAGGATTTCTCTCCTTGGAGAGATTATAGTAAATGGGCAAAGACAGACAGATAAGCAGGTAATTACTACACAGGGTGATGTGTCTTGGAAGCAATAAGCACAGAGTACTGTGGACACACATGGAAGGACATGTGACCTAGACTTGGGGCTGGAGGAAAGTTACAATGGATTCCTAGAGAAAAATAACACCTAAAAAAAACAAAACACACCTTCCACTGAAGGACTGATGGATATCATGCTAAGGGCAGAGAAGATTATTTCTGTGTAGATGGAATTGTGTGGACAAATGTCTAGATGCCAAAAGTCACATTCACAGTGCATGTGAGGAAAAGTGAGGTTGAAGGGTATGCTGGAGGTCCTTTATTTCACAAAGTTAGACCCTGTCCTAAGAAACATTGGAAATTCATGAAGAGCTTTCAGTGGAAGAATGACAGATGTGAGGTTTGTTTTTTTTGTTTGTTTGTTTTTTTTTTAGAAGTTCTTCTGATTACTATTCGGAAAATCAAAAGGATATAATAAATACTTGAAAGCAAGGCGATCCATTAAGTGGTTGTAGCCCTAATCCAGCAGCAGGTGATGTTGACCTAGGGGAGAGGCATTGGTATTAAGAGAAGTGGGAATACTGAAAAGGTACCTAAGAATTCGAATTGACAGGACTTGGTGGAGGATTGTAGATGAGGGAAGAATTTGAGGTGATATCTGGATTTCTGACTTAGTCTGCTGTCACCAGGCTAGGGAATGCAGAGGATGAATGCTTTTTAGAGAGTAACATGGTGAGTCCTGCTTTTGAAAAGCTGAACCTGTGAAGCTGATAGGACATTTTACAGTGGATTTGGACCCTGCTGGTCACAAGGAGGTTTATGGATGATTTAAAGAGGATAATTATCAGGAATAAATAAAATGTCTATAGTGGGTCAAATGGTTTTTTAAAGCTTAAATTATTATCAGAGATTAATTCTTTGAACTTAGTGTAAGCCTGAAGTCGAGAAATATCCTTATACTACTTACAAATAGTAAGTCTATATCTTGATACGATGTTTAGTACCCACTTAAATTTAGTTTTGATTGTCATAGTTCCATCAATTAAGACCACATATTTGAAAATAGATATCCCCACATGTCTTCAGCAATCAGCTGTCCCAAAGACACCACAGAACAGATATTTTCTTCATATTTTAGAATGCCTGCATTCAAATTTTAACTTTCATTAGTGTTCAGATTATTGGAATGAATTCTAGAATAGCCTAAATTTAAGATGAATATTTTGGGGTATTTTTAATATTTGAAACATATAATGTATTGAGGAAAATAATAAACATGCTCATTATTTCAGAAGCTAGTTTTGGGTTTTTTTTTTGTGCTTATTTTCACAAAGCCCTAATCTCAGTGGAATCCATCCTCATCATTTTATTAACCTTAGTGAACTAGTGAAGAAATAGCTCATCACCAGTAAATGGGAAAATGTCAATGAATCATCAGAATCTAACAAGCCATATTGCACTTTACTTTAGTCAACTCTAATAATAGGTATTATACTCTGTGAACTGGCTGATGGTAAATGCTGCTTTCAAATGTTGAAGTTGGTTCTTCACTTTATGTCATTTTGAATACATGAGTGCTGTCCTAGGTATGTCAAGAGCCCTTGCCAGCTCATACAGTGAATCAGCACACCAACTGTGCGCCCACAGAGGCCTGCTATTGTTAGAATGTTGACCCAGGTTTCTATGGCAATACAATAGCCCTCCTAGAGAACACATCAGCATGTCTGGTGTCAATAGTGAGTGAACACAAACAGACTCAATCTCTGTCCTAAGTACCATTCATTGGTCTGGTGAAAATGATTTGACTCAAAGCCCTGAACAAAAACTGTGCAGCGGATAAATTCAGTTGAAGCATATACTTTGCAGGTCTCAAATAAAGTGTGATTCACTCCCAGTGAAAAGTAACCCTTGCGGGACTTTTATGTTCATCGGGCAGTCATTTAGGTTAAATTGACCAAAAGTGAACAGCACCCAGCAAGTGCCATTGGGTTTGAAATCTTTCTGGATTTCACCAGAATCTTCTAAAGTCCCTTTCCAGTCCTGATACAACATTATACTCAAAAAGGCAGCAGAGAAACAAAGTAGCATAATCAGAGTGTATTTTAAGGTTATTAACAAAGTAGTTCAGTCACATCAGTTGAAGGGAAACAGCTGTGGATGTTGAACCCCCTAATAAATTAACTCTCCTGTTGGTTTTTACAAGAACTCTCTCTCATCATGCCTGTTGTGTCTGTCATTTGCACCTGGTACAAGGGCCTTTGGAAGTGATCACATATAACTTACATGTTTTGCAGCCAGGCACCGTGCATTGTAGGATCATTATTCTAATGCTGACTCCTTTAAATTTAAAGAAAAAAAAAAACACACAATGATTTGAGTACAGTTTAAAAGATTACACATTACATTGAATTTTACTTACTGGCTTATAGATAACCTTGCAGTTTTTTTTTTTTTTTTTACTTATTGTGTGATTTGATTGGTGATGCTTAATTAATCCTAGTCATTATCATATCTAATTGTGATTTAGGATGTCACTCAAATGTGTGCCTGTGCTCAGAATGAATACTGTCAATCAACTCTATATACATGCATATATAATAACATGTAAATTAACTTATATATAAGCCTAAGCGACTGTTATAGCAGAAAAACCAACTGGAAGGACTGGTCACTATGATGTGCACTGAGCAGGGAAGTAGGCAAGTGGTTAGGGGTGAGCAGGCAGGCAGGCAGGTGAGTGGTTAGAGGCAAGCAGTCCCAGATTGCAAGAGGATACAGGCCAGGCTGAGCAGCCACTCCCCTCCCCATGCACAAATTTTGTGCACCTGGCCTCTAGTTTGTATATAAAACAAAGTTTTACTTTTTTTCTTCTTTTTTCTCCATCATATTAGGTTGTTTAGAAAAAGTAGATTTCTCTGTTCTTTTTTCAGATCTTTTCCTCTTGTAAGGCAGCAATCTTGTTGAAGTGTGCAAAGCTCTTTAAACAATGTGGAACCTTTAAACTCAACAATAGATAATTACAACAATTAGAGACACAGATCAAACATACACTTCTGCACCTGGTTATCCAAATTTCTCCAGCAAGAGGGAGCTCATGAAGAAGGATATTGGAAGAAGAGGAAGATAATGAGGGCCAGGGAGGCAGAAAAATGGCTAACATACACCAATCGTGTCTTCCTTGCTCCTGGTTCTATGTTGTCATGCTTGGCTGGACTCCCAAAGACATTTATTAATTTGCAACTATCCCCCAAGTCAGCCCCTTCTTTGCACACTTGTGCACCCACAAGGGCCTCTTCGCTTCCCATTACAATCCTCTCATCTACAAATGAAAGACATCAGTCATCCCTGCAGTGTCTGACTTCTGCATGAGGTTTCCGCTGTTGGCAACAAGTCTCTAAGGACCTGCTGACTCCGAAAATAACCCCATAAAGTTCTGATGCTGCATCCCTCAAACATAAATTTCTCTCCACTTTCAAATCCTTCTGGATGATCATTTCTGCTGAGCGGAGAGCATGCTGTAGATAAGGTTGCTTTAGTCAGTCAGCGGCCAAGGTGCTCATGTGATGTGATGTGCTTTACATTCTCTTTTCATGTGTTTCTGTTTGTCATTGGTAATGTCTGTGGATACTGGGAATGAATGATTGGTTCTCAGAAGGCCCTGAGCTCTACCCTCTTCTGATTTTGGATTTGACATACCCAAAGCTCAATCACATTCTGAGGGAGGAAGAGTCACTGAAGTAACCAAACCCATATCACAGAAAGAGAATTTCAACTCCTACTGCCACTCAACTTATTAGGACACTCTAGAACAGTGTAAAACATTTATTTTAGCATGTTCTCAGACTAAGAATCTCTCTTATTTAAACAGAGTGATCCAAGGATTGCATTATCTAGAAATGGGTCCACTCAAAGTCCAATGCATGGTGATAAGTATGGGTTTTTGCCCATATTTGTAACTAATATGAAAAACTGAAGTGAGGTGTATTAGGGTTCTCTAAAGAAACAGAACCAATTGATTATATATATATATATATATATATATATATATATATAGAGAGAGAGAGAGAGAGAGAGAGAGAGAGAGAGAGAGAGAGAGAGATTTATGTTGGAATTGGGTCATGTGATTATGGAGGCTGGGAAGGCTGTAACTGAGTCTGATTCTTAAGGCCTGAGAGCTTGGGGAGCCAGTGGTGTAAGTTTCAATCCAAGTTATTGTAGAAGGTCTGAGGATCAGGAGGCTGATGGTGTCAGTCCCTATCTGAGTTATGTTAGTACATGCAGACCCAAGAAAAGGTCCAGAGACTGAAAATCTATCTCTGTGAGTGGAGGGCAGGGAATGGGCTGGCCACTCTAGTACCATACTTAGTAGAATTTATTAAGGGAAACGTATGTACGAAGTGTGTCTTGGGCAGATGGAAGACAATCCCTGTGCCACTTGGCAGGCACCAAAGGATTATATAGGATAAATAGAGGAGGGGAAGATAATCAAGGTACTAGTGTACAGGAAATTACTCTACATGCTTGAACAGGCCAGAACAACAGCCTGTTCCAGGAACCAGTACATCATGGGAGGAAGGGGAGGGGTGCTGACTTACGTCAGAATGAACATTGATTATGATCAGACAGTCTCTAAGGGGGGTTTGCAGTAAGCAATCTCCATTCTGGCCCAGGCCCAGCACATGGGTCATACAGTGGTCACGTTATGAAATAGTTTTTCTTCCACAAATATGAAGGCCTGAGAGGTAAGAGGATTGATAGAAAAAGACAGCAGATGGATGTCCCAACACAAGCAAAAAACAGAAAATGTGCATTTCCTTTTGTGTTTTCATTCTGTTCAAACCCTCATTGTGAAGGCAATCTTCATTACTATTCTACTGAGTCAATGCTAATATTTTCTGGAAACACCTTCCGAGATACACCCAGGAATATTCTTTTACCAGCCACCTAGGTATTCCTCAGCTCAGTCAAGTCGACACACAAAATGAACCTTTTTATACGGACAGTGGTAGAAGCTATAGATTGGCTCAATTAAAACCATTTCCAACTCCTAAGTGCATGCAGAAACACACACATTTCTCAGAAAGCCTGGCAGCTAGGGCTCCTGGCATGACTGAAGTTTCGCCAGCTAGATGTTCTAGTGCAAGATTGAATCAGAACTGAATTCT
Source organism: Pipistrellus hanaki (assembly GCF_964339955.1). Taxonomy (NCBI): domain Eukaryota; kingdom Metazoa; phylum Chordata; class Mammalia; order Chiroptera; family Vespertilionidae; genus Pipistrellus; species Pipistrellus hanaki. Next base: position 119,277,662 of record NC_140505.1, read on the forward strand.
CTGGGAAGAGAAGCTAATTTGCAGGCATGGATCCTGGCAGAGGTAGCTTGTTCTGGACCCAATAACCGTAGGGCAGCATCCCAGGTTAGCAGGTGATATGCTGCTGTGTTAGCAGTCCTCCCCGAGTGAAGGTAGTGTTCCTGATGATGGCAGGAGAGTGGTTCCGCAGGTTGGGTTTTTCCCCTGTGTGCTCCTCCAGCCCAGCTAAAGGTTTTGCAAGAACCCAACTCCCTGAAATAAATCCTTCTGTTTATAATAGGTTGAGGGATTTTATCTGTGATTGAAACCTGATGTAAAGAAGTGCCAAGAGAAAAGAAGACTAAACAAGACAGCCATAAGTATTTGTTGACCACTCATTTCCCATTTACTATTCTAATCTAATTTCAATTTCTGGAAGAATACTTCTGACTAGGAATTACAACTTTACAGAAAAGAAAATAATTCACAGAGCGGTTAAGAAATCTATCTTGGGTCACACAGTGTACAAGCAATAAAGCCATGATTTTAAGCCAGATCTGTCTTATAGCAAGTCCCATGATCATAATCACTATGCTGTTAAGTCTCTCCAGGAAAAAGGAAAATGGAGTAATTCACAATAACTTGGCAGGAATGATGGAGGGCAATTTTGTTAAGACTAAGAAACAATTTATTATGTTCTTAAATACTATTGGGATTCATCATTTCTGATTAATATTTAGTTTTATAAAACATGACATATTGCCTTACTCCTATGCAGGAAGCAACTGGTCACTTTGGATGGACTCTTGATGATTTTACACATTGATGGCTTGCGTTTAAGTGCTAGGTTAGTGCATCATCTCTGTGCTCTGCTGGTACTTCTGTGTTCAGCATCTGGCCTTTAGTTTGGCCTTTAGACTGGATTTGTACTTAGAATGAACAAAACCATTCCAATTTGCCCAGGGCTGTGGTTATAAATGGAAGTCCCATATCCAGGGAACACTCTTTAGTTGGAGTAAATAGGAATGGTCCTCACACTATTTGTACCTACCTTCTTAGGCTGTTGCTGTCTTCCCTCTCCTCCCTACGCTAACAGCTTTTGTTACTGGAAATGCACCACAGCTGAATTTTGTTGTTGTTTAGCTATTAGTCTTTTCAGAGAGCAAACTGCCTGTCACCTTTGTTTACTAATGAGCCTGGTCCCCTGGGCAGGGATGTGTTCTTTGCTTCTTTTCCCAGAGGACCAAGCAGCCCAGCCCAGCCTGGACTGCCTGGCTCTTCCTTGAGGCACACATGGCATAAAATATCCCCCAAAGCAGAAATAACTGACGACAGGCACAGAGCTTACTTTTGGTAGCATGGCAACCACTGTGGGCAGTTTTTGAAGCTGCTTGTTAGAGTGTGAGTTATTTTGCATACAGTTATTTGTTAGCTGGGCTAGAAACGTCCAGCTCCCTGCAAACCTTGCTTTCTTACAGATGATTTCCCCCTCAGAAACCTTTATGATCTAAAAGAAACTTGAAGATATTTCACAAATAATAAGAAATACCTGCCAACACCCTTTCAAGTGGTTGAGAGTACTCATGCATCCCCAGCTTAAATTACTTTAGATTATTTCTTATTCCTTGACTAGTAAATTATAGAGAGCAAACCTGTACTCAAATATTCTTTTCTATTCAATTGAAGATAATAGCTTACTCTCCATCTCATCCAGTTGTATAAGCTTCACAATGACAACTGCAAATTATTCAGGGAATTTGTTTGGCAATTACCTACTCATTCTCACCCACAACTAAAGGAAAAAATTACTGGTTCTAATAATTTGGAACCTATGCTTAATTTACTTATGCAGTTTTATTTCCCACCGCTCTCCAATCCATTTTACCTTTCAGGTAATCTCACTGACCTAAAAATAAGCACTCATAATCATTTCCTCATCTTTGTCCACCATTGGCATACTCTCTCCTCTACTCTTTGCTGATATCCACCCCTCAGCTCAGGTAATTACTATTATTGATATCATTATAATTAACCCAGTTATTAATTAACTGGGAAGGAACAAAGGGAAGGCCAAATATTATAGGCATGCCCAGAAACGTCTGGGGGACATAGGGAAGGTACTTGCCTAGTAGTCAAGCCTGGGGACAGGTCTTTGCCCAGAATGGGTGTGGCCACTCCAAGGGTGTGAAATCTGAACAAAGGAGTTCCTGAACAAAGGAGTTCCAGCCTTCTTGCTTTGACCCTTTCACCTGACTCCTGGCTTGTGGAGCTCTCATACTCTGCACTGGTCACGTGGGTCACAGCCATGGGGATCCCGCACACAATGAACTGATGGACTGGAACTAGTCTGATGCTACTGAAACGAGGAACCTAAACTGAAACATGTGGTTTTTCCTGAGCAGGATGCGAAGGTGATTTCTTTCCCCAGTTCTTGTCCAGGTGATTTGAAGAATGAAGCCATGGACAAAAGGTGGTACATGAAAAGGTGGACATTTATTGGAAATAAGTACAGACTCCCTTTCAGAGAGGAAGGAAGAGGGAGAGAGATGGAAGCATCAAGAGTGAGAATTATTGACCAACTGCCTCCTACACGCCCCCTACTGGGGATTGAGCCCGAAACCATGGCATTGTGCCCTTGACCAGAATTGGACCCGGAACCCTTTAGTCTGAAGGCTGATGATATATCCAATGAGCCAAACCAGCTGGGGCTCATTTGTTTTTTGATACTAATGTGATTCCTTGTCTCCAGGTTAGAAAAATAAAGTTGAAGATGGGGCTCTGGTTGAACTGTTACTTTTCTCTTTTTTCAGAGGGATAAATTTGCCTTTCCATCAGGCTTTTGGACCTGTGTCCGACTTACTCCCTTTTAAAAAGCTTTCCCTAGACTTTTTGTTTTACCTTAGTTTTGTTTGTTTGTTGTTTTGTTTTGTTTTTGCTGGATTATTATTTGTTCTTGGCTTCTATCTGAGAAGTTAGGCCATAAAGTTGTCCTGACCAGGTAGCTCATTTGGTGGAGTATTGTCCTCTACACCAAAAGGTTGCAGGTTTGGCCAAAACCGGTTTGGCTCAATGGATAGAGCGTCGACCTGCAGACTGAAAGGTCCCGGGTTTGATTCTGGTCAAGGGCATGTACCTGGGTTGCGGGCACATCCCAGGTAGGGGGTGTGCAGGAGGCAGCTGACCGAAGTCTCTCTCTCATCGATGTTTCTAACCCTATCTCTCTCTCTTCCTCTCTGTAAATAAATCAATAAAATATATTTAAAAGAGAGAGAGAGAGAGAGAGAGAGAGAGAGAGAGAAAGTTTGCAGGTTTGATTCCCAGTCAGGGCAAAGGCCTGGGTTGCAGGCTCAATTCTGGGTCATTTCCTAGTTGAAATTTGTAAGGGAGGCAACTGATGGATATTTCTTTCACCTCTCTCTCTTTTCTCAAGTCAGTGTAAATGCCCTCAGGTGAGGATTAAAAAAATAAATGAAGGTAATTTGCTTACACTTAAAAAAACAACAACAACAACAAAAAAAACAACCCACTATTCTTTTTTTTTTTTTTTTTTGCTTAAATAATTCACTAAAATAATTTAGGAAACTTCTTGTAAAATTAAGACTTGTTGGAGAAGGGCCAAGTACAAAGTCATGTTTGATATAAATTCTCAAGTGATCTTTAACACACAGAAGCATTTTCAGAAAAGTATGTTAAATTCATTGTCTGTTGTTTATGGCAATGTGAAACCTGGGCAGCTAGAAATGAACTATATGAACTAGCATCTTGATTGTCTAGAGAAATTAAGAATTTGGGAAATTTTACTAATGTGCTCAGGCTCCTTGCTCATGCTAAAGACGGAAAACTCCCTGCCCTGGCAGGTGTGGCTCAGCTGGTTCAGTGTCATCCCCTGAGCAGAGAGGCTGCTGGTTTGATTCCAAGTCAGGGCACATGTCTGGGTTGTGGGCAATCCCCAGTAGGGAGCCTGCAGGAGGCATTTGATTGATGTTTCTCTGTCATTGATGTTTCCATCTCTGTCTCCCTTTCCCTTCCTCTCTCACTCTAAAATCAATAAAAACTTTATTAAAAAAAAAAAAAAAAAAAAGACTGAAAACTTCCCTATGTGCCTCACTGGCATAGAATTTTTATTTTTAGAACCTGAAAATAATTACATAATGTGTAAAGCCTTAACTCCCACATTTGAAAACCCCAATGCAATGCAAGTTCCAGATTTGCAAAAGTTTATTTGATATTGCTATTTGAGGATAGAGAAAGAAAAAGATGTTTTTCTTTGTAATGAATAAAAAAATGAACTTGGGAATTTTTTTTTTATAGGGAAAAGGCCATAATATAACTTCTTTAATGTCTTTACATAAGATATAATAAAGTTTTGGAAATATAGGTGTTGAAGTCAAACAATATTAATTTCAGTTCAATGCTTTATCTCTTGTTAAGTTTTTCAATATCTCTTGGTATAAGATTCCCCACTTGTAAAATTAAGTTGATAAAAACACAGTTATATGGTAAGGATTAAAGGAGAAAATTTTAACATTATTCTTGAAACATATTAGGCCATGAAATATAGATTTCATGTTCCTCCCTTCTTTCTAAAGCATAATTCTGAGTTTATTCCCTTAATCCAGAAATTCTGACCCCTCATTCATTATCAAATGACTGTTAAGTTATTTACTTAAAATCAATGACAGAGAAACAAATGGGAAGAACCCTGTTGTGGGGTTGAACCCTGGGTTCAAAATAAGACCATTGGAGGCTGATGATTGATTTAAAAAAGCAGGCAAGGATTTTTTGAAAACTGGCCAGGATGGCCGCAGGAGCACCACACGCAGGTAGAGTCCACACAACCGCACTGTTCCAGGTGTAGGCAGTCTTTTAAAGGTCCAAACCACAGGAATTTTCCTTTGTTCTAAATTCTAAAGGCTGGGAACATTGGAATGTGACCCTATCTTGGGATAGCTGATAACACAGAAGCAGAACTCAGCAGTTAATCTCTAAAGGTTATCTACAGTTTCTACCCCTGAAGCTGCTGAGTCAGTGGGAATCGATCTCCTGTATTTCTGGTCCCAGGCATAGGAAAACTGCCTTAGCTTCCAGGTGGAGACCTGGAGGTAACTACCTTGTCTCCCCGAAAATAAGACCTAGCACATGGAAAGATAAGACATCCCCTGAAAATAAGACCTAACGCAACTTTGGGAGAAAAAATTAATATAAGACACTGTCTTATTTTCGAGGAAACAGGGTACCCTATGTTTAGGCAAGTAAGCAAATGCTGAAGCCAGAATAGCAGGGTTAAAATTCAAACAGCAGTTTTTACCCAAGTATGGTTGCTACCGTATTTCAAACCCAAGACCCCGAACACGCCATCCTGTCTTTTCACAAGTCACCCTTGTTCTGTAGGTCTCTGAGAAATGAACTATAGAAGCTTGCCTCTTATCACTCCAAGGTTTTGGCCCTAAGCCACAGTGCAGCTCCTTAGAGGTGATCTACTCCGAACACCATGGGTGACTTCTTTTCAGAGTCCAGTGGCATAGGTAGTGCCTCCTTTTCTCCTCGCCCCTATGTGAATCTTGCCTTGCTTTTTATTTTTATTATTATTTTTGTGTGTGTGAGTTTATTTGAGTCAAACTACCGTATTTTTCGGACCATAAGACTCACCTTTTTTCCCCCAGAAGTGGGGGGAAAAAGTCCCTGCGTCTTATGGTCCAAATATAGCCTACACATATACTGTAAAAAAAAAAAGTTTTTTTACTTGTCCAGCTCTGTGTGGTCTCTGTGTGCTTGCCCGGCTCTAAAATGGTTCTAAATGCTGCTGTTTACTTTACAGGGTTGATTACATGTGTTTATGACTGTGATGTTGGGTTTTAATGCACATAAAATATTTTAGGACACTATTTGTTTCAGAATCTTTTTTTCTTCATTTCCCTTCTCTAAAAACTGGTGCGTCTTATGGTCCGGTGCGTCTTATGGTCCGAAAAATACGGTATTGACAATTGCCAGGAAGCAATATCTCAACGGATTGGGATAGGGCTCCAGAGAACAGTGGTTTCTCATCTATTTTTATATGTTGCAATAAGAGGAAGGGACATAGGTAGGTTACACGAAATCCATTGGTGATAGACTAGAGAGGCAGGAGAAAGCAAAGCAGGAAAACCCCTGGGATTGGATAAAAAGTAAAATGATAGACACATGCTTTTGGTGGGTGCAGGAACAATTATCATGATAATGAAGGAATTTGTGGTATCTGTCCTGGCACCTAGGCACATTAGGCTGTGCCCCAAGGGGTTCTTGCTTTGCTTTTGAGCTAATCAAAGGATGGTGAAAGTCCTTAATAAGGATAGTTGGTCTGCTGGGGCAGTGGTTGGCAAACTGCGGATTGCGAGCCACATGCGGCTCTTTGGCCCCTTGAGTGTGGCTCTTCCACAAAATACCATGGCCTGGGCGAGTCTATTTTGAAGAAGTGGCATTAGAAGAAGTTTAAGCTTAAAAAATTTGGCTCTCAAAAGAAATTTTAATTGTTGTACTGTTGATATTTGGCTCTGTTGACTAATGAGTTTGCTGACCACTGTGCTAGGAGAAAAGCTTCTTCCCCTTCTTAAAAAAGTGCCACTGGCAGGACCCTCTGCCCCTCTCTACCCCCTAACTCACTCATCCCCACGGGCTTGGGGGCAAAGGACTGAGCACCGCTCGGTCAACCCCTGCCTCTCCACCTTCCTTTTGGGAGCCTGCTGCCTGCAGGAAGCATATGCTCTTCTGTGTTTCTTCTTACTGGAAGTTCAGGGGTGGCCTGGTGTCACCGATGTAAGGAAGTGCACTGCTGCCATGCACCTATGCCGTGTTTCCCAACATGGCGTAGATATTAATAAGGTGGTATTCTTTCCCTCATCTGCCATTTTGTGTAATCTCCCTCTTGGCTTAGGGCTTTAGTAGTCAATCAGATGTGGTCAGCCCCATGCCCTCTTGGCCCACTTTTTCCTCTAGGCATGCCGAATAACCAGCTTTGGGTAAGTGTACCCTTATGGCAGTTTACCTCAGATGCACTTACTGCTCACTCTCTGCTCCAGGCCTTTGGATGCCTAAGAAAACTTTCCCAGCACCCACAACGGCATGGCCCTCATGTATGACAGCCTAGAAGTGCAAGGGAGTGAACACACTTTCTGTCCTGGTTTCAGTCTCCACCCTCCAATACCATTCCCTGTAATCACTCCCAGAAATGAATGATCTGCCTGCAAGCCCCTGTCTCCGGCTTTCTATGAGAAAGAGAGCGAGGCTAAGAGAAGTGGGAAAGTAGAGAACTATTTATGTCTTTCCTTCTCTACTATATCCCATGGTAACCATGGGGTTTGAGGAACAGAATTTAGTAAAATTTGAGGATCAAACTGATACAGGGAATGAGAATTTTGGTGAGGATTTTAGCCCTACTTTGGTTGGTCACTGAACCTTGATTGCTCTATCCACGAGCAAAGGCAATTTTAATAATGGCTACATCAGACTGGAGAGCACACTTGTGTCTTGGGCTGTTTAATCTTGAAATGTGCAGGTAGATTTTCCTAAGCTGGTATGGCCTGAGCAGAGTTTTGATGAATAACTTTTGGATAACAGAGGCCAAATAAATGTTTTATATTTAACTATATTATTGAAAAAATTAGATAAGCCAAAGACTTAAGCAGCAACTAAATTTTCTGTGGGCTACAAGAGTGCTATTGTGGCACTGGTCAGTTTGGCTCAGTGGATAGAGCATTGGCCTGGGATCTGAAAGGTCCCAGGTTTGATTCCAGTCAAGGGCACATGCCCAGGTTGTGGGCTCGATCCCCAGTGGGGGGACTTGCAGGAGGCAGCCAATCCATGATTCTCTCTCATTGTGGATGTTTCTCTCTCTCTCTCCCTCTCCCTTCCTCTCTGAAATCAATAAAAATATTTTTTTCTTAAAAAAAAGAACAACAGTTCTATTGTGTAAGCTTCTAGCTTCAAGTCATTTTTGCCATACTCGGGTAGAGAGAGGACTTATCAGGGTTCTCTGATCATGGTCTCACAGGTCTGACCAGGATGTGGGTTGATTTGGGCTCTTACCTAGAGGCTGTAGAGAAGAATATGCTCTCAGTCTCATTCAGATTATTGGCAGAATTTAGTTCCTTGTAGTTTTAGGACTAAGGTCCCAATCTCCTCTGTTAACCAGAGTTCACTCTCAGCTCCGAGAGATGAATTTCTGGTCCTTCTATATGGCCCCTTTATCTTTAAAGCCAAAATCAACACTTCAAATTATTCTTGTGCTTCAAATTTCTCTGACTCCCCCTTCTACTACTGATCATTAAAAAAAGTATTTTTTTTAAAAAAATACTCTGCTTTTGGTTTCCCCCCAAAAAACTGGATGATTAAATTAGTCCCACCCAGGTAATCTCCCTATGGTCAACTGATTAGTTACCTTACATACTAGTTCACCTACATAATTTGTTGTGCCATGTAATCTAACATAGTCATGGTCATGGTCTCTCATCATAGTCACATTCTAGAAGTATGGGTGGAGTAGTATAAGGCACTTTATTGAAATCTACCTACTATGTGGGCCAATCTTTGATAATTCTTACTGCTTTCCTTTTGAGGTACCAGAGGGTAATGGAACAGGAGTCCAGAATCTCGTACCTGTGGTCACTGGTAGCAGTGATGTAGGTTTGGCCACCAGTGCCCAGTTATCAGGTGGAGTGTGGGGAGGCTGATTTCCTCATGAGATCCATTCTTCTGTGTGTGTATTATTTCTGGTTCACAAGTCTGATTCTCTTTACCTCAGGAGTGTGTGAAGTATTCAATGTCCTCGAATACATTTATTTTCTGATCAAATTTGTGTTGTTTGTTTTCCTGTTGCTTCCAATTAGAACATCTACATTAACCCAATTCATTGATCATATTTCCCCCTTTGCAGCCTTCAAAGATTTGTTCATGAACTTTTTTTTATGCCTGAAATGTACTTTTTATCATATCTACCTATTGGAAATTCCACTTCCCCATAGGCCTTCTCTCATTTCCTCAAAAGTGTGCTTACACTTTTCAACCTGGTCCCCGTGAATTTTTTTTCTTTTTCTTTTTTAAATTTTATTTGGTACTTATCACATTTTACCTTGATTTATAGTTAAATGCTATGTGTTATATCATCGCTGGAATCTATTACAGAGCTTCAAAAGTCTTTAAGGATATTGTAGTGGTTGAATGGTGGCCCCCAAGAGATAAGTCTATGCCCTAGTTCCTGGAACCTGTGAATGTGACCTTATTTGAAAAAGAGCCTTTTAATGTAATTAAGTTAAGGATCTAGAGATGAGATCATTCCGGAATTAGCATTTGCCCTAAATCCAATAAGGAAGATTCTTATAAGGGAAAAGCAAAGGGAGATTTGAAATAGACATGCACTGAGACACAGGGGAGAAGACCTTGTAAAGAGGGAGCCAGAGATTGGAGTTACACAGCCTCAAGCCAAGGAATGCCTGGAGCCACTAGAAACTGGAAGAAGAAAGAGAAGATTTGACCTTAGAGTCTTTAGAGGAAGTACACTCTGATTTCAGACTTCTGGGCTCCAGAACTGTGAGAGTAATTTTTTGTTGTTTTAAGTAACACAGTTTGTGGTCATAGTAACTATGCATGGGGTCAGGCGGGTACTTAAAATATTGAGGGGTCCATTCTGTAAATTACATGATTGTCTAATCACTATGCTGTAGATTTAAAATTGATACAGAATAATATTTAATATAAGCTGTAATTGAATAAAGATATACAAATGGTATATTACACATATGTACTATGTTTTTATATAACATATCTATGTATATATAAAAGCCTAAGTGACCGTCGCAAGTGAAACAACCAAACAAATAACTGAACAGACTATGTGGGGTGACCAGGCCAGCAGGGGGTTTAGTGAGGGACAACCAAATGACTGAATAGCAGGCTGTGTGGGGCGATCAGGCTGGCGGGGGAGTGGGGCAGTTACAGGTGACCAGGCTGACGGGGGAGGGGGGGGGCAGTAAGGAGTGACCAGGTTGGTGGGGAGGCAGTTCGGAATGATCAGGCCATCAGGGGGGCCATCAGTTAGGGTGATCAGGCAGGCAAGCAGGTGAGCAGTTAGGAGCCAGTGGTCTCAGATTGTGAGAGGGATGTCCAACTGCTCTTGGGAACAAGCATAACCAGCAGTCGGACATCCCCTGAGGGGTCACAGACTGGAGAGGGTGCAGGCTGGTCTGAGGGGATCCGCCTGTGCATGAATGTTATGCACCAGTCCTCTAGTAGATATATAATATATTCATTAATATATGTTACATGCAAATATATATATTATACTAGTAGCCGTGCACACAAATCTGTGCTCCAGTAGCTTGTCAGTAGCTTGCTGCTTCCCTCCAGTAGCCCTCTGCCTGCTTCCCCACCCTCCTGTAGCTCCTCCCTTGTCCCCTCTCTCCCCTCGACCCCGTCATATCTTCCTGCCCTACTCTCTCCCGTAGCTCTCTGCTTGTAGCTTGCTGCCCCACCCTCCATCTGATCTGTGATTTGGTCGCTATGCTTCATGGTATAACAACCATTTGAATATTACATCTTCATTATATAGGATTATATATCCATATATTAATATATACAGAAAGACTTGTTAAAATGGCACTGAGCTATCTCAAGTAATTCAAAGACTAGAGTGAGGTTGCTGGGCTTAAAAGGTAACTAAAGCTGGCTGGTATGGCTTAGTGGTGGAGAGTCAACCCATGCACCAAGGGGACACGTTGGATTTATGGTTGGGATAATTGCCCGAGTTGAGGGTTGTGGGCCAATCCCCAGTAGAGGGTGTGCAGGAGGCCGCAGATCAATGTTCTCTTTCATTGATGTTTCTATCTCTCCTTTTCCTTCTGCTCAAATCAATAAAAACATATTTTTAAAAAGACAACTAAGACTAGGCATGTATATACTATCAAGATCACTAATGTGCCTAAGTCAGCTCTATCAGTTCACTAGAATCAATTATTAAATTTAGGAATTTTGTAAGCTAGTTTTAAAAACACAGCCATTATTAAAAATTAAATTAAAGAAAGTTACATTTAAGTAAATTATTTAGGTACTAACTAAACAGGTCTTTCCATTTTCTAATTTTTTTAGTATTATCAATTTTAATATTATCTATTCATATTTTACTGTTACCCATGCCCTTGAAATTATTTATATTTATTGTATCTGTATGTTGGAAATACTATGGAATGGTGTGTGTGCTATTGTGTTCTCTTTCCAATGCACATTCAGTGACATCCCACTAGTAGTTTGGAATCAGCCATGATAAAAAATATTTACACAAAAAATAAAAAGTGCTGCAATTAGTCTTTTCTTATTCTTTGTGTTTTGTTTTGTTTTTAAACCAAGGAACCAGTTATTAAACATTATTAGCATATTAGTTTTCAGGACTCTCCTGCCTTTTTTTTCATTTTTAAAATGTTGTTGCTTCATTATTCCTTTCTCCATATTGGCCAGTTATCTCTGAATTTTTCTGTATGTGGAGGAAACATGGCTACCCAGAAGCTTTAAGATTCACAATTTAAATCCAGGCACTCAAAGATAGTGTTATGATGATCAGACTTGTGACAACCTAGGGATGGAGTGAGATAAGAGGGATTCTGGGTGGTAATCTCAAGATTACCCAACATATTATCATAGTTGCATCCCATGTTTAGAGCTTTCCCTTGAAAGATTCTCCCATAAGTTAATTGATTTGGGTCTTGTCAGTAAGTTCATCTCACAGGGTCCTAATTGTCTTCTCTTCACTCCAGTCTTTCACTACTGCTCTCAATGCAAGTTAGAATTATTTTGCCAGGTTCAAATAGTTAGATTGGTCTCTTCCTATGAAAGTGGAACTTTGACACAAGTTTAAGTGCAGTATAGTCTTTCAAATTCCCCAGGAAGGACTAATAAAACAAAAAGATTCTTTTTGAAAGCAAGTTAAAATCTCACTAAGCCCAGGAAGTTTTGAGGATCTATTTCCCCAAACTCCCATAACTTTGGTCAATTTGTTAAAATGTATTCTCTACAAAATGAAGGGTTCTTTTTTAAAATTATTTCAAAGATGAGGAACTCTCCTGAGCTTTCTCCCCAGCCAAGATAATAGAAAAGTGCTTACTGGACAAAATGATGCAACTACAGTCTCTCTACTAAAATGATGTATTACTCCAATTACATGTCAAAGCTGCATAGAATTTCTTTGTTTGATTTGATATAGAAAAAGAAACCACTGCAGGGGTTCCTTGGTGGATCTGTCACCTGAGATTGAAATTCCAGAGTTTCTATTCTTCTTAAAAATTTTTTAAAAATCATTTGACTCTCCTAGAAATCTATTTATGACTAATGACAAAATATATATTGCTCTTTTGGTTGTCTTGAATCCCAAAACAATTTGTCTGCAATAGTTTTTTCTTTTTTAAAATCTGTAAATGAAATACCTGCCAGCCAATTTAAAAGGTTCATGTTCAAATACTGATTTTTCTTTTAATTCTAATAATTGTATAGAAACTTGAATTTCAAATTAAAAATGCATAAACTAATTGAGACTAAACCATTCTATATAATAAAGAGAGTAATATGCAAATTGACCATACCTCTGCTACACCCACCAGCCATTCCCACCAGCCAATCAGAAGCAGATATGCAAATAAACCCAACCAAGATGGCTGCTGCAACAGTAAGCAGGAGGGAGGCTTGGGTTTCCCTGGCAATGGAGAAAGCCAAGCTTTCCACCTGCCCTGGCCAGCCTAGGTCTCCACTCAATGCTACAAAGTTTCAATTATAGAAGGTAAATAAATTCCAATAAGAATGGTGGCAGCCATGAGCAAGCAGAAGGTGTGGCTCTGCTCCAGGCTGCAAAGTTTCAATTGTAGAAGGTAAATAAATTCCAGATACCAGGGCCTTTACTTGGGTCGCCAGGGGGCATGGTTGGCCTTCAAACCACCACAGGCCCCTTGTCCAGGCCGCTCCATGCCCCAAAGGAGCCCCCACCCTGATCCGGGATACCCATCAGGGCAAACCAGCCTGCCCCAACCTGTGCACCAGGCCTCTATCTTATCTAATAAAAAGAGTAATATGCAGCTTGACCATCACTCCAACACACAAGATGGCTTCCCCCATGTGGTCAAAGATAACTGCCCCCATGTGGACACAAGATGGCAACCACAAGATGGCCAGCAGGGGAGGACAGTTGGGAGGGACCAGGTCTGCAAGGGAGGGCAGTTGTGGGGAAGCAGGCCTGTAGGGGAGGGCAGTTAGGGGCGACCAAGCCTTCAGGGGAGGACAGTTAGGGGTGACCTGGCCTGAAGAGAAGGGAAGTTAGGGGCAAACAGGCTGGTGGTGGAGCAGTTAGGCATTAATCAGGCTGGCATGGGAGTAGTTAGGGGGTGAGCAGGCTGGCAGGCAGAAGCAGTTAGGGGCAATCAGGAAGGCAGGCAGGCGAGCAGTTGGGAGCCAACAGTTTTGGATTGTGAGAGGGATGTTCGACGTTTAAGCCCTATCCCACTGGGTTCCTAGATTGGAGAGAATGCAGGCTGAGCTGAGGGACAACCCCTCTCCATGCACAAATTTTGTGCACTGAGCCTCTAGTGTTATAATAAAATACAAAAATATACATTTTAATATCTCAAATTAAAACTCAACATTCTTCTTAATATGGATCATATCTAATATTTATATTACTACCTATCAGATATTTAGATCACTAAGTCAAAGCTCTTTCTAGTACTTTCTATTTTCCCCCTAGTACTGTGGTCGGCAAGCTGCAGCTCACAAGCCACATGAGGCTCTTTGGCCCCTTGAGTGTGGCTCTTCCATAAATACCACAGCCTGGGCGAGTCTATTTTGAAGAAGTGGCATTAGAAGAAGTTTAAGTTTAAAAAATTTGGCTCTCAAAAGAAATTTCAATTGTTGTACTGTTGATATTTGGCTCTGTTGACTAATGAGTTTGCTGAGTACTTTCTTCTCAATATCTCTGCACAGTTAATCCAATATAATGAAAGAGTAATATGCAAAATGACCTTAAGGGCAGAATGACCAGAACAACCACTGGACCAGTCACTATGAGGGGCACTGACCACCTCTTGGTACCTTTCATGTCCAGCATGCTCTGATAGCCTGATGGCCACCTGTGGTGAAGTTGGTGCCAGCGAGCGGGTGGGACCAGCTAACCTCTTGGTTCCTTCTCCCGACTGTCAGGCACTGATCACCCAATAGTGAATGGGGAGTCAGAGGTGGATGGCGGTAGGGTGTGGGGCTGGCTGCAGGCTGCTAGGGAAGGTGGCTCTGATTACAGGCCAGGCCTAGGGATGGTTCCCACACACGAATTTCATGTGCCAGGCCTGTAGTTTATATATAAGAATGGAGCCCTAGCTTTTAAGGGAATCAAATCCAGGACAGAGAGTCTAAGGTCACTTCTAAATCAATAGCACCTAATGAAGTGTTGAACCTATAGTAGTGCCCAATAAATCGTGATTGAATAAGTAAATGAATGCACATCAGATACACTTCTTGAGATCACTTTGGACTTCAATGACAATATATTTGTAATCCTTGTGAATAATGATTCTGTAGTTTCCATGGTAGTTCAAACTAGCAGTTTTTCCTCACATGAGCAAAAACAGAAATATGGAATAGCCAAATTGGGTGTTTCATATCATAATGTGGTTTAATTTGTGTGTGTGGTTTTTTGTTGTTGTTTTTTTTATTGATTTCAGAGAGAAAAGGAGAGGAGAAAGGGATAGAAACACCAATAATAAGAGGGAATCACTGATCAGCTGCCTCCTGCACATCTCCACTGGGGATGGAGCCTGCAACTTAGGCACGTGCCCTGACTGGGAATTGAACTGTAATGTTCATGGGTTGATATTCAACCACTGAACCACACTGGCCAGGCTAATGTGTAGTTCTTTAAATGCTTCCTACTAAACTGGTAGATCTAGAGGCTTAATTAAATAGATATTTAAAAATGTATTAGGCAATAATATTTTATGGCTAATACTATGTACTTCCTGTAGCATCACGTTAGAATAAAGGTGTCAGGTCTGGTTGCACTTCTTTGAGTGACAGGGGGATTAATAGTGGTTAAAGTAATGTCAGTCTAATTCAAGCATGTCAAACTCAAAGGCTAACATGGGCCAGATAAACAAGGTACGCCTGCCGGTAAGGTGTATAAGGGAAATGAATGCAACACAATTATAGTAATCAGTCATTAGCTAATGTTGTAGTTTTTATTAATAAGTATGTATAACAGGATATTGTAAAAAATTATGTTAGGAGATTTTTTATTAAAATGTTTCTTACATACCATTATATTGGCTGGGCCGCAAAAATATTCGTTCTGGGCCACATGTGGCCCGTGGGCCGTGCGTTTGACATGCTCGTTCTAATCCATCTGTCATAAAGTTCCCCATCAGCCTTTGCCTAATGGTTTTAATAGCCACTGATGATCTTTTCACTATTAAAAGTTTACTAAGAATTGCAAAATGTTGACTTTCTTAATTTTCCCATGAATTATGTGTTCTACTGGGAGTAATTTTTCCACATTTACTATATGGTACCTTGAGACGTAGTATGTATAGGAAAGGCAGGATAAGTGCTTCATTTATTTTCTTTATTTTCCAATTTTTAGAATAATTAGGGGATGCTCTAGCAAACCATTGAGTCTGCCTTTTTTGGTTTTAGTATCATGAAAAATTCATGGCTTTAAAAATATGTGATCTTTTTTATATAGTACACTCATTATTTCTTTTGGTGCTCCATTTTATGCTAGTAAGAACTTCTTCAAGTTGATTCATGAGAAAATTTGACATGACCTCTATAGTCTTGGTTTCCTTGCTTTTTAATCTAACAAGATATCACAGGGTTATGTTGTGCATTATCTGCTGTAGATTTGGAATCCATTTTAAAAAGATACCCTGATCTTCTTAATAGAAAATTATATTCAGAGACCAAAATCTAGGTACTTGGGTTACAAATTTCTACCTGGTTGGTGTTGTTTCTGGGCATTTTCAATACAGACCCGTATGAAATAAGGCATTTTCTTTTGTTACTTTTAGCAAGGTAAAAATAAGCAAGCTGCATTAAAATTCTAGTAAAAACATCACAACTTTTCCTTAATTTTCTTAATTTTGTATTTCTGTTTTTTTATTTTCTAAATATTGGTTCTGAAAGACATGAGCACAATTGTTTATTTGCTCTGGCCTTCAACATATTGTAGAATTAATAAATTCAATATAATGATACCAATATTATTATAAAATATCATTATATAATACTGTCTAATGATTTAAATGTCTTTCTTTTGTTCTTAGGATAAATTCTGTTAGGGATGTACAGTCAAATGACTATGTTTCAAAGTCACTTTAACTAATTCTTTCATTTTTTTTTCCATTTTCTTTTTTTCTATAATATCTCAAATCCCCACTTTGTAAGTTGAAAATAAGAGTGTCTCTAGCTTTTCTTTCATCTTTTTAATTCTTGATCTTAGTCTAACTTCTAACAGTTAGGCTTTTCACTTTAGCTTTTTAAGGTTTTTAGCATGTATAATTGGCTCTACATCCAATTATTAGAATTTGTTGTTTGGTTTTGCTTTTTGAAGTTTCTAATTGCCTTTTTTTAACTGATGTATTACTCCAAGAAGGGTGTTTGGGAGGCACACCGGACTCCACTAAAGCTCCCTCCAGATCCATGCAGTCACTGCTCTCTCTGTGTGCCTCAGTCATCTGCTTGACTTCTTGCCCAGAGCAACCCTAGCAATGCTCAACCCATTACCACAAACTCAGAGCCAGGTCTCAGCTGCAGTTGCTGTCACAACTGTAGTATTGAAGAGGCTCAAACATGGTGCCAGTTGGCAAGAACTTGACCAAGTGGCTTTATTGAGCTGCAGGGGTTCCAGAAGCTGCCCGGATAGGTGGGTAATACATCTCAAGGTGCTGTGATGTGGGTGCATTTAAACAAGGGAGACTTGGGAGAGAAAGAAGCTAACAGATTATTCTTTCATTCCTTTTCTCTGATGATGGAGTTCTGGGACACAGTAGTTCATAGGTCTCTTAGAAGACCTCTCTGAAGCTAAAACAAAACCAGTTGCCTACGTTAAAAAGCTGTGGCCAGCTTGGTGATGCACCACTTTAATTTTCTACTTTCCTTCCCTACTCCTTGCTCTCATTCCTGCTTTCTTGCAATTAAACTTTCTAATACAATATTGCTACCTTACCTTTATTTCTATGAGTTTATTCCCATTTTCCTTCTGTATTTCTATACTTTCACTTCAGAGATATAAAATTACAGGACTACAGACAGGTAGTAGGCAACTTTTGCAACCAGTTTGCCATTCTGAGCAGCATATCCATTTTAGAAGATATGAGTATGACTGCGGTAGTATGTTCATTTGGGCCAAGACAAGAGTCAATTTCATTCATTTGTTACTCAACAAATATTTATTTGTGATAAACCCATACTCAATGCATGGAGTTCAGAAATAAAAGATTTATTCTCCTCAAAGAGATTATTTCTAATGGAAATACTTACGTGTTCTAAACCAATCCTTCGGTAATTTCTCAGTCATGGTATACCTTTCTTGAAGTTTAATTTTTTGTCAAAGCGCTTCTGTTCTGTTCTTATGTCTCGGAGCTGCATAACCCGAAGGCTAGACTTTGAAGCTGGCCATAGTCTCCTTTTCTTTAGCTCTCTGTGTTTCTAAAACCTCTCTCTGCCATGGCTGAGAAATGGCTGTTCATAACAAAGGCTGGAAATGATGCCGGAGGGAGAGTAACATTTTTCTCTTGATCTTTTTTCTCAATTTACTAAGCAATCCCATCCATTTTCTCACATGTTTCTCACAACTCAGGGTGGTAAACAGAGCGGCGTTGTTCATTGTACGGAGAGATTAACCGTCTGGCTCAGGGGAACTAAATGCAAAATCAGGCAAGAATCCCAGTCACATCTCCTCGACCATTTTTTTCTAGTTACATTTTAATAGAGTTTCAAGGCCCGGATAATAGATGGGAAAAGTACAATAATCTCCTGTGTCTTCTGTTCGTAGTGCTGTCTATGGACTCAGCTGTGCCTTGTACTGGAGATCAATTTCAGAGTTTTCCTGAATCAAAGAAAGAGTGTAAGAACCACGCTCAAAAGTAAGAAAGAAGTGGCTCCAGGGATCCAGGTGGCACAGTCTTCCTGAGAGTCCTATTCTGACAGCTCTCTGCCCCAAGTCATTGGGCCATACTCACGGGTCCCACGTTCTCTGCTCCTGGCTGTCCAGCTCGCCTATTGAATCCCTGACATGTTTTAATGGGATCTCGTTACTTCCATTCCTTTGTATGCCCACAGGTTATCTCAGCCTGCCTGCCACAGAATAGGTTTTTTAACAAGTATTAAATCAGGATATGAATGTATACCCCTAATCTGAAATTCTGCTTCAGTCTGATTTTACAAAACTTTAGTTCTGCCATTTCCTTTCCTTTTTACTGGTTCTTTAATTTTTTTTTTTAATCTTATGTCCTGACATGTTTTATTCCTATAAGCAGAAGCAGAGCAGCAATTCCACTTTTTCAGTTTAAGTAAAAGAAATGGACTCTTCTGTGCTGAAAAAAAAGATTAAAAATATAATAACAGCAGCCAAAAGAAACGTGAATATGATGGAATAGTTT
Organism: Pipistrellus hanaki; assembly: GCF_964339955.1. NCBI lineage: Eukaryota > Metazoa > Chordata > Mammalia > Chiroptera > Vespertilionidae > Pipistrellus > Pipistrellus hanaki. Next base: position 119,296,273 of record NC_140505.1, read on the forward strand.
GAAAACACAAGGGATGTGGAAGGTCTGGGCTTCCAAAAAGCAAGCACGAGGTGGGCCCTGGAATCCAAGCAGCTGAGTTTAAGTGGCAGGTGTGTCACCGCCGTGCGATGATTCAGTCCCACCAGCTGCCTGTCCTACCGTCAGTTCAGGACTCACAGTCCCAGAGAGTGAGTCAGGTCTGTCAGGCATTGGTCACATATTCAAGCCTTCGATGGGGGGGACTTGACCAACAGTCTCCCGCATCTGCAGACAATTGGCAAGAACAAATCTCCCCCAAATTTAGAACATTATGACAAAAAAGGGGGAAATGGATTATAATCATTCTAGTTGCTGAGTATATTGCCAAAGCAATAAACTGAAGTTAGGGAACCTGGGTTCACATTTCAGTGTTTCTTTGACTTAGCTGTAAGAACTTCATATGCTGTTTGTCTTTTCCTTCCTTCCTTCCTTCCTTCCTTCCTTCCTTCCTTCCTTCCTTCCTTCCTTCCTTCCTTCCTTCCTTCCTTTTTTAGAAACTTTGTTGGTCAAACTTACAGCAATGCTTTCAATCTTATTTTCCCCACCCAGATTAATTGTACCCATAAAATTTTAAAACAGTTTTGCTTTCTTTATTTTATCCAGAATAGACATTGAATTGATTCTGAATGAAAAGTTGAGACATCCTTTATTTAACCTCCTTTACACTTTGTTAAAGTCAATACCAACTGTCATGTATTTTTTAATCCTTTCAATACTTATGGCAGCTGTAGCTAAACTGACTCCATGTATTGTTTCTGAGCAAATTAAATTCTTACTCCTTTATCATGCAATTTCCATTTTGTATTAGCCACTGAGTTAAGCTCATTATAAATTTAATGATTTATAAGATATAACCCCTACCCCGTAGGATCTTATATCCTAAGATTTTTGAGGGGAGATGAAGTATAACAGCTTCCTAAAACACAAGACTAAATATAATGAATGTCATAAAATAGTAGCAACCCAGTGTCGCACAGGGTAAAGGAGAGAGAAACTGTCTCTTTAGGATGCAGGTAAAGAAAGAACTGGTCTTCATGTTTCACTTTAGCTTCCCAACAACCTATTTCTTAAATAGGAACAGTGATCAACAAGTCAATTGGTTCCTGACTCCTTTCTGTCCAACTGTCCGATGACTTCTCGCTGTGCTAGGAATAAAATGTGTGCATCTCCCTATTTATAAGGCTCTACACGAATGGGTTTGTTCTCCCCAAATTCTGACACCTATCATCTTCCAGCCTTGCTGCCTTCTCTTAAGTCTCAGAGATAGCAAAAAACAATTTGCTTAGGACACCTATTTTTTTGCTATTTATTTTATTATTATTATTTTATTTTTTGCCCAGCATTCTTTGCCCCAGATCTTTACATGACTGGTGTTTCTTGTCATTTAGGTTTCACCCCAAACATCACAGCTTTAATAAGGCCTTCCATGAATCCAATTCAAACTAACACATCTCTAAAAGACTCTATTGTATCACTTTAGTTTGCTCCTTTCAAACTACCTAAATTTTCATTGTTTATTAATTTATTTACTTTTAAAAATTCCACTTTTCCCTGACAAAAATGTATTAATAGTTATTATATAACTAGAAGCCTGGTGCACAAAATTTGTGCATGGGAGTCCTCAGCCTAGCCTGCAATGACGCCAGCATCCCGTGCCCCAGCTTTTGGCCAGATGCCCTCCCTCTGTGCAGCCAGGGTGCAGGACGCTGGGCTCACATTGCCAGAATGATGCCACCAGCATCCCCCCTCCCCACCACTATGGATGCTGCCATCTTTGTCATAGAGTGATGGCTAATTTGCATATTACTCTTTTATTAAACAGGCTGGGTTTTTATATGTGAGAGTAATACTCACAAATACTTGACTTTATTAATATCTAAATTATTAATCTTATGATTTTATGAACCTAAACTTTATAGCAAGATATTTAAATTCCTCTAAATATTATAGAAATTAATAAAAGAAATATATAAATTTAACAAAGTAAATTTCACCAAATTTAAAGATATTGTTTACAAAAACACATCTAAACACTTTATATTTTAAATTACTTTCAATATTGTATGCATCTTTAAAAAATAGGCAACATACTATTACAATGATTGCAAAATTAGTGAATACATTTATTCTAAAACCATAAGAAAAGTGCCCTATATCATTCTTCTCCTTATTTTTATTATGTCTTGTCTTGTTTTCTTAGGTTTTCCTTAAAACCCCTGCCTGGGGCTTTAAAACCTTGCCAGAGCTGTAGGAAAATGGTATAATTTCACAGTAACCAGGTTTTGGATATGGGTTATGGAGGGTTTAATTTTTGGATGGAACATGGCTCCAGTTGAGCAGTGTAAAGTGATTTTGAGGTTACTAATCAATAATAAACTCATTTTTATAGTAAAATTCTAATCATTATATCCTGAGACTTCTATTTTTTTTTTTTTTTATAAAAGCTTTACTTTTTTGAGACTTGGTAACTTTCCAAAAAGTAAGGATTCTTCTAAATTTTATCCTGTCCATTGCCCTGTCATGTTGATGTATTACTATAGTTTGTTAGTACTATTAAAATCTTTTGCATTTCTTATTAGTACTTCATTATAATTAGTTGGACCATCAGGAATTGCCAACTCCTAGGAGATGAGGGATTGTGTCTGCATAGTCAGCTTTACTCTTTTGTACATTTGGTCAATTTATCATTTTAGAACACTCTGTTGAACCCTCCTTTTACTTGATTATTGTGTATGACCACTGAAGCTGTCCAAGCGTGGACAGGACACTCTTTGGGTCTGATTAATTGCTGTAAGTGCTGATCAGGCCTTTCTTTGCTTGCTACTGAGTCCCCTTTAGCTCAGATAACTTGGCTTTCTTCTGTTCTCTGTGTTGATCAAAGAAAGTGCAAACCTAAACTTTATAGTAAGATATTTAATTAATACATTGTATATTAACAATTCAGATCAATAAAATATTAAGCATATTCTATTTTAGTCGCTTACTTTTTGTGTATTATGATGCCTTCTGGTAATCTCATATAAATTATTCTTTATTATTAGGAACTTAGACATTCATAGATTCAATCTTTTTAGTTAACTACTATAACTGGCACAGTAATTATTATCATTAATCTTATTTTAACGCTCAAACTGTATAAATTTGGCTAATAAAGGGTCCTGTAATTTATCTCCCTTTATTTTACACTTTGGCTGACTTTTAAAAAAGTATGCTTGTGTCTAGTAACACCCTTTAAAGCTTAATTTTCTCCTTTATAAAATCAGTAGTGACAATAAGTATTCCTAGGTCCATACTGATGTTTTTCTGTCCTAAAATTTGGAATAATCCACGTTTGAAGGAGTCCTCATCCTCACTCCGTTTGCATGTAGATTAGAGACCAAATATGGATGCTGGAAGGCTTTAATGAGATTTGAGCTGCTTATAATAGTTACAAAGTTACAAAGGTTACAATAGTTACAAAGGTCTGTAAATCTCCTTCAACATGTCACTCAACATGTTATATGGCTATACTGTTACACACATGTAAGTGTACATTTGCACATAATGTGAATAAAACTGAATATTATAAAGTATATACATAAGAAAGAATAAAACTATATAAAAGCATAAAACCAAGAAAGATTTTCAAACTTTTAGAAGATGACTCTGGTGGCAGTTTTTATAATTTCCCCAAAGCTCTCCATGTAAACAGGTACAGGGGCTGGGACAGTGAAACCTAAAACACATGGAGATTTAACACTAAACTATAAACCCCCAAATGAAAGCAGTGAAGACCAACCATCACTTGCTGACCAAGAGGAACCACATGGTGTCAGCAAGACGTGAGAGAAAGCAGAGGAAAGGCAAAGAAGGTTCTGAGGCTCCCGGAGCTGAAGGATCCCGAGTTGCCAGCAGGTCCTCCCGGGTAAATGCATCAGGGCACTGAGGGCTGGCTGCTGGAACTGGGAGGGACATTTGCAGACCTTAACCCACAGGGTGAGCTCAGGGACCGCGGCATGCAAAATGGTGCTGAAGAACTGGGCTTTATAAACACTCAACCGTCATCAGCTACAACCCCTTCCAGAACCAAATCCTGCACTAAGTACAAACTTCAGAGACTAGAACCCCAATAGAAAAGGAAAAGAGAAATTTGGGAAGAAAGAACCAGAGTTAGCAGATCGTGGGGAAACATCAGCTTTTGTTTTTTAAATCATTTTGAAAATAGTAGCAGAATGAGTTCTACAGCTAGGAAGCTAAGAAAGCTATCTGATCCCTCCCTCCCTAATATGGAAAATGTATAGCATATAAAAAGCACCACAGAAAAGGATTTTTATAAGAAAGTTTTATAATAAGAAGGAGAATGAGCAAAAGAATATCCTTACAGGCATTGAAGGTATGCCTGACAATTCAAGCACAAAGATGGATAAAAACTGTAACCAAGTTTTTCAAAGTGAGGTAATATTCTTCAAGCAAATGTTAATAGCAATGAAACAATATAGATCTCAATTCAAAAAATTCAGGAATAAGATAATTAGAGAAGAGAAAAAGAAATAGGAAGGTTAAAATTTAAGCTCACAGAATATAGAAATTTATTCTTTAAAAAAGTCATTTTAGAACTTTAGAATACACCAGGAAGAATACAAGAGGGAAACAACAAATATGTACTGCATGCTTTAAGAGAAACATAAGATAAAAAGTGGGGGGAAAAGGTGTTTATGCGAGATGGAAGAGTCAATGGGCAGGGGTTGGGGAGAAGGGGACATCTGTAATACTTCCAACAATAAAAGTAAACTCAAAAGAAAAGTTTTTGAGAGACATGATAGTTATAGATGATAGGCAAAAATAAATAAATAAATAAATAAATAAATAAATAAATAAATAAATAAATGACTCAGTATTACATAAAAAGAAGAGCCTGGAGAGAGAATCCAAGATGGCTGCTCGGGTAGGCAACTAGCAGCAGCCGCACACAACAATTTTAATAAAATACAACTAAAATATAAAATGGACATTACCCAGAACTACAGGAAAGTCGACTGACTGGAAATCCTACAACAAGAAGCAAGGAGAAAACCAGAAGGAAGCGCGGAGGAGCTGTAAAAGCCTAAGGTACGGAGACACGCGGCGCACGCGAAGAGGACGGAGCCGGAGAGGAGGGAGGCCGAGTGCCTGGCGGGCGTTCCCTAGCGGAAAGGAGATAAAACTCCGATTGTGCTGGGCCCCCGACTGCTCTGAACCCCAGTTCTGGGCCAGACCCCCGGGGACTCAGGCTCAGCCATAGGGAGCTGGGCTGTAAGTCGGAACCCCGGGGAAGCGGAGAAAGGAGGTCCCGGAGGCGCGCACACTGCCCCCAGAGAAGGGACGGTCGGCTGTGCCGCGGGATTGCCCTGATGGGAAGGAGACTGGAGCTCCAGACTGCTGTGAACGCCACCTCCAACTCCACTTCCAACTGAACTGAACCCCAATACCGGGCTCATTGTGGAAGAGCATAGACTGTTTGGCAGCAGGCGAAAATCGAGGGCACCTTTCTCTCAGAGGCGCCGGCAGCGAGCACTGAAGGACCCGCATAGGGCGGGGCTGACTGAAGCCAAAGCTGCAGGCTCCACCCTGAAACCCCGTCCCATCTGTGACTGCGAAATGCGACAACAAAATAGATCACAAACGAAAGAAATGGAGGACAAAAAGCGTCTGGATATAGAGTTCAAATCTACGCTTATAAGGTTTTTCAAGAATTTCCTAGAAAAGATGGATAAGGCCTATGAGGATATGAAAAGAGATCAACTAGAATTAATAAGGAGTCAACAAGAAATGATAAGAGATCAACAAGAAATAAAGAATACATTGTCTGAAATAAAAAATATTTTACAGAGTCCTAAAAACAGAAGGGAAGATCGCAAGAATCAAGTCAAAGATTTGGAACATAAAGAGCCAGAAGACACTCCTCCACAGAAGCTAGAAGGCAAGAGAATCCAGAAAATTGAAGATAATGTAAGAAACCTCTGGGACAACTTCAAGCGAACCAACATCAGAATTATGGGGGTCCCAGAAGATGAGAGAGAGCAAGATATCGAAAACATACTGAAAGAAATAGTGACAGAAAACTTCCCCCACCTGGGGAAAGAATTAGACTTACAAGTCCAGGAAGCGCACAGAACTCCAAACAAAAGGAATCCAAAGAGGACCACACCGAGACACATCATTATTAAAATTCCAAGAGCAAAAGATAAAGAGAGAATACTAAAAGAAGCAAGAGCAAAGAAGGTAGTAACTTATAAAGGAGCACCTATACGATTGTCAGCTGACTTCTCAACAGAAACCATGCAGGCCAGAAGGGAATGGCAAGAAATATTCAAGGTGATGAATAGCAAGAACCTACAGCCAAAAATAAGCTACCCAGCAAAGCTATCACTCAGAATCGAAGGCCAGATAAAGAGCTTCACTAATAAAAAAAAGCTAAAGGAGTTCATCACCACCAAACCAGAATTATATGAATTGCTGAAGGGGGTTCTTTCAGAAGAGAAAGTAAACAAAGATAAAAATTATGAACAACAAATACGTAACTATCAACAAGTGAATCTAAAAACCAAGGAAATTAAAAAAATCTGATGAACAATATTAACTGTTGAATATAATAGAATCAGAGGTATGGAAGGGGAGTGAACTGACGATTCTTGGGGAAAAGGGGAGAGGGGGGCGTGGGAAGAGACTGAACATAAACTATGCACCTATGGATGAGGACAATGGGGAGAGGGGAAAGGGCAGAGGGTGGGGTGGGAACCTGGTGGAGGAGAGCAATGGTGGGGGGGGGGGAAGGAACATTTGTAATAATATGAAAAATAAAAACTTATTTAAAAAAAAAAAAAAAAAAAAAAAAAAAAAGAAGAGCCTGAGGACAGAACAGATTAGATGTCAAACACTAGAAAACATAAATCAAGAGAACTTTTCTGAAATGAAAGATGACTTGGAATTACCTTTTGAAAGGGCAACTTCATTCCTGCTTATAAAACAGCTAACTCTAGTCTGAGCTTGTCTCTTTTTTGTAATATTTTGCCAAATCCAGTCAATAGATACTAACACTTGCTACGAACGACCTTTGTCTTTCAACTTCTTCCCCTGAGGACTCAATTCTTATAGGTACATTAACTGTCTTTTAATTTTTTTTTTCTGGTGACAGTTGTACCATATGTTTTGCTACTGCATAATATGGATCTCCATCCTTATAGATTAGATAAAAGTTTTCTCAGTGACCACCACCCAACCTCTAACCTAACACCACATATTCTTTTTTGTTTTTTAATATATTTTATTGATTTTTTTACAGAGAGGAAGGGAAAGGGATAGGGAGTTAGAAACATTGATGAGAGAGAAATATCTATCAGCTGCCTCCTGCACACTCCCTTCTGAGTATGTACCCGCAACCAAGGTACATGCCCTTGACCAGAATTGAACCTGGGACCCTTGAGTCTGAAGGCCGATGATGTATCCACTGAGCCAAACCGGTTAGGGCCACATATTCTTTTCTTTGCAGCATCCCTATTCTGGCACTAATGCTGAATTAGCCAGGATCATTATGAGTTATGCAGTGGTTATAATAACCCCGTAATCTCAGAGGTTTCAACAATGACTCCACATTTGTTGCAGGTTGGTTGGAGATTCTGCTTTACCATTTTCTCATTCTAGGGCCCAGATTTCCAACTGGACAATTGTCAGTAGCCATGACAAAGAGAAAGTTACTGATGCCCTTGGACCAATAATTAACTCTTAGAATTCAGAATTGACTCATATCTTATTGATAACCGATTTACAAAAACTGGTAACATAGCCCTGTCTCAACACAAAGGGGTCAGGAAAGGTATTCCCATCCTGGAGCTGAGAGGGGATGAAACAGAATATTTCTCAAACAGCACTAATGACTTTCAACACAAATAACAACAAATGCTTTTTTCATATTTTGCTTTTACCAGCTAACAATGTTACAGACTTCTTCCTTTCAGCACATGCTTACACCCTTTTTCACAGCTGCATAGTAATCTGTCTTACAGCTATAATCATACTTTGTTTCATCTTTCTGCCATCAGAGAATATTTAGAATATTTTGCTATAAATATTACTACAATGCATATTTTTGTACATAAATCTCTTTGAATACATGGAAATATACCTTTTAGATATGAGAAGTAAGAGGACAGACCTCGACAGCACTTATAGCTAGGTTTTAGTGCTATTTGAAGCTGGCGTGGCACTCACAGCTAGGTCATATTGTTCTCCTGAGGGGCATAAACAGTCTCATGGAATAACAACATCATATAAAGTCACTCTGAGACCACGATGAAATTAGTGAAAAACAAGAAACAAGGTCATGGCAAAAACACCACAAAACACCAAACATCCCTCTGCTTATTTGGACTGTTTTTCTACTAATTACAGCTTTAGCCTCATTCTAGTCAACTCTATCACTAGATAAGATTGAGATAACCATAGACTTGTCCCAACTTTCTGACAGCATCCAATCCAGAACAAAACCCCACTTCCTCGACTGTCCCCTTGATCATTCAATTAAAGCCCAAATCTCTGAACAAGGAGTTAGAAATGACACCCTCTTGCTAAGACACCTCACAGTTCCCTTTCTCCTTTCCTTGCTGTAATAAATAATAAATCCACATAGTACAACTACAGGTATGATTCTGATGCTCTTCGACTGAAGGGCACTCATTGACAGATGAAATATTTAGAGTCAAATTGCTTAGTCCTAAAAGTAGTGCATGCTAATTTTGATTGCTACCACCAACTTTTCTTCCAAAAGATTGTACAGTTTATACTCCTACCAAGGGTTCATGAAAGGGTTTATTTCCTCAGAGCTTTGCCACTTTGCATAAAACCAACTTTTTTTGCTCTTTAGTCTTCTAATATGTGAAAAATAATGTCTACATTTTTATATACATTTCTTTAATTATAACTTATGTTAAGCATCTTTTCATATTTTAAGCCATTTTTTCTGTTAATAACTTATATTCAATTTCCTCATGGATTTATCTTTCCTTTTGATTTGTAAGAGCTCTTGAAAGAATAAGAACATCATTTCTTTATATGTCATCTGAGTTGTAAATATGTGTGAGTTTCAAATGTTACCAGTTTGTCTTCTTTTTTAATAAAACAATGTTATTGTAGACATGTAGAATTTTAAAGTTCTATGTTGTCAAGTTTATTTAGCTTCTCTTTTATGGCTTCTGAGTTTTGTATGGTAACTAGAAAGACCTTACTTTCAAATGAAAAATATAAAATTCTTTGATGGTTTCTGCTAGTACTTTTACAGTGGGTATTTTCTCTTCTTGTATTTCAGGTTCCTGAAATCATTGCCTTTGATCCCCACACTTTTCACATTGACAATTTCACATTTATTGGCACTATCTTTTCTTACATTTTTTTCTTCTAAATAAGAAAACTTATTCACTTCCGTTTCCTTAGTAGTTTTATTTTAATCTGGTGGCTATCATTGTAACTCTAAGTTCATTTCCCTTTCCCTACAGCAGCAATCCTTAAAGAAATATTGTGATACTACTCTTTGCTAGGATCAGCTATGATTATGGAGTAAGGTTGTTCGAGGAGAGTCCCTGAAACTCGGAGTAACTTAAGTTCAATGGTGGTCCCATTTCTTGGCCATTGTAGTCCAGGTAGGGTTCACAACCTCACTGGAGATAGTTACACAAAAAGAGAGACTTACTTTCTTCTGCAGGAGAATAACAATTTTTTTCTTCTCTTAGTAGGTGTAGTGTGAAGGTGTAAAGTCTAGAAAATGGCAGCTCCTTTCAACTGAATCTCCTGGGTGTCACCATGTGGAGGCTGAGGATGAAGCAGACACCTTAGAACAGTGTTTTTCAACCTTTTTTGGGCAAAGGCACACTTGTTTCATGAAAAAAATCACGAGGCACACCACCATTAGAAAATGTTAAAAAATTTAACTCTGTGCCTATATTGACTATATATAAAGTAATTCTCTTGAATAGGAATCAAATAAACACAAAGAAAGTATTTTATAATTACTTTATTATGAAATATTAAGTAAACAAAATAGTGAAAAATTATAAAATTCTTGTCTTGTCTGCACCTACGGCACACCAGGCAACATGTGCCGCGGAACAGCGGTTGAAAAAAGCTGCCTTAGAAGGCTGGAGGAAGGAATGGGGAGAAATGATGCTGACAATCATTTGAATTGCTAGATCCAGCCCTGCCTGAATCTTGTCTACCTCTGGATTTTTTTTCCTTGCATAAGACAGTAAATATCTCCCCTTGTAAAAAGCCAGTTGGATTTTGTGTCGCTTGTAGCCAAAGGATTGCTGACATTTATTATTTTTTCTTTCTGTCTGTTAACTTTTATCTTTTAATTTCATTTCACTTTAAGTTAGATGTTGCACTTGGTGGGCTATGACCTGATTCTGGTTCATAGCTCCTTTTTTTGGTCTACACAGTGTAATATACAGAATATATTTTCCCTTTAATTTGAGTTAGTTGCTAACAGTTAAAAATTACAGAGAATTTTCATAAACATGCTGATTTGTCAACACTGGGGCTGCAGTTCCCATGGGCTGGAACTAAATAAATAGCAACTGTGATAGTAAGATGAGTCACTCGGGTTCCATTTTTCAGTCTCCATACCTCTACTGCCTTCTCCTGAGCACATTCCCCTGGTTTTCCTGTCTGGTCTCTGGGATTTTGAGTTTTTGACCCTGATCTACAGCATCATAGATAATGGGATAAAGAAAACAAAAAGGGAATCCAGGCTTGTTTCCATGTATAATAGAATAAAAAACAATGACTCCTATAGAACATCTCTACTTGTTTGACTAATCTCTATTTGTTTTTCTCAAAGTATCCAGGGAATATCCATTCTTACAGAGAGTACTTAATTAAAAAAATAATTGAAAAATTAAGAATTACTTTTTCAAAACCTATGAAATGAAAAGGCAGTTAATGTAAGAAGGCTTAGAGTTATTTTCTTCTGCTTAATTTGATACATTATACACAGAAAAACCCATCTCATAATTAAATGCTACTTTAATGAATGTGCTAATGGTGGCATAAAGCTTTTTAAATTTAAAAAGATCTAAAAATATCACTCCATTCTTATCTTCAATACATTCTACTTTATATAAATCCAGAGTGATTGAGTCTGACAGTCAGAGGCGTACTTTAGTTCTTTGTAAAAGGTTGCACTAACAAGCAAATGTAATTATATGATGTTATCAGCCCTCCAAACAAGAGAATGAAATCTGCTCGAGGCTGGTGACCCATCAGGGAGGATTGGTTGCTCTCTCTATGTCACAGAGGACGGGGATAATTTATAAAACAGTCTGAATTCTGTCCAACTAAACACCAGGCACTCTGGGTCCTGGTGAATTACAACTGGCAGTTGTAAGGAACAGTGTTATACAGATGAAAGCTTTCTTTTTTAAAGTAAAAATCTATCACACTTTAAACTTTGTTTTGGTAGAATATTGGCATTTGAATAACATGTAAATCTAGTAAATATGTTTAATATTTACATTCTAATGTAAAAATGCACTTTAATAAATATTCTGCAAATAATTTATGTCATTCATGTATTATTTTCTTAGAAGAAAGCTATGTTTTTATTTACTTGAATTAACGTTAGAATTAAAAACAGACAAATCCTGCTTAGTGTTCAAAATCTAATCCTTCCATTGATTAGTTGAAATTTATGAAGAGGAAAAATTAGATCAAATGCTACTAAACCAAAATAATAGCTACCAATACTGAGTACTTACAAAGTGCCAGGTATGGTATTAAAAACTCTATATGCATTTGTCATGGAGTTTTACCTCACATCCTATTATTCCAATTTTATTTATCAGAGGACTCTAGAAGGGCTGGAATGTTCCTATGTTGTGGGGGCAGGTGGTGGCTGTCTAGAGATTCTGGCTCAGAGATCAATAGGAAGATATAAGAGGAATGTAAGTAGAAGACATATTTATGCATCAGATAATTCAGTAGCAAGCTACTTTCTCTAGAATTTCCCTTTGATTATCCATTTAGTGATGTTTCTCAAAAGACCTAGATAACACCAAAATCTGCTGATGGTTAGCTCCATCAAAGTTAGTTCATTACCCACTGTTATTATTATTACACTACAGTCCAGTGCATGAAATTCATGCACTGGGGCAGGCGGGGGGGAGGAGAGAGTTGTCCCTCAGCCCAGCCTGCACCATCTCTAATCTGGGACCACTCAGGGGATATCCGACTACCAGCAGTTGAACATTCTTCTCACAATCTGGGAATGCTGGCTCCCAACCGCTCACATGCCTGCCTGCCTGCCTGCCTGATTGCCCCTGACCACACTTCTGCCAGCCTGGTCACCCCCTAACTGCCCTCCCCTGCAGGCCTGGTCCCCCCCCAAACTGCCCTCCCCTGCTCACCTGTTCACCCCCAACTGCCCTCCCTTGCCAATCATCTTGTGGCGGCCATCTTATGACGACATGGGGGCAGCCATCTTGTGCAAGGGCATGACATCAATTTGCATATTACCTCTTTATTATATAGGGTTATTATGTGTCTACTGAATATCACCTTGATAGAGTCTGAATAGTGTCCTCGAAAAAGGTCACAGGTAGATATTTATAGGGTTTGTGCTCTGAGCTTCAGTGGTTTTAGTCCTTATTCTTCAAGGCAGAGATCTGTTTGGGAAAACTCATGATATAAATAGTTTAAGCTGAGTGGTCATAGAGAGGTGAGGATTTTGAATTGCTATTTAATGAGTAAGCAATCATTTCATCAGTAAGCAGCTTGCCCAGATAAGCAACCTATTGTTCTAAGAAGGGGTTTGGTTGAATAGTTTATTTATGAATGAACTTTCTGGAAATTCCTGAAAGAAATTAAAGAGCAGCAGCATATGGCATCCTAAAATATGCCTCTTTAGTATAAGAATTATCTTGAGCTGATTATGTTGGATCAGGCAGTTAGATAAGAAACAAAAGAGGAGGGAACAGTCACCCTGCAAGGTAACTGGCATCATTCTGACAAATGGAGCAAAACATCCTGCCTAGTGAAATAGGATACAACAATTCCATAGCAGAATGATGACGCTGGGGATTATGGTCCATCTCTACTCTAGAAGCATCAGCCAATGGCTCCATGTTCCAGTCTCAGCTCCCTTCCCTTGTCTCTCTTAGGTCAGGCAGGAAGAGACTTCCCTTCCTTATACAGACAGGGACCACTGCCCTTGTCAGGAGGAAGCAGTTAATGAAGACAGACCCTTCCTAATCCTGACTTTACAAAATCTATTTTCCCCCGTGTAAAGGCTTTCCTCCCTCTTCTAATATTTCCCTCCTTTCTTTGGCAGATATAAAGAATCTCTGGGCCTGGGGACAGGCAGGACTTGACAGCTGGAAGAACTTACAGAAGATGAGACCTCCACCCATTTACCTTCGCAAGATTACAAGGGCCCAGAGTTCTTGAGAGGGGAATGTTAGAGTAGGCAGTTAATTATATAATTAACAAAAGAGGAGGAAATAAATGAAATAGTCACCTCTGGGAGTAACAGGCATCATTCCACCAAACATAGCAAAACATTCTGCCTAGTCAATTAGGTAGGAAAGATAGCTTTACAACTACCCTGGCATCTTCTGTCTGGTTAATGGTGTGGGGAGGAGGTGGGGGGAAGAGAAAGATACAATGAGGGGTAGTTCCTTTGATGGAGTGCATGCATAGTAGAAGCCAAATGATGAAGCAGAACTATAAGGAATGTCCAATAGGAGCCAAAATGGTGAACATAAAATGGGGAGGCCAAAACGTGAAAAAAGAATTAGATAGGATTGATAGATCCTCTCTTCACCCAACTGATGGACAGAGAAGGATGTAAACTCCACCTGCAGTCTGAACATTCCTGAACACCTAACCAGGCACCTTATATAAACTGTACATTGAACCATCAATCAGCACCGCCAAATACCCTAAGCCTTCGATTCCTAAGTCTCTAATTATGTGCCTTATATGAAACCACCAATCAGGGTGTGTGCCTAGTAACCTAAGCCCTGTATCTTTCCTTTCCTCCCCTCAAAAGGCGTGTTTACCCCGGCACGTGTGCTCTTTCTCCTCTGGAAGGCAGCACGGCAGAGGTCGACTCCTCTAATAAAGCCTGTGTCCTGGTTCTCTGGCCCTCGGTTTCATCTTTCAAGGATAAGGGACAAGCACCTGACAAATCCAGAAAAGAGACTGGATATGGGGAGGGCACAGACAGAAGCCCAGGAAAAGCCGGGAGAAGATTGGGCAGTCTGAAAGAAAGCGTGCTCTTTCCCGAACCCAAGGAAATGTGTGGAATTTAGACAAAGAACCAGCCTGCGCCCTCTTTGGAGCACACCCGTGCCCTTCCTTCTCTTGGGCATGTCCTCTTTGCCTTCTTTTCTCTGAAATTCTAAGGGTTCCCATAAGACTTGCAACCAGGGAACAAGCAAACAGTGACAGAGGATGTTCCCTTTGCCTCTGTAACTTCCTTTCCTGAGCCCATGCAGCTGCTACCTTGCCTGCTTGCTCTGGCTCTCTGAGAGTATAGTTCAGCTTTTCTCTCTAATAAATCTTACCACTATTTTTCAAAACTCGTCCTTTCAGTGTCCCTGAAAGTCTTTTCCCATAACACCACTGAAGAACCTATTTCCTCTGGTAACAATTATTTTTTTTATAAAAATTGCAGACACAGACAAAGCTCTGAAAACAAAGAAGTATCCTATTGTAAGGAAAATCTACCTTTATGAAGGAAATTAACATCAGACGGGGGAGGGAGGGGCATGTATCCAGAAGAGAGCTATTACCAGAAACCACCTTTTTATCCAGAAACTTACTTGTCTGGTAGGAAAATCTTTGTGTACCAAACATTTTTCTCTCACCCTTTTTCTGAGTGAGAAATCCTTCATTTGAATCCTCGTGCCCTATCCCTTTCCTTAACTCAGGAGATGTAGGAGCCTCAATCATCTAGCTGCCTTCCGAATCTTATATCTTTGTGGGGCTCCCTTATGTGCATACAAATTAAAAATTATTTCTTCTGTTAACCTGCGTTTATTATAGATGGTTCCTAGCCAAGAACTCAGAAAGTAGAGGGAAAATTAATTTTCCTCCCTTACAAAGCAATGAAGTAGTTTACTGGTTTATAGTCTTACCTTCCCAGAAAAGTTATATTGATGTAAGCAATCTTAGTTCTTTTGAAATAACTTTCTAGGCCCATGATGGAGCTGCTTCTGCCTGGGGTGATATGTTAGCAAACCAAAATTTAGATCACTCTTGTGTTCCTGTAAATGCTTTGTTTGGCCAGAAATGCAGTATATTCAGTCAGCCAGTCCCCAAATGCCAAGCCAACTCTGGACTCTATACTTATTTTCTTGTTTCCTATGCATTTTCTATTTTTTCTCTTCCTTGTTTCTTTTTTCCCCTCTATAAAAGCTTGCCATTTTCTCCCTTGCCTCATTGCTCTGAAGACTGTCCACTTCACAAAGTGTTACAAAAAATTTGTTTGCATCACCTAAATTGTTTTCTTTCATCATGTTTCAGAGTTCTTGTTTTGGTAGTAAAATTATGTAGCTACATATAATCTTATTTGTCAGGAATATTTAAAGATATTTGGAGAGAAAACCTGGTGCTATGGAATAATCTTGGACTTTGGAGCTACTGAGTCCTTGGAAAATTACTAAATTTCCTCATTTTTGAGAATTGATATACATTGTACTAGCATGATTTAACTATTTATTTCAGGTAAATCTTCTCCAGGAAAATAGAAATATAAACTAATACAAAATTTCACTTCTGCATCAAGAAATTATTGAAAACTAATTTTTTTTCTGGGCAACAATTTGTTCATCTGGCCAACATTTTGTCAGAACAACAATTACTCATCTGGGCAGACTGACTTATCAAAAAATTTTACTATCAAGACTCTCTAACTTTCATCTTGCCTTATCCTCCAATTTTGAACTGGTATGCCACAAACTTTGCCCAATCCTAGTCAGTTTCCTGCCAGGGAAGACCACACTAAAACATTTAATCTCAGTATTCAAACCCTACTAATACCCTTCCCTACCCTTTTAAGATGGTACTAAGTCAAAGTGGTATTCTCTGTTACTGTAGTAAGTCTACTAAACTTAGTTTTGCTTGATCAATAGGTTTTTATGGCGGTCTGTCTTGTGAGTTAATATCTGACATTTTAAAAGGGGGAATGGCAATAAATTCCTTCCAGTTTGGTTATAAAGATTAGAATATGTACATGTGAAAGTACTAGGTTTAATGTCTGGCATAAGGTAGTGACTTTGTAAATGGTGGTCATTGTTATAGGTTAGCTTCCGGAAGATTATATTCTGCTCACCAGCCTGAGAACAGCAAAGATGGCCTCTTCCAAATATAAGGGTTATGTTTCTGAAAATCCCTTTGGTAGAATTCAAGAATTTAAGAATGTAAGACATTAATAAAAGGAGGGTTAAGTCTTGGGAGATTACATGTGAACATATGAAGGTCCTTAAAAATGCTTCTTTACATTTACCAAAGTAAAACAATAATAACGTATCATGCATGCACTAAACTAAGAGAGTATTAGTAGTTGTAAATACAATTAAATGTAATTTCTAATTACCACTTCCAGCTGCCTAGAAGAAAAACCAAATTTTCTTTCTTAGTTTCAGAGAGGTTCACTTGGTTGGCTATAATACACTACCCAGAATTAACTAAACTCAAGGTTAAGGACAGCCTTCAGACTGTCAAGTCAGTCCAAGAGTTCAGACACCAAATGCAAGTTTGTGGGTTTCCAAAAACTACCATCAGTTTCAATAATTCACTAGAACAATTTACAGAACTCAGGAAAAGGCTATACTTAAGATTATAGTTTTATCATAGCCAAAGGACACAAATAAAAAACCAGTGAAAGGAAAAGATGCATAGCAGAATCTGTGGTTGGAGGTCACCAAATGTGAAGTTTCTGAGTCCTCAGGGATGTAAAACCCTTCTCGATGAATGTGGCAATACATGCATAAAGCACTGCCAATCCAGGAAGCTCACCTGAGCTTCAGGTTCCAGAATTTTCATTAAGACTTCATTATGTAGGCACTATTGATCAAATCATTGGTTGTACACGCTGTCCACCCCCACCCCCTCCCCAGAGGTCAGGCTGATGATACATGGCCCAAAGCCTCAATTTTCTAATCATATGGTTGATTTTTTGGTGTGGCCAGCCCCCATCTTGAGTCATCTTGCTACCATCCATTATCTATCTAGGGGCTCACTATGAGTCACCTCATTGCCATAAAATATTAGATGTTGTCTGAGGGATGTACCATGAATAACAAAGATGTTCCTATCACTTGGAAAGTTTCAAAGGTTTATTTTTAATTTTTTTAAATATATTTTACTGATTTTTTACAGAGAGAAAGGGAGAGGGATAGAGAGGAGAAACATCGGTGAGAGAGAAAATGGACCAGCTGCCTCCTGCACACTCCCAACCAGGGATGTGCCCGCAACCAATGTACATGCCCTTGACCAGAATCGAACCTGGGACCTTTCAGTCTGTAGATCGACGCTCTATCCACTGAGCCAAACCAGTTTTGGCTGGAAAGTTTCAAAGGTTTAGAGGTTACTTCCCAGGAGCAAGGACAAAGTCCAGATCTTTCTCTGGGTATAGTTCATTATCCACTATTTATATGCATAAAATTCTATTTATAAATTACTGTGCACCTACAATGTGATAAGCACTTTATATATTTTCTCTTAATTTTCACTAGGGTTGCTATGATAAAGTGTTATACATCACATTTTAATGGTAAGAAACTGATTGCTTTACCTAAGACTAAAAACTAATACATAGCTAATCTATAATTATTGTAGAATCCTGATCTATGTAGCTTCAAAGATTAAAGCCTTTTTATTACCACTAACCTCTTTTTACTGTTAACAAACATAGACAAATACTCTATTTTTTATCATGATCCCCACCCCCTGAGATTGGTCATCCATCCAAACATTCAAACTTTATGGGTATTTTTTTTGTTTGTTTGTTTGTTTGTGTGTGTGTGTAAAGTAAAAATTCCTAAGTAACACTCCTTAGATAAGAACAGAGTGACAATATAATACACTTGCAGGTAAGGAAAACTTAACTTGCAAGTAAATAAAAGCATACATGTAAAATTTAAGAGATACAGCTTTTAATGTTCTCTGATTGTAAGGAACAAAACCCACTTTTGGATAAAAGTGCAAAAAAGAAATTTCTTGGAAGGTTATGAAGCAATTCACAGAATTAAAGGAAAAGCCAAGGAACCAGGTAATAAAATTTCCTGGGCAGAGGGTCCATTGACCTAGTTTGATCTATGTCCCTAAATCTTGACAGCCATAACCGATCTTCATGGAAAGGAGAAAGGGAAATTCTCCATAGAAAAATCAATTGCTACTACTGTAAGAAGAAGGAATGTGTGCTTATAAGAAGAAAAGACTGAGAGAGTTGTCCACACCAAGGGGATTAGTGACAGGGGAAGTGCATACGCACAAATAAACGTAAGAGGGACATTAATCATAACCTTCATGGAAGGTTTATTTAAAAAAAAAAAAAACAACATTTACTTATAGGTACACAGAATAACTTTTGAAAAAATGTCACAATAGTAGTTTAGAGGTAGTGGAGAAATTTACTTAGATAAACCAAGTTCTGAATTATTAAAATTTACCAAAAAATTGAACTGGTTTATCTGATTTTTCTCCCCACTGTTAGTAGCCATAGTACCCAAAAAGGAGATATACCACCACACCTCCCTTAAATACAAACTACGTAAAAGCAAGGACTTGCTGTGGAAAAATGCAGCTTTAAGCTATAGCCTCCCTCGTTCCCATTTCCACCAAGTTTTGTGGTTAATTTATTGCAAAAACACCCCTCCGTTCACCCTGTTTGAGACGTGGCTCTCTGGTCTCTTCCATGAAGCTCCGAAGCCCCTTTCCAAGTCCTGAAGCTTGCTCTGACCATGGGAATGTGACATAAGGAAAAGCACTCTCGCTCGGAGCCTTGGCCTCCAGTGGCCTTGTATACTTCAGCTTGCTTGGATCCCTGCCACCAACGTGCGAACAAGTCCCATTAGCCGGCTAAAGCGAAGTGAGAAAAATGTGGAGGTGAACAGGGTTGTCCCCGTTGAGGCCTCTTGGAACAGTCAGCCACTCGCTGGGCTTCAAGCTTGGCCTGCGCAGCAGAGGCAGGCCAAACTGGGATGAGCTGAGCCCAGTCCAGCTCTGCAGTACTCCAGCCAAGTCATATATTCATGAGAAAGAATAAACGTCTATTGTTATAGGTTCCCCCGAAGTGCTGTGTTTGTTTTGTACACAGCACTATCGTGGCAATGGGAACTGCTGTGCCCTCCCGTTATGTAGCAGCTCCTGGGAAGAAGAACTCAGAGGCCTGCTCTGGTTCTTCCAAGTGTCCTCTTGCCAATGCCCACAGATCAATAGGGAAGGAGAGCTGAATGCCACTTTCTGACTATCCTGGTTTTAGGGAGAGGGAAGAGGAATACAAGTAAACCAGAGCATCTAAGCTTTATGAAACCAACTTTCCTATACAAACATATAACCACAACCTAAATTTACTTGATCACTGCCAACTTTCCTCTTCACTTTGTGGCTTCTTAGACCTAGACACAATGTCTACTTAAGATACAAATACTCATTCATGGCATCGTAAGGCATAGCTATCAGCAAAATTTTAAAAAGAGGATTTTAGTAAAAATTATTTGCTTCTAAACTAAGTATATAAATGTTACTTATTAAAAATATATTTTATTGATTTTTTTTTTTTTTTTTTTTACAGAGAGGAAGGGAGAGGGATAGAGAGTTAGAAATACTGATGACAGAGAAACATCGATCAGATCAGCTGCCTCATGCACACCCTCTACTGGGAACGTGCCCACAACCAAGGTACCTGCCCTTGACTGGAATCGAACTTGGACCCTTTAGTCTGCAGGCTGACACACTCTATCCACTGAGCCAAACATATAAATGTTTCTTTTCCAACCCAGACAACACACTAAAAGTATCTCCCCAAGCTTAGAAATTACTTTTCTTGAGACAAAACAAATAAGCAAACAAAAACCAAAGTATGTAACTTGAAGATGGAGCTAAGAATGATTTTTCTGAGTGATATTTTTAATATATATTGCATGCCAATAGGTCTTTCAGAACTGTGCAATATACTCATATACTTCTGTCTCATTTTTATAAATCTTGAACTCAGCTCCTTTTTAAGGTTCCTTCTGGAGCAGAAGTTGCTCTGCACGGGTTTTTATGGCAGGACCAAACTGCATTGACTGAAATCTTAACAGAGATTTTGAGTCTCTACCTTTTCTAAATATCTCCCTCCTTCCATCTTTTTCTTAAATCAGTCAAGATAATTTTATTTTTAAAAACATATTTCTATTGATTTTAGAGAGGAAGGGAGAGGGAGAGAGAGATGGAAACATCAATAATGAGAAAGAATCATCGATCTGCTGCCTCCTGTACACCCTCCATTGGGGATGGAGCCTGAAACCCGGCATGCACCCTGACCAGGAATTGAACCATAACTTCCTGGTTCATAGGTCATCACTCAACCACTAAGCAACACCAGCCAGGCCAGTCAAGATATTTTAAAAAGCATCACTCCTAAAGTTATGAGTAAACAATTTCCAAGTGCCCTTTACCCAAATGCTCTCTGGAATGCTATTTTTGTTATAGCAACTTTTATAATAGGTTAATGAATAATCTTTGAAACCAGATTATATTCTTGATAGGCTATTATGAATGGAGTCAATTTTTGAATAGAAATAGATGAAATTTTTCTCTTTGAATACTATGATAGCAAGCTTTTGAATTATGAACTTTTCATTGTAGTTCAGCAGGCTTATCAAATAATTATTTTCTACCATTTTCATGGAATAGCATTCCCAAAGTACTGAATTTATTAATTCACACTTGATAGCTATTTTGTTTTGCTCACTTACATGTTTCAAAGAAGTGATGGGGATGCAACATATTCCCTGTTTCCCAAAGCAATGATGAAACTGAACAGCTACTCCAGCTCAGGAGCGAGGCTAAAGGGCCAGTGTGCTGAAATAGAACACAGAAGTGCATTAAAGAGAGAACCATGGGGACTCCCAGGAACAGATTGATAATTTATCTTTTAAGGTGTAAATATTCCTCATGGGTACCTAAATGGAGATCTGAGAGGGCAATACTAATGAGATATCTAGATTGTATGTTAAAAAAAGGAGCTCTCAGGTTGAGAAGGTCTTGCCTTGACTTGAGGCAGTTGATTTTGTAAGGACTAGAATTATGGAATGGTAAAAGCTGTTTTCAAAGAAGGTCTAAAAGGGGGAAAGAACAGAGAAGATAATATTCAGGCTTAGACAAAGAAATTAGAGTCTTGGGAACAGCTGGAAAGCTGGAACTAAAGGTAGACTGGAAAGGGGAGACAAATTAAAAAATGACTGTCATCAGGGCCTGGCCTAGGGGAGACTGGCAAACATAGTCAAGTGCTTTGGTGAGTTATAAAGGCAGAGAAGAGAAGTGAGTTAAGGATGTTCATGTGACCTATCTAGGTAGGTTCAGAGTTCCCATAGGAACCTAAAGGCAGGCTAATAAGTCATTACCTCGGCCCAGAATACTAATTAGAAGTTGAATGGAATATCCAAAAGCCCTACAACTGCACTTGGAGTGTATAGAAGGGCAGATACATAGTATACGAAATGATTTAGTTATGTGTCAAGAGACATGGCACCAGCCAGCCTAGTGCCCTTGCATAACTCTTTCAGTGTAACTTCTTCCCTCACAAAATGAAAAGATTGCACAAACTCACCCCTTATATTTCAGCTTTCATATTGAAGAATCTGACACTAGTACTAAATCCTGGTTGCATTTAATCTGTAGACCCATTTCTTAGTAGGAGAGTGGGCTCTTTTGTTACCCCGCCCCTCCCACCACCAGAGGGATATTTGGCAATATTTGGAGAAATTTTTGGTTGTCACAACTCAGAGAACGCTACTGGAATATTATGGGTACAGGCTAGGGATGCTGCTAAATATTCTACAGTGAACAGGGCAATTCCCTTTTCCCCTCCAATAAAGAATTATCTAGTCCACAATATCAACAGTGTTGAGGTTAAGAAACTGCCAAAATTACTTTGCATCCAGTTCTTATTTACTGACCAGTTAGTTCTAGAGTTTTTCTAAGTAGAAATATTGGTGTTAGCATTCAATTAGTGAGAACATACATAAGTGGGGAATAGAGATTTTAGAAAGAAGAGAGCTTAACCTTAAAAAAAAAAAATCTGCTAATGATATATTTCATGTGTGGGGAAGCCTGGGACTTGGTTGGAAGGTCTGTAAAGAAGATTCTCTGAAAGGTCAGGGACTTCTGGGGGGACATTGCTGAAGGTGGCAGCCCCTACCTTGACTTTTCCAAACAAGTCCGATCCCCCAGGGTGTTTTGCTAGAATCTCTATGTTTAGTCTTTAAAGACCAACCTCATAAAAACATATACTTTCTCAAGGATACTTACCCTGCTGATTGTATCTAAAGGTTAATTTGAGTTCAGGCTTTTGTAACAATAAAAAGCCAACGAGGCAGGCAATCAGGGTTATTTGCTACTAAAGCAAACTAGTCCCTTAGCCTTCTCTTTCACAGAAACGTGTGTCAAAGTAATCTGTTCATCTGTCACTCAGGGTCTGCTGGTCAGCCCTGGCAGTAATGGAAGGTAGTTGTGTCCTTAATTCTCTAACAAAGTCTTAGTAAAGCAATGGAACCATATTTGGAAAGTAAGGAGATATGGATTCCAGTGTGTTTATTCTTGTGCTGTCATTAATCAATTGTGATAGGAGTTAAGTCATTCAGTCAGTAAGAATTGTTAGCCTGTAATGTAGAGTAAATATCTTTTATCTTCCATTAAGATTGTAATAAAAATTAAATGAAAAAAGCTCAAAGTGATTTGAGGAAGCTATGCTATAACTAGATAAAAAGTCATTCGTGCTTATGTTTGACATTATTTAAAGCATTTCTCTGGCTAAATCTTGCTATGAATCAAATTGAGCTAAACAAAAACTTGAATTTCACTTTGGGAAACCATATATTAGATATTATGCAGACAAAGACAAAACAAAAGCAACCATTTCTCTTTTTAAAAAAATCTGTTTATAGGATTTAAAGCAAGTAAGTTTCTGTTTACTAAGGTCGATGGTTTGGAAAATGTATCAGTTATCTATTATCACAAGAAGGCTGCATAAAAATAATTACAAAACCTAGGTGTCATGCAACATTAAGCATGCATTGCTCATGTGTCTAGGATCAGCTGGGGTTTAGCCAGGTGGCTCTGTCTTGGCTTAGCTCACTCATATATTTGGAAGTTGGCTAGTTGTCAACTAACCGAGGATGCCTTGGCCCTGCTCCATGTGTCTCTCATTCCTGTGTAGACAAGGCTTGAGAATATTCTCATGTAGGTAGGTAAGGGGAAGCTTCTGCTTACATCTTGACTACTAGCTTCCCTCTGGTCAAAGCATGTTATGTGGCTGAACTCAGAGTAAAAGGGCGCAATGTTTCATTCACAGTGAGCAGATGCAAAGATAAATGGCAAAGAATGTGGCTAGAAGGAGTGGTTCATATTTGGGCCAATGAAGCAATCTACTTCAAGAAACAACACAGTCACTAGACTATGAGGAGTCACATCTATTCCCGATGGGGATGATTATGCATCACCCTGATTTTCTGGACTTTGAGTTGGATGGAATTACTGAGTGTGACTCAGAGTTGACTTCCTTGAAGAGGTAATGAGTTTGTTTAACATGTAAGTAGGATATTTACATGTGATTAAAGAGATGGACTGGGAAAAAGATAGCTAACTATGCTTCAAAGATTGTGCTTCTGTTTCTCCCTAAATCCAAATGGGATTATATGATTCATTCTTTCCAATGGAATATAAGCAGAAGCAATTGTGTCATTTCCTGGATAAGGTAGTTAAGAAGTAGGTGTGGATTCCCTGTTTTTTCTTCTCTCTTCCTCCAGCTGAATGCAAAAACACTTTAGGCCTTAAGAGGTGGAGGAACCAGAAGATGGATAGGAGCTGAGTTCCTTAATCTTCACATAGAGGAAAGTCACCTCTCAAAAATCAATAACAGCAAGAGACCAGGGCATGAGTTTGAAATAAATGATTGTACTAAGCCACCAAAATATTTACACTTATTTGTTACATCAGCTAACATTATCCTAATAGGACATAATTTAAATATAATACTGTTATTGATATAAAATAAAATAATACGTTTTAAAACCAGTCTTTCTTAGAAGTTTAGTACAGCTTCTCACCTATCTCTGAGAATTTAAATCTCTAATATATTCTCACCAAGTGAGTATCTAATCTATTTGAATATTTCCAGTGATGGTAAGGTCACTAACTTCTGAAGCAACCATTTCTGTTTAAGAAAAAAACATTCTGTTTATAGGAAAAGCTTCCTTTAGTTTGAGCTGCATATCACTATATGTCTAACCATTTGTCCATTCTACGATCACTAAGCTTAAGCCTATTCTCTCTCTAAAGGGCAAATCTTTTCTTATTTTAAGATATCTATACATTTTACTTCCAAACTATAATGTCATTTCTTCTCAATTCAATCATGCCTTAAAGAAAATAAATCGAACTTTAAACTATCTTTGACAAACCCAGCAGCAGTAATTATATATCAAAGCTTCAATATTCTTTGTAAATTGTGAGGATCACTAGTTACACTAACACTATGACAAGTTTACTTTTATTGTGTAGTTGAGAAAACTAATACATTTAAAAATTCTAATTTATAGAATTAAAATCACAGAAGAAGTAGTGCAAAAGTTAATATTTGAGATTTTTAAGAGTTCTAAACATAGTGGTAGAAATATACAGATTTTACAAATATACAGATTTTACTGTGTTGAGATTTGAAAACGTTTTGAGGTTTTCATTCCAACATTTTGACAAAAAGAAAGATTTAAATTAACTAAGTCAACTAGAAGAATTTTTATGTAATTTCTAAGAAATTCTATTTTTTGAAGTTCCATAACACCAACATCTTGTATCCATTATTTTTATTTATACTTTCCTCTGACTTGAGCATTGGTTCAATTATGCAAAGCTTCCAAAAGGAAAGCTTCATATTGAAAACTTCTGACCTCTTAGTTCATTTTCGAAGGAATCAAGGAACTAAGGAATCAAGCATTCAGGCTGAGTCGCCTTTCCTACGATGCTAGGCCATGGTAGATGGCGACCTCTTCTGGTTCCTAGATAATGTAGCCAAAGTCACTGACAGTTTTGGAAAACAGCAGCCACTTCTTTATGCTGTATAGGGGGAAATTACCAGTATCAGTTGAAAAGTAACTGGCTAAGAAAGATAACAGATAGCTGCTGGTTTTAATGCAGTTTTCAGTTTTATATTTAATAATTTCTCTAGCTTAAGAATATGTGTGGGTTTTTATGATCTCCCATTTGTGTCTTATTTCCTAAGAACTAAATCATAACTGCTAGAGAAGTAAAACATATTTCAGATTTTAAAAACATCTTTACCTATTAAAAAAAGAAATGCAATCTTGATTTTTTTTTTTTTAAATTACACTCTTGAGTATAAAAGAGAAAGTCTCTTCATCAGCACTTCCCCTTAATCCACTTTCCAGATTTAGTTTACCATGAAAAAATTATTTTTGTATGTAGATTACCTGGTTTTGGATTTTAGGATGTTTTGTGGGTGGAATGTAAGAATATATTGGCTTTTAGAGTAACAGGGTAAGGAGAGGGGAAAACAGCCTTCCTCCCTGCCCTTAAAGAACTTAACATTCCAGAAGATGGCCAGCTGCTAGCATCAGAGGGAGGATTTCAGTTCTTTCTCTTAGAAATGTAAGTGCTAATATTAATTTTCAAACAGGGAAAAGAACAAAGTGCACTGGAATGTAGGTATCCCAAAGCTAGGTTTTTAAAAGTTAGTAGAGAATACAACTGATTTTTAGATTTGCCTTCACTTTCTTTTTTTTATTGATTTTTTACAGAGAGGAAGAGAGATGGATAGAGAGTTAGAAACATCGATGAAAGAGAATCATCGATTGGCTGCCTCTTGCACACCCCCTACTGGGAATGTGCCCACAACGAAGGTACATGCCCTTGACCGGAATCGAACCTGGGACTTTTTGGTCAGCAGACCGATGCTCTACCACTGAGCCAAACCGGTTTTGGCAGACTTGCCTTCACTTTCAGTGGAAAGGTATTCAACCAGTGTTAATAAAATTAAGTTCTTTCTTCATATTAGGTTAAATATTTAAAAAGATCAGAACATCAAAAATCTCTGAACTACAAGGATTCTTAATTCTCCTCTTATAGATCATTTATCGCTACACATTCAACATAAGATAAAGCCCTCCGCCCCCCCCCCCCCAAAAAAAAAAGACAGAGAGAAGAAGAAAAAAAGATAGAAAGGAAGGAAGACAGCCCAAGTAATTGCAGTAGTTTCTTGGAGATAATGGTTTGCTTTAACCTGTAAAAAAGAACAGGTGTTTAAAGACTTTTCTTATTCATGATGGGGTGGGGGGGTGGGGGGAGAGAGTAGGGGGAGAAGGGCAAAATTAAAAGTGGTTTGTGCATGTAAATTAGTGTAAATTAGAAGTTTATTAGTATTTTAAGATATGTCAATAGTTTTAATAGAAACCATTCAAAGATGGATAAAATCCTAGCTATATCAGGTCATTAAAAATGGGAATAAAAAAAAGCATAATTGCATCCTAAGGAATTTATTGAATTAGTACACAAGAAAATAACATTTCCTAATAAATGCAAATGTTCACTAGAAGATTTAATCATTTTATCATAAATTATAGGAGTTTGCTTTTTAGTTAAATGTCGGAAGTTCTTAAATAAGATTTTAATGGTATGAAGATGTAAAGTACACAGTAAATAATATTGTAATAACGATGTAGGATGCCAGTTGGATACTAGAAATATCAGGGGGAACACTTTGTAAAGTATATGATTGTCTGCTATGCTATACAGCTGAAACTAATAAAAATAGTATTCAATGTAAATTTTAATTGAAAAAATATTAAGAAAATTTTAAAAAGAATAACAACAAAAGATTTTAATAGTAGCTTAGGGTACAGAACTAACTGATGCTAATGAAGTGAACCAGGCTATTGGTTTATTGGGGATTGGCAGACCAGCTCTGGTGTGCCACAACATTTTCACTGGTCCACAATGATATTGGAATACTAAGAAAGGCAAGATAATTTTTCATAAAGCTAACTACATTAAATTTAAAGACCCAGACTTTAAACTGTCTGTGCTGTCAATGATCTTTTAAATCCTATCTAATAAAAGAGTAATATGCAAATTTACTATCACTCCAAGACAAAAGATGGCTGTCCCCATGTGGACACAAGATGGCCAGTATTGGAGGGCAGTTGTGGGCAGTTATGGGTGACCAGGACAGCAGAGGAGGGCAGTTAGGGGTGACCGGGCCAGTAGAGGAGGGTAGCTGAGGGAGACCAGGCCTGCAGGGAAGGGCGGTTGGGGGGGACCCAGGCCTGCAGGGGAGAACAGTTGGGGGGCATGCTTTCAGGGGAGCACAATTAGGGGTGACTAGGCCAGCAGGAGAGGGCAGTTACTGGTGACCGTGCCAGCAGGGGAGAGCAGTTGGGGGTGACCAGGCCTGCAAGGGAGGACAGTTAGGGGTGACCAGACTGGCAGGGGAGGGCAGTTAGGGGTGACCAGGCCAGCAGAGGAGGGCAGTTAGGGGCAATAGGGCTGGCCAGGGAGCAGTTATCAATCAAGCTGGCAGGGAGTGGTTAGGAGGTGATCAGGCTGGCAGGCAGAAGCAGTTAGGGGCAAACAGGCAGAGGCAGGTGAGCAGTTTGGAGCCAGCAGTCCTGGATTGTGAGAGGACATCCCTCAAGGGGTCCCAGATTGGAGAGGGTGCAGGCCGGGCTGAGGGAAAACCCATAACCCCCACTCCCATGCACAAATTTTGTGCACCAAGCCTCTAGTAAAAAGATAATAGAATAAAACTAGAATTAAAACTGATAATACAATATTTGGCAAAAGAAAGTGTTGACAATTCCCTGGTCCTGCTCCCTTACTTTTGAAATTTTACTTATCTTTAAAATACCAAAGACTATAGTAACTGGCCTGTTCATCTTTCATTTTAAGTTTACTGAAAGCCATCTAACCCTAAGATCTCAAGGGTGAAACTTCTGAAACAAGTTTCCTCAGGTCAGAGTTGGTCCAGTACTTACAAAACCCTCTATTTGACAGGAAGAATACTGCCAAAATACCCGTGACATCATAATTCCAAAATAGTTACAACTTTTGCATTTGTGGAAAGGATTTTCTTTTTTTGTCATATGGTTTTTCAGAAACACTTGTGAAATCCACACGTATATCAGTGGGATTTATCTTTCAAAATTGAGAAGATATGTTTTGCCAGTCACAAATAAACTGTAATCCCCCTAGACTCAAGTTTAATTCAAAAACACTCTCTCCAGAGCTGCTAAATTTGGCAATCCACATTCTCTCCTCCATATGCTATCCGTAGGGGATTCTACATACATTGTCCATAATGGTTTCTACTTAGGTTGTCTGGAAAAGTAGATATTATGGTCACAGAAGGGCCATTAAAGAGAATTTGAAAACAGATCTATTAAGTTGAAGTATTCAATTGTAAGTCTTCAGTCAGATGGACTCTACTAATTGATATTCAAGGAATAACTCCATCTACCCACTGCTTATATTGTAGTCTTTAACTACTCATGCTCATATCACTTACCAACATGGTTTGGGTGTTCTCCCTGGAGAGAGAAATATTAGCAGAACACGGTGTGCATAAAAAGTCCAGCAGATAAATAATGAATTGTCCCTAAATGTGGACCTCATTTCCATCCCATTCTGTTGTTCGGTGCCTTCCCTGCTTCAAATAGCCATCTTTTTTTCATTAATTACATCAGCTCTGCTTTTGTTATGTCTTGTTGGAAAAGAGAAAAGAAAGTTTCCATTATTTCTCTTCTAGACCGTGGATCTCAGCAGCTGCTGTGTTTTGCAAACCCCGAGTTGTATCTTAGAATCTTTGGTCAGTTTTAGAGTGGATTTAACAATATTTTTCTGCACTGTTATGCTAGCTTTTCCTGAACTTGTGAGTTTGCTTCTTTTCTCTCTCTGCTCATCTTTTGTGGACTTACTCTCTTTTCCTCCACCTGGCTCTCATTTTCAAGCCTCATAATAGTTCTCAAGAGCAACGCAAGTATCCCAAAGGTTTCCCAGCGTGGTCCTGTTTCAGAATACAACACTGGTTTGGAGGGGGTTGTTTTGTTTTATTTTTCTTATTGTGTGTGTGTGTGTGTGTGTGTGTGTGTGTGTGTGTGTTTTATTTTTTTATTTTTAAGATTTCTTTCTTTCTATTTAAATGACTCTTAGGACACATTCTCTCTTCTGCCATGCCCAAGAGCTGCTCTCTGTAAGGCATCTTTGTGGCTCTTGTCCTGTGACATTTGTCTGAGGATGAACTTGCAGTTTTCCCACCTCAGCTGCCTTCCTGAGAAGGGAGTAGCAGAGTCACAACGGCCCTCTGAATGGGGACAGTACTTCATGATTCTAAAAGTCCTTACCTATCCATTGTCATTACTGACCTCACAAAGACCATGCAGAACAAATGGGATAGATGGTATTCTCCTCATCTGATAGACGAGGAGAAATAGAGCCGTAAGGAATACTGGTCCAGCAAACTCTGAGCACTAGTAAGTGGTGGAAAGGAACCAGAAGGCAGAAGGCCGGTTTTCTGTCTTCAGGTTTTCCCCGGGTCTCTCTTTTTTTGGCCTGTAAAATGGGGAAAATATTTTGTGTTGTTATGAGGAAAGAATGAAAGAATCTGGGTAAAGTCTTAGTAAATGCTCAGTAAATGTTTATTATTTTTTTATTTGTCATATAGATAAATTGGCTGAATAACATACACAAGCATCTGCTACCTCCATGCACACATTAGGGTATATTGATATTGGTCTATAAAGAAGAGCTTTCAAGTAGCCATTGTCTGAAGTACAATGATTGGAAATTTATGTCTGGTTTCAGCTGGGCAGCAGCAGCAAGCTTTCTCTCTGCTCCCACAAGGAATATCACACATGTAGGTTGATTCTTTATCTGTGTTTGATTCAGCTAATCCAAGCACAGAGCACATCAGAGCACATGTGGGTAACAGATTCTGCATCCATAACCTATCTCCTGATTTACAGGATGGATGATTATGGTTTGGACAAATGATTTAACCTCTTTGTGACTCGGTTTTCCTATCTGTAAAATGTGGCTATCGAAGACTATAAAACAGATTTGTTCAGGAGGCTAAATGAATATAATGCGGATGTTTAATTGGGATTTTTGACCAAGCACAAAAATATAATATCACATATAACAGGCTTTCAAAATTCAAATTTATAAAGAAAATACTTATGTCCATTATAATTATGAACCCTTTACCTAGGGGTCCTTCACTCAGAAGGGAGGGACTTGGGTGGATCTGTCAGGACACTTTCTAAGGAGAGAGATGCACTCTTACGGACCCCTGGGAGGGGTGTGGTGGCGCTGCCTCCCAGGCCAGGTCAGGTGAGAGAGGCTTCATTCACTGCGACCACTCAGGGAGCATGGTCAGTAAGAGCATGGTCCTGGGCCTCTGGACCATGGTCCTGGGCCCAGACTGTGGCCTCTCTCGTGCCTGAGAATGTGAAAGCAGCTGATGACAGTAGAGCAAAGGGCTGCTCCTGAGAAGTCAATGCACTGCCCTGCCCTGTGGCAATAAAAGGTGTAGGGAGCTCTGGGAAGTAAGTGCACCTGCTCTGTCCTCTGCCCTTGTCCTTGGACCCTGGGACAAGATGTGGGAGCAATGGCTGTGAGATCATCCTCAGATGGTTTTGAAAGGGATCCCACTCAAATACATGGTCTGCCAGGTGTCAGAAACCGCCCATTGCCTTCACTAGCAGAGAGGTGTGGACAAGGGACCCGGAAGGCTGGTTAACCTTGGAAGCTCTGAAAGGTCGGAATTAACCACTCACTGTCTAATTGAGACAATGCTAGCTGAAGCAACTTCCACCTGTCAATCTTATATAAATCCTTACTGATTGGCTATTACCGGCTATGGGTAGATCCCAAACCTTAATAAAAGGGATTGCAAGGCCAGAGTGAATAGTAGTTCCCCCCCCCCCCCCCCCCGCTAGAGGTGAGCTCCCACCTGGCCCCCAATATTGCCAAATTAATACTTTTCTAGTCTCTTACATTTGCAGTGACCTTCACCAGAACCTGAACCCTGAACCTGAACCTTGAACCATGCTGGACATGGAAAAGGGTTCCTGCGGCCAGGAAAAGGAGATGGTAGGCACATGTGAGTACTAGCAGGGGCAGGGACCAAGGGGAGGATGGGGGAGCCCACCCAAAGCTGAGGCCCAGCCCACAGCAAGGGAGTTGCAGTTGCAGTGTCGAGAGGGAGTCCTCAAAAGTGTCCCATGAGCAAAGGAGTCATTGTCAACCTCCACCTCCACCACCTCTTGAGGACATGCAGCCATTTACAAAAGTGCCTGTTGAGCAAAACTCTCCCCCTGTGCTTCTTTCCTCCCAGGGGCCTTCTTGTATGAAAAGCAGCAACCCAAGGCAGGCTCGAGCCCATGGGGGTGTATAGGGAGGAGTGTTTTCACTTTAAATCAAGTTCAAACTTTGATTATAACACAATAGTGGGTGTTTTTAATTATAAATTAGATTGTGTTTGTAAGCTGAAGTGACTGTAGGCTTATTAAATATAACTTGTGAAGTCATAGGCTGACCAAGACCTCATCCGAATACGGAAATGAATAACTCCACTGAGCAGAAAAAAAAGAAAGAAAAGAAAAGAAAAATTAAGATTATTTTGTAATTATACCCATGGCTTCTAAGATCAGTTAGGTATAGAATCGTGAATATAGTATGTTCTCTAAAGTTTTAGTACTCTTTTTTTCTTTGTTCTACAGGCCCATTTTCTTAACTGTAAGATAACAATTTGAATACAAAAGATTAAGAAGGAGATTTTAAATATTTATATCCTCTAACCTGTGATATCATCCCCATAATAAGATAGCCATCAAGTTTCTGCTTCATTACTTCCAGTAATACGAAACTCACTACCTCATTCAATTGACTATTGAAAACCTATAAATGTTAGAAAGTGTGTTCTTTTTTTTTTAAATAAATTTTTATTGTTCATATTATTACAAATGTTCCTTCCCTCCCCCCCCCTCCATTGCTCTCCTCCACCAGGTTCCCACCCCACCCTCTGCCCTTTCCGCACCCCGCATTGTCCTCATCCATAGGTGCACAGTTTATGTTCAGTCTCTTCCCACATCTCCCTCTCCCCTTTTCCCCGAGAATCGTCAGTTCACTCCCCTTCCACACCTCTGATTTTATTATATTCAACAGTTAATATTGTTAATTAGTTTTGTTTTGTTTTTAATTTCCTTGGTTTTTAGATTCACTTGTTGATAGTTACGTATTTGTTGTTCATAATTTTTATCTTTATTTAC
This sequence comes from Pipistrellus hanaki, assembly GCF_964339955.1. NCBI lineage: Eukaryota > Metazoa > Chordata > Mammalia > Chiroptera > Vespertilionidae > Pipistrellus > Pipistrellus hanaki. Next base: position 119,328,846 of record NC_140505.1, read on the forward strand.
TTTCTCTTCTGAAAGAACTCCCTTCAGCAATTCATATAATTCTGGTTTGGTGTTGATGAACTCCTTTAGCTTTTTTTTTTTATTAGTGAAGCTCTTTATCTGACCTTCGATTCTGAGTAATAGCTTTGCTGGATAGATTATCTTTGGCTGTAGGTTCTTACTATTCATCACCTTGAATATTTCTTGCCATTCCCGTCTGGCCTGCATGGTTTCTGTTGAGAGAAATCAGCTGACAATCGTATAGGTGCTCCTTTATAGGTAACTACCTACTTTGCTCTTGCTGCTTTTAATATTCTCTCTTTACTTTTGCTCTTGGAATTTTAATTATGATTTGTCTTGGTGTGGTCCTCTTTGGATTCCTTTTGTTTGGAGTTCTGTGCACTTCCTGGACTTGTAAGTCTAATTCTTTCACCAGGTGGGGGAAGTTTTCTGTCACTATTTCTTTCAGTATGTTTTCGATATCTTGCTCTCTTTCATCTTCTGGGACCCCCATAATTCTGATGTTGGTTCGCTTGAAGTTGTCCCAGAGGTTTCTTACATTATCTTCAATTTTCTGGATTCTCTTGTCTTCTTGCTTCTGCGGAGGAGTGTCTTCTGGCTCTTTATGTTCCAAATCTTTGACTTGATTCTTGCAATCTTCCATTCTGTTTTTAGGACACTGTATAATATTTTTTATTTCAGACAATGTATTCTTTATTTCTTGTTGATCCCTTATCATTTCTTGTTGATTCCTTATTAATTCTAGTTGATCCCTTTTCATATCCTCATAGGTCTTAACGATCTTTTCTAGGAAATTCTTGAAAAACCTTATAAGCGTAGATTTGAACTCTATATCCAGTCGCTTTTTGTCCTCCATTTCTTTTGTTTGTGATCTATTTTGTCTCAGCATTTTCGCAGCTTCCCTGATGGGGTGGGGGTTTCAGGGTGGAGCCTACAGCTTTGGCTTCTGTCAGCCCCGCCCTATGTGGATCCTGAGTCTCAGGGTCCTTCAGTACTCGTTGCAAGCACCTCTGAGAGAAAGGTGCCCTCGATTTTCGCCTGCTACCAAACAGTCTCCCGCAATGAGCCCGGTATTGGGGTTCAGTTCAGTTGGAAGTGGAGTTGGAGGTGGCATTCAGAGCAGTCTGGAGCCCCTGTCTTCTTCCCGCCAGGGCAATCCTGCGGCACAGTCAACGGTCCCTTCTCTGCACGCAATGTGCGCGCCTCTGAGACCTCCTTTCACCGCTCCCCCGGGGTTCCGCCTTATAGCCCAGCTCCCTCTGTTTCAGCCTGGGTCCCCGGGGTCTGGCCTAGAATTGGGGGTGTTCAGAGCAGTCAGTACTGGGGCCCAGCACAGTCGGAGCTTTTATCTCCTTCCTGCTAGGGAACACCAGGCAGGCATTCAGCCACCCCGCCCTTCCTCTCCGGCTCCATCCTCTCTGCGCGCTGTGTGTCTCTAAACCTTAGGCTTTTACAGTTCCTCCGCTCTTCCTTCTAATTTTCTCCTTGCTTCTTGTAGAATTTCCAGTCAGTCAACTTTCCTGTAGTTCTGGGTAATGTCCATTTTATATTTTAGTTGTATTTTATTGAAATTGTTGTGTGCGGCTGCAGCTAGGTGTTTACCTGTGCAGCCATCTTGGATTCTCCCAACTTGTCAGAAAGTGTGTTCTTATACCAAAACAGAATTTATATTCATGTGATTGTCCAGGTTCCCAGAGGATCACAGATCATGTTTAGCTGGAGTTCTATGGTCTTAAAATTTCCCCCCTCTCTTACACATAATACTAAAAGATGGGCAGTTATGTCTTCCTTTATTCACTATTTTCAGCCAAATGTTTCTGTTTCCTTCACCTATCTTACATAATAAAAGCCTAATATGAAAAGTGTCTGGTCATCTAGTCCCGTGGTCAGCAAATTACAGCTCACGAGCCACATGTAGCTCTTTGGCCCTTTGAGTGTGGCTCTTCCACAGAATACCAAGGCCTGGGCGAGTCTATTCTGAAGAAGTGGAGTTAGAAGAAGTTTAAGTTTAAAACATTTGGCTCTCAAAAGAAATTTCAATCATTGTATTATTGATATTTGGCTCTGTTGACTAATGATTTTGCCGACCATTGTTCTAGTCCTCCACTCAACCAATCAAAGCATAATATGCTAATGATATGCTAAGGCCACTCAACTGTTCACTATGATGTGCACTGACCACCAGAGTCTGACGCTCCAACTTGTAGATTAGCTTGCTTCTGGGGTCTGACCAATCAGGACTGAGCAAGATGGGCCAGACATGCCCAGGAGCCCTCCTGCAGTCTTTCCCTGGCTGCCTAACCTCCCACATTCCTCCCTGGCCCTGATCAATCATGCACTGGTGGGGTCCCTCAGCCTGGCCTGCACCCTCTCGCAATCTGGAAACACTCAGGGGATGTCGGCGACTTGGTTTTGGCCTGATCCCACAGGCCAGGCCAAGGAACTCCACTGGTGCACGAATTTGTGCACCAGGCCTCTAGTGTTTTATATAATACTAGTGGCTCGGTGCACGAAATTCATGCAGGGGGAAGAGTATCCCTCAGCCCAGCCTGCACCCTCTCTAATCTGCCCTCCCTGCTGGCCTGATTGCCCCCAATTTCCTGCCCCTGCTGTGACCAGCTCCTCCACCAGGACCCGCCTCCTCTGTGTATGCAGCCATCTTGCGGCAGCTGTCTTGTGACAACATCATGCATGAGTGCCCCCTAGGCTTTTATTAGTAAGATAGCATACTTATCTTAATCTCCCTCTATAGGTTTTCCAGTTTGTCAATGTCCCTCCACCCTAATTGAACATGAGGCCCAGAGGTAACCTAAGAGCAAGGCTAAGTTAGCAATCACATAACATGCATATTACGTTTGTGATCAACTCAAACTCTTCAAGTTATTTTAATAGGAAATATTCTCACAAGTTAGGCTTTTTTCATTCTGTACTTATAAAAAGTGAAGAAAAAGATGTACCTTTGTTATACATAATTTTGTTGGGTTTACCCCAGCAATCCAGGCTTTCACAAATATTCAAAATCTCTCTTCTGATTCACACTGACTTTTTATAAATTGTTTTACGCCATTCTATAATGTCTAAGAAATTTTTAATTGCTCACTTTTGCCACCAATGAGAGGAGTGCAGAGGACACTCATTTTCAAGGGACATCTTTAAATATGGAGCTCTTTGTGCATCCTGAGTGAGTTTCCCCTGGCATACACGCCAGAGTGGAATTACTGGGTGATAAAATATAAGCATTTTCACTTTTATTAGATGTTGATCAAGGGTTCTTTCTTTAGATAAGTTAAATACAAACAATTTGGTTATGGTTAACTTTCTTTATATGATGGAGCTGCTGTTAGGGAAATAACCTTTAAAATGAATATTTGTAAAACAGATCCTGGGATACGTGTGGCAATGACACCCGTATGGAGGGTGAGCGAGTGAGCAAGCGAACTGCAAGTCCAGTTTCCCATGGTGGCAGCAATGGTGGTCTCATTAGACTGGCTTGCAGCCTGATTTTGGCTCTGGTCAGAGCCTATTTCTGCATCATGCTAAGCTTGATTTTCTGGCTTTCTGGTGCTTCTCTGAACTTAACTTTAGTCTTTTAACAAACCCCATTTCTGTTTAATATAAGGACAGAATTATTTTCTGTTGCTTAGAGAAAGGAGAATATCACAATTAATTTCCCATTGCTACTTAAATACTCATTTGCAATTATTTCTTCCCCCAACGGTTTCAGAGCAAGATTTCACACCTCATTAATATGAATATTCATAGATATTTTGATGCTCCTGAAAGCTGAATGATTGCTATTACAATCGAGATTTGCTCAGCTTTATTTTTGGATGTCCACGCTGCTGTTTCAGCTAGGAGACTCAGCGGAAGAGATTTCACAGCCTTCCCACGCTCCCCGTTCTTCTCTTCCTTCTTACCTAGCCCATCCTTTCATTTGGATTTTTGTTTCCATGTTTATTTGGCAGAAACCAAATCAAAACAAAATAAATCCCAGAAATAAAAAAAAAACAGGGTACCGATTGCAGTTAAAATGAACAAATTTAGCAGTGACCAATACTTGGAAGGGAGTAAGTGGTGTGTGGATGAAAAATATTCTATAGTCCTTTTCCTGTTGGAAGTGAAAATGTTTGGCACCAAATATACATGATAAGTCACAAAAATAAAGTAATAAGAGTGCATTGCATATTTATTTTCCTGCTGCCTTTAGCTCGTTCTGGCTTCTTTTGTTTGCTTTGCATATTTATATTCTAATCCATTCATTGTTTATCTCATAATTTGTTTCTCAAAGAGCAATCTTAATTCTTTTACTTACCAGTTTTGTCAGTTTCTAGAGAAAGGAATGTTATTTCAGTTACACAGCTGCATTTTAGTAGGAGTATCTTACACATACATTAAAAATGGTTGAATTGCGGACGTCTAAGTTCTGGTCACCAATTCCAACGGGTGTGTGAGGGAGGTGTTTCCACACTGCCAGCCAGCAATTCTCCAGCACCAGCTGAGTGTCCTAAAATGCAACTCAATTCTGACACTATCTACCTAGAGACAGCATCAGGTCCTACAGATTAAGGGCTGAGTATCACCTGTGCTTCTGACTGACTAGCTATCAACTGATGTTTCCAACACCTCCCCACCTGGACCCAAACATAGGTTCAATTAATTTGCTAGAGCAGCTCACAGAACTCAGAAAAAAAACAGTTTGAATTTCAGATCATTAGTTTATTATAAAAGGATGTCACTCAGGAACACTTATAATAGATGGAAGATGTGCATGGGGTCAAGTACAGGGAAAGGCAGGGGCTTTCATGCTGTCCCCAAATCTCCATGTTCACAAACTCGATAGATCTCCAAACCCCATCCTTTGAGTTTTTACAGAGATTTCATTACACAGGCGGGACTGATTAATCATTGCCATTGGAGATTCAACTTCCAGCCCCTCTCCCCTTCCCAGGGGTGGGAGTGGGGGTGGGGCGTGGGCTGAATGTGCCTACCCTCTAATCAGACAATTGGTTTCCTTAGCAACCAGCTCCTACCCTTAGATGCTTACAAAAGTCACTTTACTAACTTACGCAAGATCAGGTGTGGCTGAAAGAGGTTTGTTAGGAATATTAGGACACCTTTGTTGCTCTTACCACTTAAAAATTTCCAAGAGCTGCCCTGGCCGGTGGCTCAGTTGGTTGGAGATCTTGTACACCAAAGGTTGTGGGTTCAATTGCCAACCAGGGCACACATCTAGGTTGCCGGTTTGGTCCCAATTGATGTTTCCCTCTCACATTGAAGTTTCTCTCTCTCTCTCTCTCTCTCTCTCTCTCTCTCTCTCTCTCTATCTATCTATCTATCTCTCTCTCTCCTCCTTTCTCTTTCTAAAATCAATAAAAATATCTTCAGGTGAAAATTAAATTCCAGGGTTGCCCTGGCCAGTGTGGCTCAGTTGGTTGGAGCACCCTCCCATACACGGGAAGGCTGTGGGTTCAATTTCCAGTCAGAGCACATACCTGGGTTGCTTGTGAATTGGACTCCTGGTCTGGGTGAGTTTGGGAAGGCAACCAACCAATCAATGTTTCTATGTTACCTCATCTCTCTCTCTCTTCCTCTCCCTTCCCCTCTCTCAAATCAATAAGCATATCCTCAGGTAAGGATTAAAAAAAAAATTCCAAAGGATTTAGGAGCTCTGTGCCAGATACTAGGAGAAAGACTATTTATGTATTTTTATCAAAATATCACACTCTCGTTAGTTTCCAATAATGTATACCTAAATAGACTGAATATCAGAATTAAGCTACCAAATGAAATAGTATTTCAGACTTCAGCTTCTTGTTCCTGACCCTAGAAAGGCTTCTGAGATAGGCATCTAATCAGAATCGCTGAGGGTATGCCTCTGGCTTCCCATTTTCACAGACACCCTCAGCATTTCAACACATGGCCTTCACTGAACATTAAAGGCCCAGTATATGGTTTATAACATGGTGGTGACCTCACCGTGTTGTCTGCCTGGTATTTCTTCTGGGGCATCCCTCTGTATTTCACTCTGGGAAGCCACCCTCCTCCACTCACACCAATGGTTCAAAGGGGACTGACCATAGGCTGCCTGCTCCAGGGGGAGCTAGGAGCTAGGGGGAGCTTAGCCAATCCATAGTAATTGATTTTGGGTAGGATTTGCTATAAGCTAGCCTAGTAAGACTCCATCTTGAGCCTTTTGTCAGAACTGTGGGAGAAGAGCAACAGTCTACCCCCGGTGATTTCATTAGGATCATGCACTACAATCACCAGAAGCAGCTGGTGACCTAGAATCACTACATCAGCCTGGGATAGGGCATAGGTGAGGCCTGGAGAGGATGCTGAACTGAGAATGAAGTTAAGAGAGACAGCACAATGGGAGAATTCATCTGTGCCTGCATTAACTAACCCCAGGATTTTCAGAGCCATGTTTTGTTTTATTCGCAGGCAGCCATAACAAAGTACCAAAATGGTTAAACAACAGAAATTTCTTTTCTAATAAAGAAAAAATGAACTTCTCCCTTTGGAGCAAGATTCTCTGGAACTGTTGACTTGAGTTAGGAAAAAAAGATGATAATTGTGCGATTTTACAGCCAGGTTTACATTGGAAATTAAAATTTGGGTTGGTGAGTCTCAGAAGCCTACTTCTCTTTCTTGTCATGGAAATGGATTCTTATGCCAAATAAGGGATGATGGCCATTAGAATTTTTGTTTCTATTAAATTTTTAATTTCAAAATTATTCCTATAAAATTAAACAATAAAGGAAGGTTTAAAGAAAAATATTATCTTTCATCCTCTACTTCAGCCTTCAGTTTTGCTGCCCAAGGTAACCAATGTCATCAATATATTTCCTTTTAAATGAAAATGGAATCATATTGTACACATTACTCTGCATTTTGCTTTTTTGTTGTTGTTTTTTGGTTATTTGCATGAACATCTTTGCTCCAGGGCAGTACATGTGGCTCAAACAAATTCTTTACACAGTGACATAATATTTCAAGCAAGCATACACCCGAATTTATTCACCAGACCAGTTGCTCAGATTTTATTTTATTTTTGACACCACAGAGACTGTTTCAATAAATATGCACCTGTTTTCTACCTTGACAAAAACACAAAATGAGATTTCTCCAATGTGCCGTTATTTTAGGGTAATTTCAAGGTCCTACCACATCTCTCCAAAACAATAAAAGAAAATAATGATCTCTGTTGTCAGGAGACTTTGCTAATAAAAACAAAATAATGCAAAGACTAAGTTTAAATAACTTAGGTCACAAGCGATCCCATTTTCTTTTGCAGTGTGGCACCTGTTATAGTCAACCTTCATAAATCACTTCTAGGTTTGCATGAAGTCTCCATATTCGTTTGAAGGCCGTGGGTAGTTTTGCAAAGTGGGGTTTCTGGAGCCACACTAGTGGGGATAACACACATGTTCACAGAAAAGAGTCCATTGCTCACCATCCAGGTATTTTTATTTCGTGGGTTTGGAGTGGGGCCCAGGTAGCTTCATTCTTCAACAAAAAATTTCCAGGTACAATTCCCAGGAGAAAACGCTGGAGTTTGCAAGCTTTGGACTAGATCAAGGATCAGCCAAATCTGGCCCTACACCTGTTTTTTATAGCCAGTGAGGTAAGAATGGCTTTTACATTTTTAAATGGTTGGCTGGGGGATAGGGGAGAGAAGAGCATTTCATATGTGAAAATTACATGCAATTCAAATTTCAGTGTCCATAAATAAAGTGTTAGTGGAACACAGCACGCCCATTCATTCCCTATTGTCTAGGCTGCCTTTGAGCTGCAACAGCAGAGTTGAGCAGTTGCCATACAGAAACCATATGGCCACAAAGCCAAAATATTTACAATCTGGCCCTTTGCAGAAGAAGAAGTTTGCCAACTCCTAGGCTAGATGATCTCTAAGGTCCCTGTCATTTCCAAGTGTATTTTATTCGACCTTAATTATTTACCTCCTTCAGTATGCAAATACGTGGCCAAACCCTAGAGCTGGTGCAGACCCAGGGAGGTACAAAGTGTGGCTGAAGGCCAGACACCATGATGAATTTCCTTTTACCAGTCACTTATAATTAGGAGACAATGTGAGCAACATATAATAAATTATGCATCAGCTAATCAGAAAGCGAGTAACAACTGCAATAGCTGACATGTATGTGGCATAGTAAATACACCAGGGCCCATTTTCAGTGCTTCCCACAGTTGACTCCTAGAATCCTCACAAGAATCCGGGATGTCGGTACTATTTTTATCCTCCTTTTACCGAAGAGGAAACTACATGAAGAGGTTGAGTGACTTGCCTAAGGACACATGGTTATAAGTAGCAGAGTAGGAACTTGAACCTATGCAGTCTAGCTAGAGTCTGGGCTTAAAACCACTAAGCTATTACTGTAAGCAATTGGGTCAAAGAGATTTATAACTAAAAATCACTAAGTTTGGACTCAGATCTCAATTCCAATTTTAAAGTCAGGGGAGTGGGCCCTGCTTGTGTGGCTCAGTGGTTGAGCATCGACCTAGGAACCCAGAGGTCACGGTTTGAGTCCAGGACAGAGCACATGCCAGGCTTTGCAGGCTCGATCCCCAGTGGGGGCGTGCAGGAGGCAGCTGATCAATGATTTTCATCATTGATATTTCTATCTCCCCCTCCACCTCCCTTCATCTCTGAAATTAATAACAATATATATTTTTTTAAAAAGCAAGTCAGGCCAAAACCGGTTTGGCTCAATGGATAGAGCGTCGGCTTGGGGACTGAAGGGACCTGGGTTCGATTCCGGTCAAGGGCATGTACCTTGGTTGTGGGCATATCCCCAGTAGGGGGTGTGCAAGAGGCAGCTGATCCATGACTCTCTCTCATCGATGTTTCTAGCTCTATATCTCTCTCCCTTCCTCTCTGTACAAAATCAATAAAAAATATATATTAAAAAAAAAAAAAAAAAGCAAGTCAGGGTAGTGGGACACGACCCTGTGATAAACATTATGACACTGTTTCACCCAGGGCCACAAGATCAAAAATCCTCTAGGCCAGTTAGGAACATCAATGAATGAAAACAAACTGCCTTCTCAAACACAATTCCGTTTTCTACTTTGACCAGCACCGTGGAAACAGCCTTCTCATCAGAGGAAAACAGCTGTGTGTGGAGGGAGGATGACATTAGCTGTGGGGCAGGGAAACCTGCCTGTGGTGGGGACTGCGTACAGCAGAGGGCCTGCTACTCATACCTAGCTTGTTGCTAGGTATAAATGAGGGCATGTATAAATGAGGGCAATTAGGGATTTTATAGTGAAATATCCCACTATGTAAAAGTTCAACACCTGATTCAAATATTAAAAACAAACAAAGAAAACACTCTAGGCCAGGTGTCGGCAACCTGCGGCTCCGGAGCCGCATGCGGCTCTTTTTGTTAAGTGAAAAAATCCTTTTTCTGCACGATCTGGTATATAGCATTAAGGTAAGAAACAATATATGCAGTGTTATATTTGTTTTAAATGTCGCAATGGTTTTGCGGCTCCCAGGTTTTTTTTTTCCTTCAAAAACAGGTCCAAGTGGCTCTTTATGTCTTAAAGGTTGCCGACCCCTGCTCTAGGCCAAACAAAGTAAGACTGCAAGTCACAGTGTGTGACCCATGCTTAAGCAATTTTCTTTTGAGGCTAAATCCCCTTTAATTCCAAACCTTTCCAAATGGATCGCTAAGCCCGGACCTTTAATCAGAATCTTGACTGCCTCTTGAACTGGTGCCAAGCTTTGCAGTCATCTGCAGTTGATGAGCGCTACAAAGTTCTGTTCAGAAGTTGGAGTTCTACCTGGCAGACAGTTAGGCTATGATCAAGCCTAATGCCCTCCTCATGTGTGTGATAAAAAATGTCTGCTTTATGTTAGAGTAGACAATCTTTAGTAGGACCAGCAGCATTGATAAGTGCTTTTCCTTAATGGAAAAGCATATTTTCATAGCTTTTCCAGGAATACCTTGGTGCTTTTAATGGAACCATAAACCATTCCCTTCTTTAATCTTCAATCACACACTGCTTATTTCATTGACTATAATGACTCATGCACATTCACTTAATGGCCCCTGAATATAAGACTTTTTTTAGAAATATAATTTTGAAAGTGATTCAGAATAGAGTACACAACAAGGAAAAGAACAAAACAAAAATGCCAATTGTTTAGTTGAAGTGAAAAACAATGTTTGGAGTACTGCAGACTTGAGTTGTAAATCACTGTAATAAAATCATTAAAAAATGTCATCATTCTGACAATCTGAAATAGTATTTAAATTGTTCTGATATTTCACTAAAAACTATGTAAGGAACTTTCAGATCCCATAGGAAACAATATTTTTATAAAACAATATTTTAAAATATTTTCCGTGAGAATCTATTTAGAAAAATAGTACTTTAAATGGAATTTCAAAATCAATCAAAATTTATTGCTCAAATTTGACATTTATGTGCTCTGGTTAGAGTTCATGGACTTTGCACAAAGTAAGCATTATTTAGAAAATTTTCAGTTACTTTAATGTATAGTGTCATAAATAAGGGACAAATAGTCTTCAGAGGTCTGTCTAGGAGTTTGGAGTGTGAAAAACATGGCACCTTGGCACTCAAGCACAATTCTCAAATGAGAATAAAATGAATATATAGAAACGCAAAGAGGACACTGGATTCAGGAATGTGGAACTTTATAAAACATCACAAAACACTAAATGCAATGTGGTATCCTGGAGTAGATCATAAAACAGAAAAATTACATTATTGGAACATGATTGAAATTTGAATAACATCGAGTTAAATCAATATTAATGTACCATTGTTGGTTTTTTAGTTTGAGAAATGCACCATGGGAATGTAAGCTATAACATTAGAGGAAAGTGGATGAGCAGTATATGGGAACTCTATTTTCACAACTTTTTTGTAAATCTAAGATTATTTCAAAATATAAAGTCTATTTGAAAAAAATCATAAAGCAATCAATAAGAGTATTAATCTGTGCCCTTTACACCCAAGAGCATAAGGTAGGATGGTAAAATTCATATGCCATTAAGTGCCATTTGTGTATGCACATGTAAATGGGGTGTGTGTGTGTGTGTGTGTGTGTGTGTGTGTGTATGCTAAGTGGATAGATGGGGACGTGTGGACACAATTAACTTCAATCTGATTTCACCTCTAACTGCTCTCCTCTGCCTGCCTGATCACCCCTAACCTTTCTGCCTGACTGCCTGATCACTCCTAACTTCCCTCCTCTACTGGCCTGATCTCACCCCCAACTGCCCTCCCTGCTGGCCTGATCACCCCTAACTGCCTCTGCCTTGGCCCCCATCACCATGGCTTTGTCTGGAAGGAAGTCAGACGTCTAGAAGATGGCCGGTCCACCCAATCTAATTACCATATTATCCTTTTATTAGTATAGATAGATTATAAAGGATAGGATTGCTTAAATGCAGAGGAAAAGCCTTTTTCAGCAGAAGGAGATGCTCTTGGCAGATAAAAACACATAATCCCTATATCTGGACTGATAGCCAACCATATGCACTGTACTACCAAACTGGTCATGGAAAATTGAACGGCTTTCTTACACCTTACACCAAATAGCTATTGCCCTTAAAACCCCTCCTCAGCCCCCACCTTAAGTTCTGCCTTTGCAGCTCACCCAGATTTGGTTCTGATTGGTCAGTTTCTTAGCCAGTCAGCATCAAAAGCTCTGTCTCCTAGGCAGCCATTGGCTCCGGCACTTCACCCAAATTTGGATCTGATTGGTCAGTTTCTATGCCAATCAGTATCTCTGGGCCTATTTCCAGGGCCTGATCATAGAGGCAAGGCTGATCAGCAACTGACCCAGGCTGCTAGTTAAGTGGACTGAACTGCTGACCTCTGGGAGAGAGAGAGGCTTGCCTACTGGCAAGGCCTAGAGAGAGAAGCAGGGTCAAATCACCCTCCTTCTCTCTCCAGGCTTCTCCATCAGCCGTTCCACTGCTGATCAGCTCGCCTCTCTCTCTCTACCCGAGAGGTCAACAGTTCAACCCACTCACCTGCTGCATGTATAGCCTGGCATTCAATCGAGCCTTCAGTTATTGTAGATGCTATGACCCTGGCTTTATATGTATATATAAATATACACATACATACGTACACACACACATATATATATATACATATATACATATATATATAATTTATATATTATTTTCCATATGGAAAATAAGCAACTACTTTTGCTACATCCTGTATAACAATGAAAATGATTATAGTTTGTTTCCAAACTCTACAAAGCACTTGATATTCATTTCTACCCCTTCAGAAAAGAGAGTGCAATGTAATAGGTTTCACCTTTGCTGTACAGAATAGAGGCATTAATGAGGCGGAGGAGACATATATGTCAGCATCTATAATAATCTATAATAATAAAACTATAGTATGCTAATTAGACCGGATAGCTGAAAGACCTTCTGGATGAAGCCAGGACTGAAAGGGCTGAGGCAAGCCACCGTGGCTTTGAGGGCTGAGCCCCTTACACGAATTTTGTGCATTTACAAAATAAATGTAATATCAATAGGTCTGATTTGGGGCAGGATAGCAAACCAATTCTTATACTGCAATAATCAAAAAAAGAAAAGAAACTACAAAAAAAAAGAGCATATTTTTAAATGTATCAGAGAGTAAGGAAATAACATAAACAAAAATTTCAGAGAAAAGAGAGCTGCTTTCTGAAATAAACTAGTAATTGTTGGCCATCATTTTCCTTAGGCTCTGAGGCTTAATCTGGACTGATGCAGAGAGCTTCTGCCGGGGAATGCGATCCTAGCAACTCTTATTTTCTTGAGGAGCTAGAGCAGAACGGGGAAATGTCCGGCCTGAGGGCCATATAAGGCCTGTGAAATAATTTGGTCTGGCCCTGCCAAGGCATTAGGGGTGAGTTCATTATATGTTTGATCAAATATAGCAGGCTAATTTTTAAGTTGATAATTTTGTATGGCTTTCAAATGATGTTATAAATATCCAAATGGCCCTTGGCAGAAAAATGTTCCTACCCCTGAGCTAGAGGAATCAAAAAGACCCATGAAGGGTCTCCATGACAGATGATAATGTTGGGACATTTGAAATGCAAGTAGAGTCTGGACTTTTGCCAAATGAATTTTGATATGGTTGAGATCTCAAGAATAGGGCTAGGACATACTGATTCAATTCACACATGATTGTACAGAAACAAAGGGTGGAGTGGAACGGAGATAGCCTGTAAGTCCTACCCCCTCGCCTCCTATGACCCAGCAGCACTTTCATCTCTCCAAATGGAAACCCTCAGAAAGTGCCTCTGGGTCATCAGGGATGTGACTGTGGGTGCAGCTTCTTCCTGGAGACAGAGGCACCTCAGATGGGAGAAGCACAGGATGCACTCACCTGTAGATGTTCTCTCAGGTGCTTAGAAGAAACTCCACATTTCACAAGAAAAACATACTTGTTGTCAATGTGACTTCATCCAAGATAACAAAGCCCGGATGGCTGGGCTAGGCCTTCGACCCTCTGGATTAAATCGGCAAAACTTTCTCTTTCTCGTTGTCTTTCTCTTACGCTTTCTTAGCAAAACTGAATTGAGGCCATTTGCCTTGGCCAAGGAAGTAGACTGTTTATACGGAAAGCTGCATTGGAGACCCACCGTAGCAGCTCCGTGCTGCACATTGTGCAGAGGAAACAGAAGAAAAGTAGTGTGAGGCCTAGTGATTGGAAGGTGGTCTTTTCTTGATGGATTTGGTCAATATAAATTTTTTAAATAATTTGTTTTGAAACTCCATTATACCAACATGAATTGTTCTAAAAAGCTGTGCAGAGAATGTCAATTTCTAGTTTCTTGGTCTACTTCATTTGTCACCGTAAAAGAACATTGTTAACCTGAGTCAGCAGAAGAATTGGTTCCTAGGCTCTGTAATTTTAGTGAAATTGAAGAATGAAAACTCAATGTCATGACCTAAGGGAATATTTTATTCCTTTACTTCATCCTCATCTTGATGTAAAGTCAGCCATATTTTACAATGTGGGGTTTACTTATTGAAGCAAAGTAGGTATGTGGCACATGATTTATCTCTAAACAATTTCAATTTGGCCTATTTGTCATTCAAGGCATGTGTTCAGTTTAGAATTGCTTCTGTTCACTCAATTTTCTCTTACCTGCTCAGTGATTAAATATTTAGCTTTATATAAAGTTATTGATGCCACAATAAAAAAGGCCATATTTAAATGAACTGCAAAGAGCACAAATGTCCTCAGAAAATCAAATATAATCTTGAGGAATATTGCCAATATATGGAAAGACAGTACAGTATATATTTTTATTTTCACTGATTTTGTATATAGCAAGTTCTCATAAATGAAAGGAGGTCATATGTTCTTAAAAAAAAAAAAATCTGTCACATTAGCCTAGTTTTAGGTGCATCTTATTGTTTTGTTTAATGAAGGCTTTTATATTAAAATAAGAATTTTAATATAAAAATAATGAGTGGGGACTATTTTAGCAGTTAATCTATGGCAAGTTTTTCTGGTTACAAGGAAATATGTAATATATACACTTTTATTATAAAAGATTCTATGGGGGATGGGTGAAAGGTAAACAGATTGAGAAGTACAAATTGGTAGTTATAAAATAGTTACAGGTATGTAAAGTACAGCACAGGGAATATAGTAAAAAATAGTGTATTAACTATGTACAATGCCAGGTGGAATACTAGACTCACCGGTGGATTATTACATAGATTATAAAAATGTCTATCCATTTTGCTGTACACCTAAAAGTAATATAAAATAATATTGAATGTCAACTATAATTGAAAAAAAAATAGGCTTCTGAAGCAGCCTAGGCAGCTGGCCCAAAGTCAAATGGCCAATAGGCTAAGCTTCATTTCAACTCAGGTCTGCCTCGCTCCAAAGCCTGTGCTCTCAAACATGTTCTATCTAGTGGTTCTTTTAGCAATAATAAATCTCAGATCATTTCCAGAAAAAAAATGTTCTAGTAGAGAAAAATAAAACATCAAACATAAATAAATGTTATTTTAGCAAGTACAATTTTTTATCATATCGTCTGTTTTATAGCTATTATATCTATAAAACAGATGATATAGACAAACAATCCAATTAAAAAATGGGCAAAGGACCTGAATAGACACTTCTCTAATAAGGACAGAGAGCTGGCTAAGAGACATATGAAAAAATGCTCAAGGTCACTAATCATCAGAGAGATGCAAATTAAAATCACAATATGGTATCAACTAACTCCTGCCAGAATGGTTACCAGCAATAAATCAAAAAACAAGTGCTGGCGAGGATGCGGAGAAAAAGGAACCCTCATGTACTGCTGGTGGGAATACAGACTGGGGAAGCCACTGTGGAAAGGAGTATAGAGTTTCCTCAAAAAATTAAAATGGAACTGTCATTTGACCCAGCAATCCCACTTCTGGGAATATATCCTAAGGATCCTGAAACACCAACCAGAAAGAATGTATACATCTCTATGTTCAAAGCAGCACAACTTACAATAGCTAAGATCTAGAAACAGACTAGGTACCCATTAGGAGATAAGGGGGGGGGGGGGCTGTGGTATATTAAAAAAATAAAAATAGAAAATAAAAACTCAGGCAGTGTGGCTCAATGGTTGAGTATCCACAGTATCCACCCATGAACCAGGAGGTCACTGTTTAATTTCTAGTCAGGGCACATGTCCAAGTTGTGGGCTCAATCCTCAGTGCGGGGCTTGCAGGAGGCAATTGATTGATGATTCTCATCATTGATGTTTTCATCTCTTTCTCCCTTGTCCTTCCTCTCTGAAATCAATAAAAACATATTCTTTAAAAAAAAAAGCTATGGTACATATTTACACAATGGAATACTTTTGCCCATTGGCCCATAAATTCTAAAATATTTACCATCCAGCTTTTTAAGAAAAAAGTTTTCTGACCCTCATCTAGACCTGCACTGCCCTATAGAACTGCTGTGATCACGGAAATGCTCTACCTGTGCTGCCCAATAGAATAGCTGGGAAACACAGAGAGCTACTGATCATGCAAAATTTGTCTAGTGTGACTGAGAAACTGAACTTTTTATTTTATTTCACTTTCACTGATTTAACTAATCCCATTTGGCAAGCAGCGAGGGTATTAGACAGCAGCAGATCTCGATGTAAATACAGTAATAACAGACCCCATGTAAATACAGTAAGCAATTACTTAGAGATCACAGAAAAAAATAAAAAATACACCTGAATTATGCAGTTAGTTGTTCCTTCTGGAAAAAAAAAATTTAAAAATAAATTAAACTTCTACCCTTAGTTCTTTAAAACAGCTAATGTTATGACAACACTAAATATAATAATTAATTCATTAGATAGTTAAGCTGAAACTCATTTCAAATAAGAGGTGGTTCTTCATTCTATGAATTATGGGCAAGAAAAGAATTATTTTGAATAAGACAGATAATGTTAATGTTCTACAATATTAACAAACAAATGAAGAACATTAATTTTATAAAAGATTTTAAATATTTGCTTTACTGAAGGAAACCACTTATCTCTATATATAAAAGCCTAATATGTAAAGTGTCCCCATAGTGAGTTCAATTGCTCGCTATGACATGTGCTGACCACCAGGGAGAGGCCTGGAATGAGGGAAGACCCCAGTCGGCAGCTGGGGAAGGGAGGCCCTGACTGGCAACCAGTAGCCACTAGGGACCCTACCTGTGCACAAATTTTGTGCACTGGGCCTCTAGTATTAAATAAAAATGATTTGGAAGCAAGATGTTCTATAATGCATAGTATAGCACATAACAAGTAAAAACACTGATATAGTTCAATAATATCCTTGAAGAGTTAGCATTAAGTAGGAAATAAAGTGGACTGAGAAGTAAAGATTTAAACTGCAACATGAAGTTTATAATGCCTACATTCACCAACTATTTCTAGTCTTTAAGTTGTAAAGCACTTAAAAGGAATTCTGACTTTTGTGCTGTTTAGGATTGAAGTTGTTTGCTGCTATTGTTTATAACACTGAAAGTAAGTTAAAATTAGAAAAAGAAGTATTATTTCTTTTTTTGTTTATACTTTTTCCTGGTGTGTCTATGTATGAAATAATATCTCCCTGAATAAAACTAGTTTGGCTATTGTCTTGTATTTCAAATGATTTTATCATTAGGGAGAAATTTGAAATTGCAGTGGGCAAATAATCCCTTAATGCTTTTCCTGGCTAGCAAGTAATTTGTCAAAACAATCCAATTTCCAAATAGCACACAAACTCAGGAGACACTGAGCCAATGCATCTGTTCCTCTCTGTATTTAAAGTATACGCCAATGCCTCTCATTTTGGGGGGAAAATCCTGAGATTCAGTTCTCTAAAACTATAATTTAGCTCTAGAAATGAAAATAATTTATATTTTCTCTCTGATAAACTTGGTCTTTTTCTTAGTTTTTTGTTTGTTTGTTTGTTTGTTTGTTTTGTTTTAGGTCCAGCATTTTAATAACCTGAACGATTTCATAGAAAAAAATCAAAGCTGAAACTTCAATACCCAGCTGCTTAAGTTTGGTTCCAAAGTAGTAGAACTTCTTTCTCATGATGAGGACATGCTGGGCCCTGACTTACCCAATACTCATGGTGGCCCAGGAGGTCTTCCATCTGCTGCCCTGCTAGTTGGAAACATCAGCTCAGTCTTGGCTTTGATGGGAGGGACTGACTGCATTTGGCAATTTTTTGTTCCTAGGATCTGGCTCCTTCATTTTTCTGCTCCATGTTGAATCAGTCTAGGCCCATCCTCTTCCAAGTCCCTCCACAGTGACAAGAGGTGGCTGTATTCCGCTGCAGAAGCCAGGAGGGGGTAGCCAGTTGCAGGTGTTGGGCATCAGCACCAGATGCTCTCTGAACCCCATCCTTTTGGGGTTTTATTGAGGCTTCAGTTGAGGCATGATTGATTAAATCATTGGCCATTGGTGATTCAAAACTAAGCTTTTCTAAAGGTCAGGATTTATTGAGATATAATTTACATGCATACTATTCTTCCGTTTTACTCTAAGTGTACAGTTTAATTGATTTTGACTAACATACAAGTTGTATATCTAACACTAATATTAAGATATGGGACATTTTCATCACCCAAAAGTTCCTTCATGCCTCTCTCTAGATAATCCTTCCCTTCAACTTTGGCCCACTGGCAAGCAAGGACCCATATGTTTTCAGTTTCTAGTTTTTACTTTTTATATAAATGGAACCATACTGCATGAAGTCTATTATATCTGACTTATTTCACCTACATACTTACTGTAATGCTTTTGAAATTCATCTATACTATATGTACCAGTTCATTGCTTTTTGTTGCTGAGAAGTATTCTGTTGTATGAAAGTACCATAACATTTTTATTCATTTGCCTTTTGATGAATAAAGCAATTATTAACACATGAATGGACAATGTGTGTTCATTTCTCTTGGTTAAATATCTATGAGTGGAATTGTTGGGTCATATGGCAAGTATATATTTATCTTTAAGGGACGATAGTCCAACCAACTGAGCCACACCGATCAGGACTTGAATTGTATTATTTTCATGTATTCTGCAGTCTCATTAACAGGTATGAGATATGCAAACATATATATATATATATATATATATATATATATATATATATATATATATTATATATATGTGTGTGTGTGTGTGTGTGTGTGTGTGTGGGTGTGTGTGTGTTTTAACCAATCCTTGGCCTTTTTAAAATTTTCTTAACAATGTCTTTTGAAGAGCAGATATTTTAAATTTGATGAAGTCTAATTTGTCATTTTTCACTTATGGTTCATGTTTTTGAATCCTAAAAAAATCTTTCCTTTACCAAAGGTCACACATATTTTCTCCTACATTTTATTTTAGAAGTTTTTTTAAGGTCTACAATATACTTTAAGTTACTTTTTGTATGTGATATACAGTAAAAGTTGAGGATTTTTTTTTTTTTCTTATTTGTTTTTGCTTGTTTTTGCTATTCAATTATTAGCACCACTTGTTGAAAAGAGTGCTTTTCCCCACTGAGTTGCTTTGGCACTTTTGTCACAAACAAACTGACTAAATATGTGTGATCTGTTTCTAGCTCACCAGTTTGTTCCATTCATCTATAAGGCCACCCTTAAATACCACACTGTATTGATTACTGTAGTTTTATAGTAGGTCATGTGAACTTTTACATTTAAGTAAATAAAGTGAATCCTGATATCCTTCAAAAGCCAAATTACCCCTGAAAAACGTAGTTGCTATTATCTTGGATAGCCTTACACTGATTTGAAAAGATACCATTCCTCTAGAGATGGAAGAATTGCTATTCTTAGTTGTTACTTGAGGTGGTTTGTTTTCCTGTTTTGCACAAACAGGGGTTTTACTGAATCCAGGTGATCTACACATTTAGAATTTAGGTCTTGGGTCTTTGAGAAACTTACTTCTTTATGTTCACTAACCTCTGATTGAAATTCAGTGTTTTCTTCCATTATAAATGTGGACAAGTCTTAGTAATATTGGCAGTACCTGTACCTTAGGTACAGATATTTTCATGTTAAATTATAGTTTTGGCTGATATCTTCAAATATTATTCACATTTATTACTACCTCAAAATTATAGATTTTAGAAATGCTACTTGACCTTGTTATTTAATAAATTAGTAAAAAACACACAGAACTAAATTATGATTTAAAATGCTTTTGGTAGTTATCTCAATACAATTGATTTCCCTTGCCACATTATGTATTTTACTATGTACTTAAAAAATTGTTTGAAAAAGGATCCAAAGGCATTTCCGGACTGACTATTGCCAGTTAGCTTGTCACCACCCTGGGAAGTCCATTGAAAGAGTCTTTAATTTTTCAGTTTCGAATATTACCAGCTGTGCCTTATTTCATTTATTACTACAGAGGCTTGGTGCATGAGATTCCTGCACTCAGAGGGGTCCCTCAGCCTGGCCTGCACCTTCTCACAGTCCAGGAGCCCTTGAGGATGTCTCGACTGAAGGCTTAGGCCCGCTCCTTGGGGTGAGCGGGCCTAAATTGGCAGTTGGGACCTCCTTAGCACTGCTAAGAGATTCCCACCACCTTTGTTGCACTTTCCAGCCATAAGCTTGGCTTCTGGCTGATTGGTGCTTCCCCTGTGGGAGTGCACTGACCACCAGGGAGCAGTTCCTGCATTGAGCATCTGCTCCCTGGTGGTTATTGCGTGTCATAGCAACTGGTTGTTCAGCTGTTCAGTCGATTTCCATAGTAGCCTTTCATTATATAGGATAATATAATTGTAATATAAAATTATATATTATAAAACATTATACTTTTTGTCTTATTAATAATGGCTCAAGATATCTTTATTAAACATGTGAGACTGGAAAATGCTTCATGTCAGAAACTGGAGATTCAGAGGTGTATCACATGGTTTCTGCCTTTGAGGAACTTAGGTCCAGATTAAGCAGACAGGGAAGCAGTCCTGACAATCTACTGTTTCTGTGCTCTAATGAACAAACACAGGAGGGTCCTCGTGATGTTCTTAACCCTTTGCCTGGGTGGTGGTAGAGGTATGGGCAGAATATTAGCAAATGCTTCCCACTGGAATCGACACAGGAGAAAACTGGAGAATAAGAAAGCATTAACTAGAATGGGAAGAGACTGTTTCGCACAGAAGAAACATGCAAACATCAAACTCAACTCAGTCTGGAGTCCTGGGGAGAAGAATGGCCAAGGGAGGAGCTGGGCATTGACCCCAACTCTCCCGGGATGTGTCAAGGAAGACATTCTCATAATGCAGGAGGCAAGCTTGGCTTTAGCCAGGACTGGTGGTGGTGCATGACTGCTCTTAGCTACAATGGTACAAAGGGTAGGGATACCTGGATATAGACGCACAGGCCCAATCTCTCCTCCAGCCCTTCAGCCCACGGATCCTGTCTAGAGCAGTGGAGGTCCTTTCCCATCCTGGATTAAATGAGTCATCTACTACATCCAAAACAGGCATTCCTGTTTAAACTGTCCTCACGCAGTGGCTGCTCAGTTCATTAGGGACTCATTGGCTCTTTAGAGCTCTCACAGGCCATGACCGAGCCTTTCTGCCCACGTGGGCCAGGTCCTGAGACCCTTCCTCTGCGAGGGGCTCTGTTTTCACCTTGTTCATCGGGACCTACATGGGGAAGTTCCAGCTGCACATTTACTACATTCTTGCTAAGATAGGAATGTAGATGAAAAAACATCTTTATATTTTTGAAGGTTTCTCTTTAGTTTAGAAAATTGTTTCATCTTGCCCCGTTTATCCTTATGGGAAACAGGTTGCCTGTCTTTGAG
The DNA here is from genome assembly GCF_964339955.1 of Pipistrellus hanaki. Lineage (NCBI taxonomy): Eukaryota > Metazoa > Chordata > Mammalia > Chiroptera > Vespertilionidae > Pipistrellus > Pipistrellus hanaki. The sequence goes on from NC_140505.1 coordinate 119,350,162, forward strand.
GGGTTTCTGCTTCCAATTGCTGAGGTGACATTGCACTTTATGGGAAAGAGGATGGTGCCCTTTCTTGCTCTCATTGGGATTTTTTTGGAAGGCATTTTTAATAATTACTATAAAATGTCATGACTTCATTTACCCAGCATTGTCCTTTTCTCTCAGAGAATAGGCTAAGGTTTTGTGTTTGTTTGTTTGTTTTTTTCCAATGAAGGACCAGTGTATTCATTGCCTTCCTTTTCTCCACAGCATGTTCTCAGTGCTCCCACTGCTAGGCATCAAACAGTAAAGATGATATATTTCCTCCCTCTTCCCTTCCCCCCAGGTAGAATAGAAAAATACAAACATTTTAAAGTTGAGCGCAATAAAGTGATAATGATGTTGCCATAGTCATCTGTCCAAAGCATAGTTGGGACAGAGTAAAAAGAGTGATTTAAATGTGAGGCAGGATCATAAATATTGAAGGACAACATAGGAATGTGTTGACAGGAGGAGAGAAGGATGCGAGCTCTCCTGGAAGAGGGATCACCGGGAGCAAAGTCCAGATGGAGGCAACAATGGGGATATTATGGAAGTCGCAGAACACTGGATAAGTTGAAACTGGGGTTAGATGGAGTTCAGCAAAAAGATTCTGTTGATGAAGCAAACAGGGGAGCATCAGGGAGGATTTGGATGCCTTGTCAAAGAGTTTGGATTTTCCTGTAAGAAAGTGTGAAGGCCACGGAAGAGTTATAAGCAAGAGACTGATGGCAAGGGAAGCAAGAGGGCAGTTATGAGGTCCTGAACTTAGACAGTAGCAGTGGGACTGGGCAGAAGAGGCAGTGAACACAAATGCAAGAGGTTGAATGAATATGACCCAATATTCAAATGGATTGGGAAGAGAGAAAAATCTAGGATGAACTTGTTTTTTATTTTTGTTTTTGTTTGTTTTGTTTTTTGTTTTTTTGCTGAAAGTTGACTTCACTGAAAAGGATCATTAGAGGAAGGGTAGGTTTGACAGGAAAGTTTTAATTTTGATTTTGAGATGCTTGTAGTATGCTCATAGTGAGTGACAATATCCATCAGGCAGTTAATAGACAGGTCTAGAGCTCAAGAGAGAGCTTCAGGACAGAGAGATAGCCTTGAAATTAAGATTTAAGCATCATCAGATACACTTCATTTTGGAAACCATGACCAGGTCCTTTGGAAAGTGTGCACATAGAAAAAGGCTCAAGGACCGAGCTCTCAATGGGAAAGACTAATATTTAAGGAACAAATAGTGGAGAGTCTATAAAGAAGGCAGGGAGGGAACAGAGAGATGAAAGAGAAAACTCCCTGAGGAGTGGCCCCTTTGGTTTCCAGGAAGCAACTCTTAGAGATTAGATGTTCCCTTTATCTCTCTGAGTCTTAAGCTCTTTATATTGGCTTTATCCCTCTCTTTATATTGGCTTTATCTCTTCTCTCTCACAATCTCTTCCTTTGCTCATTCATAGTCTCTGCCCCCTCACTGTGGCTTCCCATGGTTAAGCATTGCCCCTAGAATCTCTATATGACATGACCTTTCAACTACCACATCATGGTGTTTTCTATTTCAAATTCCTGAGAAGAAGAGAACCTACTAGGTCTAACTCTTCTTTTTGAGCCATGTCTCATCAGGGATCTAGACTGACATGACCAGGTGTGCATTTCCACTCCCATTACCTGTGGTCCTGAGAATCTGGAGTATAAAAGATGGCTGCCTGGGTTTACCCATTTGGCAGGAGATATGGGCAAGGGGAGGGGAGGAAAGTGATTAGTTACTTTGAATATCTGAAGTTTAAGGACTTTGTGGAAGGGTGTTCTCAACGATGGCAGATACCATAGATAGCATGGTCAAAAAAGAGTCCTTTGGTTCTGTTGATCTGGCTGCCAGCTGAAACACTGGCCAGTTTCTGGAATGGTGGGAAGGCATCTGCTTGTGTGAATTGGCAAATGAATGTAGGAAGTAAGGACAGAGTAGTGGCCACCACTGAACCAGGATCTTTACTTCAAACTTTATAAGAAGGAAAAGGAGTGGTGTCAATACAGGACACAGAAGAGTGTAGCGGTAATTGTTCTCCCCTCTCCCCTATCTCAAACATATATGTTATTATTATTTTTTTTAATTCAGATATAGTTAGTATACAATTTTATGTTGGTTATGTCAGTTTCAGGTGTAAAATATAGCAATTCGACATTTTTATACCTCACAATGTGATCACCCCATTAATTCCAGTAATCATCTGCACTGAGACCTGGAGAGGTTAGGTGACTTGTGCAGTGTCACATATCTTGTGGCAAAACCAGGAATAGAACACAGGCTTCCCAACTCAAAGCATAATATTATTATTATTATTTTCTTAAGTGTGACCATTATCCTATTAATTTCATAATATCTTGCCTATACCCACCATATGCCCCTAACCAGAGCACTATATTTAAATTAGACTGGCAAGGTACTGTTCAGGGTTCATTCTGCACTTGGCTATACTGGCATAAGACCTATTATTCCTGGGTAATCAGAACATAGAATCTAAAGTAAAGATTCTATGGCTTTTATACATTCAACTTCTTCTTCTTCTTCTTTTTTTTTTTTTTTTTTTTTTTTTTTTTTTTTTTTTTTTTTTTTACACATCCTTTTTAAAATTTGTTTTGTTAATAAGAATTAAGGATATTTTTCCTGAGGATATTTTTCCATTTTTTTTTTTTTTTTTTTTTTTTTTTTTTAAGAGAGAGTGGAAGGGAAAGAGAGAGGGGAGGGGAAAGAAGAACATCGATGTGAGAGAGACACTTCTATTGGTTGCCTCCCACACTCACCCTGACCCAGCCAGGGATCAAACCTGAAAATTAGGTATGTACCCTTCACTAGGAGTCAAACCTGTGACCCTTCAGTGTGCTGTCTTACACTCTACCACTGAGCCACACCTTCTAATATTGTTATGTTTCACGTTGTCCCATAGCTCTCTTAAGTTGTCCTCCTGCTTTTTCTTTTTGATTTTCTGATTGAGTGATTTTTTTTAACCCTGTCTTCTAATTCAGCGTTTTTCAACCGCTGTTCCGCGGCACACTAGTGTGCTGCGAGATGTTGCCTGGTGTGCCGTAGGTGCAGACAAGACAAGAATTTTATAATTTTTCACTATTTTGTTTACTTAATATTTCATAATAAAGTAATTATAAAATACTTTCTTTGTGTTTATTTGATTCCTATTCAAGAGAATTACTTTATATATAGTCAATATAGGCACAGAGTTAAATTTTTTAACATTTTCTAATGGTGGTGTGCCTCGTGATTTTTTTCATGAAACAAGTGTGCCTTTGCCCAAAAGAGGTTGAAAAACACTGTTCTAATTCACTGATTTGATCCTCAGCTTCCCCTAATCTGCTATGTATTCCTTCCAATGTGTTCTTTATTTGTGCTATGTCATTCTTTATTTCTGTTTTCATAGTTACTATATCTTTTCTCACGTGGTTGAGCATCTTTGCCATCATTATTCCTAACTCTATATCAGATAAATTTCTTATCTCCATTTATTTATTTCTTCTTCTGGAGAATTCTCTTATTTTTTCATTTAGGACTTGTTTCTTTGTCTCCCCATTTTTTGCCTATTTGGGTTTGTGACTCTGTATTAAGTAGATCTGGTATGCCTCTCAATCTCTGGTGTAGGATAGTGTGAAATGCTGTTTTTCTACATTTTCTTTAATTGAAATAAAAACAACCTTGCCGAAACCGGTTTGGCTCAGTGGTAGAACGTCGGTCTGCGGATTGAAAGGTCCCGGGTTCGATTCCGGTCAAGGGCATGTTTGGTTGCGGGCACATACCCGGTGTGGGGGTGTGCAAGAGGCAGCCGGTCGATGTTTCTCTCTCATTGACGTTTCTGGCTCTCTATCTCTCTCCCTTCCTCTCTGTAAAAAAATCAATAAAATATATTTATTAAAAAAAAAAAAAAAGCCGAAACCAGTTTGACTCAGTGGTAGAGTGTCAGTCTGCGGACTAAAAGGTCCGGGATTCGATTCCAGTCAAGGGCATGTAAATTGGCTGCGGGCACATCCTCGGTAGGGGATGTGCAAGAGGCGGCTGATCGATGTTTCTCTCTCATCGACGTTTCTGGCTCTCTATCTCTCTCCCTTCCTCTCTGTAAAAAATCAATAAAATATATTATTAAAAAAAAACCCACAACAACCTTAAAGTAGAAGCTAAAATTAGTAGTCATGAGTTTCTTCCCTATTCCCAGGGGAGAAAAGGAAAAGTGATAATAATGAAATAGTATTGATTGGGGAGTCAGAAAATATGGGTTATCTTTGGCAAATCATGTACAGCTCTTTGACTTCCACTGTAGAGTGAGAATATTTCACCTACATGGCATCCAAGGTCTTCCATTTCTAGAACCATGTCAATCTTGCTGGGTTTTATCTCCATACTCACCATTCACATGGATCTTCTTTTAAGCCCTTATTGGAGTCATGCTGTCTCATGTTTTTGCAATAATTGTAGCTAATTCTTACATACCAAAACTTCTATTAATTGATCTATTCATTCTTAGAACCCCATGTGGTCAGTTACAAAAAGAGAAACTGAGGCATAGTTTCCTAACCAAGTAATCTAGCCAAGGTCACATAGCTAGCGAGGAACACAACTGGGATTTAAACTCAATCAATCTCTCTTTCGAATCAATTCTTTAAACCACTCTTTATAGCTTTCTCAATTTCCCTTCTTCTGGAAGACTCTTTTTTCTTTCTTCAGGTAACTTACCTCATACTTACTCCTCATCTACCGAATCTGGCTTGTGCTTTCATCAAAACTCTGGAAAATCTCTCACAAAAATATCAAAGTTGAACTCCAAAGAGAATTCTCCCATTCTCTTCTTATTTGATCACTTAAATGCTTTCAATCATTGCTCACTCCATAGGACTTTACTATCTTCTTCCTTGATCCTTGTGATGACATGCTTTTGGTCTTTCTGCTTTTCTCTGGATGTGCTTTCTCAGCCTCCTTTGTTGTTCATCCTTCTCTACAGGACCTTCATAATGGAATTACTAAAGATTCAGTCCAAGTTTCCCCATTCTTCTCTCCTATACTTTTGCTCCAGGGATTTCATCCACGTCCATGTATATGTTGATAACTTCTAAATTTTTATCCAGGCTTCCTCTTTGTTCTACAGATCTTCCAGACCAGTGCTTCTTTAACATCACTTGAATTTCTCAAAAGAATACCACACCCAAATTTTCAAGTTTTCTCCCAAATATTGCTCTTCAGTGTACATCAGAATCACTTTTCACCTAGTCAAACATTGTGGAAAGTGTTATCAACCATAACCAAAGAATACTAGGAACAAAATTGTATTATAATCCAAATTAGATTTATTTCACTTAATTCAGCTTGAGGGAATAAATTCCAGAGAAACTGTGTGTTGTCTCAAGAAAGAAAATGTTTAGAAGCTTCTGACAGGATTTGGAATTGTACTACATAGTTGTAGGAAGGATTTTAAAAAATTGGATCCACGTTTGAATTGGAGGTTGTCAAGAAGCTAGGGAGCCAAGACCGGTTTGGCTTAGTGGATAGAGCGTCGGCCTAGGGAGTGAAAGGTCCCGGGTTCGATTCCAGTCAAGGGCATGTACATTGGTTGCAGGCACATCCGCGGTGGGGGTGTGCAGGAGGCAGCTGGTCGTCAATGGCTGGTCTTACTTTAAAAAAAAATTATAGGAGGCATGAGAATTAAAGTGTAGGTCTGAGAGTAGTCACTGCTAACGAAGTATTCAATAGCAGTTACATGTTAGTCAGAAGAGAGGATGTTGAGAATGGTCTTGTGTGTCTTGTTCCAGACATGTCATTGAGTGGCCTGATATGACTATTATTTAGAATTGCCATTTATTTTGAATTTTAGCACTTCTAAATTTTAGCTAGGCAATTTTGAAAAAGTAACTTGAACTTACAGTTTTATTTTTCCAGTAAATAAACACATAACTATTATCTTAGACAAAACTTCAACATTACTTTTTATATGAGTTAGCTGTACACATATTTTTCCTTCATTTTCATAATAAAACATTCTTTAGGTTTCTAAGAAAAAAAGCTCCAATATTATTTTACCCACTTGCCCTGGTTGGTATGTAATGAAACCTACACATTAAGAGGCAGAGCAACCATGAGATTATCAACTGCTTAAGGTCTGTAGGGTTATACATCCAAAGATATCTTGCTTTTCTCAAGAGGAAACTGAAAAAAAATGGAAGTCTAACACAGAAGACCTTCAAATAATCAGGAGGCAAGAGAGTATGTGTTTTGGGTAACAAGTTAGGCACTCAAGCCAGAAAGCTTGGATTTGAATCTGACTTTACAATCCATGCCTCTCTCCCTTAGTGTTTGACCTCTTTGTGTCTTAATTTCATCTTCAGTGAAGCAGCAGAAATAGTCTCTCTTAGAATTGTGAGGATTAAATAAGCTAGTAAATATAAATTGGTCAGAACCGCATGCAGCTCACAGTAGGCACTCAACTATTTAGTTGGCATTGTTAGTACAATTCATTATATCATTAGGAGTTTAAGAAGCCTTTTAAAAATTGAATAGTTGTCAAGAACACTCTGTATGAGTGGTATGAATGTAAGAGAATTTTAAAGTTGGAGTTATCTCCAAAATTTTTAAGATAGATCTGGCCACTCAAGAATCTTTCAGAGAGAGCTGCTCAGATGCCAGCACACTTGAAAATAGTGAGTCAGGAATTATGTTAACACATTGGAATCTTGCATGGAGACTGGGATGGCAAAAGAGTGATATGAATTGTAGACTTTCAAAACTGTCAAAGGAATTGATGAAGTACCCTGCTTGCCAGGAAGGGCTTATGCAACACCTCTGGACTGAATGTAAGAGGAACTTCTGGTGTGATTCCATGAAATCTATAACTGAAGTGGCCCCGTTCTTCTCTTCCTGGTAAGCTGGCCATTGTGACCTCTATTAATGCATGTAAGTGGGATAAAAATGGTTTTGATTATGACGTCTGTTTAAATTAGCCTTCTGTGTCTGTTCATAATTTCAGTTAAACTGTGTGCTTTTAGCATTCACTATATTGGATGTTGTTTCTTTGGGGCAGAGGGGAAAAAAAACACAGTGTTTGCAACAAAGATTAAATTACAGCTTTAAAAAATATAATGCAGAACACAGAGAAAAGCTCTGTATTTGTTCTTTAAGAAAAAACTTAATTGATTTTTTAGACATAGACAAAGGGAGAGGGAGAGGGATGAGGGAGGGAAAGAGAGAGAAACATCAATGTGAGAGTCAAACATTGATCAGCTGCCTCCTGCAACCCGGGCATGTATCCTGATTGGGAATTGGGCTGGTAACAATTTTGGTGCATGGGTCTATGCCCAGCCAACTGAGCCACACCGGCCAGTTGTGGCTCAGTTGGCTTATATTTTGTGCTTATATTTGGTGACTAGTCATTTATTTTTGAATGGTATGTTTGAATTAAGTTTATTGGCACATTTATGTTGAATACTTGTAGTTATATGAATTGTCAAGTCATTATTAGATGCTTGCCTATATTTACTTGTATTTTACATAAAAATATGTAGATACACTATTTAAAATTTTCAGTTTATTATCATGGATTCTGTGTTTAACCACCAATGACTTCCCAAACTGGAATCTATTATGAGAAGAACTAGATCCAAGGTTTTGTATATTTGTTTTAAAATGGGAACTTCAGCCCTGACAGTTTCAAAGGGACAAAGAAAAGAAAAAAAAGAAAAAAGAAAAAGTAGAGTTCCTAAATAGTAATGTGTCAATATGTTATTATCAGCCTTATACTAGCTATCCTGCTTCTACTTCTGGGACTATATCTTTAGAGAGTAAATAATGGAAAAGAATAATGCTATATGCTCAAAGGCATTCACAGCAGTCTTCAGTGCAACAAATATCAAGAGTTTAGAAACAACCTAAAGGTCTAACAATAAAATAATGGGTAAAAATATACTTCATTAGAATGGATTCTTATAGTCATTAAAATGATTATCATAAAGGCAGTATAGAATCATTGAAAATTTTTTTTACTAGAGACCTGGTGCATGAAATTTGTGCATGGGAGGGGGGTGTCCCTCAGCCCAGCCTGCACCCTTTCCAATCTGAGATCCCTTGGGGGATGTCCGACTGCCTCTCCAATCTGGGACCACTGGCTCCTAATCGCTCACCTGCCTGACTGCCTGATCTCCCCTAACTATTCCCCTATCTACCTGATTGCCCCTAGCTGCCTCTGCCTTGCCCTGCACCTGGGAACCAGGATTCCCTCCGTCTGCCTAGCCATAGGCACCCAGGACCGAGCTGGCTTCACCCAGGCCGCAGCCTCAGGTGCCCAGGACCACGGGACGAGCTGTTTGTCGCTCTCCTGGGCCACATCCTGGCTGGTCCCCATTCTTCTCTCTTGAGCTCATTTGTGCCTGGCTGGATCCCAATCCTCTCTCCCCAGAGTGTCTGAGCTGTTAGGGTGGATGGCATGAGGGTGTGACGATCATTTGCAAATTAGTTCTTCCTTATATAGGACATGATGTTAAGTAAAAGAGGCAGAATATAAAATTTGTTGACTGATAAGGCAAATATAAGCAATATATGCATTTGGATCAACTGAAAATAACTACCTGGTGATGGGAATATGAATACTTTAAATATATTTTCTTCTTCTTTTTTTTTTTTTTTAAGAGAAAAAGTAAAGAGTTTTAAGCAACATGACCAGATTATTCAATAGCTATGTTTCTTGTTCATTTTTTAATAGATTTGTAAAAATGACAGCTTGTTTGTTAAGGCAATTGAGCTTTAGCTAAAAAACCTGATTTGTTTGCTTCAACAGATTCACTGTATCTTGATTTTCTTAATAATCTTGTACAAATACCAATGCCGACGACTGGCTTGCTATTTTTATTAACATGAAAAGATCCCGAGGGTGAAAAGATACCATAATCAGAGATAAACAGGAAAAGTGCCACATGTGGTCTTTGAAGAGTTGTTCCTAAGTGCTATATAGTTTTCTGAGAAGTTGCAGTTTTAGGGTAGATATATAGACAGTAAACAACTTTTTCCAATTCTTAGATTTTACTTTTAAATTATCTTTTACATTATAATTAAAAGACATAACCATAGTCATTTGTGAGAAATAGTTACCAACTTCCTTCCCCCACCCCCAAAACACACTCACACACACACACAAAACAAAACCAGCCAAAACCGGTTTGGCTCAGTGGATAGAGCGTCAGCCTGCGGACTGAAAGGTCCCGGGTTCTATTCCGGTCAAGGGCATGTACCTTGGTTGTGGGCACATCCCTGGTGGAGGATGTGCAAGAGGCAGCTGATTGATGATTCTCTCTCATCAATGTTTCTAACTCTCTATCCCTTTCTCTTCCTCTCTGGAAAAAATCAATAAAACATATTAAAAAAAAAAACAAAACAAACAAAAAAACAAAACCATAATTTAAACTCAAAATTTATTAACAAGTCCTCTGTTAAAAGAATGTCAGCTGAAGGAAGAGATTTGTGAAATTCTGGTCTTCATTGTTTTTATTCTTTGGCAGTGTCTGAAGAGAGAGGGATCTGATCTTAGATACGCACCTTGAGCAGGAGGCCAAGGCTGTGAGTGAGTAGCCTTGGGATCTGCACGCTCCTAACCTCAGAATACGGTAGACACTATGGAGTATGGCAGAATCCTCTATCTTCTGGTGCATAAAGCTTTCTCATAAGAGCCACTTTAAGCCTCTTTTCAAATGTTAAGCATTTGGGAATTTCTTTAAAATACCCATTCTGATTGAGTATGTTTGGAATGATGCACATGATTATATGATCATGCTGATGATCCAAGGATTTTTTTTGTTTGTTTGTTTTGTTTTGAGAAAAAGAAGTAATGCAGGGAGTTTCCTGATTAATCTTTTGCTTTCTATATTATTTCTATGACTGGAAGAAACTAAACTTTGAGCAAGGAAGTATGTTATTAGAGTTGATTCCAATTTAAAAAGAAGTATTATTGTCTATAGAAATAACTTCTTCCAATTTTTACTTATCATTTTGTGCCCAGAAAGATCAGTATTGTTAACTTAAGCATTGCTGTATGCCCTCCAGTTTGTGTGGTTATCTGTTTGGTTGGCTGTTTTAAAATTTTGCTTTGGAATTTTCAAATTTAATTTATAAATAAATCTCTTCATAAAACCCCCTCTCTGATTCTTCTGGTGGTTCTTGGATGTATATATAAAATGCTAAAGTATTTGGTATTTAATAATAAGCAATTATCTTTAGGTATATTTTTAGTAATTATTACAAGATTCCTCTTAACATTAAGGTCAAAATCTTGTGCAGAAAGTTCCTTGTTTTTATTGATCTTCCTAAGTTATAATTAACCACTACCATTAGTGTTCAATTTTTCCAAAAATGGCCTCTGTCTGAAGCTTTTAACTTTAAATTGCTAAGTTCTGATTATAACTTATACTATACTCATGAGACAGTAAAAGCCAAGCAAAAATATATTATAGTAAAAAATATATTATTTGATTGGGATTCTTATGATTGAACCTTTTTTTAAGCCTGTGTACAGTGAGTTGAAAGATCTCTTATGTGTTTCCTATGAGAAGACATTTCTGTGGAAAATACATCTATGTGTTATTTTTATTTAGTTTGTTTTGTTTTGAATATAGGACTAACCTTAATTCCTTGGCCTACCCAAGTTTTGAGACCCGAGGGCTAGACAAAAGAAAAGAACAAAAGGGAAATCTATAAGAAGATATTGGGAGATCAAATCATTATGCTTTCAATGTAAAAAAATTCCTAAAGTGAACTATTTCAGAGAGTTACTGCTTGCTCCTGGAGTTTAGGCTACTGTTTTTATTTTAAGAATCTCTATCCTGATGCATGTAAATATATTAGTTTGTTCTAAGGAATGAATTTAAGTGTGAAAGCAACCAGCATGGTATCCATTTCATAGGAAATTTTTAATGAAAGCTTTTTTGGACTTTATTTGGTCAGAAACGTATATACCTGCCCCGGCCAGCAGGACAGCAACGTGAGAGCGAGGAGACACCTGGAAGGGAATGAGGGAGGACAGGAGACGCGGAGAAATGGAGGCAAGACAGGGTTCTGATCAAGCCTCGAATTTTATTGTTGAAGCTGCAATATATATATATACAGGCTGTAGGGGGAGGTTGCCGCGGGGACATTCCAAGGCGGGGCAAACTATGGGAGGGAGCGTCAGGGAGGGGATGTTGTAGGGATCTTCCGGAACAGTATGTGTCATTAAGGTTATCTTTAGCCTCTGGCCAAGCCGCAGGGCACCACATGATCTCTGGTGACTGTGAGTTGTAAGAGGAGTTGGAAACTTAACTCCCAAGATGGAGTTGTATTTTCTAAGATGGAGTTGCTTGTATCAACTCTGATGGCTCCCAACATATACCCTGTTCTTTAAGAAGTTATAGAAATTTGGACTTTTATTTCCTATCTTTCTAAGTTAACATTCCTGTTTTCACCCCAATAAAGAGCTATCCTATCCTACTTATACATTTCATCCTTTGGAGAGGCTAGAATCTAAAAATTAAGATATAAATTAAATGTGTGTATGATGTAACTCCAATAGGCTACTAAGACCTTCAGAAGCTCTGTAAGATTGCTTTAATAACTTAACTGAATAAAGCTCTATGATATTTAGCTTTAATTTTCATAATAAAATAAAGGTAAGGAGATCTTGGTTGAATTTACCATTGTTTCATTACTCTTAAAGATAGAAGCTATGCTATTAATGAAAGCAATTTTAATGAAATCCTTTATTCTCTAAGCATCTGAAACCAATTTATTAGAATAAAAACACATTAGCAATAATCTCATTAACAAAAATAGATATTAAAATTGCTAGGATCTATATATAATATGACACATACTTTAAAAGAATTTTAAACTTGTTTATTTTTAAGATAAGCAACAGTATTTGCTATTAATATGAAAAGCTATCCAAGAAAATCATTTACCTTGCAGAAGCTTTCAGTTCTTATACTTTAAATATTGACCCTCATAACTTGCACTGACTTTTTTTTTTTTTTTTTTTTTTAGTGAGAGAGGATGGAAGAGGGGTAGAGAGATAGAATGAAAAACGTCACTGATCAACTGCCCCCTACTGGGAATCAAGCCTGCTGCTACCCAGGCATGTGCCCTGACGGGGAATCGAACCAGAGAACTCTTGGTTCAGGGGTCAACGCTCAACCATGAGCAACATCGGCAAGGCAATCCTCATAACTTTTAAATATCATTGTTCAGTACAGTAAAATCTGCTGTTAAGGGAGGGCTTCCCAAACTTCCTAAATTTAGCGTAAATTGGTAATATTAATGTGGATCCATCCTGTCAAGGCATTGTTGAGATACAATGCCTTCTTGGGAACTTTTTTTCTGCCAAGGGTCATTTATTTATAACATCGTTTGCTTAATACAATATAATTCACTTAATATAAATGTATGTTGCTAAGAAAAAAGTTCCTAGATTTATTGAATTTCAAGTCCCACCTGTGGTTGCCTTGGCAAGGCCAGACCAAATTATTTTGAGGGTCTTATACAGTCTGGGGGCCAGACATTCCCCATCCCAGATATACACAAAAAATGTTCAACATCCTATACATTAAAAGTGAACCCTCCTTTGCTTTCAATTTTTGTCCTGTTCTTTTGAGTTAGGTGGAAATAGAGCATTATTATTATTATTATTTATTTAAAATCTACCTCTTATGGCTTAATTCACAGAGAGTTGCCTACACAGAGTTAGTTATGTTGTCTACTAAAATTAAATTAGAAATATTTTAAAGTCACTAGAACACCAGAAATGTCTGTTGTTATGCTCAAATTTAGTATCTGGAATTATTTTAGCTTTCCCTTAAAACATTATTTGAATATACTTTGCTCAATGGAAAAGCATCATCAAGTCTTTTTCTTTCTTTATTGATTTCAGAGAGGAAGGGAAAGCGGGAGAGATAGAAACATCAATGATGAGAAAGAATCATTGCTCTGCTGTCTCCTGCACGCCCCCTATTATGGACTGAGCCCACAACCCAGGTATGTGCCCTTGACTGGAATCAAACCCAGCTAGGGCAAGTCTTTTTTTTTTTTTTTTTTTTAAAGAGTTGTATTCATATTAGAAGACTGGATTCTTTCCTGAAAGGGTAGCTAACTCAGAATACATGTGCAATTAGTTCAGGATGGTTAGCTAACATGATACACACTAAATTTCATGTTGACCAAAAGGAAAGCAATATGGTTAATTTTATGTTGGAATTCACATACCTTTTCCATTTTTCCAAAATTTGACATGCTTAATCATAACTGTTTGAGTACAAGTTATAGGACTTTTCCACCCGTGAGATTTAAATACATGCTTCTTTGTTCTGTGCTGAAATGTGTTAACTCTTTTATTCTAAATTATACATTGGAAAATTCTAATAAAACAGTACAATTTTATTATTATTATTATTATTATTTTTATAAAACAAAAGGTCTTCTAGGGATAGAACATCTGCAAACTTAATGAGGCAATCCATTGAGATAAATACCTCAACTAACAAATTCCATTGCATGCAGCCAGAAGCATCATTGGCCAAGTACAAACCATGTGGGGATGTTTGGAGACTTTCAGTTTCTGTGGTCACAGGTAAAGCAGAGGTCATATTTCACATAGCAGACCGCTCTATCCACTGAGCCAAACTGGTTTCAGCAATCTTTTTTTTTTTTTTTTTTTTTTTTTTTTTAGTCTCCCAAGATGTTATGCTTCCTGACTAGGAATTTAATCTGCAACCTCTTTTTGTTGTTGTTGTTGTACGGGATAATGCTACAACCAAGCTGCCTGGTAGGGGCTATCCCTCCCAATTTTTAACTGCCACATGTGGGTGTGGGACCAGCCTGTTCTGCATCTCCTCCTTTCCTACCAGTTTGGATGTGGCTTCTTCTTAATACCCTTACTTAGAGGACTTACCTTCAGCTAGATTTCAGGTGTCCTGAATAATGGTAGTTTCGCAATTTAGATGTAATTTTGATGTTGTGGTGGGAGGTTCTGAATACCATTCTTATCTGTGACAGGAACTTGTTTTTCAACTTCACTAAATGCCAGGTCGTATTTTTTTCTAATGTGAGGCCAACAATGATGCTACTATTTCCAGAGAACATTAATGTTTACTTCTACCAATTTCCTAATCTATACAATGGTACAATGGGAATAATATACCTACTTCATGAGTTATACTGGGTATTAAATGAATTAATACAAGTAAAGTGCTTAGGATAGTGCCTAAGCAAAAAATCAATGTTTTATGGTATATAAAGATAGAAATGTATCAGATACTATTTGAAAGGATATTTTGGTGAGTGATTTAAGGTAGAACTGATAAATCATTAAGAAATACTCATCATGCAGGAACCGGTTTGGCTCTTCGGACTGAAAAGTCCCGTGTTTGATTCCGGTCAAGGGCATGTACCTTGGTTGCGGGCGCATCCCCAGTAGGGGTGTGCAAGAGGCAGCTGATCGATGTTTTTCTCTCATCGATGTTTCTAACTCTCTATCCGTCTCTCTTCCTCTCTGTAAAAATAAAAAATCAGTAAAATATATTTTTTAAAAAAAGAAATACTCGTCATGAACATTTTATGCTGTAGGCATGGTGTTGGGTGCTAGGTTTAGAAATATGCCTGATAATTGTTGAGAGATGCAATCCACCATGGTTACAGATTCCTTCTGTGGAATACACAAACATATTCAGGAGCCTCATCTGTGTTTCTTGATAATTTCTATCAATTCTAGACCTCCCAAATATTAATTAAGTCAGGATCATCTACAGTGAAGATTACAAGCTTGCCCACCTACACATATTTTAACACTATGTCTGGATTACATACATTAATAAAGAATTAATGACAACAGTGTTTTTAAATGACTTTAGAACAATGAAGTAAAGTTAGGATCTGAACAAAATATTTAGATGTGTTTTGAAAAAAACTTTAAAGAATATAGAAAAGCAGCAGAATGCTAGGGGTAAAACAAAACAAAACAAAAAATAATAAATTTAGCTCATAGCCATATAGGGGAGGATTGAACTTCATACCTCATGACAAAGACTCTAGAATAACAATGTATGTTGAAAGGGGGTAATAATAATAAATATGAATAATAATAATTATGCACAGTGGCTAAACCCACAAATCAAAGAACCATTTTTGAATGCATGTAGTGTGGGAAAGCCTTTTGTACAAGTCTCTGCATTTATACTTATAGATGTGGAATATATGCTAAGTTAGAAATTACCCTATGAATAAACATCAATCTTAACAGATTATTCATCAAGTAATATTTTATGTAAGTAAATGCTTTTCATCCAACAATCAAGTCCACATTGTTTGATTTAGAACGTATTTTGTGTCAATGTTATAAATATGGTTAATTTTCCATTTCTATCCCTCTAGGGCATTTAACAAATACAGCTATTGCTTTTATATTATGCACAGTGTCTGAAATTAAGTGCTTTTATATTGAGAACTGCAAGCATTTGCATCAATAGGAGAGAGCAATGGGGTCTAAGAACTGAGACCACATGGTCAACATGATTCATTTGTTTGTTACAGGAAATCTTTGCCCAGAAAAGATAAAGCTGTAAACTACTAAATAACTTCATTGTTGCTTCAGGAAATTCCCATATATTCATTTATCTCAAACAAACAATCTCCTCACCTTGGCAAAGAGTTCACTGACTAAGGCAACAGTTTGCTTATCAAGACTTGCTTCAAGACTCACCTTGCTATAGATACTAATCATAAAACTATTGTGGCATGAACTTTTCCAAATCCCAGCCTGTTCTCCTTCTAAACCACTTGAGCCCAGACTCCCAGGTTCTATTAATACCTTCCTCACCCTTTCCCTTCAGAGACTGTCAAGATTGTCACAGCAGCTGAAACCGGTTTGGCTCAATGGATAGAGCGTCGGCTTGGGGACTGAAGGGACCCGGGTTCAATTCCGGTCAAGGGCATGTACCTTGGTTGCGGGCATATCCCCAGTAGGGGGTGTGAAAGAGGCAGCTGATCGATGACTCTCTCTCATCGATGTTTCTAGCTTTCTATCTCTCTCCCTTCCTCTCTGTACAAAATAATAAAATATATTAAAAAAAGAAAAAAGAAAAAAGAAAAAAGATTGTCACAGCAGCCCTAGCCGGTTGGCTCAATGTTGGCCTGTGGACTGAAGAGTCCCAGATTCAATTCTGGTCAAGGGCACATGCCTGGGTTGCGTCCCCAGAAGGGAACATGCAGGAGGTAGCTGATCAATGATGCTTTCTCATCATTGATGTTTCAATCTCTCCCTTCCTCCCTGAACTCAATAAAAATATATTTAAAAAAGAAGATTGTCAGGACAGTCTTCTGTTATTGCAGAAAGTTCTAATAAATAGTTTTGCTTTATTAACCAGTTATCTAAGAATATTTCAAGTGAGTTCAATAATATATATTTTAATTCTTTTAATCCTCATAACACTCTTACTAATATAGGTTCTATTATTTATATGCCTTTTAGAGATGAGAAAACTGAGATACACTGAATAAAGTGATTGATCCAAGGCCACAAAACAATTTAATTCACAGGAATCTAAACCTTGGTACTAATATTACTGCACCATTCTTCCCCTAAGTCAATCAATTTGAAGAATCTCTGAGGAATTCTTTCTATTCTCTGACTCTTTCCACCCTAAGCCTCTAACTACTGTAATTAGTAATTTTACTGTCTGTCTTCCTCATGGCACTAGGGCCTCTTTGTGGACAGGGGTACACCATAATCTCTGCTTTATGGTAGGCATTCATAAAATAAATTTTATATGAAACTCCATTTTACAACAGAGGTTCTGAGATATTAGCTCACCCAGAAAGGAACTGCCAGAACTGATGCTCCCAATGCACCATATTCTCTAGCTCCACTGAAAATGAGTTCTCAAAGAGTAGTTTTAATGAGATGAAAATCTACAAACATTACAGTCCCACAAAAACATTTCTTTGCTCTTACTATAATATTATCATCTCAGTGTGATCATACAGGCCATCTCATGTTGATTAGATGCCTCAATCAAACATGTGCCTCTGATTAATAAAAATAAAACATTAATTAAAATTGCAAAAACATTTTAAAACATAGGAAAGTTCTATGTAGTTTCATTGATATTGAAAGAGTTGTAACTTTCTATTCTAAACTATGCTTTATATATATAAAGTTCTTTTTTTCTTTACTATAATGAGAAATGAATATCCTATAAATATTGGGCAGCAGGGAAAAGTTTAAAATTTTACATATAAGGTATGTTATGAAAGGAAAGAGAGTAGGCTGGAAAGGCTTTTTGCCCATTCTGAGATAGCTATTAATAAACAATATGAGAAAATAATATAAAATAAACAACCTAAAGACACAACCAAATGCAAATATGTAAACCCCATTTTGTTTCTGAATTGAACAAATTGATATAAAAGACTTTGTGAGCCAATAATGGAAATGTGAATAGAGTTTATTATGGAAAAAATCCATAACTTAGAAATATATACTAAAGTATTCATATAGAATAATAAACTGCTTGAGATTTGCTTTAAAATTCTCGGGGTGGGTGGGTAGGGTTGTGGTGGTGAGTGTGTTTGTGTGCCTGCTCACATGTGTAAATATGAAACAAAATTAGTAAAATGTTGATAATGGTTAAGTTTGTGATAAGTACATGGGGATTCATTACAGTCTACTCTCTATTTCTACATATTTGAAATTCCGCAGAATAAAAAATGGCTACTTTCACCCATATTATAGTAGGTATACAAAGTATCTGATCATTCATATATTTATTGGCTGCAAACTCCAGACTAATATAGAAATTCAAAGCAAAACATTCTTCTCTTCTGTGGAGAGAGTCCAGCATTTATGAAAGCAGTTATATCTCTGGTTAGGAGAATTTTATACAGCCTCTAGCTAAGCAACACGGAAGACTCTCCAGCTGTTCACCTCTTCTGCATGTATCAGAAACCTCCAGTTTTCTGCTAATGAAAGAGACATGTACCACACGGGGCAGAGTGCTGACCTTCTCTCACTCACTAATGCTTTACTCAGTGGCTTTTTACAGAGCACAAAGCAATTTCATTAAGTGCCAACCCACCTCTTTATTTTAAGGTAAACAACCTCAAGAAACCTTCAAAACAAATATCTCACTATAAGATGCATATTCCTTAAAGAGCATAGAATATTCCATCATGTAACTTCGATTAAAACACAACGTAAAATATAACTTATATCAGGCACTTTCTATGTCTGGCCTGGTTCCGGGGTATTTCTTTCCTTCAAATGTGGATTTTAACCTTCTAATAACATGAAAAGTCTTTCCAAAATGTGAAGAAAAAGGCAAATAATCTTTAGTACAACTAATTTTACCATACCTATACTTTTCCTCTTTTTAAAAAAATAAATTAAAGGCAAACTGTGGTATATAGTAAATATAAAGGGTCTCAAATATTGAACAGAAAACAAGGCTCAGCCAGATCACATAACTTGGTTGGAGCATTATCCTATAAACCAAAATGCTTGTGGGTTTGATTCCAGGCCAGGGCACACACCTAGGTTGCAGGTTTGATCCCCAGTCGGGGTGAGTATGGGAGGTAACCAATTGCTGTTTCTCTCTCACATCGATATTTCTCTCTCTCTCTCTCTCTCCCCTCGCTCATTTTATCTCTCTCTAAATTCAATGAAAATGTCCTTGGGTGAGGATTAAAAAAAAACACAAAAAAGAAAACAAGTTTCAAAATACAATGTCCTATTTATGTACTAAATCAGGAATGTAGATCAATCTTTTTTTTAAAATATATTTTATTGATTTTTTATGGAGAGGAGGAGAGAGGGATAGAGAGCTAGAAACGTCGATGAGAGAGAGAAACATAGACCAGCTGTCTCTTGCACACCCCCTACTGGGGATGTGCCCGCAACCAATGTACATGTCCTTGAGCGGAATCGAACCTGGGACCTTTCAGTCTGCAGATCAACGCTCTACCACTGAGCCAAACCGGTTTCGGCTGTAGATCAATCCTTTTATAATATTTTCATGTGTTATTTTAATTAAATGTTTTGACAATGAGAAAATGAATTATGGTAGCCTGTTGTTAGCTATTATTTTATTATTTATTTCAAGTACAAGGAAGACAATGTTTTAAAAATATTTACATAACATGACATAAATGTTTAGAAAAGAAAAATTAGGAATAGATTCCACATTTGTGGACTTTGTTTCTATTGACATCATTGCTGCTGTTTCAGAGCAATAACAGCATAACATCTGGGAGATTTCACAGGATCAAACAACTTCACAAGTGCCGACCATGCAATATCTTCCTGCAAATTGATAAGCGATTTAGAAATAAAACCATTTGTTGAAGATAAAAACGAGAGAGAAGTTAGGCTATAAAATGTAATATTAAAAACTAGGTAAAAACAAACCATATAAGATAAAACTATTCTTCGTTCAATAAAGTTAACATTCACAATTTTACCTTCAGAAATTTATGCTAAGGAAACAAAGATATACACAGAGAGTGAACTACAAGGTTACTCTTTGCTGTGATTGTGGAAAACTAAAACTTGCCAATAACAATTGGGTATTACTTAAATTATTATATGATGAAATATTATTCAGCTTCTGTAGTAAATTTAATGAGATGAAAAAATTTTCAATTAATGAAACAAATTAGATGCAAATAGCATTTACAATTTGATTTCAATTTTAAATAAAGTATAAACTATCTGCACATATATATTTTAGAGAGAAGCACTAAAAAACAAACCAAAAATTAAATAGTTAGTGCTTAAAGGTGGCATCATTGTTAGTTTTAATTTTCTTTTTTATATTGTTCATTTTAAATTCCAAAATAAATATGCATTAATTTAATAAGGTATCATTAAAAATATTAACAAATGAATATTTATATTATTTCTATTATCTCATTACCAGTCTATTAATCTTTGTTCATATCATTTTTACTACCTATATACTTAAGTTAATAAAAATTGTTTTGAAAAGGAAAATGATGAACAAAGTTGGACTGATTCTGTCACCTACAACTGAACCAAAGCTTTGCAGTACAGTACTTTTTGAGTTAGTAGCTTAAGAAAACACATCATTTTCTAAATATTTAAAAACTGCTTTTCTCCATATAAATACAAATTAGAACAAAAGCAAACATTTATTAAAATCCATTTGTTCCAAGTAGCCCGTAGAAAAGAAGAAAGCAAAGCTCCCCATATGATAAAACAGAACTGTTAAAATAAAGGGTTTATATAATGGAAACACAGCCTGAATCCACAAATGGGTTTAATTTAAACAGTTCACAAAACTTTTATTTTGATCAAAGCTGAGTAAAAGCTGCAAAAAACATTTTCCCTAAAGATAGCCCAAAGTACAATATCTTTAGTTATTCAACATAGATAAATACGATTGGAAAAAAACTCCACAAAAAAACAGAAGCAGTCTTCATTGATCAGAAAGAAGTTTCTGACTGCAGAGTGCATATGTCCCAAAATTCAAAAGGGAAATAAAAGGCAAATTCTTACAAAATATAACATATATATATATCTTTTATGTCTGGTCGTTATTACTTTTAGCTGTACAATATGGAATATATGATAATTTGTGCTCACTGCCTACTGTATAGTAATTATCATACAATTAAAAGAATGTAAGCTTTATTATGGCAGCATTGCTGAAAACATCTGTTATGCACATGTTTACGTTTTAAAAAGATGGAATGAATATTTAAACTTTGAAAATATGATGACAAAGATCACCTTATGTTTTAATCTTAAGTTTGTGTTAAAGAAATTTATCCTATATATAAGTGGATCCAAATTACTGAATTTAATAAAGATTTTTATTATGCATTTAAAAATAACACAACTTACCTGCTCTTTCAGGTAGCAAAGTCGATCCAGAAGAATCAATGTCTCTATACAAGGAGCCAGAACAACTTTCAACTAAAAGAAAGAATAAGATAAGATGGTATTACTTAAAAGGAAGAAGAAGAAAAAAAAGAGTAGCCAACTAACTTAATATTATGTTTAAAAAAATGTATCTATAGAAGTTTGTATATGGCCAAATCTTCAATACCCATTGTACATCTACAGAAAATGATACTGCAGAGATCAAAAGTTTCCTTTAATAATAGGAAAAGAATGTCCTTTTAGTGACTTTGAGGTAGAATCCAAAGGCTATCATACACATGTGATGGAAAGCTTTTAAATGGGCACTAAGAATGAAATTCATTAAAAGGAATGCTTGTGAAATAACAGAATTGAGAGCAATATGTGTTCAAAGAACTCGGAAACTTCTTTCAGTGCATTTATAATACATACACTTTAAGAGAAATCTACCATGTGTTCTCTTTATTACATTACTAACACCTAATATAGTTCTGAAATAGGAAGTGATCCCAAACGGTGTTTCTATAATAAGAGAAAAACAACATAGATTGGTTGGCCCCCTAATAAAATTTAATAGGATCCTATTCAATCCAGCAACAAACCCAATTTAAGATGTTTAATTCTGAGATTTACCATATTAAAAGCTTCCAGCTCATTCATTCTGGGCTTATACTTCTCATAGTAGTCCATTATCATTTTTTCTGGCAGCTTCAAGATAAAACAACAACAATATATTTAACAAAATTAACATTTTTTTTCTTATCAAACACACGGAAAAGTAAAATAAACATAACAAATGTGAAGAGTTCTGAGCATATTCATAAAGCAAATCAATATAAATCAAAATTCTTTTTACTTTACTCTGCTGTACCAATATAGGTTATTTAGCACAGCACAAATAAAATTACCAATAACATCCTATTAATATTGTTGAAGTTCAACCAGTAGTGATGAAAAATTTACTCTGATTTGTTTTTATGCTAGGGGTACATAGTAGAAACTTACTAAACATTTTTTGAATAAAATTACAATTTAAAACACTATCTAAAACTATACAATCTAAAGAAAATAATGCAAAATAATAGAAACACAATAATGATACAAATTCATATTTAAGGTTATTTCCTCTAACATCAACTAAATTAATCTATGAACAAGCATTACTCTTTGATTTTTCTTTAAAACGTATGATACCCACAGTCTGGGGAACCCTTGTTTTTGCTTACTGAGTCCACTGTATTTGTTTCTACACTTGTTATACTAGTTATATCAATAGTATTGTAATAAAATAATATAAATATTATGTAATCAATGATCAATGAAATATGAATGCAAAAAGTTGTTTCTATAAGTCGAGTGCCTCTGTGAAAGGCATGATAAAGGAGAGTCACCAGAGGAAACTGTTGTGGTCAAAACAAATAAAAGACTGGACAAGAAGAGTAAAAAATCTGAAAAGCTTTGTACTCATTTCTTTACAAATGTATAAATAATTTTTTTTTTTGCAAAGCCCCTATTCCTCTTCTTATTGTACTAAATTTATTTTGAATTAAAAAAATAGAAAAGTGTAACAGTAAAAAAAGTGAGGCTTTGTCTCATCCAATTTTTAGTGTAGCCTTCCAATAAAGATCCTTTTAAGACTTTGGCCATCTTTGACTCAAATGCATACGCCTGAACCAAGTTTCTGCACTAGAGTATATTGGATTGGATCCAGACCTGCACTTCAAGCAAGAAAAAATTCTCATTTCACAAAATTGTGTGTAAGTTAGTCTTTAGTGTTTACTTTGCTCTGACCATCTGAGATCAGCAGTTATGGGACAACACGCAATCTTTGTTCGATCCTGCCTCACCAGCACACTGCTCCCTACAAACATGGTGTTTCAGTGTGACGCCTGGGTTCTCCAGTATTCTGTTTCTCATTTATGCCAGACTGGAAGCACCACCTCAACAAGGAATTGTTGGTTTACAGTTCTCTGAAGTAGCTCAGGATATGCTACTTCAGAGAACTGCATTATGTTGGTTTTGTTGTTGATCTGTATAACCCTAGGCATGTTCTCTTGGCATCCTTATGCATCCCTCTTTACCTTCATTGCACTTCCCAATACCCACGGTTTGAGTTTTAACACGCTGTCTGATTTTATCAAAGAAGTTTGTATTTCTGTTTCTCTATTTGTTGCTTTAGTGGATTCTGAAGGGAAAAAAAGTGACAATCTCACCTTGCTCTCTAAAAAATGGAAGTCTGTTGCTTCACTTAATGTGAAACAAAGCTGGATGTTATAAATTATACATTATAGATAAGTTTGATGCAAAATTTTCAGGTAAAATTTCAAATAGTGAAACTATATGCAAACATGTTTCATAAAGCAAAACAAATGGCCTTGTTCTTACACCAAAAGTTTGGTGAGTAAAAGTATATTAATATATTTTGAAGAAAATATTCAATGTTTAAGGTATGATTTCATGCTATAATCAACTTTGTAAATCAAATGCTCAACTACCAGACTGATCAGATCAGAGATTGTAGGAAAATCTAAAAATAAAGATGCTATATCATTTAATCCTAACATCAATCTATAACATACATATATTCATGGTCTCATTTTATATTATTTTTAATTTTTAAATATATTTGTATCGATTTCAGAGAGGGATAGAGGGAGATAGAAATATCAATGATGAAAGAGAATCACTGATTGGCTGAGTTTTGCACACCCCTCACTGGATACTGAGCCCACAACTTGGGAACTGAACCATGACCTCCTCCTATTCATAGCTTGACACTCAACCACTGAGCCATACAAGCTGGCCATTGCCACATTTTAAAGATTACTGAGTGTTAAAGCCACTGAAAGTCTAGGTAGGACCAACATCCTACAGATAAAGGAAGGTATCAGAATTGAGGTACTGCTTGGTGCAAATCGTTCTTAGGTAAAGACATACGTGGACACTTGAGTGCACATTGAGTAGCACTGGGAGTATTAGTCATGAAATCCATTGCTCCCTGCTGCCCATCCCCTAGACTCCAGAAAAAGGGAGTGATATGAGTTATGCTGTGTAATAGGGCATTAACTCAGTGGGCTATATGTGGTTTGGGTTCAGAGAAATATCTAGTCCTCAAGAAAAACTAGGGTGATAAAAGTAAATGCACAGCAATGTTCAGGTTTTATGGATTCCCCCTCTCCCCACTGTTCTTATATGTTTTGTACAATTATTATATCTTCAAAATAGCCAATGTGTTAAAAATGTTGTTATTCAACACATTTCAAATGCTTGACCAATTTCATCCTCTCTGTACAAGTTTTAAGAGTCAAAGTTCTGGATATAAGCATCTTTTTCTTCAATGAGATTCAGCATTCCTTAAATTCTTCTGCTTTTACTTCAGATCTAAATTGTTCAGTCTAGTTTAGATGTGCATTTATTTTGTCTGTTGGTTAGCACAAATTTCCTCTTTCTTCTTCCTAATAGACTTATTTGTCTGACGACCACTAGTTTTGAAAACTATAAACATTCTTCTATTGCTCCATGTCTGTTATCAAGTTATACAAAAACTAGAGGCCCGGGGCATGAAGTTCGTGCACAGGTGGGGTCCCTAGGCCAGGAGGGCAATCAGGGCCAATCGAGGTCAGGCTCATCAGGACCTGAGAGACCCAGTGGGGTCAGGAGAAGAGATGACGGTGGCCGGGCCAGGCGTGGAAGGATCAGATGCTAGACACCAATGCTGCTCTAGGTGCCCCACTACACCATGGTACCCTGCCTCCCCTGCTCCTTCCCTCCTCCAGAGGGGGAGGAGCTCCGCTGAAGCCACGCCCCCAAGTGCATGCAGTACATGAAGGGAACCCTCCCATATCCTTTGTGATCAGAAGATGAGTTAGTGACATAGTTGTCAACATTAGATGGGGGGATTGAAGATGCTGATATATCCTCAGGGAGCTCATAATTAGCTCAAGAACTAAAGTAGGTGAATGTGCCGAAACCGGCTTGGCTCAGTGGATAGAGCGTCAGCCTGCAGACTGAAAGGTCCCGGGTTCGATTCCGGTCAGGGGCATGTGCCTTGGTTGCGGGCACATCCCCAGTAGGGGGTGTGCAAGAGGCAGCTGATCGATGATTCTCTCTCATTGATGTTTCTAACTCTCTATCCCTCTCTCTTCCCCTCTGTGAAAAATCAATAAAATATATTTTAAAAAATAAATAAATAAAAAATAAAGTAGGTGAATGTGGGTTTAAGGTGTCCAGACTAGGGAGTGGCAATGAAGCTGAAGAGGCCTGATAGTCTTAGGTTGGTTGATAGAGGAAGGTATCTATGTGATCACTCAAAAGATTAGTGCCAGTGAGAATGTTCTGGGGCACACACACACAAAGGTGATGCTTACTTTTACATTTTAAATTTATTGATTAATTTTTAGAGAGAGAGGAAAGAAGGGAGGGAGGAGGTGGGAGAGAAAAAGAGAGGTAGAGAGATGAGAGGGGGGGGGGAGGGGGGATATCAATTGATTCTTATATGTACCCTGGCAGTGATTGAACTCACAATCTTGGTGAATCGGGATGACATTCTGACCAACTGAGCTACTCAGCCAGGGTTGTTACTCTTACTTTTAGAAATTTTGTAATTACGTGTATAACTAATCTCTCTAAGCTTGAAATTATGGACAATAAAGATGCAGGTTTTCTTAAAAAGAAAGCAAAATGTAATGCATAAAGTACTCTCCATATTTTATAATTATACTACCTGTTCAATTACTAGCTGATGAAAATAAAATTTGAATTTAACACTATCTGAATAGCACAATCTACATGTAAAATTCAGCTAAAATCTATTCTAAAATTATTGATATAGCATATATTACATACATTTTCATTTGAATTAAATAAGTTATTTGCAGTTTTTGTAAACTAAAAATTCTAATAAACCAAAATAATGAAATTTTGAAATTAATGATTTTTCCTATATTAACAGCATTAATAAAATAATTAAGCAGCTCTTATTTTTCTTCCTTAAATAAAAAATAAAAGGTGTGATGGGTTTTCCTATTCTTTCAATGATTTTATCTTCTACTACTCCCTAGAGTTATTGGTTGTCAGGGAGACATTTTTACATCTAATGCTTCTCTGTGCTTAGCTGGGAGAATAAAGATGATATTTAGCCCAGCCGGGTATGTCTCAGTGGTTGAGCATGGACCTATGAACCAAAAGGTCAATTTTGATTCCCAGGCAGGGCACATGCCAGGGTTTCAGGCTCTATCCCCATGCAGGAGGCAGCCGATCAATGATTTTCTCTCATCATTGATGTTTCTATCTTTCTCCCTGTCTGAAATCAATAAAAATATATTTAAAAATATGATTTTCATAGGCAATATGGCTATAATGTAGAATTAGACTTATATTACATAAGAATGTCCTGTTGCTTAATGAAAACATCCTTTTATCTTCTGTGAATTTGGCATTAAAATGTTATTAGACTTGGTCTTTGCATATAGCTTTGACATATGCTTTTTGATCACAATTTCAAAGAAGCTTAATTGTCAATACTTGTTTCCTCCCCAAATTTAATTGCTCCATATCTACATAATCATAAGTTAAAAGAAACATTATTAATGATGTGCTTATATGCAAGAACGATTTGAGGTGGTGTATAATGAAACACAAAAACATATCAGTAGTAGGGCCATTAAAGAAAGGATAAATTTTTTGCTGAAACCGGTTTGGCTCAGCGGTAGAGCATCGGTCTGCAGACTGAAAGGTCCCAGGTTCGATTCCGGTCAAGGGCATGTACGTTGGTTGCGGGCACATCCCCAGTAGGGGGTGTGCAAGAGGCAGCTGGTCGATGTTTCTCACTCATCGACATTTCTAACTCTCTATCTCTCTCCCTTCAGCTCTGCAAAAAAATCAAAAAAAAAAAATATATATATATATATATATAAAATATATATGTAAATATATATATATTATATATATATATAATATATATATAATATAAGAAAGGATAAATTTTCAAGGGTAAAGGATAAATCTTCAAGAGAAAATAATATAATAATACCAAAATAACCTAGCTAAGGACAGTTGCTGAACTCAAAGATAAAGTGACCTTTGGGTCTCCTGATTGCTAAGGTAAAAAAGAAAATGAATGTTCTTTGGAGATCATCCTATCATGAAAAATTAAACAACTTATGTAGATTATTGTATAACAGAACTCAGATAACATAAAAAGCTTCTTAATATTGTGTTACAGAATATCCAAAAATAGC
Source organism: Pipistrellus hanaki (assembly GCF_964339955.1). Lineage (NCBI taxonomy): Eukaryota > Metazoa > Chordata > Mammalia > Chiroptera > Vespertilionidae > Pipistrellus > Pipistrellus hanaki. The sequence goes on from NC_140505.1 coordinate 119,377,337, forward strand.
CTCATACTAAATAAGTTAATACTCAGGATTATCTTATTTTAGTGTCTTCCTGCTTGAGGGAAAGGGTCATGGAGCTGCAGCTCACACAGAGGTCTTCCACAGGCACACATTTCCTCTCTCTCACCTCTCTCTCCTTACTGGATTTAGGGTACTTGTGACTTATGACAGGGCTGCTGCTGCTAGTTGATATGTGTCTTTGTGAAAAATTAAAAAAAAAAAATACTCCATCACCTTCTTTGTGGTAGATGCCAATGCACCTATCATAAAAGGAAGATGGGCGATAATTTTAGCTCTACTTTGCTCTTAGTTAGATGCCTTTGTGCAGAGCAGAGTGCATAGTCCTCTCTGGTGGCCCAGCTGATGAAATGGTGGGGAATAAAAAGTCTATGCAAACAGTTATGAAAGACACCAAATTAGTTAACTAGACCTTCTTTTTCTGTCTCCAACTACCTTCCGCAGATGATTTATTAATTACAAAAGTGAATAAGCCTGTTCAACATGAGGCAGGGTATGGAGACTGAAAGTGATATGCAGTTTGTTGAAGGTGAGAAGCATAATCATGAATAAACAACCCATTTGCTAAGCAAAAATCTATAGAGAAAAATGATCTAGGACAAAGAATGAAATAGTTGGTAGTTGAGTGAATCACTATAATGGTGAAGGATTTGAAAACATAAATTATTTCTAAAAAAAAAAAAGGTAACAGTAAGTCAGTCACCATGTTTTGAATCCTGCTCCCACTAACAAAGTACATCCTAATGAGGCGAGGCTGCATATCTTTCTGGGTTATTGTGAAGATGAGAGACTAGTTTTTTTGTTTCTTTGTCTGTTTGTTTGTAAGTATACAATTTCTGGAATAACCTCTCACCAATTATTGAAACAAAGCTGAGTAAATCTTTATTCCTTGCAATCAAATAGCTGCATTTCATTCTTCCTAAAATCTTGGCAAAAGGAAATTATTTATTCATTAGAGGCCCAATGCACGAAATTCATGCACAAGATGTGTGTGTGTGTGTGTGTGTGTGTGTGCTTTGTCTCTCAGCCCAGCCTGCACCCTCTCCAATCTAGGACCCCTTAATGGTTGTCCAACTGCCCATTTAGGCCTGATCCTACCAGATATCCCTCTAACAATCCAGGACTGTTGGCTCCCAAATGCTTGCCTGCTTGCCTTCCTGATTGCCCCTGTTTCTGCCTGCCAGCCTAATCACTCCCTAACCACTCCCCTGCCAGCCTGATTGATGCCCATCTGCTCCCCTGCCAGCCTGATTGCCCCTAACTGCCCTCCCCTGAAGGTCTGATCATCCCTGCCCATCTGCTCCCCTGCCAGCCTGATTGCCCCTAACTGCCCTCCCCTGAAGGTCTGATCATCCCTAACTGCCTTCCCCTGCAGGCTTGATCAGCTCCAACTGCCCTTCCTTGCAGGCCTGGTCCCTCCCAACTGCCCTCCTCTGTGGGCTTGATTGCCCCCAACTGCCCTCCCTTTCAGACCTGGTCCCTCCCAACTGCCCTCTCATGCTGGCCATCTTGTGGTAGCCACATGGGGGCATCCATCTTTGACCAATTGGGGGCAGCCATCTTGTGTGTTGGAGTGATGGTCAATTTGCATATCACTCTTTTATTAAATAGGATAAAGGTCTGGTGCATGGGTGGGGGTCAGCTGGTTGGCCTTGAAGGGTGTCCTGGATCAGAGTGGGTTTTTTTGGGGGTGTGAGACAGCTTGGGCAAGGGGCCTGTAGTGGTTTGCAGGCTGGCCACATTCCCTGGCAACCAAGCGGAGGTCCTGATATTTGGGATTTATTTATCTTCTATAATTGAAACTTTGTAGTCTTGAGTAGAGGCCTAAGCTGGCCAGGGTGTGCAGAAAGCTTAGCTTTCTCCATCGCCAGGGAAACCCAAGCCTCCTGCTGGCTCTGTGGCCACAGCCATCTTGATTGGGTTAATTTGCATATTCACTCCTGATTGGCTGGTGGGCATGGCTTGTGGGTGTAGCAGAGGGATAGTAATTTGCATATTACTCTTTTATTAGATAGGATAATTCTGATAATGCATCCCTATAGGGATGAACTACTGTAGATAGTGATTTGAATTTATATAGAGATGGGGCTTGAATGTTTGATATAGAGATGCATTGGGAGGGAACAAAATCCATTATATAACATTCCTGCCCAAATATATAACTTTAATCTACTCATAAGGAAACACTCAGACAACTGGCCTTTTCAAAATATGTCAATGTCATGAAAGACAAAACAAGAGTTGAGCAACTGTTCCAGATTAAATGCGACCGGAGACATGACAACCAAATGCAATGCCACATCTGGGATTGATGCTTTTAAGTACATGCTGTAAAAGATAGGGTCAGATGATGTCATTTTGTCCCATTAATGGTGATGCTAACTTTGATCCCTTGGTATAGCATGTTGACCAGGCTTATTCACTTGTGTAATTAATACATCATCTGTGGGAGGTACTTTGAGACTGTAAATACCTTATTCCCCTCAAATCTTTTACCCAATGGTTGTAACATCCATGAATGATTTTCCTGTGAGTCAATTATTACATTGGTGGTTGCAAAAAGCATCAGGAACTTATTTATAGGAATAATGCACATGTTTTTCTCATGTTAGCAAAGACGACAGGTTTTTCATAAATTTAATCTGTATCAGGAATCCATTGTTTCCTTAGGGTTAGAGGTTTTCATTCGATCTAGATCATTACTGAATACATTACCACAAGAAAAAGTTTATGAGCTCCTTACATCTGTTGTAGGCCAACTGTGGAACAATTCCTGCTCTCCCACCTGCATTAAACTACTATGATTGATCCTGATCAGTCTCTGATTTAACTTCCAAAGGTCAGTTTAGTTGGCCTCCACATGTGCCCTATCTTTAACCGTATCTCTCACCACTGCCTCCCTTACTCGCTCTATGTTCCAGCAATGTTGAGTCCAGAAACATGTTCTTCACGTCTCTGTGGTTTTGCAGAAGTCCTTCCCCACCTCCCACACCTGAAATGAATTTCTCATTCCCAACCTTCCCACCTCGTTTGCTTAGCCAACTCCTATGCATCCTGTAAGACCAAGCTAAGGCACCAAAACGGTTTGTAAAATCTTCACAGGTAGAGAAAGTCACTCCTTTCCCCATGCCTTCACTGTACTTTATTATAAGTTCAGGCTACAATTATTCATTTTCTTTTTTCAGGATTTAGGTCTTAATTATCTTTGTAGTTACAGTTTTCACTCTTCTTGGCATGAGAGATTCTTCAAAATAAGTGTCTATTGATGAATAATTAAATGATTTCAGTCTCAAAAGTTTTGCTTTTGCTGACCTGCTTTGGAAAAATATCTGAAGATATTTTTCTGAATTATCCTCTATCTACTTCCACTAAAGTTCTAGCTTGATGGATTTCAACTTTATCCATTCAACAGCATAAACCCCTCCTATCAATTTAATACTTGAAATTCTTCATTTATTTGAATATCCATTACTTCTCTCTCTCTCCCCCGCTACCCTTCCCCCCCCCCCCCCCCCACACACACACACTAGAACATAAGCACCTTTTATTCCCCTCTTCTTATGGACAATACTGCAGTTCATTTTGTGTCTAGCAAACAATTCCTGTAATGATTCTTTTAAAATCCTACATGTGTGTGTGTGTGTGTGTGTGTGTGTGTGTGTGTGTGTGAATGTGTGCTCACACACGCATGGGAAAGGAGACAGAAAAATAATACAAAAGAAGCTAAAGTGTTGTGGATCATCATGAGGAAAACATGAATCCTTAAAGATGACTTTGGAGTTTTTCTGAAATTTAATGAGATAAAGTTTGGGACAGAAGATAGACAGTATTTATTTATTTATTTATTTATTTTAGGCCTAGGTAAAGCCTGTCACTAGGATAAAGTCCTATTAAAATATTTTAAAATAATTGAATTTTACAAGAATTTTACTATAACATTTCATTCTAAAAATCCATCTAATAAACACTATACCTGCTGATATAAGGAGTTGGTGTTCTGTAACAACTTGTTTTCAGTAATTTAGGGTCAGTCAGGCTTACGTTTACTGTAAAATCTACACTCTTTTCTTAAATAGACCTATATATTATGTGCAGCTGAAACAATATCATCCTTAGGTAGTTAGGGCTATACAAAACAAAGACCCAGGACGGTATCATTTTGAATCAAAACTCTTAAAAATCACTGCTTCCTTCCCGCTTCACCTCTCCAAACTTCTTGGGGTAACATGGATTTTTTTTTTTCTTTTCTTAAACATGGAGTTAATAATGGAGATGTTAGATGACTGCAAATGGAATTACCCAGATGACAAATGCTCAAACATGGGTCTCAAACATGGTGATTTTGCCCCCTAGGAGCATTTTTGGCAATGTTTGGAGGCTTTAAAAAAAAAAAAAATTATTATTTTTTTTTATTATCATTAGCACTAGGTTGCTACTGCTGACATCTAGTGGGTAAACATCCTACAATGTACAGGACACCCCCCACAACAAAGGATAATCCAAATGTCAGTACTCCTGAGATTCAGAAATCGTGCTCTAATAGAAAATGTCCAAAGCTGTCTTTCACAACTGACTACAGAACTTAATCTTTTAAGCTGCGGAGAGCCACTTTGTACCCCGCACAGGCAGCTCTGGTCCCTGGAATGATTTGTCTGTGACTGTTCTCCGTTTATTTCCACTTTTAACATGATTTCTTGAGACTAAAATTGTATCCAGACCATGCTAGGAGATTTTCTAGGAACTTCATCTGCTTACATAGTTTTACATATGAAGAAATGTAGTTTAAAAGTTCAGAAATACATCAATGAATCACACTTTCAATTATACAGTTTGTTAACAAATAATTATAAATTTAGTCAAAGATCTTTTAAATATTTTGGCATATTTACTCTTTTAAAGTTAAGTGGTTTTGATACTTTTTAGTAGTCAAATTACTAAATTTGATAATTTATTAAAAAAATAAAACTATACATATACACAAGTGGCTTTTTTATTGTGCTTGTGGTTAAAACTTTCATTTTAGCACTGATACTTCATGATGTGGAAGGAAAAAAAAGGGATTTTTGTATTGGATTGGAAATAAAAGTCTGGTTTTAATTACTTATTCTATTCCCAACCACTCTTGCCTGATAAATACAAATCTCTCAATTCCTATTGTTTAACATTAAAACAGGCCAAACAAACAAAAAGCCCCAAATACCCATAACAAACAAAGCCCAAATTACATAAACTTAGCTATTTACTTCCTCTCATCAGCACATGCTTTTAAACACCTCATATTGTTCTGTACTTTCCTGATCCTTTTTTGTTTTTCTAAACAATTTTATTCAACATAGTTGTTTTCAATGAGTTTCAATAGTATTATAAGAACATTAGTGAGGCACTATTTTTGTCTTTATTAACTAACTAGAGGCCTGGTGCATGAAAATTCATGCACTGGAAGAAGGGTGATCCCCCATCCCAGCCTGCCACCTCTCACAGTTCAAGAGCCCTCAGGGGTGAGAAGCAACATGGCTATAAGGGGAAGGCAACACCCCATCACACATCTGCTGCTACCACTGCTGACAGCGCAAGCTGGCCCTGGTTACCTGAGCCTTGGGCAGCCCTAGGTGGCTGGGCAGCCGCCATCTGAGGCTTGCCTGCACCTCAAGCTGGCCCTAGGTGGCTGGGCAGCTGACACCTGAGGCTTGCCTAAGCCTCAGGTCGATTCTGGGTGGTTGGGGGGCTGAGGAGACTGGGGGATTCTGGAGGCAGGCACACAGAGTGGCCAGACCCATGGGCCCACCCTTGCTGCACAATTGCCGCTTTGATGGGGCTGAAGGGACTGGGCACCGCCATCTTATGGCTGTGGGTGCTGCAATATTTGAGGGTGGGGCAGTTAATTAGCATATTCCCTCCTTATTGGCTGTGGGCACTGCCATCTTTGCGACAGCGTGAGGGTCAGTTAGCATATACCCTCTTTATTAGATAGGATAATGGACTAATTTTACATGGTGACACTCATTTACATTAGTCTCTTTCACTTTGTTTCCAATTTCACTTCTCAGTATGGTGGTGGTTAATGAAGTTTCGATGTTGAACCTGTGTTTAAGGTCCAGTTCTACCACTTGCTAGCTCTTTGACCCTGGGAAACTGATTGCCTTTTTTTGAGCCTTTCTTTCTAGATCATTACATTGGGAAATATAATAGTATCATTTGTAAATGTTTTGTGAAGAATAAATGAGTTAAAGTTGAAATGTCTTTAGCAAAACTATCACATAGTAAGTACTTAATAAACATGAACTATTATTAATATTCTTATCAGTAACAAAATAAGCATATTAAGGAACATTTACCAGTATCATTTTTAAAAACAAATCTGGAAAGAGAAAACCATCTGAAAGGATAAGTAATATTCTTTCTGGATTTTTACTGTTTGGTTTTTTGCAAAGGATAATATATTTTTAGTTCAAATATAAACTTAGCTCTTTATTAGTGAAAATAATGCATAGGTTTATGATCTTGATATTAAATTCAAGACATGAAATTGAGACAGCAATAAAAATATGCACTAATTTATACTAATTAGAAGGAAGATCAGTCTAATTAAATTTTACAAAAACCTAGAAATAAAATAACTATAATAAAAGTATCTATTCTTGTTAATTTATTCAGGACTAGAAGGATATTCATTTTAGTGACTTAATAAATATACTTATAGGAGTCATATTAATGGTGCCATGATAAGTAGTAAAAATACAAAAATCAAAATAAACACTAATACTCTTTAGTTAGCATTTACTATAAACAAACCCTATGTTCACTCAGTCTTTTTGTATATTACCTCATTTAATCTTTCTTAAATCCTATGAGTTAGAAATGCTTTTTTAAAATAGTAATTTTACAGGGGAAGAAAACTTTCATACCAGTCTGCTTGCTTTAAGCAATAAAGCAACTGGAGAGTAAATGAATAATTGTTATAATAACTAAAAATAACATTTAGCTTTAGTTATAATAACTAAAAATAACTGTATCTGAAAATACAGTATTTTCTCTTTCTAGAAAATATAGTTCATTCCTTTATTTTATTCTTTATTTCAACTTATAATCAATCAAAATACCAGAGTGATCCTAAGCTAAACTAATATAAGTTTAAATATAAAACTAAATATTTTAGGTAAATCATGTTGAGAATTTTTTCCCCCTCAGTGTTAGAATATTTATTACTGATAGTCAATTGGCTTAACTCTTTGTCTTCAATAATATGTTCTCAATTATTAGCTTAGATTAAAGGCTTCTTGAATTTAAGATGTTTAATTGTAATTAGCTATATAATCCTATAAATATAAGCTGTTCAAAATTAAAGTCATTGTCTCTTGCTTTACTTACAATTCTCATTTTGATTTGAGAATTGGCATCTTTTTTCTTGAATAAACTTAAAAGGGGAATTTCTAGAAGGTGTAGGATTGCAAACTATCCACAGTGACAGGAAAGGTAAACTGAAATAAAGGTAATGGAGGTTTGGTTTCAATATAATTTATAATGTTTTCACTAAATGAGAGAAAAATAGAAGGCAAATGATTTTGTATTATATTAATTCATTACCCCTAGAAATTCTCCTGTTTTCATGAAGACAATGGGTAATCATATACTGACCTTAAATTCATCTAATCCAAGCTTCTTTAGAGACTTTCTGACATAATCCAGAAAGGAAGAGGATTTGGAATAAGTTTTACCAACATATCGATCACTATAAAACAAAATTGAATCACAAAATATTTAAAAATGTCTTCTGTGTATATGGCACAAGATCCAGATGTGATAAAAAAAAAAAAAACACAAAAAAAACGTAGTAATTTTATTGTGAACATTTTAAAATTACACATTACGCAGTATTTGAGATTCCCTTTTGAGAATTCCTTCCATATACACCGTGAAAGACAACTTTATGAAGACAATACTATGAGAAAGATGTAAATTTATAGTACTAAAAAGTCTCAATTTTAATGGGAACTATAATCTTTCAAAATTTTCCACTGTGCTACAAAACATATTTTAATTTTATGGGCTCAACATTACAGTGTGCATTTCATTGCACCATCTGCTAACAGTGGTGATAATTCAATGGCTATGCAAAGAAATCTTCTTCAGTGCCAGCCATTGATCAAGCACCAAAACACTGAGTTGGGTCTGACTTGATCTCACTTATGCCCTGCAGATTTTCATTATGGTTTAAACAAAATTTCGTGGGAAGGTTTAAAATTTAATAAATTTAATGCTAGACTATTATATTATATCTTACAAATGTGGTTGCAGTTTAGGAATAATGTAAAAATCAAGGGAATAAAAAATTCGCCACATCCATATATCAAAAACAATGAATAAAAGCTCATTTACATTTGACAGTATATATATTAATCCCTAAGACTAATTAAATATTAAGTTCTATCAATTCTTCCATTGAAGTATACCTTAAATATATTACTTCAGCTTTGGTTCTAGACAGCCACCTTAATTCCACTTATTATTACCTCAGGTCCTGATCATTATAGTTACTTCCAAGGTAAGACTGAAGCCTGTCCCCTTCATTCCTGAATATATTGCTATATTATTTTTTTAGAGCACCATTTTTATTTATTTCCCTATGCAAAAGAATGATTTCAAAAAATAGTCATTTAAATAGGTATAGGTTCCAGAAAGCAGAAATTATATATTTTATCAGTTTTCAGGTAATTCTCAGATTCTACACATACTTACATTTTTTTGTGTGTGTGTGTATAACAGATATCATATAACAGATATATACATCTTATATATCACAGAATACTGAGTTGATTAACTGTGTGGCTAGAAAAAGATGTCATTTAATATTAACATCCACCTTGTCCTCTTAGAAAGACTTTTAAGATGTTTTACAGAACTAAAATCATCTAGTTAGACTATAATATAAAAATACATTACTACTGTAACTGATCTATATATTAATCAAGTAGACAAAAATATAGGCAAGCTTAACTATACAAATAAGAAAGTATAATTTGAAATATATAAAGAATCACTGATCAGATATATAAGGAAAAGTGCAATATAAACAAAACAAATAACTGCTAACATTTATTTCATGTTTAGTATTTGTCAGGGTCTCTTTGCTGCATTTACTAATTTAATCCTTAAAACAACCCCGTGTGGTAGGTCAAATTATTACGCCCATTTTAGAGATGGTGAAACTAAATCACAGAGAGGTTAAACGAACTATCCAAAGATTGAGTCCAGTTAATATAATTGTTTTCTGTCAGAAAATTCCTAAGGTTCCCTGGATGCCATCTTTTTCTGACTCCTGTTTTGTATTTTCCACTTCTCTTTATTCACTGAGTCTTTATACTTATCATATGAAAATGCTCAAGTTTCTGTCTGAAAAAAACAAGCAAACAAACAAAATACTCCAAAACACAAGCTCTCTGTGATTCCATACCATAAAGCTATCTACGACCGCTGGACCAGTTACTATGAGGCGCACTGACCATCTTGGTCCCTTTCCCTGCCAGCAGGTTCCCATTGCCTGAAACGTGTGTGTGTGTGTGTGTGTGTGTGTGTGTGTGTGTGTGTGTGTGTGTGTGTAAAACTGGTGAGCAGGCAGGAATAGCCGACTTCTCGGTTTCTTTCCCCGGCCAGCCGTCCAGGCACTAATCACTAGATGGTGAACAGAGAACCGGGGGTGAAACAAGATGGCCAGCAGGGGAGAGCAATGAGGGGTGACCAGACCAGCAGAGGAGGGAAGTTGGGGCCAAACAGGCTGATAGGGGAGCAGTTAGACATCAATCAGGCTGGCATGGTAGTGGTTAGGGGGTGGTCAGGCTGGCAGGCAGAAGCGGTCATAGATAATCAGGAAGGCAGACAGGAGAGAAGTTGGGAGCCAGCAGTCCTGGATTGTGAGAGGGATCCCAGACCGGAGAGGGTGCAGGCTGGGCTGCCCCACCCCCCATGCATTATTTATTACATAAATCACAAATAAGTTCTTAGAAGTTAGAATAATTATTTTCAAGATATTTCTGTGTTTCCTAGAGTGTGCCCCATAAAACACTTAGTGCTACAAATATTAATTGTGTACAGAGTTTTGGGAAAAGAAAGATAGTATTAATAAATATTGGTTTCAATAAAGTTTAATATATTTATTTTCATAATAATAGCAATCACTATGTCCTAGGAATGGCTTTAAATACTTTAAGGATATTAACCGATTTTTCACAGCGTCCCTTGGAGGCAGGTGTTGTTACTATTCCCAATTTAAAAATGGTAAGACAGACAAAAAGCTGTGGGGTAACGTGCCCACGGCCACAGTGCAGTAACCTAGTGAGGTCTGGGATTTAAAACCAGGCAGTAGAGCTCGTGTGATGTCCTTAACCGTTACACTATGTCTTCTCTCACCAAATTATTCAATGTCTTTAAAATATGAATGGGCACTGGTAATTTTAAAGAAGATAATATTACATTAAAGCATTTACTTGATTAAGAAATTCTTTTCTCTCAAACTATTTTCACAGAATCACTGCTCTTCAGGACAATAGAGAACACTGTTATAGAAAAATCAAAATCTGATTTACTCTCTTTCAAAAGCATTTCTAAAATACTCTAGAACAAGATTATTGGTTCTAACACTTGTAGTAAACAAAGCATCATTTTAGTTGGGGCACTATCAATGAAACAACTAAATAAAATATATAATGAATTAGTAAAAAGATTTGATGATAAGCTGATGATGAAGGAGAGAGGACAGAAATGAAGTGACAGAGGAGTGATGGGAACAATAACTAGACATGATAATTCAGAGTAAAAAAAAAATCTGAAGAGAGAGAGTGAGCTAGCCATGTGGATATCTGGGGAGGCACATTCCAGGCAGAGGATATGTCATAGGCAAAGACCCAAGGTAGAAGTCCTTCTGGCATTTTTAAGGAATAGTGAGAACATAAATATAGACATAACTAAAGGGAAAAACAATAGAAATGGAATTAGGGAGATGAGAAGCCACACCATGTAACGTTTTGTAGACTACAGTAAAAATATTAACTTCACTTCCAAGTGAATAAGAAACCATGAAAATATTATGAGCAAAATCTAACTTTTAATAGGATCATCATGGCTACTGTAGAGAGAATGGACTTTAGGGAACAAACTAGAAGTAAGAAGACCAATTAGGAAGTTATTGACTTTGAGTGATGGGCACACAGTGCAATATAAATATTTTGAAACATAGAAATCCATATCTAAAACCTATAAGATCCTATAAACCAATGTCACCCCAATACATTTAATAAAAATAAAATAACAATAATCTAGATGAGAAACAATGGTAGATTGAACCAGGTTGGTGACCTCTAAAGTGGTATGACCTTAGATATATTTTGAGGGAGACTATAAAATTGCTGAAGTACTGGATCTAGCAGTGTGAGAAAGAGAGTAGTTAAAGACTCCTCTAGGATTTTTGGCCTAAGCAACTGGAAGAACAAAACTGTAATTTCCTGGATTTATCAACATATATGGTATTTAAAGCCATGAGGCAATAAGATCACCTAGGTAGTAGATATATAGAGGAAAAAAAGCTCCAATAATTAAAGGTTTGAAAGAAGAAGTATCAGCAAAATAAACTAAAAAAAGAGAGAGAAAAAGATGAGATTTTGTGAGGGACTTTCCCTAGTATGAGAGAAAAAGAGCTGCAATAAAAAGTGGTAAATTGCGTGAAACCCTGACAACAGGCCAAATAAGATAAGGATTGGGAACTAATTCAGTAACACAGCAGTAAAATCTGACTAGAATACAAGAGAAAATGGGGGGAAACCTGGCAGCACTTTGAAGGAATTTTCCATTAAAAAGAAACAACAGATATAGAATAGTAGTTGGAGGGGCAATGGCATCCAACGAGCATTTCCAGTATGTGTGCTCTTAACCAGTATAATATATAATTTCATTTAATAAGACTGAATACCAGGAGGGCTCAGTAGGTGGTAAAAGAATAGATACAAATAACTACTATTAAATTCAATAAGAGCCATGAATCATAGATTAAATTCCATGGAAGAAAAGAAGAGAGTGAGAAAGAAAAAAAGATATATATCAGGAATGTTTCCTAAACTGGGTTTTAAAGAATACCTAGGGTTTTACTTGCCAGAGATCATGGGAGGAAAGACTGGCAGGAATGGGGGAAAGGATATTACCAGAAGATAAAGCTGCTCCAAGGAGGCATACAAATTGCAAAACTAACAGCATGGGCAATGATGCATAATCCAGGCCGGTGTGCATGCAGAGGAGGAAGAAGGGGGTGATGAATTAGGCTGGAAAGAATATTACTAGTGACAGATTAGACATGACCTTGATGACAGAATAAAGATATTTAGTTTTTAAATATAAAACAAAAAGGAATTCTCAAACATTTGAAGGTAGAAAAGTGACATGACCATTTCTGAAAGACAAATGATGGGACTGGGAGAACAGATTAAAAGGCGCCCTCTGTCAGAATAAAGCATGGCCAGCATGCTAAAAAGGAATTACTATTCTTTCTTTTAATAAAAGTGAATGCACTAGATCTGATTAAAATTCTACTCGAGTGAATCCTACACCACCCACATTCTTTTCTAAAAATACAACTGTAAGAACATGGTTCACTTGTGCAACTTTCCAAAGAGGCAACATTAGTGCAGAAAGTTTTAGGAAGAGGTGAAGCTGATGTATATATACTAAATAACTGAAAACAAGCACAGGCAGGACAGAAAGTATTAAAATTCATCTTCTCCAGCATCAGAAAATCTTGATTTATTTTGTGTCTTTTATATGCTAGTAGATATTAAAAGATTTAAAATATCAAAATTTTGCTGAAAATGGCAATCATTTAAGGGAGCTCCAAAAATCTTTATAGACTACTGTATTCTTCAATTTAAAAGATACTGGCTTGCTAATTCCAATGTGACCACATATTATAGATTAAATTATTAGCTTTAATTTTGTGAGCCACTTTTCATTATATGGTTTTTCACTAGCAAAATAAAAATTAAATGGTTATACATAAGTATAGGCATCAAAATTATATATTTCTTATATAGCTGTTTACAGTATTCATTATAAAGTGAGTAAAATATATACATATTTTCCCTGACCTCTTTCCAAGAGTTTTAAGTGATTTTCACCCCATGAAATTCCTTCCTTGGCATTTTATTTCACTTAGAAAATTTCCAGATAAGGGCTAATTATATGAAAAATAATTCTCTATAAGTGACTGAGTTTTAACCTAAATATTAGATGCTAAATAACAATTATAATTAATAGAATAAAAATGCTATATATTTAAGTCCACAAAAAAGTTTACTTCTAATCTTAGGCTACATAAATGATTACATTTAAAGAAACTTTTAGAAAAATAATTCAGGTATTCTGAAACAGTTTATCACCAGGGACAATTTATTTTGGTTAATGAAAAAAACCCCAAACAAAACAAAATGAAAAATAAGTTAAATAAGTGATCATATTTTCTTAGTACTCTTGCTGGCTAGAGATTCAATCAAGTTAATCTTGATTTACAACGCCATGCAACTTAAATCATATTTTTAAAAATCCCCCCAAAATTTAAATAAAAAAACATGGTATACTGAAAACACAGACTATGAATTCAGTTCTAAACCTGATTATTTCAAGTTGTATGAGCAGTTGGGAGCCAGCAGTCCTGGATTGTGAGAGGGATCCCAGACCGGAGAGGGTGCAGGATGAGCTGCCACCCCCCCCCCCCCGCCCTGATTTATTACATAAATCACAAATGAGTTCTTAGAAGAAGTTAGAATAATTATTTTCAAGATATTTCTGTGTTTCTTAGAGTGTGCTCCATAAAACACTTAGTGCTATAAATATTAATTGTGTACAGAGTTTTGGGAAAAGAAAGATAGTATTAATAAATATTGGTTTCACACTTCTAGGAATATATCCCAAGAAACTAGAAACACCAATCAGAAAGGATATATGCACCCCTATGTTCATAGCAGCACAATCTACAATAGCCAGAATTTGGAAACAGCCTAAGTGTCCGTCAGCAGATGATTGGATCCAAAAACTTTGGTACATCTACACAATGGAATACTATGCGGCCATAAAAAATAAGGAATTCTCATCATTTGCAGCAAACTGGATGGAACTGGAGAACATCATGCTGAGTGAAATAAGCCAATCAATGAAAGAGAAACACCACATGACCTCACTCATTTGTGGATAACAAAGAGCATTATAAACTGATGAACCAAAAGATAGATATAGAGACAGTAAATCAACAAGTAGACTGTCAAATTACAGCGGGGAGGGGAGGAAGATCTGGGGGAGATAATAGATCAACCGAAGGACTTTTATACATGCATATAAGTATAGCCAATGGACACAAAACTCTGGGGAGGGAGGGGATGTGTGGGAGGGAGGGTGGGGGCAAAAAAAAAAAATCAATAAAATATATTTAAAAAAAAAAAAAAAATAAAATAAAATAAAATAAAAAACAAAAAAAATAAATAAATAAATAAATAAATATTGGTTTCAATAAAGTTTAAAAGATTTCTTTTCATAATAATAGCAATCACTATTACTAATTCGTGTATGTGGCGGGGAGAATAGTACTCTACCCAAAGATGTCCACATTATAATTTTCAGAACCTATGCATATATTATGTTTCATGAAGAGAAGGAATTAAGGTTGCAGATGAAGTTTTTTTTTTCCAGTCTGCTGGCCTTTAAATAAACAGAGCACCCTGGATTATCCAGATGGCCCCAACATAATCTCAACAACACTGTAAAGTGGAAGAGGGAGGAAGAAGAGGAGGTCAGAGTCAGAGTCAGATTTGAAGAGGCTACAATGCTATCTTTGAAGATGAAGGAAGGAGCCAAGAGCCAAAATACAGGGGCAAAAGTAGGTTTACAGTTGCTCCTATGGAAAATACTACAATACTTAATAAATAATATGAGAATAAAGTCTTGTGTTTTGTGTACTCACAAGTGTAAATCTATTTGCCCACCCTATATGTAGGATGCTTCTAGAAACTGTCAAAGGTAAGTAAATAGTTTATCTGTTAGAGCCTCCAGAAATCATGCAGTTCTGCTGACACCTGATTTTAGCCCAGTGAAACTTATTTTGGACTGCTAATCTCCAGAATGCTAGAAACATCGATGTGAGAGAGAAGCTTTGATCAGTTGCCTCCTGTACACACCTGACTGCGGATCGAACCAGCAATGTAGGTATGTGCCTTGATTGGGAATTGAACCTGCAATGCTTTGGTGCATGGTTCAGTGCTCCAACCAACTGAGTCACCCGGCCAGGGCATGGTTTTTAATCCATTTTAAATTTATTCTTGTATACATCAAACTAAAAAGTTTTTGCACAGCAAAGGAAACCATCAATAAAACAAAACACAGCCTACCAACTGGGAAAAATATTTGCCAGTGATAGATCTGATAAGGGTTTAATACCCCAAATTTATAAATAACTCATAAAACTTAACACTAAGAAAATAATCAATCCAATTTAAAAATGGGCAGATGACCTAAATAGACATTTCTTAAACGAGAATATTCAAATGGCCAATAAACATGTGAAAATCTGCTCAATATCACTAGACAACAGAGAAATGCAAACTAAAATCACATTGAGATATCACCTCACACCAATCAGAATGACTATAATCAATAAATCAATAAACAAGTTGATGTGGAGTAAAGGGACCCTCATGCACTATTGATGGGAATGTAGACTGGTGCAGCCACTATAAAAAACAGTATGGAGGGTTCTTAAAATTTAAAAATAGAACTACCTATGACCCAACAATTCCTTCTGGGTAATTATCCCAAAAAATTCAAAACACTAATTTGAAAAGATTTATGTACCCCTATGTTCATTACAGTGTTATTTACAAGAGTCAAAATATGCAAGCATCCTAAGTGCCCATCAATAGAAAAAATGGATAAAGATGTGGTACAAATATATAATGGAATATTACTTGATCAAACAAAGAATGAAATCTTATAACTTGCAACAACATGGATAGATGTAGAGAGTATTATACTAAGTGAAAAAAAATCAGAAAATCGTGAAGGAATTAAAAAGTACAAATTGATAATTAGAAAACAGTCATAATCATAAAAAGCCAGTGGCCATCATGACTGAAACAACTGGATGGACGACTGAACAGCAGGCTGGGTGGGGTGACCAGGCAGGCCAGCAGGGGTGTTAGTGAGGGATGACCAAACGACTGAACAGCAGGCTGCTCAGGGCAACCAGGCTGGTGTGGAGGGGGCAGTTGGGGGTGACCAGGCCAGAGGGGGATTAGTGAGGGATGACCATGCTGCGTGGGGCAATCAGGCCAGAAATGGAGGGGGGGAGTTGGGGTGATCAGGCTGACGGGGGGATGGTAAGGGGTGATCAGGGGCAACCAGGACGGTGGGGGAGGCAATTGGGGGTGACCAGGCTGGCGGGGGTGGGGGGTTGAATAGTTAAGGGCAATCAGGCTAGCAGGCAGGTGAGAAGTTAGGAGCCAGCGGTCCAGGATTGTGAGAGGGATGTCCGACTGTCAGACATCCCCCGAGAGGTCCCAGATTGGAGAGGGTGCAGGCTGGGCCGAGCCTTTCCCCCCCAACCCCCGTGCATGAATTTTGTGCACCGGGCCTCTAGTAATAACTATGTGATAATGATCAAGGAAATTTAAATTAAGAGCAAATATCTAGGAAAAGACGGTAACCAAAAAGAATGAGCTCGAATTTTAGGGCTGCATTTTCCCAGAAGCATCCGTGAATTCTTGAATAAGCACTGTGGACCAGTCAACAGAGTGGGCAGAGAAGACCATCACAGCTTTCAGTAGAATAACATTTCCAGTGAGAGAAAAGTTAAGAGTTCATGGCCTACCTACAATGAAGACCACGTAGGCAGGGTAAAGCACTCATATTTAAGTTAGGTCTCTGGAAGTTCACACTGTATGAGTAAAGGTGAACTAGATATAAATAGTCCTAACATGGAAGAGAGCCCAACTGGGAATTTAAACTGTGATTAAATTATTTTATTTTATTTCTTTTTTTATTTTTCAATCCCAGTTCACATTCAATATTATTTTACATTTATTTAAAATGTACTACCTAGTGGATAGTTAGTTATATAATTTACAGCTGGCAAGGGCAGCAGCAGTGCGGGGAGCCTCTCCCACCTCCACTGCGCAGGCCGTAAGGAGTGAAGGGTCCTGGATTCAAGAGCCCCGGACTGTGAGAGGGGTGTCTGATTGCCGGCTTAGGGGTCATAGACTGCAAGAGGGCACAGGCTGGGCCTTCAGGACCCTCCCCCCGCAACACGCATATGCATGAATCTCATGCACTGATCCTCTAGTATATGGAAAAGAGAATGGAGATTAGGTACAGATTTGGGAGTCATCTACATAGAAAAGACAGTTGAAACCAACAGTATATGTAGATATTTGTATCGTAAATTCTTTCAGCAAAAAAGTGATTTCCTCTTACAGAGAAATAATACCTAATCTAAAGTACCTTCTATCTTCATTAATATGTGTAGATTAGTTTTTGAGAACCTGAAAGTTTCCTTATGGCAATTTGAAGAATAATCCTATTAAAATCAGTTGGCTATAAAAATCCTAAATTTATAATTAAAAAGAAGACATTCATAAAACTTGTTAGGATTACAAATGTATTCTTGAGTACAGCAGTTATTGAATCAATATTATGGAAAAATTCTCCAACCCCTTGCTTCTGCATAAGCAAGGCATTATTTGGGAAAATCAGAAACAATAACAAAAGCGTATGTAGGGCTACTATTCTACCAGTAGAGACCCAAATGGCCAAAATGTTTATAATCAATATCTATTTTAATTGGTTAAGTGGTTAATGCAGTATTAGTTGTGCAACATTTTAAATATAACTCCTGCTCCAATGATATTACATTCACCAAATTACTTACATATAACATTTTAATAGTACTAAAAATCTAAAGTACATTTTGCATATATTTATCATTATAACAATCTTTCACAACAAAAAGAAATCATTTGAGCCTCCATTTTAATAATGATTAACCTAAATACAGTTATTGCATACTTCTTTGTTACTTACTGAAATTATGCTCAAATTAAAAGCTTCTTCTATCAATAAAGTGACCCTGAATAAATTCACCTGAAAACTAAAAGCCACTTCACATACAATACAGCAGTTATTCTTATTAAAATAAAATCCTCATACCATTTGGTGATGCCATAACCATCTTTAATAATATCCTGAAGGACAGCACGATAGAAGAGTGATTCTGTAGGCAGCTGGAAAAAAAAAAAAAAAAAAAGTAGACATTTATAAACACAGAAACAAATAACAGAAATGAAATCAATACAAGAGAGTTGGGACCATAAGTGAATGTTAAAAACCTGATGTGAAACCTAAGATACAATTTTTTATAATTTTCCATCCAAAATTAAAATGTTACCAAAGAGCCAAAGCCGGTTTTGCTCAGTGGTAGAGCGTCAGCTTGCAGACTGAAGGGTCCCAGGTTCGATTCCGGTCAAAGGCAGGTACATTGGTTGCGGGCACATCCCCGGTAGGGGGTGTGCAGGAGGCAGCTGGTCAATGTTTCTCTCTCATCGACATTTCTAGCTCTCTATCCCTCTCCCTTCCTCTCTGTAAAAAATCAATAAAAATGTATTTTAAAATGTTACCAAAGAAAAATGAGCTAACATTCCAAATGGAGTGCTTATCAGTAAAATATATAGAAATAAACTTTCATAATCATCCATATCTGTATAAGACAGCAGTAAAACAGAATAAATGTGAAAGAGAATATGGGTTTGTCCCAATGGGGATGGATTAGAGAGGATATTATCTAGGATCAACACCCAGAAACAGATGGTGCTACCTTAAGTAAGGACACATTAAAAATATGTCTGAGGCCTGAATGATCATAGCATTGGCTACTTGTAGGCTTAAAAAAAAGAACCTTGGAATGGACACAGTATCAGAGATTGACGTCTTGGTAAGGCTTCATTTCCTGGGGAAAAAGAGGTAGGAGGTGTCCAGGAAGGTGCAAAGGTTTCCCCAAAGGAAAAAAGGAACGGATGAAGACAAGGTCCCCAATGAAACATGATCGTTTCACAGAAGCAGAAGGTAAAAACAGTGTTATATAGTTGACGCTTGAGGGTTTGGGGCAATGACCTCCACACGGTCAAAAATCTGTGTATAACTTTTTAAGTTTCCTGAAACTTAAGCTATCCCTCAGTAACATGAGGGGGATTGGTTTCAGGACCCCCTATAGATACCAAAATCTGTGGGTACCCAAGTCCCCTGCATAAAATGGCAAAGATCAATGCATATAGTTGGCCCTCCACATTCATGGACTCCCAACCATGGCTAGAAAACAGTACAAGAATTTATTGGGGGAAAAAGATCCACACAAAAGTGGATCAATAGAGTTCAAACCCATGTTGCTCAAGTGTCAACACAGAAAGAGTGCACAGAGGAAGAGTATTTTACAGTAGCAAAGCAATAGGTATTTTTAAACCAAGAAACTATGAAATTCATCAAACTCCATTCATATCCCCAAATACCTGTTACTATTGAGAGTAGAGAAAAATCAAACTCAAAATAATACCAGCAACAAATACCTGCTTCAATGCAAAGTTATTACGTATTAGAAAAAAGAAAAAGAAAAAGAAAAAGAAAAAGAAGCAAAAGTGGAGGGAAGTCAACAATATTAACTGCTTTTGAGAAGTCAAATAAGATAAAATCTAAAAACTATTCAGTGACCTGATACAGATCATTAAAGAGTTCAGTGAAATGTATGTATATATATATTGACTGAGTTTTCCTTTTGTAACTCCTATTTTTCATCAAAGACCAACATGGTTATTTTCATCTGTTTTTGACCGGAATGTTTGGATGCAGATGGAGTGTAGCACAAAATAAACTTTGCCTGTGTGCTCAGGAAGAAAACCTACTCTGTTGTCCCTCTCCCCCATCTAATGTCAGGTTCCTACACAGTGGGCCCCAGACGCTGAGACTCAAAAGACCACAAATTGAGAGTTGAAGGTCCATCATTATTTCTTGGGTCTTCCCCTGATGGTACTACCTTCTTAAGTCACTGAAAAATGTCTTATGGGATCTTAATAGAGCAATTTGAATGAACATATGTATCTTTTCTGGATGGTGGGAATAGTGTGGAGAGTGAGTCTAGTAAGAATGGCATTAGGAATACCAGCCCCTAAACTCTTACAATAACTCTTACAATAACTCACTAAAAGCAGACATACACACACTTGAGTGTCCACACAAAAATTTATAACCTTTTAAAGGCACATTTCTTGCCTTAGCTGGTTTGGCTCAGTGGATAGAGCATTGGCCTGGGGACGGAAGGGTCTCAGGTTCGATTCTGATCAAGGGCACATGCCCGGGTTGCAGCTGATCAATGGCTCTCTCTCTATCAATGGCTCTCTCTCGCCATTGATGTTTCTATCTCTCTTTCTCTCTCCCTTCCTTTCTGAAATCAATAAAAACCTTAAAAAAAATAAAATAAAAGGCACATTTCTTATATGAATTTTTCCCCCCCAAATGCAACTCCTTGAGACTTCAACTTTCCTTTTCTGAAATATTTCATATTCCAAACATTCACGCTTCAAAACATTTTATTCAAAATTTCCCATCTTTGGATATATTTTTCATTTTGAATAATTTATTTCTGCAATACCCAAAACCCTCTACTTTATCACCTGTGCCTCACTTCCCCTCCTTGCAAGTATCCTTCAGTTCTCTCACAAAAATGCTGAAATCTCTTTTCATTTATTGACACCTACTTTTATATTGTTCTATTAAAATTCAAAGCATTTTGGCTGAAACTGGTTTGGCTCAGTGGTAGAGCGTCAGTCTGTGGACTGAAAGGTCCCGGGTTCTATTCCGGTCAAGGGCATGTACCTTGGTTGTGGGCACATCCTTGGTGGAGGGTGTGCAAGAGGCAGCTGGTCGATGTTTCTCTCTCATCGACGTTTCTAGCTCTCTATCTCTCTCCTTTCCTCTCTGTAAAAAATCAATAAAATATATTTAAAATAAAATAAAATAAAATTCAAAGCATTTTGGGAAATATATTATTACATGAAGTGAAATATTAGTATTACAAGTGGCTTACAAAGTTCTTAATTTGATTAGGTGTAAGAGATGGGGACTTTAATTTTATGTGACTTTTATATAAAATTCCTAAAATAGTTAAAGCTCTCCTTTGCCATGCTTTTGAAAATTATATAAAATTGTATCAAGATGACTGAGAAATAAGTGCATATTTATATTGTTATTAAAAACCAATTGTAGAAAATCTATAAGTAAGACCAAGAAATTCATTTTAACAAGAGAACATAAAGAAATGGGACACATAGAAAAATACAAACAGGATGGTATAAATCATCATTCCCAAGTTACTCTGAGTAAATAAGAACTTTACAGCTGTTTCCTAAGAGGAAGGGAAGAGAGTAATGAAGTGCCTTCAAATGTGCATTCCTGGCATAACTAGGACTATCTATCTTGGTAAATACAGAAAGGGGTCAACACTGTCAACATTTACGCAGCCTAGACCTGACTATTCCAGGAATAAACTGGCTCAGAGTTTACTTCCTTTCCTTCACAAGTGATAAATCAACTTTACGCTTTAATGCATGTTAAAATGGGAGGGAGCAGAGAGAGTGCACCATTAAAGTGTGTGTGTGTGTATGTGTGTGTGTGTGTGTGTGAGAGAGAGAGAGAGAGAGAGAGAGAGAGAGAGAGAGAGAGAGAGAGAGACATGCATTTTACAGGTCTTGTGGAAAGGGCACTAAACTGAAAGTTGGGACTCTGCCATTAATTAAAGGAGCTGGAATACATTATTAAAATTCTGCTGGGTATCATGTTATCTAAGTTTGGTATAATACCCAACTCATAAGATTGATTATAAACATGAGCAAGTACTTGGGAAATTGAAAAACACCATACACATGCTTTGGGGCATTATGATAAAGGCACTTTCATCTTCCAGGCTCCTAGAGAACCACTTAAGTTGATATGCAGTAGAGCAGTTAAGGGCTTGGCTCCAGAGTGAGAGATTCAAATCTCAGGTTCCACTACTCAGTTTCCTCAAATGTATCACAGGATAATAATAGTACCAATCTCATAATACTATGTACATACCGTGTTTCCCTGAAAATAAGACCTACTTACAAGTTTTCTTCTGAGTGAAATATAAGGCATCCCCCTGAAATAAGGCCCCCCTAGGCTAAACATGAGAGATTTGGTCCACTGATTCTGAAAGAAATGGAGTCACAAGAAATTCACCAGGAAATTCAGGAATTGGATTGTTATGATGATGTTCCAGAAGATGATGACATGATTGTCATTGAATAAATGAGTAAATTCTTGATATTGTAGGATTCAGTTTGTCTGGTTTGTGTTGACAACTACCTTACTACCATACCGTATACAGGTAATAAATTTTCTTTATTTTCATTTAACAATAAATGTGTACCGTATTCTTCTTCATGGAAAAATAAGACACCCCCTGAAAATAAGACCTAGCGCATCTTTGGGAGCAAAAATTAATATAAGACACTGTCTTATTATCGGGGAAACAGGATAGTATGCTTCAGTTGATGAAGAAAACTTTGAATAATGCTTTGTAACCTTTGTGTTAGATTTAAATATTATTTTCATAACCATAATTATTAATTATCAATAAGAGCAACAACAGTTGACATTTTTGAGCATTTATCATGTACTATATATTGTTTTAAATTTTTCATTTTTCATTCATTTAATTCTCACAATTCTATAAAAAAGGTATTATTTGTATT
The DNA here is from genome assembly GCF_964339955.1 of Pipistrellus hanaki. Classification (NCBI taxonomy): domain Eukaryota; kingdom Metazoa; phylum Chordata; class Mammalia; order Chiroptera; family Vespertilionidae; genus Pipistrellus; species Pipistrellus hanaki. The sequence continues at coordinate 119,400,187 of NC_140505.1, forward strand.
CCCATTATTACTGTATTCCCATTATTTTTCCTATTTTACATATAAAAAAATAAGCTACAGAGAAATTATGACATGTGTCCAAGGCCACTAAACAGTAACTATTGAAGAGAAAATGCAAACTAGTAGTTGAAGATTAAAGCACAAGCCCAAACAATATGCTCTAATGTCTTAAAAAATTCCATTTTTATCAATTTTTAGATGGTGACATTTAAAAACAAAGTTTTTAGTATCGTGCCTGGTCCAGGGTAAGTAAGCACTTAGTAAATAATACTTGTTGCTACTATTTTAAACTGACTATTTAAAAAATTTAAATAGACATATGATTCTTGAAGAGCAAAAAAGAGGTTTCTAAAATTTAAGTCCAACAAGAAAAATCTTATGAAAAGTTTAAAAAGAACTCTTAAAAATAACTTTAAAATTTCTAGCATGTTTCATGAATCTTAAGGTGGAGAATTAGGAAGTTATATGGATATTTTGGCGATATTTAACTTCGGTTTTTGTGTATAAACCTATTTGCTATTGCAACTAATGAATAATCAAGACAATAAAGAAAAAAGTTAAAAACAACCAATTGTAAAATGTGTTTTGGATTACAGTCAGAAAATAAATTTAATGCTATACCTTGGTTTTCTTGCTTAAACTGAGCCTATTAAAAGCCAGATAGTTAGTGACAGCATTCTTTAGAAGTATTTGAAGACTGTTTAGTACATCATGAAGAAATAAGACAGTAGAAGAGAATAATGTGGAAGTCTTCCTAAAAGTTCAATTTACTTTTTCTAAAAGTTCAATTATATTTTAATGTAAACTTATAAAAAGAAGTATAAATTTAAATTTGAGGAGGTGACAAAAAAGAGGCAATATTTATGAAAATCCATCAGGTTTTAAGTTCATCAGCAGGTCAAGTATGAGGAGCACTTGAGAGAAAACTATCGTGTTCATCAGAGGAATCAGATAAACTCCAGATAACTTACCCCTTGGCCAACCGCAACCCGCTCCAGTGCCTTTAAAGAGAGAAAAAGAAAAAAATAAATAAATAAGACTAAGACGGCTGATATATTTAGTCTTATCATATAAGACTTATAAACATACTATATAAGGGCTTGTAAAAGTGACATTTAAAAAGATTAATTAAGTGATAACATGTATGTTTATACACTTAAAAGTGTTAACATCATTAAGGAATGTTAACTAGTTTACTTATATAATCTAGGGCTGATTTATAATTTACGTGTGTCATATACACAAACACACACCCGTACTGTATACAATCCTTGAATTTTAGAAGGCATTAGGAAACAGGAAAGAAATGAAATGACATATTCTTGGCTCACTTTTAGGGTAGCTAAAACAATCAGATAAATCCAGAGCTATTCTTATGCATATACATAGACATTTATATACTACTTTTAACCTATTTTCTTTTAATTTTTCTGTAAACATAGAATATATCTCTCATTAAAAAAATTAACAGATTATAGGTAAAAGTTTAGTTTAGAAAAGTACATATATTTTTGGTCTGCAATTTCAACCCAAATTCATACATGATCAAGTATCAAGGAGAAGAGAAAATAATGCATATTTTTATAATTTTATATGTAGCTGATTTTAAATTTGTTCTTAAGATCCAAAACATTTTTACAAAAATTTCCTAATATTTCTAAAAAAAATACTCTTAACCCAATATATAAAATATACATATGAAAGATTTATTAGAATTTAAATGTGGAATAGAGCCTTCTGAAACTTTCATTTTTTTAGAGATATACATTTCCACACTCACATAGTTTTATAAATAATTTAGATTAAAATATTTTAACTGATATATTAATTAGAAAATACTTCAAACATAAAGAAAAGTACCAAAAACATAATGGATTTGCATATACTTCCTATTCAAATTTAAAAATACCCATATTTGCTTCAGATTTGTTTTGATAAATAATACTTTTTAGATATAGTTGAATCATATACTTATAAAACTGAAGGATAATTTACAAAATATCTTGTTAAGTGCAACTTTTGTAGATGCATAAGTTCATTTACAAGGTATAGTAATATAGCTGGTTAGCAGATGAGCAGGGACATAAAATTTACTCTGTGAACTCTAATTTACTTCTCATACTTCATTCATATAGATTCATTGGAAGAAGAGTTCATTGTATGAAAATTCATTTTTCAGAAATTATTTCAGAAAATATGCAATTTTCCCATTGACTTAAAGGATACCTTTACTGAATATCTAGTGCCAGAGTTTTATGAATACAGGAGATAATTAGATAATTTTCCTACTAAAGAGAAATAGGCCCCAAAACAGGTTTATTATTGAAGAAAACAATGAGTTTTCATTTATAGTACTTGTACCAAATTCAGATTAGATTTTCGTTATGGCTTTTGAGAAAAAGCTGAACTGAATAAAGAAACAAAAGTTTTTAATAATAAGTTATTCGATGTCAATAAAAAATATCACATAACACACAAAGCTACTTTAGGTATATGTTGATGATTACATAACAAAAGATAATCACGTAAGTAATAAATTTCCAACAAACGTTAGTATTTACATTGGCCAATAAATAAAGATAATGAAGATAATAAAGACAGCAAGTATTCACTTCATACTAAACATATTTTGCAGTTTTGTTAGACTTAAAGTATGTTTACAAGATTCCACTAATCTAATTAAAATTTTATTTCTGGTTAGTGCCCTTAACAATGTATCTGAAGTCATCACCAGAAAGGTATGTAAAAAATAACAACATAAAAAAGCCCCTTAAGCTTTGAATATTTGTGGAACCAATCAGTTGTAGAGCAAAAGGCAATAAAACAAGATGCATTACAAGATTACAAGAAATGATCCTTATGCTTTCCAAGATGACTCTAGCATAAAAAAAAAAAAAAAAAAAGTCAAGGTGGGCAGGAACTAGAATGAAGTTTAGAGGGAGGCCTCCCATGGTCTACAAATTCTATATTTTGGAATTTACTTTCCAAAAGCTCTTCTTTTTAGTTCTTTGAATGTTTATGCTTATAGAGTACATTCCTGTTTTGTGGATACATTCTTTTATCTTTCTTTGGGACATTAATAGCTATTTTCTTTTGGATAGTGTCCATTACCTCCAAGTTGCCTTTTTTTTCCCCTTCTATTTTTTCTTGAATCTTGATTCTTTCATGTTAGACTTTCTAAGATTTTTAGCTGTCTATTGATAATTCAAGCAGGGATATCACAAACCTAAGTAGAAGCACTATGCTTATGAGGGAGGACTATTAATTGTGGGCCCCACAATAAAGGTGAGATCTGTTCTGTTTCATTGAGAAATCCCTGATGCCAATATCGTTTGGTCTTTTCTGTTAGAACAGTCAGACTTCCTATATTGAAATAATATTTTCATTTTTTACCTGATGGCATTAGGTGGGATCCTGCCTGCCAGCATTCTTGTAACCAAGTCATTCTAAGTATGAATTGTCATTCTAGCAAGACCTTGAACATGTATCATTTGCAGATATAAATAGAGAACAAGATAAGGTTGCAAAAAGGAATTTTAAGAGGACTTATAAAAATAAATTATTATTTGAGCATACATAGATTTCTAAAATAATTCCATAATACATGATTTAGAACACTGGTACACATTTTTTATATTGCAATGTTATTAGCATAGATATAATGGTCCTAATTAGCATAGATATAATGGTACTATAATATTAATTTATCTTGGTGTTGAACATTAAACTCATTATTTAATCAACCATATTTTAAATTTCTGATGACAAAAATAATTTATTGCCCTGACCGGTTTGGGTCATTGGATAGAGCATCAGCCTGCAAGAGTCCCAGGTTCCATCCGGTCAAGGGCATGTACCTTGTACCTTGGTTGCAGGCACATACCCAGTAGGGAGTGTGCAGGAGGCAACTCATCTATGTTTCTCTACCATCGATGTTTCTAGCTCTCTATCCCTCTCCCTTCTTTTCTGTAAAAAATCAATAACATATATAAAAAAAAATAATGTATTGTTGGACCTGTGTCTGTTCCTTTGTAAACCATTATAGCACCAAAACCAGAGAAGACCATGTGATAAAGTATTCTAGGTCTAAGGACATTAGACAAATCAAGCACAATAAAGGTTTTATTTAACTAATATTTATTCCATATTCCAGGTAGCTTAATATCTTTCTTATTCTATAAAAATTAGGAGACCAAATTGCCTTCTATAAATACAAACACACCACAGAACTGGGGATAGAGCACTGAAATAACTCTGTTTAAGACTTGATTGCCCTGGCTGATGTGGCTCAATTGGTTGGGTGTCGTTTGTGCACTGAAAGGTCATTTGTTCAATTCCCAGTCAAGGCACAAGCCCTGGCTGCAGGCTAGATCTTCAGTAGGTGCATGCAAGAGGTAGCCAAGCAATGTTGCTCTCACATTGAAGTTTCTCTCTCTTCCTCTCACCTTCCTCTCACTCTAAAAATCAATTAAAAAATCTTAAAAAAAAAAAGAGTTGGCAGTTGGTACATTTTATATAACAACTGAAGTAATTATATTTAAAAATTAAGTATAATGTAGATTATAGTATAACTATAACTTGTCACCATATTGCATGTAGAGTGATAATGTTGGAAGAGAAAGTCTTTTTTTCCCATAATTTGAAATGCATCAATGATGATGCTCTGCAAAATTTGGCATTAAATGCATGGTATTAGCCAAAAATAATACATTTTGCAACATCTGGATAAAGTTCTTAGTCCAGAAAAAAAAAACAAAAAACAATCATACCAAACATGCTGACATTCTGGCATTGCGACCACACGACCATCTCTCTTCCTTTAAATAGTGGCACATTGGAAATCCCCACTTTTCTTGGGTACATTCTGCAGATGGGGAAAAATATGGATTATTTCAATAAAATTCTTCCTCTTTCAGTTAAAGTAAACAATCTATTGAGAAAGCAAATCAATCATGAAGAGAGTCAAACAGTAGTTCAACATGAAAGTGGTAATGTTTAACAGTTCATTCCAGTTTCTTAATTGAAAGCATATTAATGTAATGAAAATGGTATTTGCTCAACAACAGCTGTTGGTGGTTAAGCGCCAACAATTTAAAACCAACCAAAATTACTTCTTTAAGATTTAGCAAAAGCAGTTTAAAATAGAAATATTTTTCCTGTTCAGTGTATAGTAGATGATTAATGAGATACTGGACATTTTCTGCTGACCTGACTTTCTAGAAAAATGATTTATCACATATGACATTTGGCAGTTTATTACAGAACAATATTAATTCGCTCCTAACAATGTTGAAGCATCATTTTTTTTTCCAGCCACTGTTCACTTTTCAAAAAAAGAACAGCTGTAAAGACTGTTCTTTTTTCATCATATTAAGAGGCTGAAATATTTTCAACTGTGATTCAATCTGGCTCAATTGCATTCATGGTTCAAGTAACAATAACAAAAAGCAACATTCATTTGTTGCCCAACTGATGTAGAGTTACACATGCAACTTGCTGATGCTTAAACAACTTACGCAGAACTATTCGAAAGTTTTTGAAAAGGAAAACAAACCAATTTCTATTTTAAATTAAAGCCTGAAAAATAAGAGCTTAAATTTTATCAAAACTGTGACAAAAGAAAATTGTGATAAGTGAAATTATTCTACTAGATTAAAAAGTAAAACTGAACTAAAATCTTGAAAACAAGAAAACTCTAAAAGAGAATATGGAGGTAAATTCCATGAAATAAACTTTTGTGCTGTGAAGAATCAGATGACTTTAGATTAAAATAGAGTAAGTTTAAATTTCATAGAGATCATAAGCCTGTGAAAATGTTTTCTTTCAGGTAATAACTTAAGACTTATAATAGACCATACTAATAATCAGATGGAAGATATGAACCTCACAGGAATAGCAATAATAATACTACTATTTACATAGCATTTAATATTATTAGCACTATTACAAGTGCTTTAAATGTATTAACTGGTCCCCATAGCAATTCCATGAAATAGATATACTCTTATTCTTATGTTTCAGATACAGAGACTGAGCACAGAAAGGTTAAGTGAATTGCTTGCCTAAACTGCAAAGCTAGCACATGGCACAGCTTGAATTTAATTCCAGGAAGTCTGATTTCAGAGGCCATGCTCTTAACCTACAAGATATATAAACAATTTCACTCACAGTTACACAGGATTCCTGGAACCCTTGAAACTTATCCAGGTCCTAGGGATCCTGGACCACTTCCTCTATTTCCAAGAGGACTTGAAACAGTGTCTTGAGAAGGCTTTATGATTTAACTGAGACACAATTATTTCTAAATGAAAGGGCTACTAGAAGTAGTTTAATTTTTTTCTTATAAAAAGACAGAAACACCTAGTTCTTATTGTAAGGGTAAAGCATTTACAAAGATGGGTCGGGCTATTTATTCAGGGTGTTTAGGAAAAGTACTAACCAATAAAACAGCTAGTTCTTCCTCCTCTCTATCCATTCTCTCCTTGTTCCTTATATTAAGATAACATTCAATTTTTAGCTATTCAGATTAGAGACTGCAATTTGCAGACTTAAGTGCAGCCATTAGGATAGTGATAAGACTAAGTTTTGCAGAACTGAATGTGAGCAGAAATGATGTGTGCAGATTCTAGGTCATATGTTCAAAGGGAGGGGCAAGCCACCTAGGACCGTGTAACCAAGAGCAGCACAGGATGGCACAGCAAAATAAAAGGATTCTGGGTTCTTGGAAGACTTTGTTACCGAGTGCTCATACCAGCTCCAATCACCTACTTCTGGACTGAAAGGTAAATATCCCTCTGCCACTGTTTGAGTCTGAACCACTTCACATCTAAATCTTTATCTTAATGTAATGCTTTCCAAACTTTTTATAGCTCAGCACTCTTGGAATATGGCAAAATTTGTATGTCAAACTGGAATAATCAGAACAGGATGATTGTGTTGAAGCAAAACCCATGGGTTGCAGGAAGCCGTGTCTCAGGAACACTCACAAAGCACCCATAGTTGGATAGTTCTGTCCTAATTATGCAGAAGTCTTCTTTGAGGATGTGATATTTGAGTGGAGACTTAACTGAGGAAGCAAACCATGAGATTAAAGGAATATCTAATGAAAGAAAGAAAGAAAAAAAAACAAAGAAACAAAGTAGGTCTTAAAAGGATTAGTTAATACCAAAAAAACCATAATACTAGATTATTTTATACTTCAAAATAATTAACTAGCAATTTTCTAACTTGTAATATCTCAAACAAGTGCCAAAAAAATGAACTTGTAACAGTGGGAAAGAGGAGACCAAAGTCAGCTTATTGTATAAATGTGAAGGGAATCTCATTTAAAAAATATACAGTGAATTTTTAATGGAAGATATAATTAGTGTACCATCACTGCTCTGCAATTCACCTTATGCTGCTAGGAACAAAGCATGCCCACTTGCCTGAAAAAGGTAAAACAACCCTACCTCAGTAATAATCTAAAGAAAACTTTGGAAAAAATTAGTACTTAATATTAGATTGCAAGTGCAACAGTATTTCTGGAAAATTCATTCCATTGAAAGGGGTATGGTATATTGTTTCCAAGAAAAGAATATAAAAAACCCACACCCAAGTTGCTCCCAAATTCTTGACCCACAGAAACTGTGAGAAATAATAAAAATTATGTGGCTTTAAGCCATCTAATTTTGGGGTGATTTCTCAAATAGCATTCGATGATACACAGTGTAGAATTAGCAATAAGGAAGCTAATTATATCACACAAGGTATGTGAAACAGAAAAATCCACTGCTTGAGGTGTATGGGAAGTGTGCTTCCTTAGGAAAAGATTAGTTTTTTTGTTTTTATTAGAAAAAATAAAGAAAATTTCAGAAAAGTGGTTATAGGATATACGCAATTTTGGTAATGACAGACTGAATTACAAAATGCAAAATTTTGACATTTGAGGAGAGGTGGAAGACAAGTCACAACAAATGACATAAATACATTTGATTAGAGGTACCCCTCTGGATGCTAACTCATATGGACTTTGTCAATTGGTTCCTATACCATCTATATAGCTGTTGACTATGTTTGACCAATGGTGAGTCTAGGCAGAAGATTAGAGACAGAAAAGACTGAGGTCAGAATATTCATAGTCTTGGTTGCCTCTCTGAGAGGTAGCCACCCACTGACCGAAGGTCACCTCTAAAGCCAGCCAATCCTTAAGTCATTCTCCTTTAAGGTTTCAGTTACTTCTTCCTCCCCTTATCCTTTTGAACATAGGCATGGTAAGCCCCTGATTTCTACACTATTTCCTCTCTTCTTCACCCGTGTCTTTGTAAATAATCCATTTGTAAATAAAATTCAAGTTATTCTAATTGATGTATACCATCTGCTTAACTCCCTGATTCCCATTTCTCTTAGAGTAAAAGACATAATGTACTACACAGCTCTATATAACCCTCCACCCAAAGCTATGACCTCTCTGATCTCCTTCCTCTTCTACTGTTCCCTCACTTCCACTCTGGCTTCTTGCGATTCCTCAAACACACCAGATTGCCTCCTTGTATGGAATGATTTCCCCCCCTCCCCCGCTATCCATTTTGTAACTTGCTTACCTTTTTCAAGTCTTTGCTGAAATCTCACCATTTAATGAGGCTACCTCTGTCTCCCTATTTAATTTACTTTCTTAAGTTATTTATTGTTTATTGTCTGTCTATCCCCTCTCAACCCACACCATTGTCCTGGTCTCCATTAGAACATAATGTAAACTCCCTGTACACAGGGATTTTTGTTTCTTTTGTTCACTGGTGCTATCTCAAATTCAATATATATTTTTGAACGAATGAATCAACTTCTACTATTGTTGAAAAAAGTAAGACACATGCTAAAATAGGTGATAATGAATATAGAGATTTATAAAACAAGTAACTTAACCTCAAAAATTATTTGTCATAGCAAACTAGCAAAACTTATATCTAATATTCTCATGGCAATTTCACAATTAATTTTTTAACTTTGCCTCCCCAAGCTTTTCTTCATTAGCATTACTATGTATGTTTTTAGACTATCCATTAGCACTGCTTCATAGAAGCTTTGGTCAATGTGTGCTTTTATTATTTTAACTGGCTACCCTGCTTACCAGTTTTGTGTCATCTTGGGAAAGTTACTATCTTTATAATTCAGTTTCCCTATCTGCAGAGAGGAAAACTACAGCAACAGTTTTGATATTAAATAAAAATGTAGGTAAGGGCTTAAAACAATGCTAAGTAAGTGTTTGAATAATGTTATAATGACTGTGATTCTAAAAATTTAATATTTACTTCTACTTCTGCACTATCCAGTTATTCTTCCACAAGTTTTACATTACCTGGTACTTAGGAGGATAAAAGAAACTGTTCGTTTAATGAATAGATAATGACTAACCTAATACAATCTGTTCTGTTTCCATTCTTTAGAATGCCATCCCTGAAGTCAACAAAAATAATCAATCTTGGCTATCATTTTATTTGACCAGTCCATAAATTTCATAGTATTGAAATTCTTTTAAATTTCAATACTATGTTAAAACTTGTTTCTCTTTATATGTATATTTATGGACTAAAGTTTTACATATGTCTCCCTAATTGACCCCTCCTTCCAGCCATTTTTGGTTTTGATAGCAGGTTCTTCTTTTCAAAGGCTCTTTCTTCTACCTACTCTTCAAACATTAGTGTACTCAATATTACATTATCGCAAGTTTTCTGTTTCCACTCTTTAAATTCTTTTCTTAAGCAATTAACATATACTCCTTTAAATTTAGTCCCTACACATCTCCAGTATCAACTTCTTTCTGAATTTCTAAATACGAATTTTAAACTGTTTGCTTAACATTTCTAAAATTAAATATATGCAAAACCAAACTAATTTCTTGAGCCCACAAATCTGATTTTCACCAATAATATGTCATTATATAATCAACAAAGCTAAAACCTTGTCATTATCTTTAGCTTTCATGGCCTCTCCGCTCTACCAATTTCCCCACCGTCGGTCACCAAGTCAGTTGGTTTACCTTTGAAAAAGTCCTAGTCAATTGCTGACTTCTCCTATGATTCCTATCTATAATAATGTATCCTTGCTTTGACATTTACAGCTGCTTCCTAACTAGTCTCCCTGTCTCTGATTTAGCTCCATGCTAAAAAATGTAGATTAATTTATGCAACTCTTTTGCATTAAACAAACACATAAAAGATATTTTTATGGAACAAAGTATACTTTGTCTCTTACTGAATAATATTCTAAGATCTCAGCATACCATTCAAAGCTATCACAATCTGGCCCTAATTTGTTTTTCTTTCTAGCTATATTTTATTTTTAAAGAAAATTTATTGTTATTATTTATTTTTCATATTTTCATATCTTCACCTTCATTCCCATCTTACTCTCTGCCATATGTCCATAAGGACTTGCCTTACTCAGAATATACAACATAGTTTCTGCCTCTATGCCTTTCTCCACAAAGTTCTCAAAATATCTTTCCTTATCTCATTCATCTTTCTAAATGAAGACCAAATGTTACCTTTTTTAGAAAGTTTTCATTCATAAAAAAATTACTCCCTCATCTAGTTTTAATAAGCACTTGGTTTAGATGCTCATCATTCATTACTTCTTTCATTCATTTTTTTTTTAATAATTGATGTTCCTAGCTTATTAAGATCCATAGGGGCATGAATATATTACTCTCAAACATACATGGAAGGTCTATGTAATTCCTTCTGAATTCCTCACTATATCATAAGCTCCCTAAAGGAATAGAAAGTGTCTCATTTTTCTTACACTTCTAATTCTATTATATAATCAATACATTAGTACTTCACTCTCCTTTGATTAAAAGTACAGCTATGTAATCTCAAGGGAATATGTAAAGAATCTTATACACACACACACCCAAAAAACCCCCCAAAAAACCCAACCTAAACACTCAGTTAAAAATGTATATATTACTTTAATAGAATCATGTCTATACTAAAACACTGTTTCTTTTTTGAAAATATTTGTTTATTAATTTTAGAGAGGAAGGAAGAGGGACAGAGAAATAGAAACATCAATGCGAGAGAGTCACTGACTGGCTGCCTCCTGCACACCCCACACTGGGGACCAAGCCCACAACCCAGGCATATGCCCTCACCAGGAATAGAATGGTGACTTCCTGGTTCATAGGTTGATGTTCAACCACTGAGCCATGCCAGCTGGGCATAAAACAATGTTTCTTAATGCAATCAGTCTAGATACTACTGTCTTAGTATTTTCATGCATGGCTATAATAATGGCAAAGTCTGGTGCTGAGTGAAAACATTGCTGGCCTGACAAACACTGTGATAGCAGCTTCCCAATGGCACTTCTTACTCTTCGAGACAAGTTTCCCCTGCTTGCTCTTATAGACTCCACATAATCTTTTATCAAGACTCTAATCTTAAAATGGAACATCTGAAATATTAAGTCTATAAGACAGTGTTGACATTAATATTATAAATCATGATGTTTCCCACGAAAAATTTATTCACTGTGCCAGACTGATGATGGAAAAAAAATTGGAAAACTTGCTTAAAAATTTGTTTACCATGGGGGAGGGGGGGAGAGGGAGAAATGAGAGAATACATATTTATAACAAAATATTTTTCAAGATCATGTGCTCCAAAGTATACAAATACAAATTTGCTTATAAAACTAGTAAGATGTAAGCTAGTTCTTTTTAATCCTGTTTTCAAAAAATGGCCAGAAGACATGAAGAGACCTTTTTCCTAAAGAAGACATACAGACAGCCAACAGACACATGAAAAGATGCTCAGCACCAGGGAAATGCAAATTAAAACCACATTGAGATACCACCTCATACCCCTAAGAATGGCTATTTTTAAAAGTCAACAAATAGCATGTGTTGGTGAGGATGGGGGAAAAGGGGAGTCCTTATGCATTGTTGGTGGGACTGCAAACTTATGCAGGCACTATGGAGAACAGTATAGAAATTCCTCAAAAAAACTAAAATAATATATGATCAGCAATTACACTTCTGCGTATTTATCTGAAAAAAATGAAAGCACTAATTTGAAAACATTCATGCACCCTATGCTCATTGCCAGCATTATTTACAATTGCCAACATATGGAAAGCAACTTAGGTGTCCATCAAAAGAGGAATGGATAAAGAAGATGCAGAATACATATACAATGAAATATTCCTCAGCAATAAAAAAAAAAAAAAATGAAATCTTGCCATTTGTGACAACATGGATGGACCTTGAGGTTATTATACTAAATTAAATAAGTCAGAGAAAGACAAACATGGTATGGTTTCACTTGCATATGGAATCTAAAGAAGCAAAGCAAATGAACAAAACAAAACCAGACTTGTATAAACAGAAATCAAATAATGGTTGCCAGAGGGGAGGGGAATTGGGTGAAATAGTGAAGGGTAATATAGTCAATAATATTGTGATAAATTAGCATGGTGACAGATTATTACTATACTTAGTGTGGTAACTGCATTTTCAGGGACATAAATGTCAATTCAAGTATTATACACCCAAAACTAATATAATATTGCATACCAACTGTACTTAAAAAAATAAATTTATTGTTTTTGAAAAGTCTGTTTCATATTCATTTGATAGTCAACTTTCCAGTAAGAATTTCTATCAGCTTTGATTTTATCTTTGAAGCATAACCTATTTTTCTTTACTACTTCTTTTAAGTGGATATATTAATTTTCTATTTTAGATTTAATTACATTCTTGACTTCTTTTATTTATCATAAACACAGAGAGCTATTTTAATGCTGAATGAGTTTTAAGAACCACTTTATATTAGTCACACAAAAATGAGGAGCAAAAGAAATGGGAAAATATATTAAAACTCTATATCTAACTATGTCTAGCAAGCAAAAGATGCCCGATATAAGTAAAATCAGTGCCAACACTCTGGAAAACACACAACTGACTGAAGATCGGATACAGCTGTCTGTGTGAGGTAATTGTGCAAAGACTGCCAAGTACATCTAAAAACCTTTGTGTTCATCCCATATTAACTGGCAAGAATTGTTCTGATTCATAAGCCAGTTGAATGGTGAGAAGTAATGTGATATGTAACAAAATAGTAAAACCTACAAGGCTAACAGTAGAGTCTACTTATCTGCTCTAAGATTACAAGACCAATACCTTAGTCGAGCTGATAGCTCTCGATAGTCTCTGGCTGAATTACTGAACTAATGAACTGTTAATAGTTAAGTAAATGAAATCTTAAATAGGCATTTACTGAGTCATTATTACATAATTTTACCTCTTAAAAAGTAAACTTATAAAACTTTGGGAAAAACAAAATTTATGGCCATTATTACACTGGCATAGATTTAAAAGAATGATATTCAAAAACTTCACATTATCATTCAAGCGCAGAATCATAGCAAGAAAGCAAAGAATTTTTTTTTTTTTTTTTTAGCAAACCCAATATAATTTTTAAAAAAAGATTAAAACTGAAACTAAACATCATGATTAATAAAGGTGAGATTCAGTTGAAATAAAAAGCATGTTTCATAAAGTTCCATTTAAATGACAGGATCATATGATTAGTCATCAGAGACCTCCAATATCATCTAATTAACCTCTTTCTTTTCTCAAATTTACAGGTGATCCACAAAGATTAACTAATTTATCCAAGGCTGCAGCACTACAGAGGCAGAAGTAAAACTTTAGCTGAAGAGTTTCTTCTTCTATGTGGTCTTCTTAGACTCCCTTGAGCATTTAGGTATCACTATCTCTGCTTCCCAAGTAACTTACTTAATACAGCATCTATCACACTGCATTACAACTGACCTGTTGTCTGTCTTCCCATTGGGTTGTAAATTTCTTTAAACCATTTTATCTAGAAATCCCTGGTATCTAGCAAAGTGGGAAGTTGGTGGGTACGCAGTTTCTCGAGTGTTTCCCAAATTTCAGCACATTTTATAATGAATGTTTGTTGATAATCTCAATGCCCAATGTTGTTGTTCCTAAATCATCTATTCTGTTCTCATAATTTTAGTCTTCATTTTAACTTAAGATTGGTTTTAAATTAGTAGGAGCTGCTAAGGAGTTTCTGGGCCCCAACATTCAGATTCTGGATCAAATATGAATGACTTATAGAAAGGCTAAAAGAAAGTTCTCTGACATGAATTTCAGATATAATCAATCATTTATCATGCATTTGGTTTTAAAGTTTTATTTAAAGATTTTAAAGTGTAATTACTTGTAATTTATTGTCAATTTTTCCATTTTCTCAAATTTTATGCTATAATTCTTAGAAAAGAATTCAAATAATGAACAAATGATATAGTAGGCATCATAATACATATAAATGAAGAAAAATATTTTCTCTTCCAACTCTAAATTTTATTAATTTGGAAAATCCCTGTGATAATCAGTTAAGAAATTGAAGTTCTTATGTAAAAACTGAACTGAAAAGAAACAAACATAGGGAGACATATTTTTTATATTTGTCAAAACAAAGCAATTGACTTTTTTTTTTTTTTTAACAAATATGTATTTAGCATCTGCTACATACTCTTTGGGACAGTTTACAGATAAGGTGATTTCCAGCTTAAATGAGCATATTCACTTAACTTAAAACAAACAAACATATTTATTTTAAACTGTGGGTTACAAACAGTGGTGTGATGAAGCTGGCTATAGTGGCTCTAGAGAAAGCTGATTATCATCCCTTCCCAGAGCAGCCTTCAGTAACATCAGGTTGGTAGCTTGAAATTGGTCACGCTGGGTGTATTTACACCATGGAAATCAGGAAACATTGATGTTAGGGCTTTTATTCTGGGGCAGAGCCAATCACTAAACATTTATCATCAGACCACTGTCTATAACCATTAATGGGTCATGAAGTCAATTTAGTGGATTGTGACCAATACTTTATAACATTTAATAGTAAAGAGAAAATAAACAAATGGGACTACATCAAAATAAAAAGCTTTTTACAGCAAAAGAAACCATCAACAAAACAACAAGAAAGCCCACTGTGTGGGAGAACATATTTGCAAATGTTACCACTGATAAAGGTTTAACCTCCAACATCTACAGACAGCTTATACAACTAAATAAAAGGAAGATGAATGATCCAATTATAAAATGGGCTATGGACCTAAATAGAATATTTTCAAAAGAAGATAGAAGGAAGGCCAAAAGGCACAAGAAAACATGCTCTAAGTCAGTAATTATCCGAGAGATGCAAATCAAAACAACAATGCGGTACCATCTCACACCTGTCAGAATGGCCAACATCAACAAATCAACAAACGACAGGTGTGGGCGAGGTTGCGGAGAAAAAGGAACCCTCCTGCACTGCTGGTGAGAATGCAGACTGGTGCAACCACTGTGGAGTTTCCTCAAAAAACTGAAAATGGAACTCCCATTTGACCCAGTAATCCCACTCCTAGGAATATATCCCAAGAAACTATAAACACCAATCAGAAAGGATATATGCACCCCTATGTTCATAGCAGCACAATCTACAATAGCCAGAATTTGGAAACAGCCTAGGTGCCCATCAGCAGATGATTGGATCAAAAAACTATGGTAGATCTACACAATGGAATAATAATTTATGATCACAAAGAGGAATTATAATTTATGATCACAAAGAAATGTGAGTTTGTGTAGATTTTAAGTTAAATAAAACCCCTGTCTCACCAGGATAGTGTGTTCTCATCATTTTGCTCCAGTAGTCTCTGGAATGTAAACATTCTTCTTTAACTTTCTGCTTCTTCTCTTTGCTAAGAAGGGCAAAGCCAGCCTAGTACCCCAAGAATTCCCAAATTCCTGTGTCAATGTAATAATTTCATCTCAAGATGTCTTATCAAGTGCCTTATTTCTCCATTAATTTTAACCAGTACTGAATCATAATCTATACTTTTGTGTTATTTCTTTATTGAGCATTTGTTATATATCACATGTTATGGTGAATACTGGGCATTCAAAGAAAAATTTCACAGGTAAGTTTTTTGTCCTAATGTTGCTGAGAGTCTATTGTGAGAGACAAATTTTAAACCAGCCTTGATTAAATAGTGTGGTAGGTACCAAAGCAAAAATAAAAAAACACAAAAAAAAACATGAAGAAATCATGCACTTCTCCTTTCTTGAGAGCATTTTTATGTTACTCTTCTCAACCCTCAAATCAGGACATAAAATAGGGAGAAGTCAGAAGAAAGGAGGAAGAAAGGAAGAGGGGGTTGGGCAGTAAAAAGAGGAAAAGGGTGGATGTTTTGAAGATGTTATTAAGCTATTTGACAGATAGTCATTCTTTTTTTATTATTTTTATTGATTTTAGTGAGAAAGGGAGAGGGAGAGATGGAAACACCAATGATGAGAATCACTGATAAGCTGCCTCCTGCATGCCCTACAATGGGATTGAGCCCACAACCTGGACATGTGCCCTTGATCGGAATCAAACTTGGGACCCTTCAGTCCATAGGCCTAAGCTCTATCCACAGAGCCAAACTGACCAGGGCCAGTCATTATTATTTTTTTAATATATTTTTATTGATTTCAGAGGGGAAGGGAGAGGGATAGAGACAGAAACATCAATGATGAGAATCATGGATTGGCTGCCTCCTGCATGCTCTCTACTGGGGACCAAGCCCACAACCCAGGCATGTGCCCCTTGGCTGGAATCGAATCTGGGACCCTTCAGTCTGCAGGCTGATGCTATATCCACTGAGCCAAACCGGCTAGGGCCAGACAGTCATTTTAAAAATATATATATATATATTATTGATTTTTTACAAAGAGGAAGGGAGAGAGATAGAGAGCCAGAAACGTCGATGAGAGAGAATCATCGATCAGCTGCCTCTTGCACACCCCCTACTGGGGATGTGCCTGCAACCAAGGTACATGCCCTTGACCGGAATCAAACCTGGGACCTTTCAGTCCACAGACCGATGCTCTACCACTGAGCCAAACTGGTTTCGGCCACATAGTCATTCTGAATGCCTATCTACTTTGCCTGCCTCACCACAGAGGATGAAAAAGTCAGTCACTTTTCCAGACTCCCTTGCAGCTAGAAGTGATATGGTGAATCATGTCTAGACAATGAGAGATGAAACAATTCTGCTAAGAAATTTCTGGACAGACTTTTTTTTTCTTTCCCCTCTCCTTGACAAAAGAAGAGAATGATTGAGGAGGAAGCATCCCACTTCTCAGGAAGACGTGATGCTGATAAGTGCAGCAGTCACTTTGCAGCCCTTAGAGAGAAGTCCAGATGTGAAACCAGTGTGCTAGTGTCACCAAGTCAGTGAACCACCTTCTGACTTTTGGTTATGTGAGGAAATTAATGGCTTTATTGCTTATTCCACTATTAGATGATCTTGCTATATTTACAGTTGAAAGTATTAAAACTCAGATTCTGGTTTAGCTGCTAGGAATGGTTAACCACTATTTTCTTTCTTTCCAAGACGTGGCTTTTCAGAAGTCAAATGCCTCCTATATTATAGGCAGAATTTACCCTAAAACGTTCACATTCTCCTTTCCCTAGAGGCCCATACAAATAGAAAATGAATTTAAAAAAATAAGAAGGTAATTATATGGAACAGGTTATAAAAGGAGAAATAAAAAGCAGGATATAGCTAATAAAATCATGCCAGTTCAATGAAATCTTAATCCTAGTAAACAAAAGACCTGACATCTACATAAAGAAGCAGAACGGGGGAGATGCTACATTTATCTTATAATGAATACATATATTTATTGAATCTTAACACAAAATAGCGGCCTTTTAAAGATAGTATTGCCCCAAAGACAAAAGATGAGTACTTCCATGTGCTAGGACACTCAGAGACACCTCACCTTAAATATTTCAGAGAGGAAAAAAATAGTACCAGGTCACTTTATTAAACTGTGAACACGTTACAGGGCACAAAAACTAAAGAGAGGGGCAGAGTTTAGAAAACTGTCTTAATCCATTGCTAGTGAGGAATTATTTACCAATCCCAAAACTGTCTCACTCTCTGCCAAAGTCTATGGCCTTACCCAGTTCCTGCATTCAAACTAACCAAGCTTTTCCATGTTTAAGAAGCACTATTCTTAAAAACAGGTGATGGTTAGAATAGTCTTCTGTTTCATGTTTGGTCTCTGCTTTATATCTAGGAAGAACTAGACTTTGTGTGTCTCCAAGGTAAAGCTTCCCCTTCTTACTTCATTTTATCACAGAGTCTCCTATGCTTGTGTCTCAGGTTTTGGTTTAGATTCTAGTCCTCTGGTAAAACTGGAACCCATTCCAGAATGCTAACACTGGGTTATATCCCTGATATTTTAAAATTTAACAGAATGTCCATAGGAGGCTAAATATTAAGAGTGTGACTCTAAAGCCAGATTTGACTGGTCTAAATGCTAACTTCTTTACTTATTAACAATGACCTGAGGCAGGTTACTTAACCTCTCTATGATTCAGTTTTCTCATGTACACATGGATAAAATAAAAACAGTACTACTTGATAGGGGTATTGTGATAAATAAAGGAGTTAATAAAAGTAAAGTATTGTAAATAGTGCTTCATTCATAGCAAGTGCTCATGAAAAGATTAACATTTATTAACCAACATGGATAGTTTTGCACCTGATCAGAAACTCTTTTTGTATGTGCTCAAATTTTCCATTAAGACTCTGATAATAGATACGAACTCATATCTAACTGGAGATTACCTTTTGATTACTATTGTAAACAGTTGGGGCAAATACTTCTGTTAGGTTAGTTCCCCTAGCCTTGGTCCCATGATTTCTGGTTCACTTTCCGTTCTCTACTGTTCCACTGTTAGGGTCCCATTGAATCTTATAGTTGAGAATCACAGGTCCTGACAATGCCCAATATTAGTGTCTAGATTCCAGTGTAATAAGCGTTTGCCTCAGGACACTTGTCTGCAACCTTTATGGCTCACAGTTCCCTGCTCTGGTTTCAACTCCTCTTCTTCCTTCTCTCCTTTTAACTCTTGTGATTTTTCTTGATCCACAAAGAATTCTCCCCCCATTTTTGTGTGGATTCAGCAATGCTTAAAAAATACACGTTCTGATTTAGCTGAGATCTCGCTGAACTGTAATAGGAGAGTTCCTCAGAAAAAAGTCACATCTCCCACTCTAAAGATGCAAGTGAAATACATGCTCTTTTGTAAAGAGAAATCATGCTTTATTCCTACACCTTCTAAACTTCTAGCACTAAACACACATAGCAAACAGAAAGATTTAATAAAATCCATATTATATTATATAGAAAGTACTGTCAAATCTTTACTGAAAAGATAGCAACTGAATTATTGCAATGGGATTAATTCACTCCTACTAATTTGATTATGAAATGAGTCACACCTTTCTGGATGATACAAGACATGATTTAATGATATTAACTAGCTAGTACTGTCTTATGACTTTTTAATACTGCATACTGAAAAATCTCAAAATTAAAACAATCTTATTTTTAAACCGTATTTTAAATTTTGAAATAATATATACAATGATAAAAGCATAATATGCTAATTAGACCGGACATCCTTCCTTCTGGACAAAGCCGCAGCGGGTAGGGGCCAAGGCAAAAGGAGCAGAGGCCCCTGACCATAGGGCGGCAGGCGAGGGCCAAGGCCCTAGCACAAATTTTGTGCATTGGGCCTCTAGTGCGCAACATATTTTTATTCAACCCCAAGACAGATTTCCAGGTGAAGTGCTTCTACATTTACAGTGATGAAACCAACTGTTAATCCTCAAAGACAGCGACTATATACATATCTAGCCTCCTCCAGAAAATTCCTCCGGGTAACATACATTGAGATACAATCTACAGTAGAATAGATATCATATGCCCTTGACAAGTGTGTTTGATACAAAAACGGCAGGACAAGATTGAAAGGTGCCATTAAAAGATGATCGGCAGCCCTTCCCTGGTTTAAAAAACAAAAAAGTGAATGGAGGGATCTTTGGGAAAATCACATTCAAACCCTGTAACACATTAACGCTGGGAACAAACATGAAAGTAGACTAACAGCTTTCAGAGGTTACACCATTTATATTTGACTCCAACGTTCTGCAGTTTTCTGGAGGGCACTAATAATCTAAAAGGCTGCCTGGCCTTGGGCTGGGAAGAGGTGAGGAAACACAAAGCACAAATCTATTTAATGACAACGTTTGCTCCTACCCTGTTTCCCCGAAAATAAGACAGTGTCTTATATTAATTTTTTCTCCCAAAGTTGCGCTAGGTCTTATTTTCAGGGGATGTCTTATCTTTCCATGCGCTAGGTCTTATTTTCGGGGAAACACGGTAGAAGAGACTCCTATTAAGGCCAAGGAAGAAGCTCAGTGATACCAGCTGGTGTGACTATTTGGGGTCTGAGCTCTTTCTTTACTCTCCTGCTCTCCTAAGCCTCTGAAATGATCAGGAAAAGTAAAATTATCTTTCATCCCTCAGACTGGGCCTGCAGGACTCAAACCACTAATACCAATTTCTGACAGAATACATAGTAGGCTGAACATATGGATGACCAAGTCCAGAGGCAGAGAAGGAAAGTGATGATGTTCTTGCCTTCTGTTCAATTTTAACAACAAGATAAAATTTCCAGAAACCTCCTAGAAGACATGCTCTTCACACCTCACTGTTGAGAACTCTGTCTCTTACCCATTACTATGCACATGGAATTACAGTAATAGTCTAGATTCACATTCACCTGCTTGTGAGGCTACAGAAGGCCTCAATCTTCCCAATAACCTACGGCTGAGCAGTCAGTCAGTGAGGAGGAAGAGATACGTGGATCTGGACAGGTAACCAGTAGTGTTTGCTACAGTGTGTTTCTACCTTTCTGGGGAAAACCACCTAAAGAAATTCTCTCTCCAACTTCTAGGGGAAGAAATAATGTAAGTATTGAAGAATTAATTATGATAATAATCAATATTAAGACAAAACAATGAAACATGTCAAGCTTAGACAAATATATATATATATATATATATATATATATATATATATATATATATTCTATAAAGCACTGCAATAAAACTGTTTCTGGTATTTCTTGTTCTCCTAGGAACTACTGGCCCATAATATATAAATATTTAAAGGCAGTTTTTAAAACATATGGTCTAACTTTGGTATTCATAGTGGGTCAGAGAGCTTTGCGGTACTTTTGAAAATTGACATTCATGAAAGACCGCCTCTCTGGTCTACCACAGTGTACTGGGTAAACATATTCATGTTAAACGCATAATGTTTACATAGTACATATCATCATAAAAAGTTGTAGTATACATACCAGACTTTTCTAGTATACTATGTTGGACTATTAATAACTCAAATTTACATCCCAAAGGGCAACACTGCCCCAAGTCAAACTCAAAAACAGCTGTGCAAACAAAGTGAGGGTGAGGGGTAGGTGTGTAAGATGTGAAGGAAGAGACACATGACATACTTGATCACTCAGAGATATAACTCCATGGCACCTAGTGCTGGATATATATGACAGGAAATATGCATGCAAACATCTGGCCTTGTAAGTTAGTTAAAATATAATGATCAAACTGTATAGTGGTAGATTTCTAATTTAGTAAGGAATACTAGTACTATATAGTATAGAGGGGTGGGTAAAAATAGGTTTACAGTTGTGAGTAAATAAAACTCAAGTATATTCTTGTATTATTATTTGTTTTAACACTAGAGGCGTGGTGCATGGATTTGTGTATCAGTAGGGTCCCTCAGCCTGGCATGCGGCTCTCTGACATCCCCAGAGGGGTCCCAGATTGCGAGAGGGCACAGGCCAGGCCGAGGGACCCCACTGGTACATGATTGGGGCTCAAGAGGGACTGCAGGAAGGCTGAAGGGCATGTCTGGAGTGTCTAGCCCAATCCCAATGGGGGCTTGATCAGGGCTGGCCAGCAGGGGAGGGACTGCAGGAGGCTCCAGGGTGTGTCTGGCTCATCTTGCCCAATCCTGACTGGCCGGACCCCAGCAACAAGGCAACCTACCAGTCAGAGTGTCTGCCCCCTGGTGGTCAGTGTAGGAACATTGATTTTCTTCCCTATTCCTAATCACTTGTTCAAAAGGGAGTATTGCCCCATGGTGGGAAATACTGAAAGTAGGTCTGTGACCTCATGATCAGGGATGACAGTCTTAAGAAGAGGAGTCCTTTGGAAGGGGAAGGCATTTTGGGAGCATGATAATACAGAGGAAAGAAGGAAGCAGGCAGCTGAAGTTAATATACTGAAGGACAATACCTCTGAACTGAAAGACACACCAACTGTCTACCCACCCCCAGTAGAGCCTATGATTAAAGAAACTCCTAGCAGAGTTATTGACCATAGCTAAGATTTAGAAACAGGCCGTATGCCCAATGGTAGATGAATGGATAAAAAAAACAACAACTGTGGTACATACACACAACGGAATACTATGCAGCTGTAAAAAAGAAGGATTTCTTACCCTTTGAGACTGCATGGTGTGACCTGGAGATTATGCTAAGTGAAATAAGCCGGACAGACAAAAACAAATATCACATGATCCCACTTATATGTGGAATTTAATGAACAAAATAAATTGATGAAAAAATAGAATCAGAAATATTAAAGCATGGAAAAGACTGATGTATTTCAGAGAGAATGTTTTAAAAGCTATAAAATTCTGATTGTATTAAAGAGTTTTTTTTTCTTTCATTTAGAAAAGATGCACAAAAATATTGTAATATAATATAGATATGTGAGTGTTTTATTTCTTTTTTTAGGTTCACAATTTTCTCCAAATTTTTATCTTGAAGATTTTTGTACTCTGAATAAAATTAGAAAAAATGGCAAGAAAAACATATATTCTCCATCTAAATTAAACTATTGTTAACTTTTTGCCATTTTTTTTCTCAATCAATGTATCTGTATATATTAAAAAATTTTCTTCTACGCACCTTTCATAAAAGATACTTTAAAAATCTCTGACATAAAAAAATCAAATTCGATTAAATATTTTTTATAAAAACCTCTGCCAGGTCTATAGATGACCTCTGTCTCACCCAGTCAAATTTCAATATAATTATATAATGATAATTTTTGCCTCTTATACACAACTAAATAAAAAGTAAAAATTTCCTATTCATTTGGATTTTAAAACTGAGAAAAGAACAAACAATACCATCCATATGCACACAGCTTCCTGGCTTAAGAATTCTTAGCAAGGGACACTGGATGTTGATAAAGATTCCATTCAACTAATAGGGAAGAAAACTGCTATATTAATATTAATAAAGTGACCTGAACCAGCAGTTTTGAAACCATATCTTATTAAGAGATATCCTATGTAATAAAAGAAAAATATGCAAATTGACCATCACTACAAACACACAAGATGGCCACCCCCATGTGGTTAAACATGGCTGCTCCCATGTGGAAACAAGATGGCCACCACAAGATAGCTGGCAGGGGAGGGCAGTTGTAGGCAATTGTGGGTGACCAGGTCAGCTGAGGAGGGTTGCTGGGGGGGACCCAGGACTCCAGGGGAGGGCAGTTAGGAGGGCAGTGGGGGGTGATCAGGCCAGCAGGTAGGGCAGTTGGGGGTCACCAGGCCAGCAGAGAAGGGCAGTTGGGGGAGACCAGGCCATCAGGGGAGGGCAGTTGTGGGGGGACCAGGCCAGCAGTGGAGGATAGTTGGGAGGGGGGTTACCCAGGCCCGCAGGGAGGGCAGTTAGGGGTGACCAGGCTAACAGGGGAAGGCAGTTAGGGATGACCAGGCAAGCAGAGGAGGGCAGCTGGGGGAGACCAGGCCTGCAGAGGAGGACAGTCAGGGCTGACCCGACTGGCAAAGGAGGGCAGTTAGGGGTGACTAGGCTAGCAGGGGAGGACAGTTAGAGGCAATTGGGCCAGCTGGGGAGCAGTTAGGTGTTGATCAGGCTGGCAGGGGAGTTGTTAGGGGGTGATCAGGCTAGCAAACAAAAGCAGTTAGGGGCAATCAGGAAAGGCAGGTGAACGATTGGGAGCCAGCCATCCTGGATTGTAAGAAGGATGTGCAGCAGACCGCTTAGGCCCGATCCCACTACAGGCGGTCAGACATCCCTCAAGGGGTCCCAGATTGGAGAGGGTACAGGCTGGGCTGAGGGACACCCCCCAACCCCCGTGCACAAATTTTGTGTACCACTCCTCTAGTAACATATAAAAAGAGCTGCTCTGGATGAAGGCATATGTGGTGCTTCAAATCCTGATGTTCTTTGCTCTTCAAGCAGCATCTCAGTCCAGGGAGCACAGTTTGAATACCATTATTTTAATGTCATTGCACAGTTTTGCAGCTTTTAAAATAATAAAATGTTAACTCTTAAAAATACAGTAATGAAAGATTTTTGAGAAATACCAATATTTCTCACAAAACTGAAAAGATTTTGAAAATAAAAGCAAACCTTGCAACTCTATAGTCATGACAAAAGAACTTAGCTTTATTATTTTACCACATAAAATTTTCAAATATTTGCAGTTTTCAGCATGCACTAAAACCATTTAATGAACAAAGAAAGTATAACAAAATGCATAAGGTGATAGTACATCAAATTTCAATTGATATATTAAAATTGCAAAAATATCAGATATTATTTTAAATGTTAATTCAAAATGACAACAATGTTAAAAAATGGAGAGCTAGAAAGCACCAATTATGCTGAAATAAATGAAATTATGAGATATGGAAAATATTTTACCTTTATCTGGGTCTTCAAATTCTTCAGATAAGAGGTGGTAGCAACAACCTACACTGCAAACTCCCTTGATTTTAGAATTGGATGTAAATATTCGTAGAGTATTTGAAGCAAGATCACCACAAGTATGTAGACCTACCATCAAGCAATCCTTTAAAAATGAGAAGAAAAACAAATTTTGGCAATTAAAAGGAGGGCTAAAAATACATTTCAGGTGAAGATTTTAAATGTTCATTAGAATATATGGAGCTTTTAAAAATGACCAAATTCTAACTAGAAAATACTGTGTTTTTAATTTATTTTTATAACAAACTAGAGGCCTGGTGCATGAAATTCGTGCACTGGAGAGGGGTTCCGTCAGCCCAGCCTTCCCCCTCTCACAATCTGGGAGTCTTCAGGGGATGTCCTACTGACGGCTTGCCTGCTCCCCTCGGGGGCTTAAGCCGCAGTCTGGCCTCTCTCTGCGGAAGGTGATCGATGGATCAGGGAAGGCACCAGCCCCATCACCCTGCTGCTGCTACCACTGCCGGCCACTGCAGCCACCAAAGTGTTTTCATCAACATGGACTCCAGTTCCTTCACCACGAAAAAATGACAACTTTCTTTAAGCATTTTCAAAATGTCTCTTTCATAGGATATGACATTTCTTTTTTTTTTTTAATCCTCACCTGAGGATATTTTTCTATTGATTTTTAGAGAGTGTGGATGAGAGAGGGAGAGACAGAGAAAAACATCAATGTGAGAGACACACTTTGCCTCCTGCATGAGCCCTGACCTGGGCCCTGGCCAAGGAGGAGCCTACAACCTAGGTACATGCCCTTGATCAGAATCGAACCTGGACCCTGCAGTCCACAGGCCAAGAATCTATCCACTGAGCCAAACTGGCTAGGGCAGGATATGACATTTCTTAGCCCCTCCAGCAGTGGACCTTCATTTTTTCCTCCAGGAGTGAGGTGGAAAACCCTAGCTCACCTTCTTGGATTCTTATTACCCAAGTTACCAAGAATACTGCGAGTGGCGCCCAGGGAGCTTAGCGAATGAGCTGTAAGAAAGGGTGTTTCCTCTGCAGCTCACCCACAGAGGCAGGACTGTTGGTGCACTGTCTCCCAGCGGGGGCGGGACCCCTGTGTGTTGTGTCTCTGCTCTGGGGCCCAGCCCCACCCCCAGCTGTGCCAAGGCTGCTGGGGCTGGGGGTGGCACGCAGCCCTCCCCCACCCATCTGCACACGCAACCTCTTCCTGAGCTGGCGTCCCATAATTTGCATATTACCTCTTTATATATAGAGAGATAATCATTCCCTTTATGGACAAAATGACTGTGATCATTTCTCCCAAATAAATACTTTTGAGTTGATTTTCCTACTGTTTTTAGTTACTTACCCATTTGAATTTTCTCTTTTCTGTTTCACAACTACCAAACTAAAGATTGGACTAATCAAATGTAGCATACATGACTATGAAAAACTTGTGATTTGAGACACATTTATACCTTATTAATATTTTTTATAAATTCACTTCTTCACAAATTGCCCATTAAAACATATAAAAAACAAACAAAAGGTGCCAAATTAACAAAAAAAGTTTACTTAGCTCATTCCTTGCTCAAATATAACAATTTAAAATTCAATGTAACAATTTTTGTTCTAAATTTTATAACAGTTTTATATAAATATTCTCCTATGAACTGTTTCAAAGCCAAATTTTAATGTATGCACATACTGAATCTGTACAACTGCATGTACTCACGTAATCTTGATCAATATACCAATTTTCTTTTAATTCTTCAGTGCCTTAATTTCCTCATCTGTAAAATGAGGATAATAATGGTACAAGCACATTGGAAAACACTGGCAGCTTACCATAAAGTTAAAACATACACTTGCTAACAATATGACCCACAAATCCCACTCTGGGCTAATTATCCAAGAGAAATGAAAACATGTCCATACAGTTAAAAATGGGCAGGGGACTTGAACAAACACATCTCCTAAGCAGGCATACAAATGCAAATCAAAACTACAATGAGATATCACTGACACCTCTTAGAATTGTTATTATCAATAAAACAAGTAACAAGTGTCAGAGAAGTTGTGGAGAAAAAGGAGCCTTCATTCACTGCTGGTGGAAAGGCACACTGATATAGCCACTATGAAAAACAGCACAGAGGGTCCCTCAAAAATTAAAAAAAAATTAAAAATAAATATGATCGAGTGACCCCTCTTTTGGGTATCTACCCAAAAAACTTGAAAACATTTATTCATAAAGATATATGCATAAGACATATGTTAACTGCAGTATTATTCACAGTGCCCAAGACATGGAAAACAACTGAAGTGTCCTTTGATAGATGATTGAATAAAGATGTGGTACATATAAACAATGGAATTCTACTTAGATGAAATGCTGCCATTTGTGACATGGGTGGATCTTGAGAATATCAGGCTAAGCAAAATAAGTCAGAAAAAGTCACTCATGATTTTACTCATATGTGGGATGTAAAACTGAAAGCAATAAATGAATAAACAGAGAAAACAAACAAAAACTCACAGACATAGAAAACAGTATGGTAGTTACCAGAGGGAAGGGAGGTGGGAGGTTAGTAAAGTATAAGGATGTCAAATATATGACGACAAAAGAAGATTTGACTAGGGTGGTGGACATATAACACAATATACAGATAATGTGTCATAGAATTGTACACTGGAAACCTACATAATCTTATTAACCAATGTCAGACCAATGAAATTAATTTAAAAAAAACTGAAAAATTTAGTAAGTAGATTACAACTTCAAAGGCTACATTGTTTGTTTGCGTTTTTTATTTTTCTTTAAAAAAACAATGAATTAGGCTAAATGATTTCTAGAAGATCCTCTACAATATTGTCTTAACATTCAATGATGCCTTTGTTTAAGAAATATTCTCTTTAAATTAAATTTGATAAACTTATAGTTTAGAAAAAAGTTGAAATTCTTTAAAAATATTCAGAAGCTAACATTTGCTCAAAAAATTGCATATTTGGTTACGAAAGCTAACATTAAATACTAGGGGCCCAGTGCACGAATTTGTACATCTTGAAAGGAACTGTGGGCCACAAGGCTGCAGTGGGCCTGGGGGTGGGTCAGCCCATCCTCCCCGCCCCTGCCCGGTCCCTCCCGCTGCAGCTCCTAGTCCCCTCTCTGCTGGCAGCCCCGCTCCCGCCACTGCTGCTGCTCCCACACGCTGATGGCACTGGCCCCACTCACACCCACGGATGGCGCAGAGCAAACTGATGCCAGCACCAGCTACAGGTGCAAGTGGGGCAGGCTCCAGCAGTGGATGTGAGCAGTGGCTGCCGGCCCCAATTACCCCTCAGGAGCAGGGGGAGGGGGAGAAGCCCTGAGGGGCAATCAGGGTTGGAAGCTGCATCTTGCACCCACTGACAGTGCTGAGCAATCAGGGCCGGTGCCGGGCACCAGCAGCGGGTACGAGCAGCAGCTCCAGTGCGGCAGCGGATGCCAGCATGGCTGGTGCTGCAAGCACCCAGCAGGACCACAGCATGCGGGAGGGAGCAAAGAATTTTTGGTAATCACCAGAGGCTCGCACCGATGACAGCGACTGATTGGTCTGGTGCCCTCACGCACCTGCTCCACCATCCTGCTGCAGCCAATGCCTGCCATGTTCCATGCTCTGCCGCCTGCTGCCAGCACCTGCCTTGTTCCACATGTGACCCCGGGTGGTCAGGGCATGTCATAGCAACTGGTTGTTCAGTGGTACTGCTGTTTGGTCTATTTGCATATTAGGGTTTTATATCTATAGAATAAAAACCCAGTGGTTGTAACATTGTAATGACCAAAGACCAGTCACCAGGAGGCTGTGTACACAGCGAGGTGCATGCAAGTGGGCAGGGCTGCAAGCACGGCAGGTCTGTGAGTGCAGTGAGGCATGTGTGTGTGGTGGGGCCACACAATTTCACGCACTGGGCTTCAGTTTATAGCGAATATTGCTGTAGATATCTCTTCAAATATAAATTAAAATGCACAGGTTTTCTTGAATTGGAATTTTAATAATCCCTATATTATATAATGAGAACTTAGCTTATTAACTTTTGTGCTAGTACTTCTGTTTAATTTAGAAGTGGAAGACACTGAAATGAGTGGAAGACACTCTATTTTGGAAAACTGTAATTGTCATATTTTGTACTCCTATCAGATTTTGATAGCTGTGAGAATCATAAAAGTCTGTACATAATTTTAGCTCTTTAGATTAATGTAACCAAATAAGATATGTAGGTTAAGTAAGCTACTATTAAAATTTAATTGTATGTCCTAGAGCAGTTTTATAAATCAAATTAAGGAATTCAAATGTGAAATTACCTCCAGATCTTTAATAATATCATGTAGTTCTGAATCAGCAGTAATAAAAGATGTTAAAGGTGAGTATATATTTGATTCATTTGACTTGGATGTTGTTTTTCTTCTCTCTTTATTTGCTTCTGACATTTTTCTCTTGGGTATTTTGGAGGAAGAAGTAAGTTCAATGGCATTAATAGGCAAACGGTCTATAAGAGAAAAGGCATTTTCAAGACACAAATTTTCTTCTCGATGTGAATGAACATGTAGGTTTTCCATTTGTTTTCTAATGTTAGAAATAACAGAACTCGAAAAGTCTGGCAAAAAATCTGATGTAGACATCATTCCTTGATTTGCAGGACTGTTGTTACATACTCCCTGAATATCTGTTTTATTTTTAACTTGATCTTGCGTTTTCTTTTCTTTTGCCATTTTGAAGGGCAGTTCATTGACATCTAAGTTTGACTGGGTATGATAGACTTTCCAATGTTTCTTCAGCTTCCTGTTTCTCTCCTGAGCTCCATGAGTATTGGTATTTGAGGAATCAATTCCATAAACTTTTAAGCCATACTTCAGGGACAAATAGGAACTTAGGTAGCCTTTTCCAGAACCCAGGTCAATTACCTAAATAAAAGCAGAATGAATTAAAGTAAACAAATGGTTGTATACTTTATACAATCTCTTCTTTTTTATTTTAATTTTGATTCTTATTAAAAACCAATCACCCTCATCATTTTTATTTAACTTTTTAAAAGAAGATCTAGACAGTGTAATGTAAAGAAAAATATGCAAAAGTTATAAATACTGGAAATGAAACTCTCTTTCTTCATAGATAATATGACTGTGTCTCAGAAAATCCTGATTAATATACCAAAGAAATCTAACATAACAAGTGAATTTAGCCATGTGTCAGAATACAGGATCATTAGAAATTAATAATGAACCATTAGAATATATACAATACAGTAGCAAATTATAAAATAATTAGCATATTACTAAAATATCTAGTAATAAATGTAACAAAGGTTGTGTAAGGTCCCTATACACTGAAAACTACAAAACATTGCATAGGAAAAATTTAATAGATTAAATAATGATATACCATATTGATAAAACATGAGATTCAATTTTTAGATGGCAATTCTCCCAAATTGACATACAGATTCAATGCAATCCTAATAAAATTCCAGCAGATTTTTAAAAAAGAAATTGACAAACAGATATTACAGTTTATATAACAAGGCACAGTTCCTAGAATAACCGCAACACTTTTGAAAAAGAAAAAGATTGGAGGATTTACACACTTTTGGAATCAATATAAAACTAGCATAATCAAAATAGTATAATGCTAGTATAAAATTTGCCAGCCCACATTTACATCTTATTGACCCAAGCAGACTTCTATCCCTGTCCAAACTGACTTTTGGTAACATATGCTGTGTTAGCCATAGAATGGAAAACTCCGTGCAGTTAAAAGTTGTATAAGCCATAAAACGTTTTGCCTTCAAACTATCTGGTCTCAACTGCAAATTTTCCACCATCCTGATTTCCTACTCTTTACTCACAATAGTATTTTCCATCCTGGATCATCTCATAGGTTAGAAGACAGCGGAGTCTCTAGTCCAATGTCCGGTGTGACTGACCTTCCTAGTCTCCTAATTCTGTTCAGGACACTTTCTCACAAAAACATTGTTATACACAGTGGTCACTATACTTCAGATAGAAGTTATATTTTGTTGACTAACTTGAAGATCTAATTACCATTCTAAGCTAAAGCCTTTCAAATTTTCAATAAATTTATTACACCAATATGGAATTCTCTGGTGAACTTCATAATCATATATCCATCGATTTGCCTAACATTTCTTTCTTGAGTGTCTAATAAGCTTTTCAAACTTAACGTGTTCCAAACTAACTGCTTGATATTTTCTGTAAAACCTGCCTCTCCCCAAATCTCCATCACAGTTAATGAGAGCTCTCTGGGGTCACTAGTAAAGGCAAGTGTTTCTGATCCTGGATTTCCATCGACCATCATGAAATCTGCATTTTAAAAGTAAAGTAGTACATATGTAAAACATTTTAAAATAAACTACTGTGAGAATCAAATATTGCTATTAAATGATTTAAGATACAGATCTTGTAAAAGTCTTTAGGAGCTTTCATTCACTAAAAAAACAATTTCCTTTGTTTTGAAAAAAATCCCTTAAAGCAGGTCTAACATGATATTTTAAGGTATTTCAAAATTTTTCTCTGCTATTTAGAAATAAAATAAATCTGTTTTATTAAATTTATTTATTATTATGCAATATTTTACATAAATAAAAGAATAAATACTGTCCAAATGTAAAGTTATGAAGCACAATAAATACCCTTTATCTTAGTTTTTGTGTTACAACAGAGCAGATTCTACACCAGAGATTTTTAAGTATAAGTGATTTATTTGGGAGGTGAAAGAAGGGTAGATAAGTAGAGAAGAGAAAAAGAGAAAGGAAGGCAGCCCAATAAAAGGTGCATTATTAATCAAGTTACTTTTAGGGCAACTTGGGTTTAATTGCACTGGAAATTCTGAGAGCTAGTGGAGAAGGCATACCTCAGAAGAATCCACCGGAAATGTCAGGGAGCTGATGTATTTGCATATTAACTTGTACTAGTCAGTGGTTCAAGGCTTGACACAGACAGGGATTAATTCCCAGAACGTGTATGCAAGCAGCGCCTTGTTTCAGCAGCCAGAGAAAACCCACAGGGAAGGAAATGCAGATATTGCCAGGTAGAAAGTAGGCTGGCACACCATGAACTGGTAAGGCCCAAGAGTATTTGGGTTAGGTGTCCAACAGCACTGGCTCTACCCATGAACCTATCAGCCATCCTAAAAACTAGAACATTAATATCTCTACTGCATTAATTGTGAATGGTTTTCCATCCATAACCCATTTCCCTACCTTCCCTACCTCCCCTGCCATTTCCGTACCTCTCAAATTATTATGATTCCATTGCTATTTTCTTATAATTTTTTACCTCAGGAATATACCACTGTTTTTCTTTAGAGCTTTTAAATATGGTGGTCTTCTGTAAATTGCTTATTTTTCCCCATTCAATTTTATGTTTCTAATATTCATCCATGTGATTTGTATGGCAACAGTTTGTTAAGCTTTACTGCGTACTTGCACCTTGTGGTCTAGATGAGCATCACTGCCATGGTGAGCCTGTTACTAATCCTGAAAGGTATTGCTTAGATATGATACACTTGAGAAAGATTAAAAACTATTGCTTAGCTCTTGCCTCTACCCTACAGAGTTACATTGTCACATGTGGTTGTGCCCACACCGTGATAATTTTCTAATCATCCTCAGACTCTCCACAAGTCTGGAAGAATCCATGGAAAAGATTGTAACACCTAATAAAAACTGAAGGAGGGAAAATCGTCCATTACCCCCATAGATGTTCTCATAGGGATAAGAAAAATAACTTACTATTTTTATAAGCCAGGGGGAAAAAATAACTTACTATTTTTATAGGTCCAGGCAATCTTTGATTTTATTTTAACATCTGTTTTCAAAGATCTGTTACACAAAAGCGATTTTTCACAACAGGAATGCACTGTAATTCTGACAGTGTAAAAGAATCCAAGTCCTAAAATACAGTTTCTTTGTGTTACTATAATGAGGTAGGTACCCCATATCACAGCTTGGCCGGGTCCTGAGAACAATTCTGCAAAATGTCATCATCATAATGCTGCCTCAAGTTGGAATTATAACATGTCAAAGGGAATCATTTTTAACTTCTATCCACTCCGAAAAGAGTGAAATTTGTGGCAAAACTTGCATGGTGATATCTTATTTTTGGTATACTTTTGTTATAATTGGAGTATTTGGGAAATGAGAGCACATTTTTAAAGGCTCTGACATACCTCATGTCAGCTATCATTTAATGGCATTTTAAAGGCTAGATAGTAATAGTAGAAAAAGGAATTCGAATGATACAAAAAAAAAAGAGGCAATAATGTTAACACCTGAAAACACAGGGAAATGCCCTCACCTGCTTTATACCGCAGTAATCAGCAATGCTGCTGATCAGCTCCGACATGGCCTGAACTTCGTGAGATTTTTTCAAATTCATAAACTCATCTGTCTTCACACTGTCACCTGAGTAGAAATACAACAAAATTAAAACACTGCTATTAAAGAAACAAAAGTTAATAAGGACCATCACTTGACATTCATGTGTTCTGTAAGTAACCATGAAAATAATATAGATTCTATTGTGATGTCTATTAGTATATAATACATCTCTATAGGTTTAGCTCCTATGATTCAAATTTGAATTAACAAAATCAATGAGACCCACAGAACATTATTAAAATGTTCCCTGACACATAAAATGATTAACTATAAAGAAAAAGACTGATAATTGAACTACCATATAGAAAAAAATGTGGAGAACCAGAATGAAGTTCTGTTTAAAATGTTGCATGAGAAGACCCACTTGCATAAGTCTATTTGGGTTCATGATATACTAGTAAGGTTGAACACTAAATTAAGACCATATTGGAAAGACATACATATATGAACAATATACTGCTTCTAAGTGCCTAAAACCATACATACTCACACACACACACACACACACACACACACACACACACACACAAAACACACCTACCAGTTTTCTCTTCTTTAATTCCTCGAAGGGCTACAAGCAATTGCTCAAAAGGAGTACATATTCCCAAGTTTTGTATAGAATAATATTTCGCAGCCAGAGCAAAGGCTTCCACACTAACTAGCTTCTGGGAAGTTTCACAAAATATTTTAGAAAAACCAGAAATACCTGAGGAAAAAAAAGAAGCCAGAAAATGTTAGCAATAATTAAATAAAAGCTAATTGTGTGAGATTAAAAAAATTAATGAAAAAAAAACAACAGTGGATCTTTACAACAAATTACAATACTTTCATTTTAGTGTGAATTTTGCGATAATTTTAATGGTTCAATTATATTTGTTATTTACACTGTTAAGCTACTGTAACACTCAGTTTCCTCCTAACACAGTACAATTAATATATTTAAACTCCAAATTAAAATTTGGCCTTGTTTATGTTCCATGAGACAAAAAAGAAAAGAGAAAGAAAGAAAGAAAGGAAGAAAGAAAGAAAGAAAGAAACAAAGAATTTAAATCCTGCTCAACTATAATGTAGTCATGAAATTTATGAATGGCCCCGGCTAACCTACAAATGTGAATTTAAAGCAGGTTAGTCCCCACAACACTGTCATTCCCTGTCCACACTGCATGTGGAACAATGCCAATATCCCCTGTGGTACAAAGATTTCTGTAAAACAGTTCTTACATAATTTAAATCATGTAGAATTGGGGGGGGGGGGGGAGAGGGGAGGTATGTAGTCAGTGCAGTGAACCCAATATGAGTTCTAAAACTAATGAGATGATGATCAGGTGAAAACATTTCGTTTTCTTTCCATGCTCAGTTGAAACCAGACACTCTGAGCTATCGACCGTTTCCAAATGCTCACTCATTCAGAAGAGTCTGGTGAACTGCTGTTCTGTCTGCAACATCCAGTGGCCCGTTCTGTGGGAGGATCAGGCAGCTTGTAGAACTCAGGTGTGGCCACACCTTGCCCAGCGGAACTTTGTCATTTATAGACAGAAGTTTTAAGAGTATTAGAAGATTCACTGCACATCCTTTCCCCAGAACTGTAATAGCTGCAGGATGTGTCAAGGTGGAACCTGCTTCGGCCTGAGTTCCCAAGTAACTACAACAAAGACATTCAATGCTGTCAAACCACAATGGACATGCAGAATGAGAAAAGTAAATTTGGTTGCTTTTAGTCACTGAGATTCTAGACTTATTACCGCAGCATAATATTAACAATTCTGATGAATATACATAAACACTTATTGATTTAGTTTGTATTTACTCAATCCCACTTTCCCATGGTCATTTTTAATACATGTTAATTTGTTAACAAATGGTTAAAAAAGGCATTCAAATGTGTCTATAGGGGTTCAAAGAAACTCTTTGAATGAAGAAGTTCAATGAAGTCCATTTACTGAAAATTATTTTTAATAACTCAAAAAAAACACACATCCAGTGGTTAAATGAAGTTTGTAAAAACTTCTGGTTATAAAAGCACGTGCAATCCAGGGAATAACTTTGGTCCTACCAGAAAAACCATATTACATACTATGAAGTCTATTTTATGATAGCTCATCCTTCATAGTTCCTTATAAAATTATACAAATCCACTTACACACAAAGAATGATACTCCTTAGCACAAATTAAGAGCAAGAAAATCGATGAAGGTTTACAGAATTATAAACAAAAACTGTATGCTTAAGATAGTTTCTTTGTTTTTTTTGTTACTTGTATTTTTAAAGTTTTTAAAAATATATTTTGATTGATTTCAGAGAGGAAGGGAGAAGGAAAGAGAGATATAAACATCAATGATGAAAGAGAATCATTTATCAGCTGCCTCCTGCACACCCCCAACTGGGGATCAAGCCCACAACCCAGGCTTGTGCCCTAACCTGGAATCAAACTGTGACCTCCTGGTTCATAGGTCAATGCTCAACCACTAAGCCATGCCAAACAGGGTAAGTTGGTATCTTTTTTTAAAGCTATTATCTATTAAGTTGGTGGTGGTAACATTTACCAATTTAATTTATAAGAATAAAATTGGCAGAGGTATATAACTTCCATTTCTGAATCAACTAAGTGGAAATTTAAACTGTAAAATTACTATAGTGCATGCAGACTGGTGCAGCCACTGTAAAGAACAGTATGGCGTTTCCTCAAAAAACTAAAAATGGAACTCCCATTTGACCCAGTTATCCCACTTCTAGGAATATATCCCAAGAAACTAGAAATACCAATCAGAAAGGATATATGCACCCCTATGTTCATAGTGGCACAATTTACTATAGCTAAGATTTGGAAATAGCCTAAGTGCCCATCCGCAGATGAGTGGATTAAAAAACTGTGGTACATCTACACGATGGAATACTATGCTGTAGTAAAAAATAAGGAATTCTTATCATTTGCAACCACATGGATGGAATTGGAGAGCATTATGCTAAGTGAAATAAGCCAGTCAGAGAAAGATCTATATCACATGATCTAACTCGTTTATGGAATATAATGAACAAAAACAGATCCAGAGACAAAGAAGCATCAATCAGACCATCAACTCTCAGAGGGAAGGTAGGAGAGGGTGGAGGTAAGGGGGAGAGATCAACCAAAGGACTTGTATGCATGCATAAGCCTAATCAAGAGATACAGACAAGAGGAGGGTGAGGGCATGAGTGGGTGGGGTAGAGGGAAGGCTATGGGGTGATAAGGACACATATGAATACCTTAATCAATAAAGAAAAAAAAGATTAATTACTATAGTGATTTATGTAACATATATTTTGTATATGATATAAAGTTTTTTGGACATTTTACAAACTGAATTTACTAATGCAGCCAAAGGTAATAAAATCCACATCAAAATATTTAGGCGTGATACAGAGGGGAAAACTCAGTCAACTATTAAGTGAGACTCTCAGGTTTAAGGGCTGTCTCAACATCCCCAAGTTCCAGGGCAGCAATTTCTTAGAGTGTGATAGAATAAGAGTATTAAATCTCAAAGTGCAGAGGGACTATTATAGTCGTCAGTTATTGGACAATGTTGCCAACAGAAAGAAATGTGATGTTTCTGTTGGAAGAGTAAAAGTTCAAATCAACTTAACTATCCTATTCAAAATACTTGAAAACATTCCAATTCAAGCTTAATTAAATGTTGTTAATTTGCTTTTAATTATAGGCCTCCCAGTAATTTCAGAATTTTGGAGACCTAAATTACAAAGATATTATCTTTTCAATAATGTTTACTTTTATAAAAAGAATAGTGTTTTTATTCAGCCCATCAGTTTAGATCAGTAAGAATGACACCAGTTTATTAAGATAAATCTAGAACTCAATGGAAATATCTTTTTTTTTTTCAGGGTAACAGCAACAAACTTTACTCTGTATATATAGATAGATATAATTTTAAAAACATGATCCTTCCATACAACTTCTGTTAACCCAGTAGTACAAGCTATTTCTGTCCTACAAAATTTTCCTTTTATAGCTACGAGGGAGAAAGTGACCTATTACATTTATCAATACATCTCACATAGCCTGATGTACAAACAGCACTTCACCGAATTTGAGCCAAAAACTAGAAGTCTTTCATTTTTAGCAGAAAAAAATCTTTTTGAATTAGGAAAATATATATAGATTCTATACTTTCTTTGTTTTCAAGTAATCAGTCTATAACTTCTACTGAGAGAGAAAGAGATGTGTGTCAGTATTCCTGTCATTACTTCCATCTCTGAAACAATACGTGAGCAAAACCATATGGAATGGTAACAGTGTACATACTCCTCATAGTGCTTCTTCGGGTGATTTATGAGTTTGGGTTTGACAGCTAGCAAAACAAAATCCACAGCGCTACTGAATTTATATAATTCTTAATTAGATGTTTTTACACAGGGAAAGCTTCGTTTTTAAATTTGAT
This sequence comes from Pipistrellus hanaki, assembly GCF_964339955.1. NCBI lineage: Eukaryota > Metazoa > Chordata > Mammalia > Chiroptera > Vespertilionidae > Pipistrellus > Pipistrellus hanaki. The sequence goes on from NC_140505.1 coordinate 119,437,733, forward strand.
GCCCAATGCATCTGCATTATTATGTGTCTTGATTATTTTGCCAATATCTCCCTCTACTGGACATACGTGTTTTGCTTTATTACATGCACTGTCTTTATTTACTTAGGTGTTGTTGTTTTTTAATTTATTAAGGTACTACAAATAGTTGTGCTTTTTTTTTCCCCCACCGACCTCCCCTCCACCCTCCCCATGTCTTGCATCTGTTGGTTGTGCTTGTATGCATGCATACAAGTCCTTCGATTGATCTCTTACCCCCTTAACCCTCTCCTACCTTCCCCCTGTAGTTTGATAGTCTGTTCAATGCTTCTTTGCCTCTATCTATTTTTGTTAGACAGTTTATAATGGTCTTTATATTCCATAAATGAGATCATATGGTATTTATCTTTCACTGACTGGCTTATTTCACTTAGCTCTCCAGATCCATATTTACTTAGCTTTCATGAACCCTAAATCACTATTCCACAGAGGTTTCTTATGAGATCGGGTAATAGGGCATGAGGAAGCAAGGGGAGCAAACAGGCAGGGGAGAAGGCATTGTCTACAATATGAGATCAGGAAATCTCTAAGTATTGTTTTTTTTTAAGAGCAGAGATCAATGTATAAGATAGAGAAATTATATATACACATTGATTATAAAAATGTTAAGGTAAAGCCCTAGCCAGTTTAGCTCAGTGGATAGAGCATCGGCCTGCAGAATGAAGGGTCCTGGGTTCCATTCTGGTCAAGGGCATATGTCCGGGTTGCGGGCTTGATCCCCAATGAGGGGTGTGCAGGAGCTAACTGATCAATGATTCTCTCTTATCGTTGATGTATCTACCTCTCCGCTCCCTTACTCTTTGAAATCATGAAAATATATTTTAAAAAAAGGTTAAGGTAAAGAAATGAATAATGATGTTTCAAAATTAAAAATAAAATAGAAACAATCAATAAATGTACATTTATATTTAATAAATAAAAAATGTCAAAATTAAATGTGTGTCCTTTTACTTGAATATTACCTAGCTCTTCAAGGAAGTCAGAGTAATATTAGGATACACAAAAACTCATCACTATTATTGCTTTATTGCTAACACTTATTACACATATACTATATGCTGGGCACCATGTTAAACAGTTTACATTAAATGAAATAGTCTGACAAGTTAGCTACATAGTGCTATTACCCCCATTTATAGAGGAAGAAATTGAGACTTAGAGAGGCTGCAGGTTACCCAGGTTCACAGATACAGGAAGTGGCAAGGTGTGAACCAGGGCAGTGTTCCACCTTGCTTCTAATTCCCACATTCAATTAGCATGCCATGGCAACAAGTCCACGGGACAACAAACGAAGCCAGGCAAAAGAGCAGTTAAGGAAAGTGCTAGACAGATTGGAATGTCAGAATCAGGTCTAGTAAGAACTGCCTCTGGCATAGATCAATACGTGTAATATCTTAAGCTAGTTCATACGTTGTTTATCTTCTTAATTCTTTCACTTTCTTTACTCCCCTCAACACCTCCCTCTTTACCAGAAGCGGTCTTAAGGTTTCAAGAAATTAAAAAAGTAATTTCTACATTTAAAACAACTGATAAGTCTCTGAAAAGGAAATAAAAGTTTTTATGATAAGGTTTTGTTGTGGAAACAGGACAATGGTACTGCTCACGTCCAGTTGAAAAGCAGCACACCTTGTATGTAGCCGTACTCAGTTAACAGGAAATAAACGGATGGATGGATGGATGAAAACAATTCCTCAGTACATTTACCACTGTAGCATCACCAGGTACCTGAGCAGAACGAATTCTCAGACTCTGTGGTGCCAGTGATTACTGAGGCCATGGGGAGGACTTCACTGGCACTGCCGAGCCTGTGAGAGCAGCATGGAACCTCACTTCAGCCCTAAGGTGTATAATTGCAAGGTGAAGGAAAGAGTGATTTAGAAAATTTAAGAATGTAATGAAATATAAAATGCAATCATGTATTAATTCTGGGCTTTAACTGTGTTACAAGGGATTAGGGCAAAGGTTACTATTGCTATTGTAACACGGAATAAAACAGCCCTATGCCCAGAATTTCAAGAATAAATCAGCAGTATCCTCTTAACAATCTTCACAAGGACATAAAAATGTTCTGAATTTGCCAAAACCGGTTTGGCTCAGTGGATAGAGCGTCAGCTTGCAGACTGAAAGGTCCCAGGTTCGATTCCGGTCAAGGGCATGCACCTTGGTTGCAGGCACGTCCCCAGTAGGGGGTGTGCAAGAGGCAGCTGATCGATGTTTCTAACTCTCCCTCTCTCTTTCTCTCTGTGAAAAATCAATAAAATATATATTTTTTAAAAATGTTCTGAATTCATCCCATATAATAAAAGCCTAATATGCAAATATACCAAACGGCAGAACTACCGGTCGCTGTGATGCACACTGACCACCAGGGGACAGACAGTCAACACTGACGAGTGCAGCAGTGGTGGTAGGAGCCTCTCCTGGCTCCATGGCAGTGCTAAGGGGGAGCAGGTCTATGCCGTCAAGTGGGCATCCCCTGAGGGCTCCTGGACTGCAAGAGGGCGCTAGGCTGAGGGAGTCATCGCCCCCCAAGTGCACAAATTTTGTGCACCAGGCCTCTAGTTTCTACATAAATGCCCTACAGAGATACCTGCAATTCAAAAAGTTCAAAACTGAACAGAAGTTCCCATGTTTGCTGAACCTTTCCTTTCTCCTGTTTCCTATCTAGTTGACAGTGTCATCCCTCACTCAGTGCTGAAGCTAAAAATCTTTACATTACCATAAAGCATCTGTGCCTTCAATGGACATACCAGCCTCCCATCAATCTTAACGTAAAATGTCCTTCCAATGTCCCCCCCCACACACACACACTATCATGCTGTGCTTCAAACTCCATTAACTCTCACCAGTGCCATAGGATTAGCTCCATAGGTGATATTTCTCCTTACCAATAAAACTATGATAGAACAATGCTCAATAAATGTTGGCTGAGTTGAATTAGACATGTTTTCTAGAATGGAAACTGACTTATATTCAATGCAAATTTAATAACGTAGTTTAAGGCTTTGGCTTCTGTTGACTTGAGGCTTCAATCATTTATACTTGCTTAGGAGACTTCAATGCAAAGTTAAAGTCTGACTTGTTAAACTATGAAAATATAGATGGGATGTATTAAATTTTATGAGTGCCTTAATATACCTATAATTCTATCAATCATGTAAGAAAGAAAACAGAATATATACTGTTGCTTTTTAAAATAAAACAATTTATATCATCCAATTATGTGTTAAGAAACTTTGCCAATGCTACTTGAGTGTAATTTATGGTTCCATGCAAAATGAAAAAATACGTTATTTCCACATGAAAACCTCTTAGAAAGAATAAGATATTACTAACAAAGAATTGACATGCATGTTCTTATTGTGCCAATATTAACATGAGAGTGGATGTATAAAGCACGTGTAAACATTTCAAAAGCATTATTCACATTTAACTGTTACTCACAAAAATAAAATATAAAAATAGGAAAAAATCTAACCACAGTATTTTAACTCTATCAGATCCTTTCTATAGTTTAATTTGAAGGAAAATATAAAACCATACTAAACTCCCAGCTATTTATAAATTGATTTGGTAAATAAAAAATAAACTTGATTAAATAAACAATTGAGCCCTGGTCGGGTAGTTCAGTTGGTTAGAGCATCATCCTGATATACCAAGGTTTGATCCCCAGTCAGGGCACATACAAGAACCAACTAATGAATGTATAACTAAGTGGAACAATTTGATGTCTCTGTCTCTCCCTCTCTAAAAATCAACTTAAAAAAAGAAACAATTCAGAGGTGTTCACTATCTATACTAATAAAAGGGTAATATGCTAATTAGACCAGACGTCTTCTGGACGACCTTCGGATGTCCTTCCGGACAAAGCAGGCAGGGCAAAGCGGCCCAGGGTCCTGGCACCGGGCTGGCTGGAGCGAAGCTGCCCTCGGTCCCGATGCCTGTGGCTGGGGTCGGATTGGGACTAAACCAGCAGCTGGACACCCCCCGAGGGTCCCGGATTGGAGAAGGTGCAGGCCAGGCTGAGGGACAACCCCCCCTCCCTCGTGCACAAATTTCATGCACCAAGCCTCTAGTGTACAACATAATAACTGAACCTGAATGAAGCTCATTTTGTTACAATTTGTGATTCATCTATGGGACATTGTGTCTTATCATTTACAAAGTATTTTGACAACAAGTGTTCAAAGTGTGGATCCGAGTTCCAAGGGGATCAGCACTACCCAGCTGTAACTGTATTGAAACGCCACTTGTGCTGTGCTTACTCAGGTCTTTACACTTGTTTTTAACTCTGTCTGAGAACATCTCCTACCAGATATTTTTACGGCTGACTTTCTCACTTTCTTTAGGTCTTTGCTCAAAAGTTACCATTTCAGTGAAAACTTCTCTGACAATCCTATTTTTAAAACTGCACCCCATTCAATTCTTATTACTCTCTTATTCTTTATTAATTTTTATAGCACTTACACCATCTAACATTACAAGTAAAATCCAAGAGAACACAGATTTTTATTTACTGCCATATTTCTAGAACCTAGAATAATGCTTGGCACTTAGTTAAGTTCTCAATGAATGAACAAAGAAATGAGCAAAAACTAGTTTTGAGTCAGGCCAGTGTGGCTCAGTGGTTGAATGTCAAACTATGAACCAGGAGGTCACAGTTCAATTCCCAGTCAGGGAATATACCTGGGTTGCTGGCTAAATCCCAAATAGGGAACCTTGCAGGAGGCAGCCAATCAATGTTTCTCTCTCATTACTGATATTTCTCTCCCTCTCTCTGAAATCAATACAAAAATAAAAACAAGAAACAAAGTTGTTTTTTTTAAAAAAAAAGATTTAGGTCTGAATTCTGATTCTCAGACTGTTTATCTCTGTGTGGCCATGAACTATTTATTTGCTCTAAGACTTGATTTATCTATAAAACTAGAGGTCCGGTGCATGAATCTGTGCACCAGTGGGGTCCCTCGGGCTGGCCTGCGGGATTGGGCAGAAGCCAGCTCTCTGATTTCTCCCAAGGGGCCCCAGATTGCGAGAGGGCACAGGCCAGGCCGAGCGATCCCACTGGTGCACGGTTAGGGCTGGGGAGGAATGCGGGAGGCTGGCCAGCTGGGGAGGGGCCACAGGAGGGCTCCACGGCATGCCCAGCTTGTCTCACTTAGTCCCAATGGGCCCGATCGCACCAGCAAGCTAACCTACTACTGGTCAGAGCATCTGCCCCCTAGTGGTCAATGCATGTCAAGCGAGTGGTTGAGCAGCCTTGGCATATTATGCTTTGATTGGATGAACAGGTGAACAGACGACCTGACACTTAGCATATAAGGCTTTTATTATATAGGATATAGGATGATCAAAAGTTTCTATTTTCAGAAAATAACCAAAACCTAGGAATAGATTTCTAGAAACTGAACAACTTCAAAACTCAATTTAAAATTAGAAGTATTTAATAAATGAAATAAACATTATCCAAAAAGTTAATTTAAATTTAATAAATCAATGTGATTGTTAACCAATAAACAAATTCCAGATTGCAAAACTTCAAAAAACTGATGATATAATTGTAAAGGCTATTTTTTAAAAATGAATGCATTTCAGTGCATTAAGTGCTCTGAAATCAATTTCTTATTCTTCTCTTGTTCCCACCACAGACATTTCCTTCCCTACTTCAACTACCAACCCCACTGTAGGCTCTGCTCCCCACGGTGCCTCAACAAATGCCAGTGTTTTAGGAACTAACTGTGCCATTGACCTCTTACCGAAAAGACCAGTATTTCTTCTGTATGCATTGACACGGGTCTACACTTCCAGGCTTTCAAGAATAAAAGAGATTTTTTCAGATTTTTATTATTGAGGCAAGATACATAAAAGACTTTTTATCCCAGGTAAACTGTAATTGTAATTAAATTACTAAAGAGGGATTTTGAGAGAGTGAAATTGTCACAACTTTCTCTTAAAATTGTACTTTTCTGTGCACTTTATTAACATTTTATTGAGTTTAATTTCTTCTGTTATTCTTATTCTAAACTCCATTATTTACATTTCAACATTAATACAAAATATACACATGTCTAGTCTACTATCTCATAAATTCAGTTATAACATTTGCCAAGAAATAGGCAAAAGGAATTTGTGTTAAATATATTTCTCTCTATCTAGTTCCTATTGTATCTCCAGCAGACCTTATTCTTTACTTGCTTAATATTAGTAATGTACATAATTTATAACAACCAAATCAATTTTATTCTTTGATGGCTGCTGTATAGAGAACATAAAATGTAGCCTAAACTTTAAGTTTTGACGTTTTATTTAACTAATCAAATAAGAGGGGAGAATTAAGCTTCAGTAGTTGACAATTGGTGATTCCCCTCACAGAGGACCTATTTTAGCACTTGATTAAGATGAGTTAAATAAATGTTTAGAAATATGTAAATATACCATAATAAAGAACAAAAAGTTATAAGAAGAAAATGCAGAATGAGCAGATGTGTTGGACTAAATCAAGATAAATTTAAAGAGCTCTGTGACCAATAATGCTTTCAACCTCTTGTCCTGAGATGTAAAGCTAGAGGCCTATGAATCACCCATAGCTGTATGTAAAGTTTCATGTCCATTTGTGAGCATAGATGGACTATTTGGGTTATCTCAAATTCAATAGATCTAAAACAGAATGCATTATTTCCCCAAACAGCTCCTCTACTGATTTTCCTAATTTTGCTAATAGTATTATTCATTATTATTCTTTAAGACCTTCCCAGAGTGAAAATATTGGAATTATCTCTGATTCCTCCATTTTTATGAACTCTATATAAATATCATTCACCAAGACTTCCAATTTTCTTTGTACAATATCTTTTCAAACTCACTTTCTTTTATTTACTTATTTTTAATTAAATTGATTGGGTGACATTGGTTATTAAAATGATATAGGTTTCAGGTGTACAATTCTATAATACATCAACTTTATATTGTATTGTGTGTTCACTACCCCAAATTAAGTCTCCTTTTATTACCGGAGGATTGAATTCCTCTGTTGCTCCTGGGAGTGAGGTTCTTACAATCACTTCAGAAAATGAGTTTGCTAAGATTTGCATGTGGAAAAAGGTTTTATTTGTGTGAAGTTACATTTCTCAGGTTCCAAAGTACCCTGCCCCTCAAGCCAGTCTGGGAAAGGTGCAGTTGGGGTTCCAGCAGAGCCAGAGGAAGGCCAGTGTCCAGAGTTTTCATTTTACGTTGTAGCCAGATGTGGCTTAGTACCCAAGCTCATTAAAGCCCATTCGTCCACGTAAGGTCCCGAGTGCTATGTAGGATTAGGGAAGCGTGTCCCTGACACAGGAGTCACAGGAGCCTGGTGCCCTAAAGCTAAGAGCTAGAGAAGAAGGGAGGGAGGCTTCTCTGTTTAGAAGTTTATCTAGATATATAAAAGCCTAAATGACCATTAGACTGGTACTATGATGTGCACTGACCACCAGGGGGTAGACGCTCTGACCTGTAGGTTAGCTTGCTGCTGGGGTCCAGCCAATCGAGACTGGGCTAGACGGGCCAGACATACTTAGGACCCCTCCCATGACTCCTCCCCGGCCCCAATCATGCATCAGTGGGGTCCCTTGGCCTCACCTGCACCCTCTCACAATCCGGGATCCCTCGGGGGATGTCCACAGACCAGGTCGAGGGACTCCACCGGTGCACGAATCCATGCACCAGGCCTCTAGTATATTTAGGTTTTACATGTTTGCAGTGGCAATGTCCATTGTGGCCACTTATTTGTTCACAGATATGACTGGCAGACAAGTAGGTACCTTCCCACATCACTCAGACCTTCCTGAGCATGTGTCTAAATGGCATTTGTCCAGTCCCTTTCCCCCATCAATCAGTGGGAACAGACTTGAATGGAGAGTGTTAAATGCAGATTTTTGGCAAATCTGTATAAAATGGCATGCCTTTATTATTCGATTTCCCCTTTCCTTCTTTCCTGTTAAATAATAACCAGGTTATTATAATAGCATCACTTCTATTACTATTTATTCCCCCTTTACCCTTTTCTATCTCCTCCCACCCTCTTTTCCCTGGGGCAATTCACCATCACTTCCTTTCCATTTCCATCTTGCCCCAGAAACAGTGTTCACCTCTAGACTAGCACAAAAGGATCTTAACCCATGTCCTCAAGGAAGGATGATTCCAAACTATTTACCAAACTGTCTCCAGAAATTGACTATAATATTTTTTCCTAGCCTGACTTGTACGAGAGGCCCAATGCACGAGGAATCTGTACAAGAGCAGGCCTTCCTTCCCTCCGGCTGCTGGGACCCGGGACCGGGCTTCCCTCACAGCCCAGCTTCGTCCAGATTACAGGGGTCTTCAAACTACGGCCCGCGGGCCACATGCGGCCCGCAGAGGAGTCTGATCCGGCCCGCCAGGTTTTTTGGGCAGTGAGCGCAGCCGAGGTGTTACAGTAGGAATTAGTTCATATAGTCCGGCCCTCCAGCTCTCTGAGGGACCGTGATCTGGCCCCCACTTTAAAAAGTTTGAGGACCCCTGGTCCAGAAGGTCGTCTGGCCTAATTAGCATATTACGCTTATATTATTTGCTCTGCGTTCCTTACTATCCCCAAATCTCTTTACTCTTTTGCTTACACTGTTCTACTTTCCTGGAAGACCTATATACTCTCTACTTAGCCATATTAAATTCAACAAACATTTCATGAGTGCCCGCTCTGTGGCACTTATTATATACTAGGAACCAGAAATCAGACTAGGAAGAGTCAAAGTTAACAAACCATTTATAACAAAATGTGCTAAGTGCTCGAATACAGGTAGAAATAAAAGAATATGTAGATGACAAGTTTGGTAGTAATTAATTTAGTATAATTTGACCTGGGCTTTGAAAGAAGATGAGAAATAAATGAATGTGTATTAAAAAGATGGGGTGGGAGAGTTCAGCATATACCCAATTACAGAGGGGAAAAATGCATGGCATATCAGGAAACAAGGCGGCTAAAGTATAAGGGATATGGGTAGAAAGAGAATGGTTAAAAAAGCACCGATAATCCTATACTACTCCCTCTTATTCCCTCTCTTCAACTCTAGCTGAAGACACATTTTAAAAATTGAGAACTGACATCAAATTATTCAGCCACCTCCCTGATGAAAGTTTATCAGGTAAGAAGTTCATCCTTTATCAACTTGGCTGACCCAATAACAACTTGCCATAGGCTTTTCATCCCAAGATACCAGCTGATCCAGGCCCTCAACATGATTATGGCTTTAACATTAGGGATTATTAGGGAATAGAGATTGAAAACTTTAAATCATGTTTCCATAGGGTTTGAGCACTGGAAGCAACCCTAGATATCTTTTCGTCAAATGATCCATAACTATTTTCATTCTTATTCTGCTTTGAAAATGTGAGGCGAACTCCTGAATTCATTTTCAAGGGGAATAAGGAAACTGACTGATGCCCACAAACCAGGAGCCATAGTCTTTGGGGGCCAGGAAGATTACTCCAGTTTGTGAAGTTAGAGAGGGGAAGAGAATACACCCAGCAAAGGGAGCTATACCACAAAGTAGTCAGATTTTTATTTTTTATTTTTCCAAGAGAAGCTGTAAATCTGGATTTGTGTGTATGAATTTTGAAATGCTTCCTAAAATATTAAAAAAATGTAAACTTATTGGCCATGCAAGACATGTTTATAAGCCATGTGAGACTGGGGTTGGCTATTTTTCCATCTCAGCTATTGATGAACACCTTGGCAGTTACTTCTTAAATGAGAAAGTTGAGGCCCACAGCTAAATGTCCTGTGCACGATATACAGCTAGTCAGAGCTAGAGATGGAAAGAAGCAGGTCTCTGACTCTGGGCTTCTTTTGCCTCTACCTGCAGGGAGCAGAATATAAAGAAGGTGACCAATATTTATTATGCTGACTCACTTATATGAGTAGGTTTTAACATCTACCTCATTTACTTTTATATAACCTATTCAGGCCAGAATTGATTCCTATTTTTAAAAATTAAAAAAAAACTGAGGCTCAAAAGCTAAACTAATTCACACAGGATTACATAGCACTAAAGCGTCAGAACAAGGATTCAAATCTATAGATGATAACCACAAGACCCATGTCCTTTCTATGTTGCCTCCTATTTGCTTTCATTAATAGCGGGAGGTTCCAGGTAGAGGTGATAGTAAGTAAGGGCAGAAGGTAAAGCACTTTAATTTGTACAAAATGGAGACCTAGACGATGGGTTTTGAGCAGAGGAATGGCAAGATCAGAACTATGATTCTGAAAGATAACTAAAGATCCGTTTGAATGAAAAAGCAGTTGAAAAATAGGGTCCAGAGGCAAGAATAAGAGCTCAGGGTTATTGGTAAAATTCTGCTGCAAAATTAAGAAAAGCGGGGGCCAAGCTATTTGTTGTGGACATAAACAACAGCAGATCCAAGAGAAATGGAGGAAGAAATAAGCCTGAGTAACAGGAAGGATGTTAATACCTTTACAGAGGAGCCACTGAGGTGATGAATGAGGAAAATAAAAGAAATATGAACACCAGCAGTCATGAGGCCATGTAGGCAAGTTGCTTTTTTCCTTTCTTCTTTCTTTATAAATCAGGGAAGAAATCTAAATTATGATAAATCACAAAGCTAGATTACTATAACTGCAAGCTTCCAGTGAAATGTTAATGATGTGACGTAACTTAAACAAACAACAACACAAATGGATATCTAAACAAATAGAAGATTTTCAAATTTATTCTGATTGGCTAAACAAAAGTATCATTAAGTAGAATTGGGGGGGGGGGGGGTGATGCCTTAGATGAGAGTACTGTCCATGAATTTTGTTTTACCAAACTTTTTAATGATTGAAAATTACGGAGAGGGGTGGAGAGCAGAAATGGGGGGATTACCATTGAGAACTAGAATATAAATTAAATTCTTAATGGACTCATCTGGAAAATATGACCGCACTTTCTATAAATCAAATAAACAAAGTATGATGATAAATTATTATGGGTTTGCATTTCTGCTCATCTTTACTTGTAATTTCAGGAGCAGCCCAGGAAAAACTAAGAAAGGAATAAACAGAGTTCAGAATAAATGACACGAGGAAAGTGAATGAATAAAGGTTAAATACAACAGAGCAAAACAGACGTCACTAATGCTTTCTCTATTCTCCCTTTTTATTTCCAACGTGCTTCCTGGCTCCGTGTGTCCCAAATTACAGGTGAGCGCCATTTCAATACACCAGTCACTACCATCACCACAACCAACAAACACTACCAAGACTGGACAAAAAGAAATTTAATCTATTAAACAAAAGAAACACAATGAGAGCGAAAGCTCGACAAAGTAATAATCTATCGTGGGCATACACTCTGTGCTGTTCAGGTAAAATACAGTAAGTTAATTGTACAGATGCTCACCAAGAGGAACCTGGCCAGAGTGTATCGTTGTTATCTAGCAGAGAAATGGCCTGACCTCTTTGAGCTGCCATTGCCCGAAGTCTCCGTGGGCTATTTTAATAGCCTCCATCTATCTTGTCTTCTTGCTTCCTGCCTTACCTGCAATAGCCATTCCTCCACACAGAAGTCAAAATCATCCCTCTGAAACATAAGTCACGTATCACGCCACCACACAAAGCTCCTCAAAGAGCTTTCCCCGCTGCTCAGAGTAAAAGCCAAGCACTCGGTACGGCCTACAAGTCCTGCACGAAGCGGCCCCAGCTCACCTCTCAAACCTCCTCTCTCAGCGGGCTAACCTGCAGCTCCGCTGTGTTCCAGCACACCCGCAGGCCCCGCGTGGGCGCCTGCTCTCCACCGGGCCGGAACACCCTTCCGCAGACAGCTACCTGCCTGGCTCCCTCACTTCTTCAAGTCTCTGTTCAAATTTTGTCTGGATAGGTAAGACTTCCTGATCACGGCCACTGTTCCTAAAATAGCATTTCTCTCCACCACACCATTGTCTTTCACTTCCCCACGCCCGTCACACTTTTCTTTTTTCTTTTCTTTTTTTTTTTTAAATATATTTTATTGATTTTTTTACAGAAAGGAAGAGAGAGGGATAGAGAGTTAGAAACATTGATGAGAGAGAATCATCGATCAGCCGCCTCCTGCATACCGCCTCCTGCACACCCCCTACGTGCCCTTGACCGGAATCGAACCTGGGACCTTTCAGTCCGCAGGCCGATGCTCTATCCACTGGGCCAAATCGGTCCCGGCCCATCACGCTTTTCATCACTATATTTACTGCTGCCGGATAGTATGTACAGAGCTGACTGTATATCTACCCTCACCGCCAGTGACCATCAGCTCCATGAGGACAGGAACTCTGTGTGTTCACACCGTCACCGTAGGGCCTAGGACAGGGCCTGGCAGGTAGATGGTACAAAATAAGCATTAGTCAAACACATGAATGGACTGAGTGCCGCTATTCGTTAGGCATATTCCCAACTCTTTCTACGTATTAACTCATTTACCTTCCATAGCACTCCACCACGTGGGCACTATAATGACCCCCGTTTTACAGATGAGGAACGGAGGCACAGAGAGTTAAAGCCCAAGCTAACAAAGCTAGTAAGTTTGGGATCCAGGACTTGAATCCAGGCAGCGTCTGCAAAGCCTACTGAACTATCGCTCAGGCTGTCACAGATGAGGTGGCTTAAACAACAAATACGTGTTCTTTCTCACCGTTCTGGAACCTGAAAGTCCAAGATCAAAATGCTGCCAGGGTAGATTTCTGGTGAAGCCTCTCTTCTTGGCTTTTAGATGGCTGCCTCCTCCCTGTATCCTCACACAGTTTTCACCAGTGTATGCCCTCCTAGTGTCTTGTCCTCTTCCCATTGCAGTGGGCGGCAAACTCATTAGTCAACAGAGCCAAATATCAACAGTGCAAAGATTGAAATTTCTTTTGAGAGCCAAATTTTTTAAACTTAAACTTCTTCTAATGCCACTTCTTCAAAATAGACTTGCCCAGGCCATGGTATTTTGTGGAAGAGCCACACTCAAGGGGCCAAAGAGCCGCATGTGGCTCTCGAGCCCCCGTTTGCCAACCACGGTCCTACTGGATTCACCGACATGGCCTCATTACACATTAATTACCTCCTTCAAGGCCCCATATCCAAATACAGTCACAGTGGTGATTAGAGCTTCAACATATACATTTTGAAAGGACACAATTCAATCTATAACACCCATAATTTATGTCTCTGAAATATAGCTATTTTATTTTATTTATTTACTTTATTATTTAAAAAAAATTTTTTTAATTTTATTGATTTTTCCACAGAGAGGAAGAGAGAGGGACAGAGTCAGAAGCATTGATGAGAGAGAAACATCAACCAGCTGCCTGTTGCACACCCCCCACTGGGGATGTGCCCGCAACCAAGATACATGCCCTTGACCGGAATCGAACCCAGGACCTTTCAGTCCGCAGGCCAATGCTCTATCCACTAAACAAAGCCGGTTTCAGCAAAATATAGCTATTTTAAGCATCTCTTTTTTTATTTTGGAGAATCAAGTTTGTGGGTGGTTTTTTTTTGGCTCGGTCTTTTCAGTTGAACTGAGGAGAAGAAACTTTCAGGACTGACTGGGCCCAAAGATCACCTGGCAGGAGAAATGGACTGAAATGGTGACACGGAGGATTTCAGAAACGGCTTGTTCTCATAAAACACCAAATGATTGTGCCAAACATCTGTGAGTGGCTTCCAAACACCGAGCATTAGCGCGCTGCAGCTCGGGAATTGTGTTTATTTGTAACTCCTCATACAAAACCGGCAGAAAACCATACTTCTTGTGAGTCCCCGAAGGAAAGCTGCTCCAGTCTCCTGGCTGCTCCTGAAACACACCGTGCAGGCTCCCCGCTCCTCCCTGCCCCCCTCCCTCCCCCCCCCCGCCCCCCCTTCCCCCCCCCCACACACACACCCAGGGCCGGGCCTCCATGCTCCCTGTTCTCATTATCTGGCCCGCTTTCCCTCCAGGTAGCTTCATGGCTCATTTCCCCCCTTATTTAGATTTTCTTCCAGTGTCATCTCCATGAGGGCTTGCTGAAACCATCTATTTAAAATTGCAAACATACTTTCCTCCTGCACTCAGCCTCACCTCCTCTCTCTACTTAATCTTTCTCTGTGGCACTTTTTGGGGGAGGGTGTGGGAGGGGTCTAACTCTTCCCTCCAGAAGGCAGGCAAAATGAAGGTGAGGATTTTTGTTGTTTTCCTTGACTGCTATTTCCCCAGCTCCTATCAGGGGTCCTCAAACTTTTTAAAGTGGGGGCCAGATCACGGTCCCTCAGAGAGCTGGAGGGCCGGACTATATGAACTACTAATTCCTACTGTAACACCTTGGCTGCGCTCACTGCCCAAAAAACCTGGCGGGCAGGATCAGACTCCCCTGGGGGCTGCATGTGGCCCGCGGGCCATAGTTTGAAGACCCCTGTCCTAGATAGTGCTGGCCCACAGGAGACATTGCTGAATGAATGAATGAATGAACGCCTCCAAGGTCACACAGCTGGTAAGTGGTAGCACAGGCGTTTGAACCCTATCAGTCACAAAAGTCTAAAAGCTTAACTGTTAAATTATACTTTTTATTTAGCGAACAATTCTTAAGTACAAATCTGGTCAAAGGATTCCACTGCTCTTCTCTGACACACACAACAGACTGCAACTAGGAATGGAGAAAAATGCCCATCTTCAAATAATCTTACAGAAACAAATTAATATTCCTTACAGGCATAAATTGTAAACATTCATTTTTTTTTTAACAATATAGGCAACTGGGCCATCTGTAAAATTAAATATTTTGTTTCCAGGGCCAACGACATTTCAAAGGTGAGCAACTGAGTCCAGATCCCATTTTTTTGTTGGATAGATACAAAACTGATTGTAAGGTTTTCCCAAAAGATGTTAGAATTTTATCCCTAGCCTAAATAAGTGGTGTCCTTTATTCAATAATTTACTTACTTGCCAAATATTTATTAACCTCCTAATCTGAGTAGGCACTGGTTTAAGCAATAAATATACAGCAGTGAACAAAACAATTCTTTGAAGGGGAAACAATAAAAACAAAGCTAAAGTTAAGGAATGTATTAATGTCCTAAAAAGTACCGGTTTTGATAATAACGGCCTTTGGAATCCATCCCTAAAGAAGTCCGACCATAGTTTTATCCTGGTGGCCAAGGGCTCAGACCCTGGAGTCAGAAGTTTGAAACCCCATCAAGAGCTGGGCCCCTGACGAACTAACTCCTCAACTTGTAATTTCATAACTTGGGGAAACAGAACCCATCCCGCAAGGCTGCCAGGAAGATTAAGAGAGAAAATGTGCAAGAAAACACTTACTAGTAGTTCGGTGCAGACTAAATAAAAATATTAATTAATCCCATTGCTATGATTGGAATATGAAAGACAACCTAATTCTGCCATTGCGTGAAGACAAAGTGAAAGCCACAGGAAAGTCCGGGCCTTACACGTAAAGGTACAGTTACTTTTCTCGAGGGGGGAAGCTGCCATGCGTCACTCATTAATGCAGTCACGTAACAAATATTCATGGAGCATTCAATGCATTAAAGCCAGGGATTTGGCTAGTTCCTGGGGATACATCTGTTTATAGGAAAGACATGGTCTCTGCCTTTTTGATGTGCAACTTGCCACATTCTCCGAAGTATAATAGTGACTATCAGGAGAGCAAACTGAAGACATGCCTAACTTTCTCAGCAATAAACTGTGACTTAGAGAGAAGCCAGTATTCACCACGTCCCGCTACAGGAGGCTCCTCCAGCGGAGCTTCGCAGTCAGAGAACGCCCAGTGCCACGGTTCACTCGCAGCAGGGCCAAGGCCGGAGCACCTGGAAGCCAAGGGGCGGCCCAGGCGCCTGTCCGGGTCCTCTCCTCATTCCACTCCCAACACGCACCGCCTGGGTTGAATCTAAGTTTCTTGAGGGTAAAAAACAAAACAAAACAAAACAAACAACAACCAAAAAAGCCCCACAGCCTACCAAAGCTCATGGCACGTCCTAGCTACTTTCTAAGCAATGTTCAAACGAACTAATAAATATTCCAGATGATATAACCATCTCTTCTTCCCTGAACTATGGAACTGGTCTTCTCCCTGGCCTCTCGGCTTTTGCCCTGTTAGTCTGTTCTTCCGATGATGATCGTCAGAGCTATCCTTTCAAAGGTGAGCCAGGTCCCCACATAGGCTAAAGGGTTCAGTCCCGCTGAAGAGCCAACACCCTCTCGGGCGGCCCGGCTCCGCTCCTCCGCGCCCGGGGCTGCCAGGCGGGTCCAGCCCCCGCCTGGGCCCGGGGCGCCCGCCCTCCGCTCTCCGCTCTCCCCGCGGGCCGGGACCCGAACCCCTCCCGGCTGAGAGCTGCCCTGCACAGCTGCCGTCACAGGCGCCAGGTTTCCCCTCATCACCATTTGACATTATCTTTTTAAAATATATATATTTTATTGATTTTTTTTTACAGAGAGGAAGGGAAAGGGATACTTAGAAACATCGATGAGAACCATCGACCAGCTGCCTCCTGCACACCCCCTACTGGGGATGTGCCTGCAACCAGGGTCCATGCCCTTGACGGGAACCGAACCCGGGACCTTTCAGTCCGCAGGCCGACACTCTATCCACTGGGCCACACCGGCCAGGGCCGTTTGCCATTATCTTGATGGATTAAATGCTGAGGTCCTTTTCCGCCGTGTTTCCACCCGGAACCTAGAGGCATTGTGAGGACCCTGTTCCCCTGTTTGCTCCCGTCAACGATGACTGCCGAGTTACTGGACGAACGGGCGCCCCTGCCGGCCTCTGGTCCCCTTTCAATGGTGGAGACACACAGGCTCCCAGGGACCGAAGCGGGGTCCCCGGCCCGTGTCCCCGCCCACCTCGGCGGCCCCCAGGACAGGCCTCGCGGGCCCCGCCCAGGCCCGCCCCCGGCTCGCGCGGTTCCGCCCGCCTGCCGCTGGAGGGCGCGCTTCGCAGGGCGGAGCCTCCTCTCCGCCTCCGGGCCCGCCCCTCCCGCCGCCGCCGTTCACCTGCTCCGCCCTCGGGCTCCGCCAGGGGGCGCGCCTCCGCGGTGCGGCCCTCCGCCGTGTCCCTCAGCACCTCCAGCACCGTCTCCGGGGGCAGGTCGACCAGCTGCTCCCACACGGACTCCGTGTAGAAGTCCACGGTGTGCGCATTGGAGATGGGCAGGGCCTGCCTCAGGAACCGCAGCAGCCCCTGCAGCTGGGCGCGCAGCGTGGGCAAGTCCTGGGCCGCCGGGAGCGGGCTGGAAGCCGCCATGACGCTCCCCCGCCCGAGCTGTAGATGGCGCCAACGGGGACGCGAGGCGGGGGCTCCGCGGAGAGTCGCACAGGCCGGATCAGTCGAGCTCCGATCTAACACTGCGGTTGGGCGATGGATTGCTTCCGCCTGGTGACGTGCTTTGACCGCGTCCGTTGTGATTTTCCCCGGCGACGCGCTGGGTACTTCATGGCGCCCGCGAGGCCGGCGCCGGGGCGGCGGACGGCGAGTTGGGGGACGCCGGCCGAAGGGTTTTCTCCGGTCGGATTCAAGAATAAGAATGTGAAACAGAGGACGTGGCGGCCGAACCATGCGCAGGCCTTCGCGGGGAGCGTGCGCGAGGGTAAGAAGGCAGCCCTCCGAGGCCCCGGGCCTTTAACTCCGTGGGAGGGAAGCGGGACTGAGGACCTGGGCCAGGCCCTCCCCGGGGCGGAGGGCGTCACCCCTCGGCCAGCTGAAGCCCTGGGGTCTCAGCTCCGGTGGGAAGGCGAGGCAAGGTTGGTGAGCGTCTTTTTTTTTTTTTTTTAATACATTTTATTGATATTTTACAGAGAGGAAGAGAGTGGGATAGAGAGTTAGAAACATCGATGAGAGAGAAACATCGATCAGCCGCCTCCTGCACACCCCCTACTGGGGATGGGCCCTCAACCAAGGTACATGCCCTTGACTGGAATCGAACCTGGGACCCTTGAGTCTGCAGGACGATACTCTGGTTTCGGCTGGTGACCGTCTTTCACCATCTCCTCCCACTGAACCTCCATTCTTGTTCAGAACTCTTCCTCCACGTTTACCCCCGAAGGCGTTAGCACAGAGCCTCTGCGGTGCCGTGTGTGGGTGTGTTGTGTGTATACATTGGGGCATGCCTTACGGAAAAGGATGGAAAGTACAAGGCCAGACATCTGCCCCACACCCTTGCTGGTAACAGATAACCCAGAGCCCTCCGGTCTTCTCTTACCGGCCTTCCTTTCCTTTGCTTTGGTTCATGTTTGTCATTTTGTCCTGTTGTCTGTAAGTTCCCGCAGAGCTCATACATCTTAAGTTCAGGTAGCTGTTCAGGATGTCATGGACCATCTTTCTCTCTTGTGATGAGCTGCTTTTAAAAGTAGGTCGTACAGTAGTGTCTCTAAGGTAAAATAATAGTTGTGATCTGTATTTTTTAAGGCTTTGTTGAAGACCTAAGATGGATTAAGGAATTTGTTTAGATTTCCGAGTGCAATAAACTGGAGTCGGGCAACGCTCTCTAAGTCATGTTGCCTTATTTGAGATTCTTACTTGAAGTGTCTTCATGACTAAGTTTGCAAAAAATCAACATACTGTTCACTCCGTTAGTTTAAACTTGTTTTCTTGAAATGACCTTTCAAAGCAAAACAAAGCAATTCTAGCATCTGAATGCGATGATGGAAAAGTCACAGCTACATTTTTTCATGCCACTTGTTTTCTGAGAAAGTAATTACCGATTTATGTTCTTCAATGTAGGACAAGGCTTTGCATTTCGAAGAAAATTGAAGATTCAGAAAAATTACAAGAAATTGCTATGGCGGAAAAACAAGGCTCAAACATCACAGGAATCCCAATTCAGAGATCGATATCCCGATCACCTGAAGCATCTTTATTTGGCCGAAGAGGAAAGGCTGAGGGAACAGCGGAGGAAAGCTCAGCAGCCTTTGTCAGAAGAACAGGTGAATCAGGCTTTGCCCACAGAACCATGTGACACTGACCAGGCTTTGTCTGAAGAGCATTGTAGCGTTGAGCAGCCTCAGCCAGGAGAACAATGTCAAGAAGAAAGGGTAAAGTATGTATTTTCTCATTTTGAAATTCTTTGTTTTAAGCTTAAGTAGTATTTTATGAAATTTAGACAATTTATGTAGAAATTGAAATTGTTATTTGATGCATTTTAGAAGTCACAGTGTAATTAGGCAATAATTTTTTCATGGAGGCACTTTTTTTTTTCATGTTAAATGACTGAATTAGGGTAGGTTAGCTTAATTAAAGAAGTAATGGAACGGGTATTAAAATATCTGGGTTTTAGATTGCAGCCTTTCAAGTACATTTAACTTACTTGGACTGTGATTAATGCCTGTTGTTAATATATGGGTTGTTGTTTTTTTTAAACTAATTTTTGAGAGGTACAGTTTGGTGGTTAACAGCATGAACGGACTCAAGCTGGACTTCTCTAAAATGGAAATTATAAGTATTTAATTCAGAGTTGCCATGTTGTACCTTTCCAGAATGAATTATTCTCAGACTCTATGGTGTCCCTGACCTATTGTGACATTGTAAATACCAAATGAGTTAATTTGTTCTAAAGTACTTTAAAAAGTATATGGTATATAAGAAGTACCATCTGTTAGCTCCTATTATTAATTTAGATACCCCCCCCCCCACACACAGGATATAAATTTAGTATCAATTCAAAAAGAAACAATATAGCACCATACACTTTGGTTTTATAAATGCTAACTTATAAAGCTTTCTCTGCACATATCTCAAGTTAAAAAAAAGATGCTAAAACCTAAACTTGCAGAGAAGCTAGGTGTTACCTGGGACCATAACCTTTAATTAACTTCACTAAAATTCTGTCCTTTCAAATTGGAGCTATTTTTGCTAAGCATAATAGGAACTTGGAACCCAGGAAAGAGTGTCGTTGGGGATGAAGACAGAGACACTAAAAATTCAGCTTTTCAGTACGTTTGTCCATCAATGGGTGTAAAGGTTGGCAAAAAAAAAAAAAAAAAAAAATAGCACTAGAAATGAAGGATTGAATCGTTTGTGTTGATAATTGAAGTGAGGAGAGTTTAATCATGACACAAAATTCTTTGTTTAAAATAGTATTTAAAGATTTCTTATTTTGTAGGGAAATGTCACTGAAGAAGTTAAATAGAACTGCCTTAATTGGAGAAAGAGGGGAATACAGTGACAGCTTTGTCATTATAGGAAAATTGTGCAGAGTAGGGATTGGTCAACTCAAATACTATAAAGTCCAAGAAAACAAGATTGAGAGCAGGTCCTCTGGGTTTGTGCTCTAGGTAATTATTGGTGATCTATTAAAGATTTTCAATAGATAACCCTGGTGAAATATTTACCCTTACATGTAGCACCCAAAGCCATGGTCATGGATATGATTTCTAAGAAGAGCATGGGAACCAAAGAGAGAAACACTTGGGGGAAACCTGGGGTTAGAAAGAGAAAGAGGCTCTAGCATAGCAACTGAGAAGGAGCAGTTAGAAAGGATCAGGACGAAAGGATGTCACCAAAACTAACGGGATGGAATTTTCAAAGTAGTGAGTTGTCAATTAAATGAAACTGAAAGGTGCCCATTGACCTGATCATCATATTTGGCTAGAAGGCCATTACTGTTTTGGGATGGGTAGTGTGATTACCATGTGAGAGCAGAAATTCGATTGCAGAGTTCAGTGAATATGAAGTGCCTATCTTAGTCTATGCACTATTCTTTCTAGATACTTGACCATGAAAGGATGAGGAATAAGAGATTGGTAGTTAGAAGAGGATCTAGAGTTTGGTGATGGATAATTAGTCATTTGTTTACTTTAAGAAGGTAGGTACTGAAATATTTTGTACTGTGTTTATGAAGTTGATATAGTGAAAAGTTGAGAAACAGGAAAAAGGAAGATTATTAATGAATCGGATAGCCTGAGGAAATGGATGGAGTCTGGGTCTAAGTGGTTGAATTATCTGTGACAGGGTGGGATACCTTAAGAGACTTGAGAAGTACTACTTCAGGATAGAATAATTTGCCCTGGTCAGTGTGGCCCAGTGGTTGGAGTGTCAGCCCACGCACATAAGGGTCATGAGTTCCATTTCCAATCAAGGGCACTTTGTGGTTCACTGTCCAACCAGGGGTGCCTCTGGGGGATAGCAAATCTCTACCCCCGTCTCCCCTCTCTTTCTTTCTATCCCTCCCTCTTTTCTTCCTCCCCTCCTTTCTTCCTTCTATCTCTGAAAAACATCCTCAAGTGAGGGGGGAAAAAACAAAAGATAGAATAGCTCTAAGTGGACTTGTGGTCTTTTATGAACAAGTAGGTAGAGTAGAATAGAGATGAAGTGATCAAAGAACTTCGGGATTAAAATTCATGTCCATCTACAACTTCCATTATGACCTTCAATTTAAGGCCTTCTTCAGTCTGTCATTCCTGCCATGCATATGCTGGTTTCCTGTTGTATTTTTTAATGTGTGTGTGTGTGTTTACATCCTAGTATCTTTCAAATCTTTCTGTATTTTCCCTGGTTGAAATATTTCTCCAAGAGTTTCCAGTTATCCCTTGTAATCTATCTTGAAAGTTATAACTATACTTTTAATACTGTTACTTGTATATTTTATCAATAAGATTAATGTCCTCTTTCTTATCTCTTCCCCTTCTATTAATTTGCATTAGTGAGATTTTAATATACAAGTACTATATTTGACATATTTGTCATAATTTCAGTTATATTGTTTTTAATCTTTACAATTTATTTTTCTTTATTTTATAAAGCTTCATTACTATTCCAAAGAAAAATAAAAAGAAGACATCAAATCAAAAAGCACAAGAAGAATATGAACGGGTACAAGCTAAGCGTGCTGCTAAGAAACAAGTAAGATCTTTAAAAATATTCAGATTCCTGTTTATGCGACATGTGTATGTAATCTGTGTTTCTTAGTGTGGGGTATATAGTATGCCCTCTGTAAACATTTATTGAATGTATATCAGAGTTGGAGAATTTTAACATATTCAGATTCCTTGATTGTTTATATTATCCCTGAGAAGTGGTCAGAAATAGAACTTTAAAGATATTGCTTAGAGGTAAATTACATGAGTCTGGGATAATGTTTACTAAGAGTTTGGTCTAGGAACTGGCACTTTTAACAAGTACCTCTAGAGATTCTTATGAATAATAAAATTTGAGAACCACTGACCTAAGAAATATATAAATTACTTGCATAATTTTACATTGAAGCAAATAAAAGCCAGAGGGGAGGTGAATACAGTATTTCTTACTATAAAGAGTTAGTCTTGCTATTATAATTAAAAAGCCTACTAGAGCCCTGGCCACGTAGCTCAGTTGGTTGGAGTGTCATCCTGATATACTAAGGTTGCAGGTTCAATCCCCAGTCAGAATATACAATAAACAACCACTGAATGCATAAATAAGTGGTACAACATATTGATGTCCCTCCCTCCCTCCTTTCCTCTCTTCCTCTCTCAAAAATAAAATAAAAAGTCTATGACATTAACTTAGAAAAATGTTACCAGTCTCTGTAATCATTCAGAAACCCACAATTATAATAGACTTTTTCTAATAAGGAAACAAAATTATCTACAACTTCAAAAAAATCAGCATTTTGGTTAATCTGGTTAACTGAGTTTTTATATTGAAGCTTTATTAATTTAGCACTTAAGATAGCATATCAGTGATGGCACTGATTTAGAATTTTTTTTGTGTGTTTTAGCTTTAGAATTTGGGAATTTCTGAAAGTTTCACATCTAAATTTTATGATTATTTGTAAACTGTTGGCAGACTAGGATGAAGCAAAAACATTTCACCATGGAAATAGTTTCATAGCTTATTACTTTCTGCTTTTTCCTAACCAAGCATCTGATATCCGCCATCTTTGGAAACAGTATACCAGATGAAGTACAATAAGGACCATTGTACTGTAAAACATTTAGTGTCTTAAATTTTCTTTACATAGGTAAATGCTAGGACTTTATGAAAATTGACAGTCTCTTATATTTCAGATGTTAATACCAGCATCATTACTGATGAAAAATCAAAATTGAGAACATTAATTAAATAAGAACCATAATTGATAGTAAGACTACTTTATTTTTACTTTGTTTAGTGAAACTGCACATACCTAAATTCCCACAGATAAGTCGCAAATCTTTTTAAAATAAATGAGGTACCATACCATATAAGAACAAGTTTAAGTGACAGTGGTGTAGCATAATGGAGAATTGCTCAGATTTTGAACTCACAAGATCTGAATTTGAGATTTGGGCTGAACCAGTTATTTGGGATTTGGAGCAAATCACTTTTCATATCGCTGAGCATCAGCTCCTTGTCTGTAAGATGAAGATAAAAAACCTAGATAACACTTTTAAAGAATGAAATATACTATAATATATGTGAAAGTACTTGGTTAAATATGAGTGACCATACAAATTTAAGGCTGTGTCATTTGGGGGCTATATGTGTTACAGGGGAAATTGAAAAACAGTCCACATATTGCATTATTAAAAAACTTTTGTTTAACTTTTATATTTGATTTTGTAAATATTATAGTACATTTTAAGTAGTGCTTTTTGGATCTATACACTATATTATGGAATCATTTTCCTTAGATTCAAATGAACTTGAGTCTTTCTCTTAGCAAATGAAATGAGCATGATCATTCATAAGTGTTTAAAAATCATAATGCCTAGCACAGTTTTTACACATGTATGGTATGTGCTAAACATATTTCTGGAATTAAATCTGTCAGGTGGCAAATCAAAAAGAATATGAGATATTCTGATAATGAAGGTTTTAGTGTTACATGACTAAATAAAGTCACTTTTAACTCTTCAATGGGTCTAATTAAATGATGAAATCATTTCATAAATATGCCTTCTGTGTTCTGACTTTATTTGCATACAGATAATTAAAATTATTTAATAACTTTATGTAATAGCATGTATTATAGTACATACTCTTTGCCTTGACTTTTAACATTTGAAAATAAAAGAAACAATATTTTGAAAATAAAAGAGACAGACCTAAAGTTTTAGCATGGTGATACCTGTTTCAATACAATTTTGGAACTGTATTTACTGTTCGTTACTAATGAAAATTACATATGTTAATTTCAGGAATTTGAGAGGAGAAAGCAAGAGAGAGAAGAAGCTCAAAGACTCTACAAAAAGAAGAAAATGGAAATGTTTAAAATATTGAGCAAAAAGACTAAAAAGGGCCAACCAAACTTAAATTTACAGATGGAGTATCTTCTGAAAAAAATACAAGAAAATAATTAAATCAGATACTTTATATTAAATCAAGAGTTAAAATACCTGTTGCCTATTGAGTTCTTTTGTATATGTAATATACTTCCTAACAATTCACTAGGTTTGCCTATATAAACTGGATTGCTAAGCTATACTAAATATAAAATGTCCAGAAATTTTTGTTTATTTATATAAAGGAAGATTTTCTACATATACTCTGCATATCATTTGCTTTCTATTTATTTGCCCCTGAAGAAAGGGTGGCTTGAGTGGACTGAAAGATCCTGCTATTTGGGTGACAGTACTTTTGTACCACATAATTCGATGAAATAAAAATGTTTTTAAAATGGAGCAGAGCTTTCAATGGAGCATTTCAATGAAAATTTTCAATTTAGTAAACAACTGTTACAGTATTAAAATTCATTTTAATAATGGAGGCAGTGATTCTCCTTGGACGTTTTTATTTTGTTTTTAGATTAAGCACATGTTATAGGGGAATGGGCTTTCTAGAAACCTGAGAGCACGCTGAATGATATCTTCTGTCCCCATCATTTATCTATGAGGCATTTCATAAAGCAGAGTTTGGTGTTAAAACACAGAAAGCCTGATACTTATAAACATTCCCAAAGTGGGAATACATAGCTTATTAGTGTAAAATCTTGGGAACTTGGCAGTGTCACACCAACAATTAAGCTTTCCAGATCATGTTATTGTGTAAGACATTGTCACTGGAACATTACTGTGTTATCTCTGTATACTTGTGAACCGAGACACGGTGCTAAAATACTGCTCCTCCTGCCTCCTTGTAATCTGCAAAATGAGAAAGCCTTCACTATCATTTTAAATATTTATAAAACTACATAATAAAGTCTATAAAATAAGGAGATAGCCTGAAATTGCATTAAGGTTTGAGGAATCATTGCATTCTACAGATCTCTCCGAATTTAAAAGTGTAATAGGTGCTGAGGAAGCAACTTAGACGATCTTTTATTGCAGTGAAAAAAATGCTTCGAAATTTTCAGTGCATTTTAATATTGCATTTAAAATAACTCAGAGAATCTACTTTTGGCTACATGAGTGGAAGACAGTACATTATGAAGCAGAGTAAAATATTTTAATTCCTTTCTAATGATTTTGCTTGTGTTTTACTTCTAGACACTTATCAGGGTAGGACAAAACATAGGAGATCAAGTCCTTTTCAGAGTAAAAATTAAGTTCATTTTAACAAGTTTGTTGTTGAGCAGTTTCTATATATGCAAGGTCCAGGTTAAGGAGTTACTCATTAAAAAAAAAAAAAAAAAAAGATTCTCCAAAGCAAATGCCTAGTAAGGTTATAGGACAAAAAGAAATCAGTAATGATCAGGTGCAAAACGAAGACAGACTTGAGTGACCAGAGAATCGCCTAGAAAGCCCTACCCCAAATTTGGATAGCATTGATGTGCTCAGCAATACATTAATAACTACTAAGACATTCTGTTGTGGTTGGTCTTTAGACCACACTTTGCAAAGCATTGGACCCAGGCCTTGGAAGAGAGGCTTCATCTCATTGAAGACACCAGGGAAGGTTTCCTGGGTGAGATGGCAGGTGAGAAAAGCCTTCCAGAATGAGACTAGAATTAGAGGTGACGGCATGAAGGAAATTACAAAGGCAACAAAACTTCACGGTGAATTTAAAGTCTAAAGAGTAGTTATGTTACATGTATATTATTACTGGTTGGGGAATCACACTCTAGTTCCCATTTCTGTTGTTTCCTTCCTTGTGGAGGGGCACCCTCAGCCTACCATGGTGCCTACTTTTCTGCCCGGGGAGGTAGTGGCTTAAGTTTGGGAGGAGGACCTGGCCTGTCTGTACAGTGCGTGCACTCTTGATTATTACTTTCATACTGAAAACGGCAAAGAACAGGCAGTATTGATGGGTAAGGAGAGGATGGAGATGGAAGAAGCAGGGCAGAGACTTGTGTTTGGTAGAAGGAAACATCTAAACCTCCCAATTTGTGCTGTATGCTCCAGTACAGAGAGAAGTAAAGCGGGAATGAAATTTGAGGGAACACAATATACAAGTGGAGAAGCATTGGGTGGCCAGAGCTTGTTTCAGACTTTAATGTGTATTCAGGGAGTTTTGATCTTGGCAGTTTGTAGAAGCTTATACTGGGCCATTAATTTTATCTTTATTACTGCAGTAGGCTTTTAATTGCTGCGGTTTCGGCAAGAGGGTTTCAGCCTTAGGGCATGTGGGGTTTTAACATGAAATGTAAGGTAGCTTTGTCCACAGGAAATTGGTTATTTCTGGAGATGGTGAAATACTGAGCCTTAAGCAGAGAAGTGCACAGACCTCAACAAAGGAGCAGGGTTGGGGCATGGGAGTGTGGAGACACAAGATCCAGCAAAGTCACAGAACGTGTCACTGGCTCACACATATGCTGGCTTCCTGGATGGCTGCAGCCGGTGCCAGCTAAGATGAGACTGTGAGCTGCCCTGGCTTTGCTGGCATTAACAGCATCGGCATGGTTAGGCAGCTTTCAGGGTGCAGCCTTGACCTTGACCTACATTTCAATTCATTAGAGGCTGCAGGGGCATGGGAAAGCAACTCATTTGAGGAAAGGATTTAATTTAAAAAAATACTGTAGATGTGCTAAACATTAATGACTATCAATATTTGCTACTTTAAATTTCAAGGCAGAAGACTTGTATGCCATACGGATTTTAGAGAAGTTCAGGTTTAAATTGCTCATGCCAGTCATTAAAAACACTTTACCCAGCCTGTCCTAATTAAGCGGAATGACCGACTGGATGTCCTTCCGGACAAAGTCGGGGCTGCGAGGGCCGAGGCAGCCAGAGCTGAGAAGGCCTACTCTCGCACGAATTTTGTGCATAGGGCCTCTAGTATATAATACTAATATAACAGAAATAAGGCAACTAGTAGAAGGAGATGACTTGGGTTGAAAAAATGTTCTTTGGATGTACACCTAAGTGGCCCTCAAATGATCTGTTCACATCAGTGAAGAAAGTAAAGTGGATCTGCAATATCATCCACTCACTCCTGCCATCCTGAAGAGAAAGTCTTCCAACAATTCTGCTTGAATTAATTACCAGGGCAGTAGATTTTGATGTATGTTAAAATCTGAGTTCATTTAAAACAGTAGCATAGTATTTATATGACTTGCATTTTATGCTTTCATAATGAGAAGAGCTGACATTTTTGAGTTTGGCTCCTGATAATGTGAAAATGTGGCAAATGCTTCCAGATTAGACATTGAAATAGTAGTCACACACTTTTAGGCCTTCCTGTGCTCACGAACATTTACTTCATATGGATTTCATGAAAACATAATTGTAAATATAATTTAGAAATGGGAACATATGAGATTAAATACTGCTTAATTTTTTATTTAAGGTCACACAACAATTTGATTTCTTTGCTAGAAACAGAAACTCAATTTCCTAACATTCACCCCAAGCTGCTATATGAATAACTTTAGAAATTCCATCTGTAAAATTTCAATCAAGACAGATGTGTTTAAGCTCTTTGAAAACTTTGCTTGCTCTGTAATTCCAGATTTCAGACTGATTATTTTATCTTAATTTACACTTTCTTTGACAGTACATGCTGGCATTGCACGTGGCACTCTTTTGGCGTAACCATGACATACATACATTCAAATAAATAATGTTCCAGTCTCAACTGACTCATCTGGGTCAACCAATATGGTCTTCCTAAAATACAAATGAGCAGCCCTAGCTGGCTCGGCTTGGTGGGTACAGCATTGGCCTGCAGACTGATGGGTCCTGGGTTTGATGTGGTTTGGTTCTAGTCAGGGGCACATACCTGGGTTGCAGGTTAGATCCCCCAGTGGGGGGTGTGCAGGAGGCAGTCGATCAATGATTCTCATCATTGATGATTCTCTCTTTCCCCTATCCCTCTCTGAAATCAATAACAATATTCTTTAAAAAGTACAAATGATTTTTTAGCTAGCAGTATTGGGAAGAGTAAGCTTTTCTAGTTTTCTTTTTTTTAATGGCACTCATACCTCTAGGTATTCATATAGCATTCTACAT
Source organism: Pipistrellus hanaki (assembly GCF_964339955.1). NCBI lineage: Eukaryota > Metazoa > Chordata > Mammalia > Chiroptera > Vespertilionidae > Pipistrellus > Pipistrellus hanaki. Next base: position 119,466,061 of record NC_140505.1, read on the forward strand.
TTGAAATTTGGAGTCAGCAGAAAAGAAAGAAGGAATAGGAAAAACATTTAAAATCATATTAAATGTTTGCATGGAAGTTACTCACATTTCTACTACTTACAAGTTGTGTGACTGCAAAATGACTTTCTGTCTCTGTGCCCCAGTTGGCCTATCAGTAAAATAAGTATAATAGAGTCTACGATGAACAAAACAAACTGATGAACAAAATATATTCAGAGATGCAGAAGCATGGAAAGACTGTTGTTGAATCTCAGAGGGAAGGTGGGGGTGAGTGGGAAGAGATCAACCAAAGAACTTGTATGTATCTATGCATAACCCATGGACACAGACAATAGGGTGGTGAAGGCCTGAGGTGGGAGGCAGGGGCAGGCTAGAAGGGATCAATGGGAGACAAAGGAGACATATGTAATCTTTCAACAATGAAGATTTTTTTTAAAAGATAAAATGAGCATAATAATATAGGTTTATAACTTATTTTCTAAAACCTTTGGGTCCAAGGATATTTCTAATTCAGAATGTTTTGATTTTTAAATAGGTAATTTAGTGCAAACTTTATATATTTATATAACAGTCACTGCAGAGTCTCAAGAACCATATTAAAATTGCTGCAGCAAAATTATTCAAGCTGAAGGATAATTTAAGAATATAAATATGTTCATTTCAATTTTTATCAGATTTCTACTCATTTGAAAAAAACACACACAAAGTTTTCAGAAACATTTGCTTTCAAATTGTAGGCAAAAATCATAGACCTGAAATAATATGTACATCATAGGGTAATTTAAGTAGATAAATAAGTTTTTTCATGCAAAACACTTAAAATGGTAACGTAGTAAGTATTCATATGTGTACCTATTATTACTTTACTATTATGTATCTCATTTTTTCCTTCAGTTGTTACACATTAATCATCTTGTTGGCAATGAAATATGGCCAGTTAACCAAAGTTTCACAGTAAATTAATCTTGAATAGATTTGGTTGAGTCATTGACAAAATTCATGCTGTAAGAAAAAAATTAAAACTAAAAAATGATTAAGGCATAAAAAAGCATACATGTTTTCAATAGGAAGCACTTACAATTCCCTGTCTAGAATTATTTGCTTGTAATATTTTATTTTATTTTATTTATTTATTTTTTTTTTGTAGTTCATGCCAAATTTATTCCCGTGGAAAATATCCCACACCAAACACATGCCTCTTGGTGTTACGCCCAGACTTCGTGATCCCCAATGACCACCAGGGAGCCGAGTCCAATGCAATAAACAAAAGAGCCTTTTCCATGCTAGCATGGGCTCTGTCCCACTCACGCCAGCAGCATGGCGGAAGAGAGAGCGAATTTCGCCCAGTCCAGGGGTTTTACTCTGGTCGGTGGTGATGTCACTGCCTCGGCTAACCCCGATTGGTTGGGTGAGGCTAGGGATAACTCCGCCCTGCCCTGCAGTGGAGTCAGGAGCTCATCCTCGCCCCACCCTGCCCTCTCATTCCCTCCTTGTCTAATGTGCCTAGTCAAATCATTGACTCAGCCTACTTCCTTTTAGCATAAACAACAAATACAGTTACCAAGACCCTTAGTACCACAGTTCCCATCAATATTGTTGCTTGTAATATTTTAGATATTAATTATTTTATGTTCAGTATCAGTAATATTTAATAATATTTTTTACATTGCCAATGTAAAATTATACAGGATTATATTTGTCACTGACTATAATAATGTCACAAACTCATTTTACTGATAGGAATACTGGACCAGAGATGGTAAGTCATTTTGCAAAGTCACACAGCTTATATATAGTATAAATGTGATTAATTTCCATGTAAACATTTAATATGGTTTTAAGTGTTTTTCCCATTCCTTCTTCCTTTTTCACTGACTACAAAATATCAAATATGAAATGTTAGATGGGTACTTAGAGGTATGAGTGTCATTTTAAAAAGGGAATTATTAATGTCAATTAATAATGACAATTACAAATGTTAGGGGACTAGAAAAAATTTCTCAAATGACAAGAGTTCTAGATATCTTACAAATAAAACCTTCCAATATTTAAATTATCCATTCTTCTTTATTTTTCTCTGAAAACTTTTAACACTTTTGTTACTTAAAAATATATGATTTTAATCATATGATATGAATTAAATTTTATCATTTAAATTTAATTGCACAGGCTTCTTTAATAGACTAATGTTAATACCACTTGAAAACTAAAAATATAATTTCTCTTAAAGTCCATTTTCAAACCTAGATTTTAAAATGTATTTTTATATCCATATAAGCTCAGGGCTCAGATATGTTGGACTTTTGGAACTACTTTGCTAAAAGTTAAATACATTTTTTTCTCTCTCATAATTACCAGTTATTTCCACCTGAAGTGGAAATATTATTTTGAGGTCAATTAATAGAAAACCATTAATTTAAGGCCATTCAAGAGGTACATGTTAGAGAAACCCGTAGATATTAATATGATGCTGATCATATGTCAGAAAATAATTACTATTTTGTTATTATTATAATAATGTGACAGTGTGATATGATTTATAAGTATTATTTAATCCCCAATGAACTCTATGATTATACTAAACCCTATGATGGTTGAATAATAATATGATGATTATAATGAATATAGTAATATTAATATTGTCCAATACTGTACTAAGAACTTTACATACATTATATACGTTATTTCATTTAATTTCCTAACAATCTTTTGGTAAATACTATTACTGTTGCAATTCACACTTGAAAAAATTATCATTCTTTGTAATATAATCCCTTATTTATATTTGGTAAATTAATTGATTTGCAAGACAGGATTTATACATTTCATACATAGAATAGTATTCACCCAAATTAAACTTCTCAAAATTTTTTTGTATAAAAATTGTTAAAGTTAGTACCCCAGTTAACTCAAACACCTTGTTTCCCAAATAGAAAGGATATTCTTTACTTATTTGATGATACTTTTTGTAAGCCAGTAAATCGTTTTATAATTATGAAAATGAGCAAAAAAGATATTTGAAAGTTATTAAACTAATATATAATATGTTTCCAAAGAAATGCTAACTAAAGAATTGTTAAACTTTTTTTTTTTTATTTTCTAGTATCAAATGAATACACAAAATAGTTCTCTCAGCTACGTGGTGGCCAATACATTTTTATATAGTATTAATTCTGCTAAAGAATAGACTGAGTTACAGTAGATTTAAAACTGTATATATATATGTATGTATTACATTTCCCCTAAATATTAGTCCGATGAAAAAATATGTGTGTGTATATGTATACATATGTATATATACACATATATATGTATACATATATACATACATATATATGTATGTGTATATATACATATATATATTTTTTTACTGCAAAAAGTTTTATTACTTTCATTTGGTCCAATGCATGAGAGAGGGCTCCAGGTTGGTTGAAAGGATGGCTAGTGGTTTGGGGAGGAGCTCAGGCAAAAGCCAGAAATCAGGGGAATGCAGAGTTGCCCTCAAAGGCCTCGGGCCCAGAGGCTCCTAGTCCTGCCTGCGGTGATCCTTTTGAAGAGGTACTGGCCCAGCCTGTAGCTGTGGAAGTGAGTCAGGTGTTGCCCGTCTTCTTGATGAGTTTCATCTCCTTGTCCAGGAAGCGGCTCTCCCGGAAGTCACGGAGCCTGAGGGTCTGCGCAGGTGGGTCCTGGTTCAGTTTCCTCTCCAAGGCATGGTGGCTTCCATGGCCTCCTGAGTTTTACCCCTTCATCTTGGGAAGGAAGGCTGCAGACATCCTGGAAGAGAATGGGCCAAGGCGCTGGTTTTGTATCTGTAAGAGCCGCTCAGCGCCCTCTCACCTCTTCTCCGCCAGCCCAGGAAGCAGTGGCCCGTCCTCCACGCCGGCAAAGAAGCCCAGAGGGAGGTAAGTAGGAGGCCGGCAGATTCAGGTTGGCCAGGCAATCAATGGCAGCCTCCACCTTGTTGGAATAGTTCTGACTAATTTGGGGGCTCATGGATGTTCAACAATAAGGAGTTTAGGTAAAAAAAAAAAAAAAAAAAAAAAAAAAAAAAAAAAAAAAGAAAAGAAAAGAAAAGAAAAGAAAAGATGTTGGCTGGACTCGGAGGCTGAGGATGGATAGCTAAGGTGGTTCTGAAGGTGATGACTGGAAAAGGGGTGGGAGGGTGGTTAGAGTTTGGTTTTATTTCATCCAAACACCATTGAAGGAAAAGAGAGATCTGGGGACAGAGCACTATCATAAATTTAAGAAAGAAAAATTATGTAGAATTATGAACTATCAAATGCACTGGTATTTATCTTCCCAGTATAGTGTTTTATACTCCACTTACTACATTGCAAGCATCATTAATCTGATAAGCCAAAGTTTTAATAATTTATAGTTGAATAATATTTTATTATAATGTTGAGCTATAATGTTTTAAGGAACAGACAATTACTGACTTTTAGATTATAACTATCCTAAAAGAAAAAATAACATAATACATTTTGTATATACAAATCTTTAAGCATTTTTCAATTAGATTTTCTTTTCAAATTTGTTTTATGTAAAATATCTATACAGAAATTCACATCACGCTTTATGTTAAAGTAAATATTTGAGAAGCGTTATCCCATTAGCTATCACCATAAATGTATATCAGGTAGATGTTGCAACATATTTCTTTTTGGCTTAGAAAGACCTCTCAAATATCACACAATCAGTTTTCATAGAAAGAAAATGTAGAAAAAATAGTATTGTATATTATTTAGTTTAGAGAGTGAAAAAAATATGATTTTTTTAACCAAATCATAAATAGGTTTATTGAAAGATGGAAGTTTCTATTATATTATCATAAGAATATAATAATTCCCACTATTTTTAAAAGGAAAGATAGTTTACTTTTCTAGTTAATTTGAAATGGTAGTTCATGCAAATGAGAGTTAGAAAAAATATAATTTCATGGAATTGGCTTTAGGCTCCAAAAAACATGAAGCATAATAATTACCACAATGCTTTTCAATAATATCCTGAGATACTATAGTATATTTCGAGAAACTTTCAGTACTCTAGAATGGTTCCATTTTTTCTAGATCTTCCAGAAAAGAAATATGTTTTTAGAAAATAATTTTTAAAGCAATTAACATTAGGTCTTAAAATGACATTCTGGAATTTTAACTGCCCTGTGCCTTCAGAAAAACACACACACAAAATATAGAAACCCAAATTGAAGAACTAAAAATGTATTTGATGGACAGAGGTTATAGGAAGTCTGCTGACCTGGACTATGCATATATCTTGTCTGGGTTTTTTTTTCTCCTATCCACAGTAGGAACTGTTAACAATGTGTTGATTAGTTTTAGAATAGCAGAAAAGTACAGCTATTGTCCTGTCTTTTAATTAATCCTTTTATTGGAATACATGATATTTGATCTTTCTTCCTAATAGATGTGTCCTCTTTGAACCCAAAACTGTCTGGCCTGAACAATGCCTTATGGAGTTTAGGAAAGAGGAAAAATGATGTTTCTACTTAGCCTCATTTTGTTTCATGAATGCTCTATTCTATAATGCTTCATTAAGGCTCAAAATTCCAAGATCTGTTTTTTTTCTAGCAATTAAAAGATGTCTAACATGGTGAGATATATTGAATATCCGAAAGAGTCATTTGTTTTATCCTGTAGTACAGATTCTCCTTCAAAAAATATGTCTTCCATTTTTGGATTAAAGTAAATGAGCTTGAGAGATGCTATTCAATGAAGAAAAATTGGGTACATAAATTGAGGAATGGGGAATCATGTGCATAATTTATTTAGATATTATTTTTTCTCATCAAGGTCTCATAAAAGGTGATTCTTTATCACATTTTATTCTTAAAAGTAAATTATCATAAACTGATACCTTAAAATGACAAACAGAATCCATGAATTTGGGCTACATTTAATTTGCAAGTAACACAACAATCAACATTTTATATTAACACATGTTACTACAATACAGATAGGAGACCAATGAATATGCTTTACCCTCACATTTTATAGTTAATCTAAACTATATTATATTATATTATATTATATTATCTATACTAATAAAAGGGCAATATGCAAATTGGTCAGGATTCCATCACAGTAACAGCACAGGTGGGTGGGAACTTGCAGCGTTGAGGACATAATGGAGGCTGCCACTTACTCAGGGCCGGTCCTGGGCAAGCAGCAGCGGGATGGGGGCGGGGAAGGCAGGCCTGGCGGAGGGCGGCCTGGACTCCCCACATGGTGTGACGGCTGTGAGTGCTCTGATGGCTGTGGAAGGACCACAGGTTCTTTCTGCCAAGTGGCAGCAAAGCTGCTCTGCAGGGAAACCTCCTCATCTGCAGCGAAGGCAGGTGAGCGAGGGCCAGCCCAGCAGGGAATGCACGGGAGGGCAAGTCCCAGCTCCACACCTAAGAGCTCTGGCCTGGCCAACCGACCTTGGCCTTGGGCACAGCAGGTCAGGGGTTCTGAGAGAGGCAGCTCCGGACAAAGCGAAAGGGCTGCGAGGCCAGCGGCTCCCGGCAGCTGCGAGGTCCTTCCTGACAAAGCCGGCCAGCTGGGGTGCCACAGAGGTTGTTTATTCGCCGCCTGCAGGTGTTGACTGGCGCACCTGGGTGCTAGTTTTAGATGGAACGCGGTGCTGGCTGCGGGGAGCGGGCGGGAGCTGGGAGCGGGGCCCACACCGCATCCCAGGGCGCTGTCCCCACGGTGGGCTTCCGGCTCAGCCCGAAGCTGGAGAGTGAGTTCCACGCTGTCCAGGCCTTGGCAGGGAACATTGTCTTCTCTAGGCCCGGGCTCCTCTCCCTCATCCACATTCCGGAGACAAAGCCACCGGCTTCTCTTCCGCCTGGAAGCCAGGCCAGGCTGCAGGGCCACCGGTTCCGGAGCAGATCTCACGCCCACACGCTCACCAGCACGCAGCACCGGCCGCAGGCGGACTCCATCGGCCTGGGGGTTTGTGCCCTCGCTCTCCTGCTCTGAATGTCCCAGTCCACATGCGCCCGTCCGCCTCTCCGGCTCACAGTTCTGTCCGTGTACAAACGCGCTTCTGTGACTTCGGTTTATCTTCAAAAGCAGGACACAGGAAAAGCGGCGTCTGACTGCTCCTGGGGTTGCTCCTCCGCGTGGACCTCCACTCCTCTCATTGTGGGCCTGTCCGCTGCAAAGCCCCGAGTTTGCATTGGGTCTATAGCCTGGTGGTGCGGACCCTGAAGCAAAACAACTGTCCGCTTCCAGTGCCCACGCGGTGGGGGCGGGGGAGGGGGCTGTATTACCTGGAGCCTGCTGTTCAGCTTTGAGGGTAACAGGAGGCCTGGGCTTTGCACCATGATGCCGCATAAAATCCAAGGAACTCTCCGTGCCTTCGTTTCCAGTACTTTAACACACTGTAAAATAAATCCACTCTTCTTCTTCTCTAAATCTAAACGATCTTTTGTCATTAAAGTGAAGACCTAGAAAGAATTGTGTTTACACTGGCTGGGCTCCTGGCCATTAGATTTTCACGAAAAACACGTTGTGTCCATTTTCAGAATGCATACCCCAAGAGCCTTCCAAAAAAAAATGAAAGAGTTCAAGGTTCAGTTCAAGGTTGACCCTCCTTGGTAAGGAATGGGGGTGATGGGCATAATACAGGCATTTTTCTCCAAGAGCTTACAGTCTTAGTGGGAGGGAATAAGACATACAGTGTTAAAAAGTTCAGCATTTCAAGAGTTAAAAACAGTACAAGAAAAATACAAGAAGTCATATAGCATTCGGCAAGTTTCAAATGAATGGAGGTTCAATCCTTCAAATGGCAGTGGCTACAAATGTTCAACTTGGTAAATGTGCATCTTACCCAGAGAACTTACCATTGTAATTTGGCCCTATGGCAAACCTTTGGAAACTCAGAAGTTGAATCTTAGTAGTAATTGTTTCCTTTTATCCTAAAATTGCTTTGATTTTAAAGGCCTCCTTGGTCCTTTTCTAAACCCCTAAACCTTTACCCTCCCCCACAGTTTTTAGTACATGAAAGCTGATTAAGTTAAGGTTGTTGGTCAAGAAGTAATGTCATCTTGACCTTTGAGGTAGAATTTTTGGTTAAACTCCCCCCACTTTCTTTTTATACCCTGTTTATTTCTACAAATTAAGGTGGTAGTTGTCCACTCTGTTTTGTAAATTCAGATACTGGAGGAAGACAATTTTTTTTAATGTTTCACCTAAACAAGATGAGTAGATTCCAGAGCCCAAATACTAGGGACTGAGCATGCTGCCTGTCAGCTAAGTGCTCATTTAACCTCTTGGGTTGGCTTTTATGTCTGTCTCAGCAATGAAGACAGGAAACGCAAACACAGTATAAGCCTCCAGACAAATACGGTGTGGGGCAAAAGTAGACTTACAGTTGTTTATATGGAAAATAATACAGTAATTAATCCATATATATATTGCAAAGTGTCCCCTCAGGAGTTTGACCGGGAAACTGGGAAATTCAATCGCTCACTATGACATGTGCTGACCACCAGGGGGCGGCACAGAATGAAAGAAAACCCCAGCTGGCAGCCAAAAGGCCCCATTGGCCCTGATCACTGGCCAGGCCTGAGGACCCTACCTGTGCACAAATTTCAAGCACTGGGCCTCTAGTATTTAATATAAAATTCATATGCAATACACAATAGGTAGGGGGAATATTAGATATGTTTCATTCTATACTTAATAGTTAGTAAATAGTACCATAGTTGAGATAGGGAGAGCTTTATTTTTTATTTTATTTTATTATTGTTTAAAAATATATATTTTATTGATTTTTTACAGAGAGGAAGGGAGAGAGATAGAGAGCTAAAAACGTTGATGAGAGAGAAACATCGACCAGCCACCTCCTGCACACACCCCACCAGGGATGTGCCACAACCAATGTACATGTCCCTGACCAGAATCGAACCCGGGACCCTTCAGTCCTCAGACCGACGCTCTATCAATGAGCCAAACCGATTTTGGCGAGATAGGGAGAGCTTTAGATATGTTGGCCTTATCTATTTTATGCCATGTAACATTTCCTTAGTGATACTGATGAAAATAAAGAACTACGTTTATGTGTCCCCTGAATTGTGTTAAAGTTTGTAATTCTCAGGTCATAATATAGCTTGATCTTTTATAAAATGCAAGATGAAACGAAAACGTATAATTTGCTTTTTTCTAAAGTCACAGCATGAGAAAGCTTAAACTCTGCAGCTGGATATTTATAGCTTCTTTTCTCCAAATTCTTTATAGTGCTGTAATTGGATGTGCTACATATTAAAATTCACATCTTTTGTGCTGATGTTGTATTAATGTATTTTTATTTTTATTTTTTTTCAAATTGAGCATTCAGCTGAAACCGGTTTGGCTCAGTGGTAGAGCGTCGGTCTGCGGACTGAAAGGTCCCAGGTTCGATTCCGGTCAAGGGCATGTACATTGGTTGCTGGCACATCCCCAGTAGGGGGTGTGCAAGAGGCAGCTGGTCGATGTTTCTCTCTCATCTACGATTCTAGCTCTCTATCTCTCTCCCTTCCTCTCTGTAAAAAATCAATAAAATATATTAAAAAATAAATTATACAAATTGAGCATTCTAGTGTAATAACACAAATAATATGGAAATATAAAGGGCTCTGCTATTTCAATTTTTTTTTTCTATCAGTTAAAGGAGAATGAACTTTACATTATGACATAGTCTTCCATGACCTACTAATTCCTTATTTCTCTAGTGTCCTCTCTTACTCTTGTATATGAAATCTGCATTACATTAAAATTCTTATGATTCAATAAGAATTGTATTAGGATAACACAGTGGGTGGGGCAATGTTGTAGAAAGAGTAGATATTTTAGGTGGATATTTAGAAGGACTAGCATTTAAATAATTGAAGTAGTATGTAATAGAAAAAAAATAACATTGAATGACTCCCAATTTTGTATTTTGCTTGACACAGTGAAATAAAGTTCTAGGGGAGTGGAAGTAAAAATTTGGAAATGTTATAGTATCCAGGATTCTACCTGACCCCTTGTGGTTTTCCTACACCTTACCTGCACCTGTGTAAATAGTTTCCTTATGAACCCCTTCTCCAGTTTGCTTCATCTGTTTCTTGCCAGGACCTTGACTGGTGCAATAATTGGTACCAAAAAGAGGTCCAGGAAGCAGAACTTCAAATTTAGGAAATGAACTGCTCACATATTTAAGGTGTCCTGGGGAGAAAGGATGATGGGTAATCCATGATGTGTCATTCTGATGACTTAAATGATCACTGACAGTGGCATGAGACAAATTACATGGACAGGTTATGGCACTGGGATGTTAAGTGGTTGTAAAAAAATGACAAAAACACAGATTATAAAATTGTTGCTATGACAAAAATACAGATGACAAGATTTGTGGTGTGATCTGGCTCCATCTAATGGCCCTAGAGAGTATACATGTATAAAATGAGCAATAGAAAACTGAAAATAACCTGGCATGGATGATCAGGAAGATTAAAGAGAAGTCTTAACCTTTTGCCCTCCGCTGTCCCCTCTCAGGGGACATCGGAATTCTAGCATATCACTCGGATGTCCCCTCTCAGGGGACATTGCAGTTTATTAGTGATTACGGGGAATTGAGTTATTTCAACGCACGTTTCCGCCGCAAAGTAGCGTCGAGTAGCTGGTAGCCAATGTCCAGAATGGTTCGGAGTGCAAAGGGTTAAAGAAGTCCCCCATTCCCGTGGCCAGAGGAAGGTATGGGTGATATCCATGTCTAAGGACCAGTTGTGAAGGTTCCAGAGTTCTAACGCAACTAATTTATCAAGCTCTGTTTGTCTCTTACATTGATAGGGAAGTATTGATGGAAAGGGATGAAGTTTTACATCATGAGAAAAGCACATTTAAGAAGCATGGATGAAACTGAGAATGTTAATGTTCTTCCAATGTCCACCACCAATTACCTAATATAAGACTAGAAAATTTTTTACTGTATAAAATCATTTCAATGACTACACTGCCTCATAAGTTGGTTCTCCTTATAACCCCCTTATCATTGCTAGGTTAGAGGTAGATGTTTAATAAAGGAAAAAACTTCCTCATAAATCCACCAGAAAGTAGATTTCTAGAAATAATGCTAATAGTATACCAAAAGAAATGACCAAAATTAAATATGCTTCATTAGTTTATTTGATTCTATGCAAGTAATTTTTTTTATTTTGGATCTGTTTTCTTTAAATCTTCTGCTCTGGATAAAATCATTCTTGGATGTCATAATTCAGTCCTCTGAACTGTCTAAAATTGTCTGCACAATGTCTGCTTAAACTCCAAAACCTGTAACCATGAGTATTTATATATATGAGCCTAAGCAACTGGCTGATTCTCTGACTGGTATCTATGGCGCGCACTGAACACCAGGGGGCAGACGCTCAACACAGGAGTTGCCAAGCTGCGGTGATTTGGCAGCTGCGGTTCTCGGGTGATGTAAAGGGAACCAGAGAGGAGGAAGACCAATTCTGGGGTGTGTCACCTGAGAACAGTCCTCAGGCAATCCGGGACTCCCCTGGGGGATGTTGGAGAGATAATTGATCTAGATTTTGGAATTTTAACTACCCATGCCTTCAAAAAAAGACACACACAAAAAAATAGAAACCCAAATTGAAGAACTAAAAATGCCAAAACTGCTTTGGCTCAGTGGATAGAGCGTTGGCCCCTGAACTGATTCTGGTCAAGGGCATGTACCTTGGTTGCGGGTACATCCCCAGTAGGGGGTGTGCAAGAGGCAGCTGATTGATGATTCTCTCTCATCGATGTTTCTAAATCTCTATCCCTCTCTCTTCCTGTCTATAAAAAGTCAATAAAAATATATTTAAAAAATAAATTAAAATGTATTTAATGGACAGAGGTTATAGGAAGACTGCTGACATGGACATTGTATATAGGGACCCCACTGGTGCACGAATCCATGCACCGGGCCTCTAGTATTTCTATAAAGATTACCTGGTATAGTCCTTTCAATGAATCTCTGAGACTGGCGCTTTTTTTTTTTTTTTTTTTTTTTCATGTAGTGTATTAGTAGTAAAGCTTTCAAGAAAACAGAAAAGAGCCCTAGCCAGTTTGGCTCGGTGGATAGAACATTGGCCTGTGGACTTGAGGGCTTGCAGGTTTCATTCTGGTAAAGGGCACATGCCCAGGTTTCAGGCTCAATTCTCCGTAGAGGGCATGCAGAAGGCAACCGATCAATGATATTCTCTCTCATTAATGTTTCTCTCTCTCTCTCTCTCTCTCTCTCTCTCTCTCTCTCTCTCTCTCTTCTCTCTCTCTCTCTCTCTCTCTCTCTCTCTCTCTCTCTCTCTCTCTCTCTCCCCCCCCTCTCTTTTCCTCTCTAAAATCAATAAAAATATATTTTAAAAAATAATAAAAAGAAAGAAGAAATTATAAGTTGATGATAAAATGAAAATAGTCAATTTATTAGAACAACCAAAAATATTAGACTGGGGAAAGATCACCAATAGTCAGACCATAAAGTTAGGTTCCCATTTACTGGTGCTGCAAACAGCATAAGAATAGACACAAGATGAATGCGAAGTGTAGACCAGAAATAAGCTAAAAAAATTATCAATATTTTTGAAGAGGTGACAAGATAATTCAATGGTGAAAGTATTATCTTTTAAATAAATATTCTTTCAATATTCACTTATAGCATAGAAGTATAATTTTTAATTCTAAATGAAGATAAACATGCTTATTTTATTAAATTATTATCAGGGTGAAGCAATTATGTAAGATTTAAAGCATTTCTGAGTGTTTCTGTTTTCTATATTAAATTATAATATAAATACAGTTATATGAATCTTTTAAAAGTTAAACTACACTTTAAAGCCAGCAGAGGGAGTACAAGGCACTGTTTTACTAGAGAGGAATTAAAAATCATTTTAAAATGTGTTCTTTTACTGATTTATGGAATAAGTTTAAGAATTCAAAAAATGTATTACTTTAAATATATTTGTTGATCAATCGGCACAAAATAAAAAATGCCTAAATATTTTTAGGTCCTCCAAAAGTCACATAATTTAAAGAACCTAAATTTCTTTCTTAATGAGGAAATTTTGGGCATAAATTTATGTATAGAATGCAGATAGCAAAATTGAAATAATGTGGAGAGTATAGTAAATGTGATTCTGACTTATTTTTGAAAATCAAATTCAGAAAAAATTCAGAAAAAATAACTAAATACTTAATAAATGTCTTTTATTTTGTCACATCTTTTTGATTACATGAATACAGTTTTCTAATGCTTGTAGGCACATATAAACAGATGAAAATTTTGAATGACTAAGACTTTTAAATGTTTTTTTTTTTGCAGTACCTATTTTTTTAAGTGTAAGAAATTATAAAAAGCTAAAAGGTGACTAACAATTTAGTAGGAACTTATAAATGGATTAATGTATTTGGTCACTTTAGAAAAACTGTGTTATTCCAGTGAAAGTTTTCCTCTGCAGCCTGCTGCTGTTTGATTTTACAAATATCAGAATGATGGAGACTGCTATGAGGTAGAAAATGCTTCACTGGACCTCTCAGAAGCAGTAATTCAATCAAACAAAGGTTACAAAAGCCCTGTGGGCCACTTGTTATGTGATAGCAGAGGGTAGACCTGATTTTGTTGTATCAAATATTTTTTTAAGCCAGGAAGCTTGTGTTAAATTTAATGCTCTATCAAGGTAATTCAGTTACTCTGAGTTTGATATATCCATTTCATTTTTGTTCCACATTTTGTTCTGTTTGTTGTCAGTATATATTATCTACTGGCTACATACACACAGACACACAAGCATGCACACAAACACACATATACACACATTTTCATATGTATTTTACTATACATTTACTATATATACTATACATTCTAAATAAAATTAAATATTATAAAGTACAACTATAAGAAAAGTTCTAAGTTTTATTTTAAAACTAGTATTTCTCTAATATAAGCACTTTGTAGTATAGCTAGAATTAAATTTTGGAATAAATATCCAGTGTGATATATTTTAGCCATCATTGCTGAATTTTTCATGCTTTCATTTTTCAAATAATTTGCCCAAGATAAATTTTTAAGCTTTGAGTTTTATAAGAAATATAAATTTAACTATTTTTGAGTTTCTAGTCATCTTTCATGAAAATTTATAAGTATTCTTATAAAATATACTCAATCAAAAATAGATTTATAAATCAGCAAAAATATATTCTTGGATATTCTTCTTTTCCTGGAGATAAGAAATAATTGAGCACTACCTGAAAGTGAATTTTATAGAAAAAGATATTTTACTACATGAACTTAAAAATATTCATGTTAAAATAAACACAATCCTATCTAATAAAGAGATAATATGCAAATTGATCATCACTCCACCACACTAGATGGCCACCCCATGTGGTCAAAGATGGCCACCCCCAGGTGGACACAAGATGGCTGTCATAAGATGGCTGGCAGGGGTGGGTAGTTATGGGCAATCAGACCTGCAGGGGAGGGCAGTTAGGGGCAACCAGGCCAGCAGGGGAGGGCACTTGGAGTGACCAGGCCAGGAGGGGAAGATAGTAGGGGGGGGACCAGGCCAACAGGGGAGGGCAGGTGGGTAGGACCAGGCCTGCAGGGGAGGACAGTTGAGGGGAACACAGGCCTATAGAAGGGGGCTGTTGGGGGGTACTGGTCATGCAGTGTAGTGCAGTTAAGGGTGACCAGGCTGGCAAGGGAGGGCAGTTATGGATGACCAGGCCTGCAGGGGAGTGCAGTTAGGGGTGACCAGGCCCACATGGGAGGGCAGTTAGGGGCAATCAGGCAGCAGGGAAGCAGTTAGGTGTTAATCAGGCTGGCAGGGGAGTGGTTAGGGAGTGATCAGGCTGGCAGGCAGAAGCAGTTAGGGGCAATCAGGCAGGCAGGTAAGCCAGCAAGCGGTTGGGAGCCAGCAGTCCGATCCCATCTCACATTGGACATCTCCCTTGAGAGGTCCCAGATTGGAGAGGGTGCAGGCTGGGCTGAGGGACACCCCCCGACCCCATGCACAAATTTTGTGCACCAGACCTCTAGTCAAATATAAAAGGCAAGCTCCAAAAGGGGAAAACATTTGTATTAAATATTAAAGTTTACAGATTGGAGAATAAACATTCTCAATCCTATCTAAGAATGTGCAAATTGACTGCCATTCCATCACAATGATGGCGAGCTCATACCCACAAGATGGTTGTTTCCAGTCCCCTCAGCCCTGCCGGAGTTCCCCAGTCCCAGGGAATGGCAGGCGGGTGGCTCAGCTGGACTGCCTCCAGGCAGGTCCACCCTGCTCCTTGCCTGCTGCTGAAGTCCCCCAGCCCTTTCAATCCCGCCAGCAGTGAGGAGGCAAGAGAGCCTTGCAAACAGCAGACACCAGGGCCTGCTTGCCCATCACCATAGTGGCGTTGTACAGGTAGACCCCGCAGAGAGCAAAGAACCACGAGGAGCAGGCTTAAGCCGTCAGTAGGACATCCCCTGAGGGCTCCTGGACTGGAGAAGGTGCAGGTCGAGCTGAGGGAACCCTCACCCCTGTGCACCAATTTCATGCACCTGGCCTCTAGTTTAATATATTTTCTAAAAGCATACATTTCAAAGTATAGACATTTCTTAAAAGAAAAAAAAATACAAATGATTACTAGATACATGAAAAAAATACATTTGTAACTAGAAAATGAAAATTTGAACAATGAAGGCATTTTTTTGTTTGTTTTGTGTTTGCCTTTCAACTTGGCAATTAAAAATAATATACAGTATAAAAATTTAGGGAATTCATTATTGATATATATTTCCAGTAGTGACTAATAAGATGAAACCTTTCAGGTAGATATTTATCAGTAGGTTTAAAAATGTCCATCCAGCCGAAACCGGTTTGGCTCAATGGATAGAGCATCAGCCTGTGAACTGAAAGGTCCCAGGTTCGATTCCAGTAAAGGGCATGTACCTTGGTTGTGGGCACATCCCCAATAGGGGGTTTGCAGGAGGCAGTTGATCTCATTGATGTTTCTAACTCTCTATCCCTCTCTCTTCCTCTCTGTAAAAAATCAACAAAATATATTAAAAAAAATAAAAATGTCTATCCATTTTGACTTGGCAATTCTATTTCTAGAAATGTATCCTAAAGACATATTAAGAAATTGGCACTTTTCATTAACTTTTCCCTTTTGCCTGCAAGGCCTTTTTTGGGTTAAATGCATAGGTCACTCCCTTATTACATCCATCTTTAATCAAGTGTGAACTACTCAATAGGCCTTTCCTAACTGACCTATTTAAATTTCAAATCTCACTATTTCAATCTAAAATCCCTTATTCTGCCCCTCCCCACCTTTTTTTATTCTATAGCACATGACACCTTCCAACATACTCCATTACTTATGTGTTTATTATGTATATTGTTCATTGAAAGCTCAATGAGGACTGAAATCTTTGTCTTGTTTCCTGACATCTTGTTCCTCCAGTTATATGGAAGAAAATATTGCATATAGTAGGTGTGTAATTTTGGTTGAATGAATGAGTGAATGTCAAGGATGTTTATTCTAGCATTATTTATGAAAAAAATTTAAAAAAGGAAAATTCTTTTGTCTGGGGATTGTTAAATAAGTCAGAGTCTTTTTACATGCATATTATTAATTACCCAGGTTTGTGAAAACAAAGTACCCCCAAGTGGATAGTTTAAAATATTAGAAATTTATTTTCTCATAGTTCTGGTGGACAGAAGTCTGAAATCAAGGTGTTGGAAAAATTGGTTCCTTCTGAAGACTCGGAGGCAGAATCCATTCTATACTTCCTAACTTGTGGTGACTCCTGGCAATCCTTGGTACATCGCTGTCCCTCAATCTTCACATTACCTCTCTGTGTCTTCTTTCCATCTATTCTCTCATAAATACACCTTTTATTGCAGCTAGGGCCCATATTGACCCAGGATAATTTCATCTCAAAATCCTTCTTTTAGTTTGCAAAGAACCTCTTCCTTAAATAGGGTCTCATTCACAGTTTTTGAACACATCTTTGGGGAGAGGGATTACCATTCAATTCACTATAATAAGTTACATTGTAACAGTGTTATTAAGAATTTTAGTTTGGTTATTGTTTAAAGTCTTGAGAAATTTTTATGATATAATGTCCAATTAAGAAAGGATAATTCAACACACAGAGAAATAACTTAATTTTACTTAAATTTGTGAATTCAAAGTGTTCAAAGGGAAGGGAAATATACCAAAATATTTTAAAATGTTCATGCTGGGATGCTGGTTGATAGGAATACAGGTGTTTTTTCTTTTTATAATTTCCAGAGTTTTTAAAAATGTCTACAAAGAAAATATATTTTAATTTTTATATTTACAATCATTGTATTATGAGAAAAATTAATACCAATTAAATAGAAACAGTCTTTATAAATGACTTATTGGAAAGTAAGAAAAAATCAAGTTTCAAAATGACACAGTGATTACTCATCTCTTTTATATCTACATCATTAGGTTTACTCTCATAAAATTGTTGGGTCAATATGCCCAAGAGAATGTGAAGTCATTTGTCCCTAGAGATTTTCTAGAAAAGATAAGATAATCATTTCATTGGAAAGTTTAGAAGTCCACCTTTCTGAGAACAACAGAGTGGAACTAATGTACCCTTAAACTCCCTTGTAGTCTTATAATTCTGTCAGTTTTAACATATTGACCATTTTGATTTATTGGACGCAAATTAAACAGAAAGTTTTCATCATCTTCTCTTGACTCTGTTTTACCAGCTTTTAAAATTTCACAGTCTTATGCTCCCTTTTGGGGATCCTGCCATTTTTTTCTTATCCTCAAGTTATTAATTAAATTAAACAGGTATTAGTTGAGAGCTCCTCATGTGCCATGCACTGTCACCAGTGAGTCTGATTTTAGGAGCAGATGTTTGTACAGGGGTCTCATGCTTGGGCTTTCTGAAGAACCAATGTCCATTGGGTGTGGTATATCAGCTTCATTGCACATACCTGGCCACACCAGGGACTAGACTGTGGCAGGTTTGGATGGGAGCCTAGGAGGGAATTGTTGTGAAATTAAGTGTCATTGAGACTCTGGGGTCTTGTCCTCATTTACTCCCACCTTGATTGACTGCTGTTGGTTAGGGTTTGTGACCTCAGAAATTTCTCAGGTGAAACCTGAAACTGGCCCCCATACACAGAGTGCCAGGAGAGACGAGAAAGAGGCAGGCAACTCCATGTTGGTAGGTGGCAGGTTTAATTGCCAGTTTTTTTGTTGTTGTTGTTGTTTTGTTTTTTTGTTTTTGCTTTTGATTTTTAAAAAATATATATATTTTATTGATTTTTTTACAGAGATGAAGAGAGAGGGATAGAGAGTTAGAAACATCAATGAGAGAGAAACATCGATCAGCTGCCTCTTGCACACCCTCTACTGAGGATGTGCCCGCAACCATGGTACATGCCCCTGACCATAATAGAACCCGGGACCTTTCAGTCTGCAGGCCAACGCTCTATCCACTGAGCCAAACTGGTTTTGGCTGCTTTTGATTTTTTACAGAGAGGAAGAGAGAGGGATAGAGAGTTAGAAACATCGATGAGAGAGAATCATTGATCAGCTGCTTTCTGCACACCTCCTACTGGAGATGTGCCTGCAACCAAGGCACATGTCCTTGTCCGAAATCTAACCTGGGATCGTTCAGTCCACAGGGCAACGATCTATCCAGTGTTGCCAGGTTTAAGCCCCAGTTCGGGTCGCCATTAATGCCTGGGTTCTTGTCCCAGCATTATGAAGGATTCAGCAATTTGGAGAAAGGCTGTGGGTAGACTTAATAAGGAGTCCAAAGAGGAAAGATAGTTTTGAAAAGCATTGGGGTCAGAGGAGCTTCAGCTAAAGGAGCTAAAAACTTCCCTTGTCCCAGGACCCCCGTGCTTTTAATTAACACAATTTGTCCTGGCAAGGTGGAGATAGACACTTCAAAAGCTATGGTTTACAGAAGCATTGTCAGATTGGGGAATAACCTACAGCTGTTTAGGTGTTTGGCCAAGAGGAGACAATAACATGTAGATTAAGATGCCCTGAGCTGTCTGGCAGCAAATGATTATCCTATTCAAGTTTGGGGGAGATGCTTTTTAGCCAATTCAACAGATGATTATGTATGTGGGCTCAGCCCTTGTTGAGCCCCCAAGTCTTATCAACCTTTTGATGAAACTCTTATAATTATGACATGCTGGAATTGATTCCCGGCATTTAATAAGCAAGGAACTTGCATAGCAGCTTTTTCTTGGGTGGGCACAAGATGAGGCGATCTCCACACCCACCTGCCAGAACCTTAAAAGCTTGCATAGAAGCCTTCACTGGATTCCGTCACAAATACCGTCCAGAGGGTCATAGTTCTCTACAGGCTGTATTCTTGACTGTGGTTTTTACTGTGGAAACTGTACAGAATGTATATTCTGCTAGTAAAGACAGAGGAGGGGCAAGGAGCCTCTGAATGCCTGGGTCCAGCTGGAGAGCCGATGGGGGTTATATCCTTTCAATGATCTCCTCCAATACTCAAGGGCCTAGGTGGAACAAACTATGTAGAAGCTTATTCCCCTAGGTAACTGGGCCATCACCATTAGAAAATTTGGGGAGGAAAGTTAAGATAGAGAGTTAAAATGAATAATTAGTGAATTATTCCCCTTTTAATATTTTAATTCTCATGGTTAAATCCTATTTTATGCAGTTTATAAGTGTTTTGATTAGTGGTATTTAAGAGATTTTCCTAAGACGTAAAGTACAATAAAGTCAAAATAACTTTTTAAAAAGATACTTTTGAATTTATTAATAAACAAATTCATTGAAGCAAGAAAGAACTTGATTTGCAAAACCATATCATTGAAGGCATAAATGAAAGCAATTTTGTAAATTTGCTTAATTGTTCTGTCCTGCTGTGGACATTAGCCAGTATTAGGCCTTTTAAGCATTAATATGAACTCTTCCAATTGAATCTAATTTAAAAGAAGATACCTCTAGGAATTTAACAATCCTTTTCGTTCCTTTGAAAATCTACCTGTGTAGCTCTAGGGAAATCTATTGGGTTGCCTCTTAATGAGTCCATTTCTCCAAAAGCCTTTAACACAGGGGTCTTCAAACTTTTTAAAGTGGGGGCCAGATCACGGTCCCTCAGAGAGCTGGAGGGCCGGACTATATGAACTACTAATCCCTACTTTAACACCTTGGCTGCGCTCACTGCCCAAAAAACCTGGCGGGCAGGATCAGACTCCCCTGGGGGCTGCATGTGGCCCGCGGGCCGTAGTTTGAAGACCCCTGCAACACAATGATCCAGAGAAGCTACTTGTACCAAAAGACATTTAAACTGAAAAAAACAGAGACACTTCCCTTGTCCAATCCCAGTTGATGACCACTGGGGCCCTGGAAGCCATGCCTCAGCCTCCCAGTGTGTCAGTCACGCCTGGGGAAACTTTACAGTGAATGTTCCATTTTGAGCTCATTCTGGTTTTTTTTTTTTTGTTTGTTTGTTTTTTGGTTTTTTTTTCCACTCACCTCAGATAATGTTTGTAAATTATAATAGGGAAAACTACATTTTAAGTTAGATAGACTGATTTTTTTTTGCCATGCAATCTCTGATAGCTTCTGGAAGTGAGACAGGTATTTACCAGAAGGAAGCATGACTGAGACAGTGCCTCTTACTTCTGGGCTCCTGTGTTTTCTAAGGGTTAGGGTGCTTGACTAGGTTAATTTTAGAAGAAGCATGGTTGCTTCTGTCCAGGGATTAAAAACAGTGAACCATATTTGTTTTTATAATATTTATCACGTGTTTGACTCATCATATATAAAAACAGGCTAATGTTAATAAATATATTTCAATAACATTTTCTTCAGTGGACCTAGGTTCAATTCCGAGCGGTGTCACTAGACCTGGGTCAGCCATTTAAGGTCCCCGAGGCTCATTTTCTCCATTTTGTAAAATGGATATAAAAATGTTGCTAGTGCTCCATTTGAGGAAAAACAGGCTAATGTTAATAAATATATTAACATTATAAAAACGGGCTAATGTTAATATATAAAAACAGGCTAATGTTAATAAATATATTAATATTATAAAAACAGGCTAATGTTAATATATAAGAGCAGGCTAATGTTAATAAATATATTTTTAAGCTGTGGCTTTGTGTGAAAAACAGTTATTACTGTGTATACGTGCTAAATGTGTTAATAGGTAACTGTATATTTTAACGTTGAGGTTATGAATAGAGGTTAAAAGAGGTTGCTGGAATACCCAGTTTGAGTCCCAATAGGGATATTGGTGCTTTTTACCTGAGTTAAATTTCTTCATCGTACTTGTCCTATATAATAAAGATGTAATATGCAAGGTCTTTGTACTGTGAAGCATAATGACCAACTGTGTAACTACCGGGTCACGGATCAGCAGGAGGGTGGGGCAGCAAGCTATAAGCAGGTGGTGGAGAGCTAAAGGAGGGGGCAGGGCAGCAAGCTATTGGAGGGGAGGCAGGGGGAAGGAGGTAGGGGAGAGCTACAGGAGGGCAGGGCAGCAAGCAGAGAGCTACTGGAGGGTGGCAGTGAGCTACTGGCATACAAATTTGTGTGCAGGGCTGCTAGTATCATATATATGTTTGTTTGTTTTAAAATATTTTTCTAATGAACTAATAATATTTACTAAAATAGACAGCTTTCCTGTCATGGAAAAGCCGAATCCACTTAAAACAACATCTGGCACCCAGTGGACACTCAGATATTTAAAAAAATAAATTAATGCCACCACATGGCAGAGAACCAGTCACTCTATCTGTCACTATCTGTGCTGGTCAGTATTTTTGAACTTACTTGAGATTAGCGATATGAATGATAAGAAAATCACAAAAAATAGATAAGAAAATTATTTTAAAATACTGATTATGGGCAAGTGTTTTGCTATTGAAAATTAGAGATTGATGCAGGAAGATATGATTATTAAATCAAAAATTTGTGGTAGGTAAAATGTTTTACCTCAGATCATTATGCTTAACCTTTGTGTAATTAATATCATATTCTTATTTGTTACACTTTCTAAGAAATAGATTTTAGTATTCTTTGGATATTAAAAAGCATTATTGGCTCGCCTACTGAAAGAAAAAGTTTTAAAAGGGATATTATAAATATATAACAAAATCTTATCATTAATCAGTATATCCAAATATTGTTTCATGTTTATTCAAGCATGCACTGAAGAAGTTGGCATATTTTTGGCAAGTTTTGGCAAATTACTTCATCTTTTTCTAAATGTTTAAACCAAACTGACAGTTTGGTCTGTTTGACAGCCTCTATCCACAATTGTCTAATTTTTCAAAATATGAACCAAATTATTTTCTTGCACATAAAGTTAAGCACAAAAAAGGGATTGTCTACCATAATTATTACTTTGCAACTTGAGAATGTGGGGAAGCATTATAGTTGTGCTCAAGAACATGAATAATTGATATGAAATGTTCCTGGAGGAATCATGTTAAGGACTTTAGAAATTTTTTGTTTTATATTCTATTTTCTCTGGTAAACACAATTTATGTTTCTTTCTGAATTTGAACATTTTTGTTTGTTTGGTCTGGACACTTTTAAATGCTTTCTGTCTTCTATTTCTCTCAATGCCATTATATATTCTAATAATTTGTTCTCTGGTTGATGTGAATTCTGTTTCAATATTTTAAATATTACTTAGGTTCTTGATAATTTTGGTACTTTCTCAGTTTTTAAAAAATCCTGTTACAGTGTTTTTGTTCATTTCTGTAATAACAGAACACTTTAAAATTGACAATTTATTTTCATTAGTAGTCACTTATATGAATAGAATTCATTTTTTTAACATTGATAAAAATATCCAAATTATCTAATTCCATCATATTCCTTTCTTTAATATTGTAATAGTAATTCCAAATTCAAAATAATTGTATGTATTGAATGTTTTGTGTAGGGGATATAAAATAAGGCCCAGTAATGTGAGGAACTATTTCAGTGCTATATTCCATATTGAGTTATCCCATGAAGCACAAGGGCAACTAGAGCTCCCAAATGACTGGAGTCAGGATTCAGAAAACCATCAGGACGCCTAGTTATAATCCGTCATTTTTCTCTGTTTTGTTTTGAGTATCTGTGTGAGTTTTTCTTTCTTTGTATACTGGCTTCTTCTTCTTCTCTATGACCATGATGGAAAAATGGTTACTCAAGTACCAAGCTTATGTCAACATTGCTTCATCTACCCTAACAGGCTGTCTATGACCTTCAATTGCAAGTTCTTGATAAATCATTCTTTATAAATTTGGCTTTGACAAAAATTGTGGTAATTATTAATGCTATTCACCAACTATTTCTTTCCACCTTGGAAGCATGTGATAGGATTGCACTTCCTAGCTTCATGGTAGTTGGGGAGACCATGTGACTTATTCTGGTCAGTGATGTGCGAGCAGTTGTGATGTGTGTCATTTAAATACCAGTAAGAGATTCTCTACAGAGTTTGCTGTTATTCTGCTTTGATGATGAGCAATGTTACATTTAATGGCTGCTTTATCAGCTTGAGTTCCTAAATGAAGATATACCTCAGCATCCCTCAATGGAACAAGAAATAAACCTTTATTGTTTTAAATTACTGAGATCTTACAGTTGTTTGTTATCTCAGCCCATAGCCAAGCTTGTCTTGACTAATACATAAATTTACCTGGAATTGTATTCGATTTGCAATATTTTCACGTGAATTTGATCTGTCATTTAAAACTCTTCTCCAGGCCACTGCTTTATTCCTGTTTGCCCTACACTCGAAATATTTTCCTATGCTTGGCTCAGTACCCATTTTCTTCTATCATTCTGTGTTGCTGTTTTAAAAATTATCAGAAAACACATAGACAGGGCATTAAAGTGTGTTGAAATAATCATTGGCCTAGGAGTTAGAAGATATGCATGCATTTTTTTAAACTTATTATTCAGCTATGAACTATAACATTTTATAATTTTGAAACTCCGTATATTCACGGGTCTGGGCTACAAGGGGTTAGTGGGGGAGAAGAAGGGGCATCTGTAATACCTTCAACAATAAAGATTTTTTTAAAAAGTAAGTGAACATATTATACTCTCTTATGCCTCAATTATAGAGTATAAGGAGTAAAGCACTATAGTATACATATTTATTAGTAAGTTATTGCTATCTATCCATTCATCAGTAATTTTTATATAAATTGCTTAGGTGTGTTTTCCTAAGGCATAGCTGGCCATTGTTTTACTTGCTGAGTTTAACTAATGAATATACAAGTGTATAAATTCTTAAACAATGATAATGACATGTGACAAATTAATAATGACCTCTTTTCACTATTTTAATTGCTTTTAAAGTTTTGTTGCCTGCCGAAACCAGTTTGGCTCAGTGGATAAAGCATCAGCCTGCAGACTGAAAGGTCCTGGGCTCGATTCCGGTCAAGGGCATGTATCTTGGTTGCGGGCACATCCCCAGTAGGGGTATGCAAGAGGCAGCTGATTGATGACTCTCTCTCATTGATGTTTCTAACTATCCCTCTCTCTTCCTCTCTATAAAAAAAATCAATAAAGAAATATTTAAATAATAATAATAATAAAGTTTTGTTTCCTCTGTACTTCTTATATTATGATTCAACATAGTGATTAAAGGAAATGATAATTCTAGTCCCAACTATAGATAATGTCCAGGTAGTGATTTAACTATGCTGCCCATTGGATGCCAACACTAGTGCTAAGTTATTCCTGTGTAGTTACGTTTCTGGTTAAACAAAAGGAATTATTAGCAATGTGCGCTGGTGTGAGATTTGGGAGACAGACACAACCTTTCTGTGCTCTTGGAATATTATTCTGGGAGAAACAAGGTCAGAGGTGCTTATCAGGCTCCATCCTTCAGCTTCTGGTGTTGAGAGGCACAGATGTAGCCTCAGTAATGGTGGCTTCTTATTTTCAGCATCCTGACAACCTCTGGGGTTACAGCATTTTCTCTTGAAATCTGTTTGCCAGTAGAGGACTCTGAGGAGGGAATTCCCTAGTGGCTCACTTCTGTCCTGGTCTTTATTTCTGGAGGCCCAGTTCAGAGCTTGCTCCTGTACCTTCTCAAAGCTTCTGTAAGAACCTAGCCTTTATTTAATTTATTCTTGCATAAAATATCTAGAGCAGTGGTAATCAAACTTTAGTGTGCCTGAGAATGACTTGGTAAACTTGTTAAGGCATAGATAACATGGCTTTACTCCGAGTTTCTGATTTATTAGGTATGGAGGTAGGATCCAAGAATATTGATATATAATAAATCCCCAGATTGCTGAACCAGAGGCCATACTTTGAGAACCATTGATCTAGAGTGTTTTGTTTCTTACTCAGCAACTTAATGAGGTAGGCCTTGTCCTCAAATATATCAAATAATCCAGGCCAGTCACAATTGTTTCTCAAAATTTCAATATTTGGATTCATAATGAAGTAATAATTCCCCTATGGAGAATATTAATTGTATTTACAATAAAATGTATAATAAGAGGTGTTAGTACAGATTTAATAATTAGCAAAATATGAGAGAATGGCTTAGGTTATGTTGAGTATATGTATTTTATTCTTTGGAATAAAGCCTGTTTGGGTGATGTCATAATAGTATAACATTATCATACAGCAACATATATCTCATGTACCTTCCCACCCTCATACCTCATCTGAATATCAGCTCAGAATAGTCAGGTAATACTTTTATCATTATAGAGCTTTTCTGTACATTTTGTTTTGTAAATAGAGGCTTAAACTAAACTACCATTTAAATTTAATTATCATCTTTTCATACTGCATATATAGAGAATCTTATTTTAAATGTTAACTTAGTCATCTATTTTACTTTATTTAGCTCAATACTTTTTACATAAAATATTTTGAGGCCCAAAGACATAAGCACATGGAAAAAAAGTTGAAGCTAGCATCTAAATATTTTGATACCTTGTCCTTTTTTCTTTCTTTCCCATTACTACTATCAACTTTCTCTATTTGGAGTGTGGGCTTCATGTTATATGTGCATTCAAATAAGCAATGGAAAATTTTGCCATTGAAACAAACAAAAAAAATACATTACTATGAAATACTTTGCCAAAACCATACTGATGTTTAATACTTAAAATCAACCAGAGATCATTAGCTGCTACCAATTTTTAAGTTTTTTTTAATGTTGTTTAAAGTATAATTTTATGCTATTTAAAGTTCTTTAATTCTTAGAAATAAATAATATATTTGAATGTCATCCAATATCTCTCTATGAATTAAACTCCCTCACACTATAATCATGTTATTTACTCAAAAATTAGCTTCCTGCCAGAGTGGCTTGTTAAGGATATGCTAATTTCAACTTTCTTCTCTGAAACTTAATGAACACAGCAGTCTATAACTACTTTCCCCAGTTATCAGATACCAAAATATGTTTTGGACTTTTATTATTTTCTCCAGATTTATTATTTTTCAAAATCACCTTTTTAAACATAACTGAAGCAATTAAAAAAGAGAAACAACTCACCATTAATTGAGTATTCTTGCGGCTCTGCTATTTTTAATTAATTTAGGATAATTTCAAACTCTTCTAACTTGATTTTATATCCAATTAAAATATGTAACAATCAGAAATTTTCTAATCCAGTCTAGCCTCCTGGGCAACTCATTTCTTCTCTGTTGTCAGCGCTGGTTCATGAAAAGCCTCCTTCCAAGGCTACTTCCTGATTTACCAGAAACCTAGTAAAATTCTCTCATGGAGTTGTGATATATTTTAAACCTTAGGTTGCAAATTGGACATCTAATCTTATAATTCAGTGCAGTTTGAAGAAATGAAACAAGTCTTTGAAAAATCATTTTTATTTAGTTTTGATTAGGTGATTGATAATTGTCAAAAGTTTACTGTAACAGTCTCTCTACATTTGCATATGATTATATTTTCTGAAATAAAACATTTTTAAAAACAGGATGTAAAATGACACTTATAAGTATATGTAGCAAGGTGAGGTGCATAGAGAGGTGTTTAGTACATAACTGAGAAATTTGTAGGATTTAAGTGAAAAATAAGTATATTTCTTCTGGGATTTATTGTATGCAACTAGACCATGATTAGGAGAAAATGGGTTAAAAAGAATTTGATAGACTAGAGCAAAGATACAAGTAAATTACTTTCATTGATATTTTCTTTGTACATCGTAAATACAAATTTTAAGAGTATTTAATTTTTATGTAAATTTCTTTTCTATAAAGCTTAATTATATAAAATTAGTGAAATATAGTTCTCATTCTTACTGCCAAACAGCAATTAGTAATGAAGGTCACATTCGTGCATTTAAAAAGATGACCAAAGTGGGGTTCTGCACATGAGTCTGCACGAGGTGAGAGAGAAATGGAGGACTCGGACTCGGTGTAGGCCCCACTCACAACCTCAGCCTTGACCCCAGCCTGGATCTCAGCAACTGGGGATGAATAAAAGCCTCAAATAAAATGCAAGACAAATCCGGAGATGAAATTTCATTACTGGTCCCAGTAGAAAAAAACTCCCAACAAAGAAAATGTGGGGGTACAAAACATGCCACAGGAAACAGGACTCCAAAAAAGAGCCCTGGTCCCAACACACGTCTCAGGAAGCAGAGAAAGGCCTTCCCAGCAGAGCCTAAGATCTAAGGGAAGAAGGGCAGAGGCCCAGGGAAGAAGCCAAGACTCAAAGAAGAGGTAGAAAAGGAGAGGAACTCTCTGCTGGGAAAAAGGACCCAAGAAAGACACCCAAAAAGCCGGAGACCAAGTTTTTCACTACAGCTAAAAATCTGCCAAAAAAGCTCCCCACACCCCCAAACAATGGCCCCAGTCGATTTAAATTCAGGGACTCAAGCATGGAGAGCTTTTGAAAAATACTTGGGTCCTGACCTCTGTCACAACCTTCTCCAAGAGAGAGGTCTAGACTTAAATATGTTTAAAACTTCCACAAGTAATTCTGATATATGTTCCTGGGTATAAAAACCAGTAGTTTGAATGCACTTTTTAAATTGCTCTTCCATGTATTTGCTAATATAATAGAAAATACAGTGCTTTTATTAAAGGGTAACATTTGCTTCCGAGAAAAAAAGAAAAAAAAGTGATGACTGAGTTTTGTAGGACAAATGAGAGTAAACACTCCAAAATCTGAAAGAAAAAAAAAAAAGGATGCTGTAATTCACAATGAAGAATTAGTTGTGGTTTTTTGTTTGTTTGTTTGTTTGTTGTGTGTGTGTGTGTGTGTGTTAAAGATCATAAACCACTACCACCCCAGAAAAATTATTATAAATATAACACAAATATCACAATATTGGAGTGTTCATGGACAATGCTCATGGAACTCTTTGGGGTGGGGGGAAAGGGCAGGCTTTGAATGGTCAATGGGGGAAAAGGGAGAACATATGTAATACTTTCAACAATAAAGATTTATATTAATAAAATAAAATAACATAAATAAAATAAATTTTAAAAAGTTTTTTTCCATTCTAGTCCTCCAAGACAAGTTACAGAACTATGATTATTAGAAACATCTGTGTTAAGAGATAAAATGCACCACTAAAAATTATGACAGAAATGTTAGCTTAATATTTTTAAAATTTAAAATAAAATTATAAAATAAAACCTTCACTGGTTAAATGCATGATGACTTTGAACTTGTAATTGTTGAAGAAGGTAATCAAAAGAA
This sequence comes from Pipistrellus hanaki, assembly GCF_964339955.1. Lineage (NCBI taxonomy): Eukaryota > Metazoa > Chordata > Mammalia > Chiroptera > Vespertilionidae > Pipistrellus > Pipistrellus hanaki. The sequence goes on from NC_140505.1 coordinate 119,494,747, forward strand.
TATGACCACCTGTTGATTCATGAGCTGGACTCTGGCAATTGGAGGCTCTTGATTGCCTACTATTACCACAGTGTGGATTATATTCAGGAATATACTCATGAGAGAGCAATGTGTTGTTGAGACCATATGAATGATATAACTGAACCCAGTTAAGGCCTTGTTGTAAACTTTTAAGGTCCTGGCAGGTGGGTGTGGTGTTCTACTCATCTTGTGGTCACCCAAGACAAGCCTGGTATAAAGTTCCCTTGATTATTAAACCTGGCACCTACTATATGGAGTTCTTCGGTCTCTCCTTACCTTCTGTGTATGGGGGACAGTTTTCCCTGGGAAGTTTCTGAGGATGCAAACCAACAGTAACAAATAATAGGAAAAATAGTAAATTAAAATGTGGAAGAGTGCTTATCCTTTGTACTAAGGTGGTACTAGAGCAAAGCAAGCAAGATAGCTAGGGAACAAACTGTAAAGTGGCACTCACTCTCTGGGTCATGGAGTGCAGAGTTGATACCTGAGAAAAAGTGTCTTCTTAAGTTTTGCCCCTACGCGCCTCACTTGCCTTAGTCCCATTCCTATTTTAAATCAATCAAAGAAATTCAAATTACAACTACGATTGTCAGTCTCCCAGTTGGTTCCTTATTATCTGCTATTCTTGATATTCATGCTTTTGTGTATGGCATCCTATATAATAAAAGCCTACTATGCTAAGTGTCCAGTTGTCTGGTCATCTGTTCAAATAATCAAAGCATAATATTCTAATGATATGCTAAGGCCTCTCAACTGCTTGCTATGATGTGCACTGACCATCAGGGAGCAGACAGCCGACTGATCAACCAATCACTATGATGTGCACTGTCCACCAGGGGGAAAACGCTTAGGTGAGTTTGCTGCTGGAGTCTGGCCCATCAGGACCATTGAGATGGGCCAGATGTGCCCTAGAGCCTTCCGTTGGTTCCTCCCCAGCTGGCCAACCTTCCACGTCCCTCCCTGGCCCAATCATGAACCTGTGGGGCCCTTTGGCCTGGCCTGAGCCTTCTTGAAATCCAGGACCCCTTGGGGGATGTCAGAAAGCCAGATTGTATCCAATCCCACAGGCCAGGTCGAGGGACCCCACTGGTGCATGAATTTGTGCACTGACTGTAGTTCATACATATAAGCCATTCTGTGTGATCATACTAGCAGAATATGTTTGAAGTGATGGTATGTGACGTTTTGTTTACTCAATTGCTCTCTCTTCTGGGAGAAGCTCTCACTCATTCTTCTGATATTTTGTAAGATGCAAAAGTCCAAGGGATAAGGGACTGAGGCCTCCTGCCAACGGCCATGAAAATGAGCCCTTTGGAAGCAGATTTTTCAGCCCTAACCAAGCCTTTAGGTGACTGTGCCTTGCCAACACTTTAAGTAAAACCTATCAGGAAAACCTGAGCCAGAACAGTTAAACCCAGCTACTCCTGAATTCCTGCCTCAGATTTGAAACAATAAATGCTTATTGGTTTAAGCCATTTATTATGCAGCCATAACTAACACAGCAGCAGACTTGAGGAATTATATCATTTGTACCTTAAGAAAAAGAATTCTGTGTTAGTAATATAGTCCTATATCATAGTGGTTAAAAACAGTCTCTGGAGCCAAACCGTCACAGTTTGAATTCTGGGTCAGTCATTTATTAGTTGTGTGATCTTGGAAAAATTACAGAACCTATTTGTGTTTTAGTTGTTCATCTATAAAGGAGGGAAAATAATAGCACCTATATACTACAGGGTTGGTGGACGAATGAAGGTGAATATAAGTAAAGTATATAAAAAATAAATATCATAAAACGTTATTATTCTTAACTATACTTGTCTGTGCTTATTTCTCACATATATTATTGTTAACAATGAGTGGCATGTATAATAGCTTTCCTTGTGTGCGAACGAACATGTCTCATTCATGCCTGACACAATGATTCCTGGGAGTAGAGGTGCATGGCTTCTGAAATGATATTTTGTTCCTTTAGAGCAGGAGAAATGAAATTTTAGGTGGGCAAACTAATTTTCTGGATTATGTAGCCAGGAAAAGTGTCTCCTTATTTTTCAGATTTTATTTTATGGTTATTTCCTTCTTGTCATATCAGAAGTGCTCCAAGTTTCAGTAGCTAAATTTTTTAGGGTTAAATTTTTGCAGGCCTCCTATAATGAAAACTCAAAAAGGCTTTATTGTCCAAATGTTGCATGTCTACAACATGTTTGCACTACCCTATAGATGAATCTTTTATTCTTTTGCATTGGATGTGTGTCTGTGTATGTTTGTGTGTTTGGCCTACATGCATTCCTCTCTGTTTAAAACAATGTTCTTACTGCTCTGCAGGAATCGTCTAGCCTGAGCTAGAGGTTGCCATGGTGATATGGCCATACAGGAGAACTTCAAGACTACATCTTGCTGAGTTGTTTTCAGGGAGAATGAGGACTGTTGTCTTTTGCTGATAGACTCTACTTAAACTTGACCCTTCCTGCCATTTCTTCCAAGGATAATTAAAGAGCCCTTTGGAAGCAGATTGGTGGTGGATATCCAGGTTGGCTGTTTTCAAAAGTGTGAAGTTGGTAGCATTTATCTTTGTAGTTTCCTTTTCTTTTTTTTCTTTTTTTTTGTTTTGTTTTTTAAAAAATATATTTTATTGATTTTTCACAGAGAGGAAGAGAGAGGGATAGAAAGTTAGAAATAACGATGAGAGAGAATCATCGATCAGCTGCCTCTTGCACAACCCCCACTGGGTATGTGCCTGCAACCAAGGCACATGCCCTTGCCCGAAATCGAACCTGGGACCTTTCAGTCCGCAGGCCGACGCTCTATCCACTGAGCCAAACCGGTCCCGGCTGCAGTTTCCTTTTCTACAATATAACCTTTTCCCAAATAACAGCATCCTTTTTCTCTAGGCACTTGACCTTATGTTACCTTAAACCTTTCCAATAAGGAATAAACTCATCTGGTAAACTTATCCACACTGATTTTCTTTTTTTAAATGATCCTATCTAATAAAAGAGTAATATGCAAATTGACCATCACTCCAAGACACAATATTGCCATTGCCATGTGGACACAAGATAGCCACCACAAGATGTCCTGCAGGGGAGGGCAGTTGTGGAAAGTTAGGGGTGACCAGGCCAGCAGAGGAGGGCAGTTGAGGGAGACCAGGCCAGCAAGGAAGGGCAGTTGGGGGGGACCCAGGCCTGTAGGGGAGGGCATTTGGGGGGACCAATGCCTATAAGGGAGGGCAGTTAGGGAGGGACCAGGCCTGCAGGGGAGGGCAGTAGGGGGGAGGGGCCAGGCCTACAGGGGAGGGCAGTTGTGGCCGATCAGTCAAGCAGGGAGGACAGTTGGGGTGACTGGGATGGCAGAGGAGGGCAGAATTGGGGAAGACCAGGTCAACAGTGGAGGGAAGTTGGGGTGGGGGAAACAGGACTGCAGGGAAGGACAGTTGGGGGTGAGGGGGTCAGGCCTGCAGGGAAAAACAGTTGTGGGGGACTAGGCCTGTAGGGGAGGGCAGTTGTGGGGGACCAGGCCTGCATAGAGGACAGTGGGGAGGGGGAACCCAGGCCTGCAGGGTAGGACATTTGGGAGGTGACCAGGCCTGTAGGATAGGGCAGTCAGGGAGGGACCAGGCCTGTAGGGGAGGGCAGTTGTGGGAAATCAGGCCAGCAGGGAGGACAGTTAGGAGTGACCGGGCCAGCAGAGGAGGGCAGTTGAGGGGGACCAAGCCTGCAGGGGAAGACAGTGGGGGGGATCAGGATTGCAAGAGAGAACAGTTGGGGGTGGGGGGGAGGGCGGTCTCAGGCCTGCAGGAGAGGGAAGTTGGAGTGATAAGGCCTACAGGGAGAACAGTTGGGAGGACTGAGGCCTGCAGAGTAGGGCAGTTGGGAGGGACCAGGCCAGTAGGGGAGGGCAGTTGGGGGGACCAGGCCTGCAGGGAGGACAGTTGGGAGCCAGCAGTTGTGGATTGTGAGAGGGCCATCAGACTGGAGAGGGTGCAGACTGGGCTGAGGGACACTCCCCCATGCACAAATTTTGTGCACTGAGCCTTTAGTGTCACTATATTTGAGTTGCATTATTTATACTCACCTTACAAGTTACAACTGTGGAGAAAGTTGTAACTCTCTACAGCAGTTGTAACTCTCTATAGCAACAGTACTCAACCTGTGGGTCGCGACCCACAGGTTAAGAACCACTAGCAGGGTTGCCTAAGACTATCAGAAAACACAGATATTTACATTACAATTCATTAGCAGTAGCAAAATTACAGTTATGAAGTAGCAACAAAAATAATTTTATAGTTGGGGTCACCACAACATGAGGAACTGTATTAAAGGGTCTCAGCATTAGAAAGGTTGAGAACCACTGCTCTAGATGGAAAATAATAATTTTTAAAAAAACACATACATGTGGTAGAAATCTCTGCAGTAATAAATATACAATGAACTTTTTATTTTAAATTTAAGACTATAAAAACATTTAATTAGCTTTCAAATAAGTCACATAAGGTGTTGATTTCTACCCAAAACAACACTGTTTTTTTTTTTTTTTTTCCTTCTGTCTCAGAGTGAAAATTCTCCATTAATTTAGTTATGTTTTGAGTGAACACCAGTTACATTTGGCTTTTATTTTTCTTGAATTGTATAAAATAGTTTTTTTTAAAAAAATGTTTCAAAATATTGTTACCAGATTATATACTAGTATTTAGTTGGGCATCAAAATCTTCGAAAACTGTAATTACAATTCAACATTGAAGAAAACAAAACCATTGGTATTTAGCTGGTATTTAAAGCCATGGGTTGTATAACATGAAATAGAAATATTTGTGAGAATATTGAGAAGTTGGTGAAAGAGGGCCTTGAAGCACTTCAATGCTTAGAGGTTCAAAAAAGGAGAAAGGGCCATAAAAAAGATAGTGTGGTGAGAGCACAGAAGGAAAGAATGAGACAGGTAAAAGGACTGAAGAGTTAAGTAAATGTGGAAAAAGGACAGCAGAATAGTTAAGACAAGACGAGAAAGGGGTACATTGGATTTGATTTCATGGAAGTTATTGGTGACTTTGACATAAACAATATTAGTGGAGTGGGGAGAAAGCCTGACTGGAGTAAGTTTACATATGAAAACAATGAAAATATCACATAGTACGTAGGAGGTGATGACAACAGTAATAGAATGAAAATACCCATCATTTAGCAGATGCTAACTTTATGTACAGCATTTTACTAAACACTTTTTCTTCCCCCTTAATATATTTTATTGATTTTTAACAGAGAGAAAGAGAGAGAGATAGAGAGCTAGAAACATCAATGAGAGAGAAACATCGACCAGCTGCCTCTTGCGCACTCCCTACCAGGGATGTGCCTACAACCAAGGTACATGCCCTTGACCGGAATGGAACCTGGGACCTTTCAGTCTGCAGACAGACGCTGTACCACTAAGCCAAACCGGCTTTGGCTACTAAGCACTTTTTATGTATTGTTTTATTAAATGCTGCAACAACACTTTGAAAGCCACATTATTACCTTAATTTAGAGATAAAAAATTTGAGACCTAGAGAATTAAGTGACTTGCTAAGGTCTCATGGTTTATCATAAGCAAAATATTTGTAACATTGGTGTTAACCTAAAGAATTAAAGGAGGAAAATAGTTATTGTTCATATTATTTTCCATTAAGGTAGTAGTTTACATATGTTAAGTTTGGTTTTTAGTTTATTAGCATAACTGAATCACAAGAAAGTGATAATCACATTAGCACTACAAAAAAAACTGATGGCTGCAAAATGTGATATTTCTGATTTTTCATTTTTAAAATCCAAACCTGAAGGACTCTAAAATGTATTTGTATCAAAAGTTTCAGATCTAATGAATGCATTTCAAACTGAGAAAATTTAAAAATTCATTTCTTATTTTAATTGTATCCCTAAATGTGACAGTAAAATACCTAGAATGATCCATATTTCATGATTTAATAATAATCAAGCAGTATAATTTTAGGTGGTCAGAGTTTATTTTTAGACTTAAAAATGTATCTAAAAATGTGCTATGATAAGTTAATAATTTATATTGTGCAAATTAATAGGAAATGATTAGCTACTTACCTGGCATTACACTAAAATAAATTCAGAAAGATTAAGCATTTAAATGTGAAAACTTAAACACATTAGGAAATCTAGTATCTTTTAAAAAATAACATTGGATTGGGAGTTGCCTTTCTAAGCATGACAGAAAATAAATAAAGAAAGCACTGAAGGTTTTGACTACACAAAATAAAAGAACAAATAGCATGGCACAGAAGTTAAAACAAGGAGAATGTGTATATAGCATATACAAAAGAGAAATGTATGATATCCATATGAATGGTTTTTACAAAAAAAATAGAAGATAATAGGATAGAGTGCACTAGAGCTGTGTGGAGAGAGTCTGGAGTTAGTAGCTTTGGGGAGAGAGCTGAAGGATAAGCTGCCAGAATCTTGTGCTGAGACATTCCACCATACACAGAAGACATCTTTCTCAGATAGAGTATTCCTTTCCATGTGGCATCAGCATGGTGGAAAGCAATAGCCTTACCCATTTAAGCTCCCTTGTGGAGCTTAAGTCCTGCTGAGAAATATAGCCAAGGTTTGTTAAGTGACTGAGCCTAATTGACAGCCTGCAGGCAGAGGTGGATCTCTGGATGCTTTGAGATTTTTATAATGCATTAAAGAGATCATACACGGTGATCAAGTGGGATTTATTCCGGGATCCAAGATTGGTACAATATCAGCAAAACAATAAATGTGACACACTACATAAACGAAATGAAGGATAAAAACCACATGATTATATCAATAGGTGCAGCAAAAGCACTTGATAAAAATCCAGCACCTATCTATAATACATATATAAAAGCCTAAGTGACCATCTGACTGTCTGATCATCTGATTGGCCAGTACATATGGCATGCACTGACCACCAGGGGGCAGATGCTCAATGCAGGAGCTGCTGAGCTGTGGTGACTTGGCAGCAGTGGTTCTCTGGTGATGCATCCCGTACCAGAGAGGAGGGAGTCCATTCCTCATAGGGCCTTATGATTCCATCTTTGGACATGGGTGTGTGAATCCATGCATTGGGCCACTAGTCCTATATAATAAAAGCCTAATATGCTAAGAGTTTGGTTGGCCAGTAGGCCATTCAACCAATCAAAGAGAAATATGCTAATGATATGTTGTTGGTTTCTTTTGCTGTGCAGAAGCTTTTTATTTTCATGTAGTCCCATTTGTTTATTTTCTCCATAGCTTCCACTGCTCTAGGAGCTTATCAGTAAAAATATTGCTATGAACAGGCAGACTGTCAAATTACAGTGGGGAGGGGAGGAAGATCTGGGGGAGATAATAGATCAACCGAAGGACTTGTGTACATGCATATAAGTACAACCAATGGACATAAAACTCTGGGGAGGGAGGGTATGTATAGGAGGGAGGGAGGGGGGCAAAAAAAATCAATAAAATATATTTAAAAAAAATAAAAATAAAAATAAAAATAAAAGACAAGCTCTGTAGATAAGCTAGTAGTGACCATTTTATCTTTTTGGTCCCAACTGTGCCATTTAATGAAATTCCCTGTTTAATGAAATTCCCTGTTTCAAAACTGAATGAAAGGCATTTTAGTATAGTTTATGTATACTAACAAATAAAGAGTATTTAGCACTTAAAAAAAATATTGCTATGACATATGTCTGCTATTTTGCTGCCTATGGAGTCTAATAGGATTTTTATGGGTTCCTGTTTTACATTTAAGTCCTTTATCCTTTTTGAGTTTATTTTGTGTATGGTATAACTTGGTAATCTAGTTTCAGTTTTTTGCATGTATCTGACCAATTTCCCCAGCATTATTTATTGAAGAGACTGTCATAACTCTATTGTATGCATTTGCTTCCTTTGTCAAATATTAATTGAGCATAATGGCTTGGGTCTATTTCTGGGTTCTTTGTTCTGATTCATTGGTCTATATGTCTGTTCTTATGCCAGGTCCAGGCAGTTTTGAGAACCTTGTTTGGTAATAAAGCTTGATATCTGTAGTTACATACCTGTATTTTCTTCAGACAAGAAGAAATAAAAAGCATCCAAATTGGAAAGGATGGCTTTTCAGGGTCTATATAAAAAAAAAAAATACTAGTTGAATTTTTGGTGTTTGTTTTAGGTCTTTGAAATATGCTCTTGGTATTTTAATGGCAATTGCATTGAGTCTACAAATTGCTTTGGGTATTATGGCTATTTTAATGATGTTGATAATATAAATCTATAAACATGATATATTCTTCCATTTACTTATGTCTTCCTCTAGCTCTTTTTTCAATGTCCTGTAGTTTTCTGAGTACATGTCTTATACCTCCTTGGTTAAGTTTATTCCTAGGTATCTTAATTTTTTTGGTGCAATGGTAAATGGGATTTTATTTTATTTTTTTTAGTTTTTCTTTCTTTGAGTTCATTATTGGTGTATAAAAAGCCATAGATTTCTGAGTGTTAATTTTGTATCCTACTAACTTGCTGAATTCTATTTAGTAAGCCTAGTTGTTTTTTGATGGAGTCTTTGGGGTTTTCTATGTACAGTATCATGCCATCTGTGAATAATGACAGTTTTACTTCTTCTTTTCCAATTAGATGCCTTTTATTTCTTCTTGTCTCATTGCTATGGGTAACACTTCCAGTACTATGTCAAACAGGAGTGGTGAAAGTAGGCAACCCGATCTCAGTCCTATTCTTAGGGGAAATGAGTTTAGTTTTTGTTCAGTGAGTATGATGTTGGCTATATGTTTGTCATATATAACTTTAATTATGTTGAGGTATGATCCTCTATTCCCACTTTGCTGAGAGTTTTTATCAAGAAAGGGTGTTGGATTTTATCAAATGCTTTTTCTGTATCGATTGATATGATTGTGATTTTTGTCTCTCAATTTGTTTATGTGATGTATCACGTTTGTTGATTTGTGGATATTGTTCTGTCCTTGTATCCCTGGTATAAATCCCACTTGTTCATGGTGTATGATCTTTCTAATGTAATGCTGGATCTGATTCGCTAGGATTTTGTTGAGGATTTTAGCATCTATGTTCATCAAGAATATCGGCCTGTTGTTCTCTTTCTTTGTGGTGTTTTTATCTGGTTTTGGAATTAGGGTAATGCTGGCTTCATAGAAAGAGCTTAGGAGTGTGACATTTTGGTTTTAGTTCTTTGAATATTTTGAAGAACTTCCCTGTAAAGCTGTCCAGATCAGGGCCTTTGTTTGCTGGAAGATTTTTCATTTTTGTTTCAATTTCTTTGATAATTATTGACCTATTCACGGACATTTCTTGTAGCAATATTTTTTTTCTGATGTATCTCCTTGGGCAAGGGACACACACACACAAAAATAAACAAATGGAACTACATCAAACAAAAGAGTTTTTGCACAACAAAGAAAACCATCAGAAAAATAAAAAGAACAACTCACTGAATGGGAGAACATATTTGCTGATTCATCTGATAAGTGATTAATATCCAAAATTTAAAAAAGAACTTACATCTCAACACCAATGAAACAAACAATCCAATTTAAAAATGGGCAAAGGACCTGAATAGACATATAGATGGCCAATTTATATATGAAAAGATATTCAAACTCATAAGTCATTTGAGAAATGCAAATTATAACCATGAGATATCACCTTAGACCTGTCAGAATAGCTGTCATCTATAATAATAAAAGCATAATAATCTAATTGGACCAGAGGTCCTTCTGGACAAAGTTGGAGCTGCAAGGGAAGCCTGGGCCCTGGTGCCAGAGGAAAGCCCATACCAGCATCCAGGGGAAAGAAGGACTACTCTTGAATAAATTTTGTGCATCAGGCATTTAGTCAATAAATAAAAAAGGAAGTGTTGGTGAGAATGTGGAGAAAAGGGAACCCTTGTGCACTATTGGTGGAAATGCAAATTGTTGCAGGCATTGTGGAAAACACTATGGAGTTATCTCAAAAAATTAAAAATGAAACTGCCTCATCACCCAGCATTTCCAATTCTGGGAATATATCCAAAGAAACCAGAAACACTAAATCAAAAGATTATATGCACTTATATTCTATTTGAGAGAGGTACAATATACAAATACGTAATATAATTTGCTGTTTCTTTGGGTCCTCTAGAAAGTAGACATAGAAATAGATGTAGGAGTGAGAAAGTTTAGTGGGGACGAATGCCAGTAAAAGAACAAGAGAGGAAGGGAAGTTGGGCCAGGATGCTACACCTGACAATATCTACATCCAATGAGGCACTCCAGAGCAGAAATTCCCATTAGGATAGGTGAGGTTCTTATATTGATACATTGGATAGCCATTGGCTGAGATTACCCATGGAAGAGTTATCACCTGTGCTTAAAACTGAGGCAGGTCCTGGGACCATTAATTAAGGCTAGAGGCTGTTAGCCCCACAAGGCAATAGAAGGAAGGTCTGAGAGGAGCATCTCTTCATCCACATTTTTTTTTTTTTTTAGATACAAATAAGAAGAAAAGTAATGTGGAAAGTTTATTTAAAATAGGATAATGGAGAAGGCCATTAATGAAAACTTAAATAATCAGAAACATGGAAGTTAGCCTCAATTCATTTGAGAATCTGGGGTAAGGATATCCCAGGAAAGGGAATAGCAAGTGAGTTGGTGCTAGCATGTGAACAACCCAGTGTAGCTGGAGTGAAGAAAGTTAGCACAAAGAGGTAGGAGATGAGATTGTGAAGATAGGCTGAGAATATAAGTAGAAAAATAAAGACCATGATTAGGATATTTTTCTGAGTATTATGGAAGCATTTGAACAAGAGAATACCATGACCTGATTTACATTTTTATAAGTCACATTAGAGAATTGTGATTTGCACTACGGTATTAGTGGTGGTAGGTGTTCCAAGAGGTAGAATTCAAGTATATATTTAAACCTTGGCTTTCTGATGGGTTGAATGTGGGAGATGAGGTAAATAGAGAAGTCATGGATGACTTCTGGACTTGTGGCTTGAGGAAATGTGAATGTAAGGAAAGAATGGGGAACAAGCAGGTTGTGGTGCTGGTGGGCAGATACAGAGTTATTTTGGATATGCTAGATTTAAGGTGTGTATTAGATTTCTAAGTGACAGGTAAGCAGTTTAAGAAGAGTATCACAAAGATCAGAGAAGTAGAGATTGAATCTATTCTAATCTATTGGAATATAAATGAAATTTATAGCAAAAAATTGGATAAGATCAACTATGGAAATGAGTGTAAATAGAGAAGTCTACTTCTGATTAAGTCCCAAGGCAGTCACAATTCAAAAGGAGAGGTAGAGAGGAAGAGGTGGCAAAGGAGACAGAGAAGGAACAGTCAGACTCATAAGAACACCAGGATATGGTATCCTGGAAAGCTATTAAAAAAAAAAAAAAAAGGGAGGAGGAGAAATGATCAACTACGTCAAATGTTACTGAGAGGTCAAGTAAGACAAGAACTGGGTGTTGACCTTTGGAAATGATAAAAAGGGAATCAATGATGAACGTAAAGGGAGCACTTTCATAGCAGTAGTTCTCTGAGGAGGAAAACCTTGTTTGAAATCAGGAAAAGGAAATTGGAGTTTGAGAAAAGAGAAGCAATGCAAAATTGTATGTGTGCATGTGTGTGTACATTTTATTCCTACAAGGAATTTTTTAAAAGGCACTATACATTGTGTCCTTTGGACTACATTTATTCCTCTTTCAGATTACAGATCTGAAATATAGTTGAGGTGAGTTAGTGAAGCCAGTTAAATTCTACTCTAACAGTTTTAGAATATAGGTGGTGCTAAACTCTTTATAAATACTGTACCTGGATAAAAGGAGTTGGATAAATTTTGTTACTGCAAAAGTTTTCACCTTGGATATAAAGAGCTAAATATATCATTATAAATTATAGTATAAACTATTTTGTTTGGAGCTGCATTCCATTTACATTTCTGCATTGATAATTAAACTAGTTGAGAAAAAATAATTGGTAGTTAAGTTATAATAATTGTGGGCTCATACATACTATTATTATTATTACTAGAGGCTCTGTGCATAGATTCGTGCACCAGTGGGGTCCCTTGGCCTGGCCTTCCTGGATCAAGCTGAAACTAGCTCTCTCCAACATCCCCAGAGGGGTCCGGATTTTGAGAGGGTACAAATAAGATCTGGATTGTATATAAATCTTTGGTTAATCTCTTCCTGCCCTCTATCTTATCTCCTTCCCTCTGAGATTCATCAGTCTGTTCCATGTTTCCATGCCTGTGGTTTTTGCTCCTGTGTTGAACGTTTGTCCCCTGGTGGCCAGTTTACATCATAGCTAGCAGTCAGCTGGTTGAACAGTTGGCCGGTCACTTAGGCTTTTATATATATAGATATTGTTTTCACATACATGATTTCATTTAGTATTGAAAATGATCCTATGGATGTCCTTTATAATGAGAAAACTGAGGCTCTGCACTGCAGGTAATTTTCTCAAAATCACATAGCTAGTTTCATACATGGAATTTGATTGGGAATCTGCCATTAGGCTCTTGCTTACTCTGTTGTGCAATGCTACTTCTTGATTTAAAATTACCAAACAACTTAGAAGAGGCAATCATTTAGGCCCTGTATGACACCAATCAAAACTTTTAAATACTTCAGAATGAATTACAACTCAATAATTAAAGATCTAGGAATTATACATATAAATTAAGGTCAATTATTTTGTTGTTTGTCTTCCTAGAGAGAATACTTGGTTAAATAATTATGACAGTTGACCTAATAAGTAGAAGTAAGTATCATATTAAAATATTTTTTTTGAAGTTTTTAGGTTTTGTGTATGTTCATAGTACAGAAATGTACTTGAAATTTATTTTTAAATTTATTTTTAATTACAGTTGACATATAATATTATATTAGTTTCAGGTATGCAACATAGTTATTATATATTTGCATACTTTATGAAGTGATCACCCCAAAAATCTAATACCCATCTGAGACCATACTTAATATTTCTTTTGTATAGAAATTAAATTATATAGCTTTTAACATTTTTAAGACCAATATATCAATATAATACATACATATACAGAATTATGAAATTAAAAAAAATTCTTGACCTTGAATACATTATAAATAAAAGGAGTAAATAAGCATATTTGGTATTGATAGATAAACAATGCAAAGATGAACACATTTATTTATGATTGTATTTAAAATAGTGATCTGAAGCTCAAGTGTAGCACCAATTATGAATATAATGTTAAACTGATTATGTATTTCAGAACTATGGCAACTGTTACCTAGGTAACCACAAAATTATATAATCTTTAGTTGAATTTATTAAAAGTTTTCTTTTGAATTACTGCTATTGCATTATGTAAAATAATCACATAATTTAAAGTAATTTGGAATTGTGTAAAACAGATTTTTAATTAAATTTTTATATGATTAGAGAAGATAAACTAATTGTAAAATTTGTTTCAGCTAAATATACCAAGCAATATGTGCTAATCACTTATTACACATTTTCCCCTAGAAAATTAAATATGTTCTGTACTGCTTTTAGGGAATTCTGATAATTTTTGTATGAATTGCCTATTGGTAGACATTTTTATACTATACCTACTTTTATTCAGTGAGAAAAGAAGCACTGTCAATGTACATAAATATGCATCTTTAGTTCCCATTTATCTTTCTTTTTAGTTATTTTAGTGTGATTCTGTTGCCTTGATATCAAGGCAGATTCCATTCTCCACCTCCCAGCTAGTTCTTTCTTTGTTTTTTTTTTTTTTAATTTAATATATTTTATTGATTTTTTACAGAGAGGAAGGGAGAGAGATAGAGAGCTAGAAACGTTGATGAGAGAGAAACATCGACAAGTTGCCTCTTGCACACCTCTTACCAGGGATGTGCCCGCAACCAATGTACATGCTCTTGACCGGAATCGAACCTGGGACCTTTCAGTCCACAGACCGACGCTCTACCACTGAGCCAAACCGGTTTCGGCTCCCAGCTAGTTCTATTTCCAAGTTAGGAGAGTAAATTTTCTCTGAAAACATGTGAATGGAAGTGATGTGCACCACGTATGGACCTAGTCCTGGGAATGCACCACCATACTCTCTCCTGCCTGTTAGCCGGACACACTCTTAATGGGGTAGTGACCCAACTTTAATCATACAATCAATTCAAGGCTCTAAGGAACGGTGGAAGAACATGAACAAAGGAACCTGGGTTTCTGAATGACTGTTGCACAGTCTTTTGACCTGGACTGCTAACTTTAGACTATCAGATGACAGAAAAATACATCTTTGTCTTTACCAGTAAGCTACCTACCCAGTTCTTATAGCAGCCTCGCCTAAATAATACATACTGATTTGACTGGATTAAGTGAAAGTAGGAATTTCTCCTGATACTTTCTCAAATTCACAGTTTCGAATTAATTCATTTCTACCCAGGCCATATTCTTCCCTGTAATGACATCAGTTCTGGTGATACAATCTTTCACAAACTCCTCGCCAGTTATTTTTATCATTTAGATCATATGTGGCTCTAACTCTTATTAATGCTTGCTCTTTTTGCTTGTGATTTTTCTTATTGTAATGTTATTAACATAAATAGGAGATTGCTGTCTTACCAAGACAACCAGGAGAGGCATACCGTATATACATTGCAATTTTGTTAGAGAGATTTAACTCTACCTGATCGGTTTCCTTGTGTGTTTTTGGCTACCCTTATCCTTACCACCCTTACTCTTGTGATTAAAATAACACAAAGTATTCCATAGTTCGCCTGTTTTCTCTCCTTTTAAATTTTTGTACCTCTGATGATTTACATAGATTCTGATTGAAATATAAAATTAATAAGTTTTTAAAATGCAATAATTTATTTTTCTAAATATGTATTTTGTACCATATATCATTTTGTATATAATGCATTTTATATGTTTTCTATATAATATTTATTATTATTTTTCATGCAGTATACTTCTCTTTTTAATTCATTTTCCAGCCAATGCTTCTCATTTTACAGAGGAGACATTTTTGAGAGATAGAAGGGATTTCACACAGCGTCTAACTAGAAGAAACAGTTCTCAAACATGGCTCCTCTGACTCCAAGTTCATTTTTATTTCTGTTTTCTAAAGAAAAATGGAGGAGGTGCCAGAATGTACAGTGGAAATATAAGCACAGTCAAGATCTTGGGGAAAGAAGGGACATAGAAGAATAGCAGACAAGTAAGGGATAGAGAGAAAGATTTGCAGGCATATGGGGAAGTTGGCCTTGTTTCAGGTAATTTATGGTTGTATGGTTGAGAGGTTTCATTGAAAGTGACTGTTTTCAGGTATCCCAATATTGGAAGAACACTTTTGTTGTCAGACAGGTTGAGAATTCCTAATGATCTATGTGGACTACATGTGTCAAACACACGGCCCGCGGGCCAAATCCAGCCCGCCAGGCCTTGCAATGTGGCCCGCACCGCGCTGTCATCACTGCACTCCGCTGTCAGTTTATGACATTGTCAGTTTATGACTGTTCAGTAAACCATTCGGCCTGCGATTTAGGCTGGATTTTAGATTTTGGCCCCTTCTCTGATTGAGTTTGACACCCCTAATTGTGGACAAATGATCTACATCAATAATAGACATAAGGGTCCTGGTCAGGGCTGGCAGTGTTTGAAGGTATGTGGCATTGTGTATTTGAAGGCCCTACTCTAGCACCGACTCTTTTGACATTAATAAGAATCTCTTTACTGTGTTTTGTTAATTTCAAAAAATTGAAAGCATTAGCATAAGGAATTTTTTCATGATGACTTACCATCATCTCATTTCCAGCTTAGTTACAGACTTACTTTTGGCTTTATCATCTTTTTTCCCCTCTTTGACTGATCTCCCTGTATTCTCTCTATGTAAAATTTATCACAAACTTGTTAGAATGTAATGAAGTAATAAATGTTTACTTTTATATACAGTGATAGATATGGTGGTATTAGTGAGGATAGAAAGTCATCTCTACGAGAAGCTTCAAAATTATCAACAGTTAAATCTGAGAAGTCAAATATTTTTTTAAAATGGGAAAATTTATTTTGCATCCTCTTTTAATATCTTACTAATATCTTTATGTAAATATTTTAAGAAATGTCAACTGAAATTTGTTGGGTTGTTCTGCTTTTAGTAATGGCTACCATTTACACATGTGTCTGCATTAGCTTGCTGAAACTGCCATAATGAAGTACCACAGACTGGGTGGCTTAAACAAGACATTTATTTTCTCAAGTTTCAGAGGCTGAAAGTCCAAGGTCAAGCTGTCAGCAGGTTTGTTCTCTTCTGAGACCTTTCCCTTACCTGGCAGGTGGCCATGTCCTCACATGGCTTTTTCTTTGGGCATATGCATCACTGATGTTTCTTTTTTTATTTTATTTTATTGATTTTTTACAGAGAGGAAGAGAGAGGGATAGAGAGTTAGAAACATCGATGAGAGAGAATCATCGATCAACTGCCTCTTGCACACCCCCTACTGGGGATGTGCCCCAAACCAAGGTACATGCCCTTGACCAGAATCGTACCTGGGACCCTTGAGTTCGCAGGCCGATGCTCTATCCACTGAGCCAAACTGGTTTTGGCTCTGATATTTCTCTGTGTGTCCTAATATCCTCTTCTTATAAGAACCTATTCAGATTAAATTAGTCCCCACCCTAGTAGCCTCATTTTAACTTAATTAATTCATTAATGTCCCTATCTCTGGAACAGTCACATTCTGTAGAAATGAGGACTAGAGCTTCAATGTAGGAATTTGGGGAGGGGAAGACACAACTCAGCTCATAAAAGTAGCTAACATTTAATAAATGCTAATAACGAATCTGCACTATTCTAAACTCTTTTAATGTTCTGGTTTGCTTAATCTATGAAACAAACCTATAACCTAAATTGCCACAACCTTTTGCAGCAAGGATTCAGAATCTGGAGAAGGGGCCACGTGCAAATGGATATACTAAATAAAAAAATATAAATTTGGAAGTCATTGGGGGAACCAGATGCAGGCCCTTCTCTAGTGGAATGGTTCCCCAAATCTTCAGACCCATAGCTTTTTATTTACTGGACTATACATTTTCCCTTATGCAAAGCAAACCTGCATATCAAAGGTAAGGCTTGATAAATAGTAAAAGATTATCAGATTATGATAATCTTATGTATTCATTGGTTGATTTATATATGTGCTCTGACCAGATTGAACCCACAATCTTAGTCAAGGGGATATTGCTCTAATAACTGAACTACCTGGCCCGGGCCTTCATAGCTTTTTTTATTTCCCCCCACTTGGATTTATTTATTTATTTATTTATTTATTTATTTATTTATTTATTTATTTTAAATATTCATTGTTGAGAGTATTATGTCTTTTTCCCCCCTCCCCCCATTAACTTCTTCTAGCCCATTTCTACTTGCCCCAGGCCTTTACCACCCTATTGTCTGTGTCTATGGATTATGCATATATACATACTAATTTTTTGGTTGCTCTCTTCCCACCCACCCTCCCAGCCTTCCCTCTGCAGAAAAACAAGGTCACCGTGCCTGCTACAAAAATAATAAGCGCCCTCTTCTGGCCAACATAAACAACTGCTACTTCATAACCAATTACAGCTTCAGCATTACTCTTGTCAGCTATCTACTATCAGAGATTTTCAACTTTTTCATCTCATGGGCACACATAAACTAAATAATAAAATTCTGCAGCACACCAAAAATATACTTTTTGCAGATCTGACAAAAAAAGTATAATTTTGACTTATTCACACCAGATGTTATTGTTGTGTTGGTTATTGTAATTTTTATATTTGATAACATAAGGAAGAAGAGGTCAGTTCCATGACTAAATAGTCAAGTATTGCATACTTTAAAAATTCTTAGGGCACACCAGTGTACCTCTTCAGCACACCCATGTGTCTTGGCACACTGGTTGAAAATCGCTAATCTATATGATAAGATTTGTTAACATATCCAACCCAGAATTATGTCTGCTTTCTAACAGCATCTAGAGTGAACCCCTGCTTTATTAGTTTCTCCTCAAAAGCACCAAACCAAATCCAAAATACTCTAATGTACTTTCTAACACCCTCTTTAGCAAGCATGTCAAACTCAAAGGCTAATATAGGCCAAATAAGTGAGGCATGTGGCCCAGAAGCCACGAGTTTGACATGCCTGTTCTACAAAGATGGCCCACAATTCCCCATGCATCTTTCCTTTTACTTCAGTGAGAAATAATCACAACTTGTTCAACTATAGGTGTAGGCATTGATAAAGGTAACTGCTCAACCAGATTAAAAAAAAAACAAACACACACACACACACACAAAAACAAACAAAACAAAAC
Source organism: Pipistrellus hanaki (assembly GCF_964339955.1). NCBI lineage: Eukaryota > Metazoa > Chordata > Mammalia > Chiroptera > Vespertilionidae > Pipistrellus > Pipistrellus hanaki. The sequence continues at coordinate 119,513,104 of NC_140505.1, forward strand.
AAAACAAAACAAAACAAAAAAAGCAATCGCATTTATGCTACTTTTTTCCTAAGTGAGAAAGACCTAAAAACATCTTCTTAGTATATAAAGCTTTGGGAGTTTTTAGGGAGAAAGATCATCTGCAGTTGAGACTATTTCTGTAGGAGAGAAAAAATTGCTTCCATTTGAACACCTCTGTTTTACTTTTGCCTTTACAGATCTCATAGACTCTGTTCACATATATTTCTAGTGTATCTCTAATTTTTGCTTGCATAAAACTGTGAAGTTTTGAATATCATTTATTCCATCTTGTTACAATGACTGTCACACATGGTTTTATGTATAAAGCTCTAGTTTTATATATTCTTATGTTCTTCCTACGCACAGTAGAAAAAGAAAAAAAGATTGCTATACTGGTGTTTGCTGCCTACCCAATTTAGTTGCTCACTGTCCACCCACTGTTCTTTTCTTTGCACCTTCTGCCTCTGCTGCAATTTGAGTGATCAAATTAAATGATAGGCCTAATTAACTGTAACAATTTTGTCAGCTTCTACATGAAAAATCTTCTCCTTTTTTCCTTGCAGAAAACTGCTTTATACTTTCAGCTTATTACCGTCTGATAATTTATCCAGTTCTTGCCTAAATATACACATTCAACTAATTTTATTTGAACATCGAAATTCATGTGCCCATATTCTCTGGCTTAAAAACCTCCTTTCTCCACTATGGTTGCATAGCAACCTCTGCAAGTTGTGAACAGCAAAATGACTTGTTATTGGGTGCTTAGAAAGAGCTTTTCAAGTATCATTGAGTTTGATAAGTAAATATTTTCTCTTATACTACTTTGGTGTAAATATATTTAAAGAGGGATGGTTGGAATCTGCAATTAATCAGAGAAAAATAGAATGATTAATCAAAGAGAAATGTTTAGATAGGTTGACCTATCAGCTGGTGTGACAGATTCAAAGATTTCTGACCTTTGTTCAAACATGAGGTTCATTGAAATAATAGTCCTCAGATGCCAGGTGCTGGAGGTAAAGATGTATAAGACACAAACACAAGTGCTAAGAAATTTCATAAAATAGATAAAATTCTATTTTTCATGGCAGTTGATAATCTTTCCTGGATTCCAGTTTAGTCTTTGGATCTGACTAAAGCTACACAATCAGAAGGATCAGTCCCTGCGGACCCTCCTTTTTCATGATAAGGACAGTTTCATCTTTCAGAATAGAACCTGTGGTTTTGTTGTGGAAACTCTAACCTGGAGGAATCCAGGTTGAAAAGATGTACATTTTTTTCCTTTTTATTGAGCAGATTGCTATTTGTAGAATTTGTAATTACTACTATCCAACTTTTCCACCCACCATCTGCTAATGTGCCTAATTAAAGTGTATGTACATGCAGACAACTCCTTACTCCTGACTGTGGCATACCAGTGAGTATTTTCTGGTGCATATTTGTCCTCTTATTGCATTATACTACACATTTTAGAGTTATTATTTAGTATTTTATTCATCTAATACTTTTAAAGCACCTGTTTCTATCTGAGCTGCTTATTTTTGTCTGTCTGGGTGGCTTCACTATTAATGTCTAAGACTGCACTATTGATGTGATTTGTATTTTACTCAAAAAGATTCAAGACCAATACTTTATTGACTCTGAATCTGATGTCTGTAATAAACTTGTGATGGTTAACTTATGAGAGAGCAGGAGTAGGCCACAGAATGCATAGATAGTTGGACAACCATTTCTGTGAGGGTGTTTCTGGAAGAGATTAGCATTTGAATTGGTGAACTCAGTAAAACAGATTGTCTTTCCCAACGTGGGTGAGCCTCAACCATTCCATTGAGGGCCAGAATCAAATAAAAAGGCAGAGGAAGTTTAATTCACTCTTCCTCTGCCTGCCTGCTTGAACTGGAACATCAATGTTCTTCGACGCTTGGTGCTCCTGGTTTTCAGGCCTTCCCACTGGCAGGCTCTCAGGCCTGTGAACCACACCGCTGACTTTCCTGGGTTGCCAGCTTCTGCTTCTGTAGGGTAGATTGGGACACTTCTTAGTCTCCATTGGTTCTGCTTTTCTGGAGAACTCTGAAAAATATAAAATTCAGGGATCAAGATTATGTAAATATCAATATTCTAATGGAGGGAAAACTTAACATATTCATTGAGCATCTACTATGTTTCATTGTCTATTATATACTACTGTCAATACACGCAACAATAAGGTGGGTATTACTGTATGACTGTTAACTGATGAGATAACCATATATCAAAGAAATTAGGAAAATTGACCTATGTCACATAGCTTAGAATCAGAATAGGTGTTATTCAAACCTAATTGACTCTAAAACTCATTCTGATGTTCAGGGAGCCAACATTTATTGTTAGATACTGGATAAAAGATTTATATAAATTGTATGTGTAATATACTCTCTAAGGTTCTCTGGATGCAACAAATAATTGTATTCCATGACTTCTGAGCTCAAAGTCCTTATAATGTATTTAAGGTGATTAACTGCAAGAGACAACATTAAAATGTTTGAGAAGTAGAGATAATTGCTGTAAGAACTGATAGAAAGGACTTTACTAATTCTCTCAGGTCAGCTTGCAGCTTGATACCCCAGAAGCACATATTCATTTTATATTTTTCCTTTAATATAGGAATAGAGAGTTTGCTGCTTTTGTCATAAAATTGCAGGAGTTGTTTTCAGCTCTATATTTCAATTTGTATTTTTATGATCTTTTGAATTTTAAGTGACTGTGGTTTGAATAGGTATGTCTCAGCTCTATCATGTACTACATGTGTGATTCTGGGCAAATTACCTCTTAGTGTCCAAGTTTTTTCATCTGTAAAATGTATATAATAACAGTAGCTAGTTTATAAAAGTTTGTTGTGACAATTAAAATAATCAAATGTTATATTATTATGTACATATTAGTTTATACTTCTAACATTTTCCTGGTGAATATTTCTTTTTATTGTTGAATCACTTTTTAAGGATTTTGTAATCTATAAAGTCTATTTTGTCTTCTGCCAGCTTTCTTTCGATTAATATTTGCTATCAGTATTTGATGCCTTTTTTCTATCTTTCACTTGTAATTATTTGGGGTCCATATATTTTAAGTACAGTACTTAAAAATTATATTTATGTTTATGGTAATTATTATTAACTAGAGGACCAGTACGTGAAATTTGTGCACAGGGTGGAGGGTGCAGCCCAGCCAGCACCCTCTCAAATCTGGGACCTCTCAAGAGATGTTCGACATCCCTTTCACAGTTCAGGACTGCTGGCTCTCAACTGCTCACCTGAATGCCTTCCTGATTGTCCCTAACCACATCTACCTGCCAGCCTGATTACCCCCTAACCACTCCCATGCAGCCTGATAGATGCCTAACTGATCCCTTGCCAGCCCAATTGCCCCTAACTGCCCACCCCTGCAGGCCTGGTCAACCCAACTGCTCTCCCATGAAGGCCTGGGTCCCCCCTAAAAGCCCTTTCCTGCAAGCCTGATTGCCCCCAACTTCCCTCCTTTGCCAACCTGGTCACCCCTAACTACCCTCCCCTGCAAGCTTGATTGCCCCCAACTGCCCTCCATTGTAGGCCTGGTCCCTCCCAACTACCCTCCCCTGTTGGTCATCTTGTGGTGCCCATCTTGTGTCTACATGAGGGGCAGGATCTTTGACCACATCGGGGTAGCCATCTTGTGTGTTAGAGTGATGGTCAATCTGCATATTACTCTTTTATTTAATAGGATAGAGGCCTGGTGCTTGGTTGGGGGCCAGCTGGTTTGCCCTGAAGGGTGTTCCTGATCAGGGTGGGGGTTCCTTGTGGTATGGGGTGGTCTGGGTGAAGGGCCTGTGGTGGTTTTCAGGCTGGCCACACCCCCTGGCGACCCAAATGGAGGCCCTGGTATCTGGGATTTATCTTCTATAATTGAAACTTTGTAGCCTTAAGTGGAGGCTTGGGCCAGCCAGGGTGTGTGGAAAGCTTGTCTTCCTCCATTACCCAGGGGAAACCCAAGCCTCCGTCCTGCTTGCTCAGTGGCCACAACCATCTTGCTTGGGGTTAATTTGCATACTCACTCCTGATTGGTTAATGGGCGTGGCTGGTGGGCATGTCTTCTGGGTGTAGCAGAGTGGTGGCTAATTTGCATATCACTCTTTTATTAGGTAGGATAAATAAATCCCAACAAAAATGGCAGCGGCCTTGGAGCTGGAGCTGGAGCTGAGCAGGAGGCTTGGGTTGCCCCGGCAATGGAGGAAGCCAAGCTTCCTGCCCTGGCTGGTCCTGGCCTCTGCTCAAGGCAATAATGTTTCAATTATAGAAGATAAATAAATCCTAGATACTTGCTTCCAGCAGGTCCTGGCCTCCACTCAAGGAGGTGCTAAAAAACAAACAAAAAGAAAAGAAAATAGGAGGGGCGCCGGGGGATGATCAGGCCAGGATGGGATGGCAGGGGCCATTGGGGGTAAGCAGATCAGCAGGGGGGCAGGTTGGGGGTGATCAGGCCAACAGTGGGGGTCAATTGGAGGTGATCAGGACAGCGAGAGGGGGGCCAGTTTGGAGTGAGCAGGCCAGCAGGGGCGCTGTTGGGGAAGACTAGGCCAGTGGTGAGGGAAGGTAGGGGTGAGAAGACCAGCAGAAGGGGCAGTTGGGGGTGAACAGGCTGGCGAGGGGCATTTAGGGATGAGTAGACCAGCAGTGGGGGGCAGTTGGGGCGAGTAGGCCAGCAGGCAAAGTGGTTAGGGGCAATCATGGAGGCAGACAGGCAGGTAGGTAAGATGTTGGAGCTAGCAGTCCCAGATTGTGAGAGGGATACTCAACTGCCACTTTAGGCCTGATCCCTGATCTTTCGAGGGGTCCCAAACTGGAGAGGGTGCAGGCCAGGTTGAGGAAACTCCCCCCCCCACCATGCACAAATTTCATGCACCGGGTCACTAGTTTGTTAAATATTTTGTATTACATTTGCTATGTTTATTTTTATTTTCAACTCTTATCATTTATGTACATAGTACTGAGTAGAACTTATAGGCATTTTGGTGTTATAGGATAAGTTTAATCTGGGATGGCTTATAAGAACCTTTTGCAAATAGAAAATGACCATGTCCTGTAATCTTAACCATTTACTCTGTGTGGCTATGTATTCAGGTCCATCATAGCAAATCGAGAACATTTAACTCTGGTGGCTACTTTCAAACAGGATACCAAGTGGACCATTTTTATGAAAGTGTCTCTAAAAATGAGTCTCGTACAAAGGTGATTAAGGTTACTAATATGTTTCCTTAGGATGTGCCATGTATGTTGACATAAAGAGTAGGAAAAGCCCTGGAGTTTTTCAGGATACATCACACTTAGGACATGTTGCATTGCCAGATGGCAAATAAGGGTGAGAAAAAGTCCAGAAAATATTGGGTTCCAGCTAAGACTGTGGCACAACCAGAGTAGGTATCTGTGGGAGTTTGTGAAAGGGACACATAGACAGAAACTCACATACAGAAGAATATTTATAACAGAATTAGAGGCCTAGTGCATGAAGTAATTCACTTGGGTGGCCTGCGCCCTTGGGGGGTGTCCAACGGCTTCGGAGGCAGGAGAGGCTCCTGCCACTGCCTCTGTGCTCACCAGCCTTGAGCCCGGCTTCTAGGGCTGAGTGGTGCTCCTCCTGTGGGAGCGCACTGATCACCAGGGGACGGCTCCTGCATTGGGCATCTGCCCCCTGATGGTCAGTGCACATCATAGCAAGCAGCTGAGCAACCTTAGCATATCATTAGCATATTACACTTTGATTGGTTGACTGGATGACTGGACGACCAGACACTTAGCATATTAGGCTTTTATTATATAGGATATGCTTATAGGTACAAATAAGAATGTGAATATCAGCAAATCAGTTGGGTAACTACACCAGTTTGTGTTGCTTCCAGGTAAGAAAAATGAGGTTCTCAAAGTAGGCTGAATGATGGTAAATGTCTTATTCAAAATAAGGTGGGGGCTATTTTTAGAGGTTAACAATTTCAGTACAGTAAAATATCCTTGTTTTTAAGTTATATATGTGGTTTAGATATCTAGGTTTTAGGTTAGATTTGTAGGCTTGTTTATGATCTTGAGATACACAAATCACAGAAATTGCTATCTTTGTCACCTGGTAGCAGATAATTGCGCAGAGTTATTTTAAGCTATGGCAGTTGGTTGCATGTATTACATTGTGACACATCTCCACCCCTCTAGTAAAGACATCCCACTTTAAATGTGGTTCTTGTGGCTTCATTATCCACATAGAGTGCATGGTGGTTGTTTTCTGTTGAACTGAGCTCCTTTAAGAATTTCACACACAGGAAGAAGAGCCAAAATGTGAAGTTCTTCTGGGCTTCCATTGTAGCATAATAATTCAGGCCCATCAATTTCAATCATAAGCATCTGAGAAAGTTGTGAAGTGAAGTTTGAATTGCAGTCTCTGGCCACTATATTACGCTGTGAAATGAGGGATTCTTTTATAGAAGGTGTATTAAAAGGACTGGGTGATGTCAAAGATTGGGAAATAAAACTATGAAGAACCAGAGGTTTTTTGAATCATTGGATGTTCTCATTCATAAATGAATTACTTTATCATTTATCATTAATTACCCTATCACTTACCATTAATTACTATTTCAGGAATGTTTGGACTTCCTTAAGGAAGTAGATATGACATTCAACACTAGGACAATAGAACGCATCTTGTTCAAATTGTATACACAAATAATATGACACAAATGTCCCAGGATAAAAAGTCTGAAATGACTTTGTAAGTTGGGAGTATGTGAGTATATTAAGTTGATTACCTTATTATTCAGAGACAGGGTAATTCCTTGATCTAGAAGTGAGTGTGTGTGTGTGTGTGTGTGTGTGCACACATGTGTTGGAACAGGAAAAGCCCTTGGAAAATTGTGAGTGCTTTTTATAGATAAAAGATCATCAGTTGGTATTCGAGTGTTCCAGTGTATTTTTGCAAGGTGTGCTATTTTGGTTGCATAAAATGGACCCCAAGTTATACCAACTTATGAAAAAAAAACCCCACAAAACATTGCCAGGATCCTGATATAGGTTTCAGAGAGCAAAATTATCACTTCAGGAAGGTAGCAATAAGAACAATTCTGGGATCCACAGTTACTGATTCAGTGGCTTGAATGCCAGCAAAATAGTTTTGTTTGATCGCTTAAATATATCATCTTGACCTTTCTTTGCATTTTGCATACATATGAGCTTTCTTTGTAGAGAGGAAGGGTGGTGGTGTGTAAATGACACCTAGCAGTTTCCAGATGGTTGGGGATAATTAGTGGGGGTGAGTGAGTGGGGGTAAGTTGACCCTTGAACAGAAAAAAGGTATGACATTTTACTTTTAAACTTAGAACCCATGATCAAATTTACATGTGTGGGAGAAACTTGCTAAATCAGTTTTTATAGTTGCAATTCAGAGATGGAATAATATAGGAAAATGATGGGCCACTGAGCAGGACCCTCATGACTCCCATTCTAGGGTTAGCTCCAGCAGCGGCAGTAGGGTGCTGAGGGAGTGAGGAAAGGAGGAGGCGGGAAGGCCAGGAGGTGAGGAACCTGATCAGCCCTGAGGGCTGGCCAGGCCTAGGGACCCTACCTGTGCACGTATTTCATCCACCAGGCCTCTAGTTATATATATAAATATCTGGCTATTGCTGGGACTTCTACATATAATATTTTTCATCACTAGCATCTCCTTTAATAAAATGTGGAAAGTTGCCGAAACCGGTTTGGCTCAGTAGTAGAGCGTCGGTCTGCGGACTGAAAGGTCCCAGGTTCAATTCTGGTCAAGGGCATGTACCTGGGTTGCGGGCACATCCCCAGTAGGGGGTGTGCAAGAGGCAGCTGGTCGATGTTTCTCTCTCATCAACGTTTCTAGCTCTCTATCTCTCTCCCTTCCTCTCTGTGAAAAATCAATAAACTATATTTTAAAAAAAATGTGGAAAGTTCTGTGATAGGGAAAGGAGCATAGAAGTAAATTATGACCATTTAATATAAAAAAAACTCCTCTGTACATGTCTAGAGCATGGCAGAGAGGAGGGCAGACAGGGTAGTGACAGGCCAGGGTCAGCCCTCTTTGTAGGGGATGTTGTAGTGTTCAGGCTGGTGGAGAAGGAAGATCGTGGGCCCTGAGCCCTAAGAGGTGATGTGTGGGTTGGTAGTACCCCCTTGCCATGGTTTATGTCTTCCATCTGAATGGAGACACTGAGGGCCTGGGCCAGCATGATAATGTGGATATGGTCACTTCTCATGCACATGGGCTCCACCTCCTAATGGCGGAACTCCTTGACAGTCAATCCACCTTGATGATGTTGTTGAAGAATGCACTGTCATGCTGAAGGCAGTCTGAGGAGAGCAGCTGCAGGTAGACCGCCAGTTAGTCCCAGGTGCTCTAGGCATTGAAGGAGGCCAGGAGGTTGGTGACTGAAGTATGCTTCTCCACTTGCTCAATCAGGCCCATGGAAGTGTTGTGTAAATTCTTGATTGTGAATTTGGTGAAGCAAGGGAATACCAGGTCCCCCTTGCTCTTGACAGACAGCCTGGAACTGCTGCAGTTATGGAACAACCAGGAAGGAGTCAGAATAAATATATGGGCTGCGCAGTTTGTTGGTATATAGTTGTTCATATTGTAGTAGTCTCTTATAATCATTTGTATTTTTGTGGTATAAGTTATAACATCTCTCTCAATTATGATTTTATTTATTTGTGTTCTCTCTATTTTTATTGTTATTTCTGGTGATTCTAGCCAAAGGTTTGTCAAACTTGTTTTCCTTTTCAGGAACCAGACTTTAGTTTCATTGCCCTTTTCCATTTTCTTTTTAGTTTCATTGATCTTTTCTATTTTTGTTTTAGCTCTAATCTTTATTATTTCATTCCTTCTACTAACTATGAGATTTAGTAGTTCTTTTCATAGTTTCTTGAGGCGTAAAGTTAGATTGTTTATTTGAGACTTTTCTGTGTTGTTGTTTTTTTGGCATAGATATTTATGCTATGAACTTGGTCTTAGAACTGCTTTTGCTGAATCCCATAAATTTTTGTGTATTATATTTCCTTTTTGTTGTTGTTTGTTTCAAGGCACTTTTGATTTCTTCTTTAACTCATTGGTTGTTCAGTAGCATGTTGTTTAATCTCTACATATTTGTGAATTTTCCAGTTTTTTTTTTCCATAAAATTAATTTCTAGTTTCAAACTAGATAGGAAAGGTGTTTTATATGATTTCAGTCCTCTTGAACTTATTAATTCCTGTTTTGTGGCCTAACATATGATCTATCTTGGAAAATTTTCCATTTGTACTTGAAAAGAATGCATATTCTTTTGCTTTTGAATGGAATGTTTTATATATATGATCTAATATGTTGTTTAAGCCAGTGTTTGCTTATTGATTTTCTCTGGATGATATATCCAGATATAAATGGGATAGTAAAGTTCCCTAACTATTATTATATTGCTGTGCCTTTCTTCCCTTATGTCTTTCAATATTTGATTTATATATTTAGATGACCCTTTGTTGGGTTCATAAATATTTACAAATGTTATAATCCTTTGTTGGATTGACCCCTTTATCATTATGTTATACTCTTATTTGTCTATTTACAGCCTTTGTTTTAAAGTCTATTTTGTCTGATATATATAGTAGTATAGCTACTCCAGCTTTCTTTTGATTTCCATTTTCATGAAATGCTTTTTTCTATCTTTTCACTCTAATCTAAAGGTTTCCTTAACATCTAAAATGGGGTTTATATACAGATGAGTCTTTGTGTGTGTGTGTGTGTGTGTGTGTGTGTGTGTGTGTGTTTTAATCAATTCAGTCACTCTGTGTCTCTTAAATTTTTTTTTACTGATTTTTTTGTTGTTTTTCGAGAGAGTGGAAGGGAGAGGGAGAGAAACATCAATGAAAGAGGAACTGCTTCCTACATGTCCTTTACTGGGGATTGAGCTTGAAATCCTGTGCCCTGATAGGGAATCCAACCAGTGACCTCTTGGTACATGGGTCAGTGCTCAACTACTGAGCTACACTGTCTGGGCAACCACTCAATGTCTCTTGATTAGATAATTTAATTCATTTACATTTAAAGTAATTATTAATAGATAAGCAGTTATTGCCATTTTGATAATTGTTTTCTGGTGGTTTTTGTAATTCCTCTCAGTTTCTTCTCTTATTCTCTTCCTTGTGTTTGATGACTTTTTTAATGGTATGGTAATTTTTCTTTTTCTTTATTTTTGTGTGTATTCACTATAGGTTTTTGCTCTATGCTTACCTTAGGTTTACATATAACAAATTATCTCTATAACAGTTTAGAATTAAGTGTTTTCATGACATATTTCTTTAGCTTATTTATTAATTTCCTAGTCACTTAAATTATGTAATTTTAGTTTTTCCTTTCTCAAGATTTGTGAAAAAGTAACTTAAGTTTTGTCCCACTGTAAAGTATAACATTATTATTGTCCCCCTCCATATTTTATGTTTTTTTATATAACATTTACATATTTTAATTTTATATAACATTTACAAATTAAAAGATGTAAATGTTATACTAATTGTTGTAATGTTATACTAATTGTTGTAATCATAGTTCTTTTTATAACTTTTTTAACCTTCATACTAATTTTATGTGATTAATTGACTATCTTTACTGTATATTTACCTTTCCAGTGAGATTCATTTGTTTTCAAATGTATTCTTGTTATTAATTAGCACCCTTTCTTTGTAGCTTAAAGAAGTTCATTTACTATTTCTTGTAAAGCCAGTGGATTCTTTTAGCTTTTGCTTTTCTGAAAAACTCTTCTGAATGGTAACTTATCCAGGTAAAATAGTATTGGTTGAAAGTGTTTTCCCTTTCCCATTTTGAATATATGATTCCACTCTCTTTTAGCCTAAAAAGTTTCTGCTGAAAAATCTTTCAGTTTTATGGGGGCTCCCTTGTACATAACACATTTTTCTCTTTCTACTTTAAATGTTCTTTCCTTGTCGTTAACTTTTGACATTTTAATTATAATGTATTTTGGTGTGGATCTCTTTGGGTTCAACTTATTTGGAATTTTCTGGGTTTTCTGTATTTGGATTTTGTTCTTTTACTCAAGATAGGGACATTTTTAGCCACTATTACTTCAAATTAAATTTTGCCCCTTTCTCTTATCACCTTCTGAAAGCCAGTTTGTTTGATGTTATTCCATAAGTCCCTTAAGTTATATTCACTTTTTAGGTCTTTCTTTATTTTATGCTCCTCTGATTGTTATTTCCAGTGCCTTGCCTTGAAGTTGACTAATTATTCAGCTTCATCTAGCCTCCTGTTGAACCCCTTAGTGTATTTTACATTTCATTTACTGCATTCTTTAGCTCTCTTCATTTCTATTTTCTAGTTTCTTATGTTTTCCATCTCTTTGTTGAACTTCTTACTTTGTTCATCCATTCTCCCCAGTTTGATGAGCATATTTATGACCATTGCTTTAAACTCTTTATCTAATAAATTTCATTAAGGATTTCCCACGAAATGTATCTTGTTCATTCATTTGGGATATATTCCTTTGTTCCTTCATTTTGCTTGAGTCTCTGTGTTGGTTTCTATACAGTAAGTGAAACAACCATATATCCCCTGTCTTGTAGGTGTGTGACCAGGTCATTTAATTCTGCCCTACCCTTGGTTGTCTCTCAACATTTTGTGCTTGCCCAAGCCGCCTATAACATTTTTAATAGCTCCGAGTAGTTTAGGGTGTGTCAAGACCTATGAGTGTCCCAAAGGGGAGGATTTCATCACCCAGATTCAGGCTAACTGCAAACCAGACCCATGGGCAGCATACTTTAAAAGTATGCAAATAGCCGAAACCGGTTTGGCTCAGTGGATAGAGCATCAGTCTGCGGACTGAAGGGTCCCAGGTTCGATTCCGGTCAAGGGCATGTACCTTGGTTGCGGGCACATCCCCAGTAGAAGATGTGCAAGAGGTAGCTGATCCGTGTTTCTCTTTCATCGATGTTTCTGACTTTCTATCCCTCTCTCTTCCTCTCTGTAAAAAAACCAATAAAATATATTTAAAAATAAAATAAAATAAAAGTATGCAAATATATACTGTCATGTGGGACTATAAGTATAAGTTCCACTGGCCACCAGAGCCAGGTGATCTGTAGGTGTTGGTTGGCAGCCATAATAATTGGAATTCTAGAGAAGTACACAAACACTTTCTGGGAAATGCTGGTTTGGAACTCTTTAGACACTTGTTTTTGAATTCCTGATTGCTAGCCCAAGGACTCCTGTGATGGTTCAAGAACTAGTTATCAGTGCAGTATAGCCATATAGCAAAACAAACAAACAAACAAAAACAAACAAACAAACAAAAACATTGAAAAACCAAAAAGAAAAATTGAATAAGAAACTGCTGTTACTCAGAGAAGAGGAATGGTTACTAGAATCCCATGGTTGGTTAGCAAGGAATACTTGTTTCAAAGGGACCTGACTCAGGAGATGACTTTTCTTTGGATGGAAGCTGCTTCAGAGAAGAACTTTTATCCTAGCCTTTGAGAAGGAATGAAAAGATATAGAAATTAGAGATCAGAAGTCTAACTATATTGAACAGCTCCAAAATTTGCAGAAGATAAAAAGGAAGTTTGAAATTGCACTAGAAAAACACCAAGATTCTTTCATGTGGAAATTTAAAGAGCACAATAATATATTTCAAGTCAATGGAGCCAAAATGGCAGGAGGATCGGCTTTGACATAAACCAGAAATGACCAGGAATGGTCAGAAAAAATTGATCAGCTCAAAAAGAAGTATTTTTTTTTTTTTTTTGACAGCTTAAGGGTTTACAGTTTAAAATGGTTACACAGAAAGATCCTAAACTCACCTCTTCCCACAGGCACAATGAGTCTACAACTATATATGAAACAATTTATTCTTTAAACGTTCTAAAGGCTGGCTGAGTGATAACTACACATTGGGAAAATGAGAAAAACACACATGCCTAAAGTGGGTAGGAAAGGTCAGGACACAGTCTTGCCATCAACCTCACCCCTTGCTGAAACCCACAATCAGGAGGGAATTGAAAACCCAGAGCTTCTCCCTGAGGAGTAAAGTGTTTGAACACAGCATCGGGCATCTCAAAGTTTAAGGCCTGGGTTTTTGTTTGTTTGTTTGTTTGTTTTTTAGAAAGAAAATGTAAATTTCATTTAATAAATTCTAGAGACAAGCACAACCTAGAGTAATTCTCCTGTTGAGATTAGTTACTGTAATTGTGACTACAGATAAACCATCTCCATGGTAATTTAAACAGCTTTGGGCACAAGCAGTGGTGGAAATAAATAACTTAAATTCAATACAGATGTGAGAACAATTACCATGTGATGTATTTAGTGTGATGGAAGAGTAATTTTCGTTTATACTTTGCAACAACAATTCTGGACTCTAAAAAAAGGCATATTGACTAGAACTAAGCAGAATAGAGTTCAAAATTGCAGCCAGAGACTTTGGGGAAACTGATAAAGAAAGTAAGTATTTATATCTGAGGAAATAATAATTGATGCCAATGGTAATTAAACCATAATGCAGCCATATGATCTTTGAAAATATAAATCTGTTAATGTCACCACTTTGAATAAAACCCTTTATCTCTTCATATTGCTTTCAGATAGAACCAAAATCTTTATCCTGTTCTTACCCACCTCTTTTCCAGGCTCGATCTCAATTGCTTTCTCTTTCTCCTCTTCCAGTAGCACTGAAAATCTTTTACTTGCTGAAAAGGAGCTAAGTCTCCTCCAGCTACAATCTCTTCCTGCTGTTTGGAAACAGGAGAAGACCCTGGTTCTCTTGCCCACTTAACTCTTACTCACCCATCAGATTTCAAGTATCACTTCTTCAGGGAAGCCTTTTCTGGCGTCTAGTGCAGTTCAAGTTCCCAGTTACAAACTCTCAAGGCATCCTGTACATTTCCTTTGTTGTATGATTATTAGATTGATGTGTTTACCGGTCTTGAATGTAAGCTACATGAAGACAGGGAACTGGATTGGATTTTGGCTAACATTGTACTCAAAGCTCTAGTATTTTACCTTTGACCCCATTCCATCTCTTTTTTTTTATTTTATTGATTTTTTACAGAGAGGAAGAGGGAGGGATAGAGAGTTAGAAACATCAATGAGAATCATCAATCAGCTGCCACTTACACATCCCCTACTGGGGATGCGCCCACAACCAAGGTACATGCCCTTGACCGGAATCGAACCTGGGACTTTTCAGTCTGCAGGCTGATGCTCTATCCACTGAGCCAAACCGGTTTCGGCCCTTTCCATCTCTTATCCCTTCACTAATCCTGCCTGTTTTGAATACTGATTTTTGAGATTCTCATAGTACTGTCAGATGATAGCCACATCAGTTCCTCCCATTATACATAAAGCCAGAGATTGGAGATATGCATCAAACTCTGACAAATAGTCTATAACCATTTGAAAGGAACTTGGTAGCAATGCATGCAAAAGGCTGCAGCTTTTCATGAACTGTCTCAGTTCAACTCATCAGAAGACAAGAAAATGAAAGTCTTAGAAGATCCCAAATCCAAACTAAGAAAACCAGAGCATTTGAAAGCTTATAAACTGCATTTTTGACTGTGCATGTGACATTGACTTTCAGAATGAATTTACTGTATATAGTTGTCTATTAAAAAAAAATAAACATACATAGAATAAGTGGTAAGATAGGTACACAAAAATAGGAAATATTTCTCCATAATTAATATTAGTTTTTTCTTGTTTTAGTAATAAGGACACCATTTGAAACCAAAATGACACCTTGATAGCCTCTTTGCACTTTCATTGGGGGAAAACAAAGTCTAATGGTTTAATTACCATTGGCATCAATTATTATTCCCTAAGATGTAAATGTTTTATCAATTTCCTCAAAGTCCCTAATAAAAGAGAGATGAGAGATGATTACAATACTCATATCTCCAAATATGGGAAAGTTATGTAATGAGATTTTTTTAATAGCTAATCAGACTGAAGTTAATATAATTCAAATTTCTCATTAACAGGTTAGAAAATAATACTTGTATTGTGAACACACAATATCAAGAACATAGGTGATTTGTTTCATTTAGGTACATAACTTACTAATTTATGAAAGATGCCTATACAGCCACCACCATTTTAAGAACCAGACATAGCCTTATCTAAAAAGGGTCATACAACTAAGAAAATTAATTTAAAAAGAGGAAAAATAAACAGAATAATTGGAAATACAGACAACTGGGGAGTCCTATGTAGTATGTTATTCATATTCTCCTAAAGGGATTTATATTATTGTCTATGAAATCTGAGATTCAGTCAGAATTTGCTGATGTTGTTATATTTGGATATTGATACAGTATATTTTATTATGATGAACCAAGAAACAGTTATATATACTGAGAAAACAAGGAGTAAGTATAATTGTGTACTGACATCCAGGGGGAATAGAAAAATGCTCTAGGTTTAGAAATAGCTAGAGAATACAAATGTCCTTGGACATGTGATATAGTTTATTGACTACCAATTTATGATGAAAACCACAGCTGTTGTGGTTTTCTAAAATTGACTAAAGTGATACAATACATTGTGCATGAAAATATTTTAAATCTCAGAGAAAATGTCATTGGATAATTTCAGTAGTCTAGAGCTAAATTGAAATCCCTACAAAATTACTTTAAGACTAAAATATGTAAAAGCTTAACAGAAAATTTTACTTGTTTATACAATATTTAGAATTTTCTTAAAGCCAGTAAATATCCAAATATTAATTAAGGTAAGATAATGAAATATTTTCTGTTTTACATAAAAATATATCCTAAAAATAAGGCTGAAAATGCTCACTTTGGTTGCTA
The DNA here is from genome assembly GCF_964339955.1 of Pipistrellus hanaki. Lineage (NCBI taxonomy): Eukaryota > Metazoa > Chordata > Mammalia > Chiroptera > Vespertilionidae > Pipistrellus > Pipistrellus hanaki. Next base: position 119,528,962 of record NC_140505.1, read on the forward strand.
TAACATTTTTGGCTATTTATAGTATAGCTATGTTAAGTCTTCAAACTTGTTTTGTTGACACTTGTCAATATTTTTATATGTAAATATTTATCAAATTTTTTTTAAAAAACTGGGTCTAACACTGGTTTAGGAGTAGAAAGAAATAGGAGTAGGAGTAATATAAATTGTAACTCTAATGATATCACAAACATAAAATTAGGGCATCAATATAAACAAATTATATTATAACTAGAGGCCCAGTGCACGAAATCTGTGCATTCAGGCGGGGGTTCTTCAGCCCAGCCTGCACCCTCTCTCAGTCCAGGACCCATTGGGGGATGGTTAGCAGTTGGACATCCCTCCTGCAGTAACGGATCCCTTTCACAGTCTGGGTCCTCTCACTTCTTACCACCTGCCTGCTCACTGCTCCTTATAGCTTGGCTCACTGCTTCTTAGCACTGCTGTGGAGGTGAGAGGCTCCTGCCACAGCCGCTGTGCGTGCCAGCCAGCCGTGGATCTGGCTTCTGGCTGAGTGGCTCTCCCCTTTGGGAGTGCACTTACCAGCAGAGGGCAGCTCCTGCATTGAGTGTTTGCTCCCTGGTGGTCAGTGCGCATCATCACTGTTCAGTCAATTTGCACATTAGGGTTTTATTATATAGGATATTTACTAATAATTTATTTGCCAATCCAAGTAAGATTGAGATGTTAGGCAGATAAAAAATAAAATAAAAAAACAAAAACAAAAACAAAAAAACACCAAAAATTAACCAACGTAATTAGACTTCATTTGGTGGAAACCTGGTGTAATTTTGATTACAACTCAGATTAAAATAACCATATTTTGAACTATTCTTTATGGGATTTGCATATAACTGAAGGGACAAACTGCTATATTACATTATTATGAAGTAGCTCAAAGTGTGGGATCCAGATTCAGAATGCTTATTTGGGGCAAGTAATTTGTCTCCTCTATGATTCATTATTAAATTTATAGGGTTGCTATGAAAAGTAGATGACAATATATTTAAACGTATTAGAACTAATCAGGCATATACAATAGTATATTGCTCTGAAGTGTTATCTGTCCTGCTACTACTGCTACCACTAATAATCTTTATAATCTTTACTAGAGGCCTGGTGCATAAAATTTGGGCATGGCGGGTGGTGTCCCTCAGCCCAGCCTGCACCCTCTCCAATCTGGGACCTCTTAAGAGATGTTCAACTGCCCATTTACAGGGATTGGGCCAAGGGGTATGGCTAGCCTGGGTGAGGGGCTGATGGCTGTTTGCAGGCTGGCCACACACCCCGTCAATCCAACCTCCCAGCCCCTCCTTTTTTTCTTTTTCTTTTTTCTTTTTTTTCCCAGAACCTCCTTCAGTGGAGGCCAGGACTGGCTGGATTTATTTATCTTTTATAATTGAAATTTTGTAGCCTTGAGTAGAGGCCAGGTCTGGCAGGGCAGGTATAAAGCTTGGCTTCCTCCATCACCAGGGCCAACTCAAGCCACCTGCTCATTCCAGCTCTGTGGCCGCTGTCAGCTTTGTTTGGTTAATTTGCATACTCTCTCCTGATTGGCTAGTGGGTGTAGCCGAGTAATGGTTAATTTGCATGTTTCTCTTTTATTAGTGTAGATAATCTTTATAATCTGCCAGGAATTGTGTAAAAGATGTAGATATCTGCAGAAAGTTATAATATTCAAAGAGATGAAAAAAATAGAATTTATAGCTATAATTTTGAGACCTTAGTACTTGATGTTGATTCTTGACAAACAAACAAACAAATAAATAATTTAAATTAGTAGTTTGTTGTGAACACCTAGAAACGAAAATGACCATCAGGGGTCAAGATAAATTTATTTTTGAACAATCATCCAATCTAAATAAATTCCTTATTTCAGAAATATTAGACTGTTAATCCTCCCCCCCCCCATATCATTAGTTACAGTGGATTCTGAGCTTTAATAAGTATATAAGCTCTTTCATCTTGTGACAAGATAGGAAAAAAGACAGATGCTTGAAGAATTAATTAGAAAAATAATCAATCTTATAACTCTAGAGTCTAGACAAAGGTCCAGATTAATGAATTAATGTAAACATAAAAAAAATGTAACAGTTTGTTTCAGAGTCTAGCTTTGGCTGCCCCATTGTTATCAATTAATGTATTTAATAATTATAATAATAACAATAACAATGAATAGTAATAACTTTAGAAGACTTTATTTCTATACTATCAATCTTTTCCTTTTCTGTCTAACAAAAATCCAATTTTCTTTAGCTATTAACTGTCTTTATAGCAGTCATGTGCCTTTGGGGAAAGACATCATCCCCAACCCAGAATGATGACTGATTTAAGAATCACTGTGACCCTATTCCAGTGGTCGGCAAACTCATTAGTCAACAGAGCCAAATATCATAGTGCAATGATTGAAATTTCTTTTGAGAGCCAAGTTTTTTAAAATTCAGCTTCTTCTAATGCCACTTCTTCAAAATAGACTCACCCAGGCTGTGGTATTTTGTGGAAAAGCGACACTCAAGGGGCCAAAGAGCCACATGTGGCTCGCAAGCCGCAGCTTGACAGTTTGGCTCAGTGGATAAAGCGTAGACCTGGGGACTGAAGGTTCCTGGGTTTGATTCTGGTCAAGGGCATGTACCTTGGTTGCAGGCACATCCCTAATAGGGGGTGTGCAGGAGGCAGCTGATGGATGTTTCTCTCTCACCAATGTTTCTGACTATCTCTCTCTCTTACTCTCTGTAAAAAAATCAGTAGAATGTATTAAAAAATATGAAAAGCCAACATGCCAAGGGATAGCATGGGAGGAAGATAAGAAAGACTCCAATCATCCTTGAGCCACTGAATAATCTAACCTTTGGAGATATTTGTGAAGTAAAACTTACCTACTGTGACAGCTGAAGCAGGGTTGACCTTATCTGCACTTTGCAACATAAAACATATGAATGAGAGAATCTTGTGTTCCAGGTGCTGTGCTCCACATCTTAAACCCACAATCCCATGTACTCATCCCAATAACACCATGTATCTACAGAGAAGTACATTGAGGCTCAGAGAGGTGATCTGCACCAATCTTACTGCTAGTAAACTGCAGAGTTGAGATATATGCTTAAGTATCCTTGACTTTAGCTGTTATAATACACAGTCTTTCCAGTTAAGATATGAAAGAATAATTGTAAAGTTTTTAGAAAGATAGGAAATGTATTGAATAGCAGATTCAGATCCTAAGAACCTCAAAAACTAGGCTGTGTTTAAGCAGCTTTTGCCCTGAGGGCATTTTGCTGAACTAGGCAATCTTAAGTTTAAGATCTGACAATTATGTGAGGAACTATGTGTGAAGTCAAAGCTTAGGATCTAATAAAAAAGAGGGAGGTTAATGCAGGGATTGTGTCACACCAAAGGACTACAACTTCAAGGTAATTGTGAACTAGAAAAAAGTTAAACGTGTATCTACCTACTCTCATCCCCAGGATTTTACAAGGAAACTTTCTCTGCAGTTTTTAGCAAAGCAAGAGAAAAGAAATAAAGTCCTTTAGAAAATTTTGCCATATGTGGGGATTTTGAATTGAGTCTTTATTGTTTCGAGAATAAAATCAACAGCAACAAAATAATCCTCCAACCACAAGTAGTTTACTATGCAACTAATAGTCAAAAGAAAACAGATGCAGTTCTATTGCTATCAGACAAAATTGACTTTAGTGTATATAAGAATTGCTAGAGATAGAGCCAGTTACTTCATAGAGATAAAATTCAATTCTCAAGGAAGATACAGAAATTATATATGGATATCTAACAGCATAGCCTCAAACAAAGGATAATTTTTAAAACTACCACAGTAAATAAATCTCCAGTCACAATAGTAGATTTTAGCAGACATGTCACATTAATTGATAGAATAAAGAGACCAAAGAATAAGTATGATATGAACAATTCCATGAGCATTCTTGACCTACTAGACTCCCAAACTTAGGAATATATATTTTTAAAGCAAATTTTAAAAAATTGACTGTTACATAAAGAAAGTTTCAAAAAATTTAAAAGAACTGAAATGATGCACATGTTCTCTTACCAAAGTTCATTTAACTATAGAAAGCACAAAAAAGTTAACAATAAAATATTCATATAATATGCCCTAATCGGTTTGGCTCAGTGGATAGAGCGGACTGAAAGGTCCCAGGTTCGATTCCGGTCAAGGGCATGTGCGTTGGTTGTGGGCACATCCCCAATGGGGGGTGTGCAGGTGGTGGCTGATCGATGTTTTTTCCTCTCTATCCCTCTCCCTTCTTCTCTGTAAAAAAAAAAAAAAAAAAAAATCAATAAAATATATTTTAAAAAATATTCATAGAATAGGAAAATAGGAAATTAGGAAACACAGTTATAAATGGTAATTATGATTAGAAATTAGAGAAAATTTAGAGGACATTTAACTTAATAATGATAATATTAAATAGAATATCTAAATGAATATAGCTAACTCAATGATTAGAAAATTTTAACCTTATATGTTGTTCATTTTAGAAAATAAAGCCAAAAATTAATATCAAACATGTCTTATAAAAGGTAGAAAAGTACAGAAAATAAAATCAAAATTATATGAGAAATAATATAATAAATAAGAGCACAGATTAATGATTCAGATAAACAAATATACAAGAAAAAGCAATAACAGAGATAAAAGTTGGTTGTTTTGGATGGTAAAGATCAATAAAATTGACTAACTCCTGGCAAGCTTAATCACAAAAAAAGGAGAAAAGGCATACATAATCTCTATGAAGAATGAAAAAGGGAACATAAATATAGGTGATGCAGACAGAAAACAGATAGATGGTATTATAGTTAATTTATGTCAATAAATTTGAAAGTATGGGAAAATTCCTAGGGAAAATATCACTTTCCCAAGTGAGTCAAGGTAAAACAAAAATTAGGAATTGTTCTATATAAATAAAATGAATTGAATAACCAAAAGATTTCTTAACAAAAACCTCAGATCCAAATTACTTTAACTAGTGACTTTTACCAAACAATCAACAAGAAGTAATTCTTATGCAAACATTTCCAGAGGATAGAAAGGAAATGTTCTAGTTTACTTGATAAGCTCATGAAGTTTTATAACCAAAATACCAGCTTTTCATGAAAAATTGAAAGCTTTCTCTTGATATCTGTAACCTGGGTGTCCAATAATACTAATTTAATTCACATAATACATGTAAATGATATAAATTAATTAAAAATTAGGAAAAATTATGGAAACAAAATTAAAACCCAACAATAAATTAACATACAATGCCACACCAACCACAAACAAAAAATATGATTTTAAAATATAACATTCACAAAAGCAACAAAAATAGCAAGCACTTAGGAACAAGTTCAACAAAAGAACGAAAGATCTCTGCATAAATTTATGACATTTTGAAGGTCATTAAATGTGTAAATAAACAGATACGATCAGAGATGAAAAAACTTAAGAATATAAAGATGTCAGTTCTTTCCAAATTGACCCATAGATTTGATGCAATTGTCACTAAGATCACTGTAGATTTGTTATTACTTCTATTGAATTTAAGGAGTTGATTCCAACATTTTTATGGCAATGCAAAGAATGAAGACTTTCTTAAAGGAAAAAAAAACATAATTGTTGGTGAATGTGTTCTAATAGATATTAAGACTCCTTATAAAGCTATGATGTAAAGTATTGTATTGAATCTGGTTTATACAAATAGACTAAAGGAATAGAAGAGAGTCCAAAACCAGATCCAGGCATATCTAACAAAGGTGCCACTACAGGTTGGGTAAGAAAATGATAGACTTTCAACTAATGGTTGTGGAAAAACTTAATATTTATCAAGAAATGAATGGAAATTGTAACTGGTTTCTCATGCCATGCACAGAGGTCAAATGTAGGTTCCTTAAAGTTTTAAAATATCCAAAAGGAAAATGTATTTATGTACTTGAGATATAGAAATATTTCTTCATTAAGAAATGAAAACCTCTAACTATAAAGGAAGACTAATCAGTTACATTGATATTGAGGTTTTCTTTACATAAAAAAATAAAGTGACAGTAACAGTTGCAGAATATATAAGCAATGAAATGATAATATACATAATATGTAGAGATTCCTATAAATTAATGAAAAAAGCAGACATATAAATAGAAAAATGAGTAAAAGGCTTGTGCAGAGACTTGACAACAATAGGAAATCTAAGTGGTCAATGGACAAATAAAAAAGCTGATTATTTCATTTATTATTATTAAAGAAATGCAAATTATAGTCATAGCTAGATATCATTACTTTTTATAGGGAAATGAAAATTTAAAAATATATTGTGTGGTAAGAATGTGAGGTGGAGGGTATTTTTTTTTTTTTTGTAAATATTTTGGGAAACAGCATAACATTTTCTAGTGAAGTTGAAAATATGCAAAATAGTTATTCCTCTCCTAATATATTCTCTAGAGAATTTCCTGCATGTGTACCAGGAGATAGCTATGAAAATTTCTATACTGTCAGGTTTTAAAAATAACTCCAAATTGAGAGCGACACTAATGTTCATCAACAAGAAAATGGATTAAAAAAATCATGGTAGTTGAAAATCAATGTAGTTAGATTTAATAGTGAATGAATTAATCTGACAAATATAATGAGAATTTAATTATATGTACACTAATAAAGTTAAAAAACAAGAAAAACTACTTTGTTAAAAACAATGAATAATTTTTTTATTAAAATAGGAATATTCAATATTTGCAGGCAGGAAGGAGAAGGATGTGCTAGAGGAAGAAATAATTTCAGGCTTTCCAGGATGTTGCCAATGTCCTATTTCTTCACCTGATTAAATTAGTCATCTGTTTTTATAAATAAAACGAACTATGCAAGTATATTTTATATAATTTTAAGTAGATAACATCTCTCAAAGTACATTGTTTAGAAAAAGGACAAACCAAAAGAGATATTTAATATTTTCATTCATATAGAACCACTGTGATTTTATTGATGTATATTTTACCAGATTTGGCTGGTGTGTATGTGTGTAAAGTTGACTAAATGACATATATCAATATATTCTTAACCTGAATATTTTAATGAACAATATAGTTAAAATGTATTTTGCCTGACTGGCATGGCTCGGGGTTGAGTGTTGACTTATGAACCAGGAGATCATGGTTGGATTCCTAGTCAGGGCACATCCCAGGATTGTGTGCTCGATACCCATTGTGGGGCATGCAGGAGGCAGCCGATCAATGATTCTCATTATTGATGTTTCTCTCTCTCTCCCTCTCCCTTCTTCTCTGAAATAAATAAAAATATATTTTAAAAAATAATTAAATGTATTTTATTCTCTTAGAGATATTTTTACATCATTTATAGGATGTAGTTTATCCTATATAAGGATAATATGCAAGTAGACCAAAAAGTGGAACAACTGGAACAACCGAACAACTGAACAGCCAGTCACTATGATGTGTGCTGACCACCAGGGGGGATGTAGGAACATGGCAGGCATTGGCCACTGTGGGATGGTGGAGCAGGTGAGCAGAGGTGCCAGACCAAGGCAGGGCACTGGTTGCTGTCATCAGGACGAGCCTCTGGTGGTTACTGAAAATTCCTTGCTCCCACATGCCATGGTCTTGCCTGGTGTTCGCACTTGCTGCCAGTGCCAGAGCTGCTGCTCACACCCAGTGCCAGTGCTGGCCCTGCTCACACCCACAGCCGGTGCTGGAGCTGCTGCTTATACCCACTGCCAATGTCTGGCACTGGTCCCAGTTGCTCAGTGCCATCAGCAGGTATGAGTGGTGGCTGCCAGCCCTGATTGCCCCTGAGGGATTCTCCGCCACCTGTGCTCCTGAGGGGTGATGGGGCAGTAACTGCTGCCCTCACCTGCTGATGGCACTGGCCTGTGCCATCAGCAGATGTGAGCAGGCCCAGTGCCATCAGCACATGGGAGTGGTGGCGGGAGTGGGGCTGCCAGTTATAGAGGACCGGGTGCTTTGGTGAGAGGGGCCAGTTGGGAGCGTGGAGAATGGGTCAAGATTGCTCCTGTGCCTACTGCAGCCTTTTGGCCCAAAGTTTCTTTCAAGGCTTGTTGGTATAGCGGAGTGATGGTTAATTTGCATATCACTCTTTTATTAGATAGGATATAAAAGGCTAATATGCAAAATGTCTCCTTGGGAGTTTGACCGGGAGACTGGGGGTTTGATTGGTCGCTATGATGTGAAATGACCACCAGGGGGTGGTGCAGAACAAAGGAAGGCCCTGACCAGTAGCTGGAAGGCTCCGATTGGCCCTGATCACTGGCCAGGCCTTGGGACTCTACCTGTGCATGAATTTCATGTACCAGGCCTCTAGTTTAATAATAAAAAGAAATGAAGTACTAATACTGCCATAAGTGGATATATCTTGAAAGCACTATATTAGGGAAAAGAAAGCAGTAAAAAAAAAAAAAAAAAAAAACCCACACTGATGCCCTAGTTAGTTTGGCTCAGTGGATAGAGCACCAGACTGTGGACTGAAAATTCCTGGGTTCAATTCCTATCAATAGCATGTGTCTCGGCTGTAGGCTTCTCCCAGGCATAGGCCCTGGTTGAGGTTTGTGCAGGAGGCAACCAATTGATATGTTTCCCTCATATTGATATTTCTCTCTGTCTTTCCCTTTCTCTTCCGTTCTCTAAAAATAAATGGAAAAATATCTTCAGGTGAAAATTATAAACAAACAAAAACCCCACACTGATTTATTACATATTTATGAAATATCCAGACAGGAGAAAGTGGATTATTGGTTGCCTGGGCTCAGGAGACAGAATTGGAGAAATGGGGAGTGATTGTAAATGGTGTGTGTGTGTGTGTTTGAGAGAGAAAGAGATGATTCATATATTCTTAAATGGATTGTGGTCATGGTTGCACAATTCTGTGAATATACTTAAAAGGATTGAATTGTACATTTTAAATGGGTGAATCATATGCTATATAAGTCTCAATATAGCTGTTAAAACAAACAAAAGCCCAAAGATAAAATTAGGATAAACAAATGGAAGGTATAGGAAGACAGATTTTTGGCTCAATTTATGGGTGAATTGCTAGCTGATGGAAGTGTGTACCTCTACATTTGAGATTCTCCTCACTCCTAGATAGGATACAGTTGAGGATCAAAATAATTTGTGTGTAGTTGATATAGTCTTACAGGTATCTTTCAACCTGAAAAGCCCTTGGTTATATGAGGAGGTACCTAGTTTGATTTCATAATTAATATTGTGTAAATAAATCAATTTGTTTGTGGAAAGAAATAGGTCCTAAATACATAAAATAGTAAATAAAATATAAAATTAGTATATATTATTTGCTAATTAAATTGTGAATCGATTTTCTTTTTTTATTAAGATATCCTATATAATAAAGAGGAAATATGCTACTAACCCTCACAACTTCACAAGATGGCTGCCTATGACCAGGCCGACAAGGGAGTTAGTGAAGGACGACCAAATGACTGAATAAGCAGGCTGCCTGGGCCGACCAGGTTGGCAGGGGGGTTAGTGAGAGATGACCAAAGGACTAAACAGCAGGCTGCATGGGGTGACCAGGCTGGCAGGGGGGGCAGTAAGAGGCAACCAGGCCAGCAGGGAGGGGGCAGTTAGGGGCGACCAAGCAGGCAGGCAGATGAGCGATTAGGATCCAGTGGTCCAGGACTGTGAGAGGGATGTCTGACTTCCCGTTTAGGCCTGATCCTGGACCCGCAGTCGGACATCCCCCGTGGGGTCCCGGATTGGAGAGGGTGCAGGCTGGGCTGAGGGGACTCTCCTGCCCATGCATAAATTTCATTCACTATGCCTCTATCAATTGACATGTAACATTTTATTGAGGTACAACATGATTTAATATCTGTATATGTTATGAAATGATCACCGGAATAAGTGTAGTTACCATACAGAGTTACAAAAATCTTTCTTTTTTTCTTTGTGATGAGGACTTTTAAGATTTTCTTAGCAACTTTCAAATATGCAATACAGTGTTAACTATACTCTCCATGCTCTACATTACATTCCCATGACTTACTTTATAACTAGAATTTTGTACTCCTTCACGCATTATGCACATCCCTCAACGCTACCTTTCTGGCAACCACTAATCTCTGTATCTATGAGCTGGTTTTGTTTTGCTTGTTTGGTTGGTCTTTTAGATTCAGATAAGAGCAGTCATATGGTATTTATTTTTCTCTGTCTGACTTATTTCACTTAGCATAATACCCTCAAGATGATACCATGTTGCTGCTAATGGCAAGATCCCACTAATTTACAGCTGAATAGTATTCCATTGTGTGTGTGTGTGTGTGTGTGTGTGTGTGTGTGTGTGTGTGAGACATATTCTTTATCCATTCATACTGTGATGGACATTTGGATTGATTCAATATCTTGGCTATGGTAAATAATTTTGCAGTGAATATGGGGGTACAGATGTCTTTTTGAATTAGTGTTTTCATTATCTTTATATAAATACCAAGAAGTGGAATTGCTAGGTCATATGGTACCTTAATTTTTTGAGGAAACTGTACTGCTTTTTACAGTGGCTGCAGCAATTGACATTCCCATCAACAGTGCACAAGGGTTTAATTTTCTCCACATTCTCACCAGCACTTGTTTGTTCTTGTCTTTGGCAATAGTCATCCTAACAAGTGTGAGATAATATCTTTAATTGTGATTTTTCAGGATGATCAGTGATAATGATCACTTTTTTCTATTATCCATCTGTATTTATTTATGTATGAATTGAAAAAAAAATGTATTCAGATCCTTTGCCCATTTTAAAAATCAATTATTTTTTGCTACTGAGTTGTATGAGTTCTTTACTAGTATATATTTGGATATTAACCCTTCACAGACATATGATTGTCAATATTTTCTCCCATTTAGTAGGATGCCTATTGACTTTGTTGATTATTTCCTTTGCTCTGCAGAAGCCTTTTAGTTTGATGTAGCCTTACCTGTTCATTTTTGCTTTTGGAGTCAGTTCCAAAAAATCATCACCGGGACTGATGCCAATGAGCTCACCACCTATGTTTACTTTTGGAATGTTATGGCTTTAGTTTTTACCTGCAAATCTTTTATTCATTTTTGAGTTAATGTTTGTGTATGCTGTAAAATAATAAGCTAGTTTCTTTCTTTTGCATGTGACAGTCTTATTTTTTAAAAACCATTTATTGATGAGCCTGTCCTTTCCCCACTGTGTATTCTTGGCTCCTTTGTTGTAAATTAATTGACCATATACTCATGCTTTATTTCTGGGTTCTGTATTCCATTTCATTGTCAATTGTCTTTTTGAAATATGAAACCAACTCATCAATTTCAGAGGATTGTGTCTCATTTCTGTAAAGAGAAAACACAGCAAGTACCTTATGCTGAAATTAAGGAAATAAATTTCCACATACCTTTTTTCGCTCTATTTTCTTGTAAAAGAAATAAATCTCAAATTGTAATGTAGAAAAATGTTTGGCTTTGGAAGAAAAGGATTGCCTAATATATGCATTAATGACCCTGCTGATTTACAAATTATTCTGTAAAAAGCAGCCTTGACCAGACAAACTGTATTCTAGTTTTATTATCCTCTGCAAGTCACTTAAAGTCACTTAGTTTTCATTTGTTTTTATTTTTTTAAATTGATTTCAGAGAGAGGAAAGGAGAGGTGGAGAGATAAAAGCATCAATGAAGAGAGAGAATCATTGATTGGCTGCCTCTTGCATGCCCCCTGCTGGGTATTGAAGCCTGCAATCCAGGCATATGGCCCAACAGGAATCAAACCATGACCTCCTGGTTCATGGGTTGACACTTAGTAATGGAGCCACACCAGCTGGGCAAGCCATAGCTTTTTATTTTTTTAAATTTATTTATTTATTTATTTTTGAGGGGTTCGGACATTTATTTATTTATTTTTAAATTATTATTATTGAAGGTATTACAGATGTTCCCCTGTCCTCCCCCTATTACTCCCACCTACTCAGTTCCAGCCCCATCCCAAGCTTTCACCATTCTATTTTCTGTGTCCATAGGTAATGCATATTCTATATAATAAAAGGGTAATATGCAAATTGACCCTAATGGTGGAACAACTGGGAATGACCTGTCTATATGACATGCACTGACCACCAGGATCCAAATGCTCAACTCTGGAGCTTCCCCCTGGTGGTCAGTGCCCTTCCACAGGGGGAGCGCCACTCAGCCAGAAGCTGGCTCATAGCTGGCCTGTGCAGCTATGGTGGTGGGAGACTCTCACACCTCTGCGGATGTGCTAAGGTATCTCCCCCAGAGGGAGCAGGCCTAAGCAATTCATTGGACATCCTCCAAGGGGCTCCTGGGCTGCCAGAGGGATGTCTGACTGCCAGCTTAGGCCCAATCCCCCTAAAGGGTCCCAGACTACGAGAGGGTGCAGGCTAGACTAAGAGACCCCCACACCCCCTGAATGCAAGAATTTTTGTGTCCTGGGACTCTAGTATACATATAAGTTCTTTGGTAAATCTCTTCCTGCCACAACTACCCCCTTCCTTCTGAGATTCATAAGGCTGTTCTCTGTTTCCATGCCTCTGGTTCTATTTTATTCATCAGTGTGTGTTTTTTCCCCCATTAGATTCCTTGTTTGTTTATTTTGATTTTTAGATTCAATTATTGATAGATATGTAGTTATTGTCATTTTATTGTTCATGTTTTTATCTTTTTTCCCCCTCTTCTTCTTCTTCTTCCTAACTGCTTTTCTCTTGCTGCTTTTAAGATTCTCTCTTTGTCTTTAATCTTCATCATTTTAATTATTGTCTTGGTATGGGCCTCTTTGGGTTCTCTTGTTTGGGACTCTGTGCTTTCTGGACTTGTAAGCCTATTTTTTTTTCACTCTGGTAGGGGAAGTTTTCTGTCAGTATTTCTTCAAATATGTCAAAATCTTGCTTTTCCTCTCTTCTCCTTCTGGCACCCACATAATGCAAATATTTTTGGTACACTTGAAGTTGTCCCAGTGGCTCCTTAGACTATTTTCGTATGTTTGAATTCTTTTTTCTTTTTGCTCTTCTGATTGGGTGTGTTTTGCTTCTCCATATTCCAAATCCGTGATTTGCTTCTCAGAATCCTCTACTGATGATTCCCTCTAAAATATTCTTTTTTTTAAAATGGTTTCAGAGAGGAAGGGAGAGGGAAAGAAAGATAGAAACATCAATAATGAGAGAGAATCATCAACTGGCTGCCTCTTGCATAAACTCCTGCCAAAGATTGATCCTGCGACTCAGGCATGTACCCTGACTGGCAATCGAACTCTGACATCTAGCTTCATAGGTTGATGCTCAACCATTGAGCATCACCAGCGAGGCTGTAAATAATTCTTTATTTCATTTAGTGTATGCTTAATTTCTGGCTGGTACTTTTTCATATCTTTGAAATTCTCACTAATACTCTTGAAAATTTCACTAAGTTCCTTGAAGCTCTCATTAAGATCATTGGGCAACCTTATAAGCATTGTTTTGAACTCTGTACCTAGTAGTCTGCATGCTTCCATTTCATTTAGTTCTTTTTCTGGAGATTTCTTCTGTTCTTTCATTTGTGACATGTTTCTTCCGCATTTTGGCTGCTTCAGTGTGCGTGTGTGCTCCTGTGTAGGCTGTGTTCACAGTCTTGTTTTAGGGTAGCCTTGATTGCTACTGGTATCACTGGGAGGAATTGACCTTCAGTCCAAATTGGCTGTGAGGACCAGCTGCAACTACAGTGGAAGTGCTGCTGTGCAGGAGACATCCCTATGGAATTGGACTTGCTTCAGTGGAGCTTTGGTGCTTACTGAGTCTTCCTCTTGTGTGTGTCACTCATGAATGTGTAAAGTTGTAATTTTATATGGTCTGAAGCAGTCCACTGGGTGCACTGGCTCTGTGGCCTTCTGGGAAGTGCAAAACCAGCCACTGCCTGGTGCCACCCAGCAGGAGCTACAGAGCAATCTGCAGGTAACTACTACTTGTGTTAGGCTTAGAAGTGCCTAGATGCTTATTGATAGTTATGGTGCACACTGATGCCAGCTATGGCTTAAGAGATTTTAGGAAAGTTGGAATCCTGACCCCAGGTAGGCCATTCATATGGGAAAAACTGCTGCAAATAGCTTGGATAGGGCTGCAAATTAGATTGGGCAGGACATCAGGGAATCCCCAGGATGGAGCAAACAATGTGAGCCAGGCTGATGGTAACTCAGATATGGCTGCCAGTCAACTCTTCAACAGTGAAGGTTTCAGAATAGGAACAATGATCCCTGCAAGCACTCCTGTCTGGGAGAAAGCTGCCCCTGACTTCTTGCTCTGCTGCCAGACAATGCAATTCCTCCCGTTATGTCCCTGGATTCCTCTTGCTCTCCACCTGTGCCACTGTGCTGGAGCTCAGAGGGAGTGAGTCCATGTAAATTCATGTGCCGGCCCTTTAAAAGGAACTGCCTGAGTCTCCAGCTGCCTCCATCTCACTCAGCCACAATTCCTAAAATTTTCTATAGCCTGAAGTTATTGGAGCTTCTCTTCCCAGCACTGGACCCTTGGGATGGGGTCTGGTGTTTGGAATTATTAAATTTAAAAAATGCATATAAATCGCTAGCACAGTGCATAATATATGGTAAGTGTTCTGTAATTATTTATTATAAAGACTGGAGAAAACCACTTAGCCTCTGTTCTTAGAATGGGTAACATTTGGTCAAAGTTTCAGGAATTCAGTGCAGATTTAGGAAAGAAAATTGTTTTAATCATATTTTAATAGGATTTATTTATATTTACTTTTATCTTAGCACAGTTTTCCTCCTCCTAGTTGCTTGACTTGTCCTGTGACTAGGAGGCATAGACAATGGATTGGAAAACAGGGATTTCTAGACCTTCATAAACATGCCACTTCACAGATGCTCCTGGAGGCTAAGAACGCATGTTTTTAATGGACTGGCAGAAGACAGTAAAGAATTATCTGTTATATATATTTATGAGAACATATTACTGCCTTTCCATGAACATATGTGGAACCTCACAGGGAATATTATAGATTAAAGTTTTGAAATAACTGATGGGACCTGTCACTTCATTCTTGATGCTTAGAATACATTCAAAATAAATCCAACATAAAATAGTAAATATTTCAGTTTTAGTGCTGACACTATAAATATAAAAGCATTAATAAGTCAAATCCTGGATGCTGATCTTCCTTAGATTTTATTTTCAAATTCCTCCAACAGCCTGCATTGGGCTGATAGGGCAGTCCTCATTTGAGTTCTAATTTATAGCTTGGTGAAAGGTAAGACATTTCCCATTCAGATGCTAAATCAATAATGTTTTCAGTGGCCTTCAACTCGAAATAAACCTGAGTTTTAGAGACCAAGGTAATATTTATGTCAGTCAATAGTTGGATACCTAGTGGTATTTTTCTATTTTTTGAACTTCTTGATATATCCTAAAAATGTACACAAGGAACAAATAACTCTAGAATAGTAATAGGTTTAGTTATTCTTAATTTTAACATTCTGACTTTCACTTTCCCACCTCTTTTTTGGTGTTAGAGAGTTAACTAATAATAGACTTTGAAATACACTGTGTAGAGGGAGCCACTGAGACTTATAAATAGTTTGAGGGATCTTTTTTTGTTATATCTTAGTGTAAAGGCATCAAGCTCCTTCCACTATTAATACTGTAAATCAACAAACAACAAGTATTGGTGAGGATGTGAAGAAAAAGTAACTCTTTGCACTGCTGGTGGAAATGCAGACTGGTGCAACCGCTGTGGAGAACAGTATGGAGTTTCCTTAAAGAGTTAAAAATGGAACTCTCATTTGACCCAGTGATCCCACTTATAGTAATATATCCCAAGTAACTAGGAACACCAATAAGAAAGGATATATGCACCCCTATGTTCATAGCAGCACAATTTACCATAGCTAAGATTTGGAAACAGCCTAAATGTACATCAGCAGATGAGTGGATTAAAAAACTGTGGTACATCTACACAATGAAATACTACACTGCAGTAAAAAAGAAGGAGTTCTTACCATTTGTAACAGCATGGATGGAACTGTAGAGCATTATGCTAAGTGAAGTAAGTCAGTAAGAGAAAGATAAATACCACACGATCTCACTCATTTGTGGAATATAATGAACAAGATAAACTGATGAATAGAAACAGATCCAGAAACAGAGAAGCATTGATCAGACTGCCAAACCTCAGAGGGAAGATAGGATAGGGGAGGGGAGGGGAAAGGAGGAGAGATCAATCATAGGACTTGTATGCATGAATACAAGCCTAACCAATGGACATGAACACCAGGGGAGTGAGGGCATGAGTGCGGTAGGGATTGGGGAATTAATGGAGGGATGAGGACACATATGTAATACCTTAATCAATAAAGAAATAAAAAAAAACTGAGTTGTGTGAAAGAATTAAACTCCTATCTATAAAATTTCTATCTTCATATCAATCTCATTCAATACCCAAGTTCTGGTTCTCAAAATTCCTTACTTGCTTCCTAACTGGTTATGCACTTTCTTATTTTTTTCCGTTCTCTCATTTCATTAACTCCTACTTCTTAGTCTTTTTTGTTATTGTTGTTCCTCATCCTCTTCCTTTTTAGTGTTGAAGAATTCCTAAGATTATTTCTGGAAAAACTTTTCCCTAAATCTTCTCCACTAACACCTATATATCCATTATCAGAGTGTGCCTTATAAAATTGTATGAATTCTGAAAGAAAAGACCAATGGTTAATTTTTCTTACTACCCAAAACAGAATTAATTTATTTCTTATGTGTGTTTCTTAGCATGAAAATGCTTTCCTTAAATTATAGCATATACATGTGTTTTAAAAATGTGCATGTTGATCCATAATGTGAAAATGAGAGCTCTTTGAGAAATGAAATTATATCTGTTTTATAAAAATACTAGTGAAATTCATGCACAGGGTGTCCCTTAGTCCAGCCTGCACCCTCTCCAATCTGGGAACCCTCTGGAGATGTCCAATTGCTGGTTTAGGCCCGATCCCTGTGGCAGTCAGACATCCCTCTCGCAATCTGGGACCGCTGACTCCTAACCACTTGCCTACCTGCTTGCCTGATTGCCCCTAACCACTCCCCTGCCAGCCTGATTGACACCTAACTGCTCCTCTTAGCCCAATTGTCCCAACTGCCCTCCCCTGCTGGTCTGATTGCCCCTAAACACCCTCTCCTGCCAGCTTGATACTTCCCCTGACATGACCCACCTCCTCTACCAGGACCTGCCTCCTCTGTGCCATGAAGAGCCACGGGACCCCCAGGCCTTACCACAAGGAGCTGCTGCTAGGCCCCGCCTCCACTGTGCACGCGGCCATCTTGTGGCAGCCATTTTGTGGTGATATTGCACACGAGGGCTACCTAGGCTTTTATCAGTATAGATAACCCCAAGTCTACTATGATTCTTGTCCTTGGAGATAAAATGGGGGTAGATGTAACAGAAAATGAATCCAAGTAAACAATTTCAAATATATATTAAAAGCAAACTGTTGCCGGGACCGGTTTGGCTCAGTGGATAGAGCGTCGGCCTGCGGACTGAAAGGTCCCAGGTTCGATTCCGGGCAAGGGCATGTACCTTGGTTGCGGGCACATCCCCGGTAGGGGGTGTGCAAGAGGCAGCTGATCGATGATTCTCTCTCGTCGATGTTTCTAACTCTCTATCCCTCTCTCTTCCACTCTGTGAAAAATCAATAAAATATATTTAAAAAAATAAATAAAAGAAAATAAAAGCAAACTGTTGGGAATTGCTGATGGGCTAGATGTAACAGATGAGAGAAGTAGATCATCAAGACAAAGCCTATGTTTTTGTCTTGGACAACTAGAACTACTTAGTCAGATGTGGGATACTGCATATGGATATATCCCTCTGTTTTACAGATATTAAAGAGCAGTTAATCATGAATGAAATGTACATTTGAAAATCATTAAATTACAGTTAATATTTAAATGCCTTTGGAATGTTATAAATAAAGTAGGAAGAGAAAACAGTAAACCCTAGATTTTGCAGACCTTGATTTTACTGACTTTAGATTTAATGGATAAAATTTCCACTCCATATGTCACATAAAAATTAACACCCTATTATTTTTAAAATGTTTTAAACAATATTTGCTTATAATTAAATTAACAGATTAGTTTTGTGTTATTAACTTATTTTTAACCAACTTAAGCAAATAGACCATATATGGTCAAAAACACAGTAGTAATTCTGCTGACATAAATAAATATGACATAGCTACAACTATAGTCTACATTTTTATTTTTTTTATTTTTTATTTTTTTAAAAATATTTTATTGATTTTACACAGAGAGGAATTGAGAGGGACAGAGAGTTAGAAACGTCGATGAGAGAGAAACATCGACCAGTTGCCTCTTGCACACCCCCCACTGGGGATGTGCCCACAACCAAGGTACATGCCCTTGACTGGAATCGAACCCGGGACCTTTCAGTCCGCAGGCCGACACTCTATCCGCTGAGCCAAACCGGTCCTGGCTATAGTCTACATTTTTAAATCCCAGAGTCACCATCATAAACGATGTTCGCTCATAAACAATGTTTAGAAAATGATGTGATCCCACTACATCAAATGGTAATTGGTTCTGTTGTCACATGGCTGGACTTTCTGCAGCAGTTTTTTTTAATTTAATATATTTTATTGATTTTTTACAGAGAGGAAGGGAGAGAGATAGAGAGCTAGAAACATCGGTGAGAGAAATATCGACCAGCTGTCTCCTGCACACCTCCTACTGGGGATGTGCCTGCAACCAATGTACATGCCCTTGACTGGAATCGAACCTGGGACCTTTCAGTCTGCAGGCAGATGCTCTATTCAGTGAGCCAGACCGGTTTTGGCTCTGCAGAAGTTTTAAAGCTATCGACTGCTGTTCCCACGTGCGCTAAACAACATCTCAACTGTTTACTCTCAGTGACTGGTGAATGCACACATTTACTAGACCTATTTATTATAAATTTAAAATGACACTAATACCTATAGAAAACTTTTCTGTGAAATTAAACTTTTCATACAAATTTAATTTTAATTATTCAAATGCATCTACATAAGTAAAAGCAAGTAAACTAATTCCCTAAATTTTAACCACACACATTTGGAAAACGTACCTTTTTATATATAATGGACTTTCAGCCTTAACGGACTTCGCCCAAATCAGTCTGTCATAGCGAGGTTTTACTGTATACATGTAGAAGAAAAGTTTTCCCAGAAATAATCTTAGGAATTCCATTAACATTTAAAAGGAAGAGTATGTGGACCCCTCCCCCCCCCAAAAAAAACAAACAAAACTGACCAAAAAGGAGGAATTAATGAAATGGGAGCAAGATCAAAAGAATATGGAAAGTGAGAGATTGTGGTACATTGTGCATTGGTATCCATTCGCTGTCTTGTAAAAGGATTATTCATCCCTGCCTGTTGCCATATATGTCTTAGAGAGGGATAATTTTACACAATAGTGGCATTGGGCTCAGTCATGTGGCTTGCACTGGCAAATGGAATATGAGCAGACCTGATGTTCAAGCAGAATATTTCAGAGTATTGCAGCTTTCCACCAGGCCTCATGTTCTTGATCCCTCTGCCAAGAGAAGGGCACAACCCTTGACCTGGGTCTCAGAATGAGAAGACACGTATAGTAGGTATGAACAGAGCTATGGCAGGAAAGCTATAGAAGCTGATATGTGACTAGAATCAGAAACAGTTATTAGTTTTGTTAATATGATTTAGCAATTTTTGTATAGTATAGGTTAGGTAAAGAAGACATATTAAAAACAAAAACAATTTCAAGGCGGAGAAATGGTTTATTAAATTGATTATGAAATTAAGTATAGATAGTGCCCATTATATTTACAACATGGAGGTTTGTTGTGACCTTGCAATTTAAACCTGACTGAAAGATGTTTAAGAGTGAACAGAAGGTGAAGAAGTGAAAACAGTGAATGTGAATATATTTTCCTACATTTCTTGTGATAGTGGTTCTAAAAAAAATGGTGTTAGCTGAAGGTAGATATATGCCAAGGAATGTTTGTTTGAAGATAAGAGATAGTCTGGCATATATGGAGAAGGCAATGAATAGAGCCAAGAGAAATTCACAATACAGGAGAGAAAGAAAAGATAATACAAGGAGCAAGATCTTGAGAAAATGAAAGGTTATATAAAAGCTTAGGCTGAAGATAAAAGGAGACCTTCATAGATTGCATAGTGGGAAGATGTAGTTCTTATCTGAAGCCTATTTTCTGAAATAAGCATGGAGTGTGTTTGTACCCTGAAAGTGGGGTAAAAATAAAAGAATGTAGGATATCTGAGAAGAAGGTTAAGTACACAATTGCAGTTTCTGGAGTGAGGAAGCAAACTTACTAGGGAAAACAATAGGGTAAGTGAACAGAGTTCACTGCTTATTTGAGGCTAGGATTCTAAATTTAAAGGGAAACTAGTCCACTCAGGATGTGCCATTCTCAAGCCACATTCAGCTCTTGAGTGCAGGTTTGGGGAAGGCAGAAACCTCAATCAAACTTGGAGTTTTGTTAGATGTGTGTGTCGATGGGAAGGAAAGATGAGGATGAGTAGATGTCTTCGAGAAGAGGTTATAAGCATGGTCATGGAATATAAGCTTAGTAAGGAATAAAAGAAAGAGAGAATGAGGTCATAGATAATGGAATTGAAGAGGAGTGAGAGGATTAAAGGTCTTGATGAATAATTAGTGCCTATAGAGTGCATGTGCTGTTGGACATTAAGTGAAGAATTAGTAATAAAAGTGAACTGTTACTGCTAGAGGTTAATGGTGCTAGACAGGAAATCTCAAAGGATTGGATAATGTTTTCTTGGACACCAAGTATAGGATGTGACTCAATGTGGTAAAACATTTTTTAAAATCTCCCTTCTATTGCTTAAACATGTACAATGATGGTAATGGCAGGGAAAATTCAGCTCCTCTGAAAAAATACAGACACAGAGTACTTCAGGTTAAAGAATCAGTTGGCTGCAGCTTTATAAAAGAAGCCATATAAAGTCCTGGGGATGTAATAAGTGGAAGAAAGGCCTTTCTTTGAGTCAATAAAAATATTTAGTACAAAACGTTTGTATCCTGAGCATGTGTGTAATCACATTTCAAGGGCAAACACACAGAAATTACTTGACTATCTTGTTCTATTTTTTTTTTGTTTTTTAGTTTTTAAAAAATATTTTTATGTATTTTAGAGAAAGTTAGAGAGAGATAGAAACATCAATGAGAGAGAAATATCAATTGGGTGTCTCCTGTATGTTCCCCACTGGGAATTGAGCTTGATACCTAGGCATGTGGCCTGACCAGGAATTGAATCAGCAATCTCTTGGTGCATGGGTTGATATTCAACCACTGAGCTATACTGGTCAGACTTGCTATAACTTTGTAAAGAAGATGAAAAGAATTTCAGAAAAGATACTTCACTCAAATTTCCTGTTTTCTCAAAAATAAAGCAATATGGATGAAAGAGTGTAATGTAGGGATATGTTCTCTGAATAACTTGGACCATTGTATATTAACTTAAAAAATTCAATAGTTAGGAGAATCAAGATGGCATTATAGATAAATCTCTGAACTTGCTGCCCCCCACAACCACATAAAAATTACAATGAAAATACAGAACAACTTTCACCCGGAACCACCAGAAAGTTGTCTGAATGGAAGTACTGCCACTAGAGAAGTAAAGAAGAAAGCACACTGAGACTGGTAGGAGGTGCAGAGGCACGAACAGGCTGGTCCAGCTCCCAGGTGTGACACTTTTTTAATAGTGAGGGAAATCGCCTCTGCAGAGGCACCTGGATGAATGAGGGGTCCCAGCCCCACATCAGACCCCCATCCCAGGGTTCCAGAGCTGGGGAAAGAAGTCCTTATGGGCAGTAAAAAGTATGGGCTGTAAAAACCAGTGTGGATTGGAGTTGAGTGACACACAGGCTGCTGGAGACCCAGCTGCTCCTCTTAAAAGGCCAGCACCACGAACTGAATTTATAAACTCACACTTCCTCTGAGGTCCAGTGCTGGTGTGGCTCTGGGGTACCCAGACACATATGGGGAGAAACCAGCTGTCTGGAATCAGGGTAGGAACTCTAGGGTGACTTTTTTCCAGATAGAGGTGCTTGCAGGGATCATTGTTCCTATGCTGGGACCTCCCCAGTTGCAGGGCTGACTGGCAGCTATTTCTGTTTGCTCAACCCTGGTGATTCCATGAGACCCTGCCCCACACCCAATTTACAACCCCACCCAAATTGTGCACCGTGGCTTTTGCATATGAATGGATTGCCCTTTCTCAGGCTAAAAATCTGTCAAACAAGCTGCATCTGGGTCAGGGAGCCCCAAAGCTATCAATAAAAGACCCAAAGCCAGCACCAGCACCAGCCTGGCTTGCTTCACAATTGGCCTTGCATGGACACTTCCAAACCCAATACAAAGAGGAGGAATCTGCAGATCTCTCTACAGCTCCTGCTGGATTGCACCAAGCAATGGCTGACTTTGCACCTCCCTGGAGATCCAAGAGCTAGTGTACCCAGTGGTCAGTGTGAAACCATACAAGATGGCAACTCTTCACATCCATAAGTCACACACTCAAGGGGCAGACTCAGTGAGCACCAAAGACCCACTGAAGCAAGTCCTGCTCCATGAGGGTGTCTCCTGCAGCTCTCCCACTGTAGTCGCAGCTTGTACCCACAGCCAATTGGCCTGGAGGTCAGTTCCTCCAAGTGACACCAACAGCAATCAAGGTTCACTACAGGCAGTCCTCGGGTTATGTTGGAATTGACATATGTCTTTTCATGGTTACAACCCCATCTCACATTTACTTATATAAAAAAAAGTTCCATCATTTTGATGTATGTACATATGTGCTTTATATTTTTTATTATCTACTTACCACCAGTAAAGGTTAGGAATTGTTATCTTTTATTTTTTATTATTATTATTTCTTACTGTGTTCCATGTGAGTGACATAGGTACTTATATAGGTGGGTTCCATTTTACAGCAAAAATCACATTACATTGTGCTGTAGGAATGGATCTCTGATGTAACACAAGGACCTACTGTACAACAAAACTGTGCACTCAACCCAAAAAGGGGTACACCTAGAGTGTCCTCCTCAAGTGACTGGGGAGGCTGAGCCACTGGGCTTAATAGGACACCTACCACACAAGGCCACTCCATTAACTCAAGGAGACTTAGCAGCTACCCAAAACATAGAAAAAAACACAGGGAAGCAACCAAAATGTGGAGACAAAGAAACATGTCACAAATGAAAACAAAAATGAAAGAAAGCAAATTACTAGATATAGAGTTCAAAACCATAGTTATAAGGTATTGAAGAATCTTCTAGAAACCTCTGAGAAATTTAGTGAGACTTTCAAGGAACTTAGGGAGAATGAAAAAAAAAATAGGAAAATGACAGTCAGAAATTAAGCATACACTGACTGAAATAAAAAATAATATACAGGGATTCAACAGTATACTAGAGGATCCCAAGAATCAAATCAATGATTTGAAATACGAGGAAACAACAAACAAACAAACAAAAAACAGAAAAAAAAACCCACCCAAACAGAACAGTAAAAAGAAAAAAGAAACCCCCAAATATGAAGATAGTGTAAGAAGCCTCTGGGACAACTTCAAGCGTACCAACATCTAAATTATGGGGATGCCAGAAAAAGAGAGAGAGCAAGATATTAAAAACTTATTTGAAGAAATAATGACAGAAAACTTCCCCTACCTGATGAAAGAAATAGATTTACAAGTCCAGGAAGCACAGAGAACCCCAAACAAAAGGAATCCAAAGAGGATCACACCAAGACACATCATAATTAAAATGCCAAGGGCAAAAAGACAAAGAGAGAATCTTAAAGCAGCAAGAGAAAATCAATTAGTTACCTACAAGGGAGCACCCATATGATTTTCAGTTGATTTCTCAACAGAAACTATGCAGGCAAGAAGGGAGTGGCAAGAAATATTCAAACTGATGAATAGCAAGAACCTATAACCAAGATTACTCTACCTAGCAAAGCTATCATTTAGAATTGAAGGTCAGATAAAGAGCTTCACAGACAAGAACAAGCAAAAGAAGTTCATCACCATCAAACCAGTATTACATGAAATGTTGAATAGTATTCTTTAAGAAGAGGAAGAAGAAGAAGAAGAAAGGTAAAGATAAAAAATATGAACAACAAACTGAAAACAAATACATATCTATCAACATTTGAATTTAAAAATCAAATGAATAAAAAAATCTGATGAACAGAATAAACTGGTGAATGGAATAGAATCAGGGGCATGGAAATGGAACAGACTGATGATTCTCAGCAGGGATTGTGGGGGGATTTGGGAAAAGATTAGACAAAGATCTTATATGCATGGAATGGGCTGGTCCAGCAGGTCTGTCTGACTCCAGGTCCATCCATGCTGTTGCAAATGGTAGGAGTTCCTTCTTTTTTACTGCAGGGTAGTATTCCATTGTGTAGATGTAACCTGTTTCCCCAAAAATAAGACAGTGTCTTATATTAATTTTTGCTCCCAAAGATGCGCTAGGTCTTATATTCAGAGGGTGTCTTATTTTTCCATGAAGAAGAATACGGTACACATTTATTGTTAAATGAAAATAAAGGAAATTTATTACCTGTATATGGTATGGTAGTATGGTAGTTGTCAACACAAACCAGACAAACTGTGAATCCTACAGTATCAAGAATTTACTCATTTATTCAATGACAATCATGTCATCATCTCTGGAACTTCATCATAACAATCCAATTCCTGAATTTCCTGGTGAATTTCTTGTGACTCCATTTCTTTCAGATTCAGTGGACCAAATCTCTCATGTTTAGCCTAGGGGGGGCCTTATTTTTGGGGGGATGCCTCATATTTCAGTCAGAAGGAAACCTGTAAGTAGGTCTTATTTTCGGAGGATGTCTTATTTTCAGGGAAACATGGTACCAGTTTTTTAATCCGCTTATCTGCTGATGGGCACTTAGGCTGTTTCCAAATTTTAGCTATTATAAATTGTGCTACTATGAACATAGGGGTGCAAAAATCCTTTCTGATAGTTTTCTGTATTACTTTCTAACTCTGACAACCCCAAATGGAAGGGAGTGTCAACAATCTGTCCCTTTCTTGTTACTCTCCTTGTGCTGCCTCAGATCCTATAACTAATGTATCCTAGGACAACCCAAAGTTGTTTATTGTCAAACTATGAGCATATTTAGACCTAGATTAACATTCAATTAAAATACCAACCAAGGAAAAATTGCAGAGAGAAGACTAAGTCAATGGTTTTAATTGTGGCTGAGAGCTCAGGCTCTGGAGTGAGCTATACCTGAATCAGAATCTCTGCACAGAATTCCACTCTCTGCGTACCCCAGATTACACCCCTGCTCTCTGAGAGATTATCATGTAAAATGGGGATGACAATAATTCCTGTTAGTATTCTGCGAGGAACACATATAATTATGTCTGTAAGATGCTTAGGACAGTTCCTGGCACAATGGTATACTTTTAACTGTTACCCAAAGACTACTTTAAAAGTAACAACTTTCCATAAACTCTATTTTGAGATGGAAACTAAGAAAAACAATATGTCCTGCACAGAAACAAAAGGTTAATTTTAATGCTGCTTGCACATTGTCTATTTCTGCTTAGCTATCAGATTTAAAATCACAGCTATATATAATATTTATTGATTTAACTATGCATAGTTAATATTTATGCATAGCAATTGCTGTCTTGATAATTTTTTTCTCACATATGAAGGCTGGTAAATATCTATCTACATAAAATCTCATGTTTACATTAATAAAAAAAGAAATTCAGTAAATTAGTAGAATTATTTATATTTTTTGTTCATATCCTAATTGCTTCTATATTAGACTGATAACTATTAATTTTTTACAAAACTATTTAAAAAATATATTTTATTGATTTTTTACAGAGGGGAAGGGAGAGATATAGAGAGCTAGAAACGTCGATGAGAGAGAAACATGGACCAGCTGCCTCTTGCATACCCCCTACTGGGGATGTGCCTGCAACTAAGGTACATTCCCTTGACCGGAATTGAACCTGGGACCTTTCAGTCCGCAGACTGATGCTCTACCACTGAGCCAAACCGGTTTTGGCAATTTTTAACAAAACTCTTAATGTGTCTGAGTGATGATAATTAGGTGTGGAATGGTAGTAAATTGGCTCAATTTAAAATTTCCTACTGGAGTTATAATTGTTTATCTTTTAAACAATATTTTCAATATAGATTATGAAAGAAGCCAATAGAAAAACCCTGGGCATAGACCAAGTTTATTCAGCTAAATTATGTAATATATTTAACCAGATAAATGAGAGTTATATAAATGTCTAAAATATTATTTTTCTTAAAATTCTCTTAGTTGTCATGCTGAATGACCTTCACATTCTTTTTGGTGGTGAGAATACAAATGAGTGGGCTAAAATACATTGTATTTTAAACTACCTTTATATTATATTTAAAAGCACTGTGGTATTTTAGAATGAACTCGCCATGAAAACAATATTGTTAGGAAAACTCTTTGGAAACCAGTATCTGCAACATTTGTAATAAAAATAAATATTTCAGTCCTTAAAATAGTGTGTTATTATAACTGCACTGTTAATAAGAAAACAAGTCACTTCTCTATCCTATGATTTTTTGGCTGAATCCCATCTAATGTTGAGCTTTTGCATTGTCATACAAAATGCCAATTCATAACTAATTGTTGCCATTTATCCCTTAGTTCTATTTGGCATTGTCAGAAAAATTATTGAAAGGTATTGAAATTCAAGATGCATGAGGATTAAATAGAGGGATGAAGACTCAATAGGATTCTAAAATTTCTGAGAGATGTTATTCTTAAAGATGCATGTTTAACTTAAAGGATTTTATTTTAATTATTTTATAACAGATTTTGACCAGTGCATTATAAATTCCTGATGGAAGTCAATTTTTTGCTTTTTTTGAAAAAAATAAACCTGATTGAATAAACTATTGAATTTACCAGACTACTTTGTTGTCATGGTAACTTAAGTTTTTAAAAACAGAGACAATAGAACGTGTTGTAAGTTTTAAGTTTACTTTCATCATGAACATTTTAATTCCCACCTTACTTAGGATGCAATATACCTACCTTTAATAAAATGAACTTAATTGCACTCCCATGAGATACTATTTGTAGACTAGAAAAAAAAATTGTCTAGATATAACTAAAAATAGCAGAGCATATGAGACAAATTTTTCTCTCATATTTCCCAGAAAATGCAAGACTGTCCTCAACTATTGATTCCAGAACAGATCATTTTTTAATTCAATAATAATCACCGATTTTTTCCAGTGCTGAAAGTAGGGTTTTCTCAATACCTGCATCTATTTGTCTAGGATATCTGGATAACAAATAGAACATGTGACAGACTATTAAAAATTATTTTCTTAAACTAATCTTAAGAATTAATTTTAGTGGCATCAAGTTTTTATCTTTTCAGCTAGAAATTTTAGATTTTCTTCTTGAATTACCTAAAATGTCTATGCATAAAGATGTGTCTAAGAAAATATTCAGCATAATATCTAATATTATATCAATGAAGAATCCAAAAATTTTGTAACCTATAAAAATCTTTATGTATTCAAAAGCTCTCAAGATCTACTACTTACTAAGAATTAACAATGAGTCAACTCCTGTTTTAAATTTTCAGAATCCCATTGATTAATTAATCTCAGGGCCTCACCTCAAGATGCTTATGAGTTGAAAGGGAAACAAAAATTCATTGGGCCATTAACATATAGACTTATGTGTGTTATAGTAGATAAGGGATGTTCAGAATTCTGTTCAATCCAGGGGCATCAATTTCAACCTCAATGGATCATAGGAGGTTTCCTAGAGGTGACAATTTATAATCTGATTTCTAATTAGG
The DNA here is from genome assembly GCF_964339955.1 of Pipistrellus hanaki. Lineage (NCBI taxonomy): Eukaryota > Metazoa > Chordata > Mammalia > Chiroptera > Vespertilionidae > Pipistrellus > Pipistrellus hanaki. Next base: position 119,556,889 of record NC_140505.1, read on the forward strand.
AGAAAGGCAAATGGTATTGGTGGAAGGGTTTTGGCAAAGGGAAGGACTTCAGCAAAGATGCATTAAGCATTTAATTTCCACCTGTTTTGGAATTGTGCCCATGGAGAGATAAGTCACGATGGGTCCATCACAATTCTGTCTGTACATCTTGTGAGTAGACCATCAACTGCTATTTTCTCAAACTCTCTTTTCAAAGATGTATTTATAGTGAACTGCTTTGAAAGATGGAGATAGTGGCTTCGTCTGGGAAAAAGGACAGGGATATTTAGTGTTCATTATAGTAATGTCTCATTCTGGACAAAAGTCAGGGTTTCACTTCTGTTTACTGAATTCCACTAGATGGGTAGGCATCATGTGTCCATCTTCAAATACTCCTTTGGAAATGCAAGATTAGAGAACTAGCTCAAATGCTGTTACTCTCATTATTTGCCATTTCTGTGAGTAATGAATTTCTTTGTCGCTGATCAGAAGTCTTTTGTCTTATGTCAGTATTTATAAAACTGTCAGTCAAATTTGTTAGCTTACAAACAGGATAAATCTCAAGCCAGTAACAGTCAAAATCTCTTTATAAAATAATTTAAAAAATATTTCTTTCTATTTCCCTCTTCAGAGATAGATTTAAAAAAATAATTATGTAACTCTGTTAATAAGTGAATGGTTGGTAATTCATTATATAATGACTACAGGCCCGGTGCACAAATTCATGCACGGGTGGGGTCCCTTGGACTGGCCAGCAATCCAGGCCAACCAGGGCCATCTCACCCAGTCCCGATCGGGGCTGGCCACTTGGGAGAGAGACCGTTGGAGGTTGGCTGGGGGGAGAGATGTGGGAGGTTGGCTGTTGGAGTAATGCTTTTTATCCATATTTTCCATAATAATTCTTACTTCTGTTGTGTATTTTATGAGCAATATGTCTGATAATTCATTTTAAAAGTATCAGAGCAGAAAAATTATTACAATTGCAATAATAATTGTTCCCATTTATTTCATAATAGTTCCCATTACTTTTTTAAAAAACACTCCATTCTGTGAAAAAAAAAAAAATGCATTCTTCTAACAAAGAATATTGTGGGGCCTTGTCCAGAGTACACTAGATGTTCAAGGCCAAGATGGGGACAGCTCCTACATTGAGCGTCTGCCCCCTGGTGGTCAGTGCACATCACAGCAACCAGTCATTTGGTCAACTGGTCTTAACTGTCGCTTAGGCTTTTATATATAGATAGATTATTGTGGCTAGAACATAATTTTATTTAGATAAACAAATACTATTTTAGATAAAAACTGTTTATTCAAAGTTTAATAAATATATCTGTGGGTTCTTCTCTGACAGGAACTGGACCTTTGTGGATGCTGGGTAGTGGATGAAGAAGACATGAGAAGTCATAGGCATATAGGGCAGGCTTTCTCGTAGGCCAAGTAGCCATTGCTAATAAAGAGCTATCAGACAAAACAGTTCTTCGAAGTAGCCTCACAAAGTAGCCATACAACGCAGCCTTTGCTAATACAGTAGCAAACACAGAAGCCATTGCAAACACAGCAGCAGCACCAACCATTACATAAAGCACTCCAGGCCTACATAAAAGCAGCCTCATACTGCCTGGTCCTTAACCACTTTTATAGCAACTTAGACAAAAGAAGCTTCTTGCCAAATAATGACATCAGTATTTGGGTTATAGAAAGGTATACCTCTGCAGTGCATACAGTACAATTGCTGTGTCCTTGCTGTTGCACCTGCTTATGGCAACTTGGCCTTGGCATCTTGGCCTTGAACATCTAGTGTACTCTAGACAAGGCCCCACAATATTCTTTGTTAGAAGAATGCATTTTTTTCCCCCACAGAATTGAGTGTTTTTTTAAAAAACATTTGGGAACTATTATGAAATAAATGGGAACAATTATTATTGCAATTGTAATAATTTTTCTGCTCTGATACTTTTAAAATGAATTATCAGACATATTGCCCATAAAATACACAACAGAAGTAAGAATTATTATGGATAAATATGGATAAAAAGCATTATCTATTTATGTTTATTGTTCACCTTTTATGTGCCAATCTAGACACAAGGATATCAGAAGTAACTAATAGATAAAATCCTTGCTCTTATGGAGCCATATTTTCATGGAAGGAGAAAGATAACAAATAAGAAGACAGATAATTGTACAACGTTTTCAGAGCATTAATTAGTGATTAATGTTATGAGTAAAAATAAAATATGCTCAGGATATAGAGAAGGACAGCAGAGAGGTGCCACTTTTTTAATTCCCACCTGAGACATGTTTCTATTGGTTTTCAGACAGAAGAAAGGAAGGATGGCGAGAGAAACATCCTTGTGAGAGAGAAATATCAATGTTAGAGAGAAACATCCATCAGTTGCCTCCAATGTGCTTAGATGGGGATCAAACCCACAACCTAGATATGTGCCTCGACTGGGAATCAAACCCACAACCTTTAGGTGTACAGGATGATTCTTCAACTAATCGCACCATCCAGCCAGGGCAGATTTGCCATTTTTTAAAAGAATGATGAGAAAGGATCTCTATGAGAAAGATTTGAGCAGACAGGTTAAAAATGGGAGCCACATTATGAGAAAGAAGGTGATAGGCTGAGGCAATAGGCGGTATAAAACTTTAAGGCGGAAGCATGCTTGGTGTGTTTGAGGAGCAGCTAGGGCACTGAGTGAGAGAGTGGTAAGAAGTGTGGTCTACTGAGCATGGCATCATGGAAAGCCTCTGGACTTTGAATACACTCCCCTGAGTTAAAATTTTGGCTCTAACACTTACCAGCTAAGTGGCCATAAGAAAATTAAACAGAGACACCTTAAAATAGTGAGAAGATCAGGCACAAAGTGTGAGATTTTTATAACACACAAAACTGTCAAAAATTCTATTCCAAACTATATGAAGATTAGCTAAAAATGAAGATGAGAAAAATAGAGACTTTGGTAGAGGAATGGCCAAATGGCATGAACAGGCATTTCCAAGGAAACACACATCCAAAATGCACAAGAAGTGATCCTCAACTTCATTAATAACCATATAGGCAAATTAAAAGTAGAATTTAATTGCATTTTTACTCATAGGTCTGCAAAAAATTTTAATGTTAAGTGATGGAAATGATATAGAATCATTTTGTCTGTGAGAATAATAATCTGTGAAACTGATGACATTTTTTTCAAAATAATTTGGCACTATTTAATATTATTAAAAACTAGAGGCCTGGTGCCAGAAATTTGTGCACTTGGTGGGGGTCCCTCAGCCCTGCCTGCACCCTCTCACAGTCTGGGAGCCCTTAGGCCTTCTCCCCCCATCAGTCGGACATCCTTAGTGCTGCAGTGGAGGTGGGAGAGGCTCCCACCACTGCCAGTGCACTTGCCTACCATGAGCTCGGCTTTTAGTTGAGGGGCTCTCCCCCCATGGGAGCACACTGACCACCAAAGGGCAGCTCCTGTGTTGAGCATCTGCCCCCTGGTGGTCAGTGCACATCATAGCAACCGGTTGTTCCACCATTCAGTTGATTTGCATATTAGCCTTTTATTATATAGGATGATGATTCTCTGGGAACCAGCAATTCCAGCTTAGAGAAAATCTTACACAAGTGCCAAAGTTTAGGAATGTTTACTCCAATGACAACAATAAAAACCTAAATAACTCCAATGCTCACAGGTAGATATGTGTATAAGTAGATAGTGAAAATTAGTATTAGTGAACCATGAAATATACATCTTCATGAGTGAATCTGAAAATCATAATTAGGAATACAAATAGGCAAGACATAGGAAATATATATGGCTGATGTTAATAAAGTTAAAAAAAACTATACAAATATATAATGTATCATTTAGTGGTACACACATTTATGGTAAAATATGTGTACCACTGGTAAAAGCAAATCATATGGTAAAATATGGTAAAAGAAAATCATATATAATAAAGAGGTAATATGCAAATTTACTATCACTCCAACATATAAGATGGCCACCCCCATGTGAACACAAGATGGCCATCACAAGATTGCCAGCAGGTTAGGGCAGTTGGGTGGGACCAGGCCTGCAGGGAGGGCAGTTGGTGGGGACCAGACCTGCAGGGGAGGGGAGTTGGGGGTGACTAGGCCTACATGGGAGGAGAGTTGGGGGCAACCAGACCTACAGTGGAGAGCAGTTGAGAGCGACCAGGTTGGCAAGGGAAGGCAGTTGGGAGTAACCAGGCTTGCAGGGGAGGGGAGTTGGGGGGGACCAGGCCAGCAAAAGAGGGCAATTGGGGGGGACTTGGCCAGCAGGGGAGGGCCATTGGCAGTGACCAGGACAGCAGGGGAATAGTTAGGCATCGATCAGGCTGGCAGGCAGAAGTGGTTAGAGGCAATCAGGTAGGCAGGCAGGTGAGTGGTTGGGAGCCACCAGTTCTGGATTGTGAGAGGGATCGGGCCTAAACAGGCAGTCAGACATCCCTCCAGGGGTCCCAGATTGAAGTGGGTGCAGGCTGGGCTGAGGGACACCCCCCACCACGTGCACAAATTTCATGCACCGGGCCTCTAGTAAATTATGAGAAACCTAATCCGTTATAATGCCTACTCTGATTAAGGTAGGAAGTGAGGCATGGTAGGGTAGGACACTTCAAAGGGAGCTTACATAACATTTTATTGCAAATGTTCTATTTCTTAAAATTTGTGGTGTGTATAAGGGGTTTTATTGCTTTTTATATTTTCCTATATACATTATGCTTCTTCTGTATGCTTGAAATATTTCAAAGGAAAGTTATTAAAGAGTAAATGAGAAAAGAAAATGTGGAGACACTGAATATAGGCAGGAGGGATTTTTCTCTAAAGTAGCTGGAGACACAGGAGGATAATAAAGATTTTAGAAGGCGTGCTGAAACCGGTTTGGCTCAGTGGATAGAGCGTCAGCCTGCGGACTAAAAGGTCCCAGGTTCGATTCTGGTCAAGGGCATGTACCCTGATTGTGGGCACATCCCCAGTAAGGGGTGTGCAAGAGGCAGCTGGTTGATGATTCTCTCTCATCGATGTTTCTAACTCTCTATCCCTCTCTCTTCCTCTCTGTAAAAAATCAATAAAATATATTTAAAAAAAAAGATTTTAGAAGGCGTTTTTAATAATGTGAAGTTTCTTGGCTTATGACCAAGTTAGTCATGGTGTTTCCCCCAGCTTCTTCGTGAGTCTAAGCCCCTTACCTCACTTTTCATAGAGTATTTACTTTAGAAAAACTTGGGACTGTAAACTATTTCTCTGCCCCTTTGAGATGAAAATCTTAATAAAAGTCTTTAGACATTTTTACAACTCAGGGATGTCTTTCTCAAGGCCTTGGGGTGTATCCCTTTGGAATGTAATCAAGAAAGACAGTGCCCTACCTTCCTGTTTCTGTGGGAGAGCAGGAACCTAACCTCAAAGGGCTACTTTCTCCAAGTTGTAAAATTACCTCCTATTATGAAGATAAGAGAAAGTTTACTTTTCCTTTGGATGAGGCCAATTAGCTTTTCCAGATGGCCATTGATCCCTTCACCCCAGCTCTTAAAAACTCTACCACTGTTGTTTCAGGGAGTTAAGTTCAGACTAATGTCTCTTACCACTATTGTAACAGCTCCTGCCCCCGACTCAGCTCCCTAAATCAAAACAGGTGATAGAGGCCTGAGGAGAGTGTGGAGAACATCTGCTCTAAATAAGAAGAAAGCTGAAAAAGACCAAAAAAGAAAATTGGCCTCAGGTAGGTACAGGTAAGCTGATAGATTTGGTGGAAGGAGACTGTGAAAGTTATATTTTGATTATAGTTTTTAAAAAGTAAAATAAGCAGGTCATCTAGGTGGTGTGGGGGGGGACAGGGGAGGAGGAGAGGGTGGGATTATTGGCACTTTTAGGACTGAGGAGAGCAATGACATTGGGGAATGAGAGATTAATAGCCAAAGAAATAAAGTAGAATCTGTTGAATTCTGAAAAATATCACCAGATAACTAACATTTTAATAGAGAAAGGGTAAGTTTATTAGAACTTTCTTCAGTGAAGAAGTATGCCACCTTGATAGAGTACTGTAAATATTATAGGAAGGAGAGTTCAAAAATGAACTAGTTATAGTTCTTAGCTGAGTGAGCTGAAGTTGTTTAGGGTAGTTCTTTAAAGATGGGGAACTAATTAGCTTTAAACCAAGTTAATAATATAATAGTTTAGAGCCGAAACCGGTTTGGCTCAGTGGTAGAGCCTAGGTCTGTGGACTGAAGGGTCCCGGGTTCAATTCCGGTCAAGGGCGTGTACATTAGTTGCGGGCACATCCCCATTAGGGGGTGTGCAAGAGGCAGCTGGTCGATGTTTCTTTCTCATAGACGTTTCTGACTCTCTATCTCTCTCCCTTTCTCTCTGTAAAAAATCAATAAAATATATATTTTTTAAAATAATATAATAGTTTAGGATAGGCAGACATAGAGAAACACAGGTCATGCAGTGAAGTCTTAATAAGTAAACTATGGTTGATGAGAAGTTGTAATTTTAAAATTTAAACGTATGAAATGCAGAATAAATGGACACACAACAGGGAGGTGAGGGCATGAGTGGGGGCGTGGGGAGTAATAGGGGAATAAGGACACACATGTAACACCTTAATCAATAAAGAAATGTAAGAAAAAGGATGGAAGTAAAAGAGAGAGGGACAAAGAAAGGGAAGAAGAAAAAATAGAAGAAAAGAATATATCCTTAACAATTAGAGGACTTATCAAGTAATGTCATAGCATAGTGTCTAGTACATAAAACTTAGCTGCCTACTATATTAAAGCATACATATTAAAGACATTTTATAAAATTTCAAAGAGATTTGTAATAATAATGGTTACAAATTTAGCTATTAATCAACTTACCAATTACTATTCCAGAGACATAATTACAATAAATTTCAGTAAATTGTATTATCTAGCATGGTTGGAAATTAAATCCTTTGGCTAGTCAATTATTCTGGTTATGTTATAAACCATTTAATTCTTTCCATTTTAAGAATAAAATGACATTTAAAATAATTTAAATTGTTTTACAATAAAGAAAGCTCTGAAATTCTTGAAGTGAATCATATTATTATAATAAATATCTTTTAGGGTAATGTTTCCAAGTATAGAAACCTTAAAAAATAAACGCCAGAGAAACCAAAACCTACTATAGCCTTTTTGGGAAAATTAATTTCTTATTCTACAAAATGTCATTTGACCTTGGAGATGCCACAGTAACTTCTAGATTTAGATATAACCTTCCTAAAAATAAAATCTAGGGGTAAGTGGAATTTGTTATGTATTACTTTAAAAAAAATACCGATGAGAAGTAGTCTGCTTTAGTCATCTTGGTTGGGCTTTATGGGATATCCTTGAATAAAATGCAAATAACTTACTCAGCAGCAGATAATTGTCAGAGTGGGATGGTTCACAGAACATCTGAGAAAAACGATGTCCTTGATGAAAGCATTGCAGAATTTCTCTGCAAGACAGGGCTTATGGTCATAAAGTTGCTTTCTTGACAGTTTTAGGTTTTCTTCAACTAACTTAATGCTCATAGGTCTTTTAGTAGGGGAGTTATAAGTGCAAGGTTTTTCTGTCAATTGTTTCCATGGCAATCTAAAAACTTTCACTTTAATCTAAACCCTACAGCCATATATTTACTGGAAAGCTTACAAGGTTTTTTTTTTTTTTTTTTAATTCTGAAAGAAACAGCATTAGGTTCTTTAGCTTAATTCCAATTCCAAACACATTACATCAGCACACCTGACGTGCTTTGCTTCTATGGAAACCCACAATCCTGAAGTGTCCAGGTGATATTTATCATGCTCATTTCTCACCTTGTGTACAGCAGGAAGCTCCTGCAGCCTCGGAAAAGATGATGGGGCTGGGCCAGAGTGGGAGTGGGAGGACTGGAGATAGATTGTCTGACTTTCAGTTTCCTCCCTTTTCTTCCCTCCTCCCCATTGACTGTGTCTGATGAGAAGCATTTTTCTTAATGCCATAAAGATGAATCTCAATTATCCATGATAATTGAGTTCAGAGTCAGAAAAAAAAATGAAATCCACTACTAATCAAAAACACTAATTTAATTATAAGTTTCAATGTCCCCTCCCAACAGTATTTAACAAATTTGCTGCAAAGAAACTAAGTGGAATTACTTCCTTTTCCCACTGTCACTCTTTCCTTTTTTCAGTGTGTGATAGAAGTGCCAAAGTAAATAAGGAGGGAGTTTTCTGGATAATTCCCATATTGGATAATCAATTTCTGAATGGCTAGATTGAGAACAAGTCAAATAAATTTTCTACACCAAAATATATGTGTATTTTATCTTATTAGTATATTTTCTCATCATGAACTCTGTTCTTTGTATTACACATTTTGTGTTCATCTATTTGGTGTGTGTGTGTGTGTGTGTGTGTGTGTGTGTGTGTATGTGTGTGTAAGTGAGGAGTTGATGGTGGTTAGTGTATGATTTGGTAATGCTACAACTTGTAATGACCTAATGCTTATAGCTTTTCTTTGCTCTTATATTTTTATGTGGGTGAAATCTTCCTGGTGTTTTTATTTTATCAAAGAACAAATATAACTGTGACTTTATGTTGCATTTTGTTACTGAATTCATGTCTCATGTTCTGTTATGGTTCTAATAGTTGCAATCTGGTTTCTCTATGAGTTGGGGGCCTCACATTGAGTTATTGAGTTATTACCTCTTGTTGCTTCCTGATTTTACATTTTATGCTATAAATAGCAAATAAGTAATAAGTTCAGTTTCTACACATACTGGTTGAGAAAAAAATTGTATTTAACTCTTTTTCCAATTCTTTTAAAAACAGAGTTTTATTATCATCCCAAAGTTGTCATTTTTATAATTGCAAGTAAATGCAAACATATAAACTATATTTCTTAGAGAACTCTTCATACCCTTGTTTATCAAAGCATCTCTGGAGATTCAAATTGCTACATTGAACTTATTAGAAAGTAGAATTTTATTTTTAAAACTTCAACTGTAGAAGTGATTTGTACTCTGAAAAAAGTGCTACATGGGTAGAAAATTCTTATCACCATGTTTCTGTTATGGACCAATATTTAAAAACAAAACAATACTTGATTTGCTTATATTTTCAGGTGCTCATTCTTTTCAGAAATATTGATTTCTTGGTGTGTGTGAAAGTTAATTATACATAAAACTTGTCTGCAAAAAAAATTATACATGAGGGCCATAGGTCATGCCCATAAATAGCTAAAATCACATAGACAGATATAATTATTTCTCTTACAATTTTATGAGAGATAGCAGTTGAGTTGAGCTTTGAAAATAAAATTAAAACCTAGAAGCATAAAGATAGAAGAAAAGACAGTTACTTGACCTGTGGTTCCCTATCTATCATCTATCTATCTATCTATCTATCTATCTATCTATCTATCCATCTATCTATTATCTATCATCCATCTATCATTTCTAAAGTTGCATTGCATGGATTAGGAACTTCAGTTTAATTTTATAAATGTTTTAAGAAATATACTGGCTTGAAATGACAAATAGAAAGCTTCTCTTATCTCTCCTTACACGTGTGGATGTGTGATCCATCTTTGTTAGAGTGATGGCAATATCAGGAAAGCCTTGCCTCCAAGCATTTGTTGCTTAATTTATAACTCTTGGGGAATGCTTAATCTATACGCTTCCCTTCTGTTCTGAATATGCCGAGAGATCAAATGTTGTGGAGCCCAGGATCATCTACTTGCTGCCTGTCTCCCCTGACATTAACTGCTGCCATTGCTTTAGCAAGGGGATATACATTTCTGTCACCTGCATCTTAACCTGAAATGAAAACAAAAATGTATGGGAGCTTTATGGAGTCGAACCAATGCTATTTGTATTAGTTTTAGGCCCATTGTAGTAAAACTGATTTTTGTTAGGTGGAGACAAAGTTACAACATTAATTCTCTTGGGAGATGAAGGTTCAAATAATCATGCTATAAGGAAACTTTAGGAAAATACTTACATTCACAAATGATGGGCTTCATATATTTGTCAAAAAATATTGGGTTTTTATAAAACTTACTTGTATGGTATTTTGCTCAGAATAAAGAACGTACCTCGAACAGCAGTGGAATGTTTACATATAAATCATGAGCATCTCTTTTCAGCCCTGCTGGAGACTTGTGCTGAGTAGATAAAGAAGACAATGATATATATTTACTGTGATAGCTGTTTTAGCAGCCCCAAGGTTGATGTAGCACTGGCATGTTTTTCCCCCTTTCTTCTATGTGTGACTCAATATATTTCTCTTTCTTGAGACTCACACAGAAGGATGAATAATACATGTAAGATGTGTTTATAATTTCTTCCTTTAGGACAATTACTTTCATCAATTATTAAAAACTGATAATAATGTTGATTACCTGAAAATGGGCTAAGAAAATAAGAAACCAGGTAGATACATATGCAATTTATGTGTTAAAAGAGATTAGTATAAATGAAGGAGAAATTGAGAGGATTTAAAAGGGGCTTCAGGGCTTATCTAATAATTTTAGTGAGCCTTTGATGTTGGAGATAGGCTGCTGTCAGAGCAGGCTGTAGGACAGGCTATAAGTAATGTGAGCTAGACCGCTGGTAAGGAACAAGGTGAGCCGGGTAGCCAGACAAGGAATGATGGAATGATCACTGCAATAACATCATGAACCATGTCGGGATGTGCCATGCCTGAGTTTCTGGAAGATTAAGAAGGTTAAAATTAATATGGGAGTGGGAGGAAGATGGCCCAAAGCAAAAAGATTTAGTCTTGAAAGCTCTTGTGGACAAAAACAAAAAGGTGGGAGTTTGAGGGAAACTATTTTCAGTATAAGGCAGTATCACACATGAGGCAATATTGCAAGAGCAATGCCAAAGAAACAACAAAATAAGAGCTGGAATGGAAAGATTTTTTTTTTACTAATAAAAACTAGTAATTAAAAAATTGGCCCCTTAAAGATCAATGGGTATGGAAAGGTAATAAGCATAGTGTAGGACACATAGTTAATGTTCAACACATAATTTGGAGTTGAATCTGAAATTCAAAAGGATTCTAGCAATCTGTAGCAGCCAACTTGCAGGGATTACTGTTGTATTAAATAAAAGGACAATGAGAAAATATGTGATAATATTACAGGGTCAAGAAAGAGAATTTGTTTCCAGTCACAATTACCTAGACCTAGGTCTTTTGAGAATGTTTTGATATTAAAAAATCTTGGGAGTCCTTTTAATAAATTAATTTCATTTGTGACTAATTAATATGCAGTATTGCATCTATAAACCTTTCTCCCTATTTCTATGTTGTTTTTTTCTTCCAAAAATAACTTTTCTTACAGGTTTCAAAGTCCTCTTTAAAGAACTCTATATGTGTTGAAAATTGGATATACTAAAATAGTATACAGAGCCATTCCATCATTTATTCATTCAGCATTTATTTATTCAGTAATTATTTATTAAGTATATTTTACATGTCAGCCATTATAAAACTTGCTTGTGCCCTCGACCTGTTCATGAAAGGAAATTCAAATTTAGGAACAGATAACAGTACACCCTGAGAACTCTGGGAGCAGGGACACAACTAATCCTCCCTGGAAGAGACACTTAACATTTGAGTTGGAGTTTACAGAAGTAAAGATGGTGGGGGAAACGTGATTAATTTAAAAGGACATGGAGATAAAAAAGCATTGATATTTGAGGAAAAGGTGAGAAAGAAAAATATTGTGGCTGGAGCATAGCATGCAGGAAGATGAGGTGCATTGGCATCAGATTCTGGAGCCCCTGAGATGTTAAACTAGGAAGTTTAGGTCTCATTCGTTCCTATTGTTAATCCAATGAATGTTTTGAACTACAGAAGTGTCTTAATCTGAACTGCATTCTAGAATGTTAACTCTAGTTGGAAGGTAGATTGGTGGGAAGAAAGACTAGGTTTAGGGGAGGAAACAGTTATTGCAGTTTTACAAGCAAAAGGTAAGTTCTTGTACGTAAGGGCAGTGAGGGTGGAAAAGAGAAACCAGATTCAAAGGTATTTCCCCAGTAAAATCCATGGAATTTGTGTGTAGATGTGGGAAGGAAGGGTAATTGAGAATTGTTAGAAAGTATTTACTCTGAGAGCTAATTCAACAGTGATATAAATGAAGATTAAGAATAGGAGAGACTTTTTAAGGTCAGAGGCAGATATCATTCTGAATTAGTCATGTCAGACCACTGCTTAGATTAAAAAAAAAATCCAACTGGCATTCAAACAGGGACTAACACTGGCAGAGTACTGCTTGGTAAGCCAGATTTAAATGTAAGATTGAAATCACACATTAGATATGTTCAACTACTTATACTTTGGCACCAGTGACAAGTAATTTTCTTGCAGTGGTATGAGCAATGGCAGCATCTCTTGTTTCCATATTTTTTCTTTAATGTTTTCCCATGCATGGCAAGTTTTCCATATGCTCTGCTGGGTAGACTCTTGTTGCCATATGGCAGCATGTAATATGAGAGAAAAAAATCATGAAGAACTTGCTTCTAATTGTCTAAAGGGATTGCCCCTGGGAAAATCTTAATTCCATGCTGGATTGTAGAACTATTCATATTAGGCAGAATGTCGCATTAAGAAGTTGGCCAATGCAGTTACCATTATAGTGTGGATGCTGAAGATTTAGTAAGTTTCTATATTTCTTACAAAAACAAACATACAAATTCAACACAAAATCAAAACAAAATTGGTCACAGCTTGATATCCTTAGAGGAAAAAATTTTACCCTGCCATCTGGAAAAGGTTGGAAATGAAGTAAAGTGGCTGCTTTTGCTGATTTGTCTCATAGAATTGAGCATCTGTCCTCTCTCAACTTAGCAAACATTTTTATGAATATTTAGGTATTTGGAATATTAAAAAAATGGTCTCAGGACACTGTGAGTAGCACAGTGGTGTGGTATCAGACAAGTCATTTTTGTCTGAAGCCTGGTTTAGTGGCTGTGTGCTTAGGCAGATCTCTTTACCTCCTTAAGCACCACTATCCTCATCTCTAAAATGGAGATAATAATGCCTACCTTTATGAGCTATCACAAATATTAGAACTAATATATATAAATGCCATATGATACTGCCTGCCATAGTAAATGGAAGTCATTTTCATTTTAGCTTTCAACTCTATAACTATACCAAGCCTGGCAATTAACTTCACTGATAAACACCTTCCAATTATATTTAGACGTTGTCCTTTTATTTGTATGTATTGAGCAAATATATATAATAAAAACATAATATGCTAATTAGACTGGGTAGATGAACGACCTTCTGGACAAAGCCGAGGCTGCAAGGGCTGATCCCCTTGCACAAATTTCATGCATGGGGCCTCTAATATATATATTAAACAACTAAATATATATATATATATATATATATATATTGATATATATATACATATATATTAGTTTATTATTGAAAGTATTTCATAGACCCTTCCCCCCTATTAACCTACCTGTAATATAAATTTAGAAAATTCCAGAAGTGCTATTTTCATTAAATTTGAGATCTATCTTATGTTTATTCACTGGTGCTTATGATAAGTAGTTTTAAAACACAGACATTCTGCAATCATTAAAAATGTTTCTTTTTTAAATTAAAGTATTTTTATAATTAAATTTATTCAGGTGACATTGATTAATAAAATTATATAGGTTTCAAATGTATGATTCTATAATACATCATCTGTATATTGCATAGTGTGTACCACCCAAAGTCAAATCTCGTTCTGTTATCATATATTTAACCCCTTTACCCTTTGTTAACTCCCTTTCAGATTCCTTTTCCTCTGGTAATGTCCATACTATTGTCTGTGTCTATGAATTTTTGTTTGTCTGTCTTATTTGTTCATTTGTTGCTTTCAGTTTTATATGTGAAATAATATGGTACCTGACTTTCTGATTTATTTCACTTAGCATGATATTCTCAAGACCCATCCATGCTGTCATAAATGATGGTGGTATTTCAACTTTTTAATATATTTTATTGATTTTTTTACAGAGAGGAAGAGAGAGGGATAGAGCTAGAAACATCGATGAGAGAGAAACATCGACCAGCTGCCTCTTGCACACTCCCTACTGGGGATGTGCCCACAACCAATGTACATGCCCTTGAGCAGAATCAAACCTGCGACCTTTCAGTCCGCAGACCGATGCTCTATCCACTGAGCAAACCAAATTCGGCGTAACACATCTTCTTTATCCAATCATTTATCGAAGAACACTTCAGTTGTTTCCATGTCTTGACTACTGCAAATAATGCTGCAGTGATGTACTTGAATTACGATTACCTATCATGGAGTTGCCATACATGAGTGGGTCCTTAAAGAAAAATGCCATGATAAAATGAGTGAGATAAAAAATGTGGGCATCAGGTTTTGTTTTGTTTTTTTGTTTTTTGTTTTTGTTTTGTTTGTTTTTGTGTGTGTGTATATGTGTTAATCTTCACCAGAGGATTTTTTTTTTCATTGCTTTTCAGAGAGACTGGGATGGAGGGAGAGAAAGAGAGGGAGAGAGAGAGAGAGAAAGAGAGAGAGAGAGAGAAGGAAGAGAGGAGATACATCTACCAGTTGTGTCCCACACGTGCCCTGACCAGGAAGTGGGGAGTGAACCCATAACCTAGGCACATGCCCTTGACCAGGAATTGAACTCAGGACCATTCCAGACCATTCTGTGTTTGGGCTGATGCTCTAATCACTGAACCACACCAGTAAGGGCATGGACATCAGTATTTTAATGAACAGATATGAAATACTGGGTGAGAAACTGCCACTTGAGCTGCTTGAGAAAATACACATGCAGATTCAATCTCCACAAAAGAGCGATAACTTTGACTTGTTTCCATGTTAAAAAACAAGTTGGTTTCTAGTTTCTTGTAAACATTGCTGAAATGCTTTACTGTATAGTATCTACCTCACTAGTATTTCAGATTTTTCAAGAGCCTTTATCCTATAGTCCTCCATCTCTCCCTGGAAAAAGTAACTCATTCATTCACAAGATTGATGCATTTCGTTGGTCTAGTCATGTTTATAATCTCCATGTGCCATGCACATAGCAATTCCTAAATAAATATTTGTTGAATGCATAATAATAATAATACTATATAATAAAAGCCTAATATGCAAATTGTCCCCTTGGGAGTTCAATCAGCCAAGAGTTTGACCACTCACTGTGATGTGTGCTGAACAACAGGGGCAGCTTGGCATGAAGGAAGGCCCTGGCTGGCAGCTGCAACTGGGGGAAGGAAGGCCATGATCAACCCTGATTGCCAGCAGACCTAGGGACTTTACTCATGTATGAATTTCATGCACCAGGCCTCTAGTAATCTATAATAAAAAAAAGTGTACTATGATAATTAGACCAAACAGTAGAAACGACCTATTGGACGAAGCTGGGGCTGCAAAGGCTGAGGCAGCTGCCATGGTTACAAGGGCCAAGCCCCTTGCATGAATTTCGTGCATTGGGCCTCTAGTAATAATAATAATCCTGCAATGACCATAGAGGTTCATATGTCTTTCCCAACAAATGTTTTCAAATGTTTCAGGTAGGTATCCAGTCATTATTCTTAACTTTTTGAGCAATCTCCACACTGTTTTCCATAGTGGCTCTACCAATTTATATTCACACCAAAAATGTATGTGGGCCAGTTTTACAGACCTGAATCGTTCAGTGCGATAATTAAGGCTGTTGAATCCATGAGTGTGAGAGAAGCTACATCTCATTCTAAAGGATTCCTAATTCCTACTCTCAAAGAATTAAACCAACAATGTCATGCTCTACACAAGTATCAATATATGTTAGACTTGTGGTTGGGGTTTTGTGGAAAAAAAGAGGAGGTACATAGTTAAATTAAAAACAAAACACCTCAGTGACTGAGCATAATGAAGCATTGGATTCCATTGATGGTCACAAATACCCAAAGAGCCAAGAAATGGGTTCTGTAGCTTCATAAATAGAAGACAATGAAAGAATTTTCAACTATTAGAATATTATGCTTATTTTTACTTAATAGTACAAATAAGTAATTTCTATCTCTTTTTATCAATAATAGTTGGATTTATTGTTTAGACACACATCAAGTATCAACCTAACTAATTTTCAAACTAATTTCTTTTATACATTTCTGGAACAAATTTATGCTTTCATTTCTTTTCAAAATGTATGGAAAAAAAAATATATAAGCTGATATTGAATAGGTAACATGATGCTATACACTACTAAAGAATAACTGTGTAAAATACATATGAACTTAAGAGAACAGGGGAAATATCAGCCTTGTGTGCTCATCATGTGCTTCTACTCACTGTATTGGTGTAATAAAACACAGGCAAATCAGACCTGCCAACAATGCATGGATATTAAAATTACTCCATCTGTCATCCACTTTTGTTGACCAAGTAACAACTTATGTTCACAAAATGCTCTACTTTTATATATCTGACCTCTTGCCAAAACCTTTTTACTTCACAGCATTAAAAAACAAAAACAAAAAAACATGACAGCTTTTCCTCTGCATTTCTGTAGCCCTATTCTTTATCTAGCTACAGTAATTTCTGGCATAAAGTTTCCAATCACTGAGTGACCTTTAAAAATGCAAATTTTGTCATGTCTTCTGCCTGATTAAAACTCTTTACTGACTTCTCATAGCTCTTAGAGTGAAGTAAATAATCCTCTTTGTGGCCTCCATGCCCTGTCTCTGTGGTCCTTGTTCACCTCACTACTCTTATCTGTCACATTCTCACTATCAGCAACTCAGGCTGCTCATATTTACTCCCACCTCCACTGGCGATCTCTTGTTCACTCTCTCCCATTCCCTTGCTTGATTGTAAGGGACAAAACACAACTTGGGCTAATTGAAGGAGAAAAAATATTAAAAGATGTTAGGATATTCGCGGAATTATTGGGAGTGCCCTAGAGAGCAAAATGTGTGGCCATGGAGCCAGGAACCACTTCCCAAATCACTCCAGACCCATTGCAATGCAGACATCATGGTCCTCAATGCCAAGCCCCATATGTGGCTATTTATCCTGCCAAGCCTGTTGCCCAAGCAACCCATTATTGCTGCATCAGCTGACACCTACAGAAAACATCTCCATTCCCTGTTCATTCTGAATCACTTGTTCTTAATTCAGTCTTTTGTATTTATATCTTTAAGGTAGAGCCTACACAAATGTGGTCTTATTTTAACTTCAAAAGATGTTGGGCAAATGAGAAGGTGCTATTTTTAACTTATTTACACTGGGATGGACTCTGTCTCTACCAAAAACTCATTCAGTGGTAAAAATTACCAAATAAAGAAAAAGGATTTAGCTGCTGTCTTGCCAAATAATAATGTTAGTAAAATTCTACTTATTCTCCAGGCACTCAGCTAAATTGTAACTCCAAAGGTGTCTCTATGGGTCACTCCCTCCTGCTCAGGTTAGGCCTCTTAGTAATACGTATTCATAATAACCTCTACTTATCTTTTATAGCATTAAAACTAACATGAGATGATTAAGTGTATAATTTTTGCTAATTCATGCCTCTCCCTGATAGACTATAAGATCTGTAAAGACAATTACTGTGTCTATCTTAGTCAAACCTTTCTATCTAAACATTAACTATGAATAAGTTATACATTGAATGACATACACTTATCAGAATGCTTTCTAAATAACATCGTCTAAAATGTAAAGAACCCCTTGCTTGATGGGAATTTATAAGGTTCCTATTTCTTTTGGTGAAAAACTAGAGGTGAAAGGTATATTGGAAAAAATGTTTTCCTCTACTCTCATAGGGTCAGTAGCTGGAATGTGATGATTAAAATAAGAAAAGATAGGTTAACAGGAGGAAGGTTTGTTATGCATGCACATGGGACCTCACAGAAAAGAAGAGGTAATCCATGGAAGAGGTTAGGATCATTAGGAGCTTATATACTGTTTTAACAAAGGGCAACAAATTGGGATAGGTGTCAAGATAAAGGAAAATAAGTTTGGGCCTATAGGGACAGTAAATTGTGGAAAGGCAAAAATCTGAGGGAAATTGTTGGAAGAGAAAGGTTGTTTAGTAAGGTTTGTTATGCACTCAAGTGGGTGCCATCTTTAGTGATGAGTTGAATAGTCGTCGGTGTTAAGAGTCAGTCTCCTCTTCTTGGTATGGAAGGGGGAAGACAGTCAGCTTCACTATGGTGAGAAGGCAGAGAATTCCTCTTATTTCTGTTGTTTCTTAATCACCTTCAGCTCAAAATAATCATTATGCCAAAGTGGCATATTTTGAGGAAGCATTTTCAAAACCTCTTCAGTGGAAAAACCTTATATGTATTGAACAAATATTCACTAACATTGTAGGTAAAGAAGATTCCAATTGAGCATGCATATAAAAGAAACTGATTCTTTGGGTTAGTTCTTACTTATACTCTTACTAGAGGCCTGGTGCACAAAAATTTGTGCACTTGGGGGGTTCCCTCAGCCCAGCATGCATGCACCCTTTCACAATCCAAGATCCCTCAGGTGGGGTTCCTCAGATCAGAGTTTATCTGAGCTTTCCATCCCCAGGCTGCAGGCAGCTGGCTCCACCCCCTCCAATGCCATTGTTTGCCATCTGTGCAGCACTGCCCTCCAGCCCCTGCCACCAGTGGCCTCCCTCTGCAGGCCACAGGCTGGGGTGCAATGGCTTGGTTGGCCTGGGTCTCCCTCTTTCTTTGCATCTGGTCGCCCCTAACTACTGGTCTGCCTACCTGATCACCCCTAACTTCTCTGTCTGCCTGATCACCCCTAACCGCTAGTCTGCCTACCTGATCCCCCTAACCCCTCTGCCAGTCTGCCTGATTTGCCCATAACTGCTTGCTTGTGGCAGGGCCAGCACTGACTTGGTTGGTCAGCCTCTGGTCATTACAACCCAGGGTTTTTATATATTAGGATTATTTTAATGTTTTCAAGCTTAAACTCATTTGTACAACTTCCTTAACCCTGGGCTATGTTTTTTGAGCTATGTTACCCAAGTTACCTCTTCCTTGATTTCCAAAATTATCTTCTCTACCTCTCTTTTCCCTGTTGTCCTTTTGTTTAAGTTTCTTTGTACTTTATGGGCTTTGCAATACTTTATGGTTGATATACTTCATTCTTACTTATAGTTGAGTTCTTGCTATTATTCATTGGGTTCTTGCTATTCTACATGGGGACTGCATTTTCATATGTATTACTGTTATGAAGATCTCAAGCCACATTTTCCAGAGAAGCCAGGTCATATTGTGGATTTCATGTCTGATCAAGGGCTAAACAACATATATAACAGTAAACCCATTAACAAACAACAACTGTATATGTTTATAATCAAACAAGTAGGGAAGTTATGCTCAAAGCCATGCAAATAAACTTAAATATATGGCAAAAGAGGTAAAGGGGTACATAATTAATGTTTTCTTGGTTTAAAATCAGTATACAGTATACTAGACATTGTATTGAGAGTTTTACATATATAAATGGGTGAATGAATCTGGTTTACCTGTTCATTTTGTTTTAATTTCTCTTACTTATGCTCCATACCTCCATTCCTATCTCAATTTGAGAATCATTATTGGAAAGGGCTCAATTATTCAACAACTATTTAATGATTCATTCTGTGCAAGGAATCCAGTGTTGATAAAAAAAAATATATTTCATTGTCCCTCAGGGAGCTTATAGTATATGAAAACTCAGGAATTTTATTAACCCACTGGCGGGTATTTATTAAGGAATCATTGGCATATAATTACTATCTACAATTGCACAATTATTAGAAAGCTGTGAAAAACAAACATGAGGATCAGCATTTATCAGGGCATTGTTATCTAGTCTAGGGGGTCAGAGAAAGCTCCCATGAACAATGTCAAAGCAGGCAAAAGTTTATATAGGCATAGGGGTAGGATGGGGACAGTGAATATGACAAGATTGATGTATTGGCACTTGATCACATTGAAAGGTTTCTGTGCACTGAATGAATAGAGGCCGTGTGTGTGTGTGTGTGTGTGTGTGTGTGTGTGTGTGTGTGTTTACAAAGATTCTTTTTCTGACCAAACTCTAGTCAGGTTCCTCTCAACTCTTCTCAACTCAGCCCTAAATTTTGGGCTTCTGTATTCATCTCTGCATTGTCCAATTGTAACAAGAATTTAACTGTCAGTTTAGCCAGAATCTTCCAACCAATATATCTAATTGGGTTCATTGTCCTCCACCATGCCCCAGGTAATGTCTGATCGACCACCTGGTTTGCCTTCAGCAAGAGTCCCGTTAGGTTGGTCTAGCCAGAATTACCCACAATTTTTTTTTTTATGTTTCCTCTTAATAATTTTCTATCCACTGACACTGTCCCCTCCACTTTTGGGCTATAAATTCTCTTTTTTAAAAAAATAAAAAAATATATATTTTTTTCTATTCAGTGTTGAGACCAATATCTTTTTCTCTACCACATAACTCCATCTCATAAGTCCCCCTCCCTGCATAAAGTTTGCCTTACTATCTTTGATAAGTGTCATGAGTAATTTTTCTTTTTAGTTTATGTATTTCTTTTTGTGCTATTTCTCCAATTATTTACCTTATCCACAGGTCATCACCAACAGTTTAAAACTATGAGTTAGAAATTGCCAAATATGTGGGTAAAGTTGGCCTTGAGTAGGCGATAGGCATGGTATAGACCACGATGAGTGAGGGAAAAAGTGAAATACAAACTGGCTAACTGGGCTTGAGCACTGTCCACGAGAGCATAATGGCATCTTCTATTTGCCATTATGCATGTTTCTTTTAGCAAAAGAATTCACTAAATTTTTTGATCCATTAATTCTATATCTGCCTGTATCTGGTCTCCCACATCATACTCTCTGTCTTGAATGCCCTTCTGGCCGAATTATCAAGCTTTTTTTTTGCCTTCTTATCAAAAGAACATTTAACAATGTGCTCTCCTGCTTGGTTTGGCTCGGTGGATAGAGTGTCAGCCTGTGGACTGAAAGGTCCTGGGTTTGATTCTGGACAAGGGCATGTACCTTGGTTGCGGGCACATCCACAGTGGGGGGGTGCAGGAGGTGGCTGATTGATGATTCTCTCTCGTCTATGTTTCTAACTCTCTATCCCTCTCTTTCTCTCTGTAAAAAATCAATAAAATATATTTTTTAAAAAGTGTGCTCTCCTGATTATTGTCCTTTGTATTATATGCTCTAAACTGCTTGGCTTATTTATATAAATATAAATATAAATATATATATATATGCATATATGAACACACACACACACATATATATGTATGTATATATAATATCTTTTATTTCTATTTAAATTGTTTGGGGTCCATAATTCCCTTGTCATTCATACTGTAAGCTCTTAGAGATAAACTACTATAATGCTTTAATTTGCTTGTTGTGGATTTGCTTGCCTCAAACTGCTGTCAAATGAATCCAGGAACATTAGCAATTTGTAGCAGTTCCAAACTACCATCATTTATAAGACAAAACAACAACACTGCACTATGATTACATAGAAATTAGAGCAATCAATAGGCATAGTGCTTCCCTCCACAATACTTATGACCCCGTAGATTATAAAATAGTCAGCGTGTTAATGCACAATGGTTGTACTGTATTATTCTTTATTTTTGTTCACATGCATTTGAGCTATGGCAAGGGATAATAAAAAAATAATTGAGTAGTGATTCTAATCCTGGTTCTGTCTAAGGTCTGTCTGATGACCTTGATTAAGACATCCAATCTACTTTAAACGTCAACTTCTACACATGTAAAACGGGAGTAATCAAACCTGTTCTATCAGGTTCTTCAGTGGGTGTGAAAACTCTTTGGAAATGCAAACTTTAAGGTGTGATAATGGCTATTGAAGCCAACAAAATAGCCATAGACTTGCATAGTAGAGTATGTTTAAATAGTATTGATGCTGCATACATTTCCTGCAATTGAATGAAATTATCTTTACAAGAAGGAAAAACTGAGGCTAGCTGTGCAGATTTCTGCTTGGCAGATGTTGCTATGTGATCCACGTTACCCCATTGAGAAAGCCTGAGAAAATTCCACTTTTATTTTAGCATTAGCTGTGTGACTGTGTGAGAGACCAGGAAAAGAATAGTCTTCTGCAGAAATATGCTAGACAATGCATTAAACCTGTTAGTGTTCTGAATATATCAGACCTAATTTCCAGAATGCTTGATTTGTAGTTGCTAAAATTTACATAATATTGTAAAAAAAATAAAAATAGACATCTAAGTAAATTTGTTGTATGCAGAAATTAGCATTGACTTCATTAAGTAGCATTCAAGATCTTCCTACAGTAATTTTGTTTACCAATGAAAAAATAAAAGAAATTTAAAAATATTTTACAACCATTTGAAAAAGAACAACTGATTATGAAAGATAAGAAGGCTGGTTCTTGGCAGAATTTCAAAAAGACTTTTACAAAATGTCTTTAATATGAATGAATAAATTAGTTAATCTATTCACCACTTTAGTGAGGAACTCAAAGTAATAAAATATATGATCCCAATTTTCTGCATACGGATACTAAAGTAGAAAGGTTATTACCTGCCACAGGCCATTCTGAGAATCAATGTCTGAGCCGGAAAAAAAAAAAAAACACCACACTTCTGATTCTGGTTCCCGAGAATGAGGTAGTTATGGACTTTGTCTACTTGGGCCTTTAGTGGTCTCTCTTAGATTTATTTCACTATTCATGTCATTTGTATCCCTCTCTCCTGAAACCCCTAAATGTGCTCTCAAATAAAATTTAACATAGGAAAGCAAACCTTATCTACTTGTGACATTATGTACATCAGTTGCATAATACACATTTTATTGAGCTACTAATAGAATAATAGAAGAGAAGAAGCAGTTTCTTCAATGAAACCAAAAACAAAACAAACTAAAAAATGTTGAGTTTGTTACTTCTCATTATTCCGCAGGTCACCGGAAGACTGTCTTCCTAAATGGTACCCAGCAACCATGTTGCTTGTTCAATGCTTTTCTCCGCACAGAGGCTGCTGTTTCATTTGGGTTTAGGCGAAGCTGTCTGTGTTGCAGTGAGAACACAGAAATCGTGCTGCATCTGTTAGGTTGTCACGCGGGGCGCCTAGCCCCAGAGTTGGCTTTATTCCCACAAGGCAGTTGGGGCTTTGATCACACAGCTGCTCTGCACGGATAACAATAGATGCTGCTTCATTCGTTTTATACCACCTCACTTGGCTTTTTCAGGAATATTAGCTTTTTATATGATGTTGTATGTATCTTTCAGAAAACATGCTTCAGTGAATTGTGAAAATACATCTGTTATATTTTTCTTTGACTCTTGGTTCTTAATTAAATAGTTTTTAGTAGTGTTCCCCACCTCTAACGGGGTTATATAATTTTTATCATTCCTACACTTAATTTTATTGAGCAATAACTATAACATTTGGTAAATGTTTCCTATTGGTTAATTATCTATAAGCATATGTTATGAGCTGCACTAGTTTAACAGGAGTTGACACTCCAGCTAGTCATAACTAGGTTGGTATTATTACAAACAAGGTTGTTTTTTTTTTTTTAAAAAAAAAGCAATGCATGTAAGTGAAAGTTGAAAATGAAAGCTTACTTGTAGATCAAATGAGGTGAAGAGAAACATTTTTACTATGTTTCAGTCCATTAGGTAAACAATCTCTCTCTTACTGCGTGCTGAACTAAATCCCGGCCATTAACAATAGCTTTAGAAAGAAGGAGACTGATTCAGATAGGAAGAATACAAGGGAATTTTAATGGCCACTCTAATCAATTCTGTTAGGTCTCTAGAGAAGGCAGTTTCATATATGAGAAAATATGTGGAATAAGGAAAAAAACACACAAACACCTCTAACTACTAAAATGCCTGAAAAAGAAAGCTTAAAGCAAATTGATTTAGTCTGGGAATAGAAAATGGAATATGAACAGGGAATACTTTTGGGTATTTCCAAGTATGTTAGGAAGAAATGTTATCTATGGCCATTTGTTACCTCTAATCCAAAACGATACCTAGGGTACTTTGTATGGTAGGTGATTTTGATCGTAAAAAAAGGAGTAAAATTTGGTGTTGGGCACTTAGCATATATTAAGAAGAATTACTAAAAAGATTTTTGTCCCTAGATTTGTTTGCGTATATGTTATTTTAGATGCTGATGTAATGGTGCTGTCAGGCCATGGTGTCACAGTTGGTCCTTATCACATTTTATAGAATGTGATAATCCTATCTAAGAAAGAGGGAATACGCTGATTGACCATCACACCCTCAAACATGGCAGCATCCACAGCCACAAGAAAGCTGTGCCCAGTCCCCTCAGCCCCTCAGCTGCCCAGGGCTGCCTGAGTCTCAGGTAACCAGGGCTGGCTGAGGCTTCCACTGCCGACAGTGGCAGCAGCAGAGATGTGTTGGGGACATCGCCTTCCCCTGATCAGCAGGTCACCTCCCACCCTTAGGGCTCCTGGACTGTGAGAAGGGGGCAGGCCGAAAATTCATGCACTGAGGGACTTCCCCTCCAGTGCATGAATTTTCATGCACAGGCCTCTAGTTTTAAGTAAGTATTTTAAAATATTTTATTATGTTTATTATAAAAGTTATGTTTATTGTAGAAAATTAGAATAAGCAGAAAAGCAAAAAAGAAAAGTATTATCTCTCCATTGTATATACTCCCCAAATTTCATGTTTTGTATACATATATTCACACATACACACACAAACACATACACACACAGCAGGACCATATTTTATGTAGCTTAATAACAATTATTTTCAACTCTCTTAATCATGTTTCTATATCTAAATGTTTAAAATTTTTGTTTTAAATTCTCCTCATAGGTAATTAAACTTCTATTAATTATTTAATCTCTTAATTGGGTAATTATGTAACCTCTCCAGATTTTGTTAACCTCATTCATTTTTATGCAAAGTTTACTGAGCACCTACTATGTAATAAAAAACATAGACTAAGTTTCTGCTTTCATGAAGCTTCAGTATAGACAGACAATAAACAAATTGAAAGCATCTTACTACCTTGTGTGGTGTGGCTCAGTCGGCTGAGTACTCTCATGCATGAAGTGTTGCTGGTTCCATTCCCTGTCAGGGCACATACTCAGGTTGTGGGTTGGATCCCTGGTCAGGGTGAGAACAAGAAGCAACCAATCAGTGTTTCTGGGTTGCATTACTGTTTCTCTCTTTCCCTCTCCCTCTCTCTCTAAAATCAATAAAATATATTTAAAAAGCACATATTTGAAAAAAAAATATCTTATATTGTAGACAGATAATAAGCAGGTAAAAACAAATCAAAAACCCTCCAGCAAGAAGACAATATCAAATCAGAGTTATAATCACCGAGAAGAAAATAAAAGGATATAATGTGATAGGGAATCACTGGTGTGCGAGAGAAGTTGTAATGGTTTCAGTTTAGAACATTTTCCATATTTCATTTTTATATATATTTTTTTTAGATTAGTGGTATTGAGACCCAACAGTCAAGCAGGACCTACTTTGGACTGATATGTCCTTTGTTCATATATTCATCACACTGTAGAAAAAGGGACCAGATCAGTTTATCCTAAGGAATGAGAGGCAGTTAATATAGTCCATTTTGAGACTAGTAGTTACCTTTTTCTGACTGACTCTCCTCTCCCACTTTCACAGGCCCTTGTGATTTCATTGGGCCCTTCTGGATAATCCAGGATGATCTCCCTATTTTGAAGTTAGTTTACTAGCAACCTTAATTCGTTTGCAACCATTATTCCTTTTTTACATGTAACCTAATGTGTTTAAAGATTCTGGGGATTAGAATATGGATATCTTGGGAAGCCATTTTTTTCTGCCTGTGATGATTGGGTATTGCAATCATATTCATTTGTCTATATCTTCTGTGAGAATATAAAATAGAGTGTGGGTCCTACTATCTTTTCATATCTGTCCCAAGCACAGTACCTGATACACAGTATTTGTCAGTGAATGGTTTGTTAAGTAACATAAAGTTTTATTTTCCAAAGAAATGCAAAATATGTAAAATAAGTAAAAGGCAGCATAGATTTGCCAAGGGGGATGGATATATGTAATCTTGTAATAAGTGTGACTTTATTCTAGTTTCACTTTCACTATCTTTTTAAAGTTCAGATTTAGAAAACAGATGAATGTAATTTAAATGATACAAACTCTGGGAAGTATTCCATAATATATCATTTTAGAAAGAAAATCAATATGTGCTTAGCTTATTATAAGTACTAAATAGGTAATCCAACAAAAGCAATTTCCTAACCTTTACAGAGGAGAAAAAGTGATTAATAAAATAGATTTTATATTTAAAAGTAACTTGCTATGGCCTTTAAGGATATCCTCCTTTGTCACTCTGCCAGATTCAACAATCTTACTTACCCCTGGATGTCTCAGGGAATGGGAAAAGATTTCAGTTTGTTTATATAGAGATTTCAAATTGTATGAGCTAGAGGAAATGACAGTGGTGACTCCATCCCTTAGACTAGTTAAATTTTGAATTTGTCAAAGCATGACTGTGTTTTAGATGACTCAAAGAGGAAAGAGGAAAAAGAAGCAAGTCTAGAAAATTTTAAACAATATAAACTTTACAAAGTTCAAATTTATTTGCAAAAAGAAGAAAGAAAAGAAAGAAAAAGAAAAGAAAGATGGATTTAAATTATGTTTGTTTCTTTCTCAATATAGTCTTACGGGATCCACAAATCTCATCATGCTTCCCATTATAAATGGAGGAGTCAGCCATATTTGGACATTCAAAATGACTTTCGTCAATTATTCTCTGGGTTAGACCTCATTTGCTCAGACAGAGAGAAAGAAGAGTTGAGAATGTGGTCCTGGACAGAGACTGCCTGTGATTTACTTTGATTTCTGCCATTTTCTATTTTGTGACTCTAGTCAAGCCTATTATCATTTCTTTGTCTCAATTTTCTTATCTATAAAATAAAGATATATAGCACCTTCCAGATAGGGTTATTTTGAGGATTAAATGTGTTGATATGTATAACCTGTAGAAGACATGTTATCTGATACTAGCTAGTAGAATCATGGGAGAGTCAAAAGATAGGTATTGTGAGACAACTCTTACCCAGCATGTAGACAAAATATTATCTTGCCTACATGCTATAGTTTGGGTTGTTAGCTAATAGTCCATGACATATTAATATAGCACAATAGGATAACTTAATCACTTACCTTCATCATGTAAAGGAGTTTAACAGCATAATCTTTTACTTGCCCTATAATGTTCATTTTTATGATACAGTAGACTGGCACTAAATTAGCCTTTTTGCACACAGGATAAACTCAGTAATGCAAAATATGAACCCGAATTAAAATATACTATGCTTGCTTTATTCAAAAACTTTTCCTACATTTAGAAGAGATATGAAAGAATTTGCTACTTATATGACATTTGAAATGGCATCTGGTGCCCGGCTGGTGTGCCTCAGTGGTTGAGCATCAACCTATGAACCAGCAGGTCATGGTTCAATTCCTGGTCAGGGCATATGTCTGGGTTACAAGCTTGATCCCCAATGTAGGGCATGCAGATGGCGTGATTTGGATAATTAATGTTTCTATCTCTCTTTCTCCTTCTCTTCCTCTCTGAAATCAATAAAAAATATATTGATATATATATAAGTAAAAAAAGAAATGGCATCTGGCTAGAAGCACCCAATGCAACCTCTTTCCACTTTTTGATAGAATCTTAAAATACAGAAATAAAAAATAAAAAATTTAATAATTCTGAAAATAAAACCATAGCCAATCTCTAGATATCCTGAGGTAGATGAAACAAGTTTATAAAAACTGTTATTTTCACTTCTTGGCACACCTAAAAAAAAAAAAGGGGGTGGCGGGGAGAAAGGATAATATGTACTTTGTATAAATAGTGTGTACAAATATTTCATATACTTATATTTAGACGTAAAATGTACAAACATACACATTGGATTTGCCATTCATAGTTTTGCATCTGAAAACTTTTAATTGCAATTTCTAAATAGTTTGTTCCTATTATTCAGTGATATTTAAAAATATTTAACAATAAGGGGAGAAACCAAGATGGCAGCAGGGTAAATACCTAAACTGATGTCTCATACAACAATTTTAAAACTACAACTAAAAGACAAAACAGACATCATCCAGAACCACAGGAAGGCTGACTGAATGGAAATTCTACAACTAGAAGAAGGAGAAAAGTACATGGAGACTCACAGGAGCTGCAGAAGGCAGAGTTAGTGGCATGCACGTGTGGATAGGGATAGCAACTGAGTACATGGCTGGTTTTCTCAACTGGGAGGAAGACAAAAGCTACCAATAGCTCTGAACTTCAGTTCTGGCTCTGAACTCCAGTTCTGGATGAGTCTCTGGGAACCCAGATTCATTTGGGGAGAAATTAGACTGTCTGGCTGTGAGTGAAACTTGAGGGCGGCTTTCTCTCAGAGGTGCATGCAGTGATTACCAAAGGATTCTGAGACCCAGGGGCCTTTTAGGGCAGGGTTTACTGGATGCCAATGTTGTCTGATCTGCACTGAGACTCCTTCCCATCAAGCTGAGCACAGATGCTTTTGCAAGTCTTGTCTCATAAGGGTGTCTCCAGCACAGAAGTTCTCCCGGTGTAGACACAGTTGATTCTCACAGCCAATTGGCTTGGAGGTCATTTCCTCCCAGTGATACCAACAACAATCAAGACTTAACTACAATAAGACTGTGCACAGAGCCCACAAAGTGGTGCACCAAGAGTGTCCACCTCAGGTAACTGGGGAGGCTGAGCCATTGGGCCCTATAGGACACCTAGCACATAAAGCAATTCTATCAACTCAGGGAAGAAATCAAAATACAGACAAAGAAACAGATCACAAATGAAAGAAATGGAGGAAAGCAAACAACTGGATATAGAGTTCAAAAGCACTGTTATAAGGTTTTTCAATAATTTTCTAGAAAAGGCCAATAAATTTTAGCGAGACCCTCAAGGATATGAAAAACGACCAACTAGAAATTAAGCATACAGTGACTGAAATAAAAAATATACAGAGATCTAACAGCAGACTAAAGGACCGCAAGAATCAAGTCAAAGATTTGAAATACAAGAAACAAAAACACTCAACTGGAAAAGCAAAAAGAAAAAAGAATCCAAAAATATGAAGATAGTGTAAGGAGCCTCTGAGACAACTTCAAGTGTACAATATCCGAATTATGGGGGTGCCAGAAAAAGAGATACTGAAAACATATTTGAAGAAATAATGACAGAAAACTTCCCCTGGTGAAAGATATAGACTTATAAGTCCAGGAACTTCGGAAACCCCACACAAAAGGAATCCAAAGAGGACAACACTAATTAAAATGTCAAGAGCAAAAGACAGAGAATATTAAAAGCAGCAAGAGAAAAACAGTTACTTATAAGGGAGCACCCATATGGTTGTCAGTTGATTTCTCAACAGAAACTATGCAGGCCAAAAGGGAGTGGCAAGAATTTTCAAAGTGATGGAGAGCAAGAACCTATAACCAAGATTACTCTACCCAGCAAAGCTATCATTCAGAATTGAAGGTCAGATAAAGAGCTTCACAGATAAGAAAAAGCTGAAGGAGTTCATCACCACCAAACCAGTATTATATGAAATGCTGAAAGATATTCTTTAAGAAGAAGAAGAAGTAAAAGGTAAAGATAAAAATTATGAAAAACAAATACATATCTATCAACATTTGAATTTAAAAATCAAATGAATAAAAAATCTGATGAACAGAATAAACTGGTTAATATAATGGAATCAGAGGCATAGAAAGGGAGTGGACTGACAATTCTCAGGGGAAAGAGGTGTGGGAGACTGGACAAAAATCATACACCTATGGTTGAGGACAGTGGGGGATTAAAGGCAGAGGATGATGTGAGAACCAGATGGAGGGGAGCTATGGGGGAAAAAAAGGAACAACTGTAATAATTTGAACAATAAGGATTTATTAAATATAAATAAATAAGTAAATAAGTAAGTAAATAAAAATATTTAACAATAAGCTTTCCAATCAATCATTCACCTCATCAAGTAATCGATAGCTAACCCTAATTTGTAGGGTTTCCTGATTTGCAAACACCCACCATGGCTAATTTTTAAACCACCGATGTGACATCATTGAATGTTCACCAGTGTCATTTGAGTAATGAGCCTTCAGATGTTCTAGCTTCTAATTTCTGTATCAGGTGCAGCCAGACTGAAAAATCCTGCCCAAATTGCAGATTCATAAGTTATATAAATGTTGTTTTGAGCCAGTAAGTTTGGGGGTAGGTTTGTATGTTACTATAGATAATCAAAACATGCACTATACCCTCCCAGTCTAAATGGTAATTATGGGGCCACTTCGTATTAATATTTGTGACCCTATAGCTTAACAAGAGCTTGTCACAGCGTTAGCAGTTAATTAATGTTTCTTGGTGTAATAACAAAGAAATAATCTTCCCTCAACTAAAAATAAAAGTAAATATGAATTTTACAGTCTTATTCAGTAATTTCAAGATAATCTGACTGAAAATATAAGACACATTTCAAGAATACCTAGTAGGTCTAGATAGATTAAAAGCAAATAAAAATCAGTCAAGACCGGTTTGGCTCAGTGGATAGAGCGTTGGCCTGCGGACTGAAAGGTCCCGGGTTCGATTCCAGTCAAGGGCATGTACCTTGGTTGCGGGCACATCCCCAGTAGGGGGTGTGCAGGAGGCAGCTGATTGATGATTATCTCTATCGATGTTTCTAACTCTCTATCCCTCTCTCTTCCTCTCTGTGAAAAATCAATAAAATATATATTTAAAAAAAAGCAAATAAAAATCAATAAATATAAAAATATTTCAAAACTAACTTTCTTATTCATTATTATGAATTATCAGGATTATATAGTTAGATTTATAAAAATTACTTATTAACTTTTTGAGATAGTGTCAAGACCAGATAATTTTTGCAGTTGAGTTAAATTTTAAAAAATATGCAATGTGAGAGTAAAGTTAGATTTCAATTAGTCCTAAAGTTTAAGAATAATTTAAGGCCCAGCCAGCATGGCTCAGTGGTTGAGCATTGACCTATGAACCAGAAGGTCATGGTGTTGATTCCCAGTCAGGGCACATGCCAAGGTTGTGGGCTTGATCCCCAGTGTGGGGTGTGCAGGAAGCAGCCAGTCAATGATCCTCTCTCATCATTGATATTTCTTTCTCTCCTTCTACCTTCCTTTCTGAAATTAATAAAATATATATTTTTAAAGAAGAATAATTTAAGAAAGAATAATTATTAGGACCTACTGATTTGAATTCTGACAATCTTGGGCTGCTTTTTCTTTCCAGCTTTTGTTTATATAATCCACTCATTCCTATTGACCTTTTTGTTGCTTCCTTCCCTAATTCCACCGCTACAGTCCAGGTTCCTCAAGTCTGAATTATGATATCATTTGAACAACATGCTAAGATCAGATATTCCATTTCTTCCTACTTACCTCTGACAAATTAGTCTTTGTTATATTATTTTTCCTATTATCCTCATACTAAAAAATCTTCCAGAGTTTCTAATGTTTACAAGATAAAGACCAAATACTTTAATTATCTTTAAAACCCCCATTATTTGGAACCAAAGGATCTTTAAAATCTCATTTCTGACCAACCCTATACTCATTAGGTGTGGTTTTCTCCCTGGTTTTCTGAATATGTCTTACTTGAATTACATCTCTTGTTTTTTTTTTTTCTGTATTTGAATCAGACTCATTTTCAATTAAACTCATTAGATAGTTAATTTTAGTTCCAATTTCCAAAGCCTCTATTTTATTAACATTTTTAGTGAACACTCTCAATGCCCTATCCACCTCTCCTTTGCATTCATTATTTTAATATTTGCCTACTACATACTTCCTAGTTCAACTATCTTTATCTGCCAGATGCCTCTTTCTTAGTCAAATAGAGCAGGAAGGAAGTCCTAAAGAGGTGGTAGCTGATATTCTCAGCAGCAACCCTTAGCCAGTGGTGGGTGGCATTTGGAGGATCAACACTCTATCTTTCTCACCTTCAGGAGGAATAATTTTGAGTTACAGTCTAGTCTCTCTCAGAGTTTCCTACTTGCTCACAGTGCCAAACTGCTAGATAACGTAACCATATTGGCTTCCCTCTCTTTCCCATATTACTTTTGTACCTCCTAATCGGTGCTTATGATGAGCTCCTAATGGAACTACGTGCTTTCCAATCCTTGTCAATATTGGAGGAATCTAACATAAGGCAGCACTTCAGCACAGTAGAAACCTCTTTTGTTCCAGAATACGGAATCATTTACTCTATACCAATAATTTAGTATTTAATTATTTCCATAAACAACGATTGTCAACTATGTGTCTTCCACTTATGCAGGTTTTAGGGATACTAAAATGAGCAAGACTGGGAAAACTTCTATCCTCTTTATGTTTCCTAGTGGTGGGAGACAGGAATGCAAGCTAACAAATTATAATAAAATATCATCATATTCCATTATACATAAAGCATATTGCATTATATGCTGTTCAGTATTGAGCTCATTTGTTATAACCCTATTCCAAGTGCTGTATAGTTGAGTAAGCACACTCCTCTCTGTACTCTCCCTCACTGAGTTTTACTTATTTTGCTAAGGTCCCCCCCATTTGGTTGATTTATTTGCTAAGGTCTTGCTTTTTACAACTAATATCTTATTTTCTTTCAAGCAAGCTTTTAATTCAATTTAGGTTAATAAGGCTAGTAATCTAGGCCTAATGGGATCTACCATTAGAATAATTTTTAGAATAATTTTTAAATGTACTGGAAAAATAAAGCCTGTAAACCATAGTTTGTTGATTAGAGGATAAATCCCACTGTCAGGTATGTATCTCCATGGGGACTAGGCTGTAATGACCTTATTTGAGAACTAATGCTCTCATTTCCTGGAATACCTGGACCTTTGGCTGATAGTGTAAATTCCCATCTCTCCATCTAGATTTTCAGTTTAAGGAATTGAATAGAATCTTTATTTTCCTATCACAGTATCTAGCACTTCTTTAAATAGACCTGTTGTTGGTACTCATTAGATTTTTTGGAAGAATAGATAGATAAATACTATTTACATAAAAATATGAGATGTGTAATTAAATGTGTAAGGTAATATTTAACTGATAGATCACATCCCATCTGTAGCTGGTGCTATAGACAGACATTGTGTCTAATATAGTTCTTTAAATACATATATTATTTATTTTATTTCAACCTCACCTACTTTCAGATGATTTAGACAGTTATAAATTATGCTAAATGTAATAACAGAATAAAAACAGAAGAAAGACAAGCTTAGGGAAGCATAAGGAGTTTATGTCACCAGATTTCTCAGATGACCTCATTACTTCTGCTGGGTACAAAATTTGGCTTAGTTTCCTGGCAGCTAAGGCAAAAAAAAAAAAAAAAAAAAAAAAAAAAAAAAAAAAAAAAGAAAAGAAAGAAATATGCTGAGCTAAGTATTTATGTCTGATATAACTATTCCTCTGAAGAAGGGAATTATTTCTTGAAAATAATCTTAGTGAGGTCTAAAACATGAAAAGTTAGGGATAAGAGGCAGTCTTTACATTTGATAATATCTTCATTTTTATTTATACCAAAGAAATAAAAACTGTCAAATAAAGAGTTTTTCTTTGACATTTTATAAAGGTTGAGGGCAGACCATTAAATCAGAGGAAGTTATAACAAATAAGTCAGTCAAGGCATTTCTGTGCAGCTCTGAGCTATTATGACTCAAGTATTTCATGTGGCCCCTAATTTATTACAGGGATAGAATTGATCAAATCCAGATAAATGGATTCTAACCCGCTTATGAAACTGTCATTCTTGTATAGCCGTATTTTAAGGTAGACCTTAACAAGTGCTCTTGACAACTTCAGCCATCAGATGTAAGGGAACAAAGTAGTTTTTCTTCTACAGTTTTAAAGCCTGAACTTATATCTCTACCTGAACAAAGGGCCAACTCACTTTATCCTGAATGTGGGTAGGAGATGTGTCCACAGAGCCCTATTTTCCTCTACAAAAGAACTTTGCATATTCTCACTGACTCTCAAGAGCTCAAATCTCACGACATGAAAGAAAGCACTTGGATTGGCAACATTGAGGTTGTGTATCATTGACTAACTTCATAGTTCCATTGCTGATATCCTATTGGTCAAAGCAAGTCATATGGCCAATCCCAGAGTCCGTGTCGGAGGGTACCACAAGTTTATGATAATTGGAAAATGTGACACATTGGGGGTGGTTAGTTAGCACTCTACCACAATGAGATAGAAGCTGCTTTTATATGGATATATAGCTAAATGGTTTCTTTATCTCAAAACTAATCATAGTCAGAGGATATAAGGTTAATATAAATAATTTGGTGAAGAGTTGGATCCATCATACAAGATAAATTGTAAACTTTTGGGTAGCAATTAATCTTCTTTGGATAATTTTATGAATATTAAGTGACTGGCAAAATAATCTACAATAGCTGACTCCAAAACACCAGCTCTTGAATTTACAAAATATATGAGATTGGAATAAACAGATTTTTGGTCACTTATTTGAACTTCATTCTATTTAGAACATTATACATCTAGAATGTAAAGCTTCTGTTATTTCTCTTGCAATGGCCATGCTGAGACAGTGCCTCATACAAATGGAGTTCATTTTACAACAAATCCAAAATATCTCTCTGTAGTATGTTCTAACCCAGTGAATCAGAATTGGTATTTTTAACTGGTTTTCCTCTCTTTTTTTATTTTTAATGCATTTATTCTTTTTTAGGTTCTTTCTATTTTATTTTTTATTAGGATTTACATTCACCATTTGTTTCAGGTATACATAACAGTTAGATAATCATATACTTTACAAAGTACTCTATCCACTATTTCCAGTACCTAGCTGGCACCATACATAGTTGTTACAATATTATATACTATGTTGTACTTTACATCTTTTGACTATTTTGTAATTACCAATTTGTATTTCTTAATCCCTTCACCTTTTCACCCAGCTGCCTAACACCCCTTCCATCTGGCAACTACCAGTGTGCCCACCTTCTTTTTGGCAAAGGAGCTAAAGCATTCAAAGAAGATTTGTGTATGGTATAAGTTGGTGATCTAGTTTTATGTAGTTTTTTACATGTATCTGTCCAATTTTCCCAATACCATTTATTGAAGAGACTATCCTGACTCCATTGTAAACTTTTGCCTCCTTTGTCAAATATTAATTGAACATAATGGCTCGTGTCGATTTCTGTGTGTTTTTTGTTGTGTTGTTGTTGTTGTTGTTTTGTTGTTGTTCTGTCCCATTGGTCTATATGTCTGTTCTTGTGCCAGTACCAGACAGTTTTGAGAACAGTAGCTTTGTAGTGTAACTTGATATCTGGTATTGTGATCCGTCCAACTTTGTTTTTCTTTCTCAAGATTGCTGGAGCTATTCAGGGTCTTTTTTATTTCAGATTAATTTTTGGAGAGTTTATTCTAGGTTTTGAAATATACCATTGGGATATGTCTTTGGGGCTTGTATTGAATCTATAGATTGCTTTGGGTAGTATGACATTTTAATGATATTGATTCTACCAATTCATGAACATGATATATTCTTTCATTTGTTTATTTTTTCCTTTATCTCTTTTTTCAGCACCCTATAATTTTATGAGCACAAGTCCTTTACCTCCTTGGCTAAATTTATTCCTAGGTATCTTAATTTTTTTGTTGTTGCAATGGTAAATGGGATTATTTTTTTAGTTTCTCAATCTGTGAATTCATTGTTAGTATATAAAAAAGCTATAGATTTCTGGGTGTTAATTTTGTATCCTGCTATATTGCCAAATTCATTGATTAAGTCTAGTGATTTCTTGATAAAGTCTTTGGGGTTCTCTATGTACAATTTCATGTCAGCTGTAAATAATAACAGTTTTCTTCTTTTCCAATTTGGATGCCTCTTATTTCTTTTTGTCTGAACACTATGACTGGCACTTCCAGTACTATGTCAAACAGGAGTGGTAAAAGTGGGCATCCCTATCTTGATCCTTTTCTTAGGGGAAATGGTTTTAGTTTTTTTCCCATGGACTATGATGTTGGCTGTAGGTTTGTCATAGATGGCCTTTATCATGTTGAGATATGCTCCTTCTATTACAACTTTGCCGAGAATTTTTATCAAAAATAGGTGTTGGATTTTGTTGAATGCTTTTTCTGCATCTATTGATATGATCATGTAATTTTTGTTTCTCAGTTTGTTTATGTGATGTATCATGTTTATTGATTTGAGAATATTGCACCAGACTTGCATCCCTAGAATAAATTTCATTTGATAATAGTATATTATCTTTTTATATATTGTTGGATGCTATTTGCTAATATTTTGTTGAGGTTTTTAGCATCTATGTTCATCAGGGATATTGGCCTGTAATTCTCTTTCTTTGTATTGTCTTTATCTGGTTTTGGGATTATGGTAATGCTGGCTTCATAGAAAAAGACTGGAAGTGTACCTTCTTTTTGAATTTTTTGGAATAGTTTGGGAAGGATAGGTTGTTGTTTTTTAATTTAATTTTATTGTTTTAAGTATTATAAATAGTAGTACATATATCTCCTTCCCCTCTCCCCCCATTGACCTTCCCCCAGCCTCCCCTACCCCCTGTTGCATCCCTACCCCACACTGTCTGTGTCCATTGGTTGTGATTATATGCATGCATACAAGTCCTTTGGTTGATCTCTTACTTCCCCCCTCCCCACAACGCTCCCTAGCTTTCCTGCTATAATTTGAGAGTCTGTTCAGTGCTTTACTGCTTCTGTATCTATTTTTTTGTTCATCAGGCTATAATGTTTTTTATTTTCTATAAATGAGTGAGATCATGTGGTATTTTTCTTTTATTGCCTGGATTATTTCACTTAGCATAATGCTCTCCAGTTCTTTTTATAGCAACATTTGTATTGATATTTCATTGTGTAGATGTACCAGAGTTTTTTAATCCACTCATCCACTGATGGGCACTTAGGCTGTTTCCAAATCTTAGCTATGGTGAATTGTGCTGCTATGAACATAAGGGTGCATACATCCTTTCTGATTGGTGTTTCTAGTTTCTTGGGATATATTCCTAGGAGTGGGATTACTGGGTCAAATGGGAGTTCCATTTTCAGTTTTTTGAGGAAACTCCATACTGTTCTCCACAGTGGCTGCACCAGTCTGCATTCCCACCAGCAGTGCACAAGGGTTTTTTTGTTTTTGTTTTTGTTTTTTTCTCTCCACATCCTCACCATCGTTTGTTGTTTTTTGATTTGTTCATAGCCATTCTGATAGGTGTGAGATGGTACCCCGTTGTCAGATAATTAGTGACTTTGAGCATGTTTTCATGTCTCTTGGCCTTTCTTCTGTCTTCTTTAGAAAAATATCTATTTATGTCTGTTGCCCATTTTATTGGATCATTTATCTTCCTCTTATTAAGTTGTATGAGTTCCCTATAAATGTAGGAGATTAAAACTTTATCGGTGATAGCATTGGCGAATATGTTCTCCTATGCAGTGGGGTTTCTTGTTGTTTTGTTGATGGTTTCTTTTACTGTGCAAAAGATTTTTATTTTGATGTAGTCCCATTTGTTTTTTTTTGTTTTTTTTCTCTTTAGTTTCCATTGCCCTAGGAGCTATATTGTTGAAGATATTGCTTCGGCATATGTCTGAGATTTTGCTGCCTGTGGATTCCTCTAACATTTTTATGGTTTCCCATCTTACATTTAAGTCCTTTATCCATTTTGAGTTTAATTTGTATATAATGTAAGTTGGTGGTCTAGTTTCATCTTTTTGCATTTATCTGTCCAATTTTCCCAACATCATTTATTGAAGAGCCTGACTTGATACCATTGTATGTTCATGCCTCCTTTGTCAAATATTAATTGAGCATAGTGGCTTGGGTCAATTTCTGGGTTCTCTATTCTATTCCATTGGTCTATATGTCTGTTCTTGTGCCAGTACTAGGCTGTTTTGAGATAGTGGCTTTGTAATACGGCTTGATATCTGGTATTGAGATCCCACCTACTTTGTTCTTCTTTCTCAGGATTGCTGTGGCTATTTGGGGTCTTCTTTTATTCCAGATGAATTTTTGGAGAGTTCTTGCTAGGTCTTTGAAATATGCCATTGGTATTTTAATGTGGAATGCATTGAATCTATAGATTGCTTTAGGTAGTATGGACATTTTAATGATGTTGATTCTACCAATCCATGAACATGGTATGTTCTTCCATCTGTTTACGTCTTCCTCTACCTCTTTTTTCAGTGTCCTATAGTTTGCCATGTATAGGTCTTTTACCTCTTTAGTTAAGTATATTCTTAGGTATCTTAATTTTATTGGTGTAATGGTAAATGGCATTGCTTTTTTAGTCTTTGTTTCTGTAAGTTCACTATTGGTGTATAGAAATGCCATAGATTTCTTGGCGTTAATTTTGTATCCTGCTACATTGCCGAATTCATTTATTAAATCTATTTGTTTTTTAATGGAGTCTTTTGGTTTTTTTATCTACAATATCATGTCCTCTGCGAATAAGGTCAGTTTTACTGTTCTTTTCCAATTTGGATGCCTTTTATTTCTTCTTCTTGTCTAATAGCAATGGCTAATACTTCTAGTACTGTGTCGAACAGGAGTGGTGAGAGTGGGCATCCCTATCTTGTTCTTGTTCTTAGGAAAAATTGTTTTATTTTTTTGCCCATTGAGTATAATGTTGGCTGTGGGTTTATCATATATGGCTTTTTTTATGTTGAGGTATGATCCTTCTATTCCCACTTTGCTGAGAGTTTTTATCAAGAAAGGGTATTGGATTTTGTCAAATGCTTTTTCTGCATCAATTGATATGACTATGTGGTTTTCATCTCTCAATTTGTTTATGTGATGTATCACGTTTATTGATTTGCGAATATTGTACCATCCTTTCATCCCTGGGATAAATCCTACTTGGTCATGGTGTATGATCTTTCTGATGTACTGCTGGATATGATTTGCTAGAATTTTGTTGAGGATTTTGGAATCTATGTTCATGAGGGATATTGGCCTGTAATTCTCTTTCATTGTATTGTCTTTATATGGTTTTGGTATTAGGGTGATGCTGGCTTCATAGAATAAGCTTTTAAGTGTTCCTTAATTTTGGCTTTTTTGGAATAGTCTGAGAAGGATAGGTTTTAGTTCTTCCTTGAATATTTGGTAAAACTCCCCTGTGAAGCCATCTAGTCCTGGGCTTTTGTTTGCTGGAAGGTTTTTGATGCTTCAATTTTCTATTTAGTTCGGCTGTTGAGATTTTATTATTATTATTATTATTATTCTTGATTGAGTTTTGGAAAATTGTATTTTTCTAGGAATATGTCCATTTCCTCTAGGTTATTTAGTTTGTTGGAATAGAGTTGTTCAGATTATTTTTTTTTACAATCTTTTGTATTTCCATGGGGCCTGTTGTTATTTTGCCTCTTTCATTTCTGATTTTGTTTATTTGGGTCCTCTCTCTCTCTCTGCTATTTTTGTGAGCCTGGCTAGAAGTTCATCAATATTGTTTATCCTTTCAAAAAACCAGCTCTTTTTCATTGATCTTTTGTATTGTTTTTTCTGGTCTCTATGTCATTTATTTCTGCTCTGATTTTTATTATCTCCTTCCTTCTGCTCACTCTGGACTTTTCTTGTTGCTCTTTCTAATTATTTAAATTGTAGAGTTATATAATTTATTACCAGTTTTTCTTGTGTTTTGAGGTAGGCCAATAATGCTATGAACTTCCCTCTCAGGATTGCTTTCACTGTGTCCCATAGATTTTAGATTGTTTTGTTTTCATTGTCCTTCATTTCCAGGCTGTTTTGAATATTTTCTTTTATATTTTTGGTAACCCAATCATTGTTTATTAGCATGCTATTCATTTTCCAAATGTTTGAAATTTTTTAATTGTTTTTATTGTAGTTGATTTCTAATATGCAATGGTTATCTGAGAAGATGCTTGATACAACTTCAATTTTCTTAAATTTGGAGAGACTTTACCTGTGACCCAATATGTGATCTATCTTTCAAAATGACCCATGTGCACTTGAGAAGAATGTATTTTCTTTACCTTTGGGGTGAAATGTTCTGAAGATGTCAATTAATTCCATCTAATCTAGTGAATCATTTAGGATTGCTGTTTCTTTGCTGATTTTTTATTTTTTATTAGGATTTATCCAGTGATGTCAGTGGGGTAGTAAAGCCCCCTACTATGTTTGTATGTATTGTTGTCAATCTCTCCCTTGATATCTTCCAGAAGTTTTTTGTTTTGTTTTGTTTTGTTTTGTTTTGTTTTGTTTTTTAATGTATTTGGGTGCTTTTGCATTGGGTGCATTGCATGTTTACCAGAGTTATATCCTCTTGTATCAATCCCTTTAGTATTATGAAGTGGCATTCCTTATCTCTTGTTATGGTCTTCACTTTGAGGTCTTTTTTCTCAGATGTAAGTATTGCTACCCCAGCTGATTTTTTTTTTTCATTTCCATTTTTCCGAAAGATATTTTTCCATTCCTTCACTTTCAGTCTTGTGAGTCTCTTGTTCTGAGGTGAGTCTCCTATAGACAGCATATATATATAGGTCATGTTTTCTTATCCATTCAGCTATTTGATGTCTTTTGATTGTAGCATTTAATCCATTTACATTTAAAGTTATTATTGATAGGTATTCATTTGTAGCAATTTTTATTTTTTGTGTCTGTATTTCTTCTTCTCCCCCCGCCTCCCCACCCCTCTCCCCTGACACACACACACACACACACACACACACACACACACACACACAATTTTTTTCCTTCTTTTTAAAAATTTCTTTAGCATTTCTTGCATTGTTGGCTTGGTAGTGGTAAACTCCTTAGCCTTTTTGGTTTTTTATCTCTGAAGCTCCTTATTCCCCCTTCAATTTTGAATGATAGACTTCCTGGATAGAGTATTCTTGTATTCAGTCTCTTGCTTTGGATCACTTTGTGTACTTCCTTCCATTCCTTTATGGCCTGATGTGTTTCTGTTGATAAATCATTTAATAATCTAATGGGAGATCCCTTGTACGTAATTTTCTGTCTCTCTCTTACAGCCTTTAAGATTGTCTATTTGTCCTTACTGTTTGCCATTGTAATTACAATGTGTCTTGGTGTGGGTCTTTTTGGTTTCATCTTGTTTGGGACTCTGCTTGTGTGACTTTTTTTCGTTCCCCAAATCAGGGAAGTTTTCTGACTTTATCTTCAAATAAGTTTTCTAACCCTTGCTCCTCTTATCATTTTGGCACCCCTGTTATAAGTATGTTGCTTTGTTTCACATTTTCCCAAAGCTCCCTTAGGCTCCCTTTTGTCTTTTGATTTTTTCTCCAATTACAGTTCATATCTGGTGTGTTTTGCTTCCTTGTCTTCTAATTTGCTAATTCTGTCCTTCATTTCTCCTAGTCTACTGTTGAAAGCTTCCATAGTGTTTTTTTATTGTAGCTATAACATTTTTTATTTCCTCTTGATTCTCACATAGGTTATTGATTTTCTCATTTATCTGGTTTATGAACTTATAACCCTTATTCTGAATTCTTTTTCTGACATATTGCATACTTACATTTCATTTAGTTCCTTTACTGATGATTCCTCCTTTTCTTTCACTTGGTGGTTGTTCTTCTGTCTCCCCATTTTTGTTCTCACTGAAGGATCTAGGTCTCGAGTTGTGTGGGGCCTGTGACTGTAGCAGTGGGCTTGGTGGCGGAAGCCTGGTTGCTGCTCCTCTGGCAGTCACATGGTCACAGGTGGCAGCTGCTCCTCTGGGAGTTATGGATGATGGTTGCTGCTCGGGAGATCACTAACGCTGCTGCTCATGTGGCTTTTCACAGGATGGCGGGTGGCAGATGTTCCTCAGATGGTTGCAGCAGCTATATTTAGCATTTTTAAATCCATACTATTTTTGTTGTTGTTGTTGTTAATCCTCACTCAATGATATTTTTATATGGATATTTAGAGTGTGTGGAAGGGAAAAGGAGAGACAGTGAGATAGAGAAACATTGATGTGAGAGAGACACATCAATTGGTTGCCTCCCACACAAGCCCCTTCTTGGGCTGGGAAACCTACAACCAAGGTATGTGCCTTTGGCTTGAATTGAGCCTGGACTTTTCAGTCTACTGGCTGATGCTCTATCCACTGAGCCAAGCTAGCTAGGGCTAACTCTTACTCTTTCAGTTGAAAATGGAGATTATCTGAGTAAATCAGAATATATAATAGACACTATAAAAATGTTGGCAATTTTATAAACATGTTTTGCTCACAGATAATGTTAGTAAAAGTTTTAATAACTACCTATAAAACTTTGACAAATATTTAAATATTAGGCAATTATTGTTTTTGATTCAAAATAGGGATCATGGTTGATAAAGAATATGTTTGCCCTAAAAGGTGAATTTATCTACAAAATAACTTTAAATGTATTTATAAACCCAGTAGTTAAATAACCTTTGTTTTAATGGAAAACAATTTAATGGAATTAGGACTTTATGGATACCTTAGGACATAACATATTTATTGCCAAATATAAGTTGTGGTTCACTTGCAAAAATTAATTAAAGAATCTAGGTAGTAATTAATCATCAAACTTCTGCTCAGTTTCCTTATTTGACACATTGTACACCATAAGCATCTGTAGAAACAAGTGGTGGACCTTCCCCACATGCACATCTATAAAAAAAAAATGTTTTCCCTAAGTGGAAGTCCTGACCAACTTTAAAATTATTTTTCGTGAGAATTTTTAGCTGAAAATATTGAAGAACACTCAAATTGTAATGTATTTATTTTTATAATATTCATTGCAAATTGATTTTTAAAATTAAATTCAGAATATTGTTGTGTGTGGGAATGGTTTCTGTTTTGGATGCATGACAGTTAACTGCTTAAAATTGAATAAAAACACGTGCACATAGATACCAATCTTCTTGAACTTAAAAAAACACACACACACACACAACAAAACCCCCAAAACTTCAATTTGATTTTTCATTTTCTCCTTTATATTGCTCTCTGGATAAAAAGTCACATTCTGGTCTCTGGGTCTTTGGTCTAATAGCCAGAGTGCTATTCTGGCATAACTTCACTGACAGTTATGCTGAGAGGCACAGAGCTTAGTATTTTCATGGGTTAATGATTGTTAGCAAGCAATCTATTTGTTCACTATCCATTCCCTCATCTTCTAAAAAGCTAATATTCTGTAAGAGACAAAAACTTTTGGAGCTCAATTTGTGCATCTGGCTTCTCAGTTCCTTGGGGGAAACATTACCAAAACATTACCTAAACTCAACAGTAAACTAGGAGAATGTGTAAGCCAGTTTCTCTTTGAAATCAAGGGTTG
This sequence comes from Pipistrellus hanaki, assembly GCF_964339955.1. Lineage (NCBI taxonomy): Eukaryota > Metazoa > Chordata > Mammalia > Chiroptera > Vespertilionidae > Pipistrellus > Pipistrellus hanaki. Next base: position 119,600,230 of record NC_140505.1, read on the forward strand.
GTTTTGATTCTCAGTTCAATTCCATGCTGATCTTACTCTGACTCTTGTCTATACCATTTCTCTCCTTCAGAATCCCAAGTGCCAAAGGCCCCTTTCCCCTCTCCTATGAACTAGAACATGCGTGGTTTGAGAGAGGTAGAGATATTATAGTTGATGAATGAAGCCTGAAACAGCCATATTCCTTTTCTTTCAGTTAGAAAGAACAGTGACTGTTTTCAGTTTGTGTGTGTGTGTGTGTGTGTGTGTGTGTGTGTGTGTGTGTATAAATAGTGAATATTCTCTACTAAGTTGTCTACCTACTTTATCCTATTTTCAGATATTCTGAAGAAAGAAAATTTTACACATAAAACAGGAAAAAACTCCTATTTTCAAGTAACATGCTTTTCAGAAAGTTATATGATACAATTCTTTGAAAGAAGATAGAAGCAATTCATTTGAATGCTGAATGGTTGATATGAATGATTATATTTTATAGTGAAGACCCTGTCTAGTGAATTCCTTTGATTATTTTGGAATGTAATGTTTGTAGACTTCTTATTGTGAATATGCTTTCTGTGAGACTTTAATAGTTTTATTTTATCTGGAAAGAAATGAACCTTACAATACTTATTTTCTCATTTAATGGATTTTCTCTTAAATAAGCCCAGTTTTCTAATCTGAAGTTTGCTTTAGCCTATGTTGACAAAAAATTATATGGGAAGGAAAATTCAAGTAAAATATGATTTTAATGTCTTTGGAAACTGAATAAATCTATTCCTAAGCATTTTTCGTGTTTCTTTGGAGGTTGACTTTGCAAAACCAATGCTTTTAAATTATGCATGCAGTATTTCCTATAGTGTGTCATTTGGTAGAAAAGACCATAGATTTTTAAAAAATGCATGAGAAAACATCAAGTGTATGCTTTTATTGATTTAATAAGTACTTCACTGTATGAATACACCATGTTAGACACTGGTCTAGTCGCTTGAAAAGCTGGTGAGCAGACAGATGAAATGGGCAAGACAGATGGACTGCTGAGCAAGACAGCCTTCAGGAAGTTTAAAAGTATGTGTAAGGGAAGACAATAAAAAGATAAACAGATAAACTAATACATATATGTATAACATAATTTCTGAGAGTGACAAGTATAATGAAGGAAAATAAGGCAAGGAAAGAGGGAAAGAGCATAGAGATGAGTGGTATTTTAGACAGACACTGTCCTCTTGGGTAGAAACTTGTTTATACATACATCCATTCACATATAGATAATATACATATATCTAGATATATGTACATATCTATAATTTTTCACAAGAAAATGGTCTATTTGAATTTGAAATTTGTTGTCATATATTTTATATAGTATTTACTTACAATTTTATCTCTTTTTTTATCTGTGAGTTTGTGTTTCCTTTCTTATTCCTATACTTGTCTATTTTTGCTCTCTCAATTTTTAACACTTGATTTGTCTATTTCATTGGTCTTCTCAAAAACAAAAATGCCTTAATTTGAATTTATCCTTTAACACTTTTTGTTTTTATTTCCTTAATTTCAGTCTACATTCTTATTATCTCTGTATACTTTCTGTTAAACTTGACTTGGGGTGGTGAACACACAATAAAATAAATAGATGATGTATTACAGAATTGTACACCTGAAACTATATAATTTTATTGATCAATGTCACTCTAATTAATCCAATAAAAAGAAAATACAAAACATTTATATCATAAAGAAATTAGAGACCTGGTGCACAAATTATGCACATTGAAAGGAAATTAATTAGAAAAAATATTTTAATATTGCTATTTGCCCTTTCTCTATAATAGAAGTGTCAATCAAATTCACAATTGACAATGACAGATGGAAATACGCATGTTAGATTGGCACCAGCGAGAGCTTTATATGTATCATGCATGTGCAAGTCAACCTAGCCTTTTATATATATATATATATATATATATATATATATATATATATACTAGTGACCCAGTACACAAAATTCATGCACATTAAAGGGGAATTAAGTAGAGGAAATATTTTAATATTGTTATTTGCTCTTTCTCTATAATAGAAGTGTCAGAGATAAAAGAAAATTAGTAAAATGTATATCAAAATATTCCTTCTGTCAGAATCTGGGTTGTGCTGTGGGACCCAGAGTCGAGTCCCTGATCACCCTCGTCCTCAAAATCACATGAGGCCCAGACCCAGTTGGCCCCACCCTATCAAGCCCTGCTGGGCAGTGGCACAGCCTCAGGCTCCCTGGCCTGATGCCAGGGCAGGGTGGGGCATGGCCTGAGGTCCCCTGGCTTGGTGCCAGGGCAGGGGACATGGTATGAGGTCCCCAATCAAACCCTGCTGGGCAGGGGGCATGGCCTGTTGTTCGCCACCCCAGCCAGGTGCCACGAAGCCTCAAGTCCTTTGACCATTTGCATATTAGCCTTTTATTATGATGATAGAATAAACTTGCTTAATTTGATCTGCTTTCTGATTTACTAAGCTTTTTCCAGCGCAATGAAGCACCCCAACTTCTCTTTCACGTAATTGTCAGCAACACGGCAGTAAATATCAACAAGAAGCAAATTATTATTGTAGATCATGCAGGGAGAACAAAGGATAAAATATTTAACTGCAATAGTGTTTGACTATATTCTGCACAGTGAGAAAACCTGAAGTCATTTTCAAGGTCCACCATCTCTTACTTCTTTTCAGCCGAGTCAAGTTTCTAAGCTTTCTAAGTCTCTGTTTTCTGACTAATGAAAAGAAAATAGGATTACACCGAGTCCCTTATCTACCTACTCCAGGACTTCTTTGAGGATCAAATGAGGTGAGGCACGGGAAAATGCTTCACAGACATTTGGTTAACGTGTGAAATATTTGCACCTGGCTATAAAGCAAGCTGTGTTTCCGGGCTGAAGAAACTGTAAGGATGCTAACCAGTCACCAGGGAGAGGAAGCCGGATGTTGCTATGTGACGTCACTACCTGGTGCCCAGAGCCACCGCTAGGCTGGGCTGTGGGCTGCATTTTGTGTCATAGGGTCTCAGCAGCATCTGCTGTGATTTGGTGGGCTATTGCTCCAGGGTGGTGGCAGGGCCTGTGTCCCACTTGGGGAAGCCATATGTTGCTTTGTGGACATCAGGTTTGCAGCACTGTTTCTCTGTGTGCATCACAGCAGCTCCCTGCATTGAGCATCTGCTCCCTAGTGGTCAGTGTGCATCATAGCAATCGGTCAGACTGTCAGACACTTAGCATATTAGCCTTTAGTATATTTATATAAGTATTAAGTTTTTCTATTGTAGACTTTTGTTTTAGTAACTAATTCATTGAAGTCTATATATTTTATTCTGAATAACATTATGGATACACTCTTCTGAGTCCATTAAATAATGGTGGGAATGCATATTGGTGCAGCCACTGTGGAAAACAGTATGGATTTTCCTCAAAAAACTAAAAATGAAACTTGCATTTGACCTACTGATCCCACTTCTAGGTATATATCCCAAGAAACCAGAAACACCAATCAGAAAGGATATATGCACCCCTATGTTCAAAGTAGCACAATTTTCAATAACTAAGATTTGGAAACAGCCTAAGTGCCCATCAGCAGATGAGTGGATTAAAAAACTGTGGTACATCTACACAATTGAATACTACGCTGCTGTAAAAAGGAAGGAACTCCTACCATTTGCAACAGCATGGATGGACCTGGAAAGCATTATGCTAAGCAAAATAGGTCAGTCAGTCGGAGAAAAATAAATATCACATGATCTCCCTCATTTGTGGAATATAATAAACAACATAAACTGAAGAACAAAAACAGATCCAGAGACAGAGAAGCATCAATCAGACCATCAAACCTCAGAGGGAAGGTAGGGGAGGGTGGCGGTAAGGGGGAGAGATCAACCAAAGGACTTATATGCATGCATATAAGCCTAACCAATTGACACAGACACCTGGGGGTTGAGGGCATGAGCAGGGGTGGGATGGGGGAACAATGGGAGGATAAGAACACATATGTAACATCTTAATCAATAAAGAAAATTAAATTTAAAAAAAAAAGAAGTTACCATGGAAGATAATAAACAAGAAAGAATTTCCTGAATGCAAAGCTATGGACTATAGTAACAAGGAAATTACTCTCAGAGAGTGGAACCATGGGGTGCTAAATGAACTCTCCAAGGAATTACTGCATAGGAAGGTGTGTAGTTTGTGATTTTTAAAGAGTAGGAATTGATAGGATAACTAATGTAGATCAGTGAATGTTATTTTCTATACTTCTTCTTTGAATAAAAGCTCTCAGTATTTTGTTATCTGGTTCAAACTCTACCATTGGATATTATTTATCTGGGTGAGAAATGCAGATAAATAACCTTTAAAAATGTCCCTCCTTGAACCATGGGCAGCCACCCCCAGACATCGTGGAGAAAACTGATCATAAACCAGAGATCTGGGACTTTGCGAGTAGTTATAGATAACTGATTGATTTCTGGCTGGTACAGTTCTGGGTGCTATGTACCGAAATGCAGCTTGGGAAGTGACAAGTCTGTTTTTGGCCCACTCATTTTGAGTTGCCTCTGAAACATTTCCGTTTTTGGTGTCTATTTTGCTGCTATAAATGCATTTGTTCTCTGTGATAGACCCTTAATTTTCCAGGACTGATTTTCTCACTATTTAACAGAGAGGTCCAGCGAAATTAATTGATCACTCATTTATGATTCTGTAACAACTTATACATAACCTGACTGTAGGAATTATTGTATTAAACAGTCTTGTCTGTGTCCTCCAATGGACAGTAAACTTCCTGAGGGCAGTGACTAACTACCTCTTACATTCAGTATAGCACAGGGCTACAACAATGTGGAAGAAATCCACCCAGAACATCGTTAAGCATAACCTTTTGTTCAGAAAACTAGAATATGAGAACCATTCCAAAAAAGAAATCTATTTAGGAGAATAAAGGCAGAGTGTTTTTGTAGAACTTTATCCAAAAGAGGTCAGCCGAAGTTCTGCTAATTTCTGTATTGTGAATAAAAAAATGTTTTTTGGTGATGGCCAGGGCCCTAAGTGGTTAGAACATCCGCCATGCATTGAAGGGCATGTATCTAGGTTGCAAGTTTGATCCCCTACCACATCAGAAGCGAGTGCGGGAAGCAACCAAACAATATCTGTCTGTCTGTCTGTCTGTCTGTCTGTCTCTCTGCCCCACGCCTGCCCTTCTACCCCTCTAAAAAGTCAATGGGAAAAATATCTTTGGGTGAGGATTAACAAAAAAAAAATAAATAAATAATTTTTGGAGAAGTGAAAACCATAAGAAAATTTAAAAAAATAGTTTTTTATACTTATGGTTTAACAGCAGCCAGTTGAGAAACTCAAGTTTAATAAAAGAGAAGAAGAGGAACAGTTGGAGCCTCGGGTCACAAGTGGGCCACAATAAAAAAGGTTTTAGTCCTTCTCATCTTTCAAATGGCAACCACTACATTCTTTTATGAGTACATAAATAAACTTGATTCTCATATTTCTCTTTCTCTAAATCTCAACATTTCTCGACTGCTGGCAGAAAAGTTTTTATATTAAATATTTTCTTGGTGTTTTGTTTGATGTAGTTTCTGAGTATTTTTTAATGTACTTTTATTGATTTCAGAGAGGAAGGGAGAGGGTGAGAGAGAGATAAAAACATCAGATGACAGAGTCACTGATTAGCTGCCTCCTGCACTCTGGGATGGAGCGCACAACCCGGGAATGTACCCAGAATCTAACCCGGGACCCTTCAGTCCTCAGGCAAATGTTCTATCCACTGAGCCAAACCAGCCAGGGCTCTGAGTGTTTTCTTAGTTGAGATTTTTAAGTTAGATAAATTACGTTTAACTGTAATTATTTGACAGCAGACACAAGTAATATAAACACTTTTATTCTGCCTCTTTCCTCCTGTCTATAATGTAATCAATGCATAATTAAAGTGTTAGGGTGGTTTTACTTATAGGCAAATTTTAAACTTGGTTCAATAATTTATTGTACAGAATTCCTTGTAACCAGGATAAAAAGATGAATTATAACCATGATCTACAAGAGTAAAGTGGCATATGACAATTATGTGAATATAATTTATTTAAATGCTCTCAAATCATTAATCTTTCATTAGAGAGTTACATGATTTTTATTAATTCTCTCAACATACCTTTATATTTTTATTTTTAAATTAATTAAAATTAATTTTTGCTTCTCCAAAAATTTATGTATTAAACTGTATGCTAAAATGCAGTTTCTTATATACATTTCTAACCAATGTCATTGCTCACATAATAATCACATTTTTGTCACTTGAAAACAGAAAATTTTTATCTGAAATAATAAAACAATTCGATTTTTTGGAAAGAGTATATATGTCTTACTTTTATGACTTTGTACTATTTTAGAAAATAAAACCACCTTTGTGACTTTCTTATCTATTCAAGTGTCCTTTTATCTGTGAGTTCCAAAATAAGTATATTACAAACAAGTTTTCTTTTTGTTACTCATACTTAGTTGATTTTGTATTACAATGAGAATTTTCCAGGTTTCAACTATATAATTTGATAAAAATCAAAGAATTTGAGAAGTAGAAGATATAGTTCTGGTCATGTGACTTGCTTTGGTCAATGGGATGTTAGAAAATAATATGGCAATGAAAAAAAAATCTAGAACTGAATGATACTGAAGGTTCAACATATCTATACTTATGGGACATGGTTAAGCACTTCCTAGAAGGAATTTTATAGCCTTAAATGTATATATTAGAAAAGAAAACAGACTGAAAATATCAGTGAGTTGTACAATTAGAAAGAGTTACTGAGATTTCATGTTCTTGCATCCATATTTGTGCTCAGGACATATAGCTCCATCAGTGTGCACTTAAAATTGTTTCTGGGTATCCCATGTGCCTTCTCTGCAACTCAGAATGTCCATTATCTTTGACCTTTGTATAGGTAATTGAAGGTTACTTACTATTGCCACTGTTGTATTTTTCCATGAGTTCTTGACAAAATGAACTTGCATTTTTTTCTATTGTTTTAAAACAGCTTTAGTGAGTTATAGCTTACAGTGGCATCTATCATTTTATATACATAGTTCAATGATATTATTATATTTTTAAATTTGTACAATCATTATTCTAATATAATTTTAGAACATATCCATCACTTCATGTCCATTTAGTCACTCCTTATTCCAAATCCTAGACTTAGGTAACCACTAATTTGCCTTTTTTGGATACTTCATGTAAAAGGAATAATATGCTATATGGTCTTTTGTATCTTATTTCTTTCAAAAAACATAATGGCTTTGATGTTTATCCATTTTGTAGCTTGTATCATAGTAGGTTCCTTCTTATTGACTAATAGATTGGTTTTGAGATTCTATGGAGGAGAAACTTAGTTAATTGATTTCTTAAGATGGTACTCAAAGTACAAGCAATGATGCTTTGTAGCTCATGTGAAAACTGCATAAGTATGTTAAGGAGAGTGAAATTTCCTCCAACTATGCATAGAATACAGAACACACTTGACTTGTCAAGAAATGATAGAATTCAAACTTTCAATATTACCCTTGGCATAGATTTTTGTATTTATATGTTTAGTCTTATGTTTAGTCTCTAACAATTTATGTAGCTTGCTCAAGTCAGTATAGCTAGTAAGTGGCAAAACCTGGATTCCAACTCAACAAGTCTGGATCAGTCTTACCTCTAGGATTTACTGACACTACTGACCAGAACCAAAACCCCAGTCATGGCCCAACAATAGGAACATGTTCTCCAGTTGCCACTACTGGCCATTCTGATCACGGGAAATCATGCCATCTTCCTTTTACTTTACCATTCTATGAAATAGGAATGTCTTGATGTATGACAGACTAAAGTGACTAATGCCCATACAACATCTTATATTTTAATAGAACAACTAAAAATGGTAGCTTGACATTGTATTATCTATTTTTTATACTTTCTCATTAGAAGAACCTAAAAATGGTAGTTTTTGTATCAAGTTAATAGTATTGCTCTATAGTTTAAAAGAATTTCAATGTATAGCCTTATTTGAGTCTCATTAAAATCAGCTAGTTTTGAGTATTTTATATATGCCAGGCATTATCCTGAACATTTTTAATCTATTTTCTAATTTATTGATAATAGAAATTCTGTGAGGAAATACTATTTTTTCTAATTTTATAGATGAGGAAAATGAGTCTCAGAGGGGAAAATAGCTCACTGTAGGCCACCTGACTAATAGGTGGCAGATCTGGGATTAGAACCCTGGGTCCTTCCTTCTAGTATTTTCATTTTACTTTATGTCTGTAAAAGTAAATGTGCCAAAGCAGATTAGTAGAATTAGAATGTGCAGAAGAGGCTATGAAAACATAAGGAAGGCTGATTGTACTGCCAAGTTGTGTTTTTATGGATTTTCTATAAATTATGAGGTATTTGCATTATGCATATGTAAAGCTGTGTTTGCACTCCATATAGAATTTACCTGGAGGTTAATTATATCTAGCAAGTAAATATTTACTGAGCAGCTATGATTAAGTTACTAGATTACTGTGCTGATGTGAAGTCAATAAGGGAAGGGTGGAGAGAGACAGAGAGAATAATAATAATAATAAAAATTGCGTTCCTTGAAACTCTAAATTCATTGCTTGCATGAATTCAATCTTTCTAACATAACTGAACTTGCCCACAGTATGTTGCAGAAAACATGAAAACCGATTTTGACATAAAATATTATGTCAAAATCGGTTTTCATGTTTTATTCTCTAGCTAAGATAACATGAAGAATCAATGGTTTTCAGAGTTGTGACAGAGACCTTGAGGCCCATGCAGACCATTGATTTTCAGACTTAACTGCACAACAGGAATCAATCAGAGAATTTTGTAAACCACAGTCTTTGAGATCCTGATTCACCATGTCTAGGATAAGTCTTTGAATCTGAATTTTTAATAAAAATTTTAGTCAGTGACAGATCTGTATATATGCCTTTGGGAATCATTTAGTCTACATATCAGCATGCAAAGGTGGGGAAATTGAGGCACTGAGAGATGAAGGACTCCATTAGTTTCAGCATATATGTTTGGCAGACAGGGGTGGGCTAATGTTTTGTACAATATGCTATGATGTGGACTCCTTAAATAACTGCATGTGATTCTTAACCATACAGAATTTAAATGAAATATGTGAGACTTTATATGATTTTCCAACTATCTTAATGAGAAGAATATGAAAACATTTTATAGCAATAGCCACAATACTTGATAGAACTGTACTAAGAGAAAAAATTTAATACTAGAGGCCTGGTGCATGAATTCATAACAGGTGGGATCCCTTGGCCTGGCCAGCTATTGGGGCCGGCTGGCTGAGGGAAGGGACCACAGAAGGTTGGCCGGCTGCAGGAGATTGGCTCTGGGAGTGCACTGACCACCAAGGGGCAGCTTCTGTGTTGAGCATCTGCCCCCTGGTGGTGAGTGCACATCACAGCAACTGGTCACTTAAACTTTTATATAGAGAGATTTTTATGCCTGTACCAACAACTATGAGCTCTGCATAGTTCCGAATCCTAGTCTCCATAGGGAACACTTTTACCAGAAATCATGTCAAGAGAAGCATTGAACTCTTGTTATGTCCAGGTACCAGTAGGCAAGAAGAGAAGTTACCATCATGCAGGGGTTATTGTCGCTGGTTATCACAAAAAGTTGGGGCTGCTGTTATTCGTAGGGGTAGAGAGAACATGTTTGGCATTCAGGTGATCTTTTTAGGTGCTTCTTGTTATTCTCTTATCTGTTGTGATGGGAAATGGCTAAGATCAACATCCATAACCTGAGAAGAGCTTGGTAGTTGACTAAGCTCTCAGAATGAAGATCAGGTCTGCCACCAGGTAAACCCATAAGACCAGTAAAGGTAGTAGGTGAGGGTGAAGGGAATCTAAAATGGCTAATGATGGGAGATAAGTATCAGTTGCTGCGTGATATCTGCAGCAGTATAAGCAGTAGTTCTTCCCATTGCCGTCCTCCTCTATGATCCCCTCAGGAAGAGCCCACCTGGAATGCTGGAGAAGCTGCTACCAAAAAGATATTAGTTTATATGATAAGTACATGAACTGGCTATGATTAGGGTTGACACATAAAATACAGAACACTCAGTTAAATTTGAATTTTATTTTTTTTTATTTTTTCCTTCAACATTTATCCCCTCTATGCCTTCTTCCACCTCCACCCATGCCCCTCCCCCCTCAATCACCACACTGTTCAGATAAACAACAAGCTTTTAAAAGTACAATTATATACAAGCATATTCTATGAAATAATTATACCAAAAATTATTAGGTGTGCTGTTTTATGTGCTGAAAATAGTAACCTCCTGTGGTGGACATGAGGGATACCTTGACGTGCCCCCCTGATCTCTCTTAAAAGAAGTACTTGTCCCAGGTGCTGGGAAAGCTGTCAGCCGATGCCTTCAGCTGAGGGCCTTTTCAGGGGTTGCCTGGGCTTCAGAGCATCAGCTCATCTGAGGACACACCCCTCTGAGGGCATCCCACATTCCATGACTGATTAGAGCAGATATATAAAAGTCTGGTCACTTATACCCAACAAGACAAACTCCTAGTGGGGTCAGCTGATGTTGTTGGGCTAGTAGTGTATTTAAATTCTCTCACTGCTCAAGCCCACTTCCTCCTTTCCTTTTTGCAAGTGTAGATCCCAAATAAATATCCTGTAAACACTAAACTGCTACATTTTGTCTCATCTGGACTCCCTTATATAAAAGGAAGAGAGAGAGAAAAAACATATCCTTCCTTAAGTAATTTTTATTGAGATATAATTTATATGTGGATGTTATAGGTGTACAGTTTAAGTTTTGATTAGTTCATATACTCACATAACCCACGCTTCCATCAACTTTTCCTTAAACCAAGAAAAGTTTCCTTTTGTCCTTCCAGTCATTTCACCCACCTCTGTCAGAAGTAAACACTGAATTGATTTCTATCATTATATATCAGCTTTCCTGATTGTAGAACTTAATATAAATAAAAAGAACCATGCACTAAGCATTTTTTTTGTATCTGGCTTATTTCACTCAGATCAATACTTTTGAGATCCATCCATATCAATATTAGGCTTATTATTGCTAAATTATCATTCCATTGATCCACAGCCAGTTAACCATGTTTCTATTAATGGGCATTGTTTCCAGTTTTGGGCTCTCTTTTGTAAAATTTTTGTGGATACTTTTATCTCAAGATTTATTTGGGCATGTATTTTCATTCCATTGGGCAATATGTAGGAGTGGAAAGTACTGATACATAGGTTAAATATATGTTTAATTTTAAAAGAAATGGCTAGTTTTCCAAGGTGGTTGCACTATATTGTATTTCTACCAGCAATGTTGGAGGGCTGGTGTTTGTCCATCCTCTCCAACATTTGGTCCTATATATATCCTATATAATAAAAGGCTAATATGCTAAGTGTCCAACTGTTCGACCATACAACCATTCAACCAGTCACTATGATGCGCACTGACCACCAAGGGGCAGATGCTCCAACTGGTAGGTTAGCTTGCTGCTGGGTCTGGACAATTGGAACTGGGCAAGATAGGCCAGACATGCCCTGGAGCCCTCCCCCAGTTCCCCCCTCCCCCAGCCCCGATTGTGCACCAGTGGGATCCCTCTGCCTGGTCTGCACCCTATCACAATCCAGAACCTTTCAGGGGATGTCAGAGAGCAAGTTTCAGACTGATTCCTGTAGAACAGGCCGAGGGACCCCACCAGTGCATGAATCTATGCACTGGGCCTCTATTCTATCTCTACATCTATATTGATCTCTATCTCTATCTTTATATCATCTATCTATATCTTATTTAATCTCTCTCTCTCTCTCTCTCTCTCTCTCTCTCTCTCTCTCTCTCTCTCTTTCTCTCTTTATACACACACACACACACACACACACACACAATCTGTAAAAAACCAAAGGCTTAACTGAACGCCAGAAGTCAGTCCTACAGTCAGTGTTGGGTTGCCGTGGTGACCCAGCACCGAATGCCACTGGTGCAGGCATGGAAACCCAGCACCGATGCAGAGGGGGCTGTGGATCAGGCCTGGAGAGAGGCCCGGTCTGATCCACAGCCTCCGTGGCAGCTGTTGATCAGCCTTTGCCTTTCTCTTTCCCTCTGAGCTTCACCAGCAGCTTCGCTTTCCTTTCTTTTCAGGCCTCTGCAGGGCTGCTGATCAGACCTGCCTCTCTGATCAGGTCCAGCAATAGGCCCAGACATGCTGGGCATAGAAACTGACCAATCAGAACCTAATCTGGGTGAACTACAAAGGCAGAACCTAAGGTAGGGGCTTAGGAGGGGTTTTAAGTGCAACAGCTGTTTGGTGTAAAGTGTAAGAAAGCAGTTCAAGCTTTTAATGACCAGTTTGATAGTACAGTGCATTTGGCTGGCTATCAGTCAGGATATAGGGATTAAGTATTTTTGTTTGCCAAGATAATATCCTCCAGCTGAAAAAGACTTTTCCCCCCATTTAAGCAATCCTATCCTATATAATCTATCTATACTATCAATAAAAGGGTAATACACTCATTAGGCCAGTCAACCGGCCATCTTCTGGATATCTGACTTCCTTCCAGACAAAGTCATGGTGGTGGGGGCCAAGGAAGAGGCATTAGGGGCAATCAAGCTAGCAGGGGAGGGCCATTGGGGGTGAGAGCAGGCTGGCAGGGGAGGGCAGTTGGTGGCAACCAGGCAGGCAGGGGAAGGCAGTTGAAGCAAGATCAGGCTGGCAGGGGAGGACCATTGGGAGCAAGATCATGCCGGTAGGGGAGGGCAATTGGGGGTGAGTTCAGGCCAGCAGGGGAGGGCAGTTAGGGGTGATCAGGCAGGTAAAGGCAGTTGGGAATGAGATCAGGCTGGCAGGGGAGAGCAGTTGGGGGTGAGTTCAGGCCAGCAGTGGAGGGCAGTTATGGGTGATCAGGCAGGCAGGCAGCCAGAGACAGTTAGGGGCAATCAGGCAATCAGGCAGAGAGGTTAGGCAGGAATAGGATCAGGCCTAAAACGATAGTTAGAAGCAATCCCCAATTGAAGTGTGCAGTCTTGGTTAAGGGACTCCCTTCCCCCATGCATGAATTTCATGCACCAGGCCACTATATATATATATAAATGTGAGTATATAGGCCAATATATATATTTTTTAACTATACTACTAATATATTGTGGTTTGATTTGCATATATCCATGATGTCTAATAATGTTGAACACTTTTCATGTGCTTATTGGCAATTTGTATGTTCTTTTATAAAATGTTTGCTCAAATCTTTTGTCTATTTTAAAAATGGCTTTCTCTCTGTATATTTATTGGGCAGATACATATATTGTGAATGTTTTCTCCCAGTCTGTGAGTTACCTGTTTATTTTAATGTTGAACTTTAATAAGCAGAAGTTTTAAAATCTTGTTGGGTGTCCAGTTTATCATTTTTTTAAAACAATTGTTACTTTTGTGTGTTTTTCAAAATCACTTTTTCTTTGAGTTTACTTCATGAGCAGCTAAAATTAATCCTAAGTGATAAGTTTTTTTTTCATAGTAACAAAAATACTTTAATTTTCAGTTTTAAATTAATATATCTGTTTCTTATATGTGAATTTCTTTGATTTTTCTTAACCTCTTTACATCTCATTTGATAGCTAGTAGATCTCATTTGATAGCTAGTAGATTTGAAACAAGTTTTAAGAATGTTTCATAAAATTAAAAAAAGAGTTTCAAAGATTATGAAATTTGTTCAGCATATTTAATTAATCAGGTATTACACTATTAATGTAAATATTTGAGGGCTGACTATATAGTCAATATTTTACAAATTTTTATGTGTGATCTACTATATTGCATTATTATTCTTTTTCTATAATATAAATGCTAAGTAAGTTGCCAATATAAACTCTCTGATAATGGTAAGTGTGTGTGTGTGTGTGTGTGTGTGTGTGTGTGTGTGTGTGTATTTGAAATAAAAAAATCCACTGAAGAGGACCTATTCAAATAATGAATATAGTATTTTTATGCATTGGAAAAACAACTCAGATAATCTAAAATTATGTTCTTTAAATAAAAAAAGCAAATGATAGAGTTGTGCTCAGTTAAATATTAGGCATAAGAAATCTGTTTATATGCTAAAAATAGAAGCCATGATATTTAGTAGGATAATTTTCCCCATTGATTTAATATTCAACACACTTGTACTGAAAGTGGGAAGCACTTACAGAGGCAGTAAGATATCTTCAAGTTAAGCACTGAAGAAAGCTGGTAAGAAGCTAGCAAAATAGACTTCAAAATGAAACACTTAGAATCTTATCCTTTAAAAATTTATCTAACCACCAGATTTTAATTACAAGGTGACATCTATGGATGATTAAAATGTATACATAAAATATATTTTCTCTATTTCTCAATTTCTGAAATGAATTTCTTTCAGAGTTTTAAAAAGTATTCTATGATGAATAGTTTATTTATACACATTTTTTTTTTACTCCCCAATATTAGTTAACTTGAACTTATCTGCCTATCTTGGGTGAGTTCAAATCCTGGCTTTACTATGTATCATCTTTGTGCATATAAACAATTACATAATTGTTGTGAAAAGTATATAAAATTATGTGTGTATCTAGTTTTAAATAGCATTTGGGCATTTGGTAAGCATTAAATAAATATTGACCATTTTTACTAATATGGTTTATGCATCATATATATATATATCTTAGTCTGCTTGAACTGCCATAACAAAATACTATAGACTGGGTGGTTTAAAACATGGAAATTTACTCTTTACAGTTCCAGAAAATGGGAAGTCCCAGATAAAGATGCCACCTATTTGGTTTCTGTGGAAAGCTTTCTTCCTCTTGCAAATGGCTATCTCTTCACTGTGCCCTCACATAGTAGAGAGAGAAAGAGCATTTTCTCTCCCTCTTTTAGAAAAAAAAATATTTTTATTGATTTGAGAGAGAGAGGACAGGAGAGGGAAGGAGAGAGAGAAAAATGGAAGTGATAAAGAAACATTGATCAGTTGCCTCCCTTAGCCATGACCTGGGCATATGCCCTGACTGGGAATGGAACCAAAGACCATTTTATACAGGGGACATTGTTCAGCCAACTGAGCCACACTGATCAGGGCTTCTCTCCCTTCTTTTAAACCCACATTTCTATCTGGTCAGGGCCCCACCCTTATGACATCATTTAACTTTACCTCCTAATGATCTTACCTCCAGATTCATCACATTGAGAGTTAGAGCTACACAATTCCATTCAGAGCAACATATTTATAATAACTGTCAATTTGCTTATTAGTTATGTATTCTTTACTTCCACTTCTCTGCTGAATCTGATAATCTGTGATGCTGACCCAGAGTGCTCCATCTGTCTTATTGCAGTAATAGATTTATTTGAAATACTAGAGGCCAGGTGCATGAATTTGTGCATGGGTGGGGTCTGCCCCCTCTCCTTCAATCTGGGCCAATCAGGCCAGCCAGCCAGGGGAAGGGGCCTTGAGAGATTGGCTGACCAGCCCTTCCCCTGATTGGGGTGGGAGGACCCAATCAGGGGAAGGGCTGGCCAAGGGGAGGGGCCACAGGAGATTGGTGGGCTGGCCCTGCATCTTGGTAGAGCTCTTGTTGAACTCCTGGTTGAGGGGACAATTTGCATATTACCCTTTTATTATATAGGATGACCAAAAACAGATAAATCTGAGACTTCTGTGGATTTATTTTATTTCTAAAAATTATTTTTAAACTGATATTCAAGCTTTAATGATAAAGTAGGTATTGCACCACCACTTTATGGTGTTGTCCATCTTCTAAGGAGAGCTACACAGATAACTAGGTAGCTAGAGAGGAATAGAAATGGAGGAGAAAAAAACAGGGAGATAAGAGCATCCCCTTCCCCCATGCCATCTGAGATTTGTCATCCTGTTCCATGCTTCTATATTTCTGGATCTATTTTGTTCGTCAGTTTATTTTGTTCATTACATTCCACATAAAATTGGCTTATTTTACTTAGCATAATACTTTCCAGGTCCTTCTATGCTATCTAAAAGGGTAAGAGATCCTTCTTTTTTATAGATGCATAGTATTTCATTGTGATAATTTTTTAAATGTAGTATTGAGTTAGTCCTATGAAACAGTAACATATTGTATATATTTAATCTTAATGAAATTATTTGTAGGACAAAAATTATATTAAGCATTGCCTGATTATACAACTAAATTTATCTTGCATCTTGAACCTATTTCTGCTTATTATAAAGAAAATTATATAATAAACATTTACTAAGTGAATTAACTCTTTTGTGTAGTAAAAATATTAAAGCTTAATATCATTAATTAAATTTTAGTAAATCATAGCTTCTTGTATAAATGAAAATCAATCACTGAAGAAAAGAAGTCATTGTAAATTTCAGATTAATGTTTATAAGAAAAAAATACCAAGTTTGGAATCTCATAGGCTTGAACTTGTGATTAAAACACACTCATACAAGCCAAATGGTATGAGATTATTATCTGAGACAGATAACTTGGAAAATCTTGACATTTCCCATTTCTTGAAATAACTACTAGGATTCTGACTCTTATGGCAGAATATGAAGAACATGACATTCATATTAGCTGACAAAGTTAAGTTTTCTTTGTTAAATTGCAAGAAAAATTACTTAGCAGAAGAAGACTTATAATGAATCAGATTAGTGTCTTGAAATGTTGTTAGCAAGTAATGGCTTATTGGATCTCATTCAATACCTCTTCACTGTCACATTGTTCAATGGAATATTTCTGTATCTGCATGGATCTGGCATTATTCAACACGTCCTTGTTAATCTATTAAGAAATATAGTGGTTTTGTATTACAAGGAAGCCAGGAACCTTACTTTTTAGGACCTACATCTTAAGATTGTCACACTTCCTGGAATTAGTTCATTGACTATTCCATATTTCTTTTGCCTTTATTGCATTAGGAAGATATAGTTGTAGAAATCTTTTACTGATATACACAGGGGAATAGAGATATACCAAAAATATTTACAACTGTACTTTAAAACTCTAAATTTCATTTATCTTTAAATCTGAAATTATGTCTATCCTACTCACCAAATCTTTACCTGATTTACAATAATTTGTCATTGTTCTTCGATCTTGTATTATTTCTGTTAATCATTTAGTACTCATTGATGAGACCAGTAGGGGTGGCAATAAAATCACACCTCTACCCTACTCAAATTCTGAAGCAATTAAAAAATAAGACAAATAGGGGCAAACAGGAGATTTTTTCAAAAAGCTTCATTACTGATAAATTTGATATAGGTAAATGTGGCTTATATCGTATGGGCAAATGAGTTTACTCATAGTGTTCTCTAGCAAGTGGCTAGGCTTAACATGCCAATGTGTTTTTGCCAATTCATAGACCTTCTGTGAGGGTGGGGTAAGTAAAGAGGTAGAATGAGAGTGGAGCTCCGGCACCATATAAAGAAATATCGTGTGTGAAGAAGAGTTCAACTCCCCTAACATTCTAGCTGTTTTTATTCTTCAAATTCACTGGGGTTAGCTAGTAAGGATGTGTATTACGGGTATTGTGACTGTTCCCTTGAGAAAAAAAATGTCATCAGCTTACTAAAGCAGTCTTCCTTCTACTTTCATAAAGCCACTTCCATACACACTAGGCTTCCTTGGGTATTTTTCTTGGACTGCTGATGGACAATATGATTTTGCTGCCACAAAGTTCTAGAATTACACACAAAAATTCAATATTAAATTAAAATTTAGATCACATTTACATAAGCACTGAAAATTCATTTCCAAGTTTACTTCCCTTTTTATATTGTCTTCAGCCATATTGTTCCAACATAGCCTATCAGGAGTTCATGACAACACCAAAGTCAGCATCTATATACAGACAGTCCTTGGGTTATATCAGACTCAACGTATATTGTTTCATGGTTACATCTCATTTATTTATAAAAAAAAAAAAAAAAGCTCCATCATTTCAACGTGTGTACATATATGCTTTATGCTTTTTGTTATTTATTTACCACAAGTAAAGGTCAGGAATTGTTATCTTTCTTTTAAATTTTTTTAAGCTTTCACTTCATTACTGCTGTGTATGTGCTCCATGTGAGTGACATAGATGCTTATGTAGGTGGGTTCTGGGTTACAGCAAAAATTGCATTATGTAGCACTGTAGGAACTATCTCTGACATAACCCAAGGAACTACTGTATATAAAAGGCTAATATGCTAAGTCTGTCTGACTGGTCACTGTGATGTGCACTGACCACCAAGGAGCAGATGCTCAATACTAGAGCTACCGTGATGCGCACTAGCCATTTACAGAGAAATGGCACCACAGACCTGGCTCCCGCAAAGCAGCAATCGGCTTACCCCAAGTGGGATGCAGGCACCACCACCACTCTGGAGTCATACCTCACCAAATTGTAGCTGACACTTCTGACACCCCATGGCACAAAATGCAGGCTACAGCCCTGCCCAGCCCAGCCCGGAAATGGTCACTGAGGGCACTGGGTAATGATGTCCCATAGCAATGTCCGGCCTCTTCTCCCTAGCAGCTGACTAACCTCCTTGGAATTTCTTCAATCTAGGAACATAATTTGCTTTATAGGCAGGTGGAAACTTTTTATACGTTAACTAAATGTCTGTGAAGCATTTTCCAGTTCCTCATCTCATTTGATCCTCACAGAAATCCTGGAGTAGGTAGATAGGAGACTTGGTGAAATCCTATTTTCTTTTCATTAGCCAGAAAATGGAGATTTAGAAAGTTTAGAAACTTGACCCCAATGAAAAGAAGTAAGAAATGATGGACCTTGAAAATGACTTCAGGTTTTGTCACTGTGCAAACACTGTTGCAGTTAAATATTTTACCCTTTGTTCTCCCTATGTGATATACAATAATAATCTGCTTTATTTTGATACTTACTGCTGTGTTGCTAACAATTACCTGAAAGAGAAATTGGGATGCTTCATTGGTCTGGAAAAAAATTAGCTAAATCAGAAAGCAGGTCTAATTAAGCAAATTTGTTCTATATCTATAAAAGGCTAAGTTGATTCACACATGTGTGATATATATAAAGCTCTCACTGGAGCCAATTGCACACATGTGTTTTGATCTGTCATTGTCCATCATGAATTTAGTTGATATTTCTATTATACAGAAAGAATAATAGTGATATTAAAATATTTATTCTAATTAATTTTCTTCCCATGTTCATGAATTCATGAACCGGGCCACTAGTTAAGATATAAAAGTAATGAAGTGTCAACATAGAAATGCCCCAAATTTCAACATGACCTACCTCACATTATCAGGCATTGGAGAGAAGCTGATATTCAAGGAAATTAAATTCTTTTGCAGGTTAGATTGCCAAACATAAAACATAAAGAGATTGAAGTTTACTATCAAGTGTTTTTTCCCTAGTTGTTAAATTTTAAATAAATGAAAATCTAAAGTTTATCCTTCTCTCTTTTTCTTTTGTATCTCAGCTAGGGGGTTTCCTGTGTTTGGAGTGATTAAGGACTTCAACAGAAGAATTCAGAAGTTAATTAATTGAATGCCAAGAATCTAAGTGACTTACTTTTTAACTGCTTTATAGACCACACAGATATAGCTCTGGTCCCAAGCTTATTGAATTTAGAAAACTAACCATTCCTCATTCAATAAAAGTTATTCCAGGCAAAATTATATTGCCAAAAGCCATTAGAAAAACTTGGTTATTTGAGTGGAAGAGAGTAGACTAGAAATAGATTCTGCTTTCAAAGGTTAGTCTCATTAGGTTTTAGTTAGTTCATAACAGAGGTCCAGAATTCATGAGTGAATTTAAATACAAGGAGAGTTCCTACATTAGAATGTGGATTTTGGCATCATACCATTATCATACCTAGAGGAAATATGCTCAGGCTTTCTGTTTATTCATGTCAGACTGAGTCTGCTGCTATAACAAATCATCCCACAACCTCAGTGGTTTAGAAAAATATTTTTAACATGTTAGTTGCTTTAGATTGCCTGTGGGTCTGTTCAACATTTGTTTTTGTTTTCAGGATCCAGGTTGAAAGATCTTTGCTTATTTGTAACATTCTTTTCTCATAGCAGGGGAAAAAGTAAGAGAGATGACCAAGAAAAGTGGTGGCTATTAAAGCTGTTGTGGAGACATAGTGAATATCACTTCTGCTCACATGCATTGGTCAGAGCAAGTGGCGTGGCAAATCCCACTATTAACATGACTTATGTATAGTCCTCGACTGGAGGCACTGCATGTCTTATGAAAAAAAATGATGATATTCATAATTTGCTTAAAGGAAGTGGGAATACATATTTGGGAACAATACAAGCTATTACCAACTCCTTACAAAGTTTAGGTTTATAAAAGAGGTCATCTAATTGTCTGGTCTTCCTAATCTATTATATACTAAACTAGAGGCCCAGTGCATGAAATTTGTGCACTCTGGGGGGTTGGGAGGTTCCCTCAGCCCTGCCTGAGCCCTCATGCAGTCCAGGAGCCCTCGGGGGATGTCTGAGTGATGGCTTAGGCATGGGGAATGGGCCTATGCCTACAGTTAGACATCCTTAGCTCTGCCAAGGAGGGGGAGAGGCTCCTGCCACCACCGCTGCACTTGCAGCCATCAGCCGGACTTATGGCTGAGCAAATCTCCCCATGTGGGAGTGCACTGATCACCAGGGGGTAGCTCCTGTATTGAGCGTCTTCCTCCTGGTGATCAGTGTGCATCATAGTGACTGGTTGTTTCTGGTCATTCCACCATTAGCAATTTGCATATTATATAGGATATGTATATAGGATATGTATTATATTTATTATATAGGATATGTATATATATAATAAATAGAATATGTATATGTATTTACATATACATGTATATATATTTCCTCATGTAATATAATTTAAAAAATGATATTTTTATCTAATTTTAAACAACATTCCCCTGAACAATTAATTGGTCAAAGAAAAAATAAAAAGAGAAATCTAAAAATATTGTGATACAAACAAAAATGAAAACACAAATACTAAAACTTATGGGATGCAACAAAAGTGGTTCTAAAAGGGAATTTTATTGTGATAAATTATGGAAAAAGAAAATTCTCAAGTAAACAACCTTAATTAATACCTAGAGAATGAGAAAAAGAACAAACTAACCCTAAACTCAGCAGGAGGAAGGAAGTAACTAAAAATAGAATGGAAGTAAATAAAATAGAGAACAGAAAAATAAAATAGAATAAATAAGAATTTGATTTTTAGGAATGAGAAAATTGAAGAAGAGAGAAGAGTCAAGTAAATAAAATCAAAAGTGAAAGATGAAACATTACAACTGATACTACAGAAATACAGAGATCATAGAGTAACATAAATAATTATAAACCAACAAAGTTGATAATTCAACAAAATGGATAAATTCTTAGAAATATACAACCTATCAAGACTAAACTACTAAGAAATTGAAAATCTGAACAGACCAATAATGAGTAAGCAGGCTGAATCAGTAATCAAAAACTTCCCTACAAACAAAATTCCAGGACCTGATGGCTTCACTGGTGAAGTAACTATTTAAAGAATTAATACCAATTCCTTTCAAACTTTTCCAAAAATTTGAAGAAGGGGAAGCGTTTTTAAACCCATTTTACAAGGCCAGTGTCACCACATTCTATTTCCTTAATCTTTTCTCACATAATTATTTTTGTTCTTTTGGCAGACCATATTTTCCAAAGATATATCCCATCCCACATGTCCTTATGCAATGTGACCTTATCACTACCTCATTAAGAAATGAGTCTATCTCTCCACCTCACAAATCTGGATGGATATTATAACTGCTTAGCCCAGTATTTTACAGTGGAAATGACACTTGTTCAATTCTGAGCAAGCCCCTTGAATATTCTGGAAGAGTTCCACTTACTACTTCTTGGAATTAAATTTGTTAGTAATTTTAAGCATAAGTGTGTTCCAGCCAATGTTTTGGATATTTTATACCAAAGAAAAATTATTTGTTTTCTGGAAATTTAAGTGGGTGTCCTGTATTTGTATTTACTGAATATGGCAACCATACTTGGAAGCCAATATATGTACCAGGAGTGTGATTCACTTGAAGCAACCATGCTTGGGAATCCCAAACTAAATGAGAAGGCCTTGGAGGATGAGACACCAGGTGGAGAGTAAGAAAAACCAAGGAGCATGGAGACACCAATAATATGAGGAAAGAAGACATCTTGAAGTAGTTCCTCCTGCCCCCACAATTCCAACTGATCCCAAGTAGAGCAGAGATGAGCCAGCCAGCTAAGACTCTCAAATTCCTGATGCACAAAAATTGTCACAAAAAAATAAAAATGCTTTATAAAAAGCTAAAAACATTTGGGGTTGTTGTTATGCAATAATTGATGGTTAAAATCTGTTTTTTAAAACAAACAAAATCCTGATGTCTTTGTAGGTCTAAATTTGTAATTCTACTGATTTTTTTCTGGCTTTGCTCATATTCCATAACGAACTCATATGTGGTTGCTTTTAACAGGTGAGAATCCTAAGCACCAGATATTCTCTGAAAGGGAAAAGGGAATTACGTTTGTTTTACTGGAAGTAGGTCCCAGATGTAACGCAGATTTCTCACTTTTAGCTCCTCCATTTAACCATAGATCCAAAGTTTAGTACTGTGTTTGGAGAATAATATGGGAACCCTACCTTTCACCTTCACTTATCAATAACCACTCTCTATTCAGGTTTCAGATAATGAGTTTTATTTTGTTTTGTTTATACAAAGAGGTTGCAAATTGGAGATTTCTCTCAGTTCCTATAAATTTAACAATGTATTAAAAAGTATATTTTATCTAGAAGTGGTTTGTTTTTTTTTTTCCCTAGAGAGCCTTTCAGCTATCTACCTGCCATATTGCATGATTTCCTTCTGTTATTTCATTGGTAACTTAAAAATGGCCCATTGAGAGATAAATTTATGTATTAAGGTCCTCTTGGGGCTACATCACTTCCCTGCAAGACCTCGAATCTGTGGCTGTGAAAGAGCCCCAATTCTATAGAAGCATAGTAATCCTCTCCAGCTAAGACCCAGCATGATAAGACATTTGGGAAGAATTTTATTTTTTTAAGGCTTTTTATTTAAAAAGAACAAGATGGTTCAATTTGAGGCTTTATTCATTTGGATTTTGATGTCTTTAATTTATACTAGGATTTAATCTTTGTATTTTAATTTCTTCTATGGAATATAAAAATAAGAGAAAATTTCTTTCAGATTTTGGAATCTCTGCTATTATTATTAAACTATCCCAATTTGACATTTGATCCTTTTTGTAGACTCTGAGAGAGTTTATACACAATATGAGTGGATATAATTTGAAATGGGAAATAGAAGTTAGAGTGCACTGTTGCCTTTAGGTATTAAATGACCTTGGAGTTAATTCTTAATGGAATTTGAAATGACCAGTCCTCCATGGTAATTATCTGGTTTGTACACAAGGGGAAAATGATCTGATTTAACTTGAGGTGGTCCTGTGCCTTCTTTGTGGACAGTGTTCAAGTTTATAATAATTCCAAGTTTTACAATTTTATTATTCACATGAATTACTAGATGTTAAAAATATTTTGTACCACAGATCATTTCTCTGAATAAATAAAAAAGAGTAGTTGTGCCGAAACCGGTTTGGCTCAGCTGTAGAGTATTGGTCTGCGTACTGAAAGGTCCCAGGTTCGATTCCGGTCAAGGACATGTACATTGGTTGCGGGCACATCCCCGGTGGGGGGTTTGCAGGGGGCAGCTGGTCAATGTTTCTCTCTCATAGACGTTTCTGGCTCTCTATCTCTCTCCCTTCCTCTCTGTAAGAAAAATCAATAAAATATATTTTTTAAAAAAAAGTAGTTGTCAGGCTAGTAGGTCATTATATGAAATTTTACAAGTAGATTTTTTAAGTTTGATTGTGGGACTTTTAGATAAATTTTCTGAGTCAAGTTTTAAAAATTTTTGGAGCTACAAATGAATATTTTTTTCTTCCTTGTCATAAAAAGTAGTTTGCAAATAGCCCTGTGCATTTCATATTTGTTAGTATTATCTCTAAACTTTTCATTTTGGAGGAAGTTAGTCATATTTCCAAAATTTTCTCAACCAATTTAATTAGTATTTTAAGTCATTTTAGAAACTTTAAGAAACAGAATCTGCACTATTCACCAATGATCCCAGGAAGGTACTAAAAGAAGTAATAGTTGGTCAGGGAAGAAGTGGCCTCATGAAAAAAAAGAAACAAATTATCATCTTTCTCTTTTAATCACCATCAAAGGGACATAATCTTAATGTTTAAAATGAATGGATTAAGAGAACCGATAGCTAAAGAAGATTACAGGGAAATGCTTCTTCCCTATTCTTGGTAATCCCTTGTATGTGGGGGGGTTCTAGTGAAGCATCTTAGCCTCTTTGATACTCCCCTTCTCTCAATTTTCCCCACAAATGTGGAGTGAGTTATTGTATTAGAGCCCTTGAAAAGAGAAAATGCTGATGCTGCTGGTCTAGGAACCTCACTTTGAAAACCACCACTGTAACATAATTCTGCCCAAAGAGAGCACATTCTACTCTGCTTCTCCATCTAACAAATGGTGGCAGCTTCTGCCCCCATGGTGAGGTCAGCACTGGGGTCACTTCTAACAAAGTTAGTAAATCTGTAAATCTGTTCCATTCCAGACTGATAGAAGTAAGCCTCCTTTACCGCAGATAGCTCCCTAATTTTGGTCTTTTATCTGCCTTAACCTCTTGTCTGTTTTAACTTGGTCAGAATTTGAATTGGGAAGAAGGGTGCTATTATTGTATATTCTCAAAATCTCAAAATGAATACATATGGTCTCCTGAAGTCAATTAACATGTGTTTTGGTCTGCCTGCTTGGATTGCAGGAATTTAAAAAGAAGAAGCATACGTTCTCTTTGAAAAGTCATCATGCAATCCAGGGCTGCCCTTTATTCACTTGAACCCAGTCTAGATTACTAGTAAATAAAAAAAGACTTTATATATAAGTATTGTCAGCTTCTATATTTCATGGTTAGAATTTTAGACATTCCCTCAAACATATGAAGAACCTGATCTATATAGTGGACTACCAGCAATCTCTTTTAAAGGACTGATGCTGCTGAAATCATTGGAATGGGACTTTTGGGAATGATGCCCATGACCCAGTGACTAAGCCATCTTTTTATATGCTATCCCAGGAAGTTAATTTTTCAAGTTTGATTAATCATTGATGTTATTCCTTCAAGGTTTTCTATCTCATGCTGGGCGAATTACAGTCCAGTGACTACTCCTAGTAGCTAGCCAGCTGGAGATAATTGCTGTTAATTTCCTGGTATTTGGCAACTAACTGTTCCCTGCCAATTGGTGGGAAATAAAATAAGAAAATGTCAGAAGAGAATTATTAAAAATCACATTTATTTTTCTAGTTGATTATAAAATGACTAGAGGCCCGGTGCATGAATTTGTGCATCAGTGGGGTCCCTCATCCTGCCTGTGGCATCAGGCCGAAACCAGCTCTCAACATCCCCAAAGGGGTCCTGGATTGCAATAGGGTGCAGGCCAGGCTGAGGGACCCCATTGGTGCACAATTGGAGCCAGGGAGGGACGCGGGAGGTTGGCCAACTGGGGAGGGGATATGGGAGGGCTCAAGGGTGTGTCTGGCCAATCTTGCTTAGTCCTGATCAGCCAGACCCCAGCAGCAAGCTAACCTACTGGTCAGAGAATCTGTCTCCTGGTGATCAGTGCACATCATAGCAACTGGTCGACCAGTCTACTGTCTGCCCCCTGGTGGTCAGTGCATGTCATAGTGAGCAGTTGAGTGGCCTTAGCATATCATTAGCAAATTATGCTTTGATTGGATGAACAGAAGACCAGATACTTAGCATATTAGGCTTTTATTATATAGGATACATGCTTATAGTTCAAAGTTAAAAATATGGAAAATATAAAGAAAATATAAGCATTTAAACATAACCTTTCTATTCAGAGAAACTAATTTACATAATTTTAGAAAATATTTGTTTTGTATGTCATCTATGTATACTTACATATGTACATGTACACCACATCACCACTACCATCATCACCACTTCTACTAAGCAAACTTGGCATCATTCTGTTTTCCCAGCTCTGAGTTCCACTTTTCTTTTCGATTTAAAAACTATCTTCAGCATTTCTTATCTCTAGTTTTCAGAAGAGTAATTTTCTCATGGCAACACAATATTCTATCAGATGGTTGTGAAGTATATTATTTTAAAAATTAACTAGAAGTCGTAAAGAAAGAAAGAAAGAAAGATAGATAGATAGATAGATAGATAGATAGATAGATAAAATAACCGGGAGCCAAAAAGTCCATCAAACAGGAAATTAATTCTGAAGTTCATTGTTTCTGAAGTTCATTGTAGAACCCAGGAAAGGTGATTCTCAAAAGCAGTCAGATAATATAATTTTAACTGATGGCCATAGCCTGATGAAGACCTAGACAGCCAAAGAAACAAATCTAGTGCTATAGAATGTATGCTATGTTTTGTTTTGTTTTTTGTTATATATATGTTAATCATCAAAACCCCATATATTTTCTGGCTTTAAGTGCTAATTAAGGTATAATGCTCACTGATTCACCTGACAGAGGCTCTTCTGATGCTTAAAAAAGATTGGTACTTGTTATTGCTCAGATTTCTCTAGTGAAGCAGAACAAATAAGATCTATCAAGAAATATACAGTATATAAGAGGAGATTTATCATGGGAATTGGCTCAAGTGGTTATAGAAGCTAAGAAGTCCCACCATCTGCCATTTGCAAGCTAGAGCACTGGGGAAGTGAGAGGTATAATTCAGACCTAGTACGAAGCCCTGACAAACAGGAGCTCCCATGTACAAGAG
The DNA here is from genome assembly GCF_964339955.1 of Pipistrellus hanaki. NCBI lineage: Eukaryota > Metazoa > Chordata > Mammalia > Chiroptera > Vespertilionidae > Pipistrellus > Pipistrellus hanaki. The sequence goes on from NC_140505.1 coordinate 119,627,143, forward strand.
CAGGAGAGATAGATGTTAATGCCCAAAAGAGAGAGAATTCACCTTTCCTTTTCCTTCTTTCTCATTTGGGCCTCCAATGGATTGGATAATGCCATATACATTAGTGAGGTTGGATATGATTTACTGTTTATTACCAAATCATATATTAATCTCTTCTGGGAACACCCTCACAGACACACATGGAAACAAGGTTTTACCAGATATCTGAGCATCTCTTAGGCCAATCAAGTTGACACATAAAATTAACCATCGCAGTACTCCTTGGTGAGAATGCATTGGGTACTCTTTGGGTGCTGATTATTTTTTATGTATGTTTTTATTGATTTTTAAATAGAGAAGAAGGGAGAGGGAGATAGAAACATGACGAGAAAGCAACATCATCAATCAGCTGCCTCCTGCATGCCCCCCATTGGGGTTAAAGACTACAGTCTGGGTATGTGCTCTGGACAGAATTCAACTATGACCTCCTGATTCATAAATCCACACACAATCACTGAGCCACACCAGCTGGGCTGGGTGCTGATTCTTTAGAAGCTTAGCACAAGCATTTTTTCAGAGTTCTACCAACAAACCTATCTACTACCCTAAAGTATCGATACATAAGGATGAAATATTTCCTGTGTTTCAAACTTATTTTCATCTGTGAGAAATATCTTCTTTTATTTTCATGCTCTTTGAAAACATAATATTTTTAATAAGATGGGCTAACTAAAATAGGAAAAAGTACTGTCTTCCAATAGTTTTGGGTTTGGTGCACAAAATCTCTATGACAAGGAAGTTTCAAGTTCCTCAATACCTGCTTAGACTGGAGTGAAAGGGAATTATATAGAGTTTAATATATTTTTTAATACATGAATGTACGAATGAATGAATGAAAGGTTACTAAATTATGACTGTAAAGCATTTTTATAGTGTGTTATAGTTTAAAAATCATACCTATTGTGCTATTTTAGCTTACAATTGCTAAAAAGTTATACAAATAATTATTCCTATGTTTAGAGGAGAAATAGATGCTCAAAATAGTCTTGAAATGCCCAGGGTCACATTTATAGAAAATATCAAGTGCATGTAGTTTTGATACTAGAGTAAGTGTTCATTTTGCCAAACATGACTCATTTCATATAATGGAGTAAGCACTAGAGAAAGAAGAAATAGTACAGAGTCTAAGGGAATTGAATTTATAAAAATCTATAAAAATCTATTCTGAAAATGGAGACTCATGACTCAGGAATGAAGATAACAGCTCTATAACTTCCTAATACACATGGGACTTGTTGCATCAAGGCTGACACTAGGGCAGATTCATGCTGTGTGAAATAATGATGAAAGAACATTTGGAAATCAAAAGAAAGTCACACAGATAGTTTAGAGAAGTGAGGTAAGGAGGAGAGTAGCAGAATAAACAGCTCTACTGGAGTCCTAAAATCAATAAGCATGTTCTGTTATAGGAAATAATAGATTCCTGGGAAAAACAATGTACCAGTGTAATAACATTCCCTGAGTCCCATTGATTCCAAGAATCCAACAGTGTTCTTAGAAAGTAGTGCTAGTTGGTTGTGGACTCCCTACTGAGGGCTGTAGATCTGTGGTCCACTGAGAGATGTGCTCATTGAGTTTGGGATGTAACAGACAGGCTGCCCTTACCCTGCTGGATGCTAGTTGTTGCTACTAACATAAGGAGATAAATGACATTTTTGGAAGAAGGTTTCCTAGACTTTTAGAGAACTTAGCAAAGTGGTTTTGAGCAGAAAAATGAAGTACTGAAAGAGAATATTTTCAAGTGAATTCAAATAATACAAGTGGTACTAGAAAAAGGAGTCTGAGTCATAACATCAAAAGCCTGAACCCTTAACTATGAAATTAGCTTACTTCACAAGAACCAAGAAGAATGTATTTGCTTTTTTGCCTAAAAATGGTATGACTTGAATACTGTCTACTACAATAGTATCATAAATTACTTAGGAGAGGCTAAGGAATAAAATCCATGAACTCAGAGGTCTATCGTATACCAATTTTCAGCATATGGGTAATAAATGTTAGGTAATTGCATAAGTTGGTAATATTTAATGTCACTGAGGTCCTAAGGAGTTGTTGGAATGCATTCACAAAGGAAATAAGCAATTGGAGCTAGTGAAAATAGACACACAAATCATAAGAGCAGGAACTAATATCAGGAAGACATATTCTAATATATGCTGGACCCCTGAATGCATTGGGGCTGTAACTGATAATGGAGATGTGCATATATTCTCCTAATGCCAGTATACTTTTTAAATATTCACTCATCTTCATGGTAAGGAGCCTCTCCCATAAAACAGCATCAACAAAACAAAAATGAAACAATATAAAATAAGCCTTGACTTTTTCCATACTGAGAGTATAGATCTAGTTAGATAGTGATGAGGAAGCAGGAGGCATCAGAGGTCAAAATGTAATTAGTGAGAGAGGAGGTGGAACCTTTGGCCCTTGAGAAAGGATTCTTTTAAAGGAAAGACAGATTCTGAACCTCAAAGGAGAGCAGTGGTTTTGGTTATAATTGGGAGCTGGAAGAAAAGTGAGACGGTATCTTTGTTTTTCCATTTCCCTCAAGGCAAGAAATTTGTGAATATGCTGGTGCAATTTACCAGCTGGAAGATAAATGAAGGTCTCCAAGGAGCGGCTATATACTGACCAGGTATCTTTTTAGCAGATAATTTCTGGCTTGTTAAAACTGGTTATTATAAATAAACCTACATTTATAGATTTATGAGACTCAGCTATACTGAAGAATAGAGGCGCTGATATAATCTTTGTAGCTATATAGCTAGAAAGGGATAAAAATCCGAAGGACCACAAACTAAGTAGGTTCCCTGTAAAGTTTGTAACAGTCATTGCTAGTGCTGGTCATTCCCAATAAACTATAGAATGAAAGCAATTTTAGGAAGGTGATTCTGATAGGTTAGGGCAGTGGTCAGCAAACCTTGGCTTGGGAGCCACATGAGGCTCTTTGGCCCCTTGAGTGTGGCTCCTCCACAAAATACCACGGCCTGGGCGAATCTATTTTGAAGAAGTGGCGTTACAAGTTTAAATTTAAAAAATTTGGCTCTCAAAAAAAATTTCAATTTTACTGTTGATATTTGGCTCTGTTGACTAATGAGTTTGCCTACCACTGGTTAGGGCATCCAGATTTGATTTAGCATTGCGTGCGGCTCCAGCTTGGTGCTGGATAAGAGTTGTTTTTTGTAAGTATGATTTAGAATAGAGTCTTTTAGAAGAGAGCAGTAGCTAAAACCGGTTTGGTTCAGTGGATGGAGTGTAGGCCTGCGGACTGAAAGGTTCCAGGTTCGACTCAGGTCAAGAGCATGTACCTTAGTTTCGGGCACATCCCCAGTGGGGGGTGTGCAGGAGGGCAACTGATAGATGTTTCTCTTTCATTGATATTTCTAATTCTCTATCCTTCTCCTTTCCTCTCTGTAAAATATAATTTTTTTTTAAAGAAGAGAGCAGTAAATATAACTTTATATAAGATAGACTGAGGTCCCACAATCAGGTTTGTGGGATTAATGAGCTAATGAAATCTAAGTCTCTATGACTCAGTGTTAAAATGACTTCAACATAGGGACCCTTTTCGAAAAGGTAAAAGGAAAGAAGTGCTGAAGTAACATCATTATCATGTCCGAGTCAAATACAAATGCTGCTTCTTTATAAATCTTACATTTGAAGGTGACAGACGAACAGATGGAGGAAAAGGATGATGTGTTCCTGACACAAGTTACGGAACTGGCACAGAGGCAAAATGAGGGGCTTTCTGGCCATCTGCTGGAAGCCTCCGCTGGCTAGGATCAGAGTAAAACAAGTTCTTGACTTGTGTTACTGATTACTTCATGTCTCAAAAGGCAAGAACAGAAACTGCTATTCTAACTTTGACCTTCTCCTCAAAAGCATTGGTTCAATAGGAAGGAAAGAAGGTGGGGAGAAAGTCATGAAGAAAATGACCTGCAGTCTATTGTGAAAGCCAGTTTCCTAAAGGCAAGGGGAAGGAGAGGCTCCCTTACAGAAAACAGGGCTTCCCAACGGGAGAGAGTTGTGAACTTGTGAACGTATGAGTTTTCAATTAAAACCATGCACATTACCTCGGAGGATTAAGGGTCAGGACTCTGGGCTCAGTGTGGCTAAGCTGGACTCTCTGCTCAAGGCATCATAAGGCCAGAATTACTGTGTTGTCTTGGCTGGGTCTTATCTGAACGTTCTGAGGAAAATTCCACTTCTAACCTCATCCAGGTTGTTGACCAAATTTATTTCCTTGAGGTTAGAGTACTAAAGCTTCTATCTCCTTGCTGGCTATCAGAAAGGGGCTAGTTTTTGCTCCTAGAGGCTCCCTGCGTTACTTCTCACTCTTTTCATGTGGCTCCTTTCAGTAACAGCAGAAATGTCCTTCTCACAGTTTGAATCTCTCTGACTTCTCTTTCTGCGGCATCTCTCAGACTCCATATGAATACAGTTTTAAGGGCTCATATGATTATATTGGCTAAACATGGACCATCATGGGTAATTGCCCTTTCTTAAGGTCTGTAACTAATTAAGTCTACAAAGTCTCCTTTTCCTGTAAAAAGGAAGGGATTGAAAATTTGGGTATCATTTTGTACATTACATTAGAACTTTCTTGATAAGATTTGACTGTACTAAGGGTCAAAATAAGGCCTGCGAAGTACAGATTAAATTTCCCTTGAGGCCAAATTTTTAATGAATATCTATCTATAATTTTAATAACAGTGTCAGGAAGATTAGCACCCTATATGAGATGAGATATCAAAAAATGTTAAAAAGTACTAAAAAGGACTTTAAAAATATATTTGTATATTATGCTTATGCTTTATCAGGGAATTCTACTATGAAGCCTCAATTGAATATACTTGCTCTGTCAGGCACCTATAGGAATATGTATAAAAAAATAAAAAATTATATCCTAAACTTTTTTATGACAAGGCTTTGGTAAGTTTTAGTGGAAGACTTTTGTTTTTGTTTCTATCGAGATTCTAAACTAGACAACTTTATTTGTCAGAAATTTAGTTTTATACACACACACACACACACACACACACACACACACACTAGGAGTCCAGTGCATGAAATTCGTGCACTAGGGGAATGTCCCTCAGCCCAGCCTGCTCCCTCTCACATACTGGGAGCCCTAAGGGGATGTCCTTCTGATGGCTGAGGCTAGAGTCTGGCCTCTCTCTGTGGGAGGCAACTGGGCTGATCAGGGAAAAGCACCAGCCCCATCACCCCACTGCTGCAACCACTGCTGGCCACTGCAGCCACCAAAGTGTTTTCATCAACACAGACTCGTCCCTTCACCATGAAAAAATGACAACTTTCTTTAGGCATTTTCAAGATGTGTCTTTCATAGAATATGACCTTTCTTTTCTTTTCTTTTCTTTTCTTTTCTTTTCTTTTCTTTTCTTTTCTTTTCTTTTCTTTTCTTTTCTTTTCTTTCTTTCTTCCTCCCTCCCTCCCTTCCTCTCTTTCTCTCATTCTTTCTTTCTCTTTCTCTTTCTTTCTTTCTTTCTTTCTTTCTTTCTTTCTTTCTTTCTTTCTCTTTCCTCTTTCCTCTCTCTCTCTCTCTCTCTCTCTCTCTCTCTCTCTCTCTCTCTCTCTCTCTCTCTCTCTTTTCTCTCTTTCTCCCTTCCTTCCTTCCTTCCTTCCTTCTTTTCTTTCTTTCTTTCTTTCTTTCTTTCTTTCTTTCTTTCTTTCTTTCTTTCTTTCTTTCTTTCTTTCTTTCTTTCTTTCTTTCTTTCTTTCTTTCTTTCTTTCTTTCTTTCTTTCTTTCTTTCTTTCTTTCTTTCTTTCTTTCTTTCTTTCTTTCTTTCTTTCTTTCTTTCTTTCTTTCTTTCTTTCTTTCTTTCTTTCTTTCTTTCTTTCTTTCTTTCTTTCTTTCTTTCTTTCTTTCTTTCTTTCTTTCTTTCTTTCTTTCTTTCTCTTTCTTTCCTCACCTGAGGTTGTTTCCATTGATTTTTAGAATGTGGAAAAGAAAGGGAAAGGCAGAAACATCAATGTGAGAGGGACACTTTGATAATTTGCCTCCTGCATGAGCCCTGACCTGGGCCCCAGCCAGGGAGGAATCTGCAACCTAGGTACATGCCCTTGATCAGAATCAAACCCGGACCCTGCTGTCGGCAGGCCAAGGCTCTATCCACTGAACCACACTGCCTAGGGCAGGATATGACATTTCTTAGCCCTCTAGCAGTGGACCTTCATTTTTTTTCTCCGGGAGTGTGGTGGAAAAACCCTAGATCACCTTTTTGGATTATTATTACCCAAGTTACTAAGAATATTACCAGTGGCATACAGGGACCTTAGCCAATGAGCAGTCAGAAAAGGTGTTTCCTCTGTAGTTCACACCAATCGCCTATCACCTCTGATTGCCAGCTCTGCCCCTGCCAAGGTGTAAAGCCTCTGGCCAAAGTTTGGGTCCTGAGCAGGGGCTCTCTCAGCTCTGATCACAGGCTGGGCCCTGCCCAGGATCCCCTAGCTCAGTCCCTTCCCAGGTTGGTCAGAGTCCACATATGCCTATCTCGGAGTGACCTGGGTACTGAGAAAGTTCCCGGGACCCAGGCCACTAGGCGCCTGAGTATGCAAATTATCCACCATCTTTGTTGGGTTAATTTGCATACTCACTCTGATTGGCTGTGGGTATAGCAGGGGTATGGTCAATTTATATGTTTGTCTATTATTAGGTAAGATATATAAACAACTTACGCATAACTCATTTACTTGATTTGAAAGCCTCCTTATGGTACATACAATGTTTTACACAGTTGATATCAACTTTGTCCTCTCTGATTTCAGTGAGTTGTGTTTGGGTTTCTATGTTCTGGACTCTGTTGCCCTTGTGTGTATTTCTTCAGGACTGATGTGGGCACTTTCATATAAAATCTTATTTCTAACTCCTCTGGCAATTATTTCCTGGATTCTTTGCTTTGTATAATTACATCCACAATGGAACCAGCATCCTAGATCACAAGATAGAATCCGCTTACCCCAACATCATATGATCTTTAATTCTACTAGTTAACAGAAAAGGTCCAAGGCCTACCACAACAGCACCTAATGAATAATATAACACTGAGTCTTATGCACAGGGAATATTTCTTTTTCTTACCTTTCTCTTTAAACAAATTTTAGAGTAAAACATCAATTTATTAACTGTGCACAGTTATTCACATTTCACTTTATCTTCTGAGAGGAAGAGCATTTATTCTTTCTTAAAAAGTTAAGCTCTTAGGGCAGCAGCAAGTATGTAGAGCCTTCTTCCAATATAAGGCACTATCCAATGAATGTGAAATGTTTCTGTATTAATACAAAAGAGAAAAAGAAATAAAGCAAATGATTTCTGCCATCATCCATCATCCCATCCCTGCCAATATGCTCCTTTTATTGTATAATATGTCAAAAGGTAAACAGTTCTCACATTAGTAGTTCCATCAATCAGAAGAGTATTGTTAACATTTATTTGGCATCACTAAGTTAGGAACCTCCTTAAGGCTGTGTGACAGTTGGCAAAAGGAGTCCAAGGCTGTGGTCACTTCCTCAGGAGGATGCCTTTTTGACAGCAAGGTGGAAAATCACAAGGGCTTTCATCAGCCTGTTTAAGTTTCTAGAGCTGTTTATCAAGTTTTGAGATGTTTACTTGATATATCATCAGAAATTTGCCATTCAAATGAAAGATGGGGATATCAAGTTTATGCTTCTTATACCAAGCAGAGTTTTCTAGAAGTATGATGTCACCTCCTACAAAATGGGAATATTTTCAACAGCTACAATTTCTTGGAGCTTAAAAGGATTCCCTTTAAAAAAAAAAAAAAAAAAAAAGGCTACCCTTTCCTTGCTTGCCAGATTCCAGAGTAGGGGTCATAGGGACAGGTATTTCGTAACATTTTTAAAAACCCAAGCTAGCATATGCAGGGAAGTGGAGTTTAGAGATAGAATACAACATAAGACTCGTGATTCTCATTTATCTATCTATCTATCATCTATCTATCTATCTATCTATCTATCTATCTATCTATCTATCTATAAAGAGGTAATATGCAAATTGTCCATTACAGCATCACAGTAATGACCATTCAACAGGCTGCACATGCATGGAACAGCTCCAGGTCTCCCCCTCCAGCCTCCTGAAGTGGCACAGCTCCCGTGGGTTGCTACCGCCTCCCACAGAAGTGGCATGGCTCCCGTGGAAGCAGTGCAGCTCCCTCCCGCTGGCTCCTGTGGAAGCAGCAGGTGGACTACTGAGTGCGACATCTCGTGCTGGGCCACTAGTGTATCCATAATTTACTAAGCTAGCCCATCCAAACTCAGCAGATTGCAATGAATCATGTTTACCAAATGGGTGAAATGAGAACAGTGGTCCCATTTGAGCAAATGATGGTTGCTCTTTGCCCAACATGGTTAAGACTGACCTGGGAAAGTGTTATACCACGTTACCACATGCATGAGAGGCAAAATAGCACATTGATCAGAAGGGTCCTTTGGCTTTGTAATACAACAGTCTCAAAATCTTTTTAATAAATGAGGTGTAACTACCCCAAAGGACTTTTCTACACATGGCATAGAGTCAGTGGAGGGTTAGTGAGGGGCACAAAGAAGAAAATATGCTTATTACATCCTCAGATATTACAGACCAGAGAGGCAGCATGGTGGTAAGAGAATGGGTGCATGAGATCTGACACATGAACCTGAATATTGATCCAACACATTAGCTCACGCCAAAGGGTCAACAGTGCATTGTTAATAGCACAGGTCCCTTAACTCGCCCTGTGTTTGATGTCTTTTATCATCCTACACAATTACCTTGTCAGGGCCATTCTGGAAGCCCAATTTTAAGTAGTCCTGTGAAAGAAATGGTGCATTGGCCTATAGGGTGCAATTTTCTCTCCAAGTTATCCTTCAGGAAATAAAGTCTAGCCTAGGGCTCTGAGCATATGTCCTGGAGTTTCTGGGGGACTCTCTTTGACCTCAGCCATGGGATAGAATTGAAAAGTGACTGAAGGGGAGAGACAAGGAGCAGGGATCCCATAGGACCTAATCTGAGCCCGAGACTTTCCTCTTGGACAACACTGCTGCCTCTGCAGGCTCCAGGCATAGGAGGAGGCTTTGACAATTTTGAGGAAAGCTGGCCTTTCTATGTCTATGACCCCTTGAAGAGCAGAGTCTGGGCCAGGGGCTCCACTTACCTGAACCTAAGGGAGTTACTGGTCTCCCTTATGGAATACAATAGGGCAGGAACAAACACTAAATACATCTTTAAAGAATGAATGGATTGGAAATTAATAGCTATACACACACACAAGGGCAACAGGGGAGAGCAACTGGGGTGACCAGACCTGCAGGGGAGGGCAGTTGGGGGTGATCAGGCTGGCAGGGGAGGCAGTTGAGGGATCCCTGGGATTGGGCCTAAATCAGCAGTCAGACATTTCCCTAGAGGTCCCAGATTAGAGAGGGTGCAGGCTAGGCTGAGGGACACATCCCTGTGCACCAATTTCATGCATCGGGCCTCTAGTATATCATAATACCTTTATCATAAAATTTTTTTGAACATTGCTGTAATATCTCAAGGGCTACAGAGGGAGGCGACCCGTGGCAGCGATTCGGGGAGTGAGACCGGCAAGCAGGCAGCACCAGGCTGGCCAAGGCAGGTGACAGCAGGGTCCCCCATCGCCCTACTGGTAGCCCCGCAGATAGGCCCTGATTGCTGGCCAAGCCTAGGGGTCTTACCCATGCATGAATTTCATGCATTGAGCCTCTAATTGATTATATTGGTGGTACTCTGGCCTTAGAGCTTGCCAGAGACTGTAAAAATTCCTGTTTTGTTATTTTAAATTTTTATTTGATCTATGTGTGTAGAATCCTTAAAAATTCTGGAAAGAAATCTGGTGTAGATTTTGTTTTAGAGACTTCTAACTAGAAGAGCTAAGAAGTGATTTTAGAGGGGTTGATTTCCTTGTGGTCATTTCTATTATCTTACCTACCTAAAAATAACACTCTCAAAGGCCAAAAGATTATAGGAAGCAGTTAAATATTTTGAACCAAGTAGAAAAATGCTAGTTTTTCTTTTATTTTAAAGTTGTACATATTATATAGCAAGCAGAAAAATGATGAATATTTAATTCATCCATAGGACTCTCTAATTCATATTTATAAAAAATATGCTGAGACATTCATATTGTAGCTTTCCTTAGAAAATCTTTAAGGGCTACAATTATTCTTTTATGCATATATAAAACCCTCACTCTCTGGCATGTTTTTTGTTTAAATAACAATGACTACTTGAGGAAAATGTATAATTCCTCTGTAGCTAGAAGCTAGTAATATTTCTGCAGAGGTTTGGCATATTCTGGAGGATGATAAAAGAAAGTCTAAGTAATCTTATTTGGACTTTGAGTTACAATAATAAAAATGTGTACTCTTCAAATTTTTTCTTTCTTTGGCATTTAAAATATCATTAGCATATAAAAGCACTCTACCAGTATCTTAAAAATCTCTATTCAAGTTTCTCACCTTACTTATGCCTGCATTAGGAAGACAGCTACCAGTTTGATCTTCTGGCATAAATCCAGGAGTCTGATTATTCCCACTATAATCCCAGTTGCCCATGAAATGGTGTCAACTTTAATAGTAAGTGGAAAATTGCCCTCACCAGATGATGTCATGATTTTCTTTAATGTATCACAAAGTTTCAACGTGAACATTAACATTATGCTGATTGGCATAGTATGATTGATATTGGAAAATCTACTTTGTTCCCTTCTCTAAAGACAAAAGGGAAATATGGAGATGAGTTGCACCATGAAGAATACATAGCTGGACAACAGTTATCATTTTCTTGATTGCTAAGGACTAATAGGCAATTTCCTACCTGCTAACTTAAAACCATCATTTGAACCATAAAACTTAAACAAAAAAATTCCCTTGCCCTAACCTGTTTTGCTCAGTGGATAGAGTTTCAACATGCAGATTGAAAGGTCCCAGGTTCGATTCTGGTGAAGAGCATGTACCTTGGTTGCGGGCACATCCCCAGTAGGAGGTGTGCAGGAGGCAGCTGATCAATATTTCTCTCTCACCGATGTTTCTAACTTTCTGTCCCTCTCCTTTTTGCTCTGTAAAAAAATCAATAAAATATTTATATATTTTTAAATTCCCTTATTCTTTCCTAACTTAGAAATCCTGAAACAGTGCTTTTGATTGTTATAATGATCATCACTTTTAGATTTCATTAATCTAGAATGGAGAGCACTTTTTTGACAAATGGGATTTTTTTCTATTGAGTCTCACCCTCAGCCCTGTGACAAATAGCAATTTTACATGCCGTGAATCACCTGTAAAGATAGAATATGCTCAGAGAGTGAGGGAGGGTGTGCTTTAGCGCTCCTTCCTGCTGTCCTTATTGCAGTTGAGTTCAGATAACTGAAAGCCTCTACATTCAAAATGCTTTCAACTGCCAATTGCTCCACACTATATGATTTATTTTTTAAATCATAACAGCTTATAATATCAGTAATTAACTTTTAGTTAACTTGTGCTCATTTGAGCTATTTTGGTGTTGTGTGTGTGTGCAATATTAATAATTGTTAATAAAGAATGCAAAGCAATGATTTCATTAAGTGATCTTCTTTTTTGAGTTCCACTGATACTAAATGAAATAGGTGTATATGGTGGGGTCAAAACTTCTGTGGATTCTATCAATTTAACCCTATGCATATCACCCAGATCTAGACATACCTAACATTAAAGATAATATTTACTAAAAAGGTAATACATTCTAAGTGAATGACAAAAAGTTAGTGTTTATTTAAAGTAGATTAGTAGATGACAAGGAAGTTCAAAGTAGGTATGGGAATCCTACATGACTTACAGATTTCAGGATCTTATTATTTTTAGGAAAATTTCACCATTGTTTTTGAGATATTCATTGCTGAAATAAGCAAGATTATAGACAAAATGCATCTATAGAGACCTAGGTATGCTTTAACATATATTGAGGTTTAATTTGGGAACATTTTAAGTTAACATGGCCTTTATGCATCTGATATTGGCACATGAGGTGACTTCCGACCTTCCTGACTCTCAGCTATACATGCATTTGCTTACTGGTCCTCTGAAGACGTCTTTGGCTCTATCGTGCTCCAGTCCCTTTCTTAGCAGAGGATATCTGAGGAGCTTTAGAGCAGCAGCTCGGCATCTAGCTAACTTATTAGTCATGTTCTAATCTTTGGCCTGGAGTCAGTTTCTGTTATGGGGGTCCCTATGGCTCTTTTTGACAAAATTTCTTCCTTATTAGATTTTACACACATCTTTATTATATTTTCTGGTTATGTTAGGTTTCTTACCTTTTGGTCCCTTCATTAGTTTGCTAGGGCTGCTATAGCAAAGCCCCATAGACTGGATTGATAAAGCAACAGGAATTTGTTTTCTAGCATTCTGGAGGTTGGCAGTCTAAGATCAAAGTGTAAGCAGGGTTGATTTCACCTGAGTCCTCGGTTCTTGGCTGATAGATGGCTGTCTTCTCCTTGTGTTTTCATGGGATCTTTCCCCTGTACATGTCTGTATTCTAATCTTCTCTTTTAATAAGGATACCAGTCATATTGGGTCAGGGCCCACCCCAATGGCCCCATTTTCATTTAATTACCTCTTTAAAGACCCCATCTCCAAATATACTCACATTGTGAGGTACTGGGGATTAATAGTGCAACATATGAATTTGTGGTGGGGGACAAAACCTAAACATGTCACCATTTTTCTTCTTCCTGTTACAACTGCAATACCAATTGTTATTTTCATAGCTAACATTCATTGAGTGTGTATTTTATGGCAGACACTATTGTAACTGCTTAATATCTACTGTGCCCACGCAGATCTCTCACCCAGTGACATGAGCCTTGGTACCTACTGCCAACATCTATGATGTTAGCTGGTTAATACCTGACTAGTGGTAATGAGTGTGTGCGCTAGAGCTGGAGAGCATGGACTTTTATCCTAGCTCTGCCTTTTATTGGCCGTTTGACCCTGAGCAAGTTCAAGGTCAAACAGCCAATCAGTAAACTGAAGTACAATGAAGTACAACCTCATTGTATTGTACTTCAGTTTACTCATCTGTGCAAAAGGGGAAATAATACTAGCTACAATATTGTAGTTAATGTAAATAAGTTACTACAAGTAAAGCATTTTGATCTTTGCTAGGTATGTGCTTGGCCAGTAGAAGACTGAGATCATTTACCCTGAGATAGTGCAGTGTTGGATAGAATGTGACTGGCAATCATCCTTTACAGCAGTCTTACCCCAGTCATTTCATCACCTTCATCTATTGTAACTTCACATGGTAAGGTTACGTTTTTTGGATCTCACATATGGTATTTTGCTGGGGTTTCGCTGTGCTTGATATATTTTAATTCTTGTTACTATTTTATTATTCCTGCTGATGAGATTACTGCTTCTGTTTCTATACTTGCCTTTGTGACATCTGCCTGAATTGCCACCTAACCTACCATTGGAATACTATGCCAGCCTGACTGTGTTTCTTTTTCTTTTCTTTTTTAAAGTATATTTTATTGATTTTTTACAGAGAGGAAGGGAGAGGGATAGAAAGCTAGAAACATCGATGAGAGAGGAACATCAACCAACTGCCTCCTGCACACCCCCTACTGGGGATGTGCCCGCAAGCAATGTACATGCTCTTGACCGGAATTGAACCTGGGCCCTCTCATTCCGTAGACGGACGCTCTATCCACTAAGCCAAACTCGTTTCAGCCTGACTGTGCTTCTGACTGCAGCTTGTAATACGTTGGATTCCTCACCTGATTTGGTCATCTTGGTGCCTTCTTTCCATACCTGCAGTAAGGCAAGAGTCTTGAAAGTCATCACTGGCTGCAAAAATTTTTGTTATCAGTGTATAAATGCAGATAACCAGTGTACTATGTTCATTGCAGTGATAAAGTCGGTTGACTCCAGCTACTTAGCAATGTATGTTTTCAGAGGTTGCATGTCTGTCACTATCTCATCCAATAGTTAGCTTTCCATACAACTCTTGCCATGTGTAAGAAATTGTGGGCATGGTGTATTTATCAGAGAATTGTACAAATGGAACTTCTCTGTTGCTAGTGGAAGTGGGGTACTTGGGGCACCACTGGAATAAGAATTCCCTGAGCCCCCCATGGGAGGATGAGATGTGGTTGAAAGCTTCATTTACATGGAATTATGTCCCTTGGTTTCCAAAGTCCCATTTCCTGTAAACCAGTCCTGGAAAATGTGCGGCTGGGGAGCCAGCAGAGCTAAAAGCAGAGCCAGTGCCCAGAGTTTCTGTTCTGTGGTGGAACTGGGTCTGATGTAGCATCAGGCTAAAGTCAACTAGTCCATTGTATGGGGGTCCACATGGCGTGGGCCATGTGGGCGACTGAGGAGCCACAAGCCAGGAGTCAGGCTAGAGCAGCAAGAGAGAAGAGAAGGAGGCTTCTTTGTTCAGGAGCTTATGCATATAGATTTCATGCCTTTGTAGTGGGTGTGCCTATTCTGGCCAATGACCTACTTCTGGGTATGACGGACATCATTCCAACCTTCTTGGGCATGTGCCTATTCTTTCTTTGCCCAGGCCTTTCCTCCAGGATCTGCAGGGAACAGACCTGGAGAGTGTTAAATGGCAGCTTCCTAGCAAATCTGTACAAATGACATGCCTATATTATTTGGCCTTCCCTTTGCCCCTTTCCTGAATTAACCAATAAATGGGTTAATTACAACGTATTACTAGTACTATATTTGGAAGGTGTTATCATAGATGAGTTAAGTCTGTCACTTCTGGTGGCATATTGATGAGCCTGGATATCATCCTTTCCATTTACTAGCCTGATGATTTGGCCTCAGTTTCTTCATCAATTTCAAACTGGGTTATATGAAACAGTGGGGAAGGTTAGCAACATAATTTATTAAACAATCACATTTGCCAATTATCTTATTATATTTGACTCTGTGGAAACTCTTTATTTTAGATATTATTCTACTCATTCTAAAGAGATGTTATTATTAAGCCAGAGGAGACCCTGACATTTTTTCTATACTGTCCTGCCGTTATTTTGTGAAATATATCTTGATGTTCAGATCTTATTTATAAGCTTCTTAGATAGAGGAAGAGTTATATGTTTTTGTTTTTGTTTTTACTATGCTAAAGCCAGCTCTTAATAATTATATAGTACACATTTTAAATAAGTAAATTAATACATTTTCTGAAAGTGATTTTATAATGAAACTTTATTACAATGGAACCTGTCATGGCAATTAGAAAGAATTATATTTTTTCACTTTTCTAACTGAAAAGTCATATTTAGGAAGGAATAGAAATCCTGTGAATAAAAAGGATGAAAAAAATGACTGTGAAGATCATTTTCAATAGAGCTTATTTGAACATTTCTGGAAAAAAGATTCAGAGCTTTAAAAAAAAAAAAAAAAGGTCATTAATGTGTTGGCACATCTTATAGTCAATTTTTTCTTATTTTTTAAAAAGGCAATAGAAATCCTTTAAGAAAATAACTATGGTAGGAATGTATGCCACTCATTAGGAAAGGCAATACTATAATTGGCATCAGATCCATAGACTATTTGGGCTGAGAAAGCACTGGAACAACCTTGCAATCAAAACCCTCAAATAAAGGGTGAGGGGCTGAACCCTGACTGCATTGTGTGCTTTGCTCAAAATCACACACACAGCATCAGAGCTAGGATTAGATTCCCTGATCCCATGTCCCTAAAATATATAGTATTAACGGATATTGAAGAAAATGGCCCTTAACATTTGTATATTTGTACAGATTTATTCTAGTGTAAGAAAAATGTCAAGCTTGCCTCATTTAAGTGCACTTGCCATCAATATAATTAAGCTCATCTACTATTTGTGTATCCGTGTTACTCACTCTTAGGTCAGTTCTACACTATAGCTGCTTCATTGAAACACCTTCATTTATGCCACACACAGTTACTGGGTTTGCTCTGATTGTATCCATTGAATACATGAATAAATAATGTAATATGAACATAATGTCACTTTGAATTCATTTAAAATAAAACCTAATTCCAAGGGAACCTGCCATGACACCTGGAATCTGGGTCCTGTCTATCTGTCCTCTTAAGAAGATGGTGGTAATCTACTCAAGAATTGGTAGAAGGGGTAATTGTAGTGAGGACCACATTTTTTCGTTTCTACTTTTCTTTCCCTTCCTCCCTTCCTTCCTTCCTTCCTTCCTTCCTTCCTTCCTTCCTTCCTTCCTTCCTTCCTTCCTTCCTTTTTCCCTCCCTCCCTCCTTCCCTCCCTTCCTTTCTTTTTTTTTGTTGTTAATTCTTACCTAAGAATAATTTTCCATTGATTTTAGAGAGAGTGGAAGGGAAGAGGAGAGGCAGAGAGAAAGAAACATTGATGTGAGAGAGATACATCAATTAGTTGCCTCCTACACATGGGACCAGGGCCAGGGATGGAGCCTGCAATCAAGGTACTTGCCCTTGATCAGAATCGAACTCATGACCCTTAAGTCCTCCACAGTGGGAAGACACTTTAATCACTGGACCAAACTGGCTAAGGTTTTTTCTTATTCTTAATACCACCACATGAGGACATGTTAGTGTATCAGGCTTTCTTGAAAATGTGTGGTTTAATATTATATGAATGAAAATAACTTAGAATAAAATATTTAGTACCCTCTGTTCTAAAACATTCCCTTTAGCCATGAGAAAGTTCTCTGTGTTTACCTTATTGTTCTCTTTTTCTCTCTTTCTCTCTCTCTCATTCCCCATCCCTCCCTACTCTTCAGCATTCCACTTATACCCACCTCACCACTCCTCTTCCTTTGCTTTCTCTTTGTCCTCCTAATTCTCCTCCTTGTTCTCTCCCTCTTTATCCCTTCTCCTTTCTTCTTTGACCTCTTCAACCCTGAAATTCTCATTGGTTTATTATGCAGTACAGTTTAGCTATGCTGTTTTTCTACTTCACTATTGTATAACCTATATTCAGCTCCCTCCCTAATAAGGTTACATTTCTCCCTCCAGCAAATTTGGAAGCAAGGAGTTTTGCCTCACATCTGCTGCTGAATCAGTTCCATACTTCAACTGCTAATCTTAGCCTAGACCTCTTCATCCAGGTAATGTTTCAGGTAGATATTGTCCCACACAAAACTGCACCCCTTTTTACAAGCATTTAGGGTGTCCATGTTGCAATAATAATTATTATTCATCTACATAGTTAAAAAAATATTGCTCTAGATTCTCTTTGCATTTCTATTTGACATTGATCTTATACAATCCAGTGCTGGCTCCTGTTTACTGAAAAAGGTATTTCTAATTCTCATACTATTTTATTCCATAGCATCATAGTAAGTGGTACTTCATATTCACTTGTGTGGTTTTTTTCCTAAGAGGAAAGTACAAATTATTTATTATATGCTTCTGGTGTCTTCATTTTTTCTCTTAATCTTTGGATTTGGCAAAAAGCATCAGGATTTAACAATTATGGAGAAAAACTTAATTCACAAAAAAATTGGGTCCTTTGCTAATAATTAGTAATTATTATATCTAATTGTCTACTTTACTTCTATTATAGAGTTACATTTATAACTTGAACACCTGAAATATCAAGACACTGAAAACTGAAACAACTTCAAAGTTACAAAATACAGACATGTCAAACATATACCCAGAAACCAGTTCATCATTTCTCATCACAAATTGTATTTCCTTTGGCTGCTGTGGTACCAACACCATACATGTCCTCCTGACCAATCATAACACATGGGATTCTTCCTTTACTTTGTTCTCTCCTTCATTTCTTAAACCCCAATAATCTCCAATATCTGTCTATTCTGTTAAATATATCTTGAATCTTGTGTCATTTCTCTCTACTGATAGCACTTTGTAACAACCTGCTACCTAGTTTCTGTTTCTCTTCTTGATTCTGTCCACTATTCTTGCAGAGTGATACTGCTAACATGGAAATCTGAGTGGTTTCTTCCTTTGCTCAATTTGATGGCTCTTAGTTGCTTTTATGATACAATTGAAGTTACATGGCAAATACAACAGGACAACTGCCCATTCAATTTTATTTTTGTCATTACCAAGACCCTGGTTTCTACTGATTTCCACTGGTTCCCTATGGTTTCATGGCTATTGATTTCATCAAGGCTCCAGGAATTAAGCAGGAGACCTGGTAAAACCAGTCAGTCCATTCCAATAGCTCACCTTCATGTGACCTAATTTGACCCAACCAAAGTGAACCTCAGGACTTTCCTTTGCAAGTAGTTCTGGGAACCGCTGATAGTTACTTTGAGACTATCAATGCAGGTATTGGGGTGCCAAGAATGAAATGAGTGGTGAGGAATTGGAACTGAGAAAAGGAAAGAATAAATTGGGTCCTATTCTAATTGTATGCATAGCAGCTCAGGATTTTGAGGTAATTTTTTCTGCTTCTCGGTGCTGAAAACATCCACTGAAAAAATACTTAACTGATAACCACTCCTCTCTCCTCAATTTAAACTCCATAATAGAATTATAAGGGATTTCTCTAAGGTCATTCTCTTCTTTCTAGGCCATTGCAAATATGTTCCCCCATGTTGAACAGTTTTCTCTCTTTTCTGCCCACCTCTCAAACATTTGGCTAATTTCCAAACATTTTTAGGTTTAAGTATTTTGCTTGTTTGTGTTTGTTTAAAATATATTTCTATTTGTTTCAGAGATGAAGGGAGAGGGAGGATAGAAATATTAATGATCAGAGAGAATCATTAATCAGCTGCCTCCTGCATGCCCCCTACTGGGGACCAAGCCTGCAATCCCAGCATGTGCCTTGACTGGCAATTGAACTGTTACCTTCTAATTCATAGGTGGATACTCATCCACTGAGCCATACCTGGCCAGGCTAGGTTTGAGTTTTGATTTCAGAAAACCTTCTTCTAATTTCAGAGTTGGTACCTACAATTTGTATTCCTCTCTTATAGTATCTGTGATATTGGTTCTTATAATTTTCTACCTATTCTGTAAAATATAAGCTCTTCCATGATAGGGACCATGTCTATATTGTATATTACTGCATCTTTGGCACTTAGTTAAGCACATGGCACAATAACCATTCATTCATTCACTCAGTAAATATTTATAAAGCACCTAATATGAACCTGGGATTCCTCTAACATCTGGGTATTAAATTGTGTAAACTGCAAAGACAGGCTTCCTCTCATAGAGTTCATAGTCTAGTGGGTGATATGGACAATGCACCAATAAATATGTAAGAGTTAGGTGGTGATAACTGCTATGAAGATGAATAATTCAGGGGGAGAACAGAGTAGATGAATGAATAAGCTTCAAGAAGTTGAGCTTTTGCCCGACTGCACTGTGGGACAGGGTGGAGTTATCCCTTAGCCCTCACCGAACCAATCAGGGTTAGCCGAAGCAGTGACATCACCACCGACTGGAGAAAAACCCCTGGACTGGGCGAAATTCACTCTCTCTTCCACCATGCTGCCGGCATGAGTGGGTCAGAGCCTATGCTAGCATGGAAAAGGCTCTTTTGTTTATTGCATCGGACTCGGCTCCCTGGTGATCCTTGGGGATCACGAAGTCTGGGTGTAACAAAATACATTTCCTCCCCCTTGGCTTCGAGGAAAAAAAAAAAAGAAAAAAAAAAAAAGAAGTTGAGCTTTTGTTTTATGTTTATAACTCGTGTCCTGGTGCATAAATTAGTACACACTGAAAGGAAATTAATTAGAAGGTGGCTGGCAGAGTGGGACTGGGTGAAACGGGCCAGACAAGCCCTGGAGCCAACCTCTCCCTGTCCCTCCCCAGCCAGCCACACCTGGGGTGGTGCGGTCATCTGCGGAGTGAGCAGGGTTCCTCCAGCAGGGTGGAGGGCCCTCAGCCTAACTGGCTCTTCAAAATCCCCCAAGGGGTCCTGGATTGTGAGAGACTGGTTCTGGGGTGATGCACCCAAAATCGTGCTCCCTCTTCTCTGGTTCTGGGTCCGTCACCTGAGATCAGCTACTACCAAGTCACTGCAGCTCTGCAGCTCCTACATTGAGTGTCTGCCCCCTGGTGGTCAGTGCACATCATACTTACCAGCCAGTCGACTGGTCGGATGGTCGCTTAGCCTTTCATACTTATGGATGTTATAAGATTTGAGAAATTTAAGTGTCCTGGTCATTTAAATTGTTCCTAACAATTATTTTCTAAAGAAAATGCTTTGCTTTTGAAACCAATGTCCAGAAGTTAGAAAAGCATTTTTTAACAATTATCTAGCAACATTTATCTTAAACCTCCTTCCACTCTTTTTTTTTAATACAATATTAGCAAAGTAATATTTCTAATAATCTGTTAACCACCTTCTTAATCTTTTATTCATTGTGTTTCAATGGTGCAGATTATTATTAAAGTATAGGTCATTATAACTTAAAATAATAAAGATGAGAAAATTTATGAATTTTTAAATTCTTCAATCATAACTTTGAACAAGTGTCAGTTTCAAATTGCCTTTAAAATGATTTCTCAAAGTCACTCTCATTTTCTTTCCAGAATCATGAATTATAAATGATAGTATAGAAGTACCTATGAGACAAGACTGAAAAAGAGGTGGTTCATAGCATCTTTGAGTTGGTTTTAAATTACCCTAATTTCAGCTTTTGAGTCCTAATATAATTTTCACTGAAACTAGATACAGATATTATTAAAATAAAGGAAAAAGATTTTTCTTGTCATTTTTATAAATACTAACTGACCTTTTAAAAAGATACAACACCTACTATTTCTTCTTCAAAACATAGTTATTTGAGATACAAGTTTCTAGCCTGTCAGAAACATTTTGCTTCATGTGTGTGTGAATCTTTTAAAACTTACTTACATAATTATGGGTGTTTTTAGTTTTCTTTAGAAGGTCCACTTTTCTTTGCATTAACACAAATATTTAACATATTACCATATTTTCTTTTGTCATCTTACACAAAATGGAGTAGAAATACAGTGTATCCTATCTAATGAAAGAGTAATATGCAAATTGACCATAACTTCAAGACACAAGATGGCTGTCCCCATGTGACCAAAGATGGCCACCAAAAGATGGCCAGCAGGGGAAGGCAGTTGTGGGCAGTTAGGGGTGACCAGGCCAACAGAGGATGGCAGATGGGGGAGAACAGACTGGCAGAGGAGGGCAGTTAGTTAGGGACAATTGGGCTGACTGGGAGCAGTTAGGCATCTATCAGGTTGACAGTGGAGTGGTTAGCGAGTGATCAGGCAGAGGCAGGTGAGCGGTTGGGAGCCAGCAGTCCTGGATTGTGAGAGGGATGTCCAATTGCCTGTTTAGGCCAGATCCCACCAGGCGGTCAGACATCCCTCAAGGGGTCCCAGATTGGAGAGGGTGAAGGCAGGGCTGAGAACACCCCCCACCCTGTGCACGAATTTCATGCACCGGGCCTCTAGTTTAACCAATAAATATTTAGAATACCTTTTATGTGCCAACCACTGTGTGATCATTGCTCTCAATTATGTGTACCAGAATAATAAAATTATTGCAAATATTGGCTAGAGTCCCATCAACTTTATATAATTGGAATTAAAATTACATGGGTTGAATTTCTGTATAACTAAGATGAATTCCATAGCTCAGAAACTCGAAAGTCAGGGAGAGAAAGGATGCTTCTTCTTGAGGATAAATATGACTACACTTAAGAGCCCGTTTCAACTTTGCAGCCGTAAGCTTTCTGATATATCTTAGGTTAGAATAAAATTTATATCTCCAAACTTTCCTGCTTTCTCTGCACACCTTGTCTGGGCCACTGGGACAAATAGGGCTCAACTCCCCAAGGTGGATAATAGCCGTGATTCTTTGGTAGTCAGCCTCCAAGATGATGCTAATGATTTCTCATCTTTGTCGTCACACCTCTGGGCAGTCCCCTGCCATACTGCACTATGTTGTCTGTGTGATCAGTAGCAATTAGCAGTGGTGATGGTATGCTGTCTCCAGTATTAGGTGTAAAAAAACTGCAGTTTCTGTCTTGGAACTTCTCTTTCCCTGGTGTCAGTTGGTATAGGCAAAGTCGTCCTGTTTGCGCAACTCTGTGGGGGTCCCAGAATGAGAAAAATTAAAGCCCCCGACAGTAGTCACATGAAGCAACCTGAAGATGGATTTCCGGCTCCCTTGGAGGACTGCAGCCTTGGCTTACTTAACTGCATCCCCTGAAGATTCTGAGCCGGAACCACCTGAATTCCTGACCACCATGAATTGTATTGAAATAGGACATGTTTGTTAACTAAAGCTGCTAATTTTGCTGACATTTTGTTACATAGTAATAAATAACTAAGACATATGTAAATTACTCAATTTTGTTTTCTAGTTTTATTAACTAGTATAGGAGTGGGGCACAATGGGTTTTTCAATAAATGAGATTTATTGTTAGAATGAACTCAGGAAAATTTGGAGAGATCTGCCCTTTTTCCACAAAGTAGAAAATATTTGTCATCTTATTTTTTCAGCCTTCCTTTCTCTTAAACCAATGGATGTGTCTTTAAGGAGGAAAGAGGAGAGAGGGAATGACAGGGGTGGTGGGGAAGCATATTGAGTGCTTGCTATATTTCTGGCCTTGTGCTAGATAACCCATTTAATCTTGTCAGCCGTGTCTACAAACCTTGGCAAAGCCCTTTTTTCCTTTGGCAAATTAGATGACATCATGCAGAATTCAAACATGGTCTGCGTGACTCCAATGGCTGATTTTACATTATACTGCTAAATAATAAAACCAAAGACCTAAGTCCATAATGTGGGGATGCTATTTTTTTCCCAGTTCAAGTGGAGCTCCTATTAAAATGTTTGGGGAACATGTTCTCTAAAAGGAAAAAAATATCTCTATTGACAGATTGGCTGCAAGGATAAAATTAAAAAGCAAGTGCAAACAGAGCTTTCAAAGCTGCAAAGCCTCATGAAATCTAAGAGCTGGTATGATGTTTATAGGTCCTGTGGTGGGTGCTCAGTGCATACTTGTTCATTAATAGCATCGCTGAACAAAAGTGGATTCACTCCTTTTGTGTGCAAAATGAGTTTTAGTACACATTAGCTAAATAGCTGCATGTTTCTGTAAGACAGCATGGATTTAATTATTTTTTCTATTTGTAAATCTGACATGCACTTATTTCTTGCGTTGACAATCTACTTTAGAAAGATTTTTATAGATATAAAATTTATGAGAGAAAAATAATCTTCAAGTTATAGGATGTAGAATGTTATCACTGCACATTATCTGAAGCACAGGAATGTAGATAAAGCAGTCTTAAATTGCTGAAAACATACATGCTAATGTCAGCTTTGGTTACTTTGTTTTATCGTACATGCTGCTTTGTTTTAGCTGTGTATATCATTTTGTGACTTGTTGATGCTAGCCAAAGCATTACCAATGTGCATTTGTATGTCTTTTACTTCAATTAACACCAAAATGAATCTGTAATTGGTTCCTTTCAACTGAAAGTGTTGGAGGCATGTTTGAACTTTTGTCCTGCTGCTTTACTAATGTCAACTCTAAAAGTAGCTATATTTACTGACAAAGTTTAGTAACTTATGTATAGCTATTTAAGTAAGAGAACAATTGAATAATTCTATATGCAAGCTATTGATTTCTTATAGGGAAATGAAAAATCAAGTAAAAAAAAACAACAACACTGAGAATGAAGGCTCACATGTAATTTTGATTAGATCTCAGTATCCTTATCCTGTCTAATAAAAGAGTAATATGCAAACTGACCATCACTCCAACACACAAGATGGCTGCTCCCATGTGGTCAAAGATCCTGCCCCCATGTAGACACAAGACGGCTTGCTACAAGATGGCCAGCAGAGGAGGGCATTTGGGAGGGACCAGGTCTGCAAGGGAGGGCAGTTGTGGGCGATCAGGCCAGCAGAGAAGGGCAGTTGGGAGGGACCAGGTTTGCAAGGGAGGACAGTTGGGGGCAATCAAGTCTGCAGGGGAGTGCAATTAGGGGTGACCAGGCCAGCAGAGGAAGGAAGTTGGGGCAACCAGGCCTGCAGGGGGGACAAGTTGGGAGGGACCCAGGCCTACAGGGGAGAGCAGTTGGGGGAACCAGGCCTGCAGGGAAGGGCAATTGGGGGTGACCAGGCCTGCAGGGGAGGGCAGTTGGGGGGGACCAGGCCTATAGAGGAGGGCAGTTGGGGAGAACCAGATCTGCAGGGGAGGGCAGTTGGAGGTTACCAGGCCTGCAGGGGAGAGCAGTTAGGGGCAATCAGGCTGGCAGTGGAGTGGTTAGGGGGTGATCAGGCTGGCAGGCAGGCAGGTGAGCAGTTGGAAGCCAGCAGTACTGTATTGTGAGAGGCCTCCCAGATTGGAAAGGGTGCTGGCTGGGCTGAGGGACACACCCTCCATGCATGAATTTTGTGCACCAGGCCTCTAGTATGTTATAAAATGTTTTTTTAAATTCTTTTAAAAATTATTTTGAGTTCCATGAAATAGAAGACCAGGAATTCATTTTGCATTATTTTCTACACATATGAGTTAGGACTAGATCCTGAGCAACTGGTTGGTTACATCTAACATGGGATCAGGTAATTTACAGAAAAATTATCTGATGGCAAATTTCATTCTTGTGAGCATTCAGAGAATAAAAAATTGTGATAAAAGGGAAACTACATAGAGATTAGATTGTGTTTGCCCAATATTTATTATATCCTTAATAAGTGTATGCTTATTAATAACCTTTAAATTCACATATGAATTAAGGAAGCTGGAGAGATATTTATATGCCAGTTATCAAGGTTATGATAAGACCTTTGAATTTTAGCCTCACAGAAATGGGGAACCACTAAAGAGTCTTAAAGAGATTGTGATGAATTTTGGAGTACAAAAAATTATCTGATGGCAAATGGATTAAACTGGAGGCTGTAAGACTGATCAGATGGCTGATCCAGGCACTAGATGATGGTTTTCTAATAAGAATGGTTAGAATGGGAAAATGGGATGCGATTCTGCATACTTGGCTTGTGAAATAGGAAGGCATTTGGCTTCAAGTAGTAGAACACTCTATTTCCAGTGGTAAAAGCCTAGTTTATGTTTTTCACAAATGGACTCCTGGAAGCATATAGTAGCTGAAGTTGGTTCAAGAACTCAGTGATGTAGGATCCAGTGTCTTTGTAGTTCTTTGGGAAATATCATGCTATTCCTTCTTAAACACAAGACAATAACAAAGGAAAAGGAAATGTCTAGGTACAAATGTCCATTTTTATCATGGAAACCTTCCCCAGAAACTCCTTCAGCAGATTTTTAAAAAATCTATTTGGATAGAGCAAAATACCACAGCCACACTAGCTTCAGGGGAGGAAGGGAAATCAGGGAAAATATTGTCATGGTTGATTGGCATGACCCATCACTAGGGTGCAATATTACTTCCCTAAATAAAATCACAACTCTGTTAGCAATGGAGATGGGGAGGATGGATGCTACAAGAAAGTTAACAATGTCTTCCACAGTAGGTACTTTCACCCAGGTGACATGATGAAATAGGTTGCTGTGACTCTACTTAGCTGTGAATGTGCTGCTTCATTGGTGGGTTCATTCCATGATTATTTGTGATAGCTTTAATTGGTGAATATATAACCTAAGGGGTGTGAAAGTTCAATTAAAAAATAAAGCTTTTCATACAGTATAATTTTGTTTATCTTCTATTTTTATTTATAACTTCCACATAGACAACCTGTACCAACCAAAGCATCTATCTCTTTAGCCAGGCTGCTATAGAGCTTTTCTGTTCCATGGTGATAATATTTTAATCTTAATTTCAAAGAGAAGACATTGAAATTCATGTTTCAGAACTGGTATGTGAAGGGATGCCATAACACTGATCTGCATTTAAAATTTTTCATTATTTTCAGATATTTCATTATTTTACACTTTTTTTTTTAATAAGGCAGTTGATTTTTCTTGTGGCTATAGTTTCTCAATAGGAGTAAAATCATACGATATTGCAGACTTGTATAATCTGCTTCAGGTTTTTTGGCAACAACTGCTAGAGCGGACATTAACTTCAGGGAGCCTGCATCAAGCTTGAAGATCTGCAGCATCTGGCATGTTAATCAACGATTTTTGTAAAGTCAGTGAAAACAAGAGAGCTTTTATGTATTTTTAATTCATTTAAGAAAATTGAATACCATGTACCTTTAAATGTTATCAATTTAGCAATTGAATTATAGTAATCAAGTTCTTTGTCTATTGAAAGGAAGGTATTACGCTACTCCCTAAGATGCATAGAAAACACCTGGCTTCCTGCTACTACACAATCAATATTACTTAATTTACCTTTAAAGGGAAATTGAATGTCTCAAGCAGTTTTGTTATGGAATAATTTCTTGGATGGAAACTACAAAATATGCACCTAAAATATATAATCAGAAAAGAAACAACTAGCTGATGTCATTTTCTACTCTATATTTTCATATTTTATATTTACATATGTATTTTACTGTATGTACTATAAATAAAAAACTAAAATATGAATAGATATGTTCTATTCTATAATGTTCTTTTACATTATATTATAGGCTAAGCCAAAGCTGGTTTGGCTCAGTGGTAGAGCATCGGTCTGCGGACTGAAAGGTCCCGGGTTCGATTCCGGTCAAAGGCATGTACATTGGTTGCGGGCAAGGGGTGTGCAGGAGGCAGCTGGTCGATGTATGTTTCTCTCTCATCAACGTTTCTAGCTCTCTATCTCTCTCCCTTTCTTTCTGTAAAAAATCAATAAAATATATTTAAAAAAATAAATTATAGGCTAAATGAAAAATTCTTCTCATTTGAAAAATAAACCAATCAAAAATATAATTTTTAGAGTCATTGAAATTTAGATAATATAGGTGGTTTGAGATATTAACTTCTTAAGAATACTAAATTTGCCAACAATGAAATACAAAACCCAGGTTATTGAGTTACCTATTCAAGATCTCACAGCTTACCAGGGACAATCAGTACTAGCTAGGATCACAAGATCCTCATAGTCAGTGTAATGATCCTAAATTTATTTTCCTAAATATATAGATATAGTCATTGCTCAAACCTGGAAGTCCTTCAACTGTAGCATAATGTAACACCAGATAGCTGAGATTGCTTTATTGTGCACTAAAGAGCCTCTGAGGTAGATGCTCTTTGAATCTCAATTTGTTGAAAGATGGGATCTGTGGGAGGTCAGGAGATCGTTGACTGGAAATCATTAGAATTTTGGTTCATTCATTCACTCATGTAATAGATATCCTAAATAATAAAAGGGTAATATGCAAATTGACCCTAAGGGGGAATGACCAGAACAACCACCTGACCAATCACTATGAGGGGCACTGACCACCTATTTGGTCCCTTTCCCCAGCCAGCAGGCTCTGATTGCCTGATGGTCAACCATGGCAGGGGCAGGGGCAGCGAGCAGGTGGGAACAGCTGACCTCTCAGTCTGTTCCTCTGGCTGTCAGGAACCCATCACCCGATGGCGAATGGGAAACGGGGGTGGGTGGTGGCAGGGGGCAGGACCGGCTGCAGGCAGCTGGGGAAGATAGCTTTGATTGTAGGCCAAGCCTAGGGACCATACCCAAGCACAAATTTCGTGTGCCAGGCCTCTAGTATAAGGAATATTTGTCAGAAACTTGTTACTAGTTCAAAGTCCATGTGCCCAACACTTGGAAAGACCTCAACTCAAAACATTGGATTTTGGAATAAGGAAAGATTTGTTGATCAAAAATTCACCAATTGAGAAGATAGGAGACCTAATCCTCAAATGTCTCTTAAGAAAATGAAGAGTTCAGCTTATTTTATGTCAAGAGAAAAGGAATTGGAAAGGACTGTTTTTGTAAAATTCTAGCCATATACAGAATGCCTCTAACGATTCATACGTCTATATGCAAGACTAGGCAGAAACTACAAGTCTGAAGGCCATAGGAACTAAGCAAGCTTGAACAAGATGGAGTCAAAGAGAGACTGAGCATTTCACTCTGTTACACCATATATTGTTTGAGGAGCTGGGGCTATAATCCCATATAATAAAGAGGGAATATGCAAATTGACCTTCACACCATAACAAGGCGGCTGCACCCACTGCAGGGGTAGGGATCCCATAACACACGGTGGATCCTGAGTTCCTGTAACAAGCCTTAATGAGCAATAAGCAGGGACCTGAGGCTGCCAGGGCAGGGGACCTGAGCCTGTGCTTCCCGCCTGGAGGGGCTTGACAGGAGACCTCAGGCTGTGCCCCCTGCCCAGTGAGGCTTGACGGGGGACCTCAGGGTGCACCCCTGGCCCTGAGGCTTAACTGGGGACACCCCTTGTGCTGGTGCTGGGCTGTGGGATCTGAGATTGCACCCCCACCATGCGGGGCTTGACGGGGGACCTCAGGTCACAACTCCCACCCTGGCAGGGTTTAACAGGGACTCGTGCCCCACTGCCAGGCTGGAGGACCTGAGGCTTTGCCCCCCACCTGGTAGGGCTTGACAGGTGTGGGGCCGGCTGGGTCTGGATCTAGCCCAATGTGGGTGGGGCCGGCTAGGTCTGGGTATTGTGCAATTTCAAGGCATATAAGGGTAGGCAGGGACTTGACTCTGCTTCCCATGGCATGCCCCAGACTGATAGAAGGAAGGTTTTCATATACATTTTACTAATTTTCTTTAATCTCTGACACTTCTATTATAAAGGGCAAATAACAATATTAAAATGTTTTCTTTAATTATTTCCTTTTTAATGTGCATGAATTTTGTGCCCTGGATCACTAGTATTGTGTAACACATAAAATTCTTGTCATGGCACTAACATTCAGAGAAGACAACTATGTAGGGATTAAGCAAACAAAGGAATAAGAGGAAATGTATGTACTTGTAAATGTTCATTCTCAACACCTTGCTACAATAAAGTTTTCCAACTGACAGGTCCCACACATTTTTTGAATTAGATGGAAAATCTGTTATACTTTAGTATTTTGTTTGTATGTTTTTTTACTGAGGGAAATATCTAGCATTGCACATTAGAAAATTATGGGCTTTAGAATGAAACTCACCTGGGCTCCAATTTTCATTCAAGCATATATCATATTTATCTATTCAACTTTAAAATAGACCTAACTCTAGGCCTAGTATATATTAGGCACTCAATAAACGCCATTTTCCTTTATTTCCATCATTATTAGGTTTAGATCTGCATGGGGAATATAGATTTCATCTTAGATAAGCCTGGATAAATCTTTCATTTAAGGAATCTGTTCAGAATCTAATTCTGTTAGAAGTTTAAGTGAGTAGTTACTATGAGTTGGTAAGATAGCAGCATCTCGATATTTTGTCCTCTAGCTGGGAACACAGCTGAGTCTTTACTAGTCCTTTCCTTCATTTTTAGGGTGATAAAATCATTATATCTATGAGCATTAGCACTTTGTCTTTGTCTTTTGCCATTTGTCTAATGATTAGAAGTAGTGTTGTATGGGACAAAATGTTGATCCCTTAGGCATTTAGCAAACCTACAAATGGTGGTTCTGACAGAAGCACAGTGAGTAAAAAAATCAAATTCAAAAGCAGTAAGTTTCTATTTCCATGAAGATGTTTTACTGCCTTCTTCATGATGGAAGAAATCCAATGTAGTTAATCTGCCATCATCTAGCTGGCTGATTTCACTGAAGAATGATACAGTGGTGCCTCACACAACGAACTTAATTCGTTCCAGGAGCAAGTTTGTTATGCGAAAAGTTTGTTATGTGAAACGCGTTTTCCCATAACAATACATGTTAAAAAAAATAATTCGTTCTGTAGCATAAAATATGCTAAGATGACATAAAAAAAGATAAATTTTTTGTTATTTTTATTTAGATACATCTAAAAACATAATTTTTTAAAAAAAAACACACACATTTTTTTAATTTTAAGTAGAGTCTACCGAATCTTGCACATCTTCATCCATTTTCTGCTTTTTGGCCGATGGTTTCATGAAAAACCTGTCCAAAGTCGTTTGTTTTTCTCTTTTCTCCAACATCTGCCAGAAATAACGGACAAGAGTATAGGAGTAAAGATCATTGATCCTGTTTGCTTCAGCTGAATCCGGATACAGTGTATTGAGTTTAACTTAAAAGGACGACTGCCGTGATACGTGCGTGATTTAATTCGTAATGAAGAACGATTGCCGAGATACGTGCTTAAGTTAAGCGCAGTGACTAACGACTGCCTGCAGTGCCTGCGCGGAAGGATGCAATACATCGGCAGCGATCGTGGAAGCTCGGGCCAAGCAGTCGTGGAAGCTCGGGCAAAGCGGTCGTGGAAGCTCGGGCGACTTCGTTGTGTGAAACGAAGTTCGTTGTATGAATCATGAAATGAAGTTGTTGTGTGTAGCGTTCGTTGTGCGAGGCGTTCTTTATGCGAGGCATCACTGTAACATACTAAGGAACTAGAGTTAGTTACCACTTCTGAAAACTGAATTACAGTGTTGATAGATCAGTCTTTATAAAGACAAGTCCATGGTATTATCCCAATGCATATTCTATATCCATGCCACCATGTCTACTTACCTCATTTTTTAGTAAGTAGTGGGTTCCTGGGAAGAAAGTTAACCTACATCCAGATCAGGTGAACATATATATAAGATTTTAATGGTCTACTTCACTGTGGAAGTGTTTTTTTAAAAGTATTTCTTCCCTAATGTTCTTAGTCATAAGTCTTTAATCTTGTTTCTTACAAGTTCCTGATTATTAGCCAATATTCATTAACCACAGCCCAATAATTGGTACAGCTTCTTATTTCAGGTCATCTATCTTTAAAGGCAAAGTAGACAATGGGATATAATATTCTGTCTGTTGAAACAATTGCCTTTAGTTCCAGACCTTCAGAGTCTTTCATAATTTGGTTAAAATAGTCCACTTTTGGATCTGTGTCTGGGCTTTAGACTATTTCATCTATCTATTTATCTATATCTTATTGTTTTAATTATTTACTTTATGGCAAATTTAATAATAGTATATACTTCCTCTCAACAATTTCTTTAAAAATAGTACTGCCAATCCTTGTATATTTCTTCTCCTGTATAAATATTTTACATTAATTTAGGAAAACTGGATAGTTTCATTATGTAACTCATCAGTTACTCAAGGCTTATTTTAATATTTTAAATAAAATTGAGCATATAAAATTGACACTGGTTTTGAGGGTCCAACATTATAGGACCTCACTCAAAGCAATTTAACTTTGTCTCAATGATCAGATTCTTTTTATTAGACTCACCCACACAGCTATTTAAATGAATAACATTAATTGTTATTAGTGAATAATAAAATATTGCAAACTTACTGCCGTTAGTTGCCAAGTTGCTAGCAGACTTGGTCAAATATGCTTTATTTTTTACTAGAAATTTGTAATGTAGTGGAGAAAATTTGTTATGCACACACAAGTGAGAATGGCACAAGCTAGTCTGTAAATATATAGATGCTCCATAATATTGGTGTGAATGAAATTTAAATCCAGCCTTTCAATCCTGTCTCTATCACTTTCCCAATGTTTACTCATTTTCAAAGCCCAGATCAAAATCATTTTTTATGTATCTTCTCTCATGGATATAATTCTAAATAATCTCATCCATTCCACTATTCTATAATATTAACTATATTACTAATATTGAATGAATTTCCTGTTATGCTAATTATTGTAGTATGTGCTTTAAAACAGTTTATTTCCACATTTTACACAAGAAGAGATATTACTATCATTCTCACTTTATTGAGGAGGGTAGAGAGGCTCAAAAAATTTCCTTTCTCCTAAGTTATGTAATTAATAACTGATAGAATTAAAATTTGATCTTAGATTTGTTTGACTTCAGTCTTCAAACTTTTCCAACATGTTTCCTCTTGACTCAGATCAACACTAATTTATATTCTGTATATTTAAGCTTCTCGTTGAGCATTATATTATTTTATTTCCTCAATGCCCGTTTGACACCAAAATTCTGTCAAATTTTGGCTGCATATATTCAGCATCTTAAATGATTCCTTTACTAGTAAATGTTTACCAAATGTTATGCTCTATCTTCCCTTGAAAGAAAATCTCACTTATTACCTTGGGAATTTGTTGGTAATTATCTTATTTTATCATGAGGATATCCTCCAAGCTAGTAAGTTTGGAAAGTAATACATAAATGTTCTAGTTTAAAATGTAATGAGAATCATATTTTGACTGGCTATGCATGACACTTAATCTTTCCTAAAATATTTATTTTCTTCCCTGTTTATTTACTGTCTATTTGTGAAGTTCCTATTTTCCTGTCTCTCTGCCAGACTGGGGATATGGTGGTAAACAAGTGGGGGAGAGATGAAGGGACCCAGGCAGGAAACCCATTATAGTTTTCAGTATTCCTGGAGAATGTGACACCTACACTGAGATCTGATGGATGATGATTAATTAGACAATATAGGGAAAGAATATTTTAAACAATGAAAAACGCATGTGTAGAAGTTCAGGGTTTACAGAAGCTTAGCATACACACATACATGGGATGGGACTGGGGATTGCATGTTAGGAAATGTATGTAGAGGAATGGTTATATAACTTAAAAAGTTCAGGCTCTGTCTTGAGATGGGTGGGTAACCACTAGGAGACTTCCAAGTAAAGTCTGATGCTCAGAATTGTATAGCAGAAAGATTATTTTTTGTCTAGCTGCATGTTGGAGAATGCACTGGGTTGGGGATGGTGATGAGATTAAAACCAGAGAGTTGGGTTGAGTGGACAAATAGATCCCAGAGGTAGACATGGCAGGACTCTGTGACTGATGGGTGCAGAGATTCAGGCAAGCAGCAGACTAAAATCAGTGAACCAGCCATGTGCAATCTGAAGCTATAATTTTTTGAAGAAAATATTAAAGCATAAGAAATGCAAAAATAATTATATAAATAAAGGTATTATTTCTTTGTAAGTTACATAGTGGGAATGAAATATTTTATAAGCAGTTTAAAAATAAATTCTAGACAACATAATGTTAAAGTGGCTTTCAGATAAGATCAACACAAAGGCTGTTTGAGATTTTGGAAGTGCCACAATTTGTTTCATTTCCAGGAGCAAATTTACAGACAGTATTTACTTAACCAAAGTAAAATATTCTTTCCTTATATTGTCTAATTAATCTCAGGAAAACAGTGATCCTCCATTTTACTAGTACACTGTGTTGTTGGCTAGTTCAAACCTAATTTGCTGTTTATAGTAACATTTACCTGTCAGTGTACAATGTGATGTAGTATTTTAAATATACATATTTCATTGCTATTATATATTCTCTCTGCTATAAGACATTATCATTCATTTTTTTATTCATTTTCTCTTTGCTACCTCATCTTGAATCTTTTCAAATTGTTGCATTAATAGTTCCTATTTTTCCTTCATATTCTTCTGTTATCCCTGTAAGTCAAATGTACAAGATGAAAATCAAACTAAAATTAAACATAATCAAAACATGATTTTACCATAACTCAGTACATATTCTCTAATGAATGGAAATCTTTTGTCTTGTTATACACTAATATCCTGAGAAAGAAAGTAAATTACACAGAAAAATTGCCAATAAGAAAAGGGAAATGAATGAATTAATTGCAATGAGAGGAGAAATGATTACTCTATGAATATTCCTATAATGTTTAATTACACTGATACCAATATTACAGCTATTCAGTCGAAGTTACTGTTATTTGAAATAATGATTATTCCAGGGAACAATAGAAGGCAACACCAGAGGTACAGAAGCACTAATTAAAATTTTTGAATCGTATTGATGGGATAAATTTGGTTTTGATGTTGTATTCTAAGTTCAAGAGTATTTGAATGTTTCATCTTAGAGAACACTTTCATATTTCCTATCTTTTTTGATCCCGTCAATAATTCTGTTAAAAAGTCAGGTAATCCTTAGTTTATATAAGAGAAAACTGAGACGTAGTGAGGTTGAGTAACTTTTCTGATAACATCAAACTGGTAAACATCAGAGCTGGAACTCAAATTTAAATGTCTGACTCTAAATTCTATTCTTTTTCCTGTATTATGATTATGCTAAAAAAAAAAAATACAAACCACAATCTGATGAGTTGCAGTGGCTCATTTTCAGCCCCACTAATTTTTATTGTGTGCGGATTAAGTGATTCTCCTAATGATGGGCAGCAGTATTCGGAGTGCTCAGACTAACATCAGGATCTCTTCTTACATTCAAAAACTTCAAGTCATGAGGGGATATGCTATTTAAATTACATTTTTGTTGAGTTAGTATATTCTTCAGTATAGTTTTTCTTTCATTAAGTTTATAAAAGCTAAGAAATATTATCCACTGTGAAAAGTGCAAAGAATCACATTCTAATCCAAAAATTGTTCTCCTTAGATGCCTGTACTAGGATAGGAGATGACAATATATACTGGTAACTGTTTTGTGAGCAAATGGTTTTTTTTGTTTTGTTTTATTTTTTTTCTTTTATATTAAAGAGAAGGATACAATGGATTCAATAAGATAAAGAGCACACCTCATTGCCATATATCAAATTCCTAGTACTACATTCCTAACACCTCTTTAAATAAAGAGGACATCTCTTTTTGAGTGGTTTAAGAAATGAATTTTAAGTAGCTTTTTACAAATAAGAAGAAACAAATATACATTTTAACTGGTATCTTTATAGTTTGAGTGGCTTGTTTTTTGTCTTTTTAAATATATTTTATTGATTTTTTACAGGGTAGGAGAGTTGGATAAAGAGCTAGAAACATCGATGAGAGAGAAACATTGACCAGCTGCTTCTTGCACACCCCCTACCGGGAATGTGCCCGCAACCAATGTACATGCCCTTGACCGGAATTGAACCTGAGATCTTTCAGTCCGCAGACCGACGCTCTACCACTGAGCCAAACCGGTTTCGCCATGAGTGGCTTATTTTTGAAGTAAGGCTACCTCCAAAAGTAGTCTTAAAAGAAACAATGACCTTAGAACTACTTTTTTTTTTATTGGAGTTCAATTCCAAATCTAAATTTGTTACATTATTTTTTCCCCAATATATAAGCTTAAGTCTTCGGTGAGTTTAGATAATGTTTTCGATTATTAAAAAAATTATTTATTAGGGATTTATTGAGATGAAATGATAGCCAGTAGAGCAAATGAGGAACTCAGCTTGTGGCATGTTGATTATTACTTGGTTAATAAACTATAAGTAGAAATTCTCAGCAGTAAATGGTCAAATACAAATTATAATGCTGTGCTTAAAATTACCTTGGGGAACGTAGACTTTTTAATATGCTTGAATTTTTTATTCATAGCATATTTTCCCTGATTACTTCTGTTCATAGCCAGAGAGAGAGGGGAAAAAAAGTGCTTGCTGATCTTTGGAATGTTTGGGTCTTATTGTTTCTTGCTACTCAGATTCTGCTAGAACTTAAAGGATACTGAAGACCTGACTTTCTGAATGGGCTTGAGGTCTCTGAAGTATAAAGAACCTGCATATAAATTCTAAGTTATTGCACTAAGGCAGGAATCTCCTGTTATAACCTGAGTAGGTCCTCTGTACATAGTGAGGAATTTGTAAAGCCCTGAATCCTGTCTGTACCCAGGAATGGCCTGTATGAGGCTGATGGAAAATTTGGAAGCATTAGCAGGTGGGAAAAAAGTGATCTTGTGCTGCTCATGGTGGCCTGAGTTTGGTCACTGAGGGGGGGGAGGGGTGGTGGTGGGGGCTGTGTTTGAGGAAATATGAATAGACTAATCTCAATAATTTTTTATTACTTTTATAAAAATCACAAAATAGGCTATTGATCCAAAATTAATAGTGCATTTTGTTATAAATACTGTACAATTGATCAGTTGTGTAAACATACAGAAGTTGGAGGTTTCAGAGACCCCTAGCTTCATGGAGGTACTTCAGAAAATGGCCCAAAAATCTTTTCTATTATATTTATGAGTTACCTAGTGCCTAAGTAAATGCAAGAGAAACTAAAGTTTTATGAAGACTAACAAAATTTTAGTGGGAATACGTTTTAAACTTAAGTGAAAGATATATTGAGGAAAAATTTATGTTGCACTGTTCCTTGACGCTGATGAAAAACATATGCTTAGATAGAGAGCAGGCAGGTGGTTCTGGTGAAGAGGAGTATGGGGATTAGGCAAAAAAAGAAAAGAGAGCCAGGACCGATTTGGCTCAATGGAAAGAGCGTCGGCTTGGGGACTGCAGGGTCCCGGGTTTAATTCCGGTCAAGGGCATGTACCTTGGTTGCGGGCACATCCCCAGTAGGGGGTGTGCAAGAGGCAGCTGATCAATGACTCTCATCGATGTTTCTAACTCTCTATCTCTCTCCCTTCCTCTCTGTACAAAATCAATAAAATATATTTAAAAAAAAGAAAAGAGAGAGAAAGAACTCATGGACAAGGACAACAGTGTGATGATTGCAGGGGAGAGAGAGGGTGAGTTAGAGGTGGAAGAGAGGATGGGGATAAATGGTGATGGGGGGAAAAAAGAAAAACAAATAAATAAATAATCAAATACTAAAAAAAAAAAAAAAAGAAAAGAAAAGAACATAAAAATATCCTATATAATAAAAGCCTAATATGCTAAGTGTTCGGTCGTCCAGTTACTATTCAACCAATCAAAGCATAATATACTAATGATATGCTAAGGCCGCTCAACCACTCACTGTGATGTGCACTGACCACCAGGGGGAAGATGCTCCGACAGGTAGGTTAGCTTGCTCCTGGATCCAGCCGATCAGGACTGAGCAAGATGGACTGGACATTCCCTAGAGCCCTCCCGCAGTCCCTCCCTGGCCTTGATTGTGCACTGGTGAGTTCCTTTGGCCTAGCCTGTGCCCTCTTGCAATCCAAGACCCCTCAGGGGATATCGGAAAGCCAGTTTCAGCCTGATCCTGCAGGCCACTTCCCTGGGAAGGGTGCCAGGTGCAGGGCTCACTGCTGGTGAGCTGGTGTGGTGGTGTGAACCTCTCCTGATCAGGACTGATTGGGTGTGAGCCTACGATAGGCACAGTGGGGCTTGGAGGAGCGGGAGCAGCAGGTGGCACTGGACTGCCAGTTTTGGCCTGATCCCTGCAGGCTACCTCGAAGAACCCCACCCATGCACAAATTCATGCACCGGGCCTCAAGTGTATATATAAAAGAAAATAGCTTTAATTTACCTTTGCATTTTGATACAAATAATAGGAAGTTCTAGTGCTTATTATTGAACCTGATAAATAAATTAATGTATATTATTTTATAGCAGAAAGTATTATTTGTATTGTTTACTCTTTTGCTCCATAAGAAATGGTGTTCTGCCCTAGCTGGTTTTGTCCAATGGATAGAGCATCAGCCCATGGCCTAAAGGGTCTTGGGTTCGATTCTGACCAGGGACACATATCTCAATTGTATGCTACTGAGATTTAATGTTGTTATTTTTTTCTCGGAAATGCAGAATGATTGTGGTCATAGAATTAGCTGAAACAGAGAAATACTTATACAAATAACAAATATACATTTCACAAAACAATATTTTTGTATGCTAGCTTAAGTTTATTAAATGTTATGCCCTTTGATTTTTTAAAATAATTATACCTATTTTTTTCCTTTTTCCTCTTTTTTGTTTCTATTTTAGTATTAAAAGTGATAGTTGTATCCAATTAGAATGTATTGTATTTCATGACTATCTCAAATACCTTTCTCACTTTAATATTTCAGTTCTCCTGGACTTCTATATGCCTCAGATTATCTTCAGTGTGGAGATCCTGTTAGTATCAGGCAAAAACACAAGAAAGGTAAGGCCAAGCTCAAGGCCTGACTGATTCAGCTCTAAAGATACAATGAGCTGCTTACAGATTTATACAGTTTATTTCTTAGTAGAAAATGAAGATAAGATTAACACAAAAGTGTCAGCTGTCTGGGATTCTTGTCCACACACCAAAAAAGATGGTATTGAAGCAAAAGGGGCTGGATAATTGCAATGAGAACTGTTGGACATGCCATTGCTGAGGAACCAAATATAGACTGTAGCTAAGTGGGTTTATTTTGTGACATTGGTCTGGGGGGAGGGGGAGGGGCGAGGGCAGGGGTTAGGTAGAAAGCACACTACCTCGTTAGAACCCAGAGATCATGAGAAACTGTTTTTGTGAAAGCATCAGGGGTAGGAGATGGTGGAAGGGAAATAGGTTAGTGGGAGATGACCTCATAGCAGCTTCTCTTAGCCTTTCCATCCTCTTCTATTCCAGGAAAATCATAAGGCATCCTGCTTCAGACCTCAGCCTGTATGGGTATGTGCAAGGTAAGCAGGGCACTGTGGTGGAGTTATTCCCCTAGAGGTAACACCTCATCTGTTTTTTGTGTGGTGGGTGCTCAAAGTTCACAGACTTTATAGAAGTGTGACATGACTCCAATAGTCTATGCAAAAATAGTAATAGCCTGTTTTACTTGTTAACACAAATGGCTGCAGAATAAGTATATCAGCACCCCTCTCATCAAGTACACTTAGGAACAATTTCATTCCTCTGACCTAACCATTTTTTCCCAGGGATTAGCATTATGTAGACTCTGGTGAGTAAAGAGTTACTTAAAACTCTTTTGGAAGGAAGAGTAATTTTTTTTTTATGTCTGAGTTGAATATGGACTTAAATTATATAATGCCATGAAGTTTCTAGTGTAACATCAGTAATTTTTGTCCAGAGGAATTTTTCAGAGACTTTAACATTTAATCTTTTCATCTGACATTATTACTGGAAGCCTGGTGCACAAATTCATGCACAGGTGGGGTCCAGCTGGCCTGGGGGAGGGCATGTGGGAGGTTGGCCAATCAGCCCCATGCCCACTTGCGCTGGGGAGTGGGGTGAATCAGGGGTGGGGCTGACCAGGGACAGGGGGCAGGGGGCAGGGGCCAGGGGCCAAGCCGATCAGGGGAAGGGACCATGGGTGATGGACAGGCCAGCCACATCCCCTGGTCAAATTCCCAAACTCCTGGTTGAGGGGACAATTTGCATATTAGCCTTTTATTATATAGGATAGGACTTAATTGTTGCCATGCTAGAGAAAGGTACTGATTAAATAAACAGTAATTTGGAATTTGTGTTTCAAATAGTATTGTTATATGTAAGTTGTTCATGACCCAACTATTCAGAGTATGTAAAATAGTACTGCACTAGGGCAGTGAAAATACTGTGTTTGATACTACAATGGTAGGCAGATACATTTTATTATACATTTTTCTGGATCCAGAGGATGTAAAATACTGAGAGCAAATTCTAAAGTAGACTACGGATTTGGAGTAATTATGATGTGTCAGTGTAGGTTCATCAATTGGCAGCATTTAAATGTACAGCTCTGGTGGGGAATGATGATAATGCTGGAGTATGCATGAGGTAAGGTTATATGGGAAATCTTTGTACCTTCCTCTTACTTTTGCTGTAAACTTAAAATTGCTCTAAAAATCAGCCTATAAAAATAGGTAAAAAAAATTATTACAGCTTAACCATTATAGTGTACTTATAAAAAAATAGTTTATTTTAAACTAAATTTCATTTCCTTCCATGTATGGAAAATTGTGAATTAGACCATTAAATTTTTTATACAATCAAAAAACAATATATTTTTTTGACATTGGCATAATTATAAATTTACTGCAAGAAATTTATTAAATTTTTCATGAATAAACATAGCTTCATTGTTATGAGAGGCAAAGCAATTAATTCTACACAAATGTTTCTGCAAAATGTTCTGACTAGTGAATTAATCAAAATCTCATTTTATATTTCTTGCTTTTTATAGGCCATCAATAAAAGTGAAAATATCCCCCAATATTAGGGCTAATTATAATGGCATAAAATAGTTATTTTTGGAGAGACTTTGCATGTCAAGGTTAAAATTAGATAATGACAAACACAAAGACATTAAAAATAAAAGCTAGAAAAAAGTGTGTTTCTTTAATATATATAGTCAACAGTTTCAACACTTTATAAAAAGAAGACGACTTCACAACTTTCCTAGAAATTGCACTGAAAAAACTGCTATTTTTTGTTTCCTTTCTCCTTGCAATAAAGCTGCACTCTTCATTTAAGGATCCCCTGCCGCCCTGACCCACAATCTTCCATTATAACCATATGATGTGTTACTTCCATCTGTACCCAACGTTCTTTGGCTCGGTGATGTCAGAGATAAAATGGTATTTGGTTCCAAATATATTTCTGGCCGGGAAGACTATATATTTTAAAATAATCTGGAACAGAGAGTACTCTTGGTGCCAAGGTGCGTGGGGTTAATCTTGCTCTGACAGGTCCTCGATAAAGAGGGTGCTTTCCTGCCCTAGCCCAGCGGGAAGTACTATTCATGGCAGAGTTAAACAGCTCCCTTAATGTCCACGCACAGTTCAACACATGCCTTCCGATTTCCATGGGCTGTGCCTATCGGAGCAAAGGAAAAAGAAATCACTGAAACAGAAAATACATCTGATGAGGCAAAATAAATTGCTCTGTATGGAGAAAAATATTTTTATATTTTTTTACTGAAATGCTATGAGAAGCATATATAAAACAACAACAACAAAAAACACCAACAACCCTGCCTGGCCTGTGTGGCTCCCAGGGTGAGCATGGACCTATGAACCAGGGGCCATGGTTGGATTCCATGTCAGGGCACAAGCCCAGGGCTTGATCCCCAGTAAGGGACATGCAGGAAGCAGATAATCAATGATTTTCTCTCATTATTTGATGTTTCTCTCTCTCTCTCTCTCCCTCTCTCTCTCTCTCTCTCTCTCTCTCTCTCTCTCTCTCCCCCCTCTCTTGTCCTCTCTGAAGTCTATAAAAATATATTTAAAAAAAACAACAACAACAGCAATCCTAACACACAAGAATATACAATTAAAATGTTCTCTCTTCATTATATATCTACTAGAGGCCCGGTTCAAAATCTGCGCATGGGTAGGGTTCCTAGGCCTGCCTGGCCATCAGGGCCGATTTGGGCCTTCCTTCCCTGGCTGCCAGTTTCTGGCCAGGGTCTTCTTTCATTTCACACCACCCTCTGCTGGTCAGTACACATCATAGTGAGTGGTCAAACTCCTGGTTGGTCGAACTCCCAAGGGGACAAATTGCATATTAGCTTTTTATTATATAACACCTCTTCCTCAGAGGTAATTACCTGAACAGATATTTGTATCTTTCCTGATATAATATTCTACAATATGTGTTTGCAAACATAAATAAATACACACATACTTATCTATATAATAAAAGCCTAAGTGACCATTACGGTGAAACAACCAGTTGTTATGATGCGCACTGACCACCAGGGGGTAGACACTTAACACAGCAGCTGCTTTCTGGTGATCAGTGCAATCCCGCAGGGGGAGTGCCGCTCAGCCAGAAGCTGGACTCACAGTTGGCAAGCTCAGCAATGGTAGTGGAGCCTCTCCCCCCTCCGTGGCAGCACTAAGGGGTAGCGAGCTGAGCAGTAAGGAGGAGGTGGGTGGTAAGGAGTGAGGGTTCCTGGACTGTGAGAGGGCGCAGGCTGGGCTGAGGGACACCCCCCTCTAGTGTATGGATTTCATGCACCAAGCCTCTAATATATAAATACATGTATATATTTATATGTAAATTCATAAATATGATTCTATCTAATAAAAGAGTAATATGCAGATAGACCATCACTCCAACACACAAGATGGCTGCCCCCATGTGGACACAAGATGGCTAGTAGGGGAGGCAGTTGAGAGGGACCAGGTCTGCAAGGGAGGACAATTGGAGGCGATCAACCCTGCAGGGGAGGGCAGTTAGGGGTGACCAGGCTGTCAGAAGAGGGAAGCTGGGGGCAAACAGACTGGCAGGGATCAGTTAGACATCAATCAGGCTGGCATGGGAGTGGTTAGGTGGTGACCAGGCTGGCAGACAGAAACTGTTAGGGGCAATCAGGAAGGCAGGCAGGTTAGCAGTTGGGAGCCAACAATCCTAGATTGTGAGAGGGATGTCTGACTGCCTGTTTAGTGGGATCGGGTCTGAACAGGCAGTTGAACATCCCTTGAGGGGTCCCTGATTGGAGAGGGTGCAGGCTGGGCTGAGGGACACCCCCCAAACCCACGCACGAATTTCGTGCACCAGGCCTCTAGTTT
The DNA here is from genome assembly GCF_964339955.1 of Pipistrellus hanaki. Taxonomy (NCBI): domain Eukaryota; kingdom Metazoa; phylum Chordata; class Mammalia; order Chiroptera; family Vespertilionidae; genus Pipistrellus; species Pipistrellus hanaki. The sequence goes on from NC_140505.1 coordinate 119,669,259, forward strand.
TTATATATTTGTATATATACACATATGTACTTACATATACAAATATATATGTATGTATTTAAAGCAAATTATGGGCATACCTTAAGAAATATTTTTTAATTAATATGCTTCATAGTAGGTTTTAATGTAAGTAGTACCAATGGAGGTATTTCCAAAAGATATGTTTAAAATATTTTGCTTTCAGTAACTAATTTCTCCCTGGACTCAGTTTATTGAGAATAATTCAACATTGCCTCTAAGTCATTTTAATACATTACTAGATTCCTACAGGAGACATATTATTCAAGTAAGATATTAACTTGGCCCTGACCAGTTTGGCTCAGTGGATAGAGCATCGGCCTGTGGACTGAAGGGTCCCAAGCGCAATTCTGGTCAAGGGCATATAACTTGGTTGCATGCACATCCACAGCTTGGGGGGTGCAGGAGGCAGCTGATCAATGTTTCTCTCTCATCGATGTTTCTAACTCTCTATCCTCCCTTTCTCTCTGTAAAAGATCAATAAAATATATTTTAAAATATATATTATCTTGAATGATAATAATAATGAATAAAGTAGAGGGCTCATTGGGTACTAGACTCTCTTTTAAGCGATTTACATGTATTAACTTATTTAATCATTGCAACAAAAGCCTACTAATTTTATTCTGTCTTCTAGATGAAGTTAAATCCCAGAAAGATAAGTATTCTGTGAAAGCGCACATAAAATATTAATAGCAAAGGATAAGTTTGAATCCAGATAGTCTGACTCATGTTCTTATGTATTTTGCTATATTAGCTATTAATATTTAATAAGAACTAATTTCCTGTTATTAATATGAAAATATTTTAAATATAGTATACAGCTTTAAAGAAAATTTATGCCACAACACTTTCTTTAGTTTTTTTCTGTGGTTTCCTAATACAAATGGCAAAGAAGTCTTCCTTTTCTCATCATCATATAGTCCCTAGAAATTACTTCCCAGAATCCATATTGCTATCATTCCTACTCTTTCTGACAGAACTCTCAGAAATACAGTTTGTATGGGACTGTCTTGACAGCATAGATTGCTGGATTCATCTTGTGCACCTGACATTATGGCCTCAAGCTTTCGGCTTCATGTAGATCCATCCAGACATTGACTTCCTGTCTCTCTCTGTCATTGTGTGCCTTAGCTCTGTGACACTTGGGTAGCTATTGGGCTCTTCTTCCGGCTTCTCTCTTATCTTCTCTGTCACTCCCAGCCAGTAAAAAATAGGCTTTTTTGTATGTTAACTCTTCTGGAATCAAATCACCTTTTACTGGGGAAATTGTGATGTTACAAAAAAGGTCCTCATCAGTGTGAAAGTGTGGACCCACATTGTCTTCCTCAATAGCAACATTCTGCTAACTGTGTCTGAGTGTAGCTGTGCATGACCAAAATACTTCCATTCTGCTAACTGTGCCTGAGTGTAGCTGTGCATGACCAAAATACTTCCATACACAGTTTCCCTTTGTCATTACAGAGCACAAGCTAAACCGTGTGTTTGAAAAGAAAAACCACTGGGATTTTTAAGGTGGTTTTCTTTTAGAATATCTCAGATTTTTTAATGAAATTACATTCAGTTCTTATCACTATAAGTAGATATTTATTTTTAAGTCCTATATCTCAAAATATGAAACCATCAGATTACATCTAATAAAGAATTCAGACTCATCTGAGAGAAAAAGAAAAACAAACAAACAAAAAAAAAATGGGGTGCAGAGTAAGGAAGATTTTTCCAAATTTATTCTAAGAATATTTGCGTAGAAGCCTGATTTAGTACTTGCCGCCTGACTGATAAAAATTCTATATATTACATTTCACTTTCAATTGTACGTAAGGGGCAATTTTCATCCCTTGAGAATAATGAGCTAGAGGGGCATGCTTCCTTGGTGCTAATCTCTCAAAGGCTGAGACAGCATTAAAAATTTGTTAGGAACTAAAGTTGTTAACTGCTTAGTAGTTAAATTAAGCCTTCACTGTTAAAAATTTATATATGCATATTTGCTTTTGAAAATTTTTGTTTGGATTATTTTCTTATAATTCTGTTGTGGTCAGTAGGGCTATTCACAAATAATTCATTTCTCTGGCTTCATTGCTTCGACTGACCAATTATGAACAGAAGTAGTATATATAACTTCCACATGTTATCATGCCAGTGTTGCAGAAGGGCTCTGTCAGCTGGGTCCATGAGTGACCTCCATCAATAGCTTCTCTGCTGATCTGCATTGAATATGTAGTGTGAGGGGGAAATAAATCATTACTATCATAATCCACTGAGATTTGGAAATCATTTGTTACTGTAGCAAAACCTAGTCAGCCTTGCCTTTCATAATGCACATAATTTCGCTCTTCCAAATATATCTGTATGGATCTTTTATAATATATTTATTCTTAAAATTTCTATCAAGATATCTTATTGGAGTATATTAGTTTTGTTATTCTAACCATCGTATATTATTATATTATTAAATATATATTCTTCATAATTTTTATCCTATGTCTACTCTTAGGAGAAATTATACCTAGTTCTCCATCTACCACTTTTGTTTTTCATATAGCTTTCATATCCTCTCTGAGGGCTCCCGGACTGTGAGAGGCGGCAGGCTGGGCTAAGGGATGCCCCCCCACACACACACCCATGCACGGATTTTCATGCACTGGGCCTTTGTGTTAAGTAAAATACGCCAGTCACAGAAATATAAATAATGAAGTACTGTATAGTACCACTTAAAAGTAGAATCTAGACAAAACAAAACAAAAAAACACTCCACAAACCCTCAAACTTACAGAAACAGAAAATAGAATGGTAGCTACTAGTGGGTAGAGATGTTGGCCAAAGATTATATACTTTTAGGTATAAGATGAGTAAGTTCTGGGGATCTAATATATTGCATGGTGACTATAGCTAATAACATTGTATTTTGTACTTGAAATTTACTGAGATTAGATTTGAACAGTTCTCAACATACACACACATACATACACACACACATAAAGTAACTATGTGAAGCAATGAATGTGTTAATGAACTTGATGATGGTAATTATTTCACAATGTATAGTAAATAATCATTTGTACACTTTAAATATATATAATTTTATTTTTAAATTATACTTTAATAAAGCTGGAAAAATTTACTATTTCAAATTAATTTATTTTATAGTAGTATATGTGTCCTAGATTCAGCCACACATTTATATATTTTAGCTTCTAATTATTTTTTAAGTTTTATTTTGAAAATCCATTTTTATACCCGATTTTCTATTAAAAAATCAATTTCTATGTCACAAAATAATTGACGAATTTAATGTTACCAGTTTACCTGATTAAAAACTATTCTTAAAAAATGTTTTTCAAGACTCTGTAAAAATATTTTATTCAAATTGTTATTTCTGTTCTCACATATCCTTTATAGAAAAAGGACATAATGTTATAAAGTGTTCCAGATTGATCTGTATATTTATTTAAGAACTTTGTTAAATATGAAAAGGAAGTTGATCTGAAGAAGTACTATAAATGGTACACATTATTCTATCAGGAGGAAATTTCTCATTTAAGTCATATGCCTACTTATTCTATATATAATTCAAATATATGATTAGCTCAACATAGACTCCTGCGAACTTGCAAACTAAAAGTGGAAATTGTAAGAAAATAACAGAATAGGCAATTCTTGTTGCACAATATTAAGGGTAGATTATTGCAATGTTTATTTGATTTTTTTTGCCTGATTATATATATATATATATATATATATATATATATGTTATTCATATTTTGGCTGTGTTTTTTACAGCATTTAATTTATAAAAATGATATTACAATTATAGTAACCCTTGCCTCTAGTTATTAGAAGTATATATTTTTACCTAGAAAATGCTCTAAAATTCTTAAGTTTTAAGAGGTTATAATTAATAAGGTTATAAATTAATTTCTATATATTTAAGTAAATAACTAGAGACCTGGTGCATAAAATTTGTGCACAGGTGTGTGTGTGTGTGTGTGTGTGTGTGTGTGTGTGTGTTTCCCTCAGCCCAGCCTGCACCTTCTCCAACCTGGGACCCCTTGAGGGATGTCCAACTGCCCATTTAGGCCCAATCCCACAAAGCCTAAATGGGCAGGGGGACATACTTCTCACAATCCAGGACAGCTGGCTCCCACTGTTTGCCTGCCTGCCTGCCTGATTGACCCTAACTGCTTCTGCCTGCCAGCTTGATCACCCCTGAACCCACTCCCCTGACAGCCTGGTCGATGCCTAACTTCTCCTCTGCCAGCCTGGTTGCTGCAAACTGCCCTTCCCTGCCAGCCTGGTCACCACCAACTGCCCTCCCCTGCTGGCAGGTTTGCCCCTAACTGCCTCCCCTGCAGTCACCCCCAAGTACCGTCCCCTACAGGCCTGGTCCCCCATAACTGCCCTCCCCTGCAGGCCTGATTGTCCCCAACTGCCCTCCCCTACAGGCCTGATCACCCCTAAATGCCCTCCTCAGCCAACCCGATTGCCCCTAACTTTCCTCCTCTACTGGCCTGGTCATCCCTAACTGCTCTCCCCTGCTGTCTTGGTCATCCCTAACTATCCTCTCCTGCCAACCTCATCACCCCCAACTGCCCTCCCCTGCAGGCCCGGTACTCCCTAACTTCCCTCCCTTGCCAGCCTGGTTGCCTCGATCTGCCCTCCCTTACAGGACTGGTCCTTCCTAACTGCCCTCCCCTGCAGGCCTGGTCACCCCCAACTGCCCTTCCTGCAGGCTTGGTCCCCCTCTCGCAACTGCCCTCTTCTGTAGGCCTAGTTGCTCCTAAGTTCCCTCCCCTGCATGCCTGGGTCTCCCCCATCTGCCCTTCCCTGCTAACTAGCCTAACTGGGTGGCTACCTTGTGTGTTGGAGTGATGGTCATTTTGCATATTAGCACTTTATTGTATAGGAGGAGGAGAATAGTACATTTAAAATATTTTGAACACTCTTTGTAGTAAAGTTTATAAGCTAGTCTTTATAAAAGAACTAGCCTGATGAAATTGACTATGATTTACTCCATTTCATTGGTTTTTACATTTCTATATGTAGTTTGAAAACCAGGTATAAAATACGTGTGTGTGTGTGTGTGTGTGTGTGTGTGTGTGTGCGTGTAGTCAGTCTTCTGGCAAATTCTTATGACTCAACTCATAGCAAGCATCATCAGACTTCAACAATCACATATAGTTTTATTTGTCATCTTGATTTTTTTTTCCTGGAAAATTAGACAAAGTGAGAAAGTGAAGTCATAAGACTTTTAAAAATGAAATAAAATAGTTACAATAGGTGAGCTTCCTATTAAAAATAACCACCATTGATGGCTGTGTATTTATGACATTTAAAGTATTTTAGAGCACTTTTATTAAATTATTTTTGAGTCAATTTTATGAGTGATAAAATAATTAGCTTATTAGACTTCACATATAATTAAAATGTAGTTGAAATCATACCCATATTTTTAGAGTCCAAACAGCAATATGAAATGTTAGTCTGGTAACATCAGGCTCTTATCAATTTAATGAAAACAACTTTGAATACACACAAAATGTTTCATTTCATAGATTAAATTAAAGTGCCCATCAAATTATATTAATCTATGCTCTACATTGCCTTAGGGGAATAATGGGGAAAACTTATTAGGGAACAGTGTCACACACGTAAAAATTGCCTGACATTATAATATAAATAGAACTCAAATAAGAATCCACTCATCAATTATACCATTTCGTGATTCTTCTTAAACTATCTTTGTTCTAAAAGAAACGTATTAGCTACAGACATTATCTATTGATTTCCATTATCTAGGAAGAAAGTAAAGTATTTCAATGAAGCCAGTGCACTGACATTGATATTATTTTTCTGACAACTGGACAATATTCATCCTGGTTTGTTTAGAAAACCAATTAAAGTAAGATATCAAATCAATTGCTGATCCCTTTCTGTTGTGGTAAAGTCAATACCATGACATTCTCTCTTTCATTTTTTTTCTCATATTTTTATTTTGTCACCATGAGAATAGAATGTGCTGACTTTTCTCTATTTGCTCTTCATCCCTAGACTCACTGAATTTGTATGCAAGAAGTAGGGAGTATTTAAATGATTAGTAAAACATGGGCACCAGAGAATGAGAGATAGACTTCATAACACTTAGAAGCTTGCCATATCTGTGTTGCCTGGTGGCCAAGGAGTCTGTAGCATGTCAGGGCATTTCTTTTTTAAAAAAAAATTCTTTATTGATTAAGGTATCACATATTTGACCTCATCCCCCACCCCCATTCCCGTCCCAAACCCCTCCCCATGCATGCCCCCACTTCCCTGTTGTCCATGATCACTGGTTGGGCTCATATGCATGCACACAAGTCCTTTGGTTGATCTCTCCCGCTTACCCCCATCCTCCTCTACCTTCCCTCTGAGGTCCGAGAATCCGATCTATGCTTCCTTGACTTCGGTTCAGTTCTTGTTCATCAGTCTATGTTGTTCATCATTTCCCCTAGATGAGTGAGATCATGTGATACTAGAAATACACTTATAAGAACCAAAAATGAGACAAGCAATAATGGTTATGCTGAGAGGCAAATGAATCAGTCTGTAGTGAGTTTCTTTCTGGGCCAACAGTTATTTTGAGTCCCAATTTCAATGTCAAACAGTTCCTTATGTGTACATGTCAGCAATAATATTTCATTTCTGGATGGTGGATAGATGGTGGTATTGCAGGTTTGACCCTCTCTGGTTTGGTCCTGGGCAACCTGCAGTGATGCACAGCTGTTGACAGCTAGTATGGCAAGGCATCATCAGCATCTTCTATCTCTGGACTGCTTCTCTTCTGTCTTCATGGCTGGAGTAGTCCTGTCAATTCTTCTCTGTTGCAGTAATCCACATGGTCTCAGAGTTGTTTTCTGAAAATATACAAACATATTCTCAACCAAAAGTTAATAAAGGAATCTTTCCTATAAATTTGACTTGTGATCCTTTTTCATTTCTTGCCCAAATGATTTTCCTTTGGCTTGTTTTGACACCATGTATGTTTTACATGTATGTCTTGCTGTTAGCATTACAAATGAAAGTTAATTTTCTAGTTGTAATTTACTTACAAGATACTTTTCCTTACATGATATTCTTCTACTATTCCCCCTTTTTTATTTAAATATTAGGAGGCTTTTGGAAATTTTATAATGTAGTCTTCTTTTAAAGAAAAAGAGAAACATCCGATTCACTCATGAGCAAAGAGGCACACCACCTGCAGAACCTGTCTGGATTCCAGTGAAAATAAAAGTCACATTTCAGTCTTCCCCTCCCTGAGTAATCCCGTAAGCTTTGAGTGGTACCCAGAAGATGAGTGCTCTGCAGAAAGTGTATGTTATGTCCATTATCCTTGGTCCTTATGACTAAGAAGATTCAAGAAAAAGTAGAAAATATTGCCTCATTTATAAAGTTTTGTATCTCACATTTGTAAGTTAATTTATTATTATTTTTTTAAAGACAAACTGAAGTTTGGTAGCAATCATCTCAGGTAAAAACTGCAGTTTAACTTTAACCCTGCTGTTTTGGCTTCTGTACTTATTTGCTTGCTAAAACAATAGAAAAATTACTTTGATTTTTTTAACTTATGTATGCTATCCCAATCGATTGAATACTCCATTGTTGGTGGTTTGAATATCCCATTGATTGTGATCTTACTGGTTATTGAAGCGCATTCTTCTGTACCTGGAATCCAGGACAGCACAATTACCCTAAATTGCAACAGTGGCCCCAGATAATGCGTTTCAGTTGACTCAGTGGTCCCAAGACCAGGACAGCACAATTATTCTAAATTGCCTCAATGGCTCTCGATAATGTGTATCCATTGATTCAGTGATCCAAAGACCCAAAACTATAATTAATATTTATAGATAACTAACTTGCTCAATTTTGCTTCTGTAACTACTTTGTGCAAACCAGGTTCCTCATTCCAAACCCAATGATGTAACCAATACCTTTGTGATATTCTGTCTACATAAGCCTGATGGAGCTAGCATTTCAGGGTTACAAGATTTGGAGTGCTTCTGCCCCCTCGTAACCACTAGCTTTTGAATAAATGATTCCATAATACAACTTCTTGATTGAGGCATCCTTTGTGAGATTCAGGGTTACACTACAACAAAACAACACCAATGTTGGGCAAGTATAGAAGAAAAAGAGTAAAACTCAAAATGGATTTCCTTTGCTTTTTACAAACTAACGTGACATGAATCATAAGAGATAGATCCATGAAAAAAACTGATAGCTTCCAATTAGTTAATTAGCTCATAGGGTCACTAAAAAATGGTTAAATGACTTTAAGTAAAAGTTTTGTCAGTCATTCACAAGGGTTTTCAGCAATACATGTTGATAAAGAGTTGAAAATTATGTGAGATAAAGGTTTCAAATATGACCGACTTGTTTTATACTTTTATCATGTTACTGAATTCTTTTTTTTTTTTTTTTGTAATTTTCATTGTGAACTGGGAAGTAGTTTGATATAAGTAAGAATTTAGGCTTTTTAGTTAAGCCATATCTATTTAAATGTTAATTCAAAGTTTTGTGGCCTTTAGTAGGCTATTTAAATACTCTGAACTTCAATTTTACCCCACATAAAGTGGGGATAAAAATCATAGTGAATTAGAGTTTATGTGAGGCTTACGCGAGATAGAACATGTAAAGTACTGGCCACAGAGAAAGACTAATACATACTAAGTTTTATGATCGAAACTGCATGTCAGCAACTGTAAAAGAAGTTATTTACAACATCCAGAAATCTATGGCTTTTTTGTACACTAATAACTCAAAGAAAGAGAAACTTAAAAAAAAAATCTAATTTACCATTTCAACAACAAAAAATTAAAATACCTAGGAATAAACTTAAGTAAGGAGGTAAAGGATCTATACTCAGAAAATTATAGACACTGAGTAAGAAATAGAGGAAGACATAAACAAATGAAAGAATATACCATGTTCATGGATTGGTAGAATCAACATCATTAAAATGTCCAAAGTAATCTATAAATTCAAAGCAATCCCCATTAAAATACCAACAGCATACTTCAAAGACCTAGACAAACTCTCCAAAAATTTATCTGTCACAAAAAAGACCCCAAATAGCTACAGCAATCTTGAGAGGAAACAAACAAACAAAAAACAAAAACAAAAAACTCCACAAAGTTAGAGGGATACAATACCACATATCAAGCTATATTTGCAGCAGCATGGATGGAACTGAAGCGCATTATGCTAAGTGAAATAAGCCAGTCAGAGAAAGATAAATATCACATGATCTCACTCATTTGTAGAATATAATGAACAGCATAAACTGATTAACAAAAATAGAACCAGAATCACAGAAGCATGGAACAGACTGTCCAATCTACGGGGATAGGCGGGGAATAAGTGGTAAGAGATCAACCAAAGAATTTGTATGCATGCATATGAGCATAACCAATAGGCACAAACTGGTAGGGGGGATGAGAGCATGTGCTGGGGGATGAGGGTGGCTGGGGAGAGGTCAATGGGAGAAAAATGAGATTAATGTAATACTTTAAACATTAGAGAATTTAAATTATATAAAAAAAGAAGTTATTTATATCCTTAAAATGGTAGATTACTGGTATTTTAGGTCATATATATATGGAAATTGAAATGGTGATTTAATCAGCTATTCAGTGAACAGAAAAAATAACCAATATATAATCAAGGTTTACAAACAAATTGTAAGGACCATCTGTATATCAATGATTCACTGAATAATTACTATTTTTGTTAAGTTTAACAAGTCAATCAATAAACCCCCTTTCAGAAGCATTTACTTATACCACAGACATATTATATTCGAAATTGCCTTAGTTCCCAGCTACCTCATCCTTTTCTTTCAAATTGCATTTATCATTTCTTCCTCATATTAAAGACTTTGCAATTAGGACATATAATGTATATAATTAGCAACTTAATTTAGGTTTAAATAATGTTTTTATCTTGTGTTTGGTGAAAAGACTCAACTTTTTTTACAATCTTAATTTTTTCTTACCAATACTATCAAAGTAAATATTTTTTAAAGGCAGAAATATTAATGGAAATATGGGTTCATTTTCTTATCCAATTCAAGAGCAGAAAAGACCAAAGAACAAAACAAACAAACAAATGACAAAAAAACTTTTTTGGTATTTTCTATTACACAGGGTCTCATAGCAGAAAATAACTGGGTAATTGTTTTGACAGTTAGAGATCACAAGCAAAAATTATAGTATTTGCTTCATTTCACTCTGTGTTTTGAATTGATAGGATACATCATTTGGGGTAAGATTTTGGTTTCAAAGTATACTGTTGCCTTTTTTTTTTTTTTATCAAAATCAATATCTCTAAAAATGTGTTCATGATGAATAAAATTTTGTGCTATTAATGATGGCCTGCAGAGTTCCCAACTATTTGTCACTGTAAAGTACAAAGTAGTTATCATAAACGGAACTTGCATCAGGCTTTGCATTGTTTCCTTCAAATTGTGGACTGATTTCTCATATTTGGATTTCACTGCCTGACCTGAAATTGGCTCATTGATTGCTATACATTTCTCAGTAATTTTTTTTTTTTTTTTTTGCCAAAGAATGTGGCTTACATGTTAAATGCTAAATAGCTTGTGTAGGATCAGGAGACATCAATAATGAACCTAAAAATAAAATGCATGGTATATAATTAAATATTAATAATCTTTAAGACATCACTGTAGCTAGCAATTTCCATTGAAATTCTTTTAAGTAGTGTCAATAATAAATTTTTAAAATGGCCTTAGATCACAGACATTCATAATTCTAACATTGCTTAAAAATACTATTCAAACTATGGAAATCAGAGATGTGTTTATTATGATAAAAGAGAGCATCACAAATATAATGTGGAAAAATCAGCTTTACCGGAGACAACAAAGGAAGGACTTCTGACCCCTCCTCTCCAACTCTCCTGGTACTCCTAAATTTAGACCAGAACTCACAAACTGAAATGCCTGAGGAAACTGCACTAATAACATTTCTTTTATAAAGGTAAAGAAAACACAGAATATCAGATAACAAATCTGCTTATGAATTCCATGCATAGCTGCATAGCATCAGCCTAATTTCACTGCTGCTTATCACTAACAGCCTACACAGGTCACACCGTTGTTTAGAATAATTGTTACAACTTGATTTAGACCACTTAGAGTATAGTCTCTGCTTTCTATCTCCAATAACTCAAGTATATCCTGTATACACTACACTGGTCTCCTAAACATCCAAACCGATTGCATCATTTTCCTATTTAAATTTTTTTACCGCAGTCATTTGCTATTTAATGCAAACACTTCACTTTCTAACACCATTTTCTTCCTCTGGCCTCATGGCAACAGCACATGCTCCGTCCACACTGAATGTTTCATTGAGCCCTGTCAGTCCCTCAAGATTTTTCATCACCAACATCTATCCTTCATTTTCCTCCATTTCCAAAAATTGACTTTGTCTACAAATCTTTCCTTTACAATCAGCTGTATTTCACCAGGTTCTACCTATACCCATACCACTTCTCACATTGTATTGCAATTTTCAGCGATTGTGTATGTTTCTGGCACTTGACTCTCAAGTCATAGAAACAATTTTGTTTATGCTTGTAGCAAAACCTAGCAATATGTAGTACTCAAGAGGTTTATAATTAATATTTGTGTGTATATACGTGTGTTTGTGCAAATAAGTGAGTGAGTAGGCTTAGCAGTGTGATAATATTAAATTTTAATATGTACACATCAAAGCATTGTGAATGTTTCCTACAATTTTCACTTAGTGATGATTGCTTTCAACAAATGTGAAAATACAGAAAGAAACAACAAATGCAGTGAGAATTTTCAAAGGATCTGTGTCTTCTGGTTTTCATATTAACTGAGAATGTTCTCTACTCAAATCTATGTATTGACCATTGTTTCTTCACCTTGACTAAAGTGGCTTAAGTCATATCTCTGATTCTTTTATGATTTGCTACATTTCTGTAGAGATTTCACTCACTTTTCATTCTAGCAATAGCACTGTCCTTGAGATTTGAATGTTTTTAAAGTAACAAGAGAGTTTAGCTAGCTGCTTCTGAGATAACAGACTTTTCTATGATATCCTGCACCTGGGTCTCAATTATGCCTCAAAAGACAAAATGGAAAGGCACAATAAACTTTCATTTGGTGCATGAATGTGTGTGCGCGTGTGTGTGTGTGCATGTGTGTGTGTGTGTGTGTGTGTGTGTGAGTGTGTATGAGAGAGAGAGAGAGAGAGAGAGAGAGAGAGAGAGAGAGAGGTGTCCTGGGGAAGAGTGTGTGGGGGTGGTGCCAGGGTGGTCCTGGGAAAGCTGGGCTGGCGCACACGCGCGCATGCGTGTGTGTTTGTGTGTGTGTGTGTGTGTGTGTGTGTGTGTGTGTTTAAATAGTGGGACTAAAGCTTGTGATGTGAAAATTCAGTATGGTGTTCTAGAACATATGTTATTAACTATGCCTCCACAAAAATCTCTATTTTTTTTACTTTGTTTTTGTAATGATTGTGCTCTATTATTATAATATCTTAAAATTAATTGCCCACTACAATTGATTTTAAAGACTAATGGAAAAGCATAGTCATTGTCTAATTTTATCAATAAAGGCAATGATATAAATCTAGGGTATAGCATAAACCTCTCCTTTTTTTAGATATTGATATTTTTCTGATTTCTTTAAAAACTTACATTTTTATTAAAGCACATGTTTTACATAAGAAATGTTTGTATTTCTTACTGCCGAACTACTTTGATATTTTTCTGTCTTTTCCTATTTCTTTGGTGTACTACAAATCTCTATAATTGTTTTCTGTGATGATTTCTGTACTTATCAAAGAGTTTAGGTTATGAACTGAAGCTTTAGTATGAAATCCAGTTTGAAATAACATCTTTGCCAATTATCCCTATCTTAATTAAGGTGCTTAAGCTAAGCTATAGAAAAAATGGGACTAATACTAGAGCCCATGCCATAGAGTTGGGAAGATTAAAAAACATAATGCATGCAAAACAGATTGCAAACTATCTGGCAAACAATAAGCATTCAATAAATGCTGGTTGTTGGGATAATAATGATGATGTTAATGATGATGATGTGGAGGCTAAAATAATTAATTCACACCTTCCAAATTCTCCTAGCTGGGCTAATAAATTAAGAGACAGATTAACAGGAAAAAAATAAAAATTTAATGCATGCACAGAGGAAATTTACATAAGCATGAAAATTCCAAAGGCAGTAAAGTAACATTGGGTATAAATGACATTTTTGAACAAAGGAGAAAGGAGGAGGACAGGGTATTAGACTACAGAAGTGAGAATGGGAGATTCAGGTAGTCAAGAAAGAGCAGCACACATGGCAAGAAAATTCTTGTTAGGCAACTCACACAATGGCACATGGAGTAAAGAGCTGACAGGCTTGGAGTCTTGCTGACTAATGCTATAGTGATGATTCTTAAGGTGCTTAAGCCAAAGCTCTTTTCCTGAAACAAGTTTTTCTGTTTAAATGTCTTGGGAAGAAAAGGAGGAAAAGTCAAAGGTCTTTCTGAGTCTTTCTTTCTCTCTCTCTCTCTCTCTCTCTCTCTCTCTCTCTCTCTCTCCCTCTCTCTCTCTCTCTCTCTCTGTGTGTGTGTGTGTGTGTGTGTGTGTGTGTGTGTTATGCAAATTAGCCAGGATGCCATAACAGTCATGATCAACTCAGGAGGAAGGCAACATACAGTGGTCTGGGGCTGGGCCCAGAGCAGAGATACAACACACAGCGGGGCCCACCCTCGCTGGGAGACAGTGTGCCAGCAGTCACACCAGTGAGCTGCAGAGGAAACACCTTTTCTGACAGCTCATTGGCAAAACTCCCTGTATGCCACTTGCAGTGTTCTTGGTAACTTGGGTAATAAGAATTCAAGAAGGTTATCTAGGGCTCTTCCACCTCACTCCTGGAGGAAAAACTGAAGGTCCACTGCTGGAGGGGCTAAGAATTGTCATATCCTGCCCTAGCCAGTTTGGCTCAGTGGATAGAGTCTCAGCCTGCAGACCACAGGGTTTGGGTTCGACTCTGATCGAGGGCACATACCTAGGTTGCAGGCTCCTCACTTGCCAGGGCCCAGGTCAGGGCTCATGCAGGAGGCAACCAATCGAAGTGTTCTCTCACATTGATGTTTCTCTCTGTCTTTCCCTCTCTCTTCCACACTCTCTAAAAATCAATGGAAAAATATTCTCAGGTGAGGATAAAAAAAAAAAAAGAAAGAACAAAATGTCATATCCTATGAAAGAGACATCTTGAAAATGACTAAGGAAAGTTATCATATTTTTTATGGTGAAGAGACTGGAGTCTGTGTTGTTGAAAACACCTTGGTGGCTGCGGCGGCCAGCAGTGGCAGCAGCAGTGGGGTGATGGGGTGGTGCCTTCCCCTGATCAGCCAGTTCCCTCCCACAGAGGGAGGCCAAACTGTGGTTTAGTCCTGCTCCACCCCTCCCACCCCCCACCATGGGGAGAGGGCCTGAGCCATCGGTAGGACATCCCCTGGGGGCCCCCAGATTGTGAGAGGGGACAGGCTGGGCTGAGGGACTCCCCTCCGCCAGTGCAGGAATTTTGTGCAGTGGGCCTCTGGTTTCTTAATAACAGCTTAAAATCAATATCCCAAAAAGGCAACTTCAGGGTGGAAACACTTTGGCTCCTTTCAATGATGATGCTATTCTGTGTCAATTTACACTATAACACCTCTGTAATCCAGCTTCCACCTATGTCACTTCACACTCTAACCATCACTGCTGTTAAAGAACAAAAATTCAGTTGTGCAAATTTGAAAATGTAATTGGCTTTATGGAATGACTCATGAATCAAGCAGCATATTATCTAGTAAATATAGAGATAGTCTAAGAAGTTGTACAATTTGGAAGGCTTTTATAGGCAGAAACCAGGTGGGACTAGAAACTTATTAGCAAAACAAAAGACTGTTTCAGGCTAGGCTACCGGCCTTGGGGGAAAGGAGGGGTCTTATCAGGTGGATCATCTCACCTCATCTTCCTTTGTGAGAGGAGTGGGGGGTAGGAGGGGGCACTTAATAGGCTACCTCATTGGTATGAACCAGAAAATTCCAGACTGACTGGTCAAAATGACATTTCTGAAGAAGGTTGATGCAATTAGATCATTTATTAACTTAGGTTTGGTGTGTGGGCTTTAGCACAAGTGACATCATTTTAGGCCTGAGATTTTCTCCTTAACACTTCCTGTAATGATAACCACTCATCATATCATTCAATAAGATCTACAGTGGACCAGGCCCTGCTCTAGTGGATGGAGATGCAGTAGCATAGGATAAAAAAATCTCAGTCTTTTTGAAGTTTACATTTGAGTGGAGGAGCAATAGATAATACAGAAATAAAAATGAACTATATTGTATTTCAGGTGATGATAAGTGCTATGGAGAAAAATAAAGCAGGGATGGAATACAGACAACTGGGAAGCAATGTCGTTTAAATAGGGCAGTCATGAAGCTCCTTCTAAGAAGGTGATATCTAAATAATGATTTAAAAAAAATCAAGATGACAAAACACGTGTCAAATTCCTAGGGAAGAAAAAAAAAACACATTTCAGAAACTGAGCAAATACTAAGTGTGATATCAGAATAAGTTAAGAAGACTATAAGGATGTGGCTAGAGGTTAATTTCATTATGATATAGGTCATTACTAATATAGGGAAAGATTATAAGAACTAAACAAATAGACACAAGTGAAGCCTTTTTTGGCTCAGAACATGCTACATGCCATCAAATATAAAAACTTGGTTAATTAGTCATGAGATAAGATTACTGCTCCTATCCTAAACATTTACTCATTCCATAAAGACAAACAGACAACACAAAATGCACCTTATAAGGGTTAAAGTCAATCCTGTTGTTTTTTTTCACTCTTTACTAGTATTTCACTGTACAAGTAATTTTCCATAGAAAACTACAAACAGATATAAGCTAAACTTCTAAGGAGAGTGGGCATCTCTTTTCTTTCTCTTGTGAGGAAAGTCCACTACTCTATGAAGAGGCCTCTCTTGCTTGTTTCTCTGCTCAATAAAATCTGCTTTACCACTTCACTCCAAGGTTCCCTCCTGAGTTCTTTTTTATTTTTTATTTTTTTTTTCTTGAAATGAAGAATTAGGCTCCAGTCCCCACTAAAGAATCGCCTCTCTGGTGGCATTACCATACTTTGCTTTTTTCTTCAAGTCGGTTCAGGTTTTGAGCCCTTGCTGATCATAACCTTTTCAGTATAAGATTGCTCTATGTGTCTGTTTTTAGTAACAATGGGGCCAGGGACCACTAGAAGGCACCCAAGGGAAACACTTGATTTCCACATGGATTCTTTCCTGCCCTCATTGTGTGGAAGCAAATCTATTTCCTGTGGAACACAGTCAGTACTCAGGGAGGATGGCGAACTCATTGCCGGCTGGTCCCTTGACACAAGAAGTCTAAAGCTCTAACAGCAGCTATAATTTATAGTAATTCAATAGGACCCTGGTGGTGTCTCCTGACAAAGGAGTGACTCCTTGGGGTACTGAGATCTCCAGCACTGACAAGCCCAGAGTGATGGGGCCAGGAAGCATAAGATCCTCCAGTGTGTAATTGGAAGGGGTGGTAAGTAGGATAACTCCTGTTTCCTGGAAGGATCCTTGTATCTTTCCTATTGAGGACATAGAACTGAACTGTGGTCTCTGATTAATTAATACACTGCATTCTGAACAATAATGCATTGCCTTTTTAGAATGCTTCCTTTAGGCACACCTTTAGGTGGCTCCTGCAGCATCTTATGAGACTAGCTCCTTCTGAAGGATGTGGGGCAAGAATTGACCAGGGGATTACATGGCCATGAGGTCATGCTCACACCTCCTTTACTGTAAAGTGAGTATTCTGGTCTGATGCTATGTTATGTGGGATTCCATGTTTAGGAACTTAACATTCCATAGCCCCTTGATAGTAGTGGCTCTGCAGAGAATGAAAGCAAACCCAACCTGCAATTAGTCTCCCTATGGGTACAAAACACTTGCTCTTATAGGATGGGAAGGGATAATGCAGCCAATTTGCCAGCAGCAAGGTGGTTAGTCTTCTTAGGGAATAATGCCATAGTGGAGTTCAATGTTGATGTGTTCAATATTTTTACAAGTTAGCTCATCAGAGACATCTATTAGTAGGTATATTTGCCTTGAGAAATAGACTCCATAATTTGGGTATGCATATGTACTTCTCATGTCTACCACAGTGTCCACTCTAGTTCAGCTTAAGCTTGATCCTGGATATCTTATTTCTATTTTGTGATGGACTCTTCTGCCAGTCAGGTTTAACTTTATGAGTTGGCAGGTCTGAAAGAGGCCAGTTCATAATGAATAGTTCTGGACACATACCAGTCCTCACTGGGTGTCCCATTGGCCAAACATTTCCTTTCTACCAGGTCCCAATAACATTCCAAGACTTACTTCTCAAAAGGCATAAATTACCTGGTGTTTTTCTGAATCCCAGTGGCTTTTACAGGTGTTTCTCCCACCAGAGCTTGCATGTTTTCCCATCACTGATATCTCCAACACCATTATGTCTGCCAGATCACATGACATAAGCTGCAGACAAAGCCTGGGTCTACCACAGCATCCTATGGTACTTTAGGACCTACTCTGGGCAGGTAGCTTATGTTTCACCCAGTATCTGGACTAAAGGAAAATTCCTAGCTGTGGAACATCTTGGCTTCAGACCCTAAAGAGGCCTATAGACATTATTCTTCATTTATTCTACAGATAACTCAAAATGCATCCATTTATATTTCAATTTGTGGGGAATCATAGCATACATCATCTACTGGATCCCTGAAAATTGCATTGCACTATAAGTATGGTTTCTGAAACTTCCTAGGACTCATTTCCTCTACCATGGAATACATGTGTCTTACCATAGCCTCTAGAACACTAACCATCTTTTGTTCATCCTGTCCAGTCAGCAAGACGTCCATCAATGTCATGGATAAATGAGATGTTTTGTGGGATGTCTAATACATATCTCTTCTGTATTATGACTTTATTATGACAGAGGATAGGAGTATTAAAACACCTGAGATAAATATGCAAATGAAAATTGTCATCTATTCCATAGGAAGAGCAGTGATTTTTTTTTTATGGTTTATTTTATTTTTAATTCTTACCCAAAGACATGTTTAAAGAGAGAAGGGGATGGGGGGGGGGGAAGACACAGAGAGAGAAGAGACAGAGAGGCATTAATGTGAGAGAGAAACATCTATTGGTTGCCTTCTATACATGCCCTGACCAGAGATCAAACCTGCAAACAAGGCATGTGCCCTTATCAGGAATCGAACTTCAAATCTTTTGGTGCACAGGAATATGTTCAACCAACCGAGACACTCTGGCTGGGCAAGAGCACTGTTTTCTTATCCTTTTTGTCTAACTGGGATGGTAAAAACACCTTCACCAAGTTAACAACCACCAGGTACATATTTATGGCTTTAATAATCTGCTTAGCTGTAAAGCCATGAACAAACAGGTGCTGCTGTCAGTGATACTGCTTTGTTAAATCTGAGATGCTCTATAACATTCTAAGTATTCATCCCATTTCTTCAGGGGGTAGACTGTGAATTAAATGAAGATAGAATATGGAGCCCCAACCTTGCATCTTCAGTCTTTATCGATAGTACTATACTAGAACCCTTGGAACATGATATTGTTTTAACTTACTATCTTGACAGGGAATGAATGATTGGAGGGTAGATAGTTTCAGAGGTTTCCTTTTGGCCTTTCCTGATATGATAGCTCTTATTCTACAGACTCAGGATTCCCACAAGCAAGTACAGTAATTTAAAATATTCCCTCAAGGATTGATAAAAATGACCACTGGGTTGGTTTTCTTTGCCCACTGAGCACCGCTCTATACTGGAAGTTAACCAGGATGCCATTCATCATCTGTTTCCTATTGACTACCATTCTAACAAAAGGACTGTGATAAAAGTAGGAATCTTCAGATATCAAAGTCATTTTAGAACTTCCATCTAATTGTCATTAAAAAGTTTGATTATTAAAAATAATAATAAAGTAATTAAAGAAATAAACCGGTTTGGCTCAGTGGATAGAGCATTGGCCTGCTGACTGAAAGGTCCCAGGTTTGATTCCAGTCAAGGGCATGTACATTGGTTGCAGGCACATCACCAGTAGGGGGTGTGCAAGAGGCAGCTGGTCGATGTTTCTCTCTCATCGATGTTTCTAGCTCTCTGACCCTCTACCTTCCTCTCTGTAAAATATCAATAAAATATATATTTTTAAAAATAAATAAAGTTTAGTTATTCCCCTCTAACTAGGCTACAATTAATTAAGTAAATGGCCATTGTAGATCCCTTTGGAGAGTTCTAATGTGTATACTCGCCAGGTCACTCTTCCTACAGATTTAAACACTTATTCAGTTAATAGGCTCCACATCTGAAAATGGGTTCAGGCCTGGGAACTGAGCAAGGGTTTATAATTTTATTGTGACTGGCCTTCTGATTTTCTATTCTTTTACGGTTTGCTTTTTTGTTTTGCTCCTAGGAACATCATGGTCTGTTAACCATCTTCACAACTTTCTGTAGGTCAAGGCCCCTTGTCTGTTCCCTAACCTTACCATGATTATGTAATTGCAGCCTCTTGGCTTCTGCCAATTAATAACTACCTTTAGCATCTATTATTTTGAGGCCGCCATCATTCCATGAATGTTAATGACATCTCACTGATTCCTTCTTCTACCATCTTTCCTGGATTATAGAGGAGATCCAACAAAGAACTTCTTAATGATGGTACCCCGGTCCTCACAATTCCTGAAGGACTTTGTGAATGGTGTGTTCTCTGAACCTCATTATGAATCATAATTCTCTGATGGGCCTTTTGCTCTTTCATAATATACTATCCCAGTATCCTCACTTCTCTCAGACACCTAATTTCTTTCTCAATCATGAATTAGGATAACTCAGACATTTGTACTTCACTTAAAGTTAACTATCACTTTATTTCCAGCTTATAAGAACCACTCCAGCAACAACTTTATTCCATTTAATAGTGTCCTTGGTAGAGTATTAAATCCCATGTCCCAGTAAAATTCCCTGCCTCCTCAAGTACAAGAATTCTTGCTTATTCAATTTTACATCCTGGCACGCTTAAGCAAATTTAAAATCCAATCCCAGGAGGACTCTCCTGGTTCCTGCTGGTAAATACCAACTAATTCTTGCAACTGCTTATTTTGGATAGTCTCCGTCCTCTCTTATCATACTCAGCACATCCCTACCTGGGTTATGTTGGGGTTTAACTTGTTTTCAGCTTGAAGCTAAAGAGGAGCAGAAAGATGCTTCATAAAAGAGAGGCTCCTGAAGCCTATTCCAGCACAGTGAAGGACTAGCTCTAATCAAGAAAGTATAGGCAACCTTTCTGCTAGCCCAGAAGGTCTGAATAGGTCAGAAGTCTCCATCTAGTTACCCCTGCCTTTATGTTAGCATCTCAGTTTACTCTCCCACGCCCTGACCTTTGTGTAACAAACTCACCTAGATTAAACATTAAAATACCTCAACAATCTTCAAACTTATGCTTGACTGTGTTTTTCCTCTACCTATAAGCAAGAAGGACCACCATCTCAGACACTCTGTAGCTCTAATACTTAGCCATTAACTGCTTGTTAATAGCCCTCAATTTCTCAATATTTTTTTACAGGACATCAATAAATTATAGCAGAACCCTGTCAATCCACTGTCTTTGTAGGAAGCCCAGTCCCTGCCAAGTTTTCAAATGGCTGCATCACTTCACCTGCCAAGGTACTCTCCTCCATTGGGGCTGATTTATTTATTTTCTTTTATGGTTTTTTTCAAGTCACTATAGGAAACACTGATAGTAATGGCTGTGTCACTTTGTGACAGAGACTACCCATGTCTTATTCATCAATCAGATGACATTCTCTTCATCTTTAGGGTCGAGGTGAGCCAGTCCCCAATCCACATCTTATGACCTGCTTTCTCAGATCATTCTACTTCCAATAACAGTTCTATTTGTTGAGGTCTAACAAGAAGTAGACATTAAGATGGGCTTAATTAGGTCACAATTGTATTGAAAGGAATGACTCCATGACAGAAAATGGGAGGCAGCTAAAGAAACCTGCAGGAGGTAAGTCTGAACTCCTAGTAAAGAAAAGTCGGATGGAAGCATCCTATGGTGTCCTATAATCTTACAGGATTTAGCAAAATCCTGTAAGAGAATCTGGAGTGTATTTTAGAATCTCTGCATGCTCAGTCAGGAATGGGCTTAGTGAAAATGTGGCAGTGGGTTCCAAGTACAGCATGGTGGCTTTGGAGATTAAGTTCCCTAGAGCTGGAGGTCTGTGAGGTGCCTCTTCATGGCTGCCACATTAAACTAATAAAATATAAAACATTAGTTCAGGGTTGTAAGGAGTGGGCTACAGACTCAAATAATTATAAGGATTAGGAAGATACAAAAAGGAACAAAGTAGGTAGCCTGGCTACTGGAAAGAAAGACTCCTCAAACTTGAAGGTAACTTGGCCTCAGTGTTAGAAAAACAATAGGGTTTGGTGCTAACTGTGAGGGAATGATTGTTGGGTAGAAAAATTGGAGTCTAGCATTGCCATATCTTCTGATTTTTATTTTTGAGAATCCAGAAATGTAGACATTTGTATGACAGGAATTTTGCATACTGAAAAGTAATTTTTAAAAATCTATTGGAGCCCAACTGGTATTGCTCAGTGGTTGACCTATAAAGCAGGAGATCACTGGTTCTATTCCAGGTCAGGGCAGATGCCTGGGTTGCAGGATCAATCCTTATTAGGGGCATGCTGGTGGCAGCTGATCAGTGATTCTCTCTCATTATTGATGTTTATATACTGTATATCTCTCCCTCTCCCTTCCTCTGTGAAATCAATAGAAATATATATTAAAAATATATTGGATATATTTCTAAAAGTGAGATCACTGGATCAAATGGAAGTTTCATTTTGAATAGTTTAAGGAATCTCCATACTGTTTTCTGTAGTACCTGCACCAGTCTGCATTCTCACCAGAACTTGTCATTTATTGATTTATCGATGGTAGCCATTCTAACAGGTGTGAGGTGATACCTCATTGTCATTTTAATTTGCATCTCTCTGATGATTAGTGACTTTAAGAATTTTCTCATATGTCTCAGCCTTTTGTATGTCCATTTTGAAGAAGTGTCTATTCAGGTCCTTTGCCCATTTTTTAATTGGATTGTTTGTCCTTTAATTAAGTTTTATGAATTCCTTATATAGTCTGGATATTAACCCCTTATCATATGTGTCATTGGCAAATATATTATCCCATACAGTGGGCACATTTTCATTTTGTTGATTTTTTTTTCTATGCAGAAGCTTTTTATTTTGATGTAGTCCCATTTGTTTATTTTGTCCTTAGTTTCCCTTGCCCTAGGAGAATCTTAAAGGAGTCTTTGTCCCAAAAGTATATATGAAAGTCTGCGTTCTTTGCTGTTGATGTGAGAGAAATGTAGTTGGCCCAAGCATCATAAGGCTATTTTTCTATTCTCTCTGTTTCAAAGCAATGATTGTCTCAGCCACCAATAATAAGAGGAACTTAGAGAATAAATTTTCTCTCCTGAACACTCCTGCATACCACATCATCCATCATCCCTCCCTTAGAATTAGTCCCATCCCAAAAATATGTGATTTCATTGTTCTACTTTTCTTTAAGTGTCCATTCAAGTAAAGAGCATTTAGAGAGATTGGAGCATGATCGTTGATATTATTTTCAACCTCCTATTGTTTATTTCAATGCTAAAAGCAGTTTAAAATATGAAATAAAAATATTATTATAGCATTTGTAGATATGTATATATGGAGGATCATTCATCCATTTCCCTATAAATGCCATGAAGTTCACATTTACTATAAGAATGTTATTGAGGAAGTCATTTAGTGTTAAAGATACTTTTTTTTTTTAAGCTTTCTTGGGATAAAATTTGCTCTGATCTCAGAAGCAGAAACAGTTAATGCTTTCCCTGGGAAACCAGTTGTTTTTATCTTAAGGCACTAAGAATGCAACTGAATAAATGCCATTCTTCTGGAAAGTTTGGAGCCAACCTGTGAACCTTTCAGAAATATGTAATAGCTTAATCAATAAAGAATTTTTTTAAAAAGCTAATGGTATTTATTTTGTGTTGGCCCCATTTTATTTCCCCATACTTTTTTTCTTTGCCTTGTTTTGTCTTTTCTTTTTAGACTTTAATCTTACCTTGATACATAACATATGGATTTTATTGTATACCTTCTTAAAATTCCTTTTGGGACCAAAGTAAAAAATATCAATAAATTACACATCAAGTCAACACTCCTCCAAACTAACAAGTTTCTGATTTGAATGGCCACACCCAGTTCTTAACTACCATGTATGATTTCATGGGAGCCTTTAGCCTGTTCAATTCAAAGACATATTACCAGACATGTGATTAATTTTAGACTTGTTTCCTAAGTGTATGGTGACATTTATTTAAAGTGCACATTTCAGAACAAATGCGAGGAGTGAAATTAGGTTGGGTGTCTACCAGCAGAAACGTGAAGTTTGTCTGCAGAAGCTGACCTTCTTCAATCTCTATTTCTCACCAGTCAGGCTAGTCCTGTGAAATGTGACTTTGCTGAAGGAGTAATCTGACCTTCTAAACTTAGACACTTCTAGAGAATAATTTGCTGCTCATCCATCCAGATATAGGAGTGAAGAGAGGAATACTGTGAGCAGCCAGGGTTTTATTGAACTTCTAAAGCTCAAAATCTTTTTTAGATTAATAACTTCTCCTAAAAAAATTCAAATATAAATCTTAGTTGATATTGTCTCTAATTTTTTTTACATGCACTATAATGATTGCTGATTTCTCCTATTTTTCTCTGCAAACTGTATATCATTTCATTGAAGGTTTACTCTTATTATTTCATGTACTATAATCAAAAATATAATTTATGTAATCTACTTTTAGTGAGACTGCTAAATGGTTAAATTGTCATGGTGAAATTCACTTTTTCAAAATGGTGGATATCACATCTTCATTGCCTAGAACCTGCCAAGAGCTCCCCACTGAATTTAGAATTTAGAATAAATCTCAGCTGCATTATGACTAGTAATCCTTCCCTAGTCTGATGTCTGACTAAATCTTCTGTCCTCACCACCTACCTCTCTCCCTTTCATTTTCAAGATCCAATAATATGGGTCATCTTTTTATTCTTCTAATAATCAATATTGTTTCCCCTCTCAAGCATTTCCACTTACTTCTTTCTTTTCTTAGAAATTTCCCTAGGAATCTTCAAATATCTGGCTCTTTTTATTTATTCAAACTTCGTTTAAGTTAACCTCTTAAGAGAGGCATTTTTGAACAATAGCCTATAATAGACTACTTCCCTGTGTCCCCACCCATTCCCCCATCACATTATCCTTTTTTTTTTTATTGTGTTAGGTTACACTAATTGGTTTATTAACTTATTGGTTTTCTTATTGACTCTTGGTTGTCATTGGTTGATTGTAAACCCCTTGAGGAAGTAAGCTAGCTGGTCATGTTAAGTGCTTTACCTCCTATTTCTGTCAGAGAAATTGGTACATAGTAGGCTCTCAATCAACACTCGATTGATATTTTAATTAATAAAATAAAAACAATGCCAGGTATTAGTAAACTATGCCAAGTATTGATTTTAGCTGTGCTCTGTCAAGCTGGTGAACAAACATCCTGAAATGTCTTCTCTCCAGCAGTTGGGTTCAGGACTGGGAATGCTGTTTTCTTCACTCAATTATTTTTTTTTTCTTGAAAATATGTACCTGTGAAATAGCTCAGTTAGTTTTAGAAGGCCCAAATATATGGCCATTAGAATATTTTATAACATATACTTTTCAATTTGGCAGATTTCAATGGTTCTATTTGAAAACACTGTGTACTTTCTACTTGAAGGTCATAATTGAAAACCCTATTGCTTGTCTGTATTATTTTAAAGTTAGTTTTAAAACCCTGAAACTTAGAGTTACACAATGTGATTATATAAGTCAGGAAATTATTAGAACAAAATGTCTTTCAAATTCCATATCATTCAGACTTTATTCCTGTTTTACCACATATACAATAAAACTATTTAATGACTCAATCTCATATTTTATTCAAAGTATATGAGTGATAGCTATGAAAAAGCATACAAAATAATGTTAATTGAGTCCATATCACATCCCAAGCATTTTTCTAAGCACTTAATTTAATTCTGAAACAACCTTCTCTGGCAGTACTATTATTGGTTCTATTTAAAAGTGAGGAAGGAGACTGGGGCAATGAGCTCAGACATCTTTAGTGTGGACCTAGACTTTGAATGCAGGTTATCTGATCAATGGCCTTTGTGGATTTCAGGAGGGAGAAGAAAGAACATTTTCTTCCCTCTCAGTGGATAGACAACATTCTACTTGCTGTTTGCCTGATTGCATTCTAGGTAGCCTATGAAGTCTTTTGCTCTTGAGGTGACCCTTAGGATCTTCCTTCCCTTCTATCCAGAATTATTTTACCCATACTAGCTTTGGAGGTGCCATTCAATCCTTCTCTAAAACTTCTATTTTGCGTATTTTTATTACAAAATATTTTATCACTCTAGACAATTTTGTAAAGAGTAAGACTGTGTTTATAAATGTAAAAAACCCTATAATTTTAAAACCATTAATAATTATTTATTTTCTTCCAGACTCTTATCACGTCTTCCCTTTATAGGTATATTTTGTGCTTACATATCTTTATGTGTTGTTTCAGGTCTTCTTAGAAGTAGACGCCAGGTAGGACTAAACATGATAGAGACTTAGTGCGGGAAATGCCTGTGCTGGGTCAAAGGGGAGAGAGCTAAGGAGGGTCGGGAGAATCTTCAGATTATGATGCAGGTTTAATCCCAGTAAAGGTGAGAGGGAATGAAAAAGAAAGAGTTTCAAACTATAGGGCAGTTCTCAAAGTTTCACTGTGTTGGCAGATTAGAGACATACTACCTGAGGCAATCTGTCAGTTGTGCTCTGCATGGCTCATTATCAAAGTCATCAAGATCTACCCATTGTGTAATACACATCTGTTTCTTCATGCACATTCCAGGAGCTTCTCATGGTACATGTGGGTCTCTCAACCTGAGGAGAAATATAAAAGTTGGAGGTTAGTGGCATGAATATTAGTTGGTGACCTTCCTGTTAATCTAGGGGCCACATCTGATCTTCCTCCTCCACCACCATTCATTCCAAAACCTCTCTTACCTTCAACTATCACCTTATCAAGTCATATTGGCTTACCTGTGTGACTCAAACCTGTATTTCTGAAGATTGTTAGCCCTTGGTAACTATACCCTCCTTAGGCTAGAGTTGATGTAGATGTTTGTTCAGCGACATTGGGCCACAGGTTACCAGAGGCAGCAAGTGAATCACTGGGTTTCATTTCCACTGTGTAAAAGCATCGCTGCTTCCTTCTGATGACCACAGTCCAGTACCTCTACCACAGTAGTGACACTTCTCTGTACCTACTGGGTCCTAAACACAATAAATCCAAAATTCCCCAGTAACAGACATGTTGTTCAGTGAGACCCTTGTTGTGTCCACTGGCAAAAATATGGCTCCTTTGTGGACCAGAACATCCAGCACTGGCGATCCCAGAGTTGATTTAAACAGGAAGACAAATTCTTCAATATTTAGGAGTGACGGTAAGAGTGATGGGAGGGTGTCAGTTTGCTTTCTGGTCAGGGCATATGCCTATATTGCAGGCTTGATGCACGGCAGGGGTTGTACAAGAGGCAGCGGATTGATGTATTGCTCTCACATCATGTTTCTATCTCTCCTTCTCCCTTTATCTAAAAATCAATAAAAAATAATTTTAAAATAAGAGTAATGATAATATAGGCTACTCAAAGGGTACATCTTTAATACTTTTAACAATAAAAGATAAAATTAAAAAAAAATAAGATATGGGCTACACGATGTTTTTACCCCTTGGATCTTAGACCCATAAAATCTTTCTACTGGGAACACAGCATCATAATACAGTTCTCAGATCATATGTATACAAAAATTCATGAAAGATCTCACCCTGCCTCCTCTGAATATTGCATCCAAACTAGAACTTCAGCTGTTCTTTAAAATGCTGTTCTATTGTTCTCTAGGCTGGCTATTTCTGAATGATATGTATGACCAGCGAATCCCATAATCATGGTTGCACATCCACTTGCCCTAAAGTGAGTCTGCTGATTGGAAGCTGTGTTGTAGGGCACTCTGTATGCCTCATGACAGTGGTGGTAACTGAATCCTGGAAGGCAGAAAAGGCAAACCCTTGCCCTGTGTACGTATCTGTCTCTATGAGGATGAACCGCAGCCCATCTCAGTGTGGGAAGAGTCAAGCATAGTTGATTTTCTAACTGATCAGTTGGTCTTTGAGGAATAGTACCACACTGGGGAGGTGTCTAGTGTTAATGGCCTGAATTGTATCCAACATTTATATGTTGAAGTCTTATTGTTACCGTATATATATATATAAAAAAAAAGCCTTTGAGGAGATTAATTAAGGTGAAATGAGGTAATTATGGTGAGGTCCTAATCCAATGGGACCAGTGTCTTTATAAACAGAGGAAGCAGCGCCAGATCTTTCTTTCTCTCCATGTGAGAGAAAGAGAAAAAGGCCATGTGAGAACACAGAGGGAAAGTGACATCAGCAAGCCCAGGAGAGAGGCCTCATCAGAAACCACTTCTACCTGGCACCTTGACTTTGGACTTAAGGCCTTAAGAAGTGTATGAAAATAAATTTCTGTTGTTAAAGCCACCAGTAGGTAGGTAGTACTATGCTATGGAAGCTTGAGCAGACTAACATGGTTGCTGACAGGATGGAAATTCAGAGATGTAGCATCTCGGATGCAGGTGTCCATTATACTCTTCACAGCAAATCTGAGAGAGGAAACATTTTCAAGGCTTCCACACTGGTTTTTTTTTTTTTTATTATTCATTAGGCAAGAGACTGTCGTAGAATTGGAACTGGTTTAATGTATTGACTATAACATTATAATATTCAACATTCTCCCCTCAATTCTTATTAAACACCTGGATGTTTAAGTTAATAGTGCTAAGGAAAATATGATTAATATAATATTTCAGCCATTGAAGCTTCTAGTAAGCTGTGGAAAACTCAATTGGTATGATATTTTTGCAAGAAGGTATCTTTTGCCTTCTGTCTCAAAGGCATTTTGTTGAGCTTGCCAAAGCTAGAAAGTAGAATTGTTTTTATGGTTAATTTACTAAACATTTAGCATGAATAAAAGTGAATCTGATGTTTCTTTAACATCTTAAAATTAATACATAAAAAAAACAATTTTATACTTCTTTAGGGTTGATATCCCTGAACCAGTAGAAGCATTCTTAAATAATTCTGTGCAAATTTTATTTTGCAGTTACTCTAGTGAATGGTGGTAGGAACAAAAAAACCAACAGATATTAGTTACACTTTTAAAGAGATTAGATATTAATGGATTCCTTGTCAGAGTTTCATTTTAAGGCGTCAAGGTAAGATATTTGTTACATCTTTTGAGGCAGCTTTTGAAGCCTATGTATCTACTTTAACTCTATTATCATCTGCACAGTTAAGAAAGTCAAGAAGAATAGCATAATGAGAGGAAACACTAACCAGGTATCTGTCACTTTGTTCAGTGATACACATAGTGAATATAAATCTTGCTAATACACTAAGCAAGAAGGAGCTTTGTCATAATGTGTATAGCTAGTTGAAAGTACAACATAAAAGCAAAGAAAGAAACCTAATTCATGCAACAAATCCAGTTTAAACTGAATACATGACCTACAAAATGGAACCTGGGTAAATTTTTTAATTGTTAGTCTCTTACGTTATTTGTTATAGAACATTTGTATAATGTGTTTTAATGTGGAAAGATATTTATAAAATAATTCCAAGTGATGAAATTCTTTTGTTTATCATTTACCAAAATACTTTAATCTTTTAACTTACCATTATTATTTTTGTATTTACTAAAATCCTTTTGTTGAAAGCGGTTGGCACTGTGCGTGTGTGTGTGTGTGTGTGTGTGTGTGTGTGTGTGCATGCATTATTGAATAAAATCCATATATTTTTTTCTATATTATCTGGTTCTTTATTCTACATTATAGCTTTTCTGGGGTTTCTGGTAAACTAATATTCTGTATTAAGTTGCTAATTCTCATGAGAAAATATCTTTTCTTTCCCAAAATAGATTTAATATAGTTATACAAAGGTTTATTCCCAAGACCTTTAGCAATATCCAATAAATATGTCTGAGTAAGAACATACATTATTTTTCATATCATCAAACTCAAGGACAATATCACTGGGGCAACTTTACAGTGCTCTATAAAATTAAATGCATATAACTCTTTCACTGCAGTTACCTAGGAACACATTGTGTTTTACAATGCTTTCTACAGCAAATTTGTAGATGTTGAATTGAGCCAAATAGAAGATTTTCTTTATGAATACAGTGTAAACTACTTTTAAAAACATACCGAGATGTACTAGTATATTTGCTTCTGAGTTCAATAGAAAAAAATATACCTCCTAATTAGTCATATTTGCTAAAATACTAAAAATTGCCACATCTTATCTCACATGATTTGGTTGCTAGATTACATAATTAATAATGTATAATCTATGGAGGTGTGAGTACTCCCTTAGTAATATGACAAGACATTTCAGTTTATTATTTCTCCTTATAATTTATCTTCAACTGTGAATGGGATTCTAGTGGCAAAAAGTTTATGAATAAAAAATAATCATTACTATATTATTTTGCTTTTGGGTGAGGAAATATTTGGCTCTGAAAAGAGTAAAAAAAAAAAATAAATATGTTGTAGTGGGGAATGCATGACTAGAATAAGCTATGCTACTTAAAAGTGTGTTCTTTTTGTCTTTTTTGAATAATACAAAAATCCTATTCTTTCTTACATATTGATTTTTTTTTTTTTGCCATGGGTCTAATCATATTATTTTATTAATAGCCCTAAACTCTACAATTGGTTTATATTTTGTATAAAGTACCCTACTAACAAGTACCAAGATTGCTGGTGTAAAAAGTAGTCTGTATGTAATTAATTAATCAATTAATTAATTACAGAATTATTTAGTTATATAATTAGGGTTCTTATTTAATGAGAGATATTTAACTATATAATTAGAGATCTGGTTGGTTTGATTTCATTTGATCAAGCAGGGATCCATATCTCAAAGATGCAAGAAACATAAAACATTACTATGGCAAACATAATACTTCCTGACTTTTATGTTTAAGACTAGAGGCCTGAAAATTCATGTGCTGGGAGCGGGGGATTCCTCAGCCTGGCCTGCCCCCTCTCACAACCTCGGCTGGCTCTGGTTACCTAAGCCTCAGGCCAGCCCTGGGTGGCTGGGCAGCTGCCATCTGAGGCTTCCCTGTGTCTTGGGCCAACCCTGGGTGGCTGGGGGGCTGAGGGAACTGGGGGACTCCAGAGGCAGGTGAGCAGAGTAGCTGGGCCTGCCTGGGGTGGGCCTGGCCTTGCCATGCACATGCCAACCAGTGGGACTGAAGGGACTGGAAGCTGTCATCTTGTGTCTGTGGGTGCTGCCATCTTTGAGGGTAGGGCAGTCAATTAGCATATTCCCTCCATATTGGCTGTGGGTACTGCCATCTTTGAGGGCAGGGAAGTCAATTAGCATATTTCCTATTTATTGGCTGTGGGCACCACCATCTTTGCAATGATGTGAGGGTCAATTAGCATACTCCCTATTTATTAGGTAGGATAATATGTGACAAGTAATATTTGTTCTATATAAATTCAAAAATGACAGTTCAACAAATTCAACAGATAAAATAACCCCAAGCACCAAACTCATTTATATTATATCAGTAAGTCAGATATCTTCTGGCTAGGGTCTTCTCCTTTGAAATCATTTTAGAGGCTCAAACAAACTTCCAAACATGATCTTTAGAAACCTACACCCTGTCTTTGACATTGTGGGGACTGATGGAGCATCTGAGATTTTGATTCCTTTCTGTTGGGCTAATGCTTTTGCACATGCTGTTTTACTCCATACAGCATGTTTCAGGGAAAATATCCTACCAAAAAAAAAAAATCATTTGTAACTGAGCTTCCTCCATCAAATGCTGGTTGGGAAGCATATTATTCTGGGGTGCTGGAGTTGGGAGAGGAGAGGCTGTACATTCAAGAAACAAAAAATAGAAAGTAGATAATTTATACTAGACACTTCCTATAGGTATGCCTGCCATACACCATCACTCTGGTTCTTCTGACTCTCTTGTTATTCTTTCTTTGTCTTCATATACTTCCATCCTAAGAGCAAGACTAATTTCTTTCCTCATCTTTTAAAGAAAAGTTTATTCATTTTATTTATGTATTTTTCTGATAATAATTTCTATAGAACCTCTATAGAAAGTAACTTAGTAGGATGATTACCTAAAGACATTTCCTTTAAGTTTTTATTTTTGCCTTGTTCCATCTGACTTTTGTAAATGCGATGTTATGTTAATAGCTGAGGGCTTGACAGTCCCTGGTTAGGTGCGCAGTGGGTGTCTTGAGGTTCATGGTCAACTTAGCTCCTCACAGAATGATGACTTCTTCAGCCACCAAGTTCACCCTATGGTGGAGCTATCTCTGTAAAAGCAAAGCAGTATTTTTTTAGGAAAATAATTCATAGGCCTCCTCCTCTGGCTGCATGACTTTATATGGAAAGTGAGTCTTCTCTTTTTGTTTAAGAAGTGACAAGTATATTCCTACCCTTTTTAATATTAGCAAAAGCCTACAGTTATTATGTAATTTAGTATTGGATTTTTAGTGTTGTGCCCTCATAATAAAATTATGTTAATTACATAATGTGTTTTAAATTAGAATATATGTTATCAACTCAAGTAATACCTTCTTGTCTTTATTTTTTCCAGAAATAATATCTGTAATATACCCTATTTCCAGAGATGAGTCATTGCTCTAGAACATCTAAATGGTTGCCTGTTTAGAAGTACAAAGAAACCAAAAATATTTAGAAAATTTTCATGCTTTTGCACGCTAACAGAGCCAATGAAGAACTAAAGAATTATTATTTGAAATTAACCCAATTTGGTTTAGATTTGCTTTTTTTTTCACACTTAGTTTAGCCACTTTCTCTGAATACACATGCACATTTATAAAAAAGAATATTGAAAATATTTATTTTAAAAATAATATGAACTGACTATAAATATTAAACAAATATTATCACAGACTTTATATGCTCATGTCTTTATATTTAAGAATTGTTTTGCACTGTTACTTAGCAACAGTCTGATCATTTAACTCAAAAGCCATATCTAAATTAAAATGTCTTTTTTTGAGAAACTATTCAAATAATCTGTATTTTTACTTATAGAAAAAATGCAGAGAAGGTTATGCACAAAGCAATCATAGTATTAAGTGTTGAAAAGTACTTTTTAATTAATTATTTGTCATTATTTTTATTTTAGTCTGTTTATATAATGCTCTGATAACAATAAAAGTAATTGTTCTTTATTCAAAATGTTAAGTGTAAATGGAAAGCCTAATCTTTCAAGAAAAATCTGGAAGAAATGTGCTCCTTGGCCTTCTTTGCTTTTTAAAAAAATATATATTTTATTGATTTTTTTACAGAGAGAGGAAGGGAGAAGGATAGAAGTCAGAAACAAGGATGAGAGAGAAACATTAATCAGCTGCCTCCTGCACACTCCCTACTGGGGATGTGCCCACAACCAAGCTACATGCCCTTGATTGGAATCAAACTCGGGACTCTTCAGTCCACAAGCCAACACTCTATCCATTGAGCCAAACCTGTCAAAGCCTTTTGATACCGAATTTTTGTCCGCCAGATTTGAAGAATGAATCCACGAACAGAAAGTGATATAGCAAAGATGGAGATTTATTGGAGAGCAAGTACAGACTCCCATGTGGGGAGAGGGAGGAGTCCCACAGAATGGACTCCCACGTGGGGAGGGGGAAGAATCCCACTGAGTTCTTTTTCCCAGAGCCTGGTGCCTTGATATCCCCTATGATTGGTCAATATTCCCCTAGGACATGTGAAGTTCTCCCTCCTTCCCTCTGGGCTTTCTTCTCCTTCTGAATAAAGGGCTTCCTTCTCTTTATTTTGAAAATATGACCTTTCTTGGCTACCTCCAGTTCCCTTGTCTTATGGAAAAATACCTGTTGCTGCCTCCTTGTGTTATGGAAATATAACTGCACCTGGCCTGATTGTGTTATGGAAATATACCTTCTCCCAGTTTGCAGCCCCTAGCTTTCCATGGACCCCAATTCTAAAAAAATCCCTAAGTCTGCCTATGTCCCCCTAAAATTCCTGCTTCACTTCTTTTTTTGTGTTACTTAAAGAAGAGATTAAGTTGAGACTTATTATTTAAACACATAAACATGTATTATAGTCATAGCACTTATGCATCTATTGGAAGATTCATTTAGAGACTTATTACATTATACCTAGTATTAGAGTTTTGTGATGTATATATTTTAGCTTCCATTTAGTCTCTGTGCTTAAAATCAAAATCTTATATATCTGTGACTTTCTATGATCTATATTGTACATAACTAGCATTCTATAAATATGTGTCAAGTTGAATATTTAATAATAATAATAACAATGACATTTTTGAACAGTTATTTATGTGTCATGTACTATACCAAATACTTTATTTTGATTGTGGAAAACAGTTGGTTCTTTTTTTCTGTTTATATCCAGGACAGAGAAGAAAAGTGAAATATGGTGGCAACCATACTCAGGTAAAAAATGCTGTTTGAATTTTAACCCTTCTAGTCTGGCTCCTGCACCTGATTAAACACAGGATGGTTACCTCAGCTTCCAGGTGGAGACCTGGAGGCTGAGGCAATTTTCCTGTGCCTGGGACTAGAACTACAGGAGATTGATTCCCACTGACTCAGTAGCTTTAGGGGTATAAACTGTAGATAACCTTTAGAGACTAACCGCTGAGCTCTGCTTCTGTACTGTGCTTTCACAAGATAGGGCCACATTCCAATGTCCAGCATGATGTGGCCGGGTACGACCCTGCAGGCTGTTCCCAGCCTTTAGAATTTAGAATTTAGAACAAAGGAAAATTCTTGTGGTTTAGACCTTTAAAAGAACTGTCTACACCTGCAACAGTGCGGTCATGAGTGTGGCCACCTGCGTGTGGTGTTCTTGCGGCCGTCCTGGCCAGTTTTTCAATAAATCCTTGCCTGCTTTTTTAAATCAATCATCAGCCTCCAGTGGTCTTATTTTGAACCCAGGGTTCGACCCCACAACAAAAAGCTTAAATTATAGCAACAGTAAGGTTGGGAAACACTGAAATAGATGACCAAGAATTTGCATCCTTTCATATTGTGTTAAATAGGTAAATTTAAATGCTCATATTTTTAATTATTGATTGGTTTAACAATTGTTACTGACAAACTTAGACCTCAAGACACACCAGGAATAACTGGTTATATCTTTGCAGTGGAGACCTGTTGATCTAGACTCTGCATCATCTGTTGTCTCCCATGGTAACAGCATCCTGGTTTTCCATGGGGAATCTTCCCCCCTGCATTCTCAGTTCTCCTGGGTGTAGTGAGACCACCCTGTTCCCCCAGGAGCCAGGATATAAATCAGGCCTAGTCCCTGACAGTCATCTTCCCTTTGGCTATTCGTTTGATGATCAATTCAGCAATGAATACGTGACCCAATGAAAGGAAACAATTGATGGCACTGTTTTGTTGCAACTGGAGGAAGAAGTGAGCTATTTTCACTGGGATTGCTGAACTAGTTGGACTTAAGTCTAGAGCTACTTGTAAGTCACTGTTTCTTTAGCAGTGTCCCTTTGAGACTGAAACTAATGAAGGAAACACAGTGCCAAAGCAAACATCACAGAATAATTGTTCCCGACAATATCTACCAATGGAGACTAAAATCACCAGGTGAAAGTTTGAGGAGAAACAGGATATTAGTATAGTCTTCCCTAGTTATGAATTACAAAGGGAGAAATATTAACTTTACAATAAAGAGACCTGGGAAAGAAATCTTAAGAAAGCAAACAAGGTTAACATCACCAGAAATAAGATATATTGGCATTGTGTTCTCTCAATATTATGCACTTAAAGAGGGGGAAAAAATCATTACTTCTGTTGTATTCTTGCCAAAAGTATGTAACCTAAATCTAATTAGCATACAAAAAGAAAAATCATCAAACTCAAATTGAGGCACATCTACAAAACTAGTGACCAGTACTTATCAAAAGGATCAAGATAATGAAAGACAAGGAAAGACAGTGAAATTATCACAGATGGGAAGAGGCTGAAGAGACAGAACAACTAAATGCAATGTAGGTATCTGGATTGCATCTTGGAAAAGAAAGTAAAAAAGACCTTGGATGGTGAAATTCAAATGAGAGCTATAGTTTAATTAATAATATGGAAACAATTTGAATTCCCTGATTTTGAAAATTATAGTTTGGCTATTGAAATTTTTAACATTAGGAGAAAGTGAGTAAGAATATATATATAAATTTTTTGTAATGTCCTCCTAAAATTTAGTAAGTCTAAAACTATTTCAAAACTAAAAGTTAATAAAAAAAAAAAAGAAAGAAATTGAGTCAAGAGATTAATAACAACAAATTCCTGGCAACTTTATAAACATCTATCCAACCATATTCAAACCCAAGACCAACAATAGGCTTTTGAAGTATGTGAGTCAAAAAATTATTTAATCATTTAAGTTGGGTTTTTCTCACTCCCAAGCAAAAAGATATGGCAAATATATATTTCTTTTCTTTGCCAGTTAGTTCACTGTACCAAGTCTAGAAAATGCCTCATGACTATTGCAGTGTTTCACATAAGGAAATTTTCCAGATAACTTCTATACTCAAGGTAATACTTTTTTTGTTTTCATTTTAATAATTTTGCATGGAGACATTTATAGAATGCATTTTTCACTTTTATGTATTTGTTGTGAAGTGTATGGAAGGTGATTTTTCATTCTTTTCTTTAAATTTTTATATATTTTTATTGATTTTTAGAGAGAGAGGAAGGGAGAGGAAGAGAGAGAAAGAAACATCAATGTGAGAGCAAACCATCAAAATATACTGGCTGCCTCCAGTATACCCCCGACTAGGAGTCAAACCTGCAACCTTTCTATGCATGGGGCAGACCAGGAATAATTGGTTATATGTGCCCAACCAACCAGGCATGATTTTTTATTCTTTTAATGATTTTGAGACATCATTCAGAACATAAAGCATCTTAGCTTATATGGTTTTACATACATTTTTCTGCTTTTAACATATTTACACCAGCTCCTTCCCTCTAAAACGTGCTGCTGTATAGCTGCTGTTGGAGAGCACAATCTTATTAAAATTAAATCTAAAATGAAGAATCATGCTGTAAATGAGGGTATCTCAGGTTATCAAAGTTGGTGGATTTTTTTTATATCTGGAAAAGAAGTTTTTGTTGGTTTTGTTTTCTTCATATTCATAACTATGCATGTGACTTGTTGAATGACTAACCTTGGGATAGGATAGTGTGACTCAATGAGAATTAGTTTACATTTTTAGCAATTTTTTTTTTAGCATTTGTTGTCATAATAAGCCATCAGCATTCCTATTCACCATGATAGAATCCCCAAAAAGGCCAAAGGAAAATGAAAATCACATGGTGACAAGAAGAACTAAGCGTAACTCTTTGGGGAGACTAAATGTGTCTCCATGTTCCAGGCTGTGTGATTACTTCTTTCTGCTTAAGTCATTCATGGCATCCCTTCTGTCACAGGTCTTTTGTCCGAGCTAATGTGGATATAGAGTCTTTTTTTCTAAATGTATCAGTTTCCTATAGGCACATTCAGTCTCTCCCCTTTTATCATGGTCTTCTTCAAAATTCGTCTCTTGTACATGTATTGGGCTTATAATTAATCTGAGCTGATTGTACTTCTCTTGTCCACATGTAGCTATTGTTATCCATTTTTTTTCTCTATTCCTTAAAGTCAGCAGCAGCTATACGGTGCTGTCATTTCCTTGGCTGGGAATCAATTCACTTTTCCTGCCAAGTGCCATAGATTCTACAAAGTGCTTCTGATGCAGTATTTTGTTACCTAATATAAACAAATAGCACAGCTTCAGAGCATTCACTATAAATAGCATGGAGTTTCTCAAAGGTCTCCCACTCATTGTATTCCAGAGCGATTTAATATCTACTAATAGTCTTAATTCATAAATTGACATTTTAGTAGTCCTTTCTGGATTTTTTTCACCCTAGCAGCAACTAGTTTTTCTTATTGTTTTTAGAGAATCAGCTCTTAATTGTCTGTTTTAGAGCACTTATATGTAAACATAATAATCTTAAAGAAAGAGGGGGAAAAAAGAATACACAGGAAGATTTTAAAATTTCCACTATTTTTTATTCTTGTGAATTCTTTGTCCTTCAGACCTCTGAATTGAATGTTACTGAATTTCTATACATTTTGTCAAATGGGATTATCTTTGGTAAGTAAATTATTGATCACTGACTATGCTCAGGTATAATCTTAGTAAATGGGAAATGAGGTAATGATATGATGGTGAAAACCCTGGGCAGGGAGCCATAAGACATGGGTTTTAGTACCAACCATGCCAATATACCTCTGTGTGTTAATGTGTATGTTAACTTGCATCTTCTGAAAATAGCCAGGCTTTACTACATGAAATTAAATTGCTTTCATGCCTATTATGTTTTCAGTCTAGAATAGTGTATTCCTTGAGGAATTCAAAATTTAATTGAGATGTGGAATGAGAAAAGTGGCATTGCCTGCAATTTCTATGAGTGTTTTGAACACAGGGACAACATCATATTCTCTCTATGTTCCCCAGTCTAAGCGTATCCTAAACAGAGGCTCCAATTTTTCCCCACAGAGAGACAAAAGACAGATGACAGTAACACTTGTAACATATACTCAAAGGAGCACATAGGATCAGGGATCATGAGCTATTCCATGTCTAAATTATAACTTTCATCCTTTCTGACATACTAAAATCCAGGATACTAGTCAATCTCCCCTTGTTCATTTATTTAAACATCTTTATTCATGTATAATTGATATATCTAGTTTGCACATATTTAACATGTAATATTTAATATGTAAAATTATCACAGGATAATGAACGTATCTCCGATTACAAAAATTTCCTCAAGTTTGTTTGTAATTCCCAGTAAAGGGGAAAATTTGCATATTAGCCTTTTATTACACAGGATGATAAAGGGTCAAAATCTAACTGGCTAAGGAGGTCTATGTCTCACTATGACCAATAAGTTTATGATGACCAGGAGTGGCCAGGGTGAAAAACGAAACAAAAACAACAAGGAAATATATGAACGCCTTTATCACAGGCTACACACTGTAGAGGAAATGTACTTTCTAGAATCATTTCAGCTAAGTTATTTAAAAAATAAACTGTTGACCAAGAGAGTAAGAACAACCTTCAGGGGTATGTAGCATCCAGAATTTATACAATACATGCATACCTTGGACATATTATGGATTCAGTTCTAGACTACCACAATAAAATTATTAGTATTGCAATAAAGTGAGTTATAATTTTCTTTTTTTACTGGTGGAGCATCTTGCCTTCAATTTGTAAAAAATAAAAAATAAAAAAAATACCTCTGTAAAATACAATAAAGTAAAGCACAGTAAAACAAGGGATTCCTGTATATTATCAAAAAAAATGTCCAGTTTCCAACAAAAACAAAGGGACATAACGAACAGAAAAATATGAGCCATACACAAGGAAGAAAAAGGGCAATTTAATATATCTTTGAAGGTGTCCAGAAGGTGGACTTAAAAGACAAAGAATTCAAAGCAGCTATTATTAATATTATGAAAGAACTAAAGAAAATTATGCTTAAAGAATTAAACAAAGGTATGACAATGTCTCATCAAATAATAAATATCAGTGATCAGATACAAATTAAAATTATGTGGTTGAAAAATATAATAACTGAACTGAAATATTCTCTAGAATGGCTCAACAGTAGGTTTCAACTAGCAGAAGAAAAATATTAATGAACTTAAAGCTGAATCAATAGAAATTAAGTAATCTGATTCAGAATAAAGAATGAAGAATAATTAAGAGTCAGGGAAAGGTGGACACAGCATATATGTAATGGGACTACCCAAAGGAGAAGAAAGCAAGGGACAGAATAAATAATCAAGAAAACAAAGGCTGAGGACTTCCCAAATTTGATGGAAAACCTGGAATCTCTATAAATTACATGTAATTTAAGTACAAAGAGCAAAAGACCCATAACTATAGACAAATGTTGAAATAAAAAGAGTAAACTCTTGAAGAAAAAAATAAAAGGTGATCAAAATATCAAGCTGACTGTACATTAAAAACTATAGATGCTAGAAAACAGTGGGATTAAATATTCAAAGTAATAAAAGCAAAAACTGTCAAAAATAATCTTATATCTAGAAAAACTCTTTCTCAAAAATGATGCTAAAGAAAACAGATAATTTATTTCTAGTAAATCAAAAGAAATATTTAAAAAAGTACTTCATGCTGACAGCAATTAATATAGAATATAATTTAAAAATATAAGAAAAGCCAGAGTGCCAGCAAAGGTAATTACGTAGGTATTTGCAAAATACAGTATCATTGCATAGTTTTGTTTTTGTTGTTAATCCTTACCAGAGGATATTTTTTCCATTGATTTTTTAGAGAAAATGGAAGGGAGGGGGAGAGATAGTGAGAGAGAAGCATGGATGCAAGAGAGACACATCAACTGATTGTGTCCAGTACATGCGTAGACTGGGTTGGGGAATTAAGCTTGATCTGAGGTTTGTGCCCTTGACCCAAATCGAACACACAACCCTTCAATTCATAGGCCAACACTCTAATCACTGAGCCAAACTGGTCAGGGCATGCATAGCTCTTTTCTTTCTCCTTTTTTTTTTTTTTTTTTTTTTTTTTTTAATGGACTGATTTCTAAAGCAATTACCTAACACAAAATATAGGCATGGTGATTATGTTATTGGGTATATAACATACAAAAATGTAATATATTTGACAAGAACTGCATAGAAGAGGTGGATGGGAGCAAAGTTATGATGGAATAAACAAATGATATCAGAAAGTAGAAATAGAACTAGAAAGGTATAATAAGAAATTTCATATAAAACATTGTATAGGCCCAGCTGGTGTGCTCAGTGGATCAGTGTCAACCTATAAACCAGGAGGTCATGGTTTGATTCCTGGTTGGGGCACATGCCCAGGTTGTGGGCCTGATCCCCTGTATGGGGCAGGTAGAAGGCAGCTGATCAATGATTTTCTCTCATCATTATGTTTCTGTCTTGATCTCTCCCTCTCCTTTCTTTTCTGAAGTAAATAAAAATATATTTTAAAAAACAAATATAATAAAAAACTGTACAAATAGACATTTTCAGTGTCTAAAATATAATTACATAAAGTAATAATGTAATTATAACATTATATTATTTGGTTTATAAAATGTGTAAAATATGCATAAGAGTAACAACACAAAAATAGAGGGAGGAAATGGAACAATATAAGCAATAAAACTTTAAATAATGCTATAAAAGCCTATATAATAAAATACCTCAAAATAAATAACCTAACCTACCACTTTAGACTCTAGAAGAAAGTAGAGAAAATTAAAACATTAAGAAAGAAATATTAAAGTAGAAATAAATGAGTAGAAAATAAAAATAGGGAAAAAAATAAATAAAAAGCCAAAATTTGGTTCTTTGAAAATATCAACAATGTTAACAAATTTTTAGCTAGAATAACTACGAATAAAATATAGAAAACCTAAATTATTAAAATTCAGAGTCAAAGTTAGACCATCAGCTTTGTATATAAATATATATATAAATATTACATAGGACTATATACCAATATGTTAGATAAGAAAAATAAAATGAACTAACTTTTAGAAAGACACAAGACTGAATCTGACTTAAGAAGAGATAAAAATTCTGAATAGTCTTATGACAATTAGAATGATTAAATTATTAATTTTAACACTTCCCAGAAGTCCAGACCCAGTTAGATCAATTCCAATATTGAAGACTGCAAAGGAAGGTTGACCATGGCACTCGTCTACCAAGTCTTCCCTAGAGAGGAGGTTCTCAAGAGGGGGTGCCCATTAGAGTTACCTGGAGAGCTACACAAAATCTTGATGTCCTGGTAACACTCAGTTTAATTAAAAAAGAATATCTGGGATGAGACTACCATCACAGATAAGTAACATGACTTATTGGTTGGGTAAATTGGACTACGTGCCGAATGTATATATGATGAATGTATATAGATCACCTGTTCCTTTCTGTTTTCATTGTGAAGTTTGAGATGCATTATCTGTACCTTTGTGCTGCAGTTTTTCTCAGATACTTCTTACCTCGTATAGTATTTGTTCTAGGTTTGGGACTAAATATGTAAATCTTACAAATTTAGGGTGACTTATTAGAAGATTGTCTTTCACCCCTTAGCTTTTATCACTAATTAAATCTGGCAATTTGATTTCTATTACATTTCCCAATTTGTCTCTCAGTTGGTTCCAGACTAGGGCCCTAATTTATTAGCTCTGTACAATCCTAATAGATATGACATCTATGAAGCAGTCAGGAATGAGGGTAACCTTAAGGAACCAAGTTGTAGGAAATACAGCTGATTTCACATGTTCTAGAAGGTTTATAAACAACCTCTGTCTTCTTTCATTTTTATACTCTAGATCTTTCTTACTCTAGTTGTTTCTCTGGGGCTGTATGGTATGTACTCACCAGCCTCATTCTCTTTTTCTTCAGACAGGCTTCAAGCCTCTGAGTCTCTTTACAACACATGGTGAGTCTAGGTTTCTATGATACTGGTTCAAACACCAACTGAACTATATATATATATATATATATATATAAAGCCAGCAACCAGAACGCTGTAATGACTGGAATGACCAGTCACAATGACACCCACTACAGCCAGTGAACCAGTCTGTTCTGGGGTGGGTCTGGCCAGCCAACCTCCCTCGTCCCCTCCCCCTGGCCAACCCCACTCCCAATAAGCCTCTCCCACCCCGATCAAGGATGGGGCAGTCAGCCAACCCCCTTACAACCCCTCTTCCCAGCCAGCCCTGCCCCCAATTTCCCCCCTTACCTCAATAGGGCTTGGGGCCAGCTGGCCAACCACCTTTGGCCCCTCCACCTGGCTGGCCCTGCCCCTGATCAACTCCTACCACCTCGATCAGCCCATGGCCCCTTTCCCAACCAACTCCACCTCTGAACAGCTCCCCCCACTCTGATTAGGGGCAAGGCCATCGGCTCCCACTCATGGGCCCTCTCCCCAGCTGACCCCGCCCACATTTGGTCCCCCCACCCCAATTGAGGGCCCCTGCTTCCTGGCCAGCCTGGCCCTGATTAGGCCCTGATCTGGGGGGGGGGGGGGGGGGCATCCAGCCAACCTCCTGCTGTCTCCTCCTCCTGACAGGACCATCCCCGATCTGCCCTGATCGGGGCTAGATCAGCCAGACCCTACCCCTGCATGAATTTGTGCACTGGACCTTTAGTACCTTATAATGCCAAGGACTAATACAAATAAACTAAGTCCCCAAATCAGAAAACACACATTTCCAAGAAAGGTTTTGTTGTAATATATGCCTACTTTTATTCCCATCAACTGTGCTTCCAGGGAAGTCACAGGTATATAAGAAGGCAGCCTGGCCTTCCTCTGAGTCTGGGTATGTGGTTACTTTTCCAGGAAAGGCATACCACAGTGTATTTACAAACTTAACAGCTTTCTTTTGTGTTTATATTTATGGCAAGTCTGCTATGTAAATTTCAAGAAATCATTTGAACCTTTTTGAAATTATCAAAATTCTCATACAGAGAATAAAAAAAAGATAATTATATGCACCATTTTGAGAATTTAAAAAGCCTAATATATCATTTTTAACTAACTTAATTTTATGTATTGAAATGAGGGTGAAATAGGAATAGTTGTTTAAACTTCAAAAGGTATTACTAATTTTTAAGACAGAAAATGAACACTGGGGGTTGTACTATCTTGGGAAAGATAACAATCAAAATCATTTTGTTTTTATAACTAGTGGCCCAGTGCACAGAATTTGTGTACGGGGTGGGAGTAGGTGTCCCTCAGCCCAGCCTGCACTCTTTCCAATCTAGGACCCCTTGGGGGATGTCTGACTGCTAGTTTAGGCCTTATCCCACAGGAATCGGGCTAAACCGACAGTTGGATATTCCCCTCACAATCCAGGACTGCTGGCTCCTAACCACTCACCTTCCTGCCTGCCTGATTTCCCCTAACCACTCTGCCTTCCAGACTGCTCGCCCCTACTGCCCCCCCACCAGCCTGATTGCCCCCAATTGACCCCCACTGACATCCTGTGTGTCTCCAACTCCCCCCTCCCCTCCCAATGGCCTGATCATCCCAATGGCATCACCACTGGCCTAATCACCCACAACTGCTGTCCCATCCTGGATTGATCACCCACAATTGCCCTCCCATCTTGGCCCCTAACTGCCTCTACCCTGGCCCTGCCACCTCGGCTTTGTCCAGAAGAACATCTGGAAGGTCTCCTGGAAGTCTAATTAGCATATTACCCTTTTATTAGAATAGACAGAGGCCTGGTGCAGGGTAGGGACTGGCTGGTTTGCCCTGAAGGGTGTCTTGGATCAAGGTGTGGGGTTCCCTTGGGGGTTGGGGCAGCCTGAGCAAGGGACCCATAGTGGTTTACAAGCTGACCATGCCTCCATTGGAGTGGTGTTCCCACTGGGGATGATGCTGGCCTGAGCAAAGTACTGGGGCAATTTTCAGGCCAGCCATGCCCCCATGAAGTGAGGGTCCCTGCTAGGGATGTATGGCCAGCTTGGGTGAGGGGCCGAGGGCTGTTTGTAGGCCCCTCCCCTGGTGGCTGTCCTGGGCAACCCAAGCCTCCAGTGTGTCAGGCCGGCTCTGTGGCCACTGCCCACAGACCCCTCATTTGGCAGCCAGCCCAGGCAGGCGGGAAGCTTGCCTTCCTCTGTCGCTAGGGGTGATCCAAGCCTCCTGCCCACTCTGGCTGGCTCTGTGGTCGCTGCCATCTTTGTCCTGCTAATTTGCATATTCCCTCCTGCTTGGCTGTGGGCATTGCAGAGTGATGGTCAGTTATAATATTTCTCTCTTATTAATAAAGATAATTCTTTTTTAGGCACTAATTATTGCTCTACAACATTTGTTTTTAAAAATTCTTTAAAGTGTGCTTTAACTGCACTCTTGAATATTTAATTTTGTTTTAAAATAGTCTCTGCTGAATTTTATCTCTCTAGTGAACTACATAAAAATTGATTTTTGCTTTCCCAGAAAAGTGTTGAGAACATAGTATAAGGAAAGACTGTTTCCTTTTTTGTTAATTCCTTACAATCTCTTGTGTTTTAGTTTAGAGTCCTTCTGTTTAATTGTATTTTAATGTTGTAGGACTTGAAAAGTTCCTAGGATACAAAGATATCTTTGTTTTCCCTTCTACTTACCAATCATTGAAGAAGTACATTTCAAGTTGAAAAAGCATTGGCTAGAGTTTTGGAAGAGGTATGTTTGATTCCATTTTTTGTTATTATTAACTCTATGACCTTGGGTTAGTGAAATTTCTGAACCTCATTTTTTTTCATCTGTGAAAGGAGGGGGTTTGAATATATTTTCTTATTTCCCTACTAGTTCTGGTATATTCTTTTATGATGGCTCTGTGGAATGATTCTTGGTTTACAGTTATTATGGTAAATAATTGTAATGA
Source organism: Pipistrellus hanaki (assembly GCF_964339955.1). Lineage (NCBI taxonomy): Eukaryota > Metazoa > Chordata > Mammalia > Chiroptera > Vespertilionidae > Pipistrellus > Pipistrellus hanaki. Next base: position 119,714,159 of record NC_140505.1, read on the forward strand.
CCATTGAATAAAATACAGCACTTGTCTGGCATAAAGTAGGTACTTGATAGATCAGTTGCATATTATTGTTAGAAATGTTACTTATGTGTAGATCACCTGGATAACCACATCCTGTTATTTGTACTCCTGTCTTTCTTCCTTCTTCTCTGTCTCTGTTGCTATTGCCTGAATTACACATATTTCACTTCTCTCTAAGATTATTGACATAACCTATTGAGTAGTTCTCTATCGGGAACTATAAACTCCATGAAGGCAGGACTCTGACATTTGTATTTATAGTTACATATTTCCTAATACTGCGTATGTTCACAAATATTTGTTGAATGTATGAATAGAATATTAAACTCTGTATACAGAGAAAGTTTTAGAAAATCAAATCGTGTTACTCTGCTTTTTTATATTCCTCCAGTGACTCCCCGTAGTGTTCATAATAAATGTAAATTTTTTAGCTTAACCTATAAGCTGTCCAGGATCTAACCCCTGCCTCTGAAACTTCATCTATGACTCTTTATGTACATGTAAATTGTCTTTGAGCAGTTTTTTTAATCCCATCGTGTTTTAATGAAAGATGTTCTTTTTCCCAGAATACTCTGAGCTCTCTTTTTCACCTGACCTACCTCATACTTGTCTTCAAGACTTGGGTCAACAATTTCTTATTCTGGGACATCCTCCTTGACATTCTAGCCTTGGCCAAGATCACTCCCAGCATACGACACATGACTCTGACACAACGATTATCAAGCTAGAGAGCAGATGCTGTATCTTTCACCTACATATGACCAGCAAATATCTGGCATGCAGTAGATGCTTTATAATTATTATGTGAGTGAATAAAGACAAGATGCCAGGTGTGGAGGAAAGGTAACTTTAAAATTCATTGCCAAGAGTTTGATGGATGCCCCATTTAAGCCTGGGTATATTAACGTCTCATTAGAGTTTTGTTTTTGTTTTTTCTTCTTCTTTTTTTTCACTAAATGGACTAAATTGCCTTTCTTTGTGCTTAAAATAATTCTCAGTAGTGAGCTTGGTGTAACTCTATTCCCAGTTGACTATTATTCTAACCTTTCTTTGCACTGAAGCTTGACTTCATTTCTCTTTGATTGCTTTTGTTGATGGAGCAGGTGGCTTGAGCTTTATTTCTGAACAATCTCAAAAGGCAGACTAGTCCGAGTAAAGCTATATTTGCACACTGCTAGACTATTCACTTGATAGTGGCTAAATTATTTTGGCATCTTGAGCACAGAACCAGTCTCAGCTTTTCCACAATAATAATGATATTGTGTTAGTATAAGTGCCTCCGGGAAAGGAGAAGAAACCCACCATCAATTTGACAAGACTAATGTTTAGTGAATTCTGCTGCATTTTCTTTTCAATAGAAAGAGAAAAATGATAGTTCCTGTGTGTGCCATTTGTGCATAAGCGAAAGTAGCCCCAAGCAACTTTTTACTTACTCTTCTTTGATTTACTGTTTTTGTTTTGTTTTGTTTTGTTTTCCCCTCAAAATGAAATATAAAGGCATTCTACACAATTTTAGGTCACTGAGTGCTTCTCCCTATTTCCCAACTATAGCCTAATTCTTAAAATTTTAACTACTTAAAGGAAGAGTGACCAAAAAGAACACAATTTAGTAAAAAAAAATACAACATCCATAATATGGGAAAAACCATCTTTTCTTATTTCATAACAGCAAACTGGAGCTAGTCATTTCATAAACACACTGGATAGTTTTAGAAGATGGATGGACTTCTTTTTGAAAAAATATTATTCTTTATTTTTCTTTGTGATATTGTCTAAAATTGAGCATGAACTTTCATAATTAATTAATTAATATTAGGATCTATTAATTACCCTTACTGTACTAATAATAACAATTGACATACTTCAAATGCACTTATGATGAGTAGGACTTTGTTTGACTAAAACCGGCATTCTATCCGAAACCGGTTTGGCTCAGTGGTAGAGCATCAGTCTGTGGACTGAAAGGTCTCAGGTTCGATTCCAGTCAAGGGCATGTACGTTGGTTGCGGGCACATCCCCAGTAGGGGGTGTGCAAGAGGCAGCTGGTCGATGTTTCTCATCGACATTTCTAGCTCTCTATCCCTCTCTCCTCCTCTCTGTAAAAAATCAATAAAATATATTTTTTTTAAAAAAACTGGCATTCTCTTTATCCAGGTGAGAAAACTGAGGCCCAAAAAAGAAGGTGATTAGGACAAGGTCACATAGCTATCTGATGAAGAATTAAACCCGGTTACACATCTTCAGTTTTCTTTCTGTTCTTTCTATTACATCATTACAAATTTTATTGTACTTGTTCTTTTTGGTGTTTTCCTTCCGAATGTTTATTGATAACAAATCATTTTCATGGTGGTTATACCATTTTAAAAGGAGTAAGATTTTTAGCTTAATAGAATTGGGTCTTAGGATTTATTTAAAGATACAATGAAATTATTATCCAGTTTTAATTTCCTAAAGCGACCTTTTTATGGTATTTTACATAAATAAAAAATAAAATAGTGTTTAATTAATTAGTATTGCTATAGGAACATAACTTATTCATTTGGGGATACATGCTATAGGCAAGATATGCTAGAAGTAAAATGTATCATCTATATTTAATTTGTATTTAAATTAATTTTTACTGGATGCTAGGAATTTCTTGGAAGTATTCTAAAGCATTGTTTTTGATATCCTTACTCCATCTTATTATATTGTGCTCATCTTACCTAATAATAGGCAAACATGTAAATTGATTGTACCTCCACTACGCCACCAGCCAATCAGCAATGATATGCAAATTAACCCAACAAAGATGGTTGGTGAATTTGCATACATGGATGGGCTGGGCAGCACCAGGCCCAAACCGTGGGGTCCCAGCCCTTTGGGGGCCTGGGGAGGCGGGGCAGGCAGGATCAGGCCATCCCCACTGGGTCCTGGTCCAGAGGGGGCCTGGGGAGGCGGGGTGGGCAGCGCCAGGGCCCACCAGAGGGGTCCCAGTCAACCAGGGGCCTGGGGAGGTGGGGTGGGCAGTGCCAGGCCCTGCCAATGAGGTTCTGGTTCATACTCGGTCCGGGGAGGTGGGGAGAGCAGTCCCAGGCCCCACTTGCAAAATCCTGTTCCATCGAAGGTCAGGGAGGTGGGACGGGCACCGTGAGGTTTTTTAGGTTTCTATAGTGCATGAGGGAAGGTCCACATTTCCTGCTGTTTCTAGCAACACAGTTGTCTATTTACTGTGCCTGAATTCTTCGGCCCCCTCAATTCCCTTGGGGAATTGATAGCTATTCATGGGAATTACTTGAGGAGTGTGTGTGTGCATGTGTCTGTGTGTAAAATATTCTAAACAAGTCTACCCCTTCAGAAATTAGTGTTCCAATCTGATCAATTTCCATAGATTCTGACTTTGCTGATTTGGAGAGTATCCAGCCAACAGTAAATTTTAAGTGTCCCTGAATGATTCTAACCTATGGGTTAGAAACCACTGCTTATGTTTATGCAAACACAAGAGCCACATGTCCAGGTAAAATACAGAAATCTCAATTGTATAGCTCAATAAATGTTTACTGCGGTGGACATTTTCTCTGTTTTCCGAGTCCCTCACGGAAAACAACAGGTTCCTGAGTGGAGGAGCTGGGGATTAAGAAATTAGAGAAAGAAAGAGACAAGAGGCCTGGAGGCAGAAATAGATTTATTAAGCTGGGCACTAGGTGAGTGCCACCTCTTTGATGGAGAGACAGTCACACCCACAACAGACAACACAAGTTTCGGGTGTGCCCAGGTCCTATTCATCAAGATCTGGGTAAGCCAAAACCGGTTTTGCTCAGTGGATAGAGCGTTGGTCTGTGGACTGAAAGGTCCCAGGTTTGATTCTGGTCAAGGGCATATACATTGGCTGTGGGCAGGAGGGGGGTGCAGGAGGCAGCTGGTTGATGATTCCCTCTCATCGACGTTTCTAACTCTCTCTCTCTCTCCCTCCTCTCTGTAAAAAATCAATAAAATATATTAAAAAAAAAAAAAAAAAAAGACCTGGGTAAGTTCCTCATTTTTTGGTACAAGGATGAGATTTATCATATCAAGAACTGGGTAAGTCAAGGTCCTATTTGTTCCTCATTCCAAGCACAAGGATAAAGATAATAAATCAGTACTGATAACAGGACTCTGCCTTTTAATTCTTATCGGGCTCAGCTGATAAGAATTAAAAGAATGTCCATGTGCCTTCTCAGGCGGCTCTCTACAGTTTACCTATGTCTACACTCAGTAGCCACCATCCAGAATGTTCTGTTGAATCTTTCTCCATTAACAATAAAAGTAGAACTAGCTACTTCTCTTGGAGAGAAGAAAAAGAGAAAACAAAGGAGAATGTGTAGGAATATGTAATAATATCTCAAAACAGTACCTCCCAATAATTTTATTTATGCAGGGGTCCTCAAACTTTTTAAAGTGGGGGCCAGATCACGGTCCCTCAGAGAGCTGGAGGGCCGGACTATATGAACTACTAATTCCTACTGTAACACCTTGGCTGCGCTCACTGCCCAAAAAACCTGGCGGGCCGGATCAGACTCCTCTGCGGGCTGCATGTGGCCCGCGGGCCATAGTTTGAAAACCCCTGGATTATAGGCTCTTACTCATCTCTGTTGTATTTACTGGCAGTTGGACACCCCCAAGTGGTCCCAGATTGGAGAGGGTGCAGGCCGGGCTCAGGGAACACCTCCCCCTCTCCCCCCCCCCACACACACACAAAATTTGTGCACCGGGCCACTAGTATTTCATATAAATCTACATACAGAAATAGAGATATATTTATGACCCATCCAATTTAGCATTCTGGCTAGGTAAATAGTCATGCAATCAAGACACAAATATATCTGTATAGTATTAAGTACTGGTTGAGCTACTTTTCCTTTAAATTAACTACTTTGTACACATCTTAAGGTATTATAATGCATATAGATTTAATTCGCTATATGTATAAATATATAAAAAAAAACATGCAAACTTTTATTTCTATAATTATGGTCTGGGTGAACAAGAATACAAGTATTCCTCTACATGTCAAGATTAAATGGTATATATGTGACTATTAATATGTATATTTCTTTTCAAACCTTATTCATTTACTATCACCTACTATTTCTTCACATTATGATATGCATCTACCTCTTTAACTCCTTGTTACAAAAGAGCAGTTTCTCATTTTTAGAAGCATTTCACAACTCTTATTAATTAGACTTTTGAAACATATTGTGAGGTTTAGATATTATAGTTATTATTAGGGAAGAAATAAAAAGGCAGAAACATGTTTTTAGAACATGTTCTCCCCAGCAGTGTTGTCAAAATAGGTAGAACTAGACCTCAGTTTACTTGAGTATTACGAGTCATGCTGAAACCATATCTATTTTCCTAGTGCAGAACACTGTTTGGATTACTTTGCTATACATTTTCAAATTAACTGATTAGTATTAATTATGAGCAAATGATAACTAGCAATTTTCTTTGTATCTGCGTGTGTGTGTGTGTGCTGAGTTGGGAAAGGAGGAGGATGATAATGGGGAGGGTGAGAATGTTTCTGAAGGAGCAGTAGTGTGTTTGTAGGGCTACTATTATCCTAACCTTGAGAAAACAGGAAACACGATCAAAAATGGAGCTCTGGACCAATTACAATAGAAAGCACCAAGGAACATTTCTGAATTAGTCAAATATGATTTTGGTTGTTAGTAACAGAGACCTAGCTCAGTACAACTTAAGCAAGATGAATCTATATACATAAAAGCCTAAGAGACCATCGCAACTGAACAGACAACCAAACACTCTGTGTGGAGTGACCGGGCTGGCAGGAGGGTTAGTGAGGGGCGACCAAATGACTGAGGAGCCAGCAGGTTGTGTGGGGTAACTAGGTCGGCAGAGGGGGCAGTTGGAGTCAACTAGGTTGGCAGGGGGGACAATTGGGGGTGACCAGGCCAACAAGGGGACAGATAGGGGTGATCAGGCAGGCAGGCAGATGAGCAGTTAGGAGCCAGTGGTCTTGGATTGTGAGAGGGATGTCCGACTTCTGGTATATACCTCATCCAAGATCAGGCCTAAACCAGCAGTTGGACATCCCCCGAGGAGTCCCAGATTTGAGATGGTGCAAGCTGGGTTGAGGGGATCCTTCCCTCCATGCATGAATTTTGTGCAACAGGCCTCTAGTTCTTATTATAAAATATTAATTAGAGACAGATCTAGTTTCAGGCAAGCTAAGTCTAGTTTGTTGATTCTTCAAGTGCCATGAAGATGTTTCTCTCTCTTTATCTCTCATCTCTGTTCTCAGTGGTGTTTTACAAGCCTGCCACTTAGGAGTGAGATCTATAAAAGAGGTATAGATTTAGGTGTTGATACTGGAAAACTGTTCATTGGGAAAGGATGAAATCACCTAGAGAAGAGGCCCAGAGTGAGAAGAGAAGAAGACCCTGACGAGAATCTTGATGATTACAACCATTTAAGGTCAAGGAAGAAAGAGCCCAACAAGGAGACTGGGAAAGAACCACCTGAATGTGAAGAACACCAGGAGCACAGAGGCCATGGGAAAGCTCAAGTGTCATAGATACATGTTGTCTGGCCATTGACTTACAACAACTTCTCCTTCTCCAGAAATACTCAGGAATGGCCACCAGGGTTATATGACTGACTCCTGGCTACAGTTAATGTTTCAGGTGGGTCTAATTGAACCTAGCTGGCCCATCGGATTATTGTTTCTAGGAAGCAGGAATTTAGAACCAAGAGTCACAGAAACCATATAAGACAGGCTTAGTTGAAGCAAACAATAAATAAAGAAACACAGACACATCAGGAAGTAGAGGTCTTTAAAGAGACTCAGCAGCAGAAGGAAAAAGTATTTATTGGGAAGACTGAGAAGGGATGTACAGGAATGGGGAACATTTTTGCTGTGTGTTTAATAAGTTGTTAAAGATGAGTTTGTTTTGATGCATTTACTTCACCATTCTCATCAGATGAACTTGCTTTCTTAATCACAGGCAAAACAGGACTCAGTAGGTAGAAAATTCCTCGATTCTTCCCACCACAGCTGTCAACTGTCTACATAATTGTTCAGTCCTTTATCCTTCTTTGTAGCATGCCAAAGTGGAAACAAGTGCCTCTCTGGTAAACTTCTTCACATAATATTATATAATAGGACCCCAAAATTAAGTAACTTATTAGGTGGGGGTTACATTTACTGTAGGATTAATAAAATGAATTCTGATCCAGCATAGCTACCCATCCAGGGGTCTGTCTGCAAGTCACATTCAATTTGTTCTGGCTGATGTTTGGAACCATATGACAACTGTTTTCCTCTGTGGTTTAAATACATATGAAGATGATTCTAGGGCCTAAAGCTGGTTGAGACTTCTAGCACTTGCAACTCCAGGAATATTCCTAGTTATTGTTCCCTTGGGAGGTTAAGACTGAAAAATTCTGATAACATAAAAATCTCTTGCAATATTTGCAGTTTTCCTGCCTGAATTCAATCCCCTTCAATATATTCTCTTTCTTCCAGGAAATAAAAGTTTTTATCTGCTCCAGTTTGGGAATGGGGTCTAGTTGGATGACAGAAGCTGATTGGCAATTTTACTAAATGTTAATTTTCTTTGTCTTCTCAAACATTTTCTCTAAGATTGTATTAGCTTCAGTCATTATCAGAATTCTCAGCACATATTAGAATCACAATACAATTTCAAAGACTATGTGAATGAATGACTAAATGGATGAAAATATAGATCATTTGTGCAAGTTAGAAGAGGCCAGAAGGAAGAATTTTAGGGAAGAGGAACTCCTTTTCCTTTTAAAACCTCTGTTCTGCTGGGAAGATAAGAGTATGGATTTTGTCTCACACAGTACAAAGAAAAAAGGAAATCAGATAATAGGTGTTTGATGTTATTTTTAATTCTCAGAATGGTATTCTGTGGGAATAAAGGATTATAATAATTGGAAATGTTTAAATGTTTATTTCTTCTAATTTTCATTCCCAAATGAGTTAATTGAAGTAGTTTGATACAATTTTCTTATTTTGGAACAACCAGCCTTATTAAAGTAAGTTATCATAGATTTAACAGCTGTGGGTTTTAAACTAAGGATAACTATTAAGCTATGTTTCTTCAGTTTGAAAACAGTGCTTTATTTATATTGCTACAAGTGTAATGTGATTCTGTTTGGTCAACACCTTTGGAAAAAATTTTTAAAGAAAAATATCAATATATGTATAGCTCAGCTGGTGTGTTCAGTGGTTGAGTGTCAATCTATGAATCAGGAGGTCACAGTTCAATTCTCTATTACCATGAGATGGGAAGGGACAGGTGATTACAGGAAGGTAAGAGAAAGCAATAAGGGAATCATATTACCTTTTGCATGCTTTAAAACACATATGTCAAACACAAGGCCCGAGGGCCAAATGCAGCCCGCCAGGCCTTGCAATGTGGCCCGCACCGCGCTGTCATCACTGCACTCCGCTGTCAGTTTATGACATTGTCAGTTTATGACTGTTCAGTAAACCATTCGGCCCGCAATTTAGGCTGGATTTTAGATTTTGGCCCCTTCTCTGATTGAGTTCGACACCCCTACTTTAAAAGGAGGGATATGGTAGGGTGGCCTAGATATTAGAAGGTGAGGTGTGAAAGGAGGCATTTCAATGGTGTGTTAATGCACAGAAACAACGCACATGGCTTGCTTAAAGCAAAGGTAATTCTCTTAGCAAAGACTTATGTACCTAGGTATGACTACCTACCATGACTTGCCCAGCTAAGAATTAATAAACAGATTACCCTGTGAGGTTATTTTCCACAGAACCTCTTTTTATATTCACATATTTTTATAGGGGACAACTACTACTGATGATAATTTCCTTCCCATCTCATGGTAAAAGCTTAAGAGAAACTGCAAACTTATTCTCCAAAGCATTTTTCCTGTCTGTCAAGATCTTGACTCCAGTTATCCTTTTTTTGACTCAAGTAAACTTTTATAAGATTATCTACAAATTTTAACTTTTCTTATATAAACAAAAAAATACAGGGTCTCCCAAAAATGTATAAACAATTTGAGTAGTTATAAAGACAGTGTGTATTAAAATAGATTTCATTTTCAAAATTGAGCCATCAGCTGTTAAAGTGTGTATGCATTTTTTTGGGATCCCTTGTGTATGATGTTAGTTTAACAGCGGTGCCTGGATAGTAGGCAGTCCATATTATGCTATGGCAAAATATTAGGCAATATGTCTGCTGAGGTCACAAGGAGGACAGTTATGTACGCAATGAACTCAACTTTAAGAGGTGTCGGAAAATAGAAAGCCAATATGTATTTGGTTGTTGTTGTTGTTGTTGTTTGCATTTGCTCAGGAATTACAGAAAGGGATGAGCTCAAAAATAAAATTAGTGGGTTTGCAAGTAAGTAACAACAGGACTACATAATCCAGAAATCAGGGTCTTAAAATGTAAGAGGCAACTAATTTTAGAACATAAACAATAAAAATAACATTAAGAAACACTTTGAGCAACAAAGACTTTATCTTTCCACTACCCAACTATCAGAATCCTAAACTCCAAAGCACAGGCAACACCAGATGCTGGAGAGGATGTGGAGCAACAGGAACCCTCATTCATTGCTGGTGAAAGTGAAACAGCCACTTCGGGAGACAGTTGAGTTTCTCACAAAGCTAACCATATGCTTCAGCAACCCTGTTCCTATGTAGGTACACAAAGTTATTGAAAATGTGTCATACAAAAAATTGCATGTAAGTGCTAATGGCAGTTTTATAATAATTATCTCAAGTTGGAAGCAAGCAAAATGTCCTTCCATTGGTAAACATATGAACAAATGGTGGTATATCCATACAATGATAAAGAGAAGTGATCTGTCAGGCCAGAAAAAAGACATAGACAAAGCTTAGGAGTGTTTTACTATGGGAAAGAAGCCAGACTAAAAAGTTTACATATTTGCTATCTGATTCCAATTATATGACATTCTAGAAAAGGCAAAACTATGGAGACAGTAAAAAAAATATAGTGGTTTTCAGGGGTTTAGTGAGCCCCCTCTCCCATAAATACACACCTGGAAGTATGTCATATGTTAAGATTTTAAGCCACTACAAACGATAATCTCAGCTTTGACTGGAATTTTCTGTTGATCTGTGAAGAGCCTTGAAGAAGCTTGAGTTTCAGAAGTTGGCTTGTTTCTTATTCTCAACAAGACTAAGGAAATAATATTTAAAATAAATAAAAATGAGAATTTAGGATGTTGTACAAATTATTTTTATAACTTTGAGTAGTAACTTCATGTAAACTTTTGGGGATCTTTAAGTAAATATTTTCCTTTTTATTACTCTATTTTTTTTTTTTTTTTTAGAACAAATAGTATCTTCTGGAATGTTTGTGTGTGAGCTTGTCAGTTTGTGAGAGAGAAATAGAGTGTGTGTGTGTGTGTGTGTGTGTGTGTGTGTGTGTGTTCATGTGTAAAAATAAGAAGTCTGTGCAAATGACACTGGTGAGAGAACTGAAAGCAAAACCACTTTGTGTATGACTTAGGCAAGTTATTCCAACAGTTAAGCCTCAGATTCCTCATCTGTAAATTAGTGATAAAAAGACATTCCTCCCTCCCTGGAAGTTGTAAGGATTAAGGGAGATAAATTTTGTAAAGCTGGTATCCCAATGCTTAACATTTAGTGGGCAATGAAAAAAATGTCTATTTTTTCCTTCCATCCTTTATGAAACTATCATTTGATGTAAAATTCTGTAATTACAACATATTCCCTTCCAAGCAGGTTTGGACAAATAGACTTTGAAGTACTGGGAGTAATTATTGGTAAACAATAATATTAAGTTTAAATTTTCCATTGTTATATGTCAATTATACCTCATAATACAAAAATTTCCCACAGGGGAGAAAAAAACAACAAAACAGGTTTGGATTATCAAAGCATTGGCAGACACTGTAGTATGGTGGAACAAATTTGGACTTTGAGATTAAGAAGTTTTGTGTTTAATTCAGGTTTTAGTTTCCCTAATCTGTATGAGTGTTTATTTACTTATTTGCAAGTTATTTATAGCTCTTAAGATTAAATGAGGTGATACATGCAAAGGGATTGGCTCATGGTAGAAACTCAATAAAGGCTAGTTTTATTCTGCTGATTTTTAGAAACCATTGAAATTGCTTGAATAAATAGTGGGTCATATTAAGAAAGTAATATGAGACATTTCTTTGGTCAGGGCACCATATAGATCTTGGTCCAACTCTGTAGATTCTTTTATACAAATGAGTAAATTTTTCTTTATATTAAGTCTTAACTATTAAATATTTACTGAATAATTATTTTTAGTAGATACTAAAGTAAATGCATTTAAAATATATAATTCTTTTTTAAAAATAAATCTTTATTGTTCATATTATTACAAATGTTCCTCATTTCTGACCCCCCTCCATTGCTCCCCTCCACCAGGTTCCCACCCTACCCTCTGCCCTTTCCCCACCCCCATTGTCCTCATCTATAGGTGCACAGTTTATGTTCAGTCTCTTCCCACACCCCTCTGTCCCCTTTTCCCCGAGAATCATCAGTTCACTCCTCTTCCATACCTCTGATTCTATTATATTCACCAGTTAATATAGTTCATCAGATTTTTTTTTATTCCCTTGGTTTTTAGATTCACTTGATAGTTACGTATTTGTTGTTCATAGTTTTTATCTTTATTTACTTTCTCTTCCAAATAAAAAAAAAATAAAGTGATAAAGTGGCAAGATAAGAAAAAAAAAACTGAGAAAGTCTAAATGAACAATGTTCTATATTTGTCATAGTGTATCGATATCGGTTCATTAACTGGAACAAATGTTCCAATGTCAGATGTTAATAACAGGGGAAACTATGTATGTGGAAGGTATATGGGGGTTCTCCAAACTATTTGTTGGGCTTTCTTAAAATCTAAAATTGTTCTTAAAAAATAAAATCCATTAATAATTTTTTAAAATGAAGTGAAGACAAAAATAAATAAATAAATAATAAAATAAAATATATAATTCTTTTCTACAAAATGCTTAGAAGAAAATTCAGAGAGTGATTATTTATCCAATAAAACAAATATAACAGGGTTAAAAATTGAATGCTGATTCACAAGTGAGATCAGATTACTATGATGTGGGAATGCTGGCAAAATTCCAGTGGAAAATGAAGAATTTTATCTGCATCTTAAAAGAGGAAAATGGGTTAAATAAATGAGTATGTGAGGCCAGAACACTGGAGAAGAGTCGGTGACTGATGTTGAATGTTCACTATATTTCAGACACTACCTACAAATACCTAAGTATTCAGATAGGGCCTGAAAGTGTTTGCATACAAAAAGATGGAGAGAGAGAGGGAATGAGAGACAAAGAGATAAATCTTCATTAAAATTAGCTATTATTAATTCAGTTTTGCAGATAAAGAAATAAAAATTTATTCCATTGAGAAACTTGTCAGGTCCTTATGGCCAAGCAGGCAAAGAACTGGGTTTACCAGCCCAATTCTGATCCATAAGTATCTGCTCTTTCTAATACAATATGGTACTTCTTAGATATTAAATTGTTTCTTGAAGAGAAGTAGTGAAATACAAGGTTAGAGAGACTAAAGTCAAATTACATATTTAGATAGGTTATGCTCTCCCAAATTCACTGATTTCTGTATAGGTCAAGAGTAAGGCTGGGACTCTCAGGTGGAATCAGAGAAAAATATAAAGAAATGCCAGTCTTATAAAATACTAAGCCAACTTTTCATTTTGACCTTTAACTTAAAATTTAGAAAGAAATTCTTGAGAAGACTAATATCTCTTTTCTTTTATAATATTTGTTTTTATAAAATTTTTATTTATTAGTAATTCCTCTTATTTTTATAGGTGTTTTCTAAGTAAATGTGTTTGAAATTTATAAGTTGACATCAGCAGTCAGGGTAGTGGATTTAGTTTGCATTGTGTCATCAAAATAAAATCTGGTAGTTTTTCATTTTATTTTTAAAAATATTTTTATTTGTTTCAGAGAGGAGAGAGGGAGAGAGAGATAAAAACATCAATGATGAGAGAGAATCATTGATGGGCTGCCTCCTGTATGCCCACTACTGGGGATCAAGCCTGCAACCTGAGCATGTGCCCCTGACTGGAATAGAACCCAATAACCTTCAGTCCATAGGCCAACATTTTATCCATTGAACAGAATCAGCTGGGGCAGTTTTTCATTTTAATACGTTTAAATTTATTTAGATTTAAGAATTTTCTTTTTTGTTTTGGATAGCGTTTGAGTTATATAGTATTTACAATATAATTTTATCTTTGTTGATATATGTCAGGTTGTATAGAATCATTAACAACTAGAGGCATGGTGCATGAATTTGTGAATGGCTGGGATCTGGCCAGGCTGCCCCAATGGGGGCTGACTGGGCCAGGCCAGAGAGAAGGAAGGACTGCGGGAGGTTGGCCGGCCAGCCCCCCCGCCCCCCCGCCCCCCCATGACACCCCCCTTCCCCCCTCCCTCTGGCCAGGGCTCACTGGAGGGAGTGGCTGCCCTCCAATTGGGCCAGTTGGCCAGATGCAGTGCACATCATAGTGACCAGTCATTCTGGTCATTCCGGCATTACGACCACCTCACTTTTATATATATAGATGAGCAATTTCAATTCTGTCTGTCAAATATTTATGGGAATATCAACAAGGCCAGTAAAAGGAATCATCATGATTTATTCTTACAGGGCTTGAACACATTACTGAAGGCTTTAATTTCTATATTCTTTAATGAGACATCTTCAAAAGGTAAGAGAGTACATACCGATGGAGGAAATAGTTACTTTTCTACTTCACGAGTATTTTTATAAGTTTTATACATATGGTTTGTTTTGTACCCTTATTTAACACCATATATTAGCATTGCTATACAATTCTGTTGGAATCTCCTATTTGCTCTCTGGAGGTAGAGGTTTTTGATCATCAAATTAATTTTCTACAATATTCTGTAATATATCATTGTCTTTTATGCAAGCCTTACATTGTTTGCTTAGATCAGCACTAGATTTTTCTCAAATTATTTTAGCATATTATATTCATGTGAGGCTATTATTTGTTGTTCAAGTTTGTGGCTTAAAATGTATTTGTCTATTATTAGATTTTCCTTAGAAGTTGGCCAACTGCTTTATGTTCTATGTACTAAAATTTTGTCCTAATCATAATATTTACTATCTCTTGGTGTTTTATGTAATACACGTAACACATAATCAGTGAATATAATATTTATAATATAGGTATACATAAATAAGAAAATGCTACCCATAGTTTGGTGACACAGGGATAATTATCATTAACCTGGATATGTGTGAGAGAAAAAATAAATACACAGATGCAAAAGTTACATTAGAATATTTAATTTTCTTGGTGAAATTACATTCAGACACACAATTTTCCCAAAGAATATAAATAAGTGGCCAATGCATACATGAAAAGATGCTGAACTTTAGTAATAATAAAGACAATGCAAATCAAAACCACAAGTAGATATCACCCCACACTTGTTAGAATGGCTATTGTTAAAAAGAAAAGAAAAAAAAAAAGGAAGAAAGAAAAGAGTGTTGGTGAGTTTGTGGGAATCCTTGTATACTGTTGGTAGAAATGTAAAATGATGCAGCCACTATGGAAATCAGTGTGGAGATACCAAAAAAGTTAAAAAATAGTATTACCAAACAGTCCCTTACTATTCAAATTATTAGTGTCCAATCTGACAGCATCAGAGATTGATACCAAGTACCCAGTATGGTACCATTCCCCAGGTGGTCATCCACCTACCTGGTGACAAGTTGACTACACTGCCCTGCTTTCAACATGGGAGAGATAGTGCTTTGTTCTTACTGGAATGGATACTTACCTTGGATATGGTGTTTTTCCTCCCTACACACAATGCTTGTGTCATAACTATCATTCAAGAATCCACAGATTGCCTTATCCACAGTCATGGTGTTTCATACACAGTGCTGTGATCAAGGAATCACTTCACAACAAATAATGTGCACGCAGAATTCACTGGACTTATCATGTTCCCCATCATCTTGAAGCAATTGTCCTGCACTATAGATTTCAGATTTGCCAGCATGGAAAACTGCATGAGCCAATTCCTTAAAATAAACTTCTCCTGTATAATAAAGATGTAATATGCAGATGGTCATTATGCAGTGTAATGGTTAGATCACAGATCAGGAGGAAGGTGGGGTAGTGAGCTACAAGCAGGAGGCAGAGGGCTACAGGAGGGGGCAGGGCAGCAAGCTATAAGGCAGGGTGGAGGGTAGGGGGTTCAGGGCAGCAGAAGGGTGGGACAGCAGGCAGAGAGCTACTGGAAGGTGGCAGCGAGCTACTGGCAAGCTACTAGCACATGAATTCGTGTGCAGGGCTACTAGTTCTATCTAATAAAGAGGGAATATGCAAATTGACCATCACACCATAACAAGATGGCTGCACCCACAGAGGAAGGAACCTTGTAACACAAGATGGCTGTGCCCACAGCGGAGGCTGAGTTCCCATAATGAGCCTTAATGAGCAATCAGCAGGAACCTGAGGCTGCATGGCACTGGGCCAGGGCAGGGACCTGAGGCTGTGCCCCCTGCCTGGTGAGGCTTGACAGGAGACCTCAGGCTGTGCCCTCCACCCTGGTGCCAGGCTGGGAGACCTCAGCCCATGCCTCATCCCTGGCAGTGCTTGACAGATGACCTCAGACCATGCACCCTCCCCACCGCCAGGCAGGGCTTGATGGGGGACCTCAGGACATACCCCTACCCCAGTGCCAGGCATCCTGAGAACTGTTCGATTCTGATAAGGGCATGTACTTTGGTTGTGGGCACATCCCCAGTAGGGAGTGTGCAAGAGGCAGCTGATCGACGTTTCTCTCTCATCGATGTTTCTAACTCCCTATCCCCTTCCCTTCCTCTCTGTTAAAAAAACAAACCAAAAAAAACAATAAAATATATTTTATTTTTAAAAATTGTATATGAAAGTAATTTAATGACTATAAAACCTTTTGATTAATATAAAACTAATGTACTAGATTCATATTTCTATCTCTGAAAAATCAAAAATGAATTCTTCAGTGTTTATCTGCACTTCATTACTTAAACACTTAAAAATTAGTTTTTTGGGAGATAGGGAAGATGAATTCTACCTATTAAGTCTTTGAGTAGGATTTTATCCCTCCCTAGACTTAGCCTAACACAAAAAGTTATAATATTATGTCATTTATTTCTATTTTTTAAAGATGATCATAAAATGCTTACTTTTTTATTAAAACATAAAACATTATTTCTTAAATAGGCTGAGCTAAAATCCACATTATTAGAAATCTTGACACATGTCACTAGATGTGGAAAAATATTGTAACCTAAGAAAAGTTTTGGAGGCACTATTTTATATCATGAATGTTCGAAAACAAGTAAAGTTGTTTATCCTGAAAAATAAATTAATAAAAGTAAACCTAATAAGTATCATCATAGATTTTCAAATAGAGTGTTTTTTTTGAAAGAGAAATTAGTATGGATTATGAAAAGACAAATTTTAAGTTACTTTGTAGAAAACCTTTTCAGTAGTCAGCCATCCAATATTAGAATAAAAATGAATAATTTATGTCATGCTGGATATCAGAAGGTCTAATTAAAAATGATTCCTGAATTACATGAGGTCTGGAATTAGAGTATAGCAACTACATATAACAAGTAAATCAAATTTTTAGTTTTGCTTAAAAAAGTGGTGCAGAAAGAGGTTATAAGACAAGATAAATTTGTTTTTGTTTCTTAAACTAGAAGAAAAGACAGCATGGTTATATGTTAAGAAAGATAATCCAGGAGAAAAGGGGGCACAGAGAAGAAACATTAGGAAAATTATGGAGAGCTCTGCAGTGAAAAAACAGGTGGGATGCACCGCACAAGAGGCAGATACATCTTTGATAGAAATGCAAGTTGTTCATTTCTGGTGATGTGAGGTGTGGCAGAAATGTGAGTATAATGCAGTGGGTTGAGGTATACCAGGGTGAGAGAATGAAAGGATTCTAATGACTTTTAATTATATCTCTTAATTTCCTCTTCCATGAAAATTCTAAAAATAAAAATCAGATTTTTGAACTTCTTTGTTTTATGTGAGAAGAGTAAAAAAATACAGCAAGGATACCAACATGTACAGAATAGTTACGATATTTCCAGGCACTCTTAGGAAAGTTTAGTTATATTATCACATTTTATTTTCATAAAACTCCTGAATTAAAGAAATTTAGTTTAATTCTTTTATAGGTAAGTAAACTAAAAATCAGAAAGATTAAGCTATTTGCGTAACTGACACACTGCTAGCAGAGACAAAGTCAGGACGCAGAGGAAAGGCCTGGAAAATGTAGGTGCCATGTTTCTCCTGTAACTCACCATTGCCTAAGTAATTGAAAAAGCCCCATTCAATTTCATTTTAATGAAAAATTAATACTAGTGTGTTTTTAAAATCTTTCCTAACGTGAATTTTACGATAATGTTGTGAAGCAATTATTATAAGCTCCCATTATTTTCAGTTTTTAAAGACTTTAGAGCACATTGGCATTCTGGTAGCACTTAACAGACAATTCCTAAGACAGCGTACTTAGAAGCTAATATGTATATTTTTACAGTTCAAACTGTATCTCAATTTTCTAACTCATCCATTATACAGCTCCTCTTCGTTGTGTAATTCTGCCCAATAATCATTTATACGTGTTTTTTGAAATGGACAACACACCACATGTTTAATGTAAAGAACTGAGCACTACCTTCACAAAATTTTGAACTTTCAAGTAAAATATCTCGCGGTCCCTGAGAGCGCAGGCAGCTGCAGGGGACGGTGTCCCTGGCGTGCTAAGTTATTCTGCTGCTCTGGGGGATTCATATGTGATTGATATCCACCTCTGATGAAACTATGCCCAGAAAACCTGGGATTGCAGATTTTCCAGCCGCCCTTGAGAATCTGGAGAGGGGCGCTGGAATATGTTATCGCTGTGGATCTACAGAGCACGAAATAACCAAGTGCAACGCTAAAGAGACCCAGCTCTTGGTGAATTTCCTTCTGTGAAATGTTTTGCTTGTGGGGAAATGGGCACCTGTCCAGATTATGCCCTGATAATCCCAAAGGCGTCTATGCTGACGGTGGTATCTGCCGACTCCGTGGCTCTGTGGAAAACTTTAAGAAAGACCCCCCCTCACAGTCAGAGTTCAAATCAAACAGTGACAGTTGATTCCTGGGCCAAGAGAATGAGTGCAGGTTACTAAATTTTGAATGTGCCTAAACCACTGACACCAAAAACAAAGATACCTAAAGTTGTTAATTTTTAACAATGATCAGTACTATCATATGTAAACACCTCGTTGTTACATTCTGAATTGGGCCTTCTTACAAGTTGGAGCCGGGCTCCTTGGAGAGACCTGTATTGTGGACATCAATATGTCAGATAGTTTCCTGAGCTCTTTCCATCAAGGAGTACTTCTACTGTGCGGAGAAAGTCACTGAAGAAAAGAATAAGATGTTTAAATTGAATAATTTGAAAAAACTTGTTTAATAGAGAGAACGTAGATGTAACTAAGTGATTATATGCTAACTTGTAACAGTTATCTTTTCCTTCTTTTTTAAAAAATATATTTTTTGTTGATTTCAGAGAGGACGAGAAAGGAAGAGAGAAACATCAATGATGAGAGAGAATAATTAATCGGTTGCCTCCTGCACACCCCCTACTGGGGACTGAGCAACACAAGCATGTGCCCTAACTAGGAATTGACCTCCTGGTTCATAGGTCAATGACTAACCATTGAGCTACACCAGCCAGGCAATCATCTTCTTCTTTTTTTTTTTAAACCAAATCATACTTTCATCTGAACCACCCCTAAACAAAGTGTGATTGCTTTGCATTTGGAAATTAGTTTTTGTTTATATTGTTTTCTAGATTCAAAATATCAATTTATTTATAAGTTGCCACAATATCTGCTGTATTTTAAAATACTTAATAAAAACTTATTTTTTATTTTTCTGAACACTTAAAAAGAGGGAAAAAAAAGCAGTACAATTTCATAAAGTAATCACTCAGAAGGTGCTGAATATCAGTAATTTTTTTTAATTTGTCTACAGTAGGAAAATCAGTTGTGTGCTCTTCTATTAGTATACATGGTCATTTATAAATCAACATTTTGACTTTAACCAAACTTGTGGACTGTGAATGTTTAATTTTTCCCTCCTAAGTGCATACGATGTTAAGCTTCTCTGCCCTATCGACTATAGTGTTATCAAATATTTGATGCTATTCATAAATGGGAGATTCATGAATGCTTGAAAGTTCTTTATAAATTAGGAAAAACAAACCTCTATTCCATTTGGCCCAATTATTATTAATATTAATAAATCTCAGTAAAAAATTAGAAATAAGTACATTATCAAAAGAGACTGTTATACATAAAGTGGGCTGAATGCAGAATAATTTAATTGAAAGTAATAACAAAAACACAGACTGTAATCCTATATAATAAAAGCTTAGTTGGCGTCACGTCCTCATGCAACATCCTTGTGCAGCATCGTCACAAAATGGCCGCCAGAAGATGGCTGCTTGCACAGTGGAGGCGGGGCCTGGTACCACTCTATGCAGTGAGGCCTGGGGGTCTCACAGATCTGCGAGGCACGGAGGAGGCTGATCTCAACATTTCTGCTGCCTCACATGGAGGAGGCGGGTCTCAGAGGAGAAGGTGAGTCGCAGCAGGGGAGGGCAGTTGTGGGTGATGGAGCTGACAGGGGAGGGCAGGTGGGGGCCACCAGGTCAGCAGGGAGCAGTTAGGCATCAATCAGGCCGGCATGGGAGTGGTTAGGGGCTATCAGGCTGGCAGGCAGAAGCAGATAGGGGCTATCAAGAAGGCAGGCAGGCGAGTGGTTAGGAGCCAGTGGTCCTGGATTGTGAGAAGAATGTTCTACTATCTGTTTAGGCCTGAAACTGGCAGTCAGACATCCCCCGAAGGTTCCCAGATTGGTGAGGGTGTAGGCTGGGTTGAGGGACACCATTGCATGAATTTCATCCACCGGGCCTCTGGTTATATATAACTTCATCCCTCCTGTCCTTCCTAATGATGGAAACAAGTAACCAAGACTGATAAGGCCTTTGAAAATATTAGAATGTTCAGGTTATTCAAAGAGATAATTTTCAGGAAAAGTGTTATAGAATATATAGGTATTTATAAGACAAGGTTAGGCTTTGTTTTTTAAAAACACAAGTCATAACAATGAGAAATATTTAGATAAATTATTTTATGCTGAACATTACGATAATACATTAAAGGCAGTCTGGATCATGCTGGCTTTCTTAAAAAGAGAGTATTGAGCTGTATGCTGGCTAGAGATTAAGTGGAACTTTTTGTCCCATCAGTCTCTTCTTCTTTGGGCATTTTATTTCAGTTTTATTTTTACCTACCGGCTGTGGTCTTACTCTATGCATGGCACTTACTCTTGAGTTTGGGTCTACAGGTCTCTCCTAATGACCTTCCAAGACACTTTTCTTCACTCTCGTCAAGCAGCAATATCATGGCGTGACCTCTGGTGTCATGGTTCAGCCACGCAGCACTAGCCCCTGCCCTTTTCATGTACAGTGATTGATCAGGCATTGATCAAGGACTCGTCAAAAACCCTCACATGGACTTCTGGACCGACATCATCAGCTTTGAAATTAGCAGCTACTTCAGCAGCCCTAACTCTAATCCTTGATCCTTACTTCAGGGAAACTATGTATTTTGTTTAGTTTTATAATTGCTTATGGTGGAGGATGGATCTAGTACCAATTACTCCATGATTGCTGGAAGTGAAAGCTCTATAGATAAATTATTAACCAAAATATAATCATGGTTTTTTTTCTTCCTCCTAAGGACTCTTTTCTTTCCTGAATGATATATGCTAAAGCAATCCTTAAAATGATAAACATTATATGTGTGTTGTAGGAGAAAGTAAATATTTATTACCTTTTGCAACTTATGCTACTTGTTGGTAAACAAGATTTCCAGCATGCAGTAAAAAATGCAGGAATTAAAGCAAAACAGCTAACTTGTGCAATTTATGGAAAATAGCAGTATGGCCACTTTAATTTTTTCTTTTTAAAAATTTACATATTCCTCAGGTTATCAATTAAAAAGACCTGGAAGCAATGACAACATTAGTATTGAACTCTTAATGTCTCTAAACATCATTTCCACTTAAAGGAAGGAAGCCTCCTTGAAAACATGGCTGGCTTCAAGTCTGGGTCAGAGGATGTATCTGAGGAGCCTGGGACACAAGCTGTGCTGGGAAGTAAGCTAAAAGAACTCATGGTGTTATTTCCAACTTCACAGGAGTTGTCACTGACTAATGATGGGACAGTGTGACTCTCAAAGGAAAAAAAAGACAGAATTTGATTAAAACATTGTGAGTATTAAAAGCCTTGAGTTTATCATAGTACTTAAAATAAAAAGGCTGGACTGAGAAACAAAATTCAATGCACAACATTAGAAATAAATAGTATACTTATCAATAATTTATAATATCAAAAGATTTAAGCAATTTTTCTACCTTTCCAAACATAAATTGTAAATCATGGTAACAAATAGACTCTAATGGATGAATAAAAGTTCTTTTTTAGAGAAGAATCCCAGGTAATGAATCTAAAAGGAAGCACATAATTAAAAAAATCACTGTTTCGCTACATGAACAAAGGGACTGATTTGGGCAATTCCCAGTAATGGATGCTAAAATCATCAGGTGTACTTTGATGGAGAATTTTGAAGTGAAGGAATAGAGATATCATCTAAATCAACATATCAATCAGTGTCACTAAAGTAAGACAATTAGACAATGTGTACCTCCAAAGTGATGTATTATGAAGTACAAAGCATATAGAATGACTGTGAAAAATAAAATAAAGTACCTGAATTGATTCAAATCTTAAGAATTTATACCCAGTCTAACAAAATATATAGTGAAACACCACAAGAGAGAATCAGCTACAATAAATCCAGACTGCAGATCATCTATAGGAAACTGATCTAATTCCTCCAAAAAGGCAGTGAATGAAATATATAATGGGAGGAGAAGAAACTGAACTTTTTCTCTATATATATTTTATTAAAAAAAAATAGAGAGAGAAAGAGAGAGAGAGAGAGAGAGAGAGAGAGAGAGAGAGAGAGAGAGAGAGAGAGAGAGAGAAATAATGACTGAACTATCTGGATAAACAAAATGTAAAAAATGTAAAAAAAAAAAATAAAATAAAGGTTTTGAGACCATTAATGGCACATTAGGTGAAAAAAATAAATTTGGTTAAGAAATTTGGCACATCACAGTCTCATTCATTTTTGTATCTGCACTGCTTAGCTGAGTGAATGAAAACATTACAAGTCAGAATTAAATCACTGTTTCTTTACCCCAAATATTCTTATAGTTTTTACTAAAAAAGAAATTGTACCAGATCAATTAAACATTCAAGGAAGACTTCATTCAAGACTATTGCGATAGAGAAGAGAGACTATTATAAGAGGAGAAAAAGTTTGAAGTCAATTCCACTAAGCAACAGGTGGAAGAATCGAAAAGGACTGAAGAACATTGGTGAAAGGTGTGTTTGGTCAATGTGATTAAGCCATCTGTGTTTGCTAATTGGCATTTACAGAACTTAGGTTCCTTCTACCCTCAGAAACTGGGATACAGGATACTATCTTTCTAGAGGATTGCATTTCACAAAGGTGACTCCAGATCCTTGAGAAAGACATCTTTGGATTGTAGAATAATTACACTTCAAAGAGGCTGAGAATTTTCAATTCAAGTTTGTAAAGAGAAATGCAAGTATCACATGATCTCTCTTATA
The DNA here is from genome assembly GCF_964339955.1 of Pipistrellus hanaki. Lineage (NCBI taxonomy): Eukaryota > Metazoa > Chordata > Mammalia > Chiroptera > Vespertilionidae > Pipistrellus > Pipistrellus hanaki. The sequence continues at coordinate 119,737,022 of NC_140505.1, forward strand.
TGTGGAATCTAATGAACAAAAGAAACTGACAAACAGAATAGATCCAGAGACATGGAAGCATGCAGCAGACTGAAGATCCCCATAGAGAAGAGAGATGGGGAGGGAAGAGATCAACCAAAGAACTTGTACACATATACGCATAACCCATGGACAACAGTGCTGGGAAGGCTTGAGGAGGGGACAGGAGTGGGGAGAGGGAGGGTCCATGGGGGAAGAAAGGGGACACCTGTAATACTCTAAACTAGGGTGTCGAACTCAATCAGAGAAGGGGCCAAAATCTAAAATCCAGCCTAAATCGCGGGCCGAATGGTTTACTGAACAGTCATAAACTGACAATGTCATAAACTGACAGCGGAGTGCAGTGATGACAGCGCGGTGCGGGCCACATTGCAAGGCCTGGTGGGCTGGATTTGGCCCGCGGGCCTTGTGTTTGACACATGTGCTCTAAACAATAAAGATAAATTTTAAAAATAAAGTAAATGTTCTGAGAAGGGAGTTCAGGGGCCTATAGTCAGAAAGAAATTTGTCTAAAGTTTAGTCAGGTTGAGGGGAACCTAAAGGAAAAGCCATCTTTGTCAACTATATTAATATTCTAATTATAAAAATTTCATGAAACAGCCGAAACCGGTTTGACTCAATGGACAGAGCGTCGGCTTGGGGACTGAAGGGTCCTGGGTTCGATTCCGAGCATGTACCTTGGTTGCGGGCATATCCCCAGTAGGGGGTGTGCAAGAGGCAGCTTATCGATGACTCTCTCTCATCTATGTTTCTAACTCTCTATCTCTCTCCCTTCCTCTCTGTACAAAATCAATAAAATATATATATTTTTAAATGTTTAAAAAAAATTTCATGAAACAATTATGTGCTTTGTACTTGATGCTCTAAGATAGGGGAGTCGAACTCAATCAGAGAAGGGGCCAAAATCTAAAATCCAGCCTAAATCGCGGGCCGAATGGTTTACTGAACAGTCATAAACTGACAATGTCATAAACTGACAGCGGAGTGCAGTGATGACAGCGCGGTGCGGGCCACATTGCAAGGCCTGGCGGGCTGGATTTGGCCCGCGGGCCTTGTGTTTGACACATGTGCTCTAAGACATTAGGGACAAGTAATATTATTTGAAAGCAATCTTATGTTTAAATTCTAGAAAATTTGGTTTATTATATCTTTAGTTTTACTTCAAATTATTATATTTCCATAATTAAGGCTTCCATATAATAGGCAAAAGACTCTAAGGGTTCTTTATTCCAGGGTGAATAAGCATCTAACCTGTTGTCATAGATAATGAGGGCCAATGAGTAGCTCAACAGTTGAAAGAATAAATCCTATCTATTAACTAGAAAGGAACTCTATAAACCAGGGCTCCCTTGTGGGAGGGTTGGCATAAACATGAATTGTAAATTAAAGCATAAAAAAACCATTGAATGAGCAAAAGTTCCTTTAGAAAGAAAATCCACCAGCATATTTTCTCTTCCCTTTTTAGGATTAATATGTAATTTACACCCCTAAAAAGTCTAGCCTCTCTTGTCTTAAAAGTGTATACCAGCTGCTTCTTGAACTGTCTTGTTTTTCTATTTGTTTTGTTTTGTTTTTAAGCTGGGTGAAAGTACATAGAGGAGTATGTTGGTAAAATATTTACAGAAGAATATGTCTGAAATCCTTTGAAAAAAGCAAGCAAAGAAAAATTAGTGATTTTTTTTTTTTAAAAAGGTCAAATCTGAAGATATCTTTTCATAAGTGTGGCCAGAATGCTGGAATTGAAAACATTTGAAATAAATATGCTTTAAAAAAGAGAAAAAAAAAAGAAAAAAAAAAAAAGAATGACTATTTAGGTACAGAAAGAATCTCTGCAAATCTCTAAGGAAAAAAAAAAAGAAAGTCAACAAAGGATTATGATGACAATTTATAGAATTGGAGAAAGAAGGTCATTTTCTGAAAATGCTGAAGTCCAGTCTATGTCTCAGTGAAGATAAACTGAACGTCGGTTAGAACCAGTCTATAGATATAGCTTATATTATTTGTACAATAGTTTTGAGTGTGTCATCTATTTCCTGCGCGTACTCGAATGATAAAATTGCCCAATATGTAGACCAAAAAAAAAATACTGTTAATGAAATTATTTTAGGTGTGTAAAGGGCATTATATTTCTGAGTACATTGTAAGTGCTCAATAAATGGTATTATTGTTATTAGTCAAGATTTATTCTCAATATTGGCATCTTAGTAGAATTCTGGATAACATTTTACATGTGGTATTGCTTTTTAGCATATACTATAGCATTTAATATAGCATTTTACTAAATCCATCTGTCCTTCCCCAAGTTAAAAGATGTTGCCAATAACTAGAAAGTGGTAGAATAAAAACTTTGTTAAGACGTGGGTCTTAATGATTAATTTGTTGTCATTTTATAAAAATTAATTTGTTGTCATTTTATAAAAATTAATTTGTTGTCATTTTATAAAAATTAATTTGTTGTCATTTTATAAAAATTAATTTGTTGTCATTTTATAAAAATTAATTTGTTGTCATTTTATAAAAATTAATTTGTTGTCATTTTATAAAAATGCAAGTGCATCCTCCAAAACTGCTGCAGCAGCAGAAGTACATTTACTTTGTTTTATGTTGACGGGGAGAGTCCTCTGTATAGAACAGTGTAGTTCAAATGCAGTTCAATTTATGATGCAGGCAAGAAGGTAAGTCATAGAACAAGGTTCTAAAAATAGCCAGTGATTACCCGTCTGCCTCCTGAGTTTCAGACGCTATAGTAAAGCCACTCACTTCTACTTCATTCAGACAATAGCCGCAAAATTCAATTGGGCAAATAAAAAGCTATGGGGCACTCCATAATTAATTTGAGCCTGGGTTTTAGATTCTATGTTCTTCTAATTAATATTTGTGTGTAATTTTTTTTTTTGAGAAGACAAATCTACATGATCTTATTAACGACTTTTTAAAATTCTTTGCGGGTGAGAAATCAACATCTCAGCCTTCCCTTTGGAATTGCTCTTAAGCTCATACCTGAGCATAATGTAGTCCCTGTAACACAGCATGGAGTCCCAGATCTTTAATGAGCTGGGCAGAATGACTGGGGTTAGAAGTACTTGAATGTCTACAGGGAGTCCTGCAAGCTTCTTCATTGTCAAAAAGATAAAATTGGAAAGAGGGAGCACCACAGCCTTTGGTCAATATATAAACTCAAAAAAAAAAAAAAAATTAGTTCCATGGCAATATTATGTAATTTTCTTTATATTGTAATTATAATTTTAAACTACATAATTAGTAATTTTAGTAATTTATTTTATTGATGGTAAAAAAATCAAATAAATCTGATTTTGTTAAAAGCCAAATATCCTTTGAGATATATCAGATAAATCCAGGTGGAATCTATATTTTTGTCATACATATCCACTATGGCCATGAAAGTCAGTAAAGCTTTATATCCCCCTATTTTCCAAAATTCCTTTAACTCAAATTCTTCTGTGTCAACCACCTATGACATTTGTCTTCCAGTTTTACAGTTAAGCCATTTGTCAGACATTTCTTTACTCCTGGCACAAAGAATACAACCAGCTGTTTTCAATCTATCCCTACAGAGCCTTTTGGCTCAGTGGTAACATGTCACCTCAAAAGATTCATTGGTGTCTTGACTACATAGAAAACCAAATGAATACCCATAGTCTCATACCACAGAAAAATGTTTCTGGGAAATGAAAGACTGTTATAGTTGCCCACTGTAATGATAAAAATGGCCAAATGTACAATTTGTTTACAGATCACCTAGGATAGGATATCACTCTTCATGCTACAGAGAGTCAATTCTGAACATTTCCCACTTAGGAGGAAAAGAAACACTGCTATACCAGCTGTTGGGATTGTTCATCTTAACTTCTCTAGAATACCTACTGTTTTAAAGATCTAAAAAGTTCACGTTCCATAAAAATCTCATACTTAAAAAAATTTTAAGTATGAGAATGTTTAATATTTTAAAAAGTGAACTTAAAAATGTAGTCAATATGATTGACCTTTGTTTTTTATTCACTAACACTTTTTATTAATCAGATCATTTGATTGTTCCTCATAGAATTAAGATTGCCTATTTTTGTTAGTCCCACCTGACAAATGGCAGGCAGCTCAGCAAGTCAGCAGCTATAACACATCCCTTCACCATGCTGTAATGTCTTCATGCCCACGCCTCTTTGTGATATAAAGGGGATGGTAGATGGACCGGAAAGAGCAATGAGAAATGCACAGATGATCTCTAATGGTGCCTTCTGGCTCATGGACTCTGAGGCCCAAGATTATCTAAATGATTCATTTAACTCCATTTCTGCCCAGATGGTACTCTGTACATATATATTCAGTGTGTATGTATATTTAGCAATCATAAAAAAATAAGTTCAGAAATCATTGCTGCATCGGGCATATTGTAACATTTCATTCTAAGGATTTTTCTCTCCATTGACTACCTTCCCTCCCCAACTTTTTATTTCATATAAAAATACTTATCAAAGTAAAATAAAATATAAATCAGTTTTAAAATACAGAGCATTGAAAAATCACACTTCCCACTGCTAATCCCCAGTGCAATGACCTCTCTGCTTCCATTGTCTCTTCTGATACTTACTTATCGAATACCTATAGATTTCTAGGAAACAAGTTGATGTCATCATTTCTTTTCCTTTTTATTTTCATTTCTTAATTTGTATCTTTGTACATATATATTGACTCCCTTTTATGGCAGATAAAGATTTAATTCCCCTGCGTTCTTGCTATTCCCTTTCTTCCACTCAATATGAAAATGATAATTTTTAGTTGAATTAGAAACCAGTGTTTAGAATATCAGAGTTGTGTAAATGTTATTGTTGAATGTACTGTGACTTATATTTTCTTTATTGAATACCTTTTAATGGTTTTAACTTTTTCCCCCATAAATTTTTTGTTGACTTCTCTGGTGAAAATAAAAAAAATTATAGAAGAATATGGAAGAGTAGTGTTAAAGACACACAAAGGAAAATTTAAAAGCTAAAGGTCATGTCAATGTATTACAGTTCTTCAGAGAGTCAGAATCAAATATATATATAAATCTTATATATAATTGATCTGTGTGTATTTAATTTATATATTAAATAAGGAATTGGCTCACACAACTGTGGGGCCTGGCCATCAGCCATGTGGGCCAGCAAACTCAACACTCAGGAGAGTCGGTGGTGCAGTTGCAGTCCAGAGGCCAGCAAGCAGGGCCAAGAAAGCTGCTGATGCTGGATTAGTCCAAAGGCAGTCTGCTGGAGAACTGCCTCTAGGTCAGAAAGGCCAATCTTTTTATTCTATTCAGGCTTTCAACCCACTAGATGAAGTCCATTCACACTATGGAGAGCAATCTGGTTCTTCACAGTTTACTGATTTAAATGTTAATCTCATCCAAAATGACTCTCCAAGTTGATACATAAAATTAACCTTTACATCTATAGTTTTCCTAACTATAAGCACTATGTTTAAAATGACATTTTAGTTAACCAGAATTTCCCCCAATATGCACATTTTAAGAAAATTATGAGAGAAAAAAATGGTCTCCTTTGTACATCCTTATGTGTTTAAAATAGTAATTGACTTTGTTATAATAGGCCTCTACAAGCTTACTATGTCTTGTTTTTACCAGAGGATACAAAAGTTCAACTAAAAAGAGAACATGAGCTTTCAGTGACTATAATATAGAAGCAGGGGGAAAGATATCAATTATAATTTAAAAAAATACAAGTGTTCTGCCTGTCTTCAGGGTTCTATTATTTTTTTAAATTGTTTTCACTTTTCTAGACCTGTGATATACAATGTGGGAGCCATTAGCTACATGTGACTTTTTAATTTTAAATTAATTAAAATAAAATATGATTGTAAATTTAGTTCCTTAGTCACACTAGCTTCTTCTTTCAAATATTCAGTGGCCTCATGTCCTTACTCCACTGTTCAAAGCAGATATAGAATATTCATATCATCATGGAATGTTCTGCCCTGGGCAAACATATACAATTATTAATGATGAACAAATATATTATTCCTATCTTAAAAGATAATTGAAGCATGAGTTGGATTTCTAAAGGCTGCTTGATTCCCTTTTCCATTAATAAAAGCTGTTTGAAATTTAAAACTAAAACTTGAACAAAATCTTACCTTTAAAATATCCCATTAGGACATCGTGGGTCTTACAACTCAACCTATATTAAAGGCCAAGACATGAAAGATAACATGGGACATTAGAGGAAAAGCAATGTGCTTCATATTTGGGAATGTAGTGCATGAAGGGAGAGAGCTAGGCTGTCAGGGGTGGGGAAGGACTAGATTCTGAAGGTGAATGCCAAGCATGTTAAGAAGTTTAACTTGAAAGCTTCACTAGGAACTTTTCTGAACTCCAAAGGCAGCTTGGTTGGGAATTAGAGCCAGTAATTCCAGGGGCAGAATATGTTTGACACATTTATCTGGTAGAGGTTGCACACTGCATGTACACTTCTCACATCCTCCCTGAAGGCATTTTCCCCCCAGACAAGGTGTAAAAGTATTGAATTATTTTACAACATTTTTAAAATGCTTGATTTCATAGCAAACTGGGCTATGGGCTTCTGGGCTCCATCCTTGCTATCCTACATGGCAAAACTTTTATAGAATGAAACCTGCAGGGTTCCCTTAATGGAGCCTTTGTACTCAAGCTGGTCACCCAAGATCTGCATTGCTCATATATATCACTTGCCCAACTCCTTTACAGAAGTTGAATTATGATCATTTCATTCGGTTATGTCTAAACTCTTGCCTAACAGAAAATTATTTCCCAAAATGTCTGCTGTGCCATCAAATTCCATAAATAAAGACCTTGTTTTGGGCTCACAAACTCTACAAAATTATCAGGCAGAGGGCAGATGGTGTACTATGGGAGAAATTAATAATTCCATTCTCACATTAATGAAGATTGGTTTATTAATGCCTGGATAGGGAGTAGAGTTCTCAGTGAAGGTGATATATAGGGTATATAACTGCTCAGGGGTTGAACTTAGAAGCTATTGATACCAAAAGGTCTATGACACTCTGAGTGATCAGGCTGCAGGGAGGAGAGATAAAACGAACAGTCCATAGAAATCAACAAAATTAATTTACTTTTGAAATTAGTGTGTAAAATTCCCTGACTTGTGATAAACACAGCAACTTAAAAAGCTACTCACATTGACTTTTGAACAATTTTGAGTTAGTTGCAGAATTCTGAAATAGTGGCTTAAATATACATCCTTATTAAGCATATAATATGTTTAATATTCTATGGTAGTTTGACTCAGAAGCACTTTTTAAACCTCATACTCTTCTATATTTTCATAAAAACAACTTTGAAATCTATTGTTTTCAAGACACATGCAGTTAGTCTACATTGGCATTAATCTAAGAGTAAACATCATTAAAATTGTAATGAAACCACTCATACAGCCATTAATTAAATGTGAATAAAATCCATATTTAAAAATTCACATGGGCCGGGACCGGTTTGGCTCAATGGATAGAGCGTCGGCTTGGGGACTGAAGGGTCCCGGGTTCGATTCCGGTCAAGGGCATGTACCTTGGTTGCGGGCATATCCCCAGTAGGGGGTGTGCAAGAGGCAGCTGATCGATGACTCTCTCTCATCGATGTTTCTAACTCTCTATCTCTCTCCCTTCTTCTCTGTATAAAATCAATAAAATTAAAAAAAAAAAATTCACATGGTTCTTTCTGCAAATCTATTCAACTTTGCTATTTTGTTTCAGGCAATTTGGAATTGAGATTTACCACTGTCAGCAGTTTGTTGGAATGGTTTGATGTCCTATGGGATGATAAAAACTGGGTCAGAGAATTTAGGTCCCATTTGGGAAAATAGAGTACATGCTCCTTTTACTAACTCAAAAGCAATGAAAAAAATCTGATATGTAATACAAACATGTCAAACTCGTGCCCCATGGGCTTCATGCCCTTTTTCTTTGGCCCATGTTAGCCTTTGAGTTTGACATGCTTGATAATACTTTCATTAGTCCGTGCTGAGACTATAAAGAGAGTTCCTGTTTATCAGGAGCTAGCACATAGCCAGGCGGGAAGACAGTTCACTAGTATCTTGTGATAACTGTGGTAATGATCAGAGGTGACTGCAAAGGGAGCACATGGGAGGATAGATTAATATTGCCATGAGATGCAGAGTTTTTCCAAAAAGCAATAACAGTGAATTGAACTTAAAAGCAGACTATGATTTTATCTCAAAGCGAAGGGATCTATGAAAGCACATAGCAGGCTCAGAGAGCCATAAGTAAGCTCACATGAAAATAAATTTGATGAGTGATAAGGTGGCTAAAGGATATTGGAACCAGATGGCAAAGTGTTTTACATTGAGTCATTGTCCAAGAAAAACTGGGGACAACTGGGAAATATGTACCAAGAATCTTGGAAGTTATATGTGTACTTTGAGCAATTTCATGTCTGGGAGTTTATTCTAAGAAAAGAATGCCAAATAGACAAGGATGTTCCTTACAGAATTATATAAAAGACAAAAATTTAGAGACATCTGCAATGAATAACATTAGGGGCCTACAACAGGCATAGACATTTAGAATTATCTACATTAAGGGCCTACAACAGGCATAGACATTTAGAATTATCTACATTTTGGTCTGTAAGAATAAGATTTTAAAGTTAAAGCAAACTGAGTTAGACAGGATGAACTTCCAACATCTCTAATTCTCTCCAGAAGCACTATTTCTCATATCCCATTTACAATCTTTTCATCGATTTTATTGATTTATGAAGAAACTAGTAGATTCAGGGGACACTGGGGAAAACAGCTGGTTGTCAAAGTAAGTCTTCCAGACAGTCAGGTTTCAGCATTTGTATCTATTTCCTCACTCTCATTTCACAGAACTTTTGTTTACATACTTTATTTGTACTTCTTAAAGTGAAATGTATCACTTTTCCTTAAAGTGAAATTTGTAGTATGTTCAGTATACAGTAAGTCAACCTCCTGTCACAGGTAGTTTTTAAATCCTCACTAACCACTAAGATAAAGAATGTCATATGAACCCAGGCTGCTAAAATGCAGACTTGGACTTTGCCTGGAAGACCTTTGGCAATTTACTTAGGTCTTTTCACCCTGAGTTTACTCATCTGTAAAAATTTGGATTAAAAATACCACCTACCTATTATGGCTTGAATTGTGTCTCTCAACTACTCATTTGTTGAAGTCCTAAGCCATTGCAGATATCTATACTAATAAAAGGGTAATATGCTAATTAGACTAGTTCAACCTGATATCTTCCAGACATCTGACTTTATTCCGGACAAAGCCATGGTGGTGGGGGCCAAGACAGAGGTAATTAGGGGTGATCAGGCTGGCAGGGGAAAGCAGTGGGGGCAATCAGGCTAGCAGGGGAATGGTTAGGGGGCAATCAGGCAGGCAGGCAGGCAAGCAGTTAGGAGCCAGCAGTCCTGGATTATGAGAGGGATGTCCCCCAAGGGGGTCCCAGATTGAGAGGGTACAGGCCAAAAGGAGGGACACCCCACCCAGTGCACAAATTTCGTGCACTGGGCCTTAAGTAATTACATAAGGGCCTACCGTAATCCAATAATACTAGTATCTTTATAAAAAGGGAAAATTTGGACAGACTTATAGGAAGAATATTATGTGAAAACTAGGCCCAGTGCATAAAATTCATGCATTTTGGGGGGGGGGGGGGGTGTCCCTCAGCCAAGCCTGCACCCTCTCCAATTTAGGACCCCTTGAGGGATGTCCAACTGCCCATTTAGGTGCCATCCCACCAGGCAGTTGGCACCCCTAACCACTCCACTGCCAGCCTAATCTATGCCTAACTGCTCCCTGGTTAACCCGATTACCCCTAACTGTCCTCCCCTGCAGGCCTGGTTGTCCCCAACTGCCCTCCCCTGCTGGTCTGGTCACCCCTAAATGCCCACCCCTGCTGGCCTGATCCCTCCCTCTTCCCTTCCCTTCAGCCATCTTGCGGCAGCCATCTTGTGTCCATATGGGGGCAGCCATCTTATGAGTTGGAGTGATAGTCAATTTGCATATTGCTCTTTTATTAGATAGGATGAAGACAGAGATCTACAAGCCAAAGAATTCCAAAGATTTCCAACAGACTAGAAGTTAGGAAAGAGGCATAGAACAGCCTCCACTTTGCAGCCATCAGAGCAGGGGTCTTCAAACTACGGCCCGTGGGCCACATGCGGCCCGCAGAGGAGTCTGATCCAGCCCGCCAGGTTTTTTGGGCAGTGAGCGCAGCCGAGGTGTTACAGTAGGAATTAGTAGTTCATATAATCCGGCCCTCCAGCTCTCTGAGGGACCGTGATCTGGCCCCCACTTTAAAAAGTTTGAGGACCCCTGCATCAGAGGAACCAAACCTATGATATATATATATAATCTTTATTGTTGAAAGTATTACAGATGTTCCCCCTTTTCTTTCCATTAACCCCCTTCTCCCCTGCTTCCTCCTCCCAGGCCTTTACCTTACTGTTGTCTTTGGCCATAGGTTATGCATATATGCAAATAAGTTCTTCTGTTAATCCCTGCCAGCCCCTTCTGCTCCCTTTCCTCTAATACTCCTGTCTGTTCCATGTTTCCATATCTCTGGGTCTATTTTTTTCATCAACTTATTTGTCCAATAGACGCCACATATAAATGAGAGCATATGATACCTGTCTTCCTCTGACTGGCTTATTTTGCTTAGCATAATGCTCTCCAGGTCCCTCCATGCTGTCTCAAAGAGGGATAGAGAGCTAGAAACATTGATGAGAGAGAAACATCGACCAGCTGCCTCTTGCACATCCCCTACTGGGGATGTGCTCGCAAACAAGGTACATGCCCTTGACCGGTATCGAACCTGGGACCTTTCAGTCCGCAGACCGACGCTCTACCACAGCCAAACCGGTGTTGGCTCCATTTAATTTTTTAAAAAATTCTAGCCTTGCCGAAACCGGTTTGGCTCAGTGGTAGAGCATCGGTCTGTGGACTGAAAGGTCCCAGGTTCAATTCAGGTCAAGGGCATGTACATTGGTTGCGGGCACATCCCCGGTAGGGGGTGTGCAAGAGGCAGCTGGTCGATGTTTCTCTCTCATTGACATTTCTAGCTTTCTATCTCTCTCTCTTCCTCCTCTCTGTAAAATATCAATAAAATATATTTTTAAAAAATTTCTAGCCTTTCCTCTAGATTGCACCCCATTCCAGGAAATGCTGCTGTCTTGTTTTTATAACCTTTGATTTGATGTAAAAACTTTAACTCAACTTAGGTTTTTTTATATCCTTTATGATTGGTCACATCAATCTTATTTTTTTGTTTTGTTTTGTTTTGTTTTATTCATATTTTCATAATATTTAGGTGATCTTTTAAAATACATTTTTATCTATTTTTTAGAGACAGGGAGGAGACAGAGATAGAAACATTGATGAGAGAGAAACATCAATTGGCTGCTTCCTGCATGCTCCCTATTGGGGATCAAGCCCACAATGCAGGCATTGTGCCCTGACAGAAATGAAACCACCATTTCTTCATGCACAGGATGACACTCAAACAACTAAGCCAAACCAGCTGGGCACATTTAGATGACCTTAATAGTTTCCTTATTGTCTTTCTTGTACATTTTATACACTGATACTCAACACACCATCCTGAAATGCTCTTTTGAGCAGATCATCTTCTTGCTAGAAAATATTCAGTTTTCAGAAACTGGCTTAAACTCTTCAATTTAGCATTTAAGACTCTTTGTGATTAATTGACCATTTAATTAGCAGTTATTCTCAGGGGCAGAAAACATAGCAAAAGAAAGCCTTCTACTTTTGCATTTCACCTTGTGCCAAACAAATACTATCATTCAATTTTTTAAATAAATAATCTTTCTCCTTTTTTTCAGAGTGATTTACTTTATTATTCTATTAACTATATTGTATTTATGAAAAAGTTTATAAAATAATATGGTGAATATTCGTGTGCTCATTACCCAGAAAAAATATAGAGCATTAAAAAAAAATCTTGGCAGTTCAGTATGTGTTCCTCCCCAATCTAATCTCCCTTCTTAAACTTCAGAGAAAATCAGCTCCATGAATGTCCTTATACTTGCATTATGTTTTCATCTCTAAAATGTACAGTATTATTTTAACATGTAGTATTTCATATTTATGTTATATGTGTTCTTTCTTTTGTAATTTTTTTTTTTTTTTACTTAGTATTATGCCTTTGGTACTCATCATGTTGATGTAGCTCTGATTAGTTTATTTTTCCTTTTGTTTGGATTTTTATGTATGACTATGCCAAATGAAATGAAATGGTGCACATTTCATTGGAAATAGACTTGATTTTATTCATTTAACAAATATTTATCAATCACTAAGAATAAGAGGAAAATGAAGCCTTCGTTTTCCTGAAGCTTATGTTTTGGTACAAATCCATTGTAAACTTTCAGTGGTGACATTGCTGGGGGGGATTTATTATTCATTTATTTGACATCAATAGGTAGTGTCAAAATTCTCACCACAGAATTTGTAGCAGAATATTAGCATGCTAACTGATCTATAGCCTCATCAATGCAAACAAATTTTACCAGCCTAATGGATATGAAATAATCTTTCCATATGGCTTTAACATGCAATTCCTTAATTACTAGAAATACACACATTTTGTTAGTTTGTTTTTGTTCTTTATGTTCATAAGCCATTTTTGTTTTCTGTGCTTTTGCCCATTTTACTACTAGAATATTAGACTTTTAAAAACTGATTGGTAGGAGTTCTTTATATTTTTTTGCATGATAATCTTATAATTTTCTCTATATAATTTAAAATATCTCCCATATTTATTCTACAAAATCTTAAAATTTGCTACATTTGTCTTTTAAAAAATGTTTTTATTAATTTCAGAGAGAGAAAGGGAGAGGGAGAGGGAGATAGAGATAGAAATATCAAGAGAGAATCTTCGGTTGGCTGCCTCTGGCACACCCCCTGCTGGTGATTGAGCCCACAACTGGGGCATGTACCCTGACCAAAAACCAAACTGTGATCTTTTCACTCATGGGTTGACACTCAACCTCTGAGCAATACCAACGAGGCTAATACATTAGTCTTAACTTATATATTAACTTTTATAAATTACATTGTCTAATTTTTTTGTGGTTGTGAAAGGATTTTATTTGGGGAAATAAGTCAGGAGTTGGCAAACTTTTTCTATTAAGGGGTAGTTAGTAATGATTTGTGGCTTTGAATACTAAGAAGCAAAATCTAGCAATTGTTTTCACCCCAAAGCTAAGAGATTTCTTACATTTAAAATCATTTTTTACTTGATAGGTCTTAGAAAAAAACTGGCAGCAAAATGGATTTGGTCTGCAGGCTATAGTTTGCTGACCACTCATCTAAATTGTAGCACACTTGCAAAAGTCTGTTTTCAAGTGTAACACTTTCACACATTTGTGTGAGAATTTTAGTTAGGCTATGATATCATCTTTGATATGGAATAGTTTTACTTTTCTTTTTAATGATCATAAAATTGCTTCCTTGATTTTACTGCATTTTATGAAGGCTTTCATAAAAATACTGAGTAAAGTGTTGATTGTGGTATTGTTCTTGTTTTTATATACTGGCATACCTTATTTTATTGTGCTTTGCTTTATTGTTTGTTTGTTTGTTTTACAAATTGAAGACAAAACTCTCCACCAGCAAAAATATTACCACTTAGTTGTGATAGTCACTTCATTACAGTGTTCTAGAACCCAAACCTCAGTATCTCCAACATAAGCCTATAAGAGTGATCATCTTAATATTTCACCATTGGGTATGGTATTTGTTAGGGGCTTGTATTAGTATATTATTAAGGGATTGTCTTCTGTTCCTAGTTTCCCAAGGGAATATAATAATTATTATGAATTACTATGAATGTATATTTTTAAAAAAATGAATGTACATTTAATTATGTTTAATTCTTTTTCTTCATTTTTAAATTAATATTACCTGATTTTCCTCTTATGACTAAAGCAAAACAAGAGATCTTCTGATGTTAAATTATTTTGCATCACTTGTATTTATGTATTGCTAAATAAGATTTACTATTTATTAAGAACTTTTCACCTATGACATGTGAGATTAATCTACAAATTTTCTTTGTCATATTGTCCTTTTCTGGCTTTGGTATCAATGCTATATTTGCTTAATAACGTGAGTTGGAAAGCATACTCACTTTACACTCTTTCAAAGGATTTATATGTAATTGAAATTGCCTGTTTCTTGAATATATAGGTCCCACCTGGAAAGAAAACACACTTAAACTAGTAGGTTTAGTGTGTGTGTGTGTGTGTGTGTGTGTGTGTGTGTGTGTGTGTAGATTTTTAACTATGGGTTTCAATTTCTTGAATGGTTATATATCTACTGAGACCCGGTGCATGAAAATTCATGCATTGGAGGGAGGTTCCTCAGCCCAGCCTGCCCCTCTCACAGTCTGGAAGCCCTCAGGGGCAGGAGGCAACTTGGTGATCAGGGGAAGGCCATGCCCCCATCACACCTCTGCTGCTGCCACTACCTGCAGTGCAAGCCTGGACCAGCCCTGGTTACCTGCACCTGGGGCTGGCCCTGGGAGGCTGGGCAGCCACTATCTGAGGCTTACCTGCACCTTGGGCCAGCCCTGAGTGTCTGGAGGACTGAGAGGACTGGGGTACTGCAGAGAAAGGTGTGTGGAGTGGCCAGACCCACCTGTGAGCAAGCCCAGCCGTGCCGCATGCCTGTCATCCTGGCGGGTCTAAGGAGACTGGGCACCGCCATCTTATAGCTATGGGTACTGCCATCTTTGAGGGTGTGACAGTCCATTAGCATATTCCCTCTTTGTTAGATAGGATTAAGGTTATTTTTTTTTTTATTGATTTTTTACAGAGAGGAAGGGAGATGAATAGAAAGCTAGAAACATTTATGAGAAAGAAACATCAACCAGCTGCCTACTGCACATTCCCCACCAGGGATGTGCCCACAACCAATGTACATGCCCTTGACTGGAATCGAACCTGGGACGCTCCAGTCCGCAGACCGATGCTCTATTCACTGAGCCAAACTGGTTTTGGTGAGATTTTTGTTTCTTAAAAATGAGGTTTGATAAGATGTTTTAGGAAATTGCTTATTTTTATCTAAGTTTTTAAATTCATTGGCATAGATTTGTACTACTCTAAGTTTTCAGATATTTTATTATGAAAAATTTCCAAACATTCATCAAATAGAGTAATGAAATGAATTGCCATTCACCCATTGCCAAATTTCAATTATATATAATTATATAAATATTGAACTATATTATTTTATTTATCTTCCTGACAGACTTTTTGGTATAAGTATTTTAAAATAAATTTAATAGGTCATATAATTTTACCTGTAAATAATTTGCTATGTATTAATTAATCTATAATAATAAAAGTATAATATGCTAATTAGACCGGACAGCCGAATGACCTTCCAGATGTCATTCTGGATGTCCTTTTGAACAAAGCCTCAGCTTGGGGGCCAAGGCAGAGGCAGTTAGGGACAATCAGGCAGACAGGCAGAGTGGTTAGGGGCAATCAGGCAGACAGGCAGGCAAGCAGTTAGCAGCCAGCAGTCTTGAATTGCAAGAGGGCGATGGGATCAGGGCTAAACCAGCAGTTGGACTTCCCCCAAGGGATCCCGGATTATGAGAGGGTGTAGGCCAGGCTGAGGACCCTCTCCCCCCTACCCTGCCCCATGCACAAATTTCATGCCCTGAGCCTCTAGTAAATTAATAATGACCAACATATGTATTTTAATATACTGTCTGCATTTAGTTTACCACATTTTGGGTGAATAAGCAGAATGCACCTTTTTGAAGAAAATAATTATGCTTCTAAGTTCAGTCTGATTTTTTTCTGTAGTTTCTCACTTAGTAGTAATGAGTTTTAAATTATATGACCTTGTTAATCATTTTATCTTTGTGGCTGAAAACTATCCTGTAATGATAAGATAATGTTGTTCAGAGAGAAAACTTGATTAGAGAATCTGAATTTTAGTTCTCATTATCTATAAGTGATTTGCCAAGTCTCTTGCATTTCCAATTCCTTAATTGGATAAACAGAGCAAAAATATTTATCTCCTACTGTGAATGCAAGAATTTAGATATGTATTAATGCACTTGCCAGTCCTTAAATGCTATAGAGAATGTCATGTGCAAAAGCAATGTAGAATGCTGTGACTGGTCAGTTCAAATTTACCTCCACTTATGAAAATGAATTCAATGTGTATGATCTACTGATGGCGTGTAGGAAGCCCCATATCTGTATATTAGGCAACATGTTTTAAGTTTGTCATATAATAATCAACATGAGCAGAGTTTTGCAGGAAAAATATCCTATATAATAAAGGGTAAAATGCAAATTGACCAAACAGCAGAATGACCGGTCGCTATGACGTGCACTAACCACCAGAGGGCAGATGTTCAATACAGGAGCCCCCTGGTGGTCAGTGCACACCCACAGGGGGAGCACTGCTCAGGCAGAAACCCAGAAGCCCAGAAGCTGGGCTCACTGCATAGGGGCAGTGAGGGGAGACTCTCCTGCCTCTGCAGCAGTGCTAAAGATGTCTGACTGATGGCTCTCAGGCTGTGAGAGGGTGCAGGCTGGGCTAAGGGGCCCCCCTGAGTGCACAAATCTTATGCACCAAGCTTCTAGTCCTATATAATAAAAGCCCAGTGACCGAATGGTGGAACAACCAGAAAGACTGGTCAACCAGTCACTATGATTGATGCACACTGACCACCAGGGGGCAGACACTCAATGCAGGAGTTGTCCCTGGTGGTCAGTGCACTATCACATTAGGAACACCGCTTGGCTGACTGCAATGAACTGCTGCTCTGGCTGCAAACCCCTGGGCTGATGGGCAGGAACCTGGGCTGCGATCATCGCCTCCTTGACCCAGGCTCCTCCTCGCTCCTTGCCACCTCCTCCGGACTCCCCGCAGGCGGCCCAAACGGCCACTGGGCTTGCAGAGCTGACCCCAGAGGCTGGGAGGTGGATTCGTGGCCACCCCGGAAGATGCTGGACCAAGAAGCCTCTCAGAGGGCCGGTCCACAACCGCTCGTCTGTCCAAGATGAGCAATGAGCGGCGCTCCCACAGCAGGCCGATCCCCACAGGCCATGCCCCCCACCAGTGCATGAATCCCGTAATCTAGTAATTTAATAAAATTTCTTATTGCTACTTTTTGGAGTCGGGTAGAGGAGATGATAACATTTTCAATTATTCTTTTAAAAGTTTATTTTGTATATAACGACACAAAAATATTTATGTAGAGTGCCAATATTTATATTTTAATAATTATAGCGGAAATGCTAGGACTATATTATCTCCACATTTTCCATGTACCACTTGTAATCTCTTTTACTTATGCTCATATTTATTTTTCTAACCCTTATATTAAATTATTTTCATTATAAGAAGAATATTTAAAGACGTATTTACCTCTTATGAAGCCAATAATGCCATTGGGAAGTCTATTTTGAATATAGTTGAATTGTATCACAAATAGTCTACCAATACATTTAATCACTCATAATGTGCAAGACAGAAGTATTGACTATAGATAGATGTTGGTAATCATTACCTACTTAAGACTTTATTGTTAGAATCTACAAAATCATCTTGATTATTGGTATGCTATGCCTTCTCTTTTGCTCTTTGCCCTTTTTAAAAAATAGCAAGGCAGCCAAAACTGGTTTGGCTCAGTGGATAGAGCATCAGCCTGCAGACTGAAAGGTCCCGGGTTTGATTCCGGTCAAGGGCATGTACCTTGGTTGCAGGCACATCCCCAATAGGGGGTGTGCAAGAGGCAGCTGATCGATGATTCTCTCTCATTGATGATTCTAACTCTCTGTCCTTCTCTCTTCCTCTCTGTAAAAAATCAATAAAATATATATTTTTTAAAAATAGCAAGGCATTTTTATCTGTGTGTTTTTTTAAGGGGTATTGGGGTTGTTGTCAATTTTAAAACATATCTTTCTCATTGTAAAAAATGTTATGCTTCAATAATTATTTGAAAAATATATCTTAAAAAGAGAAATAAAAAGAACGGTAATCCCTTCACCTAAAAAATACTATTATTTTGAATTCTTCAATCCCAGTATTTATATGCATTTTACTATTGTATTTTCATTTAATAGGAATATTTGCTAATATATTTTCATTTAAAAACATTTTAAGAAAATTTATATGATAAAATTAAAGTTCAAATAAAATTTAAAAATTGAACTAAGAAAGAAAAGTAAGTTAAGCTAAAATGTTAACACTGATGTAAGCATACGAATAATTTAGTGAACCCTTTCAAGATCTCTAAGTGCGCACGCACACAAATACACACACAGCATATTCTGATATATCATGTTAATCATGCTCTTCCATAAGTACCCTTTTCCCTTAGCAGCATATTCTAAACTGAATAGGAACAACTTTTAAGAAAAAAATCAATAAAGATAAAACTCAGAATTGTTTACTTGAGACCCAGCAGGAAAAGCTTAAATATATAACATTCATTTTTATCTTTTCATGAGGTCTTTCTAATAACTGCCTCATAAATTATTACCTTCTGTGACTTGGTTCGTTCTCATGCATTTCTGCGTGCATGTATACATTAGGCCTCAATTCTACTTTGGAGAGCCCATTATTTTGAGTGCTGGAGTTAGCTGCTGGGAAGCAAATGCAGCCCTGCCCTTGAGACATATCAGCTTAGTGAAGAGTAAAAAGAATTAAACATGTATAATATGTATTAGTGACCTATATAGAAAACATCAGCAGGACTTACAGGAGTGGGCATTCTTCCTAGGGATACAAATGGTTTGAAAAAAATCTTAAAATAGAAGATCTGTGTTGAGTCTTAATAATAAAAGGATGTCTGTTTACATTATGAAATTTTAAGACTCAGAGAGAGGGAAAAGAAATCTGAAATCATATCTGATATTGAAATAATAGCAACTTTAACAGATTCATCAAGCCAAGAGTGTTAGAGTACCAAATTATAGGTATTGGTGGAAGAAGTAATAAGCCCAATTACTAAAAAAAAAAAAAAAAAAAAAAAAAATTAAGTCAAAAAAGACTTTTCCCCCCCAAATTTAATTCATTTTCAGTGATATGTATCCCTTATTTTATAAGACATAGCTATTTTGTATGACCTCCTGCTATGATGGTGAGATTAGATATTCATTTCAGTAAACACTTCAGTATGTTTTAATTAAAATGCCTTCTGAGAAAATGGAATGTCACATTTTTAAATAGAATTGCAGGTTGCTATAGTAACTAGTAAAACTGTCATTATTTATTCTAAATAACATTAAAGCATCTTTAAAGAGGATAAATCATTTTTGAAATATCCTGACTATTAGTTACTGATATTAAATTGAATTTTATTAATGATTAGTTGGATGTTTTGCATGTAAGAAACTGTAGAAACTATATAGAAAATGAAGAAAGTAGAGCTATCTTTAAAAAGCTTCTGAACTAATTGGAAACAAATATTTAATATACCTTCTACAAAAGAGAAGACTTTTTTTTTTTTTTACTTATCAGATCATCTGTTAATTTCAAATCATCCAAAAAAATATATATTTTTTTTGTTCCCATAAAAGTATGCAAGCCACTGAAACATAAGGATAGCTAAGTGAGTGATATAAGGGAGTAATTCATCCTGGAAGTATAGGCCTCTTGCAGTCAAACTTGTCTCTCCATTTCAGACTTGATGACATTGGAAACAAAAGGCCAAATGAAAAGTTTAATATTTTGAAAAATGTTTTTGCACAATATAATGAATGCATTATAGAATCTCAGATATTTCCCAACATCTTCTGAAACTTACAATATTTTATTAATTGCAGGTGTATAACATAGTGATTAAGCATTTACATAACTTAGAATGTGATTGCCCAGATAATTCTTATAGTTCTTAATCCCTTCAACATTTTCCCTCCTTTCCCACACTCCTATCTGGGAACCATCACTTTATTCTCTGCATGAGATTGTTTTTCTTTTGTTTGTTTATTCTGTTCTTCAGATTCCACATATAAGTGAAATCATATGGCATTTGTCTTTCTCAGTCTAACTTATTCCACTAACCATGGTCGGCAAACTGCGGCTCTCGAGCCACATGTGGCTCTTTGGCCCCTTGAGTGTGGCTCTTCCACAAAATACCATGGCCTGGGCAAATCTATTTCAAAGAAGTAGTATTAGAAGAATTTTGTTTAAAAACTTTGGTTCTCAAAAGAAATTTCTATTGTTGTACTGTTGATATTTTGCTCTGTTGACTAATGAGTTTGCCGACCACTGCACTAGCCTAATACCCTCTAATCTATCCATGTTGTCACAAATGGCAAGATTTCATTCACTTTATGGCTGAGTAATATTCAATTGTATATATGTACCACCTCCTCTTTATTCATTTATTTATCCATGGACATTTGAATTACTTCCATATCTTGGCTGTTGTAAAAAATGCTGCAATGAGCATAGGGGTGCATATGTCTTTGACTTTGTGGTTTAGATTTCTTCATATAAATAACCAAAAGTAGAATTTCTAGGCCATATTGTAGTTCTTTTTAATTTTTTGTGTGGAACTTTTATACTGTTTTCCTTGGTGGCTGCACCAATTTACAATCTTACCAACTATGCATGAGGTTTCCCTTTTTTTTTTCACATCCGCCCAACATTTGTCTGTTGATTTATTGATGATAGTTATCCTGGCAGGTGTGATGTGATATCCCATTGTGGTTTTAATTTGTATTTCCTTGATGATTAATGATGCTGAGAATATTTTCATATGTCTATTGGCCATTTGCATGTCCTCTTTGAAGAAATGTCTATTTAGATCCTATGCACATTTTAAAATCAGATTGTTGGGTGTTTGTGTGCTTTTTTTGTGTGTTGTTGTATGAGTTTCTTACATATTTTAGATATTCTCCCTACCAGATTTATCATTGGTAAATACTAGTATGTTCTTCCATTTAGTAGGTTCTTTTTCTGTTTTGTTAATTTCATCCCCTATGCAAAAGCTTTTTAGTTTATTATAGTTCTGTTTGTTTATTTTACTGGAGTTGTTTCCTTTGCCCGAGGAGACATATTCAAAAAGTATTACTAAGAGTGATAGCAAAGAACTTGCCATCGATGGTTTCTTTTAGCAGTCTTATGATTTGGGGTCTTCATTTAAGTCTTTAATCCATTTTTAGTTTATTCTAATATCCTATATAATAAAAGCCTAATTTGCTAAGTGTCCGACCTTTTGTTCAAACATTCGACCACTCGCTATGTTGTGCACTGACCACCAGGAAACAGACGCTCTGACTAGTAGGTTAGCTTGCTGTTGGGTCTGGCCAATCAGGACTGGGCGAGACAGGTTGGATATGCCCTGGCACCTGATCATGCACCGGTGGGGTCCCTCAGCCTGTCCTGCTCCCTCTCACAATCCAGGACTCCTAAGGGGATATTGGAGAGCCAGTTTCAGCCCAATCCCCACAGGGCAGGCTGAGGGATCCCACCGGTGCACAAATTCATGCACCAGGCCTCTAGTATGATATAAGAAGGTAATCCTTTTTGATCCTTCTGCATGTATCTATTCAGTTTTCCCAACACCTTTTATTGAATAAACTGTCTATACCCTACTGTATGTTATTGTCTCCTTTGCCATGGATTAATTGACCATATAGGCATGGGTTTATTTTTTGATTCTCTATCCTTGTTCCATACATCTATGTGTTTGTTTTATGCCCATAGAATGCCATTTTACTTACTATATTTGTGTAGTATAGTTTATTACTAGGTTGCATGATACCTCCAACTTTCTTTTTCAAGATTACTTTGGCTATTTGAGGTCTTTTATGATTCCATATAATTTTAGGGTTATTTTTTCTAGTTCTGTGAAAAAAATGTCACTGAAATTTCAATAACCATTAAAAAGAATAAAAGTATACATTCATGCTTTTCCAAGGAATACTATAATGTACCAAATAATCAGCTTTTGCTCTAATACAATATTTAATAATATTTTTGTGGTAGAGGAAAGAATGACTATGATTTTCTTAATTGAGTACCTTAGTCATTAAAATATTTGCACATTTGAGTGCATATATATTTAAGGAATAGTATTATCAACTTATGCCATTAATACACTGAAGAGCATAAAAACTGATATTTAAAGCTTAAAATAGCAAAGGTAATTTTACTACACTATAGAGATATTTATAAATTGCATGTAATTTGTAATTAAATTCTGAACCCAAGTAACAGGAATAATTATATGTTTCTTCTCTGGATTTCTATAATAACTACTTTCATTTATGCATTTATATTACTTTAACATGTCAGAGGGAGTGCTTATAAAGTCCAGAATGTGTTAATCAGTGTTTTCTAAAGTATTTGGGGGGAAAAACTTGGTAAGAAATCAGGGGAAAAAAAACTTTTAGGAAGGGTTTATGACACATTAATTGCATATGATTCCTGTCAGCACATATTAAATCACAGTTGTTTTCCATGTTTCTATATATAATGATTTACATTTTCAAATTTTTATGTCTCCTAATGAGTTTCTGAATTATGTTATGAAATGTATAGGTTTCTCTTTCCAAACATATTGTAAGCTTCTAAATAATGGAACTCCTTTTCATCTAACTTTGAATGGACATCAATCAGTACCTGGTATTTGATTGACTAAAATTGAATTTCATGAAAGACTCATTCTGTCTGATTTTGGAAAACTTAGATTCATATACTCGCTCTATTATGAATACTCTGTGAGACATTAGGATAGTTGCAAGCACTCTAAATCTCTGACCTCTCAGCTGTCACATACAGATATAACATGTTCTGCCCTGCTGACCTCATAGGTCTATTTAGTGCAATAATATGAATAAAAATGTGGTTGTTTACTTTAAATTCATTATTTTCTTTCTAATAGCACATGGTCCACTTAAGCCAGGAACTTTTAACAACTCATATAAACTATAGGGGACAGATTTTATCAGACCAACCTTTAGTGGCAAATAGCCATGTTCTCACTTTTTTTTTCCAATAAAAACAAAACCACAATAAATTTATGTCTAAAATTATTAGCTGATATTCTTTTCAATAGGACAAATTTGTAAAATGTCACCAAGGACAAAAATGTGTCTATGTCCATTAATTTTTTAACATAATTCATAGATCTGGACAATTTAGTTAATTCATCTTTAATGTCTTGTACTTTATCAATTCTGATTGCTTGAATTCCCATTGGCAATGTATGCCTTTCCCTAAGTTGTATTTGTATCTCAACTAGGCAGTGTTATAAAAAAAAACAACAATAATAAAATAGATAAATAAATAAATAAATAAATAAATAAATAAATAAAATATATAGTCTAAACCGGTTTGGCTCAGTAGATAGAGCTTCCGTCTGTGTACTGAAGGGTCCCAGGTTTGATACCGGTCAAGGGCATGTACATTGGTTGCGGGAATATCTCCAGTAAGGGATGTGCAGGAGGCAGCTGGTCGATGTTTCTCTCTCATCGACATTTCTAGCTCTCTATCCCTCTCCCTTCCTCTCTGTGGAAAATCAATAGAATATATTTCATATATATATATATATATATATATATACCATCATAAACCAATTATAGATAGTATTTTTATGATGTTGTTTTGGCCATAATTTTCTTGAGTGGTTTTTACTATGACATCTGACATGTGTTTGACAGTTTTATTAAACTCTCCATAATTACCCAATGTAAGTGTACGATCTGTTCCTGAAGGGCTATGGCTGACACAGATTGTTAAGTATAGTAGTTAAAAAGGAAAGGTAGCTACTGAATGTGATGGACTTTCATTTCACCAAAGCTTTATTTTATAATCAGGGGGTCACTGAAGATTGTTAAATAGAAGAGTAGCATTTTCAAATTTCATTGCTTATCTTAGTAGTAATAAACCAAGGTCATGGCAATTCAATACATCAGGAGATTTTGAAATTTGAGAATTAAGCACATTCAGATCCAGTGATTTAATAAATAAAACATGAGCAAATAGCTTGTCTACATCAGTTTATTGACTGTGATATTTAATCTAGATGAGGCAAGACATGAAAAAGAGGATTTATCAGTAGTAGTCTTTCCTGAAAAACACCTTGAGACTCCTCAAACATTCAAGGACTTCCATTCTTAGACCACTTCATCATACCAGCCATTATTATTATCCTTTCCTTGTCTTGCTATCTCAAAAGAACTAATAGACATTCCTTTTACATTTAATCTTGACTGCACTTGTATCTTATTCTCACTTATGAGAAGATTCAGAAAATATTCTACCATGTATTCCTTGTTATTCAATTTTTTCTTTTTCCTTTAGTCAAAGTCAGAAACTTCTACAACTTATTCCTAGAAATGTTTTTGTTATCTACGTGTTTCAAAGTTCTTTTACTAGATATCTATATGGTTAAGTCCCTCACCTTCTCAAATGACTTTTTCTTTTTTTTAAAATAAAATTTATTTGGGTGATATTAGTTAATTAGACAATATAGTTTTCAATATACAGGATCAGTATACTGCATTGTGTACCCATCACCTAAAGTCAAATTATCTTCAATCTCCATATATTTATTCCCCTTTAACCTTTACTCCCCCTTTCCATCCCCTTTCCTCTGGTAACCATCATACTGTTGTCCATGTCTATGAGTTTCACTTTTCTATCCCACATAATCACATGGTTCTTAGCTTTTTCTGACCTTATTTTGCTTAGCATGATATTCTCAAGGTCCATCCATGTTGTCACAAATGACAGTATTTCACCTTTTTTGTGACTGAATAGTATTTATATATATATATATATATCATGTCTTCTTTATCCAAACATCTATTGAAGAACATTTTGGTAGTTTCCATCTTGGCCATCATAAATAATGCTGCAATGAATATAGGGGTGCATATATCTTTCGAAATAAATGTTTTCAAAAATTTTGATTATATACTTAGAAGAGGGTTTGTTAGGTTATATGATAACTTTATTCTTAAGTTTTTTTAAGGAACCTCCATACTGTTTTCTATTGTGGCTATACAGCTTTACATTACCAACATCAGTAAATGAGCGTTCTTTTTATCCACAACCTCTCCAACACTGGTTATTACTTGTCTTATTGATAATATCTATTCAAACAGGTGCTCAATGATATCTTGTTGTAGTTTTGATTGGCATTTCCCTGATTGAGCATCAAAATATATATATATTAGAGGCCCATTGCATAAAATTTGTGCATTGGGGGAGGGGATGTCCCTTAGCCCAGCCTGTACCCTCTCCAATCTGGGACTCATTGGGGGATGTCTGACTCCTGGATTAGGCAGTCTGACATCCCTCTTACAATCTGGGACTGCTGGCTCCTAACCATTCACCTGCTTGCCTGCCTGATTGCCCCTAACTGCTTCTGCCTGCCAGCCTGATCACCCCCTAATAGCTCCCCTGCCAGCCTGATGGCCCCTAAGTGCCCTCCCTTAGAGGCCCAATCTCCCCAACTATCCTCCCCTGCTGACCCAGTCATCCCCAACTGCCCTACCCGGCTGGCCTGATCACTCACAACTGCCCTCCCCTGCCGGCCATCTTGCAACAATGTGGGGGTGGCCAACTTGTGATGACATGGGGGCAGCCATCTTCATCTTGTGGAAAACATCTTGTGATAATGTTGGTGTGGCCATCTTGTAATGACATGGGGGCAGCCATCTTGTGATAACATGGAGGTGGCCATCTTGTGGCAGCCATCTTATGACAATATGGAAGCAGCCATCATATGATAACGTGAGGGCAAGATGCCACCTAGACTTTTATTAGTGTACATATATACCATTTGTATGTCTTCTTGTGATAAATGTTTGTTCAGGTTCTCTCCCATTTTTTAATTGAATTATTTGTTGTTGAGATGTGTGACTTTTTTAATATATTTTGAATATTAACCCTTTGCTGGAGCTGTTGTATGCTAATACCTTCTCTCATTCATTTGTTTGCCTTTTTGTTTTGTTTTTTAATGATTTCTTTTATTGTGCTGAAACTTTGTACTTTTATTTATTTATTTATTTATTTATTTCCATTCATTCATTAATTCATTTTTGCCTTTGCTTCCCTTGTCTCAAATTCATAAAATCTTCTCTAAGACCAAGGTTCATAAGTTAAGTATCAATGTTTTCTTTTATGTAATTTATTGTTCCATATCTTATATTTAGGCCCTGGATCGATTTTAAATTAATTTTAGTACATGGGAAGAAAACTAGTTTCATTCTTTTGCATATGACTTTTTTATTTTCCCAGTACCATTTATTGAAGAGGCTTTCTTTTCTTCATTTTATGTTTTTATTCCTTTGTCAAAAACTATTTGCCCATACATATTTGGTTTTATTATATCTTGGCTTTCAATTCTGCTCCTTTGGTCTGTTTCTCTACTAAAACCAAGCTGTTTGAATTGTTAATACTCTATAATATACAAGTAATTTGAAGTTAGGTAGTGTGATACCTCCAGCTTCCTTTTTTCTTTTTTCAGGATTGCTTTGGCTATTCGGGATATTTTGTGGTTCTACAAATCTGATAAATTTTTTTGTTGTATTTATTTTAAAAATGTCTTTGGGATTTTTATGGGGATTGCATTAAATCTGTATATTACTTTGGATAATATGGGCATTTTAACTATGTTGATTTTTCCAATGCATGGACACAGAATATCTTTCTATTTTATTGTGTCTTTTTCAATCTCTTTTAATAATGCTTTGTGATTTTCAGTGTATAGGTCCTTCATATCCTTTGTTAAGTTTCTCCTATGAGTTTTCAATAGCAACTTTACACATAATTTAAGTTGTTCCATCTTAATCAAGTTGAATGAGATGGAACACAGAGCTACAGTTAAAAATTATATGCTTGTGGTATGTAAGGCCAAAGAATCTATAAAAAGTTAGATTTGTTTTAGAAATAGCCTAGTGATTGTGCAGTGGTTGGAGAGCCAGGGGAGGCAGGAAGACCATTGAGGATGCTATTTCAATAGCATAAACAAGAGAAGTTAATTGAGGATAGAGTGTAGGGAAGAAATTTAAAAGTTAGTCACTAAGGAGAACTTGCTGACTAAATGTGGGAAGTATTAATAGAAGTTGAGGATGTTTATAACTTGAGTGAGGGTTGGCAAATGACATGACTATTTCTATCATTCCCTTCAGGATCTCGAATATTGTTGGTGGGATTATAAACTGGTATTTCTTCCCACTCTCTCATATCATTTCAATCAAGGCTTCATTTTCACTGCTCCAGTAAACAAGCTCTTTTCAAGGTCACCTATGACTTATATGTTGCTAAACCCTAATGATCAATTCTTTCTCATGTTATGTGATCACATTTGACTAAAGCGATCATTATGTTTTCTTCAATGCACTGTTGTCACTAGTTTTCTTGATTTTTTCTTTCCTTTCAAATCGCTCTTTATTTTTGCTAGTTATTCCTCTTTTCATTTACCTTTTAATGCTTAGTATCACAAGATTCAGCCTAGGCTCTATTTTTTCTTTATCAATAATCACTTCTTTATAGTCTTATCTTAGATACTCCAACTTTTTCCAAATTTACATTTTCAGATAAGAGATCTCTCTCCAACTCTAGATATGAGTATAATAGTGTACAATTACATCTTTATTTAAATTCCATATATATATATATATATATATATATATATATATATATATTAAACTTGGGTAAAACATCAAAAATCATGCTACTTATGTTATTTCACAAATTGTTTTCTTTCTAGATTTATCATCTTAGGTAATGGAAACTTAAATTTCTGGATGATTAGACCCAAAATTTTGGAATTATATTTGACTTTCATTTATCTTTACGTATCACATATATTCTCATGGAAATATTTTGTGTTGTTCAAAAGTTTCTAAAGTTCAATCATTTATTTTTCTTATTTTTCACAGTATTTCATTGTTTATTTATTAAGAGAAACTATTCCTTAGCTCAAATATTCATGTTTCATAGTTCAGGAATACAGGTCAGTAACAAACTTCTATGGATATCAACCCAAAGAAATTTTTTACATTCCAAGATTACTTTGTACTCTGAAAGATACCAGATCTTCCTCATCTTCTCCAAATCTTTCATAGGATCATAATTTTGGTAGAAATATGCATTTGCCTTCTTTCCTGGCTCAGCTATACCAAACTTATAGGAAGCTAAAACCCCAGGGGTACAATTATGGCTCCAACCATATGAAATCTCAGACACTTGACCAGAAGGCCAGGCATTTGAAGTTTTGGCAAAGTGCCAGAAGACATAGTAGTTACATTCTTCCCAACACCAATGTCCCAAGTCCACTCATTTCTTACAAAAGTCAATGCTACAATTAATCCACAACACCATTAACTCTTAACTGAAATATTCCAATAGCCTCCTTGTGGATCTTCTTTTCCCTTATCCTTGCCACTGTACAGTATCTTCTCAACACAGCATGAGGAGTACTCTCTTGAAAACATTAGTTAGAGACCATGTCTTCCATATGCTCTAAAATCCATTTCATTAAAACTAAAACCCAAAGTCCTTATGATTATGAGATTTCCTTCATAATCTGTGTCACTGAAGACTCTATTGTGTTTCTGATTTTATCTCCTACTTACTCACTCCTTCAGCTGCGAGGGCATTCTTGCACAATGTATTTTGAACCCATGTTCCCTCTACTTGAATATTCTTCCACTAAATATCTGTATAGTCAACTCCCTCACCTCCTTCAATTCTTGCTCAAATGAGTTGTCAGTGGAATTAAATTGCAGAGAACCCCCGCTCACCAGTTCTCCCAATTCTCCTAAGCATATTATATATTTTTTTCTCTCATTGTGCTTATCACCCTCGAGCATACTATGCAATTTAGTTAATATATGTATTATCTGTATTCTCTATTTAAATGTAAACTCCAGAAAGGCAGCATTATGTTGTTTTCATTTATTGATGTATTCCATGGATACAAAATGATGATTGATACAATATATATATTTTCAATAAATAGTTGCCCAATGAATAAGCTATTTCTCAGTTTGACATTGTATCATGGCATTAGACATTAGCATACTCTCCAGTAATTTCACTTCAAGGTATATATATATATATATGTCCAAAAGAAACTTTAGCACACTGTACTAGGAGATGTATACAATTCAAAATATAGAAAGAACTCCTACAACTTAATAACACAAATCCAAATAATTAATTAAAAAAATGGACAAAGGACTCGAATAGACATTTTTTCAAGGAGATATCCAAATGGCCAATAGGTATAGGAATTGTTGCTCAGCATCATTAATTATAATGGATATGCAAAACAAAATGAGATATTACCTCACAACTATTAGAATGGCTATTATAAAAAAATGAAAGATAACAAGTGCTGTCGAGATTGTGGAGAAATTGGAAACTATGTGCTGTTGGTGGGCCTGTAAAATGGTGCAGGCACTATGGAAAACAGTATGTGTGTTCCTCAAATAATTAAAACCAGAATTGCCATATACTCTAGCAATATTACTTATGGGTATAATATTTAAAAGAATAGCAATCAAGATCTTGAAGATATATATGAACACCTGTGTTTATAGCAGATTTATTTACAATAGCCAAGATATAGAAACAACACAATGTTCCTCAATATATGGGTAAGTTAAAAAAACAACAACACATAGTATATACATAAAATGGAATATTATTCAGCCTTAAATAAGAATGAAATATTGCCATTTGCAACAATATAGAGGCATATGTTTGAGAGCATTATGCTAAGTAAAATAAACCAGTCACAGAAAGACAAATATAGCATAATTCTTCTTAGATGAGGTATCTAAAATAGTCAAGTGATATGAATAGTACTGCTAATAGTCCAGTACAGGAAATATGCAATAAATCTTAATAACAATGTTGAGTGAAAATGCAGATAGTAATATAAATAAAATATTCAGGTTGCATATTTGGTGAGGAAGAATCCATAGTAAATATAAATAGGGTAAATGTTTAAATTGTTAGTGGGTAGTGGGTTTATGAATTTTTTTGTTTTTATAAAGATGTATTCCATGGATACAAAATTATGATTAACACAATAAGTGACAGAAAAAAGAGCATGCATGAATCAATGCTAACAATGTACCATGAACTATATGCTATTTTATCATCCATCTAATTCTCTTTATGTAACCTCCAAAAAAGAAAGAAGAATATTTGGAATTTGGGAAGAAACTTTAAATTCTCCTTGGATGTGCATCAACTTCCTTTCTTCCTTTTTTCATTTGAAGGCCTAGGAATATTCAGAGCAATCACCTTCCATTTATAATATCTAAGCTGGGTGTCTTGGGTCTTACAGAAGAGTGCTCAGTAAGCAACATGAGTCAGGTTATGTTCTGGTATGAAATTAAGAAGTCTTCAAATGTGATGCAGCATATCAAAAGGTCAAAACACCACCTCTTTTCATGTAGTTTTGAAAAGTGGAAATTTATTCTCAGGATGTAGATATCACAGTGGGAGAATCTGGTGCAGCAATTAACACTCAAAAGTAGTCAAATGCTCAAGTAGTTTAATAACATGAGATTCTCTGATTTTTGAAGTAATCTAGAAAAAGCAGAAATATAAATAAGCAATTACATACATGAATTAAAATGAAAATAGCCAGCAACATGGTGGAATGATATTTAAAATCATTTTTTTTAAATATTGCCAGATTTCATTGAGCGCCCCAAAGAGAAATGTTCATTTTCTTGCTTTTAAAATATTTATGAACCTTTAAAAATTCAGAAGTATCTTGGTTTCTGAAATTTATTTTACCTTATACACATAATAAAGTAAATATGATGAAGAAGATAATGTACACATTAGCTATGACACTTTTCTGAAATTAAGGAGTTTTAAAAATAATATTATTATGAATATTAGTACTGGAATACCAATGAAAACTATGAAAAGTAAAATCCAGATCAAATAATTGACATTGTCCAGAAAAAAAGCCTAGAGTTTAAATTTTTATTATTCATCATATTTTTTCTTACTGGAAGAGACTTATGAAATATACATCATAATATTCATGCAGGAGAATAGTAAAAATTTTGCTTTCCAAACATGCTTAGCAGTACATGAATAGTGTTATGCTGAAAATTATATAATATCAACTATAATAATTTTATAATCAATAGGTGGATGATATATGTTACACTAAGTTTTTTTACTAGAAATGACTCAGTCTTTCCATAAGGGGAAAGTTTACCACTTTCCTGGTTCTTTGCCCTGTAAACAGACTAGATATAGTATGAATGAAACAATTATCTTTGATGATAATAATATAAATATCATCACTGAAGTCTTAGTAAAATTTCTAATAATGATGTAATCATAATTAAACATAATTCCATTTTGGATCAATAAGAAAACTGTAGCTTACTCCAAAACAGAGTAGAAAAACAAATCATAGAGGGTTAACTGATTTGCATGCTCAGAGATGTTACCAGCTGCTGTTCTTAATAATAAATGAAGTCATCGCTTTCAGCAATCTGGAAAATAAACTGAAGTAATTATGTTTTCAATTTTGATTTAATGGAAAATAGTTTATAGGAAGGAAGCAAATATTCTCCCAACTAAAAAAAAAAAGGAAAAGAAAAGTATGTAGCTCACTAACAAGCAGGTCGAGTGTGTGTTTTTTTCAATGGCCTAATTTATTGGTATGCATACCCCCTAAAATGAAGAAGGCCTCAGAGGGCCTTAATGCAGAGGCAGAAGAATTAAAATCACAAACTCAATTCATAATCAATAGCTATCAAAGACACTGTTTTGGAGATTACTACTCATTTCTGACCTTATTTTTTATTAATAACAAACATTATTGAACATTTAATCTACAGTTTGTTTTCCTGTTGCATTAAATATATTTAATCTGACCAAAGCTGGTTTGGTTCAGTGGATAGAGCGTCGGCTTGCGGACTGAAAGGTCCCGGGTTCGATTCTGATCAAGGTAATGTACCTTGGTTGTGGGCACATTCCCAGTGGGGGTTGTGCAAGAGGCAGCTGATCGATGATTCTTTCTCATTGATGTTTCTAACTCTCTATCTCTCTCTCTTCCTCTCTGCAAAAAATCAATAAAATATATTTTTTAAATAAATAAATAAATGTATATATATATTTAATCCCCAAAATATGCTTAAGAAAAGGTTGATGCTATCATTATCCTATTTTAAATATAAAGAAACTGGAAAGTATTAACTTGCCCAAAGCAACAGATCTCGGATTTTTACAGTATTTCTGACTCAAAGCCCCCCCTGTGATAGTCACTTCCTATGGGCTTATTATTAAACCCACTATTTCCATTGAGGAATTAATATATAGATTGCATGTTTGGTTTAAGAAACATTTTCAAGAGAAACAAAGAAACTCTTAAAAAATATATTTTTATTGATTTCAGAGAGGAAGGGAGAGATAGAAACATCAGTGATGAGAGAGAATCATTGGTCAGCTATCTCCTGCCTGCTCCCCACTGGGGATCAAGCCTGCAACCCTGGCATATGCCCTAACTAGGAATCCAGCCATGATCTCTGGTTCATAGGTCAAAGCTCAACTACTGAGCCGTGCCAGCCGGGCAAATAAGCTCTTTAAAGCTACATATAGCACAGGAATCATAATCTGTACCATAAATGTTTAAGATCCCAATATTCCTGAGGACAGTACTAACAGCACATTACAATCAAGTTAAAATATTTATTTTATTAGACCTTATTTATTTTAGTAGTTGGATACCAGAATTTAGCAACTCAGAGCTATAATGCACAATCGTGGTGGTGCACACATCCAACTCTACTGGGAACTATTCATGTCGCTGACTGTGTAACTGAGATACACTATTAAATGATATATATCCAACTTCTGTGTGTTTCCAATACTTTGTAGAGCTTTGCTTTCAAACAGCTAACACTGGGACACATTTCTTTTGTATGTATTTTGCTAAGCAGTAAATTTCCGGGAATTAGTATTTTTCTTCTTTAATGAAGAGACAGAAATACAAATTAAGCATAATATAATTCTATGTAATCAGAGTCTTAAATATCTATATTCAAAATAGACCAAAAACAATATGCCTATTGTAAGACATTAGATATGTCTAGGAAAGTAGTAGGAGTTCTGGAGTTAATCTGATGGAATTTGGAGTCTGGCTTTTCTTACTAGAAGTTATTTAACTACTTTATACCTTAGTTTCCTGTTTATAAAGTGAGGGTAACAATAGCACCTATCGTGTAATTAGTTTTGAGAATATAATGAGCTAGTGTACAGCAACCCCATGGCCCAGTGCTTGTGACACAGTAAAGTTCAATTAATGTTCAATAAGTATAAAACAAAATTGCAAATGTGGTAGAAATAATTGGTTTATAAATAATCTTGCAAATTAAAGAGAAAAAAATTAATTATGACTATAATAAAAGCATGCAAGGAAGAAATATAATTAGTACCTAAATGTATATTTTAAAGAAGTAAACTTCAGTCATAATCAAACTAATGCAAAGTTAGGCAAAACAAAAGTGGTAAAAACTTTCCTATTCACTAGGTAAAGAAAGTAGAATAAATATTTATAATGGAGAATGTGATTTTAATTAGTTTTATCCTTCATTGGTAGTACTACAATTATGCAATTATATTGAAAATATGTTTTGCAATATGTATCAAGAAGCATCCTTATTTTAATAATCTTTGATATAATAATATTAGTCCTGTGAACCTTATTTAATAAAATAACCTTGATATAAAAACAAAAATACTTTAATAAGGACATTCTTACATAAATAATAATTTATTTACACAAAAAATATTGCATACTGCCCTAGCTGGTTTGGCTCAATGGATAGAGCATCGGCCTGTGGACTGAAAGGTCCCAGCCAAGGGCACATGCCTGGGTTGTGGGCTCGATCCCCAGTAGGGGGAAGCCGATCAATGATTTTCTCTCATCATTGAAGTTTCTATCTCTCCCTCTCCCTCTCTGAAATCAATACAATATATTTAAAAAAATATATTGCATACTGTTAAAAATAAACACTATAGTTAATACAAAAAAAGGAAAATCCTTGGTGTTTTAAGTATAAAGGGGGCAGAAATTATCAATATGTTTAAAAAAAAAAAGATTAAATAAATCCTAGATGAAAATACATCAGATCATAGTAATTATATTATATTCATAGCATTTTAGTGACTTTTTTCTTTCCATATTTGTTAATATGGTTACAATACTTTATAATTCTAAAAAATTTAGAATATAAAAATTTAAAATATTTTTTAGAAATTCCTTAGCAATTCAATTCATACAATATAATAATATTAAATAAATTCACAATTATGTACATTGTCTACATGGAAAATTATAAAGTAAGCTTTTACTCTTTGGAAACTTTGTAAAAAAAAAAAAAAAAAAAAAAAGATAGCTCACTCCCTTCAGTGTTTATCACAAATCAGGCATTATGCTTCACACAGGGATACACATTTAAACAATTTAAAAGATAGAATGTCCCTTCAATAAGTTTTGAGACAAGAGTGAAAAGCTAGCTCAGTTTAGGAGTTTGGATAATACATTGTGAGTGATTTGATATCTTAGCCAAATCTTGAAGGATGCGAAAAGTTTGCTAAACCAAAAATGCAGAGGCAGAGGATATGATATAAGAGATATTAAGTAAAAAATATCAAAGTGAATTTAAATAGGGAAGGGGCAGTTCATTACTAATAAAATGTAAACTGCCAGACAGGAATAGTAAGAGATGATGTCTGAGAGACAGCCAATTCATGGGAAAGCAGATATGCAATAGGAAAATAAGCTCAATAAATAGTTTCCTCTGTCGGTTTAAGTTATGGGCCTCTAATTATCTGCTGAAGGTAATTAAGTCACTTCTCCTCAAATTGTGCACATTTATAACCAATTATTTTGCACACAATTTTCATGATTTCACTGAGCACCTGAAATCTATTAATTGACTCTGGAATCTTATGACAGGTGAATAATAGCAACAACCACAACAAACACAGCAAAATCTGATCTCATTAATTAAGCCAAAATGATGACAGTAAAAAAGGAGCTGTGACTTGTGTTTGTTTTGGTGTTTGTTTGTGTGTTTTTTTGTTTTGTTTTGTTTTGTTTTTATCAGAAGTCTATCAGTAACTCTTGCTTATTCAAAATTAAAACAAATTCCAAACAAATCAACCTTTCCCCATTTCTAAAGCCCCTTTCTGGACCAAACCACTGCTTGGCTACCTAGCAGACTTCTTAGTTGGTCTCAGTGTTTCCATTCTGCCTTCCTATAAGCTGTTCTTTGCTCTAAAGCCAGCGTGATATGTCTAAAAGGTATACCAACTCATGCTACCCATAGGGGTGTCGAACTCAATCAGAGAAGGGGCCAAAATCTAAAATCCAGCCTAAATCGCGGGCCGAATGGTTTACTGAACAGTCATAAACTGACAATGTCATAAACTGACAGCGGAGTGCAGTGATGACAGCGCGGTGCGGGCCACATTGCAAGGCCTGGCGGGCTGGATTTGGCCTGCAGGCCTTGTGTTTGACACATGTGCTAAGGCATTGAATCGCACTTAGCTTAAACCCAAAACTGCAACAAGTACCAGAGCCCACAAGACTGGTGCTCTGGCCCTGGCTGACTTCTCCACCCTCACCTGGTACCTGCTTTTCTGAGTGCCTGAGCTCCAGACCACTGCTTTCTTCTCTCCACCTCCCAAGCCTGTTCCCATCTGAAGCCTTTGAATCTGCTCTTTCCTCTGCATCCTATCCCCTCCCAACAGCCTCATGATTGATTTTTTCCCCATAATTAAAATCTCAGCTCAAATATTACTCCGGAGAGTAATATTATTGAAAAAGAAATTCCTTAACAACTCAGTTGTTACTCTACAGTCACTATCTAAATAATATATTTTTATAATAATTATTGTTTGCTATATTGTGATTATTTATGATTATTTACATTAGGTTTCTTTCTCTCTTTCCCTCCACAAACTCCTAAGCAGAATTTGAATGCTTTTTTCTCAACATTTCTACCTGCCAGGCACATAGTAGGGAGTCAATAAATGTCATTTAAATCAATTTCTCCAAATGATGAAATTGTATCACGAAGTATTTAAACTTAAGTCTAAAATATAGCTTCCATGTGTGTCGGGAACAAATGCGTTAAAATGGACAATATCTTTCAGTAGTTGTTTTATGTTGGCATTCCTGCGATGAATAATTAACCTTAGCAAATGGATTTAGGTTTATGTACAGTACTCTGATTTGTTTTACAACTACCCCTTTTAAAGAAATGACTTAAGCAATTTAAAGTTTGAAATATTTGTGTATCTAAAGGGAACATAAAATTCTCTGTATTTTTCCAGCCTTGCTTCTCTGCCAATTTGTGTTCCTGCTTATTTGAAGTATAAAGCAAACATTGCTGGAAATTGCTTTGGCATTGCTACTTAGAAACTATACAGTCAGTCCCAAGGATTTGGAACAAGTGAAATAAAAATTTAGCATTGTGCTGATTTTTTTTAAGTGTGAGAAAAAGGAAGATTAAATGTTGTGTAACTTCTATTTTCTTAAATCTATCATGAAATAAAAGTGAGATGACAAATGGTTTTGTTTGCCTGAGATAGCCCTAATTTATGTTTGGTTTCTTATCCTAATTATTCATGCTTTCATTCTCAAAGTATCCCAAAATGGACGGCAAGTTATGTGCTAACAATAAGTAGGGGCTATATTAATTTTGGTAGCATTGTGAGAAAAATAATAATAGCATTTACTCTTATAAATTGCTGTCAGGATTAAATACTTTAGCATATGTAAGTACTTAAAAGGTGTCTAGCATATGATGCATGTGAAATAAATATTAGCTCTCATTATCTAGTTCCTTTGGAAAGGATAGACCAGCAAAAGCTATTAATTTTGGTATAATAAAAGCATTTAAATTTTAGAAGGTCTAGAAGCACTAGGTACCCATCATAGGTACCTTTTCCTGTTCAGTTACATTTGATTTTGTTGTTGTTAATCCTCACTTGAAGATATTTTTTTCCATTGACTTTTTTTTAGAGTGGGAAAAAAGGAGAGAGATTAAAGAGAGAGAGAGAGAGAGAGAGAGAGAGAGAGAGAGAGAGAGAGAGAGAGAGAGAGAGAGAGAAATATTCATGTGAATGACATATCAATAGGTTGCCTCCCACACATGCCCCGAGTGGGGTGGGTATCAAACCTGTAACTCAGGTATATGCCCCTGATTGGAAATCAAACCTGAGACCCTTTTTGCATGGGCCAACACTCTAACCATTGAGATCACCAGCCAGAGTATTTGATTTTTACATGATATTTTCAAGTTCCCTGATTTTTCTATGTAAATGAAGCCAAATAACCATGCAGTCCACCACAGTCCTTTAAAATAATTGCCTCCCTTTGTAGACATTTTTCTAGCATTTGATTTCACTAGAAACAGGTTATGCTGAACAAAGGACTGAAAAAATATAACATACTGACATTATTAGGTTATGAATAGTATAGAAATACAAATTTCTTTTCATGTGGGGAGAGAATTAGATTTTGGAGAGTGTGAGATCTGGAAGACAGAAAATCTGTTTGATTAAAGTTATTGTGCTTCATCTAACATATTCTTCTAGTCCTCTAGTTTTAGAATAGAACTTAATTAGGAAAATCAGTTTCAGATGTAATAGACTCACAACTGAAATGAAAGTACATGTATCATATATCCAACCAACACCAAAGAGATTACTATTCTTGTGTCAAGAAGTATTTTCTTGTATTTTATGATTAAAAAAAGAATTTGAGAATTTCTTTCTTTGTGATCTTCAAGATATTAATATTTCAGAACTACAACTCTTTTATTTTTCTTTAAACTAAACAAAATTTTGTCTTTTAATTTATGTATGGAGATCACATTCATTTTTAAATTGAGGCAATTTACTTAAATTTTACAGCAAACACCCCTAGTAGTAGAAACACAGTTGGTCAGGCAATCTTCACTCTTGAATGTGTCTGTATGAGAGGTCACTATTTATTTCAGTATGCTAACTTACCAAGGTATTTATGACCTTTTCTTAAGTTATATATTAATTACAAAAAGATTTTGAAAAGCATTGCTGGTGTATGTTGTCTTTTTAGATTCATTGGTCCTTAGTTTACATTGTTATCCAGTTCTGAATATATTCTTCTTAAAATAGATCTTTTTTGGGAAATCTAAGATCCATCTTGAGTGACAATTGCTGGAGAACACAGTAAGCTCCTCTATTCCCAAATTCTGTCACAGGACAAAAAATTTCAATGCTTATCTTTAGTCTACATTTCCTCAGACCATGGTATTCCATGAGTGTACTAGTATTTGTGGGAAATGTTTATTTTTTTAACATAACAAGTGTCAAAGTAGCAAACGTTCTGCATTTAAATTGTGCAAAAATAGATTCTTAAATTGAATTCACAATCAGTTTTACTGGCTTGGATTTATAATACTTTCTATAGAATAAAACAGAAAGTAGAGATCATTTTTCGTTTAATTGGTTGTGCAATACTCTGAACAATGGAAAAACATCTGATCTGTGGGTGACAGAAATCCTATATGATTGTAAAGAGTGGAAGGATGATGGTTTGTCATAAAAGGGTGCTACTGTGAAAAACAAGAAACTGAAGACAGATATTCTGAAAGTGACTAAGAAAATGATAGCCAAAGTAAAGAGAACTCCTAAGAAATAGTATGTCAAATATTGGCTGTTAAACAGTAACTTCTACATGAGATTGGATTTAAACATATAGCAAAATTGATAATTGCTCATTATTGAATGGATTACTGAAGATTTGGTTAGATTCCATTGGAAAGGTAACCAGAAAAAGGTAGTATTGCCACTTTATCAAATTAATCATTGAGTTATTTTAGATGTTGACTTTTTTCGACATGAATGAAAGCTGGAAAAAAATTGCCACACCCATATCCCAGCCATTTTTAGTGCATTATCTGGAACCAATATGCAGAGTTGCTACAGGCTGTTTTTAGGGATGATTCTAAACTTGCATCATTTATTCATTCATTTATCAAATAATTACAATCCTATATAATAAAAGTATAATATGCAAATCAACCAAACGATGGAACAACCAGTCAGCAGGGGGCAGGGCTGGTGAGCAGGTGGCACCAGGCTAGCCAAGGCATATATCAGTGGGCAGAGGGAGGGGATGGTGATGGGGAGGGGGGCACACATCGACCAGAAGCAGCAGAGGAGCAATGGGGGAGGCGATGCCAGCCACTCACTGGCCTGTGCCACCCCCTGATCAGCCTGCCAGATCGCCTCCCACAGAGGGAGACCAGACTGTGGTTTAGGCCTGCTAAAGGGAGCAGGCCTAAGCCATTAGTCGGACATCCCCTCAGGATTCCCAGACTGCAGGAGGGCCCAGGCCAGGCTGAGTGACCCCTTCCCAGTAATAAATATAAAAGAAGCAGGCATTCATTGTGCAAAACCCTGGAGATTCAGTATTGACAGAATACTTTGTCTCTTTTGATGATATGAAATACTTTATGGATCAAATGGCATACTAATAATGTGGCCTTAAAAAGTTCTGTTTACTGTTTAAATCCTCTTAGATGACAGTTAATTGACATTTTTCAGTTATCTTATAGAAATAACAGACTGAGCCGAAACCAGTTTGGCTCAGTGGCTTGAGTGTCGGCCTGCAGACTGAAAGGTCCCAGGCTCGATTCCGGGCAAGGGCATGTACCTTGGTTGCAGGCACATCCCCAGTAGGGGTTGTGCAAGAGGCAGCTGATTGATGATTCTCTCCCATTGATGTTTCTAACTCTCTATCCCTCTCTCTTCCTCTCTGTAAAAAATCAATAAAATATTTTTTTTAAAAAAAAGAAATAACTGACTGATAAGGCAACTGTGCAAATATCAAGGAATATTTCACAGTAAGAACATTCCTGATAACATTTACTAAGCTTTTACTATGGGTGAGGCTAGGTGTTAAATTGTTCCTCACAACAATCCTTGGTCAGTTGTACTAGTTAGAATAGGGTAAATTACTCTGGCTGGTGTGGCTCCTTTGGCTGAGCATTGACACAGGCACCAAGAGGCTGCTGGTTCAATTCCCAGTCAGGGCATATGCCCAGGTTGGGTTCCATGTAGGGTTTGTGCAGGAGGCAGCTAATTCATGTTTTTATCTCTCCCTCTTCCTTCCTCTATCTCTCTAACATAAAATAATAATAATAATAATAATAATAATAATAATAATAATAGAGTAAATTACTTCCAAATGGTTCAAACCTATTTATCAGTTAAATAATCAAAGGTGATTATTCCTGGTAGGTGGGCAGCTGTTCTCCATGGAGTGATTCATCTGCAATGAGCTAGTTCAGTAAGAAAAAAGGCAAGGAGGAAAATCTCTTTTTAATAATCTTGGTCCAGAGCAGGCAAACATTACTGCTGTTTAGATTCCATCAGTAAGTGCGAGTAATATGGCCATCCTGGCTGCAGTTGGAGTTGAGAAATTAAGTATATAGATGTGCAAACTTTTCTCGGTGAAACCCAGTGGAGAAGTGGAGAGAGTTAAGCAGCTAACCTACCTGTCTAATATGTGTTAATGTGATCCACATTTTACTGATGTGGAAACTGAACGATAGAATTACTCAGAATTTTCCAAGAGTATTTGATATTGG
The DNA here is from genome assembly GCF_964339955.1 of Pipistrellus hanaki. Taxonomy (NCBI): domain Eukaryota; kingdom Metazoa; phylum Chordata; class Mammalia; order Chiroptera; family Vespertilionidae; genus Pipistrellus; species Pipistrellus hanaki. The sequence continues at coordinate 119,777,745 of NC_140505.1, forward strand.
ACTTTTCTTTTATGAAACCCATAAAAAACACATGTAAATCTATGAAATACATTTTGAATTGTGTTGGAAAATATATCTATACCACCAAACACTGGAAAGATTTAACAATTTTAGTCACAGTAGAATATCTGACGGTACATTTTGAAATATATCTGGAAAAAAATAATTGCTTAATATTGAATAAATTTGAAAGGAACTGGACTTAAGTCATTGTTATTTACTGACTAGAGGCCCAGTGCACAAAATTCGTGCATGGGGGGAGGTCCCTCAGCCAGACTTGCATCCTCTCCAATCCCTGTGGGATTGGGCCTAAACTGGCATTTGGACATCCCTCTCGCAATCCGGGACCTCTGGCTCTAAACCACTCACCTGCCTGCCTGCCTGCCCTAACCACTCTGCCTGCCTGCCTGATCCCCCTAACTGCCCTCCCCTGTCAGCCTGGTCACCTCTAACTGCCCTCCCCTGCCAGCCTGGTCGCCCCTATTAACATTTTTTTTTTAATCTTATCCCCTTCACACACAATTGTATTTGACTTCTTTATTGGCTTCTCCCTCTCACACAATTTTTTCTCTCCTTTATGTAACACCTTTCCCTACTGACTCATCATTTATAAACTTTTCTTTCCTCCTTATTTCACACTTCTGTTCCATTATCTCTTCCCATCTTTCTCTTACCCTCCTTTCCTCCCCACATTCTTTCTTTCTTTTATATTTACCCCTCTCCTCCCTCCCCTTTTCCTTCCTTCCCACCTTCATTTTTTTCTTCACTTCCTCCTTTGTACCTGCTTTGCTCCCTGCCCCATTTCTTCCTTCTTCCCATTCTCCTTTTAAGCTCTACCGGCTCCTCTTTAAAACTTCTCTTCCGCTGAAGCTGGTTTGGCTCAGTGGTAGAACATCAGTCTGCAGACTGAAAGGTCCCGGGTTCGATTCCGGTCAAGGGCATGTACGTTGGTTGTGGGCACATCCCCAGTAGGGGGTGTGCAAGAGGCAGCTGGTCGATGTTTCTAGCTTTCTATCTCTCTCCCTTCCTCTCTGTAAAAAATCAATAAAATATATTTTATAAAACTTCTCTTCCCTCCCTCTTTCTCTCTCATCCTACCTTTCCCATACATTCTTCTCTACTTACTTCCACTGTTTTAATATCTATCTATCTCAGTGTTTTTCAACCTTTTTTGGGCAAAGGCACACTTGTTTCATGAAAAAATCACGAGGCACACCACCATTAGAAAATGTTAAAAAATTTAACTCTGTGCCTATATTGATTATATATAAAGTAATTCTCTTGAATAGGAATCAAATAAACACAAAGAAAGTATTTTATAATTACTTCATTATGAAATATTAAGTAAACAAAATAGTGAAAAATTATAAAATTCTTGTCTTGTCTGCACCTACGGCACACCAGGCAACATCTCGCGGCACACTAGTGTGCCGCGGAACAGCGGTTGAAAAACGCTGATCTATCTACCTGCCTAATTATTCACTATCATTTATCTTTTTCTTTTCTGACTCCTACTTTTAAACTCTGTCCCCAGTACACAACTATACTTAATTTTCATTATAGCTCCTACAGTTCACTCAGACATCCTCTTTCCTTCTTTAACTATGCTCTCTATTGAATCCTTTATAAAGTTCTTCCTTCCCTCCCTCCCTCCCTTCTTAAAGCTTCCATTTGAAGGGTGGGAGGACATTAACCCCCAACCCAGAGCTCAGCCCTGGTCAGGTATTCACCATCCCCCTTTCCACGGCCTCCCTGCTCCCATTGCCCGCCCAGGTGCCTGGTGCAGCGAGGGTGGCTGATATCTCCTGACGGGTCCTGGATTGTGAGAGGGCACAGGCCAGGCGGAGGGATCCCACCAGTGCACGTGCACAGGGCCTCTAGGTGATAAATAAGATTACAAAGTATAAAGGGTGACATATATATATATATAGTGACGTCTTTGCATTTAAAATGATTTGTGGGAAATAGATTGGATTAAGAAAAGAAAAGAAAAAAACAGTGAGTTGAGAGTCAATATCAAGATTCAACCTACTATTTTTTCCTTATATTGACTGTAGATCTTCTTCCTTGTCTGAGCTCTCTTTCCAAACAGAGAATCCTGAATTACTTCTCCACTTATGAAAACTACACTCATTAATTCCAAGATAATGAAGAACATCATAGGAGAAACAAGAAGCAGGCTCTCAATATGGGGAACAGGAGTTACTTTCTGACAGGTAGGAGCATAGCCAAAGGGAGCAGGAAGGAGAACAGGAGTGGTAGACAGTGAATGTTTCAAAGCCTGGTTTCTTAAAAATCACTGCTCACATTGGTTTTATTTAATTTATGTTTCTTGGCAAGAACAAGTATGATAAATGTTAGAAATGAATACTATATTAATATCATATTTTAAATTTTTGATTGGAAGAGGAAACAGTTTGAAAAGTTAAAGAGACAAATACAATAAATAGTAAGAAATTTTATTTATTTATTTATTTTTAAATATACAATATTTTATTGATTTTTCACAGAGGGGAAGAGAGAGGGATAGAGTTAAAAACATTGATGAGAGAGAATTATCGATCAGCTGCCTGTTGCACATCCCCCACTGGGGATGTGCCCTCAACCAAGGTACATGCCCTTGACCGGAATCGAACCCGGGACCCTTCAGTCTGCAGGCCAACGCTCTATCCACTGAGCCAAGCCGGTCCTGGAAGAAAAATTATTTTAAAATGATGATACTTAATCCTGAAAAATATTTTGGATGTGTGGAATTTTATGTTGTCTCTCAAAGCTAAAGATAAATTAGATTCTAGTTGATTAATTATTTTTTGCTCAACTTAACTATATTATTTTTAGAATTCAAATAGACTTTATATCACTTTTAAAGAAACTTGCAAATTACAAATTTATTGCTAACTCTTCTATTCATCTCATATACATTGTGGCCAAATAAGACTAATGTTTCTTAAAAATAATTATATTTTAAATTGTACTTATGGTTTCAATTATTTTCTTAAAATTATTTTATTTTGCAAAATCTTTACTTTGATTGCCTCAAAGGAATATAGATTAAATCACACAATTTATATGAAATAGAAGATATAGATTTTACATTTTTAAAATAAATTCAATACATTTAACTTGATAATTGAAATTCATGATACTAAAATTTTTTCTTACACAACTATACTTAGAAAAATAAGTATTAATTTAATCAGGTTAATAAATTATTTTTCATTTTTTCATTTCCTACTTGGTACATAGATTCTCTCTAATTTTGATCTTAAGTATTATGTAAAATACTAGGGGCCCAGTGCATGAATTCATGCACCTTGAAAGGAACTGTGGGCAGCAAGGCTGTGATAGGCACAGGGGCAGGTCTCAGCCCATCCTCCATGCCCTGCCCAGACCCTCCTGCCACAGCCCCCAGTACCCTGTCTGCTGGTAGTCCCACTCCCACCACTGCCACTCCCCTGCACTGATGGCACCAGCCCTGTTTGCACCCACTGAAGGTGTGGAGCAATTGGGGCTGACACAGTCAGTGGGTGCGAGTGGTGGCTGCTGCCCCAATTGCCCTTCAGGAGCAGGGGGAGGTGGAGAAGCCCACAAAGGCAATCAGGGCCAGCAGCTTCCACTCACACCAGCTGCTGGCACAGAACACTTGGGAGCAGGACCATCACTGACAGCCGGTGCAAGGGGCATCTCTGGTGCCAGCAGCGTGTGTGAGTGTGGCCGTCACCAGCAGCAGATGTGAGAGGCAGCTGCCAACCCCAATCTACCCTCAGAAGCAGGGGGAGGTAGAGAAACCCTGAGGGGCAATTAGGGCCGGCAGCCACCACTCACACCCACTCATGGTGCTGAGGAATTTGGTCCGTTGCAGGGTACTGGTAGTGGGTGCAAGTAGCAGCTCTGGTGCCAGCAGTGGGCTGAGTGGGCCAGCACTGACAGCAGGTGTGAGTGCCAGATGGGACTGAGGCATGCTCGAGCAAAGAATTTTCAGTAACCACCAGAGGCTCGCCCAGATGACAGCAACTGGCATGCCACCTTGGTCTGGCTTCCCTGCTCACTTGATCCACCATCCTGCTGCAACCAACACCCACCATGTTCTACATACACCCCCAGTGGTCAGCACATATCATAGCAACCAGTTGTTCAGTTGTTCTGCCATTTGGTGTATTTGCATATTAGCCTTTTATTATATAGGATATGTAGTTATCTCATCTACATCATTTAATTAAAAGCCTATTAATACTACAAAATTAAGGAGATAGCTAAATAAGCTAATATAAGAATTTTTCAAGAGATGTCAATAATATGGGAGTAGATGGGAGAATGGCAGGCAAACTGAAAAGTGTAGGTTACTGAAGAGACAAGCTTTGCACTAAATTCCTATTTGAAAACCACATCCAGGTTAACAATTATGTGTCTCATTATTTGAAGAAAAGAGAAAATAACAACTTAAAAATACTACTATTATGGGATAAAATTATTTTGAAGAAACATTTTCCGTTAAAATATTTCATTTTCAAAAGTTATTCATCAGTTCAGGATACTAATCTAAAAAGATCAGTGATATTTTCAGCAAAGCCTCACAAAGCATGAAGAAAATAGAAGTGAGTCATTTTGTAGTCATATAAAAAAATTAACCAGAGTGTTTTTCAGACCTGCTTATGCTCAGTCTTAGGCATGAAGCATGTGAGAGGATGAGAATACATGAGAGAGGATGGAGTATTTAGCTGGGCACTGCTTCAGCTGAACTTAAGTTTCCACAGATAAAAGTAATGTTGTCTCCTCTACTTTTCAAATCATTTGATCATACCAATTCTTGAATGTGTATTTGTTTGCCTGTGTTTATTTTAAAATTAAAGCACACATTTATAAAATTAATTGCACTAACTTTAAGTGCATGACTGGATACATTTTAACTTGAGTTTTATATATTAATACACTTATTTAACCACTAGCAAAATTAATATGTTCAACTCCATGTGATTTCATTTTTATTGTGCTCTATCCAAGAGTTCCTTCCTCCAGCAGTAACCAGTATGTGAATATACAGAGTGGCCAGATTATTATGACCACCCCATCAATACTTCATTGGGCCATCTTTTGCCTTCAAAACTGTAGCGATTCTTCTTGGCATTGACTCCATGAAATGGTGAGAGGTGATGTGAGGAATCTGACACCATGCCTGATGAATAGCACCTTTCAGTTCTATGAGATTTGATGGTTGTGGAACCAGCTGCCTTTTAACTTCGGCCCACAAATGCTCAATTGGATTGAGATTTGGTGATTGTGGGGCCACCTAAGCAAGGTAGTTTCCCTCAAGTTCTTGAAATTACTCTTCCACAATACAAGCACTGTGGCATGGCGCATTGTCTTGTTGGAAGAAGCCATCTCCATTGGGATATGCCATCAGCATGATAGGATGAACTTGATCAGCAGTGATACTTAAGAATGTTGTCCTATTCAGATGTTGTTCCACATGAATTAAAGGGCCCAAATCACACCAGGAAAACATGCCCCAAACCACAACACTGCCCCATCAGCTTGAAGGGTTGTACTCATGAATGTGGGGTGCATGCTTTCAGGCTGTTTACTCAAAATTCTCACCCTGCCATCTGCATGATGCAACTGGAAACATGATTCATCAGACCACATGACTTTTTTCCAATGCTCGACTGTCCAATCCTTGTGCTCCTGTGTGAATTGGAGACATTTTATCTTGGTAACTGCAGACAGCAAAGGTGTTCAAACAGCCTTTGGCTTCCATATCCCATATGATGCAGTGTATGGCTAATTTGCCTACAAACGTCACGTGGTCATAATAATCTGGCCACTCATTGTATATTACAATAGATTTGTTTCACCTAATCTTGAAGCTAATATAAATTTAATTATACAGTATGTATAACTTTTTCAATTAAAATGTTATCTGTAATATCCATTTATGCCATGGCGGTTATTACAAATTTGTTCTTTTTATCACTAGGTGTGCATTTACATAATCTATATATCCATTCTATTGTTTATGGCCATTTAAGTTTTTTCAAGTACTTGGGTATCCTATATAATAAAAGCCTAATATGCAAATCAATCAAATGGCATAAAGATTGGTGGAATGACCGGTCTCTATGATGTGCACTGACCACTAGGGGGAAGATGCTAAATACAGGAGCTGCCCTCACCCACAGACTGTAGACCAACCAAGGAACCAAGGCCCTGCCAGTAGCCCTACAGAGGGAGGTGACCAGCGGCAGTGATGGAGGACAGGACTGGTGAATGAGAGGAGCCAGGCCAGCCAAGGCAGGTATTAGTGGGGGCCTTCCAGATTGCCCCACTGGTCGCTCTACAGATCATCCCTGATTGCCGGCCATCCCTAGGGATCCTACACACTGGGCCTCTAGTTATAAATAAAATTGGATAAACAAATCATTTGGTACACGTGTGTACTCTTGGGAATTTAAAAGTATAAGTGATGGGTCTAGGGCAGCAATTTTCAACTGGTGTGCTACAAGAACTTTTAAAACATGCCATACCTGACTATTTAGTCAGGAGCACTAGAATTGTCCAGAAAAAAAAAAAAAAAAATGAGCCTGGATGGTGTGCTCAGTGGTTGAGCATTGAACTATGAACAAGGAGGTCACAGTTTGATTCCTGGTGAAGGCACATGCCTGGGTTGTGGGCTTGATCCCCAGTAGGAGGCCTGCAGAAGGCAGCCAATAAATGATTTTCTCTCATCATTGCTGTTTCTATCTCTCTCCCTCTCCCTGTCTCTCTGAAATCAATATTTTAAAAAAAATTACAACAGCCAACACAACAATAGTTTGTCAAATATCAATGAATCAAAATTATACCAATTTTTAAATCAGATCCGCAAAAAATATTATATATGTTTGGTGTGCTGCAGAATTTTAATAATTCATTTATGTATGTCATGGGATGAAAAAAAAGTTGAAAATTGCTGGTCTAGGATAAGTGCAGGTGTAATTTTCATAAATAATACCTAAAAATTTGCCTAAGTGGTTGGACAAATTTATACTACCACCAGCAATGTATGAGGGTTTTTCTTACTATATCTCTGTACTAACCCTTGGAATAGTCTCTCTTTTTAATTTTAGCCACTGTGGTGGGTGTTTTGTGGTTTTAATTTCAATTCTTAGATAATAATGTTTATTGCCTATGTGAACATCCTCTTTTGTGAAGTACTTGGTCATCCTTGGCTATTTTTTAAATTGAGTCATTATTTTTTTTTATTATTAGTTTAGAAAGAGTCTTTAATATATTCTGAATGAGTCCTTTGTCAGGTATATTTACTGTGAATACTAGAGGCCCAGTGCATGAAATCTGTGCACAAGGGTGTGTGTCCCTCAGCCCAACCTACCCTCTCCAATCTGGGGCCCCTCAAGGGATGTCCGACTGCCCTTTAACAATACAAGACTGCTGTCTCCCAACTGCTTGCCTGCCTGTTTTCCTGATTGCCCCTAACTGCTTCTGCCTGCCTGCCTGATCACCCCCTAACCACTCTCCTGCCAGCCTGATTGATGCTTAACTACTCCCCTGCCAGACTGTTTGCCCCTAATTGCCCTCAAGTGCAGGCCTGGTCACCCCTACCTGCCCTCTCCTGCAGGCCTGGTCCCCCCCACCTGCTCTCCCCTGCAGACAGCCCCCTTCACTCCCCCACAACTGGTCTTCCCTGCAAGCCCAGTGGCCTCCAACTTCCCTCCTCTGCCGGTCTGGTCACCCCTAACTGCCCTCCCCTACAGGCTTGATTGCTCCCAACTGCCCCCCCTTGCAGACCTTGTCCTCCCAACTGCCCTCCCCTGCTGGCCATCTTGTGGCAGCCATCTTATGTCCACATGGGGGCAGTCATCTTTGACCACATGGGGGCAACTATCTTGTGTGTTGGAGTGACAGTCAATTTGCATATTATTCTTTTATTAGATAGGATTTTCTTCTAGCATGTCTTATTTACTTCCTTAATGATAATTTTTTATGATAAGATATTACTAATTTAATGTTATACAGTTAGCTATTTTTAGTTAATTTTTGTGTGTGCCTGGAAAGTTAGGAAGGCTTAGGATATAAACACAGATAGAAAAATTGGACTTGAATATGATGAGGGGCACCTCTTTTGAAAGGAGAAATATAGAGGAGAGAATATGTATAGATATGTGATTTGCAAGATACCGGTAGGTGGGAGGAAGCTGAAAGACTTCCTTTTACTTTTCTTCTGTGAAATAGCAAGGAAGATCATTGACAGGGGCGAAGACAGAAGATTGTATGTAAAGAGTGGAAAAGATTTTAAATAATTTATAGAATAAGAAAGCAATTTAACCAGAGAAACTTAGCAGGACAGCTGTTGGGAGGGGTTCAAGGTTAATGTTACTTGGTTATCATAAATTTGCTTATTGTTGAAATCTCTCTAGAAGTAAATGTGCAAATTATTGTCTTGTAGCTATATCTAAGCTACCATATTCTAAAAAATCTTTTCAAAACAAGTTTTCTCACATACACATATTTCATTAAGTCTGAATATTCTAACTTAATATGAAAATATCCTTTGATACAGAGTATTATTATGCTTATTTTAATTTCTCTAGAATACAAAATCTCTTGTTTTATCCATGGTGAAGAAGAAAAATAACTTTATTATTATTTATATGATTAATCATCAGCTGCTTAAAAGTAATTATGAAGTTAATTCAGGTTTTTCCCACTAAATTATTTTAATATATTTTTAATGATTGCAAAGAGAAAAGGAGAGGGAGGGAAAGATAGAAACATCAATGATGAGTTTCATTCACCAGTGGCCTGCTGCATGCCCCTCCTGGGGACTGAGCCTACAACACAGGTATATGCCCTGATTCAGAATTGAACTGTTACCTCCTGTTTCATGGATAAATGCTCAACCACTGTGCCACACAGGCTGGGCCAAAATTTCTATGTATATACATATATTTTATTATATAATTCTTAGGTGAGTTTTCCTACTGTATATTTCTTTAATTATCAGATTTAGAATAGTAATAATTTACATTTACATAAACTTGAAGATTTACCAAGTACTTTCTTCTGCCTTGCCTAAATTCATGCAACTTTTATGTTAAATAAATAGAACATGAACTCAATTATTTTTATTCTAATCTAGTGCTATTTCCTTTATACACAGGGGGTATAATAATACATTTTTTGTCAGACTGATTTAATTATCCTGGAAAATTTGAATTATATTCATTGATGCGTATGTTTTCATTTGAACATGAAAATACAGCATTTTTTTTTCTTTTTATGTTTCATAAATATTTTGTATAAACTTATTAATTAGTCAGATGATTAAATGCAGTGGACAAGTATTGTTTTTTAATCCTGTAATCATTCTTTTTCTTATGTGGTTTTTTTTTTTTTGGAAAGAAAAAAAAACTATATGATGTCTATGTAATTTTACCTTAGTTTATTAGTTTTGTAAATGTAGATTCTTTTATTTCAATTTCTTTTTTTCTAGAGTGAGGCATACCTAAAATTATAAGAAGAAACATAATGTTAAATGTTTAAGAAATTGAACATCTACAGTTCAATTCCATCTATATTTTAGGAAATAATTTCAAAATTTGAAGATATGATTCATGGTTTAATGTTTTATGTAAATTAATACTGGCTGAGATTCAAAAATAAGTAGCAGCATTAATAAAGACAGATTGTTCATATTTTCTCATGACCTACATGAAATATTTTTGTTTTTGTTAGACTATTACGTCACTTAAATGGCACTTTAAATATGGCTTTAAAAATCTCCTTAAATCTGAAAAATCAAAACAACAGCATTTTCAATTTAAATTCATGTAAAAGTTTTGAGCAGATATTTCTCCAAAGATGACAAGGACATGAAAAGATACTCAATTTCATTAGGAAATACAAATCAAAGCCACAATGGGTTTCTGTAATATGCCCAGTAGAATTGCAGTGATAAAATAGATAATAATAAATTCTGGAAGGATATGGTATCATTTGAACTCTAATATATATTGTTGGTGGGAAGGTAAGCCTGTGCAGCCACTTTGGGAAAGGATTTAGCAGTTTCTCAAAATGTTACACATGGAACTAACTCAGCAATTCCACTCCTCAAAATATATCCAAGGGAAATGAAAACATGCCCACACAAAACCTTGTAGATGAATGCTCCAGCAGAATTATTTTCCATAGCCCAAAAGTAGACGCGATCCAAATGTCTATCAACTACTAAATGAATAAACAAAATGGTACATTTATACAATGAAATATTATTCAGCTATAAAAAGGGATGAAATCCTGACATGTACTACAACATGCATGGAACTTGAAAGCATTATGCTAAATAAAATGCCATGTATTATATGATGACATTAATTTTAAAAATATGCAGCATAGGCAAATATATGAAAATAGATTACTGTTTCTTATGTCAAAGGGAAATTGCACCAGGCAAGCTAAATAGGCAAGGAAGATTTTATTTGCAACTATCGCAATAGAGGAGAGAGACTGAAATAAAAAGTGAAAGGATTGTTAAATGCTGGGGTGAGCTGGGGATGTCCTGGAGGACATTAGGGGGAAGTCCCTTGGTGTGATCAGGCTATCTATGTTTGCTGATATAGTTCGGCTCCTCCCCTCCCACAGATAGGGGAGATAGGGCATTATCTCCTTTGATGTTTATATTTCAAGGTGATGACTTCCAGGTCCTTGAGAAAGAGATTTCTTGGTTGTAAAACAGATAAGAGACTGGAAGGAGATTATCTACATTTCAAAAGGATAGAGAAAGAATTTGTGATGATACGTTTTCTTAAGTAGATATTCTATGAAAAGGTGGATCAAGGGTCTATAGTCAGGAAGAAATCTATCTATTGATATATTCTTGTCAAGCTGAGGGGGTAAGGTCAGTCATATTGATTACCTAGGACCTGGGAGAGGGTTTGAGTGAGAACAAGAGTCACTGCTACTGGGTCAGAATGAAGCTTTGGTTTGGAGTGAGGAAATGGCCTGGAACTGATTGTGATAACTGTTGCCATCCTCTGTGAATAACTAAAAACCATTGGATGGTACACATTAAATGAGTATATATGTTTATTATATCTCAATAAAACGATTTTAAAAATAGTAGCTTTTATAATTATTTGGTATATAGTCCTACTTATTACTAGTGTTTCTTTACAAAGTTACTATAAGAACAGAAGGGATGTACTTGCAGTTGATTATAATTTTTTTAATATATTTTATTGATTTTGTACAGAGAGGAAGAGAAAGAGAGAGTTAGAAACATCGATGAGAGTCATCGATCAGCCGCTTCCTGCACGCCCCCTACTGGGGATATGCCCACAACCAAGGTACATGCCCTTGACCGGAATCGAACCCGGGTCCCTTCAGTCCCCAAGCCGACGCTCTATCCATTGAGCCAAACCGGTCTCGGCTGTTATAATTTTTGTCTATAACATATTTGTCTTTGCTTCTGAAGAAATTTTACAGGGTTCTCACTACTTGACTCTAGATGCAGTTTAGTGTTTGTTAAGCATCTTTTTGTCTTCTTTTACACTGCTGAGTACCAACCAGAACGGTCAACATTGTTGCTTCATGATCATTTTATTGGATTTGCAGAACAAATTAGGACCCATATCCCATGTGACATATGCACTCAGACAAATAATATAGCATGTAACCAAGACTTGAGTCCAAAATCCTTGCATGACCTCCAACTCTAATTCATTCAACACATACATATGGGGAACTTAAAAATTCCAATGCCTTTTTAACCCAGATTTGATTAAAGGTCAGACCTGAATAATGAATTTTGTTTTTCCTTTGCCTGAGAAAAAGGTTATATTTTACAATTTAGCATCATTTGACACATTTGACCTCTTAGAAGTCCCTTTTTTGCATATTTACATAAAAGCAAATTTTTCTTATACTAAATGAGCTATTTCACCTCTCTTTTGCTGAACCTTTTTTTTTTCCAGACTTCTACACAGATTTTGTCCTTACACCATTCTCTTGTTCTTTCTTTTTTTTTAAATATATATTTATTGATTTCAAGGAGGAAGGGTGAGGGAGAGAGAGATAGAAACATCAATGATGAGAAAGAATCATCGATCAGCTGCCTCCTTCATGCCCCCTAGTGGGGAAGGAGCCCACAACCTGGGCATGTGTCCTTGACCGGAATCAAACCTGTGACCCTTTAGTCCCCAGGGTGATGCTCTATCCACTGAGCAAAACCTGCTAGGCTCTTCTTTCTTTATGTACATTTTTTTACTATGCGTACTTTATGGATATTCAATTCTCTTTTGCTAACTAATGATAATATGTATTAATAAGGAGAAATGATCATCATTTACCTTCACTTAGATAGAGATCAATAAGAATAAATTTCTTTAGCTATGAATTTAATTCATTATTTATTAGAAGTCTTTTTAAAGTGTTGTGTTTTTTTTTTTTCATGAAACTAGGAAACAGTTAATAAAGTGATGTGACATGAAAGAAATTTTTCCAATGAATGTATAAGAGAAGGGTCTGCCCATTAACTAACTTTTAAAACAAAAGTATGACAGTATAGTATTAAAAATATAAATTAATTTATCTATTTATTTGTTCATTCAGTAAATATTAAATGCCTCATTTGACAGGCTCTATTTCAAGAACTAGAGATACAGCTATGGACAAAATGGAAAGAAATCTGCAACTATTGATTCTATATTATACTGTTGAAGAGACAAGGACAAGAAAAGAAATAAAACAAATATATAGTATTCTGTAAGATGATAAGTATTATGGAGAAAAATAAAATAGGACAAGGGTAATAGAATGCCTTAGTGGAGGTTACTATTTTTAAAATGATGGTCTGGAAGAACTTCTTTGAAAAGGGAACATTTGAACCTATTATTATTGAACCTACAACAAAGTAAAGTTTACAGATATATATCTAGGTGAAGTGCATTTTAAGTAGAGAGAAAGACAGCACAAAGGCCCCGAGATAGGCCTCAGGTAAATACAAGATTAATGTGTTTGAAAAACAGCAAGAATACCAGTGTATCTAGGGGAAAGTGAGTGAGTAGGGGAGTAGGAGGAAATGAAATCAGAGAGGTAGCAGGTTCATGTGGGGCTATGTAGGCAATTTTAAAACTTTAACTTTTAATGTCCATAAATATGCATATAGATGTTTATTGGAGGATTTTGTGTAGAGCAGTGGTTTGATCTGTTACAGTTTTAAAGGAGCACTCTTGCTTTTATGTTGAGAAAAAATTTTAAGAGGATAAGAATGAAAGCAAGGAAACTTGGTGGTAGGTCATTGCAATGATATAGGGCAAGAGATGGCAATGGTTGATGGAAAAATATTGAGAAGTGGCCAGTGTCTGGATATATATGAAAAGTAGATGTGCATGGATTGGTTGTGGAATATGAAAGAAATAGAGGTGTCAGAATAACTTCAACTATTTTATTGTATTATGCAATAACTAGAAAGATGAGGGTTTTTTTTCTTTTTCTTTTTTTTTAAATATATTTTATTGATTTTGTACAGAGAGGAAGGGAGAGAGATAAAAAGCCAGAAACATCGATGAGAGGAGTTTTCTTTAACTGACATAGAATAAGTGTTTTGGGAGGTAAAACACAGAGATGGTTAGAGCCATGCTAATTGTGAAATGACTATTAGAGAGTTTGAGAATGCAATTGAATCTCTGCAATTCAAAGCAAAGGACTCAGAATGAGATTTACAGTTAGGAATCACCACTATATATATGCATATATTACTATTTACGAATGACATTTCCAAGGAAAGACTAGGCAGAGAGGCAAGTAACCCAAATACTGAGAATCAGAAAAGAGACTGAGATAGCCACTATGAAAGGAAGCAACCAAAAATGTATGGTATCTTGGAAGCCAAGGGAATAAAATCTATCAAGATAGAAATGAGCAATTATGTAAATACTAGAATCCTGGTGCATAAATTAGTGCACAGATGGGTCCCTTGACCTGGCCAGTGATTGAGAACTATCAGGGGGGACGGCCAGCTGAGGGAGGGGCTATGGGAGGCTGGCTGTGGGAGTGCACTTACCACCAGGGGGCATCTCCTGCATTGTCTGCCCCCTGGTGGTCAGCATGCGTCATAGTGACTGGTTGACCAGTCGTTCAATCACTCTGGTTGTTTGGTCATAACAGTCACTTAGGCTTTTATATATATAGACTAGAGGCCCATTGCAGGAAGATTTCTGCAAGAATAGGGCTTCGTGTGACTGTCTCTACCATCCCGCCTGCTTCCCTACAGTACACATTTATTGCTAAATGAAAATAAAAGAAATTTATTACCTGTATATGGTACGGTAGTAAGGTAGTATGAAGCTAAGTGAAGAGCATGCCCCCAAGGCCTCGCCAAGATTGACTTGTGCCCAGCTGTGGAGACCCTCAGGGGCCTGCTACAGGAGGAGATATATAGATCAGAGCCTCCCCACAAGTTCAGTTCAGGCTTTGGATCTGGAATTCCCCTGGGCTAGCAGATCTGTGAAATAAAGGTTAAACTTTCATCTTTCAGAGTGCTGGCTGATCGTTCTCCTGTGCATTCTGCCACAACAATCTGAGCTTCTACCTCTGTTCCTGGCTTAATTACTAAGGTGCCCCCTTTCATTCTCAAAGGTTGCCTTGTTAGGGCAATGAACTATATGCTAACCCTAGAGATAATGGGTATAAACCAGAATCTAAAATATAATGTGGCAAGTAATTAGTATCATTAATAAATACAAAGCAAGTACCATTGTGTGAGTTCCATTCTCTCTAATGATCAGGGAAGGCTTCAAAGCAGAGGTAGCAGTTATGGCAGATCTTTAAATAAAAAGAGAAATATTTTAGCAAAGATGAAAGGTGGTTTATTCAAAATATGTATAAATTACTTTGTGACATTAAAAATTATTTCATGACATTAAAATTACTTTATGACATTAAAGTTTGAATGTAGATTAAAATGTATTTTTTTTATAACAAATGTGGCTTTCTTACTGAGCTTTCACCCACTGTTCAGTGGGGAAAATTTTACATTTTAGTTCTATCCAGGTTTAGCTTTCTCCCATTTAGATAATTTAATCAAGATACTGATAAGCAAGGTGAGTATTTGCTGCCAAGCATTTACAATGTTTTAATGTGGTCTGTTTTTTATAAAAGTTTGCAGAGTAATGTATTTAACTTTGATTCTTTAAGATCACTGTATTTTTCTAATCCAGCAATACTTCCCTTGCAATTTTCCTCATCTTTAGTGAAAGAAGATTGGCTGCTGGCATTTGGGGTTCCCCCAAAGGCAGGAGAGTTTGAGTTGGGGCTACATTCATTCCCCTGTAGAATTCTGTTAGTACTACCCATCCAAGTGTAGGAATGGCTTCCCAGAACTATGGCTACTGTCCACTGTGACAACACACCCTACTTTATAACAAGGGGATACAAGGAAAGAGGATATAATCCTAATATATAAAAAGCCAGGGGCCATCACGACCTAAACAACTGGGTAGATGACCAAACAGCAGGTTGTGTGGGGCAACAAGGCCGACAGGGGGGTTCGTGTTGGATGACCAAATGACTGAACAGCAGACTGCATGGGGTGAGGAACCAGAACCATGCTGTGATGGGACTGGACACTACCCAAGGGGTCCTGGATTGTGAGAGCATCCACGCTGGGCTGAGAGACCCCCCTAAGTGCACAAATTTTTGTGCACCAGTTCTCTAGTATCTATATAAGAGTATTGACATGTTTATGCATATGAATAAAACATCAAATTTTATCTGCCCTTTGTAAAACTTACAGCTTAACTCTCAAATTACACATGTAATTTATTTTATTTTTAATATTAAACAAAAATAAAATTATGCGGGTTATACTACCAAATGACAACAGAATTTAAATTTATCTTACAAAAGCATACTGTCATTCTAATTTTTGCCTAAAAGTAAAATATTAATAGCATTCTTCAATTTATCACATTTTCTATGATAAGAAAAAAGGAAAGGGTTCTGTCTTATCTTTAAAATGATCTTCAATCACTGCAACTATTTTTAACTTTTAAAATTCTGTTATATATTTGCTCTATTATGGTAATGAGGCAGTTAATTTTCTTTATGATCAAGGATCTGGAGATTACATGGTCCAGGTCTATACAAGAATGTCTTCATTTTTGTGCTTCTTTCTTCTTTTCCTTCCATCCTTGGCATACATCTTTGACTTTTCCTGGTCTTTAGAAGCTACTGCACTTCTGATCACCATGTTCACATTCTAAAGAGGAGGAAGGAGAAGGGGAAGGTCATATGGAAAAGTCTTTTTTTAAAAGAGATTTTGACTTTTCACTGAGGATGTAAAGCCTGAGATGTCATTCCACATTCTATTAGCCAGAACATTACATCCTGACCAACTCTGCAAAGAGACTGGAGTGATGAGTATTTTCTTATTTTATTTCCCAGTCTCTAGAGTAGAGAAAGGTAGAGCGTATTTCAATGAGTTCTGGGTGAGCCATCTGTCACCCTGACATGCAGCTGTCTTTTGGCACAAATTCAAACTTAAAGGAACTTTGAAAATACCCTTACCTATCTACATTCAAAATTATAAACAATAACTCTTTACTTATTGTAAACGTTTGTGATTTGGAGTAATAAATATAACCAGTGCAGTACCACTTACATACTATGTAGCACCTAATATAATTATATACTAATTCTGATCTAAAAGTTTCTTCATGATTAGGACTATAATTCTTAGTCAAACCATAGTAAGTTAACAGTATTTTCAAGTATAATAAAATGTCATTGTGTGCAATATTAATTGTCTCCCAGGAAACAAGGGCAATTGATTTTCAATTGAAATTCAACTTGGACTTCAGTGAAAAATTTGTTTGGTCAGCACATCCAAAAGAATACAAAAAGAAAAGGAAAAACTCGTGAATGAGAATGCACTTGATTCAAGAGAACATTATATTTACTTCTTTTATTTTATTTTCTTCAGATAAAGTTCTTTATCATAGATACAGTTCAAGTTATATTATCTCTGATTATGTACTATAACTATTGCAGAATAAGAAATTTGAGGATAAGGGTCAGATGGCATTATTTGAGCTTTTGTTAATTTATTTTACAATAACAGATACTTGGTATATGTTTACAAATGAGAAAATTAATTTGCCTAAATCAGGAAATATATGTATTTTATATAATTATTATGAGGGGGAAATCCTAAAATCAAGTTTTGAAACAAATATAACTAATTTTTCATAAGAAAATAAATATCCCAAAATAAGACTTGATGGGCAGTTTGAGAACTTTTACCTAAAAAGTTTACACAAATTACCCATTTGGGAAATATTTATGGATTATCTACATCAAGCATGTCAAACTTGTGGCCTACAGGCCGCATGCCTCATTTATTTGGCCTGTGTTAGCCTTTCAATTTGACATGCTTGATCTACATTATATTAAGGAATAAATCTAGGTGATGAGAATACAATCATAAACAAGATAGGTATTTGAACCACATTTATATATTATAGTTCAACCTAGAGAGGATGAAATTTCTATGTATAATAGTTCAAGGGCCAATAACTATGAGCCGTTAGCTTCTGTAATCAAGAATTCAGCCCTGCTGGCATGGCTCAGAGGTTGAATATCAACCTGTGAACCAGGAGGTTATGGTTCAATTCCTGGTCAGGACACATGTCCTGTTGCAGGCTCCATCTCTACTGTGGGGCATGCAGGAGGCAGCTGATCAGTGATTCTCTCTCATCATTGATGTTTCTATCTCTCTCCCTCTCCCTTCCTCTCTGAAAGCAATAAAAAACATAAATTAAAAAAAATAAAATAATTCAATCTGGGTGGTTGTCCCATCATTCCAGAAAACCTATGCTCTAGTGGTAGCTTCAATAAAGGCTTTGGATATCTGTGTATTGAACAACTAATGGTTTTCTAATTAGCATACCGGACATCATAAGTCAGTTTATATTAGTGAAAATAGTGGCTCTTGAGTATTATGATGAATACTACATTTGGATTCTCAGTAGAGAACATTCAAGAAATATCCACTGTGTTTTAGAAATATTTCTGCTGCTGCACAACAAAGCATAAGACTCTAGCAAATTCTTCTCTTGTAACCTTCGTCAGCCTAAGGCAGGGTTAAGCTCAGTGCCTGAAGATTACCATAAGTGTAATAGAACAGATTGTTTTATCTGCCCCTTGGGCAAAGTGTGATTGGTGCTTCTCAAAGAACAGAGAGCTGAATTGTTTTGATTTTCAGAATAGTTTGTATGAACTGTTTTGGACCAGCTTAATAATGATTGTATTTACTAATGTCTGACATAGAATTGGACTGAGGTAACATTCACCCTGATCTACCCTGTTTCCCCGAAAATAAGACAGTGTCTTATATTAATTTTTGCTCCCAAAGATGCGCTAGGTCTTATTTTCAGGGGATGTCTTATTTTTCCATGAAGAAGAATACGGTACACATTTATTGCTAAATGAAAGTAAAGGAAATTTATTACCTGTATATGGTACGGTAGTAAGGTAGTTGTCAACACAAACCAGACAAACTGAATCCTACAGTATCAAGAATTTACTCATTTATTCAAAGACAATCATGTGATCATCTTCCGGAACATCATCATAACAATCCAATTTCTGAATTTCCTGGTGAATTTCTTATGACTCCATTTCTTTCAGAATCAGTAGACCAAATCTCTCATGTTTAGCAATAGCATTCTGAAACAGAGCCTAGGGGGAGCTTTATTTTCGGGGGGATGCCTTATATTTTGTTATGCCCAGACTTTGTGATCCCCAAGGACCACCAGGGAGCCGAGTCCGATGCAATAAACAAAAGAGCCTTTTCCATGCGAGCATGGGCTCTGCCCCACTCATGCCGACAGCATGGCGGAAGAGAGCAAACTTCGCCAAGCCCTGGGGTTTTACTCCGGAGGGTGGTGATATCACTGCCTCGGCTAACCCTGATTGGTTGGGTGAGGGCTAGGGTTCAGTTACACAATGGAGGATAACTCCGCCCTGCCCCACAGTGGAGTCAAGACTCTGTCCTCGCCCTGCCCTGCCCTCTCATATTTCACTCAGAAGGAAACCTTTAAGTAGGTCCTATTTTTGGAGGATGTCTTATTTCGGGGGAAATATGGGACTAAAAAAAATTCACTCAAATGAGAAATATGCCAAAGAATAAAATACTATAAAAATAATTTTTATTTATTATATTTGTAAACTGTACATATGTGGACATTTTAAAAATATATATAACAATACAATTTTTGCGTTCTATGACAATTTTTGTTGCTCCATATAGACCAAATTTTTAATCAAGAACCCCTCCCCCACGTCAATGGTGTCAGGATTTACCAATGTTAAAATCTGCCCAAGGAGACGGTATAGAAGGACTCGGGCATCTGGATCCAGATGTAGTCCTCTTCTGGCTCCTGGCAGCACTTGCTGCAGCTGCAGCAGCAGCTCCTCACGCAGCAGCCGGTGGCCAGGGAGAGGGCGGCATCCCAGGGCTGCAGCGAGCGCAGGCACAGGGGCAGGAAGCTCCAGGTCTGGAGCACCTCCGGCAGGACACAGGGGCAGCGGGCCTGCAGGAGCTGGAGCAGCAGCACCAGAAGGATCACCAGGATGATGGGCGCCCCCACGCCCACCAGCGCAGGCCAGCCAGCCAGCGAGAGGCCGAACACCGACAGCGGGAACAGGAAGAACAAGGTGACCAGGTAGAAGACGGCAAACCAGCGGTACTTGGCTGAGATGTCGCCCAGGCCCTTGGCCAGGCGGATGGGCAGGCGGCTGAACGGGACTGGGTACCACAGAAGGATCCCCGTGATGTTGAAGAAAAAGTGGCACAGGGCGATCTGGAGCGAGCTCTTCAAGGTCTTGCCTGGACTGGCCAGGGCGGCCATGAGAGCGGTGGTGGTGGTGCCGATGTTGGCCCCCAGCGTGAGCGGGTACGCCCTCTCGATGCTGATCACACCCACCGCGATCAGCGGGGTCAGAGTGGACGTGAACACCGAGCTGCTCTGCACGATGAAGGTCATGCCTGCCCCCACCAAGATGGCCAGGTAGCCGGTCAGCCAGGAGAAGGGGAAAGGGAAATCCGTGTTGATGGTCTTCTTGATGACAACGGCTACTTGCCCCTTAAGCGCAGAGGACAGGAGCTTGACGATCATGACCAGGCAGCCACAGAGCACCAGCACGGAGGTGACCAGAAGGAGGATGCCCACAACCACGTCCGGGAGGCTGGCATTCACGAAGAGGTGCTGGCACTGGGCGATGTTCTCCCGGCGGGTCACGTTCTTGATGGTCCAGGTGTGAAAGCCGTCTGTCCAACAGAGGTCGGGCGAGGTGCAGTTCTGGATCGAGGGGACGGTGACATTCATCTGGGTCACGCGGGTCAACGTCTTGCACCAAATCTTGATCAGGCTCTTGTTCTCAGCTGCTGGGTCGTTCATGGCGATCCGGTTGATAACCTTCTTCTCCAGCTGGATGATGAGCTTTGTGAGGGGTTTGGTGATAACCTTCAGCAGTTCCGGGGCATCTTCTCCACTTTGGAAGTGGAAGGAGTCCACCATCAGGTTGGTCAGGGCCTCCAGGTAGTGGGTGGAGACCTCCACGGGCAGGAGCACCAGCACGGAGAGCCAGTTGAAGAAGTCGTGGACGGTGGCCCCTGCGAAAGCCCTTCTGAACACATCCCGGTCTCCGACCTGCATGAGCGCCACCAGGGTGTTGGTGATGGAGGTCCCGATGTTGGCGCCCATGACGAAGGGGATGGCAGTCCGCACCGACAGCAGTGAGGAGGCCACCATGCTGACGAGGATGGAGGTGGACGTGCTCGAGCTCTGCACCAAGGCGGTCACCAGCACCCCGATCATCAGGCCCGCCAGGGGGTTGGACATGATGGAGTTGTTGCTGAAGAACTTCCCGGCCATTTTCCCTCCAACCAGCTGGAAGGCGCTGCTCAGAACATCCAAGGAGCACACGAACAGGTAGAGGAAGCCCAGGAGCAGAAGGAACCTCCCGACCCCTTTCAGGATGGACAGAATCTTCCCTTTGGCGTCTCTCTCCGACCACTTGGTCCCCTCGGGCTGAAGCTCGGGCAGGTCCCAGGGGTCTTGGACGTCGTTGGGCTCCTCCATCTGGGTGGCGGTGGAGTGGTATGGCTGAAGCTCAATCTTGGTTTCCGTGGTCCCCGCACCACCTGGCCAAACAAACAACAAAGGTCAAGGAGAAAGGCGGGGGATCAGCCCGGCGCCTCTTGGGGTGCCCCCAGGAGGCCCCTTGGGGTTGGATGAGTGGCACTTACCTTTGTTGGGCTCTTTTCCTTTTCCATCTGTGGGGGGCTGTTGGCTGGTGATGCCTCCCATGTATTCATCTGGGTTGGGTTGGGCCGTTTCTGCCTCAGGCCAAGGAGCCATGGTAGCTCTGACCATCTTCCAAGAGGCTGAAATCCTCTCCCTTCTGTTCTCCGTGGAGTCTGGGTCCAGCAGGCCTTGGGAGGCTGTGATCTGGGAGAGCTGCTCTCTGAGGAAGGAGAAGCCAGAATGAGCCAGGAGACAGAGTTCACTGCAGTATGTGAGCCTTTTTATATGTAGTCAGCCCAGCTCCTCCTTAGGGTGGGACTCCCTAAGCCTATTATTGCAGCCCTCTCCTAGAGTGGATTAGATCCTGTCCTCAGGGTTAGAAATCTGACTTTGGGGCTTATTTTTCCGGCTGTTTATACCCTCCCCCCTTGCTCTAAGGACCCTATCTGATCAAGCTAGTCTGGCTCACACACAAGTGTTACGAGTAAGGTGACCAGATTTGAACATTGGTAAAGCGGGACACCATTTACGGGGGTGGGGTGGGAGGGGTGGGGGGGGCTCTTGATTAAAAATTTGGTCTATTTGGAGCAACAAAAATTTTCATAGAATGCAAAAATAGTATTATAATGTATTTTTTTAAATTTCAACATAAGTACAATTTACAAATATAATAAATAAATAAAAATTATGTATAGTTGTATGTGTCACTTTCAAGGCAGGAACTAGACTTTTTGCTGGCACAATAAAATATAAATAATAGGAGTCCTTCCTGCTAAATTCAAGAAAGTTTATGTATTTATGAAATAAATAAATTAATTAACTAAATTATCTGACTATCTGATTTGTAATGACATCACTTGTTTAACTAGCTTACTAGCACACGAGGTGTATCGTGTGAGAGATAGTTACAAAATGTTTTCGTCCTTGCCAATCCCCAAAAATGCCATTGTTCATTAAGTTCAAACAATGGTGGTGGAGTTCTAACAACTGATCAACAATGAGAATGTTGATAAGCAGTTCTCGATAATCAGTTCGCAACAATTATTTGTTATTATTCAAGTTTAACATTATAAAATTAACAAAAATAATATAAAGCTCATATCTGGCTAAATAGCCACATGGCCGCTGAAAACCTTATATTCCCTTCCCATTCTCCCATTGTTCCCTAGCTTGTCGTGCATTCTTTCCAAAAATCGGGACTTTTTTAAAACACCGTGGGACGCGGGACAAATTGTTAAATATCGGGATTGTCCCACCAAAAGATGGACGTCTGGTCACCTTAGCTATAGGGGAATTAAAGACCTATAGGCCAATTAGAGACCTAGGACATCCCCCCAGGGGAGAAGTTATGGACATTGGCAAGGCAATTCTAAAACTCAAGTGGAGGTATAGTGCCGGAAACCAATAGAAAGATCTAAAAGGCTGGTCAACCTTGAAGCTCTGAAAGGTCAGAGCCAACTACTTCCTATCTGATTGAGACAAGGGTAACTGAGGCAACTTCCCCATCTTGTAATCATTTAAATCCTTACTGATATGATTAACCGCTTATTACCTGCCTAAGGGCTATGAGTGTTTCCCAAAGCTGCTTAAGGGTAATAGGTGGATCCCATAGCAGCCTCAATAAAAGGGTTAGCAAAGCCAGAGCCTAGTGGTAATCTTCCCACTAGAGGTTGACTCCAGCCTGGCTCCCATTTTCCCAAATTAACTCTTTTCCAGTTTGTCTTCATTTTAGTGTGCGGCCTTCTCCAGAAACCAGACCCTGAGTGGGCCCTGAACCACGCGGGTCCTGCTAAGGGATCCCACAGAATAGAAAAAGCAAGTATAAGGGAAAAAATTCAGAAGAACGAACTGAGATGGAACAGGCCCTAAAAGATATTAAAACATACTAAAAGACCACAGTTATCAGAACAGTATGCTAAAAGAGAACAGAAAGGAAAATGGGTGTGTGTGTGTGGGGGGGGAGGAGACAAATAAAACCCAGTATGACAAAAGCCTGAAAGCAACACGATGGATTAATTGAATAAAATAGTCCAGAAACAGTCCCTGCTAAAATTTCATAAAGAAGGCATGTCTGTGCACTGAAGAGTCCCAGGTTCGATCCCAATTAAGGGCACATGGCCAGGTTGTAGGCTGCAGGTGCAGGAGGCAGCTGATCAATGATTTTTCTCATTATTGATGTTTCCGTCTCTCCCACTTCCTTCCTCTGTGAAATCAATAAAATTATTATTTTTTTTTTTTAAAGAAGCACAACACTATGTTCACCCTTTGGCCTAGTCATTATACTTACAGAGAGACCCACATCAGGAAAAGATCTAAAATATCTGTATAAAATATTCATCATAATAACATACGATAATAACATGAAAGCTTATTGTTTCATAGAAGAGCAAATACCTTCCAATGGGAATTCAAGCACCCTTTTCTCTCTTGTGCTGGCTTGGTTATCCTTATAGCTTATGTGAATGAGTGTGAATGTGCATTGAGTGTGAGTGTGCATGAGGGTGTGTGTATGTGTGTGAGGGAACAGGTAAGAAGGAGGGAGCGTGAGTGGGTCGGAGACATGGTCTGGGCAGCCCCTATGAACCACTGTCCTTCCTGTGAATTTCAGCAGAGGAACAGCTATGGTCTGCTCTCCTGAAGGTGCTGTGGCTTCTGCCACTCCCCCACGTGCTCAGTATGTGTTTGTTGCTGCTGTCATACTGGGTTTCATTTGCCTCCCCACCCTTCCACCTCTTTTTTCCTTTCTGTTCTCTTTTAGCATACTGTTTTGATAACTGTGGTCTTTTAGTATGTTTTAATATCTTTTAGGGCCTGTTCCATCTCAGTTCTTTCTTCTGAACTTTTTCCTTTATTCTTGCTTTTTCTATTCTGTGGGATCCCTTAACAAAAATGTTTGTTATTGGTGCTGTGTTAGGTTGACTGCATTAACTTCCCAGCCCTTGTTATGCTGCAGTTTGTACCATCAGTGTGCATGGCTGGCTTGACTGGGTGAGGAGAGGGGCTGGTTGGCTGGTGTTCAACCTGCTGGCTAGTGAGTCCTGCTTTGAATTGATCCTTAGGGGGTTATACTGATGTCTTTATTAAAATAATGAGTTTACTATACGTACACATGAAAATATACCTGCACTTCTCCCTTTATTTTTGGTGTTTCAAATCAGAACTGTAGCTTATTTTAATTGAGCCAGGTATTTGCAATTATTTTTCCAATGTACAATAGTTAAAAAAAAAAAAATCATGTGGCTTTTGTTCCCCCACATCCCTCTAGAACTTTTAAAAGTTAGACAAATTTATTATTTCAGAAGTAGAATCAATCCATGCAGTGTTGCTTATTTGGAAATTTAATAGTGTTTTTATAGGAATGAGTACTTTCTGTGTATTATGCTTTATGGGAAACTTCGACTTGGTTATCTTATTTTTTTGTGTGTGGTGGGTTTGATCATCTTCATTTTTCCCTTCCCACAACCAGTTAAAAAAAAAATACAATCAATACAGGTATAAGCATCCAATCTGTAGAGTGCAAAGAGGGCCGCAGCCCCGCGTGGGCTTAGCTTTCATATTTACAGGGAGGCATGTGCAGGGTTAACAGAGGCACGTTGAAAAGCCACCATCACAAAATACAGAGTCTTGTTTCCCTTGACATTTCCAAATGAGAGCCCAACATAAGTTCCGCTGT
This sequence comes from Pipistrellus hanaki, assembly GCF_964339955.1. Classification (NCBI taxonomy): domain Eukaryota; kingdom Metazoa; phylum Chordata; class Mammalia; order Chiroptera; family Vespertilionidae; genus Pipistrellus; species Pipistrellus hanaki. The sequence goes on from NC_140505.1 coordinate 119,802,720, forward strand.
GATTACTATATAAATTATAAAAATGCTGTACAGGTGGCTATCTATATGGCGTAGAAATAACTTGGAGCTACCAAAAGCATACATCCACAGACAAGAAAAAAGAGGTGCCATAAGATAAAGGGGAGAGAAGGACATCCACTCACAGAAGAGAGGGAAAAGCCACAGGGTATGGGGAGAAACAGGAAACAAACATTCTCAGAGGATAGACAAATGGGAGAAAGAGAAAAACAAAATTTCACAGGAGATAGAGAATTTTATCCTTGAAAGGGAAGAAAAGGAGGGGCACACCATGTGGGTTTTGAGCTTTGAAGCTGATATTCTACCAATTGGAAGGCAATATGAAGAAACAAAAGCCTGCAGCCTTTATAAACTTAGAAAAAAGGAGCTTAGTGGGTCACCCCATTATGAGAGCCTGCACTTGCTTCCAATAAACTTCCACCCTTTTCATCTCCCACCTTTTACCCATGACTTCATTCTTCGAATCCACCTGGACAAGAACCTGGGAAAGAAACCATCCTTGCATCCTGCTCAGGAGAAAACTACTCAACTCACAACAGTTGCCACAATCAATTTTAGAACATACATTTTCATCATCCCCAAAAGAAACCTTATACTCATTAGCAATCTTTCTTCACTTTCTCCCAAATTCCTTCACTTCCAGTCCTCACCAACCACCAATCAACTTGCTTTCTCCGTGGATGTGCCTATACCAACCATTTAATAAAAATGGAATCATATAATATGGGATTCTTCGTGATTTGCTTCTTTCACTTAACCTAATGCTTTCAAGGTTCATCCATGTTGGAAAATTCATTAGTACTTCATTTCATTTATCGCCACATCATATTCCATCAAATGTATATACATCTATTTATTGACATTTGATTTGTTTTCATTCTTGCCTATTGTAAGAATGCTCATAGATGCAGCTATGAGCATTCATATGCGTGTTTTTGTGTGGACATATTTTAGCTTTTTTTGGCTATATACCTAGGACTAGAATTACCAAGTCATGTAGTAACTGTATGTTTAATCTTTTGAAGAACTACTAGATTGTTTTCAAAGCTGTTAACATTTTACATTCTACGTGCAGTGTATGAGGTTTCAAATTTTGCACCAGGTAACTAGATAAAGGTAAAGTTTTTTAATTCAAAAGGTAATCTTAGCAGTTCAGTCATCCTGGCCCCCAACTTGTTCTTAGAATGTCACAAGTTGTGCTAGAAATACAATGCATGCGTTTGTTATGCAAGGATTAAAGGAGATACACTTTATAAAATACTAAATACAGAGCCTAGTGCATAGCATACATTAAAAAGTGGCATTTCTTTGTTTTACTATTAATAACAAAATTATTAATGAATGACAGTTGCATATATTGATGAAGAGCTCAGATTCTGAAGTCAGAGTCCCTAGAATTCAGACAAATATTAGGTGTATGATTACTGCAGAAGACCAAAGAAAACCAAGCAACATTTCAAAAAAGTGGAGGGATACTGTTTAATACACTGGCAGACTCAAGGAACAACCTTCCAAATCTGAGTGAAGGAACATACATGGGGCTTCCCTTTATATCTTCCTGTGGTCTTTGTCCCACAAAGATAGATTATGCTTCCAGTCCTATTCACAGGCCTTGCAAGAAGGCCCCAGTTGTTGGGGGGTCTCCAGGCCATATCCCATGGTCTGGCTTGCCCTGGCACCAATGTTAATAACCCTTCGTCCAGGGTAGTGCACTGTTCACATAACAGGTTCTGCAAGATCAGTATCTGGGAAGGAGGTAGAAACTTAATTATAGGTTATCAAGAATGTACACTGAGCCGAAACCGGTTTTGCTCAGTGGATAGAGCATCAGCCTGTGGACTGAAAGGTCGTCCTGGGTTCGATTCCAGTCAAGGGCATGTACCTTTGTTGTAGGCAATCCCCAGTAGGGGTTGTGCAAGAGGCAGCTGATCGATGATTCTCTCTCATCGATGTTTCTAACTCTCTGTCCCTCTCTCTTCCTCTCTGTAAGAAATCAATAAAGTATATATATATGTTTTTTTAAAAGAATGTACACTGAGCTTGCTGACATGGATTCAGATCACTAGCCTCCAAATATCAGGGTTAAATTGGAATTAGCCCTTTTTAGCCTTCTCATGATCCTGGATAAGTCATTTATCATCTCCGTGTTTCAGTATATTCATTTATAAAATTGTTTTCCTAATAGAACCAAGTCACAGGAGTGTCTTAAGTACCTCAAAGCTCAGTAAATTTTAATATTATTTATGGGAGAATTGCTTTCCATCTTCTTAATTTCCACACTAAAGGTCTCACTATTTCAGTTGTGGAGTTGTATTTGTTTACTTGTGGGTAGAGGAATCTTGAATAGTTTGGTGTTGTGTTTCTATAAATATCTTCCAGTCTGTCACACCCACTTGTCACACAATTCACACCAAACACTGTCGCCTAAACCAGTGGGGAAAATCCCCTATTAAGTGGCCCATTTCCTCAACCTCTGTCACAGTGCCTGATCACCAAAGAGGCTTCTAATTCTGAAAGCTTCCCTGAAGGCAACATCCCCAGACCTGCACTTGTGTGCAAAATTGTTTCCACTTTTAGAAAAGGAGCTTTGTTTGCCTGATAGCTCCCAAGAAAATACCTATTGGCTCTCAGCTTAGACTCTAGTTAGGCTCAAATTCAGGTCAAGTATGAGAAAGGAGCAAATCAGCCAGCACAAGCATGCCAGAAGCAAACAAAAATATATTCTGAATTTTATGTATGAATTTTCTTCAAAAGCACTCGGAACAATTCACACACTTTGATTTGCACAAACATTATTTTGATAACTTTTCTTAAGAACAACATTTCACTGTTCCATATTGCTGGACACTTTTAATGTATCATAATATTTACTCTTGACATGAATACCCAGGAACAGGTATTATTAACCCAGTTTTGCAATTGAGGAAACGAAGTGTAAGATAACTAACAGAAACAGGCAGATGTAGAGAATAGAGAGAATCAGGACTTGGATCTATGCCTACCTAGTAACCCAACAATAGATGGATATACCCATATTCTAATTATTTTCCAAAAGTTGAACATGTAAAATTTTCCCCAATATCTTGCTATTAACAGTAATGCTGCAATGAATATAACTGTACATTAATCTTAGTCAGAATTTCTATTACCTCTAGATAAAAATAGTAGAAAGTAGCACATTAGGTCAAATGGTATGCAATATTTTTAAGAGGTTTTTCTTTTTTTAATACATGAGATTGCTTCCCAAAAATGTTGTTCTGGAACTTACTTCCAGCAGAAGTAAGAGTGCCCAATTTGTGCACTTTTCCCCACATTGTCATTCCTTGTGAATTTAATAGGTAATGTAGAATATTAACTTACCTAATTAACAATGAGGTTGAAAATTGTTGTATGTTTATTATCTGTTCATATTTTTTCTATGCATTGTCTATGTATATCTTTTTAAAATAAAAACTGGAGCTATTAATGGAATTTTAGAAATTAATTTGTGGGAAGTATCTTTTGGGTTCTCACATGTTATATTTCCTCTGCTTAAATTTTGCTTATTATTTTGTTTATGATGCTTTTGATGTCTTTAATAGGTAATTATGTCTTAAAAAAACAAAATTATGTGGTAAATTTAAAAGATCTTATTGGCTTTATTCAACAATTTATGACCTGGGCAACTTCCCATTCAAAGAGCCATGCAAAATAGACTGGGTGGAAAAGGAGCTATGCTAGCAAAGAGCAGCTTGTTTGTGTCAAGGCCACCTTTATTAAGGGGTAAATTACCTTACTAGTGCTAACCAGGTAATTTTAGGTTGACTAGTTTAATATTCTCATACCATTGTAATTAGCTAGTTAGCTATTAATAACTAGAGACCCAGTGCATGAATTCGTGCCCAGGTGAGATCCCTTTGCCTGCCCAGTGATTGGGGTGATTAGGGCTGTCTCTCTCAGTCCTGATCAGGGCCAGTGGGCCAAGGGAGAGGGACTGTGGGAGGTTAAGTGTCTGCCCCCTGGTGGTCAGTGCGTGTAATAGCTACCAGTCGGTTGTCCAGTCTTAAGGGTTGCTTAGGCTGTTATATATATAGATAGAAAAGGAGCAAAGGAAAGGCCAAATATTATAGGCATGTCATTTAGGCAGCTTTGCTAGGAAGCTACAATTTCACACTCCCCAGGGGATTGTCTATTCCCTACAAAATGTTGGGGAAAGGAATCCAACAAAGGAAGATAGACACATGCCCAGTAAAGTTGGGTGGAGCAGGGAAGGTACCTGTCTGTCAATCAAACCTGGGGACAGATATGGTTGGCCAGAATAGGTGTGGCCACTACAAGTGTGCCCAAATTTGGGAATACATATTCCTAAACAAAGGAATTTTCTCTCTTGAAACTCTTGTTGCTCTTGGGACTCATGGTTCTTGTTGCTGAGGGTGTGCTCTCTTGTTTGTGTGTGTGTGTGGTTTTTTGTTTTTGTTTTTGTTGTTTGCTTTTACCCATGTGATTATGGCCATGTGGATCCACACATGCAACTTACTGATAGACTGCAGTGGGGAACACAAGTTAAGCTAGGCTGGTGCTGGACTGGAACTGGCTCCAACATGGAAAGGAAACTCTGGACACCAGCTCTGATTTTAGCTCCACTGAAACCCCAGCTACACTTCTATGACTGGACTAAAGAAAATGGAACTTTGGAAGCTCAGGGATTTTATTCTGCACAAAAGTCATTCATTCTCCCAGATGAGTCTCAGAGAATTCATTTTCTTGGGATATCATAAGAACTTTAGCCCAACAGCAACTGAGGGAGATAAAATCTTCTCCTATCTTTTAGCCATTCTACCCCTGGAAGAGGCTGAAAATGTAATTAAGTATTATGTCTCATTTTGGTGACATGGGACTTAGCACAAGTAACTCCATTTTGGGCATTAGCTCCTTTCTAACATTGCGGATAGATCACAAGAATTCTCCTGTTTCCTGTTCTAAGGATTGTGGCCAATCACAATAATTCTCCACTTTTCATTGTGATTTAGAAAGAAATAGTGTAATGAATGATACATTCATTGAAGTTAAAAATCACAAAAAGAATTAAAGTGGTCAGTCTCTTGTTGTTAGTAATAAAAATAACTTTTTATATCAATTTTATATTTTTTAAGTGCTCAATAACCATAGATAGTGATGAAGAACTTGATAAAATTCTGGATATATTTGCTGACAATTTATCAGATATTCTAAATGAAAGTGATGAAAACTTTGACAGTGGCAGTGGTATAGTTATTCCTTCAAAAAGGCAAAAAATAGTAATTTTAAGTGATTCCGAACCTGGAAAGTTGAACAATTCCACACATGATTTTGAGTGTAATTTGTGTCTTGGTCAAAAAAGGACTTTCAACCTAACTTGGAAAAATTTGAAGGTAATTTGGGGGTTACAGCTATACTGTTTGAATCAAAGAACATCATTGAAGTCACCAACTTGATTTTTTAAAAAAATATATTTTATTGATTTTTTACAGAGAGGAAGGGAGAGAGATAGAGAGCCAGAAACATTGATGAGAGAGAAACATCAACCAGTTGCCTCTTGCACAACCCCTACCGGGGATGTGCCCACAACCAAGGTACATGCCCTTAACTGGAATTGAACCCTGGACCTTTCAGTCCACAGGCCCACACTCTATCCACTGAGCCAAACTGGTTTCGGCACCAACTTGATTTTTGACGATGATCTGTTTGAACTATTTTGTCATCAATCAAGCGTATATTATAACCAAAACTTAGGAAAGCACAAAATTTTGAAAGCAACAAAGTGGTCTCCTGTTACTCCAACAGATATAAAAAAAATTTAGGACTTATAATGCTAATGGGGAATACTCGTATAGATACTTGGAAAGAATATTGGTCTACAAATCCAGTTCTAGCTGTTACAAGATTTCCTCAGATGATAAGTCAAAATAGTTTTGAACAAATGTGGACTTATTGGCATTTCAATGACAATGCAGACATGACTAAATCTTCATCCAGGTATTTAAAATTCAATCTGCACTCAACCACTTTATTAGTAAATTTTAAACAATATATAATATATGAGAATTTTCATTAGATGAAGACATGATTCCCTCGAAGGGACATCTTCTGTTTTGAACTTACAACCCAGCTAAAATTATTAAATACTAGAAAACTGGTGCACAAAATTCATGCACGGAGGCAGGGGGGAGAGGGTGTTCCTCGGCCCAGCCTGCACCCTCTACAACCTGGGACCCCTCGAGGGATGTCTGACTACCCATTTAGGCCCAATCCCAGGGGGCTTGATCAACTTCCCTGCCAGCCTGATTGATGCCTAACTGCTCCCTTGCCAGCCTGTTTGCCCCTAACTGCTGTAAGTCTGCTCACCCCTAACTGCCCTTCCCGGCAGGCCCAGTTGGCCCCAAATTCCCTCCTCTGCTGGTGTGGTCACCCCTAACTGCCCTCCCCTGCAGGCCTGGTCCCTCCCATCTGCCCTTCCCTGCTGGCCATCTTGTGGTGGTCATCTTGTGTCCACATGGGCGGGGGGGGAAGGATCTTTGAACACCTGGGGGCAGCCATCTTCTGTGTTGAAGTGATGATCAATCTGCATATTACTCTTTTATTAGATAGAATAGAGGCCTGGTGCATGGGTTGGGGCCAGCTGGTTTGCCCTGAAGGGTGTCCTGGATCAGGGTGGGGGTTCCCTTAGGGCTTGGGGTGGCCTGGGCGAATGGCCTGTGGTGGTTTGCAGGCTGGCCATGCCCCCTGGCAACCCAAGAGAAGACCCTGGTATTTGGAATTTATTTACCTTCTACAATTAAAATTTTGTAGACTGGAGCATAACCAAGCCTCCTGTTTGCTCAGTGGCAGCAGCCATTTCTGTTGGGATTTAATCTTCTATAATTGAAACTTTGTAGCCTTAAATGGAGGCCTGGGCCCACCTGAGTGTATGGAAAGTTTGGCTTCCTCCATTGCTAGGGAAACCCAAGCTTCCCTCCTGCTTGCTCCAAGGCCACAGCCATCTTGGTTGGGGTTAATTTGCATACTTGCTCCTGATTAGCTGGTGGGTGTAGCTTGTGGGTATAGCTGATTGATTGCTAACTTGCATATTACTATTTTATTAGGTAGGATAGTTTACTTGTAATAATGGTATGTGAGAGCAAGACTGGGTATATTTGCAATATGAAAATTTACACAGGTGAAGGAAAAAAATTGATTGACTATTCTGTCACTACTTTGGCCATATCTGGAGTTGGGGTATCACATATACCAAGATAACTATTACAACAGTGCTTCAATTGCAGAAACTTTATATAAAAAGAAATATCCTACTGAAGTTTGCAAAGAATGCAAAAGTAATGGTAAGAAAAGAGAAATGCATGACATTTGCTACTTTTGTTTTGTTCCACTTTATATTACACAATATTTTAAAAGTATCATACTTTAAAAAGATATTAGCTTGTAAGAACATGTAATGAATAACTTCAAAATGCAATGGATATTTAATTTTAAAGTGTGCCTTTAACATTTATGTAAAATATTTTTTGTACTCATTCAATAGAAACTTATCTGGCCACTGAGTAAAGCTAGCAATAAAACTACTAGTCCACAGTGTGTTAACATACCTAATAATAATATTCAAATTAATTTTTCCTTTATGATTTACTCATAATTTTGTGATAGAAAACCTTTATTATCTCTTTCCCTATATCACACACACACGATCATCTATATATCCACCTTATCTATTTTCAGGTGTATGTTTCACATATAATTCTTCAAACTGGTTGGCATACTATCGTATACTAGAGGCCCAGTGCACGAAATTCATGCACCAGGGTGGGGGGGTTTCCTGAGCCCAGCCTGCATCTTCTCCAATCCAGGACCCCTTGGGGGATGTCCAACTGCCGGTTTAGGCCCAATCCCCGGGATTGTGCCTAAACCTGCAGTTGGACATCCCTCTTACAATCCTGGAGCACTCGCTCCTATTTGCTCACCTGCCTGCCTCCCTGGTCACCCCTAACTGCCCCCCACTGCAGGCCAGGTCACCCCAAACAGCCCCCTCCCTGCCAGTGTGGTTGTCCCCAACTTCCCCCCTCTGCCAGCCTGGTTGCTCCCAACTGCCCCCCCCTCCCACCAGCCTAATTGTCCCCAAATGCCCCCTGACAGCTGTCTTGTCCCCAACTACACCCCTGCAGCCAGCCTGGTTGCCCCTAACACCTCCCTCTGCTGGCCTGGTTGCCCCTAACACCTCCCTCTGCTGGTCTGGTTGCCCCAACTGCGCCCCCTGCTGGCTTGGTTTCCCCTAACTGCCACTCCCTGCCAGCATCAGCACCCCCAATTGTCCCTCTCCAGCCTACTTGCCCCACAATACCCCGCTGTCAACCTAATCACCCCCAACTGCCCCTTCTGTCGACCTGGTTGCCCCCAGCTACCCCCCCTGATGTCCTGGTTGCCCCTCATAACCCCCCACTGGCCTGTCATCCCATGAAGCCTGCTTGTTCAGTCATTTGGTCATTACTCACTAATCCCTCTGCCAGCTTAGTCATAGGCAGCCATCTTGTGAGGGTGTGAGGGTTAATTTGCATATTACATCTTTATTATACAGGATAGTGTAAGGTTAAATATAACTTTTTTTTTCTCAAACAGCAAAAAATATCTAGCTGTATCCTATATTTATTTATTCTTGGTAGTATTTTTAAAATACATTTTTATTGATTTTAAAGACAGAGAGCAAGGGAGAGGGAAAGAGAGAAAAGCACTGATGGGTTTCCTCCTGTCCCATACACACCCCAACTTAGGAGCAGCCTGTAACCTGGCCATGTGCTCTAACTGGGAATTAAATGGGTGACCTTTCAGTGTATGGGAATGATGATTAATCAACTGAGCTACACCAACCAGGGCTATTCTTGTAGTTTTTATTAGAGCTCTTAAACCTAGTATGGAAGATAAAACATTTATTTATTTTTCTTCTACTTTTAAAAATTATTCTGGCTGGATGAATAAGGAAATTAACAGAGACAGATTAACAAGAGAAAAAGCCAAGTTTCAATACAGGCACATGGGGAGTTCACATAGGCATGAACATCCCAAAGACAGCGAGGCAACACTGGAGAAGTGGACATTTTGGACATTTTGGACAAAGGAGAACGAGAGAGAATGGGGTATTAGATTTACAGATTGTTGAGGAACAGCCAGAGCATAAGTGGCAGGAAAATTCTTGCTACACAACTCAGAAACAATGGGGTATCTAGCTAACAGGCTTGGGATATTTCTGCCAGACACCCTTTATGTCCCATACTTAATTCAAACTAGCCTATAGCAAATACCCCTAGATCTTCCTGAAGCAAGTCTCTCTCTCTGAATCTCTTGGATGGGAAATGAAGGAGAGACAAAGGTTCTTTCTGAGTCTTCCGTTTCTCTAATATATGGCTCAAAATCCATACCCCAGAAAGGTATCTTCAGGGTAGTAAAACTTTGGGCCCTTCAGTAGATATTATCCTACACTTTTATCTTTTTATTTATTTTACACATTTTAGCATTATTTTAGTTCTTTTATTATTTGCAAGGAATTTTATGATTCCATAAAGCTAAATAATAAACTAAAGTCAGACTTGGTAAGTGAAGCGATGAAGCCACATTTGAAAGCAAGCAATCACGCTCTAAATGAGGTATTGTTATCATCACGCTGGTCTGTCTCCATTTTATTTCTTGTCTTTTTTTTCCTCTTATTTGAGATAACATATGTGTTTCTTACATTTTAGTGACTGCACATATTAAGGGCATCTTAACATTTTCTTACTTTTCTTGTATTACATTTGTGGAGTCAACTTTATGCTATATTTTTAAGGCAATGTTCCCATTAAGTCTTTTCATTAGCCTGAGGCCATTTCCTCTGTTTTAAACTTTCTCCGGTTTCCTTAGCCTTTTATGCCACTTTTATTATTTTATTACTTTTTCTATCACCATTTATTTCCTTCTATGCCCTCTTCCAGTTTTCTAATTCTTGAATAATGACTGCTCTATTCCAGTAGTTTGCAGCTAAGCACAGACAAGATGCACATTTTTCTCTTGAAATCCCCCAGTTCCATCTGTGTGCTACCAGAACACTCAGATTTTAAGCTACAAAATCTTAGCCAAATTTCCACTGCTTGACAGCTTTTAGCCAGAATGGTTCTGCATGTCTTAAGAATGATGGGACTCTCATTTTGCCTGTGCTTCCAACTCTAAAGGATAGGATTCTTTTCCCTAGGGCTTAGACATTTTGAAAGAAATGGTAGTTCTTTTGCCAGCCTCAGAATGACTGCCTCAGGTACAGTAGTGTATACCTCCCCGGGGGCTGGTTTCCCTGTTTGGAAATGTTCTCATCTGGCCAAGCTTCATTACTGGGTTCTTTAGACTCCAGGGCAAATGCTGAAAGTATAGAGGGAGCACTTGAAAGTGAAGAAAGATTCAGAGTTTTAATGTGGATCCTGTCTTTCCAAGGGCTCTCCCTGCACCATGTGACCATCCCTGAACCTCATGCTCATGACTTTCCCACGTGGTCATGTTTGTTTCACTAGTCAAAGCATAGAGCAGCTCTGAGCATTTGCAGAATCTGACATATCTGCTGTGTAGCAGGAGGAATTCCTTGCTGAATGTAGCAAATCAGAGTTAATACTCTCTCTAGGGCGGTGATTTTCAACCTCTTTCATCTCATGGCACACATACCATAATTATTAAAATTCTGCCACACACCAAGAAATATATTTTTTACCAACCGGTCAAAAATAGGTATACTTTTGATTTGTTCATGCTGGACAGCAATTGTTATATTGACTGTTGTCATTTTTTTTATTTGGCAATATAAAGGAAAAGAGGTCAGTACCCCTGATTAAGTAGACAGGTATTGCATGCTTTAAATTTTTTTGAGGCACGCTGGTTGAAAATTGCTGCTATAGAGCCATGGAAACACAGACACTTGTGATTTCAGGGGTAATTTGAGGAGAAAGCAGAGCAGGTGGGTGAGTCAAACACTGAGAAGTGTTAGTCACCACTGTAAGACAAAAGCCATAAGCTGATTTAAGAATTCTAATACCACACAAACTACGATGAGTTACAGGCTTGTAACACCTTATTTTAACCAACCCGCCTCCCTGAGAACTGTTCTGGAAGTACATGATTTCAGGCAAGCTAATAGGAGAGTTCTGCCTATTTCTCGCTTTGTACTTCTTCCTATCTATTTCTCTTCATAGAACCCAGTGCAGTGGGGCAATTGTGAGTCACATAAGTGGTTATAAGTTGATTCCAATTAGGTTTTCTTCTCTTAACATTTGGTTTTGTCATTTTCATCTACCCTGACTTAGCTGCTATGTTTTCCCACATGAAACTCAGATAAAAGCTATATTGACTCTGGAAAGCTTCTGAACCATTTCCCGTTCCTGCTTCTTCATTATCTTTAGGAAACTCACATAGCAAAGTCCTGTTCCTATTGTTTGTTTGTTTGTTTTACTCAAAACCTTTTGGTTCAGGTGTACCTTCTATTTGTTCCTTCCTCCTCATTCAGTTATTATTTTGTATTTACTTGAAACAGTTTCTCAAAACTCACAAGGCCTATTGTTAGGCATAATTTCAGTAGCTTGCCCCTATACAGCCATATACCTGATGAATCAGTGGTAGAGCCCTAAGTTAGGGTAAGGATATTAATTTTACTGGTTAACACTTTAAAAATCATACTAATATACTCATTACCTCAATGAAGGCTATTACTCATTTTACAGGTAATAATGACAAATTGGTATAAAATATATTTTTGCTGAACTATGACATAATGTAAATTCTTTATAAAGCTAATAAATGTTGCCTAGATCACATTCAATTTTATAACAATTCATTAGAAGAGTAAACGGGACCATGAAGTGGTTAGAGTGTCTGGCACATAGTAGGTGCTCACAAGTCTTTCCTATCCTTATTATTATTTTTTAAATATATTTTATTGATTTTTTACAGAGAGGAAGGGAGAGAGATAGAGAGCTAGAAATGTCGATGAGAGGGAAACATAGACCAGCTGCCTCTTGCACACCCCTACCGGGGATGTGCCCGCAACCAAGGTACACGCCCTTGACTGGAATCGAACCTGGGACCTTTCAGTCCGCAGACCGATGCTCTACCACTGAGCCAAACCGGTTTCGGCCCTATCCTTATTTATTAAGTGACTTATAGATTCCAAGTGAGCTGGTATTTACTTACTAGCCAAGGAAGATTTTAAAGTAAATTATTTATCTTGATTTTTTTAAGGCTTATATTTTCTGTTGGTTTATTATATCTACTCACTGTTATTTCCAGTATAATTTATATCTCAGTATGATTAGAATTGACATATCAGAGAGCAGTGTGTTTTTCTTCATCTATTTAAGTTCCTTTGGTGAATGCTGCAGTGAGTTGGTCACATCCAGAACTGCATTTTCTGGAAATAAATGTGCTCTTATAAGTTTGCTTTTGACTGTTTACCATAATTTCTACTTGGAAAAAAAAAAATTTTAAACCTTTAAAATATTTTTATGCTCTGGTTTTTCTTATACAATGTGTATATAGAATGAAAACCTGCTGATTGAAAATAAGCAATTCCAGCCTAAACCGGTTTGGCTCAGTGGACAAAGCGTTGGCCTGCAGACTGAAAGGTCCCGGGTTCAATTCCAGTCAAGGGCATGTACCTTGGTTGCGGGCACATCCCTAATAGGGGGTGTGCAAGAGGCAGCTGATCGATGATTCTCTTTCATCGATGTTTCTAAGTCTCTATCCCTCTCCCTTCCTCTCTGTAAAAAAATCAATAAAATATATATTTTTTTAAAAAAGAAAATAAGCAATTCCAATTTAATACCATGGCTTCAGTTAGTATCAAATAGACATTAAGGCCATAGCTGGAATGAAATGAAAGACAGTAATATTTCATTTCATAAATACACTAAAGCTTCCCCGCCCCCCCAAAGGATGCCCAACAACTTCTCTGTTTGAAACACAATTGGGCTGTATAAGCAATGTTGGGTGAAAATCACCACCACAGCTTAATCTTTAATACTTTGTGTTCATGGAGTTTTCTTTATGGCTCTGATTGAAATGCCAGTGAAATGTGGAAATCAAACTGAAACGCATGGTTTCTTCTAAGTAAGATGCAAAGGTGATGTCTTTCCCAGGTTCTTGTCCAGATAGATTTGAAGAATGAAGCCATGGACAAAAGGTGGTACGGTACATGCAAAGGTGGAAAGTTACTGGAAACAAGTACAGACTCCCATGTAGGGAGTGGGTCCCAAAGGAGGTAGCCCCCTAAGCTGTTCCCCGCCCCCCCTAAGGTTTATAAAGGCTTTTGTGTCCGGATATTCCCTTCTGGTTGGTCACTATAGCAGCTCCAAAGCTCAAACTCCACGTGGGGCCCCCCTCCTTCCCTCTCCCTTCAGTGGTAGAATTCTCTATCCCCTGTGCAAATCTGTGTTCCTCTTTCTCCCTTTCACTTCTCTATTCCCTGTGGTTTCCCCCTATCTTCTGTGAATGGGTGTCTTCCTCTCCCCTTATTCTGTGGCGCCTTTTGCCAGCTCCAAGTCCCCAACCAACTATGTCTCCCTCCTCCAAGGAACCCCCTAACTCCTAAAACTCCCTAAACCTGCCCACTTTACCCCTAAAAACTCCTTTCACCAGGATTCAGATCCTTCTCCTTTCAGTGTTCTCAAAGAAAGACTTTTATTATTATTATTTTTTACATTGTTTCTTGCTTACAGGATGGCAGCAGTAGCTAATCCTTTCAGTTGTCCAAAGTTAGCCTTCTATTCCTTCCGGGGAAGGGGCGGGGGGTGCGGGGGGGCACATTGATCCCTGTTCATCCTCTGATCTATGTGAATGGTCTGGAAACAAGAAATTAACATATATGTATTATATATGTATTGTTACCATCAGTCAGGGCTTTCTGCTGACTCATCCTCTTCTGCCCCGATACAAAAAACAATCCCACGTCAAAAGAGGTAACATGTCAGACTATGAAATGAAAGAAGTCAGAGCAGCAGAACATGCAGGATGTGACATTATCTTTTGCAGGAAACAACCCAGTTTTCATGAAGAAGGAAAGGCTGAACTCACCAGAAACACATATCCTTCTACCCAGTTTTTTGCCTGCATTGAGAAATGAAGATTAAGAACTTGATTATGTTTGGAGTTTGCCTGTGTTAAATCTATCTTTTTTTCAGTATTCCATGTTTCCATTGTTTTACTTCATCCTGTGCTCCACTATAAAGAAATTCTCAGCTATCTGTAAGTAAATCCCACCAAAGTATGATCAGATAGTGATTTCAGGGAAAGATTTTCAGAGTAGGTGTGTGGGTGTGTGCATGAAGCCGCAGTATATTTATCTAAGAGTGGCAATCAATCGCCCCTTAAAGAAACCTGCCTAAACAAAGGTTAGGTCTAGTTGTACTGTCCAATATAGGGACTTCTAGTTACTTGTGGCTATTTAAATTAAAAATGTGTCCTTCAATCTCATAGCTGCATTTCAAATGCTCTATAACTACATATGACTAGTGCGCAGCATTCGACACATAGAAAGTTCTATCGGACAGCACTGGAGAGCTGGGCCATCACAGGGCTAGTGACTCTCAGGCTCCTTCTAGGTTCTGACTAGGTTATTCATTATAAGTACTTACCCATGAACCCACAGCTCAAAGGGACGACTCCACCTCCAGGCCTCATTCAATGCTCCAGGAAGGAGAAAGGGAAAAAGCAAGAACTACATTTATTACAGCTGATGCTCTCCCCACTTTTTGTTTTTCAGAAAAACAATGGCTTTGCCAGAATTCCCAACTAATGTACATTAACTTATAGTACATTGAATTGAAATGGTCACATGGCCTTCCCTGATTGGGAGAAGGTCTGGCATAGTGAATATTTGTAATTGGTAAATTGCTATTACAAACAACAGAATAGTGCTGTAAGAGAAAGGACAAGTCATGATTGTGGGGGCAACACCTGAGTCTTTTGTGGCATCAATTTTAAGAAATTTAAAACATATTACAAATTTAAGTAATATAGACTATTAAAGCGCATGTTAAAAGAAATGTTGTACTGTGCAGTAGAATATAAAAAATATCATACATTTTTAGATAAAACATGATAATACAAAGGAATTTTATCCTTTGGCAGGATCACTTTATCACTTCCATTTGAGCACTTATTCTTCCTCTTCTGCCATGAGGAGGATTTTGGTTTCATATATATTTGTATTATTAAAATACATATGGCATCAATTTCATATATAAGTTAAATATCCTTTGCTAATAATAAAATCTTCATTTACATGGATGGCTGTAAAGAACTGTCTTCAGTGTGTCAAGAAATAAGGAGCTGTCCACCATGGTAAGTGAGAGTTGAAAAGATTTTGGTTGTTTGGGGACAAAACTTTTTTTAGTCTTTGAAATAAACCTCATAACAATCATGTATACTAGTGATATTAATGCTCCAACTCCTTTAACAGGCTCTTTAAACTCCCCATACGATCTTCTTAAAATTAGAAATTAGGTTTTTAATTGTCACATGCTATAGTCTTAGAAAGTATCAACCAAAATATTCTGTCATTAAATAATTATTCTCAGTATATGAAGTATAAGGATATATATATTTTCAAGTGAATTTGCTTTGAAAGAGCTGTGGTATTTTTTTTTTTTTTAAGGTAGGATTATTTTGGGTAGAAAATTATACTTTTTTTTCCTCTTTGTAAAATAATATTTAAGTTTAGTCTTTTCTTTATTCCAACCAAGTTATCTTTTAA
The DNA here is from genome assembly GCF_964339955.1 of Pipistrellus hanaki. Classification (NCBI taxonomy): domain Eukaryota; kingdom Metazoa; phylum Chordata; class Mammalia; order Chiroptera; family Vespertilionidae; genus Pipistrellus; species Pipistrellus hanaki. The sequence goes on from NC_140505.1 coordinate 119,818,501, forward strand.
CATCACCATTGTTATCCTAAAGTTCAGGTCTAAGACTTTCTCTCCCATGGTCATTAAATAGCTCCCTCACTTAAAAAAAAAAAAAAAAAAAAAAAAGTACTGTACAGTATCCTTAATGACTATTTTACTTAGGTCTTTCAGGACCCGAGTCCAGTCTATCTCCTTGATCATGGACCCTTCTATGTCTTTCCTAAGTCTCTACTTTGGACAAACCTGACAACTATACATCCTCAGCAAATGCTATGTGCTCCTTCTCAGAGTTTTTAAAAATACATTTTTATGCCAAAACCGGTTTGGCTCAGTGGATAGAGCGCTGGCCTCCAGACTGAAAGGTCCCAGGTTCGATTCCAGTCAAGGGCATGTACCTTGGTTGCGGGCACATCCCCAGTAAGGGGTGTGCAAGAGGCAGCTGATTGATGATTCTCTCTCATCGATGTTTCTAACTCTCTATCCCCTCTCTTACTCTCTGTAAAAAATCAATAAAATATATTTTAAAAATAAATAAATAAATAAAATATGATCTCTGTCTCTTTTAGCCAAAGGAACCGCTGAGCTAAAGCCAGCCCTGATCTCTGTCTCTTTTAAAAAAATACATTTTTATTGACTTCAGAAAGGGAAGGAGAGGGAGATAGAAATATAAATGAGATAGAATCATTGATCGGCTGCCTCCTGCACACCCCCCACTGGAGATCGAGCCCAAAACCTGGGCATGTGCCCTAACTGGGAATCAAACCATTATCTCCTGGTTCATAGGTTGATGCTCAACCACTGAGACACACCGGCCAGGCTTCTTCACAGAGTTTTAATGATGTTTCCTTCCCGGTCATGGACAGAGGCTTAATATACTACCTGGGTGGAGAAGAGTTATGATTTTGTACAATAAGTAGATCAATTTTTCATCATTTTCATGACTCCCATCACATTTCAATATTTTCAATAAAACAAAATGGAATTTGATACATTTTCTATCCTTGATGCCTCTATCCTGAAAGTTGCATATTAATCACAAATGTTGAAGATAGAAATAGCCCTTCACTTTGTCTCTGTATGTGCTTTTTTATCTCCAAAGTAATGATTTGAAATATGTAGATGTGTGGATAAAAAAGCTGTGGTACATTTACAGTATGCAATACTAAGCAGTTGTGAAAAAAAAGGGTTTCTTATCCTTGAATTGCTTGGCCAAGTTAGATGTTTATTTTTTTCCTATGGGTCATCTATCTTTGTATTTGGGGACTGTTTGAATTTAAAATATCCTGAACATAAGTTTTCTTTAGATATAAGTATTACAATTCTTATCTCTCTGAAGCTTGACTTTATACTCTTTAGTGTCTTTTGATAAATATTTTAATAAAATTTTATTGCAAATAGAGAGACATCATTACCATGCAACATAACCTAACAACATTTCTATAAGACTGTTGCTCTGTTTTCATTAGTATCCCAACCCCCTAAGGTGGCCTATTTAACCAATTTATGCCATAAATTCCTATAAATTTCTTTTACTCTCTTGTTTCAATCCTTGAATATCTTTTATTTTTATACATCTATTTTACTTTTGAATAAAAACATTATTTGTCATCAGCAGATGAGTGGATTAAAAACTGTGGTACATCTTCACAATGGAACACTATGCTGCTATAAAAAGGAAGGAACTCCTACCATTTCAACATATGGATGAAACTGAAGAGCATTATGTTAAGTGAAATAAGTCAGTCAGAGAAAGATAAATATCACATGATCTCATTCATTTGTGGATTGTAATGAACAACATAAACTGGTGAACAAAACAGATCCAGACACAGAGAAGCATCTGTCAGATGCTCAAATCTCAGAGGGAAGGTAGGGGAGGGAGGGGGCAAAGGGGAGAGATCAATCAAAGGACTTGTATGCATGCATATAAGCCTAACCAATGGACATAGATACCAGGGGCATGAGGGAATGAGCCAGGGGGAGAGGGAGGGAGGGCTATGGGGGAATAAGGACACATACATAATACTTAATGAATAAAGAAAAAAAACCACATTATTTGTGACAGAAAAAAAGATTTAATATTTTAAGTCCCCAAAACTTTATAAGGACCCACTAGAAGGCCTGGTGCACAAATTTGAGCATGGATGGAGTCCATTAGGGTGGCCTGTGGAGATCGGGCCCCAGCTCACGCCCCCAGCCTTCCAGCCCCGCAGCCTGGCACCCTGCCTTGGCCTAGTGCTGCCCCCTCACCTGCTCCACCATCTTGCTTGTGGGACAATGGATCAAGGCCAGGCTCCCCACTCAGCTACCTCAGTGCCTAGGAGTCCAATGGTGGCCCTGCCCCTTGTTGCCGCTTCTGGTCACCATCTGCAGGGTGATCAGCAGAGCAATTGGGCCCCTGCTCGCACCCAGCTTGGCCTGGCTCCACCTTGCTCCACCAGCCTGTTGCAGTCCCACTCTTGTCAGGGCCCATCAGGGCCAGCAGCACCTCCACTGCTGCCCACTGCCAGCACTGTGTCACCAATGCCTGCCATGTTCTGTGCTATCCCCTGGTGGTCAGCACACATCATGGTGAGTGGTCGAACTCCCGGTCTCCTGGTCAAACTCCTGGTTGAATGACCTCCAAAGGGGATAATTTGCATATTAGACTTTTATTAAATAGGGTGCTTTGCTTACTGAATGAGGTGATAAGAATAAGGACATTTGCAAGATTTAGAAGTTGAAGGGATAACTGAATCCTGCTGATAAAGAAACAAGTGAAATGGAGAAACCCTGAGGGCAGATTCCAGAGGTTGAAGGCTGGAGAGAGCTAGAGGAGGGGAGTGGAATGAAGGAACTTCAAAAAATTTTCTTAAATTATGTTACATGATTGCAACAAATCTCCATTTTCAATAAAATATATATGTAAAGCTGTTGCTTTCTAGAATTGCATTTACTTTGCTGGAGGGTGTGCAAGGGGTTCTTATTCAGAATGGGCACAGATAAGTGAGATGCTGATCTAGAGGACCCATCACACTTGCATTACCCATAGTTCCAACTTACATCCGCACAGTATAATTCGTGCTGCTTTTTAAGTTTTTTCAGGTAACAACAGGAAAATGATGTATATAATCTTTTAGCAATACATTTATAACAAATAAAACGATATCATATTGCCAACTATAGTTCTCTTAGTGATAATTATATCTGAATTGAGCTGTCTTTGAAAATTACAATTTTTTGTTTGTTACATCATATTCGTATTTTTTAATCAGATTTGCATTGGTAACAGACAGCCATTTGCCATGTTGTAGTTACAAAGCAGATTTTGTCATATTTGACAAGCTTTAGCCATGTCTTTTTTTTTTTTTTTTTCATCTCAATTATATTATTTTAGAGAAATGTGATTTTAGTGTGTCCAGGAAAATATATACTAGCAAAAATGAATAGTAATAATTGCCTACTTTTCATGTTGACATTTCTTTTTGAAAAAAAAAATGCTATACCCTCAGACAATACTATTAGTATTATTACTTGTGTTTAAAAACCATATTTTATTACAGTGTATCACTAAAATTCATTTTCTGCTAGATTATGTAATTTCTTATAGTATTAGAAATTAATAAAATTCACTGAATTACTATCCCCTACAGATAATTCCTGCCATCCTTTCTATAAAAGAAAGGCTTTCCCATATAATTCCCATCAAAATAATTTTAAGACTCAGACCATTTTGTATGCATGTAAAATTCATGCCACATGCACACTCACAAAGGCCCTCCATACTGCTGAAGTTAGAATTGGTGAGGACTGATCTAGTGGGGAGGAATGCCAGTGCCCTGGGGTGGGAGGGGTAAGAAGGTTTCTGCAGGGAAGCTGAGTGCCATGCTAGAGGTCGGATGGGATTTCTTGTTGACACTTTCAACAGAGATTTTCAGTCATAAACTTTAGATGCTGGTAATTCCTATGTTTTGTAAAATGGCATAGAACTCGTTTTGTGTAGTGTCTTATATCAAAAGAATTCACTTTTTGTCATTGACTGCCAAAGGCTGATTAGGTAACAAAGAAGCTGAATACTAAAAGACTCTTTTTGTTAATTAAAAAATTAATGTACACAACCTTCTAGAACAAAAATAAGATTTATATTCTGTTGCCAGTAGGATAAAGGGATTTAAAAAAAGGATTACACATGAAATAAAGCAAGACATTTAATGGACTTGTATGGAGTATTTGTTGAGTGCCTTCTTTGTGTTGTATGGACATTCAATGAAATGGCCTAAATAAAGATTATTTTACTTCTTTCATTTGCTTGGAGAGAATGTTAATGATCAGGTGTCAATTCTCTTTGTGTGCGTGTTGTCTTTTCTCCTCAATTGCCTTTCAAACTGGTGTTTAAAAAGGGAAAGATTGTGCCTGGCCAGTATTGCTCAGTAGTAGAGCATCAACCCTGGAAGCAAGAGATGGCAACCTGATTCCAGTCAGGGCACATGCCCGGATTGTGGACTTGCTCTCCAGAAGGAGGCATGTGGGAGACAGCTAATCAATAGTTTCTCTCTCATAGGTATTTCTATCTCTCTATGCTGCTCCCTTTCTCCCTTTCTCTAAAAACCAATAAAAACATATTTAAAATAAATAAATAAATAAATATTAAAAAGCCAGGCTTGTTACTATTACTATTTATGTTTATTTGCCTGAATGTGAGAAAATATGTCATAAAGGAGCAGCATGGATGTGTTTCCTGCCATCTGCTTCCTGAGTCTTCACTTTGCTTCTTCTGCCCTTCTCTAATAATCCAACAAAACAGTAGTTTTTTTGTTTTGTTTTGTTTTGTTTTTTATCCAGCACCCATCCTCTTATTGATTATTTGTTTCCTTGAGGTCAGATATCAAGAACAAACATAACTTATTAGAAGGTAGCATGTTGTGGTGTGTAGAAAGAGGGCTTTGGAGCCCAGGGTCTTCGGTTTGAATCGTGGTTTTGTCACTTACTCAGCAGCATGGACTTAAACACAAGTCACATGTTTCTCTGTCACTTGGTTTTCCTATTATAAGATGGTGATAACAATACCTAAAAGGTTATGTGGTGTAATTAAAGATATGAGACATATAACATTATTAGAACATAAGAAGTGTGACTTAAGTAATAGCTAGATGTCAAAAGTAAAATTCAAGGTCTCTGTCGTCAGTAGCTTAGAATATAATCGGAGATACTTTTTTTTTTGTTAATCCTCACCGGAGGATATTTTTCCATTGATTTTTAGAGAGAGTGGAAAGGAGGGGGAGAGATAGAGAGAGAGCAACATCGATGTGATAGAGACACAAGAAATGGTTGGCTCCCGCTCAGTCTCTATCATGGTGGAGCCTGCAACCAAGGTATGTACCCTTGACCGTGAGGTATGCTCCTTTGACCAGGATTGAACCTATGGCCCTTCAATCTGTGAGCCCACTCTATCCACTGAGCCAAACCAGCTAGGGCTGAAGATACATTTTACACACAAACACACACACACCCATTATTACAAATACAGTATGTGATTTTGCCAAATTGTTGATCAGGATTATCATTGCTAGAGAATTTTAGGAGCCCATGTGAAAGATTCCATGACATTCATAAGCCAGTGACCTTTTCTGAGCCAAGCACCACCGTGGAAGCTCTGTCTTGGGCACGTCCTCTTGACAGCAGTTGCCACAAGACACTAGAAGTGGCTACAGGAGACTACAAAGCTATTTCAAAAATTTAACAATGTGTAGAGGATGGAATTGTACAGATAAGTCTGTTTACCTTGGGATTAACAGCCTTTAAAGACTGAGAGGAGCAAGCAGCACAACTAGGTAATTCGCTCACCAAATGTTAAGCAGAGATATAGTAAGCATAATTTTTCCCTCACAGATAGATTGGTAGCATCGTTGACTTGAAATGAATTCAATTGCATTCTGCTGCCTATTAGTCCAGAGAAAACCAATTGCAGCTATGTATAAGTATCTTTCCAAATTATTTCCCTAGCAAGTCCACAGCCTGGTGCTAGTGTTGAATTTAATAAAACAGGGCCAAAGCAGCTGTGGCAATGGAAGCATGTAGCTTAACTGCAGAACTGAAGGCAGGCACATAAGGCTTTATCAAGACCATTTCACAAAGATGTAATATCCACAGAAAGCACCTCAGGATTTGCTTTCTTATAAATTTCTCATCTTCCCTTCACTCTTGGCCTCCTACATATAGGAAAGATTAAAGCAATTGTACTGCCCACTAGAATAATAATAATAATAACTCTCTTATCCTATATTGGCTTAGTACTTTGGAGTTGTCATAGTGAAATCACATAGATCTTAAGCATTATTGGCTAGCTTCTCTACTAGTAAATTTTTAAATACCTTATAGTATATTTGTCTCAAAAATTGCATAATATTCACATTATTGGAAGATAGTCTATGAATTAAATTTAAAATGTCCCCTATTTTAAAATCACTTTAAACATTGATGAATAGAAATATGAGAAGTTTGGTCCGAATAATTATGTCTCCTGGTAGGAAAGGAAATGGAAGTGTGAAGAACGTGGCTTTTGTTTAAAAAACCAAAATGAATTGTTTGAAATAGGACATTAAAGATGATGAGCGATAGAAAAAGAGTAACATGATCCCCTTTACCCCACCCAGATTCTTTGTCCGCTGGAACCGAAGAATGAATCCAGAAGAATGAATCCACGGACAGAGGATAGTATAGCAAAGATGGAGATTTATTGAAGAACAAATACAGACTCCCACGTGGAGAGAGGGAGAGAGTCCCATAGAATGGACTACCAAGTAGGGAGGGGGAAATGACCCCACTGAGTTCCTTTTCCCTATGGCTTACAAAGGCTGCAGATCCTGGTGCCTAATATCCTCTCTGATTGGTCACAATTCCCTTAGACTGGTTACTATAGTAACTCCTGGGCTCAAAAGTCAAAAACCACAAGGGATGTGTGATGCCCTCCTCCCTCATTATTCTTTTCTTTCTGGCCTTCTTCCTCCTTTATTTTGTAAATATAGACCCTTTTGGCTATTTCCAGCTCCCTTGTCTTATGTAAATGCTCCCTGCACCTGGCTTCCTTGTGTTATGGAGATGTACCTTCTTCTGATCTGTAGCCCTGTGTTTTTCCATGGACTGCAATTCTAAAATTTCCCTAAGCCTGCCTATATCCCCCTAAAATTACTGTTTCAATATGAGTATATAAGTCTTCAGAGAAAGGGATTGAAGTCTTCAGAACTCTAAACTCAAACATTGAGAACAGAAAGTAATCTATGAGTATTAAAAGTGCCACTTAAACATAGTGTGCTCAAGGACAAATGCCCAAGTTGAAAAACACGTACTGCTCATTATCAATTGTAATGAAAGTGAGAGGTGAACATTGCATCCCATCTACCAGTGTTTCTGACAAATGAAATGTATCTGTTTTAAAGCATGTGCCCTGAGTGTATGAGAGTCCACTTTTCAGCTATAGGAATCTATTGGTAAAGAATAAGTCCCAAAGAAATCAAATAGTAGGAGAGCCTTTACTGTGTGTGTGTGTGTGTGTGTGTGTGTGTGTGTGTGTGTGTAAGAGGAAAAGAAAAGCACCTAGTGTAGATAGAAAGTTCAGATAAACAAACATTGGAAATAAAATGTTTAAGTGCTGTAAAAGATTGTGTATTTCAAAGCAATGATTGTGTGTATGCACTTAATACTGTATTTTCTAAAAGTTTAAGCATTCTATTTGGGAAAGGCCAGGAATAATAATGAAATTAATCATGCTATCTCTAACTTCTGCTCTGTTCAAATATATTGTGAGTGTAAATTCTACAGTCTAAATGAGATCTTTTAATGAAAATATTATAATACTAATATTAAAACTGAAATATAGTGGCAACCATACTTTGGTAAAAACTGCTATTTGAATTTTAATCCTTCTAGTTTGGCCCCTGCATCTGATTAAAACACAGGGTACTTACCTCAGCTTCCAGGTGAAGACCTGGAGGCTAAGGCAATTTTCCCTTGCCTGGGATCAGGACCACAGGAGATTGATTCCCACTGACTCAGTAGCTTCAGGGATAGAAACTGTAGATAACCTTTAGAGACTAACCGCTGAGCTCTGCTTCTGTGTTATCACTATCGCAAGATAGGGCCACATTCCAATGTCCAGCAGGATGTGACTGGGAACCAACCCTTGGGCTGTCCCCAGTCTTTAGAATTTAGTCTTTAGGATTTAGAATTTAGAACAAAGGAAAATTCCTGTGGTTTGAACCTTTAAAAAGGATTGCCTACCCCTGAAACGATGCAGTCATTTGAAGTCCACCTGCGTGTGGTGCTCTTGTGGCTGTCCTGGACAGTTCAATAAATCCTTGCCTGCTTTTTTAAATTAATTAATCAGCCTCAGGTGGTCTTATTTTGAACCCAGGGTTCAACCCCACAACAAAAACTAATATTAAAATGAGGATTCTGTGTATTGCTCAAGTTTTTCACATGCTTGGTAACATTACTGGAGAAGCTGGACATTTTGAAGTAGCAGTTTACCAAGTGCATCTTGCCATACTTATGCAACAGTTACTAGTAAAATTTTATGAAAAAATTAAAAATCTTGGACAAATATAAAAATGAAAATGGCACCATAATAGTAAGCATGATCCAAGCTTCTCTTGAGCAAAGCAAGAAATGTTGTCATTATGGTTAGGAGTAAAATTAGGAAATATGGTTTTATGAAAGCTAAAGAAAGAGTTTTGAGAAACAGGGCTGTCAGCATTGCCTACTGTTTCTGTGAGCTCAGGTAAGACGAAGCCTGGAAAATGCTTATTTGGTGTAATAGCATGAAGTTCAAAGTTGACCTTTGTTAACGAAAAGAAAAAAAAAAAACAACAAAAAAAAACACATTGAAACCTGTAAAGAATTTTTGTGAGTTTATTTGAGCCAAACTGTCTACATATGCCGGGAAGCAGAACCTCAACGGATTGAGATAATGCTCCAGAGAATGGCGGGTTACATTTCTATATTTATGCATTGCAATCAAAGGAAATGGATGTAGGTGAGTTACATGAAATTCATTGGTGATAGATTAGGGTGGGACAGAGCGAAGTGGGTGTAGGACGGGGGTAGGTTAAGAAACCTCTGGAATAGGGTAAAAGGTGAAATGATGGAAATGAGCTTCTTTTACAGAGATGGATACAAGATACTCTAATTAACAGTTGACAATTAACTTGATAACAATAACAATGAGAGAATGTCTCAAGGCCATTTGGGGCAAAAAGGAAGTTACAAGTTACTCAGACATCTTACAGGTATGTTATCTTAGAGGCAGGAAGGCAGATGGGCTCAGTAAAGAAGATCTAAATTCATCTTTGTCAGGTGAAATATCTGGGACATGACTACCCACTATAACCTGTTTGTAGTTAGATATTTAATTTTCAAACCATCTTTTGTGGTTATTTTAGGTCTCTGAGTTTGCAAGACTGCCACACAGGCCTTCCCTGAGCTTGTCCAGTTAGCATGTGGCTCTTTTCTTTCACACCTTTGTTAGAGAATATTGTGTGTTGTAGAATGAGTGGGAGCTCATGAAATGGAGAGATTATGGGTGAATATGTCAAGAAGATTGGCTCTGATACAGAATTTTTGGACTGGAACCCAATTATTTTTCCACCAGAGTTGAGGAATGAATCCATAGACAGCAGGTAGTATATAGCAAAGGTAGAGATTTATTGAAGAACAGGCACAGACTCCCAGGTGGGGAGAGGGAAAGAGTCCTACAGAATGGACTTCCATGTGGGGATGATGGGGAAAGTGGGACATTTTTGGGGGGCTTACAATTTGAATCTGTGCCAGTAACTTGATGTACATTCTAGGTAGCCTGTACTTACGTAACTACCCCTTTCTCCACAATCTGGTATGGCCAGACCTGTTTTCCTGATGGCTCCCAATTTACAAAGGGGCCATAAACAGAGAATGTAACAGCTTAGCTACAGGGAAGGTCACTGATATTACCCAGCTAGGCATTTAGATACAATCTAACTTCCCCATTCTAACTGATTCAGGAGGGGCTGTGAAAGCCCACCCAAAAGCCTGGTACTTAGGAAACAGATAGAAAGGAAATAAATTAAAGGTATAAAGAGAAAGCTTCCTCCATGTTGGCTTACTCAGGATTTGGAGAAGTGACCCTCCTGAGTCACTGTACTACAATATTACATGTGAAACATCTGAAAATAAATGGGTTTATCCTGGACCTCCAAGTACTCCTGAGTATTTTTTGGTCACCTGGTAAATTCTGTAACAGGGAGGAGGAGAGTCCCACAGACTTCCTGTTTCCATGTTTTATAAAGGCTGCAATTCATGTGTCCTGATATTCATCCCCTCTGATCATTCTACAATCCCCTTTGAATTGGTTACTATAGTGATTCCTGAGGCCTTCTCCCCTCATAGTCCTTCCATTCCTTCCGTGCTTTCTTCCTCCTTCTTTATTTTGTAAACATAGACCTTTTTTGGCTACTTCTAGTTTCCTTGTCTTATGAAAATATAGCTGCACCTGGCTTCCTTGTGTATGGAAATTTACCTTCTCATAACCTGTAGCCCTATTTCTCCCCTTCCCTCCCCCCCATGGACCCCAACTCTAAAAATTTCCTAAACCTGCTTATATCCCCCTAAAATTTCTGTTTCAGCTATAAAGGGACGAGATCTAGATTATTAATTGACTAGAGGCCCTGTGCATGAAATTCGTGCACAGGGAAGGTGGTGCCCCTCAGCTAGCCTGCACCCTCTCCAATCTGGGACCCCTCGAGGGATGTCTGACTACCTGTTTATGCCTCTCCACAACCAGGATCAGGCCTAAATGAGCAGTCAGACATCTCTCTCACAATCCAGGACTGCTGGCTCCCAACTGCTAACCTGCTTGCCTTCCTGATTGCCAGCCTGATCACCTTCTAACTATTCCCATGCCAGCCTGATTGATGTCTAACTGCTCCCCTGACAGCCTGTTTGCCCCCAACTTCCCTCCTCTGCTGGCCTGGTCACCCCTAACTGCCCCCACCCCCCTGCAGGATTGATTGCCCCCAACTGCCCTTCCTTGCAGGCCTGGTGCCTCACAACTGCCCTCCCCTACTTGCCTGATTGCCCACAACTGCCTCCCTTTGCAGGCCTGGGCCCTCCTAATTGCCCTCCCCTGCTGGCCATCTTGTAGTGTCCATCTTGTGTCCACATAGGGGCAGGATCTTTGACCACATGGGGGCAGCCATCTTGTATGTTGGAGTGATGGTCAATCTGCATATCACTCTTTTATTAGATAGGATAGTAGGGTAGATAGGCCCTAGGAGGGATTTAAAAAATAGATGAGGATTGAATAGGTTTGTATGTTTGTAATAATGAGGAACCAAAAGAGAGGTTGATGATAAAAAAAAAAGAGAGATAGATCAATAGAATAAAACATGGAGAGAGCTCCACAGCACAGGCGTATATTTAAAGCCAATTTAAATGAACTCTGAACATGCTATAAAAAATTTGCTTGTAATTGTGTGAAGCAAACCTAAAGTGAATTAGATTCAATGGAAAGAACAGAAAAAAAGTGCACTTATTAAGAGAGGATAAAATAATAAGTTATGAAGACAAAGTCTTCAGTAATTTGAAATGAATTTCACTTTAAACTACATTAAATAAATGAGAAAATATTAAGAAGGTATCATGGCAATAATGAGTTTTATGGTTTTTTTAAATGCTGAATAATTAGGTCAGATTTTTCAAGTGGAGATTGAGTGATCATCCTTAGAGATGTAAAATATTCATGGAACTTATAACAGGGATGTTGGTAAAATTTCAGATAAGTGTAATTTGGTTCAAAATTATAAGCTTTCATTTATCTTTCAGAATGTCAATAAAATTTAGCTCCAAATTCTATATAATAATTTTTAAGTTTCCAGATGAGAATGTCTGAAATTCTTCTAACGTTGCAAAACAATTTTTTGAAGAGTTGAAAACCAGTGAAACTGCTATGTATAAATATCTACACTGATAAAAGAGAAATATGCAAATTGGCCGTACCTTTGCAATACCCACCAGCCAATCAGGAGTGAGTACACAAATTAATCCAACAAAGATGTTGGCTTAATTTGCATACACAGGTGCTGAGTGGCCAGGGATGGGATACTGTGTCCTCGCCATGGCAATGATGCAGGTGTTCCTGGGCCTCTGGGCAGCATGGGAAAGCAGAAAGGCAGCTCCAGCTGGAGTGAAGGCGGTGCTGTCAGCCAGAGGAAGGAAGGCCCATTCTTGCACGAATCTTCATGCATCGGGACTCTAGTAATTAAATAATTCCCCTGTTTAAAAACTTTGGTTCAATTCAGTCATTACATCACTTCTCACATAACAATGTAACTTGTTAAGGTTTAATTTATTGTCTACATTTAGCTATATCATTCTATCTTTTCATTATATATGCCACTACTGGAAAAAAATCAATATCTGTTTATATGCTATCGCTGATAAAAAATAAAGTTTCTTTATTATTAAGGTATATGATAGAGTGGCTAGTAAAAACTTAAAATGAAAAAACCTATATTCTATTATAGGAATATGACTTTCTCATTGTCTAACAATATAAAATCACTCTATCTCTTTCTTATATTTAATTTCTGCAAGAGAAACAAAATGAGATAACTTTCTATATATTATAATAGGACAAATTTCACAGACACAGCTATCTTTTCTTCCATAGTATTTTAGCAATGCTATGATTATTAATGATATATCTGTTTAGGGTTACTACTTATTTCACCCTATATTTTCAAATATTTATAATTAAATAGCTCACTTGCTATCAGAGTAAGTAAAAATAATTTAACAGATTTTTATTTGGAGCAGTGAAAAGCTTATAATATGGCTTAGAAACTAGTATTTTTGTCATGTAGTGAAAGAAAGCACATGAAAGACACCATGTCTGCATGCATACGGAGAATGTGATTATTCAAAGAAATTTTAACGTGTGACTTCAGTTTAATCATTAAAAATAAATCCATGTCTGATAGCCCAAGCTTAGCAGAGAGAGGTCAGGAGTGAATCTGGAGATCCAAACTGACAGTGTCCAAAACATTCTCCTTGTGTTATATTCTTTTCAAAACATTACGGAATATCAATTGTATTTCAAACCTTAATTTGCTTAAGTAGTTCCTTAGGAATGATCATTAGTTGTTGTTTTTTTCAGTTTTGAATATTATAAATATATAATGATGATTTTTATCTGCAAAATGCTATTTTATACATATGCTCAATGAAAGAGTATATACTTTAGTTCTGTTTTACATAGAAACTTTTGATATTGTTTAATATAAGTAGTTGATATTTTAAAATCCTGTCTCTTACAGTACTTCCCTCAATAATAGAGGCTGGCTTAAAGTACTAAAATATGCCTCAAATGATGGACATAACACAAATTAATAGAAGCTCTGACTAATGCACAATTTATTCTAGTGTAACCATGGTTTCATCATTGAACATTTCTATTGTTAGTTCCCTATTCTAGTGGAGAAAGGCAAAACAGCAGGACTTTTTGATATCAGGATAATTTAAATGTAAAATGATAGAATATAATACAAAAGAAAGATAGCTGAGCTTTTATGTGAATATATATATATATATATATATATATATATATATATATTTTAATTTAACAAAGGTAATATGAATTATTATGCCAAAGCTATGCCTCTAATTTAAACTTCAATTTATTGTGAAGAATGAAGTGCATGATGAAACATTAAGGCAAACTTGTCAATACCAATGCTGGATTGTTGTGATTACAGTTGCTACTCAAGAGCAGGGATCATTTTGCAGAATTCCTTGCCAATAAATTTATTGTTCAAATAATATGGTCTCTAAAATGTTGTCTAAAATGGATGGCTACAATCAATAGACTTATGATTTATGCATCTGTTGTAGATATTTTCATTGTCAGGTTGCAAAGAAAAGAAAGAGGGCATACCAGTGGGAAATATGTTGAAGATGCAAATTACAAAATATGCTTTTAATTTGCTAGTGGCAAGGAAATTTCAAGGTACACACTAGCTTCATATGTTTTTATCTTTTTTTGTAATTAGAAGAGAGTAAATGTTCTTTAAAAGGTGTAAAGTGACAAGAGACATTATCTCCTTTGGTAAATAATATTGAACAATTTTATGTGTTCTTGAAGTTACATTATAAATTTATATTGATCAATAGGCCTGTGACATAATTTATTAAATTAATTGTTATAATGTGAAGTTTAAGTTTAAAAGCTCCCAGAGCAAAACCTTCAAAGACAATAAATTAACATTCCTTTGACCTGTTAGCCAAACATTGATGGGCATAGAAAATAATTTTTTTTTTGTTTTTAGAATTTTTCCCTGAGCTTCATCAAATTATGTTCAAATAAACAAAAAACTCCTATTTCACTTTTTAGAATGCTACATCAAAGTTCCTATTTGGGTTCTGGCAGATTAAAAAAACCAAACTTGTAAATATTCTTTAAAATGATAAATCATAATGGTGATTAATGACCCACTAAGATAAATTGTTAAAATAGATCTTAGAATGTCAGTTGTGTTTGTTTTTTTTTTCTTCAATTTTCATGACTTTTGTTGAACTTTCCATATGAATTTTTTATGGTCTGGTATTAGAAGACATTTTCTAACTAATCAGAGATGAAGATGATAGGAATAATTATTTTATTTAGTTTTAGCTTTGATTCTAAAACACTGTATTAAAAAGAAAAAAAAGATAATATTCAATATTTATGGCCTGATTTTCTTTTTAAATTAATTAATTAAATTGTCTAAAGTTTTACATATGTCTCTTTTTCCCCCAATTGACACCCCCACCCCCACCCCGCCCCAGCCATTCCCACCCCGGGCAAGCCCCCACTGCCCCAGTTTCTGTGTACATTGTGGCCTGATTTTCTTGTCAAAATGGTTTTATTAGTAGTAGTATTAATATTATTATTAAGAATTGATTTCTTTTTAGTTCACAGAATGGTGTCATATATAATGATAGACAGGAATTGGTCTTACTATGGAAATCGTATATGATTCTCAGGTTTCTTAAATATGAATTCATTACCAGTACAAAGTGGAATTAGAACATTAAAAATGTAGTTTAAACCCTACTCAGCATACCTTCTATTTACCATTTGATTTGACCATATTTTAAATTCTTTGGAGAAATGTAGTATAATTAATTTTATTATCTTCCATATATATATATTTGTATCACACAAAGATAAGCAAATGATTTGTTTTACTCTGTTTCTTTTTGTCTTTTTACATTAGCTTTTAAAGTGACTTTACTTTCAAAGATCTGAATCAAAGGGTAGTGTTAGCACTTATTTTAAAGGTGTCATTTAAGATTTTAATATACTTTCTTTCATAATAATTAAATTGTGAACTGCTTGGCTATAATGGTTCCTAATATGAAAAACTTTTACAATAGGGATATCGTTTAAGAACAGATTTTTTTCAGAAAACTGACAGCATAAATGGATATCACATCATTAACCTTGAAACCAAGACCTATAATTAGCTAAAGTTGTCAAAGAACAAAGGTCACCATCTGAAGGTTATCCTGAACATCTTGATCTAATTTCTAAAGAACAAACCACTTCTTTTAACACCTGATCACAAAATAATAACTGTAAATTAGTCTACACTAAATCACCTTGTGTATCTGGGGAGTGCTTTTGTCACATGATAGGCAAATGACAATGAAGGAAATATTAGATTACTTTTGCTGATATTCACATGGTGCCTGATCCATAACATATACACCTACTAAACTAGTGGTGTTTTATTAATCTTTTCCAATTGGCCAATGTGGTTAGTCCTTTCTAAAATGTGCCATTCTTTCACTAAATATAGGTTTTCCTAAAGTTTTTAAAATAGATAACCCTTAAGACTTGAATAGTCTTCCAACTTGAATAAGTTAAAGATATCTTCAGGTCACAGAAAAGTAATTAATCAAACCATTCAAAGGACTTTTAGGTAAAGATGTGGCCTTTATTTTACATGGCATGTACATTATTCCAGTAAAAGACAAGAAAATAAATAAGTACAAATGTAATTTGAGATTTTTTTCAACTAATGTAGGTTTGTAAAATAATATAATGTAAGATTAAAATGTAAATACCTAATGTACAAGTTCATGAAATTAATAACATCTTATTCATATAAATGTAAATAATAGATGAAGGAAAGAAGGAAGGAAGAAGGATAAGAAGGAAAGAAGAAAGACTGTTAGAACAGTCATTGTTTATGGAATGACTGGGCATCAAATATTTCATGCAGATGGTACCAATAAATGACAAATATTCTTAGTTACATGCTCATTTTACAATGTTTTGACAGTACCTATTTCATTAGTTGTATCTTCAAGTATTTTGCCAATTTTAAGTGCATAATCCTTCTGTACAGCTTGAATTTATTTTTAGAATACATTTATATGGAATATAATGAGTTATTTGTTAAAATTAGAGCTTCTGATATAAGTATAAAGTAATGTCTTCTAAAATGAACCAAAGCATAAATTATACATTTAAATTCATAAAATATAATGTTTATGGCAGTAAACATAACAAGATATACTAATCTACAGGACTGGTACACAAAATGCATGGATGGGTAGGGTCCCTAGGCCTGGCGAGTGATCAGGGCCAATCAGTGCCTTCTGGCTGCTGGCCAGGGCCTTCCTTCATTCCATGTCACCCCCTGGTGGTCAGTGCATGTCATAGCAAGGGATAGGTCTCCCAGTCAAACTCCCACAGGGACAATTTGCATATTAGGCTTTTATATATAGAGATTCTTAAACACTGACAGGAGTATCAAGTTTATACTTAAAGTAAAAATAAAGAAATTTAATTAAATTATATTTTCCCATATTATAAAAGAACTCTGTTTTAATCCAAATACAACTTTAATATTCAGTTTTTTTTATAACATGCACCCAAATATTCAAATTACCTTATAGTGCTTAAAAGAATTTCCTGCAATATGCCTTCTATTTGGAAATTTTGTCTTATTTTACCATAAAAATAATATCTGGGAGGTAATTATTTTTAGTAGCCCACATTTTATTTAAGATTTTAAAAATGGTTTCTTGCATTGGCAGAATTCATCCTTCTTCCTGAAGCCTTATCAGAACTTTGGATAAGCCTTCCCAGATGTTGCAAATCAACAAAGAATTCCTATTTAGAGATCCTCACATTTTCTTTGTCCTGAGTCTTTTCTGCTACATCCTAACTTGTCAGCCTACTACCTTAATTTCTCTTCATGGCAGAACTTAGGAAAAATTTTAAAGTAAGCTTAGAGCCACTATGGTATTCATTAAATGTTATAAAATGATGGAATAAAAGTGGGCCTTAAAAGAAAGACAGAATAAGATGTCTACTCATAACTACTATACATGATGATATCAGAAGTTAGCTTGGCAACATATTGTAATGTAGAAGGGATAAAAAAAATTGTATTTGATGTAGAAAAAGTTATTTGAGTGAATGATGTCTTTGAATATTTTAGTTTAATATTTAAAAAATTAAATGTTGGGAAACCAAGGTGGCGTCTTAAGGTATACACCTGTACATGCTGCCTCTCACAACCACGCCAAAACAACAACTAAAAGGCAAAATGACTATCACCCAGAACCATGGGAAAGCTGGTAGAGTAGAAGTTCTACAACTAGAAGGAAAGAAAGAAGCTCACTGAGACTGTGTAGGAGGTGCAGAGGCTCAGAAAGGCAGAGGCAAAAGGTGCGTGCCAATTGGGCTGGCTACTGGGTGCGCTTCTTTTTTTTCTTTTTTTTTTTTTTTTTTTTTAATTGGAAGGGAGATACAAGCTCCTGACTGCTCTGAACTCCAGTTTCCAGTGAGTTTTGGGGACCCAGATTCATACGTGGAGAAACTGGACTGTCTGGTATTGGGTTGGAAAGTGAGGGTGGCTTTCTCACAGAGGTGTGGGCAGGCATGATTGTTTACTGCTCTGGGGCATGGGATGCGGGGATACAGAAATGCAATACACAGAGAGGGCTGACTGATAGCCATTGTTGTTTGCCATTCCCTAGTGATTCCCTGAGACCCTGCCCCACCCAATTTACAAACAAGCCTGAGCTGTGTGCAGTGGTTTTTGCATATGAATAGGCTGCCCTTTTTCAGCTTAACATAACAAATTGCATCTAGGTCAGACAGTTCCAAAACTTCCAAACCCCAAGCAAAAAGGAGGAATCTTAAGATCTCCCTGTAGCTCCTGCTGGGTGGCCTCAGACAGTAGCTGACTTGCACCTCCTTAGAGATCCAGGAACCAGTGTACCTAGAGTTCAGTGTGAGATGACACCAGATTTCAACTCCTCACATACATAATTGACACACTCAGGAGGCAGACTTAGTGAGCACCAAAGCCCCACTGAAGCAAGTTCTTCCCCATAAGGGTGTCTCCAACAAAGCAGTTCTTCCATTATAGACATAGCTGATCCTCACAGCCAACTGGCCTAGAGGTCAATTCCTCCAAGTGTACCAACAGCAATCAAGGCTTAATTATAAGTCTGTGCACACAGCCCACAAAGGGGTGCACCAAGAGTGTCCACCTCAGGTGATTAGGGAGGCTGAGCCACTGGGCCTTATAGGTCACCTACCACATAAAGCCACTCCACCAACACAGGGAAACAGACAAAATGTGGAGACAAAGAAACATGTCACAAATGAAAAAAAAAAATGGAGGAAAGCAAACTACTGGATATAGAGTTCAAAACCACAGATATAAGGTTACTCAAGAATCTTCTAGAAACCGCCGAGAAACTTAGTGACATCTCTGAGGAACCTAGTGAGACCTTCAAGGATCTTAATGAGAATGCCAAAAAGTGGAAAAGGACCATTCAGAAATTAAGCATACACTGTCTGAAATAAAGAATAATATACAGAAATCCAACAGTAGACTAGAGCAGTATTTCCCAACCTTCTCTCATGATGAGAATCACCTGGTGGAGTTGTTAAAACACAGATTCCTGAATCCCAACTAAGAAGTGCTAAACTAGAATTTTTGAGAACATATAGGTAAAATTGCATACCTAACTTAGTGCTCTGTATATAAAATCTGTCTTAGAGCACTAGTTAAGTATACAATTTTACCTATATGTTCCCAAAAATTCTAGTTTAGCACTTCTTAGTTGGGATTCAGGAATCTGTGTTTTAACAACTCCACCAGGTGATTCTCATCATGAGAGAAGGTTGGGAAACACTGGACTAGAGGACCCCAAGAATAAAACCAAAGATTTAAAATATGAGGAAGCAAAAAACACCCAACCAGGAAAACAAAAATAAGAAAGAATCCAAAAATATGAAGATAGTGTAAGGAGCCTCTGGGACAACTTCAAGCGTACCAACATCTGAATTATGGGGGTACCAGAAGAAGAGAGAGAGCAAAATATTGAAAACCTATTAGAAAAAATAATGACAGAAAACTTTCCCTACCTGGTGAAAGAAATAGATTTACAAGTCCAGGAAGTGCACAAAACCCTAAACAAAAGGAATCCAAAGAGGATCACACCAAGACACATCATAATTAAAATGCCAAGGGCAAAAGACAAAGAGAAAATCTTGAAAGCAGCAAGAGAAAAACAGTTATCTACAAGGGAGTACCCATATGACGGTCAACTGATTTCTCAACAGAAACTATGCAGGCCAGAAGGGAGTGGCAAGAAATATTTAAAATGATGAACAGCAAGAACCTACAACCAAGATTACTCTACCCAGCAAAGCTATCATTTAGAATTGAAGGTCATATAAAGTGCTTCACAGATAAGAAAAAGCTAAAGGAGTTCATCACCACCAAACCAAGAATTATATGAAATGCTCAAGGGTATTCTTTGAGGAAGAATATCTTAAGAGGGAAGAAGAAGAAAAAGGTAAAGATAAAAATTATAAACAACAAAGTGACAGTAAATACACATCTATAAACAGGTGAATCTAAAAATCAAGTCAATAAAAAATTTGATGAACAGAATAAACTGGTGAATATAATAGAATCAGGGAGATAGAAAGGGATCAAACTGACAATTCTTGGTGGGAAGAAGGCTGCTGGAAGAGATTGACAAAATCTTACACCTATGGATGAAGACAGTGGTGGGGGGTAAGAGCATGGAGTGGGGGTGGGGTATTAGGTGGAGGGAAGCTATGGGGGAAAAAAGAGGAACATCTGTAATAATCTGAACAATAAAGATTTAGTTAAAAATTTTAAAAAATGTTTTCTTTTCTTGAGTAAGTCCAGTGTGTCAGCTACTAATTCAAGTGCATTGAAGCACATACAATTCTTTACCTTTTAAAAGTAAAATCAATATCTTAGAACAGCAAATTTCAACCTTGTTCCATGGCAGGCACACTGGTATGTCGCAAGAATTTTTAAAAACATGCAATACCTGACTATTTAGTCAGGATGTTGACTTCTTTCCCCTTAGATTTTTAAATTAAAAACTGAGAGCAGCCAACACAACAATAACTGGCCAATGTGAATGAGTGAAAGTTTTATTATTTTTTCTACAGGTTGGCAAAAAAAAATGTTTTGGGGGTGCCTCAGAATTTTAGTTATGAGTTCATGTGTGCCACAAGGTAAAAAGGTTGGAAATTGCTGCCTTAGAACAGTTTAAGTAGATATTTATTGCTTGTTTTGACTGGTTGCTCATCTGAATTTAACATTATGATAAATGCTCAAAGAAAATATGTCAGATTTATCCAATCTACTGTGTCTGGCACAATAAATATTTGTTGAATTAATTAATAATTTACTGTTTTAAACACAGGGATATTTTCTATTGATCTAAAACACATGTAATCATAAAATAGTTGTATTATTAATGTTTTACCATGTGTTCTTATTTTTTAAAATGAGCTCTCATATAGCCTTGTCAAAGAATAATATTATCTGAGACTAATAAACTAAATGGTATGTTGTTGGCATAAATCTATAGATATACTAGTAAAAGCCTAAGCGACTGTTATGACCAGAATAACCAGTTGACCAGTCACTATGATGCACACTGACCACCAGGGGCCAGACACTTAATGCAGAACCTTCCCTTGATGGTCAGTGCACTCCCACAGTGGGAGCGCTGCTCTGCCAGAAGCCAGGCTCCTGGCTGGTGAGTGCAGCTGCAGCAGCTGGAGCCTCTTCCACCTCCAAGGCAGGTGCTGAGGGTCACAGTGAGCTGTGGGACTGGACCTGGCCCTGTCTCAGGCTCCTCCCCAGTTGCCTGCTGCTTTGGCATTGCTACATCCCTTGGGGGATACTGATTGCCGGTTTTGGCTTGGCCTGCAGGCATTGGGCTGAAACCGGCAGTCTTACTGAGGGGTCCCAGATTGCCAGAGGGCACAGGCCAGCCTGAAGGACACCACCTGTGCACAAATCCATGCATCAGGCCTCTAATATTAACATAAATTTTATATAATTTAGTTATATATTCTCTAGATGAAACCTCAGAATTCAAAGAATAAGGCAAGGTATCTGTTAGGAACATCCCTGACTTTCATCTGCTTATATAAATTTGATCTACGGTGACCTCTAATTTTTATCTCACTGCAAATACTAGGTTTTGCCTGGTTTCTCAGGTCTGGAAATACTGATGCTAATAATAGCTGGCATTTATTTAGCTCTGTATATAAATGATCTCTTTTAATTCTATGACGCAGATACTACTTTATCTCTATTTTATACATAATGAAATGGGAAATACAGAAAATTTAAATAATCTGCTTAAGGTTAGCTAGCATATGATAGGATTTGAAGCTGGGCAGTCTGCTTAATTAATACTTTCAAGAAATCGTTTTATTCCCTTACTTAGGGCCAGTGTCCTTGCTTGCTCTTGCAAGGTCTGGAACTCTGCTCATGTCTCTGAGTAAACCTCACATGCATTCCATTTGCCCTACTCAACTGCTGTTGGCAGTTTGGCACCACTTGGTGATAACTTACATATCTATAAGATTATTTTAGGTTCTGTGGCTGAATGGGAATTCATAGGATATCCAGTTGGTTGACATCTGGTTGGTTGATTTCAGGTTTTTTTTTTTTGTTTATTTGTTTTATTTTGGGCGTAATCCATGGAGATAACACTGGAAAAATATTTGGGGTTATAAAGTACCCAGTTTGCCTCTTGTCAAAATAAATTGTCATATGGGACATCAACTTGATATAATTGTGGCCTCCAAATATATTATCAGCAAGCCATACCAGTGGTCATGAAATAGAAAAGCTCACAGAACCAATTACTGAAATCACACATTTTATCAAATCTATTGAAAACACAATGAAGAAAAGAGCTAGGATAAATTAACATACCTATGATAAGGTACAGTGTAGAAGGACAGCACCATCTGAATTCTGGGGCATGTAATGTTCAAATGTCCTGTTCTTCTCTCTATTGCACTAACCTTCCACACTGATGGTATGGTTTCAAGGGCCAGAGTTGAAGTTTGAGCTCGCAGAGTTTGAAGTTTGAGCTCGCAGGCAGAAGACACTCCGGGGCAACAATACATCCTTGTCCTACTAGCGAGATGCAGGAACAATTATACCTGGCTGAGAGATGGAGCTCTCCAATTAGCTGAATGAACAGTCATGAGCTTCATTTGTATTACTTAGCAGAAAACATATGGTGCTGTAATTGAGGTCACCAAAGGATGGCCAAAAAAGATTTGAGAATGATTTTTTTTTTTTTTTTTTTTTGCATATCTAGTGTTATCTGAACACCTACAAGCTCTTGTAGATTTATTCTTAGGCATACATACATATTATAAACATATAGTACCTAGGTGTCTCATGAATATTTGGTATCTCATATCTTTCCACTTCTTCCTGTCTATGTTTGACACACAGGTGATCTGCTTTCTCATACTTAATTCCTATGAATTCTGCCAATCTCTAACAAACATTTTGCTTACCAGCTACTTATATATTCTTTTAAAATATATATATATTTTATTGATTTTTTACAGAGAGGAAGGGAGAGAGATAGAGAGCTAGAAACGTCGATGAGAGAGAAACATCGACCGCAACCAACGTACATGCCCTTGACCGGAATCGAACCTGGGACCTTTCAGTCCGCAGACCGACGCTCTACCAGTGAGCCAAACCGGTTTCAGCTGCTACTTATATATTCTTATTCTGAAAAGACTTGGCCTATGTTTTTAAAACCTATTAATCTAATATAATTGAATTTTTAAAAATATATTTTATTGATTTTGTACAGAGAGGAAGGGAGAGAGGTAGAGAGTTAGAAACATCAATGAGAGAGAGTCATAGATCAGCTGCCTCTTGCACACCCCCTACTGGGGATATGCCCGCAACCAAAGTACATGCCCTTGACCCGAATCGAACCCGGGACCCTTCAGGCCCCAAGCCGACGCTCTATCCATTGAGCCAAACCTGTCTCGGCTAATATAATTGAATTTTTAATAATAAATAGGCATTTTAGAAAGATAGGCTGCTGTGGCTGATTGTATTTGCTAAATTGGCTTCAATAATATTCTTATTATCATGTGATTTTGATGCTCTTCACAAGAGGAGTGTGGGTCAGTTGTTTTTTCCCTTTGAAATCAAGAGAGCTCGTTACTATAATCTAAGACAGAGTGTGGTGGAAGTGACACTATGTGACTTTCAAAGCTAGGTCATGAAATGTGAAGCAGCTTCTGCTGACATGTCTGACTGCCCTTCAGCTGCTGTGCTGTGCTGAAGCCCAAACTATCCCATTTAGCAATACCACATGGAGAAGTCAAAAGAAGAGAGAGAAAGAGAGAGAGAGAGAGAGAGAGCCCTATCCCTCTAAGTCAGCCCTAGCTGCTTTAGCGTCCCCACTTCCACTCTTTCAGCACCTAGCCACTGTTCCACTGCACCCCATGAGAGATTCCAAGCCAGAACTACCTAGGTGAGCTATGATCAAATTCCTGCCCACTAATACTGTGATAAATAAAAAAATGATTGTTGTTTTAAACTACTAAATTTGGAAATAATTTTTTAAATACATGCCAGAACATTTACCATTTTCTCTTAGTCTTGACTGCCCTTCCACATCTCACTTCTCTGTACTCATGAGATATAAATTTGAGTCCACCTCATTCAAAACTAAACGTAAGACAAGAGCCAGTTACTAAAGACATATATAACAATAATTTTGAAAAAAGTTTTTTACACAACATCAACTGTCTAGGAATTATACTATATATAGAGGTAATATGCAAGTTGACCGCCACTCCAACACACAAGATGGCCGCCCCCATGTGGTCAAAGATGGCCACCACAAGATGGCCAGCAGGAGAGGGCAGTTGGAGACAACCAGGCTTGCAGGGGAGAATATCTGTGGGTCGGGGAGAACCCAGGCCTTCAGAGGAGGGAAGTTGGGGGGTGGGGGGGACTAGTCCTGTAGGGGATGGCACTTGGGAGCAAACAGGCCTCTAGGGAAGGGCAGTTGGAGGGGACCATGCCTGCAGAGGAGGGAAGTTGAAGGGGACCATGCCTACAGGGAAGGGCAGTTAGGGGTGATTGGGCCAGCAGGGAAGTTGGGGGCAACCAGGCCTGCAGAGGAGGATAATTGGGAGAGACCCAGGCCTGCAGGAGAGGGCAGTGGTGGGGGGGGGGGGGGAAAGGGAGGACCAGGCCTGCAGGGGAGGGCACTTGGAGGCAACCAGACCACCAAGGAAGGGCAGTTGTGGGTGACCAGGCCAACAGGGAAGGGCAGTTAGGGATGATTAGGCTGGCAAGGGAGGGCAGTTAGGGGTGACCAGGCTAGTAGGGGAGGGCAGTTAGAGGCAATCGGGCTGGCAGGGGAGCAGTTCAGCATCAATCAGACTGGTAGGGGAGTGGCTAGGGGGTGATCAGGCTGGCAGGCAGAAGCAATTAGGGACAATCAGGCAGGCAGGCAGGTGAGCAGTTGGGAGGCAGCAGTCCTGGATTGTGAGAGGGATGTTCGACTGCCTGTTTAGGCCCAATCTCAGTGGGCTGAGGGACACTCACCCCCCCATGCACAAATTTTGTGCACCAGGCCTCTAGTTCTTAACAATTTTTTATTGAAGATGCTGTCTTCTATTTACAGTCTTTATAAAGCATACAATTGTATTCCTCATTGCTTGTTCTATGAATCTTTAAACTGCATTCAATAAGGATTATCCATGTAAGTTATTTTTTAAAAAGATACTTTTATTGATTTCAGAGAGGAAGGGAGAGAGAGAGATAAAAGCATCAGTTATGTGAGGGAATCACTGATCAGCTTCTCCTGCATACCGCATCCTGGGGATTGAACCTACAACCTGGCCATGTGCCTTGATCTGGAATCTAACTATAACCTCCTGGTTCGTGGGTTCACACTCAACCACTGAACAACACCAGCCACACATTATCATTTTACTTTTATTGTTTAGTTTACTATCTATGGCTGCTTACATGTCTTTGAATGGTGAACACAAAGGAAAAGCTTATTTTTATGTTGGTGACTTCTGCCCCCCCATGATTTCTAATCTGAAGAACAGCAATACTCACTTATCTCAACTTCATCCACTTTATTTGTGTTGCCAATTTAAACAAAGAAATACTGGATTGGTATCAATGATGTCAATAATTGAAATAATTAAGTAATCATTAATAATTTTTGATTAATAAAAATCAAATTCTGGAAGATTTGTGTTCACTAGAACTTAAAAAGTACCTGTCTAGCTTCTTCAGACACTTCATTTGAAACCCAGGAATTAATTCTACTGACTTTTATTTTATTCATCTGTAAAACTGGAATTAGATTAGAACTCCCAGCATAATATCCCATAATTCTTTAATTACAAAGTGAGGTTGCCTGAATTGGAGCAAAGGCAGAAATGAAAACCTTTATTATTTGGGTTTATGTTAGAATAAATCTCTCTAAGTAAAAACAATTAGAGAATATAATTAGAATGTTTTTTCCCTTTTAATATTTTATCTCAGAGATTAAAAAATATATTTTCTACAATGTTATTTTGTCCTTTGAAAGGAATAAACAATATTCCAAAAGCCATCACTATTTAACTTATTTTAGAGCCCTTTATATTACTCTTAGATTGATGTCTAATAGCAAAAACCAAAACAAAAAAAAACAACAAAACTTTAAAACTTGTTTTCTCTTATTACAACTTGACTTCAAAAAACAACTAACAGTTTTTGCTCTTTTGTAACACTAAGACATTCTTAGTTATGAGTTGAAATCTCCGTGACTATTTGTCAAATTGCTACATTTTATAGTAATCCTATATAAATGCATAGATAAAGGTTGATTAATGTAACCTTTCACAACAATTTATTTTGTGAGAATTAATACTTATACACTTATTGAAGGCACAATAGTCAGCAAGTGTGTGCTTAGTATAGCTTTCATATTCTGTAGTTTGCTTCTTTAGACAAATAAGAAGAGTGATGTGTAATATAAATAAAATACATAATGTCATGTAATTGTTTTAATAATGTTAATGTAAACTATTGTGAATATAGGTGAAGTATTTTCATAAATGGGTAGCTATATAGTTGAAATGAGGTGATATTAATATCATCATGTCTGTTACAACTAATATTACTTGTTTTCATTTTGCCTGAAAATTATCCTTTTACTTAAAAGAAAATTACTGCCGCTTACTAAATTGTTATTATTGTCATGGCCCATGCTTAATTTTCTTTGGTAATTCGTGCACCGGTGGGGTCCCTCAGCCTGACCTGTGGAATTGGGCTGAAGCTGGCTCTCCAATATTCCCAAGGGGTTCTGGATTGTGAGAGGGCGCATGCCAGACCAATGGACACACTGGTGCACTATCAGGGTGGGGGAGGAATGCGGGAGGTTGGCCAGCCAGGAAGGACTGCAGGGGGGGGAGAAGGGGTGAGCACTCCAGGGCATGTCCAGCCCACCTTGCTCAGTTCTGATCTGCCACAGGCTAACCTACTGGTTGGAACATCTGTCCCCTGGTGGTCAGTGCACATCATAGAGAGCAGTTGAATGGCCTTAGTATATCATTAGCATATTATGTTTTGATTGGTTGAACAGATGATCCAACAATTAGCATATTAGGCTTTTATTATATAGAATCATTTTTACTATGAACAGAACATGCAAATGTAGAATATCTAAAGAGATGGAAAGACTAGCCATCATAGTAAAAATGAGTGGTTGTACTTAAAAGAGTATATAGACAAGAATACTTTTATTTGAAATAAAATGAGGTAAAAGAATTAGTATGGCTGACAATATTGTATGCCTCCATAGACTAACTCATTTCATTGATGTTAGGTACTAAGACTAATGAAAGAAGTAGCAAATAGTTGCCTATTTAGTAGGTAAGAATTATTGATTGTTACCTATCAAAAACTAGTAGGAGTAGATGATAAAGTCAGCATAATAATTGGTTTTATATTTGTATGAGAGATTTTTGTCCTGAATGAAAAATATTTATGAGTTGTTTTTCTTGTTCTATACAATAAGTACTTATTGTACAGAACAAGAAATTTTTTTGTTCGGGTTAATTTTTCTGATTAATTTAATCAGTGGCTCTCAAAGTTGGATTTCTAACCTAGCACTATTACTAACATTGCTTAGGAATTTATTAGGAATGCAAAATCTCTGGTCAAACCACAGACTTACTGAGTACAAAACTGGGACCTGTTTAGAAATCTGAATTGAGACCTGTTAGAAATCTGTATTGTAACAAGCCCTTTGGACATTCTCTTGCATGCTAAGTTAGAGGGTCATGAAACTTGAATAACTGGTGTAAGGAGTGACTTTTTTCATGTTGATTGGTTTACCTGATGTTTTCTGCAAAGTTGCTCCTTAATAAAGCCTCTCAGTTTGATAGAAAATGTTATTTATACTCTAGACCATAATGTTGAAAGTGATAACATTAGAATGTATAGTTTCTAAGCTGAGAGTATCCATAAAGACTATATCTTCTTAATTAAAAACCTTTTACTTCACAACTATTCCCTGCCTTCCATTATCAAATTCTTCCTTTCTGTGATACCATCCGTGGACTAGTCTTTCAACTCTGTTATGTCAACTGAATGTGTAGGGTTTATACTTAGAACTACAACTTTTATTTGATATGTGAATGGGAGTCAGGCAAATGAAGACTTTTGCTGGAAATGACCCTGTATTTGAAAAATGTTTACTACCAAAGAAATTGGAACCACAGTTTAAGAAGGAAGGCGTTCTCAGACACAGAGACATATTAACTGTTGTTTAAAATGTGAGGGTCTATCATGTAAAGGACATTTTATGTCGTCTGGGGAGTTCTAGAGAGTGAGAGTTATGAGCGCTGATATCTGATTCATACGATAAAGCTATTAGTTAATCACATGTATTTGAAAATGGACTGGGCTACCTTGTGTGTTAATGGGTTTCTTATGGTTAAGAGTATTTAAGTCACAGCAAAGGATGACGTGATAGGGTGGTTTAGAACTTTGCTGCTCACAGTGCGTTCCCATCTGGGAGTTGTTAGAAATGCAGAAACTCAGGGTCCATCCCAATCCTAGTGAATCATAATCTGAAATTTAGTAAGATCCATGAATGGTCTACATGCACATTAAATTTGGGAAAGTGTCCCAATTGACATATAGTGAATCTTCATATTATTCTATAGTTAACTTTTACAGAATGATCTTATGATTCAGAATTTGAATAACAATCTAGAAGAGACTGGGAAGGGGGTACTTGACTTCCCATTTCACCGTGGAGTCACTAAATGAATTAAATGCTACCCTCAAAATGAAGAATCTGTATCTTGAATATTGTATGTAGAAAACTGGAATTTAGATATTATTTCATTAGTTAGCTTGTGACTCTTGGCTTTAAACAAAACTAAAACATACCTTATAGATTTATTGCACTATGTCCTGAAGGTACTTGCACTAACCCCAACATTATTCCTAATGTTTAAGCCTCTTCCCAATTCCCTTCTGCACACCACCCCCCCCCCTTTTTTTTAATGGAAACTAGGATATGTGGATTTCCTACACTGAAGCGTTTTCTTTCTTGCTGAGAGTAGGTATTGGTTTTGTCTTCTGCTTTCTCCCTGCCCCTGATGAGATGGGTTTGTATGAATGAAGAAGGGAAGGAGAATGGGTAAAGGGACATGTAGGTCTAGACTAGAGAATCTAGAAGCTATGGAGATCAGACTTTGCCCAGAGCTGACATTTCCTAGGGCGGGGAGTACTTCACACACAATCCTCATCGCCAAGGCCATGAATGGAGAAGAACCGGGGAGGTGATGAGAAGTGACAGATGACGCCACACCCGGATTGACTCAGGTCTTCACAACCATGACTGTCATGCCCTCGTCCTGGGAGAAGGAAGCCGCTTAAAGAAATGAGCACAGGAGATCCGAGAGCCAGAAGGTGGCCAAGCCCATTCCCTCCCCAGCAGCGCGGGCAGACACGCGGCTTCCTGCAAAGACCATTGTGTGTGTGGGGGGGGGGGGGGGGGAGGGGGGGAAAAGGGGGGGAGCTCGGTGAGGAAGAGCCTCCTCCCTCCCCACACCTGCCCATCCCCAGCTCCCGCCCCGCCGGGGGCACTGGGACCCGCGCGGGCCCGGCAGCCCGGCTGCTCCGGGGCAGCCGTGTGGATCCGCGGGCGCGTGTGCGTGGGGAGGAGAGAGCGGAGACGTGATTACTTCAGAATTTATTTAAGGGCCGGTGGAAACCACTGCAGCAGCTTCCAGGGGAAGCCCTTGTTCCAGAAGAAGAGGAGGCGGCTGCTGCCAAGGAGGAGGAGGAGGGGGAGAGGCGGAGGAGGAGCGGCGGCGGCCACAGCGAGAGGCGAGTGAGGAGATGCTGTAGCATCAGAGCGGCTCCCGGCAGGTTGGTCCTCGCGGCCCGGGGATGCCGGCGGGGAGGCTGGCATTGCAAAGAGGCTGGGAGGAGACACTGGGTGTGTGTGCGGGGTTGACTGCCTGACTGCCTGCTTGCCTTTCCAGAGAAGAACTGCCTTTTTTTTCTTTTTCTTTTTCTTTTTCTTTTTTTTTCTTTTTGTGAAAGGAGACACCGTGGCGCGGAAATGGGCTGGGGGCCAGGAGGGCACCTGTCCTGCCTCCCGCATCCCCGGGGACCCGCTTCCCTGTAGCTTCCCTACTTGGGGCGTCAGCGGTGAACTCCGGAGGGGCTCCCGGAGGGGGATGAGGTGGAGAACTTCCCTGCCAGTTACTCAGCATCCTCCCCGCCAAGCTCACGTTTGGGGAGATGCCCTGCGGGTGTCTTGGCCCTGAAGGGGGAGCAGTGCCCCCGGATTAAGTTTCCACAGGTCCCGCCAGCCCCCGGCTCCCGGCTCCCGGCTCCCGGCTCCCGGCTCCGGCTCCCGGCGCCGGTGTCCGGCGGCGCGCGCGGGGCTGGCAAAGGGGCTGCGGCTGCTTTAAGAGCCGCCTCCCCCTCTCCTGCCTCTGACAATGGTCTGAACCGAGCTCTGCTTCCCAAAGCAAAATTTGTAATATGCCATTTTTCCGATGGACGCTCCCCCCTTTGGCCGCTGACGGGGCCGCGGGAGGATGCGGAGCCGCTGCCGGGCCGCCCGGAGGGCGCGGGGGGCTCCGGGGGGCGCGGGGCGCGCGGGGCTGAGCCGCCTGTCTCCCCCCGGCGCCGGGGGCAGGGTCCCGGGGCGCCGGGCGTGAGCCTCCCCTCCCGGCCAGCCCGAGGCTGCGGTGGTCATTGATCCATTGAAGAAGCGGGACCCGAGATTACCGGCATTAGGTACAATGACTGTATTTGAGTGACACGGTCTCCCCTACCGCTTTATTTATTTATTCATTTATTTTTTTAACTCCCTCCCCACCCGGCCCCACCCCGCCCCCAGGGAAGATGAGATGCAAATTCCTCCTTGCCAATTACTGACTGCTGGGTACCTTTGGCTTCCCACCGGTCTCACTCCCATCCCTCCTCCTATCTCCCTGCTCGGTTCCCTCCCGTTGGGCAGAATGAAGAATGCTAAGTGTGGAAAGGATGAAGTCAACTTCTTCAGGGGGCGGGGGTGTGGCCCAGAGACAGCTGTCCAGCCCTGGGAGATGATCTGGCTCCCTGGCCAGCGGTAGAGGCGCTGGGGTCAAGAAAGTGCAAAATGCTTCCTTAGAGGCGGATGGTATTATTTCCAGAGGGCAGGGGATTTCAGAGTTAAATAGGAGGAGGAATATTCATGTAACGTAATCAGACAATAGCTAGGATTTCTCTCAAGGAACTACTTTGTGTGTGTGTGTGTGTGTGTGTGTGTGTGTGTGTGTGTGTGTGTGTGTTAGCTGAGATGGAGCTGGGTTAGTTCTTAAAACTCAATCTTTGCAGAAGAAACTAACTACCAAAGATAATTTCATCGTTGCTTCTACTAAGGTCCTAGTTGATCTGCCTGTATAAAGTGATTCACTGTCAGGAAGGAGGAAAAAAAAAGCCTTTTGTAGCACTATTCTGTCTGTGTGGGTATTGCTTAAATGGCATATATTGCTAAGAAACACATTGGATCTTGAAGCTTTTGGGTACTGACGCCGGTGGGCATTCAAACTTTTATTTTGAAATCTGAGCGATTTAGGAGACAGTCAAGGTTATGTGCTAAGAATAAGGGAGTTGGTTTTCCTTGTATAAAATTATTCAAGCTAAATTTAAGCACTGGGATAATTAAACGAATCAAGTGTATTGTTGTTGGTTTTTTTTCCTTTTAAAATACAATAATCTCTACTCGGTCTTGAGACCTTCAGTAATTTAATGAACAAGGCATACACATCTAGAAGAGGATAACGTAATCCGTGTATCCCATTGACTTTGGAAAGGGGGAGATGAAAAGGCAAATATCAAAGCAAAGTGTTAGTAACCCCTTCCTGGTTTTTCAGGAATTATGCTATGCAAGGCAGTTGCGATTTTGAAAATGATCAGAAAAGTTAAAGGTGGTATATAAAGATGAAATGTACTAGTGTTGAATAAGCATAGACTTCTGAACTGTCCAACTTGCTTCAGATGTCATCTATTCTATGAGACAGTGTTTAATCTTACACTGAATTTCTATTTTTAATTGCTTTTAATTCCTAAAATGTGCATTTAAGAAATAGGTTATGTTATATTTTAAGGATTATACAAACATTTTGTAATTTATATTAGAATCTGAGTTCTATTGCAAGAAGCTAAAGTAGTTCATGAAAGT
The DNA here is from genome assembly GCF_964339955.1 of Pipistrellus hanaki. Lineage (NCBI taxonomy): Eukaryota > Metazoa > Chordata > Mammalia > Chiroptera > Vespertilionidae > Pipistrellus > Pipistrellus hanaki. The sequence continues at coordinate 119,850,595 of NC_140505.1, forward strand.
GTCTTATTTTTTGTAGAAAGATCATCTCCCCCACCTCCCAGTTTTGTTGAGAAGAGTTCAGATGTATTTATTTGGGTTGACTGCTGGTTAAGAAAAGCATAATGTATGTATCTTATTTCTTAGGTAATTTTGCATAGTTTGATTTTTCAAGTTGAATGTGAAGAGTTCAGAGTACTCAATGAAATTAAATCTTTAGGCATGAATCAAAAACCAAAATATTCTTTCTGAAAAGATGAATGTTTTATAATAAAAAGAATACTTGAATTTGTAAAAGCCCCTTATTATTTTACTGTGTAATCTCAGTCAGGTATACAATTAGAGTTTTAGAACACGTTTTAAAAAAATATATATTTTATTGATTTTGTACAGAGAGGAAGGGAGAGAGGTAGAGAGTTAGAAACATCGATGAGAGAGAGTCATAGATCAGCTGCCTCTTGCATACCCCCTACTGGGGATATGCCCGAAACCATGGTACATGCCCTCGACTGGAATCGAACCCAGGACCCTTCAGTCCCCAAGCCGACACTCTATCCATTGAGCCAAACCAGTCTAGGCTAGAACAGTTTTTTAAAAGCATAGATTATTAACCTGACTTTACAGAAGTTTTGACAGGTGCAGTGACTTTCCCTGGTTCACATGCTACAGGAGTGAAATTGAATCCAGTTCTCTGGAGTGTAGATTTAATATTAATAGACTTTCTGAAGTCCCCATGGTGCTTCGTCTCATCATAGCATTTTTGGACTTAATCAAAACCCAACTTCCATAGCCATTTAAGAGCCTGGTGACAAGTCTATGTTAGAAGTAGGGTAGTATATTCAGGAGAAAATTATAACAGAGTTAATCAATAAAAGTTGTGTTTTTCATTGGAATTTAAAATGAAGATGGGCTAGTGGCTTTCTTTCAAGAAGGATATAATTTAAAATACAGATTTAATAATGTTTAAGTAAATCTAAAATTTAAACCTCACAAGTGTTTTGACACAAATTGTCACAATGCTACCATTTTCTCTTCCAGTATTTTGTTGTAACTGTACATATCAAACAAACAAACAAAAAACACACATACAAAAAAATTCTACATTGGCTCCTGGTAATGATTTCTCAGAATGACACAGCTGTTCAGTATGTATGTCATGCATGGCAAGTAAGCTAATTGTTTTAAATATTCAAATGTGTTGGAACACTTTTTTGTTTTGCAATTTCCTTTCAATCAAGGTAAAGACAATTTGTAAATTTAGGAGTATTTTTATTCCATCTTTGTGATAGTGTTTGAATAAAATTCAAAATAAAAAAATACAAATAATATTTTATTTGTATCATTAAGTACCTAACAATAATAACTGTGTGTGTGTGTGCGTGCGAGTGTTTGTGCCTGTGTTCACACATCTGTACATTAATACATCCTGTGTATCTACCTTGTTATTTATTTTAGGGTGAATAAGAAATTGAACAAGCCAAATTCTTACCTACAGGTAGCCCACTGTTTTGAATGACAAGCAATAATTCAAAGCATTATCTTAAATTATTCTAAAAATCACCTCCTTAATGTTTTTTACATAGGGTATCAGCGACAAAAATACTTTGCTCTTATCTTTCTGAAAGTTTCTCCTAGCTTTCAGAGAGCCCTGATCAAATCATTTACAGATCATTGAATTTCTCTCCTCAATAACTCAATTTGTAGAAAGAATTACATAAAAATAATTAACTATTGAGCTGTTAAGGCTTGACATTTTATTTGAAAATATCATCATAAACATTTTCCCCAAGGACAGGAACATGTAGGCAGAAAAATGAATTGACCTTGCATTATAAAACCAAAGAATGCTTCAGGATCAACAGCCAAACCAGCCTTTCTCCACATCAGCCTTCTACAAAACCAAGCCCTCTAATTAATAGCTCCTGGCCTCAGGACAACGGCTGAAGCTGAGATGTGTTTGATTCTTTTAAAAATGTAAGACAGAGCATAAATGAGAAAAAGAGATACTTTCTGATTATTAAAATGCCACACACTAGATCAATGTTGCATCTCAATGTCTGTGTTGTCTATTTTAAAAAAAATCAACAGAGGAATCCAAGATGGCTGCTCAGGTAGACACCTAGCCGCAGCAGCACACAACAATTTCAATGGAATACAACTAAAATGTAGAGTGGACATCGCCCAGAGCTACAGGTAGTCGACTGACTGAAAATTCTACAACAAGAAGGAAAGAGAAAACCAGAAGGAAAATCAGAGGAGCTGAAAAAAAGCCTAAGGTACGGAGACATGCTGCGCGCTCACACGCACGCGCGAGGAGAGGTCGCAGCCGGAGAGGAGAAGAGGGCTGAGTGCTGCCCGGCGTTCCCTAGCAGGAAGGAAATAAAACCCCCAGCCTGGGCGGAACCCCCGAACCGGCAGCGCTGAGCCCCAGTTATGGGCCAGACCCTGGGGACCCAGGCTCCGGCAGGGGGAGACGGGGCTGTGAGGCGGAATCCCAGGCGAGCAGCGAAAAGCAGGGCCCCCGGAGTCGCGCGCATATTGCGCGCAGAGGACTAAATGTTGACTCTGATGCTGGATTACCCTAGCCGGAAGGAACAGGGCCTCCGGCGGCGCTGAGCCTCAGTCCGGACTGCTCTGAACCCCAGTTCTGGGCCAATCCCTGGGGACCCAGGCTCAAGTAGAGGGAGACGGGGCTGTGAGGTGGAGTCCTGGGAGAGCGGCGAAAGGCCGAGCCCCTGGAGTCACGCACATTGCTTGCAAGGGAAGGAATGTTGACTCTGAAGCGGGATTGCCCTGGAGGGAAGGAAACGGGAGCCCCGGCTCTGTTGGGCCCCAGTCTCGACTGCTCTGAACCCCAGTCCTGGACCAGACCCTGGGGACCCAGGCTCGAGCAGGGGGAGACGGGGCTGTGAGGCGGAATCCCAGGGGAGTGGTGAAAAGCGGAGCCCCCAGAGTCGCGCGCACTGTGCGCAGAGGACAGTCTGTTGACTCTGATCCTAGACTCCCCTAGCGGGAAAGAGAAAAAAAAAAGCTCCAGACTGGAGGAATGCGACAGGGAGCAGGAGCCCCTGCCGGACACCGGCCAGCCGGGCGCCTGCAGGGAGCTGGGCGACGGGGCCCCCAGGGGGGGGGGTGCCCCTGAGCCTTCGACCTCTGAGCGTGGGCAACGGAGCCAAGGCCTTGGGCTGCTTCCTGGGCAGCGCCGACCCCGGAAACAGGCTGGAGCAGCGAGGGAGCCCACAGAGAACAAAGGGGTGCCACAGGCCAACCTGCTGAGCTCCCAGGACAAGGAAGAAACCAAAGAAGTTCTCAATGTAAAGAAATCAAGTGAGAGCAAAAGATAGTAAAATTACTTAAGAAAGAATACAAAGAAGATCTTGAAAAATCAAAGACTAAGTCAGAACTCAATTCACCAGCCAACATTGCAACATATATGCGTTTAAAAAAAAAAAAAAGGACAGAATGTTGGAATAGCGGCGGCCAGGCCTAGAGTGCCCAGGCACAAGGCAGTGGCAACCGGGCCCGGAGCAGCAACGGCCAGGCCCCAGAGCAGCAGCAGCCAGAACTAAAGCAACAACAGCCAGCACTGGAGCAGCCAGACCTGGGGCAGTGGCAGCCAGGCCTGAGGCGGAGGCAGCCAAGCCCAGGATGGCCAGTCCAGGAACACCCAGACTCAGAGGGGCAGGGCCCGGAGAAGCCGGGCCCAGAGCAGCCGGGTTGGGAGCAGCCAGGCCCAGAACAGCAGTAGCCAAGCCCAGAGCATCCAGGCTGGGAGCGACCAGGCTTGGAGCGGCCGGGCCCGGGGCAGTCAGGCCCGGAGCAACCAGGTCTGGTGCGGCCAGGCCCGGAGCAGCAGCTGCCAGGCTGGGAGCGGCCAGGCCCGGAACAGCCCAGTCGGGTACGGCCAGGCCCGGAGCAGCAGCAGCCAAGTCCAGAGCAACTAGGTCGGGAGCGGCAGTGACCAGACCCGGAGCAGCTGGTTGTGGAACGAACCAGAGCAACAGAGGCCAGGCCCGGAGCAGCCAGGCCCGGAACAGCTCGCTCCTTGCCTGCCCACACCCCAGGGCTGCCTCTCAGACATGGCTGGAAACTTTAGGGGGAACTTGAGGGTCTGCTGAATCAAGTGATGAAGGCTTAGATCTGGATGTGTTGAGTTAGTATAGGGCTGGGGTGTTGATCTGTGAGTGCCTGGATGAGGCTGGTTGACCTATTTGGAAATGTCTTTTGTGTGAAATGTATCATTGGGCATGTGGAGGTATTATTGATATGAGAAAATGCTAAGTAATTGATTTACTATCTGAAAAGGGATTTACTATCGGGGAAAGGGAGGGAGGAAGAGACTGAACATAAACTGCACCTATGGATGAGGACAATGGGGGATGGGGAGGGGGCGGAGGGTGGGGTGGGAACCTGGTGGAGGGGGGAAGAAATGAGGAACCTTTGTAATAATATGAACAATAAAGATTGATTTAAAAAAATAAATAAATCAATAAATTATTATTTTTAACTATCCTGTGTAGTTAATTTATTTCATGACTGGTAGCCTCTGATTAGCAGCTGAGATGTGAAGTTACTGCATTGACCAATGTAATTTATGGTATCAGTTTTGTGGAACATTCGAAAGTGTTAATTTGTATTGTTTGGATGAAAACCAGACAATGCAGCTCACAGGAAACAAAGGAATATTTAGCGCAATTAATAGTATATTAATCTAAACAAATATATGTACCTCACTCTATTTCATAAAGGTTATATTTAATTCAGTCACTTTACCTTGTAGTCTACTTCAGGAATTTAGGAAGAGATCCTGTAAAAATAATAAAATGGGAGTTTTGAAGTAAAAAAGCTTTAAATTGGTGTGAAAAAAGTATTGATAAAATAAAAAAAGTAAAAACTGTTTATTGTATAAACAGAATACTCTCTTACTTGTAAAATTTCCTGAATAAAAGAGTGAACATTAATTCATTGAATTACTTGTCATTTAAAAATAATTTACTGCCCACCCATTAAGTGGCAGACACTGCTTGTTGTTAACAATATATAACAAAGATAACATGAAGGTATTAGCAATAAGGGATTTGTAAATTTATAGGGGGGAAAAGGTGATCAATTAACAAATGTAGTGACATGTTACTAAAAATTGAATTAGGTGGAATAATTCATGAAAAAAATCACTTTCCTTTGAGATAAAAATATTTAGTTTGCTTGGAATAAGGGGAAAAGAGACAATTGGCTAAGGAGCTGCACAGCATTTGCTGGGTTAGGCCTGGGCGGCATTATTGGAAAACATCTCTTTACTAAGACTTCCCTCCCCTTTACTTTCTTTAAGCAATGATGTGTGAAGTGATGCCCACGATTAATGAGGACACCCCAATGAGCCAAAGGGGGTCCCAAAGCAGTGGCTCGGACTCGGACTCCCATTTCGAGCAGCTGATGGTGAATATGCTTGATGAAAGGGACCGTCTTCTGGACACCCTTCGCGAGACCCAGGAAAGTCTTTCCCTTGCCCAGCAAAGACTGCAGGATGTCATCTACGACAGAGATTCGCTCCAGAGACAGCTCAACTCAGCCCTGCCGCAGGTATGCTTCCTGGTAGCATTTGTCCTTCCGACTGCAGTTGAAATATGATAAGGCTTAAGTAAGCTTTGTTTTATTTCCATTCTTATAATTATGTTTCCCTTTATAATATATGGTATGTATGTTTTGGTGAGAGAGAAAAAAATAGGAATAGATACTAATTCACATAAAACCTTGCCTCAAAGAAAATTGTGGTATGTTGGTGATGGGAAGTGTGGAGCATGAGTTTCTACCCGGTCTTTTCTTTTTCTTTTCTTTTTTTTTTTTTTTTAATTTAATCTGTATGTTTTGGTGGGGGTGGAAAATCACCTGTTTATCATCAGAATATGGGAACAGTTGATTTCCTTCCTTTTTTGAACACAATCATGTCATTTGGAAGCATGTACTTTTCGCTTTCAGTTGTGTGCTCTGTCTTTGGAAGGGATAATAGTTTGGGAAACTACTAATTATTTTTATTTAGACAGTATTAGAAATATTTTTTTTTAAATGCCTTCCACCTGCTTAAAAATTCTGGGAGTTATTGATGTATTGCCTTCTCCATTCAAAAACATCTCAACCAGTTTCTTTTAATAAACTATTTTGGAAATTAGAAAAACGGCGAAAGTTCAGCACTTATTCTCACAAACTTAAAATTGTTAGATGAGTTATTTTTTAGAATATTTTTGTCAAGAATATCATTTTATAAAAAATATAAAATTTTAAGGATTCCCAGATTATTTATATACAAAGTTAGTAGTGAAAGTTAATTTTTTAATTTAAGAGTAGCATATTTGTATTTATTTGAAGTATGGAAAAAAGCATAGAAATTAAACGAGATTTTTAATAATCACTACCAATATATACTATATTTTTGTATAATATAAAAAAAAAATTGGTCCTGTGCTTTACATACAATATAGCTAATGTTGAAGAGTTTCCTTCTCTCTGTGAAGTTATATCTTGTAAATATTATGCTTTCATAAATATTAAAATGTATATAATGAAGGTAGATGAAATTCTAAACCCAGCTGTATTATTAACTTGCACTGTGGTGTGGAGGTACTGATCACTATCAGAATGGAAAGGACCACCTAGGACCTTTATCACACCCCATTAGGTAATCCCATAACTCTATATGGATAACACCTGTCCTAGACTTTTCATTTATAGTCAGCTTGTCTTGCTTTGAGATACAATTATATTTCCAGTAACTCTCACCTGTAGGTACCCTGGTGTGTCTACTTACACAGGATGAGTTGATTCATTTAAAAAACTTCATCAATAATTTTATTCTTAAAGCTAGACATTTCAGTCTTTGCAATTGTTCTTCACAAGGTAATTTCTAGAGTGATCACATCATGCTTACTCCTCACTAGGGCTATTTGAGTTGGTCAATGCTGCTGTTAAAGGGTGGTCCCTGAACCAAACATTCATCATCTTCTGTGACAAGCCTAGACTGGGATAATCATTTCTTTTTCTGGATAGAGTGTTTCATTATGAGAAGCATAGGACTGTATTATATTTGGGAGCAGCTTCAACATACTTTTAGTATGTCCTGGGACAGTCAACTTATAACTGAATTGCATAAGTGTTACCTGTGTTCCCATTTTCCCTACTCCTTTTGGAAGTTGACCCTTTGGTCCTAAATGTACAAATATGCATGTACCTCTCCTATATTTATCTTTTTGTATTTTATTCAAGCCTGATGGTGTTGATTTGGATCCTAACTCTATCAAAGTGATTCTAAGAATAATTTGGGTTTTTGAATTTTTTTCTCTATCTTTACCAAAATGAGTGATTATTTCATAAGAATGCTGAAAATAGAAAGTACTACAACAATATTTTTTTGGGGGGAAAAGAAAACTGAAAATGTTTTCATATAAATAATATTGTTTAGATAAATCTATTCTTAAAGGTACAAGAATGAAAAATTTTAATTCTAGAAATTCGATTGTATTGAATATCTGGTTTATAACATGACCTAAAATTTCAAGTTTTGAATTTTAGTCAATCTCTTATCCAAACACTTTGGGGCCAGGTGTTTTAGAAATAAAAATTTTCCTTAGTTCTTTGTATATATGTAATAAATATTATGGAATACTCCTGCAGATGAATTCTGGATAGAATCCCATAAATATACATTTACATATCTGAAGATAATTCTATGAATATTTCTATTGTATGGAAAAAATAAAAACTATAAATGTCTCATGTTAGGACTGGCTTGGTTTTGCCACCAATCAAGTCTGCAACATACAACAAAATATGAGTTTTTAGAGTGTATAGGTTTGGGAATTATATACTAGGCATTATGAACCTGTACTTTTAGATGCACATAGTTTCAATCTGATCTACAAATACTTTGACACATTTCTTTAATATTGTTTTGCAGTTTAGAGTTATAAATATCAAATACTCCTAGTAATCCACAGGTTCTTAAATGATAGTCCTGTCATTTTAATTACCTATAACCCTAAAGGGCTATAGGTTTCCTAATAGAAGAGTATTCTTTAATTGCTATCTTTGAATCTTTTTCAATATTTTGTAAGCAATGCACCTGCAATGTTTGGTGGCACTGCATTTGACATTTATCTTGATAGAGAAAATGATTACCATAAATGTGAGTCTTAAGGCAGAAATAAAGCATGTAAAATTGAAAATTACTCTAAATACATCAAGTAAAAATTATTTTAGCAAATATGGGAGAAAATTCAAAGCAGAGTCAAACTTTATGACACGTCATTGTAAAAATTGCCTATCTAATACTTTTAGGTATTGATAACTTGGTGCTTTGCTTTAGTTACTTTCTCTTATCATTCTTTTATGAACAATGCATCAATGATTAGTTCTTCACATAATTTAAAAGTATTCCACATCTCCAGGCCTGATGTTTCTGAACTACACACTCAATTTTTTTAGAAATTTACATGTTCCGCAGAACCTCAGCTTCAATGTGCCTCAAACTCAGTCATCATCTGTCTCTTGTTTCCTCAACCTAATTTGCTTGAATTCCTCACCCAGACACCTGAGAATACTCATAGATGAAGTCTTCTCCCTCACCTCTGAATTTAGTGCTCTTTGGGCCATACAGTTTTAAATCTCTTAAGTAATTCTCAGTCTCTCTGTATTTTCTGGTTTTCTGCAGCTGGCCTATAGTGTTCTCCTCAATATCTTTGAGTCACTTCTCATCCCAGCCTAGCCTTTATATCTTCCCAGAAGCTTTCTCTGAAAGCCCAAGTATATTTCCTCTGTTCCTTACCCTTATTATCTACCATATTATCATTAAGATATATTGATTAAGTGACTAGATTGTAGACTCCTTGAGAGCAGGCACATATGTCAATCATCTACAACCCTCTCAACCATTAGAGTAATAGTAGCAAGTACTTTCAAGGTAAATGAGAACTAAATGTATATGGTTTAATGTAGAAAGAGCAATACATTTGAAATGGGAAGATTTGGTTGGTATTGTGACTCTACCATACATCATAACTTGAGTCAGGACTTCAGATTTCCATATTACAAAAAGTGGTTAATACAAATACCTCAAATAATAGTTTATGATGATTAAAGAAAAGAATGTAAGTAATAATGTAAAAATTAATTAATTTGTAAAGCATTATATAAAAGTGATTGTATCTGTTTTGTCCAGAATGCCAAAAGATAAACTAATTTCTTCATATGTATGTCAATGGGAATTAGAACAACTTGGTAGGGAATATTGATAAACAGTTTAACATTTTTGAAATCAGGATAAATATTTGTTAATTACTAATATGCTTATTAATAATATTTAAAGAAAAATTAAAGATAGTGAGATTTCTATTGTAAAAATTATATATAAAAGTTTAAAATTAATTTTTATCATTTTATTTAACATTTATTGAAGGCCTTCTGTATATTATTAAATGGTTACATATGTTTGTAAAAGGACTAGAAAAAAAAGGAATACAATTTGCTTCCAGAGAATTTAGGGGATAGAGTTGCTTAGCAAAAATATGTAAAGTGGATCGAAATTAATATGGTAAAAGATTATAGAGGTACTGGAAATATTTGAGATATAATATTGGTTGTGATTAACAGCAGAAAGTTTCATATGGAAAGCAATTTTAGAGAGTTATTTTTAGGAAAAGGTTGGAAATAACTCAAGGGTATTTCATGTGAAGTAGTAGAGTTTTGCATAGGCCTCTGTTCAAGGACATTTTGGGGGATAGAAATCCAGCCTATACTCTGCTTTCAGGGTTAGGCTTTGGGTTTCCTAATATTCACAGTATCTTTTTTTTTTTTTTTTTTTTCTTTAAGAAGACTAGGAATTAAATAAGGAGAATAACAACAGATTTGTTTATTGAAGGGTTGTAGAGTAGGAATGAAATTTTTTATAGTGTCACTGGAGGAGTGTGGCCTGTTCATATGTGTGGTGACAGCTAAAAACAGGAGTTTGTCTACAGGATGATTAGTAAAATTATGAATGAACTGGTGATATGATAAGGTAATAATGAAGAAATATTCTGATGTTTGAATTAGGATAGATTGCCTACTATTCATGTATTAGCTATCTTGCTAAAATAATGCGGTGTGACAAACAACACAAAAGCTCAGTGTCTTGCAAAAATATTTGTTTATGAAATTCAGGTGATCTTAACTTGGATTGGTTGATCTTGGCTGTGCTCACTTATGCCACTAGTTAGCTAAAGGTTGGCATGGTTAGTTATACTGGCCATTGTCTGATATAGATGGCCTCAGCTAGACCAACTGGGGTCACTCAGCTCTATGCATGCATTTAATCCTGCAATAGGCCAGATTATTCATGGTCATGGCAAAGGAATATGAGTAAAACATTAACAATCAAGTGCTCTGTAAGCTTCTTCTTGGGTATATTTTGCTAATATCACTTGGCCTAGACCAGAGACCAAGTGGAAAGCAATACAAAATTACATGGAAAAACTACAGGAGGGACGAAGCAGGGACCATAAGTGCAATTCATCTATTGCTAAAATAATGCTGTGTAATCTATGCTAAAAGAGTTGTTTAGGTAATCATTATGTTAGGAAAATATTATCATACTAATGTATCAGTTTTGGTGAAGTGTAGGAATTTAAAATAGGATTGTGAACCTTGAATATGATAGAAACAATACAAACGGAAAGAATATTGAGGAGAAAAAAGAAACAAGAACTAGTAATGAACTGAATGGCCAAGGCTTTGGACTTGAGTTGGAAGATTTGATTATTTATTTATTTAAAATATATTTCATTGCTTTCAGAGAGGAAGGGAGAAAGAGAGAAAGATAGGAGCATCAATGATGAGAGAGAATCATTGATAAGCTGTCTTCTGCACACCCCTCACTGGGGATCAAGCCCACAACCCAGGCATGTGCTCTGACTGGAAATCGAACCATGACCCCCTGGTTCATAGGTCAATGGAAAACCACTGAGCCATGCAGGCCAGCCGGAAGATGTGAATTTGAATTGGAGTCCTTCCACATACTAGCTGAGGAACCACTGTTACCTAACTTGACTTCTCTGAAACTCTGTTTCCTTACTTGGAATAAGGGATAGTATCTTCTCTCAGGAGTGGTTGAAAAGAGCTGTGTGTTTGTGCTTCGGAAACCCTGAACATTATAAAATGTCAGGAGGTATTTTTCATAAACTCATATATTCTCATATACTCATATATTCTCTGAAGATGAATTAAATTAAAAGAAGCTACTTGTGGAAAAGAGAGATATGTTTTTATTTTGACATTTTATTTAACTTTATATTTAATGTTGACACTAATTGGAGATGTGCCCATTTCCCCCTTTGCCCACCTCTATCCAATCCCCACTCCCCTTCCCTCTGGCCATCACTGGACTGTAGTCTGTGTCTATGGTTTGTGCATATATGTTCTTTGGCTAATTCTTTCACCTTCCTTCATCCACTCCCCCAATGCCTTCCTTCTGATAGCTGTCAATCTGTTCTATGCATCCATGCCTTTGATTCTATTCTGTTCAACAGTTTATTTTGTTCTTTAGATCCCAGATATAAGTGAGGTCATATGTCTTTCTCTGATTTGTTTATTTCACTTAGCATAATAATCTCCAGTTTGTGTTTTGACAATTTAAAATGCAAAATATTTAAATAAAACTTGCTGAGAGTGACAGAAGTTACTTTTATTCTGGAGGCACACTACCTACTTTTTGGCTTGCTAGTTACTAGCTCAATAACTTTAGTCAAAGTAGTTCATTCAAATAATGATAGAACCTGCCTTATATGATCATTATGATAAATAAATGAGCTGGAACATGTCAAATGACCAATTCAATGCCTCATAGATAGTACATGCTCAATAAATGTTAAAAGCCACTATTGCTGCTGTTATTATTACCATAGGTGTTATCATCATTATTAGCCAACCTTAACTGCACAATTTTACTGGGTAATGATGAACACTGGCACACAGTGAAAGCACTAAAATCCGTACTGTCCAAAATCTTAATCTAATTTTGCAAGTCCTTTTATTAATTTGTGTGGGTGTTTTTTTGTTGTTGTTTGTTTTGTTTTTTTAAAATCTTAACTACCCTCTTCTAAATAGTTTTCCCAAATTCTCCACTTCCTCAAGGAATCCGCCACTCTTATGTGTTTCTTGATTAAGTCAAACAACTTTCTTTCCTATTGTGCTGAGAAGATGAAATCTGGGCTGAGCTTCGAGCTTTTCAGAAAAACCTAATGCCACCACACTAAGCAATAGGCCAGTTTTATCCCTTGCTCCTGTCAGAGAAAGATGCTGCCTTTTTTACTACCTCTTATTGTAGTCATTCTATTTTTTGATGGCTATTTCTACCAGTTGGCTATTTTCCCGCCCAGGCAACTGAAATGGTATTCACTTGAAGCTTTTATTTTTCATTATTTCTATCTCCTTTTTTATCCTTCATAATAAGACTTCTATTATCACCATTCTTCTAAAACTGCATTTCAGTATGCTGTCAATGGATGCGTTTTTAAAATCTATCAATCCTCTTTCTTTCTCCATGCCCCTTGCATCTTTGTGCCAAGCAATGCTATTAATTATTTTTATCTTGAAATTCTAATGTCCTTATTTCTCCATAACCATTTCTTTTCTAGGCTACTTGGTTTGTTGTCCTTCAATATACACACTTTTCTCACATATCACTATACACTTATTTACACCCATAATTGTCTTTATTTCCTATATTCTCTAATATTAAGCATTGCCTTTTCTGCTTAAGACTAATACTTTACTCTAAATCCTTGATCCCTCCTGCTCATCTCCTCCAATTATTTTTTTTCCTGTCTCTAGTATCTTCAGCTTCTCTCTCTCTCTCTCTCTCTCTCTCTCTCTCTCTCTCTCTCTCTCTCACACACACACACACACACACACACACACACACACACACACACAACTGGCTCTAGCTTTTGGGGGTAACATTAAATTCTATTATTTAAAAGTAAATGATAACAAGTACAATACAAATAATAAAAACAAAAACAAAACAGTCTCCCCAAACTAACTTTTCTTTTCCTATAAACTTATTTCCCAACTTGTCTGTCCTCACCTTCTATTTACTCTTTGAGCAAATGCAGTTTGGCTTTCCCGCTAACTCACTGCTCAAAATTAAGTCTCCATTAACCAATTAATGAGTGAGGTTGTTTTGTTTTATTAAAATTCACCATAAAATTTGACACTGTGATTGTTACCTTCTCAACAAAACAACAAAACACCTACTCTCTTTATTTTTGTGATACCAAACTGTTTTAAATCATTTTGATTTTTTTCTCTAATTTTTTTATATGTGTAACTCCTCATCTAGCCACTCTTTAAATGTTAAATAAGATAATAGTAATAGCTAACATTTCTGAACTCTCCCACAATGCCAAGCAATGTTTCATTTAAGTATCCACATATTAAAATGGGAATCTTTCTTTCTATTGAGAGGAGGCTAAATAAGTGAGGTGTAAGACTTTACTTGCAGGGTTTGCTAAGATATAGTCCTACTAATAAGTCCAGCATTAGCTCAGACTCCATTTTAAGATTCCAAAGTTTGAGATGGTAAAGCTCAAAGGGATGGGGTTTTCTTGGAGAGCTGTTGCTTTGCTGTGTATAATCTACCATCCATGCATAAGGGTGGAGTGGTTCCTGTTCAACGTTATTAAGTGAGAAGGTCTTCAGGGAAAACATTCAGAGAGCTTGATGTTTGTTTCCTTCGAGATGGAGATGAAGGAAGTCAGATGTAGCTTGAGATATCCTGCATCCATGGTAGATTAAAGAGTCATATATCAGGCAAGTTGTAAGAACTCCAATGTCAATACAAAAGTTGGTGATTTTTTTAAGAGCCAACGGGGCCCTCAAAAGGGGAGCTTGGCCCAGCTGGTTCAGCTTAGTTGGTTGAGTATCGTCCCTTGCAGCAAGAGATTGCTTATTCCACTCCTGGTCAGGGCACATGCCCAGTTGTGGGCCCAGTCCACAGTAGGAGGCTTGCAGGAGGCAGCCATTTGATATTCTATCTCATCAGTGCTTCTGTCCCTCTTCCTTCCTCTCTTCTGAAATCTCTGAAATTAATAAAAACGTATTTTAAAAGGGGGGAGGAGCTTGCTTAGGATTATTTTTGTGTAAACCTATATAGTAAATACCTTGTTAGAAGCCCAGGTACCTAAATAGTGAACAATTTAAGTGAGGATTGGATGATTGGTACCAGAGAAGAGACTGAGAACAAGTCATGTAAAACCAGGGAAGAACCACTTCTACTTGGGAAAGCTACAAATATACTTCAAAAGGAGGGTCACTAACTATATATATATAATTACTATATATATATATAGTTACTATATATATATATATTTAATGCATTTTTATTGATTTCAGAGAGGAAGAGAAAGGGTGAGAGAGAGAGATAGAAACATCAATGATGAGGAAGAATCATTGATCAGCTGCCTCCTACCCCCCCCACCCCCAGAATCAAGCCTGAAACCCCAGCATGTTTCCTGACCAGGGATAGAACTGTGAACTCCTGTTTCATAGGTTGATCCTCAACCACTAAGCCCCACTGTTCAGGCAAGGAGCCCAATTTTATCCTCAGAGCATTGGGAACGCATAGTAGTGTTTTAAACATGGAAGCATCCTGATTAAATACTGTTATGAACTGTCCATGTTCATAGAAAAGGCCAGCTACCTCTCAAGTGTTCTAGATCTCATCCTCTCTTGCTATTCCAGGATAAGACATTTCTCTCTGTTTTCTACGTCATCAATGTTTCTATCTCTAATGGATTATAGCCAAGAGCATTAAATAGTCTTATATTTATCCCATTTAAGAAATCTATTAATGATCCTGCCCTACCAAGTTTCCACCTCTTTTTTCTTTTCCAGTACAGCAAAAGTATTTTTTAAATTATGTTCACTTATTTTTTAATAATTTCTCTTGAATCCATTTGTTAGGTATTCACTCAATCAACTTTAATTGCTCTTGTGAACATTATCTATACCCTCCACGTTGCTAAATGTAATGATCAATTCTCTGCCTTCATTCCTGTTTATGAATATGTATAGTGATTTCTCCCTTCTGTAAACATTTTCATTAGGTTCTAGGGCATCTCACTTGTCTGGTTTTTCTCCTACTTCATTGCTCACTCCTCAGTCTTTATTATTGGTTATGCCTCATCCTCCAGGGTTTAGTTCCTATATCTTTTCTCAAGTCTTGACTGACACCATTAATGATCTCTTTCATCTCCTGGCTTTACACATCAGCAAAACGCTGATGATGCCTATGTATATTTCTCATCTAGACATTTTCTTTGATGTGCAAGCTCATATTGTCAAATCAGAAATTTAATATGTCCAAACTGAGTTCATGATCTTCATTTACTCTTCTGCATCTCAATTAATAGCAATGCCAATTTCCCATTGGCCTGGTCCAGAAGTGTGGTCTTGTTTTGTTTCCTTTCTGTATTTAATCTAGCAGTTAAGACTCTCCATTTTATCTTCAAAAGTATATGTAGAACTAAATCACTATAAACAACTCTACAATTTGATTCTAATTAGTCTTATCTCAGACCTGGGGATTAGACAGGATTTTCCTAAATAGACTCCTTGCTTGCGTCTTTGTATCTCACCAGGAATAGCAAATGATATTCTGATTTTGAGAAAAGGTAAGTCATGTTAGCTTTATATCTGCTCAAATCTCTGAAATGCCCATCTCAAAGTACAAGCCCAAGTTTTAAAATGGGTGAGGTATAACATCTGTCTCTTTCTTTTTATCTGTCTGATCTCATCTGTAGTTTTCTAGCTCACTCACTCTATCCCACCACCAGGTGTTCTTGCTGTTCAACATTTCAGGCAGTTAGTTGCCTTAGAGATTTTTGCACTGGCTATTTCCTATGCCTGGGAAAGTTGTCCTCCTACCATTTGACTTGCTTCCTCAACTCATTCAAGGCTTTACTCAGCTCTCACCTCCTCAGTGAGGCTAGGCCTGATCATCCTATTTAAAATTGTAATAGCCCCTACTTAATTACTCCCAATCTCTATTCTCAGCTTTCACTCCATAGCAAACAACCATCCAACACAGTGTATATTATATTTCTTTGTCCTGTTTATTAACTCTTTCTCCCTCTACTAGATTCTGTTCTGTGAAGCCAGAGAATTTTTCCCAATGGTTTACAGCTGTATTTTCTACCTATAACAGTATCTGGCATTTGATTATTGTTCAAAAATACTAAGTAATAAAATAAAAATAAAAATAATTATTTTGCATGTTGAACATATTTCATGATATTTCCTCTGTGTTTAATTGGCAAGTCATATAGTCTGATAATTAGAATATATTCAGTATCTGGATAAAACAGGAAACAAATACAACTTATAGAGCTTTATACTATACTAAAGTCATAGCATAAAAAGGATGGTGTTAATATTGTACCTCAAAGCCCCTGCTAGAATGAAGTGGGTTTTATATTAAGAGGTGGAGGCATTTTGAATATTTTATGAATCAGATCAAAGAAGATCAGGATGTAAATTACTTGTTTTGAAAATATGCATAAAGGATATAGATCCAAGACTTCTAAAATTCAAATTCCAATCTTTTTTTTTGTTGTTCTTTTGTTGTTGTTTTTTTTTTTTTTACTAAGGAGTGTTTTTTAAAAAAAAATAAATGATATGGATTATTTTGTGATGTTATAATACTATAAACACTATATGATAACTATGTCTGACTTTCGTTTTATAGAAAGACAAAAGTAGAATAATGTTTTGGTTGTTTTTTAATTTTTGAATCAGTTTGCTGTAATCATTGATTTTTTTACTTGCTCTCTTTCTCTTTCTCTCAGAAGGAATTATATCAACAGGAAAATGGCCACTAGATGAGTGTTTAACATGTTTTCCACAGAATTTCACAGAATGATTTCTTATACTTAATATTAGCATATAGATGATTCATTTATTTTGAAGTGTTCCTAAAGACCCATGTTAATTTTGATGCTAATTAGAGGAAATTGTTTAAGAATGGATGTGATTGGAATTTGATACATTTTTCTATAGTAAACTAATTTTCTTGATTATTCTGACCTATGATTCTTTTTTTTTTTTTTTTTTTTTTTTTTTAATGCCCACTAGCTGTGTAATCTGCTTCAATTAGGATATATAATATATTGGCTCAAAATTTTATCAATACTTGTGAGAGTTTAGAAGTTACATATTGTGGTGACTTATTATATACAAAATTAGTGCACATGTGTGTGTATATGTGTGTGTGTGTGTGTGTGTGTGTGTGTCCCTCAGCCCAGCCTGCACCCCCTCTAATCTGGGACATACCTCTCACAATCCAGGACTGCTGGCTCCCAAATGCTCACCTGCCTGCCTGCCTGATTGCCCCTAACCACTTCTGATTGCCAGCCTGATCACACCCTAACCACTTCCATGCTAGCTTGATCAATGCCTAATTGCTCCCCTGCCAGCCCAATTGACCCTAACTGCCCTCGCCTGCCAGCCTATTTGCCCCCAACTGCTCTCCTCTGCTGGCCTAGTCACCCCTAACTGCCCTCTCTGCAGGCCTGATCACCTCCAACTGCCCTCCCTTGCAGGCCTGGTGTCTCCCAACTGCCTTCCCCTGCTGGCTTGATTGCCCCCAATTGCCCTCCCCTGCCAGCCATCTTGTGGCAGGCATCTTACATCCACATGGGTGGCCATCTTTGTCCACATGGAGGTGGCCATCTTGTGTGTTGGAGTGACAGTCAGTTTGCATATTATTCTTTTATTAGATAGGATTTTTAATGAACCAAGCTTAAAAAATAATACTTGTTATTTGAAAATTTTTCATGATGGTCTTACCTAGTGATTTATTTCTAAGATAAAGGAAATAAATTACTTTCAAATATTACCAAGATTATTGTATCTGTTAATTTTATATGTGAGAAATATTATTTAACAATATGCATAAAATGCCATTTAAAAAGTCTAATAGCCAGTTTCCTCATATACTGTCACTTGAAGCCTGGTGCATGGGATTCATGCACTGGTGGAAGCACGAGGCCTGCTGTGGGAATGCCACACCCACTGTGGGAACTCACTGACCACCAGGGGGCAGCTCCTGCATTGAGCATCTGCTCTCTGGTGGTCAGTGTGCATCATAGTGACTGGTTGACTAGTCAACTGATTGTTCTGGTTGTTCTGCCATTTGGTCACTGAGCTTTTATTGTATAGGACTAGAATATGGTCCCATAAACTATATTCAATCTGTATAAAATAATTCCTGGGAGTTGACAGTGATAGAGTTAGAAGAAACATATCTATTAGGATCTTTTCTTGTAGAAAAATGGTGTGTCTTGGGCAAATCCTCCTCATTTGGAGCTGAGACTCTGAAGTCTAGAAGAAATAATCTCTCAATGATAGATCTTTCCAGGAATTGTTTGGACAGAAGTTATTGAGGATTGCTATTTTCTCAGACACATGGCCAGGACAAATAGATATTCTCTCTGGAAGAAGATAATATAATCCTGAAACTAAAATGACTTCCACTAACAATTTTACAAATAAAATGACTGAAACACATAAAAAAAAAAAATAACCATGTAAATGAGATGACAAAAAATCAAAAATATATTTTTTGCAGATCTGATTAAAAAAAAAAGTTTAATTTTGATTCATTCACACCAGATGGCTTTTGTGTTGGCTGTTGTCACTTTTTATTTGACAGCCTAAGGGAAAAGAGGTCAGTGCCCTGACTAAATAGTCAGGTAGTCCATGTTTTAAAAAATTTGGCACACTGGTTGAAAATTGCTGCTCTAGACCAATGAACTTGCCAAATATACTGACTTAGCCCCTCTAAAATTAGGGGGGAAAACAGATATTAATGTCTGAGACCGAACTTTCCTCCTATTCCAAACTCTTAATTCTTTTCTATCCTTCTTTTTGAATTAGGTCATAAGTGAATAGAAATGTTAACATTTGTGATTTTCTAAATAAACAGAGCTGGTCCATCATGCGCAGTCTTCCATTACTAGAAGCAGAAGTTTATAAGCTTTAATGAGTACAATGAATGTAATTAATTCAAAAGACATCTTAAAGCAATTTTCTTAAGATAAACAGGTCAATTTCTGTGGGGAAAAAAAGCAATTATATTTCGTAATCCATTTTCTGGCCAACTCCTACTCTTGTTAAATATTCCTGCTAGGATTCTGATGTCAATAACTATTTCAACTGTGTTAAAAAATAATCTTCTTTCTCCAGCACTTCCTCTTTCAAATACATCCTTCTTGCAGCTGCAAAATTATCTATTTAAAATGCAAATTTGACGATGCTGCTCCCTTTCTTAAAATGCTTCCATGTTCACAAGAAGGAAAAAAAAAAAAATCACCCAAAACTACTAGAACCAATAAACTAATTCAGCAAGGTCATAGGATAAAAGGTGCATATAAAAAATATTGATTGTTTCTATATAGTATCTAAAAGTGATCAATAATGGCTGCTGTCACTTTTTATTTGACAGCCTAAGGCAAAAGAGGTCAATGCCCTGATTAAATAATAAGGTAGTACCTGTTTTTAAAAAATTGAAATTAAGAAAATAATTTCATCCAAAATAGCGCCAAAAATAGTAAAATAATTAAGATTAAATTTAACAAAATACATGCAAGGCTTATGTACTGAAAATAACAAAATGTTACATAGAAAAATGAAAGATTCTGAACAGATGGAGAGATAGTCTATGTTCATGTTTTAGAAGACTCAAAATTATTAAGAGAGCCTATATGCACTAATTTATCTATAGATTGAGCACAAGTCCTATCAAAATGTTAGATGGCTCTTTTTTAGCAAGGGAGAAGGTGATTCTAAAATTTATAAAAGCAAAAAAGAACAAAATAGCCAAAACAATGTTGAAAATTAATAACAAAGTTGAAAAACTTAAATTACTGATTTTACTACTTATTTAAAAGTGCAGTGATTATTAAAGGCTAAAGACAGCATATTCTTAACATAGCTTAAAAATAGATATTAGACTAGAAAATGGAAAACAATAGAGTACAAAACTAAACTCTGATTTTATGGTCAATTGATTTAACAACTATACCAAAGTGTTCAATGTAGAAAAGATAGTCTTTTCAATAAATGATGTTGGGATGAATGGATATTCACATATGCAAAAAGATTAATTTAGGTCTTTACCATGCACTATCCATAAAAATCAACCCCAAATGGCCCAGAGACCTAAATGCAACAGAAAAACTTTATACATCTTAGAAGAAAAGAATAAGATCTTTGAGACCTTGAATTAGGCAGATACATGGCACATAATTCATGAGAAAAAGTAATAAATTGAACTTTACCAAAGTAAAAAACTTTTATACTTCAAAAGGCACTGTCAAGAAAATAAAAAGAGATGCCTAGAGAAAATATTTCCAAATCGCTAATCTAATAAAAGACTTGTATTCAGAATATATAAAAAACTCTCACAATTGAATAAGAAAACAACTCAGTGAAAATCTTGGTAAACAGATTGTGATGTCAGGAACAGAGCTGAATAATAGTCCGACACTCCTATTCTCCACTAAACAACAATTTGACATCTTTTCATGGCAAAGTGTCTTTGTGGGAGCTGTGGGATCCAGCACCATATGCAAAGGGACCCAGGAGGAGTATCACTCAACTGTGTGCAGGTAATAGACATATTGACCTGGGTTCGAGTTTTAACTCTGCAATGGATCTAGTCTGTGGTAACTGAAGACCAGGAACTCATAGAGAATAATGTCAGGCAGATACCCCTGATCGAGAAAGCTTTTCTGGAAGTTCAGGTTTTCAGTGAAGTTGCAGCATCAACAAAATTGGCACAGTCACTATGGAGGAGTATGGAGGGCCCTCAAAAAAGTAAAAATAGAACTATATATGATCCAGCAATTCACTTCTGGGCATATTTTTTTATTTTATTTTTTTATTTTAATTTTTATTTTTGGGGGGCATATTTTTAAAGAAAATGAAATCAGGACCTAGAAAAGATATCTGCAAATGCAGAATTACAATAGCCAAGATTTAGAAAATACCTAAGTGTGTGCCAGTGGATGAAAGCATAATATACAATGAAATATTATTTAGTCATGATAAGAAGGAAATCCTGACACTTGCAAAAGCATGGATAGATATTGAGAGCATTATGCTAAGTGAACTAAGTCAGACATAGAAAGACAAACACTGCATGATATTACTTATATCGGAATCTAAAAAAGTCAAAATCATAGAAACAGATTGTAGAATGGTTGTTGCTAGGGCCTGGGGAGTAGGGGATATGTGAGGGATGTTGGGGAGATATTGTTTCAAAGATACAAACTTTGAGATATAAGATAAATAATTTCTGAGGATCTAATGCACAGCATAATGCCTATCCTATATAATAAAGAGGCAATATGCAAATTGACCATCACTCCAACACACAAGATAGCCGCCCCTATGTGGTCAGAGATGGCTGTTCCTATTTGGACACAAGATGGCCACCACAAGATGGCCGGCAGGGGAGGGCAGTTGGGGGCCATCAGGACTATAGGGGGAGGGTAGTTGGAGGCAACCATGCCTACAGGGGAGGGCAGTTGAGCGCCATCAGGACTGCAGGGGGAGGGTAGTTGGGGGCAATTAGGCCTGCAGGGGAGGACAGTTAGGCAGGAACCAGGCAGGCAGGGGAAGGAAGAACCAAACCTGCAGTGGAAAGCAGTTGGGAGGGACCAGGCCTGCAGAGGAGGGCAGTTAGTGGCAATCAGGCTGGCAGGGGAGCAGTTAGGCATTGATCAGGCTGGTAGGAGAGTGGTTAGGGGTGATCAGTCTGGCAGGCAGAAATGGTTATTGGCAATCAGGCAGGCAGGCGAGCAGTTGGGAGCCAGCAATCCTGGATTGTGATTGGGCCTAAATGGGCAATCAGACATCCCTCAAAGGGTCCCAGATTGGAGAGGGTGCAGGCTGCGCTGAGCGACATACCCTCTTGTGCACTAATTTTGTGCACTGGGCCTCTAGTAGTTAATAATACCATATTGTTTACTTGAAAGTTGCTAAGAGAATAGATTAAATGTTCTCATCACAACAAAGAAACAATAATTATTTGTGGTCATGGAGTTGTAACTACCATAACTCTACTGTGGGAATCATTTTGTAATGTCTGAGTGTATCAGATCATCCTGTGGTACACCTTAAACCTACACAATGTTATATATCAATTATGTCACAATAAAACTAGAAAAAAAATTAAAATATTGGAACATTAAAAAGTGGGAAAATGATTTGAATTGATGTTTTATCACTAATGATAAATGGATGTCAGTAAGCACGTGTAAGCACTCAACACATTTAGTCATTATGAATTCAAATTAAAGGCACACTTCACATTTATAAATAAAAAAACACCCAGTACCAACTGTTAATGGTATTGTAAAGATCCTATAACTTCCATAAATTGCTAATTGGCATGTAATATGGTTCAATCACCATGAAAACTTAGTGGCAGTTTTCTAAATAGTAAAGCATAAAATCCATTCTTAGAAATCTACCCAAGAGAAATGAAAACATATGTTCACATATAACCTGTTTATAAATGTTTATAGCAGCATTATTCATGATATCCAAAATGGTAGCAGCATAAACATTCCTGAACTGCCAAATTAATAAACAAAATAGTGTATATTCATGCGATGGTATGCTTTTCAGCAATATCAATAATAAACTTCTGATACTCAAAGGCATTATCCTAAGTGAAAGAAGCCAGGCACAAATGATAGGATTTTATTCATATGAAATATGTAGAAAAGCAAAGATATAGTGATGGAAAGTATATTAATAGTTTCGAGGGTAGAGGGGGAGAATATGAAGTGACTGCAGTGAGGACTAGGATCTCTTTGGGGTGATGTAAACATTCTAAAATGGTATTGTAGCAATGATTACATAACACTATGAATTTATTAAAATCAGGCCATTGTACATTTAAAGCAGATGAATTTTATGGTATTTAAATTATTTATCAATTAAGATCTTTAAAAAGAAACTTTTTCATGGCTCCCAGTCATCTGAAACAGTTTTCCCAAACTTGACTGAAGATAGGAATCACTCATAGTGCTTCTTGATAATGACAACATCTCTAGAGGTTTTTATCATACTTTTAACAATTACCTTGGATAATTGACATAGATTTGGAAAGCACTAACCTGGAATATAAATCATTACATTCTTACTATATCTCTAGAATCTGACCTCTAATCTGCCTCTCCCACCTCATATTCTTTCACTCTCTGGCTCATAACTTAAGATACATGTCTAAACTTCCTTATTAATGCTGTCCTGCTCAATGTCATTTCATGCATTTTTTTCTCCAAATGAAATAAAATCTCTGAGAATATAGATATATTATCTTATGTCCCCCCAAACTACTAATGCAGTCCTGAGCCTGGCTTTATTTGCAATTAACAATTATTAGCTATTTAAAGGGTTCGCCTGAATTAAGAGAAACTCAAATTATGAGCTCCACAATCCCAGGGAGAACATTCATAATTTTTACCAGAGTGTTCTCAGATTTGGGCACTATATTCACCCCTCAAATAGGAAATGGTGGTGACATGAGAGCATGGTTTTATCTAGGGCATGAATTGATTATCTTTAACCTGCATTTCTACTCTCAATGATTTTACATATTTTCAGAAGACACAGATTCTAATCAGAAAATTATAATACTGGGTGGGGCAAAAGTAGGTTTATAGCTGTTTTTATGGAAAATAATGCAAAAATTAATAATGAAACAAGAATAAACTGCATTTTGTGTACTCACAACTGTAGGCCTAATTTTGCCACACCCTATATAATGGTTATGTACTAGACAGGCATGTGACTACTAGCATGGGAACAGATAAAATGGATGGGGATTCACTGTAATGGGCTTACAGAAATGGAAAAGAAAAATGAAAAATAACTCTCCATCTAGAAATGCTTAGCTTATTTGAGGTGACTGAAGAGTAAACCTATATTTATGGTGTTATGTGGTAGAAGCATGACAATGATGGAAGTAGGCAAATAATAAATAGTGCACAGTAGTAAATAGAATGGTAGAAGAGGAGAAACATCTGTTCATCATGTATTATACTACTCTCAAGTACTACATTAGATGACTCCTACACATAGTTTACTCTCCTTGGGGTCCAGAATGCAATCCCTTTAATCATAATTTATATATCCTATCTAATAAAAGATCAATATGCAAATTAACCATCACTCCTCTACATCAACCAGCCACACCCACCAGCCAATCAGGAGCAAGTATGCAATTAACCCAAGCAAGATGGCTGGAGCCACAGAGAGAGCAGGAAGGAGGCTTGGATTTCCACACATCCTGGCTGGCCCAGGCCTCCATTTAAGGCTACAAAGTTTCAATTATAGAAGATACATAAATTCCAACAGAAATGGCAGCAGCTGTGGAGCTGGAGTGAGCAGGAGAATAGGGTTGCCCCACGCAATGGAGAAAGACAAGCTTCTGCAGCCCTGGCCTGCTTTCACCTCCACTTAAGGCTACAAAGTTTCAATTATAGAAGATAAATAAATTTCAACAAAAATGGCTGCCTCCACCGAGCAAGCAGAGGCTTGGCTCCGCTCCAGGCTACAAAGTTTCAATTGTAGAAGATAAATAAATCCCAGATACCAGAGCCTCCATTTGAGTTGCCAGGGGGCATGGCCAGCCTGCAAACCACCACAGGCCCCTCATTCAGGCCACCCCACATCCCAAAGGAACCCCCACCCTGATCCCGGACACCCTTCAGGGAAAACCAGCAGGCCTCCACCCATGCACCAGGCCTCTATCATATCTAATAAAAGAGTAATATGCAGATTGACCATCACTCCAAAACACAAGATGGCTGCCCCCATGTGGTCAAAGATCCTTCCCCCATGTGGACACAAGATGGCCACCACAAAATGGCCTATAAGGGAGGGCAGTTATGGGTGATTTGGCCAGCAGAGGAGGGCAAACGGAAGGTACCAGGCCTATAAGAGAGGGCAGTTGGGGGCTATCAAGCCTTCAGGGAAGGACAGTTAGGAGTGACTAGGCTGGCAGAGGAGGGAATTTGGGGGCAAACAGGCTGGCAGGGGAACAGTTAGACATCCTTCAGGTTGGCAGGGGAGTGGTTAGGGGGTGATCAGGCTGGCAGTCAGAAGCAGTCACGGGCAATCAGGAAGGCAGGAAGGTGAGCAGTTGGGAGCCAGCAGTCCTGGATTGGAGAGGATGCAGGCTGGACTGAGGGACAACCATGCATGAATTTTGTGCACCAGGCTTCTAGTAATAAGATAAAGTCTCAGAAAAGTTTGTTTTCTACTCTAACATTATTGGTATGAGAAGCAGGATTTAAATACAAATCCCCCTGATTTATCTTATTTTTTAAAAATTATTTTTGTGGTAGAAATACTTAACATGAAATTTATCCTCTTAAATATTTTAAGTGCACAATACACAATATTATTAACTATAGGCACAAAGTGTGTTGTACAGCACATCTCCAGAACTTATTCATCTTATAAACTGAAACTTTATACCATTACACTTTTGAAATATAGCTTCTCTTAAAGCACTTAACATGATAGCATCAAAGGCAGTCAAAGAGAGTAAAGAACAGTATTAAACATGTGATACTTACTAGTTGTTTTACATTTCTTTTTTAAAAAAAATGTTTTATTGATTTTTTACGGAGAGGAAGGGAGAAGGAGAGAGAGTTAGAAACATCGATGAGAGAGAAACATTAATCAGCTGCCTCCTGCACATCTCCTACTGGGATGTGCCTGCAACCAAGGTACATGCCCTTGACCAGAATCGAACCTGGGACCTTTCAGTCCATAGGCCAACACTCTATCCACTGAGCCAAACCAGCTAGGGCAATATTTCTGGAGGAATTATTTAACCTGAAACTTAAAGAAAAAGATTCTTAAAAATGATAACTCACATGTTAGAACTGGAATTATATGTATTTTATAATTGTAAACTTAAATATAATGTATATTTATATAGAGACTACAAAGGGATTGCTGTTTTACTTTAAGGAATCTCCTCACTAAAAGATTTGTCTAAAACATAAAACCAGACATAACTAAGATAATTTTTTTCTGATGCTATGAGCTGATTTTCAACAGTTTACAACATGTATTTTGCTGATTTTCCACTTTGAGTCACATACTGACCTTGTTCAATTTTTGCCTGTTCTTGAGTGT
The DNA here is from genome assembly GCF_964339955.1 of Pipistrellus hanaki. Classification (NCBI taxonomy): domain Eukaryota; kingdom Metazoa; phylum Chordata; class Mammalia; order Chiroptera; family Vespertilionidae; genus Pipistrellus; species Pipistrellus hanaki. Next base: position 119,876,821 of record NC_140505.1, read on the forward strand.
TGTCTTAATTTGCTTTTTTGTGCTTTGCAGTACATGTTCAGATATTTATATCTACAATTACTTGGAGGTCAATTTTAGTAGATTTTTATCACTGGTTATACTAAGGGAGAGATACTTTTCTCAAAATTAAAATTTATATATTGATCTTCTCATATATCATGTCACTAATTGTTCTTTTTTTCTTCTTTGATATTGCCTTTGCTTTTTTGCTTTCACAGTTAATTGGCTTTGTTTGCTTTTCTTCCTGCAATATATGTAAGAAATACAAATTAGTGCATCCTGTTTTCTTTCTAAAAATTATCGATATTATTTTATAGCAAAATTAGGAAAATAATTGCATCACTTTTGTATAGACTATGAAGAGGAAGAATGTAGCACTTCTCTCTTTTTACTATTTTCTCATACTGAACTTAACCTTCTGTGTTAACATGAATTAATATTTATTTTTAGAAACTTTTATACAAGATTTTTATCCAAAACATATGGTCTTGAAGTAAAAAGAAAAAGCACTGCCTGTGAAATTTGATGTTTATATTTCAAGTTACATCAACCTTGAGCCTCTCCATGCCAAAGGGTCTTCATGCTTGAATCAGCAAAAAGAAAACACTTAATCCACAGATTCAAGTATTTCACATTGTTAGAGAAGGAAGTGGAAAGATGCAATGGGAAGTTTCAGTTCCAATCTCAATCCTCCTAGACAGATAAGAAAAGAAGAAAAGAGGATGAAAAAGGAGGATATATATATAAATATATATATATAATTTTTTAAATATTTTATTGATTTTTTTTTTTACTGAGAGGAAGGGAGAGGGAGAGAGAAAGTTAGAAACATCAATGAGAAACATCAGTCAGCTATCTCCTCCACACTTCCTACTAGGGATGTGCCCACAACCAAGGTACATGCCCTTGACCAGACTTGAACCTGGGACCCTTGAGTTCGCAGGCCGATGCTCTATCCACTGAGCCAAACCAGTTAGGGCGAGAAAACATTTTTTAAAAAATATGTTTTTTTTTTATTTTTAGAGAGAGAGAAAGGGAGAGGGAGAAAGAGATAGAAATATCAATAAGGGAGAAACATCAATCTCAATCAGCTACCTCTTGCACACCCTCCACTGGGGGATCCAGCTGGCAAGCCATCTGTGTGCCCTGACTGGGAATCAAACCTGTGACCTGTTGGTGCATGGGTCAACACTCAACATACTGAACCAGTGGGGTGAGAAAACATTTTTTGAGCAGCCAGCAGTGGGTGGGGTGTCAAAGCAGCATCCACACCCTGGTGGGGTCCAGAAGGGACCTGCCACACCAGCTCTCTGCCGACGCCCCCACCCTGCTTCCATGCCTTGCTGGGACACCAAGCCTTATAGGCTCCACTCTGTGGTGGCTGTTGCTGCCTCCTCACCTGTGACCAGCTCATTGTGGCTGGTAAAGGAGCTCAAGGCCTTGGGCAGGGAGCCCCGCCCAAATGAACATCTGGCCAGTTGTCGGAGGGACCTGAAGAAGCTCTGTGAGCATTGTGTGGAAGGGGACAAAGCATTTCCTCAAGGCCAAGGACTGCACCTACCAGATACTATCTGACCCCCTCAGGCCTGGGTTGCCCTCTGAGGAGAAGGAGGACAAAGGCTGCTCTCTTGGGCCCCTTGGGTGCACTGGGGATTACAAAAACTTTGGCTACCAATTTTTGGTCCCTGAAGGCACCGAGCAGTCTCAGTGTCAATACCTGCAGCCCAGAGCATATTTCAACCACCTCTTGTCTCGTATGTCATCTCTGCGGGCCCCCTCCAGACCCTCAGCTTGGCATTGGCCTGGGTACTGTCCCCAAATAAGGGAGCTGTTTCCAAACAAAACAAAACAAAAAGACTCATGGCCCAGCTATGGGAAAGGTTGAATTTCAACTGAACTTAGTAGCAGTGCTGACAACGTGTGGAAGTGGTGATAGTTGCAACCAGAGTTGCAATATCAGGATGTCAGGAGGCACAGAAATGTAATGGGTAAGCAAACATTATTGACTCTTTTTTGCTATTACTAAGGAGTACTATTTGAATCCTTAAAATTTTCACTTCCCTTTTAATCTTTATGTAACTGATGGTATCTATTTCTTATCTTAATTGTTTGTAATCCTCAGGAAAGTATGACTATTTTACATTAGAAACTTCTCAGAAGCAAAGCTTCTATCTAATTAAATTTTGAGTGTGCCCAACACTACATTATCTAACATATTGTAACTTTTTTTTTGCACAGTTTTGGTGAAGCAGAATAGGCAAAGCCAGTTTCAGTAAATTTAAGAGAAATTGAGTTGAGTAGAATTAGAGATTTTAAATATTTAAGAGATGTTTCAAGGAATTTTGCTATAAACAGGAAGATATAAATAGATGGTAGCTGATGGGCAAAATAAATAAAGATATTTTTCTTCTTTCTTTTAGATAGAATAACAGGATATTCTTACGGATGCTGATAGGAATAATTCATACATTTGTGGGGTGTACAAAGAGGGGAGATTTCCTGGAATTAGGTTGTTGAGGAGGTTGACAGGGAAAGTACTGGCAATAGCTGCAGTAAGAGAATACACAGTTGTTTTTTTTCTGGGTAGGATCTGAGATGTTAAAGGATGTCAGCAGAGGTGCTGGTGAGTGGACTGATGTGATTAGGGAACCTGTTACTTTAATTTTCAGTGCAGTAGGGAGCATGGGCATCAGTTGAAATTGAATATGGGGGAGAAGTGGGAGGATAGAAGAGAGGTGAAATAGTTTTCTAAGAGAGTGAAAGAAAAATGAATTAGATGTGGAGTATGATTGCTGGAAAGCGTGAAGGATTCTGTTAGGTTTGTTAAAGTAGCTATTACTTTACCTTTTTTTTTCTTTTCTTTCCATTTTGTGTACCCATGTTTGTCCCTTCCCTTTTTATGTTGATTAGAATACTCAAAAGGTGGTCCATTTTGTTTTGTTTGTTTTATTTTCAACTTATGGACTTATATTTGATTTATAGCATTTTAATATTTGTTTCCGTATTTATCAATTTATTTTTTATCATTTAAAAAGATTTTATCCTAGATTCTGTAGATTTATCATATTTTTCTTACTTTGTGACTTGGATATTTAATCTAATTTTTTTGTATTAATATGGATATTAAAGATATCCCCCTGTACCCCAAACTATTTTGGTTTCTTTCCAATAGGTTCTGACATGCTGTGTTTAAAATATTCTGCAATTAAAACAATGTTTAAAAAGTTTTAAAAGGATTTGGGGGGTTTATTTTCTAATTTTATTAGTATTTCTATTTTTATAAATTGTGATAATAAATTGTGGTCTCTACTCCCAAATTATTGATTTTCTTATGTTTTAATATGATAAAAGTTTTGAACTTTCTAAAACAGTTAGGGAAAAAACTTTATTTTTTGTATTTAATTTATAGAATTTAATGCACATTTCAGGTAGACATATATTATTATGTTATTAAGTTCTTCTAAATTGTTATTTAATTTTGTTTACTTGATCTCACATGAACTGAAAAAAAAACCTGAATTAATTATAAAGGCAATTTAATAACATTTTGTCATTCCTTATAATTATAGAGCTTTCAAATTATCAGCCAGGCATAACATAATGGCATTTTGAAACTTATAATGAATGGAACAATTAACAATCGCTATTAACAATGTCAAATCAACTTATTTATAGAAGATATTCTATGAATCTTTTAATGTTATTTTTAACATTCAAATTTAGAAATAGGCAGTTGCAGTCAAGCCAAAAGGTGACTGGAAATACTCTCACATGAAGTAGTGACATTTTCTGTTTTTCTCCTTAGCAGATAACTCCATTATTTAAGGTAAGAAAAGTAATAATAGTTTGAAATTCTTTAAAATGTGCTTCAGTTTCAAACATTTTAGTTGACAATTCAGATAAAATTAACAGAAAATGTCACATAATTTATCTCATTTACAGTCTTGAAGGAGAAATGTCTATTAATTTTACCCTCTAATTTGTGCTTTCAGAAATAAAGCACCTTAAGTAGGGAAATTATCCCATTGTAATATGCAGAACTTTCTCAATGAGCTTGCTTTATAGACAGAAATTATAGCGTATCTTTATATTTCATAATTTGCATTACAATAGATGTTATTTGCAAGAACTTAATGTACTCAACTGAAAGCTTTTCAGTGTGTACAGGGAATTGTATTCTGTGAAGTGATGTCATGCTTCTTTTCTTATGTAGAAGAGTAATTATTTTCTTGGACACCTGGGGTATATGTTAGAATTAAAATACCTAGGACAGAATAGATGACTATTATGATATGTAACATTATATCTCATTGATTCCCCAAGTACCTCAATATAGACAGTTTTCTACAGAATGATAACCTTTCTTTGTTCACTGTTTTCAAGAAACTAAAAAACATAATTAACTTTCTATTTATTTACATTCTTTTAACATTATACATTTAAAACAATTATAGGTATATCCTATGTTATTTCAATTAATTGTCTCCATACACTATGAGGCAGCTTGTACAGCCTTGGCTGTGCAATCTCTGTAGACTGACAAAGCATGTCCTCTTTATGTTTTGTGTTCAACTCCAAGCAGAGAAGGTATAGTGAACTAGGCAGTATTTTGAGATATTAATTATGGGTTTCAAAGGCGTTGCATGGAGTTAGCAGAGCAGTGAAATTGAGGCGGTGAAATAAAGACCCAGTATATTCATAACCTTTTTGTTCCTGAACATGTTTGCCTATGTGCTTAAACCTGTACACATGTGCAACTAAACTTAATTGAGGCTAAGCATAGATGACAGAGGTTATATCTCAGGCAATTAGTTTGCTGTTATTTATTGCTAATTGGTGTGTGGTTTATGTATTTCAGAGACTGAAACATTGAAGAGGTAATTAGTATATTTTTATGCTTGACACATGCACCTTCAGGAAATCTCAGAAGAGAAATTTGAAAGTAAATCATGTCATAGCAAGACAGCAAGACGAGTTTAAATAGGCCTCAATTGGACAAGTTTTTTTTTTCTTTTCTTTTTTTTCAAAATAGGGATCTTCATTAGGAAGGTTAGAATGAAGTGATGTGGAAAATCAATATTAAAACCTTAATTTTGAATGATAAAAAACTTCCCATGTGGAAGCTGAAGCCTGCCTGAGGGGGTGTTCTGACTTGCAAGCAAGAGGACAGGGGAAAGGAAATACACAAACTCTTCCTCAGGGGACTTTACTGTGGGCAGCTGAAGCTTACTGTAGGAAGGGAGATGGGTGTACTTTCGTGGCATTCTGTGATGTTAGGCGATACCTTGCTGATAAACGAGGAATTATTTTAAAAAAAACATTTGAAGGAAATGACATAGGCATTGTTACCTGTAAAAATATATCACAAAGGCCAGTCTCAGATCTATTAGGTCTATTTCCAGTAATGTAGATTTGAGAAGAAGTTATGCGTGACATGTACATCAATACAATTATCATAAAACATGATTTGATGGACAGTGTATTCTTATTTAGAGAAAAATTTATATCAGAGGCAGGTTGATAGGCACATCATCAAGTTCTTATTGATGGTTGTTATACACAGTCTTCTATTGTTGCATGGCTCAAAACCACTTGATTTTTTGTTAAGATTAAACTTGTCTGGAAAGTGGAAGGTGAGGGAGACCGAAGAATATGTCATACTGAAGAACTCTGTCTGGGTTATACAGCTCCATATATTGCATAATCTATATAAAGTTTTTAATGAAAAATGTTATTTTAGAGATAAGTACTATAGGAAAAGTTTTCTCTGAAAAATGGATGGGCTTTTCTTTCTAGACAATAGGAACAATTATAAATCACAGGTCCAAACTACTGACCTACACATGTCACTACAGATATACCGGTATTTTGGTTTTACAACTCATTGTTTTAAATAGAAATAATAGCTAATATTTACTTAGTACTTACATCAGACATTCTGTAGTCCCATTGAAATCCTCACAAAACCCTTCTGAGGTAAATACTATTATTAGTTTGTTTTCAGGTGAGGCATTGAGAGAGTGATTGTTATATCCAAGGTCAAACAACAGTAAGTGATGAAACCAGGATATCAACTCAGGCAGTCTGATTGAAGACATAATTATTTTTTGATCTCCCAACTATGATTTAATTTTAAATTTGGTACATTTTACATAAAGTCTATAATTCCAGTTTCTCTTAAAACTTGGGTAATCTGGTGACTAGAGAGTATGCATTTCTTCATAGAAGCAATGAATTTCAGCTGAACAGCAATTGCTCTTTAGGCACATTTCAGTAGGGCTGTTCCAGTTGTTTGTGCTCATGGGAGTTGTTACCCTGATTGTAAGTCATTATGTCCTCCTCTTCGTTTTCATCACCAGGATATTCAGAACTATCTTTGAGACTAAATGGTAAAATACTTTTTCCTTTTGGTATTGAGTTTTAATCTTTATAGTTCACGATTTTATTGTGTGCATTCCTTTATAGGCATGTCGAAGTCTTCATAGGGTATTTTACTCAACTATTATGTTAAAATCTCTTCTTTGGTTGTGTAAAGATCTATGTTTTTAAATAGGCACACATTTTCTTATAAAGGATTTAAATAGATGTCTATGGAAGTGTATTAGTGTGTCTATAGTTCATCTGTGTTTTTTTTAAGTGTATGAAGTTTATGGAACTAAAAATATGTGGATGATAAGACACCAGAGCTATAGTATGGTATTAAAAAAAAAGGAAATGAGCTAGAGTTACGTTTCAAAAGGACTTAGAGGAAAGTTGTATTTTTTTTTTAGTGGTAAAATCTTGGGGAATATGTTTTCTGAGACACCCCAGTTCATTTGAAGTCATGTTCCAATAGCAGCTACATAGTCATTTACGGTCCAAGTAGGTGTGTGTGTGTGTGTGTGTGTGTGTGTGTGTTCATTCACTTTTAACTGGAATAAAGTCAACATGTATTAATAAAATAAATATTCTGCACAATTCACTTTACTAGATATAGAAAACATAGTAGCCATAAGTCCTGTCCAATTGGAGCTTATAAATGCATTGAGCAATTCAATACATATTAGAACACATGCAGAGCAAAATATACAGTTCTTGAGACCAGACCATAGTTAAGCAGGGGAATTTTTCTAGGAAAATCTTGGGGTCAACATGAAAGAATCACCAATCTTGGCCTCATTTACACCTGCTTATCCATTTCATTAGAAGCCCTACACTTCCCCCCTTTATTGTAGTACAAATGTAACTTCTAATAGCTAGGTAATAAAAACTCATTTTTTTTTTTTTTTTTTTTTGTCTTGCTAGAGTGTTACATTTTATCCATTACATAATCACTTCCCTGTCTGCTGCCTTTTCCAACTTGAGATTTAAGGTACATTTTATATGTCAGTTATAATTTACGTGGTATTACTCCCACACAGAAACATTTCATTTTTCTGAACTTATAATATTTTATCATCTTTATGAGGTTTCATTGGTCAGGAATCTTTTGAAGTAACATAAATTGATTCTTGCTAACTAAAGACAAACACAAATTTATTATAAAAATACTAAAAGCCTGGTGCATGAAAATTCATGCATTGGAGGCGGGGTTTCCTCAGCCCGGCCTGCCTCCTCTCACAGTCCCGGAGCCCTCAGGGGCAGGAGGCAACTCCGAGATCAGGGGAAGGTGACGCCCTATCATACCTCTACTGCTGCCACTGCCAGTAGCACGAGCCTCAGCCGGCCCTGGTTACCTGTGCCTTGCAGCCCTGGGCGGCTGGGCAGCCTCCATCAGAGGCTTGCCTGCACCTCAAGCTGGCCCTGGTCAGCCTGGGGGACTCTGGAAGCAGGCATAGGGAGTGGCCGGGCCTGTCTGGGGGTGGGCCCAGCCTTGCTGGGTGCCTGTTGCCCAGGCGGGGCTGAGGGGACTGGGCGCTGCCATCTTTGAGGGCATGCCAGTCAATTAGTATATTCCCTCTTTTTTTTTTTTTTTTTAATATATTTTATTGATTTTACACAGAGAGAAATTGAGAGGGACAGAGAGTTAGAAACGTCGATGAGAGAGAAACATCAACCAGCTGCCTCCTGCACACCCCCCACTGTGGATGTGCCTGCAACCAAGGTACATGCCCTTGACCGGAATCGAAACCGGGACCTTTCAGTCTGCAGGCCGACGCTCTATCCACTGAGCCAAACCGGTCCCGGCAGTATATTTCCTCTTTATTGGCTGTGGACACCGCCATCTTTGAGAGTGGGACAATGAATTAGGATAGTCCCTCCTTATTGGCTGTGGGTGCTGCCATCTTTGCAATGGCGTGAGGGTCAATTAGCAAATTCCCTCTTTATTAGATAGGATAAGGCAGCTCAGAGTCTCAGAAGGGAAAAGTAGGCCTCAGAAAGAATAGTAACCAAGCAAAATACAGGGAAGTGAGCAGGAACAAAGGGCCATCAATGGACTGTTTGCATATGAGCTGAATCACCTCCAAATTTTTCCAGCCTTCCTAACATTTTATTCAGAATTGATATTCTGAGGTAAGAGATTTGAAGCAGCCTCAGTTTAGTGAAAGCCCATACTTCACCAGAGAAGAGCAGTACTTTAATTGACAATTCTATTGCAATGGGAAGAAATATTGTTCCAAAGAAGTTGAGGTCTCATTAACACAAGGAGGAATAAATGCTGTACAAGAAAACAAATACAATGACAAATCTCAAATTCTTCCCATTTTAGGTGCTCTGATATGTGTATAGCTGTAGGCCATATAAGAATGATGTATATAAATTTGACATGAAGACACAAATGTATTTAGTGCCAGTAAATTCAATCAATACCTTCCCCAAATCTATAATCAGTGAAGTGTTTTTAAAAAAAACACACAAGCATTTCTCTTCCTAATTAAAGAATTCTGTTGAGAGCAAATTCTGTCTATATAGAAGAAAGAACAATTAGGGATTTGATTTTATTTGAAATATAACATGTGGGCATATGTAGGCCATGCTTCCTCACCAGTTATAGCATAGATTATTTCATAGAATCATACTTGACCTCTTAAAGTGCAGAAATGCTAGACTATTTTAAAATTGCATTGGGTTTTCTAGAGACTTGCTAACTCTAGATACATTTAGAATGGATAAAATGTGTCAATAAAACATCACTCTTTAACTATAAGCAAATGAAATAAGTGCTCTTTCAGACTCAAATAGTCTAGATGTTTAAACCAAGAGTTTTAAAGTATATTAGGCTAAGTATGCCATGATGTTATTTTTCAGAAATATCTTATTGTAAAAGTCAGTAGTGATACACAGTATTTAGAAATGACTTTGTCCCACTATGGCATGAAAATAAATAAATATATATTATAATATATATAATTGTAGAAAAGAAATAAAGTTTTACTAAGTGACCCTTTTAAGATCTGTGTTTGAATGCTGTTTTAAATATAAATTTTATTAAACTTACATAAAGATGTTCAGCTAAGAGCTCTACCTCTTCTCAATGTATCACTTAGATTTCCTTTTTTGCTATTTATGTATATTTTTATAATTTTTTATTGAATTTATTGGGGTGACATTGCTTAATAAAATTACACATATGTTTCAGGTGTACAATTCTATAATACATCATCTGTTTATTATACTGTGTGTACACTAGCCCAAGTCAAGTCTTCTGCTATCACTATTTACTACCCCTCTTTACCTTCTTCTACCTAACCCCACTCCTATTCTCCGCTGCTAATCTTTATGCTATTGTCTGTGTCTATGTGGTTTTTTTCTTTGCTTAATCCCTTCACCTTTTTTACCCCTCCCCAACTCTCTTCCCCTCTGACAGCTGTCAGTTTGTTTTCTGTATCTATGAGTTTGTTTCTATTTTGTTTGTTAGCTTATTTTGTTCTTTAGATTCATATATAAGTGAAATCATATAGTACTTACCTTTCTCTGACTGGCTTACTTCACAGCATAACATTCTCCACGTCCATCCATGTTGTCACAAAAGGCAAAATGTCCTTCTTTTTTACAGATGAGTAGTATTTCATTCTGTAAGTGTACCATAGTTGTTTTATATAATTTTCTACTGATGGGTATTTGGGCTGCTCCCAATCATGGCCATTATAAATAATGCTGCAAGGAACATAGGAATGTATATATTCTTTTCAATGGTGTTTTGGGTTTCTTAGGATATACTACCAGAAGTGGAATCAGGTGTGAGGTGATATCTCATTGTGGTTTTAATTTATATTTCTCTGATTATTAGTGACTTTTAGCATCATATTATATGACTATTGACCATATGTATGTCCATTTTGGAGAAGGGTCTATTTAGGCCTTCTGCCCAATTTTGAATTGGATTGGTTGTTCATTTTTGTTTGTTTTGGTGCTGAGTTGTATGAGTTTTTTAAAATAAATTTTGGATATTAACTCCTGATCTTATGTATCATTGGAATGTATGTTCTCCCATTCAGTGTTTTTTTTTTCTTCTTTTCCTTTTTTGAAGGTTTCTTTTGCTGTGCAAAACTTTTTAGTTTGATGTAGTCCTACCTGTTTACTTTTTTCTTTTCTTTCCCTTGCTGAGGATATATATCAGAAAAAAAAATTGCTAAATGTCTGAAATTTTACTGCCTATGTTTACTTCTGGGATTTTTATGGTTTTGAATCTAACATTAAGTCTTTAATCCATTTTTAGTTTATTATTGTGTATGGTGTAAGAAAATGGTATAGTTTTATTTTTTGGCATGTATTAGTCCAATTTTTCCAACATAGACTATTTTTATTCAATTGTATGTTTTTGCTTCCTTTGTCAAATATTAATTGACCATAAAGGCATGGGTTTATTTCTGGGTTTTCTATTTTGTATCATTGATCTATATATATGTTTTTATGCCAATACCATCATGTTTTGATTACTATGGCCTTGTAGTATAGTTTGACATCAGATAGCACGATTCCTCCAATTTTCTTCTTATTTCTCAAGATTGCTATTGCTATTGGGGTCTTTTGTGGCTCCATATACATTTTTGGGATATTTGTTATAATCCTGTCAAATATGACATTGGTGTCTTCATAGAAGTTGTGTTGAATTTATAGTTTGCTTTAGAGTGTATGGACATTTTAATGATGTTAATTCTTCCTACCCATTAACATGGTATATGCATCCACTTATTTGTATCTTCTTCAGTTTCTTTTTTTGGTGTCTTATAATTTCCTAAGTACAAGGTATTTTACCTCCATGGTTAAATTTATTCCTAGGTATTTTATCTTTCATTCTTTAATATAATTGTAAATGGGATTGTTTTCTTAGTTTTCCTTTGTGATAGTTCATTATTAGTGTATAAAAATGCAAATGATTTCTGAGCCATGGCTGGGTAGCTTAGATGTTTAGAATGTTGTCCTGATACTCCACAGTTGCAGGTCAGATCCCTGGTCAGGGCAATTATAGGACTCAATTAATGAATTCACAAATAAGTGGAAGAGCAAATCAGTGTTTTTTTCTCTCTCTTTTTCCCTCTCTGTCTTTCTAATAAAAATCAATTAAAATATTTTTTTAAATGCAACTGATTTCTGGATATTTATTTTGTATCTTGTTACTTTACTAAATTCATTTATCAGTTCTAGTAGTTTTTTTGTGTGGAATATTTTGAGTTCTCGATAGACAGTATCATGTCATCTGCAAATAATGACAGGTTTACTTCTTCCTTTCCAATTTGGATGCCTTTTATTTCTTCTTGTCTGACTTCTCTGACTAGGACTTCCAGTATTATATTGAATAAGAGTGATGGAAGCAGATATCCCTACCTTGTTCCTGATCTTTAGGGAAACACTTTTAGTTTTTGCCCATTGAGTATGATATTGTCTTTGGGTTTGTCATATATTACCTTTATTATGTTGAATTATGTTCCATATATTCCCACTTTGCTAAGAGTTTTATCATAAACTAGAGGCCTGATGCACAAAGATTAATGCAAGAATAGGTCTTTCTTCCTTTGGCTGCTGGCACCAGGGACCCGGGCCTTCACTCTGGCTACTGCCTTCCGCCTTCACTCTAGCCCGGAGCTGCCTTTGCCTTCGTGGAATGCCTGGCAAAGCATCCCGGCCCAGCCGCTGCCATCTTTGTTGAGTCAATTTGCATATTCCTTCCTTATTGGCTGTGGGTGCCGCCATATTTGTCACAAAGTGATGGTCAATTTATATTCTGTCTTTATTATATATAGGATGGGTGCTGGGTTTTATCAAATGCTTTTTTTTTGCATTCATTAATATGATCATGTGATTTTTATCATTCATTTTGTTTATGTGGTGTATCACATTTATTAATTAGCATCTAGCCTTGCATCCTCAAAATAAATCCCACTTGATCATGGCATATGATCTTTTAATATATTGCTATATCTGGTTTGCTTATATTTTGTTGAGGATTTTAGAACCTATGTTCATTAGGGATATTGGCTTATGACATATTTTTTTGTAGTGTTTTTACCTGATTTTGGAATTAGGATAATGCTGACCTTATAAAATGAACTTGGGAGTCTTCCCTCCTTTTGAATTTTTGAAATAAATTGAAGAAGATAGATGTTTAATTTCTCTTTGAATGTTTGATAAAATTCACCTGTGAAAGCTGTCTGGTCCAGGACTTTTATTTTCTGTGAGTTTTTTTAAATTACAACCTTGATTTCATTAGTTGTAATTTGTCTATTTAGATTTTCTGATTCTTTCTGATTCAGTTTTGGAAGAGAGTACATTTCTAGGAATTTATCCATTTTGTCCAAATTGTCTGATTTGTTGGCATATAGTTGTTTGCCAATCTTATTTCTTTGGTGTCAATTGTTCTCCTCTTCATTTCTGATTTTATTTATTTGGGTCATTTTTTTTTTTCCTTGCTGAGTCTGGTTAAAGGTTTGTCAATCTTTTCAAATACCAGCTCTTGTTTTCATCGATACTTTGTATTTTTTAGACTCTATTTAATTTTCTTCCTTCTACTCACTTTGGGTTTTGTTTGTTGTTCTTTTTTTTTTCAATTTCTTTAAGTATAAAGTTGTGTTGTTTACTTGAGATTTTTTTTTTTTCCTTTTTAATGTAGGCCTGTAATGCTATGAAGTTGAATTATCCTCTTAGGACTGCTTTTGCTGTGTCTTATAGATTTTGTGTTGTTATGTTTTGGTTTTCATTTGTTTAAATGTATCTTTTGATGTCTTCTTTGATCAAAAGGAAGAAATCATTGTATAGTTACATGTTATTTAACCTCCATGTCTTTGTGTGTTTTTCAAATATTTTTTGTAATTAATTTCTAGTTTCAGACTATCGTAGTTAGAGAAGATGCTTAATGTGATTTCAATCTTTATAAATTTATTGAGACTTGTTTTGTGGTCTAGTATGTGATCTATCCTAGAAAAGGTTCCATATGAACTTGAAAAGAATGTATATTCTGGTATTTTGGTGTGAAATGTTCAGAAGGTATCAATTAAACCATCTGATCTAATCTGTCTGTTAAGGCCACTGTTTTCTTGTGTTGATTTTCTTCTGGAAGATCTATCCATTGATGTCAATGTGGACTTTGGTTTCTTTTTTATATCACTGGTATCTCAGCACATTTTAAAAATGGAGGAAGTGTGACACAGAGATGAAAATTAGATTTCTATTTCAAGTTTATCTTCTCAGTAAAGGGTAATTTATTTGAATGCCAAATAATTAGGAAGCAGTATTGGGGTTAGAAATTTTTATGTAGGAGAATTTTCATCAAGTAAGATATGGGGTCTTTAAGGTAAAACCAGAAACTTGTTTATTAAAAAAATAAACAAGTATGGCTTTGTGTTGGAGAATGTAAAAATATTATTATTTAATTGAGACATTGGAAATAGTTACTCTTCACTAAATCAAAACATCAGCAACAACAGAGGGTTGCAGCCATTAGTAAGTATTTCTATAAATGGAATATTTCTTTTAAGCCAATAAAGATAATAGGATATCATTAGTGTTATTGCTATTCATGGGTAGTTATTTTCAAATTACTTTATGACTACTTACTGATTATCCTTCAAGGATAGTCTGCTGTTCTCCATTCATTGACTTGAACATAAAATACTTTGCATTGGCCCTAGTTGGGATTCACAATTTGTGGAGGATAGTCATCCTGGCAGTTTCATGTAAGGAAAAATATGGCTCACTTGTTGAAAAACAGTTATCACTATTTCTCTTACCCCAAGGTGGTGAAATTACAGCTAGAATAAATGCCAAGCCAATGCCAGACTGTGAGCACGCATTCCCTGCACATCAGCCAGCTAGCTCTTATTCTCTCACAGTTTTGCCATTGATTGGATGACATTAAGATTTGGGACTTAAACACATGGAACCTAATATGCAGAAACTGTTCAAAAATTTCTAGCAGATTTTCTTTCAAATGTATTAAATGGGAAGTCACTTTTGATACATTTTAGAGTTCTATCTTTGTCCTCTAGCTTCAATGTAAATTTTTCCATTGTAGAAATGCTTTAAAATTGAGGAGTTAGACCAGATGGCATTTGAGAGCCTCCTGGTGCTAAAACTATGATAAAGATACTTGTGGAACTTGGTATTTTTTAAATAAAATATTTTTGTATAGATTTCAAAGAGAGGAAGGGGGAAGAAGAGAAGACAAAAACATCAATGATAAGAGAGAATCATTGATTATTTGGCTCCTACATGCCCCCTATTGATGATCAAGCCTGCACGGGTGTGCATGTCTCATGACTAGGAATCAAATGATGACCTTCTGGTTCATGGGTTGACGCTCATCCACTGTGTAACACTGGCCTGGACATTTTTGTTATTGTTGTTGTTGTAGTCTAAGAGTTCAACACTGTACAATGATCTTCAAGGCTCTCTCACTACCCTTTTCATTTCCAGCCTCAGCTCCTACTTCTTTATTCCTTAATACCCACACTTCAGCCACACCTACCTTTTCAATCTGCCTAGTGTATAAGGCGTTGGTGGTATAGTGGTGAGCATAGCTGCCTTCCAATCTGCCTAGTGTAAGGTTTGAGGTGCAGAAAACTGACCACCAAGACATGTTAAAGTAGTTAATTCCCCAGTAATGAACGGGACTCATTATGGAGGTAGAGAAATCAGAATTGAAGGAGTTGGGAGGGGAGAAAGGAGTCGGGCTGCCACCATAGATGGCGATGAAGAGAAGCAACACGTGGCTGGTCTGGGGGTCTTTTTAAGGGGAGGAACAGGAAAGGGTTGGACCCAGGGTGGAACAGGAAGAGGTGGGCTCCAGGGCACTTTGGCACATGCTGATTGGTGGTTCAATGTCTTGGGGATGTCTTTGTTGCAGATGCCAGTAATGTCATAACTCCGCCTACCAGTTGCAGGGAGGGAGAATCTCACACCTAGAATATCCCACTGCTAGTTCTGTATTGATTTAAACTCTCTCTTCTCTTAGATAACTGCAGAACCAGGATTCTTAATTTCCTCAGGTCTCTTCTCAAGCTTCACATTATTAGAGATGCCTTCCTTGTCCACTGTTATCTAAAAGAGCAATTTCTCTACCAATGTCATTCTCCACCCACATAGCCAAGTTGCCATCTGAAATATTAAATGTTTATGGGCTTAATTTTATCTCCCTCTGGTAATGAATAATGTCTGTTCCTTGTCTGGATTCCTCTAATGACCACTCCTAGGTGCTTCTGTCTTCCTAGCTTGGAGATATTGTCCTCAGGCCAAACAGGAGCTGCCTTTAAATGAGACCATGCTGTCCCACACCAGGAGTACACAACTCTAGCCCCTTCCCTCACAGGACAGCCCACTGTGCTACAGTTACTAATTCACATTTTCTCAATTTGAAGCCTGTCTTCAGTGAAGTCTGAATTATTGCTTAGATCTCACCTCTCCTGCCAAATTATGCTTTCTCCATTTATTTTCTTTTGAAAGCACTTTACTGTTGGATTGCTTGCTCAAGAATTCACACCTCAGGCTCTGTGTCTATGGAACTTGACCCAAGGCACCTCTGGGATATAAGCTCCCTGAGGTTAGACAATGAGTTTCCTCTATATTTCCGGCACCAGGAAAGTGCCTGACATATGTAGGTGCTTACATTATTTTGAATATCCGTGTTAGTCTTGAGGGCTCTAATTATTTTACATAGAGCAACACTCTAGGTTATTTGAGTGCTCATTCTGCACTGAATAAAGACAAACAAACATTCCCTCTACCAGTTTCACCCTTCTCACTTGCAAGCATCTTAAAATTCAATCAAATAGAGGATCATTAACCTAAATATTTTGTTAACCAACAGTGGATTTTCTGCCAGTTCTATAATGATTTAGGCTAGAGGTTAATAAACTATGTCCTAAATCCTGTGGGCCAAAACCTCTTTGGTGTAGTTCACAAAATAAGAAGGCTTTCACATTTTTAAATCATTGAAAAAGATAAAAAGAAAACTATTAAGCCATGGTACATGGGAACTGTATTTAAATTCCAGTTTTTATGACTAAAGTTATATTGAAGCACAGCCATGATCATTGATTTATGTATTGTCTATGTTTGCTTCCATGCTACAAAGGCAGCATTTCTTAGTAGCTGCAACAGAGACTGCATATCAGGGTGAGCAAAAGTAGGCTAATAATGACAATAAATAATATAATGACAAATAAATAAATGAATAAATAAATAATAATACAAGAATAAACTCTATTTTGTGTACTCACAACTGTAAACCTGTGTATGACCTTCAAAGCCTAAAATTTTTCTATCTGATCCATTGCAAAAGAAGTTTGCTGACCCCAGATTTAAATTCCCAATTTGTCCCACTATCTTTGGATTCTTAGAAGCATCACTTCAGATCATGAAATGTCTTTAGAAGATCAAGGCTTATGAGGCCATGCCTTGCCATGTCATCATTTTCTGACCTCTTCAATTTAGAACAAATTACTGTTTCCTGGTGGGAAGTTCATTTTCCCCTGGTTGCCAGCTCCTACTTGTCCAACTAGTAATCTTTCTTAGTTATCCAAAGATCCACAACTCTGAGTACATTTGCTGTCTTACTCAGAAAAACAGCCTTGGCATAGGTCTTGCTAACAGAAACAAGAAAAATGAATAAAATACACAAAAATGTAACAAAATAATCCCACTTATGCATTTTTTTCTAAGAGTTCTTTATGATTTAGCAGGTGCATATCTTAAAATCTTTTATTTCAGAAGAAACTACTTTTAGCAGCATTCCTTCAACATGCATTGCTTAGAGAACAGGTCTCCCCTCCCCCTTACAAACAGTGTACAGAGGAGAGAATGCTGTATGTGTCTGTGTGTGTGTTGGTGCTTTCCAACTAAGAGGTAGTTTATTATCTAGTTGAAGGTCTGTTAGGTAAAAAATAAAATTTAAAACAAGAATCATGGGTTACACTTGATATAAAAAGTGAATTTCGCCTGGCTGGTGTGGCTCAGTAGTTGAGCATTGACCCATGAACCAAGAGATCCCCAATTTGATTCTTGGTCAGGCACATGCCTGGTTAAGGACTCAATTTCCAGTCAATTTCAAGCAGCCAGTCAATGTCTCTCTCTCATTGATGTTTCTATCTCTCTATCTCTCTCCCTAAAAGTCAATAAAAACAACAAAAGTTAATATCTTGGCAGTTATAACAACTGTGTTATGATTTAGTTATCTCAGTTAGCAGTTAGACCATAGCTCTAATGAGTTGAAAAGGATAAGCTTATTTTCTGCTTAGGCAAATTAGCTTTATGCATTTCTCTGGACACAAAACTTCAATTTAGTGACATATTTTATTAGTCCTGCTCTTTGTTTGCATAGAGAATAAAGCAACAGAGAATATAAAACCAATATAATTTAAGTAAATAACTTTTGTTCACATTCTAGAAGAAAATATATATTATGCTACAAATTCATATTACATTTTAATATTTATGAAACTTGATTGTATGTACAGGAAACTCAATGGTAAAATTAAGGTAATGAAAATTAAGGTTATGACAATCAATTAAAGTCATGATAATCAACACTAAAATCAAATATTTGGAAACTATATAAATGTTAAATATTATTACTTTATTTACTTAATAAATCTGTTTGATTTATTAAAGAAAAAAATTCTGGTTCTTCCTAAAGTTTTTAACTGAATTGTAAGTTAAAATTTATTACTTCCATAGAAATTTAAAAACTGTGTTTTCTATCTCTGAAAAATACTTTGGAATTTGATAGAGGCTTTGCTGAATCTGTATATTACTGTAGATCCTCTTTTCTAACACAGTGATCCATGAGCACTGTATATCTTCCCATTTATTTATGTGTTCAATTTCTTTCATCTGTATCTTATAGTTAGTGCAGAGACCTTACACCTCCCTCATTAAATTTGTTTCTTAGTATTTTATTGGTTTTGATTCTATTGTAAATGTGATTATTTTCTTTATTTTCAAACAGTTTACTGTTACTTTATAAAAATGCAATTGATTTCCTTATGTTGATTTTGTATCCTACACCTTTACCTAGTTCATTTGTTAGCTGTAATTGTTTTGTGATGGAGCCTTGAGGGTTTTCCATATACAATTCCATGTCTTTTGCAAAAAGAGACAACTTTACTTCTTCCTTTTCAATTTTGATGACTTTATTTTGGTTTTTGACACATTGCTCTGGCTAGGATTTTTAGTGTTATATTGAGTAGGAGTGGTGAAAGTGAGTATCCTTACTTTTTTTTTTTTTTTTTTTTTTTAGATTTATCTCTTGATTTTTACCCTTTATTTTATTAAGATGGTACATCACATTTATTTATTTTTAAAATGTATTTATTTATTTATGTTTACTTATTTATTCATTTATTTATTTTTGATCCTCACTGAGGATATTTTATTTTATTTTTATTTTTTCAGAAAGATAGCAAAGGAGAGGGGGAGAGAGAGGAAGAGAAGTATCAATGAAAGAGAGAAACATCAATCGTTTGCCTCCCATACACATCCTGACCCAGGATTAAACCCGCATCCTGGGTATTTGTCCTGATCCATAATCCACCTGAGCCCTTTCGCTGTACCAGACAATGCTTCACCAATGAGCCACGCTGGCCAGATTAGTATCACATTTATTGTGTAAGGTGAACCATCCTTGCATCCTAAGGATGAGTCCCTCTTTATCAATGTGTTTGATCCTTCCAGTGTGCTATAGAATTTGGTTCGCTGGAATTTTTTGAGAATTTTGCATGTTTGCACATCAGCAATATTGGCCTGTAGTTTTCTTTCCTTGTAGTGTCCTCATCTGGCCCTCATAAAAGGGTAATTATAGACTCATAAAATGAGTTTGAGAGTGTTCTCTCTTCTTCAGTTTCTAGGATAAGTTTGAGGATTGGCATTAATTATTTTTTGAGTGTTTGGTAGAATTCACCAGTGAATCTGGAATCCAAATAATCTAAACAATCTTGAGAATGATAACAAAATGGAAGAATCACACTCCTAATTTCAACCTATATTTCAAAGTTATGGTGATCAAAACAGCATGATGCTGCCATAAAAAAAGACACATAGTAGACAAATGCAACAGAATTGAGACCCCAAAAGTAGACCTGCACATATATGGTCAACAATATTTGACAAGGAAGCTAAGGATAAACAGTGGGTGAAAAAAATCTTCTCTTTAATAAATATTGTTAATAAAACTGGATATTCAAATAGAGAAGAATGAAATGTACCCTTATCTTGTGCCACAAAAATTAACTCAAAATGGATTAAAAACTTAAGTACAATCTGAAATTGCATTACTCCTAAAAGAAAACTTAGGGAAATACTCCTTGACATTGTTTTTTGTTTGTCTTTTTGTTTGTTTTTATTTTCTAAAGTTTTATGTATGTGTCCCCTTTCTCCTGCTTGATTCCCCCCAGCCCCCCAGCCATTCCCACCCTGGACAAACCCTTGCCACCCCAGTGTCTGTGTCCATTGGTTATGCTTTAATATGCATGCATACAAGTCCTTTGGTTGCTCTCACTAACATTTGTCTCTGGATCTATTCCTGTTATCAAATTATATTGATTATATCTCACATATGAATGAGATCATGTGATATTTATCTTTCTCTAGCTGGCTTATTTCACTTAGCATAATGCTCTCCAGTTCCATCCATGCTGTTTCAAATGGTAAAAATTCCTTCTTTTTTACAGCAGCATAGTATTCCATTGTGTAGATTAGGGGTGTCGAACTCAATCAGAGAAGGGGCCAAAATCTAAAATCCAGCCTAAATCGCGGGCCGAATGGTTTACTGAACAGTCATAAACTGACAATGTCATAAACTGACAGCGGAGTGCAGTGATGACAGCGCAGTGCGGGCCACATTGCAAGGCCTGGCGGGCTGGATTTGGCCCGCGGGCCTTGTGTTTGACACATGTGGTGTAGATGTACCACAGTTTTCTAATCCCCTCATCTGCTGATGGGCTCTTAGGATGTATCTAAATCTTAGCTATTGTAAACGGGGCTGCTATAAACATAGGGGTACATATATCCTTTCTGATTGTTGTTTCTGGCTTCTTGGGATATAGTCCTAGAAGTGAGATTTCTGGGTTAAATGAGAGTTTAATTTTTAACTTTCTCAGGAAACTCCATACTGTTTTCTACAGTGGCTGCACCAGTCTGCATTCCTACCAGCAGTGCAGGAGGTTTCCTTTTTCTCCACATCCACACCGGCACTTATGGTTTATTGATTTGTTGATGATAGCCATTCTGACAGGTGTGATATGGTATCTCGTTGTTTTGATTTGTATCTCTCAGATGTTTAGTGACTTTGAGCATGTTTTCATATGTATCTGGGCCTTCTGTATGTCCTCTTTCGAAAAGTGTCTATTTAAGTCCTTTGCCCATTTTTTGATTGGATCGTTTATCTTCCTTTTGTTAAGTTGTATGAATTCTCTGTAAATTTTGGAGATTAAACTCTTATCTGAAATATCATTGGCAAATATGTTCTCACATGTAGTATATTTTCTTGTTGTTTATTGATGGTTTCTTTTGCTGTGCATAAACTTTTTATTTTGATGTAGTAGTCTCATTTTTTATTTTTTCCTTAGTCTCCATTTCCCTAGGAACTGTGTTGGTAAAGATATTGCTACGACACATGTCTGCTATTTTGCTGCCTTGTGGATTCTTGTAGGATTTTTTTGGTTTCCCATCTTACATTTAAGTTCTTTAGCCATTTTGAGTTTGTTTTTGTGTATGGTGTAAGTTGGTGATCTAGTTTCATTTTTTTTTTTTTGTATGTATCTGACCAAATTTCCCAGCACCATTTATTGAAGAGACTGTCTTGACTCCATTGTATGCTCTTGCCTCCTTTGCCAAATATTAATTTATTATAATGGCTTGTGTTGATTTCTGTGTTTTCTGTTCTGTTCCACTGGTCTGTATGTCTGTTATTGTGCCAGTACCAGGCAGTTTTGAGAAACATGACTTGGTAATATAGCTTGCTATCTGGTATTGTGATCCCTCCAACTTTGTTCTTCTTTCTTAGGATTGCTGTGGCTATTCAGGCTCTTTGTTTATTTCAGATGAATTTTTGGAGAGTTTGTTCCAGATCTTTGATGTATGCCATTGGCATTTTAATGGGGATTGCATTAAATCTGTAGATTGCTTTGGGTGGTATGGACATTTTAATGATGTTGATTCTACCAATCCATGAACATGGTATGTTCTTCCATTTATTTATATCTTCCTCTATCTCCTTATAATATTGCTATAAAGATTAAATTAATTAATACCCTTAAAGCTCTTGGTATATAGTCAATACTCAAAACACTTATTTATAATAGTTTTTAATAAATTTGTACTATAATACTCAAGGGAACACTAGAAATACTAATCATGGTTATGTTACACACTGGTGAAGTCTTACCTACTAAGTTCCATTATGTACAGAAAAGAGCAAGAAAATGAACAAAGTTAACCAGAGTATTTTAGACTTCCAAAAGTGGGCTCCAGTTCTTGCCTTGAGAATAATGAGCTTTTGATAAAAGCAAACTTGATATACTCAGTGGGACTTTAGTTACACCATCACTTCATCATCTCTCTTGGCAATGTGGTTGAAAAATTAAAACATTTAAGGAAGTCTGAAGCTACTGACAGGATGGCATCTCCGTGATGCAAGTTAAAGACTCAATTGGAAGTATGAAAACAGTGACACTCCACTAAAAAAGTCTCTGTTTTATGGTGAGAGTCAGAGTGAAGGGGTTGAGTCACCCAGTAAGCCACCTGTTAAAGCGTTTTTTAACAAACTGTGTCTACTTTCAGAATATATTTGAGAGTGAGTTGTTCATTAGTCAGAACTGAAAACATTGTGTGATACTGAAATGCAACCTAGAAACATGAAATCTCTATAACTGATACTAACTTATTACACCCCTACTCTAAGCTTCTAAGTACACTTAGAGGTTGAGTCATCCTCCTTCTAAGGAACGTTTTTATAAACTCAAATTGAAATCAGTTGGGAAAGACACATGAGCAATTATGGGGTTTCAGCATTTTTTTTTTTTATTCCACAAAAACAATATTATTTGGGAAGTTCTCTTTGAGATCTATCAATAGAAAATATTAAGCACTTTGTATCAAACTATTATAATTGCACTTTTATATAAGCCTCAACACATTCAAACTTACAAAGTCATTTCTCTGATATCACTTATAGATTTTTTTAAATATTAAAGATAAAAGTGAGACCAATATAATAACATGTAAACGTGTGATATGTTTTATAAGGTATGCACATTTTATATACACGTGTGTCTAATTTTCACTTTGGATAAAGTGGGACCTTTTTATTAAAAAATGTTTTTATTGATTTTATTTATTTATTTTTTAAAAAATATATTTTATTGATTTTCTACAGAGAGGAAGGGAGAGAGATAGAGAGTTAGAAACATCAATGAGAGACAGTCATCGATCAGCTGCCTCTTGCACACCCCCCACTGGTGATATGCCCACAACCAAGGT
This sequence comes from Pipistrellus hanaki, assembly GCF_964339955.1. Lineage (NCBI taxonomy): Eukaryota > Metazoa > Chordata > Mammalia > Chiroptera > Vespertilionidae > Pipistrellus > Pipistrellus hanaki. The sequence goes on from NC_140505.1 coordinate 119,899,711, forward strand.
ACATGCCCTTGACCGGAATCGAACCTGGGACCCTTCAGTCCTCAAGCCGACGCTCTATCCATTGAGCCAAACCGGTCTCGGCTGTTTTTATTGATTTTAAAGAGAGAAGAAGGGAGAAGGAAAGAGAGATAGAAACATTGATAGGCTGCCTCCTACACACCTCCACAGGGGATCGAGTCCACAACCTGGGCATGTGCCCTGACAGGGAATTGAACTGGTGACCTCTTAGCTTATGAGTCAATGTTCAACCACTGAGAACACAGGCCGGGCAAAGTGGGACCTTTTTAAATTTGATACTAAAAATAAAAATTCTGAGTTAAAACAGCTAAATATGTAAAAGATAACATGCATATGAAATATTGGAAAAACATTTGCAACTGAATTATTTGACTACTTGTATTAAATATTAAATAAATAAATAAATAGATCTTAGAAATCAATTTAAAGCATATGCTTTCTAATGGGAAAACATACCAAAGACAATAAATAATTTATTCAAAAAGGAATAATATATCCTATCCTATTGAACTGGCAAGTATTCATAATTTCAGTATTGCTAAGAAGAGCATGGCGAAATTGTTACTTCTACTAAATGTTGATATAAGTAGAAACCAGTAAAACATTTTTGCGAACAGTATGGCAATATGAGGTACATTTTAAAATGTGTATATTTTAATTTACTTAGCAATTTAACTTAGGGAAATATCTGGAGGAAACAATCAGGCAAGTGATCAAATATCTAAGTACAAGGATATGAATAAAAATATTATTTATAATAGTATAAAATGGTGCTACTATATGTATCCAACAATAGGGGATTTGATAACCAAGTCTGGTATATTCAAATGGTGGACTACCCTGTAACCATTAAAATATATGTTGCAGAGGTATGCTTATGGACTTTGAAACAATATGCAAACCATCAGTCTGCTAATGGTAGTTTGTAAATGGCAAATGGGTTTCTGCTCTGCTGGGTGTATGATTTACAGAGGAAAGTCCAACAATAAATAATATGCACATAAATTAACAAGATACTTTCAAATTTGACGGCTGTTCTGAGGGAACGGAGGGAATAATTTTTGCATTAGGGGGAAAAATGAGCACTTAGAAGGGGAACTTTGGAAAGATGCCTTTGAAATAGTAATGCTTGAAATGAGATCTAAATGAAAATATAAAATTAGTTGTGGGGCCACTGAGGAACATGGTCTTCTAGGGAGAGGGAACAGCATGAACGAAGATTATCAGGCCAGAGGAGGGTTGCAGGACTAGAGCAGGATGAAGATCTATGTGATGGAGGGACCTGAGCAGAGAGAAGGGGCGTGAAAAAAGGAGTCTGAGATGTTAGTAGTGTAAGGGCCCTGGTGCTTCATTAGTATAAATACATACATAAATAATAAATAAATAAATAAATAAATAAATAAATAAATAAATAAATAAATAAAGTAATTTTAGTGCAATGAATGAATTAAGCAGGACTTATAGTTATAAAAATAATAAAACAATTTAATTTTTTTGTTAATCCTCCTCTGAGGATATTTATTCCACTGTGTTTTTTTTGTTTGTTTTGTTTTATTTTTTTTTAGAGAGAGTGGAAGGAAGTATGGGAGGGGTAAGAGAGACACAGAGAGAAACATTAATGTGAGAGAAACACATCCATTTGTTGCCTCCTGTACACACCCAGAGGAGGGCAGGGGATGGAACTTGCAAACAAGGAATGCACCCTAGGTGGAGAATCAAACCCACAACCCTTTGGTGTGTGCATAGATTCTTTAACCAGTGAGCACATTGGGCTGGTTTAAAACAACTTTATTTTTTAAATTACCTTGCCTTGAAGAGTAAAAATTCAGATAGAATCTTTAGTATTGACTTCCCAAAAGAACACTGCCTGCCTTCCCTATCAGTTTAACAGGTAATCTGGTTCATTGAATCACAGTTAATTGTAAAACTTTCAAAATTAGCAGAAATATTCCATTAATGCTCCAGTGATTATGTTTATTAGTATTTGCAGACTGATTTGTTATTAGGGACAAAATGCTATTACTGTGTAATCTCATGCATTTTAATAGCTGTGTTATTCCCAGTCATTTAAAGAATGCTATAAACTAAGTCTTTTATATTAACACAGTAGAGTAACAATCCTTTTTATTTTAAGACACTTCACAGAAATTAGTGGAACTATGTGATTAGTTCAATGTTATTGAATACCATTATTGCTTCATGTTAACTCAGCTAAATAAATATTAGATGTAATTTTATATAATAAATAATTTTATCAAAATTACTTTAAAAATTTTTATATGAGGTTCATTGACTTACAAGAAATTTCTAAAGGTATTTTTCTTAAATTTTCAGCAAATTGTCAATGAATCCCAAAGTCTTTAGTTTTAATAAATAGGTACTGTGTTTCCCCGAAAATAAGACATCCTCCGAAAATAAGACCTACTTACAGGTTTCCTTTTGAGTGAAATATAAGGCATCCCCCGAAAATAAGCCCCCCCCCCCCCCCCCCCAGGCTAAACATGAGAGATTTGGTCCACTGATTCTGAAAGAAATGGAGTCACAAGAAATTCACCAGGAAATTCAGGAATTGGATTGTTATGATGATGTTCCAGAAGATGAGGACATGATTGTCATTGAATAAATGAGTAAATTCTTGATACTTATGATTCACAGTATGTCTGGTTTGTATTGATAACTACCGTACTACCGTACCATATACAGGTAATAAATTTCTTTTATTTTCATTTAACAATAAATGTGTACCGTATTCTTCATGGAAAAATAAGACATCCCCTGAAAATAAGACCTAGTGCATCTTTGGGAGCAAAAATTAATACAAGACACTCTCTTATTTTTGGGAAACAGGGTATTTCCCATTTAAAGACATTTTCAATTTGATTCCAGATTATGTTGTCATCTTCTGTGCTTTTATATTTCTTAAAATTAAAAAAGTAAAGATAATCAATGAATATGTTGCTATATACATTTCTACCTGATGTTCATAGTTTGATTTCATCATTAGTTTTAATATATAAAAAATTCTATTGGAAATCAGTAGATTCAGTTTAAGGGTGTTATACATGAATCTGAAAAATAAAGAATTTTTGTAAGTTGATTTTCTAGGGTTGTAGAAATAACAGAAATAACACAATAAATAGCCTCATTTAAAAAATAAAGTTGGTTATGAAACTTTCCATTAGAGCAGCACAATATTGTAGAATCTTTTCATGTTTAATTAAAATTATAAAATGCTAGAGGCCCAGTGCACAAAGTTTGTGCATGGGGGGGGGGGGGTCCCTCAGCTCAGCCTGCACCTTCTCCAATCTGGGACCCCTCAGGACTGCTGGGTCCTAACCATTCGCCTGCCTGACGGCCTGATCCCCCTAACTCAGTGGTTCTCAACCTTTCTAATGCTGTGACCCTCATGTTGTGGTGACCCCCAACCATAAAATTATTTTCATTGCTACTTCATAACTGTAATTTTGCTACTGTTATGAATCGTAATGTAAATATCTGTGTTTTCCGATGGTCTTAGGCGATCATGTTAGCAGTTCTCAACTTGTGGGCAGCGGTTCTCAACCTGTGCTGTAGAGCCTAAGACCGTCGAAAAACACAGATATTTATACTATGATTCATTAACAGTAGCAAAATTACAGTTATGAAGTAGCAATGAAAATAATTTTATGGTTGGGGGTCACCACAACATGAGGAACTATATTAAAGGGTCGCAGCATTAGGAAGGTTGAGAACCACTGCCCTAGAAGCTTCTCTCCCCTCAGCACTTGAACCAACCCCACTGTTCTTATCTAGCAACCGGCTCTTAGGACCAAGTGAAAGGGACTTCTTGCTTACCTCCCACATTTTCTCTCACTTTCTCCAGCTGTGAGTCTGCTGTTCTTTCCCTTTCCGTTCTGACCCAACTCTTGCAAATCTCAGCTTCCAGATACTTTCTTTTTACTCTTATTATCTTCCCGTATAATGTTCAGCTTATGGTGTAAACTGAAATAAAATAATAGTTTAGTTTGGGTTTTATCAGAACAGTCATGTGACCAATAAAATGAAGTATATGTAATAAGCCTCTGTTTAGATAGTTTTAATGGAGAACCACATTACCATTTTTTACAATATACTGAATGAGAGAATTGATATTTATTTACTGAGCACTAACCATGATTCACAAACTGTAAGTATTTTATGTGAAATGTAAATTTCACACAACTCATATGGTCAGCTATTATTATTTATCTCTCACCATATAGGTAAAGAAGTGAGGTAACTCGCAGAGACCGGTTTGGCTCAATGGATAGAGCGTTGGCTTGGGGACCGAAGGATCCCGGGTTCGATTCCGTTCAAGGGCATGTACCTTGGTTGCAGGCATATACCCAGTAGGGGGTGTGCAAGAGGCAGCTGATCGATGACTCTCTCTCATCGATGTTTCTAACTCTCTTTCTCTCTCCCTTCCTCTCTGTACAAAATCAATAAAATATATTAAAAAAAAAAAAAAAAAAAGAAGTGAGGTAACTCAATTAAGATCAGGCATTTTGAAAGTCCTGGAAATAGTATTTGAACCCAAGTAGTGTGACAACAGAGCCTAAGCTCTAAACCCCAAATTCTACCGCCAGGAGCACCAAATAAATGGTGTGGATGATGTCCTAATAGAGATACAGCATCATACGATTCCTTTGGGTTCATGTCCTTCTAACTTCCTCTAAACACATTGCTCAGTTTGACCCAAGGTCCTAAAGGAGGACACTATGCCTTTAACTAACACATAAGGAGTAGTAATAGCAGCAGCTACAGCAGCCTCACTTAAGAGATGACCTGCGCTCTTGGTTGGGTGACTAAATGCCAGGCACTGTGCCAACTAATTTACTTGTAGCATTTTATTTAATCTTCCCAACAATGCTGTGCATGATGATCCTCATCTCAGAAATGAGGAAAACGAGCTTCACAGTGGCTGGGTAATTTGCCCATAAGTGCAGGAGGAGGCAACATTACTCCAGAGTCTAGGCTGCCAATCTCAAAATCTTGAACACTTTTACTACTTCAAAAATTTTTGTGTAGTTTAGCTACTTTTTCATATTTCACCTCTGCTTTATATCCCAAATCTTTTTTTTTTTTAATCCTCTCCCGAAGGTATTTTTTTCTATTGATTTTAGAGAGAGTGAAAGACAGAGAAATATTGATGTGAGAGAAACACATTAATTGATTGCCTTCTGCACGAGCCCAACCAGGGCTCCTGGTTGGGGGAAGCCTGCAACCCAAATTGGTGCCCTTGACCTGAATCAAACCAGGAACCCTTCGGTCCACAGGCCAACCCTCTATCCACTGAACCAAACCTGTTAGGGCTCAAATAGTTTTATCCCAATTTGGTAGGTGACATTTTATTGATATCTAACCTCTGGATATCTAAGGAAAGATACTGCAGGATCCTTTCAACAAAGAATATCATTTTTTTTCCTAACAATAAACTTTCAACAAGAAGCAAATAAAGGTATTTTTTTCTGATTCATATAACTAAGAAGACTAGATAGAGTGGAAAAAAAAAAAAAAAAGAAATGGAATCTTTAAGCTTTGTACATTCTCCAGCCCCAACAACCATCTCACAGTGTATTACCAAATGTTACAGGAATAATTTTACAACAAAGGAATGTCTCCATGCCTAACAACTGTATTAGTTCCCTATTTTCTTCTTTGGTGACGCCTTCTCCATAGCCTACATACAGTTTATAAATATAAGTAGACCTTGCTCATCCTACAAAAACAAACCTCATTTGAAAGAAGTGCAAATGTTTATTCCCAGACACACCGAATCAGAAACTTTGGATGAGGTTTGGGATCTGCATATTTATCAGCTTTGCAAGTTATGTATGTGCACAGAAATTTGACATTTACTTAAGAGGTAAAATGAGCAGGAGATGGACTAGGTGTGATGGAGAAAAGAATCATTGAGGGGTTTCTCAAAGTCTGACCTGCATGATGAGTGGTGTCATTAATGGAGGTATGAGGTACAGTTGAGAAGAAAAGTAAGGACTTTGGGATACACTATGTTTGAGATTTCTCAGAGACAATAAGCACCAGGACAGATAAAGATTTAGGAATCATCAGTATATAGGATGGGGTCAAAGTAGGTTTACGGTTATTCCTGTGGAAAATAATGCAATACTTAATAAATAATAATACAAGATTATTTTATTTTGTTGTCATCATAACTATAAACCTACATTTGCCACACCCTGTAGGTTATTGATGGTGGTTGTAACTCTATGAATGGTTGAGATCATCTAAAGGCATCCAGAATAAGAATGGGTCAAAGGTTGAACCCCAAGAAATACGTGTCAGGAGAGCTCAGATAAAGAGATAACCATAACACACAACACAATATACCAATGATGTACTATAAAAATCATACCCTTGAAACTTGTATAATCTTGACAACCCAATAAATATAATAAAATTTTACAAAAGGAAATCTAAAGAGTGGTTAAAGAGGAATAGTAGTAGAACTAAGAGAAAGTCCAATATTTCATGGAAGACAGTTTTATGGATTAAAATTTCAAGAAGTGAGGATTCAGCCCTATTATGGTAGTATTGACAGCTAATAGGAATTTAATTTAACAGCATATTGAGATCATTGTGCCCTTGGCCACATAGAATTCTATAGAATTGTGGAAGCAGAAACAGGTCTGGAATTGTAAGATAAGTAAAAATATGGAGAGAGGAAAATGTATGTTACTTCTAGAAGGTAGATTAAAAAGAGGAGAGACAGAGACCTATCTGGAGGATGAATCAGGGCTAAGAAATGCATATTCACAATCAATATTGCTTAAAGTTACAAGAGAGAGAAAATATGGTAATAAAATCCACTAAAATAAAACTTTTACATATGGAATCATCATTTATTCCAATAATTTATATTTTTCTTTTTCTTTTGTTTACCTTTAACCTACATCATTTCTAATATTTAAAAAAGAGGCTAACTTTTAGGGTATATTTCATATTTTTAAGGTAACATATTCTTGACAGGTGCTTATAATACTACTATAAAAAAGTAATTTTGCCACTGCACAATTTTTCTAACATGAAATAGCCATAATGTTTTAAAAAGCTTTAAATCAAGGAAATATTTCTGCAAAACTCATGTTTATTCAACCTTAAAACCATTAAAAATAATGTTCAAATATTATGCTTACTTTAACTATATATATAATGAATACCAGAGTAAAGAGTGCTGAACACCAACAATTTTTAAACTGCTTTTGAAGCAAGTCAAATTCAAGTCGCTATTTAAACATTAATACAAGCTAAAGCAAAATCAATTGAGTAATGACTTTGTACCCTGTATACCACCTTTAATAATTCTTAAATCTTATAATGTTTTATTTCTGAAGTCTTTCTGTAGTTTCATTATAGGACTATTGCCTGATTCTGCATATCCTTTGAGAGTAGAATATATTATAATATCTAAAGGTGTTTGTGGATGAATTTTCTTGTGAATAGCAAATATCTTAGCTCTATCAATATTTGTAATAAAGTCCCTTGTGCTCAAATATACTTTATTATAATATATGGTCATTGTCATGGAACATGCAACAGGTAACTTATATTCAGTATATTCAAAGCCACTACTTTAAGGGTGAAAATTAAAGAATGTTTCCACTAACTCTCTGTGTATATGTGTATGTGTTTGTGTAAGTATTTGTATATATTGTACAATTTCATATATACGAAATTGTTTAATACATATATATATATATATATATATATATATATATATATATATGAAAAGGACTAGGTAAGTTAACATTAATAACATATCTAAAATGCACATTACATACACTCTCCACAAGCACAGGGAATGATAAAAGTTATACAAATTAATGTCAATCAATTAATTAAATTTAAAAAAGATTGTCTCAAATTATAAACAAAATGTTTCCTCTTCAGTTCCTATATCTTCATATTCCGTTTTTGATACTTTATCCATTGTACATTAGCAGGCCTCCTTTCTTAGAAATAAATATTTTCAATTCTTGGTTTACTAAATCAGAAACTCTCAGAATAAGGCCTGGAATATGTATGTTTGTCATCTTCATATTTCTTTTCTGGTAATATTCAGGTACATATTTTTATGTGGCTTTAACAATGTTGCCCAACAAATTTATCTGAATGGACTTGTTTTTATCACATTGGTTATAGTATTCTGTATTTCAGATTCCAAACACCATATATAAATAAAAAAATTATAATGTCAACTACTTGCTTGATTTTTCATTATAGCCTGATTTGAGTTGAAAGAGCTTGTTCATCAAGTCATTCAGTTGTTTGTTGAGTGCCCGTCATATGTAGACATTGATCTTGAATTTGAATGGTGAACAAAGCTAAGTCTTGGCCTTGAGGAAATATGTTGGATTATAAGGGGAAAGAAACAACATAAGTGTATTTGTAACATTTTGGAAGTTTCTCTATCGATTGATTTTCATTTCACTAAAGAGAACCCATGTTTTTTTGCAGTTTCTGAATTAATGCTTTTGATAAAAAGTGGTATAAATTTTCCTCCTCTGGATAATGTAAATCTGTAGTCAATAATCCTATATAATAAAAACCTAATATGCAAATCAACTGAACCAGCAGAATGACCGGTGGGGGGGGGGAGGGGTGGCGAGTGGGTAGCGCCAGATCAGCCAAGGCAGGTGCCAGAGGGCAGAGGGAGGGGAATGCAATCGGAGGGTGGTGATGACTGCTGGTCGCCTCCCGCAGAGGGAGGCCACTGGCGCTTTCCCTCTATTGGCTTGCCAGTGGGGCGATGGGGGGGTGGGGCCAGAGCTGCCCCCTGGTTATCAGTGTGCAGGCCAAGCTGAAGAACCTTCCCCCCCCAGCCTCCCCCAATCCCCCAGTGCATGAATTTTCATGCACTGGGCTTCTAGTGTTATATACTTATGGACAGATTTTTTTTTTTTTTTTTTTTTTCTGAAGTGGTCTGTAAAACTCTTCATTATTATAAATATTAATCATTTAATTTCCCTGCTTTGTCTTCCTTTTCTTTCCCTTCCCTTCCCTTCCCTTGCCTTCCCTTCCCTCCCCTCCCCTTTCCCTCCCCTTCCCCTCCCCTTCCCCTCCTCTTCCCTTTTCCCTTCCCTTTCCCCTTCCCCTTCCCCTCCCTTCCCCTTCCCCTCCCCTCCCCTTCCCTTCCCTCTCCCCCTTTCCCTTCCCCTTCCCCTTCCTCTTCCCTCCCCTCCCCTCCCCTCCCCTTCCCCAGCTAATTGAATATATGTTTCTAGTATGAGTTGAGTGGTTGTTGTAAGGAAAAAGAACTGTAACTAGAGTAAATAATTATATTTTGTAAATGTTTTTAAATAATTTAGTGTAATTTTTTGTAACATTGTATGGCATAACATTTAATGAATTAGAAGAGCCTAAGGTTTTAAAAATAATTACTAAGAAATCACTTCATTTGGAGTGTATACTTTCTGATAAGATTGCCCAACTGAGAAAGACAGGGAAATATATCTTTCTTTTTATATTTAATTTACTGTATAATTGAAAGATATTCATTAAATTTATAAATTTGAGGAAAATCTGCATTTCCTATATAAGCCTTCCACTTTTCTCATTAGGTAATGTCTATCCATGATTCATTTCAACAACAACAAAATGATACTAAGTTTATAATAAACCCAGATATAAAATTGAAATCTTTTACTTAAACTTGCAAAATATTTTTATTTCTCAAGAGACAAAAACCAAGGTCAAAGGCAGAATTTATTTCCTTTTAAGTGTATGAGGTTTAAGGATAAGAGAGTATCTTTTCATCTAGTAAGAAAAACATAGCAGGAGATCAAATCAAACAGGACTAATTGGGTCCCAGTTTTAAAGAAATGTCCATAAAATCTTTAATTCCTTTCCTGGAAGAAGAGTTCATGATATGCCTTGAAAAACTCCTTGATCTTGATAAAAAATAAACTCTTAAGAAATGGAAGTATAGTAACATGTATTATAAATGAAAATTTTTGCTGAAATCATTATATATATATATATATATATATATATATATATATATATATACTTGAAAGAGGTCCTACTTATTAATTGGCTCCTATTAAACCTGTAAAAATATTATGAGATCTGTTAACCTTGGTTTATATATTTCCTTTAGAAGAGAAGTATGTTTGCTTCATGGTTTTTTAAGTCAAATATGCAAGGTTTAAAGAGACAAATGTGCAAGATGCCAGAGTTTTCCCTTACTGTTCACTAATTCACAGTGTCTGCTGATGAAACCGGGCTACAGCATCCTTTGTGATTGGATTATGAAGGTGAAGAGCCAGTAGGCTATACACCTGGTAGAAAAACTGAAAAGCCAGATTAATTTAAAATGTAAAGTAAAACAAATCAAAAGAAAATTGAAATAATTACTATTGCTACTTCGCTGCTATGAGCTAACCTTTGTTTGCATCTGCTATGTATTGTCAATTACTGTCCCAACAACCATGTGACATATGTACTATTATTATAATACAAGTTTTATAGAAGATACAATAAGCATAGAAATGATAAGTAACTAGCCTAAGTTTACCTATCTAATCAGTGGCAAAGTCAGGATTCAAACCTAAAGAACCCTGTCTCTAAAGCTCCGGTTTTAATTAAGTTTTACAGCCCAGGTATTAATACTAACACTAAACTACAGGACACAACCACTATATGTTGAAATGAAGTTAGCTTCCTCAATGATTTTCTGATTCTCAAATTCTGGATAAATTCCTTTCTCTCATTGTTGGAGACACTGCTTGTTCAGACAGTTGTATAACAGCACTGGGAATTAGGAATGAGGTCAGAGAGTTGCCTAAGGAAATCAGAGTTGGGTAATATAAAATACAAAACCAATTAGAAGAAGCAGAAATCTATTGATAATGTAGTGGCGATCATTGGTGTGTGGAGTATGTATGTGCATATGTGTGCACATATAGAGTGAGGCCAGATCATTCATAAATGTTCAAATAAATGGGAAATTCTTTATAAGGAATTTTAAGAATATCTTATATACCTTATAGTGGCTCCTAAAACAGATACTTTTAAATTACCTTATTTATTACTAAAGCACTAGGTAGAAATGAATTGGATACATATGTTCATATTTTTATTATGTGATCCACACTGAATAAGGGTGTTTTAATCTATGTTGTAAAATATCTCAGGTTAAAAATAAAGTATGAGTCATCTGCTATCATGGTATATTCAGCAGCTAAAAATCAAAGTGCTTTTAAAACATTCTTCTGTGTCAATTTTACCAAGTTATTCATAGATAATTGAAAAGAAATTGCTTTTTTTAAAAATAGGATTTCACATAATAACTGATAATTATATGACTTTTAGGTATCAAAACTCAACCTCATAGTAATCATTACAAAAAATATTTTCTTAGATATGTAAGGATCTTTAAATATTCAGAAATGGCCAAGACAACAGAAATGTGTATGTGTGTGTGTGTGTAAATAATTCATACTGATAATTATCAACAATGCAGACAATCAATTGGAATTGGTCACTTCATATTTTGCCTCAACATCGCTTCTCTTTTAGAAATATAGAGTTGTAAAAATAGAAATGTGTTTGTACGTGTGTGTGTAAGAAACTATATTGTGATTTAAATGTGTGTGTGTGTGTGTGTAAGAAACTACATTGTGAGTTATATTTTTAAATAATCCATACTGATAATTATCAACAATGCAGACAATCAATTGGTCATTTTATATTTTGCCTCAAAATTGCTTCTTTTTTAGAAATATAGAGTTTTACAAATGCATAAAACTATGAATAGGGAAAATGTTTATTTTTATGGATTATATTGGTAAAGAAATTTAATATTGTGAAATATTTTAATTTTATATAAAGCTCTTATATGGTGAATATATAAAATTGAATGATAAATTAGAAATGTATAAAATTTGAGTTTAGTTGTTTGTTTTAATTATTCTTTTTTTGTAAACAAGTATATAGTTTTGTAAATCTCAAAATTTACTGGCTTAAAACAACAGCATAGAACATATGTGGATAGGGATTTGGTGCATTTATCTGGGTTCTCTGACTCAAGATCTCTTACAAAGCTTCAATCTACTAGTAAGTATTAGCTCAGGCTGTGGTCATCTCAGGCTCAAATATGGGAGGAAGGTTTTCTAAGTTCACATACATGAGCTCAGCAAGCTTCAGTTCCTGGCTAGTGGTGGACCTGAGACATTCATTTCCTGCCACATGGACCTCCCCATAGGGATATTCACAATGTATCAGCTTATCCAGAGGGTTCTGACAGAGAACGATATAGAGATGTCACAGGTTTTTGTAATCTAATCTCAGAAATGACATCTCAATATTTTTGGAATATTTTAATTAGGTCCAGCCCACACACAAGGGGAGAATATTACACAAGGGCATAAATTCCAAGAGATGAAATCATTGAGAGTCTTCCAATCAGAGTTTCCAAAACATCTTAAATAATATTGTAAAATAAACAAGATGTTATCTTTTTCTTTTCTTTTTGATAATTTTCATTCTTATAGATTGTCTCACTGGGTGCTAACTCTGGTCTGAAATTAAAATTTTCTTTCCACGATTCATTAAAGTTTGCTTTGAGCTATTCTCTATCAACAGGCATTTACTGAAGTTACCTTATTTTATGTGCAAAACATTTGGCAAATGCAAAGCAGACAATAAAAGAATGAGTAACTTAATGTACTTCCAATGAATTTATACTGGAGGTGCTTAAGATTGGGTAGACTCTGTCGAAATGATTTAGTTAGTGTTAGTGACTAATTACAATAAGTGTTTTAATAATGCCTAAGGCTTCAATGACAGAAAAGAAGAAGAATGTATAATGGGAAAATTTCAGATTCTCGGACTTGAAAGGGAATAATACTTTTTGGCATAGTCCTTACGAAGGCCTGGCTTCCACCAGACAGGAAACTCCAACTGCCTACTTCATGCATATTTCCATGGTTTGGGGGGTTTTTGAATCAACATAATTATTTGGAGCCTACAAAGACAGTGAGTTGTAGATAAATGTTGGCTACGGGTGTTAGAATTTATATGGAAAAAAATCACAAAAGGTTATAATATAAGGCATATATACATTAACATGAATAATTAGAAATTTAGTGGACAGAGGTCACAGTCTGATCAAGAGAGTGCCGTTTTGAATCTGAGGTATCTTTATAGTTTCTGTGATTCAAAGATGTCCATTTCTTAATTTTCAGAATCTGCAAATATGTTATCTACCATGGTAAAGGGACTTTGCAGGCATGTTTAAGGATCTGGAGATGGGCAGGTTGTTCTAAATTACCTGCACGGATCCAATGTAATCATAAGGATCTTTATCAGAGGAAGGCAAGAGGCTTAGAGTCAGAAAAAGATGTGAAAAATGAAACCACATGTTGGAGTGATGCTCTTTGGAGGAGAGTGGGGTCATGAGCCAAGGAATACTGGTGGCCTCAGAAGCAGAAAAAGGCAAGGAAATTAGTTCTCTCCTGAAGTTATAGAATTCTGTCCTCCAGAGCTGTAAGAGAATAAATTTGTGTTGTTTTAAGCTACTACATTTGTAATAATTTGTTAAAGCAGCAACAAAAATTAATTCACTCCTTCACTTCTGGTATTTCACTCATTCCTACCAAGGCATGGTTGATTAACCCTTCTAAGTAGTTCTCTTGGGTTCAACTACCTTTCAAGATGTTCTCCCTCCTATATAGCCCAAATCTGGTTGAGAGGGAGAGAGAGAGAAAGAGAGAGAGAGAGAGAGGGAGAAGAGAGAGAGAGAGAGAGAGAGAGAGAGAGAGAGAGAGAGAGAGAGAGAGAGAGAGATTTTTAGTTTTTTGAGGTTAGTCAGTAAGAAACAGGCACAGACTTTGGTGCCCAGGTCTGAAGATGCCAAACATCCTAAAAAGCAATGACATAGAGAAGACAAACAATTATTGGTGAAGATGTGAAGAAATTGGAATCCTGATTCACTGTTGGTGGGAATGCAAAATGCTGGAACCTCTATGGAAAACAATATGGTGATTGCTCAAAATAATTAAAAATAGATGTACCATATCATCCAGCAATTCCACTTCTGGGTATTTATTTATAAGAATTAAAATCAGGATCTCAAACAGGTATTAGTATATCTATGTTTATTGCAGCACCATTCATAGCAGCTGAGATATAGGTAAGACTCAAATGGATGAAAGGGTAAAGAAAATGTGGAATGTATTCACACACACACAGCCATATGTACTACACTGCCAAACTGATCAATAAAAAATTGAACTGCTTTCTTACACCTTACAACAAACAGCTGTTGCCCTTAAAAGCCCTCCTCAGCACCCACCTTAGGTTCTGCCTTTGCAGTTCACCCAGATTAGGTTCTGATTAGTCAGTTTCTATGCCAGTCAGTGTCAGAAGCTCCTCCTCCTGGCTGCCATTGGCTCCTCACAGTTCACCCAGATTTGGTTCAGATTGGTTGGTTTCTATACCAGTTAGCATCTCTGGGCCTATCTCCAGGCCTGATCAGAGAAGTGTGGCCTGATCAGCATCCCCCGCTGGAGGCCCAGAGAGAAAGAGAGGTGTGGCTGCTGGCCAGGTCTGGAGGGAAAGAGAGAGACAAGGGCTGATCAACAGATGCCATGGAGACCCTGCTTCTCTCTCCAGACCTCTCTCTGGGCCTGATCTGCAGCCCCCTGGGCAGTCAGTGCTGGGTCAGGATGCCTGCAGCAGTGGCAGTCAGTGCTGGGTCGCCTTGGCAATCTAGACTGCAGGACTGACTTCTGGTGTTCAGTTGAACCTTTGGTTGTTATGGACCCTAGGTTTTTATATATGTTAGGATATTTCTTACCCACTATACCAACTTATTAATTCTTCTAGAACCTTTTATATAGAATGATGCACAAAGATTGGTGCTTTCCTTTCCCTGGCTGCCCGCACCGCCTTTCCACTCCAGCCCAACCCCTTTTCTGCTCAGGCCCTGGAGCCGCCTCTTTCTACTCCGGCCCTGCCTTCCCATGCTGCCCAGAGGCCCTGAGAGACTGGAGGTAGGGCAGAACGCTTTTGTCATTGCCATGGTGATGACACAAGCATCCCCCTGTCACTTGGTGCCTGTGTATGTAAATTAACTGCCATCTTTGTTGGGTTAATTGGCATATTACTCCTCATTGGCTGGTGGCATAACAGAGGTACAGTCAATTTACATGTTTGCCTATTATTAGGTAAGATTTTAGCATGGTCTTGTGTAGCTCCTTACTTGAGAATGTAGGGATACTTGTCACCATAGCTTAGTTTTTGACCTTTGGGCCAAACTAAATTAGAGAAAGTTTCTAGTTTCAATATTGGGTTTTATATATAGCTACTGTATTATTCATTCAGAATTCACAATTTAGTTTTGGGGATGCTAGAGGCAAAAGAATAAAACTAGTCTACTATTAAAAAGTAATTGCTGCCCTACTATTAAAAAGTAACTGTAATTCAGTTGGTTAGAGCGCTATCCTGATATGCCAAGATTGTGGGTTCAATCCATGGTCAGGGAATATGAAAGAGTCAAACAATGAATGCATAAATAGAGATTTGTTTGATTTCCTAAAAAGTTAATCAGATGAAAAAAAGAAAGCAATACTGTTTATACAACATATATTGACTATTGAACATTCTGCCATTGACTAAATTTCCAGTTTGGAAGATTCTCAAATTAGGCTATAGTCTCAATTAGTTTAGTAGCATAATATCAGTGCATTTTATTATATGTTTTAGTCAGTTTCATTTTCTTTCATTTAATAGTATTTTGAGAATGTTATGTTGAAATTGCATTGATTCATATCAGAATCCTGGTAGCATAAATTCAAATGGAACTACCCAGAAGAAAAATAGATAAATTATGTCTTATTGCTATTTCTGGTTACCATTATAATCTTCATTAATCATTTAAGTACAGGAAATGAATTTCAAACATACTTTCTGTGGTTTTAATTGTGGTAAATTTTACCCCAAAGAAAAAAGCAATGCAAAGGGAATTAGTTTGCACATCACTTACATTAAAGTTAGACTTCTTTCTGAAATTTTTGCAAGTCTGTTTTTAGATAGTGCTACTCATTGCTGTTTTTTCCTACTTCCCATCTCTTCCCCCAGTTCCATCTGATTTCTGCAGGGCTAGTATTTCTAAAATGAAGGCATGGACATGAAATACTTAATATTTAGGTGAAAAATCTCATACCAAATTTATCTGAAAGTGTAAAGTTAATGAATTTGAAATATTTTGTTTGTTTTTTACCACCTTCCATGACTACATTAGAAAATAAGAGATTAATTGCAGAACTTATGTGCATATATGCATAACCATGGACACAGAAAATAGTGCGGTGAAGGTGGGGAGGGGCAGGTGCAATGTGGTGGGGGTCAAGTATTATAGACATCTCTAATACTTTCAACAATAAATATAAATATAAATATAGATATAGATATAGATATAGATATAGATATAAATATAAATATATTTATGTGAATTGGCCTAATGCCTAAAATCTAGTAAGAGTTAGATAGATAATATTTATTAGAAATATCACATATAAATATATGATATTTGCTCTGATTTTGTTTTTAGTTAAAGCAATTCTTCCTTGCATTTATTTATAAAGCAAAATGATAAATGGCCGTAAGGTGTAATATTCAGTGGAACTGCAGATAATAACAGTTGAAAAAGACAGACATTTTTTATTCTCCTATTAAAATATGGCATTAGGAAAATCTCCTTTATTTTTTTGTTAATCTTCATGTGAAGGTATTTTTTCCCACTGAATTTTAGAGAGAGTGGAAGAGGGAGGGACAGGGAGAGAGAAAGAAACATTGATGTGAGAGAGACACATCAGTTGTTTACTGCCTGTATTCACCCAATAGGGCCCTGGATCAAACCTACAACCTACTGAGATGGGAATTTGGTGAGCTGACTCTTCTTGTGGGTTCTTGTCCTGCGAAGTGTGAATAATAAAATTTGCAAACCAAAAGCTTTTTAGTAAAAATGTGGAAGATTATTGTAAGTGTATACAAACCCCCCAAAGGGGGTCTCCTAATGGAGAAAGCCTCTCTCTTCCTCTAAAATGGGAAAAGAGCAGTCTTTTCTTTCTTTCTTTCTTTTTTTTTTTTTTTTAATAGATTTTATTGGTTTTCTACACGTTGGAAGGGAGAGGGATAGAAAGCCAGAAACATCAACCAGCTGCCTCCTGCACACCCCCTATCGAGGATGTGTCCGCAGCAACCAATGTACATGCCCTTGACCGGAATCGAACGTGGGCCCTTTCAGTCCGCAGGCCAACGCTCTATCCACTGAGCCAAACCGGTTTTGGCAAGAGCAGTCCTTTTAAGTCCCTTTGTCTTAGGCTTTGTATATGCTGGTAGCTTCTTTGTCTGAACATCTCACTTTCTAATTGAACCCTTCCTTAATTCATGTCCCCTGTGCTCTCCTAACTGCCTACTTGCCCTCTCTGTCCTTATAGGGTATCAGTTCCAAAGTTTGAAGGCTCACCTGGGTGCCTCCCTCTTCTCCTCCCCCTTATCCTGTAGCATTCCTCTGTCCTCTATGAATGTAAGATAAGCAATCTGGCTTGGAGCTATCTCCACCTGTTAAGTATGTCTTCCTCCCCCTTGGACTACCTTTCCTGTCTCTCAATTCCTCTCACTAGGTAAGCACCCTTGACTGGGAATTGAATCCTTCAGTGAGCAGGCAGACATTCTAACCACTGAGCAGCCTGCCAGTGTTAATCTCATTTTTTTTTTTTTAACCAAGTAAATATTTTAAGTCATTATTTAATGATTCATAAATAAAACCTGATTTTAAAAAGTAGTCTAGGGTATTTCATTTCCCCCCTTGTTATATACTTGTGTTTTGTGTTAGAAAGGGAAAGATCAAGCATTATTAATTAATTGCAGATTTCATTGTAAACTAAGATCACAGTAATTAAGCCTCTCTGACTCTCAACCAGCAAAGGCTGATAGATAAAACTCCCATAAATGATATGTATCTAGGGTTATACTCTGATATTCTCTTTTAAGTGTTAGATGCTTCCTCTCAGTTGCTAGAGAACATTTCAGACAGGTTCAAAGCTGTCCACCATGGTCCATAACCAGGTGATGCCAGATACTCAATGAAAGAGGAATAAAATGTGTATAGGTTCCTGTTATGGATTTTATCCAATAAATAATTCTTACTCTCAAAACAATGGCTCAAAGAAATAATAAAAATGATATATTTTTAAATGACAGTGTAAAACTTATAACAATGTCATAGAAATACATGAAAATTATAGGGCTAATTGAGGAGGTAAAATACAAAACAGAATCTCTTGCCTTTCAGGCAAAATACAGAAATCTAATGGTGATTATAGCCAAACTTTATATCTGGGAATTATGTACATGCATTCTAATGCATGAATATTTAAACACATATCCTATAATATGTACCCATAACTATCTTTTTAAAAAAATATATTTTATTGATTTTTTACAGAAAGGAAGGGAGAGATATAGAGAGTTAGAAATATCGATGAGAGAGAAACATCGATCAGCTGCCTCCTGCACACACCCACCCTGGGGATATGCCCGCAACCAAGGTACATGCCCTTGACCGGAATCGAACCTGAGACCTTTCAGTCCGCAGGCCGACGCTCTATCCACCGAGCCAAACCAGTTTCAGTCCCATAACCTATCTTAATTTTATTCATGTGTAACCCAGTTTGTGCCAGTGCATGATTCCATGGATAATAATAGCTAATATTAATTTAAAATTTACTATAAGCTATCAATATTAGCTTTCCATGTACTTTCATAATATTCTAAGATCCTCTTAAGATCCTCCTAGTACCTACTAGGACTTAGATTAACTTATTTTAGATGAAGAACAAAATTGCCCAAGGTCACACAGTTAATAACTAGTGAGGCCAGGCTTGGTCCTACAGTATTCTCTTGATCTCTATATTTTTTCTTGCATTTGTTGCATCTTACAGGTTTGAGCAGAATTGAAGTGCTGCTAGCTACCCCTCTGGCAGGGTCTCTTGGGACAGTGCTTATGCTATTTTGAAAAAAAATATATAACCAGTTGTCTTGCCATTCAGAATTTCAATTTCTAAAGTAAACTCAAAGATAATCAGCTTCTCAGTGGCTGGTTTACAATAACAAAGCCAAATATAAACATAATTCAAATCTGTTCATATAGAATAAAGCACATTTCAAAGTGGTCCCAACTACCAATGTCAGCCAAATCAGTTCATTCTTTCCCTCTAGAAGGATTTCAGGGGAAGCTAAATTCGACATGGATTTAATTCCTTTAACTATTTTTGGTCATTCTTTGTGATAACTTCTGAGGATAAGAGATGATAAGTTGTTTAACCCTTAAGTGCTTGAGAAAGATAAATGAGTAAAATGAAAATTATAAAATGGTGGACTAAGAGTCATGACAGAGTTAAGTTCAAGATCCTCTGGAAGTAACAGTAAGTAGAACAATTACTCTCAAGAAAGTCTCCTAAGAGGTGGTAAAGCCTGGGATAGGTCTCAAAGGGTGCGTAAGATGTATCTGGAGGAGAGAGATGACTTTCTAGGCAGAAGGAGCTGTGGTGCAAAAGCATAATACTAAAACAAAAACAAACAAAAAACACAAAGAGGAGGAATAAAGTGTATTATGAGAGGAGTATAATATCTCTTTTAGGAAGTGTTGAGGGTGAAATGAGAAAAGTAGTTGTGAACTTTATAATGAAAGATCTTGCTATTTTTTTCTTCCTAAGAAGAATGAGGACCTTATTAAGAAGTAACCTATACATATATGCATTTGAAATACAACATTCTGGAGCAGTGGTTCTCAAACTTCAACCTACATCAGACTCACTTGAAGGACTTGTTAAACAGTTTCTGGAATAAGCAAATATTGGGGGAAAGAATATCATTGCCTAACTGCCTAACCACTAAGCAATACACCCAAAACCGATGCTATATATATATATATGCATTTC
The DNA here is from genome assembly GCF_964339955.1 of Pipistrellus hanaki. Taxonomy (NCBI): domain Eukaryota; kingdom Metazoa; phylum Chordata; class Mammalia; order Chiroptera; family Vespertilionidae; genus Pipistrellus; species Pipistrellus hanaki. The sequence continues at coordinate 119,919,717 of NC_140505.1, forward strand.
TATGTTTCCAGTGACACTAATGCTACTGTCCTCCAGTTTAAGGGTGAGAGTGAAAAAAAAAATAACTCAAAAAATAACTCACAAAAGACATTATTTTGAAGAAAATTAGGGCGGGATGGGGAAAAACAAGAAGAGGCTTTGAACTAAGGTAGTGAATGCAGTGGTTATTGAAAAAAAAAGGGGGGGGGGATAGACTGAGAAGATATTTCTAAGGTAAATACCAACAGGGAAAAGTGTTGAATAATTAAATCAAATGGGAACAGTTGGCCATAGAATGGCAGAGGAGAAGAGATGATGTCTGATTTGGACATATGGAGTTTGAGATAATAAGGAAACATTGATGTGTGAAAGTTGGCAAGGAGGAACTGAATGAGACTAAATCAGGATTTAGCAAAAAGTTGCCTTTATCAGCCATATGGGACAAAATAGTCATGGAAGAAAATCCTATCTAATAAAAGTAATATGCAGATTGACCATCACTCCAACACACAATATGGCTGCCCCCATGTGGTCAAAGATCCTACCCCCATGTGGACACAAGATGGCCACCACAACATGGCCAGCAGGGGAGGGCAGTTGGGAGGGATCAGGCCTGCAAGGGAGGACAGTTGGAGGCAATCAACCCTGTAGGGGAGGACAGTTAGGGTTGACCAGGCTGACAGTGAAGGGAAGTTGGGGGCAAACAGGCTGGCAGGGGAGCAGTTAGAGATCAATCAGGTTGGCATGGGAGTGGTTAGGGGGTGATCAGGCTGGCAGGCAGAAGCGATTAGGGGCAATCAGGAAATCAGACATGTGAGCAGTTGGGAGCCAGCAGTCCTGGATCGGGCCTAAATGGGCAGTTGGACATCCCTCAAGGGGTCCCAGGTTGGAGAGGGTGCAAGCTGGGCTGAAGGATGCCCCCTCGTGCACGAATTTTGTGCACCGGGCCTCTAGTAGACAAGATAAAATCAATTCAAAAATTTCCTTAAGGAAAATGCTTCAAAGAGAGCACTCCATGGAAATAAAAATGAGCCTTAAATCTAGCACTTTCTTCAGACAACCCTATTCCATGGTTCACTGACACAATTGTCTTTGATACATATTATATTGCCTGTTTAGGTTTGATTTTGAGGTGAATATTTAGAAATTAGAAATATATAACAAAAAATCCTTGGAATTTTACTTTTTTGCTAAATCTGATAGTATTAACGCTCATATCCATAGATCAGACAAGGATATTTTCTTTTCTATCAGAAAAAAATATCTGTGTCTTGAAAATACCATTGCAATTTCATTCATATACAAATATTAAATGAGTATGTTTTCTCTCAAGTCGCTATGTGGCATGTCAATAAATCTTCCCTTTTATAATATATACCTCAACTTATGCAAGAGAGCACAATTGTTAAAAATGATTGCCTGTGGAGTCAGCCTGTCTACATTTGAACACCTATTAACTGTATGATCTTGGTCAAATTATTTAAACTCTTAAAGATTCAGTTTCACATCTTAAAAATGGTGAGAAGAATACCAGGTAAAAGAGCTAGGATGCTATTTAATGAGGCCGTAGAGCTCAGTGTGATGACTAGTACAGTAAATCCTCAATAAATGTTAGTTATTATGTTACCCAGCCAAGTTCATAGGACAAACTTACCCAATATGCATTCAAAAATGAAAAGTCTAGCAACAAGAAATAACTCAAATGTGGTTTCACTCTATAAAACGTAGCCCTCGCAGCCCCTGTTATAATTTTAACACTTATTTCTCAAAATTCTTCCTCATGTTGTTCTGCAGATGGACATACTCTAAGATGAAAGATCCCTGAAGTCAGAGAGCATGTCATAAAGTCTGGATTCCATGCACCAGATTGGGTGTGCAACTTGCACTTATTATGTATTCGCTATATGCTTGTTGACTAAATTGTCTTTGCCATTCTGAGTCTGTACTAAAATCTGAACTCTTTGAAAGCTTTGTCCTTGACTTATTCATCATCATGTTCTCAGTGTCCAGCAGTGCTTCAGTCATAACAGAGACTCAATCATTCTTTTTTTGAAGGCATTAATTATGTAGTTCAAGAAAAATTCAGATTTGAGCTGGAATATGCTCAAAGTAAAAGTCTAGTCATTAAAAAAAACAACACACAACTAATGGCTAAATAGGGCTCCTTCTGGCTTCCATAGGAAAGATGATTTCTAAAATTGGTTGTGTGTGCTTCCTCCTATTTCTTTGCCTCCCTGTAAAGTCGCCAAGGCAACACTAGCAGCTTAAATCTGGTAGAGTAGAAAGATGCCTCATCAACAAACTCAGTTTTATTATTTGGATGCTTGCCTCAAAGAGCTGTGATGAAAGACAGTTTCTATTAAGCAATGTGTGAAAAAAACTGAATGATTTAAAAAAAAAATATTGTCTTCTGACTGTTACTCATTCCCAGTGCTGTGAAACTACTTACATGAGATGTTACATAAAAATAAAGTAGTGACCTTTAGTTTAATATATTTGAACTCTTTTTGTAAAAAATATATTTTATTGATTTTTTACAGAGAGGAAGAGAAAGGGATAGAGTAAGAAACATCGATGGGAGAGAATCATCAATCAGCTGCCTCCTGCACACCCCCAACTAGGGATGTGCCTACAACCAAGGCACATGCCCTTGACTGGAATTGAACCTGGGACCTTTCAGTCCGCAGACTGATGCTCTATCCACTGAGCCAAACCATTTTCGGCTATTTGAACTCTTTATCAATATTAAGCATTGATTTATTCATTGTATAATGGTTAAGGTATCAGGTCTTTAATCTGTAGTAATAATAGCATTTTGCCAGAAAAATAAATGTAATGTATTGTTTATTGCCTATTGAATTATTTTGTACATTTTCCTTCTAATGAAGTGGAAATTTTGGGATATATAAAATGTATTTCCTCCAAAGGAGACAATACAGAGTTGAGTGCATTTTCCTTTAGTAGGATATCTTATTAGTGAAGCATAATGAAATAGAAAGCACACCGAGCTTGAGGTTAGACCACTTGGGATTTTAAAGACTCTTTTCAGCATTCCCCAGTTATGTGTTCCTGGGTAAGTCATTCATTAGTTTGTTCATTCAGGCATTCTATAAAGAATTGTTGTGCAAACACTATAGCCTTGAGCTATGCTTTCAAAATGATGCATTTATACAAAAATGAAAAATACTTAATCATTACATAATTTGAGACTTCTCAGCTTTTTATGTATAAAAATGTTAATTTGTGCTTCATTCATTCATTCATTCATTCATTCATTCAAGTATTTATTGAGCTTTCACTATGTGGCAAGCTGTTCTAGAGGCTGTTGTTCCCCCTTTGTTGGACTCCTTACAATATTGTTCTTTTGCCTTATTACTTCTTTGGGCTTATGGGTAGTTATGATCTCCTGCTGTTAATAGCCCATGGACCTCAACTTTCTTCTCAATTCACTAAGCCATCCATACTTCTATAAAATATACTTTTTATTAAACCTTCTTTTATAATGTTTTTTGAGTGCAATTTATTTCTGGGTGAAACCTTCACTGATTTAGACAACTCATTAGGAAAAATTTGTCTGAGATTTTGATACTTAAACTTAGAGATCTGAATGAAGTGAGTTAACTAGAAGGCTATCTAAGGAATAAGCATCCTAAACAGCAGGAAAAGCATGTGCAAAGGCCCAGAGATAGGAGCCATATTTGGACTGTTTGTGAAACAGCAATGCAGCCAGTGATACTGGTGGCATGAAGTGAGAGGGTTAATGGTGAAAAAGAAATCAATGTTATGGCCAATGCCAGATCACCAAAGGGCATTGCTAGACATAGTAATAAGCTTGTATTTTATTTTAAGAATAATGGGGCATGGCTGGTGAGGCTCAGTAGTTAAATGTGGACCTATGAACCAAGAGGTTGAGGTTCAAGTTCTGGTTGGGGTACAAGCCTGGGTTGTGGGCTCGATCCCCAGTGGGAGATGTGCAGGAGGCAACCAATCAATTCTTCTTTCTCATCAATGATGTTTCCATATCTCTCTCCCTCTCCCTGAAATCACAAGGGATTAGGATGATGTGAATATAGGTGGTAAGAAATAGTCAAATTCAAGGCATATTTTAGAGATAAAATTGGCAGGATTTGCTGATAAATTTGCAACTGAGAAACTAAGTGAGTGACGATGTCAAGATGGACAGCAGTGGGATAAGAGCCTAATTTAGAGGAGATGTGCAGGTGGAAATCAAGTTTGATTTTGCAAGTGAAGATTGAAGTTGGCATTGTGGACCTCACAGGAGAAGTTAAGACTGAAATGAATTCACAATTCATCAACATACATGGTATTTAAAAAATTGATATAGAGGGTGAAACTAAGTTGAAACCAAGAGAAAAAAAAGTATTTCAGGAAGGATGGAGTGGCCCACTGGGTCAAATATGGCTTAGAGATCGCGGAATATTATAATGATGCAGTGACAATTTATTCAGTCAACTCAGTATCATTGGCAATCTTGATAAAACAGGTTGCAATGATGTAGTGGGAACAGCAAACTGCTTCAAGAGAAATGGGAGATGAGGAATAGTTTCAGGAAATTTTCAACAAAAGGGATGAGAGAAATGCTTAATTTTGATATTTTGAGTATATGAATTGTGAAAACTTCTCTTCAGACATAAAATCTCTTTAAATAAATTTAAAGGCTTTGAAACAAATTTTGAAAACAAGAATTCAATAAAAAATGATTGTACTAATATACTTTCATAGAATGTCTAATACACTAACATGTACTTTATATTAAAATATAATCACTTTCCTCTAAAGAATTTCTAAAATAGTCCCAAATTATAAATATGCATAAGTCAAATTTTAAATACTCATAGCTGGTAGCAAAATTGTTATGCTTCAAGTATCTTCATATTACATAAAGTTATTTTTTTGGAAGAATAATTCTTGAAAACTTGATATAAAGTTTAAATTGACTATCATGTTTATAGTAAAGACTAGAGGCCTAGTGCATGAAATTCGTGCACAGGTAGGGTGCCTAGGCCTGGCCAGCGATCAGTGCCCATCGGGGCCTTCTGGTTGCCAGCAGGGGCCTTCCTTCATTCTGCGCCACCCCCTGGTGGTCAGCATACATCATAGAGAGTGATTGAACTCCCTGTCTCCTGGTCAAATTCCCAAGGGGACAATTTGCATATTAGGCTTTTATATATATATATATATATATATATATATATATATATATATATATATAGATGTTCTGGGTCTTGTGGCATGTGTAATGTCAAATTCAATTGACTATTTATAATCTTATTTTCATAATTTTAAATGTATTTGACATCCAAACTATTTTAACACATTTTTCTTCACCATAACTCTTCAGAAATAAAAATTAGGATCCAGCAATAGCCTTGAAAGAGACCCCAAATTCCAATATCCTCTTCCCACCTCTACACAGAAGAAGCAGGACTTACATCTAAACTTAATGACTTGCACTGAAAACCACATGATTAATCCCCATAGCTCCATCACTCAGATTGTCTGTCAAGGGAAAAATATGTTAACTATTGGCACACGGATCATAGGGAGGGGGTGCGGATGGAAAAACCAAAGCATCAGTTCAGCATAATGTGGAGTTTATTTTAAACCTGTGGGGAGGTGTTACCCAGGCCCCACGATGCTCTCAAATCTCACTCTACTTGTAGCTCTGACACTGATTGCCTCACTCCATCTGCGGGTCAACCTTCCAAAGCTTTAAGACTTCTGATTCACAGGTCAGCCTCGGATTACCAGGTTTCCATCCTGGGAACAGAGCTGCCCAATAATAAAAGAGACGGACTCTACACAGTTTGTGTCAAGGGCTGGCTAACGATCTCACATAGGTATTTGACACCTTGGAAGAAAGAAGTGAAACTTTCATTACCTGAAGTTTATTTTCAAGAAAGAAAGTTGATTATATAATTAATAGGTCCTAGTTTGTTTGTTTGTTTCTGTGCAGCCGATCACAAGTCATACAGCAGAGGCTCTATTTTACTGGTACTAAGCAGCAAGCAGTCTGTGAGCATGCAGGCAAGTGCCAGGTTGTCTTTTTACACGTCTATAAATTTGACTTTTATAAAGGAGACAACGAGTCCAAATAGATTTTTAAATATTTTATTGCACATACAGCATAAACAAAGTCATGGTGGCATCAGCTCTCCATGTCCTTAGAAGAGGTAGGACAAGGGTGAGCCAAGTAAAGGACTTAGGATACAAAGTTTAAGGAGTCCCTCACTTTCCTGTATTGTGTAACTGCCAAACCGGTTCTTACAGGACTCTAAGAATGAGGTTGCTCGGGCACAACGTTTAAGGAGATACTAAATTTCAGGGTCCTGCAAGTGCAGGGTCAGCACTTGCATGACACTTAGAATGAGTGCCTCCTTAAATTTTACACCTTCAGCACATCACTTGCCTCTCTCCAATTCTGGCCCTGGTCCCTAGTTCCATAGCACTCCTCTGAATTGGATGGGTCAGATGTAAACAATATGAGCAGGGGAGTTGCTCTGTTGGCAAGAGCTATTTCCATATTTCACGCAGGCAGTTTTATAGACTGCAAATGGATCTGGTTTGGAGAAAAGTGAGGTGGCCAGTACCATGCCTCCTTGGTGCCAGGGAGGAGAATGATAAACAGCCGTGTGGGGGCTCTTCATAAGACCATCTACCTTGTCATGTTCTTGGGTGGCTCACAGGGGATTCCACCAGCCTATGGAATAGCCTTGCCTTTGTGGATATGTGAGAAGTCACCAGGATGCCAGGGTGAAGCTGTTCCTTTACAACTAGTATTAAAAACAGAGGTTTGGCATCATGCAAGTAGCTGTGTGATACCTGGTATACTATATAAACTCTTAACTTGTTAAGTGAGAAAAGAAATAACTAACATATATACTAATAAAAGGTTAATATGCTAATTAGTCCAGAAGACCTTCTGGACATCCTTCCAGGCAAAGCTATGGTGGTGGGGCAGAGGCAGAGATAGTTAGGGCTGATCAGGCCAGGAGGGAAGGGCAGTTGGGGGTGAGCAGGCTGACAGGCAGAATGGTAAGGGGCGATAAGGCAGGCAGGCAGGCAGGCAGGTGAGCAGTTAGGAGCCAGCAGATTGTGATTCTGTGGGATTGGGCCTAAACTGGCAGTTGGACATCCCCTGAGAGGTCCCAGATTGGAGAGGGTGTAGGCTGGGCTGAGGGACACCTCCCCACCCCGTGCACAAATTCCATGTACCGGGCCACTAGTGTTAACACAAGAAACATTCAAATCTGTGAAGAATTTGTGCAAGTTTATTTGAACCAAACTGTTGACAATTGCTGGGAAACAGACTCAGAAGGAATGGAGATAAGGCTCCTGGGAATGGCAGTTTTGCCTTATTTTATATATTACAATAATAAAAAAAAAGAGATGTAAGTGGGTTACATGAAATCCACTGGTGATAGATTAGGGAGGTGGAAAAAAGCAAAGAGGGTAGAAACCTCTGGGATTGGATAAAAAGTAAAAGGATAGACTCTACTTATTTTATGTAAGTGGATACAGGATAGTTAACAGTCACCATTTAACACAATAACAACAGCAGATGACATTAGCAATGAGGGAATTTGTGGTTTCTGCCCCAGGGCATTGATTGTGCCTTGAAGGGTCCAGAAAAAGGGAAGTTACCCTGACATTCCAAAGTTATATTATAGTAGATGCAAAAAAAGACAATAGGCTCAGTTAAGGTCAAGATTGATCTTTCTCAGGGAAGGTACCAGCCTAGAATATGACTACCTACCATAGACTGCTTTTTAAGTAAGAAAGTTTTAATTTCAGACATCCTTTGTGGTTACTTTATGTCTCTGAGTTTGCAAGGCCACTCTGCAGGCCCTCCCTGAGCTTGTCAGGTTAGCATGTGGGCCCTTTTCATCCACACATATAAGGCTGCTTATAATATGATAAAACATTTAAAGAGAGTGCCTGGAATGTAAATGTTCAGTAAGTGGAAGCTATTTTATTAGCTATTAGATCTAAAGCACGAAGTATAATCGAGTTAATAAATTCTGTAACAGTAAAAAGTCAGTTTGTTTTAATTTTTTTAAATCAAATATTACTAGTTAGTTTAAAAATTTTCTAGGATATCAATGTATTTACTTTTTGATGTCCCCTTTGCTTGCTATCTATATAAAAATAGATTTTAAAAAATACATTTGTCAAGGGTTTCTTTAATAGGTAAAATATTTAATAACCATAAAAAAGATTTACTCACTTTTAATTATGTTCAGAGCATCTCAAAATAATTATTTATTTAACTATTAATTTTATCACAAAAAAGCATTTATACACACTTATGCTTATTCATACCTGAATTTTTTTTTTTTTTTTTTTTTTTTTTTTTTGAGAGAGGAAAAGTGATTAACAGGGGTATCTGTCCAAGTAGGACACTCTTTTTCAACTTATGCTCAAAGTAGAACATAAGGTCAAAAAAGTTTTTCAATTAAACAAGTGGATGGAATAGAAATGTACATCTATACTCTGTTTACAGCCACAAGTTCAGAGTTTGCTTTAATTCAACATGTTAAAAACCATAAATGTCAATGCATTTCTATTTATTTTCTAAATTCTCCTTTGCTTTATTTTTCTCAGGACCATGACTATCATGAAAAGCTTAAGATTGGGAAGCCTGAAAAATTTTCCCAGTTTATCTATGATAGCAAGAAATTCGTGATAGAACTTTTAACACTAGGACAAAATGCATCAAATGGCTAAAATACTTTTGAAAAGTGAATCAATTTCTCTACTCCTGGTAATACCATCAGCAATTCTACTATTAATTTAAGTTATATTCCTTTCTATGAAGAACAAAAGGTATTAACTCAAAATGTACTTAACATAATATTCTTTCATTGTAAATGTAATAAACCTTTCATAGGAATATAATTTGGAAATTTTTTTTTAGTCATGGTCATAACAAGAAAATGGATTGTGTGTTTTCCTGTTCACCCAATAGTTTAGCCATTTTACTACCAAATCGTCTCAGTCCATGCCTTAAAATTCTGAAACATTTAAAAAAATTATGCTATCTTTGGATTTATAAGGAATATTAATTTTATTTGGCAACTTATGAATATGTTTTATACTTTACTTTTAAGGTCATAATTTACAGATGACTTAATAGAAATTGTGACTGTGACAGTCGGCCTAGCCAGCCCAAGAGATAAGGCCAGTTCTTTGTCCTGAGGGGCCAATCAGGGAGTGACAAACCAGCCGTGGAATGGGAAGGGAGGTATAAGAGGAGGGACTGCCCCTCCATCGGGGCTCTTACCTGGGTGTTTGCCAGCTGCTGCGTCAGCCATGGTTTGAGCCCGGATTCGAATCTGTAATAAATTCTTGCTGGCTTAATCAAATTGGCTTCGGTGGTCCATCTCTTGGGGACTTGCTCCGTAACAGAAATGTTAAAGATTATGCAAGATCTAATAATGTAGGTGATTTGGTTGCTTATAGTGTGCATGGTATTGGAATAAAGAATTTTAACAGGATGGAGAGGGGGAACATTTTAAAAACAGAACAATGCGAAAGTATTAATTAGGATCTTTTAGGTTTTGAGAGCCAGAAACAATCTAAAATTTGAAGGCAGGGAGAACATTTAGTATCAAACATTGCTCAAACAATAAAATTGAGGACTTAGACTATACCATTAGATCTTCCAGAACCGAAATTGCCTTAATTCTCTGGCAGGCTCCTACAACATTTGAAGCAATTTTTATAAGCCTTTTTGTGGAGCTGAAGTCAGGGAGCAGGAGGGCTCCCCAAAGAAATGCTGGATATGAACACATATTATATACAATATATCCATTACAGAGAAGACAGCTTAATATTTTTTGGCTAGCATCCCTTGTGCTTTTCTTGTCATTTATGGCCCTAATAAAATATGCATGTTGAAATTCATCACCCACTGAGTTCCCATTTAAAGTCAGCTCCTCCTAATGGAAGCTTGCATTGCACCATCCCTTCCCTCTCCCCTGCCTTCAGTGTTTTCTTCACATGCTCTTTTGAGCTCCATATTTGTTGTAAAGATTCCTCTTTTTTTTTTTTTTTTGAGATAATCAGGGAAATGCTGTGATGAAGTCCCAATGAACTAGTAACATAAATCTTCCTGATATCAAAGTGTTGGCCTTTTCTCGGATCATAGGTATCTATTTTCTTCTTTCTATCTTTATTCAATTATCTTTCATTTGATTTTTTTTTTTTTAATACAACAATATTCCCCCAGGCTCCTCAATCCTGAATGTATGAGATGCAAACATATAAGAAGTGACCAGGATCACACAAAAGAAACTTTTAGCAAATAATGTAACTTTTCAAGATAACCCCAAACTCCTGACAGCCTTTGAGCAGACAGTTTTCGTTTATTTGCTTTTTCATTTTGGAGGTGTGGGACCATGATTTTAAAATTAAAACACTTGCAAACATTCACAGCCTGAGAGATTTTACTCAAAACCGTGGACGTTTAGCTTCTTTTGGAAAAGTCCTGTGATTAGAAGACCTGGAAGCAAAGCCCTGCAATGACCAGGCGGAGCCCTGCTTGTCCTGCACTGAGCATGCTCTCCAGCGTGTCACAGCACCACGGGGTTCTCCCCTGGCAATGCCTCTGACAATCGGTCTACTCAGGCGTGATCCGCTGTGGTGACTGATGCAAGATGAGCTAATCTATCCATATCTGTTTATAGTTTCGTCTATGTATGAAACCGGAGTCCAGTGCTGATGCTACTACCGTCACTATCCAGTCAACACGAAGAGACAGGGATTAGATTATAAATATGCTTAATATCAGAAGCTGGAAATCTGGAAAGGTGACCGGTGAAAACCTTAACATCCATCTTCCCCTTAAACTTGTTAGAAATAAGCTTTTATAGGGGAGTCGGGAAGAGAGAATGGGTAAGGAGTGTAGAGCAGGGTTCTGGTGAACTGCAGTCCTGAAATTTGAGTCCATGTGGGGGTCCTGGGTCTTGATGAATGTCTTCATTACTGTCCTCAGGACAGGGTGGCCAGTGTTCTGAGACCGGTCAAAGGGTGACCGGGTGTGTATCATCCTAGGGTTTCTGAGACCTAATGCATCAGTCTCGGCATTCCTGGTGGCGAGGCGTGTAAATCCAGGGCTGGATTAAAAGTCTCTGTTCTTGTCTGGCCAACTGAGAACTACAACAAAATCTTAGCCAGAACATAAGGCTAAACGCATACAGTTGATGAATCAATTACTTACACATCCTGTTAATAAAGGGAAAGGAAAGGAAAGATAAAGGAAGAGGAGGGAGAAAAAGCTATCCTATTTTATACTACCCTTATACCCCTATTTTATAATAGACAGACTATGGGTGATTGAATCATATCTGTAGGGTCAGCATTTTCCATGGGATTAGTATTCTTGAAAATGACATATTATATTGAAGTTTCATTAATTTTTTTCTCATTTCCTTTCTGCACTTCCTTCAGCTCCTCAGAGAACAAAACATCTGCTCTCCCACCTAGAGCCTTTTTCCGTATAGTCAGGAATACTTCGTCTATTTATATTTTTTGTTTTTACAGATTGTACAGAGTTGGAAACAAATCTACATTTTTAGATACAGGCTATTTGTATAGAATTTGTATAGCAAGATGGTCTAAAAACAAAACAAATGTAACTGAGTTACTAAGTTTGTAGCTTAAAGAAAATTCTGCACTGTGGGACTGGGAAGTTCTCCATGCTGTTGAGTAGCATTTTACAATCAACACCTCTCCCCTTTTCAGGATCTCGAATCCCTAACAGGAGGTCTGACTGGTTCTAAGGGGGCTGATCCACCGGTAAGTTAGCTTCTTCATTAAATTTAACTGTTAACGAATTGAATTATGTCCACACCAGATCATCAGATGATCACTTGCATACAATGGTCATAGAGGTAACTTTTTGGAGTATATAGCTATTGCAGTAACTTAATACAAAAGTGTGAACTTGTCTTGTGTCATTTGGTGTTTTAAAAACTTTTAATAACCCATAAAATTCTTCTCCATGTATTGACTCTACAAATAAGAATAAAAGATTCATTAAAATATGTAAATGATTTTATGTCCTGCTAATGGATTATACCAAAAGTTAAAATCTTTTGGAACTTGAGAATTCACCTTTCCAAATACGAGTGTATGATTTTGATTGCAATATATTTTCTAATTATTCTTTCAGCCTATTTAATCAACAGTATTGATTCATGATATTGCTGTTTTTTTCTACTTTACTTAGGAAGCCTCTAGAAATTTAGAAAAAGTGTTCAAAAGTTTTAAATAAATAATTGTTGTTGTTTTTTCCATTTAGAAAAAAAGTGAAAGGGAGGGAGGAATGGAAAGAAGGAGGGAGAGAGAGAGAGGTGAAAGGATGTGAGAGGAATGGGAATTGAACCTTTGATCCTTTAGTGCGCAGGCTGACCTAGTAACCACTGAGCGAAATGAGCCAGGGTGAGAGAATTATCATTTTTGCTCAGTAGTCTAGTTTTGGAACATTTTGGTTTTTTTCTGTGATGTCTGATTTCAGAAAACATTAATTAATATAACATTCCTGTGATTTCATGTTTGAAGTACAAACATGAACTCATGCTGTATGTCTAAAGTAATAAGATTCAATTTATTTCAGCAGTCAGTGCAGTAACATTATCACCATTTGCTTTTTTACTTAGCATTTTAAGATTTAATGTGGAACAAATAGAAACCAAAGTTAACAGTTTTTAGCTGGACTGCATGTAGGCATCCAGGCGAAGAACGTTATTACATTGAAACACCAGTGAGCTGTTAAAAAGAAAACATTTAGTTGTAGCTTTTCTGTCTCTCTCTCTCATGTTATCTAATCTTCATCAAAATTCAGGAATTTTAAAAAATGTATTGTCTTCAGATAGTTGCTTATATTTAGTTCCTGAACCTATTAGATTTCAGTGTAAGACAAGGTGAAATGTAAGCTAGCACAGGAAGTATATTGTGACAGGATTTAGGGCCAACTTTATATGTAAGTAGTATAGGTCACTGCTTATGTGATATAATTTCACCCTGCTGTCTTGCATAGTGTTTGTACATAATCTAATGAACAAAACAAACTGAGGAACAAAATTGATCCACAGACATAGAAGTAAGGAATAGACTGTGCAATCTCAGGAGGAAAGTGGGGTGCATGGGTGGATGGAAAGAGATCACCCAAAGATCTTGTATGCATATATGCATAACCCATGGACACAGACAATAGGGTGGTGGAGGCCTGGGGTGGGAGAATGGGGTGGGCTAGAAGACGTGAAAGGAGGAGGTGGAGGGGACATATGTAATACTTTCAACAATAAATATTTTAAAAAGTGGGATCACTGGGTCAAATGGGAGTTCCATTTTTAACTTTTTTAGGAAACTCCATACTGTTTTCCACAGTAGCTGTACCAGTCTGCACTCCCACCAGCAGTGTACTAGGGTTTCCTTTTCTCCACATCCTCACCAGCACTTGCCATTTGTTGATGATAGCCATTCTGACAGATGTGAGGTGATACCTCATTGCCCTTTAATTTGCATCTCTGGGATGATTACTGAGTGAGCATTTTTTCATGTCTCTTGGCTTTCTGTATGACCACTTTGGAGGAGTGTCTATTTATGTCCTTTGCCCATTGTTAAATGAGATTGTTTGTCTTCCTTTTCTTAAGTTGTATGAATTCCTTATATATTTTGGATATTAACCCTTTATCAGATGTATCATTGCCAAATATGTTCTCCCATGCATTGGGCACTCATTTCCAAACAAAGGGGATATCTGTAATACTTTCAACAATAAAGATAAATAGATAAAAAGGATTCTAAAAAAAGAAAAGAAAAATAAATGTGTTTCCTTTCTTACCTGTGCATTGATTCTGGAAAGAAGTATACAATTAAGATCAATTAGTTTTAAAACAATTTTTCTCTTGTTCAAAACAAAACTAACCACCTATCTTTGGCAAATAGTGATAGAACTCTTATCCATTATTTACATGTTAAAATAATTTGGTTTATCATGTCCTGTTAGGAAAGCATCTTTCTGCCTGGCTGGTGTGGTTCAGTGGTTGAGTGTTGAACTATGTGTGTTGAACAGGAGTCAAGGTTTGATTCCTGGTCAGGGCACATGCCCAGGTTGCGGGCATGATCCCAAGTTGAGGGCACCCAGGAGACAGCCAATCAATGATTCTCTCTCATCATTGATGTTTCTCTTTCTCCCTGAAATCAATAAAAACATATTAACAGCAACAACAAAAACACACAAAAACATATTTCCAAGCATAAGTGATTGAGTGAGCATAAAGCCTAATTATTGGAAGCCCCTCCCAGGGGAAAGGTCACAGGCAGGCAGGATGGTGTTCTGAACTCAAACTTAACCAACTTCATTCCCATTCACTAAATGTGAAGTGCATATGTGTATGTATGTTTAAACATATGTATGTTTTTTTCTTTAGACGTAATTTATAATATTGTGAAGATACAGGTTCTCTCTTTGCTATGTCCTACTATGATAATGGATATTTTATACTGCTGCCTACAACGACTGAAATTCAGTGGTTGTGCTTCCTTTATAACGTTTGTAGAGTGGAGAACATAATGCATATTTCAGAGTACACAAGAGTTTAGGCAATCTGGGGGTGGGGTAGTAAAAGTACACATAACTTTAGTGTCTCCCATGGTTAAAGAACAAGCTGGAGTATATTACCAGGAGCTATGTGATGAAATAATTTTTAGTCTCCCCTGAAGCTTATATAAAGTAGTCTTAAGTAAGAAGTTGAAATGATGATAGTGTTCTAGGAGTCACTTCAATCATTTAAAAATAAGGCTTTTAATGAAGCTATTATTTTTGCCCCCAAATCAGAAAACTGAAGTCAGGTTAAATTAAATAGTCATTTAAATCTCTATTATCCATTTTTAAAATTGTGTATTTTGGATAAAAATTTATAATAAATTTCTAAATCCTTTCTATGATGAAATTTTCATTGGTAAAAAAAAAATGAAGGTTCTCTGATTTTTTTCATTTCTTGAATAGAATATTTAATGTGCTGAAAGAATGCATAGCTGTGGAGTTATTTCTTTATCAGTATAATGAAATCCCAAATGTATCTTTAAATGTTATATTTAAAAATTGCAAGTTTTTCTGTGGGTAGACATAAATATTATCCCTGAAGCATAAGAAAAAAGTGAATTTTGCACTTTTTAAAATACCACACTGGTATAAAAGTTGTGTCAAATTTTGCAAATGTTATAAGTAAATTTGTGTGGTAATAAGAATAAATTTGAGGAACTCCACAAATATAGTTTGCATTAATTAAGGCTAAGTAGGTATTTTAAAACTTCATTTAGTCTCAGTTTTAATGCTAATAATGAAAGAATCAGTCATTCATGCTTTCAGGGGGGCAATTCAAGTTTATAATGGTCTTCTTCTGAAAAGGATTTTAAAAAGCATGTTTTTAAATTCAGACCCTGGAAATTAGTTGCTGCAGCAAAAGGAACTTGCAAATTTTTCTAAATCACATAGTTATTATAGAAAATAAATTCTATCAATAAGAATAATATTATCTGTTAAATGTTAACTTAGAATTTTATTTGAAATATTCTATTAGATATTCTACATTTGACATGTTTTTCATTTATAAAAGTTGGTTTACAGAATAATCCAGTATAAAAACAGTATTCATTTATATATAAAAATTAAGGGAAAGAAAATAGATAATTAAAACCTAAGGGGTAAAATATTACTAAATAGAACTTTAAAAAATAATTTCCATAGTGTTTTAAATTTTAAATATTAACAATATTAACTTGTGAGCTATAAGTTGTCCAGGGGTGTTTCACATGATTGTCATCTAGCCTTTCAGAAGCCAGGGTAAGGTCTAAGCAGCTTAGCTGCATATGGCCAACAGGATTCTGGATACTGAAGCTCTGGGTACTGAACATTCACTCCACTGTACCCTTTTCTTTATGTAGACCCAAACAGACTAACATACACAATGAAAGGAGGTTTCTTAAAATTTAATTTTGTTAAATGTATTGGGGTGACATTGTTAAATGAGATTATGTAAGTTTCAACAGCAACTCTATAATACATCATTTATATATCGCATTGTGTATTGACGACCTAAATTCAAGTCTCCTTTCATCACAATATATTTGACCCACTTCACCCTCTTCTGCCTCCCTCCCACCCCATACTCTGATAACCATCATACTGTTGTCTTTGTTTATGAGTTTTTTGTTTGTTTGCTGTTTTTTGTTTTATATTCTTACATGAGTGAAATCATAAGGTTCTTGTCTGTTTTTTCCCCCTGTCTTATTTAACTTATCATGATATTCTCAAGATCCATTCATGTTGTCTCAAATGGCAGTATTTCATCTTTTCTATGGCTAAGCAGAATTCCATTGTATGTATGTACCACATCTTTATCCAAACATCCACTAAAGGATCACCATGAATAATGCTTCAGTGAACATAGGGGGTACATATATTTTTACTCATAGATGTCTTCAGTTTTTAAGGCAGATACCCCAAAAGGGATTGCTGAATCATATGGTAGCTCTATTTTTTCTTTTTGAGAAAATTCTGTACTGTTTTTCCATAATGGCTGTACAATTTTAATTCCCACCAGCAAAGTATGAGGGTTTCATTTTGTCCATAGTCTCTCCAATACTTGTTACTTCCAACACTCGATAACAGATTATAGCCATTCTAACAGGTATGAGGTAGAATCTCACTGTGGCTTTGATTTTCATTTCCCTTATAGTTAATGGAATTGAGTATATTTTCATGTATTGTTGTTCTTTCTGTGTCTTCTTGGAAGAAATGTTTCAAGATACGATCAATAAATTAAAAAAGACAACTACCTGAATGAGAGAAAAATACTTGCAAATAATACCTCTAATGAGAGGCTGATGTCCAAATTATGTAAAGATCTCATATAACAACTAAAACAAAAAATGGGCAGAGGACCTGAATTTCATTTGGTTTAAGATGCATTCTGATTATTAAGTAGCTATTTATTTTCTTATAATTTCTGATTTGTTTTAAAGGTTAATTGAGACAAAATTTAATAAGAAGGAATGTGGGCCAAATCTTAGATGACATGAAACACTCCTGAACACATTGGTCAAAGGTGGGAATGTGCTATTTCAGAGTACTTTTATGGGTGTTTGAATTAATTTCATCCCCTTGCTTCATCTGGAATTTATAGCAAGATTGCCACTTGGGGTATGCAATTCTCTTGTTTTTCTTTCTATTTTTTACCTGTAGAGTAATAAGATCTATAAATTTGCTTCCTTCAAAACTTGGTACTTTTTAATTGTTCTAAGTTTCCTTTATCCAAATGCTAATGGTTCTCTTTATTTCTAAAATGTGATTAAAAAACGAATTCTCTATCTAATTCCTATCCTTGGGTTTGATATGCACAATGTCTTAAACATTTTACAGCTCTATTAACTTTTTTCCCAACTGAGGAACCAGAATTGTACATTCCATGTTTTTGTACTTTTTGTTCTCAATTTAATGGTCTTTCTGTTGGTTCTCAACAATGTAAATAAATACTCCACAGAATTGGAAACAAATTTAATTTCCTGAGAATGCTGTTTAGACCAGGTTATGTATCTTTCAAACTGTAGATGATTTTAAATTTTAAAAGTCTCCCAAACTAATTTTAATTTGATTACTCAAAAAAAATGCCAATGTTCTACTCATCTGCTTCAAAGAATAAAAGAGGTGAATCTAAATCATGATCTAATTTAATATATTTTAATCTGAATATTATGTTGCTACATTACTTACTTTTATTCTCCTATTTTTAGTTTGAATTTGGTGTATATTTCTGTGTATACTATGTGCTAGACATTTGGTTAGATTTTGGAAATACAAAGGCAAAATAGTTTTATATTTCATAATCTTACGATATAGTGAAGTAGGGAGGTTAATAAAAACCAATTACAATATACTGTAAGCAAAGGATGAGATAAAAGTAAAAGGGTTATGTAATCCAATTGGTGGAAATAAAAAGGGGCTGGAAAAGAAATAACTTGATAATTGCAGGATGAGTTGGAGTTTGCCAGCTGAAGAAGCTGGTGTATGGTATTTTAAGCAGAACAAAGAGTGTCTGCATAGGTCAAGAAATGAGAAAATAACTTAATACGGATAGATTAAGAAATAAGGTAGAGGATAGGAAGTTGGAGGTTGTCAGGGCAAGAAATAAGACATTTCATGAAAGGAATTTGAACTCTATATTAAGGATCATGAGGATCCATTACAATTTTTAAACAGGCGAATCATTTAATCAGCTCTCTCCTTTAGAAACATTTTCTTGGCTCTGGTTAGAGAGTGAGTTAAAGTAAAGGCTAAAGCAGGGAGCCAGTGAAAAGGTTCTTATAGTCATGCAAAGCAGAGATGATAAAAATGATTATGGTAACTTTTTAGAGTGTCTATCCCACTATATTATAAAATGAACTGAGGGCAATATCTCAGGAGAAAGTCACCATTTTACTTTGAGTAAAACACTAAGTTATTAATATAAGCCTCTAGAGTAGGGGTGTCGAACTCAATCAGAGAAGGGGCCAAAATCTAAAATCCAGCCTAAATCGCGGGCTGAATGGTTTACTGAACAGTCATAAACTGACAATGTCATAAACTGACAGCGGAGTGCAGTGATGACAGCGCGGTGCGGGCCACATTGCAAGGCCTGGCGGGCTGGATTTGGCCCTCGGGCCTTGTGTTTGACACATGTGCTCTAGAGTAACAGTGAGATTGGAGAGGAATGGACTGATTCATGAGATGTTAAGGACATAATGAATACACAGGAATTGGAGGTTGTTTGGAAGGAGAAGAATGAAGCTTATTTCAAAGTCAAGGCTGAATTTGAACTTTCTAGTTTGAGAACTGAGTGGCTGGAGTCATCATAACTAAGAATAAGAATCCCATGAGCTACAGAATTTTTGGAAGGGTGATGATGAATTCAGTTGTGGACACATTAAATTGAGCTGACTGATTTGGCAATACATAAATGCCTTTGGAATTTACAGGTGATATCTCATTTATAGCCTTTTCTTTGGACATATTCAGTAGTGAATTGGAGCTATTGGAGTTGATGAAATCACCTCTCCCCCTCCAAATGTACTCTGCGTGGGAAGATAAGAGAGTTCTTCTCTGAAAACAAAGTGTTGAAAAGAAAGAAAGAAAAAGGAAAAGAAAATACAGAGATGGGTAGAAGAAAGGAACACCAGGAAGATGTGGGATCATGAATGCCAAGGTCAAAAGAGGTTGGCAAAAATTATTTATTAGCAGTTTCATGATGTTGAGAATTTAAGGACAAATTACTCAGTGAAATTTAGCAGCAAGAAGATAGAAAATGATTTGGTGAAAGTAATTTTAGTGGAGTTATTCAAATTTCCATTGGCCTGAAAGATTAAATGGAAGATAATAATTGGACTCAGTGGCCATAGAAAACAATTTCAAAGTGCTTAATTATGAAAAAAGTGGAAGGAAATAATGAAAGAACATGAGGTTGTGAGGCAATTATTTTAAAAAAAGAAAACTTGAGTGTGTTGAAATATGTGGAAAGCATGTAAAGAGGGAGGAGAATTAGGGCCAGAAAGAATGGACTCCAGGGCATGCAATATAGAAAGAGAAATATCTCTTCAAATTTGAAATGAGAGTAGAAAAAAGGATGGAAGCTGATGCAAACATATTTGCAGATAGGGATCTTACAAAGTTGAGAGTTTCCATTTAATGGCTTTTATTTTCCCCACAAGTTTTTTAAAAAGCGAATTAGCTGACAGTGACAGGGGAGATGATGGGATCAGATGTTTAAGAAATATGGAGAAAATTTACCTAGCATGATGGATTGTGAGGAAACTAGGTAAACCATAGATGAATTAGTGGGAAGTGTTTGAATGTTGTATGTCTTATTTATCCATCATGTCTTAGCCTCTTGAAAGCAGGAATTTCTGGCTGGCTTATAGCTGCATCCTCAATGCTCTGCACATGTTTGACACATAGGAGGCCTTAAATAAATGTTCAATGAGCAAATAAATGAACCAAGCTTGATAATACTAATAAGTCTTCAGACAAAATGTGGATGAACTGTTGCAAACTTCAATAAATAAGAGAGTAATAGGTGTGAAATAGAACTTCCATTGTTGATTCAGAATTTTATTTAAAGACACAAAACATTGTTACATTGGTAATAAGTATCCCCATGTTCTATGGAGAAGTGCTAGACATACTCACTACAGACTTAACTGCAGTAGTAACAGTCCAGCAAGTGTAAAGCACCACATTTAGTCTCTCTAAAACACATGTGTCAAACACAAGGCCTGCAGGCCAAATCCAGCCCGCCAGGCCTTGCAATGTGGCCCGCACCGCGCTGTCATCACTGCACTCCGCTGTCAGTTTATGACATTGTCAGTTTATGACTGTTCAGTAAACCATTCCGCCCGCGATTTAGGCTGGATTTTAGATTTTGGCCCCTTCTCTGATTGAGTTTGACACCCCTACTCTAAAACAAGACCAGAAGGGATTCATTAGCAGAATTTCAGCTTTTGGGGAGCGGTGCAGGGTTTTTACTTGTGAGAGACAACGTTGTGCTTCTCCAAAGCCAAAGCAAGGACTCATAGATGGTCTCTGAATTTGGATATTTATTCAGCAGCTAAATCAGCATATGATTCCATGGAATAGATGTGAAGGCAGGAAGGAATTAATGTGCCTCCCTTGGTGCTTGAGGACATGAATAAAATTGAGACAGATATTTCTATATGCTAGTGAGACTAGGGGATAGGAAAGAAAGAAATCAACAACATTTTAATTAATCTATTTATTAATATTTCAATTTATCAGGATAGGTATTTAAAATGTTGGTGACATGAATATCTACTCAAAATAATGAAAGATTGTTCATATGCAGGGATTTTATCATGAGGGATGTGATGCTTAGTACATGAGGCACCCAAAGATCTCCATTATTGGCCAAAACCGGTGTGGCTCAGTGGATAGAGAATTGGCCTGCGGACTGAAGGGTCTTAGGTTCGATTTCGATCAAGGGCATGTACCTGGGTTGCGAGCACATCCCCAGTAGGGGGTGTGCAAGAGGCAACTGGTCGATGATTCTCTCGCATTGATGTTTCTAACTCTCTATCCCTCTCTCTTCCTCTCTGTAAAAAAATCAATAAAATATTAATATATATATATATATATATATATATATATATATATATATATATATATATATTTAAAAAAAAGATCTCCATTATTGGAAATATCCTACTCATTAGTGCATTACTGATTATAACTATTTAAACATCTATAGTTTAACACAACTGAACTGCTTAATCAGAGGGCACATTAGGATGTGGGTTTCTATATTAAAAAATAAATATGAAAGTGAGCAAGATATATGATTTTTTAAAAATATGGTTTTATTGATTTTAGAGAGAGGAAGAGAGAAAGATAGAGCAATAGAAACATTGATGAGAGAGAAACATACATCAACTGCCCTGCTGCATACCCATTCCTCCCTGGGGATCTATCCTGAAACCCTGTGGCATGTGCCCTGACCAGGAATCACACTGGTGACCTCCTGGTTCATGGGGCCGATGCTCAACCACTAAGCAACACTGGCCTGGCAAAATATGTGAAATTACAGACTAACACTTGAAAATTGGTTTTAGAATAACATTGAATTTTGGAAGCATTTCTATATCTTCCAGCAATTGTTTTACTGGTGGTTAATATGATAGAAAACATTTTAGAAATTTTTTCAGTATTGTGAAGTTATTTGGGAAGCTGAGAGTAATAAAACAACTCCTCACTAAAAATATATTTACATGTTATTACAGTTAAATGTCAAAGGTACTTGAAAAATTTTTTAAGGAGAACCAATATGTTAATGAAAAAAGACAAATAAAATAAATCAGAAACTTGAATTATTGCAAAGATATATTAATTTTGTTAATACTAAAACATTGAAATATATATTAAGATACACTTAGTTTTCTGGTTATATAATTTAAAGTGTAATATGAATTATTTTAATTTGCCTCTTTTTGCTCCCCTAAATATTTATCATAATTTTGGCCAAAATAATAACATATTTTCAACTACAGATATTGTTCATATTTGTATTTTGTTCTTCTTTTCTATCTTCTTTTCTATTTCTGTTTAATTTTATTATATAAAGATTCATTTGTATATAAATTTTTTTATATACAAATATTTGTAAAACATATATCCTATATAATTAAGAGGTACTATGCAAATTGACCATTACTCCATTGCACAAGATGGCCGCCACAAGATGACTGGCAGGGGAGGGAAGTTGTGGATGGTCAGGCCAGCAGGGGAGGACAGTTGGGGGGAGGCAGGCCTGCAATGGAGGGCAGTTTGGATGACAGGGTTGACAGGGGAGGTGTTAGGGGTGACCAGGCCTGCAGGGGAGGGCAGTTGGGGGGGACCAGGCCTGTGAGGGAAGGCATTTGGGTGGGGCCAGGCCTGCAGGGGAGGGCAGTTGGGGCGACCAGGCCTGGAGGGTAAGGCAGTTAGGGGGGACCAAGTCTGAAGGGGAGGGAAGTTGGGGAGAGCAGGCTTGCAGGGGAGGGTAGTTGTGGGGACCAGGCCTGCAGGGGAGGGCAATTGGGGAAGGCAGGGGAGGAGTTAGTCATCAGTCAGGCTGGCAGGGTAGTGGTTAGGGGTGATCAGGCTGGCAGGCAGAAGCAGTTAGAGACAATCAGGCAGGCGAGTGGTTGCAAGTAAGAAGTTCTGGATTGCGAGAGGGATGTCCCATATTGGAGAAGGTGCAGGCTGAGCTGAGAGACACCACCACCACCACCATCCCACCAGCACCACCCCCCAGTACACAAATTTTGTGCACCGGGCTTCTATAAGCACATATATATATTTTCATGTATTTCTTCTTTGAAAAAAGGATATTTTAGTTTCTTGAGTCCTAACTAAACAAAAGGGCATTTTCTAATTAGACTGTATTTATCTAACACAATAAAGTGGGACTATTTTTATTCTTGATCAAAGAGGCATATAATATAGGATGTTTATGAGGAAAAAGGATAGATGAACACAGCTTTATACATAAAATTGCTCATTAACATGAAAAATATAAAGTAAAATTGAAGGTTTATTTGCCTATTGTGTACTTAGCACAATATTCTGAATACTTTAGAAAAAATAAAATATAACTCAGTGCTATAAATATTTGCCTCTAACTGGGTAAAAGTTTTTTTTTTTAAACATGATTCATAAGTGTAAAAAAAGTATGCAGGTAAATAATTATTTTTGTGTTATAGGGAAATGATGATAATTATATTGGGGGAGATTTTATTTATTTTCTGGAAGACTTATTTTAAAAGGTGAATGTTGAACCAGGCCTTGAATTAATCTGCATCAAATTAAAATCTTTATTTTGAATAAAAGGAAATCAAGAGTCTTTCTTCCCCTGCTATCCAATAGTACAATCCTGTAGGCTTTGGCAACTAATAAAGCTGGCTGCTGCCACTTATTTATGGTATGTTTTTTATAATTTAATTGCCAAAGTTAATTAGACTATAAAATTTAAACTGGTTTTTAGATATATTTTTACAAGTATCCTATATAATTAAAGGCTAATATGCAAATTAACCACCACTCCATGACAAAATGGCAGGGCCCATAGCCACAAAGATGGCAGTGTCAGCCAGAGCCACTGAGTTAGTGCAAATGGGTGGGAGGCTTATCTTCTTTCATCATCCGGCAACGAAGGAAGCCAAGCCTCCTGCACACCCAGGCGGCCGCTGAGGGAGACATGCAGGGAGTGCAGTGGGGAGACATGCGGGCAGTGAGCGAGGTTCCCTGTCTGGGGGTTCCAAATTCGCCATTGGTTCCTTTCACTGCTGATTCTCCTCCTCGCAGGTGTCCTCCACACAAAAGCCGTTCCATGCAAATATGTCATGTCCTTACAGGTGAATCCTAAACAGAATGGGTGTCACATCTGGGCCACCTAACTCCTGTTAGAAAAATGACCTGGGAGGAGGGATTTAGGAGTCACAAAGCCATCGTGACCTGCTTGGTCTCTGGAACTGCTGTCAAACACAGGCAGTCTGAGACCCTCCCCAACACCACCTGAGCTAAACCTGGGATCCAAGATATTGTCAAGGCCCAAAGTTGACGGGGGTAAGGCAGCAGGGGAGAACAGTAAGCAGGACAGCCAACTCAACCAAAGACGCAAGAGCCTAAGATGACGCAGAGAAATGTCCTGGCCAGATGCTCTCCTGCAGATGTGGTGTCCACACCCAGCTGTGGGGAGGAGGTGTGTACGTGCAGAATTTAAGGCCACCGGCAGGAGGAACGTGAAGCATGCCTAAGGATATTTTGTACATGTCCCACAGTCCGAATCAAGAAGCAAAGTCTTACCTGAGGGCTGGAGTGTTTAAAAGTATCTAAGAATAGCAGTTCCATCGCTGAGTCCACTGCCAGGTTTGCACAGATGGGAGGCCCGCAAAGGACTTCCGGGGCAGCCCTGTATCTGCTGGGGTGACAGCACTTCCGGTGTCCAAAGAGCTAGCGCCACCAGTGGTCACGGACAACAGGGGAGTGGGGGCACATGTGGAGAGGGGTTTACGGTGGGAATGGGGGGTGAGGACAATTATGTGATACCATAATCAATAATAACAAACAAACAAAAAAACAGCAAAGAGCTAGCTCCGCACACCTTGTCCTATCCCAAAGCATGGTGCAGTTGGGAGCCTCCGGCCCCACCTTCTCCAGCGCAGTGGGTGGGGACATAGTCTCAGGTCCCCTGGCCCTGAGCGAAGGTACAAGGGCATAAGGATGGGAGGGCGCGAGGGCACTACGACCATTTGCATATAAACTCTATTATAAAGGATTGGTCATATAATGATTAAAATTATGTAGTGATTTAGTATCGTTAGCTATTGACACAATAATTATTTTAATGATATTTCTACATTCTAGAAACAGAAGTAAAGTTTTATCTAAATATTTATTAAGTAACATTTGCCAGGGACTCTGTTTTCCCCATTCATATGCACTCATGAGGATCTCTTCTTTTAAAATATTGGCAGCTCTCCATATATAATAGATTCATTATACAGAGAAGACTACTCTGTACTTATTAAGTTATTTATACATCAAAGTACTTATACATCAAAAGTACTCAAAATGTACTCTACACTTATTAAAATGTATATCTATATAAGTAAATATATAAGTAAATATAGACATACATTTTAATAAGTGTAGAGTACATTTTGAGTATAGATATACATTTTCACTTATATAGATATATAATACATTTTCACTCTTCTTTCCTTCCTTTTTATTTAACCAAACATAATAGCTCTTTCAGGTCTTTCCATATTTAACAGCTAGAGTTATATCTAATTTTCAAAATTTATCTAATTAGTCCCTTATAAAAGCTAAACTATATACCGGTATACTTATTTTTTGGCCAATGATAGTAAATTAACAAAATGAAAAATCTTTAAGAAAATGTGGCTTTCATTCTAGTTTGAATTTTTTAAAAGTGAAAAGAAGTTAGATTATTATAAATAAATTATATAATATACTTCCCAGATATTAGGAGTATGGAAATTTTTGAAGAAATTAATGTATTTATATATTATGTACTTTAAAAAATATTATGGAAATGTATAAAAAAAAGTGTTATGCTCATTATATAGAAAAATAACCATCTCCAGAATTAAGATTTAAAAACTAATATATATATATATATATTTTATTTTGCTACTCTGGGCAGAACTTTAGTTCTAAAAACAAATCACCAAAAAATTTCTTATGGACCAATTTCTTTTGAAGCACTAATCAACTCTTTGGATTGAATTATACAGCCATCCTGATTGCTTATAGAAACTAGATGACGTTGAATGTCAGAAAATGCCATGTTCTAGCCCTTAAGAAATATAATTCTAAATTTGTCAAGGCATTATGTGCACATTATTAATGCTATTAAAATTTTTAAGTGTGTATTTGGACATAAAGAATTTCCATTTTCAAGATATAGTAAGAAAGGTTACAGCAGATACTTGAAAAGAAGTTTCACTAATATTAATGTTGAAGATTTTCTAAGGATTCAAATTACACTGTATTTCTAAAGTATAACTATAAATATACAGGTTTTGTTAGGTTTGAAAGTTTTTATTTAGATATCAAATCAAGTAGGGTATCCATAGCTAGTCATTAACTATCCCCTCTGCTAATCAAGATTGGAGTTATAAGAATGGCTGAGAGAACTGCTTTCCTTCCTTTTCACTTAAGATGGTTTTGCCTCTCTCAACGGATAGAGTGTCGGCTTGGGGACTGATGGGACCTGGGTTCGATTCCGGTCAAGGGCATGTGCCTTGGTTGCGGGCATATCCCCAGTAGGGTGTGTGCAAGAGGTAGCTGATCGATGACTCTCTTATCGATGTTTCTAGCTCTCTATCTCTCTCTCTTCCTCTCTGTACAAAATCAATAACATATATTTAAAAAAAAAAAAAAGATGCTTTTGCCTCTGGCTAGTGAGTTAAATGGTGTGCACCTCAAATTCATGTGTATACAGAATCTTAGAATGTGACCTTATTTGAAAATACAATCTCTATAGGTACAGTGCTCATCCTATCAGAGAACTTTATAATTCTTAGACTCCAAATAAAAGATGCACAGTTTTCTATTGAATTTTTTAGAACATTGGATTTTTTCTCTCAACAGCTGATATAATACAAAGTGCCATTGCCTTGTGCCTTCCTTTTCCCTTTCCATTGTTTTCTCATATTTTATCATCAATACCTATTTATATTTATGGGTGTTTATGTTCATTTTCTTTCCTTCCTCACTTGTACTCTTCATTCTTCAGGTGATTTTATTATTTTTCTCCATTCCTTAAATGCTTCACTTGAGTACTTGCTAACTTCCTTTAAGTACATGCCATGACAAAGTTAAATCACTATGTTCTTAGATCACACAGAGTATGTGTTGTGCATACACACACACATATGTTACTATGTTTTTTCTTATGTTTAGAAATTTATTCTGCATATATCTATATCTATTATCATATGCTACTGGGGAAAAAATGAAAGTAATAAAATAAGCCATTGAAGTTATACACATTTGGTGTGAAAAAACAATGGAGAACTATTATTAAGAGTGGAAGACAAGGTCAAAGAGGCTCTCCCTGAGGAAGTGACTTCAAAAAGATAACCATTTGGAGAGGAGATGACAAATAATTTAGGCAGATGTCATAACACGAGGAGTGTAGTAAGTTAAATGGTGTGTACCCCAAATTCATGTTTATCCAGAATCTTGGAATGCGACTTTATTTGAAAATACAGTCTCTATAGATATAATTTGTTTAAGATCTTGAGATCAAATCCTCCTGGATTTGGGCTTTAAATCCAATGACCGAATGTCTTCACAAGAACAGCGTAGGACAGGAGAGATGCTCAGAGGAGAATGCAATGTGAAAGTGGGGACATATCGGATCACTCACTTACATGTCAAACAGCACCAAAGATTGCTAAGGGCCACCAGAAGCTGGGGAGGCACATGGAACAGGGTCTCCTTCAGAGTTCCCAAAAAGAACCAAACCTGCCTGACAGCTTGGTTTCAGACTTCAGGCCTCCAGAACTGTGAGTTAGTTCATTTCTTTCTGAAAGTTCCATCATTTGAACAACTTGCATTTCTCTGTGTTTGATTCTTTTTCTATATCTTGCAGTTATGATTAAATACCAAACATTGTGTGTGGGGAAAAACTGAAGTAAATTACTTCATAAATAATTGTCTTTATCTGGCCATTAATTTAGGGGATTGAGTTGGTCGTAGTTGAGTGTGATTTTGGCTTCATGATTTTGGCCTTTCTCCATTTTCCTGGCCTTCACCAGTGGATTTAGAGTTTTCTACATTTCCTCCAAAGTAGCAGCTTTCTGTCTGGAATCAGTGGGTGTTTCTACAAGCCCTTCTCCCACAAAAGACCTCTTATTTACATAGTAATTGCAGAGCCCTGGGTTTTCACTCCTCTCCTAATGGCAGACATTATTATTTTTATTTTTAACCTATTGTGAGCTCTAGTTAGAGGAAGTGGATTTCTATTCCACTCCCACAGAGAATCCTCTCACCCCTTAGTCCCAAACTGACCTTTGCTTGGGACTAAGGGTGAGGGGATCCTCTGTGCCCTCCCTAGTGGCAGCCAGCCTTTGCCTGGGATCTATGGAAGGGATCCTTCCTCGCTTACAGACAGATGGCATTTCTTATCAAAGCAGGACCAGGTGTTTGATGCTGAAACAATTCCTGCCCTTACCCCAGTGGCAGATATCTTTTTCTCTCTTCATGCTTGTCCCCACGCAGTAGGTGAGACCAACTTTCAAAAGAGCTGTTAGTCAGACAGGGCCAGACGTCCCTTGGTCAAGGAGCTCCCAGGAAGTCTGATCTCATAAAAGCCCACACGAAGCTTTAAGCAATTTGTTAAAATGTAAGCTTATTTCTTACTTTTATGGCTGCTTTCAGTTGTATCCCATATTTTGCTAGTGCCCCACGTCCCATGTGGTTCAGGGTTCAGGTTCAGGGTTTGGGTGCGGGTTCGGGCTCCGGAGGAGTCTGTGCACTAATGAAAGAGACTGGACAAGAAATAATAATTTGGAAATTGGGGACCCGGCGGAAGCCCAAGGAAGGACTCCACTTTGCTCTGGCCTCACCATCCCTTTTATTCAGGTTTGGCATATGCCCATAGCCCTTTGGCAGGGAATTCCAGTAATAGCTCAGTGATAGCCTATCAGCAAGGATTTACATGAGACTAAAAGGTGGAAGTTGCTTCAGCTCCCTTTGTCTCAACTAGACAGTGGGTGTGTATGGCTCTGACCTTTGCCAGAGCTCAAGGTCTCCAGCCTTCTGGGTTCCTTGTCCACACCTCTCTGCTAGTGAAGACAATGGGCATTTTCTCACACTGCATCTTGCCAATAATTAAACAGATTGTGTATACTGTCTTTCCTCAGATAGGCTTGTCACCTTGGAAGCTTGGGTCTTCTGGATATCTTGCACCTTCAGCTCTCTGACTATTAAATAAAAAATTATGTTTTTTAGATTACCTGGTTCTTTTTCATTGCTAGCATGGGAAAATGATCTCTCAACATTTTCTATATCCTAAGTGTTGAAATAGCACTGCTGATGTAATTTATTTTTTTCCAGTATGCTCATCTAATTTATTTTTTTCCAGTATTACATAAAAGAAGAATATACTCTTCTTATTTTGGTTGGTTACTAGATGAACTCTTTGGCTTGTGCTGAGAGGTGATATGAACCAAATAATGTAAAACTTTGAATATTGGAATGGGCTTCAGGTAGGTGAAGTGCAAATTCCGAGACTTGAGGGAACATAGAACGCTGAAGAAATAGCAGACTCAATCTTCCCTCTTCATACTCAGGAAATTATATCCTTGAAAGAAATGGTGGATAAAAATTACTATCATTATTTCTTCTTTCTTTAATTTTATTTCCTTCTTTCTGTGCTCTTCTAGTTTCCCTGTTTCCAAAGAACAACTCTCCCAGACAAGCTTATCTTCCTACTATCTTTTATTCCACATTTTTCCTTATACATAGGATGTATTTTCCTATTTAGATGTTAGCACTGCATTTTGAAAACCTCTATATTTTCAGTGACTGTATTGTTACCAAAACTTATTTGTACATTTGGCATTTATAAAATTAATCCTAACTGTAACCCAATAAGTGAAATGGCATGATCAATAAAGATAAAATTTAAGTGACATAGCACTTTCAGTAATCATTTGATCATTTACGATACGCTGATGTTATCATGTCATCAAATATAGAACAAAACTGCTTTCTGCTGTGATTTTTAAATAAAGAGCACCACCTTGTGGGAATACATGCTTGTATGAAATAGAAGACAGGAATCTTAAAGGAATAATAATTCATTTTAAAATACTTTTAATTTATACTATATCAAATTATTAGTATAGATGGAAAACATCATACCTTTTCCTAAGAAAAATACAAAACAGGAATATAGAATTATAATTTTTCATTGTCTAATCATGTTAGTTTTTTTCGTATTTTATGAAACAATAAAAAATCCCCTATAAAACTGTAATTTTTAATTATTACTTTAATACAAACATTCTGTTAAAAATAATTTTTGGCATAGGAAAATAATTAGCATTTTTATAAATGATTACTATTGCCTAATTTTTAAAAAATAGCCTTACTTAACCTGCATGCATATAAGCATAACCAATGGACACAAGACACTGGTGGGAAGCGGGGGTGAGGGCATGTGCTGGGGGGTAGGGGAGACTGGAGAAAGGTCAATGGGGAAAACAAAGGAGACATATGTACTACTATTTGTAATACTTTAAACAATAAAATAAAAAAATAAAAAAAAGGAAACCAAAACTGAGGGTGTATTTAATGTGTCCACTTAATCATGTATGACCAATGGTAGGTTAAATATATTCATAGAAACATCATTCCTGTTTATCTGTCTAGTTTTTAATCAATTGTCAGACATTAGGATATAGCAATGCTTCATTGTCTTAAATTGGGGAATAAATTATTTATCAAAAGTAAATTTTGTTATAATAGAACAATGCACAACATATACTATTGTCTGCTTAAAGAAAATATTTGCTCTTTTTCTAGAGTCTTATGTTTTAAACAGCAGAAAATAAATGCATCTAGTGTTTCATGGAATTTAAAGTGAAAAAAATAAACATTTTTATGGTTAAAATATGAAAGGTTAAAAAAAATTCTTTTTTTAAACTTTCATATTTTACATTGTTTCATCCCAACTAACTTTTAAAGGTTGGACTAAAGTTTGCTGATATTCCTCTTACACTGGGGAGCCCAGAGCTAGAAAGTAGTCCTCCTCCCAAATATAAAAAGGACGTAAGTTTCTTCATCTTGCAAAACTAAACACTGCAGTTATATTCAATATTTTGGAATGCTAAATTACCATACTACTTTTCAATAACAAATTATATCATGGTTCTATATTGAAATTAAAGAAAAAAATATGTTATATCGTTTGCTTTTGTAATTGTTTATTGTTTAAGAACGAAATCTTCTTAAGCCAGATTTCCCCCAGATTCTTCTAACATGTTTGAGTTGGGCAATTACCTCCAATCAGGTGAAGCAATCTGGCTTTGATTCTTCCAGGTTGTTGGAATCTTTATGTATCCAGATTTTGTTCTTTGCTTCTTGTTTCTCTAAGTTTAAGTGATAAATATAATTTATAAATGTACCTTTGCATCTTCATATACAACAGTGAATTATAAAGGATAAGTAACACATTTGGAGTTCTGCTTCTGGTAACCCTACACTCGGGTGACTCCCAACCAGTCATTCCTTCTTATAGAAACCATTTCACAAGACGCCATCCAGCCTTCATGTCCTTATCTTTCCTCCAAGAGCCTCAGCTCAGGGCATTAGACCCACCAGGATTATTGGGCTTTAGTAATATTTATCCCTTTATTCTTATAACTACATATCATCCAAATGAATCTTGTACTATGGCTGTGTTCATGAATAATGTATTATATCGAATACAAATATGACTCCAAAGAACTAAAGATGACAGACTTATTGGACATTGCATGATTTTCAGAAATCATACAGGATAACAAATAGAAGCTTTAGGACAGGAACCTGGGCATGTATTTTGTCATTGAAGAATCTTTGATCTTTATATTTCAATTTTTAGTTCGATCTTCCATATGGTATATTTATTGGAAATCCGTCCAGAGAGATGACATGTGGAAATAAAGTATTTGAATAAATTTAATATCAATAATTTATTTGCCTTTTTAGCCAATCTGAATAGAGTGCTGAATGATAGCATGCTGGTTTTTTTTATAGTGACATTTTAAATAATTTGGGTATGTGTGTTTCAAGAATCAAGTGAACAAATGTATATAAAGTCTTAGTACAGTGTCTGGCACAT
Source organism: Pipistrellus hanaki (assembly GCF_964339955.1). Classification (NCBI taxonomy): domain Eukaryota; kingdom Metazoa; phylum Chordata; class Mammalia; order Chiroptera; family Vespertilionidae; genus Pipistrellus; species Pipistrellus hanaki. Next base: position 119,951,675 of record NC_140505.1, read on the forward strand.
ATAAGGAGCTGAATATGTTTACAGTTTATTAACATCATCATTGCCAGATTCCCAGGAAAGTCTTGTAGAAAATAGAAGGATCAGAAGGCTATAAATATGAGGTTTCTTTTCTTTTCTTTTTTTTTTCAATCCTCACCAGGGTGTATGTTTTCTTTCCTTGATTTGAGAGGAGAGGAAGGGAGAGAAAGATGGTGAGAAAGAGAAACATTGATCTGCTGTCTCCTGCATATGCCCCAACCAAGGATAAAACCCACGACCTGGGTATGTGCCTTGACCAGGGATTGAACCCATGACCCTTTGCTGCATAGAATGATGCTCTAACCTACTGAGACACACTAGCTGACTAGAGAAACCTATATAATTTTTTATATAATTCTATATAGAAATTATAAATTACTAGGGGCCCAGTGCACGAATTCTTGCACCTTGAAAGGAACTGTGAGCCATGAGTCTGTGGTGGGCACAGGGGTGGGTCTTGGCCTGGCCCCTCCTACCACAGCCTTCTGGTCCCATGTCTGCCTGCAGCCCTGCTCCTGCTGCTGCCAATCCCATGCACTGATGGCACTGGCGGGTGTGAGCAGGGTTAGTGCCGTCATTGGGTGCGAGGGGTGACTGCTGCCCTATCACCCCTCAGAAACAGGGGGAGGTGGAGAAGCCCTTGGAGGTAATTGGGGCCAGCAGCTGCTGCTCAGACAGCACCAAGTAATTGGGACTGGTGCTGGGCACCTGCAGCGGGTACGAGCAGCAGCTCCAGCACTGGCTGCAGGTGCGAGCAGGGCCAGCGCCAGCAACAGGTGTGAATGGAGACTGCCTGCCCCAATCGCCCCTCAGGAGCAGGGGGAGGAGGGGAAGCCCTGAGAGGGGATTGAGGCCTCTCACACCCACTGCTGGCACTGAGTCGATTGGGGCTGGCGCTGGGTGAAACATCTGGCAAGACCACAGCACACAGGAGCAAAGGATTTTCAGTAACCACCAGAGGCTTGCCCTGATGACAGCGACCAGCACCTTGCCTTGGTCTGGCGCCCCCATTCACCTGCTCCACCATCGTGCCATGTCCAGCGCACGCCTCCTGGTGGTCAGTGCATGTCATAGCAACTAGTTGTTCGATTGTTCCACTGTTTAGTCTATTTGCATATTAGCCTTTTATTACATAGGATAATTCTGTATAACTACAGCTCACCTTCTATTTTTCTACCTTTTTGGTTGCATTTCCTTAATTCTTAGTGATATATGCAATTGTCATGTTAGTCTTATAAAATGATTTGTGAATATATACATGTATGTGTATATATATATATATATATATATATATATATATAATCTCTAATATTTGAAATAACAAGCTTAGGGTAACTGCCATAATGTCTTATCAGAGGTAAAATAGGTCAATGAGTTTAATCCATATGACATTATTATAAGAAAATAATGCAAAAGTTTGAAATACATTATGCAAGTATAGGATTGGGTGAATAGTAGGTAGACAAGTTTTACTAGAGCAGAGTTTTTATAAGTAAATAGACTACACTTTGATGCATAACAACGTCCCTGACACTTAGTATTTTAAAACAGTAAACGTTTATTTAGCTAGACTTGAATTCTGTGGGGCGGCAGTTTGGGATGGCCTTTGCCAGGCAGCTCTGCTGGTATGTTCAGGTGAGCTTGGCGGGGTTTGTTCATATGACTGTGGTCAGGGGCTAGGTCAAGGGTGCTGGCTGGTTTAAGTGGTCCAGCGGGAATGGCGCATCTCCTGTGACCTCTCATCCTGAAGCAGGCTTGGCCAGTTGCCAGAGATCTCAAAAGAGAGAGCAGGAGTGTAAACTGTAGCTGTACTCCACTTGTTCATGGGTGAATCTGCAAAGAATTGTGATCACTTTTGTAATCAATCTATCACAACCAGAATTTAACCATGCAAATGAAAATGGTATACTCAATAGAACTTGGAATCACAGAAATAAATGAAGAAGGGAGAATAATGAACTTAAATTGTATGAACTAGGTGACTTAGTTTATGAGAAGAAATATAATCTATGTGTTAAGATTTACAGTAATGATGCCTGGCTGGTGTAGTTCACTGATTAGAGCATCACCCTGCACACAAGAGGGTTGCAGGTTTTATCCTTGGCTGGGGTGTGTGTGGGAGGCAACCGATCAGTGTGTCTCTTTCACTTCCTCCCTTTCACTCTCTGTAAAACTCAATGGAAAAAAAAATATTATCAGCCGAAACTGGTTTGGCTCAGTGGATAGAGTGTCACCCCGTGGACTGAAAGGTCCCCGGTTTGATTCCGGTCAAGAGCATGTACCTTGGTTGTGGGCACATGCCCAGTACGGGGTGTGCAAGAGGCAGCTGATCAATGTTTCTCTGTCATTAATGATTCTAATTCTCTATCCCTGTTTCTTCCTCTTTGTAAAAAAAAAAAATCAATAAAATATATAAAAAAATATTATCAGGTGAGACACACACAACATACACACACACACATACACACACACACACACACACACACACACACACACTTTGCAGTAAGTGTTGATCTGGATTAAAAGTCCATTTAATTTTACCACCAATTCCTGTCTCCAAAAATTGGCCTTAGGTATGTCATTTTTTCCCCCCCTGTAAGTTTCCATTTCTTCCTTCCTTAACAAAACAACAAAAAAACCAACAAAACAAAGAAACAAACAAACAAACAAACAAAAAAAGCCCCTGAAAATTATAATAACTACCTATTAGATTATTGAAAGAATTAAATAAAATCCTGCAAATAAAGTGCATAGCTCTGGGTATGTTATTATAAGGGCTCAAAACTGTCAATGGTTATTATTTATAAAATTCACATTTTTTTTTTTTTTTTAGTAGTAGTATGAATAATATTCTGCTTACAACAAAAATATATCTCAGAAGGAAAATTCATTTGAAAGTAATTCTGTTTCGGACAAGGCTTGATTACATAGTCAATGTAAATATTTGTTGGGACATTGAAAATTGAAAACTGGATTGTTAAGTGAATATCACAGGAAGAGATGTCCATATAGAGATGATAGTGAAAACCATGGGAATGAATGAAATATAGAGCAAAAATCTGTGCATGAAAAAGAGAAGGCAGCCAAAACTGATTAATTTGGCATGTTTAATCAAATATAAAATAACTAGAGGCCTGGTGCACAAAATTTGTGCACTTTGGGGGGTGTCCCTCAGCCTGGCCTGTGCCCTCTCACAGTCTGGGGGCCCTCAGGGGATATTTGACTGATGTCTTAGCAGGCCTAAGCCATCAGACACCTTAGCACTGCCTTGGAGGCAGGAGAGGCTCACCAGCTGTAAGTCTGGCTCAGGACTTCTGGCTGAGTGACGCTTTCCCTGTGGAAGCATACTGACTTTGCATACTGCATTGAGCATCTGCCCCCTGGTGGTCAGTGCACATAATAAAACACCAACTGTTAGAATTCTATTCTTTTGAAAAAGTTTGTTTCATGTATCCCCTGCTTTCTGTACTTAATGATCTCAGCCTGAAGCATGGGTGTAGGTAAAAAATAACAGTTCAAGGAATATTTTAATTGAATAAAAAGTAGATATAAAATCCATAATATAAGTACAATTCCAAAATTTTATTATAAGCTTAATATTATATAAAGATTAAATTTAAATAACCATATTAGAAGCACGGTGCATGAAATTTCTGCATAGGGGAGGGTATCCCTCAGCCCATCCTGCACCCTCTCACAATCTGGGACCCTTTGGGTAGGCCCCTAGGCTTGGCCAGCGATCAGGGCCTATTGGGACTTCCCTTCCCCTGGCTGCCACTGCTTGCCATCTGTATGGCCTTGTCCTCCCTCCCCCACCAGTGGTCTTCTCCCTCTGTGCCTGTGCCTCCCTCTGCAGGGTGATTGCTGGCTGGCCCCATACACCAACCATAGCACTGCTGGCCAGTAGTCTGGGTCTCTCTCTGTGGGGTGATCAATCACAGGGCCCCCGATTGATTGCCCCATAGAGGAGGCCCTGCCCACACACCACAGCGCTGCCAGCTGGGTGGCCTGGGCCTCCCTCTGTGGGGCGATCGATTGCGATTGCGGGGCTCTGTAATCATGGTTTCACAGAGGGAGGCTCCGCCCACCTGCTACAGTGCCCTTGGCTAGGTATCTGGGCCTCCTTCTGGGAGGCAATTGATCGCGAAGCTCCATAATCAATCGCCCGGCAGAGGGAGGCCCAGCCACCCAGCCAGGGCTCCCTGATCAATCACCATGCAGAGGGTGGCTGGTCCTCCCTCTTCTGGGAGATCGATCTTGGAGCCCCCTGACCAATCGCATCACACCCACCTTGGCTGGCCTGGCACCAGCGCGTGTCATAGCAAGGTTATCCAGAAAGTCCTTTGGATGTTCGTTCTGCTGTTCAGTCATTTGGTCGATTTTAATATTATACCTTTATTATATATACAGGTATATGTAATCATGTTCACATTTAAGGATCATTAATCATAGCTAAGCTTCTTCTAAACTCAACTATTAAAAAAATGACAAAAACTATTAGCGGTATAAACTTAGCACTATCAGATAACTAACATTGATTATAATTAATTACCACTGAGATGGGACACCATAGAATCATCTGGTTCCTTCCAAAGCAATCTGACATTCATTTCTTTTTAATGGCTTACCGTAGGACAGAGGATTGCTCAGATTATCAGCAATGTAAGCCTGGGTTTTATGATTGAATATTATGAAATTAGTGTGAATTCTTTATGAATTATATATTTTTCAGTTCTGTTTAGTAGACAGTTCCTTAGCATATATTATGTGAAGGATGCTCTTGTTCATCAATTAAGAAAATTTTTTACAGCCAATGTGTGAAACACATATGTTTTAACTCTTAGTTTAAGTTAAAAAAACATTTCAGTAGAACATGTTTGACTGCATATTATATCTTATTGCTGACTTAGGAAAACTAAATTTTTCAATTGAGTAGACAGTCTTTATAAGTGTGGTTAAGGGGAACGTGTGTGGTTCAGTCATGCTGAAGGTGACAGGGGATGTGGGTGATTGTATTTTATTTTTCCAGCTGCAGGCCATATTTTGATATAGTGGGGATACTTCAAGTCTTGTGAGTGAATGCTATATTGTATCTTCTATTTTCTTTTTGTCAGAGATGCTCCAAATCTTATTTTTGTTGCAGGTTGTATTTGAAAATTGGATCCAGAGGAACATGTTTTAATAGGAAAAAAAGTTCGGGACATTTGTACCAGTCAAACATACTCCTACACTACTCATCTGGTAGTTGTTTTTGCTTTTGTAGTTATATTTTGTTTCTACATGAGGCAAATATTGAGTGATGAACAGGATTGCTGGCTTTCATATTTGAAATACCAAGGGCTTTGACAATTCCCTTAGTAACAAGTATTTCCTTGAAAGGAGATAAGAGACCAGCAACAGGAAACTAGAGAAGAAATATGGAAAGGAGTTTCCAAAAAAAAAAAAAAAAATACATTCAGGTGGGAAAGAAAATTTAAGGCATAAAAGAGAATACTGGAATTGCTGTCTCCATTTTACTATATTAAATATGGAACTTTAAGAAATTCTTGTATAGAGACTCAGATTTATAAAATGATTATCATGCTACATAGACCTGTTTAAAAATATATATATATTATTGATTTTTCACAGAGAGGAAGGAAGAGGGATAGAGAGCTGGAAACATTGATGAGAGAGAAACATCAATCAGCTGCCCCCTGCACACCCTCTAGTGGGGGTGTGCCTGCAACCAAGGTACATGCCTTTGACCGGAATCGAACCTGGGACCTTTCAGCCCGCAGGCCGATGCTCTATCCACTGAGCCAAACTGGTTTCGGCTACATAGATCTTATGTGTATAAAATCAACTAAACAAATATTGCTCTAAGTATAATCCATAGTTTACTACTATCTCTCTATAGAAAATCATGCAAACTTACAACTGCAAATCCTATCTAATAAAAGAGTAATATGCAATTTAACCATCACTCTGCTACACCCACAAGCCATGCCCACCAACCACACCCCCAGCCAATCAGAGCAAGTATGCAGATTAACCCCAACCAAGATGGCTGTGGTCACAGAGTGAACATGAGGGAGGCTTGGGTTTCCCTGGCAATGGAGAAAGCCAAGCTTTCCACACATCCTGGCAATCCCAGGCCTCCACTCAAGGGTACAAAGTTTCAATTATAGACGGTAAATTAATTCCAACAGAAATGGAGGCAGCCATGGAGCTGGGAAGAGCAGGAGGCTAGAGTTGTCCTGGGCGATGGAGGAAGCCAAACTTCTGCAGCCCTGGCTATCCTAGGCCTCCACTCCAGGCTTCAAAGTTTCAATTATAGAAGATATATAAATTCCAACAGAAGTGGCTGCCACCAGGTAGGGAGCAGGAAGCTTGGCTCTGTTCCAGGCTCTCATTTGAGAGCAAAATAAGAGAATTTGGCACCTAGGGACCGACTCCAAAAGAATGCCAAAAGAAAATTCTCTAAATGGAAAGGAAATAATAAAAGAAGGAAACTTAGAATATCAGGAAGAAAGAAAAAACAGAAAGATAAAAAAAATAGTCTTTTTCTTCTCCTCTTGGGTTTTCAAAAATTATGTTTAATGGTTGAAACAAACGTTATTACACTGTCTAATGTGGTTCTCAAAACTAATTATGGTGCCAAGCATTGTCTATGAAAATTGTACTATAATGTGCAGCATGTTCCTTCAAGGAAAAATGGTAATCCACTTTCCTCCACAAGAGGGTAATGAAAAAGCCTCAGGGGGAAGGATCCATGGAGAATTAATGTGTAAGACTTGAGATTGACTCAATTTCATAAAGTTATTAAGAGCCTTGCCAGCTCTGGTCAACAGCACCATTACAATTGGACTGGGCCACTTCATTAACTCCCCCGAGGGCCGGAAATGTGCCCCCTGTCCTAACGAATACGGAGCTTAACCATTTATTTTCATCCCACGGGGTAAGCTTACTGAATTAATCCTGGTTTATGAAAAATGGGACTATTCAGTTGTAAGCAGAAACATTCAAAGAAAGAATAATGGCTTCTTGCCTTATCCACAACTTAAAACCTTTGCTATAAATTTGTATTGTAAGTTATAAAAAAGATGCCAACCTTCAAACCAACAGTTTGTAGAGAGCAGCTTATGAGAATAAAACTTGCTATTGCAAAGGTTACAGACTTTTCTAGAAATAAAAGCATCTCCAACTTTTATTTTGCATCCGTATTTGGTGTGACAGGACATATTTCAGCTTTACTGAAATAATAAAATAATAACATTTTGCTTATATTTTGAAGTGAACAGCAGCTTAACACTGACAGTACCATTAAGTAGATTTTTTTTTTTACTTCCAAACTTTGCCAGAGTCCAGCATTCTTTCATTTTGCCTTGTATTTCCCTGATTTCCTAATAAAAATATAAATAACCTCTCTATTAGCTTTTTCCTACACAAAGGAAAAATAAAATTACCTAAGATATCATCCTGATGAGGGATTATGGCTAATTTTATACTCTCCTATCTTGTTTAATGTTTCTATTTCTCATTATTGTTTTACATTCAATTATATAATTTTTATCTGAACAAATGCGTAATTTCCTTATTTCACTCACAAAAATTCTGCTGCTCTGAAATGCTCTTTTCCTGTATTTACCATATCCTTTTTTCCTGGCAAGCTCCTTTTTAGCTTTCAAGAATGAATTTAAAAGTCACCACCTCTGGGAAATCCCTGCAGGCATTTTTTTTTTTTTTCCTGTCCTGGAAAAAATAAACAAACTAGCTAGCTAGTTAACTAACTAATCATGACTACAGGATTACAGTACTGTTTCTCTAACCTGAGTTCTCAGGTAAGCTCCAGAATATCCTGTATCACACTGTATTTTTTGCATCTCCATCTCTATAAGGCTGTCAGAAACTGAAAGGTGGGGACAATGAGAAATGTATCATAAAATCTGCTGCATCTAACCCAGTACATAGCACATCACTGCAGTGTTTGGTTTATTGAATATTTTCTAAGGGGAAATAAGCCTTTTTCCATCTAATCATCCTAAGCCATTCTAGAGGTAATTTTTTAAATTTCTTGCATTAAAAACAAAGAAAAAAAAAAAAAAACATGAGAGAAGAGAGAGAGAGAGAGATCCCAAAAGTGCTCCAAATATATGAAATTGGAAAGTGTCCTCTTTCCCTATTCTAGTAATTCTGTTAAGACAGAAGCGTGATATATTACAAATAGAAACAATCCACATTTTGAAGTCAGACAAACACCACATTCATTACTTAAGAGATATGTAATCAGAATACATTTTTCTAACCTCTGCAAGACTTAATTTTTCACATTAATATATTAACTACCTCCAAAGAGCTGTTATCCATATAAACTATGATAAACCACACAAATATATTTAGAGTTCTTCATGCAGTGTAAGGAATCATTTCGCTTCCTCGTCAGAAAAAAACAAACAAACCAAGATTCCAGTTAGCTCTCCAGAAACACTGAAGATCAGAGTGCCAAGAACTTGGCTAAAGACCCATTGGTTGTCGAGGGCCCAAGTGTCTGGGACCGGAAAAGAAGAATGCAGCAGCTTAGAACATCCAGGGCATAGAGGCCTGCAGGGCAGAGATGGGTGTGTCTGTAAAAATGGACCCACTGACTACATCCTAACTTGCTTCTCTTTGCCTCAGAGACTAAAAGGAGCTGCACTTGCAGCTTGAATATTTCCTTTCTAATTTCTGTGGCAGGTGAGAATTTAAACTTACTATGTAATTCCTATGATCAGTTAAAGCAAGCCAATGATAACGCAAGAGAATGAAACAGGCAAAGAAAAGAGCAAAAATGAAATAGCAAAGAATTTTAGACCAATGTAGTGTTTTCCTTTCCATCTACCAATTGTATTTTTGCAATGCCTTTATTTGCTATTTTTGCATTTTTTACTATCTTATTTGCAATATACACTTGAACACTTCCAGATATATAATAATATTTGGGAGATATATATATATATATATATATATATATATATATATATATACACATACTACCTAATAAAAGAGTAATATGCAAATTAACTATCATTCTGCTCACCCACCAGCCACGCCAATCAGCCAATCAGAGCAAGAATGCAAATTAACCAAAACCAAGATGGCTGCAGCCACAGAGAGCAGGAGGGAGGCTTGGGTTTCCCTGGCAATGGAGGAAGCCAAGCTTTCCACACACCCTGGTGGTCCCAGGCCTCCACTCAAGGATACAAAGTTTCAATTATAGAAGATAAATGAATTCCAACAGAAATTTTGGCAGCCATGGAGCTGGAAGAGCAGGAGGCCAGGGTTGCCCTGGGTGATGAAGGATGCTAAGCTTCTGCAGCCCTGGCCTGCCTAGGCCTTCACTCCAGGTTCAAAGTTTCAATTATAGAAGATATATAAATTCCAACAGAAATGAGTGCTGCCACTGAACAAGCAGGAGGCTTGGCTCTGTTCCAGGCTACAAAGTTTCAATTGCGGAAGGTAAATAAATTCCAGATACCAGGGCCTCCACTTGGGTCACCAGGGGGCATGGCTGGCGTGCAAACCATCACAGGCCCCTCACCCAGGCCGCCCCATGCCCCAAGGGAACCCCACTCTGATCCGGGAAACCCTTCAGGGCAAACCAGCTGGCCCCCACCCATGCACCAGGCCTCTATCCTATCTAATAAAAGAGTAATATGCAGATTGACCATCACTCCAACACACAAGATGGCTGCCCCTTTGTGGTCAAAGATCCTGCCCCCCCATGTGGACACAAAATGGCCACCACAAGATGGCCAACAGGGGAGGGCAGTTGGGAGGGACCAGGCCTGCAAGAGAGGGAAGTTGAGAGGGACCAGGCCTGCAAAGGAGGGTAATTGTATATATATATATATACACACACACACACTAGAGGCCCAGTGCATGAAATTACTAAATTCATGCAGGAGTAGGCCTTCCTTTCTCCGACTGCTGGCAATATATTCACCCATTTTAGTCATTGAGATGTGGACATTTTGGGGCAGCCATTATCCAGCCTACCACAAGAATCCTTTCTGGTGGCTCACCAGAAGCAGCAATATTTATTCTGTAGGAGCAACAGTGACCTAGAGAGGACAGCTGGAGCCCAGTGGAAACTGTTAGTTTAGTGGCATTCCATGTTCTGTGACAGCAGTGTCCTCGTCTGATGTTTCCGGGAGTGGAAGTTTAATGTTTGGTGTGATCCCAGTTACTCTCAAACATTCTCTTTGTATTTTTCAGGTGGCAAGTGCCTCAGACTTTTGGTGGTTCTATGAGCTATTAAGTATCCTTTTCATACATTCTTTTTTGTTGCTTAAGATAATGAGAACCCTGACTTTATGGAAGAGAGGGATAAATGCAGATAATATAGAGGGAATAGATGAGATACATTATAAGAGGTCGAGGCAAAAATAGCAACAATAAAAACACACCAAAAAACAAAACAGAACAAAACAAAACAGAGTTTCCAACTGTTCAAAAAAAATAATCATTGACTTATTGAATAAATGTATTGACTAACTAGTTATTTTTAAAAAATATATATTTAATTGATTTTTTACAGAGAGGAAGGGAGAGAGATAGAGAGCCAGAAACGTCGATGAGAGAGAAACATCGACCAGCCGCCTCCTGCACATCCTCCACCGGGGATGTGCCCACAACCAACGTACATGCCCTTGACCGGAATCGAACCCGGGACCCTTCAGTCCACAGACCAATGCTCTACCACTGAGCCAAACCTGTTTCAGCTAACTAGTTATTTTTAATGTTAAAGACTTTTCATCTAAAACATACAGGATGAGGCAGAAGTAGGCTTACAGTTGTGAGTATGCGAAAGTTTATTCTTGTATTATTTATTAACTAGAGGCCTGGTGTATGAAATTTGTACACTTGGGGGATCCCTCAGCCAGGGCTGTGCTCGCCAGCCATGAGCCCAGTTCCTGAATGAGTGGTACTCCCCCTGTGGGAGTGCACTGACCACCAGGGGGCAGCTCCTGCATTAAGTGTCTGTCCACTGGTGGTCAATGTACATCATAACAATCGGTTGTTCCGCCGTTCAGTCCATTTGCATGTTAGCCTTTTATTATATAGGATTGTATTATTTTCCATATCAAAGACTATAAACCTACTTTTGCACAACCCTATATTTTATATAACTCCTATATTTTAAGTGGCTATCTAATTAAATCATACATAAATTGTGTCAAAGCTCACACAATTCAATATAAAATTTATTAATATAATCACTACAGTATACAATAAAAAATATATCCTCAGATATATGGTACATAAACATTTACAAAGCTTGCATGATCTAATTTATTATTGTGATGGTAACTTACAGAGCTTGCTTTACCTTTTTTCTTGGCATATATCCCTCTGGAAGAGGGAGAAAGGTCAACTAATTTAGTTTACCCAGGGAAGCTTACTCAGCAGTTCTCTGCGTGTGGTCCTTCTCTTCCATTCTATTGGCTCTGGGACACCCCTCTCCGCTTGCTCTTCTTACACTGAAAACAACAGAAGACTACGAACATCATGTGTCACTGTGTCCCTTTGCTCTAAAAAGAACTATTTCTGAAACTTGCAAATGTGATGTGGAGGCAGAACTTCAAAAACAGAGGGCTTAAGTAGATCTTTTGATTTACATTCTAGAAATCAGGTACAGAAAGTAAAAACAAACAAACAAACAAAAAACAAGAATGAAGCAATAAATTGTTAGTTCTTGCTAATAGGACACATCTAAAATGAATATTAAGACTACCTGGCTCAAACTTCTCATTTTATAAATGAGGAAAGCGAGGCTTACAAAACTTAGATAGCTCAAGGTCAATAACTTTTAACAGCTGAGTTGTATGATTGTATTTGTTTTATTTCTTAAACAATCTTTGAAAATAAAAGAGTGTAGTTTTTTAAGTATGTTAGGTAACTAAAAAGAAAGCCACTTCTAATACTAATACTAGTTCTTTTCTAATACTCAACATTAATATTATAGCCTAAAATTTCTCTTTATGCTAAAAATTATATTAAAGGGAGTTCTAGAACTTAATTTTTAAAAAATTAAATTATTATGTTGGTTTTATGGGTCAATGAATGTCCATGGCCTAAAACGAATAACCACAGTGAACCTACATTCTCTTTTTATAGTATGTCTTTAATTATATTGGAATCAATATTGAATTTTCAGAAATAAAGATTTTGCTTACAATTCACATTGAACAATATTCATGAGGATTTCATTTTGAAATATTAAAAAGTGAATGTTAAAATATTAATAAACCCTGAAAAGATTTACTAATAGAAAAATAAAAAGAAACATTGTCATTAGTAGCATAAAATATGGCCACAAGAGGGCAATATATGAAAATAATTGAAATACCAAGGAAAATTTTAAAGGATTTAATATGTAGATGTTATATGGTATCTTTGATCATTAATTTAGCATTATTGTTAGAATAGATGAAAGGGGTCCATTTTCACTACATAGTACTTAATATTGTTCTAAACTTAGACAAATTAAGCTCTAAATTTTCCTGTAGGTTGTGATGCTGACAGCTATTAGTAGATACATACATCCCACGTGTGACACAGGAATACGATTACTTGTTTGTAGTAACAATATTTTGAAAAACAATCGTAATGTCAATACTGTCCTAGGATAGTGACAATATTTCAATGATCAAAATGACCCATTTTTAAAAGACTGCCATGAATCTTAATGACCCTTGCCTAATCACTGATAATGCCAATTACCTGCTTTCAAGCACATAAGACTTAAGGGGACAAAGGAACCCTTATAAATTAAGATCTCTTCTAAAAGATAAAATTAGATTGATTACTAATTTGTCTCCATTCCTATGACTGAAGGTAATGTAGCAAAAATGATTACATTTTACTGAATCAAAGAGGACAAAGTATTTAGATGATAAAGAATGTTTTGACATGTTGATCGCTTCAAAATCTCTGCCCACCCTAATCTCCCACCCCTAACAATTCCCCAAATAATGCAAATGCTTCTTTTCTTCTTAGGGAAATAATGCAATAGAGTCTTCCAATTGAATTTGTGGAAGCAGGTGTCCTTTATGATAACATCACCTTAATTCCTGCCAAGAACACAGTGTTCAGCACACTATTCCAGTTTTATTAATTTCATTATTGTTTGCAGGGCTCTGGCCATTCTACCAGACATACTGCAGGGTGACTCAAACAGCTCAAGAGATCATTTCTATTTATACCTGACATTGTGTATATTTTGTAACAGGCCTAAATGGTTAGTATTATACCATTTTAAATTTACTAAGGATGTAAATATAATACTGGATTAAATATTTATAGAATTACATTTTAGGTGGTTCCTCAGATCATGTAATTAGCTTTAATTTGAGATTTTATATGAGTCAAAATAGCTCCATTAGGAGGAAATATCCCTTTGATGTGCCTTGGAAGAAGCTCCAGAAGAGCTTCTTAGGAAGAAAATTTCTCCCAGGTAGTTTTAAAGTCCTTTTTGACCTCGGATGAGTTCTCTCTCCTACCTTTGATGTTTCTGTAAGTAGAGGAGGGTGTGTAAATTACATTGATAACCTTGCTATAAATGATATCAACATGAGATGATGCTCAGGAAATGAGTACCGAAAACTAGCTTTACATATATTCTACGCTGGAAACTGAACATGTCTAAGTATGGCTCTGTGGTTGGGCTTTAAAATAAAATCTAATTGTGATTGCTATTGAGAATTATCGGTCCCTCTTTCTGTGACTTTTTCTTTTTATCACAGACATGTAAGTAATATACATAAAATAATTATGGGGGGTAAAAGTAGAAGATAGGAGAAAAATCAGAAAATAGCAATAATGTTTAGAAAAATGCAAAAGAATAATAGAAATGTCATAAATGAAATTAATAAATATTTTATTTAACTACCATTATTTTCAAAAAATATCTCCAAATGTAATCTTCATAAGAACACACTTAGGTATGCGTTATTATAGCTTGTTTACAGCCTTGGAAACCCTGACTTTAAAAGTATAATCAAGAGGTAGAGGCCACTTCTCTGCATAACGACTTACATTGTTTCATGGTTACGTTCCCATCTCCCATTTACAGTATTTATTAAAAAAAAAGTTCCATCATTTCAACGTATGTACATATGTACTTTATGTTTTTTATTATTTATTTACCACAAGTAAAGGTCAGGAATTGTTATCTTTCTTTTAATTTTTTTACTGCTTCACTTCATTACTGCTGTGTATGTGCTCCATGTGAGTGACGGAGGTGCTGATGTAGGTGGGTTCCCACTTAAGGCAAAAACCATGTTACATTACACCATAGGAACGGGTCTCTGATGTAACCCGAGGACTGCCTGGATAGGCTTTGAATTCTTCATTCACAGCTCTTTCCAAGTGTTTAGGACATATCCATGCAAGTTGGACATATAGACAACCCTGTCATATTAGAATTAATGAGATTTAAAAGGTTAGGCCCCAACCATGCATGATCCAACCTTGAAATATCAGAATTAATGAGATTGATAAGGTTGGGCACCAACTATGAGCCTAATTAAAGTGTGTAAGTGCACAAGTTAGAAACTGGTCATTAATCTGTATAGTTTGTATATAATACTCATGAGTTGAATAGATACATTTCTCATATCCCAGAAGCCTCTTACTCTTTATGTAGAGCATAATTGTATATAATATATAGTATATTTATACTGTATAGTCTTCATTCTTAGAAAAATAAAATCACAGTGATAGTTACTTTATTTTAGTAATGGTAGTGACATATCCTAGACTGTCATAAAATTTTACTTAAATAATCATATTTTTGAGCCAAGTCCCCCTACAACTAAGGACAACTCTTTTCAACAGAGTATTGAACATAGGGTAAATTCTAGTACCTCTTGAGAGAGTAAAACTGATTAATACCTCTGTATTAACAAATATTAATACAGAGGGGTTAATATTATACATGAAATTTGCAAAATGATTCTATTGGACAATTTAAGTTATTCTAAAAAAATTTTAATAGCATAGTTAGTTGCAGAATAGCCTAACTTTCTTTACTTCTGAAAATTATGTACTATTTAACATATGGAAATATTTAAAAATGTATGTTACCTGTAACTGAGAAGTAGTTACTTATATCAAAATTCTGAGAAAGACCAAAACCAGTAAAAGAGTATGGTTAATGTCTATGTTAAAAGGTATAGAGGCTAATCTTAATTGATTTAATCATACTTACATGATTTCATATTATGTATTAAATTTTGTCCTGGGACAAATGCTAAAGCAATGTACAGATTATTGGAGCAGCCTCACCCTGAACCTCACGAGTTAATAATTAAGGCATGGGGTACATAGAAATTAGCAAGCATTCATCTACTCTATATTTTCCTGGATTTGCAACTTGGCATATGATTGTCAGTTAATCTAAGAAGAGTGTACAAGTGCTTGAAAATGTGAAAATCCGTTTTCCAATCCACCTGTTTCATCCTATTCACCATTTCATATGGAATCTTTTCCCTTGGCAAGGGAAGGGTAGATCAATCATAGCAACCAATTAGTACAAAATAAAATGACAGGTGATTCACTATCAAAGTGTATGTTCTAATTTTAAAAATAGTGAATTTTAGTTTTTGGAATATATGTGTTTTCCTTTTTATGCAGCTATTTGAGCAGCGGCCCAATGTAGTTGCTTTGTTTTACAAGGAAATACAAAGAGTACTAAGTAAATTTTCCTTTTTGACCCCAATCGCAATCTTACCTTTAGCATATCTTAGGTGAATAATGATGTAGTTAATACTTCTCTACTAAAAATAAACTCCAAATGCAAAAACATGATATCTTTAGCTACCACATAATTTTCATTTAAAATCTTTCTGATGTCCTGATTTATGTAACTTAGAATCTAATTATTTAAATAAGCTTGCAGAAGTTCTTTTAACTATGTATCATTGCATCACATACTGTATGTCCCAATGACTATGATTCTCTATAACAATGCAAAAATATAAATTTTTATAGTGAACCAGTTAATAAATATTACTGTACTTCCTTCTAGGCATAGACTATATAGTTGTGAGTGTCCTTACTCTCATGTGGCTTACAGTATCAATTTATAGAAGAAGAAAAAATAATTTAGATATATTGCCATATTTTATAATTCAAATATATATATTAGTGCTGAAAGTTAAGCAATTATTTGTGCGTTAAAAGAGAATTACAGTTAATTGACAGAGAAAAGTATGCAATGTAAGAAATGCAATTATAACCCTTCTAATGAAACTATTAACTGAATCATCTAGGAATGTGTTAGAGGGAGAAATTATACCATCATGGCTGAAGGTTTCAGAAGAAGAATAAATAATTATTACAAGAACATTTGTATTTTCACAAATTTTAATTACATGGTAATCACATAGGGATTGATTGCAACTATGATAAATTGAGTTATTTAGAATGCAAAATTTTCCTTGTCTCTCTCCCATCTTGCATACCCTTGCATACACACAGCCCTTTTAAGAATTCAAAGTTAGCCCTAGCCGGTGTGGCTCAGTGTATAGAGCATCGGCCTGCATACCTTGATTGCAGGCTTGATCTTGCTGGGGATCATGTAGGAGGCTCACATGGATGTTTCTCTCACTTTCTCTCTCTCTTTCTCTCTCTCTCTCTCTCTCTCTCTCTCTCTCTCTCTCTCTCTCTCTCTCTCTCTCTCTCTTTCTCTCTCTCTCCTTCCCTTCTACTCTCTCTGGAAATCAATGTAAAAATATCCTCAGATGAAGATTAACAATAATAACAAAAAGAATTCAAAGTTAAATATTTATTTATGGAGTTACCTACAAACTGGGTTTTAACTACCCTATGATCACTTTTGCTTGTAAGTTTTTTGCTTTATTTTAATCTGCTCTTTTGCACTTTTAATCTGAGTGGAAAAACCTAATGCCACATGACCAGTTTCTAAGACTTTCTCCTTCCCTAATCACCTTGATGATTATTGGCTTAAGTAAAGTTAGAAAAAGAAATTCCTTAATTCTCAAGTTTGTTTCAATTACCAAATATTGTTACGTTTCTATTTTGACCCAAACCACAGTGTATTTTCTATAATTGGGGAGTAACTAATGTTTTCTTCTAAAAGGTGAAGGTACATTTTTGGGTCTCCTTCCTATTCAAGTCTGTAATTCCACTATGCAAAGGAGCTTGTTTCAAGGGGACGTTTTACCCACCAGTCCTGGGAACAGTGTTGCACTTTGGCTTTGTCTATGGTAACTGGTGTTCATTCTTTCAACAAATTTTTCATCAATTAGCTATTTTATGTGAAGCACTGTCTAAGCACTGAAGCCACAGCAGTGTGCAAAACAAAATCCCCTGCCGTTGTAGAATTTACATAATTCTAGAAGGAGGAAAAACGATTTAGTTTCATTCCAGGTCTAGTGTGTTCTGTACTGGATTTGTATAAGAAAAGATCCAGGGGTGTATTTAGATCATTAGGACATTTGTTCTTTTGAGTGTCTGGCTTTAGGAGCTGTACCCGCACATCCACAGGACTCAATCATGGACATAATGCATATGCAATCTGAAGACAGGTGGGAGTGGAAGTCTTATATTGTAAATGTGAGACTGACATCTTTGGAAGATTATTTAACTGCTCACATTTGTAAACTAGTGATGCACCTTTCAGCCTTATACAGAAAAATTAATGTTTAAATTCCATATAGTAGATTGATGAAGTTAAAGACACTATTATATCATTGTAGGTCATTTAATTGCCTTAGATACTAATCATTTAAATATATATATATACTTTTATTGATTTCAGAGAGGAAGGGAGAGGGAGAGGCAGATAGAAACATCAATGAACAGAGAGAATCATTGATTTGGCTGCCTCCTGCACGTCCCCTACTGGGATCAAGCTTGCAACCCAGGCATGTGCTCTGACCAGAAATCGAACTGTGACCTCCGGGTTCACAGGTTGGTGCTCAACCAGTGAGCCATGCTGACTGAGATAGATACTAATCATTTTAATGAGAATTTATAAATACCGGTTTGTATTTCTAATGGCATTTATCTACTCTTTTAAAATAGTTTCATACATTTTGATCATCTCTATTTTCACTGTTTTGAATATCGCCTGAAAGTCTCACATCTCTAAATAAACTGGAAATCCTCTTGAGGGACCCCACAAGTTTGCTTTTTTATTCACACTTCCACCTACAGCTGGATGGAAGGCTAATCTCCCATTTGGTCAAAATAGATTTATATTGGATGCAATTATAGGTTCATTATCATGTCTGCTCTTCAGTGCAACTCTTTTTTCCCCCAAGGTAGTCATAGAGAAGCATATTCACTCTCTTGTTCTTAAATGTGGTACATCTGTAATAGTTTCAACAATGAAAAAGAAAAAGGAAAAATAGCTCTTAAATAAAAGCTTTTTTTTGTTTCTTTAAACACACACACACACACACACACACACACACACACACACCTTTAAAAGCATCTTCTTAACCCCTAACCTTAGAGTTAATGTGTTATTTCTGAAATGGATAAATCTTGCTGTATACATGTATTCTTAGTCATGTTAGTTTAATTGTCTTCTAAATGATAAATTTTCTCTTTTATAAATTATATGTTATTTAAAACTAGTTGCCCAGTGCATGGATTCATGCACATTAAAAGGAAATTCATTAGAAGAAAGATATGTGTGGTAATTACATTACTGCAAAACATTATATGTCAAAATAATATATATAATATAGTATTATAAAATTAAAGTCTCTCCAAATTTAAGAGGATTGAAATCATATCAAGCATCTTCTCAGATCACAATGGCATAAAACTGGAAATCAACTACAGTAAAAATAATCACAAAATTTAAACACTTGGAGACTGAATAGCATACTATTAAACGATGAGTGGGTTACCAAAAAAGATTAAAGAAGAAATAAAAAAACATTCTGGAAACAAATGACAATGAAAACACAGCAATCCAAAATCTTTGGGACACAGTGAAAGAAATCAGAGAGGGAAGTTTATAGCATTACAGGCCTACCACAAAAAAAAAAAAACAAACAAAAAAAAACAACAAGAAAAACTAGTGATAAGCCATCTAACTCTGTAACTTGAAGAATTAGAAATAAAATCAAGAAAATCCCAGTGTGATCAGAAGGAAGATAATAATAAAGATCAGAGCAGAAATAAATGACATAGAGATGAAATAAACAAACAAACAAATAAAAAGCAACAATACAAAAGATCAATGAAACCAAGAGCTGGCTCTTAGAAAGCATAAAAAAGACTGATGAACTCCTAGCCAGGCCCACCAAGAAGCAAAGAGAGAGGACCCAAATAAACAAAATCAGAAACAAAAGAGGTGAAATAACAGATCCCACAGAAATACAAAGAATTGCTTAAAAATACTATGAACAACTTTATTCCAATAAACTAAGACAATCTAAAAGAAATAGACATATTCCTAAAAAAAAATACGACCTTCCAAAACTCAACCAGGAGGAATAAAAAAATCTGAATAGGATGTTAACTATGGAGGAAATTAAAGCAGTAATCAAAAACTTCCAACAAACAAAAGCCATGGACCGAATGACTTCACAGGGAAGTTTTATCAAACTTTCAAAGAAGAAATAAAACCTTTCTTCCTCAGACTATTCCAAAAAATTCAAGAGGAAGGAACACTTCCAACCTCTTTCTATGAAGCCAGCATTATCCTAACCCCAAAACCAGATAAAGACAAAGAAAGAGAATTACAGGCCAATCATCCTCATGAACATAGATGCCCAAATCCACAACAAAATTCTAACAAATTGAATCGAGCATAACATTAGAAAGATCATACACCATGACCAAGTGGGATTTATCCTGGGGGTGCAAGGATGGTACAATATTCACAAATCAATAAATGTGATACACCACCTAAACAAACTGAGAGATAAAAACTATATAATCATATCGATGCAGAAAAAGCACTTATTATCATGACTTCATCCTTCCTCTGTGTAGGTAAGATTCTTGGAGTTGTGCTCGTTTACTATTTCCTCATATTCAAATCTACCTTCAAAATATTTTTAGTGTCCAGCTATGTCACCTTCACCACTACTACTTTGGTCTGAGCTCTCTCTAGCATTCACCTGCATAGATTTTAGCTTGTTTCCCTTTTTCCCATCTAACCACCCCTCCCCATGCTTTATCCTCAATCCAGAGGCCAGAATGATATTTTAAAATTGTTGTTCAATCATTTAATTATGTCATTCTTTATTATTGAGAGTATTACAAAGATTTCCTCTTTTTCATCCCCACAGTCTCTTCCTGGTACCTATCCCTCCCAGGTCTTCACCACCCTGTTGTTTGAGTTTATATGTAATGCATACCTGCATATAAAATCTTTGGTTAATATTTCTCTCCCACCCTTCCCTCTGAGATTTATCACTTTGTTCCATGTTTCCATGCCTCTGGTTCTATTTTATTCATCAGTTCACTCTGTTCATTAGATTCTTTGTTCATTTATTTTGATTTTTAGACTCAATTGTTGATAGATATGTATTTATTTTATATATATATATATATATATATATATATATATATATATATATTATTTTTTTTCCCTTCTAACTGCTTTCTTCTTGCTGCTTTTAAGATTCTCTCTTTGTCCTTAACCTTTGGTATTTTAATTAATTATTGACCTATTTGAAGAAATAATGACAGAAAATTTCCCCTACTTAGTGAAAGGAATAGACTTACAAGTCCAGGAAACACAAGAGGAATGAAAAGAGGCCCACACCAAGATACATCATAATCATCTACTACTCTTTTGCTCATACACCAGCTTGGATACACCACACTCCTGTCTTTCAGTCACATTCTAAGCATGCTACCACCTTAGCACCTTTGTATATCTTCTTTGCTCTGCCTGGTACATCTCTGTTATCCGTGTGGCTCACTCCCTCACCTCAAGTCGATTTCTACTCAAATATTATTTTCTCATTGAGGCCTTCTCTACCTATCTTTAAAAATTGGGTTTCCTATTCCTCCCAACTTTTTTTTTTCTCCTCCATAGTACTTATCACATCCCCATATGCGGTATACATTTCTTATTTATTCCATTGGAAGATAAGTTCCATGGGGAAAGGAAACATTTTTCTGTGCTGTTCACAGTAGAATCTTTAGCAATTCAAACAGATTTGGGAGCACAAAAAAAATTTGTTAAATGAATAAATGGTCTTTTCCTTCAATATCTAAATACTATTGTACTTTATTATGGGTGTTTCAGTGCCTTTAATATTTCTGAAGATGCCAAAGGGGATTTTAAATTTGCCTGGCATTTGCCTCAATCTTCTTACTTCTAATTCTTGCTGCATGCCTTGTTCCAAGGACCTCAGACACTCGCAAACCCTCCTAACAGATTCTATTCCAGCCTAAACTTCTTTGGCTCATGCATGGATGCAGCCTCAGCACTTTTCTTCCCCAAGTTGTCATTAATGAAGGTTTTAAGGGATGATTTTAACATAACAAACGATTACATTGCCAAACAGAAAAAACTAGATACAATGGTTCGTAAAATTTATTGACCATACTAGTTAAAAATCAACACTAGATACAATGGTTCATAAAATTTATTTACTATCCTTTGCCTTGAATTATGTCTTTCTTGCTATCTCTTACCTGAAGCTTTGGATATTTGTTTATACTTTTATAGTTCTAGGTTTTAGTTATAGTATATCAAACTACAACAGTTGGTACATTAACCTTATAGATTTTGAAAATAATTTGGGTAGTTTTGATTGTTTCTATATCTATTTTGGATCCAGAGAACAAAAGTGAACCATGTGAACCTTTCCTCTTTGGAGTTTTCATGAATAAATGTTTTTCCTTTGAAATATTCATTATACATTTAGTTGTAAGATATTTTACTTTTTAAAAAATATATTTTATTGATTTTTTACAGAGAGGAGGAGAGAGGGATAGAGAGCTAGAAACGTCGATGAGAGAGAAACCTCGACCAGCTGCCTCTTGCACACCCCCTACCGGGGATATACCCGCAACCAATGTACATGCGCTTGACCGGAATTGAACCCAGGACCCCTCAGTCTGCAGACCAACGCTCTACCACTGAGCCAAACCGGTTTCAGCAGGATATTTTACTTTTGATGTGTTTCTGTTTTACCCTCTGTTAATAAAGAATTTGCATTGATCTAATCAATATTTATCTTTATCATTGAGCAGTTTTTTTAAACAGCTTTACTTTTCTAGTGGCCATAAGGGAAATTATATTTTATATTGTGAATATTAAACTTTAACAACTCATTAAATAAAACATGGATTTTTATAATGTGTTTGCCTTTGATCCTATGGGAGAAACTCTACAACTGCCAGAAAAGTAGTTCAATGTTTGAGTTGCAAGAATAATAAAGATCTTACTCAAATTTCTTATTACAGAAAAAAAAAAATATATTTTTTGCTAATTCTAAAAAGTAAGTAACATATTCTTAATATCTTACAGTAAATTTATATCAAGTCAGGATATTAACTAGGCCATTCACCTTTCAAAGACATGTATATTTTTTTCTTAAACCAGGCCATATCCAGGTAGAAATTTCAAGGGTGAGAAAAAAACAACTGGTGACCTCATCCTTCGGCCTTTCAGTGGAATGCTTTGCTGAAATCTGTGACCACCTGGGATTATAAAGTTATGTATCCAGCACATGATTAACTAGGCTTACACATCTGTTTCACTAACCCCTTAAGCATCATTATCATCAGGACCAAAGCTCCTAAGACTAGAAGGAGCATAAACCAATTCAGATGCTCCTAGTCCTTTACTAGGGAGAGAGTTTGCTTTACTCTAAGGACAAATATAAGAATATAGTAAGTAGCATGTCAGAAAAAAAATCAGGCTTCTATGATTATCATTGACATGATTTAATTTAAAAAAATTGGTGTTGTTAACTTCACAAACAATCTTTGTGTTTTAATTTTTATAAGAATATATAGTTGAGGTTTTTAATAATTAGATATGCCACTTAAACATAATTATATTCAGGTTTTGAATGTATCCTCAATCCATAATACAAAATTTAGAACATTATAAGCACTCAATTGATAACTGTTTTGTTTTTGTTTTTTAATTTTATTGATTTTACACAGAGAGGAATTGAGAGGGATAGAGAGTTAGAAACGTCGATGAGAGAGAAACATCGACCAGCTGCCTCTTGCACACCCCTTACTGGGGATGTGCCCGCAACCAAGGTACATGCCCTTGACTGGAATCAAACCTGGGACCTTTCAGTCCGCGGGCTGAGCTGAGCCAAACTGGTCTCAGCTCAATTGATACTGTTGAGTAAATGAACAGTTGTCTCATTTAGATAGGTTTTGGCAAATCATTGTTATCTATAGAAGTGCCATGGGCATCAAAAGTAGAATTTTGAAACATGAAAAATTTTCCCAATCATTGAGAAATAATATATTGTTTGTTAAATTTCAGCCTAATTGGTTTTGCTCAGTGGATATAGTATCAGCCTGCTGAATGAGGGTCCCAAGTTTGATTACGGTTAAGGGCACATAGCTGGGACTAGGAGCATGCAGGAGGCAGCCAATCAATAATTTTCTCTCATCATTGATGTTTCTGTCTCCCTCTTCCTTTCCCTTCCTCTCTGAAATCAATAAAAATATGTTTTTTAAAATTTCAGTTTTCTTGGCTCTACTTGTGTTCAATAGCCATCAGCTGAAGTTAATTATTACCTGTATTTCTTAGTCAATAAATACTTATTCAAAATTTATGCAAAACATTGTCCTAAGCCCTGGGAATGCAAATTAATAATATAGGGAAAAAAAGGTCTTCCTTCATAAAATGATTAAATATTATATAAAGTGGAAAATACAATGAGGAAAAGAGAGCTTATCAAGAGAATAGCAAGTTGCACTGTGAGAGTGGAGGCAAACATTTTGCACTCCATTCAGTTAAGGATTTTTCAAAAGTGTTGACCTTTGGGCAGACACCTAAATAACTGATGGCAGGAACCATGTGACTGTTGGCTTGGCTGGGAGAAAGCCAGGCAAACAACAGCGATTGGGTATGTAAAGGGAAGAACATGCTTAATATGAGATTTGAATTCACAACCCACTGATCCTTTTCCTTTGCCCTAGTTCCTGTCCCACTTCCTGGCTTAGCTTCTCTGCCTAGCACTTACTTAGTATAGCATTGTTGGTTTCTGTGCTTTTTCCCTCTGGAGTGAAAGCTTTGCAAGGAAGCATGCTTGTCTAGTGTGTTCACCAATGAATCCTAAATGCCTAGCTAGCTTATAGTTGATGCTCAATAAATCCCCACTGTATTGACTGACATTATATTTTAGGAACTTCAAGGAGATTGTGTGGTCAGTGAACAATGTGATATAAAGTGATGACAGAGAGGTCTAGGGGAAAAAACTCTATGGCTTTTTAAGACATGGAAAGGACTTTGGATTTTCTCCAAAGTGTGATAGGAAGCTATTGGAGGGTTGAGAGTAAGAGTGTGAAATTGTATGATTTACACATTTATTTATCAATCTTATAGGCTGTTGTGTGGAGGACACAATTCATAATCTCTAGGAGCACCCAAAAGATTGTGGACTGGGGAGAATTTATAGAAGAGGGGTCACTAGAACTGGATCTTGAGTGTGAGTAAAAAGAGAATTAAGAGCAACAGAAAACAATTGAGAAAGGGATAAATGCAACACATTCTATTGGTGAAAAGAAAATAAATTTAGAAACTAAATTTGACTCTGAGTTATTAAGGTGGTGACAATGACTGTGTTTTACTATATTATCTGACTTAGTTTTCACAACACCCCAATAAGTTAAAAGCTATTTTTATCCTCACTTATCAGAGAAGAAAACTGAGGCTTGGAGAAGCTAAATCAAAGCTTTTTTTCATCAAGAAAGTAGAAGCATGGGGGTTTGAACTTGGATGTCTTTGACACTAGAGCTCATGTACCGAGTTGATGATTTAATAATAATACAACCAGAATTTAAATCAAGATTTAATTTTGTGTATCTAATCAGCTTGATCTAATTAATATTTATTTTGTGTGACTGGAGATGTCAGTGTACATAATGCTGTCCTAGGCACTGTAATCATGTTACTGATTATGTGTCTTTTGATATTAAAGGAAAGTAATTATCATAAGAATTTCTGCCTTTGTTATGATATATTAATATTTATGTTTCCTTTTATTTATTTATGTGTAGTGAATGTCAAGTACAAGGCAGATAAATTGAAGAAATGAATGTATGTCCATAATTTATCATGCCATAATAAACTCATGTGTCTCTGCATGGCCTCCTAATCAACAAGCTGTAAAATTGTGGCTCAACCATAACTGCTTAGGTATCTACATTTCCATCTGAGAGGCTGTGACCCAGGCCATTTTTAATAGCTCATTATCAATACGTTCAAAATGAACTTTTGCTGTAGTCATTCCATAATGGTATTTAACCTTTTATTCCTTATTTAGCTATTGGACTGAAGAATATACTAATGATACAGATTACTAATGGTCACATGACCTGGACTTAGAAGAGAGGGTCAACATTTAGAAATGGAATTTAATGGAGAAAAACATGAAAAGATAAACTTCTCAAAGAAGAAATATTAACCAGAGATATTTTGAGGATAAAAATACACCAGATCAATGTTTCTGAAACTTTTTCACGTTTTGGCACGAATGAAAATCATTATATTTCGGCTTCACAGCAATGAAGAGAAGGGAGAATGCTCAAACCTAGAGTTGACTGCCGCAGGAGCTCAGGAAGTCCCAGGATTTAAGGAGTCACTGAGTGGAGAGACTGATGTTTCAGCACGCCTGTAACCTACTTGCAATACTGGTTGGAAGGCTCTGCCCCAGTTAGCTCAGAATGATTCATTGTATGACCAAGAAGAGCAGGACATTTTATCTCCCTTATGTTCAGTTTCACTATAAAATAAAAGAATTGTACTATATTAGTGACCCTTCCATTCTCTGGGCACATTGAGAAACACCTGGGGAGATTTAGAAAAGTACCCATTTGGCACACTTAAACTAATTAAAACAAAATCACTAGAGGTGAAGCGTAAACACTGGTGTTTTAAAGAGCACCCTGGTAGTTTCTAAGGTTCTACTGTGCTAGATGATCTCCAGAATCTTCTATAACGCTAACCATCTGGGACTTTAATTAATGGCAAGGGATATTCTATAGCAATCTAAATTTGGAGAATGAATATGCCACTGTTTTAAAGGGGAACTCAAGGAAAAGTCATGGAAGAGACTGTTCCAGAAAAGGGAATGTAAACCATTGCGAAGGAAGCATAACAAGATACCATGTGAACTTAAACTTGCTGGGAAGCTTCTTTTTTCTTTGTGACAAAAGTCAAGTGGAAATATCAGACTTTGAGATAAAAGGGAAAAGAAATAAGAGGAGCAAATACATGTAAGTTTGTGAGAAAAGGAATTTCAGTATAAAACTGTGAACTGCTCATCTGTGGAGCGTGAGTGAACGGCCATGGGAGAGGTTGTAAACAGACTGGAAAAGGCTTATTGAGCTTCTGTGAAAAGAGTGTGGGAGTGAAAGAGGGCCAGGCAGTGTAGAGGCATGTTGGGGTTGAGGATGTCTGATGTAAGCCAACAGCATATAGGAACTCAGGTTTTAGCAGAGAATCTGGAAAATTGGATTAATGCAATTTTTTACTGAATGGGTCAAAGTATATTAGGAAATTAGGATGAGGGTATTTCCAAGAGAATGGAAGAAACAATAGACCATGATTTTTAGTTATGTATAAAGACACACAATTAAGATTTTATTGTCATGATGAATTATGGACATATACAGTTTACATGACCCCCCACCCCGGAAAGAAATGGTTTCCTTAATAAGAGAGTTTGAGAGAATAAACTGGATATGTGTGACTCATACCTTTTTTCCCTTATTATCACTCTATGGAAGTGCCTGCCTCCAGAAAGCATGCATTCTTTTTAATTTTGTTATATTGCTTAAAGTATTACAAAGAGTAGCAAGCAAACAAACAAACAAAAAACAATACAAAAGATCAACAAAACCAAGAGCTGGTTCTTTAAAAGGATAAACAAGATTAATGAACCTCTAGCCAGGCTCACCAAGAAGCAAAGAAAGAGAACCCAAATAAACAAAATCAGAAATGAAAGAGGTGAACAACCACTCCCATAGAAATACAAATGATTATGAAAAAAATACTTACGCTGGGATTTTCTTGTTGCTCTCTTTCTAACTCTGAAGTGTAGGGTTAGATAATTTATTACCATCTTTTTTGTTTTGTTTTTTGAGGTAGTCCTGCAGAGCTATGAACTTCCCTCTCAAGATTGCTTTCGCTGTGTCCCATAGATTTTTGGATTGTTGTGTTTTCATTGTCATTTGTTGTCATGATGCTTTTTGTTTCTTCTTTGATCTCTTTGGTAACTGAATCATTTTTTAATATGATGCCATTTAGCCTCCAAGTGCTTGATTTATTTTCATTGTTTTTATTGTAGTTGATTTCTAATTTTATGCCATTGTGATCTGAGAAGATGCTTGATATGATTTATCTTCTTTAATTTGAAGAGAAATTTCCTGTGCCCCAATATGTGATCTATTTTTGAAAATAACCCATGTGCGTGTGAGAAGAATGTATAGTCTGTGGCTTTGGGGTGGAATGTTCTGAAGATGTCATTTAATTCTATCTGATATAGTGAGTCATTTAGGATTGATGTTTCTATGCTGATATTTTGTATAGAGGATTTGTCCAGTGGTGTTAGTGGGATATTAAATTCTCCTACTATGACTGTATTGCTGTCATTATCTCCCTTGATATCTTCCAGAAGTTTTTTTTATGTACTTGGATGCTCCTTTATTGAGTGCATATATGTTTACCTGAGTTATATCTTCCTGTTGAATTGCTCCATTTAGTATTATGAAGTGGCTTTCCTTAACTCTTGTTATGGCCTTCATTTTGAGATCTAATTTGTCAGATATAAGTTATGTGACCCCAGCTTTTTTTTTTTCCTTTTTTCCCCCCATTCGCTTGGAAAACTTTTTCCATCCCTTCACCATCAGTCTGTGTGAGTCCTTTGTTCTAAGGTGGGTTTCCTATAGACAGCAGATATATTTTTCATGTTTTCTTATCCACTCAGCTACCCTATGTTTTTTGTTTGGGGCATTTAATCCATTTACATTTAAAGTTATTATTGATAGGTATTTGTTGCCATTTTAATATATTTTTTATTGATTTTTCACAGAGAGGAACAGAGAGGGATAGAGAGTTAGAAACATCAATGAGAGAGAGTCATCGATCAGCTGCCTCTTGCACACCCCCTACCAGGGATGTGTCTGCAACCCAGGTACATGCCCCTGACCGGAATCGAACCCGGGACCTTTCAGTCTGCAGGCCGACGCTCTATCCACTGAGCAAACCAGTCCCGGCTGTTTGTTGCCATTTTAATTCATTATGCCTGTGTTCCTTCTTTCCTATTTTGTCTTTTTATAGCAGACCCTTTAGCATTTCTGGCATTGCTGGTTTGGTGGTAATAAACTCCCGTAGTCCTTATATGTCTGTGAAGCTCCAGATTTTACCCTCAATTTTTGTTAATAGCCTTGATGGCTATAGTATTCTTGGATTTAGATGCTTGTTTTGCATGACTTTATATATTTAATTCCATTCCCTTCTGGCCTGATGTGTTTCTGTTGAGAAATCAGTTGGTAGTCTGATGGGAGATCCTTTGTAAGTAACTTTCTGTCTCTTTGGCAGCCTTTAATATTCTTACTTTGTTGTTGGTGTTTGCCAATTTAATTATAATGTCTTGTTGTTGATCTTTTGGGGTTCATCTTATATGGGACTCTGCGAGCTTTTTGGACTTGTGTGAGTTTTTTATTCCTTATATCAGGGAAGTTTTCTGTCATTTTTTTCAAACAGGTTTTCTATTCCTTGCTCAGTTTCCTCTCCTTCTGGCACTCCTATTATACAGATGTTGTTTCATTTCATGTTGTCCCAAAGTTCCCTTAGGTTCTCATCCTGTTTTTAAAATTTTTTTTTCTAGATGGTGATTTGCTTGGGTATTTTTTTTTCCTACCTTGTCTTTTAGCTCACTGATGCAGTCCTCTGCTTCTAACAGTCTACTGTTGATGCTTTCTATTGAGTTTTTTATTACAGCAATATCATTTTTCATTTCTTCTTGGTTCTTCTTCATTTCCTCTTGGTTCTTACACGTATTGTTGAATTTGTCTTCTATCCTTTACAGTGACTTTATAACCATTGTTCTGAATTCTTTCTCTTTCATATTCCTTGCCTTCATTTCATTTACTTCCTTTTCTGGTGATTCCTCCTTTACTTTTGTATGTAGGCTATTTCTTTGTCTCCCCATGATCACTCTTCTCAAAGTTTCTGGTTATGTAGCTCTCTTTCTCCTGTGTTGACTGATGGAGACAAAATATAATACAACAAGACACAATGCACAGGGCACTAAACACATATTCACAATACTAATACCACTAAATAAAGGTGACCACCAGAGAAAATAAAATTAAGGAATAGAGGAGAGTACAAAAATGATATTGAGAAAAGAAAAAAAATATAAGAGAGAAAAGAAAGAGAAGAAAAAAAAAAAAGAAGGGTGTAATGTATATATAGGGAGAAAACTCCAATAAAATAACAACTGATCCAAAAAATGTAAACAACCAATACCCAAAGAAGAATGCAAACTACAAAGAACAACTAATCTAAAAAATTCAAACAACAAACACCCAGATGAATCCAAGGAGACAAAGCTTATTTCCAACAGGTAAGGTCAAGGAGTTGAACGAATGGGGAAATAGCCACAATTCAATATAGAGGAGGTAGAAAGAGAATGGGTGTATAAGAAGAAAAGTAAAAAACAAAATACAAATAAAGAGAAAAAATATATATATTAAAATATATATAAAAGAATATATATAATTTCCTCCTTCTTTAATCTATCTATCTATATATTTGTTTACTATTGGAAAAGGAAGATAGAGAGTAGATAGGCCTTAGCTGGTGATTGGAATTAGTTAAGCTATTAGTAGAAGAAGAGTATAAGAGAGAAGAGGAAAAAGAGAGGCAAAAACAAACAAACAAAAATAACTAACCAATAATCAAACAAAAACAAGATAGACAGAAAGAAAAAGGCAAAAAAAAAAAAATAGAAAAAGACTTTGGATAGTGCAGAAAGAGAAGACAGACGTGTGTATGGGTTTGAAGCAAGGGAGAGGAAATTAGATATATGAGTAAGATCAATTTTTAACAGGAAGTAAAAAGAAAGGGTAGAGAAAAACTGAAGCAGGAACAGGGTAAGAGAAACAAGACCAAAAAAAAGTGGAAAGTGATGAAGCGAGTGTTGGTATGCAGGGGTCTTCAAACTAAGGCCCGCGGGTCACATGCGGCCCGCAGAGGAGTCTGATCCGGCCCGCCAGGATTTTTGGGCAGTGAGCGCAGCCGAGGTGTTACAGTAGGAATTAGTAGTTCATATAGTCCGGCCCTCCAGCTCTCTGAGGGACCGTGATCTGGCCCCCACTTTAAAAAGTTTGAGGACCCTTGGTAAAGGAAAAATTGAGATAGAGTAAAGGGAAAATCAAAATAGAATGTATAACACTAATCCCAAAATAAAATAAAATAAAATAAAATAAAATAAAATAAAATAAAGAAAAAATAACATAAAGGGTAAAATAATAGTATTGATACTAATAGTTAAAAATAAAAATATAACAAAAAAGGTAAAATCGAGTGAGAGGAAAAAAATTAGTTTCTTAAGTAAAAGATAAAAAATAAAAATGTAAAGTAGTGAAGGTCGTTCACTTCCTTCACTGTTCTGCTCGGCGCGTCTTTTTCCTTTTGGGTAGTCAGCACAGTATTGAAGCTTCCAGCGATTCACTGCTCCTCTGTGTCATAAGCCACAACCCTATTTTCTTTTTATGTATTTTATTGATTTTTTACAGAGAGGAAGAGAGAGGGATAGAGAGTTAGAAACATCGATGAGAGAGAATCATCGAACAGCTGCCTCCTGCACACCCCCTACTGGGGATGTCCCCACAACCAAAGTACATGCCCTTGACCAGAATCCAACCTGGGACCTTTCAGTCTGCAGACAGATGCTCTATTCACTGAGCCCAACCGGTTAGGGCCAAAACCCTATTTTCAAGCAGGTGGGATTTCTCTGCTTTCTTTGGTTCTCAGCCTCTCCTTAGTTGTATTTACACACAAGTCACTTTCTGCTACAGCCCCTGGGTGGCAGGCAGTGTTTCTGTCTTCATATCCAGGGCGAAAAGGACACCCTACTCTGGCTCTGCAAGCAATTCTGTGGGCGACTCTGTGCAGCCAGTACAGTACTTCAGCTGCCTTTCTGGTCCAGTCCAGCTGTGGGTTAATATCTAGAATCCCCTTCTGCCAGCTGCCCTGTAGGCCTCCTTCCACATTCAAGGGCTACACTGACCCCAACATCTGCAATTTTTTTGGGGGGTGGGGGGGCAGTCTTTCTCTGAGGCTCTAGTTCCCACTACCTGCCTTTCTCCCTCCAGCCTGGACCCCAAATTTCACCTTTCTTTAGGCCACATGTGTCAAACACAAGGCCCGCGGGCCAAATCCAGCCCGCCAGGCCTTGCAATGTGGCCCGCACTGCGCTGTCATCACTGCACTCCGCTGTCAGTTTATGACATTGTCAGTTTATGACTGTTCAGTAAACCATTCGGCCCGAGATTTAGGCTGGATTTTAGATTTTGGCCCCTTCTCTGATTGAGTTCGACACCCCTACTTTAGGCCATGCCAGCTTGTGTTTAATACGCCAGTTCTGGGTGGATGCTCTTTGATTCAGCTGTTCCTTCTGCTCAGTGAGAAGGCCCAGGGCCCATCCATTAATTCCCACCATTTGTCTCCCCCTGAACAGACACCTGTGGTCAGGAGGTTGGAGTTCCTGCATTTGTGGATTTGCAGCTGAGGTAACTGGTTCCTGGGGTGGTTGTAAGGTCCCGAGAGGTATCTGAGATCTCCCCGGTTGAAAGTAAGGCTGGGGCTCCAATCGCAGTCAGTCTCAGATCACAGCCTTCTCCCCTTCTAGATGGTGCAGCCTCTGTGGCAGAGCCAGCCGCTCCGGGAGAGATTTCAGCTGCAGTAGAGGCTGCCTGGTTCGGAGGGCCAATCGTTAGTCTCCAACAGTCCCTTGGAGGATAGCTGTCCCTCACTCTCACATACTGACACTCCCTGCACATCCATGCACTCTCTTTTCATTCTTTCACTCTCACACTATCTAGCAGCCTGCAGTCCCATTGGTAGCCATCTTTCCAGAGAGCATGCATTCTACACTGCTTTCTGCCATGCTGGAAAACACTTTGTAGTTTTTTGTAACCCACTCATCGACAGCCAAAGCCTTTAATTTAAGGATGTAAAGTCAACTGATTTGCTTGCATATCTAAGGTATGTTCTTTCATATAGTATATTTTTTACATTCTCCCTTTCTCTTACATACCTGTTCTGTACTGCTCCCTCACTGCTCATTCACAGCACTCTCCCCCAATCTTCCTCTCAGTTGGTTTCCATAAGTCTTCAGTTCCTGACAACTGGCACAAGCTCCCACCTCCACACTGACCAGCACGGGACCCACATGCTCTGCCTTCCCACCTGTTATCAAAAATGGTGTCCTCTTCCCCCCCAAAGCCAATCTCTTCTCTCCTAGATTCTATCTCCTTTCACCTAATGAAGGACATTCCTTCAGAAATTTGTCTCTTTCCATCTACCTCATCAATTCTTCATCTTCTCATAGAGCCTTTCCACAGGACAAGTTGTTCTTATTTCTCTCTCTTTTCCTTGCCAGCCACCGTCTCATTTCTTTGGTTCCCTTTGCAACAATATGCTTTAAGACTGTTGTGTAAGAACACTTTCCCCCCAAATTTCCCCTCCCATTTCATTATAAACTGACTGAAGCCAACCTTTATATTGCTAAATCCAGTGGCCTGTTCTCAGTCCTCATCTCTAATTTCTCAACAGTGCTTGATAACCATGATCACTTTTGCCTCCTTAATGCTTGTTAATCACTAAACTTTAAGGGCACATCTCTTTCTTGGTCTTCTCCCTCCCCCATGGATTGTTTCTACTTGTTGTCTTTCACTGTCTCCCAGAACCCTTATTGTGCACTAGGGCATGAACTTGGACCTCTATCTATTTGCTTTCACTTCCTGATAACTTCATTTCAGGTTTTGTATTTTTATTTTTAGTTTGTATGCTAACACGGTCTCCAGATTTGTAAATTCAACTGCCAATGTAACATCCCTTTTTGACTAGTAATAGAGACCTTGAACTAAACATGTACATAACTGAGCAACTGAATTTATCCCAAGCCTGCTTCTCTTGCAGTCTTCTCCATCTCATTTATTGGCAATTTCATCCTTACCTTGTTCAGGTCAAAAACTTCAACAACTGCTCAGACTAATGACCTTTCAGTTGTTCTGTGTTCCCTTTCTGCTTTTCACAGCTCATGTCTGATATATCAGAAAAATCGGAATATGTCCAGAAAATAAAAATACATATTTCATTAAATAGTCACCTAAAATTGTTTTGATGTATGAAGTCAACCAATTAATCAGATATTTATTAATACTTTCTTCATATTCTGCATTGAATTAAAGTCATTGACAAATAAAGCAGTGCCAAAATGTAATTTTGATTTGTAGTGTGGTTTTTAAATCAAACATACCTGATTTCAAATGTTGAGACTTTTCCACTTATCAGTTATGTGATCTTAGACAAGTTACAATTTACCTAAAACTCAGGTTTTGTGTTGTCTTTTTTTTTTTTTTTATAACTGAAAAATAATACCTTCTTTAGTGGGCTTAAATGCAGCACTATGGCTGCCATAAAATATTATTCAATAAATGGTAATTATTGAGCCACTGTTCTTGCTCTTAATAAAAAATAAAATAGAATACTGATTGGCTTTGTCTACCAAAGAACATTCTTGGAAAAAGTAAAATTAAGGAGAAAATAATGTACTTGCTACCATGGCAACTGCATCAGTTTTGAAAAGTACTATTTTTGCTTAATATTGCCCTTATTCCTATAACCTTGCAATCTTTTTTTTTTTTAATTATTCTTAAACTTGGTACCATTACGGAGTGTCCATATTTATAAATTAATTTTTTCTTAAATGATTTCTATTATTTCAAGCTAACCATGGTCCTGTTACCCTAAAAGCCCTTGCATAGGATTAGTTACCATCATGATTCTTTTTCTCTCATCCTATCAATTAAATCTAATTTCTCTGGAATGATATAAAAAAAGTGTTTAGAATAAAGTAATTAGATAGAAACATTAGAACATCTGCTTTGTTTTCTTGGAATATACCTTTCCCCCTATATTTCTTTCAATGCTCTGTGAATGTGTGCATGGAGATGAATTTAGCTGTGTGTGCATTTGGGTTGATGAATGCAAATAAGTTTGGAAGGTTATGTGTCTGAATATTTTTAAAAATCTATTTTCTAAATCACTTAGGCAGCATTATATAATAAAACAATATGGTTAATATTCTGACCATCTGGATTTGTTTATTCATTTTTTTCATTCTTTAATCAAGTATTTCTTATCATGTACCAAGCAATATACCCAGCCCAAAATTTGAATGTTAAACATAAGGTGTCCCAAAGATGTATACAAAAATGCTGAATAATTATAAAGGCAGTATTTATTAAAATACATTTCATTTTCAAAATTGAGCAATTAGCTATATACATTTTTGGGGACACCCTGTAAATACCACATATTAACTTTAAAGAAAGTTAAAGAATATAAATTTTTTAATTCTTAGGACTAGTCAGCAAGTCAAAATGAGATAATTAATATTACAATGTAATCCAAGAAAAGAAAGAAGCAACACAGCCAAAGGAAGATGTTGCATTTCTCAAATATTTAGTGATTGCTGTTCTATGCCATGCATTGTGCTGATCCTTGTTGGTGATAGACAAGAAGTTTCATATAAGGCATGACTTTTGCCCTAAAAAAAGCATATTTCAGGTCAAACATTAGCTAGAAATTTTGTTTCCTTATAAAAAAAATAAAATTCAAATTCTGTATGAGGGACTGAGCATTCTTTGTATGCTGATACAATAATTCTAGTGCAAAGTGTCAGATAACATATATGGAAACTGGAGATTAAATAAAGTAAAGAATATAGACTTATCCATAGTAGAAATATTTTCTTTGGCCACAAGTGGCTAGGAATTCCAGAGGAAGAGTGAAACTTAACTTCAAACCTAATAAAAGAGAAACACTAGAGCATATAGGGCATATCCAAGTTTAAGTTCAACATATACTAATGCTCTATATGAAGTTTTCATACCATAGAATGGATCCAATGTTTCTCAACTAATGTGAACATCTGGTATTCAGAGTGGTAGATGAGCAAATAACATTCTTTTATATAATTTTGGTAAAACCAGGCTGATTACATATTTCAAAACATGAAATAAACTTAACAAAATATAATAACATTTTTCAGTTGTAAAATTACAGAGTTGTAATAAACTAATATTTTTAAAGGAACAAAACAGAATTCAACCCTGCATTTCATACAATTTAATATTTTTCATTTACATAAAGATGTTCCTGGGCTATCCTAAAACATGTAAATATTTATGGACAATGTGCTTTAAGCAGAGAAAAACTAAAGTAAATGAAAAAAAGGAATGTGGAAATAAGATACTATTTAAAAATTTTCTAATTTCAGTTTTGAAGACAGTATATGTGAGTGTCCCCCCATGTCCCACATGGTTCAGGGTTCAGGTTCAGGGTTTGGGCTCTGGAGGAGGCAGCATGCAAATGAAAGAGACTTAGAAAATATTAATTTGGAAATATTGAGGGCCAGGCAGGAGCCCAGCTCAAGAGGAAGGACTCCTCTCTGCCCTGTTCTCTTTTATTCAGGTTTTGGGATACACCCATAGCCCTTAGGCAGGCAATTCCAATGATAGCCCATCAGTAAGGATTTACATAGGACTAAAAGGTGAAAGTTGCTTCAGCTCCCTTCCTCTCAACTAGTCAGTGAGTGCTTGGCTCTGACCTTTCAGAGCCTTTAAGGTTAACCAGCCTTCCTGGTTCCTTGTCCACACCTCTCTGCTGGTGAAGGTAATGGGCAGCTTCCAACAAATATATATGTAACGATGTATATATGTATATATGCATGTACATGTGCAAACACACATACATATACATGTTTGTATAATGCATACACAAATATATGCATACATCTACACACATGCCTAAATGCACACACAAGATTATGTTAAAAAACATGTTCTCATCAAGATGTGAATTAAAGCCAAATTTAATATTTTTCTTATTATAAAGTTTATAAATTTAAATTTTAATATGCTCAAAATTTTTTTGGCCAAATGGGTACAAATCTTGAGGGTTCCCAATGAATTCTAAATATCACCTTCATTTATTTGGGACATCTTAATGAATAGTTTGCTAACAAAGAAATCACTTGAACTTAGAAGAAAATGACAAAGGAGTTCTTTGTTTTTTTCCTGTTTATTTGCTTATTTGCTTGTTTGGGTGTCCCAAGAAAAAAAGCTCACTGCTAAGATGGATTACACCTGTTGGATGGAGCTTTCCTACAAAATGCAAAGTGTTTATTACTAGGTTCATTTGTTCTTCATTTCTGTCCTAACTGTACCAGGTGTCTGGCACAACATTACTTCTCAGTAAGGATTTCTTGAATACCTGAATGAGTGAATGCCATCTTATATCTTTTTACACATTGATCCTTCTCTTTGGAAAGCCTTTAACTTCCTGAGATTTTGCTGCCTATGGTTTCTTCTAGGATTTTTATGGTTTCACAACTTGCATTGAAGTCTTTTATCCAGTTTGAGTTATTTTATGTGTGAGTTGGTGGCCTGGTTTCATTTTTTTGCATGTATCTGTCTAATTTTCTCAATAACACTTATTGAAGAGACTGTCTTTTCTCCATTGTATGCTCTTGCCTCTTCTGTCAAATGTTAATTGACCATAATGGCAGGGGTCAATTCCTGGGTTCTCTGTTCTCTTCCATTGATCTATATACCTGTTCTTGTGCCAGTACAAGGATGTTTTAATTACATGTTTTAATTACAATAGCTTTGTAGTATAGTTGATATTCGGTATTGTGATCCCTCCAAATTTGTTCTTTCTCAAGATTGCTGAAGCTATTTGGGGTATTTTTGGGTTCCATATGAATTTTTGAGTATTTGTTCTAGATCTGTGAAAAATGCCATTGGTATATTAACAGGGATTGCCATGAATCTATATATTGCTTTGGGTAGTATAGACATTTTATAGATGTTATTTCTTCCAATCCATGAAAAATGTA
The DNA here is from genome assembly GCF_964339955.1 of Pipistrellus hanaki. Lineage (NCBI taxonomy): Eukaryota > Metazoa > Chordata > Mammalia > Chiroptera > Vespertilionidae > Pipistrellus > Pipistrellus hanaki. The sequence goes on from NC_140505.1 coordinate 119,989,054, forward strand.
TATGCTTCCACTTGTTTACATCTTCCTCTATTTGTTTTTTCTAAGTCCTAGGTCTTTACCTCTTTGGCTTATTCCTAGTATATATTATTGCATCGGTAAATGGGATTTTTAAAATAGTTTCTTTTGTTGTATAAAAATGCCACCGATTTCTGGATGTTAATTTTGTATCCTGCTACTTAGACAAATTCATTTATTATGTCAAGCAGTATTTTGGTGGAATCTTTAGGATATTCTATATACAACATCATATCATCTGTGAATAATGACAGTTTTACTTCCTCCTTTCCAATTTGGATGCCTTTTATTTTTTCTTCTTGTCTATTTTCTTCTTGTCTCTATGTTGAAAAAGGGTGGTGAAAGTGGACATCCCTAATGTTAAGGAAAAAAGCTTTTTGTTTTTGCCCATTGAGTACGATGTGAACTGTACTTGTGTCTTATATATAATTTATTAAGTTGAGATATCATCCCTCTAGTCCCACTTTGCTGAAATTTTTCATCAAAAGTGGGTCCTGGATTATTTTGGATAATTTTTCAAGGTCTATTGATATGATCATGTGATTTTTATCTTCCAATTTGTTTATATTATGTATCACATTTATTGATTTGCAAATATTGTACCAGTCTTACATTCTAGGAATAAATCCCACTTGGTCATGGTGTATGGTATTTTTAATATGTTTCTGGATCCAATTTGCTAATATTTTGTATATTTTATTCGGAGGTGGGTCTCTGATAGACAACATATGCATGGGTCATGATTTCTTATCTATTTTCTACCTTATGTTGTTTGATTGGAGCATTTAATTCATTTACATTTGAAGTTATTATTGATAGGTACTTATTTACTGACAATTTTATAATTTATGCCTATGTTCCTTTCTCTTTCTCTCTACTTTCTCTTCTCACAGAGTTCCTTTAACATTTCTTACAATGGTGTTTCACTGGTTAAATACTCTTTTAGCCTTTTTGTGATCTTGAAAGCTCTTTATTTCAGCTTCTATTTTGGTATATTTTTATTGATTTCAGAGTGGAAGGAAGAGGGAGTGAGAGATAGAAGCATCAATGAGGAAAGAGAATCATCGATTGGCTACCACCTGCATGTTCCACAATGGGGATTGAGCTTGAAACCTGGGCATATTCCCCAACCGGAAATCAAACTGTGGCCTCCTGGTTCATAGGTTGACACTTAATGACTGAGCAATACTGGCCTGGCTTCACCTTTAATTTTGAATGCAAGCTTTGCTGGATAGAATATTTTTGGTTTCAGATCATTGCTTTTCATTACTTTGAATACTTCATGACATTCTCTTCTGGCTTATAGAGTTTCTATAGAGAAATCAGCTCCCTTGTTGGTAACTGACTATCTCTCTATTCCTGCCTTCAAGATTCTCTCTTATTTAATGTTTGTCATTTTAATTATGCTGTGTCTTAGAGTGGTTCTCTTTGGGTTAATTTTGTTTGGGACTGTCTTAGCTTCCTAAACTTATATGACTTTTTCCTTTACCAGAATAAAGAAGTTTTCTGTCATTTTTTCAGTCTCTATCCCTCACTTTATACTCCTTCTAGTACTCCTATGATATGGATGTTGTTCTGTTTCATGTTGTCCCAAAGGTCCCTTAAACTGTCCTTTTACCTCTTAAGTATTTTCCACTCTGCTGCTCTGATTGAGTAATCGTTTTCTATCTTTCCTTCTAATTTACTGATTCAATCCTCTGATTCTTCTAACTTGCTGTTAATTCCTTTCAGTTTATCCTTCATTTTAGCTATATCATACTTTGTTTTTGACTGGTTGTTTTATGTGGATTCTATATCCCTTTTCATGCTGTTGAGTATGCTAAAAATTATAACTTTATACTGTGTTTCTGATAAATTGCTTGCCTCCATTTCATTTAATTCTTTTTCTAGAGATTCCTTTTGGGCCTGTTTGTTTTCCCTATTTTTCTTTCTTTATGTTTGTCTGTGCATTGGATAACACTGATATGCCTCCCAGTCTTGGTGAGGTGGATTTCTTGTGGGACACAGTGGTGTAGTCTTCTTGATCTTCTGAGCTTGGTGCTGTAGGCATATCACTTGTGTGGGTTATGTGACCCTCCTGTTGAATTTGGCTCTTGACTGCTATTGTCCTACTCATGGGTTGGCACAGTACAGGCTGGCTGACTATGAGGTTTAACTCTGACTACATCATGAATACTGTTATGCAGGTGTTGACAGAACAGAACAGACATAAGACCACACCAAAAATAACACATACACACACACACACACACACACACACACACACACAATAATTACAAAAAAAAAAAAATGACTAAAAAAGAGAAAAAAAGAAAAACACAAGACCAAGAGAATTGGGGGAGAAAAAGAAGAATCCCTAAAAATTGATAATATAAAAGAAAAAAATGAATAGAAATAAAACAAAATAAGTTTAAAATGAAAGAAGAAAGGAAATGACAATAATTTTTAAAAATGTAATAATAGTAAATAAAATATAAAATAGGTAAAGAGAAAAGTAAAATTAAAAATAAAGAAAAGAGAAAGAGAAAAAATAAAATAACAAAAGAATAGAGAGCATAAGAGATATGAAAGAAAAAAAAGAGGAAAATGAAAACAACCTTTGGATCTGCTTTTTGTGAAGCTCGCTGAATTTGCTCTGATGTTATTGGATCTGGCACCTTGTTGTGTCCATCCTAGGTATCCTGGGAGGTTCTCTGGTGGAAAACAATGTGAGTCAGAGTCCTTGCCTGGCCCTGTGCAACCTGAATGAAGCAGGGCAGGGTAGAGTCCCAAGTAATCCAGTAGGTGAAGCATCTGTATCCCTGAGGCTGGGTCTGCCTCAGGTCTTGCTCCTTGAATGTCCCTGTTTTGATTTGCTCTATTTTCCCACGTGAAACTGGGCTCTGTGAGTGTATCTGGCCAGGTTAGTTTAAACAGACTCGAGTTGGGGCTTTCTAAAAGGGAGACTGGGCACTCCCCTCCTTCAAAGGCCTCAGTTCTGCCTGGGTCACTGGAACCCCCCTTTAGTCCTGCTTGGCACTACAATCGTTCAGAGGGCAGGCCCCCACGGGGTGGGGTTCTGCCCAGGCTTTGACCTAACCGAATGGCTGATTACCCATGTCACCATACTAGCCACAGGGGCACAGATTTCCAGTCTAGAAATGAGAAAATAAATATGTAAAAAATAATCATCTGTGTGCTCAATAACAAAGAAGAATGGAAGCATTGTCAAAGGGGAACAGGAGCAACAATTTGAGTATCAAAATATATTATATTGTATTGTATTATCACTTAAAATATACAATAAATATGCCATAGTATATACTGATATGAATAACTGATTAAAAATAATTGGAGGAGAAGAGGCAAATTTTTTATACAAATTTTCTATACAAAAAAAAAAAAAATTCTATTTAATATATGTAGATACTAACCCCTCCAGGAGGTAAATCTTTTTTTGTTTTGTTTTGTTTTTTTGTTTATTTTTTCTTATATGTTGCAGTTGGTTATTCTTTCTTTTTTAAAAAAAATTTTTAATTAAATTATTATCTGTGTACATATTTTACCATTGCGTCCCCCCTCCCATACATACCCATCCTCCCCAGAGTTTTGTGTCCATTGGTTGTACTTTATATGCATGTATACAAGTCCTTCGGTTGATCTCTTATCTCCCCCAGATCTCCCTCCCCTCCCCACTGTAATTTGACAGTCTGCTTGTTACTTTACTGTCTCTATATCTATATTTTGGCTCATCAGTTTATAATGTTCTTTATTATCCATAAATGAGTGAGGTCATGTGGTGTTTCTCTTTCATCGACTGGCTTATTTCACTCAGCATGATGTTCTCCAATTCCATCCAGGTTGCTGCAAATGTTGAGAATTCCTTCTTTTTTATGGCAGCATAGTATTCCATTGTGTAGATGTACCATAGTTTTTGGATCCAATCATCTGCTGACGGGCACCTAGGCTGTTTCCAAATTCTGGCTATTGTAGATTGTGCTGCTATGAACATAAGGGTGCATATATCCTTTCTTATTGGTGTTTCTAGTTTCTTGGGATATATTCCTAGGAGTGGGATTAGTGGGATTACTTCAAATGGGAGCTCCATTTTCAGTTTTTTGAGGAAACTCCATACTGTTCTCCACAGTGGTTACACCAGTCTGCATTCCCACCAGCAGTGCACGAGGGTTCCTTTTTCTCCGCAACCTCGCCAACACTTGTCGTTTGTTGATTTGTTGATGTTGGCCATTCTGACAGGAGTGAGATGGTACCGCATTGTTGTTTTGACTTGCATCTCTTGGATAATTAGTGACTTTGAGCATGTTTTCATGTGCCCTCTTGGCCTTCATTCTGTCTTCTTTTGAAAATATTCTATTTAGGTCAATTGACCATTTTTTAATTGGATCCTTCATTTTCCTTGTATAAGCTGTAGATGTTGGAGATTAAACCTTTATCAGTGATAACATTTGCAAATATGTTCTCCCACACAGTGGGCTTTCTTGTTTTTTTGTTGATGGTTTCTTTTGCTGTAAAAAAGCTTTTTATTTTGATGTAGTCCCATTTGTTTATTTTCTCTTTAGCTTCCATTGCCCTAGGGGCCATATCAGTGAAGAAGTTCTTTTGGCATATCTCTGAGATTTTGCTTCCTGTGGATGCCTCTAGTATTTTTATGGTTTCCCGTCTGATGTTTAAGTCCTGTATCCATTCTGAGTTTCTTTTTGTGTATGGTGTAAGTAGGTGATCTAGTTTCATTCTTTTGCATGTGTCTGTCCAATTTTCGCAACATCATTTATTGAAGAGACTGTCTTGACTCCATTGTATATACTTGCCTCCTTTGTCAAATACTAATTGAACATAGCGATTTGGGTTGATATCTGGGTTCTCGATTCGATTCCATTGATCTATATGTCTGTTCTTGTGCCAGTACCAGGCTGTTTTGAGAACAGTGGCTTTGTAATACAGCTTGAAATCTGGTATTGAGATCCCTCCTACTTTACTCTTCTTTCTCAGGATTGCTGTGGCTATTCGGGGTCTTTTATTGTTCCAAATGAATTTTTGGAGAGTTCTTTCTAGGTCAGTGAAATATGCCATTGGTATTTTAATGGGGAGTGCATTGAACCTATAGATTGCTTTGGGAAGTATGGACATTTTGATGATGTTGATTCTACCGATCCATGAACATGGTATGTTCTTCCATCTGTTTACATCTTCCTCTATCTCTTTTTTCAGTGTCGTGTAGTTTTCCGCATATAGGTCCTTTACTTCCTTAGTTAAGTTTATTCCTAGGTATCTTAATTTTTTTGGTGCAATGGTAAATGGGATTGCCTTTTTAGTCTTTGTTTCTGCAAGTTCACTATTGGTGTATAGAAATGCTGTAGGTTTCTTGGCGTTAATTTTGTATCCTGCTACATTGCCAAATTCATTTATTAAGTCAATTAGTCTTTTAATGGAGTCTTTTGGGTTTTTTTATGTACAATATCATGTCATCTGCAAATAAGGATAACTTTACTTCTTCTTTTCCAATTTGGATGCCTTTTATTTCCTCTTCTTGTCTAATTGCAATGGTTAGTACTTCCAGCACTATGTCAAAGAGGAGTGGTGATAGTGGGCATCCCTGTCTTGTTCCTGTTGTTAGAGGGAATGGTTTTAGTTTTTGCCCATTGAGTATGATGTTGGATGTGGGTTTATCATATATAGCTTTTATTATGTTGAGGTATGATCCTTGTACTCCCACCTTGTTGAGAGTTTTCATCAGGAAAGGGTGTTGGATTTTATCAAATGCTTTTTCTGCATCAATTGATATGACTATATGATTTTTATCTTTCAATTTGTTAATGTGATGTATCATGTTTATTGTTTTGCGGATATTGTACCATCCTTGCATTCCTGGAATAAATCCTACTTGGTCATGGTGTATGATCTTTGTGATGTTCTTCTGGAGTCGATGTGCTAGAATTTTGTTGAGGATTTTGGCATCTATGTTCATGAGGGATATTGGCCTGTAATTCTCTTTCATTGAGGTGTCTTTATCTGGTTTTGGTATTAGGGTGATGCTGGCTTCATAGGAGTTTGGAAGTGTTTCTTCCTCTTGAATTTTTTGGAATAGTCTGAGGAGGATAGGTTTTAGTTCTTCCTTGAATGTTTGGTAAAACTCTCCTGTGAAGCCATCTGGCCCTGGGCTTTTGTTTGCTGGAAGCTTTTTGATAACTGTTTCAATTTCTTCCCAAGTCACTGGTCTATTGAGATTTTTGGATTCTTCCTGATTGAGTTTTGGAAGGTTGCATTTCTCTAGGAATATGTCCATTTCCTCCAGGTTGTTCAGCTTGTTGGAATAGAGTTGTTCGTTGTATTTTGTAACAATCCTTTGTATTTCGGTGGGATCTGTTGTTATTTCACCTCTTTCGTTTCTGATTTTGTTTATTTGAGTCCTCTCTCTTTGTTTCTTGGTTAGCCTGGCTAGAGGTTCATCAATCTTGTTTATCCTTTCAAAGAACCAGCTCTTGGTTTTGTTGATCTTATGTATTGTTTCTTTGGTCTCTATGTCGTTTATCTCCACTCTGATTTTTATTATTTCCTTCCTTCTGCTTACACTGGGCTTTTCTTGTTGCTCTTTTTCTAACTCTTTGAGTTGTAGAGTTAGATCATTTGTTACCATTTTTTCTTGTTTTTTGCAATAGGCTTGTAGGGATATGAACTTCCCTCTTAAAACTGCTTTTGCTGTGTCCCATAGATTTTAGATTGTTCTGTTTTCATTGTCATTTGTTTCCAGGATGTTTTTAATTTCTTTCTTGATTTCTCTGGTAACCCAGTCCTTGTTTAATAGCATGCTGTTTAGTCTCCATGTGTTTGATTTCTTTGGATTATTTTTATTGTAGTTAATTTCCAGTTTTATGCCACTATGATCCGAGAAGATGCTTGATATGATTTCTATCTTCTTGAATTTGAAGAGACTTTGCCTATGTCCCAACATGTGGTCTATCTTTGAGAATGTCCCATGTGCACTTGAGAAGAATGTATATTCTGTGGCTTTGGGGTGGAATGTTCTGAAGATATCGATTAATTCCATCTGGTTTAGTGAGTCATTTAGGATTGATATTTCTTTGCTGATTTTTTGTTTAGGTGATTTGTCCAAAGGTGACAGTAGAGTATTAAAATCTCCTACTATGATTGTATTGCTATTAATCTCTCCCTTAATGTCCTCGAGCAGTTTTTTTTAATGTATTTGGGCGCTCCCATATTGGGTGCATATATATTTACCAGGGTTATTTATTCTTGTTGGATTGCTCCCTTTAGTATTATGCAGTGGCCTTCATTATCTCTTGTTATGTCCTTCACTCTGAGATCTAATTTGTCAGATATAAGTATTGCTACCCCAGCTTTTTTTTTTCATTTCCATTCGCCTGGAAAACCTTTTTCCATCCCTTCTCCCTCAGTCTGTGTGCATCTTTTTCTCTGAAGTGGGTTTCTTATAGACAACAGATATGTGGGTCTTGTTTTCTTATCCAATCCGTTACCCTATGTCTTTTGATTGGAGCATTTAATCCATTTACATTTAAAGTTATTGTTGATACGTACTTATTTGATGCCATTTTTATTCTATACCCCTGTGTTCCATCTTCGCTTTCTATTTCTTTAATTTTACAGTAGACCCTTTAGCATTTCTTGCATTGCTGGTTTGGGGGAGATAAATTCCCTTAGTCTGTTTTTGTCTGTGAAGCTCCTGATTTCACCTTCAATTTTGATTGATAGCCTTGCTGGATACAGTATTCTTGGATTCAGATCCTTCCTTTGCATGACTTTGTATATTTCATCCCATTCCCTTCTGGCCTGATAAGTTTCTGTGGAGAAATCAGTTGCTAGTCTGATGGGGTTCCTTTATATGTAACTTTCTGTCTCTCTCTGGCTACTTTTAAAATTCTTTTTTTGTAGTTGGTGTTTGCCAGTTTAATTGTAATGTGCCTTGGGGTTGGTCTTTTGGAGTTCATTTTGCTTGGGACTCTGCGAGCATCTTGGATTTGTGTGGGTTTTTTCTTCTCTGTTTCAGGAAAGTTTTCTATCATTATTTCTTGAAATACGTTTTCCATGTCTTCCTCAGTTTCCTTTCCTTCTGGAACCCCTATTATTCTAATATTGTTTTGTTTTGTATTTTTCCAAAGTTCCCTTAGACTTTCCTCCTGCTTTTTAATTTTTTTTTCCCCAGAGGCTGCTCTAATTGGGTATTTTTTCCCATCTTGTCTTCTAGCTCACTGATGTGGTCCTCTGCTTCTTCTAGACTACTCTTGATGCTTTCTATTGAGTTCTTTACAGTAGTGATGTCATTTTTCATTTCTTCTTGGTTCTTCTTCATTTCCTCTTGGTTCTTACTCATATTGTCAAATTTGTCTTCCATTCTTTTTAGCCATCTTATGATCATTACTCTGAATTCTTGCTCTGGTAGATTGCTTGCCTCTAGCTCATTTACTTCCTTTTCTGGTGATGCCTGCTTTACTTTCATATGCGGGCTGTTTCTTTGTCTCCCCATGATCTCTCTTTTTAGGATGTCTGGTTGTGTAGTTCTCTTTCTCCTGCTTTGATTTAAAGGCACAAAATACAAAACAACCAGGTACAACACACAAGGCACTGAATAAAAATGTGTTTCCGATATTAATAACCTCCAATAAAGGTGACTAGAACCCAGCTAACAAAAACATACAATCAAACAAAAAGAATAGGCAGATCAATCTTATAAAAAAAAAAAAGCATACAACTTCAGTATAGTTAACATTCAACATACAACTACAAAGAGATAGAGAGAAAGGCTGTTTTGTTTTGTTTTTTGTTTGTTTGTTTTTAGGACAGTGATGAGGAAGGTGTGATTGGGCTTGGAGGAACAGGGGGTTGGAAATTAGATATACACAAGTAGGGTAAAATTTTACGAGGGGGTAAACAGAAAGAATGGGGGAAATCTAGAGCAGGAAAGGGTTAAGATATACAGGGCACCAAAGGAAAAGGTTAGAAAGATAGTGAAGGTATAAAGGTAGGGTTGAGATAGAATAAAGCGTTGGAGGAGGAAAGATAGATATAGACTGTAGAACAGTAATCCCGAAATAAAAAAATGAAATAAGAATAATAAAAATAAACAAAAGAAAATATGATAAAAAAGGTAAAATGGTAGTGGTAATAATGTTGATTACGTATACAATGTAATAATTATAAAGGTAAAATCAAGTGAGGAAAAAGAGAAAAAAAATAGTTTCTTCAGTAAACGTTGCAAATACAGTGGTGCCTCGCATAACGAACGCCTCGCACAGCGAACTTTGGACAGGTTTTTCATGAAACCATTGGCTAAAAAGCAGAAAATGGATGAAGATGTGCAAGATTCGGTAGACTCTACTTAGTCTGTCTTAAAATTAAAAAAATGTGTGTTTTTTTTTTTTTAAATTATGTTTTTAGATGTATCTAAATAAAAATAATAACAAAAAATTTATCTTTTTTATGTCATCTTAGCATATTTTATGCTACAGAACGAATTATTTTTTTTAACATGTATTGTTATGGGAAAACGCGTTTCACATAACGAACTTTTCGCATAACAAGCTTGCTCCTGGAACGAATTAAGTTCGTTGTGTGAGGCACCACTGTAATGACAACAAAAATAAAAAACAAAAATTAAAAAAATTTAAAAAAAATTAAAAATTTAAATAAAATTTGTAGTGATGCAGGTCATTCGCTTCCTCTATTATAATCCAGTCCTGATTTTTAAGCAGTTCTTGCTTTTATTACACTAGAGTCAATTTGTGAATTAGCCTCTGGGTGGCAGTGTTTCTAGGTTAACTTCCCAGGCTCTAAAGCCTCTCTAGCTTTTTTTTTTTTCCCCCCTTCTCTGTGGCACTGATTTATGGAGGGGGGGAGGGGGCAAGTCCGAGCCAACTGTAATCTCCTGTAATTCTCCGATATCTCTCTGAGCCAGATCCAAATGTGTTGCTCCTCAGATATCTCCCCTGTTAGGAGCCCCGTCCACATGGGTGACACCCGCCCAACAGCCAGGACTTCTACTTGTAATCACCGCCCTTGTCCTCCAGTTTCCACATGCCCTGTGCGCACAGGCTTTTGTCTTCACCGTGAGCGCTCACTCACCCTCTTGCCGTGAAATCTGACCTTTTTGCCATGTGGTGGGGCACTCCTGTGAGCCCAAGTGTTCGCGCTGCCTGGGATCCACATTCTGGGGGTCACAGCTGCTTGGTGGTTGCTGTGGCTATGGTTATTCAGGCCTCTGACACGATCCAATCTTCCTCTCAAGATGGCCAGATTTCCCAGTCCAAGCCGGTAGGCAGCTCTGGGAAGGGACTTCACCCCGCGTGGGTGCTTCCCTGTGAAGGGCACCCTTGTCAGCGGCCCCCCAGTTTCTCCTGGTGTTCAGCTGTCTCTTGGGTTGCTAATAAACACTCACAGCATGACCCTCAGCTGCTCTTTCTTTCTGCTTCGGGACAAGGCTCAGAATCCGCCTACCTATTCTTCTGCCATTTTGTCCTCCCAGGAGGTAAATCTTAATTTCACCCCTCCCTATCACCTCATTGAGGGTACACTAAGTTAGTGACTAACTTCCAAGAAATAGAGTATGTGCCTTAACTGGTTTGGCTCAGTGGATAGAGCGTCAACCTGCAAACTGAAGGGTCCCAGGTCTGATTGCAGTCAAGGGCATGTACCTTGGTTGCGGGCACATCCGCAGTGGTGGTGGTGGGGGATGTGTGTGTGCAGGAGGCAGCTAATCGATGTTTCTCTCTCATTGATGTTTCTAACTCTCTATCCCTCTCCCTTCTTCTCTGTAAAAAATCAATAAAGATATGTTAAAAAAAATAAAGTATGGCTAGAGAAAAACAATAACTTTGGAGTAGAGAAACCTGGCAAACACTACCTTAAGCAAGTGAAGGTTAGTATCAGTAGTGATATGTGGACATCAGTACCCCAATATGATATGATGGGGTCACTGCACTGATATGATGTGATGTGATGAAGACATTTTGCCTCAGTGGTATTCTTCCCCCAAATTCATGGCTCTTGTCTAGCATGAGGAAATCATTAAGCAAAATTAATATATGCATCAGAGCAGGGACCTACAGAATACTTCTGCAGTACTTTTTTTTTAATTGCATTTTTTAAATTGATTTCTGAGAGGAAAGGAGAAGGAGAGAGAGAAAGAAACATCAATGATGAGAGAGAATCATTGATGAGCTGCCTCCTGCACACCTCCTACTGGGGATTGAGCCCGCAACCTGGGCAGGTGACTTTGGCTGAGCAGTACAAAAGCCTCCTGCATACCTCCTACTGGGGATTGAGCCCACAACCCGGGCAGGTGACTTTGGCTGGAATCGAACCTGGGACACTTCAGTCCGCAGGCGGATGCTCCATCAACTGAGCCAAACCAGCTAGGGAGTGGGCAGTACTTTTTGATAGTCTACTGAAGATATTTCAATCTAAAGATAAAAACAAATAAAAGGTAAGAAGCTTTCACAGACCAAATGAAACTGGGAGATGTGGAAAACAAATTAAATGTGGTACCCTGGGTTGCAACCTGGAACAGAAAGGGGGCATCAATAGAAATATTAGTGAAATACAAATAAAGTCTAGAGTTTGGTTAATGATAATGTACCAATATCAGTTCCTTTATGATAAATGTACCATAGTAATGTAAGATGCTAATTGGGGAAACTGGGTGACAAATTTATAGGAACTTTCTGTACTATCTTTGCAACCTTACTATAAATCTAAAATTAAACCCAAATTAAGCATTTATTTAAAAATTATCTTCTAGTTCATTGAGTAGCTTTAAACTCTTACCTACTCTCATAATTTACCAGACTGTAAGAATCTCATCTGAAGAACTGAAAATCATTTTTTTCTGCTTCCTCCTCATTGATATTATAAATTTGAATCATAATTGGAGAAGCTAAGTACAAATGAATAATAAGTTAATTTTAAGATACTACTTTTGGCTCATTCTGTCTGTGTCCTCCTAAAGTCTCCACCTTGGAATCATGTGTAAATGGAGCATTTATTTTTACCTCTAAAAAGTGTAAAGTCATCTGAATATGATCTTTTATACAAACTGAATAATTTGTGTTAAAAGACAGAAGAATAAATCATGCTTTGCAATGTAGCCTAGATGGTTTGCAATGAATATTTTTGGATCTTGTGTCAAAATTCTATGCATCTGAAATATATATTGTTTTTTATAGATGAGATAAAGTATGATTTTTTTAAAATGTGCTTTTTTTAGGCATTGATTGTGAAATTTAATAATTTTTAGTTAAGGTGGGAAAATAGAATAATGATTATGCTCATATTCTGATGTTCTTTAAGAAGTTCAGAAAAATAGAAATAATTAGTGCATTTTATTTTATAATAATCCTAATATTATATAGCCTTACTGAGTTATATGCCCAGGGCCTTGGCGTCCTAGCCAGCTATAATAGGCTTTGACTTACAAATTGAAAAAGAATCTTTACTTTTACATAAAGGGCTTTGCACAAAAATGGAAAACCTTGTTGAAAATACTGGGAGTGACAAAGAGATTTGGAAGCATACAGAAATAAGAGCGATGGAACAATAATTTGTTACTACATACAGCATGAAACATGCCTCAGGTTAGTCAGAAGAGGTCCTCTGAATTACACTGTGCACGCTTCCCTGAAATGAAACTGTATGTTATTGGTTAACCAGGATATTTAGCATAATCACTCTGCTAGACTGTGGTGGAGGGAGGTGATTATCACTGAGAACAGATGGGCAGGTCCAGAGCACTGCCAGATTCTGCACAAGCTCCATTTACTGTTGCTTCTTGCTTTCTTCTTTCTGTGTTTAAAATATTTTTTAAAAAACATCCTCTGTTCTAAAGAACTAGCTATACAAAAGGTCAGTGGCTGATGACCTTTCAGCTTCGATTTCAAATGTAGGAGAAAGATTCAAAATGCTATCACTCTGTATCTGTGAAGGATGGGGCAGATTTCATTTTACCCTCTAGCCTCCCTCAATGCATGCACGGATTTGTCTGTACGCTAAGCTCTCTGCTCTGCATCTGTAGCTCCTTGTGGATTATATTGTCTCTGTGATCAGAAATGATTTTCTCGGATATGAACAGCGTTTCTGGCTCCCCTAAAGTGCATCCTCCTAATGGGACCCGGTTTTACACTTTTCAAGTAAGTGTGCTTTAAATAACTTCACTACTTAAGAAGTTAATATATAGTCAAACTTATAATAAAGGGAAAATAAGGAAAGAAAAACTGCAAAGTGTGAAAGTATTAAAGAGGATATAAGAATGAATAACATGCAAGTCAGTTTAATTTATGTTTTAAATATGGAAATAAGATGGTATTAGGATTATTTGGGAATTCAAGTAAAATAGTGAATAATTCATTTTCACAGGGATTTTTAAATTTCTACAGTATCATCCTTGAGGGCTTATGAGATGTGTCTCCTGATATTGTTATTCATGGCTATGATAACGTGAACATTATAGATTTACTTCCCTTATATATCACAGAGAGTAGAATTAAATTACATTTATGGGACTTTGCAAAATATGTCCTCTGGGCTTAGAAAAAAAAAATTTGGCATTTCATATGCATAATAATATAATTTCTATTTTTAAAAAATTTTATGTGTGCAATATATGAGCAATTAGCAATACAGAAAGCATAAATATCAAATTTAATATGCTTTTCAATTTGAGGTAAAGTAGAAACTCATTAATATGGAAGATTTTGGGTGTTATCAAAAAGTCAAAATGATTTATAATATATATGTTGTAATGGTGTGTTACAAAGCTGTTACCTACTAAATCTATTTCAACTGCCAGAGAATAAATCAGTCATCCATCCAGAAAATGGTTAAGTCTAAACTAAATCAGATTCTACCTCATTTTTTTTAACCTTAAATTGCATCTTTCAATCATGAGCCTTACTTTGTTATTCAGTCATGTCATCATTATGTGAAAAGGAATCATGAACCTCGTTTCTCTGTACAATTTCCATTATGGGAATATAAACATCCTGGCATTTAATTATCTTAGCAACATAATTATAATGTTCTGAAACAAACTATAAAGACCTAGAGAATTAATATAGTAGAGGTAGTCTGAGTTCTTTAAAAGGTGGCTCTGAATAAATGCATATCTTATTTATTAAAATCTCTTACCTTTGCAAACTATAAGCAGTAGATATAATCTCTCTCTTTCTCTCTCTCTCTTTCTCTCTCTCTCTCTCTCTCTCTCTTTTTCTCTCTTTCTCTCTGCCGCTTTATACTCCTATTTTTAATCCTGTCGCCTCTCCTACTTTACACTGATGTCTACTGATAGTGCAAGTCTGTGCTGTTACAGAATGTATTCGCTTCCCAGTGGTGATATCCTTATTGTGGCAGTGACTCAAAATGCAAGTGCCCTGGGGCTGTTCTACAAAATCATTACTTTTTTTTCTTCTTCTTCGTAGACTGAGGCATAACATTGTTTACAATATCCCGTAGCTGGCTCTTTGGGGCAGCTTTTGACATTAGATTTTCTACTTCAACATCTTAAAGTATAAGGGTCAGTGAATTCCATATGCTCAATCATGACATACACTTTCTACAATTCCTTTAGTAAAGATCTTGCTGACACCTTTCTTAGCAGGTGATTTTCTTGAAAAGACCCTGGAATGATTTTTAAGCACCCTGTTATTTTGTTGATATTATAACAATTTGTGCAAAAACTCTATGATTTCAGATAAATTAAAAATGTTGGCAAATGTAAACTCTATCCTACATTTTTACTTCATAAAATAGTAGTTGATCTTGACATTTATGATAACAGGAAATGTGCTTAACTTTTAGTTGCTATTGTTAGTTTTTGGTGGAAGAAAAGGAAGAAAGGTGATTTTAACAAGCATGAAGGTAAAGGTTTATAAAAGTTGACTCTGCTTTTATTTTCAAAGGGACAGACTTAAACATGATCATATTTCTTATTTATATACCTTAACCTATTTTAAGGCAATATATTTTCTTTGTTTGAAATACTGTTACAAGAGATGAGATGCTATAAAAATAAATCATTCTCAAGAATTTATCCTGCAAAAATGATTAAATTTTCAAAAGTGGTTCTCATTATGGGATGGCATAATTGCATTTCTGAAGTGATTTGGCATCAAGGAGTTGAGATTTTAATGCTTACTTTCTCAAAATTATTTTAGCACAAGAATTAACATATGCAAAAAAACATTGAAGATAGTTTAGCATGAATAAAACCGAGTTTTAGTTTCGTCTTATCATTAAATAGTCAAACTATCCTGTCATTTTTGATGAAACTGTACATGCCAAATTTTAAAAGTAATATTTAGAATGCATTTCACCAAAGTAGTTTTAAGGTAAAAGGACAACAAATAAGAAGTTGAGGGAGCCGAAACCGGTTTGGTTCAGTGGATAGAGTGTCGGCCTGCGGACTGAAAGGTCCCAGGTTCGATTCCCGTCAAGGGCATGTACCTTGGTTGCAGGCACATCTCCAGTAGGGGTTATGCAAGAAGCAGCTGATTGATGTTTCTAACTCTCTATCCCTCTCTCTTCCTCTCTGTAAAAAAAAATCAATAAAATATATTTTTTTAAAAAGAAATTGAGGGTTATTGGAGTTAAAAGATTTTATTTTTCATTCCATTTTAATTTAGTCAATGATGGTTGTAACAAGCATAAAGGTAAAGGTTTGTAAAAGTTGACTGTGCTTTTATTTTCAAAGGGACACGTGCAAATGATCTTTTAATAATTCATCTAATGCTTACTGTAAATTAATTTCCTTTTGTGTGAGATCTCACAGCTATATTACGAAAAATATACTTTTGTCAGCATTTTTTTTTCTGTTCAGAACATTTTATCAATCAATGATGTTAATGCCCAGTTTACACTATATGTTTAGTGAATTACAAAATTAGGTTCTGGAGTATAGTTGTCTAGAATGCCCCTGATTGACAACAATTAGGATTGCATGCTACTATGAGAAAATATTAATTGTAATACATGTATGCATGAGAATAATCAATTTATGGGGCTCAGATACTTGGGAAACCTACTTTAAAATAAAATCAAATGTATATACGTGTATAATTTAGTATATATGAATGCAGTAACTTCTTCTTAATTTTATGTCCCAAATAATGATGTCCCTACATGCTTTCACATTTAGTTCTAGTTTTCCAAATAAAAACATTTACATGCTTTACTAAACCTCTGAGTTGGTTAATTATCACATAATGTGTTAATCTTCCCAGAGGTATTGGTGACTAACACCCCCATTTCCCAGAGATTAAATATCTCCATCTATTCATTTTCAAACTGTCTGCACAGCCCTGAGGTTTCATGGGAGTTTGTCGGGTTTTGGTAGACACAGTAGGGAAGAGGAATACATCCTTCCGAAGCCTAAATGTTTCCCTATTCTACACTTACCTGCTCCATGCAAGCTTTTATGAGCAACAACAATAATAAGTAGTGTGCTATATCAAAAACACATTTGCAAACCACTTTCTAAACCAAAGAAATTCATTCCTGACAGGAGCACTTTTATTTATTATCCCTGGTCCTTAAGGAATCAAGTTCATTGCCCTAGCGTGGCATGAAAAGCCCTTTGTGGTCTGGGTCACATGCAGCACACTGCTTTCCTGTGCTTTCCCAGGAAGTGGCCCTTGTCTTCTGATGTCTTTGCCTCATCACTGCCTGCCCATTGGGACACTGTTTTTACTAAAGACTCGTCTTAAATGCCACCTCCCCCCAGAAGCCTTCATTCATTCATCTCATTTCTGCATGCCTTAGTAAATGCCTTTTCCTTGATCCTTTGCCTGTTCCTGCCACCATCAACGCACTTACATTTTGATTTAATTTCTGAGAACATTTTATCAATCTGTCTCTATCCCGTGAATACCCCCAGTATCTCTGTTTAATAAGATGGGGACATTTATTTAAAAGTTAAGTGATTAATATGAACATTTAACACAATAGGCTATACATTCTTTTTTCTTTTAACTGTATGGGCAGGTTGTGAGGGATAACCACATATTATTAAAGAAAATGCCTAAAGATATAGCAAGGTAAATTTGTTTAATACTCAGCTTTTGTGTACCATGATTGTACCAAAATAGGTAAAGGTTCCCTGAGTAATCAATAAAATGCTTTAATTTTATTATTTTAAAAATATATTTCTAGCTTGAAAAGTACAGATGGGTAGTTACAGAATAGTCATGGGGGTGTGAGTAGAGCATAAGAAATAAAATCAATAATAGTGTAATAACTATGTCTGGTGCCAGCTGGGTACTGGAAATATCAGGGGGAACACCTTGTAAAATATATACTTGTCTAATCACAATGCTGCAACATGACACTAATACAAAATAATATGGAAGGTAAACTGTAATTGAAAAACTAATAAAAATAAATTTTAAAAATTTTAAATGTATATTTCTGTGACAGATAGACAAAAACCTTTTTTGAGAAATTTTCCTTTATATCTCTTTACTGTTCCTTATTAATTGGTATTTTTCACATTTTACTCGAGATATTTAAAATTTGATTAAACTTTGTGATTTAAAGGTATAATTAGCACTTGAAAATATTTAGACCACTAATAGGCAAGCTGGAAGTCTCAATTGCATGAAGGATTTCACTCAAAAGACATGACTGGTAATCAGGGTGAAACCATATCTTTGTAAGCAAATGAGATTGAGGTAATCTGTTTGTTCAGCAAAGAACCAGACTTTTTTAGATTTTGTCATTTTGGCACTATTAGAAATCCTCCATTATTTTTATACTAGAGGCCCGGTGCATAAAATTCATGCACAGGGGCGGGGGAGTGTCCCTCAGCCCAGCTTGCACCCTCTCCAATCTGGGACCCCTTGAGAAATGTCCGACTGCCTGTTTGCTGGTGGGATCGAGCCTAAACAGGCAGTTGGACATCCCTCTCACAATCCAGGTCTGCTGGCTCCCAACTACTCGCCTGCCTGCCTTCCTGATTGCCCCTCACTGCTTCTGCCTGCCAGCCTGCTCACCCCTTAACCACTCCCATGCCAGCCTGATTGATGTCTGACTGCTCCCCTGCTGGCCTGTTTGCCCCCAACTTCCCTCCTCTGCCAGCCTGGTCACCCCTAACTGCCTTCCCTTCAGGGTTGATCGCCTCCAACTGCCCTCCCTGCAGGCCTGGTCCCTCCCAACTGCCCTCCCCTGCTGGCTGTCTTCTAGTGGCCATCTTGTGAAAACATGGGAGCAGGATCTTTGACCACATGGGGGCAGCCATATTGTGTGTTGGAGTGATGGTCAATCTGCATATTACTCTTTTTTGTTAGATAGGTAGAGGCCTGGTGCATGGGGGCCAGCTTGTTTGCCCTGAAGTATGTCCTGGATCAGGGTGTGGGGCGGCCTGGGTGAGGGGCCTGTGGTGGTTTGCAGGCCAGCCACGCTTCCTGCAGACCCAAGCGGAGGTCCTGGTAACTGGGATTTATTTACCTTCTACAATTGAAACTTTGTAGCCTGGAGCATAGCCAAGCCTCCTGCTCTGTCTGAGGCCACTGCCATTTCTATAATTGAAACTTTGTATCCTTGAGTGGAGGCCTGGGCCTACCAGAGTGTATGGAAAGCTTTGCTTCCTCCATTGCCAGGGAAATCCAACCCTCCCTCAGGTAGCTATCTCGGTTGGGTTTATTTGCATACTTGCTTTGATTGGCTGGTGGGCGTGGCTGGTGGGTGGAGTGGAGTGATAATTTGCATATTACTCTTTTATTAGATAGGATTATTTGGGGCACATTATGACTTCTCAATCATTTTTAAATGCATTGGAAATGTCTAGCAGAATGTTTGGGACATGTTTTCACTTATATTGTTTTTAGAAGGATGAAGGCACAGTTGCTAAGAAAGGCAGAGCCCTTGGCTCCAGGATTTCATAGTAATACAGGCCACAGCCCCCAGTTAAATGAGAGACCCAAGGTTTTTCTCTGTCTCCCTGTAGCCAGAGTTATGAGTAACAGAGATACACCAGAGGTGTTTGCAGCAAGTGGACCAGCATGTCCAAAGTTACTTTCTGGTTTATGGAAAAAGGCAGCATTTAATATAACTGGAGCGTAGGTTGGAGATAGTAAATGACTAAAAATAAAAAACTCAAACTCCAGAATATAGAGATAAATGTAAATGTAATTCTCAGGATATTGGACTTGAGACTCTAAGGATTGTCAGCGAGGACTGACAGGCTAGTATTTCCGTTTAGTTAGAATACTGGATTGTGCCTCTGTTGGGTGGCGGACTAGAGCAGAAAGAACAAATTCATAGCTTTCTACTCTATCCAGATGAATTGCCATGATTTCCCTGCTTTACAGATGAAATAACAACAAAAACTCACCTGATGCTCACAAAAGATACCCAGGTAGTTGTTTATAATGCAGAGAGTAAGTAAAGTAGCTCTTTTCTGAACCCAAGATTATAGAACCCAAAAGTCCATGCTCTTTCTTCTGTATTCCACTGGCTAAAGTGTTTGTGGTAGAACACAGCAGCGAAAATATTCCCAGCTATATAATTTCTAATCTCAATTATCTATTCATTCTGAAATTTATACAAATTTGGCTTCACCACTTCAAAGCATTGTAAAGACTCCTTAGGTTTTTAAACTTCAGGCTTTCATTTAGTTACACCTCTCCATTCTGTCTTTGCTGATACAATATTCTCCTATTTGGAAATACATTTTTATAGTAACTGAATTGTCAATAAACTTATATCCTGTGATTGCACTGAAAGACAAAACAGAAATTGAAGGGGAAAGCCTTTCTTAAATACACACCTTTGTTAATTTAAAATATATATTTTATTGATTTTTTACAGAGAGAAAGAGAGAGGGATAGAGAGTTAGAAACATCAATGAGAGAGAATCATCGATCAGCTGCCTCTTCCACACCTCCTATGGAGATGTGTCTGCAACCAAGGTACATGCCCTTGACTGGAATTGAACCCGGGACCTTTCAGTCTGCAGGCTGATGCTCTATCCACTGAGCCAAACCGGTTTTGGCACCTTTGTTAATTTAATAACACTCTTTATATAAGTGAGGTTTACATAAGTGAGGTTTACACTAGAAGTTGCTGAGTAGGAAAGGATAACTGTTCCAACTGCAGAGGTTTCTGCTTAAGAGAAACCCACTAGGCTATATGTTCTGTGAGGACAGATACTGTGTCCTTTTTTACTGTTAAATCAGTAACCACAAGCAGAGTCCTGGCACATACCCATGATTAGGAAATATGTATTGCATTGAATTGCAAATTGAAAATAAGAATATCTTGCGAGGCATTGATGATATTCTGAGTTAAAATGACCTTCCCCTAGGAACACATCAATGGTTGTACCATTCCCAGGCTGAGGTCCACACATATAACTCACCCATAGCTAGCTAAAATAGCACTGAATTTCAGGTCATGCCTCAAAGGAAGGGAAAGTGCATATTGGGAAACGATTTAAGAGACTCTTAAGATAAAGCATTTTATGCACTGAGCCCAGTGTCTGGTGGTGAGTAAGAGCTCAGTAAGCAGCTGCTGTGGCACCGGAAGCAGCCAGAGTTGGGGTCTAGAGACCATGATAAAGGTGGCAAGAACGGGAGCAAGAACAGTTAAGAACGAGAGAGAAGTCGTTAAGAGATACGTTCAAAAGACGTATTAACTCACTGAATAAAGGACACAAACAAGAAAAAGGCTAGATAACCTCTGAAGTTTCTAGTGAGGGGGAGAGGAATGTGGAGGAGGAGCAGCTTCGGTAAACAATATAC
Organism: Pipistrellus hanaki; assembly: GCF_964339955.1. Classification (NCBI taxonomy): domain Eukaryota; kingdom Metazoa; phylum Chordata; class Mammalia; order Chiroptera; family Vespertilionidae; genus Pipistrellus; species Pipistrellus hanaki. The sequence goes on from NC_140505.1 coordinate 120,009,825, forward strand.
TGAGTTCAGATTTGGACAGATTGAGTAGACAGTTGGAAACACAGGTTTGGCTCTCTGGAGAGAGGCCTGTGAGTAGTAAATGTAAATGTGTGAGGCATCTGTTTACAGGGGAGGGAATGCTATAGAAATGGATAAAATGACCTTGGCATAGAATGAGGAGAATGGGGCAGGTGGGGTGGGACATGAAATCCTTGGACACATTGATGTACCCAGAATTATCATTTTGAGCATGTGTGCTTGGTCCACTTGCAAACATATTTTGGAAGCTCTTTCCTTATCTCCCCTCCTTTGAATATTTACCCTGAACCTAATTCAAGTTAGATATTTATTTTGTAAATGTGTTTTGAAAGCTAGCTTCCTTTCAACTCCCTCCAAGAATGTCATCTCTGTTCCTTAATTCAAGTTAAATCCTCCAGTCCTTATGCTTCAATAAAGTAATTAGTGTGTCCATTGTACTGTTTATTATACTCCATTTGGTTTTCCACGTATCTTTCTTTACCACTAATTTGTGAACTTTTATTTATCTGTTTATTGACATCTAGCCCAATGCCTATCAAATAGAAGCCCATGCTTTTAGGTTGAGTGAATGAATTCATGTTTAGTTGAAGATGGCCTAAAATGAATTATCTACTGTTAATTTGTTAAGTCATTCAACAAATCCTGTTGAGTATCCCCATTATGCCAGACTTTAGCAATAGTGAACAAAAACACCTGGGTTTTGCACTTTAAAATCTTTGAATTAACTCAAGGAAAATAACTTAAAAGATACAATAGCACATTATTTGGGTTGACTTTAAAGGTACATATATATATTGTTATTATATGTGGTAACTTTAATTGAATAAGTTTATTTTCAAATCCACTTTTCATTCTAGTTAACACTTAACTTTCCCACTGTTATCCTAGTGGTAACAATAATATAATAATAACAATAATGCATAGTGGAGTTAAACACATGCTTTAAAATGAGAGTGTGGCTATGAACAAGTGGAATTATTTCTGAATTTTCACTTTCCTTGACCAATGCAAAGGAATAAGACTAGGCCAAGAGCTCATTATGAACTTTAAGAGGATTATTTGTGAAATCATGTATAAAGTGTTTTCCTCCAATAAGGATTAGCTTATGTTGCCCAGGTGGTGTGACTCAGTTGGTTAAGTGTCCTCCCATGCACCAGGAGGTCGCTGGTTCAATTCCTAGTCAGGACACATGCCTGGGTTGTAGGCTTGATCCCTACTATGAGCACGTGCAAGAAACAGCAGATTAATGTTTCTCTCTCATTGATGTTTCTATCTCTCCCTCTCCTTTCTTCTCTCTGAAGTCAATAAAAATATATTTTAAATAACATGAGTAGTATCTTAGTGATTAATTTGCTTTTTAAGTAATAGCATAATTTATTCCACAAATGATGGTTTTATTTTAGCTTATTCTTAATTAAAAAAAAACTTTGAGAGCATATTCACCATCTTAAATACTTCATTCTAAATACTTTATACATAAAAAAGTTTATTAAAATATATGTAATCAAATTAAATATCTTAATTTTATATAAAATATTTTGTGCTTATAAAATATAAACATTCAGAGTTTATTGATATTGATTTAAGTATCCTCTTGAATGTATATTTGGATTTCTTTTATAAATACTTATCTTGTATTTTAAAATTTATTTTTAAGTTTACTTTGTATCTTCATTATTACTTTTATTATCATCTCAAGCTTTACATACACACAAAAGCAAATTTAAAATCACCTTTTTATGAAATTTGCAACTTTGTGTACAATTTAAAATATCTGCAAATTAAAAGAGGCTAGTTCACGTTGTGTCCTGGGTGCTCTGTACAGTGTGTAAAGATTTAAAGTATGTACATTACTGACAATCAACTAGATTTGGTGCTATTCGCAAGAGAAGTGTATGAGAATTACTGAGCATCTCAAAAATTATTAGGCATTTTAACAATGTTAAAAGTGTATAATGTTTTTAAAGAATATCACAAAATGATATTTTGAGTTTATCACAAAGCAGAAGTTAAATGAAAATTAAATGAAAAACAGCAATATCATTTTAAAACTGAGCATAACCTAGTTCTTATGGCTTAAATATTCACCATTTTAATTGGGTAAGGGAAAAAATACAGAAGTCATAGAAAACAATATTTGTTTTCTACCAATAAAATCAATGAAAGTGACAGTTCTGAGCTACAACATCATGTAAAGCTGTTTTATAGCATACTGCTTCTTTTTATTCTGTATTTTTGTTTTTCTTATTTAGTACATCATTAATCTGCTTTTCCTAAGAGGATTTATCTTTGAAGTCACAGTAGACCTATGGGGAGCCACAAAAGTATTTTGATTCATGTTACAAAAAAAAAAAAGGCTTCTTTGAAATTCTAAAGGATATAAGCTATCATAAATAAAACATGAAAATTCACTGTATTTGAAGAATTATACTATATTATTTAACTGTTTTGTTTTAATACCATTTTGTTTAGGATGTTAAAATATGTGCATAAAGAATCAAATGTTTTAACAATGAAATAATCCAATTCAAATATTTGTATACACTCTTCTTTCATTCAGGAAATATCTATTAATAACTTACTTTACATATGGTCTATATTTTTAAGGAACAAGTATTTCAACATGTAATAGGTAACAATAAATATTATAGTAAAGTATCATTCAAAATTCAGTGATGCTGTGCTAAAAGAGTCAGGTAATTTCAAATGTATCTTTAAGAAAGAATATTATTTGAAAAAAAATAGTAAGAACCTTCAAAATAACTCTTCCACAAGACAATTTAAAAAAATTAATTTTCAACCCATATATACTAGCCATATTCTATGAATGGCCAAGAGGATATTACCTATGTGACCATCCTAGTCAGAGCTCCACTCTTCCTTTCCCTTTAATTTTTAGAATTTTTTTTTTTAGATTTTCAAAAGAAAAATGTGCTAGCATAATATAGAAAACTTCAAAAGAAAAACGGACTCAGGAATTTATGGACTTATGCAGCCTACTATGTGCCAGGTTCTGATCTATGCACTGGATATATAGTGAGCAACTGAACTGTGAAGCTTACAATCTAGCAGGATGGAAGAGAAAGTAAACAGGACACTATATAGTATTGTATTGAATGCTAAGGAGAAATATAGACCATAGGAAGTGGGGGAGTCTTGGAATATTCAGTTTGAATCATGTGGGCAGGGAAGCTGTCCTGAAGAAGAGACCACCTGAATGAAGACCTGAAGCTATCAGAGCAGCTTTTTACATCTCTGTACTAGAATGAGCTGAAGGGTAGTTTCTTCAGTGCCATCACCAGATAGGCTAACTACCTGCATCAACTACTCAAAATTTACATTCAAGGGAGAGAAAATCTGGTTGGCCCAACCTGGACTAGTTTTAATCATAAATGTGCTGTCATCTGCTTGCCGTCTAACTGGTTTGCCTAACCTCTGTCTCAAAGCTTTAGTATTTTAATTTAATGATATTTATTGTACACAGACTGTGGTATTCAACAGATTTTGACTTCCTTTAAGACATAGGAAAGTGTTCATTTCATCTCTGTATTCCTCACTGCTCCGAGAACTCCCTTCATACCCCATACTCTTTTCAATTTCTTTTTGCCCCAAATATAAGGTGACCAGACGACCCGCTTTTGGCCGGACAGTCCCGATTTTTAACAATTTGTCCCGCATCCCGCAGCGTTTTAAAAAGTCCCGATTTTTGGAAAGAATGCAGGACAAGCTAGGGAATGGTGGGAGAACAGAAAGGAAATATACGGTTTTCGGCGGCCATGTGGCTATTTAGCCAGGATATAAGTTTTATATTATTTTTGTTAATTTTATAATGTTAAACTTTAATAATAAAAAATAATTGTTGAGAACTGATTATTGAGAACTGCTTATCAAGTTTGCATTGTTGATCAGTTGTTAGAATTCGACCACCATTGTTTGGACTTAATGAACAATGGCATTTTTTGGGATTGGCAACGACGAAAACATTTTGTAACTGTCTCTCAGACGATACACATCATACTGTGTGCTAGTAAGCTAGTTAAACAAGTGGTGTCATTACAAATCAGCTATTCAGATAATTTAGGTAAGTACTTTATTAATTTATTTCATAAATATATAAATTTTCTTGAATTTAGCAGACAGTACTTGTATTAGTTATATTTTATAGTGGCGGCAAAAAATCTAGCGCCGGCCTTGAAAGTGACACGACTATACATAATTTTAAATAATTTTAAAAAATTTATTATATTTGTAAATTGTACTTATGTTGAAATTTAAAAAAATATTGCAATACTATTTTTGCGTTCTATGAAAATTTTTGTTGCTTCATATAGACCAAATTTTTAATCAAGGACCCCCCCCCCCATACCCCCCCCCCCCGCGCCGCCGCCCCCCCCCCCGCCTCCCCCCCCCCCCCCCCCCCCCCCCCCGCCCCCGTCAATGGTGTCCCATTTTACCAATGTTAAAATCTGGTCACCTTACCCAAATATCACTAATTCTTTAGAGTTCAGTGAAATTTATGTCTTCTATGAATGCTTCATAGTGTCTAGTTAGGTTCACCTACCAGTGTGCTAAGATCCCATAAAAATTTTTCTTTACCTCAATCATAATAATTAACACAAATCCAATTTAAGTATCATATTTGTTTCCTCATCTATACTAATAAAAGGGTAATATGCTAATTAGTCTTGGGAGACCTTCCGGATATCTTCTGGACAAAGCCATGGTGGCAGGACCAAGGCAGAGGCAGGGGCGATCAGGCCAGGAGGGGAGGGCAGTTGGGGTAAGCAGGCTGTTGGGGGGGCAGTTGGGAGTGAAGAGGCCAGCAGGGGGAGGCAGTTAGGGCAATCAGGCCAGTAGGGGGGCAGTTGGGGGCAAGCAGGCTGGCAGGAGGAAAGTTGGCGGGCGGGGGGGCAGTTGGGGGCAAGAAGGCCAGTGAGAGGGTTTGTTTGAGGCGAGAAGGCTTGCAGAGGGGATCAGTTGGGGGTGAGCAGGCTGGTATTCAGAGTGGTTAAGGGTGATCAGGCAGGCAGGCAGGCAGGTGAGCATTTAGGAGCCAGCAGTACTGGATTGCTAGAGGGCTGTCTAACCACTGGTTTAGGCCCAATCCTGCAGGTCACTTAGGCCCCAAACCGGTGGTCAGATATCCCCCAAGGGGACCCATATTAGAGAGGGTGCAGGCTGGGCTGAGGACTCCCCCTGGGCTGAGGATCTCCCCCCCCCCCCCCCCCACCTCCCTGCACCAATTTATATATACTGACTTTTTAAAAAAAATAGAAACTCTAGACATCAGGGCCCATATATATTTTTACTCACTGAAATCTATTGTTGTACTGTGCACAAAGTCAATATTTCATAAGTATTTGTTTTATAAGGGATGATCACAAGGTCAATATGTAAGAGCTGAGATTAATAAACTTGAATAGGACTTAAAATTCATTAAATACTGTAAATAATGTTTATTTTCAGATTGTCTGTTTAGCAGTGCAAGAGTAATTGATTTATAACTATTTACTTTGTTATGAGACTTAATTGGTGAGAGGAGTAATGTGAGAAATACTCTCTATTTTGGACTGTTCTCATTACTCTGTGATAAAATCCACAGTTTTAGGTATTTTCTTACATTTCTCTTTAATTTCAGGAACTATTTCCAATATGGATATGGAAATATTGAAAAGTAATTATTAAGTACATGTTGAAAAATCTATTAGCAAGTTAGAAATTCGGTAGTCTTAAGGTGATTTTTAAAATCCACGATCCCACAAATATTGCAATTTTAAATTTAAAGGACATCCCTTTGAAATGATTATTCTTTAACTTCCTATAAAAGTTGAAGAAATTTAGATACATGTATATGAATCTTTTTTGCTTCATTATAGAGTATTCTGCCAGTTTTCAGAATCAAGGAAACCATTTATTTAACATTCAGATTAGTCTTAATTAATTCCATGAAAATATTAAAATCTTTCGGTTGCATGTCTTGTAACCTCCGGTAACACAAAGCCTCACCACAGCAAACAATTAACTTTGCAGATGTAAGAGCAGTGTGAACCACAAAAGAACCAATTAAGTTAGGGCTTTGTTTCTGTAAATGGACATGTGATTCACTGAATGCAAGCCCACCTGAGACAGTGGAGGCTTTTTCCAAGAAAATAGAAGACATATAGGAATATCGTGGTAATTGGGGATAGAAACATTTGCACATATTTGTTCATGGCAACAGGAAAGTCAAAGGGTATTTTAGGGATTAGGTGGCTGAGAGGTAATTGATGGGTTGTGCAAGTTATCATTGCATTCATTTAGTCTTAGTGAAAAATTTTGCCTCGGGAGGCTGAATATTGTGATATAGTAGTAAGACTCACCTGCTCTAATTCTGACCATTTTCTATTTAAAGGAATTTATAAAAGTTTTTTTTTTTTTAATATAAGGAATTTCAAAATTCTGATGGGCCTTTTGAAATATTGAGAAAACAGTAATGGTCACTGTAGTTTTGGGTTTAGATACATTCTAATTCTTTAAAAACCTATCATTGCTCTTAACAAAATGTTCTGTTATTCAGAATTTTCCATTAATTCTGTGATTAAGACAAAATATATTAAGAAGCAATACATCAACAGATTGTAAGGCGTGGCTTGCAAGCTTCTGGCTGCACAGAAGTAGATGATAAAAGAGGAAATGCAAAAGTTATTTTTCCTGGGTGTCTACAGAAAATGGTTATGCAGCCCATGATAACTATTTCTGTACTGTGATATTAGAAAATGTAACATTAAACATGCAATTGAATACCATCTGTCTAGTTGCAAGTCAAAATCATGATCACAGAGCTGACATATTAATTAAGTAAAGCTCTAATGAGAGAAAGAGAGGAAGAGATACAATTCTTTCTGAGAATGTTTTCAGCCTAGGACAGATTGGATTGCTCTGTGTGGTTCTTTTTTAGTTAGTAGAGCATTTTCTAAGTTAGAAAGAAATAGTAACCTCTCTATGACCTTAGGGTCAACCAATACTTCTTTAGCAGCAATAAATATTCAAAACGAATTTAACATAGTTAAGGAAAATAGTTAATTGCTATTCCAAAGGAACGTCTATACTAATAAGAGGGTAACATGCTAATTAGATCAGATTGACCGGAAGTATTACAGACATCCGACATCCTTTTGGACAAAGCCACAGTGGCAGGGGCCAAGGCAGAGGTGGTTAGGGGCAATCAGGCTGGCAGGGAAGCAAGCAGTTAGGGTTAAGATCAGGCAGGCTGTCAGAGGTGATTAGGGGCAATCAAGCTGGCAGGGGAGCAATTAGGGGCAATCCGGTCGGCAGGGGAGCAGTTAGGGGTAATCAGCCCATCAGGCAGAAGTGGTTAGGAGCAATCAGGCCAGCAGAGAAGCAGTTAAGGGTGATCAGATCAGCAGGCAGAGGCAGTTCGGAGAGATCAGGTTGACAAGAGAGCAGTTAGGGGAATCAGGCTGGCAAGCAGAGTGGTTAAGGACGAGCAGGCATGCAGGCAGGCAAGCAGTTATAAACAGCAGTACCAGATTATGAGAGGGATGTACAACTGCCTGTTTGGGCCTAAACCAGCGGTTGGACATCCGCCAAGGGGTCCCTAATTGGAGAGTGTGCAGGCTGGGCTAAGGGACCCTTCCCCCCTCCCCATGCACAATTTTCCTGCAGTGCACCGGCCTCTAGTTTTAAATAACAGTTTTGAAGTGATTGAACCCATGCTGCCCTTTTTCTGTATTCCTTAAGGGAAGTTGAAAATCCTTCGATGGGGAGGTAAAGAAAGACCACCAAAGGCAAGCTCAGAACCAGCTGGTGAAATCAGAGGCAGAGAGCGAAATGTGGGGATTCAACTTTACCTAAGCAGAGCTCATTATTATGCTGTCCCCGCTCTGAAGATGCAGTCTTGATAATGCCGCATGTGGTTCAAGAATTAGGATAGATGTTGGACAATGTTTTCTAAGTAAGCATGCAAAGACTGTTAACATTCCAAAATGGTGACATAAGGTCTAAGCTTAAAACATTTACGTGTTGTTATTAGCAGAGAATGTGATGGCAGTTGTACTGGTCCTTTAGAGAATGAATGGATAAGGACACGGAAGGCCAAAATATTCTATGTTTGTGTGGTCCCTTTTTTTTCTTAAGTTCTGTAACCATCACCATATAAATTGGAACTTTGGATTAAGTATACCTGTGCTTTTCCTTTCCACCGATCTCCAAGACAATTTAAAAAATCTCAACATAGTCATATTGACCTTTGGAGCACAATATTTAATTAAACTTATTGTTAGTTTATTTATTTTTTTGTTAATTAAATGTATTTTCACCTTCTTGTGATACTAATCAAGCTATATTAGTTCCTGTTATATGTTGTACGAAAGGTTGTGTCTTATGGGTAGAGGCAGCGTTGAGATGGAGAGTGCTCTGCATAGAAAGAGAAGCAAATGTAAGTCTGAAGTGGAAGATTGTTTGGTGAATCCTAAAGAAGCAGAGGCTAGTGTGGCAGAGCCAGAGTGCTCACAGGGTCACAGGACTGCGTATCTGGCATGTTCTGAGGGATGCCCTAAAAGGGTTCGTTCTTTAGCTTCCCTATCAAGACTCAGAGTCCACATTGGCTGAGATAAAACAATTAGATAATTTTTTGTTGGAATGCCACTTTCATATGTGGAAGTGGATAGAACACATTACACTTCCCTTTTGTTAATGTATTAATTTAACCTATAGTGCATCAATATATATTGTTTCATATAGTCTTGAACAAAAATGTTCTAAGCCTAGGAAATATAGTATTCTCTAAACATTTTTAGAATAAGTGAGTGACTAAACTATTAAATTTATATACCGTATTTTCTGGCATATAAGACAACCCCTAATTTTACAGTTAAAACATAGGTTTAGGCCTATATTCGCTGTATAAGACTACCCCCCACTTCAAAGAAAAGACTTACTTTGCCGTCAAGATCTGCAGGTAATTTTTGTGCAATTTTGGTCTTTTGCCCCCGATTTTTGGTTGAGTTTTTTTCGTTTCAAAAGTCGTCTTATACGCCGGAAAACATGGTAATTATCATGAGTTATAAAGCACAGGGAACCAGGTAATTTTGTTTTCCATACACATAAAGAGTGCACAACCTGTGATCTGTCTAAAGTTGTTCACTCACATGCTAACTAGTTGACCTTTATAATAATCGAGTGCCGTAGGTAGTGTTATTATTCTATTCTCGCATGAGTAACTTGCTCAAGGCCTACAGCTAGTACGTTGGAAGAGCTGTGATTTCAACCTAAGCTGCCTGCTTCTGAGTCCTTGAGCCAATGTGCTGGACTTTCTGTAAGTAAGCGGGGCTGCTCTGTTGCTGGTTGCCGGTAAAGCAGAGAAAGAAGAGAGAAAGTTGACAGTACATATAGATATTTTTCTCCGCATTTTTAAACTGGATTGTTTGTCTTCCTTTCATTAACTTGCATGAGTTCCTTATATATTTTGGAGGTTAACTCTTTATCAGATGTATCGTTGTCAAATATGTTCTCCTATACAGTAGGCTTCCTTTTTGTTTTGTTGATGGTTTCTTTTTCCGTGCAGTAGCTTTTTATTTTGATGTAGTCCCATTTGTTTATTTTCTGATTAGTTTTCCTTTCCCAGGAGATGTATCCACAAATATATTGCTATGAGAGATGTCTGAGATTTTGCTGCCTATGGCTTCTTCTTGGATTTCTATGGTTCCTCAGCTTACATTTAAGTCTTTTATCCATTTGGAGTTTATTCTTATGTATGGTATAAGTTGGTGGCCTAGTTTCATTTTTTTTTTTTTTTGCATGTATCTATTCAATTTTCCCAGCACCATTTATTGAAGAGACTGACTTTACTTCATTGTATGCTCTTGCCTCCATTGTAAAATATTAATTGAGCGGAACTGCTTGGATTAATTTCTGGGTTCTCTGTTTTGTTCCATTGGTCTATATGCCTATTCTTATGCCAGTACCAGGCTGTTTTGATTACAGTGGCTTTGCAGTATAATTTAATAACTGTTATTGTGGTTCCTCCAACCTTGTTCTTCATTCTCAAGATTGCTGTAGCTATTTGGGGTTTTTTGGTTCCATATAAATTTTTGGAGTATTTGTTCTAGATCTGTGAAATATACCATTAGTATTTTAAAAGGGATTGCATTGAATCTATAGATTGCTTTGGGTAGTATGGGAATTTTAATGATGTTTATTTTACTAATTCCATGACCACAGAATACTTTCTCTCTCTTCCTCTTTTCAACATCCTATAGTTTTCTGAATACAAGTCTACCTGCTTGGTTAAGTTTATTCCTAAGTATCTTAATTTTTTGTTGCAATGGTAAATAGGATTATTTCTTTAGTTTCTCTTTCTATGAGTTCACTATTTGTGTGACCTAAATAGGTACTTCTTTAAAGTGGACATACAGGTAGCCAAGAGAAATATAAAAAAAATACTCAATATCATTGATCATCAGAGAGAGGCAAATTAAAAGGACAATGAGGTATCACTTCACACTTGTCAGAATGGCTACCATCAACAAATCAAAATATGACAATTTCTGGCAATGATGTAGAGAAAAGGGAACCCTAGTACACTGCTAGTGGGACTGCAAACTGGTACAACCATTATGGAAAACAGTATGGAATTTCCTAAGAAATTTAAATATGAAACTGTCATTTGACCCAGTGATCCCACTTCTAGGAATATATCATAAAAGACCTAAAACACCAATCAAAAAGAATGTGTGCACCCATATGTTCACAGCAGCACAACTTACAATAGCTAAAATTTAGAAACAGCACAAGTGTCCATCAGTAGATGAGTGAAAAAAAAGCTGTGGTACATTTACACCATGGAATAGTATGCAGCAGTAAAAAGAAGGATCTTTTACCCTTTGAGGCAACTTGAGGAACCTTGAGGGTATCATATTAAGCGAAATAGCCAATTAGAGAAAGACAAGTATCACATGATCTCACTCATATATGGAATCTAATGAACAAAATAAACTGATAAAAAAAAAAAAATAGATCCAGGGACATAGAAGCATGGAACAGACATAGAATCTCAGAGGAAAGGCAAAGGAGGGTGGATGATGGGAAGAGATCACCAAAGAACTTGTATGCATATATGCATAACCTATGGACACAGACAATAGGGTGCTGAAGGCCTGGGGTGGGTTGGGAGATAGAAGGGGTAATGGAGGAAAAGTGGTGACATGTGTAATACTTTCAACAATAAAGATTAAAAAATAAATAATTCAGGTTCCTAAAAATATATTTTTTTCCTTCTAATTTTTTTGTGTTTACTATGTTATTAGATACTAGAGGCCTGGTGCACAAAATTCGTGCACGGGGAGGGGGTGTCCCTCAGCCCAGCCTGAACCGTCTCCAATCTGGGACCCCTTGAGGGATGTTCAACCCCTTGAGGGATGTTTAGACCCGGTGGGATAGGGTATAAATGGGCAGTCAGACATCTCTCTCACAATGCAGGACTGCTGGCTCCCAACTGCTCACCTGCCTGCCTTCCTGATTGCCCCTCACTGCTTTTGCCTGCCAGCCTGATCACCCCCTAACCACTCCCATGCCAGCCTGATTGATACCTAACTGCTCCCCTGCCAGCCTGTTTGCCCCCAACTTCCCTCCTCTACTGGTCTGGTCACCCCTAATTGCCTTCCCCTGCAGGGTTGATTGCCTCCAACTGCCCTCCCTTGCAGACCTGGTGCCTCCCAACTGCCCTCCCCTGCTGGGGAGGCCATCTTGTGTCTACATAGGGGCAGGATCTTTGACCACATGGGGGCAGCTATCTTGATCTTGTGTGTTGGAGTGATATCAATCTGCACATTACTCTTTTATTAGATAGGATAGAGGCCTGGTGCACAGGTTGGGGCCAGCTGGTTTGCCCTGAAGGATGTCCCGGATCACGGTGGGGGTTTTCTTGGAGCATGGGGCGGCCTGGGCAAGGGGCCTGTGGTGGTTTGCAGGCCAGCCACACCCCCTGGTGGCCCAAGCGGAGGTCCTGGTATCTGGGATTTATTTACCTTCTACAATTGAAACTTTGTAGCCTGGAGAGGAGCCAAGCCCCCTGCTCACTCCGGTGTCTGCTGCCATTTCTGTTTGGTTTTATGTATCTTCTATAATTGAAACTTTGTAGGCCAGCCAGGGCAGGTGGAAAGCTTAGCTTCCTTCATCGCTGGGGGTAACCCTAGCTTGTTCTCTCCAGCTCCATGGCTGCTGGCATTTTTCTTAGGATTTAACTTCTATAATTGAAAGTTTTTATTCTTGAGTGGAGGCTTAGGCCGGCCAGGGTGTGTGGAAAGCTTTGCTTTCTCCATTGCTGGGGAAACCCAAGTCTCTCTCCTGCTCTCTATGGCTGTAGCCATCTTGGTTGGGGTTAATTTGCATACCCACTCTGATTGGCTGGTGGGCATGGCTGGTGGGTGTGGATGATGGGTATAGTGGAGTGATGGTTAATTTGCATATTGCTCTTTTATTAGGTAGGATTTTCCTTTATCTTTCTCTACCACAATGCCTTGTTCAATGCTCAGAATATAGTTCAGAGATGTTAATTACAGTAGTTGATCAATACACAAGACTCTAAATCTGGGGTTGTATGAACGAATATGTTGTCTTTCCCCCTCCCCCCCAGTTTTATCGAACAGTGTTACTTAAAAATTGCTTTTAATTAAAGTTTTTGTTTACGTATAGCTGGTATACAATCCTGTAATGGTTATATTAGTTTCAGGTGTACAATATAGTGATTCAACATTTTTGTACCTTATTTGTTGTATCTTTTTATCCAAAGAATTTTCAATCTTGGAGTCATCCTCAATATAGACATGCACTAATTAAGTTTTGTGAATGCTGGTATCCTAGGTAGTTGGTGTAAGTGCAGAATAGCTGAGTGGAAAATTAAATTCTCAATGTAAAAAGAAACACAAAGAACGTTTTTTTTGTAATTGATACAATAAGTGTTCTAGGAGAATTTTTTACTGTAGGAGGCAACTTAAGCTTGGCTATGTATGTAATACTTTGTGAATCTATATATTGTAGAGCAGTAAACATTTTATAATAATAAAAAGCATAAGGAAAACTTATCTTTAGTGATTTTAAAACTATTTTTCTATGATGAAATGATATCTCCTGCTAGGCATTATGGTTATTTTTACAATCTGCATTGCAGTTTACTATGGTGCAATTAACAAATGACTTTTTTTTTTCTTTAAATTACATTACTATAGAAGGTTTTCCTCAAAAGATGTGTACATATTCTGAATGATTATAAAGTAAGTGTTTACTAACATACAGTTTATTTTCAAAATTTGAAAGAATCTACAGAAATGAATCACTTTTTTTGTCAATGCCTGTCTTCAAATTGATGACTGATCTGATCCAAGCACTGCTGATAACCTACAGCAATGAAATCGCAAACATTGAGAATCCTTTCCTTTATATTTGTGCCCTCAATTTGTTGACTGTTAATGGTTTTGTACTATAAACTTTAACCATATTGTTTGTATCCCCATTTAAAAAAAAGTCTAATGGCACTTTAGGGTAAATTTTCTTTTTCAAAGCTTAGTCTGGTTTCACCCATTATTTCACATCAGTTAAAACTGAAAAAGGAGTGAAAATTAAGTGAGTTATCAGCTGTTACATTGTGTATACATTTTTTGGGATACCCTAAAGAAGCTTTGTTTTATTATTAATTTTTAAGGATAGAGAAAGGAGAGGGAGAGAGAATTATTGATGTAAGAGTGAATAAGAAACTTAGATAGACTACTTTCTGCATGCCCCCTGCCAGGGATGGAGTTCTCAACCTGGGTGTATGTCCTGACCAGGAACCGAACCTGCCATCTTTTGATACACGGATGACCCACAACCAACTTGAGCCATACTGGTCAGGGCTTTATATTATAATCTTTTCAACTGAATGGGTCAACAGTTTCTCCTTCTTTTAAACAAAAGTGTCTATATTTTCATGAATGTTAAAGAATGAATACGTTTTTTGAAAATAAAACAAGATAGCATAAAAGTGCAAAATAAATTATTTTTAATGAGTCATGCATACTATATTTGTCTTGTCAAAAATAGCAGCATCTCTCATTGCTCATAATCCAACTCCCATCACCCTGCCTAAACACATTTCACGATTTGGCAACAGCAGTTGTCTTTCTCTAAATTTAAGTTGGCAAGAAGTAAAGAAAAAAAAAAAAAAGAAAGAAAGAGAGAAATCCACAAAACCTTGTATGGAATTTGCAAGAAATCAGTGGGGCCTACGTGTTTTGAAAAATTTCCTGCCAAAACCGGTTTGGCTCAGTGGATAGAGCTTCGGCCTGTGGACTGAAAGGTCCTGGGTTCGAGTCTGGTCAAGGGCATGTACCTTGGTTGAGGGCACATCCCCAGTAAGGGGTGTGCAAGAGGCAGCTGATCGATGATTATCTCTTATTGATGTTTCAAGCTTTCTATCCCTCTCTCTTCCTCTCTGTAAAAAATCAATTAAATATATAGAAAAAAAAATTCTCCTCTAAAATTTTACCATTTTTGGAGTAGCATACAAACCAATATTAAATGCAATTGTGGAGTTAAAAAATAACATCTCTCATCGTATTTTTACTCTATATAGTCAAAAAAAGTCTTGTCCTTTGACAGGTTATTTTTGGCTCCTGATGTTAACCATATAGGAAATCACCGGGTATTATAGGAAGCAGTGATAGGAATAGGTTGAAAACAAAGAGGAAGGAAAAAGGGTGAACAGTTGCTTTGCTGAGTGTGAAACAGTTTTTGGATAACTATATAGTGATCTATATTAATGGGAATACAATTTAAACTCCAAATCTAGACATGGAGTTTGTATTTCAGATAGACTTGACTTTAACACCTTTGCTACTTCTTGCAAGCTATGTAACCTTGGGTGATTGATTTCCCCTCTCCAAATATAAAAGAAATAATTATAGTGTCCTATTTATAGGTTTTTCATATTAAATAAGATAGTATATATAAAACTTTTTGCACAATTCTTATATTCATTAGAGGACAGTGAGTGGAAGATTGATCTTATTATTTAATTTATCCTTAATTTCACAATGAACATATTCTAAACTTGTTCACTCTTCTAATTTTGAGTTTGTCACTTGACGTTAAATAAAAACATAAGATAATGTTCCATGTACAGTATGATTCTATTAGTATAAGTGTTTTTGAATGAATGCTTTTGTGTGGCATTGGACTGTATAATAAATTTCCACCTGATCTCCACAGGCCACACCAAGGGACCCCACCAGTGCACGAATCTGTGCACCAGGCCTTTAGTATGAGATAAAGTAGAGATATGTAAGGCAGACAGAAGATTTGACCATAACGGATTACTGTTTGGTACTCTGAGGTGAGCCTCTCTCACCCAGGACTATAAGGGATTTTAGTTTTCTAGGCTTCCTGTTTCCCCTGTAGGATGTACAGGCCTGTGCTTTCTCACGTTAAGTCTTCCTGAGAGGACATGCTACAGGCAGCTGATTTGAGGACCCGTGAGCTTGCAATTGGACTAGCAATGCAAAGCAATGTTTTGATTCAGCAGTCAAGGCAGAGGGGTGGACCACACATTGGAGAAAACTCCGTGGAACCTGGGGCTTAGGTAAGAATAAGCTGCCTGACAATGGTGATAAGGCTTTCACAGAGATTTCAAGTTACATTAACCACAAATAGTTTTTGAATATAAAAAATAAGACCAATTACTAGTCAGATAAGGGACTTAAAGAGGTAAAGGACTGTGTCCTTTGAGGTCCTTGATTCTTGTCCTTTTTATGGAAGTCTTTATAAGCCCCACCACTCTGAGCTGTCATCTCTGAGAGAAATCAGGGCACCAGATATAGATGTCTTGGTGATTAAAGATTAACGTAAGGAAGTGTTTAAATGATCAGACATGGATTAAGTTAATTTTTTATCTTTTACCCATATTAGATTAATTCCAGATTGAACAAACAATTCACTCTCTACCTTCAAACATAGTGTTAATCACAGTTATGACATGGTATTGCACTGCAATTCTGACATTGACTACCCAGCGTTTGCACAGCTTTCATAGATTGAGGGCAGAGTCCTCCGCAAAACACACCGGATGCAAGCTTTGGGGTTTCCTAGTCACACAAACTTCTAAACAACTAGTTATAAATTTGAGGCTTCCCACTACCTGCGCAGGTTTGATCATTTAGTAAAATTTCAAAGCTCATAGAGAGGCTGTACTTAAATTAAGTTTCACTACAATAGATACAAAATAAAAATGTAGGACAATAAAAATGTAGGGACACACAGGATGAGATCTGGGAGGGTTGCAAATGTAAAGCTTCCCTGTTATCAGGATGCTTAACCCTTCCAGCACATTGATGTGTGTTACCAACCAGGAAGTTTATCAAGCTTCAGATGTCCGGAGTTCTTGTTGGGGTTTTATTATACCGGTATGGTCAGTTGAATCATTGGCGGAATGATTGAAGTCCACCTTTAGTCCTCTCCACTCATTGGAAGTCAAGAGGTCAGGCTGACTTCACATGACTCAAAGCCCCAACTTTCTAACCACATAGTTGATCTTTCTGGCTTGCTCAGACTCTATTCTGAAACTTTCAGAGTGCCTACCATGAGTCACCTCATAGACTCAGGTGTGGTCTAAAGGACTCCCCAGGAATAATAGAGACTCTTTAGCACTGGGGACATTTCCAAGGGTTTAGAAGCTCCTTCCTAGAAACCGGGATAAAAACCAAATTCTTTATTATAGAACTAGAGGCCCTCTGCCCAGCCTGCCCCCTCTCACAGTCTGGGATCCCTCATGGTGGGAGGTGACCTGGCAATCAAGGGAAGGCAACGCCCCCATCACACCTCTGCTGCTGCTACTGCCAGCACTGCAAGCTTTGGTCAGCCCTGGTTACTTGAGCCTCGGCCGGCCCTGGGTGGCTGGGCAGCCGCATCCGGTGCTTGCCTATGCCTCGGCTGACCCTACTTGCTTGAGCCTCAGCCAATGGGGAGTGCAGGAAGACTCGAGGATCCCTGTGGGGCTTAGGGGACTCAAAGGCAAGTGCCAGAGCAGCCAGCCCCAGCTGAGGAAAGGAGGATACTCTCAATAATACGAGTTATAACTTCCAGTTTGTTGGACACCATAGTCAGGCTTCAGCTTCGGGGAGGGAGGAAGAGAGGGATGGGAAGCTTGTTGGAAGAGCCTGGGCAGCCCTACTTCCCTGAGCCTCAGTCAGTAGTGGGTGCAGGAGGACCTGAGGCCTCCAGCAGGGCTGACGGAACTTCCGCAGCAGGCACACAGAGCAGCCGGCCCCGCGGCCCCACTGTGGGCACCACCATCTTGTGATGGCATGATGGCCAATTTGCAAATTACCTCTTTATAAATATAAGATAGTTTACATATTTGAGTTGTTATTGTTAGAATTTTATTTTAACAAAATTTAATAGTTTCCTGAGACAAACTTTCATGCCATCAAAATGTTTCTTATACTATGTATATGTGTATAGTTGAGTACTTATATAAATATGCATTTTATGCATATAAGTGGGTATACAGATATCTCATATAAATGAGAAAGTATATATTGAAGTGGAGTGATACTTCACTTGCACAGATAACATTGAATTCAAGTATGCCTATTCTGCAACACCAAAACAAGGGACACAACACCATTTAAATATCACAGAAGACTCCATGCAGTGAGCATATCCCCACCAAGTGAGTGTGAGGTGGGAAACCCGGACAATTTGTGAAGCTGTTCCTGCTGCTTTTCACGGTGTGAGCACCTCAGGATGCTGAGTGCAATCCCAGTGTTTAAGGCTACTTCTCAGACATTGGAGAGTGCACACTGTTTCTCATACAGGAAAGTCCTTATGTCACAGTAGGTCAGCCTTTGGTATCCTTGCCCAGCAGGAGAGAGATGTGCTGACTTGGGGGAGAGAATTGCCTGGAGTGTGCTTAGTTGGACATAGTACACGGATGGGCAGTTCCGTGTCTCCCTGAGGGATTGTCGAGAGCAGTTTTGGATAAATTGATTTTTGCCTTTATGAAGTGACTTTAAAAGTTAACTCTCTAGAGAGAAAATGTGATTTTCCTGTAAACATTTATGTATGAGAGGTTTGAGGCAGGTTTCAGATACGGGTCTGCCTTTAACAACTAATTTTTCAAAATGAAGGAAATAGTTGTAGATTTACCCTAAAATGACACGATCACATGACAGTTAAAAGGGCTATCGCATTTTTAATGACATTTTTTGAGGCTCGGATTGTAATATTTTATAAGGTATAGGAGACTTTTGTGGAATATGACTTTCTCATTCTTTTTTAGGACAACACCCTATTAGCTACGTTAAGTAATATCCATTTGAAGGTTACAGAAGAGTCTAAGCCTATATTCAGGAGTTGGTCTGTTATTTTATAATTGGACTAAATGAGGGGGTGAGAAAACACATGTAATATTTATTAAAATAGTTTTCCTTTAGGCCATTATAAATAGTTCAGAAAAGGGTGTGTGAGCTTCACTGTGTAGGGTGACCATGGTGGTCAATTTGCCTTTTTGTAAAAAGATCCTTTGGTGCAGAGCATCCTGGCTTCTAACTCAGTGCTGCCCCTGTGCATTCTGTCTTCCAGAGAGTTAGTTCCTTCTTTGTAAAAGAACGAGTTTTGAACAAATGATCTCTAAATTCCCTTCTCCTTTAATAGTCTACAAGTTTTGTAAGTTTTCTCATTTTCAAATCATCTGTCGTTGAAGTACCACTTGAATAATGGTAATTAAGCCAGATTGCAATGTACAAATTAAAAACCAATGGAAGCAGTGAAGTGAGACCCCTTACACAGAGATGTAAAAGGAGAAATCTAAGGCAGTAGAATAGAGGTTGTACATACATTAAAGGCAGTGTTATAAATCCTTAAATATATCAGTGTTATATAATGTTTGGCAGTCATGCGGAAGGATCTAGAAGAGATACTAGGGGAGAAAGATTCCCAGGAGAGTGGTGGAGTGACTCAGCAGAGAAGTGCAAGACAAAAGTAATGGCAGAGGCAAGCATATCTTTGGAAAGAAAAAATGGCTCAGATCTTTGGAAAAAATCATTTAAAAATAAAATGAATGCATTTTTTTAAAAGAGAACAAGATGAAAAAATTAATTTCTAAATGAGAAAGACAGAATGTGGAGGCTTTAAGTATTGCCAAGTATAATGACTTACAAGAATATCTCTTCATGCCTAATACCCTACAGCAGTGGTCGACAAACTCATTAGTCAACAGAGCCAAATATCAACAGTACAACGATTGAAATTTCTTTTGAGAGCCAAATTTTTTAAACTTAACACTTCTTCTAATGCCACTTCTTCAAAATAGACTCACCCAGGCCATGGTGTTTTGTGGAAGAGCCACACTCAAGGGGCCACACTCACGAGCCACAGTTTGCTGACACGGCCCTACAGTAAAATTTATATTTCCATATAGGAATTCTCCAGAGCAAGTAGTTATTATAGAGTCAATGCAAATTTAATGACTGCACACTCTTTTGTAAAGATTTTTAATTGCTTTTTTTTTTTTACAAAGAAAGAGAGAAAACACAGACATCAACTGTTGTTTCACTTATTTATGCATTCCTTGGTTATTTCTTATATGTACCCTGACCAGGAATTGAACCTGAAACCTTGATGTATCAGGATAACACTCTAACAACTGAACTACCCAGCCAGGGCCTACACACTCTTGAAATATGCATCAGCTATCACATTTGGTCTTAAGAATTTTCACTGCTTTTCCTAATAGTATTTTCACTATAACTATCTGTATAAGGAAAACAAATTCTTGATCAGCAATAAAAACATCCTCTGAATCATTTTTATTTTATATGCTGGATTAATTACTGTTTACTTACGTTATGAGTTTATGATCAGAAAACCTCTATGTAAATAATACTTGTAAATGATTTAGGTGAGTATACATTTTTCTTAGTAATTTATCACTTTTAGATTCATTCAATTTTTATGTTTCTTTCACTGGGTTTTCATTTTTTTCTTTGTAGCCCATAACTTATATTTATCTTTCTGCAATGCTAGGCAACAGACAAATACTATAAAATTAGGTCTGAAAAACATGCAAGACCATTCTTTTCTTAAGAGATAAGAAAACTTTAGAGTTAAAGAAGTTCTGTCAATATTAACTTATTAAATGATTTTTATCTTTGATAATATTCCTGTTTTCTGTCACTGGTAAAAAAAAAAATGTGGACACAGAGTATTTGTTACAGTTAAAAGAAAGTCTAGCCATAATTCACTGGACATAAAAGGCTGTCACTGAATGCTGAATATTACTGCATCCACTTTGTTGGGATAAATTGGTCTTGTCCATGTTGCTGCTTATCATGTTTCAGATTATAAACCTCAGGTAGAAGCATTCATATGGCTGAATGTGTAGGTGCTAAGAATCAGCATAGCATCTGGTTTTTAGGAGAAACAGAAAAAGAAGATGCTTTGTACTTGTACACATAAAATTTGGGGGCTGTATGAAGTCCCATTTTTAAAAAATCAGGGGATGCCGAGACCAGTTTGGCTCAATGGATAGAGCATTGGCTTGGGGACTGAAGGGTCCCAGGTTTGATTCCGGTCAAGGGCATGTACCTTGGTTGTGGGCAGCTGTGTGCAAGAGGCAGCTGATCGATGACTCTCTCTCATCGATGTTTCTAACTTTCTCTCTTCCTTCCTCTCTGTACAAAATCAATAAAATATATTTTTTTAAAAATCAGGGGATCTAACAGGTAAGTCCCCTGATTAAAAACTTTTTTAAGGCTAAAATATTAAAGAACCAAGAAGATTAAAAGAAAGGTGTATAGTTAAGAAGAGTGAGTCTGCTCATATTCAAATATTTTTTCTTTATTCCTGAGACTCAGTTATATTCCTGTCCCTCACTTGTATAAGGCACCATTTATCCTTATAATAATTTATGTTTCTTACTTAATTCCAGCTGTTTTCTGTTTACTATGGTTGTTGTAAAGATGTTCCTTATTTGTAGGCCAATTAAAATAAGATAAAATATGGTGAGATCTGATGTAGATGAAATTGTCAAATGCTATATAATAAAAGCTAATAAGCAAATCGACCAAACAGCGTAATGACCTGTTGCTGTGATGTGCACTGACCATCAGGGGGCAGACGCTCAATGCAGGAGCTGCCCCCTGGTGGTCAGTGTGTTCCCATGGAGGCGGGGTGGAGGGGCGCCACTCAGCCAGAAGGCGCGGGCTCACGGCTGTGGAGCGAAGCAGCATGGCGGGAGCCTCTCCCACCTCTGTGGCAGTGCTGAAGCTGTCCAATGATGGAAAGCTGGCCTAAGCCGTCGGCTGGACATCCCCTGAGGGCTCCTGGCTGTGAGAGGAGACTGTCAGTTGGACCCCTTCCCCCTCCTCACCAGAGCACAAATCTCCTGCACCGGGCCTCTAGTATTTATATAATGTTTGATATTTAGAAACTTTTAAATTATGGAATAACTATCATAAATAATGCCATATTACAATAACATACAAAGTTTTTAGTAATTGGAGAAAACAAAGGAACTATATCTCTGAAAAGGCCTACATGTTTTTCTTAGAGACAGAATTAGTCTTTGAAGGTTTAACTTACCAATTATAGGTTATTTCCATTTCAACAAATGAAAAAAAAATTGCTTATGTGTATTGTTGTTTTTTTGCCCCCCTCCCCCACTTAGAAAATACTTCAGCTTATTATGTCTACATTCACAGAACAAAGAATAAAAACTTATCTCTGGATTCAAGTAAAGAGTATTCCTGGGTAGCATATTAACATATTAAATTAACTTTCACATTGAACATTTTCTAGAATTTAGTTACCTTCTTCGTTAAGACCTTTCCAAAATAACTGTCCCAAATTAATACAATGTATTTAAGAATAATACTAATAACAGAGGTTTTTAATTAGACAATTTTGTTATTAAAATGCATGCATGTTTTTTTCTATGTCTTCTTGATTCTAGATATTTAATAGCTAGTATTTACAAAAGATGCAACAGTTTCTGAATTGTAATTCTGAATGATAATCATAATTCCTGAATTATTAGCACAATAATTATTTTATCAAAGTTATTGCTTATTTATTTATTTATTTATTATTTTTTAATATATTTTATTGATTTTTTTACAGAGAGGAAGGGAGAGGGATAGAGAGCTAGAAACATTGATGAGAGAGAAACATCAACCAGCTGCCTCCTGCACACCCCCTATTGGGGAACGTGCCCTCAACCAATGTAAATGCCCTTGACTGGAATTGAACCTGGGACATTTCAGTCCGCAGATTGACGCTCTATCCACTGAGCCAAACAGGTTTTGGTGCTTTTTTATTTATATACCAGAGGCCTGGTGCACAAAATTTGTGCATGGGGGGATGGTCCTCTCAGCCCAACCTGCATCCTCTCCAATCCGAGACCCCTTGGGGGATGTTCAACTGCCAGTTTAGGCCTGATCCCACAGTCAGTCAGACATCTCTCTCACAACCTGGGACCACTGGCTCCTGACTGTCCACCTGCCTGCCTGCCTGGTGATCCTTCATTGCTTCCCCTGCCCGCTTGGTCACCCCATACAGCCAGCTGCTCAGTCAGTCCCCCATACGGTAGTCTCCTTTCCTTGAACTCCATGTGCAATCTTCTACTATCTACCTCAAAAGTGTTAATGCAAACATTAAATTAGATAGAACCTATACAATAACTAATTTCTTTTAGATGCTCAGTAAACACAAAATCTCCTTTTGATGAAGTACATAACTATCTTAAGGCAGAAATGTTTACTTGATGTTAACCAAACCATGCACTAAATGGGTGATGTTTCGTTATGTTTTATAATAAACTAGAGGCCTGGTGCATAAATTCATGTATGGGTGGGGTCCTTCAGCCTGGTCAGCAATGGGGCTGATTGGGGCCAATGTGGGCTGGCTGGCTGGCTGGGGCGAGGGACCTTGGGAGGTTGGCCAGCTGAGGAAGGTTGGCTGTGGGAGCGCACTGACCACCAGGGAGCAGCTCCTGCATTGAGCATCTGCCCCCTGGTGGTCACTATGTCACCATACCACCTGGTCGACCCATCATTGGTCAACTGGTTGCAATGATCACTTAGGTATATATATATATATATATATATATATATATATATATATATATATATATATATATTTATACACACACATACATATATATATATATATACTATATATATATATATATATATACACATATATATACACACACACACATACTTTTTGAAAAGAAAGTGAAGAAGTTTTGGAAAGTAATGGCTTTTACTTAGAAAACAAAAGTTGATAGCTTTCATCTATTACCAATTTAATTAAAACTATGTGTGGTAATTGAGACAAAGTGATTCATTAAACTATATTAGTGCTCCAGAGAATATAAAAAGCATTCAACAGAAGACAAAATTTTGATCTATGTAAGTTTGCTTTTTTTTTTTTTTTAATTGATGATTCTTTTTTTCAGGGAGGGAGAGAGGAAGGGAAAGGGATAGTGAGATAGAAAGATGAATGAGAGAAAAACATCAATTTGCTGCATTTTATACCCCCCTTATAGGGATTGAGCCCACAACCCAGTCTTGTGCCCTGATCAGGAATTGAGCCAGCGAGCTTTTGGGTCATGGACCAATGCTCAACCATGGAAAGACACCAGCCAGCCTTGTCTTCAGCAATCTTTCTACACTAGCGGTTTTCTCCTGCACCGCATTTCAATAATCCATATCTCTCCTGTGTGCATCATCAATCATACCATAAATTTAGTAGTATATTTGTAAAATTGTCAGTCATCCAAAGATGTCATTTTCATATAAAATTAACCAGTTTTCTGTGCCAGTTTGTGAACTAGGGAATATAATAATTTGGAAATTTTAAGAATGCTAAAATGCATATCTCATAATTATAAGGTGTCAACACCAAAGCATTAACAGTAATTATCTTTGTGTTGCAGCATTTAGGATGACTTTTTTTCTTAAGAGCTGTTATTTCCATCTTTCAATTTGGTCATTTCTACATGAAACCTAGCCTGCCTACATAATTGATCTTGTAGAAGTTGCCAGAGGTGACTATTTGCAAAGCAAAACTTGCTTTTTTTTTCATACTTTTCAAATTAAAACCCCTCAGTGGCTTTTAATTTTGATTAAAAAGTCTATCCTTTCTAACACAGTTCAAAAGACCCTGGAGGCTGACTTCTGAGGATGTTTTTGGCATCATTTCTTGCTGTTTTGTTGCAATTTATGTTTATTTAGTTCCACTACACTTTACAATCTGTTTCTTCTTCCTATGTGTTTGCTGACTTTATTGCACCTTCACCAGGAAAACTCTACTTAACCTTTCACAATTCTTTAGATTTCTCCTCTTTCTTCATTCATACGCCAAGTGTTTTTTATTGAGAAACTACTTATGAGGAGATAAAGTAGACAAAATATAGCTGTCTTAGAGCCTCTTGTCTAATAAAAAGCACACATTTATGAAATACTTAAATTTAAAAATTTTGTTAAATGGCTATAAAGTAAGGGGTTGAGGTTCCAAGAAACTTCCCTTGAGGAAGTCAAGAACTAAAAGGAAGGTTGCCTTTAGCTATTCAAAGGAGGGCAAGGAATGGGTTGGTGGCTGAACAAGCCCCTGGACAATAGATTCAATTAAGCATTTTTCTTGTCACTCCTATATGACTATCTACACATCTCAATCTCAGAACTTATCTCATTAATTATTATTTTTACTTGCTCTGCCAGAGAAATGGTAAAATTTTTAAAGCATAAACTGTGTCTAATTTGTTCTTGCTTTTTCTATTGTGGTTGCCTGTCACATAGTAGGCACCCAAAACTATTTTAGGAATTATTGTAGCCTTCTTGGCATGTTATGTCTCAAAGTAGTGACATTAAATTAGTTTCAATATCAAAAGGGGAAAGTTGGACATAAAGACAACATATTAGCGAACCTGATTTAGCTCAGTGGATAGAGCATCGGACTGCAGACTGAAAGGTTCCAGGTTCGATTCCGGTCAAGGGCATGTACATTTGTTGCGAGCACATCCCCTGTAGGGGGTGTGTAGGAGGCAGCTGGTTGATGTTTCTCTCTTATCGATGTTTCTAGCTTTCTATCCCTCTCCCTTCCTCTCTGTTAAAAATCAATAAAATGTATACTTAAAAAAAGAGTACAAAAGTAGTCACAGATAGTAACAAATGCTTGCGTGCTTGTGGCTGTGTACCCACAAACCAAAAAAAAAAAAAAAAAAAAAAAAAGACATATTATGCTCATGCATTTTGCTCTTTGCCATCTCATGTGATATATAGTCTGTGTATGTCCTTCTTCCTGTGTAAGTCACAACAGAAACATATTATCATCTTAAATGGATCATAGAAATAATTTTGACATGTTATTACAATCTTAACTGTATTATTGAATTCATTAAGTCAGTGCTGAAAAATAACTGAGATATATATAGAAATAAGCAATTAGCTTTTCATTTAGAATCAAAGCTCATTTATCATAATTTATGCAGAATTTCTTTTCATAAAAGGTTTATTGATATCTATTCTCCCCTGATTGGAAGTCTCAATAAGTTAAATGTACTAACTTTATTCTGATCACCCACCATTTTGTTAAATTTTCTAGGTTTAAGCTTCTATGTTCACCAAGAAATCATTCCCATACTAGTAGAACTTGAGGCACCTGTACTGGAGCTGGAATTTAAATTTTGGTCTTTGTGATTCCAAATATGACCTCTTTTTCCTATCCTATGCTTTCTCTTGCTTGCAAATATAAGGTTTCAGGATGTTAAAACATAGTTAAAGCAGACATTTACATGATTAAGCTAAATTGGTATTTAGAACTATAAATTTAGATCTGAAGAAGTTTTCTGTGAGAGATAGCAGTTTTCTGCCTGGCAAATAGAAGGCTTTTAAGTAAATCAACCCCATTTTTATTTAGGAATGAACTAAGACTTCTGATAAATCTTCTAGATCTTTTTCAAAATACATACGATTATCTGTTAATATTTTATAAGAACACTCAAGTAGTGAGGTAATATCAGATAATACTGCTTATTACATGTTGATCACATATTGCTTTTTACATATAATTCAACATCTAATACTAAAGGATTCTCTCTCTGCCTCTTTATCTGTCTTTCTGTCTCTTGATCTCTCTCTCCCTTACACACACACACACACACACACACACACACACACACACACACACATTTTGTTATTAAAGAAAGAAATGCCAATATTTTTGAAACTACATTAAACATCTTTAACCAACTACCTCTAGATTCTGTACCACTTCAACCATATTTTGCCTTCTTGCATACTGGCCTCTGGTACTTGTGTTCCTGAGGATCTCAGGTAAAGCCCAATAAATGTCAGTTACAAAAGACAAGAACAAGAAACAAGGTTCACAGCACTTCTGCTTCTGTTAATGTGAAATATAATAAAGCTATGTGTTCAATTTTTTATGAAGGAGGTCACATAGGTCAGACCATAAATTAGCCTTTGAACTTTTTATTTAGGCCAAATGAGTCTACTGAGATAGGATGTTACATAATTTGAGCAGATGTATGTCAACATCAATCTATGGAAAAGCATGAGCCAGAAGACTGCAAAGGAAATTAGCATCATGGAAGGCACTGGATAAGAGAAATAAATGAAATGTAAAGTTATTTAATAATTATCTTTACATTGCAATTTAAAGATATTTACAACAGCCCACCTAAATATGGAGATTTTTGTGATGTTCTTTTGAGCTATCTGATATAGTAGCACATAGTTCACATTTTTAACTCTGGAATTACTTTGCCCTAGAAAAAAGTTTAATGTCATCTTGGGTATATATTTATATATACACAAAATTTCTTTAGGTTGCCATAGGAAAATAATAATTTAACTTTGGAAGAAAAATAATTTTCCAATCAAACATTGGAGAACCCATAACACACAACTCCATGGAATTCTAATCCTGTATCATCTTTTCTTGCCCTCTAATTTCCTTACTACCTAAAATATGTGTGTACACACACACACACACACACACACACACACACGGCTGACACCATGCCCTCATTCCTTTTTTATTTTTATTTAAGAGGAACATAGTTCTTTAACACTTACTTTTGAAGTGTATCTGTTATTATCCGAGTTTTGTACAAGTTCAAGTATCCTGAAGCAATTCTTGACTTCTTTAGACAAATAAAGGATGGCATTTTTTTCTGTGATGGCAAATATCTATAGCATTAACTATATTGTTTTCAAAATCTTCAAAAATTTTTTTTTTAATTTTAAAGACTTAATTCTTGGATGAAGTTAAAAATGAGATTAAGCTAGCCAAGTAGCCCTATATTATAATTTAAGAATTTAGAATAACAAGTTACATGTGTTGTCTAGTGAAGAAAGGCCCATATTTTGGCTTTTTAAATACACAACAAAGTTATCTAGAAATAGCACTAACTCCATTGACATAGAATAGAAACATGTGTATACCCATCACCTATATTACAGTGTGTGCTTCCCCAGTGCACTCTAACTTGAATATGAGTGGGCAAGTATAGTGTAACCCCATTTTCACTAATTAGACTACACTTGGCATTGCAGAACTTTAAATACTTAGCAAAAGGCTGACCATATATCTAAGTATTTTACAAGTCTCCAGAAATGTCTCAGAGGTCTTTCTATACAAGTCCTTTGAGCTGCTGTTATTTTAATTGACTATGCTGGTGGCCTTTTTGATGTGCATTGTTCTACAGCTCTGCAATCATACAGGCCACTGTATGCCAGGGCCATGCTACATTCCATGCCAAAATGTGGGAGCACTCTTTCTGGGTGGTGCAATTATTGGCGATTTATTTGTATTTTGCTTATCTGTATGTTATTTCCTAATTTTTCTCAGTGAGCTTATATCAAACTATATATGAAAATCTATTTGTATTAGGGTAAGGAAATATCCATTGTAGTAACTATAACCTTCCATTCCTTCTAAACATTGGTTTAAGTTCCAAGCTCCACCTGCTGAGAAGTGCAGAGAACATATGGAAAACCAAATATGTTTCTTTATATATTTCAACTTAGTCATGAGAACAATCAGGCATGGTACAAAAATATTTATTACATACAAGGTGGAGTGAATCAAATATTTCCTTTGAGAAATAAACCACAATCTATGTATCCAAAGAAACTACATTTGGTAAACCCAGTAAAATCTCATCTTTTTATGGTGATTTGTGTATAAATAGGATATATTTGGAATAGAAAGCTCATGAGTCAAAAACTTTTTAAACATTATTATTCATATTAGAATGGCAGATTTCAAACAACACTGCCTAGAGCTAATGCTGGAGAAATTAATGGGCCAGACTTCCCAGACGAGTGGGAGTGCGGCTCTTTTGATATCTTCAGAAAATGAGTTTTCTAAGACTTGCATGGGAGGATGGAATGTGGAAGAAGGCTTTACTGGCGTGGAGTTACATTTCTCAGATTCCAAAGGCCCCTGCACCTTAAGCCAGTCCTGGAAAAGGTGCAACTGGGAGTTCAGTAAAGTCAGAAACAAGGCCAGTGTCCAGAGCTTCTGTTCCACATTGCAGGCGGGGATGGCTCAGCATTCATTTCATATTAAAGTCCATTAGTCCATGTATGGAGCCTCATATGGTCGTTCTCCATGCGGAGCAGGTGAGTGCAGCCCCCTCAGCAGAAGTCCCAAGAGGGCCTGGTGCCCTGGAGCCAAGAGAGAGAAGAAGGGCTAGACCTTTGTTTTAAAGTTAATATAGATTTCAAGTGCTTCCAGTGGCCACACCTATCCTGGCCAATGACCTGTTTCCAGGTGTGCCTGATGGGCAATCATTTTTTCATGTCACTCAGAAGTGGGCATATGTCGAAACTGCCTTTGTCTAGTCCCCTCCCCCATCAATCTGTGGGGAACCAACTTTGAGAATGTTAAATGGAGCTTTGGAGCAAAGCTGTATTAATGGTATGCCTATATTTTTTGGTCTCCCCTTTCACTCCTTCTCCGTGAAATAATAACCAGATATTACAAAGGTATCAGTCCTATGGAGAACTCTATTGTTCCATCCTGTGGCTCTGATTTAACCTGTTAACCGGGGAGCTCCCTTTTTAATTATGCAACCTGTAATGGGCACGTACTCTTTCACTAGGACGTGTCAGTACGTCACGTCTGGAGGACGTAATTTCATATTATTTTTTTTAATTTATACTTAATTAAAATAAATTATATATATATATATATATATATATATATATATATATATTCATTTATTTATATACAAAGCACAAAGGAAAATACAAAACTACAAAAATAATAGAAAAGAATACCAACAAAAAAATGGAAACATCGAATTAAAATATTATAAATTTTACAAACAATTATAAAGATTACAAAAAATATATACCGTCCCTCTCAGGGAGCAACATATATTTCCAGGACGTATTCATATGTCCTACCCGTTCCCGATATTGTTTACGTTTAACGTATTTATACGTCCCGCTCGGTTAAAAAGTTCTTTAGTTTGCCAAAATATATACATTTCTTGTGAGTGTGAGTTAGTTTCTACAACTTTTTTTCTTTATTCTACAATGTATATCTAAGTGAAGTATTACATTCTTTCTCACTATTTCAAAAATACAGGTTGATTTTATATTAAAACTAGTCATCCTGCGCACAAATCCATGTGCCCATAGCTCCCTGCTGCCCTCCTATAGCTCTCCCCCGCTGCCCCGCCCTCCTGTAGCTCCCCTCGCCCTCCTTCCCCTTTCCTCCTCTTCATAGCTTGCTGTCCTGTCCCTTCCTGTAGCTTTTCACCACCCACTTGTAGTTCGCTGCCCCACCCTCCTGCAGATCCCTGAGCTGGTTGTTACACCTCAAGGCATAACAGATAATTAGCATATTCCTCTCTTGATAAATAGGATATTGCTCATTTGTTTGTTATATCAGATAGCATCAATAAAATGTGCAACAATTTTTTGAGTAAAATTGGGGGTGACATTGATTAATAAAATTATAAAGGTTTCAAGTATACAAGTATACAATTCTATGATACATCACCACCCCAAGTCAAGTCTCCTTTCTTCACCATTTACCCCCCTTATATCCCCTTCTGCCTCCCCCGAGCTCCCTCTCCCTCTGTAATCACCATACCATCGTCCTTGTTGTTTTTTCCTTTTTTGCTTTGCTTCATCTTTTGCAAATTTTTATTCTAATACTGATAATTTTTAAATCTAGATAAATTTAGATGTGTCAAATAACTAAAGATATATATTTTAATCCAGTGAAGACCATTATTAAAAATACATTGTGGTATTATATTACTATATATTAATGCTTTAACAAATTTGAATTATGATGATTAAGATAACAAATTATTCAATTAAGAGAGAGCTATGTAATGGCTGCCATGAAATTTAAATCAGGAACAATTCCATATTCTTACCTCTCAGATTTTAAAGAACAGAAACACACAAATTTTCTTTACCATCTTTGGGCTAATAAGTTAGAAAAACAGGATGTACATTATATTTTGTTTCTATTAGCTATGTAGGATTCTTTAAAAGCACACATGAAACATTTGAACATATTTTTAAATTTATATTAGAGAGAGGAAAGGAGAGAAAAAAATCTATGTAAGAGAGAAACATTGATTGATCACCTTCGGCACTCGCCCTGACCAAGGATCAAACCCAAAAACCTTTTGATATATGGGACAATACTCCAGCCAACTGAGCCACACCAGCCAGGGCTGAATATATTTTTAAATAATATAATTAAAATGTTTTATCTGACATGAAGTGAAAGAAAATATACTTTTCACCCAACCATATTACTTAGATCTAATTAATGAAATTAGATGTAATTTTAAAGAACATCCATCGCCATTGATTCCCAAGCATATGACCTGTAACTAGAAACCCACCATTCTTCAAGGACCTTGCTGATCCCTTTTCCTACAATAATTCATTTGGCAACTGAGAAACATAATATGCTAATTAAATTTCAATGGCTAAGGATTAGTGAATTTATAAATTGTTCCTATAAACATTTATACAAATTAGGCCATGGCTTTCCTATAGAAACCTTTCCTGAGTCTCAGCTGATAGAGATATAATATACAGCCAGGGAGTTTGTAAGCACATTTAGCTTAAGCATTAATTCTCTCAGACCATTAATACTCTAAGTAAATTTCCCATTTAGCGAGCTAAATGCTATTTAATTTGAAATGGTTCAGTTATGATCTGAAATTACTTAACTCTGAGTAATGGCCTAGACTTACTGTATTTTCAGCAATGAACTTAAATAATAGAGAAAGGAAATTACTATAGCTATTCACCTATGCAAGGAGTAACTTTAAGGATAGCTAGTAGAAATCGCTGAAATAATGCTTATTCCCAGAACAATTGTAGCCTTTATGATAAGATATTTGAATAAGAAAGCATTAACTCTAACAATTATTTGAATCTTAAGGATTGATCAATTTTAAAGATTCTTCTGTGGTAAGCAGAAATAAAATGCACAGGAATTCTAAAAAGAGTGAGTTTGATGTGTGCCTCTAGCAGAAGTGATTTTAAATGTTCTTTAAGGTTTGGGGGATTGGGAACTGTGAAAATCTATCCCGTGTAAGAAACTGCTGATCTGGGAATATCATGATAAATGAAAGCACACCTGATCCCTCCACTCATGGAGCTTTCAGTCCAGTTGACAGACAAATATGAACCAAGTAATCACTTTACGTAATGTATAGCTATAGATCAAGGAAAGATATATAGTTCTATGAAAGCATGTAAGAATGACTTTCCTTCAACGTGAGGAGGGACAGAAATGCTTCCCATAGGTAAATATAATTACACTAGAGACTCGGTGCACTATATTGTGCATGGATGGGGGGTCACCTCAGCCCAACTGCACCCTCTCCAATCTGGGAGCCCTCAGGGGATGACGGATTGCTGGTTTAGTCCCGATCCCTAGGTTTGGGCCTTAACTGGAAGTTGGACATCCCTCTCATAATCCTGGACCACTGACTCCTAATCTCTCACCTGCCTGCCTGCCTGGTCTCCCCTAACTGCCCCACCCCCACCCCCCCTTACCAGCCTGATCACTCCTCACTGCCCCTGTGTGCCAAGCTGGTCATCCCTGACTGTCCTGTGCTGCCAACCTGGTTGCCTCCAACTTCCCCCTCCCTGCTGGCCTAGTCACTCCTAACTGCTCTCCCCTTTGGTCTGGTCAGTCCTTACTGCTCCCACTGCTGACCTGGCATGCATATTACTTTGAACTAAAGGCAATTTTAGTTTCAGATTCAAGAGAAACTTCTATTCACTTGTTTAATAACTAGAAGAACTTGAATTAGGGGCCTTGTACAAAATGAGATTATCAAAGACAATTTCTTCTGACCTATCTGTAGTGCAGACCAAACTTCCATTTAGTAAGCATCTGCTCTTCCTTTCATCCTGCAAACTCTTTGAAGCCCCAAAGTATATTACCTCATCGCTAGCTCAGGATGATTTCCATATCTCAACCCCACTTTTGATCTCTGAACCTCTTGTGCATGTGGGGTTTCTGGTTAGCTCATGTATTCTGGTTAGCTCATGTACTCCCTATACATATGTATGAATTAACTCTGTCTCGTGTCTATTTGATTATTAGACAAGCC
Source organism: Pipistrellus hanaki (assembly GCF_964339955.1). NCBI lineage: Eukaryota > Metazoa > Chordata > Mammalia > Chiroptera > Vespertilionidae > Pipistrellus > Pipistrellus hanaki. The sequence continues at coordinate 120,042,508 of NC_140505.1, forward strand.
AGAAGAACTTCGAGATTAGAGAAATGTTTGTTTCTCCCCCACAGTAGTCATGGGCTCTTGTTTATACATTGGATTAATTTTGCTAAAATAATTACCACACACTTATCAATGAATAATTATTGGACTAGCAGCACCTCAAATATTTGATCAAATCAGTAAGTTTTCATTATGATGAATCACTAATGATAAGGAGAAAGTATGAAAATGTAAGGTACCTTATCAGAGTATTTGGAAATAGTTAGCTGGTGATTTAGGAGTACGGTCCCGTGATTCTCACCCCTCATGGCTAGTCACAGAGTTGTGGTCTCAGAATCACCAGGGGTGTTTTTAAACATAAACATTTCTTGGTCCCATGCCAAAAGCTTCTCATTCATTTGTATTCAGTATATTTCAATTTACACCCAGGGTTATTTATTTCTAAAAACTATTAGAATTATCCTGATGGTCAACAAGTGCAGGAGCCACTGAATTTGACTACGTTCTATTACATTTTGTAAGGGGCCTACTCAAACATCCAGAGAAGGTGTAACTAGTATGTATATCTCTGAGCCTTAAGGTCTTCGTTCTGGATACATGATTTGGGATTCTGGATATGTTCTCCTCCTCAGTTGGAATTAAAATTTAGTTTGGAAAAATACCTCCACTTCATCAATTTACTGATTTACTAACTTGTGCTCTAATCTTCTTCATGTCCTTTATGTAATTAATTATAATGTTTTGTGTTTTGACATCCAAAATGTCAGTAAAAATTAAATAACAGAAACTCATGACTAAAGTAGTATTTGTTTTCTCCTAATGAATGTCTGTCACCATTTGAAAATCATGCCTATTAAAATTTACAGATTATTAAACCAAAAAATCTCAGATGAATAAGGCATAAACACGTTTGGAAAAATGTGTTTGGAAAAATGATAAGAGAGATTGCCAACATTATCCCTTATTTGTATCTGTCATATTTAATGAGATTTTATTTAGCTAATAATATACATGATAATGATTTTATACATAATATTATATTATAAAATACTATATCACTCATTATATAGTCTTAATTGTAATTTAAATGCTTTCAACTTTAAAATAACAGAAATAGTCGAAACTGGTTTGGCTCAGTGGATAGAGCGTCGGCCTGCATACTGAAAGGTCCCAGGTTCAATTCTCGTCAAGGGCATGTACCTTGGTTGCAGGCACATCCCAGGTAGGGGGTGTGCAGGGGGCAGCTGATTGATGTCTCTCTTTCATCGATGTTTCTAACTATCCCTCTCTCTTTCTCTCTATAAAAAATCAATAAAAATATTAAAAAAGTAAAATAAAATAGCAGAAATATATTTTTAAATCACCATTATCTTATATGCATTTCCTGCAACATGTAGTACAGAATATTAGGATGGTTATTTGAAAATAATTGTCAAAAACATTATTAAATACTTTATGTATAGATATAGATATAGAGATACTTTTTTCAGAGTTTTTAAACTTCTAGTCTATGTATTGAATGCCTAATAGGCAGACATAGCATATAATACTTCCAAAATTTATATGACCATAATTAGAGGAGCACTCTGGGAATTGCTAAACTAAATCTAATAAACTTCAAGATTTTCTCCCAAACTCTTCCCTGTGATTTTATTCTTGAATGAACTTCTACCCAAAAAACAAAAAACAAACAAACAAAAAAACTCGAAGAAGCTTAGTTACCAGACTATCCACCTAGTCCTATCACTGTGTTTGAAATGAATTTACATGGTACTGAACAAGAAAAACCCTGACATACATTTCAAACAGTCTTCAGTTATTGTGCTGAAAAATTGTATCGAATTTTTATTCAGAAAACATTTTTATTTTAAATAAAAAAACTAATAACTTATACTTGACCTATTGCCCTTTCACTTGAACAGAATCATTTGCTTCTGTAAGACTGTTCATCACACCAGAAAAAAACTCCCACCTAGGAGACTATGAGTACTATGGAGTGACATCTTTCTCAAATACCTTCCCATTTTCTTAAACATTTTTTCCCCTGGATCTGAGGAGGGGAAAGTAGGCTTTCTGTTAGATTTTGGACTATTAAATGCAAACGTTAGTCAGTTTGGAGGCCATGTTTTTCCACTAAGATGAGAAAAATGTAAAGAAGCCATTGTACAGAGAAGGAAAATATGAAAGGTTTAGGGAGTAGAGAAGAAAGGTTTCTAGTTCCAGTTGCCCCAGAGACTCCAACACATGCCAATCTTTATGTTCTAAGAGTAGCCCCTCTATCCCAGAAATATGGCCCATGCTGGCTTAAGAAAATTTAATTTGTATTGCTGTATTTAAAAATTTTTTTTTTTTTTTTTTACTATTTGAGTACTGAAAATTATATCTCCCATCCAACTGATTTAGTCCAACTTGATACAGTTCTTTCTCCTATATATAACTCAACACCAGTTGTATCCTACCTTCCTCACTGTGCTATTTTAGTTCAGGCTCATTATTTTATTTCAGTTATTAAAGCACCATTCTACTGGGTTCCATGATAGCCTTTTAAAATTAAGTTGCAATATTTAACTTGTAAATTGTATCAGGTCAATAACAAAAAAAAAATGTTTCAAATCAATTAAAATGTTACTGTCTTTCCACTGCTCATTTAAGATTTTGTCCAAACCAAAATCTTAAAATGTCATAAAGACCATACTTAATCAGGTTCCAACTCCACCTCTTACCATATCACACATTCTATAATTCAATTATCCACTGTTACTGAACAGAAACTCCAAAACATGGTAGCTTAAAACAATAATTTATTACTATTTCTTATTATCTGAAAGTTGATTGGATGATTCTCACTCGGAGTCTCTTATGACATTGCAGTTGGAAAGCAGTTGAGATTGGAGTCACGTGAAGTCTCAACTGGACTATGGGTCAAAGATGGCTTTCTAGGTAAACTATTTATTTTGATAATTTCTATTGCAGTTTACATTCAATATTATTTCACACTAGAGTCCTGGTGCATGAAATTTGTACACAGGTAGGGTCCCTAGGCCTGGCCAACAATTAGGGCCTTTCTTCATTCTGTACTGCCCCCTGGTAGTCAGAGCACATCCTAGCAAGCAATAGAACTCCTGGTCTCCCGGTTGAACTCCTGTGGGGACACTTTGCATATTAGCCTTTGATACATAAATAGATTAATTTCAGGTGTACAGCATAGTTATTAGACTTTATATAATCATATAAATCACATAATTAATATAAATCATAGAAAGTATATAATAACAGCATAGTTATTAAACTTTATATAATCATATAAATCATAGAAAGTATATAATCATATACTTTACAAAGTGGTCCTCCCAATATTTCAAGTACCCACCTGGCACGGTATTATAATATTATTATTGACTGTATTCCCTATGCTGTACTCTACATCAGTGTGACTATTTTGTAACTACCAGTTTATACTTCGCAATCTCTTTGCCTTTTTCACCCAGCTGCTCTAATCTCTTTAAAAAACATATCACTTTAGTACACTACCTCCAGTGTAATTGTATCACACCATCCTATATATGCCCTGTCAGAGATATCTCATTACTTTTTTTCCCCCCAAATAAATTACTTCTGTGTACAAATGTTCTCCCCTTGGTCTAAAATGCATTATTTCCTAAGTGGCTGGCAAATTCTTAACCATCCTTAAAGACTTAGCTCAGATAAGCTGCTGCCTTATATGGTTGAATCCGCTCCCTAGGCATGAGCTCTGTATGCCCTGGGTTTTTCCTGCTGCTTAAACACCTCACACAGCTCTATTATAGTAGCTAGTGTATTCCATGTAACTTTTTAAACTTGTGTATCTTTCTGCTTAGACTGTGAATTTTGAAGGAACAACAATTTTGTTGTTTATATCTCCTTTTTCTAGTGCTAATTAATTAGTCTATCTACTTGAGATTAAAAATAAATTTTAGACTACAAACATTTTTTATCTAAGTTCACAAACTCTGCTGAGGAAGAAAATTGTTTTTTTGCATTGGAATGTATCTCAATGAGCTTGTTTTTATAAATTAAGATACATGCTCTGGAGTTGCTTTTTAAGAGACAAAGACAATTAAATTGCTTTATATAATAAATTAATTGGGCTATGTGGGTGTAGGACCTCAGCAGGAAAATGGTTCATCTGGACAGAATGGTTCAGCACTAACAGTAATGTGAAGAAATGGTGACTAAAAAGAATTATTTTAAAAAAAAGAATGCTTTATATTCAGATTATAATTTTAATAATGCTGTTATTATGAATTACTATTATTAATTCTGAGGTTACTTTTATTATCTGTTAAATATGCAAATGCCTTATGTGAATGACAGTTTGAAAATATTTAGGGGGAAAGGCTATATTAAAAAATTCAGTGAATCAAGAACTTTGGAGTTAAGGGAATGTTATGAGAATGAACACTCCTGTATTTTTAGAAACATCAAAGAGGAATGGATTAGGCTTCCCATAAACCTGATTTGGAGGTAATAAAACTAAACAAGTGTGTTTGGCTGCCTGCCACAACAAAAACTGAAACTCATGATTCACGTGCTGGTGGAAATGAAAAGAGGTTTATTCAGGTGCCAGGACCTGGGAGAATGGTGGACTCCCATCTCAAAGACCATCTACTCTTCCTGCTCAAGCTGTGGTTCTTATAGGGATAGGGAAAACAGGGCTTCTTTCTCTATCCAATTATCTTGCTAGCTTTTGGTGCGCTGGGGCCCTACCCATTCAATGTTTTGTCTTTGGCACACTGAGGGTAAGGACTTTCCCCTGCAGCATCTTGGCCAATTGGGGAAACTCCCCAGTACTCTCTGATGGTCTACAGTAACAGTAGCAGTCAATATTATTTAAATATCAAAATAAAGGAGACCTCTGTTAGCAACCAGATCATATTTTTATAGAAGCTAAATTTTCTATCAGTTCCTGTAGGATCTTCAATGAGCATCATTAGATATCTTTTTTTTTTAAATATATTTTATTGATTTTGTACAGAGAGGAAGGGAGAGAGATAGAGAGTTAGAAACATCGATGAGAGAGAGTCATCGATCAGCCGCCTCTTGCACACCCTCTACTGGGGAAATGCCCGCAACCAAGGTACATGCCCTTGACCGGAATCGAACCCGGGACCTTTCAGTCCCCAAGCCGACGCTCTATCCATTGAGCCAAACCGGTTTCGGCTAGATATCTTATTAGAAGTAGATTTTTTTCTTAGAATATACATTAATTATCCACTTGTTAATTGAAATACTATTTCCAATTATGAATGGTAGTGACTGATATCTTTCCAATAAAGTATGTAAATCTCTCTTGACATCATTAAAGGACAGAAGGTTCTAGGAAAATAGAGGCATAGCTTGAACTATATATAAATGAAAGCAATAATAAGTGCATGTACCAATGCTCTTTTCAGAGAGGCATGTGTTACTAAAAGATATAGTTGGATTGGGACAGATGGATGAGTATGATTCACTACTGGCATAGAAGGAAGCTATGACTTAAAAAAATTGACTTCAATTACTTCTTTTCTGAGAAACTAAGCTCTCTTTTATTTTTGATAATTAAATTTACCAACTAAAGCTTTGGAATTATGTAAATATTTTATTTGCAAATTTAGTATTATAGTTCCATAGTAAGTATCTGCAGTCTCTTTTTGTAAAATCATAGTACCTACTGTAACATTAGTTTAATGACTATCCTCATAATTCCTAACTGCAGCTACAGGAGTCATGAATTAATATTGTCATTGTCTAAAAGTGTGTAAATATCTTAATCCTTTTCTCACTTTTTAAAAGTAAGAATAGTCCTTTGCCAGAAAAATCTCAGTAGAGTTCTGTTTCCTTTCCTTATTACATGGTTCCTAGTTATATTTTACTAGAGGCCCAGTGCACATAATTTGGTGCATGGGGCCGAAGGGAAGGTGTCCCTCAGCCCAGCTTGCACCTCTCCAATCTGGGACCCCTTGAGGGATGTCTGACTGCCCTTTTAGACCCGATCCTAGTGGGATTGGGTCTAAACGGGCAGTCGGACATCCCCCTCACAATGCAGGACTGCTGGCTCCCAAATGCTTGCCTGCCTGGCTTCCTAATTGTCCCTAACCACTTCTGCCTGCCAGTCTGATCATCCCCTAACCCACATGTGTCAAACACAAGGCCCGCGGGCCAAATCCAGCCCGCCAGGCCTTGCAATGTGGCCCGCACCGCGCTGTCATCACTGCACTCCGCTGTCAGTTTATGACATTGTCAGTTTATGACTGTTCTGTAAACCATTCGGCCCGCGATTTAGGCTGGATTTTAGATTTTGGCCCCTTCTCTGATTGAGTTCGATACCCCTACCCTAACCACTTCCATGCCAGCTTGATTGATGCCTAACTGCTCCCCTGCCAGCCTGTTTGCCCCCAACTTCCCTCCTCTGCTGGCCTGGTCACCCTTAAATGCCCTCCCCTGCAGGGTTGATCACCTCCAACTTCCCTCCCTTGCAGGCCTGGTGGCTCCTAACTGCCCAAACCAGCTGGCCCCCACCCATGCACCAGGCTTCTATTGTATCTAATAAAAGAATAATATGCAGATCTTGTGTCAACATGGGGGCAGCCATCTTTGACCACATGGGGGCAGCTATTGTGTGTTAGAGTGATGGTCAAAGATGGCTGCCCCCATGTTGACACAAGATCTGCATATTACTCTTTTATTAGATACAATAGAAGCCTGGTGCATGGGTGGGGGGCAGCTGGTTTGCTCTGAAGGGTGTCTTGGATCAGGGTGGGTGTTCCCTTGGGGCGTGGGGTGGCCTAAATGAGGAGCCTATGGTGGTTTGCAGGCCAGCCATGTCCCCTGGTGACCCAAGTGGAGGCTCTGGTATCTGGAAATTATTTAACTTCTACAATTGAAACTTTGTAGCCTGGAGTGGAGCCAAGCCTACTGCTTGCTCCATGTCCAGCAGCCATTTCTGTTTGGATTTGTTTACCCTCTATAATTGAAACTTTGTAGCCTTAAGTAGAGGCCTAGGCCGGCAAGGGCAGGTGGAAAGCTTGGCTTCCTCCATTGCCTGAGAAACCCAAGCCTCCCTACTGCTCTCTGTGGCTGTAGCCATCTTGGTTGGGTTTATTTGCATACTCGCTCTGATTGGCTGCTGGGGGTAGCTGGTGTGAATGGCTTGTGGGTTTAGTGCAATGATGGTTAATTTGCATATTACTCTTCTATTAGGTAGGATGATTATTGCAATAATTTGATATCAGTTATTATTTCTATTTTTCTGATTAAAATATTAGTCACCTGGGCTTTACATATATTGTGAAAGAACACAGAAAATCATGGTGGAACTAAGCTCAAATCTGTGATTATATTTGTTCTTTCTCTAATTCTCTGTTGGCTTTTCAATTAAATATATTATGGATCCATTTACAATACAAGTTAGTCAACCAGTTACCAGTTACCATAAAGTGAAGTATATAGAATTTTATTTTAGACTGAGGCTCAGAGGTAGATTTTTGATCTCTGGATTTACTATCATTCAAGAATATCTAATTGACCATATCTTTGGTAATAAAATAGGAATTCAAATGCAAGTTGTATAATATAACTTAGGTTTGTAGTTAATTTAAAGTGAGCATAATTCCATAAAATAAACATAATTTCCATAAAAGATAAGGGCAGTTTTTCATGGACAAATAATTTTGCTGCCAACCCCAAATTCTAGGTGCTGGAAACTATTATTTCCTTTTCCCTATCGACACACTCACCCCAGCATCTGCCACACTTCTCTCTGCCAGCCTTCGGGCATGATTAGGAGCTGAGAAGTCACAACCTGCTAACTCTTCACAGTGGAGAAGAAAACAGTCACAGGGTGGGAAGCTCTAGGGACTAATGGTGTTCAAACTTCCCTGACCCTAGCCCTGACTTATAATAAATCCAGTGCTGCTTCCCAAGGCAATGCTCTTTTATATTTACTAAAGTGAAATTCATTCAAATACATAATTTAAAAAATATATAATATTCTGAGTGCAAAAAAGCTGGCAAAGAAAGTTAATTCATAATAAATGGCATGTATTTTGATATGTAACTATACAAGCATGTCCAGACATAATCAATTAGATGCTACTACTTATGTACATGATCTCTGTGAATGTGGCAGATGAGGTATTAACATATCACATATTGGCAACTTGAGTCATTAGTAATGGGGCTTTCCAAAAAATCTTCAAATAAAACAGAGTCTGGTCAATATTCTTTTGCTACTGGAGTTTCATACTTTTAGATCCTCTCAGCTGACATACAAATATATGCATATACTAATATAGATAGATGATATATAGGAGATAGATAGATAGATAGATAGATAGATAGATAGATAGCAGAAGACAATAGATGGACAGATCTGTATTAGTTTCCTGTGGATGCTGTAAGAAATTGCCACAAACTGGGTGAGATAAACACATACAAATATATTCTTTCATAATCTGGAGGCAAGGTTTCCAAAATTGAGTTGTAGGCAGAGCCACACTCCTTCCCAAGGCTCTAGAGGAGAATCTATCCCTTGCCTTTTCCACTTTAAGTCATTCTCAGCAGCCCTTGGTTTCTGGCCACCTCACTCCAATTTCTGCTTCTGTGGTCTCATTGCCTCCTCCTCTTCTGTCTCAATGTTTCTTCTGCCTTTCTTTTATAATGATACATGCGATTGCATTTATCTAGATTACACCAGGGTAAACTAGATTAGCTTCTCTCAAGTTCTTCAATTTAATCACATATTTTGCCTAATAAGGTGATTTATTCACTCTTTTGCCATATAAGGTAATAGTTATAGGTTCCAAGGGGTCATTAATCAGATCAATATAGTGTTTGTAGGGGTCATTAATCAGATCAATATAGTGTTTCTCTATACTTATATCAAACTAAGCATGAATTAATTTTGCTCTCTGTAGCCATCAGTAGCCTTCCATTTACTTAACTTTTCAATTCCATTATATATCTACTACAGGCCTGGTGCAGGAATTTGTGCATGAGTAGGTCTTGCTGGGAGGAGGGGCTGTTGACTGACTGGCCATCCCCACCCCTGATTTGGGGTGGGGGGTGGGGATGGAGGGGTTGATTGGGGGGAGGGTTGGCCAGGAGGAGGGACCTTGGGCAGTTGGCCTGCCCCGCCCCCTGGTGGAACTCCTGGTCAAGGGGACGATTTGCATATTACCCTTTTATGATATTGGATACAAGTGATTTTCAGCCTTGTACATCTCATGGTACACATAAACTAATTACTAAAATTCTGTGGCCACCCAAAAATATTTTTTTTGCTGATCTAACAAAAAAAAAAATGCTATAATTCTGATTCATTCACACCAGAAGGCTATTGTTGTTTTGGCTGTTGTCATATTTTTATTTGCCAATCTAAAACAAAAGAGGTCAATGTCTCAGACTAAATACTCGGGTATTACATGTTTTAAAAATTCTATTGGCACATTAGTGTGCCAACACACACTGGTTAAATATCACTGATATATAGTAATTTCAAAATTGTTACCTTGTAGTCTGGAGCAAGTCAACTCCTAAGCAATTCATTCAAGAAAAAGTGTCTTTTGTGTGCTTAGTTGACATATGAACAAAGGAGATCAAGGTTCAATTCAAGTTCAGGGCACATGCCCCAGCTGTGGTCTCAGACTCCGGTGGGGGGGCATAAAGGGGGCAGCCAATTGATGATTCTCTCTCATCATTGATATTTCTATCTCTCTCTTCCTTTCTGAAATCAGTAAAAATATATTAAAAAAAGAAAAAGTGTATTTTTATCCCAGAAGCCTGATCTCAGATGTCCTACCCAAGAAACTATTAGTCCTTTGTTTACTGATCACTTTAAAGATATAATCTATATCATTTACATAAAGAAGGGGAGCTATTTGTTAAGCAATAACAATTGTTTTCACAAGATTGTTATAGTTTTCATAAAAGAACATAAGCCCTTTTCCAAGATGTCATAGATACTATCTACAATAGATCATATAGGGAACTACCAAAAGAGATTTACTTTGCTATATTTCTTCTTAGTGTTGTGATTTTCTTTTGGTACTTGATTTTCCACTACAAAAGACAACTTCTTTCATGGAAATTTCTTGTATAACATTAATTTTTTCATAAAATTATCTTGCATTAGTATGCACAGCTATTGAAAAGGATTCTCAGATTTGACTATGCCATGGACACTTTCCTATAGCTGCATTCATTTGAATAGCAGTTATTAAAAAGGAAAAGCCTGCCAATTAAGTTTGTAATGAAAGAAAAATTAGAACTGATAAGGTTTTCTTTTTTTATATATATATTTTTTATTGATATTTTACAGAGAGGAAGAGAGAGGGATAAAGAGTTAGAAACATTGATGAGAGAGAATCAGCGATTAGCTGCCTCTTGCACACCCACTACTGGGGGATGTGCCCATAACCAAGGTACATGCCCTTGACCAGAATCAAACCTAGGACCTTTCAGTCCGCAGGCCAACGCTCTATCCACTGAGCCAAACTGGTCTCGGCTGATAAGGTTTTCTATAAGAGAATAAACAAACTATTTTTTTCTTTATCATAAAAGACTAGCAATTAAACAAATGAACTATAACTAGATGTAAACATACTTATAATTTTAAAAATTTAGTGTTAAGTTAAAAAACAAGTTATGTATGCAAATTCTTAAACAGAATGACACTGTATGTTTTATATTAATGCATATATTAATATATGTATAATATGCAAGAATTCATATGGGAATAATATATTTCATCTTCAGGATCGTGGATATCCTTGGAGAAAGAGATAAAGGATTCAGTGAGGAGTTACAGCTTTTATTGTACCTATGAAATATATTTTTGAAAGGGAAAATAATAATTAATGCAGAGATATAAAATGTCTCTAAAATCTTGATAGGTACAAATTGTATTTCATATTATTTCTATATTTTTCCATATGCTATTTTATTGAAATGCACCACAATATCTTGGTATTTTAAACTGTGATAACATATGAATAAGAATAATTATTTGATTATGTAAATTTTTGTTTTGAGTACTCCCTGTTTTACCCATAATAACAGAAAAGAATGTTTAGACACATACAATCTGTCCTTAAAAATATTTTTAAAGCCATAGTTAAAGAGCTATATTTATTTAAAATTAAAATTGATAAATTTCCCTAGTTCAAAAGTTTCTTCTTTTAATGAGAGATAATATCTTCCATCTATTTTAATAGTAACTTAATTTTTGCTGAGTTTTTGGTTTGACAAAGCATTGTCACATAATATGAAAGATTAATCTCAGCCCTTATGGTGAGATTACAGGAGGGGGTGTTCTGGTTGTATATATATGTATTGTTAAACATGATAAGATTCTGAGAGATTAAATCACTTTCCTCAAAATTAGTTATTGGGATGGTATCAAACCTCTATAGTCTATTCTTAAAACTGTCAATTCTTAATATTCTTTGTGATCAAAATTCTCCAAAAACTCCCCATCTTACTTCAAATAAAATATCAAAATCTTAAATGACCTACAAATAAAATTTTATATTCTAACTTCACTGTCTATTGTCTAGTTTACTCCACTCTGGCTATACTGACTTCCGTTCTAACACACACAAACACACACACACACACACACACACACACACACAGCAGGACTGTATACCTTAGAACCTTTGCACTTGGAGTTTATATTAGAATGCTTTTACACCTGAAACCCACATGCTCACCTCCGTCAAGTCTTTGTTCAAATAACATTTTAATTAGACCTACTGGGATTTCCCAATTTAAAATTAAAAACCCTCTCTTCAACCTTTAGTCTCAGTATTTCCAAACTCCCTATACAGTCTCTATTATTTTCTCCAATATCCATATCATCTTCTCTCTTACTGTATAAAATACATATTTATTGGATTTTAAAATGTATGTTCATCCCCACCAGAATATGAACTCTATAGTAATGTTTTGAATATGCATATATCTAAACATCTAGAATAGTGTCTGGCACTCAGTAGGAATATTTAATGAAGGAATTAATTAGTCATCAAGACCCACAACTTCATCTTCCTTGTTTGTCTCAGTTATGGTCACGATAATATCAACATTTACTGCTTGATGTGAACAAGCTTACTATAAATGCTTACTATGTCTTTTAATATACAAAACCAACTTTTGAGGTGGCCATTATTATGCTTATGTTACATATGAGGAAGCAGGCTAAGTTTGATATAGTAACTTTCTAACACTTCCAGACAGTAGGGATGACAACACTGATTCAATAAATCCTGATCTAAGATTTGGAGCCTTAACCAGTGTACTGTGATGCCTGCTCTTCACTCATTGACTTGTGCTTACCATCAGATTATGACCATGGTTGCTGTGGGTCTCTGTTTAAGACGACTCACTCAGTGTGGGATTCAACATAAAAAATGTAACCCTGAAAGACTGTGGGGAGGAGACTGATCTAGGGAAAATTCAGTAAGGCGATGTCTCACCTTGAGATCCCTGCTAGCCTGTCAGCTCTCTTTTCCCTCAGAGCTCTAGTCTCTTCTTCTGATTAAATCTCTTCACTGGCAGGCCCTGAAAAGCATTGGTGAAACAACTCATTCACAGTCTAATGGGAGGAAGGGGTTCTTAAAATAATGTGTGATCTGCACTCTAGTAAAGGTACATTGACAGAATAAATGGTCTATCAAGAGCACCTGAGTTTCCCAGGATGTTTGGGTAGGCATCTCAGGGATCTGGGTTAGATGAGTAAATTATCCACGAAACATGGTGGAGAGCGGAGAGGGAATCCAAAAACAGGACATCGTGTGGGCAAAGGCACAGAAGTGAGAAAGAGCTGATGTATCCTTAGATGCCTTTGGTTCTACTTCAGGCCACACTGTATTTTTCTCTCTCCTGCCCTTTTCTCTTTTACTTCTTTTCTTTCTTTTGTTTTTCTTATAAGTTAGGGAGAGAGGAGTTTGGGTACAGTGTCTAGATTGCTAATGGGGAGGATTTTTGAAAAAATGGAACAAGTAAGTCAAATATTTTAATGGTGGATTTTATTTTCTATGTAATTGTCCCAGCAGAGATTTTTTTTTAAAATTTCATATCACATCAAATAAATCCTCTATTGCCTGGTTTCTCTGTGATTATATCTATAAAATGAATATGTATTTAAGTGTTTTATAGAAGATACATAGTTTTCATTTTTTACCCTTCTGCTTTCTCCTGAGGGTTTAGGGCTGTATTGTACAGACAGTGTATACTGGATAAATTAACATTTACTCATGAAAACCATGAGTTTGTCAGACATTGGCAGACAGCCATTCATGGCTTTTAAAAGATGTTTAACTTTCACATTTAATATATTGCATAACAAATATTATTAATTAGGTGATCTGCAGTAGCAGATATGTCATGAGCATATTTTTATTACTCCTTAGGGAATTGAATACTTTTATTCTTTCAATATAAAATTTGGGAACATTAAAAGATCATTTCTACTTTTGGTTTCTTGTGATAAACTCATGAAGAAATACATCTTTAGCGGGTATCTAAAATAAGGTTTTTGATATTTTTTTGAATGGTATTTAAATAGTTTAGAAAATATAACTAAAAGCTGTGTTTGTTAAGCATAATAAGATTCTTAAGTAAAAATTACAGTTTGTGCCCTCTCTGATTTGGCTCAGTGGATAAAGGATCTGCCGGTGGACTGAAGGGTCCCGGGTTCCATTTCTGTCAAAGGGCACGTCCCTCCATTGCAGGCTCCATCCACCTCCCCCGCTCTGGTCCCTGCACAAGCAGGAGTCAGCCAATTTATGAGTGTCTCTTACATGGATCTTTCTCTCTGTCTCTCTCCCTCCCTTTTACTCTCTAAAAATCAATAGAAAAAATATCCTCGGGTAAGAATTAACAACAACAAAATTACAGTTTATATGCAATGTTCAATATTCATGAATACGTTAGAGTAAAATTTGGAAATTCTGCTGAGCCAGTGAGGATAACTGTGTTGATAACTCAGAAAAGATGATACATTTATCTTGTTACGAGTTTATCTTCAGCTAATCTGATGGGGAAGTAAATAATAGTTGTCAGCTTTTTGGGATTGATGAATTTTAAGTGCTATGACAATTAATTCTTCTAGTGCATTCTATGCATGCTGAGAAGCTGACTATATTTATAGCACTCATATTTTCACTGAAGACTTTGCTTTGATGATGTGTGAAAATGAATTTAGGAAACAAATGTGAAAATCTGTTTTTGCTTGCATTTTATGACTTGACCAATTTAGTGTAGTAACTAATAGCACAATTTGATAAAGTTTTATTTTCTAATTTTTACATTGTATTTTATTCTGGTTTCACATATAAAAGGTGGATTTGTATTCAACAACAAGGGCAATATGAATGAATAAGTATTTCAAGCTAATAATCTTATAATGGAACTAAAAATTTCATACAATTCCTATGTTTAAGAAAAAAATCCTTCACAGATTCTTGTTTTCTACAATGGATACATTTTTATTCTTGAGCTTTCATTGTTTTACATGAAGAATGTGTGATACTATCATAAATGAAACCTCAGTTTCTTTCAACTTAAAATAGTCTAATTTTATAAAATTAGTCCATTTTTTGGGGGGGTGGGGGCTGGGTAGAGAGTCCATGCTCATGAACTTTCCCCCTTCCCTTCTTGTACAGAGAGTATCAGGGTGGAGGGGGAAACAGGTATTTTTGTGGTATTGAGTTAAAATTTCTTCCATTTAGTTGTCTCACCATGATCTCATGGCAGTCATCATCTGCAGTGAAATTTTTACCTTCTAGAAACCTGGGCATCATGATCTGCTGTCCCCTGAAGGGTGGTTGGCTGCATCTGATCTCACAAGTATTGTTCCAGAGCCCAGTGCTGATGACTATAGACCTAACCTTTGCCTGTAGTCAAGAGTTCCCAAGCTGTGAGACTCTCTTATCCTGAAACCAGGCCTTCTGAAATCTACACCATTCTCAGAACTTCCAGATAGCCCGTGGTGCCCATTGCCCTGAAGATTTCAACTACATGTTTCATATTCCAGGCTGGAGTGTTTCAGATCTCCTGAGGTCTTTCTCATGTCTATTCATTTAGACAGCTTCTTCAGTCCTTACTTGTTGGCCATTGCACCTGCTAACATGTGCTTCTCTGAGAACACGGGGGCTTTCTAGGGCTAC
The DNA here is from genome assembly GCF_964339955.1 of Pipistrellus hanaki. Lineage (NCBI taxonomy): Eukaryota > Metazoa > Chordata > Mammalia > Chiroptera > Vespertilionidae > Pipistrellus > Pipistrellus hanaki. The sequence continues at coordinate 120,057,675 of NC_140505.1, forward strand.
GCAGGGTGAAGCAGGGAATATCCCCAAGATGATCAATTCTCCGATCTACCTGAATTAGTTCAGTCCATCCAAACCTATTTGTATGTCAGTTACTTTATTTGCTCTTACTTCTGACTTCATGGTCTGTCATTTTAACTTTGGTTCTTGAGAGACTCTAAACTCTGCTTTGGTTGTGTCTAGAAAAGCTTTTACTCTATTTTGAAAGTCTGACTTTCTATGAATTATTGATTTTGAAACTCAAAGTTCAATCATGAATTTTTGGTCCTTGGCATCCCACAATGACTTTCCCTATAATAATTCTAAAAGAATAAAAAGTAACAAGAAAACAACTTCATTTCCAAGAAGAAAAAAATTGATTTGGCAATATTTCAAAACATTGGCCTCCTTCGTTGTATCCCTTCTTTTACTTGGGAAAAAGTCCTGCAAGGTAGTAATGATCTAAAGGTAAATATGATGTCATTATACAATGTTGCCAGATTAGGGCAATTACCTAAAGTAAAGAAATATGAATATAGGTACCATCATAATTAAAGAGGAGCTTTGCCATAACATTGGTAAGTTCTAATACATTTTTTCACATTTATCACTAGAACTATTTCTAATTCAGAGCAATTTTGCAAACAATTTCCCTCCCACTCAAAAACTCCAAGTTTTAAAAGCTCATAAGCAATGGAAAATCACTGTGGAAAGTCTGCAATTGAGCATCATCTATCATCAATTATTTCTTACAGATTTTGAGGTCTTCTCAGTAGCACATAAAAAAATAACTTGGGCATAAGGAGTAGGATAAAAAGGGTATTGAACGTAAACGCCATATAAAGAATATATGTATAAATTTGGTAGATCCTAGAATCATAAATGATCTTTGGAGAAAATTAGTACCTTTATGGAGTGTTATTTTATATTAAAATCTTATAGCATCTTTTATAACAGTGCCATACTTGAATACCTTAAAGCATTTTGAACATTTTAACCAGTTTCCTTTTCATCACTTTTACAACACTTAAATATATAAATTCCTTTCTTCAGCCAGGTATTGGTGATATTGGATATGAAACTGGACCCTACTTTGCTCAGAAGGCTAAGTGCCCCTTCTCAGCATTCATATCAGTGTTATAACACAAAGTTGGAATGTCAGCTAAATTTTAGAAAAAAATAAAAAGAAAAAGAAAAACAGATACATGAGGAACACACTATTAATAGAAAACTCTTAAGTGTTATTTGACAAATGGAGAAAAATTATTGGTTGAGATAACGGGGCTTTTGTTTCTGAATGAGAAACTATTTCAGTTAATATGTTGAGAAGGAGTGAGATGCAAACAACAAATTTAAAAGCATTCCTAGGCAATCTGCTAGAAAGAATGAAGTTATGGTTCGAGGAGAACCAGAGTAGGTACAATTCTTGATTTGCTATGGTAATAAGTAAAGATCAAGATAGATTTCATCATAATATTAAGAACTTGCTAATAATTAATACCTAAAATTCTAAAAATGGAATAGACTGTATCTAAAAGAGATAGCTTCCAGTAACTAGATATTTACAGAAAAACTAAATAGCTTTCTTTTTTCTTTTCTTTTCTTTCATTCTTTTCTTTCATTCTTTTCTTCCTTCCTTCCTTCCTTCCTTCCTTCCTTCCTTCCTTCCTTCCTTCCTTCCTTCCTTCCTTCCTTCCTTTCTTTGTACATGGAGTAAAATTTCTAACTATGTAGTTTCTTATTTGTGTTTTCTCTTATTGTTGATTTATTGCATTTCCCACCCACTGCTCCTTTAGTTATAAGCAACAGACATATGTGAATTAGATCAAGAACAGGGGCTATTAATTATAAAGGTTTGAAGGCCTCACAAAATCCAAAAAAGGAGCGAAAGGACTACCTGACTTCATGAGAACTGGCAGGCCTTTGGGAGCTGAGCTATCCTGGTTCTGCACGATTCTTATCTCACTGTTGTTTTTTATGTCTTCTCTAGCCTCCTTTCTCTACAAATTGGCTTAGTCATCAGTTTGCAAAACCTGAAAATATCCACCCCAGAATTTAAGAGCACACAATCTTCCCACTGTAAAGCTCACTAATAACAACCCCTAAATCTCTTGTTTGATTGGATTAACTCATTTGTTAAAGCCAGACCCCCAAGTCATAAATTTCCCCTGGTTAATGTCATGGCTGCTTTTATTTCAGAAGACTATTTTGATCCAATTAACTGTGGCCAAAGGTTGTGAAGATTGTACTAAAGATAATGCTAACCTTTTAGGAAACTAACTCAGTATATGTTCATTACATTTATTTAGTTAATATGTACTGAATTAGTTTTCAGTTATTTCCAGAAGTGATTTCATAAACCTGGCAGTTGATCTCTAAGTTTCTTTCTAATTTTCAGATTCTCATTATATCTTATCAATTTTGTTGTTATGATACATTTTACTGGTAATAAAAATCACAATTATCTCTTTTCAGAATAATTATAAAATATGTTTTTGTATCCATTGATTTACATATAATCTTAGAGTGACTGTTTTATATGTGAAATGAAATTTCTTTTTTTATTGTTCATGCTGCTTATTCTGTTGTGTGGGTGAGCACTGTAGTCCCATGACTCTGAGAAGAATAAAGTTGTCTTTAGCACATTTTTTTTCTGTTGCTGATGATTGAGATAATTATTCTAAAGTTGCTGAGGAAATATGTTTAATGACAGTTTTTATAGCTTGTGTTGCTAGTGTAATATTTCATTTTATTTACTTATTTATTGGTGAACTTAAGTGTGGGCATAGACAATCTATAATAATAAAAGGGTAATAATTAGCCCAGACATCTTCCAAACATCATTCTGGATGTCCTTCCTGATGAAGCTGGGGCCGGAGGGAAGCCAGACCGGTCCTGGGTGCTGGTCAGCAGCTGGAGGAGGGAAGCCCAGATTCTGGATGCTGGAGAGAAGCCAGTGCCAGCAGCCAGGGCAAGGAAGGCCTACTCCTGCATGAATTTTCATGCAGTGGGCCTCTGGTTAAGTATAAAGCAAGACTGTATAGGGCTGAATACATAAATGCTCAGTAGTTTGAGTAGGATGTAGATTCCCTTCCATTGTCAGGAACTCCTTGTATTTATTTTTTTGTTTTTTGTTAATCCTCACCTGAGGATATTTTTACATTGAATTTTAGAGAGTGGAAGGGAGAGGAGAGACACACAGAGAGAAACATCTATGTGAGAGAGAAATATCAGTTGGTTGCCTCCTTCATGGGCCCAGGGATTGAGCCTGTAATCTAGGCTCATGCCATTGATTGGAACCGAACATGGTTCAATCCAAGGGCTGATGCTCTATTGACTGTACCAAACCAGCTAAGGCAGAAACTTTTTTTATTGCACATCATACCTAGAAGTTATGTGTGCTTGTTTCCACTTGTAAACCAACTATGCTCAAAACAAGTTATTGTCTCTAGAATATATGAAGGGTGTGTGGGTATCTTCTTCTTCAACAGAATGCAGATGCTTTATCTAGTTTTGCTCTAGAAGGTGCATCTTACCTAGTCTTATTTTTTATTTTATTTTATTTTTCTTTATTGGCTCAATCCCTGATGGGAGAGGCTGGTCTCTCTTATTATTGATGCTTCTACCTCTCTCTCCCTTTCTCTCTGAAGTCAATAGAAAAAAAAAAAGAAAAAAAATATATATATATCCTATCTAATAAAAGAGAAACATGCAAATTGACTGTATCTCCACTACACCCACAAGCCATGCCCACCAGTCAATCAGGAAAGAATATGCAAATTAACCCAACCAAGATGGCAGAGGCCATGGAGCTGGAGCAAGCAGAAGGCTTGGGTTACCCCCTATGATAGAGGAAGCCAAGCTTCACCCACTCTGGCCTGCCCGGGCCTCCACTCAAGGCTACAAAGTTTTAATTATAGAAGACAAATAAATCCCAGATACCTGTTTCTAGCCTATGCTTGGGTTGCTGGGGGGGAGTGGGGGAAGAGGGGTACTTGGCCAGCCTGGAAACCACCACAGGCCCCTCACCCAGGCTGTTCCATCTCCCAAGGGAACCCCCACACTGATCTGGGACACCCTTCAGGGCAAACCAGCTGGCCCCCACGTGTTCACTAGTCCTCTATCCTATCTAATAAAAGAGTAATATGCAAATTGACTGTCACTCCAGCACACAAACTGGCTGCCCCCATGTGGTCAAAGATGGCTGCCACAAGATGGCCCACAGGGGAGGGCATTTGGGAGGGACCAGGCCTGCAAGGGAGAGCAGCTGGGGGTGATCAAACCTGCAGGAAAGAAAAGTTGGGGGGGACGCAGGCCTACAGGAAGAGCAGTTAGGGGTGACCAGGCATGCAGGGGAGGGCAGTTTGGGGGGACCAGGTTGGCAGGGAAGGGCAGTTAGAGGTAACCAGACTAGCAGGGGAAAGCAGTTAGGGCCAATGAGGCGGGCAGAGGAGGGCAGTTAGGGGTGATCAAGCTGGCAGGGGAGGGCAGTTAGGGATGACCAAGCTGGCAGGGGAGGGCAGTTAGGGGTGATCAGGTCAGCAGGGGAGAGAAGTTAGGGGCAATTGGGCTAGCAGGGGAGCAGTTAGGCATCAATCAAGCTGACAAGGGAGTGGTTAGGGGGTGATCAGGCTGGCAGGCAGAAGTGGTTAGGGGCAATCAGGAAGGCAGGCAGGCGAGCAGTTGGAAGCTAACCTGGATTGGGCCTAAATGGGCAGTTGGACATCCTTTGAGGGGTCCCAGATTAGAGAGGGTGCAGGCTGGGCTGAGGGACACTCTCCACCCTGTGCACAAATTTTGTGCACCAGGCCTCTAGTATGTGTGTGTGTGTATATATATATATATACACACACACATAAATATACATATATATATATATAATATATAAATATATATAAATATATATAAATATATAAATATATAAATATAAATATATAAAAATATATAAATATATATATATAAATATATACATATATTTAAAAAGCATTGCAATGTATGAACAGCTGAAGATGTGAGTTTTGTGGGAACTAAGATTCTTAACATTTTAGAAGATAAATTGATAAAGGACTATCAAAGTTCAATTTTGTTTTGAGAATTATTCATTTTCCATAATTTTGGAGAGTATGTGGAAATGGCTGTTGCTTTAATCATGGAACTAGATGTAAAGAGATCAGAATTAGGCCACGGTTTAACAGTTTTTGATGGGTAAATATGGGTTTAGCGAGATGTGGGTGGAAAGGCCAAACTAAGGTCTTGCTTAAGTTAGTGTTTTTTTAAAAAATCTTTTTAGTATCCTTTATAATAATATAAAGTTAAACTCTAGGTTCTTTGTCAACACAGAGTATAGAAATTACTCCCAGGTTAGCGGAGGGAAGGTCAGGAAAAACTTTCTTTTAAATAGCAATTTACCAAATAATTCAAATGTTTGAGTGACAAAAATGTGTAGAGCAATGAAGGTTTAGTGTCCATGGACATGAGAAGCAGAATAGGTGTTAGGGCAAAATATTTATATTGAAATAACTTTAAAATACAAAATAAAACCGCATGATGACTAAAGCTTCTCACATTGATATGAATATAGAAGGTGGTCATTTCTAAGAAGGTGTGATTTCTATATGTGTCTCAAGGAATAAAGAGCTATTTACTAACCTGAAAAATGGAAAACTGTGAGAGACTGGTTAGCTATATTGTAAAACTGTTTCTCTTTCCTTAGGGCACTGGGTTACAGTATATTTCCTATCTTCCTTTGCTAATAGGAGCAGCCTTATGATAGATTTATGGCTGATGAAATGGTGACCACAAAAGCACACACCAGTTTCTAGTTTGGCCTATAAAATCTCATGTAATTCTCTATAGATGGGTGTTGATTCCCCATGCATATTAGAAATAGCATGGTAAAGACCATAGAACCTCCATCAGCCTGGATCCTTGAGATAATATAATATGTGGAGCAAATTTCTCCAGATGTAAGAGTTTCCCTGTTAATAGAAGCTACCATTACCTTAACTAATAGAAAATATTATTTTTATGAATAAGGGAGAGTGATACATTCTCAATAAAGTTTGGTTTCATTCAAAGCAAGCAGATGGAAAGGCTTTTGGGAAGAATTTAACTAAAGAGTTATTTATCATGGAAAATGACTTTTGAGGAAAAATTATAGAAGAAAAAAAGTGGAATAAAATGATGAAGTGATGTAACTTTTATAAAGATTAAGTCATGCATCACTGTGTGGAAAGGATGGTAGTACTGAACTAGTGGAGGCCTGGAGGCAGAAAGCTTGTGTGATTTCCTATTCAGAAGTATGTCTATTGTAGACTTAAAGAGATGTAGTGCTGATTGACTCAAGTTTTATATCAAAAGGATGTTGCATAAGAACTTCTAAAACACTTATCCAGAGAGCTAACCTTCAGATAGCTATAACACTCTATTTTAATGTATCATGTTTCTGAACACGTAAGACAGATAGAGTTACATTGAATTGTCTTATATTGTATTCTATGTATAGAATCCACAGAAGATGGTAGATGCATATTTCTAAAAATAAGGAATCTGTGCACATCTGACGGTACTTATTCCTTGGGAAGGTGTATGAAGTGGAATCAAGAGAAAAGTACACTGCAACAAGTTATTCTGAACCCACTAAAGAATGTCTGTGGCCTCGTTCACATTTTTTCATTTTTCAAATTTATGGATTTAATATTTTCGAAAAGCTATTATAGAACAAACATATAATAAAAAGCCATAGATTACTATTTTCCTTTATTTATCTTAATTTATTCTCCTAGATAAGTTCCCTGATATTTGGTTGAAAGAAGAACTATTGCAAAAATTAATCCTTGCTCTTATCTATCATCTATCTATCTACCTATCTATCTATCACCTATCTATCATCTAAAAGCCTAATATGCTAAGTGCCTGACCGTTTGACTAATCGATATGACACACACTGACCACCAAAGGGCAGATGCTCTGATCCATAGGTTAGCTTGTTGCTGGGGTCCAGCTGAATGGGAATGGGTGAGACAGTTGGACATGCCCTGGAGTCCTCCTATGGTCCCTCCCTGGCCCAATCATGCACATGTGGGGTCCCTTGGCCTGACCTGTGCCCTCTTGCAATCCAGGATCCCTCAGAGGATGTCAGAGAGCCTGTTTTGGAGCAATCCATGCACCGGGCCTCTAATCTTTATACAACAATCTACAATGAAAACCTTGTACAAAATCAGGCAGTGCTGGATGCAGTTTAACTTCTTTATAATACAATAAAATTGGCTTGTACATAAAAATGTGCAATGATTTGAATGAAAGTGCATTAGCATTTCAAAACCTCTCCATTTAGATAACCTATTACTATCCAATTAAGAAAACAGGATAAGCACTGACCACATATGGACTGCACTGCTATTGTGGATTATACATTAAAGGTGCTTTCACTATTTTAGCTCTTTTTCAATGAATTAGTGATTAGTAAAGAATAAACCTCCATCCAATCAATTAGATTATTAATATGTCAAATTGCCAATCACAGAGTTACTGTATTAAGCAGCATTTATTAAGGGCTGTTATCTCGGGTATGCCAGAGACTCTAAACCCACTTTGATCTTTTGTTAGTAATCATTAGAGCACACTTTCTTTCTTGTGACTCCTTAAATTTCTAGGTGTCAAACATATTTTTTTTCTATTAATGCTATTCACTTAGTTATACTTTGATAATTCTTATATGGGTATTTAGCACTACTCTTTTAAAAAATGTATTATATTATTTTATTTATATTATTTTCTAGCATTATAAACTAGAGTAACATATATTTTTTTAAAATGGTTTCTAAATAATTTGATTCTTTTCCACCTCCCTTCCTCCCCAAAAAGCATTATAAACCCAACTCCCTCCCCAGGCTTACAGGCACTGCATGATATCAATCCTGCCTACCTATCTATGCTCTCTCTTCTCAACACACTCACTGTCAGGCATTCTGTTCCCAGCACACTGGACCTTAGAACAGGCAGTGCTTTTCCCCACAGAGAAAAGCTGTGGTTGCTCTCCAGGAGGACAAGCACTAACCCTGGCCTCCTTCCTACAGCTCTCCTCTTGGTGGACTGCTTCCTCTCTTTCAGATCTGTCACCTTGTCTGTCTCGCTATTTGTTCTCCTTCCAAACCTGTCCAAGTGCCAGGCACATAGTAGGTGACAAAAAAATATTTGTTGGAGGAAGGAAAGAAAGGAAGAAGGAAAGGAAAAGCAGAAGAAAATTGTAATTGTCTTTTGCACTTTTTATTGCACACTGTGTGGAGTTACAAATACATAAACCCAGATAATTTCATTTTAAAACTAACCCATCATATTATTATGATAAGCTCTAAACAGAATTTTATGTGATATAAGCTTCTACAATTAAAGACTGCAGGTCTTAGGAGCATGTTAATTACACAGGATTTGAAACATCTCTTTAAGTGTACTATTTCATTCAGTTTGACATACTTATAGAGCTCTGAATGGTGCATTATAGCAACGAAAGCAGCATTGCTGTTCACAGTCAAAGATAGATGCCTGTTAGTATACTGAGAAGGCTCCCCATTTTATGCTTGTGCAGTGTGGATCTTTATAAGTAGCTAATCAGTTTAAAACATTTTTACTAATTTCATTTTCTTCTCCATTTCTTATTAATAGATTCTCATGGTTGATTTGACTGATGTAATTAACAACTTGGGAACTACATTATGACTGCTAAAAGGCATCACTAAAATGAATCTTTAAATATTCAAGCTATTTAATTTTCTTTCTGAAAGACAGTTTGAAGAGACTAGAATCAATTTGAAGAGAATAATAGTTTTTAAACATTAATAAAATTAATTGACTAATTTAAGAATTTATTCAATTAATTATCACACATATTTTTAATGTTCAAAAATTATATTGTTACTTTAGCTTAATTATCATAAAAAATGTGGGAGATTTTATAAGGAAAAAATAAAAAAGGAGAAATTTCAAAAATATTCAATTTTCATGATATATAGCAAAAAGAATAGAATGCTTTTGTATTTCTTATATGTCATTTACAAAATGAACTTTTCCATTTAAATTTCTTGGATAGTCCAAGTAGAATATTAAGGATTTGCTTCATTTAGAATTGGAATATGGTATGATTTATTTATTCAACACAATATTTGAGCACCTATAACATGGCAGTCAGTATTCTAGTTAAACAAAGGAATTATTACAAAATGATTATGTCATTAATTTACTCAGAAAATATTTATTGAGCTCTTACTATATACCAGACTCTGTTGTCCATTCTGGGACAATAGTAGTGAACAAAAGTGTCTATGACATAATGGAAATTATAGTCAAGTAGGGAAAGAGGCAGCTAGCTAGCTAGATGATAATAGATAGATAGATAGATAGATAGATGATAGATAGATAGATGATAGATGTTATGGAAAGTTACAAGGCAGGAAAAGTAGTTTTGAGAGTGTCCAGGAAGAGAAAGAGATACTTGAAAGGGTGAAGAAATCTGCAAAATTATAATGATGATTGTAATGATGGTTGAGAGTATCTAAGATAGCTAGGGATGTGAGGACATGATAAAGAATGAAGAGATGATATGCAGCAGATACGAGTCCTTCTAGCTTTGAAGTAGTATTGAATTTTGGGTGAGAGAGTAGTTAGAAATGAGAAGACAGTACATAGGAAATATGTTTAAAATAGATTATGGGCATCAGGGTGTAGCTATTGTTATTAGCAGGACATTATTTAACTTTGAAAGTGAAAAAAAATTGTTTTGCATGAATATTGAATCATCAAAAATTCTAACTGGAAATACAAAAGCTGTGGTAAACCAGGTATTAAAATCTTTAAGGAATGAAGGAAACAAATTGAATTATGTCTTTAAATTACTGCAATGAAGAAAGGTGGCAGGCAGTGTAGTCTGAGAATTTGGACTTATGGGAACCACGCCAGAGATCCCTGGTAGTCAAGGCCAATTAAAGCACAGAGGCCTTGTTAATACACCGAATGACTGAGGCCACTCTGCGCCTAGGCTAAGATACCATAAGCAGGTGCAAGGCCACACCGATCTCGTGGTACACTGTGCCCTTCTGTAGCCAAAATAATTGATGTCACTGTTGGCAACTAGCCTCTTTTGTATAAGTAGTATTAAAAGTATGTCACTAAGGATGGAGAGCTCAGACAAAGCTGGAGAGACAGCTGAGAGCTGGTACTGCTACATTGTAAGGCTAAGAGCTCCTAGAGAGCTCAGGTACAGCTACTATGTTAACCTGCTAGAGAGTGCTAGGCAGAGGAGACAGGAGAAGCTGCAGATGTGAGGCGGTGAGTTTAGAGGTAGTGTGTGGCTGCTCGGATAATGGCTGTGAGCACAGAGATTAATGCTACTTTGTAGGAAAGATATGCATTTACCAGCCTATGTGTAGCTGCATATATGGAACTTTGCTGTAAAGAACTGTTTTGTCTAATGACTTACGGCCACTGGCTTTTGCAATAAAGACTCATTCTTATACACCCACAACTTCTCATGGCTTCTCCGTCTAAGACACAGCGTTCTAGGAGGTCCTGCCCCAGGCAGAGGGGCTAAGACCCGACACCTGTAACTAGGACTAAATTCCCAACCGTCAGTACCGTGGGCAGGACTCAAGAAGGAAACTGCCCTGGAGTGGTCGGGGAGAACTTAGAAGAATATAGGAATGCAAAGCAACTTAGAAAAGCAGTGTTGTGCAGTGCTCAAGCTGTCTCTGACAGGACTTCAAAAGTGGGAGTTTCAGGAAGGAAATCGTTTGGAAATGACAATGAAGAGTAGGCGGCTATATTAAAAATTTCATTGGGCACCTAAGGCACTTCCATAAGAAACCAGCCTTACTGGTTTATCTGGTGGGTAGGGTGGGTATTCAAAACATCCCCTTTCTAGTGGGCCTTGAATAACAGAATGTGGAAAGCTATAACCTACATTCTCAAGATTCTCTTGCAGTTACAGCTCCCGATGTGATTGAGGCTCAGCCAGTTTCATGTTCTCTCAGAAAGCTTTCTGTGGCTTCTTCTCTACTGGATGGCAGCACACAGAGGAGTGAGTGGGCTTCTGTGGCAGCCTTCCAGAGGCCTCAGCATCCTGTCTGCTTCTCTGCGAGGCCGCATGAGATCTCCCTGGAGCAATAAACTGTGGTTCTAGTGCTGCCATTACTTATTGTCCTGGCCGTGGCAGGATGCTGGAGGCTGGAGGCTAGAGGCTGGAGACTTTCTGAATGGGGAGGAGAGCAGTTCCCTGGATCCCTGTTCTGTGGAATTCATTACTAACTATGTGATCTCCTTCAGCCATTTAATATGCTCTGACAAATCCCCCACCAGCTAGAATGAAATTCCATTTCTCTAATAGAATCTGAACAATACCGAACAGTTACTCAGAGCTACATGGAATTCCACTTGGTAGACAGACAAGGAGAAGTTATGGACAAATGTCACATAAATGATTTAATTTAGCTTTTCTTTTGCCCATGTAGTCTTCCAAATAAGGATAATTTATTTAATGTGTTTTCCTCTGGGTTCAATAGAATTTTGTGTCTGGCATTATCAATATCTTTTATTAACTATCTAGATACTCATGGTACTTTACTAAGTGTTCAGACAAGTGATCTACATATTTCAGCTGCATGTCTTTCCCTAACCTTCTACAACAGTTAATACAGCAATAGACAAATTTACATAGAACAACTTTATTCACTTCTTACAGCTGCTGTAACAAAGTGTTACAAAATGAGCGGTTTCCGTAACAGAAATTGATCGTCTCACAGTTGTGGATGCTCAGTCTGAAATCTAGTTGTTGGCAGGATAGATTCCTTTGGAGAGCCATGAGGGAGAATCTGTCCCATGCCTCTTGCCTCCCTCTGATTGCCTCAGGGATTCCTTATAGATAGTGTTTTCCTGTGTATTGACATTGTTTTGCAGGTTTGTGTCTATCTGTATGTTCAAATTTTCCCCATTTATAAGGACACAATTATATTGAGTTAAGACCCAAACCAAATAACCTCAGCTGAATGGGATCATCTGTAAAGCTCTTAGTCCCAAATAAGGCCATACACAGATACTGGGGGTTAAGACTTCATCAGCTGTAGGGGAACATAATTCAACCCTGGACAACCAAATGGATATATAAATATCTGGTAACTGGAAGTTAAGTGTTTGGTAGAGTTGACAAATAGAGACCAGAAGATTTTACATTGTATCTATTTTACTTATTTAATCTCAACAACAACTCTACCAGGAAATATCCTCATTTTAGCAGTGAGCAGACTATCTGTGGGTAGTTGCATAATTTGACTGAATATAAACAAGCATAAAGACAGTATTTGATCTCTGGAATTCTAAAACAAATCTATTTGAAATGAATCCAATGTACTTTTCCATTCTTCTACACTGTTTTCCCCCAAAAGAAAAACTACGTAAGAATTACAAATCTGCTGAAACCCGTTTGGTTCAGTGAATAGAGCGTCAGCCTGCTGACTAAAGGGTCCCAGGTTCGATTCCGGTCAAGGGCATGCACCTTGGTTTCAGGCACATCCCCAGTAGCGGGTGTGCATGAGGCAGCTGATCAATGTTTCTCTGGCATCAATGTTTCTAACTCTCTATCCCTTTCTCCTCTCTGTAAAAAATCAATAAAATATATTTTTAAAAAAGAATTATAAATCTAGGAAATATTTTCCTTGATTTTTCACTGCCAAGAAAATAGTTATATTGTAAGGACTATTTTCTAAAAACAATTTTATAATAACTATTTCAATCATGAAGAACAGAAAATTTGGTATGCTCGGAATTTAAGAACTTTCCTAGATACATGTAATGGAAACTTGGTAAGAGTTTTGGTAAGAGATGATGAGAGCAGTGGGCAAGGAGAGAAGGAATGAGATCCCAGAAATATATCTGAAGTAGAATGTGTGTCTTGATGACTCATTGGATGTTAATGCTGAGGGGGAAAAAAGGAGTTTGGAATAACTACTATATTTCTGATTTGAAAAAAGAGGTCAGTCATAAAAACACATTCACATGACTATGGAAAAATATTAAAAAAGAAGAAGATATACAGAGAGTAAGATTTTAGGACACCGAGTTTGAGTTGATTTTGCAACATCCACAGCCTGGGCACTTATTAAGAAATTCCAGTATGAGAATCTGAGCTGATGGGAGAAGCCTGGACTGCACATCAGAGTAAATGCTGAAGAGCAGCCAGATCCAAACATGAATCAGGAATCAGACAAATGGATGATGAAGCTGAAATAACTGTGGCATGTTGTTTTTTTTTTAAGAATTATTTGCTATTTACATTTTATTAACTTAATTAGTAAGCACAGTATGTTCATCAATATAAATAATATGCATTTGGAGTTTTGTATTATCAGAAAGTGTTTATAAACATGTTGGATAATTGTCAAGATTTCTGAGAAACAAAATTCATCCTACAAAAAATTTCCTTGTGATTTATCCTATGCCAAACATTCAGTGCATCAAGCTGGTAGGAAGGAGGAGTGTAGCCTTATCGTAGATTTCATTACTGTTGAGTTAGCATTATCTTTTAGTTTTCAGGTGCCAAATATTATTTATTACAAATAAAGCCTGATTTTAATAGTCAGGTCATTTTTATAGTGTTTTAAAAGCAAACAAGTGACATAAGACTCATGGAGATGTCAGTAATAGGAACATGTTATACTTTCTTATTAAATTCCTTTTAGTTTGCACATGTGTGATTAAAGTAAATAGTAGGAAAGAACACTGAAGAAATGCACACCAAATGTATCAGAAGACAGGCACTAAGAACACACAAGGGTTTTTCTTTATAATAAAAGAATAAGTGACAGCTTAAATGGTAAAATTTCATAAAATAACCAATGAGTTCATTTTTTTCTATAATCTATTATCAAGGAAAGGATATTGGATTGAAGAAAGTGAAAAGCTAAATCAAGCAGAATAGGTTGGTATATTTACTTTAAGAAACAGATCCAAATTTGTTAATGTATAAAAGTAATTATTTTGAATTTCCAACTGTGCCAAAATATATTATGTAGTTGTATCAGAATACCATGCTATGGGAGGGTGGAGGAAGGTAGAAGAAGGTAAAGGACAGATAAAAGGTGGTAAAAAGAGACTTGACTTTGGATGGTGAACATATGACACAATATACAGAGGATGCATTATAGAATTGTATAGTTGAAACCACTGTAGTTTTATTAACCAGTGTCATCCCAATAAATTCAATAAAAAGAGGAATACTATGGTACCTCTCTAAAGATTTTCCCCCCTAATTGCATGCTCTTAATAAAGAGTTTACTTACATGGGAATAAATTGTAAGAGAGTACAGAGCTCCAAAAGATCCCAACTTTATATGGATAAAACGCTCATAAAATACTCTTTAAAGGATGAAAATAAAACATCTTTACTTACAATGAATTCATTTCCTCAGAGGATTGCAAAAGGGAAGTTACAGGCATTTGTCATTATTTGGTAATAGAGATGTGAATTACTATTATTGGATGTAAAAATTAAGGCCTTCATTCTAACTGTTGCATATCACTTAAAGTAGTCTGCTCTTAGGGTGAATAGAGGCTATTTATTAACAACCCAAAAGATTTTATCCTTAATGAGTTTCAAACCAAATATAACCTCGCAGTTTGCCCCAGTTTTCTATATATTATAGATTATGCTTTAAATAACTTCTTTTATGTGTATGCAAAGCCACTGACTAAGATTTGAAGTCAATTTTTAAAATGTAGGATTTATAAATAGTGAAAAAAGCACAATCCACTCCACTTCAGTACCCAGGAAAATTAATTTCTGAAAAAAGACTATAGATTTTGGCTCATATCTTACCTATAAGGTTGTCAAAAAGTGCATAAATGACAAAAACGGTTTGCATCTCTTACTTTCTTCTTCATTTATTAAAGCTTATTCTTTTTATGAAACAATGAGTGAGTAGTCACATGTGTATCTAGACTTGCCTAGCTAGAGTTACACCAGAAAATTTGATCATACTCAGGTTGTGGAAAACTCGGTATTGCCATGTTAAACTATTTGATATTTCCTATGAATATATTTTGTCCTCTCTCTCTCTCTCTCTCTCTCTCTCTCTCCAATCTGATGGACAGATCTGAGTTTCAGGGATATATTTTGGAACTCTGAAAGACTGTCTGGATAGTAAAGATTCTAAATGGCAGGAAATTAAAAGGCTGCTGCCACCATCCTTACCAGAGGAATTGATCTGGACCAGGGCAGTGGCAATGGGAGGGAGATAATGAGAGAAGAGGATTAATCAGAAAGGTGTTGGCTATGGTAGGAGGGAATGTTTAGCCTGGAGATAAAACACACACACACACACACACACAAAAAAAAAAATAAAAAAAAAAAAAAAAAAAAAATTGAAGAGCTCTTCTTTGGTTTCAAATTAAATTTGTTCTCCCTCTCTGCCTTTATCTCTGTTTCTCTGTCTCTCTCTTTACCTTTCTCTACTCCCTTGCACCTCTATTTCTCTCTTAAAATTTCTGTAGGCAGATGACTTTTGATGGAGGCTGTACTTTCTGCTAGAGGAGACATTCCAAACAAAGGGAGCAGTGTGAGTTCTATTAGATGGTAAATGGTGGACCAATTTTACGAACTCTTAGATACAGTTTAGATAAATAATAAAAAATAAATTTAGATTCATTTGAGTTCAGATTCTCTAAGAGTGAAGCTAAGAAAGATCGAAAGGTTGGTTCATCATGAGAAAAGGTCATTTGATCAATTTTCTTAAAATTACAAGTCAGGTCAGAACATGACCTGCGTGAAAATATGGTATTCCACTGGAAAAGAGAAGTGCTCCAAAGTGCTCATCCCTTTTCCTTTGAGGAAATGTTGTTCATTGTGTAATTTTCTGTCCGTGCCCGGGCTCAGATCTGCTCCTCTTCAAAACCACAGTGGCGTCTCTAGTCCTGTGCATTCTTGCCTTTCATTTTCTTGTTCTTTGATCTACTTAACAGAAAATGAAAATAAGAACACTGCATATACTTAAGAGCTGAACTTCACCTTGAAAATAACACTGCCTTTAGCATATTCTTCTAAAATTTTCATTAAAAAAATAAAAATATGGCTGATACACTTCTAACAATATGTATAAAGAGATAGCAAAATACAACCACATGATATTAGCTTTTATAAGCTGGCTAGTATTATTTAGTAATAATAATCCATGCCTCAAACATTTGCGGGAGCCAACAGTGGGAAGTATATTTACTTATTTGTCCTGTCATTTGGTAAATGTGTTTTGGGAAACTATTAGGCAGCAGGTACTTCTCTAGGCCTCATAATATAACAAGACTCAAAATAAAATAATGTTCCCCTGTTGTGAAGCATACAGTGTTCAGAGGGAATCTTTATACACAAAAGGCTAATATGCTAAGTGTCTGACCATCTGACCGGTCGCTATGATGCACACTGACCACCAGGAGGCAGACGCTCAATGCAGGAGTTGCTGAGCTGTGGCAGTTCTCGGGTGATGCACCCAAAACCAGAGAGGAGGGAGCCCAATTCCTCACGGGGCCACAGGATTCCACCTTCAGCTGTGGATTATGTTGTTGCTGGGGCACTGTTGGCCCCAAACTGGTTTCCTGCACACTTGCATTTGCATTCCACGCCCTGCATGACAGCAACTTTGCAGAGTGCCCTCTTGCACTCCCAGACCCCATGGGGTATATTGGAGAGCTGGTTTTGGCCCGATCCCTGCAGGCCAGGCTGAGGGAACCCCGTGACAAAGGGACCCCACTCACTTCGCAGCCATCAGGAAGGACCGTGGGAGTTTGGCTCCAGGTTGTGTCTGGTTTAGCCCAGTCCTGCCCCACTGGCCAACTTCTAATTAATTTTCTTTCAATGTACACAAATTCGTGCACTGGTCTCTAGTAGTTAATAAACAAAACAAGCAAATATAGAGTATGTTAGATAATGATAAATGTGCTGGTGGAAAACAAAGCAAAGACAGGATAATGAAAATTTAATTAAGGAGGTCAGAAAAACTCCTTGATGAAAATGGGACATTTGAATAAAGATTTAACTCAGATGAAGGGAAAAAAATATCTGGGAAAAGACAAGGAAATAGCAAGTGAAAAAGCCCTGAGGTGGAAATATCCTGTCATGTTTGAGCAAAGAAGACACTGTGCTATAAGAGAATGTATTAGAATAAAACTAACCATAAATACAATCAGAAGAGAGGAGTACAGATAGTAGGGGATGTTGTGGCAATAGCAAAGACTTTGGCTTTTACTGTGAGTGAGGAAAAGCAACTGGAAGCTGGCCTGACTTTGGTGTGAGCAGGATCTCTTGGCTACTGTGTTGAAAATAGACTGAAGTAGGGCAACTACTATTATTAGCCATGGCTTGGACCCCTTCCCCGAAGCAGCGTTATCTGCGTTAATCTGATTATGAGGAGTAGAGGTCAGGAGCACAAGAGTTAAATCCACAGACAAATGGAAATAACAGTTGAGAAATCCAGGTCAAATTAACAGATACAATTCAGAATATCCACAGTTTGAAGATATGGGTCATACAGCAGGTTGAGATATGAACAATCTTTAGCACAAATGAATGAATGAGCATTTGACACCCTAAATGTTATTTAATATTACATAATACCCAAGTAAGATAAAAACTGATTATATTAATTTAAGTCATATATTTCTTAAAAATAGAAATTGAGCAACATCTATTATGTATCAATGGAGGTATGTTGTTAGATTGACAAGATGTTGGATGCTTTGGCCAAAAGTAGCATCATGTGTGAGTTGCAGTCATTGAGCTTGAAGTTTTCTAATCTGAAATGCTTAGGAATTTGGGTAAAATGTGCAAATGAACTCAAAATGACTAAAAGCTCATGAATATTTTTTAATTCATATTTGACAAAATGGATGAAATACTCATTGTGTTCCAAGCACTTTGCTACAAGCAGAGGCTGGCAGGGGTGGGTGGTACAGAGGTACATAGTTCAGAAAGCGTGTCTCTGCAGTGATTGTGAGGTCAGGCTTTGGGCCAGAGAGAAGAGAATTCTAGTCATTTCTTGCTAGCTTTGTGATATTGAGTAATTTCATCTTTCTAAACTTCAGTTTCCTCAAGTGTAAATGGTGACCACAGTATCTGCTTCATAGGGCAGAGGGAAGATTAAATGAAATAATTATATCAAGTGTTTAGCGGAGACCCAAGCACATAATAAGGACTCAGTTAATCATGGTAATTCCTCTGTGGCTGCTTTTTGTCTGAATTGAATTATTTATAGGTTAGGATAGCAAACTCTAAGTTTTGCAACATTACATATTTTAAAATAGATTTATATATAGATAGACAAATAGATGATAGATAGATAGATAGATTAATGTAATTTCAAGAAAAAAAAAAAACCACTAAAAATATCTGAGGGAATAAAAGCAAAATGTCACCTAGATAGGTAAGGGAGCAAATAGACTGGGTTTTGAAGAATTAGTTTAAGTTTTCATGCATTCATTTGTTGTCTGTCACTTAATTAATACACATTTTCTTGTACTATATTCTGGAGCTGTACCAGGAACTCAAAACACAAACTTTTATAAGAAATAATCTTTGCCCACTCTTTCCACTCTGATGGCAGACAGCAACTTGTTAGAATCAAAGTTATACCATGTGAATATTTGATCCCTAAAGCTGCCTGTGAGTTATATGCTCTGAGAGTGAAAAGGAGGTAAAGGCTGATTCTGTTTACAGTAATGAGAGAAGAAAAATGAATAGAAAATCCTAGCGGTGTCTCTTCTAGGTGCTTTATATGCTCGCTTCATCCTCATGACAACCCTCTGAATTAAGTGCTTCCTCCTTGGACAGGTGAGGAAACTTAGTGCAAGTCACATAAGTAGCAAAGGGAAGAATTGGGATTTAAGCATGGCCACAGCTAACTTCAATGTGAGAAAGGAGGTTGATGCTGCTATCTGTGGAAAGGAAAGGAGACCTGGAAGATTTGTGTGCAGCTCTAATTGACAACCTGCTTTGAGAAACAACTCACAGCTGACTTGGCTGAAGTCCATCGGTGTGCAAGGATGACGTCCTTTACTCTAAGGCAGTGGTTCTCAACCTTTCTAATGCTGCAGCCCTTTAATACAGTTCCTCATGTTGCGGTGACCCCCAACCACATGTTGAGAACCGCCAGCAGGGTTGCCTAAGACCATTGGAAAACACAGATATTTACATTACGATTCATAACAGTAGCAAAATTACAGTTATGAAGTAGCAACAAAAATAATTTTATGGTTGGGGGTCACCACAACATGAGGAACTGTATTAAAGGGTCGCGACATTAGAAAGGTTGAGAACCACTGCTCTAAGGGTTCCTGGTAAGAGCCGGAAACAGCAATGCAGGGTATTGGACGAGTAGTATCTGGAGAGATTATCAAGTAGCCACTCAGGCATGGAACCTCACATGAAATGAGAAGTGCCTGGGAAGCCCTGGGCTGCCCAGGTCTCCATCTGAATTATGTTACCAGGTGGACTTTTCATTTTTGCTAGGAACCTCACAGCCTTGCGCATGAAGAAATTTGTTCTGCAAGTTCAAGATCTTTGCACATAGATTACAGCCAAGAATAAAGGTCAGAGTCTTTGCGTTGAGTTGCTTCTAATTTTGCTATATTCCTATAAGGATTCTTAGTTTCTGTTGAGTGTGGATCAAGGAGCCATCAGGAACAGAGAAGCATGCTTTGTCTGTACCTTAGGATCATATGATCTATAACTACTTATTTGCAGTGGAGTAGGACTAGCCATGTGAAAGCTGTATGAGGGAGACAAACAAAAACCTTCTTCACCTCCAGCAGGATCCAATCCATATACGGTTGAGTAGTATTGAATAAGAATTTTACAAAACCCTGTGTGCTGTGGATCTTATTGTTCACATCATTTCTTATTTTCAAAAGGGGTCAGAGGCACAGAAATATCATTACCAATGATCTCAGGGCAATTACCAGGGAAACTCCCCTAAAGAATGAGATCAGAATTGGGATTTCATTGGTGACATCAGGAAGATGTGTGTCTTTCAACCACAGACTCAGAAAGTGTGTGTGTGTGTTTGTGTGTGTGTGTGTGTGTGTGTGTGTGTGTGATTTCTATGTCCAGGTGAGAAAGAAAGGGGGCATGCTATAACCCCAGGTCTTTACCCCTTACTACCTGGCTGACTTTGAAGATTTTAATCCTATTGAACTCCACTCTGCTTGCTATAGAATAGGGGTAATAATAGTTACCTCACAGGCTTCTCAGGATTAAGGGATATGATGGAATGCATGTTATGAACAGGTGGTTTGTCTTCCCTTCTCCCTCTTTCCCTGTTATTACTATTATTACTATTAACTAAACCTCTACCTCCAAAGTGAGAATTAACCAAGGAATGAGGGTAGAATCCCTTAGAAGAAGCTTTAGGCTGAGTCTCTCTGCTCAGGTGTAGAATAAAAGAAAGGAGAGATAAAATAAAATAGAGAAAGAGTCTGATGGCCCTTTTTTGAAATTCAGAAATTTTCTTAGTTGGAACCAAAGGAGAGAATAATAGGCACGGCCTCCTGCTAGTTGTCATAGTTGACAGCAGAAGATAAACGGTTCATGCGGAATGGTGCATGCGTGGAAGAGGCAGTACAGAGACATGGTGCAGAGACAGATGTATGTCCTGGCAGGAAGAATGTTCCATGAGTTCACTGCTAGGATGTCAGAGGTGGCAATGGTTGACAGAAAGTAGTACAGACATTCTTATAGCCCTTACCTGCTAGCTTATAGCATTGGCTTATGGTCAGCAGGCCAGAAATTGCAGCAGAGGGTCTCATCATTTTTTCTCCATTACTTGATGCCCACTACTTTTCTTTACCTCACTTTTCCCAAGAGAAATGTGCATTTTCAAATGCCTATGACCTGCACCCCGACAAGGCACAATAAGAAGGGTGCCTCACCTCTGTGGTATTTTAAACAAAAACTTACAATGTCGGTGTAATCTTGGAGAAATATCAAATTAACCCAAATTGAGGATCATTATGCAAAAATCTGTGGTCAGTACTGATAAAACATGTCAAGATCATGGAAGACTGAGAAACTCACAGTTTAGAGAAGACTAAGAAGACATGATGACTAAATCCAACATGATTTTGTGACAGAATAAGAATATTAGTGGGAAAAACTTTGGAAATATGAGTGGCTTAGCTAATGGTTTTGCACCTATGTTGTCTTAGCTTTAATAAATGTTCTGTGGTTATGTCAGATACTAACAGTAAGTGAAGCTAGTGAATGGTATATGGGAAGTCTTTGTACTATCTCTGTAAATCTAAAGCTATCTCAAACTAAATTTTAAAATGCTATTTGGTACATAGCACAGTGTGCCTGCAAGTCATGTCACCTTTTCATAACTTTGTGAGAAGAGCAGCCATTAGGATTTTTGTTAGTTTTACAGTCTCCGCTCTTACCCACCCCTTGCGCCGCACCTGTCACTTTTCCTTAATGAAGGTGAAGGAAATTGTTTAGAACTAGAACTTTAGGTTGTTTTTAAGAGCACCAAAAAGGGACCTAACTATGAAATATAGGAACTTATTTAGATGCAAGATCAAGATGAGGAAAGGGAGAAGACCCTTCTAATAGCTCATCTCCTTTATGTTTTGTTATGTAACTCATTCCAAAAGCATATAAGGAAACCTCCAATCTAATAAAGAAAAGAATAATACAAAGCTTAATTTGAGAATAATCTTGGGAAGACCAGATACTAAATTACTAGTCCTATCTGGAAATTCAAAGGCATCTCATTTTTTTTTTAATTTTTAATTTTCAATATGTTGAGCCAAAAAAATAATCATGAAATGACCTGAAAATGTGGCCTTGGCGCAATTGCTTCTTCTCGTTTTTATTAATCACAAAGAACAAGCTCTAAGAGGATTATTTCTGTAGTCAAAACTGTCACTGGTGACTAAAGCATTTGGTTGTCTCAAGAGAAGTGGGACTGCAGCCAAACCACTCACATGCATGAGAAGCTAAGCATGGGTGAGGACATTTACTTTGACCTTTATGATTCAGGGCTATTAATTAGGACACATTCTCTCTCTTTCTCCTTGATCAATCCCCCTCTTCTCCTGGGACCTTTCCATTAATGTTCAAAATTCTGTTATTTTTCTGATGTTAATAATGATACATAATAACCCCCACCCCCATCCATTTCCACTTGTGCTTCTAGTTACACCTGTCACTTCAATTTCTCTCATTTCCTTTACAGCAATATGACTCAAAAATTGTGCTTGCTGATTTTCTCCAATTTCTGTCTTCTAATTCTTTCATCTTCTGCCCCCATCTTGCCAGTGAAACATCAAGATCAAGAACATCAGTGATCTTTCTGTTGCCAAGTCCAGTGACAGGGGTATTTAGCAGAGTTGATTACTCCCTCCTTAAACATGTTTCTGCCTTCTAGTAACATATTTCTCTGTTTTCTCTCCCTCCTCTCTGCCCTCTCTCTCTCAGTTTATTTCATTGAATCTCTCCTTATCTCCCCAATATCCAAACAGTGAGGAATACACCAGAATCATTATGAATACTCTTCTTTATATTCATTGTATCTCATATTTTTAGTAATCTTGGCTGGGTCATAAATTTAAGTGCCACTTGATAAGTAATGACTCCCAAATTAATGTCTTTAACCTATACTCCTCCCCTAAATTTCAGACTTCAAAAATACATCTTAATTTTCTGGTAAGCATCTCAATTAATTTAACTGATCAGATAAAAAACTGACCCCCTGTCTTCCAGGCCCTGATCCAAACCTGTTATTTTAATTTTCTCAGTCTCTATCATTTTCATCTAGTTGCTTTAAACAAAATTCTCTAAATCATAGCTATCATCTTTAAATATCCTCTTTATCTCACACCCACATATACATGTTTCAACATACCCTGTTGTCTTCCAGGGCTAACACTGATTCAAGTCACTATTACTTTGTTCAGTTTTTGTAATAGCCATCTCCTTGATCTCTCTACTTCCTCTTTTGTCCCACTTTTATAGCAGCTGCCTACAGGATTATATAAACACAGAAATCAGATCACATGATTTCCTGCTCACAATGTTTTAATTGTTTCAAAAAAGCCAAGTCCTTACAATAGCATAGGGAGAGTTCCTCACACTTGAGTCTGAAGTCACCCCTGGAGGTTGGTCTCCTTTTCCTTGCTCAATCTGCTCAAATACTCTGACATTTATACCAATCTTCCATTATATCAAAAGCACTCTACCCACCAGATATCTAAGTCTTACTTTATCACTCACTCACGCCTTTAGTCCTTTAGTCATACGCCTCAGTGTTTTCTGCCTACCCTGTCTAAACTCAGATCCCTCTTCCATTTTGTTTTATTCCTTAGCACTTACCACCATCTAATGTAGTCTATATTTGCTAATTTGTCTCCTTTATTTGTATGTCTTTCCAGCCCCCATCACCATCTCTACAAAGAAGCAAGCTCCGTAATAGTAAGGCATTTTGGCAGTTTTGACTGAATAGGGTCTATTATATTTTCATTTTCTGGCAGAGCACCTGATCCTCTTTTAGGAAGTCTATCAATGTTTATGACTAAAGAAATGCAAGAATTAAAAAGATGATTTTTTAACAAGAGATCATTGATATATTTTCTGGCCTTTTTTTTTCTATTGATTTTATTATGTCAAACATAATAAGCATGTGACATGATACTTCTTTTCATAAAACAATTTCTAAGACAATTTGAAATAATCTTCATAATTAAGAACACAAAACTCTTTCTATTTAAATCTGAAGAAAAATGGATTTTCATTAAATCCTGGGACAGCTGGAGAAGTGTTAACTGAAGTACTGGAACTTGACTTAAACCTTAAAAAAGAGAGAAAAGAAAGAGAAGGAGAGAGAGAGAGAGAGAGAGAGAGAGAGAGAGAGAGAGAGAGAGAGAGAGAGAGAGAGAGAGAGAGAGAGAGAGAGAGAGAGAGAGAGAGAGAGAGAGAGAGAGAGAGAGAGAGAGAGAGAGAGAGATGCCCTAGCCAATTTGGCTCAGTGGATGGAACATCGGCCAATGGATTGAAGGGTTTTAATTCTGGTCAGGGGCGTGTACCTTGGTTGCGGGCACATTCCCTGTGGAGGGGGTGGGGATGTGTGTGCAGGAGGCAGCTGATCAATGATGTTTCTCTCTCATCAATCTTTCCAACTATATTTCTCTCTTCCTCTGTAAAAAAATTAATAAAATATATGTTTTTTAAAAAGAGGATTTAGAAGTGTTTAAAGGTGAATAAGTGAATATTCCAGGCAAGAGAAATGATGTGAAGCTAAACTGAACAGGCAGAACTGTATGTAAACATGCGTTTTCCCTGAGGCAGAGCATGCCTTTTTAAGGAGTAGAAGCTATGGTTTGGAGCTCTGGGTAGAGACTAGCACATGGTGATCTTGAATAAAAGGGTAAGGACCATTTTTAAAAAAAATTGTCTTTATTGTTGAAAGCATCACAGATGCCCCCCTTCTATCCCCAATGGCCCCTCTCCTCCCACTCCTGTCCCCTCCCCAGACCTTCACCCCACTATTGTCTGTGTCCATGGGTTAAGCATATATACCTATAAATTCTTTATTGATCTCTTCCCTCCTCTCCCTTCCCTCTGAGGCTCCCCAGTCTGTGGCATGCTTCCATGAACAAAGAGCTAAGAACTTTTTATTTTATCCTCTAGGTGTGGATATTTTCAAATGTGGTAACATATGTTGGGATTGGGATGGGAGAATAACATGGCCAAACAAGGCTTTGGGATAAGTGGCATTCTAGCTGTAAAATGAATTAAACATAAAACTAAAGGTAGAGAACCCACATGAACATTTCAGTAGATGTTCATTTCAGTAGAGTGGGGATTAAAAATGAAATGCCTAATTCAGGGACAGTATCAGAATGTAATTTTTCTGAAGCCTGATAGACTAGAGAGAGATAGTCACTGGTAAGAAGGGGTTGCAGACACCTAACTTACAACAGGTAAAAAGGGAAGCCCTCTCTCAGAAGATGGTATTGAAGAAGGGAGAGCATTCCTGTCAACGAAAAGCAAACACAAAGTCCGTCTGTAGGTGAGAGTTGGTGTTCTAGAGGAACAGGTAAAAGTGGAATTATGCTCAAGTAGGAAATGTCAGGAGATGAGGCCAGAAATAAAGTTGAGACCTTGAACAAATGGAGTCAGATAATGGCTTATGGTCCACAAATTAAGGTGTCATGTTCTTTAATTGAAAGATACTTAGTAGAGGATTTATGCTTAAAAGCAAGTTGAATGACAGATTGGGAATGTTAAACATGAGGGAAATCAATGGAACATGTACCAGCAAATGCTTCAGTGCCAGGAGCAGCAGTGTAAAATGAGAACAAAGCCGGAAGAGGCCGATAAGACTGAGGGAAAATGGCACATTGGAAAGGTAGAACTAGGCACTGAAATAGAGAATCTGATGGTGTGGCAGCCTTAGAAGTCTAAAGAAACTTTTGTTGCTGCTTTTCCCTCTGCACAGTCAAATCTACTTAACAACATTTGTACAATATTATATTTGATGAATGTGAACCTGACACCTGAAATTCCTATAGAAACTAAATATTCAAACTCCAGCAAACCTCTAATTGCATGTAGTGCTCTTACTTTTGCATTTTCTTAGATATAAACATCCAATTTAGAAGAAATAGGATGTTGCTCATTTAGAAGCATTAGTGATGGTAAATGGTGGTAGAGACATCCATGGGAACGAAAGATGCTGATGGCCTGGGTGCATTTCTCTCTTTTTGGCAATTATGAGCTTCTATTGAGGCAGGTGTTTATGTTTATGCTGAGTTTGCATTTCCAATTTTCAGTGGATTGCATTTCTAGAAAAAACCCTACAAAGCAATATAGAAATAATTAACAAACAACAACAAAAAAAGAATTTTCTAAAAGGTGACCTTAGAGCTGCTAAAATTCCTTAGGTGGAACCATTTGTTAATTGGTGGACATTGTAAGTTTGAACTGCTTATTTTCAAACTACTTAATTACTTTAATTCTACATAATTTTTTTTAAAGCATGTGCTCAGCACTGCTAAGGTGTTTATTCATGATACCAAGATAAATATTATAATAGGGAAGATCTTACCATGGTGAACCTGGACATATATACAAAAGAAAGACTATCATAGTAAGAACAATTGATATGAGACATGTGATCGATGATATATAAGTAGACAGATGATAGATAGATAGATAGATAGATAGATAGATGAAAGAAAGAGAGAGAGAGGTCGTTTATTTCTAACTGGAGGAATATCTGATTACCCTTCTCTATAGTGGTAAAATACAAAATGAATTTTAAAAGATAGGAAGTTATACAGCAAGAATTAGAAAGACATTTTTGTCAACCTCCACTTACGCAATGTTTTGAATTATTAAATATGATGCATTGGCAAATTTCAAGAAATGCAGGGTGTTTTTTCTTTGTGTTATTTTCATTGCTTTAAACTGGCGATTGAAAATATTTACAGGCATAAACATCCAAATAAACAGAATATTTGGGAAAATACTTTAAAAATAATTATATGTTATAAATATGTTAATTATTTATAACTTCTCTATACAGTATTCGCATACTGAGCTACCAGGGAACCATTTTTTACAAGTTTCTCTATTACTTTAACCCTTTAAATACCCCCAAACTCATGAACTACCTGATTAATTAGCAATGCTCATCACTGTAACAGTTTACCATTTTTGTAACTGTCAGTGTTACCAAATTAAAATATATTGAGAATATTGCCGAAACCGGTTTGGCTCAGTGGTAGAGCGTCGGTCTGCGAACTGAAAGGTCCCAGGTTCAATTCTGGTCAAGGGCATGTACCTTGGTTGTGGGCACGTCCCCAGTAGGGGGCATGCAAGAGGCAGCTGATCGATGATTCTCATCCATGTTTCTAACTCTCTATCCCTATCTCTTCCTCTCTGTAATAAATCAATAAAAATATATTTTAAAAAATATATATTGAGAATATGGTAAACCATATATGTGATTCAAGAAAAGTTGGGCATTGGTAATCTGATCTGACCAATTTGTGAAAATAGCACAGATACTTATTTATGTGGCTGAATTCTGCAATCTTACAACTGTTGTGCTGTGCTCATTGTATACCTCTATCTCATTAGCTAATTTGTTCATTCAAACACATTGGGTTCCTGCTCTGCTCAATTACCTTGTTGTGAGAACAATACAAAAATAAAAATACCACAATCTGTGCTCTGCAGAATCATGTGATCTCCTGTGGGTCTTCGAACAAATGCACAAATAATTACAGCACCGTGAATAGATAACTCTAGTCTATGGGAAACTTCAGGACAGATTTCCAAGTCCTTTCTGCAGAAGGTAGGCTTCTTAGAACAGAAGATATGCCATATAAATCTTAGAGAATAAGGATGGGTTTTCCAGGTAATCAAGGCAAGCAAAAGCTACCTGCGCAGAGGGAAAAGGTTGTACAACAGAACTCACAGTGCCTTAGGTAGACACTGTACGGCAGTGGGCTTTTGTGTGAGTGGCCTCACTTACTTAAATGCTAACAGGAGCCAGATCACGGAGATTTTAAACAGAGGAGTTAAGGATGATACTGAATTTTTGAAAGATCACTTTGGTTGCCTTGTTGAGGGAAATGGCCCTAAGTGCAGGAAAAGTTGATAAGAGTCTGGGCAAAAAATAAGCCTTATCTTAACTAAGACAGCAGTAGTGAAGGAGAGTGTCAATAGATATAAAAGAGAATAAACATGTTGAATGACAAAACATCATCTAGTTGGCTATTTTGACGGACAAGGATAAATCTTTGTTACTGTCTCTGTCTCTTTATTTGCATTTATATGTGTGTGTTGGTGGTAAATTCAGTGATATCCCCAGTTATAATAGAGCATGTAGGTAAGGCACAATTGAACACCCAGCTCTGAAATGGCAAAATGGCAAAAGATGAGAATTGTAAATAGTGGTAATGGGAGGAAACAGATGACAAAATAGTGTATTTTACTAGTGAAAAAGTGGATTCTGACTTCCTATGGTTGTATCCTCTGTATGTTGTATATTTGTCTTGTCCTGTTCTCCAAATACAAATATTTTTAAAAACCTATAATAATAAAACAAGAGGAAAAGACAATGGAAGATAGACCATTGAAGCTCTGATTTATTCTGTATAGTATTGTTGCATAAGAGAACTTTTCTTTGGCTAAGTGCTGGAATTCTCAGCAATGATTAGTGTACTCACAAAGTAATTAACTCCATTACATTTATTTTAAATCACCAATTTAAATGTTAAAATGAATAAAAATGGAAATAGAAATGCAAATGTTAACCATAAAATCAGATTATTGAACTTATTACCCTCTCATACATTTTAAATACTTTGTGAGTATTATATATATATATATATATATATATATATATATATATATATATATATATTATCATCTCACACATTCTAAATTATTTGTGCATATGTTATTTTTTAATTTTTTGTTTTTTATGGGCATTTATATAAATTATTCTTTGTGTCCAGCTCTGTCCAGATTCTTTATAAACATCAGCCACGCTCTCTGGCAGCTGTCATCATCATGACATTAGGTCCAAATGGCACTGTGTTGTTTTTCTTGCTATAACAGAAGTAACTGAAATTGACTGGGATAGAATTCTGTGCGTGAACTTGAGGGCATGGATGTCAAACAGCAGCCATGGCAGCCCATGGTGAATGTAACAATGTCAGTACCTATGGATTGGTGGGGTTTGGAGACATACAACTTACTTCTAGAATCATCTGTGACATGAGCCTCCCTCACAGATGTGAGTGGTGAGTTTGTTCCAGTAATAAAAAAAATAATAATAAATAGTTAATACTTATCAAATACACTTGTCTAAGCACTTTACATGAATAGCTTAATTAAGCCTCATAGCAGCCTAATAAGACTGTGTTTGGTTCTGTGATTTATCCTTTTTCTAAAGATGAATAAAGTGAAGCACAAAAAAGCAAATTTCCCAAGGATACACAGCTTCAAAAAGATGGACCTGCAATTCAAACACATCTGCCTCTTGAGCTGGAGGGTTTTTTTTTGTTTGTTTGTTTTGTTCTTATTGTTCACACTATTACAGGCCTTTACCACCCTACTGTCTATGTCCATGGTTATGCATACATGCATACAAGTTCTTTGATTGATCTCTTCCCCTCCTCTCCCCCTCCCCAACTTTTCCTCTAAGATTTGACAGTCTGTTCCATGTTTCTGTGTCTCTGGATCTATTTTGTTCAACAGGTTATTTTGGTCATTAGATTTCATATATGAATGAGATCATGTGATACTTGTCTTTCTCTGACTAGCTTATTTCTACATTTTCAAATCCATTCTTTAATTGTTGGACATTTGGGTCCTTGCCATTTTTTAGTTTTAAGGAATAATGCTGACATAAATATCCACACAAGTTTCTGTGTGGGCATGTTTTCTACTTTATTGGATTTATTCCTAATAGTGAAATTGCTCCATCATATAAAAACTGTTTTTACTGTTTGAAACACTGATGGACATTTTTTCAAAGGAGTTGTATCACTTTTCATTCCCGCCAGCAGTGTAGGAGGCTTCTCCACATCTCTACCAACACTTATTATTTATCTTTTGATTATAGTCTTTCTGGTGGGTGTGAAGTCGTATTTCATTGTGATTTTAATTTGTATTTTCCTGATGGTTAGTGATGTTGAAAATCTTTTCTTTTGCTTATTGGCCACTTATACATCTTTGGAGAACTGTTTATTCAGGTCCTTTGCACAATTT
Organism: Pipistrellus hanaki; assembly: GCF_964339955.1. Lineage (NCBI taxonomy): Eukaryota > Metazoa > Chordata > Mammalia > Chiroptera > Vespertilionidae > Pipistrellus > Pipistrellus hanaki. Next base: position 120,087,460 of record NC_140505.1, read on the forward strand.
TAATTGGGTTACTTGTCTTTTTATTAGTGAGTTATAATAGATAAACATATAGATGATTGAAGTGCAAAAGTTATTAATTTTTATGTTGTATTAATCATCTCAGGCTGCCACACCAAAATACTAGAGACTGGGTGACTTAAACAGATTTGTTTTCTCACAGTTCCAGTGGCTGAAAAATCTGAGTTCAGGGTGCCACCATGGCCAAGTCCTCTTGCTGGCTGATACACAGCTATTTTCTGGCTGTGTTCTCACATGTAAGGGAGAGAGAGAGGGAAGGAGAAAGAGAGAGGGGCAGATCTGGTGCCTCTTTCTCTACTTATAAAGGCAATAATCACATCATGAGGGCCCCACCACTATCTAAACTGTATTATCTCCCAAAGGTCCCATCTCCAAATACCATTACATTGGTCATCAGGGCTTAAACATGTGAATTTGAGAGAACACAATTCAGGCCACAGCAGATGGGTCCAATTTATCTATTTTTTCTTATGTTGTTTGGGCTTTTAATATATTTAAGAAACCATTGCCTAATCCAAGATTATGACTTACCCCTATGGTTATTTGTAAAAGTATTATCATTTAAGTGTACTTAGATTTTTTAATTTTATTTAATTTTATTATTTTTTTACTTTAGAAATCATTCATGCTGTTGTCCCCTTGATCTGGAAATCTGGAAAAAAACTGTCTTTAGCATATATTTTGCCTCACTTATTCTTATTCATTTTTCACATATTGTCTTAGATGCTCCCTGCCTACACATACCCTCTCAGGGGTCCTCAAACTTTTTAAAGTGGGGGCCAGATCACGGTCCCTCAGAGAGCTGGAGGGCCGGACTATATGAACTACTAATTCCTACTGTAACACCTCGGCTGCGCTCACTGCCCAAAAAACCTGGCAGGCCGGATCAGACTCCTCTGCGGGCCGCATGTGGCCCGCGGGCCGTAGTTTGAAGACCCCTGCATGGATTACTTGAACTGTGCCTGTGCTTTCTGAGTACCCTAGATATAGCCCGTTTAACACATTTATTGTATTGTATTGTATTGTATTGTATTGTATTGTATTGTATTGTATTGTATTGTATTGTATTGTAATTGCTTCAGCTACCTTCATTTACCCTGTCTTTTTCTCCATTATACACATTATAACGACTAAAAACATTAGAGGATCTTCTTCATTTTAGCATTCAATATTTCATGGAGTCAGGAAGCAAATGATCAAAATGTCAGTTTATTAATTTATAATAAGGCTTGACTGACATGGTTCAGTGGTTGAGCATTGACCTATAAACCAGAAGATCATGGTTCGATTTTTGGTCAAGGCACATGCCTGGGTTGCGGGTTCGATCCCCAGTGTGAGGAGGCAGCCGATCAATGATTCTCATCATTGATGTTTTTATCTCTCTCTCTCTCTCTCTCTCTCTCCCTTCATCTATGAAATCAATACAAATATATTTTTAAAAAAGAAGTAGAATTGTCAAGCAGACCTGCTGTCCAAACTGGTCTGAAAAGAGCAAATCTCTTCTTGAAGGAAACCACACACACAAAATTCAGTTACCTATTCTAAGGGCATTTTTTGGTATTCGTGGACTCAGAACTTATGACATTATCTCAACATTCAATGACACATGTAGCATTAGTGTGTCCTGACACTTTCAGAACACACAGATGCTTGTTTCTATCCCTATTCCAAAATGACTATCCTCCTTGAGCCTGGACGCCCTTTCAGACTGAGATTGTTTAGATATTTAGGTCTTTCTTTTCTGTTATTTGGTGCCATCCTCTCCCCTTCTCGTTGACAAATAATATAATGGAACACAAATGTTATTCTCTGAGCCAGGTTCTACTCTTATAAATGCTACACACAGTACAATTCTCTAAGTCAGGACAATATGTTTAGATATACCTTATAACTTATAATAGAGGCCCAGTGCACAAATTCATGCATGGGCAGTATCCAGCCAGCCTGCCCTGATTAGGGCTGATCTGGGCTGGGCATGCTGGGGGTGAGGGGGACCCCGGAAGGTTCACTGGCCAGCCCCCCCCACCCTGTCAAACTCCTGGTCGAGAGGACAATTTGCATACTAGGCTTTTATTATATAGGATAGCACCTATTACACCTTTTTTTGAGAGAGAGAAAGAGAGAGAGAGAAAGAGAGAGAGAAAATATCGATATGAGAGAGAAACTTTGGTTTGCTGTCTCCCAAGTGGGGATCAAACCAGCAACCTTTTGATTTATGGGACAATGTTCCAACCAGCTGAGTCACACTGAACAGGTGCCCACTACACCATTTTAACTTAGTGAATAGTAAGAATGTCATAGCCCAAATATTTTTGTTATATAATTATAACTGTTAATTGGTAGAGAGACATGATTTAGTTTTGTTTAGAGTTTGAGCTTTGTTGGGCCATGTTGGGAGAGTTAAACATTCAGTTTGGATGCTATTTTGTGTGCCTGAGAGTGTTTGCCACAGCAGGTGTTATGTAACCAGAAGCTAAAGCCTTTGAAATTAATCTGTAGAATCTTGTCAAACATGCCTCCTGCTTTACACTGTGAAAGCTGTTGAAAATTGGCTTCATCTGGCAATAGAATTTTCTGTTGGCAATGACTTGGCCCTGATATGCTTTAGCTACAATGTTTATTGGCCCAGGTGATTTTACTATTATATTAGAATGCTGAGTTTTAATAAATTTTCAAATGTTTCAAATATCAAATAAATAAAATATCCTTTGGTAATTAGTAGAGATAAAATATATTTTCCTTCTCTTTGTATAAAGATAAGTCAAGATTAAGGATGAGATCATGAATTGGATTACGAAACTAGAAGGCATGGTTTCTCTGTTAGGATTTGTCTCTGATGATCCTACTCTCTCTTATTTTATACTAGAGGCCCAGGGCATGAATTTGTGCATAGATGGTGTCCCACAGGGTGGCCTGTGGCGATTAGGTCCCAGCTTGTGCTCCCAACCTCACAGCCCAGCTCATGCCCCCAGCCTTGCAGCCCCACAGCCCCACCTAGCACCCTGCCTTGGCCTGGTGTTGCCCCCTCACCAACTTCACCATCTTGTCTGCACAGTGATCTATCACCCACCCCCCCCCCCACCCCCCGCCCCACTGCTACTGGTCACCATCTGCAGGGCGATTGGGTCCCTACTCGCACCTGCTTTGGCCTGGCTCCACCCACTCACCTGCTCCACCATCCTGTTGTGGTCCCACTCTCGTGTGGGCCCATCTGGCCACCAGTGCTTCCACTGCCATCTGCTGCCAGTGCTGTGTTGCTGATGCCCCCTCATGGTCAGCGCACAACATAGCGAGCGGTCGAACTCCCCATTGAATTCCCGATGGAATGACCGTCCGAGGACACAATTTGCATATTAGGCTTTTATTATATAGGATGTTTGATACTATAAGATCAGGCCTAAAGAGCTTTTTCTATTTGGGAGAAAAGAACAGGGGGAGCTGGAATAGGTTAAAGGGGAAGGATACTTGATGTGGGTAACTTTGGTATTGGTTCTGGGCCATTGAGTCTGTGTTTCTCATTCCAGTAATAACATACACAGGGACAGGATTTTGAAATTAGAGAAGCTGCTCAAATTTAGGATTTGGGAAACTATGCAAACAAAGAGCTAGCGCTCAAAGGAGAAGAGTCTTCCTTGTCCAACCTTCTCACCAGTGTAGTAGGCTGTACTTCTGGATTCTGGCCAGACTTGTAGACAGCGGGGCTCCTCTCAAACAGCACCTCGTAACAACCAACACAAGAGTTCACTGAGATTTCAAATACCTTTTATCCTGTCATTGTATTTCACTCTTCAGACAACATCTTGAGAGTTGTGTGAGCCCCAGGGTAGTAATAGAGGCAATAAGAGAATGTGGGGAGAATAATAGCAGATAACTTCAGAGATGTGTTCTAGGGGGCTTTTAAAAACAGTTTTATGATGTCCAGAGAATTTTCTCATAGTTTTCATCTTTATAAACATTAACATGATGTTCTCTTTTTAAAAGAGAACATAGAGTGTTATTTGATGTGCTCCAGATAATAAAAACTGAATTAATTGATCAGCAAGAATTTACTAAGTACAAAGGAACAAAGGAGTACAATAAGCCATTTTCTCTCATAAAAATGTGCTGGGGCCGAAACCAGTTTGCTCAGTGAACAAAGCATCAGCCTGCAGACTGAAAGGTCCCAGGTTCAATTCCAGTCAATGGCATGTACCTGAGTTGTGGGCACATCCCTAGTGGCAGGGTGTGCAGGAGGCAGCTGATCAATGTTTCTCTCTCATCAATGTTTCTAACTCTATCTCTCTTCCTTCCTCTCTATAAAAAATCAATAAAATATATTTTAAAAATGTGCTGGGTATTTTTACTTTATCATATTAATGTCAATCATTTTTAATATGCTAGTCTACTAATGATACAGTGAGACCCTCCTTTCTTTATTATAACTCTTAAAAGAAGTCATACTGTCTCTGATTATTAGGAGTAATATTAGGATCCCCCCCTTAAAAAAAAATGAGGGATATTTAACAATGAGATTTATCTAAGTTATTTATTTTAGTCAGTTACACGACTCAAGTTACATTTCAGCTACCATTAATGAAAAAACACTGCATGATATTTGCACTTCCCGAAGCATCTAATGAAATATACTATCTAGATATAGAAAATTTGGTGTTGGAAGAAAACAAAATTGTATATGAAAAAACTACAAGTAGGTCCAAAATTACTGAGAGTATATCATTTATTGGACATCTATTACAACCAGAAATTATGCTAGTCATATTTGTACTAAGACTCTCCTTTTTTTTTTTTTTTTTTTTGTATGTTAACACTTTATTTTTTAGAGCAGTTTAGATTCACAACAAAACTGAGAGGATAGTACATAGATTTTCTATATACCAATTCCCCCCCACCATATGTGTAGCCTCCCTCATTATCAATATCCCACAGCAGATGGCACATTTCCTACACTTTATGTGCCTACATTGACACATCATTATTATCCAAAGTCTACATTATCCATAGTTTACATTATGGTTCTCTCTTGGTGTTACATATTCTATGGGTCTGAAAATGTATAATGACATGTATCTGTCATTATAGTACTCTACAGAGTGTTTTCACCATCCTAAAACCCACTGTGCTGCACCTATTTATCCCAACCCCCTTTGACTCAATGGCTGACAACCACTATCTCCATACTTTTAACTTTTCCACAATGTCATATTGTCGGAATTATGCAGTATGTATGATTGGCTCCTTTCACTTAATAATATTCATTTTGGGTTCTTCCATGTCTTCTCGTGGCCTGATAGCTCATTTCTTTTTAGCACTGATTAATAATTTATTGTATAAATGTACCACAGTTTATTTATCCACTCGCCTATTGAAGGACATCTTGGTTGCTTCCAGGTTTGGGCAACTATGAATAAGCTGCTGTAACATCCATGTGCAGGGTTTGCTGTAGATATGTTTTCAATTCCTTTGGATAAATATCAAGAAGCATGGCTGCTGAATCATATGGACGAATAGTTTCATTTTTTTAACCTTTCTCATCTCATAAGAAAGCATGCTACCTACATTTCCCAGAAAGACAACTGAGGCTATCGGACCTAGATATGAGCCTACCTCTGTTTCACCCTGTGTACTGGGTAGACCATGGCACAGTGACTCCCTGGAGCAGGCAGGGTATAAAGCCAATTTACCCATTAGGTACAGTGAAAGCACTGCTTAAAGTTCACAATAACTTTTACTTTTCATGAACATGTTTCAATTACCTTTAAAACTAAAAGAAAAAAATGAATATAAACCAGTCTGGATTATATTTATCTCTCTATATGCCGAGTAATAAAACACAATTTTTAATATTTTTTTATGAACAAATGGGCCTACAAATGCAAAAGTACCTAGGACCCACTAAAGTTATAATGTCAATTTGGAGGGAAGTAAAAAACAAACAAACAAACAAACAAACAAACAAAAACTAGCTTGCTTCTAAATATGTTCCCAACCAACCTGTGATAACATGGCCTGCCCTCCAGGATTCAACAACCAAAAGGAAGCTTCTCTACCAGTTGCTGTTAAAAAGCACCTGATACCTGGGGCAGCTCCATGCATATATTAAATTACAGTCCAGGAAGCGAAGCAGAGATAAGGTATAAGATGGCACATCTCAGAGGGAGTGTAGTAAGTGAAGCAGAGTAGAAACACTACCTGATACCCAGACAGCCTGAGGCTGCCTGACAGCACCTACATTTGATTTCGACCAACATCCACTTTTTGGACTTTTTGATGCCAATTGCCTTGACTAAAGGATTTTTTAAAACAAAAGTTACCTAATACCTATGTCGACATAATATAAGAGAGCTGTCATAGCATGTTTGATTTTAAATAGACTTGCATGTCTCAGGTCACTATTAATGCATTAAAATAATCTTCTACTATGCAGTTTTAAGGAAAAAACAAAATAGTTCTCTTATTGGAGATTGGACACACAAAAATCAAGGAAGCACAACATATTATCTGCATGGTGTTTAAATCTCATTTTCTTTTTAAATTGAGCATCCTCACTCAGCAATGTCTGTGAAACTCTAGGAGTCCTGTTGTGCCTGTCAAATTGTATTAGCTATGTAGGAAGTTCTGCCTTCAAGCTGTCTAGCCCAGGGTGACCATGAGACAAGGCTGTGTCATACATAATTTTGGATGACAGCTTACCCTGAGCTCCTGCAAGTCTAGGAGGCAATTAGAATACCGGAGGTCATTAACACTGTGTTTGATTATGTAACATAGTATAGAAAAAATTACACACACACACATTGGTGGGGTATTGATTTCTATGAAACAAATGTGCATGTTTCTAAATGGTTTCTAAAGTGTCTGGTGAATTTATAACCAATATTCAGAGATATGTGTACATATAAAATTTAAGGAATATATTGTATTTTATTGTTTGGTTTCATCTATCCAATGAAGTACTTCTGATATTAATTTGTTCTAAAATTATGTCCTATGGTGTGGGGGAGGATGTATTTTATATATGTAAATTTATGTGCAGTTTCATCCAAAAATATACATATTTAAAATCCAAAGCTTCCTACAGAGTATTACAAATAGAATTTGTTAGCAGAATTTTCAATTTCCAAAAGAGAAGACACCCAAATATAGTAAATTGGGGGCATAGCCTAAGGAAGTCATTATAAAAACATTTTGAAGCAGTTAGTTTTGTCTAATTTAAGTGCTAGATGGTCAAGTCAGCATACTCTCATGCCATATGCATCCCTCGGAGCTAGCTTTGATTTGCACAAATGTTAGATGGTTGGAGAATAAACTTAAAAGATTGCTTTTTTGTGGTTGGTGAGAGTGTTGGTGGTGCTCAGTGAAGCTGAAACCCAACTCAGCCTTTATTTTACTCTTCTTTCTCACACTGGTTTGTACTTAGATATACAACTGCAGAAATAAGGCCATTATCAGTTCATTCATTTAGTAACCACAAGGTTAGAGAATGCAAGCTTTATTGCTAGGTAAAGAATGTTAAACTATAATTGTGATGAATGGACTGTCACAGATTGCTCTGGAGACTTCTGTCAATGACTTGAAATTAAAAGGTTGACTTTCCCTCTTGCCATGCAGCATCTCCTGACCTGCTTTACTGAAGTGAGGACTCACCTATTAAACCAAGGCCTTTTAAACATTTCAATAATGAGAAAATATACCTCCCTCCCGGCAACTAAACCTCCTGGAGTTAGCACATCATTCTGTAATGAGTCAGGGAAGTTAACAGTCTCTTTTCAGTACTCTTATGTTTAATATTAAATATTTAAAAAATGGACTTCAAGGTACACGTGTATAAAAATTGAATGTTCACCTGGCTGATGTTGCTCAGTAGTTGAGTCTCAACCTTTGAACCAGGAGGTCACAGTTCAATTCCTGGTCAGGGTACATGCCAGGATTGTGGGCTCAAGCCTTGGGGGATGGGGGATGGGGAGGGGGTTGTCAGGCAGCCAATCAATGATTCTTTGTCAGTATTGATGTTTCTATTTCTCTCTTCCTCTCCCTTTCTCTCTGAAGTCAATGAAAATATAAAAATAGAATGTTCTGCACTTGCCCAATGATGGGCAGCTTGGTGAGCTGTGGTGATTTACAGGGTGGAAAGAGCATGAGGAGAAGAGAAGGAGGAGGATGACAGAGGAAGCTCTGACTCTGTACACTCTTCTGATCAGGTTACTTCCATGAAATCTAAGTAGGCATAGGAACTGAATAAATATGTATTTTGCCCTTTTATTTTTCACTTTGAGGATATCACATGCGGGACCAAAACAAGAGAAGATTGTTTGCATAAATCAGATTGAGAATAACCCACTGTTGAAGAGCTATTATTTGAAACATTAACAGCTCAGCCACTTACATTACTCAAGTTCACCCTTAGCCGGATGCCAGCATGCACTGGTGAAACCACCATTAAGATAAAAAGGAAGGTTACATGAGCTCTAGGGTTTGAAGAGCCCGAGGGATGTTGATACCAGCATGGACATTGCCAAATACTTTCATGATTCTTGCTGGAGTTAAACCTTTTTATACAAATTGTGTTACCTGTATTATAGGCTAAAAAGGCTGCCATGATACTAAATCATGTAACAGATGTAAAGTTCCTACAAAGCCCTGGCCTATAATAAATGCTCAAGAAATAAGACTTCAAGAAGGATGAGGAAAGGCAGTAACACTAGGAATTTAGCTGAAAATGAGCACTTTATGTAATTTAAGAGACTTGTAATTTATAATTAGGAGCACAAGAAAATTAGATGACTGTGTTGGTAAATAAGAAATGACACCTTCAGAGACATCATGAATTGAACTAGCATAGAGTTCAATTCACCATTGACTGGTGAATGCCTGAGTGCCTGTACTCTTACCGTGAGGAAGGGCTTTAACTTGCTTCTTTTACTACCCTCTCCCTTGCACTTAGAATAGTGCCCAATACATAGGTAGTGTGTGTGTGTGTGTGTGTGTGTGTGTGTGTGTGTGTGTGTGTGTGTTTGTGTGTGTGATGGGCATGAATACATGCTGAGAAAGAACAGGACATTCCCTTTGGTCTGTGGGTACTTATATAGTACTGTGTGTCCTCATTGCTTCTTAAAATTCCAGGAAAAATACAGAGTAGGGAAAGTAATTTTGGTTCTTGGGCAAGTAAGAATTTTGGCAGACTATGTTTGGGAACACAATGATTAGTCTGAAAAGTTGTTGAGTATAATTTGTGGTTGGTAACGGATCTATGACTCCCATCTGAGTGATTCAAAGCAAACTCAGCACCATTGAAATCAGAAATAGTGAAGTAAAAATGAAGTTTCCTTCTCACATTATTCTTCACTGTATTCAGCTTCTACCTATACTCTGTTATCATTGTGTTCTTTCTTTTTTTATATTTTACCATAAAGTGTATTTTTTAATCTTTCCGTGTTGCTATGTAAAGATCTCACCTACATATTTGTACAATATTCCATTATGTATATTTAGTTTACTTAATTCATCCATTTTATTGTAGATGGAAATTTGGACATTCCAAATTCTTTTATTTTTTTAACTCTTTATTATTGATATTATTACAGATGTTGTCCATTTCCTCTTCCCCAATTATACCCTCCACTCAGATGCCACCCCGCCCCAGGCCTTCATCAACCTATTTATTGTCTATGTCCATGGATAATGTATATATGAACATAAGATCTTTGATTAATATCTTCCTGCCTCCCCCTCCCCACTTTCTTCTGTAGTTCATCAGTCTGTTCCATGTTTCCATGCCTCTGGTTCTATTTTATTCATCAGTTTATTTAATACATTAGATTCCTTATTTATTTTTAGACTCGATTGTTGATAGATATGTATTTATTGCCATTTTATTGTTCATATTATACACACACACACACACACACACACACACACACACACACACATATATTTTCATTTTCTGCTTCTTTTTCTTAAAGAAGACCCTTAGCATTTCATGGTTTGGTGATGATGAACTCCTTTAGCTTTTTCTTGACTGTGAAGCTCTTTATCTGACCTTCAATTCTAAATGATAGCTTTGCTGGGTAGAGTAATATTGATTGTAGGCCCTTGCTTTTCATCACTTTGATTATTTCTTGCAAATCGCCTCTGGTCTACAAAGTTTCTGTTGAGAAATCAGCTGATAGCCATAAGGATGCACCCCTTTCCAAGGGAAAGCATCCCTCCTCCAGAGTTTATGTTCTGATGCCAGATAATTTAGTCCCTCCCTGTATGTCCCTGGATCCTTTAAAGTCTGTTTAAATTTTATTTATTTAAAAGTAGGAAGCTCTGAAAAGTTCTGTGATCTTGAAAAAATATATAATTTTTACAATGACAGAAAGGTCAAATTAGAAGGAGAAAGCTCATGATCAGGAAGAAAAAAAAACAAACACAATGTACTAGTATTGTCATCACTTAGAATGAAATAGATTGTTTGGATTCAAAGTCCAGCTACACCATTGACTAAGTATCTAACTTCGGGGAAATAGCTTAATTTCTCTATGCCTCAATGAGATTTAGAAAAAGAAAATATATACTCTTAGAGCAGTTTTAGGTTCACAATAAAATTAAGGGACAGGTACAGAGCTTTCTCATATACTTCCTGTAACCATGCATGCATAGTCTCCCTCATTAAAAAATATCCCCCATTAGAGTGGTACATTTTTTATATGTAATTGATGAACTTACATTGACACAGTATCACCTTAAGTTCATAGTTCACATTATGGTTCACTCTACATTATGGTACATTCTACATGTTTGAAAAATGTATAATGATCTATGGTATATTTGTCATGCTATCATACAGAGTATTATACTGTCCTAAAAATTTATCTGTTCTTGGTCTATTTATCCACCCACCATCATAGAAATCCTGGCAACAATTAATCTTTTTACTATATCCATAGTTTTGATTCTTTCTTCCAACTACAATGGCATGTAGTTGGAATCCTACAGAATGTAGACTTCATCAGATTTTTGTTGTTCTTTTTCACTTAAGTGATATGCATTTAGTGCTCCTCCATGTTTCTTTCCTGGCTTGATAGTTCATTTCATTGTTAGTATTTTATAATATTCCATTGTTTGGATATAATACCATTTACTTATCTATTCACCTACCTAAGGGCAACTTGATTACTTCCAAGTTTTAGCAATTATGAATAAAACTGCTATAAACACCCATGTGCAGGTTTTTGTGTAGATAGTTCTCAACTCTTTGGGGTAAATACCAAGGTATGAGATTGATAAGAATATATAGTTTTATTTAGTGAGATATTGTATTTTTCTGGGGGTTATTAGGATGAATTAGATAATCTATATAAATTGCTTGGCAGAGTTCCAGGCATATCAATCCATGTTAATTGTATTTTCTGATATTATTTCATAAAATTTTATATAAAAACTTAATTATTCACAGTATGGATGGAAAAGTAGGTAGAGTAGGGAAAAAATCAGAAGAAAGGTCTAAAATCATTTGATAATTAACTCCATGTGAAGTATTTGCATCTATAGCAGTCCTAGATATGCAGAATATGCTGTCTAATAATTGTTCCTCTGCATGGAAGGAGTACCTTGCCTTGGGTCTCCTAGTTTCCCACCCTCCCTTTGAACTAATTAAGAAGGTTCATGCAATGTAATTGTAATTAATGGTTATCTAATTCTTCAGATAAGAAAAAAAGTATTGCTAAATGCACCCTAGATCTGAATCATATAAGCCCCATGAACAACTGAAGTTAAAATGGTATAGTGGAAAAGCACTGGACAAACAGTCTGGAGAACCAAGTTCATGGCCTAACTCACTCTCTATGACTTGCTTTGTGAACTTGAATTTAATTCTTAGTAATCAAGTTTCTTCCACCATAAAATAGGAATGAGACTCTCTCACTGGTTATTAGAGAGCAAGATGAGATAATGAATGTGAAAGTAGTGCCTGAAATATTCAAGAAGTCAATAAGTGTAAGTCTCATTTTAATACATGGAGTCACTAAATAACTTACTCATAACCAGTGCCATGATAATAAATAAAAAATGCAAAGCCATCTGTCACTAATAACATCTTGACTAAGTTCTGTCATGGTACATTTCTTACAATTGATGAATCTACATTGATACTTCATCACTCAATTTTGAATACCTGAATGCACTTGCAGAGTTATATTTTTCTCTTAGTTTTTATACATAAAAGTGTATTTCTACATTGCAGATAGTTTGATAATAGAAATACATAGGAAGAAATAAAAAAAAATCATGTATTATTTCACTACCTGGAAATATTCAATTTCTTTTGTTTTGTTTTTTTAACCTTTCTGTATATAGCAAGATAAATCTCCAAAAAGATCTATCCAAATATATGTTTCTTAAATGCTATGTTTGATTTCTGTTTTATCATAATATTCATGAGCATAGGATTACATTTAAGTGATTATATATTTGCATCTTTTTTGTTGTTATTAATCCTCTCATGAGGATATTTTTCATTGATTTTTAGAGAGTGAAAGTGAGGGGAAGAGACAGAGAGAAATATCCATGTGAAAGGGACACATTGATTGGTTGCCAGGGATCAAGCTTGCATCTGAGCTACATGCCCTTGATTGGAATCAAATCCAGGACCCTTGAGTTCTGGGGCTTGACAATCCATCCACTGAGCCAAACCATGCAAGGGCTAAATATACTAATAAAAGAGAAATATGCAAATTGACCATACCTCCATGGTGCCAATCAGGAATGGCTATGCAAATTAACCCAACAAAGAAGGCAGGTTAATTTGCATAAGGAGGCATGCAGAGCTGGATGGGCAGGATGCCTGCTATGAGGGGGAGGGGAGGGGGCAGAGGGAGCTACAAGAGTCGTGCTCCACCAGAAGCGAGGACTTGCAAACTCCCAGGCAGCCAGGAGCAAGAGCTTGCAGGTTCCCGAGTGGCTGGGAGTGAAGCCAGGGGAAGGAAGGCCTATTCTTATACGAATCTTTGTGCAACAGGCCTCTAGTGTGTTAATAATGCACAACACAGGACCTTTGTTTGTTTCTTCTTTTCTCCATCAAAGTATGCAGTTTACATAAAGGCTTAATTTTTATGTGAATGTTTATTATGTTATTGTTTTCTACTTGTTTATTTCCATTCTACAGTTAAATAACATATTAGAGGATATCAACAGCATTTAAGCAGCAGTAATTAGGGGGGAACCTTTATATGTAGGGCCAGCCCAAATGGAACAGGGGACTCTTTCATCTTGATTCTAACCTCTCCTTCTATTCTGATGGCTTTGAACTGCTCACTTGGGCTGAAGCCACGCAGAAAAATTCAGCAAAATAAGCAGTTTGATGCAAGCAAAAATATAAACCCTCAACCTTTCCCAGTGCTTTGTATAATCAGCACATTCGTTTACTTTATACTAAATTTGCCTTTGTGGAGGTTACATTAACCAAACATATTTCCCCCATTTTTTTAAACTTCTGACAGTGCCTTCTCAATCTGAAGCTAAGTTTTCCCAAATACTTAAATATTTGACAAGAACCAGTTTTATTACTAAGACTCACTCTAAATTATTTAATGATAATATTAACTGTTTATTATTTTTCAAAAATATTTTAAAACGATGTCTACTTAAAGAATAGTAGAATAGGCAAATTAGATTTATTGATCTCCTTTTAAAGTAATTTTTACTGTGTCTAAACTGCTTAGTTGTAAAATTGTTCATATTACATACAGTTGTTTGAATGAAAAATAATGCAATAATCAATAAGTAATAATACAAGAATGAACTCTGTGTTTCCTGTACTGTACTCATGACTCTAAATCTAAACCTACTTTTGCCCCACCCTGTACCGTCTGATTGAATTTGGGGGAAGGCAGACACTGAAGGTTCCTCCAAAGTGTCATTTGTTGCACAGAGGAATACTCTAAAACTTCCAAAATTTCATAATGTGACCCATTTTTATTTATTAAAATAAATATTAATTAAGCACCCACTATGTTTTAGATGTTGGGAGTGTAGCAGTGAAGTCAGACAAAGTCCCATTTCATATGGAGCTTACGATTAAGAAGGAAAGCTATGTATAAATTAGTAAGAGACTATTAGATAATGTTATCAAGTCTTATGTCCACTTGTTATTTTGTAAGTAGAACATTTTCTTTCTTCAACTTGTTAATGGGTAAATGAACCTTTTAATGTCTAAATAACACAGTTAATAGGAATTTTTTGGTTGGTGTTGTTGGAGGTATTTTTGTTGTGTGTTTTTTGATTATCCAGTCACAACATTGCTGTATACCTATAGGAATAAAAGTGTAAGATTTTTTTGAGTGGTTAACAAAATTAGCCAAATTTAAATTTCTATATTATTAATACATTCTCATACTAATATTAAGTTCAGTATGATATATCTGATACATTTTGAAATATATTTTATCCATTCATCTAAGCATCATACTAAAATAAAATGTGTATGTTAAATATAATGGATTCAAATTTTTTGATTGTTGGAATCAAGTTAATTTAATAATACACACACACACACACACACACACACACACACACACACTAGATACCAGAGGCCAAATGCACAAAGATTCATGCAAAAATGGGCCTTCCTTTCCCCTGGCAGCTGGCACCTCCTTTTCTCTTGCCAGAGCTTCCTTTTCACTCTGACCTGGAGCCGCCTTTCTGCTTACCCATGTTGCCCAGAGGCCTGAAGCAGCTGAGGCAGTGTGGAATAGCTGTGTCTTCTCCATGGCAACAATGCAAGTGTCCTGCCCCTGGCTACCTAATGTCTGCATATGCAAATTAACCTGCCATCTCTGTTGGATTAATTTGCATACTCACTCCTGATTGGCTGGTGGGCATGATGAATGCAGGTCAATTTGCATATTATCCTTTTTATTAGTGTATAGAGCTAATCATTTGAGTCATTTTTTTCCATTCTTTACATTCAAAAGATTAGACTTTGATTTTTTAATGTATGTTGAAATCTTTTTTTCTTTTTTTTCTTAATCTGAAATGTGTCTTCAAATATATTTTATTCCCTTTTCAGGAATTTGCTGCACTGACAAAAGAATTAAATGCATGTAGGGAACAACTTCTAGAAAAGGAAGAAGAAATTTCTGAACTTAAAGCTGAAAGAAATAACACAAGAGTAAGTATAAAACTGCCTCTGCTTGAAATTGATTCCATATATAATTCAGTGCTTTGTCTCTTAAATGTGCATGAAAAATAAATATTTGAAAACTTCAGGAAGAGTTTAAGCAGGCATCACTTACAGTCCATTATTTAAAGTAAGGGACAATATACTACAAAACTCAAAACAGGAAGACAGGAAACCTAAATTAGAGTTTTGGCTACTAAATCACTACATTGCCTTAGAAAATATCCTTTTCCCCTGTCCTTTTGCTTTCTTCAATTTTAAAAAAGAAAGGCTGGGTTTCAATACAGAATTTCAACTTTAAGAGTGTTATACTGGAGTGGGAGACCCAATGCTCAGAGGGCTGGAGATAGGCACAGGGGAAGGTTGGGGTGGGGGGGTGGAGTTTCAATTATTAGGTAATATGAGGGAGTGTTGTGGCACTGGTCTTACCTCACCAAGCAAATTATTTATTTACATATTTTTTAAAGTTTTAAAATGTAAAACCACTGGAACAGAAATCCCCAAGTTAAAAGAGACAAACATTTTCTGTTGTAGAAGATTGTCATGGAGACTTCCATTTCTGATTTCTGAGTTTTGGAAACTGATGGAATATACTATAGTCTCCTCTTGGAAACCCATGTATTGTTTCAATCTCATGACATTTAACATTCAAGTTCCAAATGTGATTAAAGATGCCATCTTTTCTAGTTATGAAGTCACTAAATTTAATAAAATACATAAATTACATAAATGAGAGCAGCTATTCTACTAATAAACATAGAGAAAAAATACTTTTGTGGGATATAGTTCAAATTTATGTAAAGTAGGTGAGAAGTATTTTAAATGTTAGAGTTCTAACAGATTAAGGCTGAGAAAGCAAGGTATAGTTAATGTACTTGTTCATTTTATGCTTGGTCTTAAGAGCAATATAAAAATTATAGCTTCATAAACAGTGAGCTAGTGCTCTAATGAGGGATAGCGCTGCATAAACAATGGTTATATGAGCAGATTCAGTTTATCTCCTTATTCATCAGGGGCTTGTTTAATACGTATGCACACAGAAACTGTTTTTTATTATGACTTTGATGAGCCAGTCTCATGGACTGACTGCTCCAAATAGAACAAAATGAGAAGTTTAAATCATGTTATTTAGGAGTCAGGTTAATTTTTTCTTTCTCCCTGTATATGTGGCCCCGCCCTTGACTTTTAAGTTACACTGTATTTTTCCCACCCAAATTTAAAGTTTATTTCTGCCACAAGCTTTATTTTGCCTTGTTTCACTGCTCTCTATTTTAACACTTTTGGCTACATTCCCTGATGTAGCAAGATATCCCAAATGTAAAAGTAGGAGCCGGAAGCTGAAAATGGAGGGAGATGCAAACCTCCAATAGTTGAAATAGCTTTCAACTATTTCTCACCTTTAAAATGCACAGAAACTCTCTTATTGGTTGTGTATGTATTTCTGCTTTATGTAAGCTTTCCGTCCACATCACTGTGACTCCCTTCCACAGCCCTAGGTGGGAGATGTTATAATTATCTCCATTTTACAGATGAGTCAGCTGAGCTCAGAAAAGGGCAGATAACTTGCCAGAAGTCATGCAGTGATAAATAGCAGATAAGGGGTTTGAAAACTAAGCAGAATAACTCCAGAGCTGTACCCATGGCCATAAGGCCTTCAACATAATTACTCAAGTTAAATCCATGAAAAAACTCGTAGGTTTACTACAACTTATATGAGACCTTGCCTAAGAATTAATCACTACAGTATGGAGTGTGTCAGTTCTCGTTACTTGTGACTAATTTCAGAGAACTGGGAGGTTTGGGGACAGCATCCACACGGTTTTCACCACATTATATCCCAAGAGGTCCAAAAGTACCTGTGACTATTGTATCTGCAAAGGAGCTTGGATAATAAAAGAACTAGGCAAACTGTATTTGAAATACCTATTCAGGAGTCAATGTGAGCAAAATACAAGTATTAAGTTCCATTAGGACAGCAGAAATTGAAGTTATTAATTTTAAACATGAATAATAGTTACTTTGAAAACATGGATAAACCTGGAGAATGTTTTTCTTTTCTTTCTTTTAAAATTATTTTGACATACAAATAATAATTTCAGGTGTACAAATTAGTGATTAGCCATTTATGTACCTTAAGAAGTCATCATTAGAATCTGTCTAGTATTCATCTGCCATCATTCATAATTAGTGCAGTATTATTGACTATATTAGAGGACTGATGGACGAAATTCATGCAAGGGGTGCAGCCCTCTCAACTGGGTGGCTTGCCTCAGCCCTTGCAGCCACAGCGGCTTTCCTCAGACCTCATAGCCCAGCTTCTTCAAGAAGGTCATCCAGAAGGACAACTGGAAGATCATTTGGCTGTCTGGTCTAATTAGCTGATTATTACACTTTATTATTATAGATAGAATAAACTTGCTTAATTAGACCTGCTTTTGATTTAGCTAAACTTTTTCCAGCCTAGTGAGGTACCCCAATTTCTCTTTCAGGTAATTGTCAGCAACACAACAGTAAATATCAACATGGAGCAGATTATTATTATTGTAGATCATGCAGGGAGAAACAGGGTTAAATATTTAACTGCAGCAGTGTTTGACTATATTCTGCACAGTGAGGAAACGTGAAGTCAATTCCAAAGTCCACCATTTCTTACTTTTTTTTCAGTTGGGTCAAGTTTCTAAGCTTTCTACTAGTAAATCTCCATTTTCCAGCTAATGGAAAAAAAAAAATAGGATTCCACTGATTTTCTTATCTACCTACTTGAGGGCTTCTGTGAGGATCAAATGAGATGAGGTATGGGAAAATACTTCACAGACATTTGGTTACAGTGTAAAGTGTTTTCACCTGGCTATAAAGCAAGTCATGTTCCTGGGCTGAAGAAACTCCCAGGAGGCTAGTCTTGAGGGAGAGGAAGCCAGGAGTTGCTACATTATTCGGCACCCGCAACCACTGTTTCTGGGCTGAGCCGGGCTGGACTGGGGGCCACATTTTGCGCCATAGGGTCTTGGCAGAATTGGCTACAATTTGGTGAGCTGTGGCTCCAGGGTGGTGGCGGGCCTGTGTCTCACTTGGGGGAAGCCAAGTGTTGCTTTGTGGGAGCAGGTCCATGGTGTCATTTCTCTGTAAATGGTCAGTGCATGTCACAACAGCTCCTGTGCTGAGCGTCTGCCCCCTAGTGGTCAGTGTACATCATATCAACCAGTCACACAGACACTTAGCTTATTAGCCTTTTATATATATAGATCCCCTACAGCCCTTTGACTTTTTTTATAATTGGTGATTTGCACTTCTTAATCTCTTTTACTTTTCACCCATCCTCCACCTAGAAAAAATTTTTCTACTTTTCTTAAAATCAGTTGTACAGAAGATTTTTGTTGTTGTTGATTATGTCAAAGAAAAATGAATTTATGAAATCTTCCTTGTGTAAAGTATTGATTATATGACAACTATATACGTTACATAACCACCTCTGACCTTCTCCATCACACAAAAATATAAACGGCTGAAAACTAGCCATAGCTCTTTCTTCTTTCATAATGCCCTATTAAGTGTTGCTAAATTTAACAGTTTTATAGATTTTATGTAATCATTTTTCTTCTTCATGTTGTGTTTTTCCCCTTGTTATAAACACCTACTTATTGGTCATTTAGAGAAAGAAACAAGCTAGTATTTTCTTCTCACACCTGCAATAAATTTTGATTGGTGTTAGATTGTGAGAAAGTTTAAAGTAGAATTGCCTGGTTAATTTCCATGGTTCTCATAAACTTGTCCTTTTATCTTGAGTAGTTAACATATGGATTGAAATAACACAAAAAGACACTTACAAAGATAACTCATAAATGGATAGAGTTATTTGTGTTAATTTCTGGGTATCATAAAAAAAAAAATAGAGCAGAAGGGGCCCTCCTTTTGATATTTGGATGAAGTATACCTCCTTTCAAATAGAAAATGGAAGTTTTAAATAGAGTTGAATGAACAAAGTTTACTTAATACATCAAGTAATAAAAATGATAATAATATAATAGCTAAATTAATTAAGTACAAAATGTTTTTCTAAGGGTTTCACATGTCTAACACACTTTACCTTTTGGCAATCCCACTTTCCCCCCTTAACTGATGGGAAAAGTAACATAATAAGTAACTGATAAGTGACATACCCAGGGAATCCACTGCTTAGCTTAACCACTGGCTATTATGTATCTAAGAAATCATATTCCTATGTCATTCACAAATCGTAAGTGCTATGACAAATTGTGTTTAGGGAAGAGCAGAGGTTTTTTTTATGTTTGTTTGTTGTTGTTGTTGTTGTTGTTTTTGTGTGTGTGTTTTGTTGTTTGTTTGTTTTGTTTTTTTTGTAATTGATTCCTAATCTGTTCAGTAATTTATTTTAGAAAAACAATATATTAGGCATTTATTGCGATGTCCAAGCTGAAAGTTGTGGCTATGTATCACATTGTCACTACAGAAACAACTGGTCCCCTGCCCCGAAATATGAGTGAATGAAAGAAATCAAAGTAATCACTAGAGTTGCTCTTAAATCCCACTGCCTCAAGTAATTGAATTGAGGACATCCAAATAAAAGCATCCTAATGTTATACTTGGTTGTACAAATATTATAGCAAGTATTTACAGAAACTATTAAACAAGCCTTATTGATTAATATTTCAACACTAATAAAATATAGAAAAAGGTGATTAAACAGAACTTGTCATTCTTAAAACTCTAGTCATACTTAGACAAAACTATATTTAGAGAAAATAATTTATTCCTGATGTTATTTCAACTTACTCAATTTGATTAGTAAAATTTACATGGCTTTTTAAAATTATCTGAATTAATGAAGAGATAAAGGAAAACAAAAAAAAAATGTTGATATAGCTTACTATCTCTTAATATCAGAGTGGAGAATTTTTAAAAATATGTTCTTATTGATTTCAGAGAGGAGGGGAGAAGGAGAGAGAGATAGAAACATTAATGATGAGAATCATTGATTAGCTACCTCCTGCACGCCCCATACTAGGGATCCAGGCTGCAGCCTGGGCATGTGCCCTGACTGAGAATCAAGCTTTGACCTCCTGGTGTATAGGTCTATGCTCAACCACTGAGCCATGCCAGGTGGGCTCAGAGTGGAGAATTTTTGTTGTTGCTTTGGAACTGTTTCAACTGTTTTTGTGGCTGAAGATCTCAAAGGATGGTTGTAATGATTGCATAACTTTGAAAAGAAAGCTTTGTTTTCAAAGTCAGAAATAATAAATCTGAAATTTCATCTCATGGGTCATAAACCAAAACTAAGACCAAATTGTCCTTAATTCAAATTAAACATCTAATTTGAATAAATTCTTACTATGCCCTTTTATTTTTATCTAAAGGAATTATGTAAATGTTCAAATACAGACACCTGCCACTACCAAAGAAAAGCTTCCCATTCCTGAAAAACCTTTCTATACAAGTTAATAAACTTCCTTCAAAGACATTTTCTCAATGATTATAAAATACAATCCAATTGAGAAAAAAGAAGACCTTAGCAGTGAAAAGCAGGTGAAGATACATGTGTATGCATATATGGGTGCTTTCTACTTCAATGACACTTGTGATTGAAAATGTGCACAATGTTACATCAAATTCAGATATTAATATGAATATGTATAGTTTTAGAAATTTAATTCAAAAATTTCTAATGGTTCCATATGTGTGCATGCACATATGGCATGTTCCTTTGTATACATATATATGCTGTGGTCATTTAAAGTGAACTCCAACATAGGATTAATGGCCATTCATATACTCCCTGAAATTTTCTTAGTATACCTCTGCAAGCTTTGTTAAGTATTATATGAAAGTGTGGCTTCAAGAAAAGGTACAATTAGCAGAGTTTTATTGGTATCTTGGATTAGTTGTTTTTATTTTTAATTTATTTTCATTTGTAAGCTTAAAATTCATAGATACATGCTATATTAGAATATCTGTAGCCACATTATCCAGGCTAGATAATTTATATTTATCATTAATTTAAATCATCAAGTACTAAGCAAACATTATGTAGGATATTTTCCTAGGTATTGAAGAGTATTCAGGATAAGTTCATTTAAGCATGTAAGGAGTCTGTTTTATTGATATATTAATAAAAATACATTTAGTTTTATTATTGTATAGATGAGAGTTTCTAGTTGCACATAAGAGTACAGCTTAGCTGTTTTAATCAAGGAGAAATTACTAGTAATTAAGGTATATAAAAACTTCTAAACTGAGCTTCCAGGCACAAGTTCTAGGACCACATTTCTTAGTCTTGTAAATTTTCCTCACACCCCAGTCCCAGTAACATGCACCCTTGGCTACTACCTGGGCCAGCAAAACAGATGCCCTGCCCATCACGTTTCCTCATCTCACCCCCTCAGAATCCCTCCTGTGCATGTGGTGGCTCTGGCTAGCTGACTCTTAAGTCACATATCTGCCACCTAGTGGTAGCCATGACTGGGAAATGTTTTTTGGATCCTATGTTACTGAGACACACATTCAGAATGTGGGCAACTATTAAATATGCAGAGTTTGTTCATAAGATTTGGGGCAACCACAATTGTCACGTCTACAGTACAATCTAACTTTTATTAGCTCCTTTTCCATATTAAAATTCTAAACAACAGTATTACCGACATGTATCCACTCAACAAATACTTACTGTGTATCTACTACCACAGATGTCAGGAACTAAGCCAATATTCAAATACCGAGATCGAGTAAATCGAGATAAACAGTACCCATGCTCATGGAGTTTATATTTTAATGAGGAAATAGAATAAAATTTAGTGACGTTGTTCTTGAGAAATTACACAGCATGATATGTTATGAAGAAAATAGGCAAGCGATTCAGATAGAGGACTATGGAGGCTGGGAAGAGGAAAGACCTACTTTACATAGAGTATCAAGCAAGTGTTTCTTTACGAGGGTGATGTTTAAATTGACAGTAAAGAATGAGAAAAAGCTGGTCACGTGATGAGCCAAAGGAAAAGTATTCCAGGCAGAAGTTTCAACATTCGCAAAGGCTCAGCATATCGAGGATCCAAACATAGGCATATGTGGTTAGAGCATGCTTTGCCAGGGAAAGGTGAACACCGGATGATGTTGGAGAAATAGGCAGGTTAAGTGCATAAAATGCTACATAACCTACCTGAAACTGATTGGATTTAATACATTCTGGCATGTATCTATAGAATTCAAGAGTAGAATACCATAGATATAATCAGAAGTTGATAAATAAAAGCATTGAAATGTCAATATTTGTATCATCTTCATACAGAATTTCTATTACTATTATTTTGACCCTTAAATATGACCTCTAACTACTGATTTGTATATGTGTAGAATCTCAGGATTTTATGTTTCTTTATGTCAGTGGCATGGCAATGTTTTCTGACACTGACCATAATTACAAACAGTAAATGTAGAGAAGTTAACTTTAAACAGTAAATGTAGAGAAGTTAACTTTTTAAACATTAAGAAATATGATACTAATATGTGTCACTGAGTCTAATGACATTATAAAAATAAAAAATTTCCATTACTGTGTGAGTTTTCGGAAAAAATCCTGGGATTTTTAATTCCACCCCAGTATCTTTTATTTGTTTTTTCATCCTGTTTGAGTAACCTCTGCTTTACTTTTACACAGACACCGTTTTTTTAGCCTACACTTCCATTATCATCCTGAAATGCTCTCCTAGAAAACCGACTGGTCATGTGTTATTCTTCAATAGTAACATTTTAATAACTGATAACCCAGTAGTTTTTTTTTTTAATTTTCTTCTCATGTTTATCTGCTTTTAGTGGCAGAACTCCCTTATAAAATAAAGTATAGGTGATATTCTAGTCATGAAACATTTAAAAGCAAATTTTATCTAGAAAAAAATCAAAGCATAGAGTCTGTAACATACTGAAACAACCCAACTTCTATCTATCCCTGACCTCTCTCATGGCTTCAGAGGCCACACTGGTAAATGAAGGTTCTACACTACTCAGTTTAAAAATTATTTATATCTTAAACTAATATACAGTCTATATTACATGTCAACTGTAATTAAAAAATAATTTTAAAAATTATGTCCTTTAACCTCTTTTTCCAAAATGACTATTGCAAATTTTAGTTACTCTATTCCAGTTGATAGCATACATTTTTATGATATAGTTTAAGAATTAATTGTACATAAAATTATTAGTTATTATCACTATATAATTACTATAGCAACTTGTAATTGTGATTATTACTGTAATCACTATACAACATGTGATTATCATTACAATCACATTTAAAGCCATGTGATTATTATGCACATTTCCTTCAAATAAAAACATTTAAATAACCAAATATAAATGGAATTAATTTTGACTTTAAACATTATTAACAAAGCCATCATGCATTGTGCAATGTTCTTTAATAATTTTCATAGTGAGTCACACATATTATGTTGTGTTCTACTGAATCCATACTCAAATGGTTAGATTTTCCAAAAGAATGTATGCAGTTTACATTATATTTTTAAATTCAGTAATTTTTAATATAATGGAAATTCAATTTAGTTGATTTTTCCCCATCACCTTTTATCCCCTTTATGCCCTCTTGCAATGCTATTTCATTTTGATGTATTTTATGAAGACTGGTTTGGACTCAGGTTTGCACTTTTTGCCACTTACCTGTAATATAACCTGAGGTTATCACTAGATATTATGTAAACCTGCAATCTTTTAAGGTAGAAGTCATTTTTAAGGATTAATGACTCAAAGCTATAAGATAATTCTATTTTCTGTTAAACTCAACAGCTGTTACTGGAGCATTTGGAGTGCCTTGTGTCACGACACGAAAGGTCACTGAGAATGACGGTGGTAAAACGGCAAGCCCAGTCCCCCTCGGGAGTTTCCAGTGAAGTTGAGGTTCTCAAGGCACTGAAATCTTTGTTTGAGCACCACAAGGCCTTGGATGAAAAGGTACAGTATTGGAAAAGGATTCTTACAATTTTACATGCCAATTTTACTTCTATATTAAAAAAAAAACTTTTTACTAAAAATACAAAGTATAGTAATGGCAAAAGATTTCAGCTTAACTGTGCTTTTGCTGAGGATTGCAGCAACTGTGCTTCTTGTCTTCATCCATGACACTCCTGATTCCTTAACAGTCAGTTCAGAGGAATAACTTTGAGTTATAAGAAAATTAGTTTCAATAAATGCAACAGGATTACTGTGCATTATTGGTAATATTCATAACTATGTGGATGTTTTTAATGTCACTGGATATATGGCTTCTCAAGTTAGACTTCTGTTACACTACATTATGGTCCAACTCCCTATTGCCAGTTGAAATTTAATATTATCATTCAGCTTTTCTTTCTCTCTCTTTTTCATTTCCTCTTGCCCCACCTCTCTCTGAAATGCATATATATATATTGATGCCAACATTAGAGACAACTAATTGGCAACTAAGCATATCTTGAGGTATATATTGTAACCGTACAATATTTATAGGTCTCTAATATCATAGTTCTGAAAATACATTCTTAAGCCTCTAAATATAATAGCATAATGTATAAGTAGAAAATCTACTTTAGGTCTTTTTTTTTTTTTAAGTAGCCATACATTTCAGCTGTTCCTCAGATAAATTCTCCTGACATAAGCCAATATGATGATAATATCCTTTGCAGATTAGTAAGGTTTATGACATAGTTTCCATTTTGTAAATTTTAAAGAATGAACATTTAAAATTAATAAAGCTTTAGGATTTTATAAAGTGGAAATTAGGACACTTCATTGTAAGCTATCAGAAAAGTTCTGAGCATTAAAATCCAAACTAGGGATTCTTACCCAGTTATATCTAGTTTTTGACATGCAGTCCCTCTTGCTCTATTTAATATTTATATACATATATATTTTTATCATTGGTCTTTCAGATGTTCTCTGAGCTGGGGATTATGTGGAATATATTCATAATAATAACTATAGTTCTATTTTCCAGTTAATTAGAAATACATTATTTTATTTTTCATTTTAGCTCTGAGAGGTGACTTATATGAATATTGAATAAAACAAAATGAAAATTTTATGATGATTCTTTATAATCATTATATCAACAAATATTACTTATCAAATCACCATTTAATATATTTAATGTTGTTTCATATTATATCCCTTTTCTTATTACAAAAGTAAATTGTTAAGAATTTGCAGGACTTTATAGAATATCTGTTATGTGTCAGACTCCTTGCAGATATTTGGCACAAAAAGATAAATAATACATTCTTCTTACAGCTGAGGAGTTTATAATTAGTACTGCAGATTCACATCTCAATAACAGGCACTACTAAGATGTATATAATGCAATAAGAAGTCACAGAAAGAATTGTGACTTATTCTGCTTGAGAAAGTGACAAGGAAGATATGAATATATTCATACAGGGGATGACATTTGATCTGAGTATTAAAAATGTGTCAGGGTTTTTTTAAGCAGAGAAATAAAGATACTTTAAACACTATGGCCAATATATAATATAACCCAGAGGTATACAAAGAACATGCCCTGCTCAGAGAAAATTTAACCTAACTTGAATAAAGGTTTTTGAGATTGTGTGGTTTGGGGTGCTCTCTAGAAGCACCCTACATCATTTAAGTGAGGCATACTTTTATGAAGGAATAAATAGGAATCAATAAACAGCATTTAAAACAAATTATCTGATAGATGTGCATACATTTAAGAAGAAAATGATTGCTGTACAACCTAGAATATAGAAATAATTTACTATCAGTTCAGTGAACTCAGCATAATTAAATAAAGTATTTCATGCCATGGCTCCGGAAGCATAATATAATAACTCAATAGGTGTGTCTTGTATATTAGTAAGTTTAGGGACAACTGAACTGATTATCAACTAAATAATGCTCAGCAACCTAATGGAAAACTATCATGACTTTGGGCTCTGACATTGGACAGACATGCAAACGTGTCATCTCTAAGCATCTTCTTTTTTTGAGGAAAGAATAATAGCACCTACCTCAGAGAGTTATCATGAGGATTAGGTATGATCTGACATGCAAAGCTCTTAGCTCATGCTCAATATGTGTCAAATGCTCAGTGAGTGTTGAATGAATATTACTATTAACATGAGTAAGTTTCAGCTTTTGACAAAACTTTAAAACTATATAAAGATATCACTGTTGATCTTCATGCTTGTTTTCAATAGTATTTCAGCCCTAACCGTTTGGCTCAGTGGATAGAGTGCTGGCCCATGGACTGAAGGGTCCTGGGTTCAATTCTGGTCAAGGGTAAGTACTTTGGTTGCAGGTTGCATCCTCAGTAGGGGCCATGCAGAAAGCTGGCTGATGTTTCTCTCTCATTGATGCTTCTATCTCTATCTCTCTCCCTTCCTTTCTCTAAAATCAGTAAAATATATTTTAAAAATAAATATTTCATTTAGCTTTTGAGGAATTAATATGTGCGTAAGCACCTTCATAGATAATTTATCTAAGAATAGGTCAGATCTTCTCATGATGATAGGAATACCTGTAGAAACAGACATAAAAAAATAATTACAATACTTCAATTTAATTTATGGGCATTATATTAAAATACAAATAGAAGATCAAATATGCAATTAACCATATCTTGAGAGCAAGAAACTACCAACTTTATCATACAGGGTTTAGAACATCTGAAGCACTAAATAAAAGCTTGGGTATGCTATGGACAATTACAGTGACTGGCAGTATTCATTACTAATTTCCTTATTCATACATCCACTAAGTTGTAAGGTAGGATTTTTACATTTAGCTAAGATCAATAGATATATGGCAACTATAGAATCATTCCAATATATTAATATATCTTTTAAAATATGGTACCTTAACCTCTTCATAGCAGTATTTTAGGAAGTGGGCATAAAACTTTACAATCATCCTTGTTAAACACCAATTACAACTACTAAAATTCTTTATTCATATCTGCATTCCACATATCAATGTCCTCCTATTTTCATGCCTGGGGGATATTTGCTTTTTTGGAATCTTTTTAAGATGTTCATACAAAAGTATTTCCTAACTTAGATCATAAAAAAGTTTCTTCCAAGTAGCTCTTGTTCAGTTATTAATCAGAATAAGTTTTATGCATTTAAAAAATATATATTTTATTGATTTCAGAGAGCAAGAGGGAGGGAGAGAGAGACAGAAACATCAATGATAAGAGAGTATCATTGATTGGCTGCCTCCTGCACACCCCCTACTGAAGGTCAAGTCTACAACCCTGGCATGTGCCCTTGACTAGAATCGAACCCAGGATCTTCGTTCTGCAGATCTGATGCTCTATTCACCGAGCCAAACCAGCATAGCATTTTTATGAACAATTGGATATGTTCATATGAACAACTGATACCTGGCAGTCCATCTAGTACACCTAGATATCATGAAGTATCTGCATAATTGTCTTTGTTATTAAATATCCATTTTTATGTATATGTATTAGCAATTTGCAGAGAATTTGAGCATAATGAAAATAACTAATGTTGATTGCCACTCATATACTTATTCTTTTAAAAAATATATTTTATTGATTTTTTACAAAGAGGAAGAGAGAGGGATAGAGAGTGAGAAACATTGATGAGAGAGAAATGTCAATCAGCTGCCTCCAGCACAGCCCCTACTGGGGATGTGCCCATAACCAAGGTACATGCACTTGACTGAATCGAATCTGGGACCTTTCAGTCCACAGGCTGATGCTCTATCCACTAAGCCAAACTGGTTTCGGCTACTTATTATCTATTGCTTAAGATTATTTTAGGATTTAAGCATAGTTGTCACCTGAATATAAATCAGATAACATTATCCTATCTAATAAAGAGGGAATATGCTAACACTCCATCACTCCATCACAAAGATGGCTGCACCCACAGCTGAGGCCAAGTTCCCATAAGGAGCCTTAACAAGCAATCAGCAGGGACCTGAGGTTACACCCTCCCCTGCCCAGGTGGGGCTTGACAGGGGAATCTCAGGCTGTATCCCCCACCTGGTGGGGCTTGACAAAGGACCTCAAGGCATGCCCCCCCACTACCCTGGTCTGGGCAGGGAGACCTCAGGCCACCCTTCTTCCCTCCCCCATCCTGGTGCTGGGCCAGGGGACCTGAGCTACATTCCCTGCCTGGCAGGGCTTAACAAGGGTGGAACTGGCCAGGTATGGTTCTAGCCCAATGAGGCAGGGAGTGGCTGGATCTGGGTCTCACACGATTTTGAGGTGCATGTGGGTGGGTGGGGACTTGACTCTGGGTCCCTTGGTGCACCCCAGACTCTGACAGGAGGAAGGTTTTCATATACATTTTACTAATTTTCTTTCATTTCTGACACTTCATTCTAGAGAAAGGGCAAATAGCAATATTAAATTATTTCCTGTAATTAATCCCCTTTTAATGTGCACGATTTTTGTGTACCGGGCCACTAGTACAGTATAAAAGTATATTGAGATTTTTGTAAATTTCAAATTTGATTTTATATTTATAGGGCACTAGTACTTTTTGTTTGTTTGCTAATTAGAAAAGAATGTTTTAACTGCAACTTAAAAATTGCTCTTTATGGCCCTGGCCAGGTGGCTCAGTTGGTTGAGCATCATCCCATGCCCTGAGAGGTTGTCGGTTCCATTCCCGGTCAGGGCAGTTGCCTGGGTTGCTGCTTGATCCCCAGTGGGAGGCATGCAGGAGACAGCCAATGGATGGTTCTGTCTCACTGATGTTTCTCTTTCTCTCTCTCTCTCTCTCTCTCTCTCTCTCTCTCTCTCTCTCTCTCTCTCTCTCTCAAAAACACATTTAAAAATAAAATAAAATTGTTTTGTAGGTTTTTATCTATTTCATATATTACCTAACCTATATTCCTCATTAAATCTTACTAAACTTTTAAATTTGGCCTTCACTTACTATGAATCAGAATTGAGAGCAAGATGGGTCAGTCTCCAAACCCACCGGAAAATCTATCCTCTGAACACTAAAAGGACTTAGTTAGAAGGAAATCCCTTTTGACACAGTGGCACTATGAGGTGACAATGTATTCATCATATTCCCAAATGCTTAGGACTATAAATAGTGGGAAAACAGCCAACTGTGACTGCCTTTGATAATGTTAGTGACAGATTAGCAGTTTACCATGTATGGGATGTACATTACGGCACATTTTTGGTTTTTCTTCCAGGTAAGGGAGCGACTGAGGGTTTCTTTAGAAAGAGTCTCTGCACTGGAAGAAGAACTAGCTGCTGCTAATCAGGAGGTAACATACCAAACTTTCTCCTCTTCTGAGGTGCAATATTGCTAACATGATATCCCTTGTGCTTTATGTCACATTTATTAAAACTGTCACACAGAATAAATTAAATTCTGTATCTGCCACTGAACAAGGCCTGTTGAAACTGGTTGCCAGTCTTGTTTTCTCATTTCCGGTGATTCAGATCTGTCACTGAGAGATGAAAGGAGTCTTTGCAAGAGCTAGTGATATGCGAACTAGTGAGATGGGGATTGAGAAAGACTGCAATCAGAATGCCGGTCCTTCTGAGAAGCAAAACTTGGCTCCAAAATTGAAAAACATGAAAATTTTCTGTTAAACTTAGATAATGTTGCAAATGAAGTTAATTCTTTAGAGATATAAATATATTTTCCCCTCGGGACCTTATTTTTCTTATCTTCTAAAAAACATTGTGCCCATGTTTAGTGGCATCATTGAATCCATTTCATTTAATCTAATCCATGACTTTAAGAAAGTATTTTGTAATCATCTCAGATTTAAAGAGCTGTTTTTTCTTTTCCTTTTTTTTTTTTAAACATTAGAGATATTTATTTAAAATTTATCTTTATTGTTGAATGTATTACATAGCTGCTTTTTTTTTTTTTTTAAGAAGATTTTACCTCTTTTGGTTATTAGTGCACAAGTGAACTTGGGTCATTAGACTATATAATAAATGTATAAGTACCAATAACAAATTTAAGCTGTGTATACAGCTTAATAGCTCTATTGCTCTCTTTTCTTCCCACTCTCTTATACACACACACACACAAACACACTCACACATATACACTTTATTAATGAGGATTTTTTCCTAGAACTTTATTCTTATAATGTCAATATTGGTATTACTAGTAGTGGGCATAATAAAATAATTCAACAATTATTGAATTGTTTAATAAACCAGTAAAAAATTGGGAGGTTAATGTAATTAATTATGTATTATCAAAAAATTTGTAAGAAAATAATATTCACATTTACACTAAACACACAAACAAATTCACACATTTTCAAATCAGGCTAAAAATCTAATACAAACTCCCTGCTTTTTAAAATAAGCTGAGGCAATTGAGCATGTTTACATATCCTTTTGTTTGTTTCAGGTTTAACAATTTAAATATCAGAAGTAATGGACTTTTAATTACAGGAAGAATAAGTTCCATGTGAATTAAACACTAACGGTGTTAAAAAGCATAAATGGTGGATCAAGAGTTTAAAATATATAAAGAAAAAGCTTTTTAGCAACCAGAAAGCTTAGCAAACTGGATGGAGAAAAGAACCCCTAAAATAATGGGTAATGACAAGAACTCGGTCCTTTCAGGAGAGATAATATGTGTGCTAATTCCTAGAGTGTGCAGGAAGAAAATGTTAAGTGTATCTATTTTGTCATTGTTAGTTTTGATTTTCGTTTATGTTTATCTTGGGTGAATCAAATATTTTATTAATAAGGGTAAGCAAACAAAAGGTTTGGTGACTACTAATTTGAAAGTCTTGCTTAATGTGGCAATGGTAAAGTTTCTATTTGTTATAAACAAAGGTGTAGTGGGACCACTTGGCATTTACACCGAAATAAAAATGTTCTGTACATTCAAGTGAGGCTCTGAAACTTTGCTCCAGAAATGGCAACTGAAGAGTTCAGGATGTGCTAATCAAGATGTGCACCTTCAGGGCTGTAATTACCTACAGAGATTGATTTTCTAATACATACAAAGGCACCATATGCCCTATGGAGCCATAATTTCCACCTAGTTTACCATGTCCTTTAAATTCTCTATGGCACTTGAATGCAATGAAATAAGTAGCATTATTAAAAAGAATATGAGACAACTATATATGTTCTGTTCTAGAAAGAGCTCAAAAACATTTTATTTTACAAAAAGGAAGAAGTTGCTTAGAATGATCCTAATTTTGTATAAATACAAATAATAATAACAATAATGAAAATATGTTACTGTGAGCATAGA
The DNA here is from genome assembly GCF_964339955.1 of Pipistrellus hanaki. Taxonomy (NCBI): domain Eukaryota; kingdom Metazoa; phylum Chordata; class Mammalia; order Chiroptera; family Vespertilionidae; genus Pipistrellus; species Pipistrellus hanaki. The sequence continues at coordinate 120,118,879 of NC_140505.1, forward strand.
AAAAATTAGGTATATATACCAAATTGTTATTATCAGTTGTTTCTTGTGTTTGCAAGTGTATGTACTATATGTTTTTGAAGCATTTGAATTTTAATTACTTTTTATTATAAACAAATAAAACAATAAACATATTTTAGAGTAAGATGTAATTTTCCATACTTGATTGTTTTATTGATCACTTAATAATAGCTAATATTCATTGAGTACTTTAAACCTCTAAGCACTATGCTAAGTACATTTATATGAGCAGAATAATACTGGGAGTTATATACTACTATACTACAGATGAGCTCTTAATGTGACACGTCTCTCTGATTTGAAAATGTGCTTGTCTTTGCATTTGTCATAACTCTCTATATTGAGGAAGTTCCAATCCGTATATTTAACTGCTTCATAATCTACCCTTCCCAATCTACTTACTCTCATCGTCTTCCACATACATTAAAGCCACCATAATTCAAATATTCATTATTTCACACCAGGGCTTTTATAATAGACTAGGGCCTGATGCACAATATTTGTGCATGGGGGGAATGGGGAACATCCCTCAACCTAGCCTGCACCCTCTCACAGGCCAGGACCCCTTAGGGTATATCTGTGTGCTGATTTAGGTAGTCAGACATCCCTTTCACAGTCCGGGACCCCTGACTTCTCACTGCTCACTGCTTCTTAGCACCTTTTTGGAGGCAGGAAAGATTCCTACCATCACCACTGTGCTTGCTAGGTGTGAGTCAGCTTCTGGCTGAGCAGAGCTCCAACTGTGGGAGCACACTGACCACCAGGAGGCAGCTCCTGTATTGAGCATTTGCCCCCTGGTGGTCAGTGCATGTCATAATGATCTGTCGTTCCTCCATTTGGTCAATTTGCATATTAGCCTTTTATTATATAGGATTTCTGCTGCTCATCCCCTATCCCTTTCTGCTATATAATTCTTCACAGTTAAACCTATTAAGCAAAATCCAATCATAATGATTATTTTTATAACATATTTCAATATATAATATATACTTACATATGTGTGCTATATTAATATATTAATAACATAATTATATAGTGTACTATATTAATATATAATGATATGTATTACATGGACCTTTAATATATCATCAAGCACCTTTTCAATGGCCCTAACCTTTAAATCCAGCTCTAACTTCCACTATCCTTACTGCCTCTATTAAGGTCTTGTTCAATCATTGTATTCGTTGTTTCTGAAAGCAGCCCACAATTTTGCTTCCTCTAAATCTTATGCTAATGTCTCTCTTGGAATGCCTCCACAACTCTAATTCACCCACTGAAATTATAGTTCCCCATTGAAACTCAAGTTCAGACATCATCACAATTTTGATGAAATATTTTATGGTTTCTTGCCAGCAGCCTTTGCTCCTTAATTTAAATTGCTAAAGCTTATTGCTTCAGCACTTACTAGGACTGCTCACCAAGCATTAGGGTTAATTATATGCCTGAATAAGTCAGGTTGTTAGTTCCCTGAGAAAATGGACTGCATGATGCTCATTTTTATTTGTTTCACTCAGTACAATGATATGACCCTTGTGATCAATATATATTTGTCAAATTTCATTGTATAGAGTGTGTGGTAACCAGTGTTTTCACATTGTTCCTTAGCTATTTCCTTAGTAGAGAGTTTTAATAACTTTAAGCATGCTCAATAAACACCAATGCATTGATCATGTACATCAAATTAGTAAGATTTTTTTCTTCAAAATATAATTATTGAGCAACTACCATATGCAGAAAATCATCTGAGTCTCTGACAGACAAGGAGTAAGAAAAATTAAAATAAGTAAAAAAAATGCAAATTTGCATGTAATTTGCTCTCAAGTGATGGAGATGCACATATAAACATATTGGTAAAATGTAATTTAGTGCAAAGCTAGAAGTCCAGAAGAGCAGAGAGGAGGAGCATATTTATTCTGATTAGACAAGTCTCACCTATGAAGAAAGTCTAAGATTTAGCTTCAAAAGTGATTAAAAAAAAACAACAACATTTGAGTCTGAGCAGCCAGTATGATTAAGAGAACCTGAAATTGGTTGCTTCTATAATTATGCATAATGTGTTAGTAAGAATTAAGTTGTGAAAATATGTAGATGGGAGGGTGGAGATACTGATAGAACTCAGATTTTAGAGAGCCTGAATGACATGATCACAATTTGGAATTCATATTTTATAAAATGAGAAAGCACTGAAGATATAGTTTTGATTTTATTTGTTTTTATTTTGTAAAAGGAATATTATTAAAAGGTTTGGTGTGTGTGTGTGTGTGTGTGTGTGTGTGTGTGTGTGTGTGAAGTGTTAGGTGAGAACTGGAGAGTTGATATAATCTACGCTAATAAAAGGGTAATATGCAAATTGGTTACAATGCTCTCACAGTAACAACTGAACAGCAGGATGCATGGGGCGACAAGGCCAGCAGGGGGGTTAGCAAGGGACAACTAAACAAATGAATAGCAGGCTGCTTGGGGTGACCAGGCTGGCAGAGGGCAGTTGGAGGCAACCAGGCCAGTGCAGGGGGGCAGTTAGAGCAATTAGGCTGCAGGCAGAGGCAGTTAGGGGTGATCAGGCTGGCAGGCAAGTGAACTGTTAGGAACCAGTGGTCCCGGATTGTTAGAGGGATGTCCAATTGCTGGTTTTGGCCCAACCCGTAGGATCAGGCTTAAAACCACAGTCAGACGTCCCCCAAGGGGTCCCGGATTAGAGAGGGTGCAGGCTAGGCTGAGAGGACCCCTCCTCCTATGCACAAATTTTGTGCACAGGGCCTCTAGTCTGATATAACTTGATGTAATGATCTGATATGTGATTTTGATCATAACATTTCAATTCAGCAAACATTTGATGGGCATATTCTGTTAATCAGGCTGTATGTTCACTACTTGGGATCAAAATATATAATAATAAAACTTAAATATTAATAAAGCAATTATTCTTTTTAGTATGGGAGATAAACATGATAAGAAGTAATTATAATGGTGTCTTATTTAATGAGCAGAGTTTCAAGTTGGGAAGACGAGAAAAGTTATGAAGATGGATGATGGTGATGTTTGCATAACAATCTGAATGTCCATAACACCACTGAATTGTACACTTAAAATGTTTAAAATATTAAATTTTATGTTATGTACATTTTACCTCAAAAAATTAATTATAATATAGTATGACTAATGTAAAAATTAAGGTAAGTGCAAGGTTTAATAAGTACAAAGTTTACTTACTTTTTTTAGTATTACAAAAGAGAGTAATTATATGGTCATGGATGAAGAAAAGCAGAAGGGGTTAAAAAAAAGTCCTCCTAGAGAAATCATGCCATTTTCAAGAGCATGAATGAATCTTGAGGACCTTATATTATGTGAAATAAGTCAGACAGACAAAGACAAATTCTGTCTGATCTTACTTTCATGTAGAATGTAAGAATGTCAAACTCATAATAACAGAGTAGATTAGTAGTTTCCAGGGACTGAGGGGTTGAGGGAAATGGGGAGACATTGGCCAAAGGATGCAAGTTTTCCCTTACAAGATGAATAAGATTAGGATATCTAATATATAACATGGTGACTATAGTCACCAATACTATATTGCATACTTAAAATTTGATGACAGTAGAGCTTCAATGTTCTTACCACCAAAAAATAATAATAATAATAATAATAATAATAATAATAATAATAATAATAGCTGTGTTATTTAACCTTTTTGTTATAATCATTTCTAAATACATACATATATCAAATCACCACATTTTGCACCTTAAGCTTATACAATGGTATTTGTTAATTTGTTAGTTGCATCTCAGTAGAGCTGGAAACGTATTTTTAAAAATATTCCAGCAGAATAAAGTTACCTTCAATTTAAAGGGTGACTATAGAGCACTCACCAAATGGACTTGGAGGAAGAGAAAGCCAGCAGGAGGGAAGGGGAAGAAGCCGCAGTGACAGGCAGATCTGAGTTAGGGATGGCTGGACCGGGCTCTCTCCTGTAGAAGTTTGCAACACAGAAAAGTGGAAAGTAAAGCCTCAATATGAAAGCAATAATAAGAGACAGCCTATTGAAAATGCTTATAGCCAAGAGAAAGAAAGATGGAGCACTCAAAGGAAAGGTGTTATTAATGGGCGAGGATAAGCATGATTTCAAACCAGTAACAAGTAGCAGAACCGCTTCCTCTGAGAAATGGGGGAAGGGGAAGGGGATGTGTAACGGAAACTCATTACGTTTCCACAACACACTCAATCTATTACAATCCCACCACAGTATTTCCTTGTCTAAACCTATGAAGTTGTGTTATTCATAATAATTTGAAAGAAAGAGATACAAATATGAAGTTAAAGTTGTCTCAGATGACTTTAGTCACTGGAATAAATCCAGAGGTGAAATGTTGCCCTGAAATTTAACAGGTAAAAATCAGGATGCTTCTGAAACCCATAAGTAACTCAGCTATATTTAGACAGAAAGGAATTTAATGGCTAATATAATCCCAGAAAATCATGTGGAATGTGGGGGAGTTGTTGAGCAGTACTTATTAAAGAACTGGGATAACTGATAACAGTATTATTCTGAAGTTATTAAATTATTTCAGAATCCTAAAATTGATGCTATTTGTCTTGATAGACCCTATGCCAATTGCTCATTTTCTTTTTATTTTATTTTTTGTTCTTTTAATTCTATTTAGTTTCTCTTTGAGTTAAAAGCAGGCATATTCTTTGTTTATCACTGCCTTTATAATAACAACTACTCTTACAACTTTCTAACGTATACTAATATCCTAATTCAGCTGAGTTATTTATTTTCATGATTAGTAAGTGTATGAAACTATTTTCATTATTAGTAAATCCCATTAGTCAGAATCAAGTTTTTTGTTTGATTAGCATTTGAAGCAAATCACCATGGCTAAACTTACCAAGAAAAAGCATTTGTTTAATGACAACAGTATTTGCATAAGGTACTGCTGTCCTTACAGCCCTAGAAGTCAATGTAAAATTCTCTGATGTGATGTTTTTAGTTTGCCTGCAACTGTTAGGAGTTTCCAAAGGATCCACTTTGTGGAACCAATTTTCCCTGTTGGAATTGTATTATTTGGGGATAGAAAATTATATAGTTCTTAATTGTTTTTATTTCATGGAAGAGTTTAATGGTAGTTGAATGATGTCCTTTTTGTTTTATATTGCTTTCTGCACAAACTGGCAGTTATTCACAAATGCCTATGATTTCTTATTATATCTCTAGATTATCCTTTATAATAATATTGCATTGTAAAGATAGTTATAGAAACAAAATTACCCACATTATTATCATCAATAGAAAATGTATTTTTTGCCATTAATAATTTTACTGTTCCAGTACAAAGATTCTTTTTTTACAAATAAAAGGAAATCAAGATGCCTTATGATAAATATGTTAAAACCCAACAATGAAAAGAGAGCTAAAGAAATTACTGTTTTCCATTTCCACTATTTTTTACAATTGCCAAGCAATTGTTTAAAATATAGGTTAAAAATGTCTCCTGTTGTATGTAAGAAATTTGAAGTCTGTTTGCAGTCTTTTCAGACTCCTCTGTTTTGAATAGATATCTTTTTTGATAAAAGCTTAGGATGTGTTCTTCTTGTGATAGCAGACCTGGTTGTTTTATTTTGCTCAGGGAGATTTAAACTGCTTTTTTTCTCTTCATATAAATAACAAGATCATGTGTTATATTAATGCTTTGATCATAAACCTCATTAATTGGCCCATTTATTTTACCCATGTGTTTACAAAGTATTCTTATGAGACAGATGAAGTATATTTTAGAATTAAGTGTAATACAATTTCATGAAATTCATTAAGAAACAAGTTTCAAAGTAAAAAAATAAAAGAATGCTTAAATTGAAGTCAAAAGAGTCTAGTTTGGGTCCTTTATCACTTATTAATTATGTAACACCTAGTAATTTATTTAACCTTTATGTACCTCAGTTTTCTCATCTGTGAAATGGAATATGAACAAATTTTGGAATGGTCTATCTTTCAAATTTCATGACCTTTGGATGAAATAATATACAAGAAAGTATATTGTAAACTTTATGTACTAAAGTTGTATTACTACTATTATGCTCAAAGTTCAACATCAGCTAGTTAGTAGTCAAGTAGATAAAATTTCTTTTCACTTGACAATTTGAATTTGGGGATAAACAAAATACTATTATTTTATTTTATACCCAGGCCTAAATTTTCTTTTGTTGGGTAAATAAATACTGTACCATATTTGTTAATAGAAAGATTCTATACCACTACCTGAATTTTAGAAATGACTTGCAATTCACTTATTTATGCAATTGTTAATAATAAAAGCATCTACAATTTTGAGGATGAGATTATTCTATGCATGGCACTATGCTAAGTATTATAAAAAACTTCCCCCAAACATGCATATGGACACTTACATTTTTCACTTAAACATCACAAATACCCTATGAGAAAAGTATAATTACTACTAGCACTTTGTAAATGAGGAAACTGAGGCTTAGGGGAACTAAGTGAAATATTATGGATGTTGTCTCCAGTTAGAAATAATTGAAAGCCAAATGTCTGGCTCTAAATTTGAATATTTAACAGTTGCCACTGGAATGCTTGGCCTTTCTCTTAATAAAAAATAAAATAAAATAGGCATATATGAAAACTGTGTTCCTAAATTCACAGTTTATCTTCTACCAGTTATTTAAGTTCATCATGACATCTCTGTATTGTTATATTTCCATGGATTATTTTAAGGTTCATAGCTTTATTATATTGACAGAGGAAAACAAAACAAAACAGATGTCTAAGTTACTCAAAAATTAACATACCTTTAAACTGCCAAATATTGGGTTAAAATTAAACACTATACTCTGTAAAAAACAACAACAACACACACACACACACACATTAAAACATCTAGTATGTGAAGTTATTTGGATGAATTGGATAACTGGGTTTTAAAACTTGCAGCTAAATGTTTTTACTTGGTATAGATTTCAGTATCAGTGGCTCTCCCTAGTTTTCTTAAGTTCATGGCAGAAGAGCATTGCATTGGTCATTGTTTTCAGTGTAGAAAATGTGAGAATTCAAGTTACATTAAACAACATGAGAGGATTTCTTCAGCATGGCTTTATTTCCATTCCATTTTTAAAGGGGAAGAACAATGAATCTCAAATGTTGAGAAATTTGAAAGTTCCAAATAAGCAAACATTTTGAGACCCTAAAAGGAAATGATCATCAAAAGGATGAATGGATTGCTTTAATCTGTTTGTTGTAGTTGCTGTTGTTTTATTATTTTTGTAAATAGTAATTTGATTGTTCACGATTTTAGTTTTTAAAAACTTTGTAGCAGGAAACATCACAAATTTCATCACCTGGTACATACCATATGTAATTTATTTGTCTTAGCCTTTTAGGGAAGGGGTTACTTCAACAAACTAGTATAGTCTGGTTGGCTTAAACAACAAACACTTATTTCTCACAGTCTGGGAGCTGGAAAGTCAAATACCAAGGTGCTGACAAAGTCAGTGTCTGGTGAGAGCCTGCTTCCTGGTTCAGAGATGATGCATTCTCTTTGTGTCTTCGCATACAGAATGAGCGAGAGAGACCTCTCGGGTCTCCTTGGTAAGGACACTAAATCCACCTCACATGGGCTCCACTCTCATTAGCTAATCACAATCCAAAGGCCCCATCTCCTACCACAATCACATTGGGTGTTAGGATCCAACATACGAATACTGGGGGGACAGGAACATTCAATCCATAACACCACTACCATGCTGAGCCAACCTGCCAAGTCTGAGGGCACAATTCTTTACAAGACTGGCCACACTTCTGACACCAGCTGCATACAAGGCATTCCCAAATGTACTCTCAGGTTCAGTAGTTCACCAGGAAGACTAACAGAACTCACTGAAAGCTAATATACTCACAGTCATGGCTTATTTTCTTTTTATTGTTTTCATTTTATCTTTTAAATAATTATTTATTGTTGAAAGTATTACATATGTCCCCGTTTTCTCCCAATTGGCCCCCCTCCAGCTCACCCTGGCCCCCACTCCTGGCCCTCACTGCCCCATTATCTGTGTTCATGGGCCCTGGTCATGGTTTATTATAGGGAAATGTTATAGACCAAAATTAGCTAAAGAAAGAAGCACATAGGGCAGAGTCTGGGAGGGTTTCAAACATCCATTGTCCTTAGGATGCATTTCTCTCCTAGAACTGATATGTGATAATACACACAGAGCACTGCCAACCCAGGAGGCTCACCAAACCTCTGAGTGTCCCGAGTTTTTACTGAGGTTTCATTGTAGAAGAATCATTAACTGTTAGTCCCTGACATTGGTCTCAGCCTCCAGTTCAAGATTTGAAGCCTCCTAAATCATATGGTAAGGTCATCCTTGCATAACCTACACCTAAGGTAACACTATTAAGTGTGGCCAGCCCCATCCTAAGATCCAGACTCCTCCCTAAACAAAGCTATTTCTAGCAGGTGTAACATAGATTACTTCCCAAAAGCTGAGGACAGAGACCTGGCCTCTGTTTGGGCAGAGCCAAATTATTTATTATACAGCTATCAATCATCATAACTTTATATCTTAGTTGAGTATTTTTAAGAACACTTACCATTGAAAATATCTTCTTATTTAATAATATGTTGATAGAACCAACATGTTATTTTCCACCAAAAAAAAAAAAAAAAAAAAAAGCACAATGACTGTGGAAGATCTGCAAATAAAATCATAATATGTGTTAAGAAAAATTTTAAAAATGTTTTTTGTTTTGTTTTTTTAAAGGAAAGGAGGAAGAGAAAAGAGGAGATGATATATATATAGTTTTTAAGAAAAAAAATGCAATACAGTTAGATTATAGTGCGATAGCAATATCTCTGGGAGAGCTTATGTTTTTGAGATGCTGGGCCAAATCAAGCACTACTGAAATGCTGCCTTTTTGAATTCTACCAGGAAGCTTCAATCACTTACCTCTCCTCGCCTTCAGGTATACAGACCCCCACATCATGAGATGATTACTGTTACTAACAGATTTATAAAGCAGAAAGTACTATCACCATTTTAAACATGCAGAAAATGCGGTTCTAAAGCTTGAAGCAACTCACCCAAAATGCACAGCTAGTGAATGAGTGAGCCACTCCCCTTGTCTGTATACTATTCATTTCTTTGAATTTCTCCTTTTTAAATATCTTCACAAAGTTTGCGTTATGATCCACTGATTCCCATAAATACAGGCATTATCTTTTCAAGGGATTGTATGAATTTGTATCCTCACTGATTTTTCTGTTGTATCCAGAACAGAAGGGCTGGGGAGGAAAATAAGCTATTATTTTAATACTAATGGTCTGGTGCACAAAATTCATGCACGGGGAAGGGGGATGTCCCTCAGCTCAGCCTGCACCCTCTCCAATTTGGGACCCTTCGGGGGATGTCCAACTGCTGGTTTAGGCCCAATCCCAGAGTCAGACATCCCTCTCACAATCCAGGACTGCTGGTTCCTAACCACTCACCTGTCTGTCTGCCTGATTGTCCTTAACCACTCTGCATGCCAGCCTGATGATCCTAATTGCTCCCTTGCCTGCCTGATTGCCCCTAACTACCTCTGCACCCTCTATCAGTCCACATCCCTCTTGTAGTTCAGGACTCCTTCCTCTTTACCACCTGCCTGCTCACTGCTCCTTAATGCTAGGTTAGCTGCTCCTTAGCACTGATGGGGAGGCAGAAGAGGCTCCCACCATTGCTGCTGTGCTCGTCAGCTGTGAACCCAGCTCTGGCCAAGCAGTGCTCCCCCTGTGGGAGCACGCTGGGTGCAGCTCCTGCATTGAAAGTCTGTCCCCTGGTGGTCAGCACATATTATAGCAACCAGTCACCCCACTGTTTGGTCAATTTGCATATTAGGCTTTTATTATATAAGACTAGAGGCCCAGTGCATGGATTCATGCACTGGTGGGGTCTCTCGGCCTGGCCTGTGGGGATCAGTGAACCTCCATGCCACTGCAGCCCGGCCTTATCCGCCAGCTCATTGGGCTCCAGCCCACTGTCAATGTGGATCCTGCACAGCACAAAGTAGTGGGTGAAGCAGCAGGTACCCAGGGAGGAGCCTAAGCTCAGGTTGGGCACTGCACCACTCCCTCTCATCTGGGCCCCACTGCACCTGCCGCTGCTGCTCAGGTGCACAGGAGCAGTGTCTGTGGTAAAGGTTCCCATCACTGCAGCTGAGTCTGCCAGTCATCAGCCTGGCATCTGATGTCGTCAGTCAGCTGAGCAGTGCCCCCACTGTGGGAGCGCACTGACCACTAGAGGGCAGCTCCTGCATTGTGTAACTCCCCCCTGGTGGTCAGTGTACATCATAGCTACTGGCTGGTCATGTGGTTGCTTAGGCTTTCATATATATAAATTAGATAGAAGTAGAGCAATCTGCTGAATCTCTGATGTGCTTTAAAAATTTCTTTCTGATGCATAGAAACCTGTCACCAAAGAAGAGACATAGAAGTATATGTCATATATAAACAATTAAAAAAATTCAAATGTATCCAAGCTATCTGAACTCAACAAAATAAAAAATAAAAAACTTATATAATTGATTCTCATTTGAGCCTATAAATGAGAGCCAGATGGGAAACTTGGTAGAGAAAAACCATGGGCTTTGAAGCAGACAGACATGGGTTTGACTCCCTGGCCTGCCATATGTAAGCTATGTGACTTTAGATAAGCCATTTTTCATTTCAAACCTGTAAATATCTATCTGTAAAAATTGGATGAGATCAATACCTACTTGAAAGTCTTTTGTAACAAATAAATAATGCAAAATTAAAAAAAGTCTAGCACAATGAGTATATCACTCAGTAAATGATAAATAGCATGCTAAGGATAAAAATTGTGTTGATTCCTACTTCTCTAATGAAAATAAGTTGGGAGACACATAGAATTTTCCCATGAAATTGTGATTAAAATATCATGTAAGTGTTCAGAAGCTTTTTGCCCAACATTATTTAGAACTTTTGGAATATGCTTTGAAATGTAGGACTGTTAGCCAGAAATGAAACTAACATACTCAAAACAGTTTTCCTGGTATTCAACATAAGGTTCAGGGGATGACACCTTTAGGCTCAATGTGGAAGAACCTATGAGGTCAAGACTGAGTCCTGGATTTGCTACAAGAGGACACTAATGATCTAAATGTTGGCACCAACTTATACGCTGATCCCCTTTCCTGGCCTTAGTCATTCAGTTCTCCAAGGGACTTGAATAGACATATTGAATATATGTCTCATGCATGTCTTAGCTAATATCCAACCCTACATCACCTTGCATTATTTGGTATTTGCAGTAGAATATTAAACTCCATCTGTCCATCGGATCACCTCATAGTAATCACCCCAGTCCAAAATGGTGCTCAGACCAGGTGCACAGTTATCTTTTTATACTTCCTACCATGATGGTAGAAAACCTATAGTTATTGAATTTATTGCTGAGGACCATGACCCCTTGAAATGTAAGAAAAAACATTCTATTTATATCATAATTATTCATATCACTGGTAGAGTAAATCATCTTAGACATACTTTCTGGAACAGCTAAAGTAACTAATTTAACTGTTCACAAACTCAGTATGGTGTTTCCAAACTATGTAGCTGGTTCTATATCATAAGATCCATTTGTGTAACTTTCTTTTATCTTTTCTTACTAATAGAGTTTATCATAATTTTTTTGGCTTTACACACACACACACACACAGGAGCACACACACACTTGACTTGTATCTTTCAGTTGAAGTGCTTGCCATAATTGTTTGGGTTGAAGTGCCTACCACTCCTAGCCAGCAGGATATGGAAGCAGATCAAGAAACATAAACATAACTTTTAGAGGCACGATAAGGAAGTAGTACCAATGATTTTTGCTTACTTTCATTTAATAAAACTTGTTTCACAATCACTCTAAGCTATAAAAGAGACCAGCAAGTACAACCATGTATTTACTATTGCTAACGAGTAAGAGAATGAATATTGAAGTTCAACAAATACCATCTAGAACACAGAATATAAAGAATGCTTGATCACAATGTACATATCTATCAAAACATCACTTTAATACTTTAAAGACTTACAATTTTATTTGAAAATTATAGCTCAAAGAACATGAACAATTAACTCCAGAAAAAGAATGCTTGGAGTTTATTAGTAAATTTAATAAAGTTTTGTAAAATATAGACAAAAATATCAATTGCATGCCCATACCAGCAGTAAATAAGTAGAAATAAAAATTAAAAAAACTGAAGACAATGAAAAAACTTTATAAAATGTATATAAAGGTAATATTTCAATATCATACTTATATTTAGCAGAAACAATAATCATTCAGTAAACATTTAGTAAAACAATCACCAGCACTTACAAGTTACCTAAAGCATAAGAGCCCCTCTTCTAAGTGTTTTATACATTTTATTTAATTTTATCTTCACATTAGTAACCTTTGAGATTGATGTTACAAATGTCAGCATTGATAGAGGGAGAGAGAGGGCAGGGAAGGAATCTGAGGCATATAGACGAAAAATAACTTAAGTCCACACTGTCAAAAAGTAGTGGAACCACAATTCTACTTCATAGTTCATGCTGTTAATCAGTGCTCTGTATTATCTACTGGACAGTACTAAGCACTGTTTGGAGCCTTGATGGCATATAGGTAACCAAGTCAGAAACAACCAAAGATCTTGTATGCGTATATACATAACCCATGGACACAGACAATAGGATGGTGAGGGCCTGGGACCAGAGCAGGCTAGAAGAGGTCAATGAGGGGAAAGGGGGTCATATGTAATACTTTCAATAAAGATTTAAAAAAAAGAAAAAGAAAGAACCCCAGCCCTCAAAGAACTAATATTAGAAATATAAATTTAAAAATAATTTTAGTGATAAAGTCTGTGAAAAAATTTACAAAACTATGGGTAGAATATTGAAAATGTTATCCACACTTATTTTTAAAACTAGAGACTCAGTGCATGAATTTGTGCATGGGTGGGGTCCCTTAGCCTGGCCAGCCATCAGGGCCAATCAGGTCCAGCCCCGCCAGGTGGAGGGGCCAAGGGAGGTTGGCTTGCCAGCTTCGCCGCTCTTCAAGGCCCATCGAGACCAGGCCTGATGCGGGAGGGGCTGGTGAGGTTGGCTGTGGGAGGGCACTGACCACCAGGAGGCATCTCCTGCATTGAGGATCTGCTCCCTGGTGGTCAGTGCACATTATAGCAACTGGTCAACCAATCATTCTGGTCATTCTATGATTAACTAATTCATCATGTCAGCCAAAATATTCCTCTTTCAGACACAAGTATACCAAATCGTATATGAAAAATACATTCACTAAGTTCAGTATTTCAGTTCCATTATCAAGTTATCCAATGTTTCTTCTGATTTACCATATTTTCCAGCGTATAAGACGACCCCCTAATTTTACAGTTAAAACATAGGTTTAGGCCTGTATTCCCTGTATAAGACTACCCCCCACTTCCGAGGCAACACCAGTTCTTTTTTTAATAGACCGCCTCTCTGACTCTGGCCAATCTGAGCAGGCTTTTTACTAGAACACAGTGTAGCTGTGTTTTAACTGTAAAATTAGGGGGTTGTCTTATACGCTGGAAAATACGGTAAATGATATTAGAAATAATGTGTTTAAGTGAATAAGAGGGCATAAATCTAAAAATCAGGAGTAAGAGTTATAGTTCTGACTTTCACTGGGTTCATTTGAACAGTTTTCTTTTTCTTTTTCTTTTTTTCTTTTTTTAAGAATGCACATAAACTCTGAAAGGCTAATAAATATTTTAGGCTCAATGGCCAAATGGTCTCTATCAAGACTCCTCTACCATTGATGAGTGAAAGCAATCATACACAATTATGTGAAAAGTGAGCCTGGCCACGTTCTAATAAAAATGAATTTGTGGACACTGGAAATGAAACTTCTTATAATTTTTATGTGTCACAGAGTGTTCTCCTTCTTTTGATAATTTTCAACCGTTCAAAAATGCACAACCATTTTTAGCTTGCAGGCCTGACAAAAATAGGAGCCTGAAGCGGATCCCCCTTGCACTGGGTGATCACACAGGTCATGCCCTAGAGCCCTATCTGTCACAGGCAGTCAGCAGCCTTTCGCTGGGCTGCTGCCTCTGCCTCCAGTAAAGGGACAGGAGAAAAACTGCGCTTGAGGAATTCATGTGTTAGTCCTCAGACTATAGGGTGTATAAGGGTCACCTGGAAGCATCTTAAAATTTAGATTCATTAAATGGATTCCATACTTTTAACAAGTATTGTAGGTGATTTTGATGAAAGTGACTTTGAACTGCTACTAAGAACCTTGACCCAAATAAGACATAGAGTATATAACCCATAAACAGGAGATTACAAAGCAGTGAGGTAAGGATCACAATAGAAATAAGAAGGAGCAAAAGAACACATCATTTTCTATGAACAGCAAGGAGTAATTAGGAGGTAATATGGGCAAGTGGGTGAAAGTTTCAAGTATAAAACCTTCATTTATACAGAATACTTAATTGGGTGCTGTGAAGATATTCTGCCCTGGCTGAGAGAAGACGGCTGAGGGCAAGAAAGGAAAGGAGCAGACACACAGTGGCCCAGAACTATGGTCTCCAGCCTTGGGGGGGGGTTTATTTCTCTGAAGTGGTTCTCCCATTTGCTAGCTCTGTGACTACAGGCAATTTCCTGACATCCTCTCTGCCTCAATTACCTCCATTCTAATAATAGCACTTATCTGGTGAGGTTGTTGTGAGATATAAGTGAGCTTTTACATGCCAAATGCTTAAGACTGTGCTTAGCAAAGAGTAAGTATTACTGTTATTGCTGTTGATGCTGATGTTTTTAGCCATGATACTGTCCAACTCATTTTAAAGATGACTGAACTGGCATGTAAGATGTGGAATGTGTGTCCTACATTGGGACTGATGACGTGGAAATTTATTGGGGACAGGAAGAGATTTATCATTCATCCATTTTCTGTAAGCTTCATTTTCTTTACCTATAAAAATAAAGCATAAAGTTCTGTTCCCTTTACAAGCTGACATTTTTTTAAATATGTTCACATTTAAAAATCACATAAAAATAAAATTGAAATGCACCCAAAAGAATACAACATATGATTAATTCCAAGCAAATGGATTACTTTTAAAGGAATTGTTCAGAATAATGGGTTTACTGTGCTTTTGTTAGTTTAAGGAACGCACTAAATGGGTAAATTCTTTCTCTTGCCCTGACTTGCTGTTTTATATGCAAGAATGACTAATGGATATTGTTTCCGCCTTCTGTATTTTCTCAAGTATAATTCAAGCACTTTGAAATCCTTTTCCCCCCCACCTTGAGACTCTTTCCCTTAGCATTTAAAGCTAAAGAGAATTGTTCTAAGACACAGCCTATAATTTTGTCACTTCAGGTCTGACTGGGGAAAAAAACACACACAAAAAAACCCTAAAGTGTATACTTATAGTGTTAGCCATGCCTGGCTGAGGAGGTTAAATCTCATGTAGGTGCTGAAAGGGGAATCTGTTCCATCTTCAAAGAGATTAATTTTATTTATTATTTAATATGCTTGGCCATCTCTTTTTATAAGTGATATTGAGATATAATTGATATACAACATTGCACATATGTAATGTGCATTTTTTTTAGTTTGTGCACGCACACCACAATCAAAGTACTAAACATATCCTTCACCTCCAAAAATGTTGTGTTCTTTTGTTGATTTGTTCTTCTTATTTTTTGTTAACTGTAGGCACTATCAACATGCTGTATAGGAAATCCCTCAAACTCATTCATCTCACATAACTGAAACGATATAATTGAGCAAGAACTTGATTTCCCCATCACCTCAAACCCCCTGAATGCACCAAATTTATTGTCTGATCTCAGAGGCTAAGAAGGGTAGGACATGGTTAATACTCAGATAAGAGAGATTAAATTAAAGGAGACTTTAAAAAAAAAGTGCAATATTTATTGATAGAAATGTAGCATATTTGAATTTTGAAAGCAGAACTTCCATTCTAAAACATCCAAAAGTTCCTGGCAGTGGATAAATCTCACTTGAATAAGCAGATGACAGAGACATGATTAGTATTACATAAGTTTACCTTATTAATTTCATACTCTGCATTTTCTCAAAGCATTTTAATACTTTTGAGTATATATAAAGCAATGAAAGTAGAAACTTTTATTCCTGTCTTAAGATATTTCATAAAAAATAAACATTTATTGAAACTTTGAAGGAAAGGACTCATTCACAGAGCTACTCTGAACTGCTTATTTCTGGACCCTTTGGACTATTAAGTTTGCTGTGACTCTCTTCTTTGATCAACTTGGACTCCTTATTCTTGCTGTTTTGGGGTTTTGTTTGTTTGGGGGTTTTTGTTTGTTTGTTTTGAGGGGGGAGATAATTACTGCAGTCAGTTGTTCTGCCCTGAGGTGAAGGCCAAGTCACATTAGAGGGTTAGAGGCCTGGGGGAGTGACAGTGTGGAACATCATGAGGGAAGTCTCTATTCTATGCCAAGGTGCCATTTATAATAACCCATACCTTTGGTAAGTCCTATTTTCCCCCACTGTGAGACATGTTACAAGATAAACTGAAGCATAATAACATTTTTAAGAGTTTATTTGAACAAAAATTGATTCATATCCAGCAGAGTCAAAACCACCACTCCAGGATAGGAGCCGAAAAGACTCTTACAGGTCCCCACCGCCCCATTCCAGAGCAGAGCATCCCTATGGAAGCTTTCCTAAGCCTGATGGCATAAAGCAAAGAGTATCCCCTGCCAAAGAGCACCTTACTTCTCAATTTTTATAGTTTCTCAATTAATATATAAGTACACAAATCCAAACTATTGTGGCTGGAGTGTTACTTAAGTGGAAATTGTAAACCCCTTCTGTTCTTATAGTTGCTTTTTTTTGTTGTTTTTGTTATTATATTGCAACCTCAGTGTAATCTAAACATGGAATTCAGCTTAATTAAAATAAGTATGTGTGCAGAAGCAAATTATGTGTTGGTGTGGTGAGACTTCTGTGAGTCTCACTCTTGAAATTGTTAATTGAGCTTGGGGTAAAAATAGATGAAAATAATCGTTGTTAATTAAATGCAAGCACTGTCTGAAAGTCGTTGTTAAGTAGGTAAAGGCAACTATGAACTCAGAATCCAGATCCCTGGAGAATTAACATGAGGCCTAGACATGATTTATTTTTAAAAGTAGCTGGAAAATTTTCAAGGTAAATTGAAATGCCTGTGACACATAGATTTATAATTTAAAATGATAAGTAATGTAAACAGCATGATTTTAATTCCTAGGTATCATGGGAGACATCTTCTAACTGTATCCAAATTATTTTGCCAAATCAGGGCAAGTCAGTTGCCCTGCTATCAGCCCACAGAACAGTAGCAACTAGATAAATATTTGGATTGTGTATAATGTGAATTATTTTATTATTTTTAAAATGGCATTATAGAATAATGCTTATAAACATAAACTTTGAAGGTATCAGATCTGGTTTGGAGATCTGTCTATGCAGTTTCTTTTTCTGATGACCTCAAGTATATTGCTCATTTCCTCTATGCTAGGAATTTCCTCTATGCTTTTTAAAATAAAAACAATAATATACAATTTATAAGGTTATTGAGATGATTAAATGAGATATTATATGCAAACTGCTTTGCACGTATGTGGCCTATCATAGATGTTCAAGAAATAGCAGCCATTATTATTACAAGTAGTTCTTAATTACAAATTTACCTTCAAAGTTCCTGTCTCTTATTTTTCTTTTTTCCTTAACTCCAGAAAATATCCTGTACATTAATATTTTCAAAAATGAAGATGGGGGAGGGAGTAAAAACTAAATTATTTTACATTTATTTTCTTTTCCTACTTTAAGAATTATGTTAATATAAGTAAATTCCTAGACAGCCTTGTAATTTCATTTTTCCATCTGTTGTCAATTGACTCTATATCTAATGTGTATAAACACAGCATGTAGTTCAATGCACCTGAAACACATTAACTAGGCTGCAATATACTTGTAAGGATTTTAAGACATGATGAAATTGCCTACTACTTTATATTTCCATCCTATCTCTTTCTGACTTTCATTAAGCTATTTTGCCATGATCCTACAAGTCTATGTTCTTTTCTTTCTTAATTTCCCCAATCAATTCTTCTATGTTGAAGATTCTTTTTTAACCCTGAATCATGTAATATAAACTCTGGGAAATACATTAAGTTTACATAGTTTTCTATATGGATGACTAATTTTTTTTTTCTCCATGCATAAATACTTGATTACTTTTCCATTCAATTTATCCAACTCCCTACAGTTCTTTTTCATTCACATGGTTTGCTGTCATTTAAAACTTCATAACATTTCTAGAGTGCTTCTTATTTGTCAGCCATTATCCTAAGGACTGGGAATAAGTGCCGTATTTTTCGGACCATAAGACGCACCGGACCATAAGACGCACCAGTTTTTAGAGAAGGGAAATGAAGAAAAAAAGATTCTGAAACAAATAGTGTCCTAAACTATTTTATGTGCATTAAAACCCAACATCACAGTCATAAACACATGTAATCAACCCTGTAAAGTAAACAGCAGCATTTAGAACCATTTTAGAGCCGGGCAAGCACACAGAGACCACACAGAGCCAGGCAAGTAAAAAAACTTTTTTTAAAAGTATATGTGTAGGCTATATTTGGACCATAAGACGCAGGGACTTTTCCCCCCCACTTCTGGGGGGGAAAAAGTGCGTCTTATGGTCCGAAAAATATGGTAATCAGATATAGCTTCTGATCTCAAGGCACTCAGTGCCAAGATGGACAGTAAGAAAACTAACAGCCAACTGTGATACAGAATGATGTTTGGCTGACATGAGTTATTGGAGAATACTAAGGGATGACATAACTTAAATACCTGGAAGGTAGGATGGTCTCAGAACCCATCCCAAAGTGAGTATCATATAAACCAGGGGTCTTCAAACTACGGCCCGCGGGCCACATGCAGCCCCCAGGGGAGTCTGATCCTGCCCGCCAGGTTTTTTGGGCAGTGAGCGCAGCCAAGGTGTTACAGTAGGGATTAGTAGTTCATATAGTCCGGCCCTCCAGCTCTCTGAGGGACCGTGATCTGGCCCCCACTTTAAAAAGTTTGAGAACCCCTGAATAAACTAAGAACTAAAAGGTGACTAAAAGGCAGTTAAAAGGAGGAAGGGTATGTAGAGAAAACCCCAGTCTACCTCCTATGTTTCTCCTTTACTCTTGCACTGCTACCACATCCACAGCACTTCTGATACCAGGTACGTGGGAGTTTGTCCTCCACCAAGCAATTCACTGAGACAACTACTTGGTGTCCTACAATTGAACTCAATTCTCACACTGTGCACTTGGAGATAGTGTCAGATCTCTCAGGGCTCAGTCCCATAAGATTGCTACCATCACATTTTAGATGCCGATGGCAAGTGCAAATTATCACCTGTGCCTCTGACTAATTGGCTTTAAATCAGAGGTTCTTTCAACCTCCTTGGGTTTGATGAATATGTTAGAGCAGCTCACAGAACTTGGGAAAACAGCTCCAACTATGTTCACATGTTATTAAAGGATATGTTAAATGATACAAATGAAGAGATACATATGGCAATATCTGGAAGCATTCTGGATGCAAAAGCTTCTGTCCCTGTGAAATTGGGGTGCATCATCCTTCCAGTACCTGGATTCATCAGCACCCTGAAAGTTCTCTGACACCTGCACTTCAGGGATTTTTATGGAGGCGTCATTACATAGGCATGATCAAACAACTCCATTTCCTGTCCCTCTCCCCTCTCTGGAGGATGGGGGAATGGGACTGAAACTGTCAAGCTTCCAATCATAGCTTAGGTCTTCTGGTGACCAGCCTCCATCCAGAAACACACCCAGAGTCATCTCAATAAAACAAAAGACGCTCCTACTGCCCTTATCATGTAGGACTTTACAAAGGTTTTAGGGATTTTATGCCAGATATTAGAGGCAGAGACCAATATATGTATATATTTTTTCTATCATCTCACCAAGGGTAATCCAAATGAATAAAAACACAGTCAAGATGACATTTCCTATGTGTGTGAAAGCAATACCTTCAATAAGCCAGAACACAAAGTGTGGATAGGAAGATAAAGTTGAAGAGGTGAATAGGGGTCTTTGTCATTATGTAATAAACTTTTAATGTACATCGAAGTTGACTAAGTACTTTACAGTACAAACACTAAAAGGTATCATTATCCCTCATTTTATAGAAAAGGAGCAAGAACTTGAGTTTAAGTATAATAATATGAACAAGGTCATATTGCCAGTTACACCTAAAAAGATCAGGACTCAACCAAGGCCTTTCAAGATTATTTAAGGATAAATAAACTACATGCTCATTATTACTTGTCTCAAAATCTGCTTTGAAGAAATCTCAAACTTGGTTAGAAAGCACAGTAGAGGTAAACAGTTGTTTTAAAGATGCAAATTTCTATAATGTGTTTAGCACAATCTCAAACACATTTAAGAGCTTGAAAATTCATTGCTATTTTGTTACCTTACTGTTTTTTGTGTGTTTTTTTTTTATTGTTATTGTTGCTAGAATGCAATTTCATTGCTTGATCTATCTTTTTCTCAGTGGTGTCTGATATTGGAACAGTGATTAATGAGTATTTGTTAAATAAATGGATTAATACATCTTAAACTCTTGAGAAATTTCAGAATTTAGGAATATAAATTGTATTTTCTCCAAAATCGCTTTAAAAAAATCACATGTTTCTGTATATTTCCTCACACCTCAAGTTCTAAAGCATCAATTTTCACTGGTATTTAGTTTCCGTTTGAAAAGGACATTTTACATTATTTGAAGAACTCACTGAAACATTTGCATGAATCTCAAACTCTGTTTTCAATAAGGATTTACATCTTCCCCACCCTCTGCCAGATATCCACATTGCTGTCTTTGTCCCGTGTCCTCAGGTCTACACCCACGAAGCACCCAATTCCTAAGAAAACTGCATCTCACAGCACCTTTCCCATGCTTTCATTTACAGTCTGCAATTATCACCATTTAAAATGTATGCTATTTATTTTTGTTTATAGTTTCTCTCCTCTGACAAGAATTAAAGTTTTGTTAAGGCTAGAATTTCTTCTTTCCTCTTGATTTGTTTTCCCCCAATGCCTGTGCTCAATGAAAATTTGTGAAGTGAATGAATCTCTCCAGGTTGGCAGGGAAAACAGTTGTTCAAAGACAAGGGGATAGGAGAGCATCTGTTGGAAGACATGGTAGAATCCCAGAGAGAGTTTGGTAGAAATAAGGAATGAGAGCTAGGGAGTTTTTCAGACTTGAAAGACCACCAGAAGTCCATTGTATGTGCTCAGGGCTTCTCAAGCAGAATGCCAGAAAGATAGAAGCATGCAGAGGCCAGAGCTTTAGTTGAAGTGCTTTATTTTTCTAGTCTCCTGTCCTAATTCCATCTTCCTCCAGATACATTTTGGACAAAAACAGTGAACCTGTAGTACTAGGAATAAATAGAGCTCTTATATAAGAAAAAGTTTCTCCTATTGTGCCTGGTAAATTATTAGAATTTTCCAAAATCTCCTCTTAGCAATTCCATAGGCTGTGTTGTCTTCTACATTCCCTACTATATTTGCAGGACACTTTTATTATTATTATTATTATTATTATTATTATTATTATTATTATTTTAGTCCTCATCTAAGGTTTTTTTTTCCATTGATATTTTCAGAAAGAATGGAGGGAAAGGAGGTGAATGTGGAGGAGAAAGAGAGAGAGAAAGAGAGAGAGAGAGAGAGAGAGAGAGAGAGAAAGAGAGAGAGAGAAACATCGATGAGAGAGAGACACAATAATTGGTGGCCTCTGGAACTCACCCTGGACTGGGGTAGGGGATCAGGCCTGCAAGAAAGGTACATGGCAAGGACACTTTTAGTTGCAAGTGACAGAAAACTATCCAAATTAGTTTGAACACAAAGGGGAAATTTTTGGCTTTTTTTTTTTTTTAAATATATTTTATTGATTTTTGTACAGAGAGGAAGGGAGAGAGATAGAGAGTTAGAAACATCAATGGGAGAGACTCATTGATCAGCTGCTTCTTGCACACCCCCTACTGGGGATATGCCCGCAACCAAGGTACATGCCCTTGACCGGAATCGAACCCGGGGCCCTTCAGTCCCCAAGCCGACGCTCTATCCATTGAGCCAAACCGGTCCCGGCAATTTTTGGCTTTTATGCTGAAATGCCAGAGGTAAAGATAAATATAGTCAATACTATTGTAATAACAATGTATGGTACCAGGTGGGTACTGGAAATATCAGAGGAACACTTTACAAAAAGCATATGATTATCTAACCACTATACTGTCTGTATGCCTAAAACTAATACAAAATAATATTGAATGTAAATTGTAATTGAAAAATAAAATTTAAAAAGAAGTCAGGAGAAACCATGGATGATTTTTAAAAAATGGCAAAAGATGTAAGAAAAAAAAAAAAAAAAAAAAAAGCTGGAATCAGAAACAGAAAAATTCATCAGGACTCCATCTCAGCCCCCTGCTTTCTCCACAAGGCAGAACTACAATAATGGCGAACAGCACCCTGATCATCTACTACCAGCTTCTCTTCCAGAGCAGAGAGAATCTCCCCCCATACCTCTGCCAGAAGCATCTCAAGGAACATGCTAATTGCCCTGAGTTGGATCATGTGCCCAGCTATTGGCCATCAGCTCTGACCCCTTGAGTGACAGTCCCTCTAGGATCAGAGCCGAAAGGGAAATCAGGAAATTCTCCAATGGAAATGTGAGATGTTACCAAAAGGAATGTGAAGGGATGGTGGACATTTAGAAACAAATGTCAACGAACATTGACAAGTCCTGGTTGGTCAGCTAAAATGATTGTGGAAATGTGTCCTGACTACGTTTCCATGGGCCTTCAGTGGATGAAAATGCATGCACAACTTGCCTATGTAAGAATGATATGTGCAGGGCTAATTCATTTTGGTTTTCCTTTTATTTAATCCATTTCTACACTAACACGAAAGGATATCTCTGAAGGAGTTCTCAAACACTTTAAATCTTTATCTTTTGTTATTTCCAGGTGAGTTGGTTTTACACTCATTGTTTTTCCATATTCATTCATTATGTAACTGAACACATTTTTATAGGGTACTATGCACATAATAATATGATTGCTGCTTCATATGAAAATGTTCCCAATAAGACATTCCTTTGAAAATTATTTTCGCATGAAATATTATTAGTTCTTCTGTTAACTAAATAAAAAAGTAAAGTGAGTAAATAGGGAATGAAATATTACATTTTAATGAGTGAAACACCCACAGAAATAGACAGGGAGATTGTAATAAGTGTTTGACATCAAGGCGTGTTTTCTCTGAGGGGTGGGTGGTGTGTCAGCTGAGTTGGGAAGGCTGGGATAGTGCTGGCTATTCTGAGCTGGGAAAGGATATTCAGGCAGGAAGATCATGTTTCTCAGTTCTGGGTAAGGAAGAGTCTGGTACGTTCAGGGGACAGAAAGGAGGTAATTGTGGCCAAAGGGATTATGTGGGAAGTTAGAGACCTTGTTAAGAAATTTAAGTGCAGACTCAATAAGTTGGGAAGACATTGAGGTTCTTTAGAAAGCTGAGAAATGACACAATATTAATGTAAAGATGGCTGCTTTGTGAAAGATAGATTGTATCGATAGATGAGCAAGAATGGGAGCAAGGGGGCTAGTCATTTAGTGATTTCAGTACTTCAAGAAATGGCATTTACATCGTTGTTCATGGTGTGATGATGCCGCTAGAAAATGACATGCCATATTTGCAAGTGCTGGAGTGCATGTGCAAGTTCACTTGATCTTGTGAACACATCACAGTCCATCTGGGCACTGAAGCCTGGGCAGGTAGCAGTGCAAACACCCAACTAATTTATGTCCTTTGTTTATTTGATGATTATTGGTTGGTGATTTTCCTTAATTAACTGCTATATTTGGACTAGCTGTGCTAAGACAATGGTCACTAAAATAAGACAGTGAGACCAATTTAATTCTTAGTACTTATGACAGTGCTACAAGTATTTAAGTCCAGCTTATGTGTTTGTTAGTTTTCAAATTGCAGATACATTATTTCTTAGGGTTAATGATTGTGCTAATAATTAGTCTTCAGCTTTCAATCTTTTTATTTATATTTCTTGTATACTTCAAAAATATAGACCAATACAAATTTTATCACATTTCATAAATTAATTTTTGAAGTTAATTTCTGATTTAACAACACATGGATCATACTTTTTATTTAGGTACATTTCCAACCTGATAGATACATTTTCCAAGTAGACAATTTTTTAAAATATATATATTTTATTGATTTTTTTTTACAGAGAGGAAGGGAGAGGAGAGAGATAGAGAGCTAGAAACATCTATGAGAGAGAGACATCGACCAGCTGCCTCCTGTACACCCCACACGAGGGATGTGCCCGCAACCAATGTACATGCCCTAGACCGGAATCGAACCTGGGACCCTTCAGTCCACAGACCGACGCTCTATCCACTGATCCAAACCGGTTTCGGCCAAGTAGACAATTTTTAAAGAAAATTTCACATTCCTATAAATATTATAAATGTTATTCAAAATGCTAATCAAGCTTTGGAAATATTTTTGAAATAATAATGAGTAAAACAATGTTTATTTTCTGATTGTGTTCATTAGCTCTTAATCACATTCAAGTAAATTCAAAATTTTTATACTTTATGTTCTACTTTAGATTTTAAAAGCTTGTCATTTTATTTTACAGATTGTTGCCTTGCGTGAACAAAATGTTCATATACAAAGGAAAATGGCATCAAGTGAGGGATCCACAGAGTCAGAACATCTTGAAGGGATGGAACCTGGCCAGAAAGTTCATGAAAAGGTATGACCCATATAGCATGCTCTTACATGGAAATGCTTACTTGCTATACATCATTTGACAGGAATATAAAATCCATGTAATTGTTATATTTTTATTTGTCAAAAGTTCATGATGATTCCTTTTCATTTATTGCTCTCAATTTGATTCTCTTAAAAATATGTGTGTTTATGCCCTGGCTAAGTGTAGCTCACTTGGTTGGAGCATGATCCAGTATACTAAAAGGTGGTTGGTTCAATTCCTGGTCAAGGCACATACCCAGGTTTCGGCTTCAGTCCCTTATTGGGGAGTGTACAGGAGGCAACGGATCAGTGGACTGGTGTTTTTCTCTCACATCTATGTTTCTCCATCTCTCTCTTCCTCTCTCTAAAAGTCAATAAAAATATCCTTAACTGAGGATTTTTCAAAAATATGTGTGCTTATGCTTATACATATATGAATTTCTCATTACTTACTATTAATTTGATTATCTTAAAAATAATTCAGTCATATATAACTAGAGGATGGGTGCATGAAATTCATGTACTTGCGGGGGGGGGGGGGGATTTCTTTCATCCCAGCCTGAGCCCTCTCTCAGTCTTCCATGATTGATTGCCCAGCAGAGGGAGGCCCCGCGCACCGCCACCAGCCAGGTAGCCTGGGTGGTGGCGGTGGGTGGGGCAATCGTGGGGTGATGGGGAGGTCCCCCAACCAATCACATCACACCTACCTTGGTGGCTGCAGTCAGTGCTGGGTCATCATGGCACCTGTGACCCAGGGGGGACCAAGAGGTCAGCAGTTCAGCCTGCTCGCTAGTCCCGCCCAGCTGAGCCTGCTGCACGCACAGCCTGGTGTTCAGGTGTCTATTCAGTCGTTTTAGATATTAGAAACCCTGTCTCTCTATATATTAGGACTTTTTAAAGTACAAGAACAATAACTTTGGTTTATAAATGGTATTATGTACAGTTGTCAAAAATCTGTGATTTATCACTACAAAAACTTTTTGGTAATTTCTTATTTTACTTTTTTCTGTTTGGGGAGACCTTGGCAGTATTCCTATTAATGATAAATTGCATAAAATAATATCTAAATCATGGGATTTTCACTGCTTTTTTTTTGGAAGGGAGTGATTCTCTGGGTGGGGCTTAGACCCAGGCCAAGGAACCCAGAAGTCTGTTTGGCCCTTTTCGGTGCTGAACCACTTGTATCCAGCTCAAGAGGAAGAAGGTTCATGGCTGGTAGGTCTGGAGTCAGGTGCCTGTTCACATCCTGTGCACGAGGCTCAGGCAGTCTCCTGATATTTGTCTTCAAGGAGTTTTATCATTGGGTAGAACTCTTTAATCATCAAGATCACATGAATCAAGCAGATAAATTGGTGTTATTGCAAATGTCAAGGGGTTTTAAAACATAGAGATTAAGAAGCCACAAAACAAATAGCGCTAGGCTTTTTACTAGAAGATAAATTGAGCTCTTCCTGACTTACCCAGTTGAAATAAATGGAAGGACTTCTTATGTTTACAAATTTGGGTGAAAAAGCAAAGGAAGCCTAATGAACTGGACTGATTTCTGAGACCACCATCATGTCTTGTGGCTACGAAGAAAACAGCCCTTTATTTAAGGTTTCATTATTTTAAGCTTTATTCATGTATTTTATAGATCTTAAAATAAATATTAAAATAAACTGACAGATTTTATAAGCTGTATCTCAAATCTGAATAATATTATCTATCTTTTCTTCAGATAAATGAACTGACTAATTCAGTAAATAAATCACCAAGATCTTTAGAATAAGGCATTTGCACATGAAACTAAATGTAGAAAACTAACATGTAATTTTCTATTACTATTTAATTTTATTTTATGAATACTATATTTATTTTATATGTATTTTATTTTATTGCTGCTTTATTTTAATTATGTCATCAGTAATACAGTGCTATCCCTTTCCTCAGAGAATCATAGAATCACACTCATTTGGATATAAAAATGGACTTTATAGTCATCTAGTCTTTTTTTAGAAGTCTATAAAATATTGTCTTCTGTAACAATGCTATATTTATAATCATCTAGAATAGAATTAGAGAAAGATGCCTTTCAAAGACATAAAACCTTGACATCTTGTCTACTAAAATAAAACTGTTTGATGCTGAAGAATTCTTCTAGTACTTCTTCAGCATCAAATATTGTTTAAGATATAAGTCCTAAATATCCAAGCATTATAGAATGTATGAATTCATGTCAG
Source organism: Pipistrellus hanaki (assembly GCF_964339955.1). Classification (NCBI taxonomy): domain Eukaryota; kingdom Metazoa; phylum Chordata; class Mammalia; order Chiroptera; family Vespertilionidae; genus Pipistrellus; species Pipistrellus hanaki. Next base: position 120,146,048 of record NC_140505.1, read on the forward strand.
ATTAAGTTTCAGAAATTCATTACAGAAATAAGACGAGGATTTATGTATAACTGATGTTTATCTTATGAACTCCATGAGTAGAGGAGTATATATATAAGATTCTGAATACCTGTCTTTAACTTTCTTTGCCTTCCAGTTTTTTTGTGAAGGCATTTCAGCCAGTGTGAGAAATTCTGTGATATTGCTTCTCACCCATGCTTTTACCCCCTCTTTATTTATTTTTTCATCACTATTTATCCCAACTATACTCCCATCCACCTCCAAGCCCCCTGCACTCACCATACAATTGTCCCTGTCCATTAGTTCTTATTTAGTTCTTATTTCATTTTTTCCATTACCATTTATCACTTCTATGCCCTCTTTCATATCCTTATCTTTCCCCTCACCCACAATTACCATAGTGTTGCCTATTTCCATGAGTCCTGTCCCTTTTTTCCCCTTTTTTGCTCAATCCCTCCACCTTCCCTAACAATCCCCCCACCAACTAGAACTGTCTGCCTGCTCTCTATCTGTGAGTCTGTTTCAATTTTGCCAGGCAGACCGGTTTGTTCATTAAATTCCACATATGTGTGAAACCATACAGTGCTTGTCTTTCTTTGACTGGCTTTTTTCACTGAGTATAATGTTTTACAAGTCCATCCATGCTATTGCAAAGGGTAACATTTTCTTCCTTCTTATGGTAGTATTCCATTGTGTACATATACCATAGCTATCTTATCCATTCTTCTACTGATGGACACTTGGGCTGTAGAGAACCCAGAAATAAAGTCACTCAATCTTTTTAAAAATTATTTTATTTTTTAATATTTTTATTGATTTCAGAAGAGAGAGGGAGAAAGATATAAAAACTTCAATGATGAGAAAGAATCATTAATTAGCTATGACCTTGGCCTGGAATCAAATTGTAACCTCTTGGTTCATAGGTTGACACTCAACCACTGAGCCATGCTGGCTGGGTAGAAGGATAATTTCTAAATGCTTTGGGATAATAATATACTAATATTGTTTAATATATCATACCCCTATCCTCCAAGTGAAGCTAAAATATGTCATGTATACATATTTTTTAAATTTAAAAGTAAACTGTGCTTTAGTTTATATGACACCTGAGATGATTCGAGAAAGCTCTCCAAAAGATTTATTTATATCACAATTCCTTGCCTGACATTTTCTCATCTTTGTTGTGATATAATTTTGTGTACATTTAACATTGTGTATAACATTGTGTACATTTAAGATATACATGTAATGATTTGGTAAATGGATAAACTATAAAATGATTCCAATAAGGTGAGTTAACACATTCACTACCTCACATAGTTATCTTTTGTGTAGAAAGGGAGATGAGGATATTTAAGATCTATTCTTTTAGCAATTTTCAAGCATACAATATATTATTGTTAACTATAATTGCCATGTTGTATATTAGATGCTCAGAACTTATTCATTTCCTAACTTCTGACATTTCTTTTTTTTAAATATATTTTATTGATTTTTTACAGAGAGGAAGAGAGAGAGAGAGAGAATTAGAAACATCGATGAGAGAGAATCATCGATCAGCTGCCTCCTGCACACGCCCCACCGGGGATGTGCCGGCAACCAAGGTACATGCCCTTGACCGGAATCGAACCCAGGACCTTTCAGTCCGCAGGCTGACGCTCTATACACTGAGCCAAACCGGTTTCGGCCTGACATTTTTTAATAAAATCTGAAACAATATACTAATTATTACTTTATCATCCTTAAGTAAGTACTCCTCAATAGCACAAGTATAACATGGTAAAATATCTTTTCTTTTCAAAATTATCTGCTATAACTTGATTATTTAAACTATATTAATATTATTGAATAACAAATATTATAGCATCGTCATTTAAATCCTAACACTTAGTTTTTACTTAGAACTGCTCCAAAGGTATATTCAAACAAAGAAAAAGAGCATGTTATTTTGAGGGAGTGTCTACATAATGAAATTTATCAGTGTAGGATGATTGTTGCATTAGTGTATAAATTGCAAAATGGTTGTTGGGGGGAAAATGACAAACTAAAGTGAGGTAGTATGGAACAGTCAGAAGGTGACTTGTGAATCCTAGTCACATGGATTACTCTGTTTAGGGCAGTCAAGTTACTTAAATTGTAACTAAGTTACAATCTAATTAAGTTACTAGTAATTACGTTACTAGTCTGTCTGGGTTATTAGCCACAGGAGATATTTTATGTCTGTGGCTTGAGAACCCTGCTGACAAAATAGCTGATAAAAATAGTCTTATAAGAGCACACTCTGAAACAGGCCTATGACTCGTAGAAAAGTTGTGGAATCATTAACATTTTCAAAACAAAAAGTGAAAAGAAAATATAAGCTGAACTGAAACAAGTTCAAATGTTTTTAATTCTTTGTTCTAAAAGAGTATAAATATTCTTGTGTAATAAAAATTTTCAGAACACAAAAATTTTACCTCATTAGGAGTTCAGAGCTGAGCTCAAGAGCTTTCATTCTGTTGCTTTCTAGAAGACGGTTAATTTGTCAGGTGGTTGTTTTTTCTGTTGTTCTTTTTTGTTTGTTTATTCAATAAACATGCTACTCTCGTAGAGATGATAACACTCCTGTATCCTGTATCGTATAATCTGCAGTTCCAACTACTTTTTCCTGCTGTAAATGTTAATTAAGTGATGTGGATAAGCAGAATGCTAGACAGCGATGGAGAATCGGGAGACATAGTCCCAGTAATAAATTCACCAGGAAACTAGAAGGAGACATAAATATGGCCCTCCCCCCAAAAAATATTACAGAAGTTAATAAGTGGCTTCAAAATGATACTACAGTTTAAAGAAGAGATCAATTATTTCTGTTTGGGGGTGTCAGAGAGACAGAGTGGAGCACTGATTTGTTTGGATCTGGATACGAATTCCATTTCTGCCAATTACCAGCCCTGTGTGCGCGACCGTAGGCTCCCGCCTCCCTGCGCATCAGTTGCAGGGAAATACACCTGACAGCTTTGTTGCAAGGAATAGAAACACTAGCGATGAGTGACAAAAATCTTGGCACATGGATTACAAGCATTAAATAGTGTAATTTCAGTATTTCATACCATGGGCTTTCATGTGCACTCATTTTTTAACAAGTATTTTGTGACGATCTTATTAAAGGTGCCTGGAAAGAGGTCCTGGTCTAGGTAGGTCAGAGTAATGAGCAAGACAGATGAGGACACTAGCAACAATTAAATGCATATAAGTGGTGAAAGGGGGTCAAAAGGTCAAAAGAAAAAAAATGTTTTTTAAAAAGCAGTGAATGTGAATCAAGGTGGGGAGGAGTGGGGATAACGTTACATAGTCATGACAACGAAGGACTTCCTTTAGGACCAAGCTGGGGTTTCACCTGGCACTTTACACTGAGAGGTTCTGAGGCAAAGGAAGCGCAGTGTGAAAGAGCTTCTTGGACACATTCTCTGGAAGGAAAGGCTACAAGGTAACTGAAGCCTAATGGATGGGAGAGAACAGCAGGAGACAGAACAGCAGTAAGTTCTTGTAGGCTGCGGTGAGGAGCCCAATGTTTTAAAATATATTTTTATTGATTTCAGAGAGGAAGGGAGAAGGAGAGAGAGAAAAGTCAATGATGAGAGAGAATCATTCATTGTCTTCCTCCTGCACACCCCACACTGGGGATCGAGCCTGCAACCCGGGCATATGCCCTGATCAAAAATCAAACCACGACCTCCTGTTTCATAGCTGGATGCTTAACCACTGAGCCATGCCAGCCAGGCAAGGAGATTGATTTTATCCTCAAAACAATAGGAACACACAGTATTTACAACATGGAAGCATCCTGATTAAATACTTTTGGAGCAATCAGTTGCATTACAATTTTATGTGGATTTTTCATTTTTTCACATATTAGATTTCCAAAGTAGGTATTTTTCTTTTATTAATTTTATAGATATTAATTCTATAGGACCCTTGTCTTCTCACTTCCAGACAATAGTGTGCTCTCACATTCCCTCATACCAGGTTGATTTCTCTAGGTGTTTTGATGATTTAAAAAATGTCTCTAACCCAATCTGATTGTTTGCAGTCATTTATTATTTCATAATTATACATATTTACTTGTTTCCTGAAGTTGATTATTTTATTACCTACAAGAATATGCTTTTTAAGAAAATTCTTTACTTTTTCCCACAACTTCTTTCATTAATTTTACCCTGAACCAATTCTCCAAATCAGTGGCATTCAAATGTTTGAGCACTATAAATATGGCTCTTACAACTGGGCAAGAGCCATGCTCTGGGGCCACAGCTTATGGAATCTTGCTTTAGCCCCATGTGCTCCTCTCTGCGAGGTAAGAAGTTCATGGGAACAAAGGAAATTACAAATCCATGATTGATACATATACCCCTTGTTACCATGTGATAGGTACTTGGAAGCCAACACTTTCTGACCAGACATAACTTAGCTGATCTTCAGGGCTTGTATGGGCCCATATAATAAACTAGAGGCCTGGTGCACAAATTTCATGCGCTGGTGAGGGGGCGGGGGTCCTTCAGCTTGGTCTGCACCCTCTTGCAGTCTGGAACCCCTCACTCCTACCACCCACCTGCTCATTGCATCTGCCCCCTTTGGGAAGGCTCCAGGGCATGCCCAGCCTGTCTCTATCGGCCAGACCCCAGCAGCAAGCAAACCTACCAGTCAGAGCAACTGCCCCCCCCCGCCCCATTTTGTGAAAAAAGACCTTGAGAATGTGATAATGTAAACGCTGAGCACCCATATTTTAAACTGAAGTTGCTTCTTTTGAGTCTTCAAAGAATCATTTTGAAAATAGGGGCTCCTCAAAATCAAACACCATTCCTGTGTCATTACGATGGCCCACCACTCATGTGTCATGGTCTAGATAAAACTATGCCTGACCAGTCACTGACCCAGTTTTCAAGTTCCAACAGCAGTGGTGTCATCCCCTATTAGACTGGTCATGCAGGGAGGATTTCGCCTTCTCCATGTTATGCCAGTTTGAGGCTTGGTTCCAATTAGGTTCCCAAACTCATCAAGATGACTGATCCAGGAAAGTCTTCCTCACTCACACACACACCTGGGCTGGAACCAAAGGCCAGGCATTGGACACTGGTCCCAGTCCATAATCCTACTTTCTGCCTGGTAAGTTCTCCTTGTGAACTCTTGGAGAACTTTCTGATCCAGCCAAATGTCTTTGTCTGTAAAATTCAGAATAACTTTGAACTTCACACCTGAATGGAGACCAGTCTTCTGTTGGTTTGTTTCCCTCTCTCTCCTGAGGGTTTTTGGTAATTAAGAAAAGTATCCTCCTCTCCTCTTATACGAAGACGCAGTGTAAGAGACATTTTGTCAGGTTTCATGAAATATTCTTCCTCTGGGTCAGGGGTACCTATTTATCTTATACGTATGTGCATATCAAAAAGGACTGCTTAGCAATTCTTTCAGGAAGAAAGGAGATCTTCTCCAGTGTTACTCCTTTATTCTATAGCTGAACAAAGAGACATTTAAAGATTTGTAATTGAAAACAAAAATAAAACAAACAATTCTTTATTATACATACTTCACCTCCTTATATCTTCTAACTATATTGATCATTAACATGTTACAGGGGAATATTTTTCCACATGAAATCTTGAATATGTTCACTTCATGTTGTAATATAAAAATATTTTGTTATTTTTACATTTCTGAGTATTAACATTGATCATTAATCAAAATTAACATAAACATTAACATTGAATAAAAATTACTCATATTTTATTTAGAGTTACGATACCATAAAATGGAATATATTTCCATCAAGCCATATACAAGGGATATAGAAAATGAATTATATTTTCATTTAAACATTATGAGAATATCAGAACTTCAAAATAACAGCTATTCCTCTGATAAAAATATGTTTACTTTTAAATTTGGTGGGAATTAAAAATGGCTTATAATTTCTATGAAAAAATAAACAATTTTATACTTGTTAACAAAACTGAAAACAACTAATAAACAAACAAGAAAAATAAACAAAAACTTATGGGCACAGACAATGGTATGGTGATTATCAGAGGGCTGGGGTAGTAAAGGGTAAAGGGCATCAAATACATGTTGACAGATGATGATTAGACTTTGGGGAGTGGGCACACAATGCAATATACAGACCATGTATCACAGAAATGTATACTTAGAACCTATATAAGTGAAATCATGTGAATCTTAACTTTTTCCATCTGACTTATTTTGGTTAAAATGATGTTTTTCACAGCCCACCCATGCTGTTGCAAATAGCAGTATTTTATATTTCTTATGGCTGAGTAGTATTCCACTGTACATATGTATCACATCTTTTATTCTAATCATCTATCAAAAAACACTTCTGTTGTTTCTGTGTCTTGGCCATGAACAATGCTGTAATGAACATAGGGGTACAAATAGCCAACAGATGTGTGAAAAGATGCTCAACATTACTAGCTATTAGAGAAATGCAAATCAAAACTACAATAAGACACCACCTCTCACCTGCTAGAATGGCTCCTATCAACAAGGCAAGTAATAACAAGTGTTGGAGAGGTTGTAGAGAAAAGGAGCCTTCATTCACTGCTGGAAGGAATGAAAACTGGTACAGCCACTATGGAAAACCATATGTAGGTTCCGCAAAATATTAAGAATAGAGTTGTCATATGACCCAGCAACCACTCTCCTGGGTATCTACCTGAAAATTTTGAAAACATTTATTGCAAAGACATATGCACTTTTGTGTTCTTTGCAGCATTATTCACAGTGGCCAAGACATGGTCAACTTTCTTAAAAGGTTGATCCTTCTCATTTTTCAGAAATAAAGAATGAATTCAAGTTTTGTTTTTAATTTTAAATACTAAATATTTAAACTAGTTAATACTAGAATAAATACTAATGTGGGGTTCTATTATCATATTTTTTATTACAACCATTTCGTTACTCATTTTATAATTTATTTTTACTCTTTCCCTTTTAATGTCAGACAATTTTTCAGGTTTTTATGACTAAATTAGAAACAGTAGTTAGAAAAGTAACTGGATAATATAGATCTATGGTTCTTAACCCCAACTAAGCATTGTAATTACTTAGAGAGTAAAATCAAGTATATGTCTTGACCTCACCCACAGATATGGTCTAGAGTAGCATCCATTCGGTAATTTTATTCATTCTCCCAAGGATTCAAATGTGTGGTCATGGCTGAGAATAACTGGTATGGAGTACAAATATAATTTCTGCTTTCCTCTAGGTTTTAGATTTGCAGGGGCTGTAAATAGATAGTTTATATAGGAAGAAACAGATTTAAGTCGATGGGGAATTAAAAGCAACAGTTGTGAATTCTGTACTGGAGTCTGAGGCCAGGTTTGAGTTTTGAGAGCTGAAAAGCAAAGTGGAGATTAACAAACACAGTATAGATGAGCCAAAATGCCACAAAGTCATAGCTTTGAATCCTTTGGATTAGCCAGTGCTTAAATGCTTTCTCAACTTTATCTTTGTTGTTAATTGTTTGGTTATTTGATTTGGTTTATTCTTTCTTTCCCCACATTATGCTATTTTAAGGCAAGAAATTTCATATTCTAAACCTCCAACCTGGTGACATATGGTAGAGGCAAAACAGATAGTAACGTTTTGGTGATTGAATCAAAGAAAGGATAAATGAAACCATGAATGGACAAAAGAAAGGAGAAAGGAGAGAGGAAGGAAAAGAGAAAGAACAGAGTCTTGGTAATGTGACACTGGAATAAGAATGCCTAGGTTCGGATCTTAACCAAATTACTTTTTTAGTAGTTTGACATTAAACAAAGTACACTCTGTGATTAGATTTCCTTTTGTGTATTCAATAGGTTGTCATAGAGATAAAATAGTTTATACACATAATACACTTAGAACAGTGCCTAAAACATAGTCAGAACTTAATAAATGTTAACAAAATGGAGTAATGTAAAAACCCATGCATACTGATAGCCAAAAAATTACCAGCAATGTATTCTTGGATAAGCAAGTACTCAATAAATGTTAGCTAATATTGTTACTTGGAATTATTCTAATGAATGATATAGTCTTATTTGGGGATTTGGAGGTAAATTCAAATGTAAGGATTTGAAGTAAAATAAGGAGCATAACAATCTCTTAGAATGAAAGGAAATATTTGTTAGCCCATCATATTGGCAGAATGTTCCAAAGTTCTTCCCTAGTTCAATGCCTGGTTTAGGACTCATTCATAATTCACAATTAGACTTTATTATTGGCCTATGGAATCCCTAATTGATTTGGCCCTTAATTTTATTTTTATATATATATATATATATATATATATATATATATATATATATATATATATTTCCTTTTTAAAATATATTTTATTGATTTTTTACAGAGAGGAAGAGAAAGGAATAGATAGAGAGTTAGAAACATCGATAAGAGAGAATCATTGATCAGCTGCCTCTTGCACACACACACACACCCCCCCCCTCACTGGGGATGTACCTGCAACCAAGATACATGCGCTTGACCAGAATCGAACCTGGGACCTTTCAGTCCACAGGCTGACTCTCGATCCACTGAGCCAAACCGGTTTCGGCATATATATACATTTCTTTCACCCTGATACATTGCTGGTGCTCACCTACACTAATAAAAGGATAATATGCAAATTAGACCAGGAGACCTTCTGGATGTCCTTCCGGACAAAGCCATGGTGGCAGGGGCAAGGCAGAGATGGCGGTTGGGGCGCTAAGGCTACCCGGGAAGGCAGGGAAAGAAGGGTGACTGGAGATTTGACCTTTATAATATATGGATGTTATTAAGGCAGGCAGCTTGCAGATAACCAGTCACAAGGCAGTGAGGCATATAACCAAAACTAAAGATGTTGCTAAGGCAGAATTATTTGAAAGAACCAATTAGAAGCTAGCAAAGTATATATCTATGCCTAGACAAAGAAGCTTAACAGGCAGTCCACTTTGGGCCTGCTCCCTGCTTGCTACAAGGAGTCATTCTACTCTCAATAAACTTTGCTTCTGCTTACCATCTATGCCCATGAACTCTTCAATTTTGTGATACAATGAAGTCAAACAGAAATTTTGGCATCAGGAAGATGAATTATTAAGTTCTACTCTTTGGCTCCACCTTTTTCTTATGTTTCTCTCATACACTGATGTTTCTCTCTCTCCTTAGTTATCACAAATTTGGACATAACTGACTGGAAATTGGCTCTCACCTTCTTTCCTAAACCAGTTCTCAATTGCTGCCTAGTGATCAGAAACTGGCTTTTCCAGTTCAATGTGTAGTTAGTTGTGAGCTGCATAAAGGTCACTATCAATGTTTTCGCATGCTGTGTCCATAAAAGCTGTTTAAGTTTGTTCTCATTAGTTTCCCAATAGTGCAGCACTGCATTGTATGTACTAATGCACACCTAGGGAGAGGGGCACAATTTAGGAAAGGCGGTCCCCTTCCCCTGAGAGCAATTCCTGGGGACATTCTCAGCCCGATCCCTCAGCTGGTAACAATCTCACCAGAGAGGAGAATAAAGATGTTGAAGAAGGATCTGACAACCCACTACAGTGTCCTTATGTAGTAAGGACAATGTTCTTATGTAGTTGTTGTAATATCTCTTATTACAACGTTCTAATATCTCTTATCATTTCATTAGATAATTAGAGGTTCAGTATCTGCAAAACTAAAGTTCAAAGTATTAGGTTTGTAGATCTGACTGACATCTTAAAATACTATTAAAGTATTTTCAAAGTATTAGATTTGTAGATCTAACTGACATCTTAAAATACTATCTTAAGTCTGACTCCATCTTTTTTTTTTTTTTTGCCCATTTTTCTCACTGTTTTTTTTTTAATACATTTTTAGTAATTTCAGAGAGGAAGGGAGAGGGACAGATAGAAACACCCATGGTGAGAGAGAATCATTGATTGGCTGCCTCCTGCATGCTCCCTAATGAGAGTTGAGTCTGCAACCGGGGTATGTGCCCCTGACCACATCAAACTTGGGAACCTTCAGTCTGCAGGCTGATGCTCTATCCACTGAGCAAAACTGGCTAGGGCTTTCTCACTATTTTTATGTTGCTTTCTGTTTTTGCTCTTCCCCTTTTCTCCTGTAGTCAGTTGCTCTTTTTTTTTTTTTTTTTTTTTTTTATGAGAGAGAGAGAGAGAGAGAGAGAGAGAGAGAGAGAGAGAGAGAGAGAGAAGAGAAAGAGAGAGAGGATAGAATTACAAATTTAGAATTACAGATTTGTTGTTCTACTTATTTATGCACTTGTTGGTTGTTTCATGTTTGTGCCTTGACCAGGGATAGAACCCACAGTCTTGTTGTATCAGGATGACACTCTAATCAACTGAGCTACGCAGCCAGGGACATAACTTTATTTTTAATTAAACTTTTTATTTTGAGATCATGTAGATTCACATGTGGTTCAAAGAAATAATGTATAGACATTCAGTGCACTCTTTGCTCATTCCTGAATGATTTCATGAACTGTGCAAAATTGCAAAATAAAAATCACAGGGCTAAGGAGTAAAAGGGATTTGCAGCACACATTAAAAACCTTACCAGTGACATAAAAAAGAGATATAAAACTAATAAAAATGGTAGCAATTTTGCATATGTCACATGGTCAAGAATAGCATAAACACTATGATAAATAGGACTCTTTACCTTGAAAAAGACCTGAAGTTTGCTGATGGAATTGTTGACAAAAAAGTTATAGCTGTGAGTTATGTGTGATGGAAGGAGGGGTATCCGAAATCAGACAGAAATTTATAACACAGATGCAGATGGTTTGTCTCTCAACACACAGTGAACTGAGGTCAGTGCTAGATGTTTGGGAAAGGTGCAGGTTTGTATTTTGTGTGTTTCTACATTGATTGGTTTGGGTAGATGCAGTTTTCTATATTTAGCCAGTGATTCTCAGAGATGAAACAATGTGTAAGAGGACACAAAATTTACCTATGTTCAGATTATTTCTTAATATCTATTGTGTTGGAACAAACTTATATTTTCCAAACAAGCATTATAGTGGAATTGATTGTACTTTTTTGTTGTTTCTCATTTTGTTAGTTCAATTTGGTTGGGCTCTTTTTCTCTTAGCACCATTTCTGTCTAATTGTTGTACTGTCTTTACCACAAAACTTTTTCAATGTGGCTAGGCTGTAGGCATGCTTTTGAAGACATGGGTCACACTAGCAGCCACTTCAGAAAGGGGAAAAGTCAATTTCAAAGTACTTAATTCTTTTCAGTCTTCTTTCCATAGATTTTTTTTTAAAATTTATTTATTTATTTTTTACATATTTTCTTGATTTTTTTTTATTGCCCCCCTCCCTCCCACACATCCCCTCCCTCCCCATAGTTTTATGTCCATTGGTTGTACTTATATGCATTTATACAAGTCCTTCGGTTGATCTATTATCTCCCCCTGATATCCCTACCCTCCCCACTGTAATTTGACAGTCTGCCTGTTGCTTTACTTTCTCTATATCTGTCTCTTGGTTCATCAGTTTATAAAGATCTTTATCATCCACCGATGTGTGAGGTCATGTGGTGTTTCTCTTTCGTTGATTGGCTTATTTCACTCAGCATGATGCTCTCCAATTCCATCCAGGTTGCTGCAAATGATGAGAATTCCTTCTTCTTTATGGCAGCATAGTATTCCATTGTGTAGATGTACCATAGTTTTTGGATCCAATCATCTGCTGACGGGCACCTAGGCTGTTTCCAAATTCTGGCTATTGTAGATTGTGCTGCTATGAACATAGGGGTGCATATATCCTTTCTGATTGGTGTTTCTAGTTTCTTGGGATATATTCCTAGAAGTGGGATTACTGGGTCAAATGGGAGTTCCATTTTCAGTTTTTTGAGGAAACTCCACACTGTTCTCCACAGTGGTTGCACCAGTCTGCATTCCCACCAGCAGTGCACGAGGGTTCCTTTTTCTCCGCAACCTCGCCAACACTTGTCGTTTGTTGATTTGTTGATGTTGGCCATTCTGACAGGTGTGAGATGGTACCGCATTGTTGTTTTGATTTGCACCTCTCGGATAATTAGTGACTTTGAGCATGTTTTCATGTGCCTTTTGGCCTTCCTTCTGTCTTCTTTTGAAAATATTCTGTTTAGGTCCATTGCCCATTTTTTAATTGAATCATTCATCTTCCTTTTATTTAGTTGTATAAGCTGTCTGTAAATGTTGGAGATTAAACCTTTATCAGTGGTAATATTTGCAAATATGATCTCCCACACCGTGGGCTTTCTTGTTGTTTTATTGATGGTTTCTTTTGCTGTAAAAAAGCTTTTTATTTTGAAGTAGTCCCATTTGTTTATTTTCTCTTTAGCTTCCATTGCCCTAGGGGCAGTATCAGTGAAGAAGTTATTTTGGCATACGTCTGAGATTTTGCTACCTGTGGATGCTTCTAGTATTTTTATGGTTTCCCGTCTGATGTTTAAGTCCTGTATCCATTTTGAGTTTATCCTTGTGAATGGTGTAACTTGGTGATCTAGTTTCATTCTTTTGCATGTGTCTGTCCAATTTTCCCAACACCATTTATTGAAGAGACTGTCTTGACTCCATTGTATATTCGTGCCTCCTTTGTCAAATATTAATTGAGCATAGTGATTTGGGTTGATATCTGGGTTCTCAATTCTATTCCATTGATCTATTTGTCTGTTCTTGTGCCAGTACCAGGCTGTTTTGAGAACAGTGGCTTTGTAGTATAGTTTGAAGTCTGGTATTGAGATCCCTCCTACTTTACTCTTCTTTCTCAGAATTGCTGTGGCTATTCGGGGTCTTTTATTGTTCCAAATGAACTTTTGGAGAGTTCTTTCTAGGTCAGTGAAATATGTCGTTGGTATTTTAATGGGGAGTGCATTGAACCTATAGATTGCTTTAGGAAGTATGGACATTTTGATGATGTTGATTCTACCAATCCATGAACATGGTATGTTCTTCCATCTCCTTACATCTTCCCCTATCTCTTTTTTCAGTGTCGTGTAGTTTTCCGCAAATAGGTCCTTTATTTCTTTAGTTAAATTTATTCCTAGGTATCTTAATTTTTTTGGTGCGATGGTGAATGGAATTGCTTTTTTAGCCTCTGTTTCTGTAGTTTCACTGTTGGTGTATAGAAATGCCATGGATTTCTTGGCATTAATTTTATATCCTGCTATGTTGCCAAATTCATTTATTAAGTCAATTAGTTTTTTAATGGAGTCTTTTGGGTTTTTTATGTACAATATCATGTCATCTGCAAATAAGGATAACTTTACTTCTTCTTTTCCAATTTGGATGCCTTTTATTTCCTCCTCTTGTATAATTGCAATGGCTAGTACTTCCAGAACTATGTCAAACAGGAGTGGCGAGAGTGGGCATCCCTGTCTTGTTCCTGTTCTTAGAGGGAATGGTTTTAGTTTTTGCCCATTGAGTATAATGTTGGCTGTGGGTTTATCATATATAGCTTTTATTATGTTGAGGTATGATCCTTGTACTCCCACCTTTTTAAGAGTTTTTAACAGGAAAGGGTGTTGGATTTTGTCAAATGCTTTTTCTGCGTCAATTGATATGACTATATGATTTTTATCTTTCAATTTGTTTATGTGATGTATCACGTTTATTGATTTGCGGATATTGTACCATCCTTGCATTCCTGGAATAAATCCTACTTGGTCATAGTGTATGATCTTTGTGATGTTCTTCTGGAGTCGATTTGCTAGAATTTTGTTGAGGATTTTGGCATCTATGTTCATGAGGGATATTGGCCTGTAATTCTCTTTCATTGAGTTGTCTTTATCTGGTTTTGGTATTAGGGTGATGCTGGCTTCATAGAAGGAGTTCGGAAGTGTTCCTTCCTCTTGGATTTTTTGGAATAGTCTGAGGAGGATAGGTTTTAGTTCTTCCTTGAATGTTTGGTAAAACTCTCCTGTGAAGCCATCTGGCCCTGGGCTTTTGTTTGCTGGAAGCTTTTTGATGACGGTTTCAATTTCTTCCCACGTCACTGGTCTATTGAGATTTTTAGATTCTTCCTGATTGAGTTTTGGCAGTTTGTATTTTTCTAGGAATATGTCCATTTCCTCCAGGTTGTTTAGTTTGTTGGAATAGAGTTGTTCGTAGTATTTTGTAACAATCTGTTGTATTTCGGTGGGGTCTGTTGTTATTTCACCTCTTTCATTTCTGATTTTGTTTATTTGGGTCCTCTCTCTTTGTTTCTTGGTTAGCCTGGCTAGAGGTCCATCAATCTTGTTTATCCTTTCGAAGAACCAGCTCTTGTTTTTGTTGATCTTATGTATTGTTTCTTTGGTCTCTATGTCATTTATCTGTGCTCTGATTTTTGTTATTTCCTTCCTTCTGCTTACACTGGGCTTTTCTTGTTGCTCTTTTTCTAACTCTTTGAGTTGTAGACTTAGTTCATCTGTTACCATTTTTTCTAGTTTTTTGCAATAGGCTTGTAAGGATATGAACTTCCCTCTCAAAACTGCTTTTGCTGTGTCCCATAGATTTTGGATTGTTGTGTTTTCATTGTCATTTGTTGCCAGGATGTTTTTAATTTCTTCCTTGATTTCTCTGGTAACCCAGTCCTTGTTTAATAGCATGTTGTTTAGTCTCCATGTATTTGATTTCTTTGGATTATTTTTATTGTAATTAATTTCCAGTTTTATGCCACTATGATCTGAGAAGATGCTTGATATGATTTCTATCTTCTTGAATTTGAAGAGACTTTGCCTATGTCCCAAAATGTGGTCTATCTTTGAGAATGTCCCATGTGCACTTGAGAAGAATGTATATTCTGTGGCTTTGGGGTGGAATGTTCTAAAGATGTCAATTAATTCCATCTGGTCTAGTGAGTCGTTTAGGATTGATATTTCTTTGCTGATTTTTTGTTTAGATGATTTGTCGAAGGGTGACAGTGGGGTATTAAAATCTCCTACTATGATTGTATTGCTATTAATCTCTCCCTTAATGTCCTCCAGCAGTTTTTTTATGTATTTGGGTGCTCCTGTATTGGGTGCATATATATTTACCAGGGTTATTTCTTCTTGTTGGATTGTACCCTTTAGTATTATGAAGTGGCCTTCATTATCTCTTGTTATGTCCTTCACTCTGAGATCTAATTTGTCAGACATAAGTATTGCTACCCCAGCTTTTCTTTCCTTTCCATTTGCCTGGAAAACTTTTTTCCATCCCTTCACCCTCAGTCTGTGTGCATCTTTTTTTCTGAGGTGAGTTTCTTGTAGGCAACAGATGTAAGGGTCTTGTTTTCTTATCCAATCTGACACCCTATGTCTTTTGATTGGAGCATTTAATCCATTTACATTTAAGGTTATTATTGATAGGTACTCATTTGATGGCATTTTTATTCTATACCCATGTTCCTTCTTCAATTCCTATTTCTTTATTTTTACAGTAGACCCTTTAGCATTTCTTGCATTGCTGGTTTGGTGGAGATAAATTCCTTCAGTCTTTTTTTGTCTGTGAAGCTCCTGATTTCCCCTTCAATTTTGATTGATAGTCTTGCTGGGTACAGTATTCTCAGATTCAAACCCTTCCTTTGCATGACTTTGTATATTTCATTCCATTCTCTTCTGGCCTGATATGTTTCTGTTGAGAAATCAGTTGCTAGTCTGATGGGGGTTCCTTTGTAAGTAACTTTCTGTCTCTCTCTGGCTGCTTTTAAGATTCTTACTTTGTCGTTGTTGTTTGCCACTTTAATTATAATGTGCCTTGGCGTCTGTCTTCTGGGATTCATTTTGCTTGGGACTCTGCGAGCATCTTGGATTTGTGTGGGTTTTTTCTTCTCTATCTCAGGAAAGTTTTCTGTCATTATTTCTTGAAATACTTTTTCCACGTCTACCTCAGTTTCCTTTCCTTCTGGAACCCCTATTATTGGAATATTATTTTGTTTTGTAATGTCCCAAAGCTCCCGTAGGCTCTCCTCCTGCTTTTTAATCTTTTTTTCTAGAAGCTGCTCTAATTGGGTATTTTTTTCCATCTTGTCTTCTAGCTCACTGATGCGGTCCTCCGCTTCATCTAGTCTACTCTTGATGCTTTCTATTGAGTTCTTCATGGTAGTGATGTCATTTTTCATTTCTTCTTGGTTCTTCCTCAATTCCTGATGGTTCTTCCTCATTTCTTCTTGGTTATTGTCAAATTTCTCTTCCATTCTTTTTAGCCAACCTATAATCATTATTCTGAACTCTTGCTCTGGTAGGCTGCTTGCCTCTGGCTCGTTTACTTCCTTTTCTGGTGATGCCTGCTTTTCTTTCATTTGTGGGGTGTTTCTTTGTCTTCCTATGGTATCTCTTTTCAGGATGTCTGGTTATGTGGTGTTCTTTCTCTTGCATTAATTTATAGGTGCAAAATACAACACTACCAGGTACAACACGAGAGGCACTTAACAGGAATGTATTTACAATATTAATAACCTCTAATAAAGGTAACCCCTAGCGATAGGCAAATTAGGGTATAGGAGAGAAGGAAGGAAGGAAGGTAAAAATAAAATAAAGAAAAATTAAAAAAAAAAAGTCAAAGAAGAAATAAAGTAATGACAAAATGAAGTTAGAAAACAGGGAGAAAAAGAAGAGAGAGAGAGAGAGAGAGAGAGAGAGAGAGAGAGAGAGAGAGAGAGAGAGAGAGAGAGAGAGAGAGAGAGAAAAGAAGCAAACTAAAAAAAATGGGAAACAAACTATATATATGTGGAGAAAATTGCCATAGATCAACCACTGAGCCCAGCCAATGCCGGTAACAATACTTGGAGATTAATACAAACTACAATACAATATCCACTATTATTAAGTAAGGTTATGATATACAGAAGTCAAAGAAACAAACAAAAACAGAGGATTTTAAAAAAAATACAAAGCAACAATAACAACACAGGAATAAGCATAACAATTTCACTGAAAAGCACAAATATTTACAATAATCAACCTCCACTCAAACAATGAGAAAAGGATAGAAAGTAGAACCGTTTTTTTGTGTGTGGTTTTTTTTTTTTTTTTTTTTTTTTTTTTTTTTTTTTTTTTTTTTTTAACTAGTTAATATAGTGCAGAGAGTGATATTTATACACTTGTATCAGGGGTTGGAACTTAGGTCTATGAGTATAGTGAGAGCTTTAGCAGGGGGTATACAGAAAGAATAGAGGAAAAACTAAAGCCGGAAAGGGATAGGATAAACTGGAGACTAAAGTTTAGTAAGAGAGTGATGGGGTAAAGGTCGAATTGAGATAGGGTTGAATGATGCTATAGTAGAGATTAAAATAGAATGAAGGTTACTCCCAATGTAAAATAAAGACGAAGTAAAATGGTACTGGAGAGGAAAAGAAAAAAAAAAAAGCAAAATAGCAGTAGTAATAGTGATGATAGAGATTGAAAAATGTAATAATTGAAAAGGTAAAATCAAGTAAGGAAAAAAGAAAAAAAATCGTTTCTGAAGTAAAAGATGTAAAAAATGAAAATTAAATAAAAAATGTAAAAAATGAAAATAAAATAAAGAATAGTATAATTAGCATAAAATTGTCCAGTAGAGTTCAATCACTTCCTCTGTTATTGTATTTGGTATGCCTGGTTCTTGGATCAGAGAGTCTTGCAGTTCCCAGCATTTCACTGCACCTCAGTTTTGTAAGGTAGTCCTTAATTTTAGGTAGGCTATATCTTAGTTATTTGTGTCCATTTATTTTTGATTAATTAAAAGAAAAAGAAAAAGAAAAAAGAAAAAAAAAAAAAAAAAAAAAAAGGCAGTTTGTAGTTCAGCCCTTAGGTGTCAGTGTTACCAGTTTGACCTCCCAGACTTTGGTTGCTCTGGCCTTCTTTCTCTCTGGGGGCGGGCCCTCGCAGCTCTCCTGGGCTACAATATAGGCGGGGCCGCAGCGTTCCAGGCCGCACTGGGGGCGGGGCCTCGCGGCGCTCCGGGGCGCGGCGCTCAGGGCCGCACTGGGGGCGGGGCCTCGCGGGAGCAATGGGGCTATCGTAGCCTGAACTCGCAGGCTAGCCACGCAAACTCTGACCTTTCCGTGGGTGGTTGAAGAGCTTTCTTGAATCCACGCACTTGCTCCGATCGGGGCGCCACAGGTGCTCGATGGACTCCTCGGCTGTGGGTTTTCCAGGCCTCAGAGAAGCTGCTCCCTTCCTGGTAGGGTGGCGCCGCCTTTGCGCCGAGCCCGGAGCTCCGGGAGAAGTCGGGAGTGCTGGCCGCTTGGTCAGGAAAACCTGTCCAGTGGACACTTCCTTACCTTCCTAGAGTGATCCGTTGCCCCTTAGCTGCTAATCAACATTCCCTGAGCGACTCAGATGTTGCTTCTATCTGTTTTGGGACCGGGGTCAGAACAAGTCCATCTGTTCGGTCGCCATCTTCAAGCTCCGCCTCCAAGAGAGTCTGTAAATCTTCTTGATTGCAGATTGCAGGTTTGTTATAAGAAGATGTAACTCCGAAGCCGGACGAAAGAGATGCAAGTTGGGGGAAAGGGTGGGGAGTGTTCAAGTTCTCTCCAGGCTTGTCACTCTCCACCAACCTTCCAGTCTTCATCTACTGGGAAACTCAACAAACCCCGTTTTGTGTGTGCGCCTGCGAGGACGCCTCTTTCCATAGATTTTTGTGCACTTATAACTTTTATTTTGATAGCAATATAGAGATCAAGACTTGTTCCAGCTAAGTCACATTCACAGTGGGGAACAACATTCTTTAAAAGAAAATGTTGTATTAGTTCTTCATCCCAGTGTCACTGAATTGAAAATGAAACTTGCAGTTGCACACAGGATCTTGAGTAAAAATAGAAAATATTACATGTTTTCTATGCCCTTACTTATTATTTAATAACTAGAGGCCCAGTGCATGAATCCATGCACACTGAAAGGAAATTAATTAGAATAAATATTTTAGAGGCTGGAGAGGGACCAAGGGGAGGGTTCCAGGGCATGTCCAGCTCACCTCACCCAGTCCCAATTGGCTGGACCCCAGCAGTAAGCTAAACTACTAGTCGAAGTGCCTGCCCTCTGGTGGTCAGCACACATCACAGTGACTGGTATAGCAGTCAACCAAGTGGTCGACCAATTAGTTGGACACTTAGCACATTAGGCTTTTATATATATAGATAATATACTGTTACATAAATGTAATATTACTTATAATATACTAGAGGCCTAGTGAATGAAATTTGTGCACTCGGGGAGCACAAATTTGAGCACGGGGAGCAGGCCTAAGCCAGTAGTCAGACATCCTTAGCACTGCTGTGGAGGTGGGAGAGGCTCCCACCACTGCCGCTGAGCTCACCAGCCATGAGCCTAGCTCAGGGCTTCTGGCTGAGTGGCAGTCCCCCTGTGGGAGCACACTAACCATCAGAGGGCAGCTCCTGAATTGAATATCTGCCCCCGATAGTCAGTGTGTGGTCATACCATCTGGTCCTTCCACCAGTCCTTATGTGGATTTGCATATTAGCCTTTTAATATATAGGATCTTATATATAATCTATCTATCTATCTATCTATCTATCTATCTATCTATCTATCTATGTATCATCTATCTATCTTTCTATCTATCTATCATCTATCTAACTATAATAGAGGAATATGCATATTTACACAGGATGCCATTATATCATGACCGTTCACAGGGTGGGCGGGGCTGCGAGGCTGGGGGCAGCACTCCGGGTCTAAGCACAATTTTGTCCCACTCAGGCAGACTCCCCTGTGGCCCACAGCCAAATACCAACACTAATCTGGGGTTTACTAAACTTTACTGGAGCTACTCCCCATACCCTTACCCCCTGTCCACAGCAGGGTGCCCTGGCAGCAACCTGACAGGTGGGGCAGTCTGGGAGAACCCAGTGTGGGGGGGGGGAGGAGGCTGCAGGGAGCCATGGAGGGGCAAGGCTGCCAGAGCCAAGCTCCCCGGGGTCTGAGGAGAGCACCTGAAGGAAGAGGAAGCTTCAGTGAAGCAGCCAGATAGGAGCTGCAGCCTGGAGGTCCTCAGGCACACAAAAAGGTGGCTCCCAGGCAAGCACTGTGGCTTCAGTGAAGTGGCCAGCTAGGAGGCGGGTGGCCCAATGGGCACAGAGTAGCGCCGAGGTGGAGTGCACTACAGAGGGCTCGGGCTGGGGCAGGGGTCTGGTGGGCGGGGATCTTCCTCACCTGTGGAGAATGAGATTCTGCAGTAGCCCCAAGACGCGAGTTGGCTGGGGACTGACAGGTGCAAGATGCTGGGCTCACTGCTGGCAAGCGCAGCTGCAGTGGTACAAGCCTCTCCTGCCTCTGCAGCAGTGCTATTGAGTGGTGGCAGTGGCAGGCACAGCGGGGCAGGAATGAGAGGGAGGAGGAGGATGCCCAGCTCAGGCTTGGGCTCCTCCCAGGCCATCTGCACTACTTCAGGCACTAATATAGACCTCGGGGATGTAGGACTGCTGGTTTCAGCCAATCCCTGCAGGCCAGTGCCTCTACTCCCATATAATAAATAGGAAATATGCTAATTGACCATCAGGCCCTCACAAAGATGGTGGTGCCCACAGCCATAAGATGGCAGTGTCCAGTCCCCTCAGCCCCACTTGGGCAGCAGGCACACGGAAGGGCCAGGCCTACCTCCTGACAAATCTGGCCGCTCTATGTGCCTGCCTCTGGAGTCCCCTAGTCCCCTCAGCTCCCCAGCCACCCAGGGCTGGCCTGAGACGCAGGCAAGCCTTGATGTCAGCTGCCAAACTGCCCAGGGCCACCGAGGCTCAGGTTACCAGGGCTGGCTGAGGTTTGCACTGCTGGCAGTGGCAGCAGTAGAAGTGTGATGGAGGCATCACGTTCCCCTGATTGCCAGGTCACCTCCCGCCCCTGAGGGCTCCCAGACTGTGAGAGGGGATAGGCCTGACTGAGAGACCCCCCTCCAGTGCATGAATTTTCATGCACCAGGCCTCTAGTAAATATATAATACCTTTTAGTTCCAATGCCTCTGTTACCCTGTTTGAAAATCACTGATTTACCTTTGTATTCTAAATAGGGGCCTGGTGCATGGATTCGTGAACCTCTTGCAATCTGGGACTGCTTGGGGGATGTAGTAGTGCATGAAGCGGCAGGCAGCCAGGGAAGAGCCTGGGCCTGGGCTGGGCACTAATTCCACTCATGCTGGCCCCACTACACTTGCTGCTTGGGCACACAGGATGAGTGTCCATGGGAGAGCCTATTGCCTGCTGCAGCTGTGCTTGCCAGCTGGTGCCCATCAGTCAGCTGAATGGCACTCCTGCTGTGGGAGTGCACTGACCACCAAGGGGCAGCTCCTGCATTGAGTGTTTTCCCCCTAGTGGTCAGTGCACATCATAGCTACCATCCGGTTGTCTGGTCATCCAGTCACTTAAGCTTTTATATGTAGTCTAGAGATCCAGTGCACAAAATTTGTGTGCTGGGGATGGTGTCCCTCAGCCCAGCCTGCAACCTCTCCAATCTGGAATTGGGCCTAAACTGGCAGTTGAATATCCCTCTCACAATTCAGGACTGCTGGCTCCTAACCATTTACTTGCCTGGCTTCCTGATTGCCCCTAACCACTCTGCCTGCCAGCCTGATAGCCCCCTAATTGCTCTCCCGCCAGTCTGATTCACACCTAACCGCTCCCCCGCCAGCATGATTGACACCTAACTGCTCTCGTATAGCCCAATCACTCCCATCTGCCCTCCCTTGCAGGTCTGGTCTCCCCCAACTACCCTCTTCTGTTGGCCATCTTGTAATGACATGGGGGCAGCCATATTTTGGTGGCTATCTTGTGACAATGTGCAGGTGGCCATCTTGTGACAACATGGGGCGGCCATCTTGTGGTAGCCATCTTCTGATGATATGCGAGGGTCATCTTGTGACGACACAGTGGTAGCCATCTTGTGACAACATAGACATGAGGATCAATTCGCATATTACCTCTTTATTATATAGGTTGTCAATTAAGAGTTCTTGTTAGAGACTTAGTTTTTCTCCTAAATTAACTCTTTTAGAGTTCCTATTTCTCAGTATGAAAGCTGTATCCATTTCATTTCTTTAAGTTGATGAATTGTAAATAGAAGATGAAATAATCCTATGCACTATGTCTTTTCTTTTCCTGCAGCGTTTGTCCAATGGTTCTATAGACTCAACTGATGACACTAGTCAAATAGTGGAACTACAGGAATTGCTTGAAAAGCAAAACTATGAAATGGCCCAAATGAAAGAACGTTTAGCAGCACTTTCTTCCCGAGTGGGAGAGGTAGAACAAGAAGCAGAGACAGCAAGAAAGGATCTCATTAAAACGGAAGAAATGAACACTAAATATCAGAGGGACATCAGGGAGGTGAGTGATTAATAACACTTTCAGTCTTTACTTCCTGAATGCTATCTCTGAGGTGCTTTTTCCATAATATTCCCTGTGGTAATGCTCTTTTCATCTCAAAAGACCATAATCTGGGATGTATTGTGTTAGTTATGAAACTTGTTCAATAAGGCAAATATTGTTTACTTCAGCATTCCTTTAAATACATGTAGAAAGAAATTTTGATATCAAGTCTCAGATATAATAAAAACTTGTTTACAGTTTTTAAAGATTTTTTTAAAATTGTGGAGCTGTTCATTTTAAACTACCATTGATATAAATATATATATTGAGTTGTTAGGCTCTTAGATATGGGAACTACTCAAAGACATTTTAAAAGTTTCCCCTCTCGTTTTTGGATTTGTGTCTATGAATGTGAATATGTATGTTTGTATGTGCTAATTGTCCTTTTTCTATACATCCAGTTCTCACTAGACTTGACATCATATTATCTACTCTTTAAAAGAGAATACTGGAAAGTTACTACAAAAGACACAATGATATTATTTATTTGTAACATTTTCAAATCATCTTACTAGCTAAGGTGAAAAGTTTAGAAGTTTTTCACTTTCTCACTCTATTCAATCAAAAAGAAGATTATATTTGTGAAAATTTTATTTTGTGACTTACTGTTTCCATTTTTACATATTCATTTAAATAATATATTTTAGACATTTTCTATCTTTTGTATACAGAGTGGCCAGATTATTATGATCCTGAGTGCGTAATATTCTGGCTATTCAGTGTATATTCTATATAATAAATGGCTAAAATGCAAATTGTCCCCTCGATCATGAGTTCAACCAGCAGGCAGGCCAGCCAACTGCCATGTCCCCTCCCCTTGGCCAGGCTGGAAAGACCCCACCCATGCACGAATTCATGCGCTAGGTTTCACCGATCATAATAATCTGGCCACTCAGTATATATTTAACTATTTTTATTGAAGTTTAACCTTCTCTGTGTAGCAGGTTTTTTTCTTACCATTTTATCTTCAGTTTATTTTATTCATACTGTCCTATTCAAACTGTTCTTACTCACATTGTCCTTGACCTCCCTATTGCTGAATCTAGGGACCACTTCTCAGTTCTCTGAAGCACTTGATCCAGTTCTCACTCCCTGGAGCACTTTTTTCACTTGGCTAATAGCACACTGAACCTGCCTGATTTTCCTTCAGCCTGCTTCCTACTCCCATTTCAGCCACCTTTACTGGCTCAGCTTCCTGCCCAGTCATGGAGAGCTATCCTTTCTCAGTCTACCTTTACTCCCTGAGTAAGTGCATGCAGTCTCATGGATCAAAAAAAAACAGCTAATGACTTATGAATCTCAATTTATATCTCCAGCTTATCCTTTTCTCCTGATACCTGATGCCTGTGTCTAAATTTCCAATGGGTCTCTCAAAATTAGATTTCTCAATATTGTTTTCCTGCTATTCCCCTAGGAAGCCAGGCTTACTCGAAGTCCTACACATCTGAACCTGTGGCAACCCTATTACTGTTGCTCAGGCTAAAATCCTTGGAGTTGTCCTTGATACCTCTTCTGTTTACATTGCAATCAAAGGACTTGCAGTACCTATAAGCTATGTACTGTCTGACCCCTTAGAACTCACCTTCCAATTTTTCATTTTATCCCCATCTGTTCAGTGAAGGGGCCTCTTAAACAAGCCAGGCCTTTTCTTTCACATTTCCTTTCCCTCTTCCTTTCGCTAAAATGTTTTCTCCGTGAAGTGTTCCCTATCCATGCTACTTACACACACACACCCACCCCCTTCTCTCATTTTTAGTCTCACAGCATTATTGCACCTGAAATATTTTATATTTTACTGATTTACTTGTTTATCATATGCCTTTCAACTGGACATAAAAATTTATAAGGGATGTAATTTTTTGTCTTGTTTTGTTTTACTGCTCCATTTGAATCACTTACATAACTATTGAGCATATGATAGACACTCAAACACCTTTATGGAGATGATGAATATTTATAGATGTTTGATGTCCACATCAAAAGGCATGGATAAGACCAGAATAAATTCCTAAAACAATGTCTACTCTCTCAGAAAAAGATACGTGTCCCAAGAAGTGGTAGATTGCTCTACCACTGTACTAATAAAGATACTGAGAGCTCTATGCCCTTATATTAATGAACAGTCTATAGATATGTCTCTTATCTTAACTTCTCCTCACAACCCAAACTCAAAGAATTTATAAAGTAAATGAATTTAACCTCTTTTCTATATCACTGTTAAAGAATACTGAGATTTCTGGCCAATACACTACCAAGACAATTTCTTGAGGAAAATTCTGTTGTTTTTTTTATTTTCTTAGTCCTAGAGATTTAGCTGTTTTCCTTTCATTTAACACTCATCTATTTTATTCACGCTTATTTAATCCAGTGTCACAGGTAGACCCCAGCATCACCAGCTCCCCCTTTCTTACTGCTGATGTAAAAATAGTTCCTTGATTCTAAAAGTCTTTGAATGTAGGTGACAAAAAATATTTTCAATTATCTGGTGCCAGGTGTTCTTTTATTGAAAATGCCTTCTATTAACATGTAAGCTGTTCTGCCTTCAGATGAATTATTTTAAAATATAACTATTATTATCAGGTCTACAATTTTTATGTAGTTGTACTTTGGAAGAGTTTCATAAGAAAGGAATGTCTGCCCTATTTCACCTTTGAAGGGAAGTTGCAAACACTAATGCTTTCAGAGCCAGACAGGCAGTGTAACTGTATGAAGGGCCAGGTGCCGGATAGTAGAAGGTGACAGAGTTAATGAAACCTGGACAAGGAGCCTACACTCTTCTCGCATGCATCACGTGTGTGTGCGTGTAAGACACTGAAGGTCAAATAAAATATTTTCAGATTCATGTCACAGGCCATAGGCTTCTGGTTTGCTGCTATGAATTTCTTGAGGACCAACAGGAAAACTAATTTAGGTGCATTATATCTAAGCAATATAGAAGGTACTTGTTGCCGAAACCGGTTTGGCTCAGTGGTAGAGTGTCGGTCTGCGGACTGAAAGGTCTCGGGTTTGATTCCGGTCAGGGGCATGTAGGTTGGTTGCGGGCACATCCCCGTAGGGGGTGTGCAAGAGGCAGCTGGTCAATGTTTCTCTCTCATCGACGTTTCTAGCTCTTTATCTCTCTCCCTTACTCTCTGTAAAAAATCAATAAAATATATATTTTAGAAGGTACTTGTCATTACCCCACTTTTCTCAGGTGAATAATCTAAGGTTTTAGTGAGATGAAGTGACTTGTCCAAGGCCTATGCACTGACCTCCCCACTCCCTAAGGCCCCAGTACCAGGAGGACATAGGACAAGCCTGCCTTCAAAGCCTGTGGTTCTTACACTTTGATAAGCTTTCAAAATCAGTGAGATGCAGGCATTACTTTCTACTTCAGTGATAGAAACTGTCCTAAAAATTCAACCACAATATAACTATCCCTAAATGATCATTCTTTTGATCATTTTTCTCAATAAGCATGAAGATATACAAAGCACATACTTAAAAAGGAATCATTTACTCACACTCATAGCTCCAGACTTAGCTTTTATTTTCCTGAATAATAATGTATTCTTGAACTGTGATCACACAAAATCTACTAGATTGCAAATATTTTAGTAGAAAAAAAAGTTAAGGTGATTTATCTTGCTACCTCTGCTAGCACAATATGATTTACATCTATACTAATAAAAGGGTAATATGCAAATTGGTCAGGACATCCTCACAGTAATGACCGAACAGCAGGCTGTGTGGGGTGACAAGGCCGGCAGGGGGGGTTAATGGAGGACGACCAAACGGCTGACTAGCAGGCTATGTGGAGCGATCAGGCTGGCAGGAGGGCAGTGAGGGCAACCAAATGACTGAACATCAGGCTGTATGGGATGACAGGCTGGCAGGGGGCAGTTGGCAGCAATCAGACTGGCAGGGGAGGCAGTTAGGGGCAACCAAACAAATGAACAGCAAGCTGTGTGGGGTGACCAGGCCAGGAGGGGGGTTAGTGACGGATGACCAAATAACTGAACAGCAGGCTGTGTGGGGCGACCAGGCCAGCAGGAGTGCAATTGGGGGTGACTAGGCTGGCAGAGGGGGGGCAGTTAAAAGTGATCAGGACAATAGGCAGAGGCGGTTAGGGATGATCAGGGTCACAAGGGGGCAGTTAGGGGTGATCAGGCAGGCAGGCAGATGAGCAGTTAGAAACCAGCGATCCTGGATTGTGAGATGTTGCAGGCTGGGCGAGGGGACGCCCCTCCACCTCATGCACAAATTTTGTCCACCTGGCCACTAGTATTGAATAAACAATAAATAGTTATCAAATTAAGAAAAAATTATATAATAAGAAAAAATAACCATATAATGAAAACTGAAGTGTATTTTGCTTTGCATGTGAGAACAATCAAATATGTCTGAAACGAATTATTTTAGTATGCTTCATTATTGCTTTCAAATTGTTTTGTAATTTTTTATCAAGAAATAAGTCTATCTAAATTTATTTTGATTTGAAGTTTAGTTTTAGTTGTTTGACAAATTGATTGTGACCTACTAGAGTAGGGGGACTGGATCAAGTCTAGGCATAGCATATGATTGGAAAATACAGACTGCTTCATCCTTAGTGTTGGGAAAATGTTTTTAGGAGCAACTACTATTGGTTATCTTCAGGTGTTTGATCCAAAAGCACAATCTGAAAGTTCAGCTAAAACTTATTTTTCCTGCAATGTTTGAAAATATAACGGTCAAAACAAATCAAGAAATCTACTAATATGCAAAAGAGTAGGGAAGTTATCTGTTAAAGCATTAGTTTTCAAAAGTAAAAAACAGAAAAAAAAGTAAACATAAACAATCTCATGACAGAAGCTTAGCTCTGCACCTTTTCATCAGTAAGCTACTAATCAGGCATTGAATATATTAATAATATCACATTAGATATGTTGATATGCAAAGAGTTAGAATTTTTTGTGAAGTGTTTAAATAATTATATTTTATTTTGCAAATAAAATCAGCTTACATTTCCAACTTTCTATAAAAGCTCTTCAAAAGGTTGCTAAGTGATTGAATAAATTTTGTCTTTTCTATTATCTGAAATATGGAATTGTATTCTTCACTTTGCTAGATTTATGGAGTTATTTTTATTTGATATAATAAACTTCAGGTCAAGAGATAAATTTAATCTTTCTCCTTTTTTAGATAGTATTTTCAGAGATGAGGAAAAGCTTTCTTTTTTAGAAATTCCACCGAGTGACACACAGAGAAAAGATATTTCTTGAACTTGTAAATTCAAAATTTATTTTTGCCAACACAGCCTACAGTTAAAAATGGAATCTCCCACATGAATCACTGACCCAAAATGTAAAACCAAAGCCATATAAAATGATTCCTGCATTTAATGTATGGCACAACCATGTCAGTTAATTATAGGCATAATACCAGTTAATAATAAAAGTTATGGATTATTTATTGAGTGTGTTTTCTTCATGAGACACCATGCAAAATATTTCAACATCACAGCAAACATACTACAACAACATTATATAGTAAGTGCCAATATTTCACACACATGCCCCAAAAAAGGGAGGTTAAGCAACATTGCACTATTTACCTGATAACAAAGGTAATATGAATCAAAAACTAGAATTTACAGCAAGTATGTACTACTGTAGGATCCATGTTCTGAAGAAGCATACTTATGCCTTTTACTGAATTTATTGTCATTAAATTTAGTGCAAATTTTATATGTGCACAGTAGTTTCAGAATTTTCTCTTTGAGCTAAAACATTAGCAAGATATCTCAGAGTTCTGAATGAAAATGAAATTAACAGGATTCAATATTAACAATTGTATGTGCTCTGAAGGGATACCCTGCCATCATTGGACTAAAATTATATTAAAATAGTCAAAATTTAAACTAAAAGTTTTATAAATGGTAACTGTTGTTTGGGATGGCTAAAATCTAGGGTTGTGTACCTAATGTCAAAAAAATATAATCTAGATATGTTTTTGCCAACTTGATAGAATACTTGGATTTTATGCATTTGAATTTAATATTTACATAATTAAACAAGCAGTCTTTAATTGGGCTTTGAAGGTCAGCAGAACTGAGCTAGACAGAGAAGTCAACAAAAATGAATTCCAGGCGGAAACGAAATCACAGAGTTGCTTAATTTCCTGAGGCTGTGGTAACAATTACCATAAACTGGGTGACTTAAAACAACAGTAATTCATTCTCTCACAGTTTTAGAGAATGAATTACTGTTGTAATTAAGTTCAGTTTCGGTAGGGCCATATTACCTCTGAAGGCTCTATCTAGAGAAGAATCTTGATTTGCCACTTGTAGCCTCTGGTAGTTGCTGAGATTCCTTGGTGTTCTTAGCTGGTACAATCTCTGCCTCCTTCTGAATACTGCCCTTTTCTCTGTATGTCTCTGTGTCCCCAGATCTCCCTCTTCTCATTAGAACACAAGTCATTGGATTTAAGGCTGTATGACTTCATCTTAATTTGATTACTTCTGCAAAACCTTATTTACAAATAATGTCAAATTCACAGGTCCTTGTGGATGGATATGAATTTAGGAGGGCTTATAAGGAGAACATGATTCATTCCAATACACAGAGCCAGAGGAGTGTCAGGTCATAAAGCTATAATACTTCTTTTCTAAACTTTGTAGCTCAGATTTTACATTAAAGATGGAGCACAATATGACCAGATTGGCATTTAGAAATGTCTCTTGGTCAGTTGGGTGGAGAATCGGTAAGCAGGAAAAAGACCAATAGCAAGATGGTAGGTTAGGCCATTAAAGTGAGAATATTATGCTAAGTGGAATAAGCCAATCAGAAAAAGATAAATATCATATGATCTCACTTATATGTGGAATCTAATGAACAAAAAACCTAATGAACAGAATATATCCAGACACTGGAGCATGTAACACACTGACAAATCTCAGAGGGAAAGGGTGAGGGGAGGATGGTGGGATGTATATGCATATCCTATGGAGAGATAGTGAAGGTTTGGGGAGTGGGCTGGGCAGGAGTGGGGTAGAGGGAGTCAATGAGGTAGCAAAAAGGGAGACATCTGTAATACTTTCAACAAAGACACATTCAATTAATTAATGTGAGAGCTAGGGTGAAGAAATTTTCAAGAATGATCCTAAATTCCTAGGGAGATTGGTGTCATTCCATAGCCAAATAATACCAGAAGAGCTGATTTGTGGGTATGCAGGGTGACTAAGGACAACATGAGTTTCATGGTAGATATATATACACCATTGCATTCTCAGAGAAAGAAAGCTTTCGGTTAACCCAAGATGTAAGAAGAATTCAGACAGATAATTAGGGAAAACTCACATGAACTCTTACATTCCTCTTGTGAAATGAAATAAATTAATATTTACTTCAATAAAGCAAAGGTTTCCGGGGCTTAGTCTTTTATTTAAATAACAAAGACATTAAGTTAAGCTATCTGAGAATCTGATTTGAACCTTTTTTAAATTATTTTAATTGTAGGCCATGGCACAGAAGGAAGATATGGAAGAAAGGATCACAACCCTGGAGAAGCGTTACCTCAGTGCTCAGAGAGAATCTACCTCCATACACGATATGAATGATAAACTAGAAAACGAGTTAGCAAATAAAGAGGCCATCCTCCGGCAGGTTCAGTATCTCTGTGTTGTTGTTCTGGTCCACCTGTGTGCCCCCACCATTCTCACAAAATGTTGAGTAAATTAAGTAGGCAACAGGTATTTCTTCACAATCAATCATCCTCTAAAATTTAGAATGGTGGGAACCAAACATGTGGTTTTCAGTAGGTAATTTAGAAACTGTTCTTAATAATAATAAAAATAATGACTAAAATTTTCTTTGGATCTAAACATGAACCAGAAACTGTGCTAAGTAGTTGACATGTATTACCTCACTTAAATCTAACCACCACCTGTGATGCGAGCACAGTTATTATTCTGCCGACAGTATGGCTCAGGGACATGAACATTTTCTCAAGGTCACACAGCTGGTACTTGCCAGAGTCTGGGATGGAAACTAAAGTCTACTCCACTCCAGAGCAGGAGTGGGCAAGCTCTATCCTCTGTGACAAAACCATAGCTTTGTTTTATAAATAAAGTTTTATTGAAACACAGTCATACCCATTATTTAATCATTGTCTATGGCTGCTTTTGTGTTACTACAGTAGAATCAAAAAGTTTGAACAGAAACTTTATGATACAAAAAGCCTAAAATAATTACTACCTGTCCCTTCAACAGAAAAAAATCTTTGCCAATCCCATCTTTTGAGCCAAACCGTTATAGTACATTACTTCTCCCTCTCCAGCTAATTATCTGATTTCCAATATTATGCTAATATGGTACCTCAGACGTGTAAGTACTGATTTGTATTACATTTTTCCAAGTATTATTCACTGTTAACTTCTTTTCTTTTTGCCGCCATTGGTAAGGGCTTTTCTAAATGCTTTAATGCGCTAAATTTTATTAAGGAATGTGGTTGAGTAATATATTACAAACACGCGGGCAATGATCTTTTTGCACGGTAAATGTGGCAGCTGATTTTAAGTCTGGGATAATGGCTGAAGTCCAAACCCCCCAGAGAATGGGGTCTGCTATACTAACGGTGACCCTTTAAGTGTCTCTCTCCCTCCCCTGTTTCAGATGGAAGAGAAGAACAGACAGTTACAAGAACGGCTTGAGCTCGCTGAGCAGAAGCTGCAGCAGACCATGAGAAAAGCTGAGACCTTGCCTGAAGTCGAGGCTGAGCTGGCTCAGAGAATTGCAGCCCTGACAAAGGTACTGCAATATAACACTCGGTCAGCTTAGGTGTGCTCCTAGAAATGACTAGTGATCGAAATGGAATCGGTAAAGATTTTTTTCAGTCTTTATTAAAATTAAGTTCATCTAATATTTATTACATTGGTTTCATATTTAGGTGAATGTTTTATACTATGTATATCTTATTTATACTGACATGTATGATTAATATATGACTGTGATGATTCCCTTGCCTACTTAAACATTAACAAAAATAAAATTTCATGTCCTTATAGTAATTTCCCATGGCAATATTTGCACATCAGAATAATCACAATATAAATACATAATGAAGATAGTTAACATGTATATACATGATGTTTAATATGTGTATACATATTTTAATATGCTGAACATAAATTGGTACAATAAATATAGGAAATATCTAAGCAGTTGATTCATTTCTGATTATAGTAAGAAAAAAATGTTTAGGAGTTGGAAGTTAGATTTATAGCAGTCTAAGGTCTCCAGCCATTAAATAGTGAGAAAGTGGTTTTAGTGGATACAATATCTTCTGAACCAATTAAAATCCATAGTATTATATCTCATATTTGCATGAAATGATATAGTTCTTTGCTTTTTTTGACTGACTTATTTCACTTAGCATAATATTCTCAAGTTCCATTCATATTGTTGCAAATGGCAGTATTTTATCCTTTCATATAGCTGAATAGTATCCCATTGTGTATATGTACCACATCTTCTTTATCTAGTGAATAATGCTTCAATGAACATAGGGGTGCATATATATATTTGCGAATACATATTTTCAAGTTTTTCAGGTATATCCCCAGGAAAGGGGATCCTGGGTTGTATGGTAGCTCTATACTTAATTTTTTGAGGAATTGCCATCCTACTTTTCATAGTAATTGTACCAGTCTAAATTCACATGAGGGTTCCCTTTTTTCCTACAACCTCTCCAACACTTGTTATTGCTTGTCTTATTGATAATGTCCACTTTAACAGGTGTGAGGTGGTATCTCACTGTAATCGTGATTTGCCAAAGGGAAGGTAATGGGAGAAGAAGGGGTTATGGTGACAAGAGATTTGACTTTGAGTGATGGACACATGGTGCAAAATCTAGATCCTGTAACATAGAAACTCATACCTGGGACCTATATGATCATGTGGACCAATGTCACCCCAATAAATTTAATTTAAAAAATAAAAATAAAAGACAAATATTAAAAAATAAAATAAAATCCATAGTATTCTGAAGAATGTTCATATTATCGGCTGTGTAATAGCCATTAGATTCTGCAATTATCTGTATATTTTAGAATTCTGCAACCATTGTAACCTTTAAAAAACTATTACCTTTCACTGTCAAACGAAATGCCATTGCTTCAAAGTACATATGCATATCACTAAAATAAAAGTCCGTATTTTTTACTAAAAGCATGCTTGACTTTTAACACCAATTGAAAATATATGCATATTTTAGAGGTTTTCACAATCATTACTGTGTGCTAAGTTGTTTCCTTCACTGCAAGGAAATGGGTAAACTAGAAATTACAAATTCTGTCAGGGATTATTCAAAGCTCTCGATGTTGCAATATAAGAGTAGGCACACATATTTGATTTCCTGCAAAAGTAAATAATTAAAGAGGAACAGTAAACTGATACCTATTAATTAAAATAGGGAAGTCAATAGGGTAGAAAAAGGCAAACATTTGGCAATGTATTGCAGAGTTAGAAAATATTGGAATCGTTAGTTATCTATAAAGTATTGGAGGAACTAGCTGAATTAAACATTAGGTGTTTAGGGTAATGTTCCAATCCGATCCTTCCATAGTCACATAGCATTGCCATAAATTCCTCTGGCAATTCCAGAAGTGTGTGATTTCTAATATAAAGATAAGTTTATCATTTAATTTAAATATTCTTTCTAAATTATGTCAAAATATGCAAATATATTAGTAGCATTCTATTTTTTGTGAAGATATTTTCAATTACTGTATTATGGACTGAGACATGTACAATTAGTCTTTTTATCTGAGGAACCCAAAAAGCTTTTATAAAGAGTTATTTTATTGAATTGAATTATGTTAGTGGCAACTAAGTGGCTAGATAATAATTAAAAAAAAAACTTTTGTAAAACTTTAGTGTAAAATAATCATCAATATTTACTGCATAAAATACAAGAAAGTTTGGAATCTTTTCTAATCAAACACAATTTAAAATTCATCATAAAATTGACCCAAATTTACCTCTGATAGACTGAAAATAAAACATAATTTAAAAGGCAATACTTTACATATGAAACTTTAAATTGAATATTCATGAGAATTCTTAATTTAGAATAGTTTTTAACTTGAACTATATATCTCACTTTTTTGCCTTTCTTTTTATTCTCTTGGGCTCTTATTTTGATTCATATATTCACTTGTGTACCCAAATAATGTTCTCAGTTTACTCCTATCTGGACCTTTTTGATTTCTTCTTTTTACAGTAAAATGTTATTCTTCTTAAAAAGTGTTTAAAATGTATAATTTACTCTGCTGCTCCTTCTTACTGATTTCTCTTCTGGCTGACTCTATATCAATATTTCAGATATACCATTTTCAGATGATTGCTGCATTTAATTCATCATACATGCTTCTTTAGTGCTGAGATTTTTTACCATCAAAACACTCCCTCGGTAACGTTTTTATAATATTTGAAAATCATTCTTTCATATGTTCCCCCAAGTTTTATGGCCACAACAAAAAAGTGTCACTGCTGATACTTTTTCTTGTCCTCTGTTCTCAAGGCCATTAGGGGATATCTCTAGACTTTGCTTTATTTATTTATTGATTTTTGAATGGCAATTTGTTTTTATTATCTCGCTATTATTGATCATCATAGTCTTTTTCTAGTTCTTAATATTTTTGACTATTGACAAAAATAAAATATTTTTGACTATTTTAAACCTAGGCTCCTCACTCCTATATTTTGAATGGTATTCTTAACAACCCACAGACATTTTATTTGGCCTATATATTTTTCTACTTTTATTATTAACTGCCTATTTCTTTCCCCTTCTCTTTGGTTCTCCTTTCTATAACTGTCAGTTCTTCATTTCCAAATTTATCCACACTCTTCCCAAAACTACTTCTGCCTATGTGATTTTCCCCCCTGAATCTTTAGCTGATTTGGAATTGTCCTGTGCCACATAAGAGTGAACACAAGATAAGTTCTATATCTCATCAAAGAATGTAAAAAATATCAGATTGTTCTTGTTTGATGCTGGTGTTTAAAGTAATTGCTTAAGCTGCAGTCTTTATAAGGAGAAGGTGAACATAAATCAATAGCGGTTGAAGTTGATCCCAGTGTTTGTTCAGAAATGATGTCCAAATCTATTCTTTGGTTGATAAGGGTATCTTTCTCTCTCTCTCTCTCTCTCTCTCTCTCTCTCTCTCTCTCTGTGTGTGTGTGTGTGTGTGTGTGTGTGTGTGTGTGTGAGGGGAGAGGTAAACCTCATTTAAGGTTTTTAGAATATCAGAAGTAGAACTATGGATAAAACTTAAAATTTGGCTTTTGTGAGTATAAACACAATTAACTAATAAATACTTTGGTCTCCCAATCTTGTTATTTATTATGTTTATTTCTTTAATTATAATGCATATTTCTTCAGTAAGTACATAATTCATCTTAATTCCACAAAGTATTTTATTCATTTTAGTGCAAGTAAAAAGATCAGCAATGACATAGATATTTAAACGTGATAGAATTCTCATTCATCTCTGAAGTGAATTTTTACAGTATTTTGATGTATTTTCCTTAGTTAAGATAGAAATAGGTAAAACCTTTAAGTACCTTGAAAGGCCTACTAGACTTGTATTTTTGAAGATACAGTTTTGGAAATTGAAATGTTTATGTCTTGACTATTTTGAATCAGTGGTATGATTAATTTTCATACCTCTATCTGTTAAATTATATTTTTTTAAATTACAAATACTTTTATGAATTTAGATTATATAATTTCAATAACATTTTGACTCACTAAATGTATTCTTGATTTAATTCTAAGTGGTAAATGCTGTTATAAAACCATTTATGACATTTGGAGACTATGATAGCTTTCTGTTTTGCTTCTGCTTAGAATTCGAAGGAAAAAATATGGTTATTGTTATTTCTTTATTATTTCTCATATTTATAAAATAAGAGTATCACAAAGAAAATTAAAAACTGTAAATGTTGAACTATAACTTGTGTATGCACTCCAGTTAAATGTTAAATGTTATTTGATAGATTAAATTGGAATTTGTTATACACAATAGTACATATGCATGTGAACCAATACATGAATAGGTGACTATTTCTTTTCAGGTACTGAATGATATACTTACATATAGCCCTAAATTTGCATACAGTAAGTTTCACTGTTTTAGAATAAATATATAAAATATAATAAAATATGGTCTATAGTTGAATTTTGTTGTCCTGACATAGAATACTCTTGAGGTTATAATTATTTAATTTGTAATTATCATGAACATGTTGATGTACCTTTACGTGTAACCTGTGTCTAACATACTAATACAACTCAGCTATCAGCAATGTCACATGTGTTAAACAGTCTGCATCTGTGGTAACCTGGCAATCACCTCTAAGACATGTAACTAACCTTGGCACTGGGGAAACTTCAGCTCGCAAAGGCAAGATGCTACTTATAATATTAGGACGCTATTTTGTTTCCATAGCAACAAATCAATGCAGAAAAAGTTTTGGAGTAGTCACTAGTTCCATTCAGGAGAGTTCACAAATAATTTTTCTTGTCCTCGCAGCATTATATTGTCACCTCGATAATTTGAGAATTTACTAATACTCATTTAAAAGTTCAAATTAAGAATATCTCTGAGGACATACAGACATAAGGTGTATTTAGAGAACACAATTCATTTTGCTGCTGTTGCTGAGGAAACCCAATCCTGCTTGAATTGACAATACTACTAACAATTAACCTTGGGGCTTAGCTTTTCTCTGATTTCTACAGAGTTGAGCTTATAATAAATTTTATTCCAAATTTATTTTATCTGAGTCATTGACTTGGCATATTCCTCAACATTGAGATACATTGTTTCCATTTTTAAGTAATATGACAAACAAGCAAACCAAAAATACAAAACTTTTAACAGATCTATCGAGATATATTCTAGTGTTTGGTTTCTCATAATTCCAATTATTACATGACTCTTTCAGAGTTGCTTTAATTCATTCTGTAGTAGTCTGTCATCGCCAGCCATCACTAACCTTCCATACCTTAGGTTGGTAGCTTTTTATTTGAACATACCATTGTTTTTCAATTATAACCATCAACTGCATTATGTTCACCAGATATCAGTGTAGATCTTTCCACATAAAGTTCTGTCTATTAAAATATTAAATTTGCTGTCACACTTTTCTTTTAAGCATTCTGTGCTGTGTTCTGTTTGGTGTCAGTGTCTTTAGTTCTGATTTTTCTATTTTGTCCCTCTCCTTTTCCTTGACTTGTTAGTCTGATCCAACCTCTTCTACCTCATCTGATGATTATCAATATGTTATGGAAGCTAAACTACAAGAAATGATCTCCATACGTAGGAAGGTAGTCCTACTGGACTTTACTTTCTATTGCTAAATAGAATCCATCTAAGTTTTTCTTTTCATTTATTAAAATTATGTTACTTTTATTTATTGATAATCGACCATCTGTGCAGTTCAGTGCTTCAGGAGCTTAAGATTGGACAATGGCAGGTTTGTGTTCAAACCATGCACAGTCTGCATGTTACATTTGGCTGATTTCATTGCTCATAAATAACTCCGATGTTTTGCTGATGCTTGGATGTAACAGGCCTTTGTAGCTGACACATTTCAAGCAATGCTGTTCAGCTGCCTGTTTAATGAAAGTTTATTTTTGAAAACTACATTTGCGGTTGGTAGTAGCTTGCTTTACATTTTATTTCAGTTTATTTAAAGGAAATGTGTTCATCAAGTCTTACATGTCAGGTGCATTCTTCATATTTCTTAACAGGCTGAAGAGAGACATGGAAATATTGAAGAACGTATGAGACATCTGGAATGTCAACTTGAAGAGAAAAATCAAGAACTTCAAAGAGTATGTCTGCTAAGCACCTCTACCTCAAATTATCAATTTATGGGTTTATATGCTATATACAAAAAAAAAATGAACGTTTTTCTTGATCATGAGTTGTATTTAAAAAGTTGTGGATATGCCCTGTACACTTTAAATAAATTAAGTTTTCAGCAATTTAATTAAAATCAACATAAAATTAAATCCATTTTTAAACTAGAGGAAATGTAAAAACAAACCCAGGTACTTATTTAATGATTTTATGTCAAATGTATTTCTTTTTCTTGAATATAAGGCTAGGCAAAGAGAGAAAATGAATGAGGAGCACAACAAAAGGTTATCCGACACTGTGGACAGACTTCTGACTGAGTCCAATGAACGCTTACAGCTACACTTAAAGGAGAGAATGGCTGCTCTAGAGGAGAAGGTAACATGGCAGCAGAGTAGAATCACGTGAACATTTCATAGTGTTCTTGTGCTCACCTTTGTTTTATACAGCTGGAGTCATTACATTGATCAGAGGAGTTATTGGTTTTCCTTAATAAAAAAAAGCGTTTTCTTAGAAGTGAATGAACTGTTTCTGTAATAATGTAAAAAATAAATTTTTATTTTTTATTTCTTTTTTATAAGATCAATTTTTAAATAAATATAAAGTATTTTATTACATAAATCTAGAATATTAACATGATTATCTGAGACAATTGTGTTAAATGTGCTTCACTTTTGTGTTAAAAATATTTCATTTGTCCTTTGTCTGGTATGCAAAGAAGAAGACTGGTAAGACAAAAATAAATACGTTGGGGTGTACAAGGAGGCTTGTCTTGAATTATTCAAATGTTTTAAATAACCGAATCTATCACTGGAAAAAAGCCAGACTGTGGGTGAGCTTAATGTCAATCTCAGTACAGAATTTAGGCATGCAATATTTCTAGCTGCATTGTTGTTGTATTTAAAGTGCTTCTGTACAGCCTGCAATTTCATTCACATTTACATATGTGTCATTGACAGCAGACAGCTTCCAAACAAGCAAGAATTATATGAGCTGGTTTCCAGTTCCAAGGTATAAACAAAAGTAGGGGACAAAACTTAGATGCACAAATCATTGTGGAAATTTAGATTGAGTGCCAGTCCCTACTTGAGCTATACATTTCCCCCTGCATCATCCAATAAACCAAAATAGAAAAAAACAGGTTTCAATAAAATGTTAAAGTATTTTGATTAATTTACCCATTAGGGGGTCATATGATGTGCCTTCTTCCCATTCAACTCCAAATGAATGGACTATGCCAATTACTACACTCTTAGTTTAATTTAACTGTAAACTTGTAAATAATGCATGGTTTTAAATCACACTTTATAGTACTATAAGAACATTATAAAGCTTACAACAATAATACTTTTATGGGAAGGATTTTTTTAAATATCTATAATGCAACTTACAGTATGTTCACATGTTATGATGTGTAACATTGTTTTTTTAAATCATTAAAATTTTACTTTTATTTCTCTACAAAATTAACTAACATATAAATAGATAATTTTGCATTTGAAATAGAATTCCAGAAATTGACCATTTAAAAATAAGTACTGGGAGGAGTGGGGGAAAGGCAGAGAAATGGGAGATATTTGTAATACTATCAATAATAAAAATATGTTAAAAATAAATAAATAAAAATATGATCTTATCTTTGCTTCTTTTTTAAGATAATAAAAACAATCTGAATTCTTTATCAGCAATACCTCTGGACAATATTGACCTTTTTCTTATTTAAGAGTAACCTAGCTATCTCAAATTTTATAGGCACTGAGAGGAGGCACACAGAAATATAAGGATATATTAAGTCCATTTGTCAATTCAAATGTTACCAAAAAAGTATTCCATTTAAAGTATGTATTTCTCAGAATGTTAAGATGTAATGTTTAAAAATTCCATTGAAACTTGTTTGTCAAGAAAATCAATAAGTAAATGCAGAAAAAATGATGAATAAGATTCTTGGGTGATAAAAATAGTTTATATATTTAACTATTTTCTGTTTAGTTTGTTAATTATTTCTATTTTTCTTTCCTCTTCTGTAGAATGTTTTAATTCAAGAATCAGAAACTTTCAGGAAGAATCTAGAAGAATCTCTACATGATAAGGTATTATGAAAACTTACATTTTACCTATTTTTCTATTTCACATTGGTGAATGTTTTATAAAGTAAGTTTCAATAGAAGTCTTCTTTTTAAAACAATTTTAAATGTTATATTATACATACAAAGAGTTTATATATATTGGGAAAGCTTGATGAATTTTTACAAACTAAACACACTAAAAATCATCATTCTGGAAGCCCCCCCTCCCATTAATATACAATCACTACTGAAATACTAAAGGGTAATCACTATCTTGACTTCTTTTCTTTTTTAAAAAATTTTTTTTAAAATATATTTTATTGATTTTATACAGAGAGGAAGGGAGAGAGATAGAGAGTTAGAAACATCGATGAGAGAGAGTCATCAATCAGCTGCCTCTTGCACACCCCCTACTGGGGATATGCCCGCAACCAAGGTACATGCCCTTGACCGGAATCGAACCCGGGACCCTTCAGTCCCCAAGCCGACGCTCTATCCATTGAGCCAAACCGGTCCCGGCAATCTTGACTTCTTAAAGAAAAAAAAAATTTATTTTTGACTTGTTTGTGCTTTTTATAAATGGAATAAAAAATGTACACAATTTCGTGTCTATCATTTTAGAAGAAATGTATTAAATACCTATTATGCATATGAATTATAAGATATATTTTCAAACATGACTCTAGTTCCAAGTAGCTGAAAATTTTAATTGAAGAGAGAGAACACACCTTTGACAAAGCAATGGGCTGCAAATTAGCAGATACTGAGTGTCAAATTAGTAAAATAGACAATAATTACTACAGGCAGGAAAGATCGCCATACATTCCTGCTATAAAGAAGTCTTTAGGGAAGTGGGACTTGACTAAAACTTTAAGAAAAGGTAGGACTGTGTTGCAAGCTTTTCAAATACAATACATGTAGCATGCTTGCAGGTGCTTGGTTGGAGAGTGTGTGAGCAGTGAATTTGATATCTTAAATAATAATGGCCATAATGGTTCAGCTGGAATCATTACTTTAATTGTACGATATATGGCAGAAGAGGAAGATGAGGGCCACATTACGAAATGTAAAAAAAAAAAAAAAAAAAAAAAAAAAGTTGTGATTGGTAATATATCTTTAGTCTCCATTAGCCTGTAAGATTCTTGTTAGCAATTTTGTTCTAATTTTATTTTATTATTTGACAGAAGCAAATAAAATAGTATAATATTACTAAGTTATGAAATGACCTACAAATATGTGTTGAACAAAAGTTGGAATAGAAAGAGAGAAGAGAGAGAGAGGGGGAGGGAAAGAGGAAGTGAAGGAAATGAGAAGGAAGGACGGACAAGTGTAACATATGAAAGGTATTTGAAAACTTAAAAGAATAAAGATAATAGTGAACGAAGAGATT
The DNA here is from genome assembly GCF_964339955.1 of Pipistrellus hanaki. Lineage (NCBI taxonomy): Eukaryota > Metazoa > Chordata > Mammalia > Chiroptera > Vespertilionidae > Pipistrellus > Pipistrellus hanaki. The sequence continues at coordinate 120,186,710 of NC_140505.1, forward strand.
AAACAGTGAACTTATGTACATACTTGAGGCCTGTCCACAACATTTGTGCACTGAGGGTGGGTGAGGGGAGATCCTCAGCCCAGCCTGCTCCCTTTCACATATTGGGGGGTGAGAGTGGACTGGGAGGTCATTTGGGGAAAAGGGAGACATATATAATACTATATGTAATACTTTAAAAAAAGAAAACAACTTTTCGGTCTCACAGTCAATGTGTACACAATCTCCCAAAAGATAGACCTACTAGAGCAGTATAATATGATGCTTAGTAGATAGCATCAGATTCTCTTTGAAGTAGTTGAGAATGTCTACATAGAGGGAAATGACGTTTCTTCAGGCTCTAGAAGGCAGATATTTTCTCATATAGAGAAGGGTAGGACAGAGAAGAGAGTCTATGTAATAGCACAGAGAAAACAATGATGGCTGATTTGCTGTATCATCAGAAGTTTGCTGAGACTGGTATGTGTGAAAAAGAATTAGATTTTGACCAGATTGTAAATTTTGGATTTGATCCTGTTATGCAGTATTGTTATCCAAAATTCTGTGTGTTCCTGGCAAGATATTTAGAACCCACTCCCTCACCACCAACCTACCTCAGCCTTTTAGCATCAACAATCTGCCTAAGCAACCAGCAGTACCAATCACTCCATGCTTCACATCCTTGTTCATGTCAATTGCCAGAAGAAGCAAATTCATGTCATACTTCATTTCTGAATGTTATCTCATATAGTCAAGCATACTTTCTAATCTAACCATATTTCCTATAATGCTTGAAATTCCTACTCAATTCTCAACAGTGCATTATCCAACAAAATCCCCTGTGTACACAACCCCTTCTCTCCAGTTTTCTCTTCTTTATTCTGATCTCTTAAATTTGAAGTTCATAGTACTGTCCTTAGATTTCTTCTCTATGTTTAGTCTCTGGTGAACTCATATGAATTCATGGGTTTAAATACTATTTATGAATTGAGTACTTCAAAATTTAGATCTCCTACTGGGTTTCCTACCCTGGAGGAGTTCATATATGCAAGAATCTACTTTTTTTTTTTTAAAAAAAGAGTCTACTTAATATCTTTATTTAGAAACATAGACAACTCAAACTTAACAGGTTAATCCCTTACATCAACATTTAATCTGACCACCAGTATCAGCAATCTTCTAGGTAAATCACTTCTTTCTCTTAGTTACTCAGGTTAAAAGCCTATGAGTATTCTTAATCACATTCAGCCTAATAGCAAATTTTGTTCTATTTTCAAAATATGACCAAATTCCAGCCATACTCTCCATAACACCATTGTTGTCCAAGCCATAATTCTCCTGCCTATGTTTTTGGAAGAACACTAATAATTGCATTTCTTCCTTTCCTCCCAATCAGTTCAAGTTCATTTTACAGCCATCCGAATGGCCATGCCACTTCTCAACTCAAAAATCCTCTAGTAATTTCTTGTCTCACTCAGAATAAAGCCAAAAGCTTTAATGGTTTACAAGGCCATTCAGGACCACTCTTCTCAAACCTTGTAATTCTACTTTCTACATTTCGCATGCCTGCCTTTGTTGTTAACCTCCCCAATCCAGCCCTGCTAGCCTCTTTGCTCACTAAATATAATCCCACTAAGAGGCATTTGTACTTGTTGTTCCTTCTCTCTGCCATGTCTTTTCCTAAGATATTCCAGTGTTTATAATTGTCTCCCTTTCTTTAGTTCTTACTCAAATATCACTTTATTGAATAGCCTTTCCATGTTTCTCCTATTTACTCCTTCCTACCAACATCCTTAAGACAATATTATTTTATTGTGTTTTCTGCCAAATTATAAATTACATGAGAGCAGGACATTTGTTAGTTTATGTTAGTTTATTACTGTATCCTAGGTGCCTATACACAAGAGGTTCTTAATGCATAATAGTGGATTGATCTAATTATACATCATTTTTTGAATGATACATCTAACAGGAGAATATGTGGGGAAAAGATTGAAGGGAGTATCACCTCCATGGAAGCTGGTAAAATATTCATAAAAGTAATAAAAAGGATGTAGGGTAGAAGGGTGGTAGTAAGATTGAAAATAATAGATATGAGAAGCTTTACAAAATTCACATTGACAAAAAAATAATGCAATGAGAAAAAAGTATGAGTCAAGTAAAATGGCAAACACAGGCCACTTAGAGAGGGGGAAAAAACAGCAATAGAAAATCAAGAAGGACACATTTAAACACCTATATAATAAAAGCCTAAGTGACCTTTATGGTGGAACAACCAGAATGACTTGCCTTGTCACTATGATGCACACTGGCCACCAGGGGGCAGACGCTTAACGCAGGACCTGCCCCTTGATGGCCATTGAGCTCCCATAGGGGGAGCGCTGCTCAGCCAGAAGCTGGGCTCACAGCTGGCGAGTGCAGCAACAATGGCGGGAGCCTCTCTTGCCTCCATGGGCAGCACTAAGGAGCAGTGAGCCAAAAATTAAGGAGCAGTGAATAGGCAGGCAGCAAGGAGCAAGAGATCCCAGACTGTGAGTGGGCACAGACTGAGCTGAGGAACCCCTCCCCAATGCACAAATTTTGTACACCAGGCCTTTAGTTTATATCAATATTATAAAAATTATAATTATGAAAACAAACTTAAGTGCTTACATGAGTACTTAAAGGCTATAAGACAACTCTTGATAAATTTTTAGTCTGAAACTGATAATGCCAATCTGAGAAAATTATCAGTTGCACAAATAATTGTACTATTGTCAAACTGATAATTTAACTCATATTATTTTTTTCTCATTTTTTTTAATTCAATCCTCTTTCTCCTTCACTTATATGTCCTCCTACCCTTACAGAATAATAGAAATCCTTCATTGACTGCATAAATTGGACCTTTTCTTATTTTTTAATGCAGCTATGGTTTCTACTCTATATTTTTAAGTGATGTAAACATAGCTGGTCACAATCTTAGTATGCCTGTTTGTGTGTGTGTGTTTTTAATTAAAAATTGATGAATTCCAGTAACTGTAGATAGCATTTTGCTGATTTCTGCTGTTTGCATTTTCATTACGAGGAGAAAATTCAGGCATGCTTTAATTTCATAACTATTTTTAATAAAATTATATCCATTAGTTTTTCCATTTTTAAAAAGCCACTAAACTTGGTGGCTGGCTGGCTTGGTTTATTATAATTGAGTCTTGGTATTATTGGTATTTGCATATCATTTGAGTAACACTTCTCAATTATTGGTATTTGCATATCATTTGAGTAACACTTCTCAACACTTCTCTGATTTTTAGGAAAGATTAGCAGAAGAAATTGAAAAGCTGAGATCTGAACTTGACCAATTGAAAATGAGAACTGGCTCTTTAATTGAACCCACAATATCAAGGTAACATTAAATTAAAAGCTTATCTGCAATTGACTAAAAACCAATATGAATCTCCTTGTGGTTAATATATTCTTACATAAAATAGACAAGTACATGTATCTGCCTTATTTTGACTCCTCACCAATTTAGTTCTACATTCAAAAATAATTGTATAATTCAGAAATCCTTTCTGCAGATATTCAATAAAAGTTGAAATCACTACCTTTCATATTCTGCATTTAATTATATAGATAGAAGATATAAAAAGAATCCTATATAATAAAGAGCTAATATGCTAATTAGACCAGACAGCAGAACAATCATATAGACAACCTTCCAAATGAAGCTCATGCTGCAAGGGCCAGCAGAGGCAGCTGGGGCTGTGAGGGTCAAGCCCCTTGCATGAATTTTGTGCATGGGGCCTCTAGTGTTAAATGAAAAATGAACTGTATGGTAGATTGCATCTTATTATGTGAAGAAGTATCAACTCTTTTCTCTACATGCAGAAATGTTACTGAAGAAATCTCATTGATTATGGTCATTTATAGTCAAAGAGTATATAACTATTTTAGTAAAGTAATCTACACTAATAAAAGAGCAACATCTAATTGATCATGCCTTCATGACACCCACCAGCCAATAAGGAGTGAGTATGCAAATTAACTCAACAAAGATGGCAGGTTAATTTGCATACACAGTCATGCAGCTGTAGGTGGGGTGGGATGCTTGCATCATAGCCATGATAACCACATAGGCATTTTGCACTACCCTAGCTGCTCCAGGCCTCTGGGCAGCATGGGAAGGCAGAAAGGTGGCTGGCAGTTATGGCAGCCAGGGGAAGGAAGTCCCATTCTTGCACAAATCTTTGTGCATCAGGCCTCTAGTTTCACATAAAAAGGAAAAGCAAAATTATATTTGCTAAAGAATTCAAGTTGATTTAGCTTTACTTAACTAGTTTGACTCAATACCTAATCTTTAAAAAGAAGCAATGAGACAATTGTTTCTCTCTAGATAGAATTCAATAATTAATATATAAGTTTCTTTTTTGCTTAGAGCCTTTTATTCAAATTCTATAAGAAACCCTAGAAGGGCTCACTCATTTAACATTTATTTATTGAGGAATACAATGACATCAGCTATTTGAAACTTTTGACACCACAGATTTCTAGATGTTCATGTTTCATGGTCATATGCTTATGTTAAGAACATTAGTTTCATGAGGGCTGAAGCTAATATTCTTAATATTTTTGTTTTTAATTACTATAATCTCAGCACCTTAAAAAAAGGTCATATATTGCCCTAACAGGTTTGGCTCAGTGGATAGAGTATCTGCCTGTGGACTCAAGGGTCCCAGGTTCAATTTCAATCAAAGGCATGTAGGTAGTGTGCAGGAGGCAGCTGATCAATGTTTATCTTTCATCAGTATTTCTAACTCTCTATCCCTATCCCTTCCTCTCTGTAAAAAAATCAATAAAATATATTAAAAAAAAAACACTGCCATATAGTGTGCTCTCAATCAATATTGTTGAATGAATGAATATCTGATAAAGCATTTTTCAGATGTTTAATGAAAAATCTGAATTAAAAAATAATTCTGAAGGAGCTTATATTTTTCAGTGTAAGTTCTGATGAAACATTCAGTATTTTATGTTTTTCTTCAAACATAAATACATCCAATTTTTTTTAAATAGGTAGGTCTTTACTTTAGAAAATCATGCTTATTTTAAAGAAAGTATTCTGACTCTGAACTGAAATTAATTCAGTTCCATGTGTTCACATGGTGATAGTGATTATGATGACAGAGAAGGAAAAAAAGAGCTGATAAAATAGCAAGGAATGAATATTATTAAATTAACAAATTAAATGTATTTTAATAGGATCCAATGGTCATTTCATTGTTTTACTTTCAATCTCAGGAATGCAGAGTTCTAGAGGTGCTGTCTAAAAGTTCACTGCCGCAGTGAATCATCACGGGCCATCAAACAATGTGACATTTATTCACAATTACAGAACGACACAGTACAACTTTCCTCCATGCAGCAGACTGTAGTAGAAATAACACTACACCAAGCATTCTTAGGTTTCAGATATATAATTACTATCTGTTTGATTTTGGAAAACCCATTTCCTTAATAAGATTCTAATTTTGCATATATTTTTACATGAGTTACATATAAAATACTGTTTTTATGACTATCCCATAAGCTTACTTTGCAGATAAAATGAGAAGCAATCCAAGGGATTTTGTGAACAGTAAATCACATCAAAAGTATAAAGTATAATAGGAATTATTAAGCTAAACTGATGGCATTTGTAGTAAGTTACAGTATAACTAAATATTTATTAAATAGCAATTATTTCTTGGACCTCCATACTTTTGAGTGCATGTAATTAAGAAAGAAACAATAAAGAAAACAGATGGTGCATGAAAACTTCATTGACTCATGCTTGATCTTCCAGTTGAGGAGGTAGGATGAAATGAGTTAAAGTTAGTGAATATCAGTAATTGATATTCAGTACTAGTATCTCATCTGAAAAGAAAGTAAAATAAGTTGCCGTGTCTGGAGACAACCTGATTTGGCTGAACTCTGAAGAATGGGTAAGATGTGGATAATTAGGACAATAGAGGACATTCTAGAAGCAGAGGGATGGATTTCTGGCTTACTCTAAGAAAATTAATATTTGAATTATTTATGGTTGCCTTTTGTGCGATAATGTGCAAGAGTCACAGGAGATTCACAAGTGAAAACATAAACCTCTGGAGTGATCTCAGAGGGTCAGGGCAATTCATCAGTTTTCTTTCTTTAAGTCTATTTCCTTGAGGCTTTATTGCCAGTTAAGAAGTGGATAGTGATTTGCTGATAAGTTTAACTGTGATTGACTATGTTTCACGTTTCCCATTTTTTCCAGGACTCACCTGGACCCCTCAGCTGAGCTGCGCTATTCCGTTGGCTCCCTCGTGGACAGCCAGTCTGACTACAGAACCACCAAAGTAATAAGAAGACCACGGAGAGGCCGCATGGGTGTGAGAAGAGATGAGCCAAAGGTTAAACTTTTTATTTCAAGTCTCTGATGGTTTTAAGTAAATACGTTATTTCATTTTGGACAGAATTTTAATACTTAGAAGATAAAAAATGTTAACATTTTTATTAGTGTGACATATGCTATGTTTTAAAAACAATAACAAACCTAAAACCCCTACTGCATGCCAGAAGTTCAACTAAGCATTTCCCATGTATTTATCCACATAATCTTATGAATTGAGTACTATATTTATGCTCATTTAAGATATGAAAATATTGAAGTTCAGAAATTCTGTATTCAATTACACAGCCAGTAAAGTAATAGATTCAAAACATGAGCTTATGTTTGCATTATTTTAAATCCCATGCTTCTATCCATTATGCTATTTTGGCGATTGTACTTTTTGGTTGCTTGGGAACCTAGGCAATGGCATTCATACTGTTGATTAAAATTAATTAAACGTTTTAATTGTAATTACTACTTTAAAAGCACTTTGAATAAAATGTACACAGAGTATCGAAGGTGTTTGCAGAGAATTGTCCAAGATCAACTGCAGTGCCAGCCTTACAATCACTCAATAACTTCAACTTTGTAAGCTATGCGTGTTCAGTAAGTATGTAGTTGCATTTGATAGAGAACATAATTCTTCAGTGCCCTAAGTATATTTGTTCTTCCCAACCATTTGTATGTGTCTGCGGGGGCCAAATGCAGCGGGGGCCAGACATGGCGGGGATCTTCCTTTTCCGTGTCCTGCGTGGAAAGAGAGATGGACAAACCAGTTCTAAGTGGAGGCTGACAGGGATTGAGAAATATTAGAATTAAACAGAGAAGACACAGAGAGAGATTTTAAGCTGGGAGCTGGGTGGGCCGCCATCCTATCTGCTGGAGAGGCAGAAAGATGACAATGGTGACCCCTCCCAGTTCATTTATTTTATACCCCAATACCAGGAAGTTTTCACCAACTTATTTGCATTCTTAAGTAGGCCCTAGCATGCCTGGTCCCACCCCTGCCAACACCTGGGCTGATATGAAGGCCAAGCTGACAACATGTCTACCATCTTGGGGAAATATGTTCCCAGGGTGTGGCTCTGCCTAGGCCTTGAGTTCAACTGATGATAATTAAGGAAAATTGCCCATGTGCCTTCCCAGGCGGCCCTCTACATGTGTCCAAAACACTACATAACTACTTGTCTTTATTTGTACAAACCCTTTATTTCTTTTTCTTTTTTAACACTTTGTTTTTTAATTAGTATCTATATGTCATGTACAAATTCATGCCTCATAAAAGGCAATCAGTATCTGTTGAATGGATAGATACATAAACAATAGAAGAATAAATTAAGTTCATCTTAGTTATTTTCTTATTTTAATGAAAAATAAATTAATACTACTTTGTACCAAAACAATTTGTGAAATAAAAGCTAATTCAGGTTTTTAAATCTTAAATAAATGCTCAAGGCAATATCATTATATCATCACAAGATTGAAAAAAAAAATTAAAACAGCAGAAAACTATAGGATCTCACTTTTACTCCTAAACCTCTCATGCTTTGAGATTACAGCTTCAAAAACGTTGGTCTATTGGTTACTCAGAACTTTCCTTCACATGAGGTCTTCTTATATCAGTTAAAACGTTGGTATGCCTTGAGCTTAAAAAAAAAATTAATCAGGCATTTGAGTAGGAGAGCAATGGAAATGAAATAAAATTACTTTTCAAAATTTTAAATAATATTTATTTCAATTTATGTAAATGACTGTTGGGGAGAGAATTTATGTATAATTTTCTGTGTGATAATATTAGTATTCTGAGTCTATAACACAAAAGTGTAGATAAGATGAATTAGTACAAGAAATGGGAATGCTTGAGTACATGTCAATAGAAAGGGTTAATTTGTAAAAAAAAAAAAAAAAAAAAAAAGGAGAAACGTTACAAGCACAAATGCTTTAAAGTAATTCTTACGTCAGTTTGGGGTTGAGCTAGAAATCACGGAGAAGTTTTACATTTATTATTTTTATTTATATTAAAATGCAGACACTTCCTCCCATATATAAAATGCCAAGGAGTTATTTTATTGAACCAATACATTAGAATGTTAATAATCAGTTTAGCTTTTGCCAAGTAATATATAAAAGCATGTGTGCTTTTGTGTTGTTTTTTAGAATATTGCTTTGAAAATGAATAATGTTATCAATACTCTAATTGTTCACCGTTCAGGTAAAATCTCTTGGAGATCATGAGTGGAATAGAACTCAACAAATCGGAGTGCTAAGCAGCCACCCTTTTGAAAGTGACACAGAAATATCTGATATTGATGATGATGACAGAGAAACACTTTTTAGCTCAATGGATCTTCTCTCTCCAAGTGGTCATTCTGATGCCCAGACTCTAGCTATGATGCTTCAGGAACAATTGGATGCTATCAACAAAGAAATCAGGTGAGTTCAGTTATTCTGGCGGTAATAATTAGGAGACCTGGACATTAAAAATAGGGTCATCATATCAAAAGCATTGGCTTCGACTGGGAAGATATTGGAACTGCAGAATTTCATACCTCACTCCACATATACTGATTCAGAATATGCATTTTCACACCATTCCCTGGATATCTATATAGATCCTATATAAAATTAGGGTAGCTTTTGTAAGGAACATACATGAAACATACAGACATGATATGAGGGGATATGAAAGAATGAGGTAAATATTAAATCTTCTCCAATGAATTTTAAAGCACTTTTAAATTTAAATTTACTGCCAAAACTGGTTTGGCTCAGTGGATAGAGCGTCGGCCTGGGGACTGAAAGGTCCCAGGTTAGATTCTGGTCAAGGGCATGTACCTTGGTTGTGGGCACATCCCCTGTAGGGGTTGTGCAGGAGGCAGCTGGTCGATGTTCCTCTATCATCGATGTTTCTAGCTTTCTGTCCCTCTCCTTTACTCTCTGTAAAAAATCAATAAAATATATTTTTAAAAATTTACTATTTAAATGGTATTGGTGGTGATAAGATACATTACCAACGTACATCTAACACTGTGTAAAGGTACAAAATAGCATGCAAATTCATGTGCTCCCGACTCCTTAAAAGTGGTTAGATATTGGTGTGAAATTAACTATGACTGAATTATTTCAAAAAAGATATTTAAAAAGCTATCTAGATAATGGATGATTTTTAAAGAGTAGAGTAGAAATTGTACAATTTAACATTCAAGTATTGAGAAATGTCACTGTGATCATTTAAATTTTAACTTATGCATTTTCTTGAATTCCGATGTCACCCGTGATCTGTTTCTATTATTGACTAAACCCAGTAAAGAGCCCTACTCTGTCAAGTGGATTTGTTTTCCTTCAAACTAGAAAACTATTCTTAATTTGTTTTTTCAACTGATGAGCAACTTTTACTAGTTTGAACAATGCCTTTATTTGCTCTTTCTGACTCCAGCTTTAATCTGTTGACCTCCTACTTTGATTCAAATTTACCTCGTTTGCCACTATCATCACCATAGTGTACATTATAGTAGTATCTCATTTGGATGACAATAATAGTTTTACCTGGTTTCTTTGTAGTATTTAGAGTTCCAAGCTAGTGTCAAATTGATACTGCAGTCAGAGCAGACTTTTTAAAACCCAAATGTACTGAGGTACTTTCCTCTTTTAAGCCATTCAGTTTCTTTTAAGGTAAAGATCAAAATTCTTTAATGGTCTGTAATGCCCCATCTACTTCAACATTCTCTTCCCTTCACCTGTCCTGGTCCATGTTCCATTATACATGACTTCCTGTTCTTTAAATGTTCAATCTATTCCCTTGGTTGTGACTATTCTTTTCTTCTGGAATATTCTCTCAATCCACACTGTTCTACCCTAACTCTTCACCCACTTTATACTACTCACCATGAACATCTTGCCATCACTTCTGTCATTCAGTTCACTTTTCTGTCCTTCAGTTCTTTATTTTCACTAGATCATATGTTATATATGAGCTAGAAGGTATATCTGGTTTTGCTCACTGTTTTATTTCCAAAACTTACCACTTTGCTTGATAAATAGAAAGTGCTTCATAAATATTTGATTATTATAAATAGAAAAATATATAATTCATGAGTTCTAAATAAATAACACTTCCTGATGCTTTGCAGCTAATGGTTGAATTCACTAAATAGATTAAAAATCAAGTATGCACCCTTGTGATATTTGTTTTCACACACACACACACACACACACACACACACGCAAAATACACACACTCCCAATGGCAGGTGATGTTCCTCCAGGGACTCAACTTTCTTGCATTAGGGTAGAAATCCCCAGCAACAATCATGGCCTAGACTAATTAAGTTGATACCCAAATAATGAATTTTGTCTTTTAATATGTTCATCCCTGTCCCCCTTAATGTAGAGTAAAATAGTTGCTGATTGTGAGATATTAAGAAATACATAAAATTTGAGTACATAGCAACATTTAAAAGAAATAGGCACCTTAATATAAACTGTGGTATTATGTTAAGAGTAATTGGGATGTATCTCTGATTAGAATTTTTCTTATTTCACAGATTAATTATTTCACAAAATATTTTTCTTTTAAATCCTTTTCTCTGGCTTCTTTCAGTTCACTGATTCTCTTTTTTTAAATTTATGTTTTAAATATATATTTTTATTGATATCAGAGAGGAAGGGAGAAAAAGAGAGAGATAGAAACATTAATGATGAGAGAGAATCATTGGTGGGCTGCCTCCTGCATGCCCCCTTACTGGGGATCAAGCCTGCAAACTGGGCATGTGCCCTGACCGGAAATCAAACTCGGTGCTCAACCACTGAGACTCATCGCTGGACTCACTGATTCTCTTAAAGAAAGAGATCAAGTTACTTAAAACTCATTTATCACTGCAATCATCACCAACCTGTTCACCTATAGTTAGCTACTATTGGTCCAATTTACTTTTGTCATTTTATTTATTCATTCAGCTTGTCTATGATTCCTATGAGAATCCCTTTCCAACACTCTAGGACATTTTAAAGGGAATCTATTTAGTTATTTCATTTGCTTTCCACATTTACATCAGGATTAGAAAGATCCATGAATCGACATGTATTTTTTTCCAAATAAATTGAACATCAAGGCAACATTCGATTTTCTGTTTGACTAAACTTTGATGTACCTCTTACTAGACTTATTTCTTTAGGTTTGACTTTCCTTTATAATTAATAGAATACTAGCATTAATAACTACAAATTCTTTGAACAACAGAACCACATCACCAGATTTTTCTGGAGTCATTATCCACCAACATTTTTAATGTACAAAACAATTCATTTTTTTAAGAGGAATAAGTTTTTCCATTGGCTTGTGTTTAATGCATTAATGATGCTATAGTCTGATACTTGATAAAGCCTTTATTTTAGATTCTGATCTTTGATTCAAGTTAAAGTGCACCCATGAAAATAAACTTCAAAGTAGCAGAAGTTAATTTTTTATGTAAGTAAAACATAACTAAGGTAAAATTTGCTTTTTAATATTTTTATTGGACTATATTTGTTTAGAGCAGTTTAGGATTCACAGCAAATTTAACTGAGGGGAAGTACTGAGATTTTCCCATATTTCCTCTAACTCCATACATGCATGTTCTTCCCCATAATCAACACCCTACATCACAGTAGTATGTTTGTTACAACTGATGAACCTAAATTGACACATCATATTCACCTGAAGTCCATAGTTTAAGTTATGGCTTATTCTTGCTATTGTGCATTCTATGTGTTTGGAAGAATGTATAATGACATCTACCTATCAATATGGTATCAAAGAGTATTTTCGCTGCCTTAAAATCTGCTGTGTTCTGCCCATTTATCCTTCTCCCCATCCCAAATCCTGGCAACCACTGCTCTTTTTACGGTCTCCATAGTTTTGCCTTTTCCAGAGTACCATATATTGTTGTAATCATATAATATGTAGCCTTTTCATATTGACTTCTTGCATTTAGTCATATGCATTTAATGCTCTTCTATGTCTTTTCATGCCTTGATAACTCATTTTTTAGTGCTGACTAATATTCCAGTTTATTTATACATTTACTATTGAAGGACATCTTGGTTGCCTCAAAGTTTTAGAAATTTTAAATAAAGACACTCTAAATATCCATGTATAGGTTTTTATATGGACATAAATTTTCAACTTATTTGAGTAAATACTAAGGAGCATGATTACTGAATCAAATTATAAGGTTATGTGCAATTTTATAAGGAACTGCCAAACTGTCTTCTGAAAACTTTCAATGATCATAACTTTGAGGTTAAAGATTATATGTCATTGGAGATCCCAATAAGCCATTTGTAGGTAAAAGGAAATTTCTCAGGAGGTTTCTGTCCCCATTTTTTTCAAACAAGCTAGACTGGTACATGGTTTCATTATAACAATATGTAAAATATGTATAGGTTCAACTTGAATAGGAACTTATTCAACCTAGCAGAAGCTCTTTCTTTTTTGTTTTTGTATAGCTAATATATATACCTTCTTGAAGCTTGTTTCTATTTAAGCTTTGTCATTTCAAAAGGATCTATAGCAACAGTTTAATTTTATAGTTATCTAACATCTGTCATCTCCACATTTTAAAAAAATATATTTTTTATTTCAGAGAGGAAGAGAGAGAAACATCAATGCTGAAAGAAAAGCATTTATTGACTGCCTCCTGCACGCCCCCTACTGGGGATCAAGCGCGCAACCCAGGCATATGCCCTTGACTGGAATGGAACCTCCTCGGACCCTTCAGCCTGCAGGCCAATGCTCTATCAACTGAGCCAAACCAGTTAGGGACATCTCCACATTATTAAATTGCATGGTGTTTATTTAAAGGTTAAACATTAATGTTTGAAAAATGGCTTGGTCATTTATTTGTCCAAATGAAAATGATGAATGACCATTTATTTAGGATTTTACCAATTACACTTTGTTATTGGGTTGGAGGTAAGATTTAATAACTTTGTTGGAATCTGAGTTTCTAAAACTCACTTATCAGTGCAGGAGTTCAAATGTAAGTTTATGATTAATGGCATAAATTAGTTATGCAGGCAAGGAGTTTTTCAGGTTAAATAATATAGAAGTGGAGAGGAATTATGTGTCACTTAAAAAGCGATTTTCTAAATTTCAGCCAGGAAGCCCTTGGATTTAATGAAAATTATCTTCCCTAGAGAGAGGGGAAAAAAAAAAAGATGAAACTAATAGATTTGACATAAGATATTCACAGAATTTTTATTGACTCATTAGCATTATCAGGGCATATAATGGATCAAAATTAAACTGTATCTTTCAGGCTCATTCAGGAAGAAAAAGAATCTACAGAGTTACGTGCTGAAGAAATTGAGAACAGAGTAGCTAGTGTGAGCCTGGAAGGCCTGAATTTAGCACGAGTCCACCCAGGGACCTCCATCACTGCCTCCGTCACCGCGTCCTCACTGGCCAGCTCGTCGCCCCCCAGTGGACATTCAACGCCAAAGCTCACCCCGCGAAGCCCTGCCAGGGAAATGGATCGGATGGGAGTCATGACACTGGTATGCTGACGCGTCCAGAGAACCTTTGCTGCCACTAGGATTAATGATACATTAGTTGATACTGACTGGGCTAAGGGCTTTCTGTGTACTTTATGGTTTCTTCTTTTTACAACAATCTATGTGGTAGGCACAGTTATTAATCCCATTATGAGATGAGGATGTGTAATCTACATAGGTGTAATTTTCCCTAGGTTATATAGTAAGTAAATAGAACAGGTTAATTAAAAGACAAATAGGCAAATTAATAGTTGATACACTGTAAAATCCAGCACAAACTGAATTAATGGAGGATAAATTAATCACACTACAGAAAAATCTGAAATGTATATTGTGTTTCTGGTAAGAAGGTTGTGAAACTTCTATAAAAGTCCACAATGTGTGTGTGTGTGTGTGTGTGTGTGTGTGTGTGTGTGTGTGTGAAATATATTGCCACAATGTTTAATTCACTTTCTAATGACATTTTTAAATAAATATGTTGCAATCATTTGCGATATGGCTAATGAATTATATAGATGAAAACTACCTTATAAGTAATTGATTTTTAAGTTTTCATTTTACCTTGATGACATTTCTGTAATGTATATAAATGTAGGTATCTCTTTCTTTGATTATGCAATTGAGAACTTAGATAGAAAACTATTTATATGGTGAGGCAATATTGCCCACACCAAACTTTGTATTTATGGGACTTCCTTGAAATAAAATCTATAGAAGAGAAATGGTGAATTTTTTTTTTTAAAAAAGGGAAACATTTGTCTCCTTAAGATATTAAGCCAGTGAATCCTCTAGTCTCTGCTGACTTCTATGCTTAATATTAAAAACAGAAGCACAGACAATAGCCATTCAGAAAAAAAGACTAACCAATCAGAACCAACTCCAACCAGATACAGAGCAAAATTGTAGCCAATGTACTAAGATATACTAAGGCAGTAACTGAGCTACATTATGATCTACTTATTTTAAAAATCTAGACATCCCTGTGATTTTATTAACTAGAATGACATTGTCTCTGGCTTAGTTTTTGTCTGTTTAGTACATGCTGCATATCGATGACCTACTTGTCAACTACAGTTAAGTAATAAAGAACATAATTTAGTCAGCATTCAAGGCAAGGAAACTGGTTGTTTCTGTACTACTATTATTTACTTACATTTTTACAACATAGTGTTTTGAACTTTTAAGTATTTTCATGAACATTAGTATTACAATCCTTGATAGTGTTATTATTTTTATAGTAATTAGATAAAATATTTTTTAATATTTAGATGTGGCATTTGTGTGTTTGACAGGGGTACCAGTGCTCTCATGAATTTTCTTGAGTAGTCATTTATAAATAAATCAGTGGTAAATGAACATTAGCACACTATAATTTCAGTACTTAAAATTACTTAGAACATTTTCTGAGGGTTAACAATGTTGAATATCTGACCCAGAAAAACAAGAAATGAAATTCAGAATGTCCTTTTTACCTCCTGAAACTTTGTCAACAAATAACAATAATGAAACAGATTTTCTTTTACATGTAGAAAATAGTGGAAGAAAAATAATATTGTTGAGTATAATTTATATTTAAATATTCAAAGAAACATTAGAAATTTTAGGGACAGAATGTAGATTGCAAATACATTGTAATTGTTTGGGTTGTCTATGTTTATATGTTTTGCAATCATGTTTATTGTTTTTTGTTGCATTTATTTTTGTTAGTGTATCCACTTTTACCTCACTACTAATACAAAAGCATAAACGACATGTTAGCAATATCTAATTAGAGCACTGGGTGGGATAAACCTACCCATTTTCTAATAACAAATAAAATGTAAAGTATAATGGAATCGTTTAACAAAAAATCATTTTATTTTCATAAGAAAAAGCAACAAAGATAAAAATTAAGTGAATAAGGCTCATATGGAATCATAAAGAATTAGCTTTATAAAATATCCTAAAACTAATTCTTTATGACATTGACAAGAAAATAGCAGCTCCAGAAACATGTTATCCTGAGGTCAGAGCTTGTGGCGCTTGGGAAGGGGGATGCGTCAGAGTCCAGGAAGACTGAGCTTTCTCAGGAACAGCCCGCCTGCCCCAGGGAGGCCGAAGGCTCTGCACAGATGGGGCAAAAAACAGTGTTTGTAAACACTATGTATAGGGACTGAATATGTGTTTTCACACAATCTTTCCATAGCAGTTTCTATTTTATGGGGAGGGTTTAGTTCCATATTTATTTCTGGCTCGCTCGCTCGCTTTATTTGTGCTTTATGCTTCTGGGGCCCCTGTCTCCTAGCTGATGCCTGTGCACAGGTGACAGGCCCTACCCATGCCACCCAGGAAGTTCCCTCTCTATAGTGTCCTCCAAGAGGAGTGCTCTTATAATTATTTTAACAAGTAAATATTAACAAGTTTATCTAGGAAAATATGGAATAAAAAAACAAAGTCAAATTATAGATACTATTTAAACGTGCAGATGGTTAAATGATAATCATTAACTAGTTGTGTTTTATGTTGCTTTTATTACTGCCCATCACAGCCAAGCGATCTAAGGAAACACCGGAGAAAGGTACTGTAAACACTTTCCTATGACTGCTAGTTGAATATTGTTTTTTTTTTTTTTGAAAAAAAAAATGAAAGCTTTAAAGTTATATTCCTTGTAGTTTAAATGCTATAGTAATATAAAAAAGAAATAGTAAAAGCATTTTAGCATTATTGAATTATTTAAACATGACCATAAGAGCAAATGTCTTAAAAAAAAAATTCTCATGTTTTTTGGGGTCAATCATTAGATTATGTGGACTAAGTATCCTGATTTTCTACCGAAGACGTAGAGCACTGTTGGTACAAAAAATATATATAGTTTACTATCTCTACTAGAACAATAGCAAATGTAGGTTTTACTATTATTCAGGGATGGTGAGCCCAGCAGGTCAGGAGACAACTGCAATGAAAGTTGACTTGTTAATTTTTCCAAGAGGATGGGCTCACCATGCGATGTAGAGCCACAGGGGAGCCAGTGTGGGTCCGGAGACAGAGAGAGTGGGGGAAAGCATGGGCAGGAGGCTTTATTATGGATTCTATAGGAAAGAGAAGGTGAAATAAGGCGAGTAGGGTTAGGATCGGCTGTTTTGAATAATTTTGGTGGGCTCTTGGGAGAGAGGCTGTCTCTAGTTGTCGAATGCCTGACCCAGATGATTACGGCCGAGGAATGTTGCTTCCTGGAGTGTAAGAGCAGATAGGTAAGATGGTGTGGGATTCATATCTGGATTGATTGATTTTCATGTGGAAGGCCCACTCCAGGGAAGTGGTTTGCTTTCTCTGGGATTGAGCTAGCCCTGTGAAAGGCAATCTCTCCTGGCTCAGGATGGCCCCAGGTGCCAGAGCATCAAGAATATAGAAAATATACAAATGTAGTTAATACACTGCTTTCCTGTTCAGAACAAGATCAAAAGCATAAATATTGAAATAGGGAATAAAATGGACTCCAATGCTGGGAACATAGAAAAAAAAATCTGAGTAAAATTTCAGTGGGTAAAGAAAGAAAAATTAGAAAGCAAGATCCTTTTCAGAAACTCAGCCTCAGGGAATTCAGAGAACAGGTGATTGATTGGTAAGAAAGGTAAGTTATGGAAAGACTACAAGCTAAAAATTGTTGCATATCATGGTAAGGAGTTACCTGCATGACTTCATTTACACTTCAAAAGAAAACGTTAAATTAAGAATCATCACCTCCATGTTATCGATGAAGACATTTATTCTTAGTTAGAACATGTAGTACGTAATTACCACAAAGAAGAAGCCAGGATTCAAATCCAGCTCTGATTTCAAAGCCTTTCTCTTCAATCTTGTTTATATGGTGTGAGCACTCAGCATTATTCAGAGAAACATTTTGTGTACAGTGTTCTTAAAAGCTGGTATTCAAAAAGTCAGCATAGTTTGACCGGCAGATCGAAGAGAGGAGGCTATTTTATAACAATGTGTTTCGGGAGAAAATCTGGGAGCAGAAATCATCATGCTTCGCAGAAACAAAGTGGAAAACAATGGTGGTTAGAACATGGACTGTGAACCATAAATACATGTTAGGAAGAGTATGGAAACACACCTCATGAGTTGAAATGGAATGTGAGTTCAGAAAGCGTTTTCCATAGCATTGATATAATGCTGGAAATAGTTCTTAACCAAGGTTCTTTGGGTGACACTGTTAGCTGAAATGGAGAGAGAAAATCATATGAAGATACCTGCCTAAACCATTGAGAATCTTCTAAGCTTGGATGACAAAAGCACTGAAAAACAATTTCATTAAGTTTCTCCAAAGCATGAGGTCTCCATCATATATAAGCACATTTAAGCAAAATAACTTAACGTAGAAACAAGCAAGACATTGCATAGACATAAAAAGAGAACACAGCTTTAAAACTCTTGCTATAGCCATATTTAGAATTCTTTTCATCAGAACTTTCGCAACTATTTCTTTAAGCTATGCTTTCCACAGTTTTTCTATCACCACGTGTATTTTTAATGCACAATGATGCTATGGAGTAAATATGGCATTATTGGGAGGAAAAAAACCATACCTTTGCAAATAGCTTGATTATTGAAAAGTCTTATTTTAATACAGCTCTATATTTCTATCTCTGTCAAAATGTATGCAATCAGGATTTGTTCTGGATTCTGAAATACAGTGTTCTTTAAGGAAATCCCTTCCACCTCATCTTCTTAGGGGTTTCTGTCTGCCTTTGCCAATTTTCTCATGGCAAGTAGTGAGATGAAACAATTTGAAAGGATTATGTTTCAACCTTTTATTATCGTCCTTTTAAAAATAAAGTATTTTTATTTAAACTATAACTCATTTTTAAACACTCTGAATACATTTCTTTAGTGTGAGCAATTTAAAACATAATCTGATAAAGTTATATTTTGACAGCTTGTGTTCTCACTTCAAAAGTCCCCCACTGAAAAGCTGTCCATGCTATGATAGCCTGACTATGTATTTTTTAGTAAATTTGCTCTAATTTTAGTAACTTATTTATATTCTGGTGTATTTAAATAGATTCCAAAATAAAGCTCCTAGGGATTAAAGCACCTAGGTTTGTTTCCCAGGTTCCATTTTTCTCTCTTGCCATGGAAAAAGTCCAGTCTTGCTTCCAGCAGGGCTAGGATTAGAGCCACTGCCCAGAGTTTCTGCTCCATATTCAAGCACAGTCCAGTCTGGGATCTGGCTAGCGTAGCTTGTGTTCCCAGCTGCAGTCCATTGCATGTGGGGTCCACATGGGCGGGCCATGTTGCTGCTTTAGGCCAGTTGGCAGGCTAGCACACAGGTGAGTGTGGGTCACCTAGTGAGAGAGCTCAAGAGCTGGCAAGAGGACAACAGAGAGGATTATACCTGGTAGCTTAGCCATTAACCCTTCAGAATTTCATGTGTTTGCAGTGCTCCTATCTCTAGCCAGTAATTTTTCTCAGGTTAGATAGACAGCAAGCTATGTCACGCTGACTTCACTCACTGCACAAGCACCCATCTTCCCCTTTGTTGGATCCTTTCCCCCAGTGAACTGCAGGGAATGGACAGGTGGTTCCCTGGGGAGCGTGAAGTTGCAGCTTCCTGGTAAAGCTGCCCAGGTGACCATGCTTATAATGTGTGGCCTCCCCTTTGCTCCTTTCCTATTATTAATACCGTCTAGCTACTTATGACCATAACACCTGCATATTGATATTTGGTATTTATTTACTCTCAAGTATTTTTTGTAGTAGGTCCATATTTACTGTAACTGGATTGTCTACACTTTTAAAGAGTTATTAAATTAATACTCTTTAACAATGTGAATTTATATATGTAAAACCTATATGCCCCAAGGTTTTTTTTTTATTATTGTTTTTGTGTTAGATTCTCTCAGATAGCCTTGCTTTGATGTTTCTCCATTTTTATTCATTTCAGTTGAAATGTAAAAAGTTCACCTGAATGTGTTGTTTTTGCTTGTAGATTGCAGTGGTGGAAGAAGACGGTCGGGAGGATAAAGCAACAATTAAATGTGAAACTTCCCCTCCCCCGACCCCTAGGACCATCAGGATGACTCACACCCTTCCTTCGTCCTACCACAATGAGGCCAGAAGGTATGGCTCTCCCAGCACAGAACACAGTGCCCACGCTCCTCCTGAAAACATTTCTCTTCCTTTCAGTGTGGTCAGATAGACTGCTTAAAATTTTATGTAACACTAGAGGCCTGGTGCAGGAAATTTGTGGAAGGGGGCGGTCTCCTCAGCCCAGCCTGTACCCTCTCCAGTCCTCTCCAATCTGGGACCCTTAGGGAAATGTCCGACTGCAAATGAATATCCCTCTCACCAATTCGGGACCACTGGCTCCTAACTGCTCACCTGCCTGCCTGCCTGATCACCCCTAATGGCACCCTTGCTGGCCTGGTCACCCCGAAATGCCCCCCCTGCCAGCCTAGTCACACCCAACTTTCCCACCTGTTGGACTGGTTGCCTCTTATTGTCCCCCCTGCCAGCCTGGCCACCCCCAACTGCCCCCCCCACAGGTCTGGTTGCCCCTAATTGCCCTCCCCTACTGGCCAGTTCACCCTTTACTGCCCTCCATGCTGGCCTGGTCCCTCCCAACTGCCTACCCAGTGGGCCTGGTTGCCCCACGCAGCTTGCCTCTCGGTCATTTGGTCGCCCCTCACTAACCCTCCTGCTGGCCTGATCACCCCATGTAGTCTGCTGTTTGGTCATTTGGTTGTTCCTCACTAACCCCCCCTGCTGGCCTGATCACCCATGTAGTCTGCTGTTTGGTCATTTGGTTGCCCTTCACTAACCCCCCTACTGGCCTAGTCGCCCCACACAACCTGTTCGATCATCCGTTCAGTTTTGATGGTCTCTTATATATAAAATATATATATTTCAACTTGTGAAATAAATAGATAGAAACAATATCACAATTTTCACAATATTTGTGAAAAGAACAAATTTTCATTCTGAGATCAATTTTTTAGTTTTAAAATTAACTTTACATTTGTGGTCCTGTTATTAGCCAATATTTGTAAGAATAGCTCTTCTCTCAAATGTGGGATATAAAACTGAAACTAGTGAATACAAACAGCAGTGTGGTGGTCGCCAGAGGGAAGGGGACAGGGGAGAAGGAGATCCTAATATATGGTGGCAGGAGAAGATTTGACTTTGCTTGGTGTTATACAGGTCTTGTAATATAGAAACCCATATCTGAAACTTATATGATCATGTTGACCAATGTCACCGCAGTAAATTTAATAGAAGAAAACAAAGAATAGATCTCCTATTTTTGGTGTATATTTTCTATTGAAATAGAATCGGGCTATATGAGGAACTTATTAGGAAGAATAACAAAAACTACAGGGATTCTAGGATGTAGGGGCAGAGAACTTTCTACCTCTTTCCTTTTAGGTTTTTTGGCTGCTCTAAATTAAATTGACATTAGGCAGATTAACAGGATAAAACAACATATTTCATTCATATGGGAGCCCCATAAAATTAAGAGATTCCCTGGCAGTCGGTCTTATATTGAGGCTTACATACTAGCCTGAGCTAAGAAGAAGAGAAGTCCTTCTGATAAAAGAAGTTTTCTCACTTAATAGCTCTCTTACTGGTACAGGCCCTGACCTAATTTCTTTTGGGTAGCTATGGGGGAGGTATAAAGCTTCTCCTGGGAGTGCTGGACTCCGGCTGTCTTCAGCTTAAAATAATCCGCAGGCCAAAGTGGTACCTCCCAAGGTGGCATATTCTGCTCCCACCAAGGACAAGACTATACATTTGCCTTGGAGTGTAATAGTAATTAAGGTCTGAAAAGTCCATGATTATGCCCCATTTCCCTTTAGCAGACTAGGCACACCACCCTTTGGGTGCTGCTGCTCCTCAGGCAGAAAGTTCCTAGAAAGAAACACAACACACACACAAATTCTACAAAATATTAAAGGAAAAGATAAGGTTATATTGGGAAATATACCATCTGTCATAATGACATTTTATATTGTCCTTTCCATCTACCTAAAAAATTGCAAGCAGAGCTATATAATAATTAATGACATAAATAAATGTAAGCATGCAATTTAATCTTAACTGCAATGTCCTTTTTCTGTCAATAATTGCAACATCTCTAGATACCTAATTGACATAAGTGAACATAATGATGATTAATACTTCAAGAATCTGCCTTCTAAGTAGTATAGGTTTTACAACAAATATTTTTGAAACCAGAGCTTTTTGTTCTGGCAAGCACTATTTCTCTTGTGCTTATTTTTAATTTCTAATGCTTCAAAATAGATACTTCCTTCACTGTCAAAAACATGAATTATATTGTCACATAAGAAAAGCAATAGATTTTGAGTTTAGGGATTGTGAACTCAAATTAATTAAAATGAGTAAGTAACGTTAAATAATGTATTATGTCATTATCAATTGAATAGCTGTATAAAAAAGAATGAGGGCAATATCTATTGAACTTCTCCTATTAATACAGTGTCAAATACCCTGACCAAGATTGGAACCTAGACCAACTGCTTAAGTGTCATTTCAGCTTATCATGTACATCAAAGAATACCTTAGGACTACAAGAAAAAGTATACAACAATCACTAGGGTATATGATTTGTTACTTCTGAATCCCATCCAGATGATATTAAATTGAGTGAATTGGGATCCAAAACTGAGAAAAAGAATGCTTGATGAAAATTCAGTGAAACCATCCGTTAAACTTCATTGTTGGATATATTTAAATTTCTTATCATATGTTATTAAATTTAAGATTTTAAAAGCACTCAGAGAAAAAAAAATAGGTAAAGGGTCAAGTGCTAAATAATAGGTCATTTAACATGTAGTTAATAAAGCCACCTATGTTTACTGATTAGCTTGAGATTGTACAAAAAAAAAAAAAAAAAAAGAAGGGAAAATATCATTTGGAACAAAAATAAATTTTTTAGAGAAAATTTGGAGGCTCGGGGCCCTAGGATGTGAAACCATACTTCAGTTTGATTAAGAGGAAAGGTGGGCAGAGAGGGAGAAAACTTCAAAGTCCATGTGTTTCTCCTTTCATATATTTATAAAGGAAGCAAGTCTTGTCTAAGTATCGTGTGGATGTTGCATTAAAATGAGCATTTGCCCTCCTTTGTGGTTTGCAGTAGTTTAGCTGCCTCCCTGGAGCCAGACAGCCTCGGGCTTGGCAGTGCCAACAGCAGCCAAGACTCTCTTCACAAGGCCCCGAAGAAGAAGGGCATCAAGTCTTCGATAGGACGCTTGTTTGGTAAAAAAGAAAAAGCTCGGCTTGGGCAGCTCCGTAAGTATGTGTGTTTGACTTTCTACTGCTACTCACTACAGTCATGGCTGAGTGTCCATCTGTTTTTTATTTCATTCTATTTCTCAGTTTTCTCTTTTGTTTTTCTTTGTCCTACCAATGACAACGGAAGATAAGAAAGGATGACATGGAAAGCAATGTGTTGAGGAATGATAATGTCCAAGAACCATGTCAAAATTTTTAATCATATCCTAAGATTTGGAACTGTTTATCTCATACAAGAAGAGAAATACAAATTAACCTGAGAGTAGCTATGCTAGATGGTGTGGAGAAATGAAACTGTCAAAATAAAACTATGAAAATGTTCACTTGGTTCCATAAGGAATAATAAACAACAAGGAAGGAATTCTTAGTAATTCATAGAGAAGAATATTTATAAAGGGGTGTTATTTGCCTTATGTAACAATTTGAAAATCCAGGTTAAAAAGGTAAACTTCAGACCAGTCAATGTGACTACACTATGATCGCCCCTAATGGCACCCCTGTTTCTGCCTGTTTCTGGCCCAGGAACGTTTGCCTGCTATATCCTGTGTTTGTCCTGTCCAAACAGCTACTATCAGGGGTTCTGAAACTCAAGAATCAGGATTATGCATCAGTAATTAGAAACCTGACTGGCTTGATTTTTAATTTTATCAGAAAGCATTAATCTATTTTGAAACAAAGCAAATTAAGCTGTGTTAAAAATAGCCATGTCAAACAAACCTTGTTTGTTTCATTGACAAAGTTGTTCTGTAACAGAACAGGAAAGGTAGTGGACAAGATGTCAAAATGGGGTGTGGATGATGGAAAAAATATGTGGCAGTTATAATTGGTTGAGGAATACTGCTGTCATAATGCCAATTAACAGAGTGATGCCACCTAGCTCAACGTCTCTCATGGGTTGGTTATGACTCTCTCTCCTCGTTCAGCACATCCCCTAATTGCTTGGACATGAACATTTCAACAGCACAGATATATGATTTATGGATTACTAATATGGTTATGAATCACAAAATTTAAGAAATAGACTTATTCATAAATACTGTCTAAAGTGTAAAATACGGGAGCTCATAAATATTTGATTCTAAACATTATTCTAAGAAAAAGTCAGAAATTTCAAGTAACTCTAAAGTCAATATATTAGTCAATAAAGATAGGCCACATTAATAGACATAGCATTGGGATGAAAGACTTTTCTATGCTACTCCACTGTGGTTAGATAACAGCCAAGGAATAGTATCCATTCTGTTTACTGCACTTTTAGAGGCATATCATAACCTTGGAGGAAGGTTAGAGGGGAAGATTAAACTCATGTACAGGCTTGAACTCATGTGAGGAATAGACACATAGATGAATGTGTTTATTCTTCTTGCTGACCCAAAAGTATGGCTGATTGCAAATATTTGAAGGGCTGTTGGCTTTTCCATTGTTAAGTGAATGTACAAAACTAGAACCAAAGTGTTAGTCAAAGATTATCTTCATCTCAATGTAAGAAGTGTCAGAATGATATCCAAAGAGCTGGCTTTTGAGATAAGGCTTTCTTGGTTACTGAAAAGTAGGTAAATTATAAAGCAAAAGCTGGGTGAATACTAGGAAGATGTGTTGTGGAGGGGATCCAAGCATTGGAAAGATAGTTTGACTGGATGACTTCTAAGATCTACTTCAAATCTAGTAATACTGAATCTATGACACTCCAACATTTAAGCCTATATCAAACAACCTTTTATTTTTTATTTTTTACAAAACATATACTATTAATTGTTAACTATAAAATGCATGTATGTTTTTAAAATTACAGACTTTCAGAGTTAGACAATATCTAAGATCATGTAATGTTCCACACTCCATATTATATATATATGTAAAAAAAGAGATGAGTTTAATAATGGTTAAAGGTATTAGTTCCCAGCTCTTACTACCTAGTCTAGTGCTCCAGACAATATACCCTTGGAACCATTTTAATAAAAAGTACCTACCTCATTGAGCTCCTAATACCATGGAACAAGTTTAGTAACTTAGTGAAATTAAAAACATGACTATTTCATCAAATTTATAACTTTTTGAGGATATTGAACATAAGTGAATAAAAATTAAAAATTAATTCAAGGTAACAGACATCATAGAATACAGTATATGTTTTTTATTAAAGATACTGACATAATGTAAGAAAGGAGTTCAGATTATTAATTTTCTCTCCCTAGATACATTTGATTCTACTAAGAAAATCTAATGAAATTTTTTCTACAGAATTGAAAAGGTATACAGCTAGAGTTTCAAATAGAACTGATACCTGAGAAAGGGTACTAAAGTGACATGGAAGAAAAAAAAAACTCTAAAGGGAGTGTGCTAGAAACAACTTCGGTGTTTTCTGTGGTTAGTCAGGAAGTGGGTTATTGGTTGGGGTCAGGAATGGGAAACCAAATTATCAAACAAAGGAAATGGTTGGACTAAAGTTAAAGTTACTTAACTGTGGAGAGATTGGAAATGCAGAGTTCTAAAGACAACAATTTGAAACGGAAACACACACACAAATTAAATTATCTAAATTCCAGGGTCAAGTAGGAGGCTAGGAGTTAGAGCAATCAAGTACCTTGCTAAGAAGCAGTTAACCTAAAGCTTATGAAAATGGTGATAGCATGTGAAGACAAGGTAGAGATGTTAAAGCATTTATTGCTTCTTGGGGAATCATCTGCTCCATAGGATCTTAACAATCATTGGTTTACTACCTGGGAAACACAATTCTCCCAGGTCTGCAGAGAGCCCTAATAATAATGACTACAAAAAAAACAAAACAACAACAACAACAACAACAAAAAACAGAAAACCCATGGCTAGCCTAGCTGATGTTAATAGTGAGGATGAAGACTAGAAGCCATTGACAGACATTGCAAGAGAAGGAGCCATAATTAAGAACAAAAAGATCTTCAAGAATGGAGAATTGGATAGGTAGAGCCCAAGAGAGCAAAGCTGTGAAAAACGAGTAAAAAGAGCATTGTCCCTCAGGGGAGCACAGCCATGCCTCTCCCTTCCCTCGCTCCTTCCCCCAGACTCCTTACCTTTGCCTTCAACTCTCCTATGCTCTAGAGGCCCTTTGGCTTCTGTAACTTGTTTCCTGAGCTTGCTGGCTCACTTCTAAGATCTCTGTAATTTTCTAAATAAACTTTCTCTTATAATCCTATCTAATAAAATAGTAATATGCAAATTAACCATCATTATGCTACACTCGCAAGCCAAGCCTACTAGCCAATCAGGAGCGAGGATGCAAATAAACCCAACCAATATGGCTGTGGCCATGGAAACAGCAGGAAGGAGGCTTGGGTTTCCCTGGTGATGGAGGAAGCCAAGCTTTTTGCACACCCTGGCTGGCCCAGGCCTCCACTTAAGGCTACAAAGTTTCAATTGTAGAGTATAAATAAATCCCAGATACCAGGGCCTCTGCTTGGGTCGCCAGGGGGCATGGCAGACCAGCAAACCACCACAATACCCTCACTCAGGCTGCCCCATGCCCCAAGTGAACCCTCACCCTGATCCGGGACACCCTTCAGGGCAAACCTGCTGGCCCCCACACATGCACCAGGCCTCTATCCTATCTAATAAAGGAGTAATATGCAGATTGACCATCACTCCAACATACAAGATGGCTGCCCCCATGTGGTCAAAGATCCTGCCCCCATGTGGATACAAGATGGCCACCACACGATGGCCAGCAGAGGAGGGCAGTTAGGGGTGAGGAGGCTGGCAGAGGAGGGAAGTTAGGGGCAAAAAGGCTGTGAAGGGAGCAGTTAGACATCAATCAGGCTGACAGGGAAGTGGTTAGGGGGTAATCAAGTTGGCAGGCAGAAGTGGTTAGGGGCAATCAGGAAGGCAGGCAGGAGAGCGGTTGGGAACCAGCTGTCCTGGATTGTGAGAGGGTTGTCTGACTGCCTGTTTAGGCCTGATCCTACCAGGATCAGGCCTAAACGGGCAGTCGGACATCCCTCGAAGAGTCCCAGATTGGAGAGGGTGCAGGCTCCACTGAGGACCCCCACCCCCCGGCATGAATTTCATACACTTAGCCTCTAGTCTATACTAATAAAAGGGTAATATGCTAATTAGGCAGGATGTCTTCCAGACAACCATCTGGACGTCCTTCCTGACAAAGCCATGTCCAGATGAAGCCACCTGCCAGTGGTGCCAGGGATGCCAGCAGCTGCTGCTGTGGCCTAGGAGAGGGAGAAGCCACCTGCCCGCTGTCCCCTGTAGCTGTCCCAGGAAAAGCCATCCTGGGTCCCAGGTCCCTGGGGCTGGCCAGAGGGAATCCCAGGTCCCGAGTATGGGGCTGGGGCAGAGGTGGTTAGAGGGGATCAGGCTGGCAGGGAAGTAGTGAGGGGCAATCAGGCAGGCAGGCAGGTAAGCAGCTAGGAGCAAGCAGTCCTGGATTGTGAGAGGCATGTCCAATTGCAGTTTAGGCCAAATCCCTATAAAGTTACAGGGTATAGGAATCATACAGGTGAGCAAAAGAGGATTCCAGAAGCTAGAAATGAAAAGCTTTTAGAAATCAGGCAATGCCTCTCCATTCTGTTTACTTGGAATTGAAGACACACCTGAGTTTCTACTCACTGGACTATCAATTAACCCAATTATATAAGAAGTCTTTTAAAGTTTTAAATGTTGCCTGGCCATCATACTCCGTGATTGAGCCTTGACCTGTGAACCAGAAGGTCACATGGTTCGATTCCTGGTCAGGGCACATGCCTGGGTTGCAGGCTTGATCCCAGTGTGGTTCATGCAGGAGGCAGCCAATCAATGATTCTCTCTCATCATTGATTCTTCTATCTCTCTTCCCCTCTCTCTTCCTCTTTGACATCAATAAAAACATTTTTTAAAGTTTTAAATGTTGAAAAATGCAATACTCCACAAATATTTGCTTTTATTTCATTAAAAGGAGATCACAACACTTTCAAATTATATATTCATGGGTTTATAAGTATACAGGCCACATGTTTTATGTTGCTCTGAGTTACCATTGAATAGTGTTGACAGTAGGTACTATTTTTATTTTCCATTCTCTCAGTGTATGTTTATGCATATTGGTTTGGAAATAGAAACGCTTACAAAGTGTGTGGGAGTGAGGAGAAAATATGATCATAAACAGTTGCTCAAATAAATTTTTAAGAACTTAATTGCAGAATTGACCCAATATGTTTAATCTAATGTGAATAGTTACTTCTTCACAGGAGGCTTCATGGAGACGGAAGCTGCGGCCCAGGAGTCCCTGGGGTTAGGCAAACTCGGAACTCAAGCTGAGAAGGATAGAAGACTGAAGAAAAAGTAGGTTTGGAGATGTTTTTCTTCTCCTTTCTTAAACTTTAATTTACACTTTTGCATAGCTTATAGGGTATTTAAAAAAGAGATTAGTTAGAAGAAAACAACCGACGGATGGATATTGCCCTGGTTTTTCCTAAAACTATTCAGGGCTTGAGTTTCCTTGTTCTAATAGGCTAGAGTTTGAAATAACATTTCTCTAAATATAGTTGTGTTATTTCAAAACACAGGTATATTAAAATATGTAAATGCAGCCTTACAAATAATGTAATAGTCTGTTTGGTGTGACATTCAGTACTGTGCTGTATTAGTATGATAAAATGAGAGAGTATGCCATTCATCTTTGTGTTTCTTCTCATGACAAAGTATCTCCTCTTAAGATGGAATATTTAAAAGGAGAAATTCCTCTGAATGATTGAATATAAACTAATTTTAGACTTACAGCAGATTGTTTTGCATCTGTCAGGAAACTGATAGTACATCTTTTCATTCACATATAATATGGAACATTTAAGTAACTTGCAAAATTGGCAAATTTTGAGTCCCACCAGCAATTGGAAAGCAAGTAGATCCATAAATAACATTTTTGGATACATAATAACATTTTTCAGTGAGGAAACAGCACCTTTAGAATATATTTTTAAAAGCTAAAGAATTTCTCTTTATTCCAGAATCTGTTGGCTGGTTACTCTGCAGCAGTTCATGGCTCTAGTCATCATTGTAACAGAGATTCTAACATAGATGCTCTCATGGTTATAACATTCAGACTAATCGGCTTACTTCATATGTTGCCAGTTCACTTGCACTGCAGATGTTTACTAAGAAGGAGGAAATATGTACTTAAAAGTTGCAGAACAACTCACTAGCCAAGTTGTTTCATTAATTTTCTATTTATAAAAATTAGGTATTTATCCAAATTCAGTAGAAATACTGTGAAGAAAATAAAAGTAACATGGAAAACATATTTTAAAAATACAATGAAATGTTCAGTAGCATTCTATACTAGCAAACATTTTCTTTCGTTAATTATACTTCAAAATGCATATTTAAACAATACTATAATATGCTTGAAATCTCTTATTTTTATTTATTCCTATCAACGATTGTTATATTCAAATTTAAGGTTATATATTGAGAGAGAAAAATTAAAAGTCTTCTTTGATAGATTCTTTAAAATTTATTTCAAGTTTAAAGGATTTTTAATTTTATTCTCTGAAAATTACTTTACATCTAAAGGAATAAGAAGAGTCAAAACCCAGTTTGGCTAATAGACCTCCTTTACTTCTCTTAAAAGTTTTTTTTCCCCTAGTCTGTATTACTCAGTGGATAGAGCATCGGCCTGTGGACCTAAGGGTCCCAGGTTTGATTCCAGTCAAGAGCACATGCCTGGGTTGTGGGCTTGGTCCAATGTGCAGGAGGCAGTCAATCAATGATTCCTTCTCATCATTGATGTTTCTCTCTCCCTCTCTCCCTCTCTCTCTCTCTCTCTCTCTCTCTCTCTCTCTCTCTCTCTCTCTCTCTCTCTCTTTCTATCTCTCGCTTCCTCTCCCTTCCTCTCTGAAATCAATGAAGGTATATATATTTTTTAAAGTTATATTTTATTTTTCTCTCAATGAAATATTTACATATAATGGAAATCTGGCCACCTTTCACATTGCATACAAGGCTGATATTGAGGCATGCATTACATAGTTCATTGTTTTTTTATGGGACCAAGTTAAATGTCTCTTTTGATGGCTACTAAAGTTAAATATTCCAATTATACAATGATCTAAAAATATATATATTATTATTATCTACTATTAACTTTACATACTGTTGGATTGATTCGATATTAATGTTATGGAGTTATTTTTCAAATCCTATATACCCTCATAGCAGAAGCTGATTTTAGTTCTGGATTGAGTTTGAAAATTAAGAGTTTTGAGTTTAATTTGCAATATGTTTAAGCAAAATATGATTTTAAAATGTATTAAATAGAATATTGTCACTAATATAAGAATAATATAGGAAGCATTACTTAATATAATACAAGTTAAAATGTATTAGTTATTTTCTATTGAGTAATAGTACTTGGATTGAAGTGAATCCAACAAAGTTAATCAATGGAAAATAGTATTTCTTTTATTATTGTTTATCCCATAGCAAGAACCCTCTGACCATAAATATATAACCAGGATGTGTGAGAGTATACATAGTGCTAACACTTATTCAGGACTTGCATGACACTATACTGTGGCTTCTGGGTTACTAAAGGGTGAAGTGTTTTCATGTAATGAGTTATTTAAGATAGACAAGTTAAATCATTCTTAAATGTTCTGAAGTATTTAAAATTTTATTTAAAATTCCATTGTTCTTTTTTTCTAAAGATACTCTGTCCTTTTTAAATGTGCTTCAAGGAATACAATTTTCTGTGTTAAATTTTCATGTGAATTAATCTTCTTTCAGGATGGAAAATAATTCAAGTACATTTTATTAGAAAGATAAACAAAACCATAAAATGGAACTTTCTTTCAAAAAGTTGAACACTCTGAGTTGTACATTTTAGTAGCTATGACCATGTTTTCCTAACAATTTTTTTATTCTCGTCTTTGGCCAAAAATGTAATGATTCCAGAACAAAGTACTTTGATCGATATTCACTGTCCCAAAGTTGCTATCAGAGATCCATTAGTATCTGAAGGAATTGGCCAACCTGGAGAAAATTTTTTATTTTTAACTTTCCTAGGACATCAGGTATTTAAGATGAATAATCTGTGATTTTTAATTTAATTGGGAATAATTTTCTCTAAAAATGTTAGTTATGGCACATTTTTAAAAACCATACGTTCATAGAGCAATATTCAAGACATTCCGAATTTTTGCAAAGTTCAGAAATTTGTAATGTTGCCAGTCCCAAAGAAAGTCTAATTTGAGGTACATTTACCATCCAGCAAATTGAGCACACAAGATTTAGAAAAGCTTACTAGATCTGTGTTCCTACTTTATTATAGTTTAACTTTTCTTTATGGTACAGGCATTTGTTTTTCTTATGTTTCTAGCTATTGTCCAATGATGAGAAATAGAAAATCAACAATACTGGATCTGCTAAAGCACCCACTATTCAAAACATCTTATCAACCTTCACCTTTCTGAGTTGGGTATGATCACACAGGTGCTATTCTTTCATCAGAACATCTAACCTAGCCTAAGTCAATCTATTATTATTCTTAAGGTTCACATTTACTATGCCTTATTTCTGCTATAATTTCCTTTAAAACTTAAATTCCTTAATTTTTTTCCCAGCAGGTTTATGTAGAGTGCTGCTAATACCAATAATAATTGTGTCAAACTGACAGCACCACTTTGAGTACTTTACATTAATTTTTCTGGCCTTCACCCTTAAAATGTGTCCAATTTTTTCTGTAGCCAACATTGTATAGCTCCTAGTCTTTAAGGATTTAGTCACTTATTCTTATTATAGATCTCAGTATTAGAAATATGATTTCTCACAATTTTCTTGATATCAAGTCCCTCTGGAGGGTCACTACTCTCTGAGATCTTGTCCACGAGCTTCTGTTTGATTTAATTGGACTACAAGCACTTTTCTGATTTAACACAAACTAAACATCCCTTCTATTTCTGAGGTTCACATTACAAACATCAGGACCTAAGAACTTGTCCTCTTTCCTTTTATACCTGTCACCCGATCTTCAGGGACGTATTTCTCTTTCTTACCTCTCCAGCAATGTTTTAGGCTAACACCTAAAGTTGTTCAAGCTGGTCACCCACAGCTACAAAAAATAACTGCATGATATAATAGGCCCTACTGAAGGGACAAAAGCTTACATGGTCTGTCACATCAAAAACCTCAATTTCTGAATGTTCTTTGACTCCATGAATCCCTGAATTTCACTTAGAACATAGATGTGGTGTTTTAGGACTCAATAAATAGAAGCTCTGCTCTTTGACTAAAATTTAGAATCTATTTCATGCTAGACAAAGGAATCAAACAATTAGAGATCACAATACCAGATTTATTGCTGAAAGAGCAGTTAGAACATGACTTAAGTATATGGAAAAAAGAGGGTTCCTAACACTGAATCCCCAAATTTGATAAACTTGCCTGACACTGAAAGAGCTAGATAGTCACAGGCTTCCACCATGCGCAAGTGTTGCCCATGCCTGTAGAATAGCATCTACAATATACCGAGTCCATCAATCCATTAATCTGGAATCAAGGACCATAAACTCACAAGGAAGGAGATGAAATTTTATGTCATTAGCATCTTTGCCTAAAGAAGAACTTTTTGAAATACCAATGTCAAATGTGTTTGTATGAATGTCTCACCAGATTTCTTACCTTACTGTTCTCTCCTGGAATATATTTAACCGCCAATTATCCACATCACCTTTCTGAGAATGTGATGATAGGATATGTGGCAAACTCCCTAAATACTTAGAGTTCTGAAAATACGTTTTACATCTAAAATTAGTTGGAAATTGCCCAAAGTGTAAAACTATTGATTTAAAATAGTTTTCCCTCAAAACTTTGAAAGTATTACTCTTCTTGCTTCCAGTTTGTCCACTGTCAATTGCTTGTCATTCTTTCCTATTTAACATGTAGGGTTTCTTTATACACTCTCTTTCTCTCTCTGAAAGTTTAAGATTTTTCTCTTTATCTTTGGAGTTCAGAAATGCTTTAAGTATATTTATAATCAAATGTTTTTTATATATAATTTTTCTAATTTATACTTTTAATCTGAAGATTTATTAGACTGGACTATCTTACACATATTGACATAAAGAACTTTTATTTCTAGATTCAACTTTGTTTCCAAGAAACTAATTTTTACAGATACTACGGCATTGAAGATGAATTTGTCTGTTTCATAGCATTGCACCTTTTTAGCACTCGGACAGTCCTTGACAGGCAGTGAACACATTAAAATTCATGTATATCCAGTGGATGGTTACTGATCTCCAGAAATATCAATTCTGAAAATTTTATATCCATTTTTTATCTACTCTCATTTTCCCACTACATTTTAACACTGTACAATTTTTCACAAAAGCATATATTCATGCTGAAATCTGTATCTTGAGATGAATTCATATACAGATAGCAAATGAATATTAATATATTGACTAATTTATCATTTTTAATCTTTAGTTATAATATAGATAACATATTATTATATGTTTTATTTGCTATGTTCTTCTGAACATAGTAAATAAAAATGGGTTTTATATTTGAAATCAATTTTTCAACATCATTAAAAAAATTAATATTCCAACCTAGCTATCAGCAGTATTCTCAAGAAGAGTTTTTCCTTGGAGCATGGCAGTCACAGTTAATCATTATCAATGAATCTTTATGTTAGAGCTTCAAAGACATAAAAGTGAAGCTCTGTAGATTTAGTTAATTTATTTCTGTTGCAATCCTAAGGGTCTTCTTCAGTGCATAATCAATAATGTGTTTAGCGACTCTGCACTTTTAATCTTTTGGTATTTGGAAGGTTCCGAGATTAGCTATCTCTGAGCAAAACAAATGTCACTGAAAATATTCATAAAGGTATCACAGAAATTCCACGACAGTCTTTCACTTAATAAATATTTATTAAGGGCCAATCTGCCAAGTTAAATTTAAAAGCAGGCTGTGCTTCAGAGGTTAATTTGTAAGACGTGTCTTGGAGGCTTTGAATGCATTTTCCCACCTAAGTCATGCTGTATGTATGGAAGGTAAATGTCTTCACTTGCCCCACAAATGTCTATTTTGTAAGCATGGTAAAGGAACTAAAACTTGTGAGATTAAGCAAAAAGGGGAGTTCTCTGGTAGGGCATTAGAGATTTCAGAGATTGCAGAAACAACAGAATCAGGACAACTTCAAGATTTTAACAATAACAAAGTATGAAATATTTCTCTAGAGTGTTGTCAATACTCATAACTTCTATTTCACATTTATAATTTCCTAGGAGAAGCATCTGTAAATATTAAAAAAAAGAAAAAAGATATTTGTACTTGGCTCAGTTAACTATAGTCAAGGATTCATTTAGTCACAGACATGGCTATAGGGGAACACTCCTGGGCAACTGACTCAAAAGGATCTAATAGCGAAGAATTTTTCAGAACCTAAAGACAAGGTTCTCTCTTAGAAAATGTGTCCCGACTTCCTAGTTGGAACTCTAGGAGTGTGTCTTCTCTACCTGCACTAACCTAGAACAATCATGGCCTTGCCATCTGATCATGGAGAGTCCTGCCTGGCTCCAAACAAGGGCAGTGTAAGAATCCCCTGGAACCTAAAAAGTAGTAACAACCAAAGGATAAAGGCTCAGATGCATTGAAATTTCTTTAAAAAAAAATTAAACTAAGGGAACCAAGTGCTCTCTATATATATTTTATCTACTTAGGAAGAAAAAACATACAGAAAGAATGGAGTTGCTGTTTTGAATCCACAGTACAATATTAATAGACTAGAGGCACAGTGCAGGAATCCATGCACCATTGGAGTCCCTCCACCTGGCCTGCGGGGATTGGCTGAAACCTGCTCTCGAACGTCCCCTGAAGTAGTGGTGGGCAAACTCATTAGTCAACAGAGCCAAATATCAACAATACAACAATTGAAATTTCTTTTGAGAGCCAAATTTTTAAAACTTAAACTTCTTCTAATGCCACTTCTTCAAAATAGACTCACCCAGGCAGTGGTATTTTGTGGAAGAGCCACACTCAAAGGGCCAAAGAGCCTTATGTGGCTTACGAGCTACAGTTTGCCGACTATGGCCCTGAGGGGTCCTGGATTGCGAGAGGGCACAGGCCAGCTAAAGGGATCTCACTGGTGCACAGGCCTCTAGTATGCACATAAGATCTTTGATTAATCTCTTCTCACCTTGCTCCTCCCACCTTCCCTCTGAGATTAATCAGTCTGTTCTATGTTTCCATATCTGTGGTTTCTAATCCTGCATTGAGCATCTGCCCCCCAGTGGCCAGTGTGCATCATAGTAACTGGTCAGACAGTTGAATGGTCAGATGATAGGCCAGTTATTTAGGCTTTTAAATAGGGAGAGATTACAGAGGAAATAGAACAGAAGCCCTAGAAACTCTTCATATTTTTCTGTCCATAGAAAATGTAAAATAAGAATTAGCGATAGGAAATTAAAACTCAAGACAGCTATATATACTGGAAGAAAGGCCTTTTCTAAATAAATTTATATTGTCTGCTTGATTGATATTAAAGACAGACATGAAGATAATGATTATACTAAGTATTTCAGGGGGCATGATCCCTTCTCTAAGTCCCTGGTCTTCCAACATAATAAGAAAAATGCCACAAGCCTAAAACCACCTAATGTTCTTATTTAAAAGATGTTCTCCAAGTTAAAGATTGGTTCACCTCACTGTTAGTTTTCAAACTAAAGATTAAACATTTATCAGATCTTCACCAAGAATAAATGGAGTTTCTTAACTCTAAGCTGTGTCCTTAAAATTTTCAACATTTTCTATACATGCAGATGAGGAAAACTGCTGTAGAAACACTATGTGTTGAGTTCAGCAAGGTATTTCATATACTTTTTAAAAGATACTTCTAAACATGGAATGAGATTAGTAAAATGCCCTTATAACTGATGGGACAGTTGTAATCAGAGCGACTGAATAAATTAATTGATGATGACTGAGTGAAATAATAAGTGGCCAACTCAGCACTTTTATAAATGATTTGTTTTTGTTATTCTTAAAGCTAGATGATATAGTAAAGTTTTTTATATAAATACTTTCGTTTAAGGAAGACCTTTATAAAGAGATCCAAATCTAACGTGATGAAGTTTAATAAAGGCAATTATATATTTCTATATCCATTTCATTACTATACATACTATTTGTGTGTAAGAGGATGTGTAAAATGTTACCTCAGCTCCTAAGAAAAATTTTTCTGCAAAAATTATAAATTAGCAATGTCTGGCAAAGAAGTTTATGACTTTCAATATCCATAAAAGTAATTAATAAGGCCAAAAATCTGTGTACTGACCAGATCATAGCCAGATATTGTGTTAATTTCTGGGAAATAAGCTTGAAAACAGATTTATTCAGAGGTATTGATTATTATAGCAAAATGACACCAAACTATTTCTCCACGGAGTGTTATACTAGTAAACAACTAGGAATATGTGGAGTGTAGACAGCAAATATCCAAATGCTGCCAAGCAGACAAGTAATCAGACATTTTCTTTAAGGCTTAGTGATAAAATCTTGAGCCAAAAGCAGAGTTTATTACAAACAAATTTGAGTTAAGTTTAAATGAGAACTAATAGTGATCACAGATCTGAGAAGAAAGAATTGACCACCTGGAGTTATTTCTCATGTTTCTGTCCAATATGGACCTGCCAAGCATATGCATGTGGTAAGATTATGATAAGGAAGATTCTAATTTCAGCTGTGAGATTGGTTTCTAAGCTGTTTAAATTGTCCTTGCCCTGGGGTTTGTTATGTTCTATATAATTTGGAGAACTGAACTCAGAACCTCTGCTTTTTTAAAACACTTGCAGTGCTGCATATTATAGGCAATCAAATTATAGTTTCTGAATAACTAAATGTGATTAGAAGCTGGGTGGGAAAGAAGAAAATCTAAGAAAATGGAACAGATACTAGGACAGTGACCTCTACATAGAAGACCAAACCAGAAACT
The DNA here is from genome assembly GCF_964339955.1 of Pipistrellus hanaki. Classification (NCBI taxonomy): domain Eukaryota; kingdom Metazoa; phylum Chordata; class Mammalia; order Chiroptera; family Vespertilionidae; genus Pipistrellus; species Pipistrellus hanaki. Next base: position 120,223,858 of record NC_140505.1, read on the forward strand.
TGGGTTTCATCCCTATTTCTCTCTTTTCCTTCTCCCTCTATGCACCTTCATGTACCACTATCACTCTCACCTCTGTTGTATACTACCAATCACTCTCACCTCTGTGTTCCTATCACCTTTATGTACCATCACTCCATATACTAGCTCTCTAAAAAAATCTCTCAAACATGTTGATTTTTTTCTTCTCTTTCTCATACCATTTAAAACAGTCTTTATATTTTCAGTCTTACCTTCCTGTAATCTATTCCTCACACTTCTGCTAAAGAGCTCTAAGTCATATTTTATAGCCTGCCTAAATTTCCCAACCATTCCTTAGCAGCCATAGGATACATTCCAAATGCCTTTATGTAGACCATAAATTTCTACATTATCTAGTCCCTATTTATCTCACCATCTCTGTTTCCTCTATTTCCAATTATGCACGCTAAGGTCTTAGTATGCTTAATATCTAGCTCTTGTTATGATTACTCCTATATCCTAGTGCACATGTATTCTGTTCCATTTTTCCTCCTCATTCTTTGTATAGTAATGATAGTAATATATTTTCTATGTATTAAATACTTAATAATCACACAGAGCAGTTATAATACACCAGCTATTATTCTATACATTTTAAGTTGTATTACATCTTAATTTTTACAATGCCTTTGAGGTAGAAACTGCTATTCCCTTCCACACATGAGGAAATGTAGCTTTCCAGACACTGTGGTTCACAAAAGTGCAGATCTCCTGAGCCTAGATTACATCTGAATTAGGTAGGATAAGGCCATAATTTCAAGAATATGTAGTCCAGTCTTTTATCTGGACCTTAAATCTCTATATAATTTAAAATGGTCTATTAAGGAATAAAAAAAAACACTCATTCTCTTTATACTCTAAAAAAGTAACATATATTTTCCTCTAGAGAATAGTTTCTTACCCAACTTCAACCCAACATGATCAACAGATATATTCAAACCAAGACAAAGATAGGTAGTTTCAAAACACAAGATTTAGCCATGAATATAACTGTCTTTTTCTGATATAATTAACCCCACATAATATTCCAAAGCTTAATATAACAATAGTAATTATCACTAATAAATAAGCAACACAAAATGTAAATGTGTGCTTAAATCAATCTAACATTATTTATTCCAGTAAAGCTTACAAAGTCAGTGTCTAATTATAAGGATGATTTAATTACTTTTTTAAAAAGAAAAACTGCCACTAATTAAGGTACATTTACATAACTGCTGACATCTTAATTTAGAAGGAATTCTCCATATTTTTTTCTAAAAATATATAATGTTGCATTAGCTCTGTATTCTATTTTTCAAAAAGTCACTGAAGATATGGTTTCAATATTTATTTAAAATTAGCCATTCATGAAGTAAGTTTCTTTTCCTTGTCTTCACATTTCTAAGAAGAGTAATGAGCCTTCGTGTCCTATTGCCAGAGTTTTATTTCAAAAAGTCTCTACCAAAATACATTTCTTTCAAAATATATATATGTATATGTATATATGTATATTTTATTGTTATGTACATACAAACATACCATTAAATATGCTTCTTTATAATTCTATATTATCAAATGTTTTATTTTGGGCTTCACTGAGTTAAGTTTGCTAGGCAAATGAATAACAATATTCTTAGAAGAATAAAGATTCTTAACCTCTTTTAAAAATATCTCCAAAAGCTATTTGAAGTCAGTGTTAACTTTAAAGAAAATACTAAAGTAGTGTCATGATGAACCAAACGTAAAACCTCTGAACCATTTGCTTTCCTATACAAGGATTAGAAGAAATGTGCTTGGCTGTCTATTTTTATCTGTATCCCATCATCTGACTTTCTATATAAAGCCATTCCTGCCATTAGCCTGGGGTGCTCTTATCCACAAAGCTCACTCAGTCACAGCCTGGCCTTTAAGCTTCAGAGCTTCATCACTTTCAATATTATTCTCTCCTCCAGCTCCCCATGGTCATATTCCAAATCTCGTCATTATCCCGAGTCATTCTGTTACAGAAGTACTGATTTAAGTATATCATTCTTCTCAAACTGGAGTCTTCTCCTTTCAACATGCTTTATGGACTTCTTCCACTATTGTATTTATAGACTTCTATTCCTGCACACTGCATTAGCCCTTCTCTGTCCTCTCCTCTTTCCCTTTTCAGCTCAGATACCATGTCCATAATTTCAACACAACTAAACATTCCTATTTTTTTTTTTTTTTACTTCTCTTTCCTTTGCTCATATCCATGTGTCATAAACACAGCCACCATTGAATTTTTATTCTCCATGTCTATATTTGGGCTCCTTTGTGCTTCTGGAGAAAAGTACAGTAAGGAAACTTGCGCCAGCTTCATTTAGGATTTCAGTGCTGCCCAGTAATCTTGATATGTTCCTCTCACCAATTCTACTCTCTGCAACTTTTGTTAGAGTCCTCCACTATGCTTAAATGTGCAACTTCTGCAAATGAGCTCACATTCTACCTTAGAAAGAGAGAATAAAGAGGACAGCTGAGTACTCTGACTTATTTACTGTATAATGCACACTAATACTTGCCCTATTGCATTATTATTATTATTATTATTATTATTATTACAGGAAACTAGGCTTCTGTCTTCTTACTTAAGATCAGCCCTTCCCATTTTCTCAGTTATGTTGAGCCTATTACTACTTGCTCTTAGATCTTCAAATTCTATTCTCTTCTGTGTATGGCCATCACCATTCAAACATTCTCAAGTTTACTCTATTAAAAAAAATCCTTTCTTCATTCCACTTTTTCACTCCAGTTATTACCCATTCACTCTTCAATCTGGCACTAATAATTGATTTAAAAATATTTCTAACTTATCAACTTGAACCTTCAAAAGCCAGAGGCAATTAAATTATACATGTAAAGCTCATTTAGTAAATTATTTCATTGGAAATGTGAATTATTTTACATAACTTGTTCATGAACAGGTGAAAGCCCATTCATTTGATAGGTGATCTAGAAAGAGAAAGTAAGACAATTTACGTGTAAAGTGCCTGTTCTGAAATATAACACATATGTTAGCTGGTAATGTCTTCTTGTTGTGCTGATGTTCCCAAGGAAAACATTGTGCCAATAATTGGATTTGATCTTATTCATTAGATGGTAACTCAACTGGCTTTTTTGTATGTCAATTATTTGACTAAATAAATTTAGTCAAATAATTGACATATTTGACTAAATAAATTTAACTAAAGAACATTTATTCTTAACAGAATCTCTCTTGCTATTATCATAACCTTGGCAATCTGGAGTGGAGAATACTGAGGTTATATGTAACTGCAAATAACTGCTTTTAGGAAATAATGTATTAATTTTATAGCAGAAATTAAACACTTTATCTTTGCATATATATATCTTTGATATAAATTTATAATTTATTACCACAAAAATATCTGAATTACTTATGACTATTAGCTTTCTGTTTTTTGCAAAAGATATATTTTAGAAAGTCATGAGTTAAAATACTTAATATTCTCAAATGAGATACCTGTTCAAAGTGACTCTTAAATTAATTGACTATGGAGGTAATGAAAGTTTATAAAAACTATAAGAAAACAGATAACTTACACAAATTGATAAGAAATATATATAGTAGAACTTAAAGCGATATTTTTTATTTGTGTTTCCCACTTGTTTTCATTATTTCTCATGTTTTATATTTAAGGTATTTTTATTGGTGCAAATTTTCTCTTTTCAAAAGTGATAAATGAAGATGAGATGAATATTAATCTTCTACTTTGTGCAGACTTAACTTGCTTGTTTTAATGGAGAGTAATTTCTAGATAACTGGTAGGCTATGGAAGATAATTTTGTCCATGATAATAAGTGGCCCAAATTTTGTTGCCAGTTTTTGTGTAAAGCTCAGAAATTGTCTTGTTTTCAAAGCTCATGAAAAAGTTCACAGGCTTGTTGAGTCTATTAATCACTTAGAAGCTATTTCTTTTTGGTTTTAATTTTCTTTGCTGTGTGTATGATGTAAAAAGTATGACTTAACTTGCTTAGGACATTGTGGTGCCAACTTGTTTGGACAATTATTTTTGTTTCTTTGAAAACTTAAAGGTCAAAGAATATATATTTCTTGTGATGTCCATTTAATAAAGTAACACATGGTTTCTCTGAATGAATGCGTTTAGAGGAGGCACGTGCAGGGTGTTCCATTGCCACGATAAGTTTTTCTTTATAATGATTATGCAATAAGCAAGAAAACTCTGATTTGCCTTATTTCTGAGATAGGTACTTCTTCTTCATATTTTGTTACATTGAATATGTTTTATGAGTTGTAGTAAAGTTTTCTTTTTCTAATATTTAGTATAGTATGCTTGTCTAGAAAATTTAAAATAATATTTCCATGGCTTTTTGTTGAATTATTTAAATTCCATATTTTCCCAATGTCTCTACTATATCCAGGGAACAGGTGGGCACCTTCAAACACTACATTTAAGTCAATGTTGTTTTTGTGGTGATTTCTGATAATATTGATGAACCAGTCTCATTCATTATTTTTCCTCATAACAATATTTATAAAGATCTGCTCAAATAAGTATTTCCATTGAAAAGGATTCAATTGGCACAAATTCAACACTATTCTGCCAGTTCAGATAAATGAAGAAGTAGTGTGGCAAGCAAAGAATAATATAATTATTTTATACTTTTTCATGTTCTGATTATTGACTAGCACATATCTATATACAAATATAAAAAATACTGGTTATTATAGCAATTGATACTATAATAAAAGTATTGACCTGGAATGCACAAATGTATTTTTGCTCCAAATTGAGGAAATTCAATATCAGAACTTTCTAGTAATTTTGACCTAATCATATGTGAGAACTAGAACACAGACCTTCTGATGCTCAAACCAGTTCTTTCTTCAAGTTGCTGCCTCTTCCGAAGTTTTCTGTACTTCTGGAGCTCTAACAGTAGGCTTATATGGCTGTATAAGCCATGCAGTGAGTTATTTGCTTCTACTTGTAAAATAGCTCAGGAGTGCACTGAGGCAAAGAATGCCCTTTGACAGGTGCCTGATGTCCTCCCAGGGTGTACTAGAGGCTGGGGAAAATGTGGTCAAGCATGTTTCAGAGTGGCTCATTTTTGAGAGACAGATTTACTGGTCAACTATTAGAATTCCCCTCAGGCTGGTCATGCTTTTGGACGCAGTGAGTATGTGTGTCATGGTGAAATAACAATAAGACACCATATCTTTCTCATATTTGAGCTTTCACACATCTGAAATAATGCTCCTATTTTATTCCACGGCTTTCTTTGAATTGAAATGTATGCATTAACATTTGTGTGCTTTTCTTTTCCATCCATCCTTCTCCATCTCATGAAAAGCACATCTGGGTAAGTTGAATCACCATGGCTGGTGAACATGTTTATTTTCAGCATCATCCTCTTTTTTGTTTTATCTTTAGTATTTCTCTTTTCAGTTGTAACACAAGCTGCACTGCCTCTGACCAAAAGCAAAAATTGGGAAGTGTATTTATTTCTACAGCATCAAAGGAATCATTGGTTCAGAGAAATGTTCATATTTGAATTAATTATGTTGGCCTTCCAGGCAACTGTGTTTTGGTTCTTTTAGACACGTCAACAGATATCCAGACATCATCTCCCCTAGTTCTCAAGTCATTCTCTATGAGTTAGTGTGGCATTCAGTGAGGCCTAAGTAATAGTTGCAAGCTGTTGGGGTATTTTCAACTGTGCTGCATGACTAACTCTACCTGTGTGTTTCCCGGTGCTCTGCGGTTCTGCATTGACATTGTAGTCAAGAGAGAATTTTTGTCAATCGTTACAACTACACTTACACGAAGAGGGGAAATGCTAGATCTCCCCTAGTGGTACCTTTACTCTCAGGTTCCAAAGTCAATCTTATTTTTGGTTGAACCCTTTCATTTTGTGTTCTTTCCATTGTTGCCTGTACATGGGTTAACTTTTAAGGCTTTAAACGTTTATACTATCCAGAATACAGTTTCAAATTTTACCTTTTGAATTAAACTAGATTATACTAGTTATTCCTAAGACAAATCAGGCTTCAAAGTAAAACAAATCATGCATAATTTTATAAAATATTTACATTGGTGTGAACTTTACATTGGTAACCTATTTAACACTTTAGATGGGGAGACATAGTGCTCTTAAATTCAAAGCCAAAAGTTGGGGGGGGGGCGGGTAAATAAAATAGCTCCTATGAGATGCAATTATCCAGGAAGCTGTGGAGAGTTTTAGTAATTGGCTATATGGATATTTTTGGTACTGATATAAGGTCATGTGCTTTATAATATTACTTAATTCACTAGCATGGCTTACATTTTTTCTTCTTCTACAATTTCAAATTGTAGTTATTCTACTACTTATTTAACAATGCAATATTTACTCCAGTTGGGAAATCATAATACCAATGAAAACTCTAATAGGTATTCTTAAAAATGCAAGACAAGCTACGGTTAGAGTGTTGGAAGCTATGTTGGCCTAATGCAAGTTGTACGAACTTACATTTTCAAATTAATAAATACTTTGACAATGAATTTTAAGGCATTATTTTCATGTTATCACTTAACATTGGTCTTCCATGTTTTAATGATTTCTAAGTTTCATAAGGAAAATAATCCCAAGAAATAAAACTTCATTTCTGTATATCTTTTGAATGAAATTTGAAAAATAATGAATGAATAAGGTGTTGTCATTTATGGACCTTAAGGAATCAATATAATTGCCTTAATTCTAAAATGCAGTTTCTTGTCTCACACATGCTCCTGAAATTTAAACATTTTGGATATCAAAATAGTTTCCTTAGTACAGTTGCTAAAAGGAAGCTTAGGTGGCTAAAAAGATAGGAGAAGATAGAACAAACAGTGTTGTGCAAAATTTTAGGGTTGAAAGAACATTGAATTAGGAGTCAGAAGACAAGAACTTAAGCCCCAACTTCCCACTTAATTCCTGCATTCCCTTGAGTGACTAAGGTGACCGAGGTATGTGCTCTGTACTCACCAATATTACTCTCACTTTGTAACTCTCACAGCATGAGAAAATATGAATAACCTCAGAAATATGGAAACTGGAAATTCAAATTGGAATTAAAAGAGGGCTTAAATTAAATGAAGCACTAAAGTAATCTAGTCTAAATGGTATGCAAATAACCTGAAAATTTACCAATGTTCCTCTAGTAAGTCCCCAATTGGGAGAACAGAACACAGTGAAAATGGTTAATGGCAGGTAATGCAAACCCCTCTAGTTTTCAGTAATAGCATGAGTAATTGTATTGTGCCATCGTGTGTGTGTGTGTGTATGTGTGTGTATGTGTGTGTGTGTGTGTGTTTCATGGTTTTCATTACATTTAAAATCAAGTGAAGAAAGAAATTATGTAAATCCCAACTCAAATTAACATAAATTCAATGTCCTGTCAGAGACTATGCCTTCCATTTCAAAGCAACTTGAAGAAAAAAGGCTTCAATATGAGTGAACTCTGGTTTTAATGTAATCAAATCACTTCAGTCTGAACAACCTAGCTTGTGTTCCTAGACTCTAAATCAAACACTGCTTAAATATGTAATGGACTTTTATATGCACTGCATGTAAAAATGCACCATAATACAATATACAAACATACAATTGCACACACACACAAAATCACAGTGTGCTGTGCTTCCCAAATCAAGTCAAATATGTTAATGTTGAATTCGAAACTCTTCATTTTATGGAGCTAAATATGTATATTTAGCTAATCAATAATCTGAAGCAACTGATTGAGGTTTATGGTATATTTCTGTTTGGAATAATTATGTTAAGATATACATTTTCAGCATACAGATGTTAAAAGAAAAACTGAAGTGCATACTCTTACTGAAGTTATGAGAGCATACGATTTAAACACAACAAACAAAACAAAAACAACTTTTGAAGGGCCACATTGTCCAATGATTTTTCAAAAAAACTGTATGGTAAAATATCTGTTCAGAAAGAGAAAATAATTATTAAGCACCCTGGATTGACTCTTAACCAGATTTTCATCATGAATCCCAAACCAGGTCAAATGTTTGAAATCATCTGGAATGGATACCATTCTGACAAAGTGGCTCAAAAATTGAACTACAAAAATACATTATGGGATGCAGTTTACTGAAACAAAAGTACCTTACTGGAAGGTTTTGTCTACATATTCAACATTCACAATTATTTACTAAGTACCTCTTTTGTGCCTGACCTTGTTTTAGATGCTTCAAATTTACCTCCCAACAGAATATATAAAACCTCACTTTTCTTTCAACTTATTTTCTATTGGGATAGGACAGAGAGGAATAAATGGCACTTTAAGTTAGAAAATAAAAATAATAAAGCAAGGAATAGGGATAAGAAGTGCCTGTTGGTTATTATAGGAGGGAAGGTCAGAGAGAAGGTGACGTTTGAGTAAAGACTTCAGGTAGGTATAGGGAAGTATCTCCATGTGGAGATAAAGAAGACAAGAATTTCAGACAGAGGGAATAGCAGGTGCAAATGTCCTGAGGCAGAAAGAGACCTGCTCTGTTTTCAGGTAACAGCAAGGACACTAATGTCATCAGGTGATATGAGCCAAAGAGATGAAGAGAGTAGGGTAGATTCTTTGAGCCTCTTTGGCTTTTATTCTCAGTAATACAGGAAGTAACTGAAAATTTATGAGTAGAGATTACACTATCTGACTTAAGTTTTAACTCTATCTTGTGTGGTGCAATTTTATTAGGAAACTAGACAGAACTTTCACAATTAAAGTTTTCTAACCTTTAAAAATGGCTTTTAGACAACTCATATAATTCACATGTGAAAATGTTATGTGCTTTGTAAGTGTTGAGTGCATATATTTTTTTCTTTTATTGAATGTAGAAAAGACTATTATAAATGTATGCTTGTTACTTCCACTTTAATGCCACTCACCTGTCACATAAGTGAAAATGTTCCTTTCCATAATGTATGTAAATTACAACTCTTACTAATGCTCGTCACCTCTGTGGAGGTCTGCTCTAAAGGAGGTCTTCTCTAAATGTCCTTGCACATATTCCACGCTCAGTCCTGCCTCTGCCTCTCCGCCCTTACTGCTTGTCCTGCCTGGAACACGATCCCCATCTCCTTTCTGCCTGCCTTTCGAAGCTTAGTTACCAGAAAGACTTCACCAGTTGTTTCCCAGGCTATTAGCCCCCTTTATTAAATCCTCACACTCACAATATGCATTACTGATTTTTAACACCTGCTTGTATATTTCATTATGTTTTCAGACAGTTCTGTGTGTTTACTTTTTTATCTAACCAGGGACCTCCTGGAAAACTGGGTCCATGTCTATTTCCTCAGATGTTCAATAAGTACCTGATGGTTGGTTGTCTGACCCACTTCAACCCATTTCTCTCAATATACCGGTCTCAGGGAGACTAGGCTATTTGAATCTGGTTTTCAATGAAGGGATGGCATGAGGAAGCCTGAGGGAATGGGTGATGGCAGAGCAAGCCAGGAGAGGAGGCCCTTGGTAGTTTTGGGGATTCAGGGCATCCTTGTCGCTGTTTGCCTTTGCCAGGTGCTGCTTAGCTTACTTGCAGAAATACCCATGCTTTTCTTACTATCCCATCAATTGAAACAACAGTTGGTTTATGTGTCTCTTCAGCCGCTATAACTTCAATATTGTTTTTTCTTCTTGCTTATTTTTCACAATACATACTTCTTGGTAGCATCCTTTGCAAACACAAAAAGCTCTCCTGTTGGAAGTCATTTTTGATCATGTATTTTAGCATATTATAGTCCACTGTAATAAGCAATTAATTAATTGACAGAAAATAAATATTTTATTTTGGAGTTGATATATAATATTAATTATGGATTCCTAAGCACAAAATATACACATTCAAAAAACCAATTATATATATTTTTATTATTTGTGTATAAGATCAAAGCATACTAAGGAACAGAGCATACATTTTTTAATATAGTTCTGGCCAGATATATATAGCAAGAAAACAGATTTGCTATGTCTATAATAAGCAAACGCAAATTGGTATTGTAAATGGATGTCAATTCTAAAGGCTCAGGAGTAGGGACCGTGATTATAGATGCATTTGTCAAGACTCTTTACAACTTTTCATTGTCAGAAACAAACATTTGTTGTTATTGAACTGTTTTGCTTTCATTAGAAACGGAAGTGGTTATAAATGGAAAAGAGTATATTATTAAGTTTCAGACCTTACATTCTTTGTTGCGATAGAAGTCCATTTACTTTAGATTTCTCTTCAAATGAGAAGTAACTTTGTAGTCTAATCAAAGAACTAACTTCTAAGATGGCCACCTGGATCAAAGAGAGAATTCTAAAACTAAGCACATCTTTAGAATGCGGCTAAATGACCAAATTTATCTTCTGCCTCTATATACAGGCATCTCCTCTACTGTTGAAATAATAAGGGAAAACGAGCAAGGCAGATGGGAGAAACCACATTTAGACCCCACAATGTATACTTGAATATGCTTATGTGGGCCATTTTCTTGTTAAAGGGATAAGATATCTGCTGATAATATAATTCAGCTTCTTAGTGCATTAACATTGAATGGTTGAATTTTAGTGACTAAATATTAGGAAAATTATTTTTAGATGTCATTGTTTAATTTCTAATAAAATCAAAGAGTGGTTTGCATGGATTACTCTGAGGAATTCTGTTATTCTATATTAGCTCATAAAAAAACTTATAAAGGATTATTTGATTTACTTAAAAATAATGTAATTTAAAATAACCACAGACACCTTTTACCATGTTATCTGACTAATCTCTGTTATACACTCCAGGCATGAACTTCTAGAGGAAGCTCGAAGGAAGGGCTTACCTTTTGCCCAGTGGGATGGGCCCACAGTGGTTGCATGGCTAGAGGTAAGAGGATTAAATCAGAAGGCTCTTGATTCAATCACTCATGTGGTAGTTGTTTTTATTGTTTTTTAGAGAGACAGGCTAAGGCAGGTTTTGAAGTAGCTTTTCAATAGGCTGTAACATCTCAGAAAAGAAATATTTTCTTTTTCTAGGGACTTGTGAACATTGCAATTTAGCGGTATTGCTTTCTTGTGCTTGAGGCAGAAGGATATACCCTGTGGGTAAAAGGGAATTTCTCTAAATTCCACCCTCTTTATGTCTAGAGTAAGGGAATAATCAGCTTTTGAGCCACACTTTTGTTGTTGCAAGAAAGCATCGGTCCCATCCCCTCAATCCAGGGTCCTTTCTCATCAGCAGGTTTCAGAGAAGAGCCATTTTTGACATTCTCCCTAGAGATACCACGGCCACCTAACTGCAGAGAACTGTTCCTTTGCTTATAGTATAATTCCTGAGCCTAATTATCTAACGCCTAGGGACCAGCTAGATTTAACCACTTGGAATGAAACAGAAGATGTACCTCTCCCCCCCCCCCCTTTTTTTCCTCTTCTGTGTCTAAACTGAATGTTATGATGAAACAAGCACTACAGTCAGCATTCCCTGCACAACACAGGGGCCTGGGAAAAACCTGAGCAGGGTGAAGGGCATCAGGAGCCAAGTAGGACAATTCCGGAAATACATACTTGACCACAAGGGGTCCCTCGTGCTACTTATCTGGAGTGTTCGCTGCCCCTTCTATTTAGTTCAGTAGAGTGGCTTTCTGGGATATGCCAGCATCAGGGCAAAGAGGAACACAGGCTTTTCCTGCCTGCCGGAGGCAATTAGAACTCATTGTTTCTAGTGGTTTGGGATTATAAAGTTACCCACACTCATTAGCATATCATACACAGAGCAGAAGAGTTGATCAATGAGAAAAAATGAAAACCCCTATGAGTTTTAAAAAATGAAAACTTTTTTTTTTCTTGGCCTGGAAGAAAGAAGTTCTGTCTTGCTTTATTTTACTCTCTCCTATCAGGGGATTTTCAGCATTTTAGTAATCAGAGCTGCTTCTTCGAAACATGTCTTTAAAATTTTTATATTTTAGAAATAATTTATACAACAAAATGCTTAAGGAAGCACCCCTCAAATTTCATAGCCTTTCTTTGATCAGCTTCATTCCAATAAAATGAGCTATACTTTGACAGAGAGTTAGCTGCTATTTTGGCAAGTGAAGAAAGCAATCCTTTTAATAAAATAAAATAAACAGATTTACTGACTATAAAGGGCTAGGAAAGGACAGGCAGTAAAGTTTGTGCTAATTAAACATATCTGAGCATACTGAAATTGCCCATAATGGGCTTCTTAAAGTGACTTGGGTTATAAAATGGAATAAGTAAGATAAATGAGCAGGATGATCCACTGAATGAGAGCTCCCAACTCTCACCTCCATTAGCACCTCCTGTGCATACAGCCGGCTAAGAATGATGCGGAGAAGTAAGCCTGAGGCTTCATACACCATTTATGCACACCAAAACTTTTAAAAGTCTAATCATGGATTACATTGATAACAGTGTATTGGCAAGCCTTTGGATAAATCCAAACATTTCCACAAGTTGTTCTGTTTTTTGTTTTGTTTGTTTTTGTTTTGTTTTGGCGAGGTTTTGAAATCCAAATATCTTACTTAAAAGAGAAGAAATGGAAAATAACTAGGGTCCAGCGAAGGTATATGGAGATGTTTAGTTATTTTGAACAACCTGTGTTTATAAACTAAGAGGTCAAGTACCAACTTTGGTCATATCTAATCATATCTGTCTGGGTGAGGTCAATTCATTGGCCTAACCTGCTGGAAGAGTATATAAAAGATTCAGTTAAGCACTATACTAGATCCCCTCTCTCCTTTCTCTTTATTTCAATCACAGCCTAACCCACATTGACTCAAAGACTTGGGCTTTTTGTTTCCCTTATAGAAAAAAGCCTTTCAATGTGGCAAACTTTTTTTTAAATAAATGATATCTGTATTAGTTACCTATTACCATGTAACAACTTACCTCCTGACTGAGCATTTATTTTTCCTCATGACTTCTGTGGGTCAGGACTCTGGACATGGCTTAGCTATGACCTCTCTTCAGTCTCTCACCACCAGTGCAGCAGCGTTTTCAAGGCTGGATTGGGGAGAATACACTTTCAAGCTGACTCGGGTTTTCACCGTCATGATGCAGTATCTTGCTAGCCATTGTCCAGAAACATCTGTTCTTTGCCATGTGGGCATCTTCACGGGGCTTCTCACAACATGGAAGCTGGCTTCCTGCAGAACAAGAGCTCTGAGAGGAAAGAGGTGGAGAATGAAGCCTTGATCTTTTTATAACCTAATCTGGAGAGCACCATCCCTTCACTTTTATCATTGTCTGTTCCTTAAAGACACAAAGGAACAAGATTATACAAGGGCAGGAATGTTAGAAAGAGGAGCTAACAATGGGATCCATCTTAGAAGCTGCCCAACACAATGCCTTACAGCAGTGTTTCCCAAACTTCTCTCATAATGAGAATCACCTGGTCGAGTTGTTAAAATACAGATCCCTGAATCCCAATGCAGTATCTTGCTAGCCATTTGGGAACAAATGTTCCTAAAAATTCTAGTTTAGCACTTCTTAGTTGGGATTCAGGAATCTGTATTTTAACAACTCTACCAGTTTGGGAAACACTGCCTTAGAGTAATGAGGCTGAATTCCTTCACTTTACAAATGAGAAAAATAAGGCTGAGGTTTAGAGGGTCACATGACTCACTGACAACAGGGACAGAATTAGATAGAGCCCAGGCTTTCTGATTCTTGGCATTGCATTTTGCTGATTTATTGTTTCCTGTCTTCCTCTTACTTTTCTTACTCTCATTCTCTCCTTTTGCTCTATTTGTTCCTATCAACAAATAAACAGCCCTATATACTTAGTATTTTGGCTATTGAAAAAGCAAGGTTTAAACTGCTCATTTGCATGTGCTTTGCTTCTTCCTCAGAGTTAAGTAAAAGCATGGCTTTTTACCCATAACTCATGATGAGGGAAAGTGGAGGGAACATTCATTTTCTAAGTATATGTAATTCAGATGCCATAACATGCCTGAGAATTGGTGTCCATCCAGGGCTTACAATGAGTGTCAGTCACTGTGCTATGCTCATTGCACTACTGATTCAAATCTCCAAATCTCTGAAGAACATTATAGCAAACTTGAAAAATTGAAATCCTTAATTTCTAATTCATTATTCATGTTGTTACTCTCTTTTGTTAAAGGTTTCCAGATATTTATAAATTTAGTGTCTTTTATTAGCACATTTCATTCTCCATGAGTTTGTTCATATAGAACATCTAATTGATTTCACACAAGCATTACATAGTGTAGGTTGATGCGTGATAAATGTAGCTTAGCTACATGACAGGTTTTGATCAAAATTATGGGCCTGGAGCTGGTAGCTGGCTCTTTCTGTGACAGAATTTCTCACACTCAAAATTCCAAAGGAGAAATATAAATTGAAGTCACTCATTTAACAAACACTGATTGAGCCTTTACCAAATGCAGCTTGTAGCTGTTCTTGTTCTAACTCCAAGGGAGGATTTTGTGTTGCACAACTATTAATTTTATCCCAAATAATAAAACTTAGTTGTTACATTGCAGACTCCAGAAACTCAATTTCAAATCTTCATCTCCATCACTGTGTACCTGAAGTTTTAAAATAAGTTACTTAATGTCCTTGTTCATCTGTCTCTTCTGGGGAAAATAATAGCATCTATCTCACGGGATGGTAGAAACAAGAGGGTTTGTGCATGGAAAGTACTTAGAACAGTGCCTGGCACGTAAGAGACACTAACATATTAATTGTTATTGTAATCTGGTATGTATTTTGTTCTATCCAACAGCTCTGGTTGGGAATGCCTGCCTGGTACGTGGCAGCCTGCCGAGCCAATGTGAAGAGCGGTGCCATCATGTCTGCTTTGTCAGACACTGAGATCCAGAGGGAAATTGGCATCAGCAATCCCCTGCATCGCTTAAAGCTCCGACTAGCAATCCAGGAGATGGTTTCCCTAACAAGTCCTTCCGCTCCTCCCACATCCCGAACTGTGAGTCAGTTTGTGCTCCTTCCCCCTCGCAGGGCTGGGTGAATAACAGCATCTCTGAGTCCCCAGAGCAGAATGGGGGCAGCACACATGTCAGCGTGAATTATTCTGGAGAGATTCAGCTTGCTCTTCATTAACCTTGCTGCTCCTTCCAATAGGTTTTCAACTGCGGAGCTGTGATTGCTATCAGATTTGAAGGCTGTAACCGAGATAGACTTTTGAACTGGTCTCTAGACTAACATGTTTGTTTGTTTTTCCTTTTTCCTCCTAAGTAACTAGATCCAAAGCAAACTCATTTTCAGGATGTCCCCTTTTTTAATGTAATTTAAAACCTCAGGTAACTAGCTGTTGGCATTAGTATTTTCTGAAGATACAATATTTAATGCGCAGCTTCTGATGCAATTTTCATATTTATGAAAGTACAAAACTATTTGATGTTTTATAAATACCAAGTGGGATACTTCCCTTCAAACTCTATTAGCTTCTCATTTATAAATCCCTATTCTTCTCACAATTTTACCATATCCTAAAGTTAGGAAATAAAAAATGTCTAAAAATATGCACACAAGCTGATGAATTTAAATACTTAGACAAACTCTCAATGATATTCTTCCTTTGTCTAGTCCTGAATTATATATTTTGTTAATAAAGGATGTGGTTTCTGATGTTAACTGGACTTCTCTGGCCCCATTTCTTATACAGAATAATATTTTATGAAAGAAGAAAGTAAATTTCAGTGGTGGATAAAAGATAGTAAAAGGATATTATGTTGATGAAGTTTTTATATGTGGTCTTAAATGGTTTTAGAGAATTTGCTTCATTTTTACTGTATCTACCTTTATATTCTTTCCCAGTGTACTAGATTCTAGTGCCAGAAATACATAAAATTTAAAAACCTTTCTGTCTTTCTTTCATAATTCCATTTTAACTTCCTCTTAAATTACCTGTGGAAAATATATAATTTTAAAAACTTATACATAACATATTTTCAACTATATCTAAATGCTGTATACTATAGCTGAAGTGCTACTCCAGTTACAAAATAATCCAAAACAAAAACTGAGCAGGCCATTAAAGTAAAGTTATTATAAACCAAATAATAAACAAATCTAAGGGTTTCCTCGATAATTTCTAACTGAGAAAGAAGCATCACAGCTGGTTTATATCAACACTCTCCTCCCAAGAGCAACTGCATACCAAATTACTAAAAATTTCTAGCCTTGCAAAATGAAGAGCATTTGCTGTTCCAGCTTCAAGACGGAAAATAGAATATACTTTATCCTTTCTGTTTAGCATCCTGTTTAATTCTTAGTGGAAAATAGAATAATTAAGCACTATTTCTCTAAAAAGACCTAAGCAAACTAAAGGATTGTAAAAACTATTAAAGGTGAGTGGATGCTCGGTTGTTCAACCAACAATCAAGTATGAAAAGAGCGTATGAGACTTCATACTCTAACCTCAGTTCACCCAAAAACTTTATTTCCTCAGCTCAGGTCCCAACAACACAGAACTTCTGTCAGTTTCCTAAGCTTTTGTGCTCTTGGTTGATTAATGGCTTTTGTAATTGGTCTTTCATTTTCCCACTCCAGGATTACCATTCTTCTCCAGCGCACCCTTTATCTAGTGATTCCTGAATGTTCCTTTTCTACAAAGCTTCTGTTAGCTTCCACGCCTGGCTCTGGTTTCCTTCCTGAGTTTCCATCTGGGTATTTAGAAAAACCATTTTATCATTTTCTCTCCTTGATTCATCCTACACTAGGCCAAGCAAAAATATTATCAGATTACCCATAGTCCCCAAGCCTTAACTCAGTGCCTAGCAAATTGTGGAAAATTTATTAATTATTTTATTAATCCTTCTTAAAAATTATGCTTCACAAGTCACCCTACCCACCATTATAGAGGAAGTGAAATGTGTATGGCCCTGACTTCAGAGAGGGCAACTATGGCGAGGAAAGTAAGACATGCTTACGAGTAGGTTATAGCAGGAGATGAAATATTTTAATTTCTAAAAGTGAGATAGAAGCAAAATGCTATCTATGGGATTCCATGAAAGGAGAAAGCACATCTGCTTGAATAAGCTTGGAAGAGGAATCAGCACTTGAAAGACTAGTCATATATTGTTAATTAATTTTTTTAATTTAATAAATCTTTATTGTTTAGATTATTACCATTGTTCCTCTTTTTTTCCTCCTTAGCTCCCCTCTACCAGGTTTGTTAATTAATTTTAAACATTTTTGTCACTCTTAACTTTGGACAAAGAACTTTTCAGTCTGTTTTCTTTACATTTTGATAAAAATGAATTATTTTGTATTTTTGTTTAAAACTTATTAATATAGCATAAACATTTTCCTCAATTTAATAAATATGCAATTCTGATATAAATTTTAATTGCTATACATCTCCTTCATGGAAATACCATAACTAATTTAACCAAATCCCTAATAGTGGATGTTCTGCTTATTTAAAAATCTCATTGTGTTTACAATACCATAGTGGATATATATGTAGTTATGTTGTTGCATAAGCTGTGGTTATTGACAAAGCAATATTTGAGTATAGAGCATTTATATTATTATTTTTAGCCCTTAGTTGCCAAATTGTATTGTATAGGCCTTTCATTTCCCTTTTGTTAACATTCCCTTTTCTTAACATTACTTAAATTTATATATTTTAAATTATAGTGAAGTAAAAAATTTTATATACTTATTGATTTAGTATTTAATGAATTCCCTATTTATAATATTTTCCATTTTTCTGTAGGATTGTAGAAATTTTCATCTTTTTACTAATGTCTAAAAGTTCTTTATTCAAAGAAGATAGATGCCCTTTGCCAAATATTAGCTCAAGTTACATGAGATAAAGTTAATTTCTATTTGTTTTTAAAATGATCTACTGAGTGCTCTTTTTTCTTCTATTTCATCTACATGGAGGTAGTTACTTATTTCTAGTATATATCAAATATGATTTGCTTTTCAAGAAGAAAAAAAGAAACTAAAACTAAACTTCTAAACTTCTAGTAATGAATTTGCTGCATCAAGTAAACATGAAAGCAGTGTTGTTGTTTTTTAATAAATATTTTAATGTCGTTCTGAAAACTACAATTAATCCAGATCATTCAAGTTCTTCTGTAGGTTTAGGTTTGAGTTTGGATTCCTCAGCCAGGTGTATCTTGTTTGTTCACTCAAATGCTCAGGAGAAAATGACAAGGTACTCTTTTCCAGCTGAATAGAACTTCCTGCCTGATTCTACCTCCTTTTTGTACAGATAAAATGGACTAAACCATCAAAAGGAAAATCTAAAGTTTACGTTGATTATTTCCTTTCTCCAGTCCTAATCTTCCAGTTCTCTTTCTTTCTAACCTGGTGCTACTGTAGAAGGCCTTTTACCTAATAGAATAGGCATGCCGATGTCAGTTAATTGACATCACCATCATTAATTTCAATGAATATTTGATTTTAAAGTATGTCATAAAGAATAAGTTACAATCTTTAAATATTTTTTCTTAAGTAAAAATATGTAAATGTTCACAACTCTCAAATTGAGATGAAACACCTGATACTTTCTTTGAGTATGTATGATTCCATTGCCTGGAATTCCACATTATCCCTCTTTCATAACCTCATCCATAAAGCATCATCAATTTCACAAGTTTGAGTTTCTTTTTAAAGTGATAACTTTATTATACTCAAAACGCTATTTGAGTGCAAAATCCTCCTAGATATTTACAATTTCTTCCCCAACTTTGACCAAGTTGTATCTCATTGATAATGTGTTTTAAGATTTGCCTTTATCTAGGCTTTTCAAATAATTCAACTTATACATAGGCCGAATTTCTTTATTTTTTGCCTTATGTTATATTTAAGTCACCTAATTTTTAAAAAAGTACAATGAAAATAAATAGGATTGTGAGCAAATACAAATGATCTTTGGTAAAAATATAATTCATCAAGTTTGATCAGATATGTAAGGCATAAGATAGGCATCAATCAGCACAAAGTACAGGGGGAAGACAGACCATTTATTAAACTAAACATGTGTCTGGGCACAGATTGCTTAACAAGATTTCTAATGATATTGTACTAATATCTGACATTAAGTGTCAGCCCCTATTCTAAGTGTTTTAAATGTAATAATATCGTACAACAACACTGGGAAGCTAGGTCCTTTGATTACATCTGTTTTTCAGATGGGAAAACTGATGTACCGAGAGTTAAGTGACTTTCCAAGGGCACACTCCTATGTGGTTTTCCCCCAGAATCTATGATCCTAACAAGTGCATCTCCTGCTTCCTGTACTCCACCAGTTTTTCTCCTCTTTTACAGCATCCATCCAATCTGCTTCTGTTCCCCCTTTCATTACTATTAACCTCATAAAACTCAATCTTTAATGTGAATAAGATGAGGTATACTGATTATAATGGAAAATATGTTTTTTTCTTATGAAAAACATAAATTCAGAAATAAGAAAAATGTGAATCTAGGCCATTTTGAATGTGAAAGTAAATTTCAAGTCAATGTACTTTGGAATCCTATATAATAAAAGGTTAATATGCAAATTGTCCTCAAGGGTGAGAGTTCCAGGGGTTAGATGTGCGCTGTCCACCAAGGGCAGTGCTGAACAAGGCAGGTGTCAGCGACTAGGTGCTGGCAGTGGGTGGCAGTGGAGGCACTGCCTGCCCCAATGGGCCCCAACAAGAATGGGACCACGGCAGGATGGTGGAGCAGGTGAGTGGGTGGTTCCAGGCCAAGATGGGTGTGAGTGCAGGTCCCAGGTCACCACACAGATTGACCCTAATCCCCGGCCAGGCCTAGGGACCCTGCCAGTGCACCGATTTCATGCAGCGAAACTCTAGTACAGTCATAAACTAAAAAATACTTCAAATGACATAATTAGTAACAGAAGTTACTTCCAACTAGGTAAGGTTATGGTTTATTCTGAAGTTCTGGCTGCTTTACTAATGTTATTCTTCTGACATCAAGAGAATATTGATACATTACTTAACCCTAATTAATTTTTATGATTTATTTCTTAAGCTCACTTTGACATTTATTTTTATGTCATAATTTCCTTCTGAATGATTTTATTTGACAAGTCCTTTAATCCTGAACATATTTTAGGAATTTTTCTCTTAGTTTTTATTTGATAATACTATCAAAATATTCAATCCATCTGGACCTAATTGAGTCAGGGGTCATCTCAAACACAAAATTTAAGGAGGCACTCACTATCAGCTGCTGACCCTGCACTTGCAAACCCCTGAAAGTGAGGCTTCCTTAAATTAAGTCCATTCAGTATCTCACCTGCATCATCATAGTCCCAGCATGTATCAGAATATATTACATTATAATGTAAACTTTTCAGTGTTTTTCTAGTATGAAGCATGTGGTTTTAGCCACTTAACAGAAGTAGAGTCTAAAATTTAGAGAGGTTTAGGAAATGTCCTATGGTAGTTACTTGAGAAGTGGAATTTGTAGAATGCAAGCCTCCTGATTATAATTTGTTAAATTACCAGATAATTTCACAAATTGTAATTGAAATAAAATCAATCACTTGTTAGACTCAGATGGTATTAACCACACAGAAAAACAAATAACTACTGGTTTGCATTCTCCAGCTCCAAGGGCAGGGAGTGGGTGATCTTCAGTGACACTCAGAGAACCACAACCAACGATGGGATGCTTGTCCTTTATGCCTTTCCAGCCTCATTTTTATACTCTGTCCTTGGACCAAGGCACCAGTGTCCACATTGCCTAGGGTTGCTCAAAGCCACTTACTCTAGCTGTTCACTAAGATAAGCTCTCTGCTGAAACTCTCATGCTCTGCTTCAACCCTTTATTAATTACCTACATGTAAATTCCATCCCTTAAGTTGGTGGCAAAAAGAAAGAAGTCTGAACATCTTGCTACATCTGGACTTCCTTATAAAATAAATTTGTTAAAATCCTGACTAATGGATAATTGATTGAGCTGTATAGAGGCTATTGTGTGAGTAACTTTACAAGATTCTAGAGCAGGCAGTGTTCCTCACTAGTAGAACTAAAGATCAAAGATGAATGAGTAACATATAATTTCAGAAGGTTTGCCAACCATACGTAGAAAATTGCACTGGACATATACTCATGTTGCATAGAGGTACAGATTCAAACCATAGCTTACAGCACTTGGCCCATCCAAGAACTTGGTAACAGATTGGCAAATATAAACTTTAAGATAGCCTGCTAGATTATACATGTATGCATTTTAGGTTCCTTAGATGGGGAGGGAGATCATTATTTGAATTCACAGTCAAGGTGGAGGCTACAGAAATCATTGTAAATAGAGATGGGCTTAAATGAGTTTCCTATCAGGTGATCACTGAAGCTCAGTTTGAAGACAGCACAGGCACTCGGGCAAAGCTCTGTGACCACTGGGTATAAAGGGCATGTGACAGATGAGTGGGAAGTTCTTTTTAGCATAATACATCATGAGGTCCATAATGTTTATTTTTTATTTTTTTTTCATAATGTTTATAATTAAGATCATTCCCAGAAATTGAGGGGTAAAGGAGAGAGGGTTTTAATGACAGGGATGGCTTTTGTATTCTAAGTATATTTTACAGGCGTGTACAGTTATATCCCATAGAAATAATCAGATATACTCCAATTTCCAAATGGTAGAGAAATGAGAATTCTGTACATATATATGATGACTGTTCAGGGTTGTTTTTATGCCCATATGATTTACTTATAATTATGAGTATTTACTATTCAACTCTCCTTTGTTACTCAATTATGTGTAATTTTTATATGTGAAATTTCTCATATTGAATTATATACATCATTTTAGTTTATATGTATTTATTTTAAAAATTATTTTAAATTGTATTATTTATAGTAGAAGGAAATTCAAACATGGTATTTATGTGAATGCTTGCAAAGGCTAGACTAGAAAGAATTATGTGGGTGACATGTTGGGATATCAACTTTTCTATTTCCAATTCTTTAAAACTAAACACATTCTATGCAAGTAACAAGCAATGGATAAAATGTAAATTCCATTGTAACTTGGATGACCTTGCAATGTTTGGAGATGTTTCCTGGTGAAATGGTGGAATTTCATGAGAAGTGGTTCCCAATGGCCGTTACCATCAGCGATATGTCCGATCCTTTGTGTTACTAAGTGGACTTTGGTTTAGAAATTGTACATTATTCAGTGTATAGAACAAATATCATGGGTTGTTTTATTTGGAAAGTAAATTATGTGTTATAGTAGAATAGTGCCTGCTGGACAGAAAATTTTCTTTTACATCATGTTCTCTATAATGATAGAGGACACTTCTGAAAAATTAGAAAATAGATTTTGTAATTTCTAACAGTATATAGTAAAGCTGGAAAATACCTTCTATTAAATAAAAATAGCATTCTACTTCCTTTTCTTCTATAAGAATAGAGGGAAACAACACATTTACTGAACTGTAAAAGGAAGAATACATTTGGAAAAAGTTGACATTGGTTTTCAGACAGATTATAACAGTGCTTTTAGCTTTTTATTGACAACCAATTTTCTCTTTCCAAGGACATTGAAGAATCAAAACTCTGTGAATGGAATCAAAACGTATATGCCTTTGTTTTCTGAAGAAGAAGAAAATACACTCTTCTACAGTTCAAATTCAGTTCATTCTCTGTGGCTACAATAGCCACATATCTTTGAAAGGGAAGTTTTGATTAAGCCATTTTCCAAATTAATAAACATGAAGTATTATTTTAAATCTGTCTTACAGGAGCTTCACAGAAAGCCTATTTTAATCCTTTTAAGCAGAAGAAAAGGGGAGCCACGAGCAAACCAGCAATGCTCTTGTGCATAGCGGCAGGAGCTCTAGTCCTGCTGTGGTGTTGACTTACTGTGGCTCTGCCTTTCTTCTTTGCATGCTTCACTCCCTGGTTCCACTGCTTCCCTCGGGGCCTCACTGCAGCCTTCAGGCAACGTTTGGGTGACCCATGAAGAAATGGAAACTCTTGCAGCTCCAGCGAAAACGGTTAGTCCATATGGCTCTGTTGAACATGAAGACAAGTTACTTTGCAGCTATTGGGATGATAAAACTGATTTGTTCACGATGGTTTGACATAATGGGGTATGGTTCTGTGGTGTAATGAAATAATAACCAACATTTTTGTTATGGGTTTAGTTTTTCTGCACTTTGACATTTTTCAGTGAAGCAGTGCTAGACTGTGATGATGTGGTTAATGTCATAAGCATCTGTAATATGCAAACACCACTCAGTACCAACTTATGTATCCATTTTGCAACATTGGTAACAAATATCACTTAGTATTGGGCACATTCACATTTAATACATATCACCAAACCCAATAAAACTTGTAATAGAAAAATTTAGATTTAATACTAATTTTTAATGCAATCATTTTATTTCTTGTATTTTAGCATTTCAAAGAGAGCACTTTACCCTATCCTCCTCGCCCCCCCCCCCAAAAAAAAAAAGTTCTGTTTTTCAGTATTCAAAAAACAGGCTTAAAAAATTCTTGGTGACACTGATTGTAATTGTCTACTTTTAAAAATATATTACATATGGTTATTTTTAAAATTTAAAGTAACAAAGTTGAACACAGCATGCATTTTATTCTTACCAACTTTTTAACAATTTGAATCTTCTTTCAGTTTTATCCCTATTTAAAAAATGTATTGTCCTGTTTATGGTGGATAAAAATGCCAATGCTCAATACTAATTCTATTTCTGGATTAGTTTGTTGTGTTAGTTTTGTCTTTTTTTATTTTTCTTGTTTTAGCTGTTGCAAAAATCTATTTGATTATCACAAAAATTCCTTAGAGGGATGCAGTTATTTTTCCACTTCATTAATTTACTTTATATAAGATTTATCCATCATATATGTGAGTGTATGCTTGTATGAGTGTGTGTGTGTGTGTGTGTGTGTGTGTGTGTAAAACAATGGACTGCAAAGAGGTATAGCAGACTATACATTTATAATGTATATTTTATAATATATGTGTATATGTCCATATTTGTGTATTATGTTTTTATGTATATGATCAGAATTTTTTATTCTAATTCATTCATTACATTTGTGAAAGTACACACTTTTAAGAATTAAAAAGAGTTTAGAATTACCAGATCAAATGTATCATGAAAATTCCATGTGTCATATGTATTTAATTAGAATTAATTAGAAACTATTAATTCGTAGTTGCTTTTGAACTGCTAAATTGATTGCTGTGATCTGGATAAGAATCTGTCTTTAGCTTCCTCTGTCATAATTAGCACTTTCAATAACAGTTTTGCTTTTTAGAAATTTCACTATAATAATTTGAAATTAATTTACACTTATCTGCTTTATTAATCACTCTCTGCTGCTAACACAGAAAGAATCTGAGGAAGGAAGCTGGGCCCAGGTAGGAAACTCAAATGCTTTAAAACAGTATCACTAGTACCCTGTGAGGTAAAAAGTAAGAAACTGTTTTATATCACAATATTCTAAATCTTCCCTTCGCCTAAAATTAGGCTAACGTGCATTTAAACTTATTATGCTTAATTATATATATATGTCCTTTTAGATCACCATATTTTGCAAAGAGGATGATTATAATTTTACACCTGGCCTCTTTTTAAAGGGAACTCTCATTTATTCTTCAAAAGATTCAACTGTAACTTAAATTTCTCTGAAATTACCTGTGAATGTATTTAATCAGGGATCATTCAAATTGGATTCAAGGGTGGGGGAAATTAAATGTGATTTACTTTTAAGAATAGTGAGAAGTGTGGGAAGATTGGGGTGGGGGTGGATTCTGTCAGCATTGCAATTGCAAGTCAAAAGCTTTTCCCATTTATTAGGATGGCAATAGAAGACACTCATATTCACTTTGAGCAAGCATGTTCACAAGGAACTTGTGCATTTCCTAGCATTCCACATGCTGTGTAGCTGAAAGAATTACAGTCATGTACCAACATTTTGGTCAGTGAACGGCTGCTTTTACAGCATGGCCTAGGTGTGCGGTAAACTGTACCCTCCAGGTCTGTGTAAGTACACACTGGGATGTTCCCAAAATGATGAAATCACCCAAGGTCATACTTCACAGAACCTATCCTCACTATCAAGCTGTGTAATGTGTGTTTTATTTAATGCGATTCAAACCTTAACTATAAGGAAAATTTCAGTAGTTATTATTAAGAACTACATTTAAACATTCAATAAATTAGCACTGCATTAGGTTTTGATTTGGTAAGAATGTCATCATTTTTAAGAACACACTAAAAAAAAAAGGAAGCACCTAGATTTTTGTTAGAAATATACAATTCCAGTTGTCATGTGATAAGGACAAACACTATAAAATTAAGAGAGTAATAATCTTTACTAAAAATTGGTTTAGAGGTGATATTTGCTTCTACTTTTCATTTTGGCTGTTACAAACACCATTTGATAAGATCAGTTCATCTTATTATATTTAAGAATTGGATTACCATTTTTAGTTTTTGAAAATGCCCTACTTCTTTAAGTAAAGAGTCTATATAGATTGAGTTCTAAAAAAAAAAAAAGACTGGTTCTTTCCAATCATATTTATGAAATATGGCTCATGCTTCACTAGGTAATGACAATTGTCCACCTAAAATTTCAGCATTCTGTCTCTCTAGCCTTGTTGCTCCTTTCTTATTCATGTACTATTTTCTCTTTTACATCAAGATGATTTGCCATTATACCATAGCAATGTCAGATCATCAAAGAGAAGCAAATGGTGGAGTATTAGCTAATTTGTCAAATAAAATAAATTAACTAAACCTATTTATATAAAGAACCCTTAAGCTCGGCATTTGTATTCTATCATTAATTCTAATTTTCATTTACAAAATGCACATTTGTATAAAATGTAATTCCTTTTGAGAATACAAAATGAAAAAAATAATTTTCTATAGACAAGTGCCTTGTTACATGTACACGGAGTTCCACTTTGTATCAAAGTAAATCGCATCTTAGAGGTTAAATATTATTTCAGCCTTGTTTCCA
Organism: Pipistrellus hanaki; assembly: GCF_964339955.1. Classification (NCBI taxonomy): domain Eukaryota; kingdom Metazoa; phylum Chordata; class Mammalia; order Chiroptera; family Vespertilionidae; genus Pipistrellus; species Pipistrellus hanaki. Next base: position 120,249,841 of record NC_140505.1, read on the forward strand.
TATATCAGAGTAATTAAATATCAGCAATAATAGTAGATAGTACCCCCCAATTACCATCTCATTTTATTGGCTAAGAAACTTGACTGCTATAAAACAATTCTAGTGTCCGGTTTTCCTACAGACCCTGGCATATGGAGATATGAACCACGAGTGGATTGGAAATGAATGGCTTCCCAGCCTGGGGTTACCTCAGTACAGAAGTTACTTTATGGAGTGCTTGGTAGATGCAAGAATGTTAGATCATCTAACAAAAAAGGATCTCCGTGTCCATTTAAAAATGGTGGATAGTTTCCATCGGTAGGTTTCTTCCAAAGAGTGATTAAAGTAAAACAATAAATAATGTATATATTTAAGCAGTGCATGACTGCTTAAATCAAAAAGAGATGTAACTAAGTCAAAAAGAAATATTTAGGAAATAAAGATATTTGTTATTCTGTGAACATCTAGTTGACAAAATATTTTCATGCAGCAAAATTACAGGGCCTATCTGATGTACCACTGGGTGCATATTATGTGCCCAAAGCTTATCAAACTATACATTATAAAATTATACAACATAATTTTTATTTATCTTTGGAAATCTCATGTTTGTGATTTTGCCTATGTATGTTTTTATATTATAAAATTATTTATAAAGAATAAAATTAATTTAGTTTTAACTATAAATATATGTGGTTACAAATTACATAACTTAGGGATATACTAGAAAAAAAATTGATTCTGTAAAAAACACTTTGTGTTTTTGCTTTTGTATAAATCTTTTAGTGCTTTTACTCATTTGTACATTAATTTTCAGGGGGGAAAATCCTGAATGGATTATGAGACAGCTGTGAGGACACAGATGAATAAAATACATTTCTTTTTTAAGTTGTTTGCCATCGAGGCAGTAAAAACAGGCTTGCTATAATAGCATGTCATAAACATTTTACATTTAAGGGTTATGTGAAAAATTGTTAGTTGGATTATGTGTCTTATGTGTGGTTGATTAAAATGGTAAATTAATAAACATAAATATAGATGAATTTAGCTTTGGAAAGTATTTGGTCACATCCTGTCCATCAGTAAACTAGGGACTAAAAGGAAAATGATATAAAAATCAGATACACAGCCCTGCCCAGGTGGCTCAGTTGGCTGGAGTATAATCCCATACCCCACAAAGGTTTCAGGTTTGATTCCTGGTCAAGAAACAAAGCTAGGCTGGGGGTTCAATCCCAGGCAGGGTGTAGCTGATCAATGTTTCTATCTCACATGAGTGTTTCTCATTTTCCTTTCTCTCTTTAAAAAAATTTCAAAATCATATATGATGACATCTAGTTAGTATAAAAAGATAATAATTGGGACTCTTTAATAAGGTATGCAAATACTTTGAATATTAACAGAGTTATTAACACTGATGGATTAAATGAGGTCCAGATAAATATAACACTTTTGTATTTATTGATGAGAGAGAGGAGAGAGAGAGAGAGAGAGAGAGAGAGAGAGAGAGAGAGAGAGAGAGAGAGAGATCTTGTTGCTGCCGAAACCGGTTTGGCTCAGTGGTAGAGCATCAGTCTGCGGACTGAAAGGTCCCAGGTTTGACTCCGGTCAGGGGCATGTACCTTGGTTGCGAGCACATCCCTGGTGTGGGGTGTGCAAGAGGCAGCTGGTCGATGTTTCTCTCTCATCGACATTTCTAGCTCTCTCTCTCTCCCTTCCTCTCTGTAAAAAATCAATAAAATTTTTTTTAAAAAAAAAGATATTGTTGCTCCACTTATTTATGTATTCATTGATTGAATCTTGTATGTGCCCACATCAGGTATCAATCCTGCAGTCTTGGCATATGGGATAAAGCTTTAACTAACTGAGCTACCTGCAAGGGACATAACATAGTTTTTAAAAACCATTAAAATATTGGATAGGAAATCCATGATTTAAAAACAGTTCAAGTGAGAAAGATATGTGACTTGTAGTTGACACAAATACCTCAGTTTGGGTTAATGACTCGCCAGGGTGTATTTAGATTGTGTTTTTTGGCAGGCATAAGAGTAGTCCTACCATATGGTGAGATGACAATGACAAATTGTATTAATTTATATAATTAAATTGTTCTTGATGAAGTGATAAAAGTCTGGTGGAAAGGTTCAAGAAATTTAAGACATTTAACTTGGATATGGCAAGACTTCAGATAAGTTCTCTATGCTTGAATATACTTATATGATAGTAGAATAATATTTGTTCTGTTGAACATGCACTGTTCTAGTTCAAACAGGTGTAGGTACTAAACTGAGTGATTTGTGTGCAATAGAAACTTTGGATCACTCTCAGTTGCCCTACAGCATACACATTGTGAGATAATGAGTTCCCTGTCACTGAGCAGTTAGGCCCTCACATGTTGCATAGTTGCATTAGATCCTTGCATACTAGAATATTTGATGACACACTTGTATTTCTTCCAATTCTTTACTAGATCTACTTTTTTTAGATCTACTTTTAATCACTTTATTATTATAGTAGAAATAATTATTATAATAATCAAGTTTTCTTTTTTAAAAAAATAAAAATTACTCAAATGGCAGGGTTCTGGTTTGTTCCAGACAGTAAATACACAAGCTTCATCTTCATTCTGTGCTTAGGTCTGATGTATAGCAGGTAGTACCTACTGCATATTGCATCTCATGATCTTGACAGCCCATGGATGACAGTCTGTCAGACACTGTTTTAATAAGATATATCCTTTTTATAGCACAACCTTATATTACATATAAAATCTTGCCAGAAACTTGCCAAGAGCCATTGATTTAACTTCAAGCAGCCTGATGTCTATGATGTTTATTATATTGACATTTTATAGTAGCCCACTGAGTTAATTTGCTAGGGCTGCCATAATAAAATCCTACAGACTGGGTGGCTTCAACAGCATACCTTTATTTTTTCACAATTCTGGAATCATAAAATCTGGGATCAAGGTGCCAGCAGGATTGGTTTCCCCTTACATCGCAGATGCCGCCTTCTCCTGTGTCCTCGCATTGTCTCTGCTCTGCATGTGCACCTGCATCATTCCTGTCTGTCTGCCCAAATTCCCTCTTCCTGTGAAGACATCATTAGTCAGACTGGAATAAGGCTTACTCTAAAGGCTGTGTTTTAACTTAATTGCCTCGTTTAAGACTCTATCTCCAAATACAGCCACATTCTGAAGTACTACTGGGTATTAGGACTTACATATAAATTTTGGGGAACATAATTCAGCCTATGATACCCAGTACAGATTTAATTTTCTAATTGTGAAATATTTTGAGCTCCACATTGTCTTTATTAAAGTGCACAGCTTAGGATTGCATCCTAATTATGACCATTACACTTAGGTAACCTAGCCAATGTGTAGGTATAAAATTTGTGTGTATTTCCAAACACCTAAGAGATCACTAATGATCAATGTTCTTTCCTCTTGAAACTTGAAGATTCCTATTTAGTACAGTCCTCCACATCCTTTATATCTGCTATTTCCAGATCTCTTCCTTTCTTCTCTCTAGACATTTCTGGTTTCTGGGCTTACTTTTCATGCCTGTGGCAACTGTATTACTATGACCATTATTTTGGCATCACTGGCACCTTAATTGAGTTCCTTGTCTCCTAGGTTTATTTCTTTTTCTCATCTTCTATTTTGCTACCAGATTATTCTTTCTTAAACCAGAAAATGTTTTTCCTCCTAATAAAATCCGTAGCATCTGGGTGTATTCCACACTTACACTAAATGCAAAGCTTTCCTTAATAGAACTCCACTTTCTCTATATAATATTATTTCTCTTGGCTTCCTACCGTGGATTTTAACCCCAGATAGTGTACCTGAGTATCACCAGGCATTTAAACTTTCATCTGCAGCCCCATGGTCATGATGCTCCATTTTCTTTAATAACTCTTTTTTTGCACCTGATTCTTTAAGGATCAGTTAAGCTTCTGCTCTTTATTCCAGAGTTCGAATATCTGCCGATTTGTTCCTTTCACATACTTTCTGTATCACTTAGAGTTGGTGGCTGTTCATCTTAATATTTGGTTATCTCATCACTTCACTTATTGATATTTTTATAATTCTGTCCTCATTAACTTTAAAAGAGAATATAAATTTCACATATATTCTTTTCTGACTCCATAATAGTGACTCTTCAAATTATTTTCAAAAGAGTGACATGTTCACTTGTCAATATAGCCTAATGGAAGACAAAAGCATATGAATAAATGACATAATCCATAATTATTTTCATGACTTTTCTCATTTTGCAAGTATTTTTTCTCTTTAAAAACACTGTGTGCTTAGTTAGATAACTATAATTTTATTTTCCTGCAATACTAAATAATTTAATTACAGATGTAGTGTATTAACCTGTTGTCCTAAAAGTAGTGCACACTGTTGACTCTGCTTAATCAAGGAACATTCTTCATCTGCTGAGATATTTAACATGTTTTTACTTTAAAAAATAACAGAACAAGTTTACAGTATGGGATTATGTGCTTGAAAAGGTTGAATTATGACAGAAAAGAACTGGAAAGAAGACGAGAAGCAAGCCAACATGAAATAAAAGGTAATATACTTTCTTTCATCTCAGATGCCTTTTTGGGAGAAGGTGGTTAGCTTTCACTTTTATAAACCTAAAATGCTGTGTGTTTTACAATGATCATTAAGTAACCTAAGTGTTTGGCTAGAATTGTGTCATCATTATTTCTTTTTCATTAGTTTTCTGATTAAAATACAGAAAAGAATATCATATCTTTGCAAGGTAAATATCTCATTTGGTAAATACCTCAAATGATCTTTTAAATTGAAATTTATTCCTCTGAACTTATTAATTATACATTCTGGGGGTTTTTCTAAAGGTGCCTCCATATAGATATTTTTGTTAAACTTTTAATAGAACATTCTCATTATGATTCAGAGAAATATTGTATATAATTTATTTTTTGTAATTCATCTTTGGTTTCCATCATTTGAACTTAAGGGATACCACTTTCTAGTTTTCTTTTTGAAGTATATTTTCCTGGTAAATCTTATTTATGCTTGGTCCCACCACATGGAATATTCATATATAGATAGACATAAAGAAGAAGAATTACCCATTTGGCCCTACATCAAATATTGTATTAGTATTTGACAGTTGCTTTTTAGAGTGTAGCTCTGAGGAAAATAAACTTCCATAATTCATTAAGATTAAACACAGCCAACTTCCTATGATAAGTAGCTGTGAGTGAGATTATAAATAGCCCCTATTTCCTGTAACTGATCTGATGACATTTACAAGAATAACTCTTGACTGTGACTAGGGGATCTCTGTTATTATCTGAAGTGTTAATTAACCTTGACCTTAATAAACAGTTTTCAAAAGTGAAGAGACCACGTGAATATCAAGAATGTACTAACATTTAATTTGTTGCTAAGAAACAGTCAGCTCTGATCTCTGGCCATTTATTGTTTAGGTCCAGGAGGGTCTCTAAAAAGATTTAAAGACAGGACATAAATTTTTCTTAGAAACAGATTTAGACAAAGAGATTTGATTTATAAAATGGAAAAAAAAAAAGATATATTGCTGTTCTGAAGAAGAAGAGTTTAAATTATTTGTTTTCAACCTATAAATAAGTGGCTTATTTTATATACTTGATGACTCTTAATTACAGTTGCGGCGATGGAATTTTTGACTAGACATATTGACACAGGTGTTCAGGGGTCCCAGAACCCAAAGGTCCATCACCCAGTGTGGGTGCTTGGTTTCCCCGCAGGAAAGAATTCAAAGGCTAGCCAGTGTGGAGTTTAAAGGGGAAGAGAGCTTATTAGTGAAGCAGTGAGATAGACAGAAGGCTACTTCACAGAGGGAACATACTTCCCCTTGCCCCCAGTAAGATTTACTTCATTCATTGAGGCTCATTTAAGCGAGAGGTAGGGCATTCAATAAGGGGGAGGAATATTCAGAAAAATTCTGGGAAAGGGTGGAGACTTTCTGGAAGAGCACAGTTGGCCATTCTGTGTCTATATGGGCTTTCTGCTTCCTATCACTATCGTGTGCCTTTTAGTATGTTAATGTATTGCAAAGAGCAAATAGTGGAGCTAGGGGTTACCACAGGGTGGAATTAGTCACTTGTTTTGGATTGAGCTGGTTCTAAACCATAAATCTGTTGGGGGTGGGGTCTTACTATCTCTGAGATAATCTTGGTAGCCCTTATGGGTTACAGCCATTTCACCACATACTCTATCTCAATATATTTGATTAAAAAAATGGTGACTTTAATATTTCTTAGACTATCAAAATATAAACCCAGCTCTAAAAAAGAACAAACTCTTCCTATTTACAATCCACTTAGTAGAAAGAAACCTGGACAGTTTTGTTGTTTTCTTGAGAAAACTATTATCCTGTGAGTTTTTAAAAATGTTGCTTTTAGTGAAAACAACTGGATAACCATTGCTGTCAGCTGTACATATCTGCCCAACTTTTGAAGTGCAAGTGTGCTGTACTCAAGCGTTAGAACTGATCAGTTGCTAACAACAGTAGCAGATTAATATAACCAAAGTATAATGCTAACCAACCTACATCCTATTTGCTGGCCAGAGGTCAGTGATCATAGCCAGTCCTTGCAACTGAATGGCCTGGGAATAAATCCCTCCCACTGACTTGCCAACAGCAATCAAGGCTTAACTGCAAGAGGACAGTGAACACAGCCCTCATGGGGGATGCACTTTGAGTACCCAGCTGGGGTGATCTGGGAGGTAGTGCCACTGGACTGTGCAGGACACCTACTACCTTAGGCCACTCTGTAAAGCTCTCCCTAATACATAGACACAAACACAGGGAGACTGTGAAAATGAGGAGACAAAGAAACACACCCCAAATGAAAGAACAGAATAAAACTATAGAAAAAGAACTAAAAACTTGGGGACAAGCAATCTATTAGATGCAGAGTTCAAAACAGTGCTTTTCAGGATGCTCAATGAACATAGTAAGAACCTCAACAGCATAAAAAGGACCAGTCATAAATGAAGGATATGCTAGCTAAGATGAAAAATAATGTATTAGGAATCAATAATAGAGTAGATAAAGCCAAGAATCAAATTCACAATTTGAAATATAAGGAAGCAATGTATGGGAAATTTTAATAATGATAATAAAAGCAATAAATAGTAATGTCTGTGGAATTTGAATTTCATATAGAAATAATAGATATTATAACAACTATAATGCAAAAGGCAAGAAGGGAATAAATTAAATTAAATTGTTCTTTTCATTATCTAGGAGTGATAAAGGTACTGATTTGTAGTAGATTACAAATCAAAGATGCATATTACAGGCTTTAAAAGCTAATGAAGTGGTAGAATAAAATAAATTTTAAATGACTTAGCTTGTAAAAAGGCAAGGAAGGAGAGAAAAAGAATAAAAGACAGGTAAGGCAAATTGAGATATAGTATATTTAAACTCAAATATCTGAACAATAATATCAAGTGAAAGGGAATTAACTAATTTGATTAAAGAAACCATTGAAAAAATTAAAACAATTATATGCTCTTTCCAACCATAAATATCTATAACTTCATAGGAAAGGCGATAAGCAAGCACTAAGGAAAGCTGCTGTGGTTTTTATAATATCAGAAGATAGAATTTAAGGCAGGAAGCATTACTAAATATAAAATGGGTGTTTTATAATAAAAGGGAAGATGTGGCAAATTTATAAGCATGTGATATATAGACTTAAAATAGGAAAAGCAAAATCAGACAGATCTAAACATAGAAGTAGAAAAAGAATTAAACAAATGGGGACAAGCAATCTGTTAGATGCAGAATTCTAAACAGTGCTTTTCCTAATCATAGTGGGAGAGACTAAAAATATGAGAAATTGATCAAATCAGTTATTAAAGATATGGGAGATTTGGAAAAATATGTTTAAAAATTTGAACCTAGTTGAAACCGGTTTGGCTCAGTGGATAGAGCGTCAGCCTGCGAACTGAAAGGTCCCAGGTTCAATTCCGGTCAAGGGCATGTACCTTGATTGCGGGCACATCCCCAACTGGGGGTGTGCAGGAGGCAGCTGATCGATGTTTCTCTCTCATCGATGTTTGTGACTCTCTATCCCTCTCCCTTCCTCTCTGTAAAAAATCAATAAATATATATATATTTTTAAAAATTTGAACCTAGCCCTAACCAGTACACAGTGGTTATAGCATCGGCCCTTGGACTGAAGGGTCCCAGGTTGCAGGCTTCATCCCCACTGGGGCATATGGGGGAGGCAACCAATTGATGTGTCTCTCTCACATCGATGTTTCTCTCTGTGTGTCTTTCCCTCTCCCTTCCATTCTTTCTAAAAATCAATGGGGAAAATATCTCCAGGTGAGGACTAACAAAAAAATTTGAACCTAATTGAGATGAAAGAACCTCTATGAAACCGAGGCATCATTATCATTTTATGGCTTTAATGTTATACACAAGAAAACCTCACTTGGTTAAATGAATACATTAAGACAAATTAGTAATGCCTTTGAAAAAATGTTGTATATATCGATAAATACACTTTCTCACCTTCCCTTCAAAAAATACTACCTTGCTTTTTTAAATGGGAGACATTGAAAACTAATTTTCAAAATACCTTTTTAGAAAAAGTATAACCTTTTTCTAAAAGGTGTACATTTCATTTAGAAAAAAAATGAACAGAAAAATGTACTTTTACTGTAATAATAATTTATGAGTTTCACTTGCCTTTCTATAGGATTTAGGAAAATGTTTCCATTCCTTTTTCTAATTTCCTCTTAAGTTCCTTACATTTTTTCCTATGGAACAATCTATTCTTTCTATTTTGGTCATTGCTATATAGCATTTTGTCAACTTATAATGGGAAGAAATGGAAAAAAAAAAATACACCTTTATATGTTTTCCTCTTAAAAAAGGATTTATGATATTTTTCCCTGAAGGTTTTAGTTTCAGAAAATAAAATTTACTGTTTCATACCTCAGTAAAATACAACTTTTTAAGCTAATAGGAAAATCAACTTGTGATTTGACTGAGTGATTGATTTTTGCATTAGTATGTGATTTTAAATAATGAATTGCCAGATTAGCAGGGAAGTATCAAACTAGTTAGTTCTTGTTTTATATTACTGTTCTGGTCTCTGATTTATTACTTCAGGTGAGAAAAAAGAAGTATCTTCTAGTCTACAGGAAATGTTTGCGTAGTGGTTAAAAAACTCTGATGAAGACCCTTTCTAGGTTCTCGGTTTGCTCTCTTTTCTGAAGCTGTGTATCAAGAAATATCCCCATCTGGTGGTAAAAATACTGAACTTCAGACAGACCCTGGAGCTTCTAAGTGAAAACAAGACACACAGACCTTGTGTTCCATGTGATGAAAGGGATCTCATATTAGTGACAATAAACTCTTAAAAGTGACAATTTTTTATAGGTTAAAAGTGCAAACGCTTCATTGTTAGAAAAGTAAATACATGCAACCTAAAGGGTCCAGCCAGCTTGGGAGTGGACAGAGAAATCAGCATAAATGCTGACTTGGCCAGAATGCCTGTGGCCCATTTCAGCCAGTAATTTTGTTTATTATGCAAAATATTGCAGCCTAAAATGATGCACCTCTTTTCCTAGATGTGTTGGTATGGAGCAATGACCGAGTTATTCGCTGGATCCAAGCAATTGGCCTTCGAGAATATGCAAATAATATCCTTGAGAGTGGCGTGCACGGCTCACTGATCGCCCTGGACGAGAACTTTGACTACAGCAGCATGGCTTTGTTACTGCAGATTCCGACACAGAACACCCAGGCAAGCCCTCCGAGCTGCAGGCAGTGCCTCATTTACATCACAGCAAGCAAAACTTTAGGGGGGGGGGAGGATTTAATGATGCCTAAGGAGACAGCTCAACCCTTGAAATATGTCACTGGGGCTTTCATTTCAACTTACTGAATTTCTATCCAAAACATTATCATACAATTAAGCTGGAAGGCATTTGGAGGTTATGTGGTCCAACCTGGCCTCTGAATGCCAGATTCACCAAAACAGTGTCCTGACAGATGGCCCGGGTCTCTGCCTCCCTGCGAGGCAGTCATTTCTATTTACATATCTGGGTTATACAGACACTTAGCATTGGGGATGCCATGGATTCCCAAATCGGGATAATTGTTTGAATCACCGGAGTTTCTTAACATTTTTAAGTAAATCCTATAGCCTATATCACAGGCCTAATAAATCAGGTATCAAAGAGATTAGTCACAAGAATCTTACCTAAAGTTTCCTCAAATGGTAATCATTGACCAGGTTTGAGAACTTCCTGCACAGACTTGTCCAAAATTCGGCACACTAACTTCACTTTTTATTTTGTTTTTATGCCTTTCAAATTTTATACAAAAGTTTCCGTTTCAATAAAGTAGCCAAGAGAGGGACATTTGTGTGAGGCTATTTCTCTACTGTTCATAGATGCAAGCAAGTTGTACTACCTTTTATTTATAGGTTAAATTTATAATGGCTTGTAGATATGGAGGAATAAAAACTTAAGACACCATAAATGAAACAGGATATGTAATGCTTTCTCAGATAAATAGAATGTCTATTATTTGTAAATGCAATGTGACTTCAGTGTCGGTGACTGTCATTTGATGCCAACAGGCGAGGCAGATTCTGGAAAGGGAATACAATAACCTCCTGGCTCTGGGCACGGAGCGCAGGCTGGATGAGGTAAGTCCTTATCTGTCATTCAAAAGGATCCTGTGAGTACAAGCAAAACGGCTCTCCAGGAATAGTACCCCAAAATTAATCAGACGCTTGCTCCATGGATAGGATCTAGAAATTTTCCCAGCATTGTTCCTAAATATTACATTTTATTACTCATTTTATTTTTGAAAGAACTTCATGAAGTCATGAATATCATATCTATAGTTAGGAACACTAAGATGCAATTCAAAACAAGACTGCTTTTCATGAGCTGCGAATGCAAAATAACATTAAGCAACATCTTTTAAAAATTGTAAGTAATGATAGCATCAATTCTAATAAATTTAGCTTTTAATAAGAAATGTGCTTATATCTTAAATATCAGAATATCTTCACAGAAAATTTTAGGATATTAAAATGAAGAGAACATCTTTGAATAAATGGGGATTTTTTTTTTATACATAGCAATATTGAGTCTTCCTTAAAAATATACGAATAACATTTTACCAGTTGTAGGATCTGACTGTAAGAATCCCTATACATCATATATGCATGTTTAAACAATTTGAAAAATAATAAACAACTAAGTAGCCTTCTAAGATGAAGAAATACAAGGGACCTGGCAGAATAGCTCAGTAGGTAGAGTGTCATCCCAAAATATCAACCTTGCAAGTTTGATCCCTGGTCAGGGCACATACAATAAGCCAATAAATTCATAAATAAGTGGAACAACAAATTTATGTCTTTCTCTCATTTATATATCTCTCTCTCTCTCAAATCAGTACATTAAAAAGAAAGTATAGCTGAAACCGGTTTGGCTCAGTGGATAGAGCGTCAGCCTGTGGAATGAAATATCCTAGGTTCCATTCTGGTCAAGGGCATGTACCTTGGTTGCAGGCACATTCCTCAGTAGGGGGTGTGCAAGAGGCAGCTGATCGATGTTTCTCTCTCATTGATGTTTCTAACTCTCCATCTCTCTCCCTTTCTCTCTGTAAAAAAAATCAATAAAATATATTTATTTTTAAAAAAGAAAGTGTATTTTTTAAAATAAAAGAAAGAAATAAAAGTGACATTAGCAGACTCTGCTGATAGTCACTGTGGACTATAATAGCCCTGAGTTTTACATGGTCTCTTAGGAAGCAGTGAGGAAACTGAGCTTAAAGAGATGTGTAATTGTGTGTCACAAACTGCAGCTCTTTCTTGGCTACAAAGAAAAGCTGATTAAAATAGTTTTGTGAATGAACCAAGAAAACTCTAACATGATGCAATAATTCCACATCTAAATGGACAGGCCGATAATGTTGGTATTATAAACCCCAAACGGCCTTTGTGGAGGAGGTTGCAGGCTGGTAAACTCTACAGTTCTGACCTCACCTAACTCCCTATAAATTCATACTCCTGTCCAACCAGGATAATGAGTAATATTTTTTAAAGCCAGTTAATATTTAATTGGCTAAGTAGATTGCTAATCTTTTAAATCCTTATTAACTGCTGAATCAAAGATACACCCATACACACTTTTAAATACAATATTCTTCTTGCTTAAAATTTTCAAAAACATTGTAATAAAAAGTATTAAGGGCCTGCCATGTTGCTGCTGCATTTTAAAATGCAGACTGAGCTGAAGGAGCTGTCTGGTAGGGATATAGCCTGGGTGATTGATAGAGCTGATTCCTGAAAGTCACAAGAGGAAAGTCCTCAATCAGATGTGGTTATTTGCCTTTAAATCATATAGCTGCTTCTTATTATTGTTAAAGATACAGCAAATGATTTTATCATTCAAACCCTCTATTCTCTTCTGTCCTATTTCTCTCTCTCTCTCTCTCTCTCTCTCTCTCTCTCTCTCTCTCTCTCTCTCTCTCTCTCTCTCTCTCTCTCTCTCTCTCTCTCTCTCTCTCTCTCTCTCTCTCTCTCACCTTTCTGTTCTTTTTGAGTATAAACAAATGAACTAAACAGCTTGCCTACAACCAGAGTGGACTTGTTTGTGGGGTTGATCACATTCAGATTCAACTGAAATAATTTGAGAACTCATGTGTTTCCACAGACTCTGACTTCAATGAGAGGATATATTTTAACCTCATCTCATGGATTTTTCCCATGATGTAGCCACTTTATTGTTCCCATTAACTTTCTGCAGTAACACTATGTGGAAAGAGCAGAAGTCAAGAATCATGATTTAAATTCTTAAATGGATGGCTTAGTTTTGAGCCCTTCACTCATACATTATCAGAGTTATTATTCCTACAATGGAAACTGGTGTTATGCAGAACTGAAGAATATCTGTGTTGATGCAACAACTTCTCCAAGACTCAAGAAGTCAGAGAGGCCACATCTGTGAAATGTTGCTTCTTAGCTACATCCGTGAACATTTGGAGATTTAGGTCAATGTAAAACCAAACAGAGGAGGAGTTGCAGACATTTCTCAAACTGTAAAATGTTTACCAACTCTAAGCAAAATTTTGATGTTAATAATAAGAATTCTAAGGGAACAGTGGATATATTAATTACAAGTGACCTTGTGTGTCATTTAATTAAATTCACAATCAGTGATGAAAAATCCCCTTTAGTGTAACTTATTTATAACAGTGGTGATTTCAGCTGAATGTCAATCATTCTATATGTTAAAATGAAGTCACCTGAGTTACTGGTTCAAGCATGCTTTCTTAGCTATAACTTCAAGGAATACACAGTCCTTCCCTAGATGAGAAATTTAGTAATATAAGAAGATAAGATCTATGTTGGATGACTAATATTTTCCTTAGAATTAGATAAAAGAATGATATTAATTAAATGCTAAATTACATATTGGTGCTAATCAATGTAGAGAAAAGAATTGTGTCTGTGCAGGTACTTTGTGTATGCACAGAGAGGGGGGAAAAAGTATCATCCATATATAACAGAATCAGCAACCAGAGTTACATTATGCTTTTAGTGGCATCTAAAGGGAACATGCATTTATTATAATGACGGAGGCCCAGTGCACAAAATTTGTTCACGGGGGGCAGAGAGGGGTTGTCACTCAGCCCAGCCTGCACCCTCTCCAATTTGGGACCCCTCTCACAATCCAGAACTGTTGGCTCCCAACTGCTCGCCAACCTACCTGATTGATTGCCCCTGCTTCTGCCTGCCAGCCTGATCACCCCCTATCCACTCCCCTGCCAGCCTGATCACCCCCTAACTGCTCCCCTGCCAGCCTGATCATCCCCTAACTGCTCCCTTGCCAGCCTGATTGCCCTTAACTGCCCTCCCCTGCAGGCCTGGTCCCCCCCACCAACTGCATTCCCCTGCTGCCCTGGTTCCCCCTAACTGTCCTCCTCTGTTGGCCCAGTCACCCATAACTGCCCTCCCCTCCAGGACTGATCACCCACAAATGCCCTCCCTTTTAGGCCTAGTCCCTCTCAACTGCCCTCCCCTGCCAACTATCTTGTTAGCAGCCATTTGTGTCCACATTGGGGCAGCCATCTTTGACCACATTGGGATGGCCATGTTGTATGTTAGAGTGATGGCCAATTTCCATATTACCTCTTTATTATATAGGATGTTGCCCGGGCTGCACAGGTTTTTCAACAAATAAAAAATTAATTCTATATCCGCTAAAATCTAACAAGTGACAAACTGAGTTTTTTTTACATAGAATATGGGTTATAGTATCCAATATGAGCCAGGCTATGTCAAATATAGATTCCTATAACATATATATCTTGTACACATAGAAACAATATTTTCAAATAATTATTCCAGTATATGAGCCAACACTTATTTTACTAAGTATATTGTACATAAAACCTGTTGGCATAAAGTGCAACACAGTATAATTTTGGGGAAAATGTTGGGGTTTTATTTTAGGTTTTCGAAGATGTTTCCTTTTATAGATGACAAACACTGGATTTGAAATCATATGAAAACTTTATAAAAACATTTGTTTCAAATTTCCTGCATTTTCATTTTATAACCAAAATAAAGCATTACAAGAAATCCATGCACTCGAGGGGCAGGGAGGCATTCCTCAGCCCGGCCTTCACCCTCTTGCAGTCTGGGAGCTCCCTTGGGGACCAGGCCTAAGCCGTCAGTCAGACATCTTTAGCTCTGCTGTGGAAATGCGAGAGGCTCCTGCCACTGCTTTTGTGCTCACCAGCTGTGAGCCTGGCTTCTGGCTGAGAGGTGCTCCCCATGTGAGAGCACACTGACCACCAGGGGGCAGCTCCTGTGTTGACCACCTGCCCCCTGGTGGTCAGTGCACATAATAACAACTGGTTGACCAGTTGACTGTCTGCCCCCAGGTGATCAGTGGATGTCATAGCCAGCAATTGAGTGGCCTTAGCTTATCATTAACATACTACGTTTTTATTGATTGAACGGATGACCAGACACTTAGCATATTAGGCTTTTATTATATAGGATACTTGATGGGCTGAATGTAAATAATCAATGTTCCATGTTTTAACTCTGTACTGGCAGACAGATGACAAGAATTTCAGGCGTGGATCAACCTGGAGAAGGCAGTTTCCTCCCCGTGAAGTACATGGGATCAGCATGATGCCTGGGTCCTCAGAAACATTACCAGCCGGATTCAGGTTAACCACAACGTCTGGGCAGTCAAGGAAAATGGCGACGGATGGTACAGATGTTTTGCATTTCTGCTTATAAAGTGAAAAGCTTGTTTAGCAAATGCTAGTATCATTCTCTGACCTTGCATAGCTTTTTGGAATTGTTTTCTTAAGTTGGTTTGCTCTGCTTGAAGTTTGCTTTGCTTTCATCAGAACAGACTCTTTTGCAAACTGCTAATGCATGAGCTCATGGCACCTTATTCACATTTAAACAATGATTTATAATGTCCTAAAAAGAACAATGTTGGCTAATGTTCACATCTAGGAAAAATAATAAGCATCAGCATGATTTGTGTTTCTTTACTCTTCTATTCCTCAGATAAATAATGTGCTTAATTAGAGGTAGTAAATGGAAATTAACTCCATTATCATCCACATATTCAAATATTTCAAGTTTTATGTTACCTTAGGAACTCAGACTCATCAGATACTCTCACCTTTGACCAAGGTAGAAGGCCATAAATAAACAAGCACAAGCATGAGAGGAGAATTAAACACAAAACCAACAGTCATTTCCCAATGAGCATTTTCTTCTATGGACATTAGAATTGTGTTATTTACTTTCCAAATATATATATATATATATATATATATATATATATATATATATATATATATATAACCATTCAGGAGGAGAGACAACTAGGCATGTAGTCACAATGTTATTTCTGTTTGATAAGCATTAAAAGGCAAATAGCCCCACTCTGGTTCGGCAATCACCTAGTACTGTTTCTTCCCAAACTGACAGTTACCATGGCCTTTAAAATTCATTCCCACATGAACTATGACCTCTGAGACACATGTTTTCTAACTTGTTAATATTCTGGAACAAGCTAGCAAAATTTATGAGTGATTTAACATAATTAAAATCAGTGTAGATCCCCTTCAATACTCTGCAGGGAAAACACTCGCCCTACTACATTCTCCACAAGCCATCTTTGCTGCAAAAGCAGACGGGCCCCGGGGAGCTGCTCTTGTTGCAGATTTCACCTCAGGAGAATGCACAGCTTGAAAGCTCAGTTGAACCACACTGGAATACATTTTCATTAGTAACTTGGTCTAGAGAAAAGGAATGTGAGTGGCTTACATCTGAGAGAAAGAGTGTCTACTGATAAGATCAGGCTCCCTTTATGCAGGCAAAAGAAATCTTTCTCATCTGAAATTTTGTGCTCAATCGTCCAAGTCCCTCTAAAGCCCTTTTCTCCATTTGCAGTTGCCTCTTCAAGACTGCAGAGGTTAGACAACTCCACTGTTCGCACATACTCATGTTGACAAGCCACTCAAAGGAGGCAGCACTGACTTGCTGTGAGTAGTTTTCCCTGGCTGACAAAAACCAAACCACCACAAAAATGGAACCTACATAGTCTAGTAACTATACACAATACTCTTTGGTACAGCCTAGCAGAACAGAGGTGAGATAACCCCTTTGAACTGCTAGAGGGTGGAAAGGATTCTATATTTTAACTCTTCATCTAGTATTTTCTATCACCATCTGTCTGCTGTGGGTCAAGGTCTGTTTGTCTGTTGGAGGCCTGTCACTATCTTCATACACACCAATGGGTTGCTACCACAGTCTTCTACTTTATAGTAGCATATTATATTGACACTCATAGCAATATTTATTGATGAGAGTTCGGCGCTTACAGAAAAATACTTTTAAGTGAATATTTTAATAGGGGAAGCTGAAATACACAGGGAGTGATTTTCAGAGCCAAATAGTGGCAGAGACAGGAAAATGATCTGGAGATGATTTCATATTAAAAACAAAATCATAACTGAGAATTTTGAACTTCTAGTATGTTATTTTTCACCACTATGATTTATATTTGTTGAAATTAAATATGAATTTTAAGTATCTCGGGCTTAAAGCATAGGAACAAAGTTAAATTACTTTGTAAGAATTGTGGACAGGACTAACAGAAAACTGTGAAATGTAATCATAAGGTGTAAGGCATGTATATTTACAGAGATATTACTTGGTGGAATTGACTTGCAAATCTATACCAAAATGGAGTTTCTTTCACAGTCTTAGAAAAACTGTGGCTTCCTAGATTATAAATGTCAAGTGCTCACAAAACATTTTTTAACCTACAACTGTACTTTACCAAAATACTTTACCATTCACAATAAATTAATATCTTGGAAAAACACTTTGTAGAGCAATAATTAGAAGAAAATGTATGCATGGAGAAGGGAGAGGAAGCAGTTATAGGCAGAGGAACAGCTCATCTTGTGCTGTTTATTCATTGTCTTGAACAAAAAGCTCCACACAACTTATTGTTGGTCTTTGGGGCCTAATTTGGGAGCTGATATGTTGCCTTATTTAGGTCACTATTTGAAGCTGCTGCTAATAAAACAAAAAGCTTTCAGATAAGAGATTTAATTTCAGAATATAAAACCCTAACATTAAAATTTTAATAGCAGCATGCAATTTGGCATCTAATTGGGCATGATCTAAAGTATATAATAATTTGGCTAATTGAGAAGCTTTTTAAAATACTGTTTGGAATAGCTTCTATATATAACATAATTTTCCCAGAAATGAATACTTCACTAAGTCACAAATGTCTACTTAATATGTTGAGTAGTGCTTGCTTCTTAACTCTTGACGGATGGGTAGGATAACTCTTTAACTATTTGCGATCTGTATTTTGTGCATGGCATTCAAGTTCATATTTTTTAGTTTTTACCATTCAATGGGAAAAAGCTTCTTATTTACAATAGGTTAATCTAGGACAACCAATTTTTATTTTTACACAACATTAGCAATTTTGTCATTAAAATAATTTAGAATACATTATTTATTTTCTGTCAGGAATAGTAATTGTGGACTTTTCCTAAAAATATTATGATAGGGAAAAAAAAAATCAATGATGCTACATCCCTGACCCAGATCCTTTAAAATTTATTATCATTATATTATTGTCATAATTAAACCAACATCTCTCCAAAAGAGCTCTAAAATATATGAGCTAGAATACAAATCTATTCCAAGGAATATGTCAACTACGCCCTATTATTAAGCAAGCTGTAAATATTTCAAAGGGGCTGCTGACATTTTCTTTGAACATATTTTTTTTAAAAATATATATTCCCATCATACTTTCCACAGAATTGAGCAAATGTTATTTATTAAGCTTGCCTGCACAGAATTGGAGAAGAGCAAATGTTCATTACATACAGCTGTTGGTTACATCCTAGATGATATCCTGTTCATTGTCTCTTAGGACAGAAGGAGGCAGGCTGCATGGCGGCAGCAGGTGTAACGGGGAAGGGGACTTTTCGGCCTGGGACCTAACTAACAGTAAACTAACGCTGTCCATTGAACATTCTAGATGTCGTCTTTTCGGTCTACCCTACCTAAAGTGCACTACCATCCAAGAAGACGAGCAGTGAACACCTTTGTGAAAACTGAATTCTAAGGAAATAACCACATGTAATGGTTTATTAAACTGAAAATGTGATTTTGGGGGGAGTCAGATATTATGTTTGATTAGTTCACTACAGTTGTAAGAAAATGCTTAAGTCATTTGAATAATAAACATCATCCACATCATAACTTCTGTACAACAGATGCTTTTATGAAATGGAGCCACCTGTTTTTTCATGTTTTATTGTAATATACTAGGCATTTATGTATTACTGTGTATGTATTTCTTTTTAACTGTGTAAGTCTTATGTAAATGGATATAAATATGATTTTTTTAAAAATAAAATATATGGTTCATGGAGTCTCAAGTGCAAACATTTGACAATACCAAGTACTGTTTGTATTTTACCATTCCACCATTTTTACAGTTTTTGAATTATAACGGTCAAATTGGTATGTTTCCTGGAAGCATGTTTCATGCCTCCACATGTTTCACCTTCAAAGTCTGTCAATACTTAAAGCTGAAAACCTGCCTCTGATCATGTACAAAAGAATGATTTAACCTGGAACTGGAGCCAAAAATAGACCTTTCAAGGCAATCAGGGATGTCCTCTTCTCTTTAGATATAGCACTGTGACGGCTCGATCTCCTTTTCAATACAAGACAAAACCAAACTGTTTACAAGAGTCAAAAAAAAAATATTTGAAAAGATTTATAAAGACAAAAACATTCTTCTCTCGTTACCTGTGGACCAATAATTTTTTTTCTTTACTAAGAACCACATGTCCATTCAAATACCTTGAACCGCCAGCAAGAACTGTTCAGTGAAGGCCAACCAACTAAGTCCCAGGCTCGTTTCCGCTGGAAGAAAGCAAATCCCGAACCCTCCCCTCCGTCAGTGTACCAGGGCGATAGCCAGTCCTGCCCAATGTCATAAGCTTTCAGCCGAGATGGCCTTGTTTCGACTTCCCTGAAGTCAGTCTTATCAGAGGAAATAAATGGAAGACAGAATGATTAACATATACAGTGTATAAAGTATAGAAGAGTAATCTCTTCCCTGTGGCTTTATTTGGTGGTGTTGCTGTTGTTTATTCTTTGTTTATATGGGAGATTTCAGAGTAAAACCTATTTAAGAAAACATTTATCTATCTGCTGATTTTCTGCTGTTTGATCTTATTAAGTGCAAGACCTGTCATGAGTAATTTCATTTTTTGTATTTAATTTGCTATGTTTGCACGTACATTACATTTGTTTTGATGTCTGTTTTTGTTTAAACAGATTCAGTCATGAAGTAATGGTAACAAAAGCCCTCTCCATTGTCAATAAAAAAGAATACTTCCAATCCTCTGTTTAAGCTTTGTTTTCTAGTCACGTAAAGTTGAACAATTTATTGAAAATCATTCTTGTAGTAGGGAATCTCCTCAAAAGTGAGTCAGCCACAAGGGGGAGTACTAAACTTGCTTATGAGAGTGATTTTACAATCTTCTGAAAATGTTGCCTGGGCAGAAACAATGGAAAAGAGCTCTTTCAACTCATCTGAACATGGGGATGCTGACTCACAGAAGTGAAATGTAATATAAAAACTATATTATAACAATATAAACTACATTTGTATCTACTCTTAATCACGGAAGTTTCTTCCTTTTAGAAATGACAAGCAAGAAATAGTAATCATTTATAACAGACTCCAATATATAGGGATAAAAAAGATCCAGCTATGTGTCTCATAAAAGCATAAAATATTCTTTAGTTTACAGGATATCTGTCAGATTCTAAAATTTATTCAATCCACTTAAAATCCATTGAACGACCATCTAGCAATATTATACATCTTCACATAATAATCTAAGTCTTTACAAATATAGTTTTATATAAATCAAACTGCTTTTTAATTGAAAAACAGTCTTAATTGTATATATCCAATATATTTTCATGAGCAAAATAACTTGAAAAACACTTCTATAGATTTTAAAATAAAATATTTATATTTTAATTTTTCCAATGTCTTACAGTAAAAAAGTTATGAAAATATGAAAAATCATACAGAATTTATTTAATCAAATAAATTTTAGTAACATTATATTGTTATTTTTAAAGGTACATTTAATTTGGAATATTTTAGGTACTATGTAGTAAAAGTGTTTTATTATATAAGTATTAACATAGAACCCCCCCTCCCAAATTTTAAGCAATCTGATGACTTGAGTGCCTTTCTGGTCCCATAATTATTAGTGTAAACGTGACATCCTCTGACCCTGCAAAGGAGATATATTTCCTCAATCAGACACAAGAAAAAGCTGCTTTCCCAGTCTTGTGCATTGTTTTATTCTCACTCAACTAGAAAATAGCTCCAGTCTGCTTCTGAAGTGTCCCTTCCAATGTGATTACCAGGGAAAATGTGCAAGAGATCAAAGTTGTAACCCTTTACACACTACTTACATCTGTGTAATATACCTTGAGTTTATTATACCTTGCAAATGATACAGTTTCAGATAAAGAATTCCATCTCAAATTAACTGAATCTCACATGAAAAAATACGGTTATACAATTAAATGCTAAGACATAACAAATGGTCTATTTGTACCCAATATAAGCTACACTTTAAGAAACTCAACAGTTTCAAATTATAAATTGCATGTCTGTCTAGTTGGTTAACTGAGGCTACTAAAATAATTAACAAAACAACTAGATGAATATAGTTTTTCCAGATGTAACCATCAAAAAGCCAATTTAAGCAAATAGAAATTTACTTGTAGAAGTCATTTATTTGAATAGTCTATGGTCCAAGTAAAAAGCACACATTTTCAAAATGTCTTTATACAGTTTGTAAGCAATTTTATAAAACAGAAAAGTAAATATTTTCTTTATCTAATATCTCTGACATATATTTCATGTACCCAGACTTTCATATTAGGGCAGCAGCTGTTCTTCACAATAATGTTCCTGATGGACTGAAAGAGTACCATCAAAGACTCAATGGGCATGGTATATTTTTTGTGTTTAAATGAATTCTTTGATTATTGATAATATGTTCAACTCTATGTAAATCAAATATTTAATTACCCATATTGTCTACTCTGATTAATTGGAACATTATCATAAGATTATTAAGAAAGATTCATTTTCAATGTTTTAAAAAATATATCAATGGTTTTATAGAAGTTTAAATGCAAAGATGTGTTTGGATGTCACAATACTTTTAGTGGGTTATTTAAAAATTAGAGATTTTACATAAAAATATTTTATTTTTGTTTCTCTTAGCATAATGTAAAAGTTTCTGCATTTCTTCCTGAAGAGCTTTCTTTTTGCCAGTGCACCCCATTTTATAGCACTTCCTTGTTTCCATAAGAAGCTGGAATCACTAAGTACAGTCCACTGAGAACCAAAACAAGGGGAGGGGCTCCAAAAGACCCTCACCTACATGACAGAGAAAGGGTTAAATGGCCTGAAGACCCTTAGCCAGGCACAGGATTCCCTTGACTAAGTAACAAATGACCTGACCCAGAGCTGTATCCAGCCTTCCCTCAGGAAATGACAAGACAGATCCGGCTACCTAGGAAATCACCGATTAGATGGTTACCATGCATGTCGGCAACTCAGTAATATTAGAAAACATTCCAAATTTCCATAAGAAAAATTGTAATCATTTTTTACTTCAACTTGAATTTTAGGTTTTGGGTCAAAGCTGCAGATGTCTATTTTGAGGAAGTGGCTTTATATTAATGTCACTTTGAATCAAAATGCTTTTGGGGGAGGTACAATTTTTAAAAATCATTCATTAGATACGTATTTTTTTAAAAAAACTAAAGTGCTAGACAACCTATGAGTCGTGTTAACAGTAATCCATAACAATGCTAATTGGGTCTAATCACTAGTCTTCCAGTGCATTTTTTTTTTTAAGACCACACTTCACAATTCACATTTCAGTTTGCAAGTAATTTCAATGTAAATAGTTATTTCTGTGAAATAATTCAAAAAACTTGACTCCAATTAGAAAACTGACTCAAAAAGGTCATGATCCCTGTTTGAGCACATCCTCTATGTGCCTAAAAACGCTGGGGTCTTCGATCGTAGGCGTTATCTGAAAAAAGAAATAGAGGTATGAGTGCACATCCTTGAAACCCTTTCATACATTCCATAATTAATTACATGCAATGTTGGATTCCCCATTATCTTTAATACTCATACGTAAATGCTCAAAAATAGGGAACATTGAACCTAATATTTAAAAATGTCCCTCAGCTCCCCAGAATGACAAAACAAACTGTCTTGTTAGCAAAACTAATGGTCCTCAATCTACTTTCTACAGAATTCCTCTTGAGACTTTCTATATTCCTCTATAAAATAAAAATAAAAAATTTTGCATTTGCTCATGCACTACTCTACTATTAAAATATGTATATCTCAGTAGGTATACTATGCAGACAAATTTTAAAATACATATGCTTGGATCAGCCTAAAGTTTCCTATAATAATTTCCATTCAATACAATTAGCATATTCATTAATGCAAAGAGTTTAAACATGTGTAGCCAGCCTTGATTACTTGCTTTCTCACTAACAGCCATTAATGAATACAATGAAGGAAAATGTAATTCAATAAAAATTGCATTTCCATAAGTTTGATTGGATTTAACTAACATACTTACTAATAGTAATATTTTCACACACTGATTCTTATATTCTCAAAACATATGATCTTAATTAATCTGTGGTTCTCCAAAGCCATGATCCCTACAGAGTGGTTATGCAATTTCTCACTTAATATTTAAAAAAGTGCTATAATGTGTATTTTAGGGATGCAATTCATGCTTGAGACCATTTTAAAGAACTTTGCTGATGTCAAGGAAATGGGGATAAACCATTTCAAAACTCAACATTGAACATTATTGAAGATTTACCTTATAAGGCTTGCCATTGACAAGGGCAGACAGAGCTGACCGTGGAATTTTGCCCGATCTAGTTTTGGGTAACTGTTTGACAAAAACTGCATTTCGGAAAGCAGCCACAGGGCCAATGCTCTGTCTAACGTGCTTTACAATTTCTTCCAACACTTGTTCCTCGGTTGTATTGATACCTAGGGAGAGGGTCAGATGGGCAGCAGTGAATTCACCTTAGTTAATCATTCAGGGCCCAAATAGTCAGGGAGGACAAAGCTCTCACCTTTGTTCAACACGCAGAGGGCTAAGGGGACATGCCCTTTCAAAGGGTCTTCCTTGCCAACAACAGCGCAGTCAGCCACGGTGCCATGGGAAAGGACTGACTGTAATAAGGAAAGGCATTCATTTAGAGTGTGTGTATGTGCGTGTGTGTGTGTGTGTGTGTGTGTGTGTAAATTCTTTTAACTGGGAAACTAAGTACATGTCAGATAACTCAAAAACACACACCTGTCTGTGTGAAAATTACTACTAATTCACAATTCATATCTTACTACTGGTGTGAATGGTTAGGATCCCCACAGTAGTCATTCACAAAGACTGACGGTAATTAAGACAAATTGCTTAGTTTACCTGGAAAGTAAGAAATTTGTTTCTTCATCTCAATTGTTTATTAGTGAAGTCAGGGAAAATATGTTGGGGACACCACAGGTTAACCAATTGCAACCAAAAAGACAGACTCATGGTGATTTGGCTTTAGTGCTGGCAACCAAAAGCTCACCTACCAGGAGTCCATGGCAGCCCCAGGACTAAAGACGGAGTGCTTATATTTTTGCATCTGTTACTAAGCAAAGACTAGAGCATTTCTTTTCTTGAGTGACCACCCAACCAGAGAAGACTTTCCAAAACAAGAGACTGGACATGGAGTGAAGCCCTGAGATCAAGGAATCACATTGTCCAGGAACCATTTTCATATGCTCACCCGAAGCTCTCAGGGTCTTAAAGTGAATATCCAAAAAGCTATTTTCTGAAAAAGTAATACGTATTTCAGTGACTGCAAATCTCCAATGACTAGACAAAACAGTGAACAAGATACCAACAGTTCATTTAGAAGTTCTATTCTTTCTTCCAGTCAGTCATTCAACAAAGATTGACTAAACACTTCCTGTGTTCCAGCCAGGGCACTAGATTCAATGGTGAGCAAAGACAGGCAGAGCACAGTCTATGATGCCTATGGCCTAGTAGGGGAGAGCAATACTAACGATCTAGCATAAATATTTGGTTACCATAAATGTCTAAATATAAAAATGTAAGGGCTTTGGGGCATTAATCTATTTTATATGTGAAATAGAGCAAAAGTAACCAAGTTGGCTGAAGGATACGGATGTCAGAGAAGCCTTCTCTTAGGAAGGGACAATAAGCTCCGGTCTGAAGGATTAGTGGACATGGATTAGGCAGAGGAGGGAGCCCTGAGGAAGGATGTACATGTACAGTCACACCTGAAAGAAACCAGCGTGGCTGGAAAGCAGGCGCAAGGCTGAGAAGAGGTAAAGAGAGGCTGTGCAAAGACTTTCAACTGCAGTTGTGGCAGCATTGGGATGGTAAGAAAGCACTTTCAGGAGTTGAGGAAGAGATGCAAGATCAGATGGGTTCTTAATATTAACTTTATAATTTAGAGTAGTTTTAGGTTCACAGAAAACAGCATAAGTACAGGAAGTTCCCATACACCTCCTGCTCCTGTATACGAACAGCTTTCCTCACCATCAAAACCCCTCACCAAGGTGGTATATTTGTTACAAGTGATGAACCAACATTGACATATCATGACCCTCATCCATAGTTTACTTTAGAGTTCACTCTTGGTGTATATTCCATGTGTTTTAAGACATGTATTCACCATTACGGTATTTTTCAGAATGGCTTCATTGCCCTAAAACAAACAAACAGACAAACAAACAAATCTGTGCTCTGCCTATTTATCCCTCACTTCCCCCTAATCCTTGCCAACTAGTGATCTTTTCACTGTCTCCAAAGTCCTTTTCCAGAATGTCCTGTAGTTGGACATAACAGTAGATAGCCTTTTCAGATTGGCTTCTTCACCTCTGAGAGGATTTTGAAAAACACAAGCTTGTTTCGCATGTGGAGGGTAAGTAGCAGATTGATGAGTGAGTATCAGTTTGTGCAGAGAAACCACCTAAGAGGCTCCTGGAATAGACCAAGGATATGGCAGTGGGACTGAAGATTCTAGTGTTTATTTAGAAGTAAAACAGATACAGGGATAAATTGGATATGGAACACGAAGAAGCGAAGAGTTAAGAATGATTCAGTGTATTTGGTTGAGCAGCTAGTTGGGTAGTGATGTCATTTTCTAAGCAAGAAAATGCAACTGAAGACTAGGCCTGAGAAGAAAGATCGTTTGTTAAGTCTTAGAAACTTACTAAGGAGTGCTGGGACATCCAAGCCAGAACAGTTGGAGCTGAGGAAAGGCTCAACCTGGAGATGCATATTTGAACAGCATTAATATTAGATGCTAATGAAGGCTGTGGACATGGACAAATTCGGGAGAAAGCAGTGAGAGAAAAAGAGTGAAAGCCTTAAGGAACTGCAACAGCTAATGGCTACATGAAAAAAAAGAAGCTGATAAACTTGACTAAAAAGGCACAACCAGACAGGTAGGAGAGAAATCAACAGAGTCTGGGACATTTCACTTTCAACTCCCAAACCTTCAATGAAGAAACTTTTTCTCTTTTGATTGAGTTAAATAAAAAATTAACATTCTCTCCTCCAAGCTCCTGGAAAACTCAGTGAACTGCTAGATGCTTTGGTATAAAACTGGTGTGCTACCTCACACAGCCCTAATTAAACACACAGATCAAACTTTCTCCTCTATCCTATCGTTAGCATCCTTTGAAATTTTGATGCACACCCACACAGGTTTTGACTTCTATATTGTGGAGGGTAGAACTTTAAAATCAGGGAGTATTTTAAAATCAGAAGTAATAAATAACAGAGTTCTCTATAATTTCAAAGTTTCCCATTTTTTTCTAACTGTGCATAAATTCTTAAAAATCTGTGAGAGATTATCTCTTTCCATAATTGCATGCCATCTGTAAATGAGGTTCACTATTATTGTGGATAAAATATTATATTGACCTGTCAGTGTTAAAAAGATACCATAAAGGAAGGGAGCCAACCAATTTTCTATTTTGGCCCCACCAACCATACTGACATGCCAAATAATGATTTCAACAATTGAGTCATTATAAAAGAAAATATCAAAATATGCCTTGCCAACAATTGAGGGACAGAAGTGAGCCAAATGTCCTGTGAGGAAAAACAATCAAAAGCCACGTTTGTACATTCCCTTTGTATAAATTCTATGGTGCAGCTGCAAAAAAGAAGAATCTCTTACATTTTGAGATAGCATGGAGGGACCTGGAGAGTATTATCCTAGTGAAATAAGCCAGTCTGACAAAGACAAATATCACATGATCTCACTCATATATGGAATGGAATGAACAAAAACAAAAACAAAAAAATGAAGGATAAAATAGATCCAAAGACATAGAAGTATGGAATAGACTGAGGAATCTGAGAGGGAAGACAGGGATGGGGGGTGGTGGTGGGGTAGTGGGGTGCTGGAAGCCAATTCCAGCATGTCATAATTATAAGTTTCATGGAAAGGTTGATGAAGCTTTGTGGCTCAACAAAGGCTGAGTCATATATGTAATCATCTGTTGGAATGGCTAAAAAGCATCTCTCCCAAACCTGAATAGGATAATTGTTTGGGGCCAGACAGCTCAGGGCATCTTAATCTACAAGTTATTGCCTCCTGTTGTCCAAACACCTGAACAGCTGTAGGTTATTCTCCAATCTGACAATGCTTCTGTAAACCCTACTCTTTGAAACCATACCCTTTGAAGTGTATTATCTCCTCCTTGCCTTAGGACAAATTGTGTTAATAAAAAGCATGGGTCCTGAGTCAAGGGGAAGTCTTTAGCTCCTTTAGCTGAAGCTCCTCTGACCACCAATGTCTTTCAAAACTATCTTTCATTTTTGGACTCCTTATTGAATCTATGCACAGCCTTTCTCCAGATTGTTGAACCCTTCATAATGCTGGGACAAGAAACCCAACAGTGGGAAGAGTAACTGAGAAACTTATATGCATATATGCATACCCATGGACACAGACGATAGTGTGATGAAGGCTTGGGAGGGGCAGGTGTGGGGTAGAGGGGATCAATGGGAGAATAGAGAGTGGGCATCTCTAATACTTTCAACAATAAAGATGATTTTTTAAAAAGAAAGTGACTGAAATAAATAAAACAAATAACTAAATTCTATGACAAATCTGTGGTTAATAAATAAATCCCCTCTAAAGATACAACTTAAATGGTAATTTAAGATACAACTTAAGCTGAAACTGGTTTGGCTCAGTGGATACAGTGTTGACAGAAGGGTCCCGAGTTTGATTCCGATCAAGGACATGTACCTTGGCTGCGGGCACATCCCCAGTAGGGGGTGTGCAAGAGGCAGCTGATCGATGACTCTCATCGATGTTTCTAACTATCTCTCTCTTTCTCTCTGTAAAAAAATCAATAAAATATATATTTTTTAAAAGATACAACTTAAATATACTCACCAAAAGTAAGTATATAAATAGGTGATGGCAATAGGTCTGATAAATGTCTGTTATTCATTGTTACAGGTGACTGCCAACTTTTGTGTGAATTTTAATGAATTGAAAGGTTGCACCTTTAATCAGCTATATTACATCAGCTTTTCAATACTTCAATGAGTATTTTCATTTAATAAAACATTATTTAAACCATGCATCCCATAAAATGTGAGGAGCTGAAGAAGAGGAATGTTTCTTCATTTCCTCTGACATTGGAGTCACCTAGAAAATCTCCAGAATCCACATCTTCATCAATAATCATATTGCTCTACTAAGGAAAATATTCAGCTATTTTATATTTATGTAAATTCAGGAATTAGTTAATGCTGTATAGAAGTGAAATTTAATGGCCTCTTTGTTGAATATGCACTTTATAAAAATATATTCAGTCTTGAAGATATCATTCCTGAAACAGTGAACAAGATAGCTAACTTGGTGGGAACAACCATCAAAAGGCAAATTATATGTGAACACTGCCCTGGGCTCTAAAAACAATATTTTAACACCAGATTTCCAAGTTCCCCAAGATACTACTAGATACATTTAATAAACTGGAACCTAAGCAACCAGAGAAAGAATGAAACAGGAAGCCCAATATGTTCCCTGGAGATATGTCTGCATGAAAAGGTCTGCCCACAACTGCGGAAGAGAACCAAGCATGAAGCACCACATTGAAGCTAGTAATTTTGCCTCAGAAGACCTGAACTACTAGATTTCAGATCCAATTTCCTTAAAAAAAAAAACCTTGAGCTTCCACTGAAGTGTCCCCAAAACCCAGCTGGATGCTAGGCTTTTAAATATTAATCAACTGTTCAAATAGATGTGATTATTACTTAACAGTTACAGAAGACCTCACACACATTGGTATCTTCAAGGAAAATGTCCTCTTAAATTTGTAAAATCTCTTTTAGGACTCTACTTTCTTACGATGAAAACAGAAATTAACATAGGGTTTCCTGAAATGTTTTGGATATTAACAATTTTAATAGAACTTCTGTTTGAGTAAGTCTTATTTTTGAGAAGATGGAAAAGCACAGATATTTTCACCGTATATGAAA
Source organism: Pipistrellus hanaki (assembly GCF_964339955.1). Lineage (NCBI taxonomy): Eukaryota > Metazoa > Chordata > Mammalia > Chiroptera > Vespertilionidae > Pipistrellus > Pipistrellus hanaki. The sequence continues at coordinate 120,279,084 of NC_140505.1, forward strand.
CAACACGCTGTTCACTTTTAATTTCTACAAATGAGACTTCCAAGAGATTAAAACCCTCAAGTCTTATTTTATGAAGGCAAAAATGAAATCCAGCATTCACTACTGAGAATCCTGGAAAAGCATTTATATATCCGGTAAGGTTTGGGCACTTTCATAAATGCTGGTTACAGCATCAATGTTGTAAACATTTCACATGCATCTTAACTGTCACTGAATTAAGCATTTGTGCTAGGAGCTGAAAAAAAGGCCAATAAGGCACGCTAGTTTACAACTCTCTCCAACTGATCCCAAGAAAAGACAAGCCTGATAGGAACTGAGATAATTTCTTCAATATGAATTAAAGAGCTAACCATTTAATTCATAAAAAAGCTTGAAGGCTGAGAGATGTCCTGCTATGTGCTGTAAGAATTCCAAGACTCGGTGACAACAGTCCTGTTAAATGCCATTGATTCTAGCACAGCTTTTCAATTTTAACTGGCTACCTTTCGCCTGGCTCATTCTGCTGTTACATATTGTGATAAAAATGTCAGCAGAAACATATTAAAGTATAATATATATTTAAATAGGTTGATCCTTCTCCTTTCATTCTAAAAACAGAACAAAGAAGTTTGATTGATATTAAGATCTGTGCATATGTAATCTCATACTTTGATTAGCTGAGTCAGCCATAAATGAAAGTAAATACTGGAAGTAATCTCCTACAAGCAAGAAATTAAAAGTTCATAGAACCAGAACCACCTTTTGCCAGCACACTAAAATACTCGAGGCGTAAATTTCAATTTCAAGTTATCACAAAATCCAGAGTCAGTTAAAAACAAGATAATATTGTGTATACACATAAAGGTCATATATTCTAAGCCATTTTCTAAAATGCTTTCCTTTTACTCAAATACAGTAAATCCTCAATTCTGTGGACCTCTATTTATTGGTCTTCAGATTTAACGGACAATATTTTTGCTCCATTATATCATATGTGAAAATTAAGACCCTGTTAATTTTAAAACTCTGTTAACCAAAATTTGCTAATAATCAAGTTAACAGGTTACTTTTTTTTTGTTATTAATTCAGTTATTTGTAACAAATTTTAGTAAATAGGCCATATGTTGGGGGAAAAAACACTGCAGTAATTTCTCCAACATAAATATTTCATATCTACAACCATAGTCTGCAAATTTAAACCCAAGAGTCACCACTCGTAAACAATGTCCAGTGAATGATCGACACGTGGTCACACCGCACTGTGAGAGGTAATTGGTTCTGTTATCACATGGCCATGGTTTTCTGCAGCAGCTTTAACACTGCTCATTGACGTTCCCCTGCCACACCCCAGACGTGTGCATTTGTTTACTCAGAGGGACCGGAGAAAGCACATATATATTACTCCTATTCAGTATAAATTTAAAATTATTATAATACGTATAGGAAACTTTCCTGTGGAATTAAAAATTTCATACATACTTAATTTTAATAACTGAAAGTGTCTATATAAGTAAAAACAGGTAAACTAACTAAGCTATCAATTTTTTAACATATGCATTCAGAAAACCTGCTCCGTTATATAATAGACTTTTGGCTTTAATGGATAACCCCTCACCAAAATTAGTCCATTATTTCACTGTAACTTCTCATTGTCACTTTTTTAAAAAGTCACTTGACAGGCAGTGTTAAGCTATTAAATTTAGGCTGAAGATAATACCTCCTTTAAATAAGGTGATCATCTCTTAATCATAGGAAGGGAACTAAACTTGGATTCTGCATACTCTGACCCCACTGCATTTTAATCACGCTACTTTAGATATTTGCTTTCATTTAAACTAGTTTGCCCCACTCTGTCTGAACTATCCTAGGTTTGGTTCTAGAGAAGACAGAATAAACACATCCCACCTTATCGCTTACACTAATTACAATGAAAAATCTCTGGTGTAAATTACAGATCAGATAATTCTACCGAAACATGAGATACAGCCTGATGGTGAGGCTCCTGTTTAGTTTGGTGGTTTATTGGTTGCTTGGTTGGCTTGGAGGGTTTTACATTTTTGTGGTTTGTTTGTTGGTAGGGTTTGCCTCCAATATATTCTTGCCTGGGTGCCAGAGTAACCCCAAATGTGCTTTGAATGCAGACAAAAAAAGCCCTAAGAAACGCATGCTGTGTCTAGCCAGAGATCCAGGAAAAGGAAGCAGGGACTCTGGGACACATATCTTTTTACTTTTATCCTCCCTACTCCCGATGATGAACATCAGCAAAGAAGAAGTGCCCTCTTTCTCCCTAAAGAACTGCAGCAAGTATGTTGTCTCCACACACCCTGCTCCAAGAGCCTGGGGAGATTCGGTGCCACCTGCCCTCCCACCGGCAGCCATCCAGTCCCTGAGAGTGGATCCCTGTTGACTTGCCTTGCTCTATACCCGGTGAGTGCAGGCAAGGGCACAGAGTCCCTCTCTCTCCCCATGGCTACTGTACAGACAGACCTTGCAGAACTGAGCACTAAAGCCCTAGCTCTCTTTACAAAAGAGCAGAAAGAGGAGCCTTGGGAATCAGAGACTGAGGAATGGATTGCATAGAGGCAGGAGCTAGAGAAAGGGATATTTTATTGTAACTGGCAGCAACTTCGTTTCTTTAATAGGACCTTTTCTCCTTGCTTTCCCTGTGACTCAAAGTGGCCTCATCCAGGATCCTGCCTTAGCTGTGTCCTTCTCCTGCAGGACCACGCCCTTCCTCAGTAAGCCCTCAGGACAATGAGACCCTGGTCAGCATCAAACAATCTTAGGAACAAAGACTTGTGCTACTGACCACCAAGACAAGTTTCAATTAAATATAACATCTATGTTTCACTGTGTCTCAGCTCCAGACCCAGAAAAGTGGAAGGATCACATTCTTGCAACACCAGATGAAGCTACCCATGGCTGACATCAGGACTAAATGCACTGATCAGCTACCCCCAACCCTAGCACAGCCCAAACATAGAGACCATGACCCTATCTCCCTTAGTCACCATGATTAATGCTTTCCCCCTATGTAACTATCCCATGGAAGCCATCAAAAGAGGCCTTTGAGCAGGAGCTCACCTGTGACTCAGTATGGCACCAGTTCCTTAAAAATAAAACTTTACTTTCTTGGCTGCAAACTCCTGTTCACATTTGCTTGGGCTTTGATGTGCACAGACAAGCAACCCCCTTTAGTTCAGTAACAGAGTCAGTACAGAGAAGGTTCTGAACACTTAACTTTCAGATTGACCTTTGGGAGAGACATGTGTGAGATGGACTAGAGTAGCAGTGCAAAGGCTTTGAATACTAAACTGATGCTGAAAGCACAGTCCACAGAAAGTGGGTAAGGAGATATGGTATGATCTTGACCTCTTGCTAAAATAAAAAATTGTAAGAACACAAATCCAGATAGTTTATACAGAATCCAGAATCTCATAATGCAATATTCAAAATATCCAGGATATAAATCTAAAATTATCGGACATTAAAAAAAAAGAGGAAAATTAATAATTGAAAAAATATGAAAAAAATTTTAAATCAAAGAAAAAGAAAAAAATGAGGAAAAACTAAATACTGCTTAAGAAAAAAGGCAATAAGCACATGCAAACCCAAGATGACCCAAATATTAGAATCACCAGACAAATATTTTAATGCAGCTTTTATAACAGTGGAGGAATAAAATTTGCATGAATTTCTCCTGTAAAAAAAACCAAAAAACTGGCCACTGAAACCGATTTGGCTCAGTGGATAGGCCTGCAGACTGAAAGGTCCCAGTTTTGATTCCTGGTCAAGGGCAACCTTGGTTGTGGGCACATCCCCTATAGGGGGTGTGTAGGAGGCAGCTGGTTGGTGTTTCTCTCTCATTGATGTTTCTAGCTCTCTGTCCCTCTCCCTTCCTCTATGTAAAAAAAATCAATAATATATATATATATATATATATATATATATATATATATATATATATTTTAACTGTGGCTTCCTGAGAATTTTAAAATACCCGTGAGAATCAGAGTTGCAGATATTTGTCTAGTTAATTGCTCTGATCTAACAGGATAATACACTTTTTCTAGTTTCCCTGAGAGGGCCAAATGATTATTGCTTAACCCCTAGGTTAAACTCCCAAGGTTCTAGGGAGACTGGTTCAGCCTCTTCCATGTCAAAAAGCTGAAGCCTCAGAAACATTTCTAGTTTGTAAAGCTTGAAGACAAAGGGTTATCTTGCTCCAGGAGAGATTTTATTTACATATCAAAGAGCTGAAGTTTGGATTCAGGCCCTTAGATTTTCAACAAGGCTCTTCCAGGAGGTGAAAAGGTAGCTGCCTCCTTCCTATTTATCAGCAGAGAAAAATCTTTTTCCTTATTTCTCATCTAGGGAGTGTCTGGCTACTCCTGTAGGGACATTTCCCATCAGCTCTCATGGGTTACCTAGTATTAAGATCTGGGGTAAGAAGGTGATGACACACTTATTATTACTAAGAAATCTGTCTATTATCCAGAGCACATCGTTGCACATTCAGGATAAAATTAACAAATGGTCCAAGAAGTATGGGCAAACACTTTTAGAATAAATGGAAACAAAATTTCTTAGGGAAAAAAACTAAATTTACAAAAATGACTTAAAAGAAGAGAGAAAAGCTGATATGGGGCAAGTGAAAAAAGAAAAGACAAACAAACAAACAAAACAGCTAATAAACATAAATATATCAATAATTAATTAAAATGTAAATGATCTAAAGACTGGATAAAGATAAAAACAAGATAAATAGTACAAGACTGGATAAAGATAAAAACAAGATTCAACTATTACTATTTCATATCTACAGGAAATCCACAGGAAGCATAAATATCCAGATAGATTCTAAATGAAAGAATGGAAAAGATAGATGACAATATTCTATAAATATTATCCATAAAATATAAAGTTGCTATATAATTATCACACAAAACTAACTTCAGAACAATGACTATTACCCTTTTTTAAATCAGCATACTAAAACAATAATGCATTGCAACTAAGTGAGGTTTATCCCAGCAATGAACAGCCCCCCCTGCCGGCCTGGTCGCCCCCAACTGTTCCCCTCTACTGGCCTGCTCATCCTTAACTGCCCCTGCTTTGTCAACCTGGTAGCCTCATACTGCCCCACCCACTGACCTAGTCGCCCCTTACAGCCCCTCCCCCCAGCATTATTTATAATTGCCTCAAGCTAGAAACAATCCAAATATCCCTTAATGGGTACATTAACTGGTTGGCACAGCCATAGATGGAATACTGCACAGCAATATGAAAGGACAGATTACTGATCTACACAGTTACTGGGATGGCCTCAAATGTATTTTCCTGAGTGAAATAACCCAGTTTCAAAAAGTTACGTACTAGTACTGTTTTATTTCTTTATAGGACATTCTAGAGAATGTATAAACAATGAAACAAAAAATTCAGTGGGTACCAAGGGTTAGAAATAGAGAGGGTCAGAGTATGAAAATGACATGAGGGAATTCTTTGATAGTGTTGAAATTTTTCTGTATCCCTTCTATGGTGATGGTTATAAAATATATACAAGTAAAAAACTAAAAAACAAACAACAAAAAAAACCTGTATTATTATACAACAAAAAAGTGAATTTTAATCTATGTAAATGTAAAAAATTAAAAACATTAAAAAAAAATCTCTTCTCGGTACTTTGTGTAACATATATTGGCAAAAAATTCTCATGATTTAATAGTATAATAAAATGTTTAAATTACACCACTTTAAGACTATGAACAAACCTGGTTATGAAGCAGGAGAAAAATCAAGAAGCTAGAAGCAATCAAGGAGCAAGTATCAAAAGACAAGTGTATATAGACTGCTCCATAAATAACATATACATAAAAATTTCGTACTATCACTAGGACAGAAATGGCGGAGTGTATGAAGAACATGAATAACCACAGGAGAAGGTGAGATAGCAGAGTAACCTAGCCTCTCCTTGAAATGAAGGGTGTGGTGATTTTCCAGGTTGAATAATTTAAACTCAGTACTGACTTTGGCTCAGCTCTGTTCCAAAACAGTACCCAGCATAGAAGATCAACATTCATTAATACCTCTTCAATGGCACCTGCAGAAATCCTGTGACCTGCAACATTTATCACGTCATCAACTCGTGACATAACATACAAATAACCTTCCTCATCCATGTAACCAGCATCCATGGTGTCATAATATCCCTGAAAATCAGAATAAAAAAATCTCTAATTAGCATATACTATTGGGGAATAAAATCATTTCAAGGCTGATAAAATGTATAAAATGTCTCAAAATTAATTTATTGTATGCATTTGACTTTTTATTATAACTAGCCTATGAAATTAAATTACTTTTGATTATTGAAAGCTTAATAGAAACTCTTTGCTCCACTAATAACCAAGAATAAATTAAAATGTTCTTATATGTATTTTGAATTAAGCTTTTGGTCTTAGAGTTGTAAAGCTTAGGAATAAATTTCTTTTTTTAAAGTGAAAAGTAATAGCTCAACATTTCCAATTTGGTATTGCCAAGTAATTCTTTGGCAGATTTATTCTCTAATTGTGCTAATAATTAAAAGCTTTAAATCTCTCTATAAAATAATTATAAAACAGAGCACAGTTTATTAACATGGATTAGGATTGAAATCTCGCTTCAGTGAAACATAATAAAGCAGTCAGTATGAAATTAAATTTTTTAATCAGCTCCAGGGAGCAGTACCTCTTCACTGGTCCAGAAGTCATGTAGAATGAAGAATCAAGAGTAAGTATAGCCGAAACCGGTTTGGCTCAGTGGATAGAGCGTCGGCCTGCGGACTGAAAGGTCCCAGGTTCGATTCCGGTCAAGGGCATATACCTTGGTTGCGGGCACATCCCCAGTGGGGGGTGTGCAGGAGGCGGCTGATCAATATTTCTCATTGATGTTTCTAACTCTCTATCCCTCTCTCTTCCTCTCTGTAAAAAAAATCAATAAAAATAAAAAAAATTAAAAAAATTAAAAAAAGAGTAAGTATAAAGAAATAAATATTATGTCACTAATGCCTCTGAGTTATCTTGACACCTATGTTTGTGAGCATGGGCTTTGGAACTGAGCCCAGTGAGTCACTATTTGTGTTTCTGAATCTTCCTCACACTCAGGATGCTCATCTTATAAGGCTTTTTGAGCCATAAAGGAGATGGTGCATGTAAAGAGGACAGACCCTGGTACATCATGAGTCCTCAATAATTGGCTCTAATTGCAATAACGACTGCAATTACTATTAGAGAGGGAATATGTAGCATTAGTTCAAGAGCATGGTCTCTGGAGCCAGATTATAAGGGTTCCAATGTTAGCTCTGTTACTTCTAAGCTATGGTCAAGTCACTCAATCCTCTGTGCTATTAACCCCTTAGATGAGCGATTTGAGATCAGGATAACAAGACAGAGTACAGACTCACTACCTATAGTTTAAACATAAACTGGGACATTGAAAAAAGCTTTCAGTGTTAAAGGTGATCATGTAAAAACCACATGCATGGAGTATTTGCTTTTGGCAGGTTGTAATTAATCATGCCAGTATTCTGAGGACTGGTCTGATCTACTGGACTGATGTCCTCTATACTAACAAATCTTCCTGGCCACAGTCCCTCAGGGCTATGTTTAATCTTGGCCACTGAGGCCATTTACCTGTAAGGTCTCTTTCTAAAGGCAGCTATTTTAATTTTTGTCATTTGTCTAGTTGATTAAGTTAGCTGTCCTTCCCTCACAAATAAAAAAGGTAGAATGCTAAATACTTCGATTCACTTTTTCCTTTTAATGAAACTGTGAACATTCTCTTTACCTAGTGCATAGTGAAGACCACGTATCTTTCTCAAGGGAGGAAATAGAAATGAGATGATAGCAAAAAGATGACTGTGGGACCTGATATGTATTATCAATAAAGTTTTGTAACAGACATAAAACACATGACCGTGCACAGAGGAGCAGGTTCATTGTAAAACAGAAAACAGGACGACATTATTTGTTATCCAGTTCACTGGGTGCTGGTTGTTGAGAACACTGTCTTTATCCTGTATCTGTATTTTTAAATGTGATTTTAAAATAAATAACTCAGAGAATACACAGAAAAGAATGTCAAAAATACAAAAAGAGATGGAAAGATACAACTTCTGACAAGTCAATTGTTTTTTGCTCAATAACCAGGAGCAGAAGTGGCCAAGGGGTCTTAATGACAGGGTACAATTCTGATCAGGTGCTTTCAATCTCAGACGGAGTCCAATGGAGAAAATAATATAGAGAGCCCAACTAAGTTTTACTCTCACAAAAACTTTTTGATACTGAGGGCTGTTAAATTCCAGGAGAAGTTGCTAAAACAAACTGAGAAAATTTATGTCTGGAGAGTAATAAAAATAAATATAAAAGTGACTTACTTATGTAGTTTGGGCATTATTATCCCTGAAATCTGGAATCTGGTCCAGACATCTTTTCAAAGATGCTTTGTCATTTACATTCTTTAGGAGCAAGTTGCCAAGAACTATAGAGAAGTCTATAAGAAGATTAAGAGGAAGTATAGTAAAGTTCTTACAGGAAATTTTTCAAAGTATAAGTGCTTGAACGCTTCCTGATTCTTCCAGAGTCCTGAAAAAGCCCCAGGTGGTAATGGCAACCTTAAATAAAAACAGAGCAGTTAGAATTATTATAAAAGCAGTAAAAGAGGGCAGACTGATTAGAACTTACAATGTTCTAGTGTGATAGACAATTACAATTCAAGTCCTATAATTAAGATGTAACCCTTAAATCTGCTGGATAGATCATATCTAATTGAAGCTGAAGTAGTTGACCTCTACTTAGCAGAGTCATTGAGGGATGGCTGTGGTTTCTGGGAAGGGCACACATTTGGCATTGAGTCATTATTAGCAGCAACCACTATTTCAAAAAGAAGTATAACATTTATTTAAAAAGCCAAAAATGCATCACTAAATTACTTTTTAAGAAAAATAGCCTTCTATCATGGTCAAATAAATTCACTTCTTTCTTAGTTATCTTGAACACACCAATTAAACATCCCATAACAATCTTGTTCACAAGCAATGTGCCTCTCCAATCTGTGAATTCTCTCACTCCTCTCCCTTCAATTATTTCTTTTCATGACCATGCAAACCTAGGTAGTATATATCTCTTTTTTCCAATTAGGTTCCTCTTGCTACCATTGTAATTAGCTAGTTATTAAAGAGAAAAGGAGCAAAAGGAAGGCCAAATATTATAAGCATGTCATTTGGGCAGCTCTACCAGGAAGCTGCAATTTCACACTTCCCAGGGAGCCACAGGCCCATTCCCTGCAGATCACTGGAGAAAGGGTCCCCCAAAGGTGAGGTGAGTGCATGCACAGTGAGTCACTGACATAGGGAAGATGCATGTCAGTCAAACCTTAGAACACAGATTATTGGCTAGAGGGGCAGGGCCACTACAAGTCCCCGGGAATTTGGAAATATATAATCTCCTATCCCAGTGGTTGGCAAACTCATCAGTCAACAGAGCCAAATATCAACAGTACAACGATTGAAATTTCTTTTGAGAGCCAAATTTTTTAAACTTAAACTTCTTCTAACACCTCTTCTTCAAAAATAGACTCTCCCAGGCCGTGGTATTTTGTGGAAGAGCCACATTCAAGGGGCGAAAGAGCCGCATGTGGCGAAAGAGCCGCAGTTTGCCGAACACGGCCCTAGACAAAGTAATTTGTTCTCTTGTGTGGCTCCTGTGGTTTCTTGGCTCTTGATTCACCACTCTGTTAGCTCTCTGGTCACTGTGGCTTTGCTCCTGCCTGTGTTCCCTGTGGCCCCACAGCTCTGCAGACCCCACATGCAATGGACTGATGAACTCCAGTGGGGAACACAAACTAAGCTAGCCTGATACTAGACTGGATGCATGCTACAATATGGAACAGAAACTCTGGACTCTAGCTTTGATTCTAGCTCTGCTGAAGCCACAGCTGCACTTCTTCTATGATGGGACTGAGGGAAATGGGGCCTTGGGAATTCAGGGGTGTAATTCCACAGAAACAAAACTTTCTATCATACCTCACCCTCCCATGGAGGACTCCAGAAATTCTTACTCCAGCAGCATTCTAAGAACCCCATTTCCATCAATAACACTCTTATATTTCCTTCTTTCCTCCATATGACCAAACAGGTGTTATATACATAGCAAGTGCTTAATATCCTATCTATCTATCTATCTATCTATCTATCTATCTATCTATCTATCTATTATCTATCTATCAATCAATCATCTATCTTTCTATCTATCTATCATCTATCATCTATTTATTTACCATCTATTTACATTAATAAAAGATAAATATGCAAATTGACCATACCTCCATGATTCCTGTAAGCAATCAGAAGTGAGTATGCAAAATAACCCACCAAAGATAGTGGGCTAATTTGCATACATAGGCACCAATGGAGCGGGACACCTGCTATGAGTGGGAGGGTGGGGATGAAGGAAGCTACAAGAGCAGCGCTCTGGCCAGAGCAAAGATGGAAGGTGGCAGCCAGAGTGAGGGCCTCGGTCCTGAGTGCTGGAGGAAAACCGATGCTGGCAGCCAGGGGAAGGCCTATTGCATGAATCTTTGTGCAATAGTTTACAAATAAATTAATAGATTCTTATATCAGTACCCTATAGGAAGTGCCACCTAACAAAAATCATCACCCAATGTGTTTTCTGGATACAAAAACATTTTAGATGTTTTATAGTTTGGAAGTTTAGATGCTGTAAAACTTAAGGATTTTCAAAAACATAGCCTCCTATGTAAAATACTAAGTGAAACTATTACTTCACAGGGCTGATGCTCAGAAAATTGAACATGAAGTAGACAAAAAAATCGAACACGAAGTTGCCCACATGAAGCAGCTTCATGCACCCTCCAGCCCACCCTTAGAAATGAGAAGCATTGAATTGTAATCTCACTTTCTGTCAAGCAAAAAATGAGAACAGGTTACAAGTGGGATCCAGCTGCAATTGCCCATTCCCACCAAGTCCAGCCTCCCATTAGGACCTCCCTTGTTAGATTTACTTCTTGTAATATTTTAAAATGTATGTGAAAGCATTTTGTGATTTGTTAAAAAAACAAAAACAAAACAAAACAAAAAAACTACAGAGATGTCGCTATGTTGTTGCTGTTGCCTTTGTTACTATTACTGTTCATAAACTCAGCAGGAGAAAGCAGGTAATCCCCTCAGGTCCTTCTTATTAATTTTGTTATGTTAATCCTTCTAAACCATCAAGTAAATAATTTTATTTCATCAGTTTCCATGTTAATATTCTATAACCCAGTGTAAAATTATTAATTACTAGAGGCACAGTGCATGAAAATTCAAATTGCTTTTGGCAGGATAAGTAAAAAAGTAATTTTTGCACCAAAAAAAACAAACAACCCCTATACTTGAATATATATACTGGCATTATTTATAATTGCCTAAAGCTAGAAACAATCCAAATATCCCTTAATGAGTGAATGGGCACTAGAGGGGGGCATGCCTCAGCCCACCCTGCCCTCTCTCACAGTACAGGAGCCCTCAGGGGTGGGAGGCAAACCAGTGATCAGGGGAAGGCAATGCCCCCATCACACATCTGCTGTTGCCACTGCTAACAGGGCAAGCTTCGACTGGCCCTGTTACCTGAGCCTTGTACGGCCCTGGGCACTTGGGAAGCCACTATCCGATGCTGGCAGCCATCCAATGCTTGCTTGCACCTTGGGCTAGCCCTGGGCAGCTGGGGGTGCTGAGGGAACTGGGGAACTCCGGAGGCAGGCACTCAGAGCAGCCAGACCTGCCTGGGAATGGGCCCAGGCATGCCAAGTGTCAGTTGCCCCGGCGGGGCTGAGAGGACTGGGCACCACCATCTTGTGGCTGTGGGCAAAGCCATCTTTGAGGGCATAGCATATTCCCTCCTTATTGTCTGTGGGCACCGCCATTTTTTGAGGGTGTGATGGTCAATTAGCATATTCCCTCTTTATTTGATAAGATTAAATATTCAACTGAAAATGGACAATGGCAACCACTAAAAATCATTCTAAATGTACTAGCAACATTTTCAAGGATAAAGAAGTGAAGGGGACACTAAGAAAAGATGATGAATCAAAATTCAATCAAAATCCAATAGGGACCAAAAGAAATATAATTAATGAGTAAAGCCAACTAAATGTAAACAGCAACAATAAACCTTATGGAGAGGCATTCTGCTTGCACATTAAATGACAAGTAATTTTCAGTTGTTTCCAAAAAATATGTATATATACTTTGAATAATTATTAATTTCAATGTGTTAAATCTGAAAAGAAAGAAACATCAATTGAGCTATCAGCTGTTAAGTGTGTATACATTTTTGGAGACCATTCTAAATATGGTGCATAGTTCATTCTTTCATTTTTGGTGACTTTTTAAAAATATGTATAGTTTTATTGATTTCAGAGAGGAAGGAAGAGAGATAGAAATATGAATGATGAGAATCATTGAGTGGCTGCTTCCCACATGGCCCCCACTGGGGACCAAGCCCACAACCTGGGCATGTGCCCTTGACCGGAATTGAACTCAGGACCCTTCAGTTCACAGGCCAGCACCCCATTCACTGAGCCAAATCAGCCAGGGCATGGTAACATTAACCGTATTTTCCGGCGTATAAGACGATACTGTGTTCTAGTAAAAAGCCTGCTCAGATTGGCCAGAGTCAGAGAGGCGGTCTATTAAAAAAAGAACTGGTGTTGCCTCGGAAGTGGGGGGTAGTCTTATACAGCGAATATAGGCCTAAACCTATGTTTTAACTGTAAAATTAGGGGGTCGTCTTATACACCGGAAAATACTGTGTAAAAAATAAATAAATAAATAAATAAATAAAACAAAACACAATGGTATAAGAACATATTTCCCTACAATAAGAAAAGTAAAAGGTAACTATAACAAAGTGTGACAACTGACATTCAGGCTGGATTGGGGACAATAGAGAGTAGTGGGGTCTGAGGCACATTAGAATGCACATGTCAGGTTTAATGAGAGCAGCTGTTTTTTAGTTCCCACATGATTGGTGATATACAGATATTCTGATCCAAATTCTTAAGCACATATCATTGCCCTTACTAAGCATGATGCATATAAAAGGATACACTGTTAAACAAGCATCTCTGTCATTTTATCTTTCTCAAATTCAAGATTTGGTTCACCAGCATCTACCAGGGGTCTTCAAACTACGGCCCGCGGGCCACATGCGGCCCGCAGAGGAGTCTGATCCGGCCCGCCAGGTTTTTTGGGCAGTGAGCGCAGCCGAGGTGTTACAGTAGGAATTAGTAGTTCATATAGTCCGGCCCTCCAGCTCTCTGAGGGACCGTGATCTGGCTCCCACTTTAAAAAGTTTGAGGACCCCTGATCTAGACACTATCTCGTCACTATAAATGGAGATACCTAAGTGTTTACAATAATTATCCAAACGAGTTAATATGTAGTGTACTGAGTATTCCCTGGTGGTTTAAAATGTACCTAATTCAATGAGTATATATATATATATATATATATATATATATATATATATATAGGACCAAGAGTTTCACATTTTTCAGTACAAATGTTATTGGCAAGAAATGGAATATCTTACACTTCCCAGAAGTTGAATACATTTACCATCTCTATTCTTCAAAGATCCCTGATAATCTTAGCTGGTTCACAAAACTTTAAATATCTGCATAAATTTTCTGAAGAACAGAAACAGTATGTATTTTTATACTATCTCTCTTTCCTGTGAGAGAAGTCTACATAAGAATATTATATCTATAGACCTTGAAAATTAAGAATAATGTGTCAAGGGTAGTTCCAGGGAGAGAGTGCAGAATAAGGAGAAATTCAAGATCAAACACTAGTGTTAAAGAAGAACCAAAAGAAGAAGACTATTGACCCTCAGGTGTGGCTCAGTTGGTTGAATGTCATCCCATGCACCAAGAGGACACTGGTTCAATTCCTAGTTAGGGCACATGCCTAGGCTTCAGACTGGATCCCCAATAGGAGGTGTGCAGGAGATAGCTGATTGATGTTTCTCTCTCACTCTCTGTCGCCCTTCCTTTGTCCTTAAGATCAGTATTAAAAAAAAAAAAAAAAAAACTAAAGAAAAACAAACAAAAAAAAAACATTGAACAAAGTAAAGTAAAAATAAGAGATGTATGAGAACTAAGAGAAATAGTATCTTTGGAATCACTAGAGCAGAGTGTTCAGATTGACTGAGTGTTTAGCATGGTTAAATGAAGTGCACATGTTTGAAAGTTAATTCAACAGAGTCATGGAATCAGTAATTAAGGTATTTTGGGTATCCTTAGGATTTCCATTTAAATAGAGTGAAGGAGGCAATACTGAAGTAATTAAGGAGTAAACAGGAAGTACCTAAGTGGAGGCAGTGAAGTCAGACTATACTATTTAAAAGTGTGGGTCACTGGAAGGAGAGATATGAATCAGTGGTTTAATGTAGAGAGGCTGATTTAGGATGACAAAGATTTGAATAGAATTGGCCAATGTGAAAAGGATGAAAATTCTGAAGTTAGAGAAGAAAACAGCAGAGGGATTATTCAATTGTGTTGTTCATTCATTTATTAATTTATTCATTCATCATGTATGCATGCATTAACCCATGCATTTATTTTCTTGATTCAATCAATAATGTTGGGTGCTTGTTCCTCAGTCACAGTGTTAGACTCTGAGGATACAAAGATGTGAACTCTGGCTTCAGATTCAAGAAGATCCTGGCATTATTGTGCACTACAAGAAATGAGTGTTCTTTAGAATACAGTAGGGAGGCTGTCCTGAATGATGTCTGTCCATCAAGTAAATTAAATAACAACAATATGTACACATTTAAGATGTTTGTCAGGGAAGTTTAACAGCAAGTGGTTAAACCCTATCCTGCTAGATCTACTTAGAAGAAAAGATTTTTAACACTAGCCAAGGTACAGAGCTGCTGGAAATGACATTAAGTATCTATCACAAGCCATTTTTCAGATTCTCCCAGAAAACTACTTCATTATTGCCAGATATAATTGAGGAACATGCTAAAAGGCAAGATGAGAAATTGCATTTGGTAATTACGAGTATAAAATAAACAAATGCTCTATGTTCTTCGCTAATAAACTCTGGTGTCTTTAAAAATTCAGATGTTGTTATCTGAATATTAAAAAAGGGACTCTAAAGAAAGAATCTTGGAAGATGCACTTTAGAAGTCCTTAAGAAAAGTAGAAAAGAGAGGGTTCCAGAATTTGTGAATATATATCAATGAAGTAAAAATAAATAAATAAATAAATAAATAAATAAATAAATGAATAAATAAATAGATAAGAGAAGCAATAATCTCCAGACAGAAGTGATGTGTGTATGAGCTATAGAGCACAGAGTACAGAACTTTTTTAGATATTCCAAATGATCACTTTCCTCATGATTGCTATCCTAATCATCATTTTATATTACATTCAGGTCTTCCTTCTGGAATAGAGTCTACACTGGGGCTCTTTTTCTGAAGTGATAGAAAAAGGATGTGTGTGTGTGTGTGTGTGTGTGTGTGTGTAAGTGGTTTTAATAACAAAAATACATTAGAGTGGCATACGGAAGGAAAACTTATGAAAATACTAAGATATATGCTGGTTGTTGCCTATACTCATCCATCAAACCCCAAATCAAATGTTACCACCCTGTGATACTTTCCCCAACTCTTCCAATATTCCAAGCAGAGTGAAAAGGGAAGTTTTGTTACAAACTTTCAAGTTATGAATCAGGAGTTCCTCTTAGAGAATGTCCTTTCCCAAAGAGACCAATCTTGAGAGAACCAAGATGGTGGTGTAGGTAAACGTTGGTTATCACAGGCTTTCACACCAAATCAAAATTACAACTAAAATGCAGAACAAGCATCAATCAAAACCACCTGAAAGCTGGCTGAATGGAAGTCCTACAACTAGACAAGTAAAAAAGAAAGCACATTGAGACTGGTAGGAGGTGAGGAACAGGCTGGTCCAACACCCACATGTGATTTATTTTAACCTGCAGAGATATCTTGGCTGTGGAGGTCTCCTGTGAGGAGAAAGGGGTCGCAGTCACACACCAGACCTCCAGCTCATGGGTGCCAGAGCTGGGAAAAGAAGTCCCCATAACTTCAGGCTGTAAAAAACAGCAGGGATTGTGGCTTAATGACAAGTTGCCTGACAGAAACCCAGGAAATTCCTCATAAAGGGCCAGCAGATGAACTTACATGAATATGCTCCCTCTAAGTTCCAGCTTTGGGACAAAGACTCGGGGAGATACAGGGACATACAGGGAGGAACTGGATTGTCTGGCATCAAAGCAAGAACTTGGTGGCAGCTTTCTCTAAGACAGGGCTGCTCTTGTGGGTCAATGCTGAGACCCCATCTTATCCCTAAGCTGACAAGCTGTCAAGTTTGAGTTTCCATCAGCCTAGCTCACATTGTTCCCTCCACCCTGGTGATTCTCTGAGATCCCACCCATCTAATTTGCAGGCCCAACCAGGCTGTTTGCAGCTGCTTTTCCATCTGAACTGCCTGTCCTGGCTCAGGCTTCAGACTTTACTAAAATCTCCCAAACAAGCAGCAGCTGAAGTCAGCGTGCCTCAAACCTATCAATCAAAGGCCCAAGGCCTGGCACTAGCACCAGCCTGCCTTCCTTCACAGCTGGGCCTCCCCTGGGCTCTTCCTAACCCAATACAAGCAGCAGCCATCAATGTCAGATAAAGATGCTCCATCAGGAACCCAGGTGGTAACAGAAGTAAACTGAACATATAACTCCTGTTCCCTAGAGAATCTGAAGTTAGCTCCCAACTTTGCACTGCCACTATTTCCTATGGTTTCTGTAGGCTTTACTCAGGGTTTTCATATGAAGCTGCTTTTTATATTCTCAGAATAACTTCTTTCTCTCTGGGCAGACAAATGAGAAGGTAATAAATGTGAGTTTTAGCTATGTAACTACTAATGATATTTAGATTCCTGGGTTTTAAATGAGGATAATGCCTATCCCACTGCCCACATAACAGTGTTGTTATAGGCTTTAAATGATTATACTGAAATCTGTAAATGAGATTTAAGAAAGAACAGCATTAGAATTATATGACACTCTTGATTTTGCTCAAAAGATTCACTGATAAAAAGAAAGCTGTCCTGATCATCCCCCAAGACACCAACACAATGACTAAATCACTCTTCTAAGCTGTAAAGATGGAAACTAACATCATTAAGGGCCCAGAGTTCAGTATTTGGGGGCTGAGAAATTGGCAGACAGCAGAGTAAAAGGCATTGGGATGGTGTCATACAGCTTTCTCACACCCCATCACTGCCTTCTGGGCATAGGGCATGGAAACAGCAGGAGGCAAACAAGCCACACTTCCAATAGCAACCACTGGATCTAGTCGGAGAAAATGTCTGCCCACGAGAGAGGAAGAGCCAGAGACCTATGGTTTTAATAACAGTGAGCGCTGTGGTACTGAGGAAGGCAATTATAGTTAAAATGCTCCCTCATGCTCCGCTTTGGAAATTACTGACTCCTATTTTTATTTCTCAATTTAGAGTACTAGATGCAATTGCAGGGGCACCTTCTAAAATTTATGAACATTTTGTATTCATAGTAATTCAGATATCCTAACTTTCCTACTAAATTAACTGCCTGGAGTAAGTTTTAAAATCAAAATAATTTTCTAATAACTGTGCAGAAATGTCATTTTCTATGAGAAAGGTTAATCCTGTGAGTGCAAGTAATCTATGAAAACTGCAGGATTCATGTTCATTGCACTCTAAAGTCTGCAATGGCTTAGAAATCACTAAAATGCCTGCCTTCCAGTGAAGGAATCCCCAGGAGAGTAAAGCTGAGATTTCTAGAAAGCCTTAACAAAGGAGTTTGAAATACCAAAGGGGATCAAGCACTTTTCTCAAAATTACTACATATCACTTTTGTGATTTAGGATGAGTCATCCATATATATATATATATATATATATATATATATATATATATATATATATATATATATATAAAGCCAAGTGACCAAAACAACAGGAATGATGGGAAAGACTGATTGCTATGATGTGCACTGTGGCTAGCCAACCAATCAGCCCAATGGGGGCGAGGCCAGCCAGCCAACCTCCTGCGGCCTCTCCCCCCAGCAGACCCACCCCAATCAGCGACAGGGAGGGCCAGCCAACTTCCTATGTCCCCTCCCCCTGCTGGCTGTCCCCGATCAGCCCCTATCTGGGCAGGCCGGCCAGACCCTATCCGTGCACTAATTCATGTGCCAGGACTCTATTCTTAATATAATAAAGTGAATTATTACATTTAGTATCTTATGAAGTATGGAAATATTACTATAGCTGCAAATTTTAAAGAAAGTGCCAGAAATAGTTTCCATCTTTTTTATACTATTTTTCAATAGCTTTTATTTTAAAACAAGAACATTTACAAAAAGCAAAAAAAGTTAGGATTAAAACAATGTCATTATTTTTATTGACTTATTTTTAATATAGTTTGAACCCCATATTTTTCAAATATTCCATGCAAAATTTCCCCTCTATTCTTCCTAATCACTGTAAGTATAATTAGTGAACATAAATGGCATTAGAAAATATTTCTCTTTCAAAGGCTATCCCACTTAATTATACAGAGCATGCCCAGCAGTAGCTTTTGATGCCAGCACAGTTTTAAGGCCTTCATGGACTTAATCCTTTTTATTACTAGTGGCCTTGCCCTTCATTCATGAAAATAAAATAAAATATAATAATGTACCATATGAACTGGAATATTTTCTAAAAAATAGTAAGTTGTAAATTTGCTTTTGAAATCATTTGAAGTTTCATATATAGTTTACCATTGGTTATTATTTCTCAGCTACCATTGTACATATATGGGAATCATGAGAAGTGAGAAAGTGCAGCCTTCAAATTATTTGCAAATAAAATTAAAAAAATATGAAGACTAAATTGACTATGAAGTTGTTTTAATGTAAAATTTTATAGATATTTAATTAAACATATTGATTATGTATTTCTGAAATTTGGGGATCTGTGCATTTCTTAGAGTTTAGAATCTCAGATATTTTGTGGACCTTGGACACTGTATATAATCCCTAATCAAACACCATTTACAGGCCACCAAGGGACTCAGCAGTAATATAGCTGTTCTCTGGAAAGGACTCTGCTTCCAGATAATAGATGTTCTTTAAAATGTTCTCTACAAAGAAAAATTAATTAATTAAAAAAATAAAGTGTGGTTCACAGAGAAAGAATGATTATCTCTAAATTACATAGTGGTTTTCTTTTTTAAATCACAATAATTTTTATTAAGTTATGCAGGTGTGCTTTTTTCCTTTCATTTAATTCAATTAAGCATTTATTTATTTATTATGTGCTTTAAAAATAATTCATTGGCCTTTTTCCATTCTAGAAAAGGCACACCAGACAATTAATGGACTGACACAAACAATTCTTCTTGATAGATTGGATGCTAAATATGAGAACATCTTATGAGTACTGCAAGCAGCCACTGGAAAGCAGGAATGACTGTTGGGTCAGGGAGGTAGACTGGGATACTGGATGGAACATCTTATGAGTACTGCAAGCAGCCACTGGAAAGCAGGAATGACTGTTGGGTCAGGGAGGTAGGCTGGGACACCGGATATGTGAGCTTAAAAAGGGAACCCTTGCTCTCACAGACAAAGATGAGTTCCCGAAATAATGTTTCCATCACCACCGTTTGTCCACCATCCAGAACTGAAATATCATTGCTGGCATGTACACATAAGGGACTGTTTGACATTGAAATTGGGACTCAAAAGAACTGTTGGCCCAGAAAGAAACTCCCTACAGACTGCTTCATTTGTCTCTCATCATGACCATTATGGCTTGTCTCATTTTCGGTTCTTATAAGTGTATTTCTTATATCACATGACCTCACACACCTAGGGGAAATAATGAACAACATAAACTGATGAACAAAAGCAGACCCAGAGACAGGGAAGCATAGATCAGACTGTAAAACTTCAGAGGGAAGGTAGGGGAGAAAGGGAGAAATCAACCAAAGGACTTTGTATGCATGCTTATAAGCCTAACCAGTGATCACGGACAATAGGGAGGTGGCAGCATACGTGGAGAGGGGTTTGGGATGGGAATGTGGGAATGAGAACAATTATGTGATACCATAATCAATAAAGAAATTAAAAAAAGAAAAAAAAAGAAAGGAGAACAAAGGATAAAAAAGGAGATATTGATAATAACTTTTTTCTGAATATTTTTACTTTACTTTTTAAATTTTATATATATATGTATATATATGTATATGTATATATATATAGTGTGTGTGTATATGTGTGTGTGTGTGTATACATACATATACACACAAATATATATAAATTAGATCATATTTCCAAATACCTAGTTTCACTATTAACTTAAGAATTAAAGTCTACTACTGTATGTCATTATACATTGTACACTCAAATAATTTATAACAAAATCTCAAAAATCCCAGATCTGAACAATAAGATTTCCTGTTTAGGAATAGAGAGATAGGAAAATCAGTCTGAATTGGCAGCAATCTAAACCTAAAATGCTTTTGGCAGTAGTCATGTTACTTCAATTAATTGAAGTAATACTAATGGCTTCAAGAAAAAGTGATTATAGTTTCCGTGGGGTATTATTATATTACTAGTGTCCAGGTGCATGGCTTAATAGAAAGGAAAATAATTTCCTTTCCATAGAAAGGAAAATAATTTCCTTTCCATAGAAAGGAAAATAATTTCCTTTCCATAGAAAGGAAAATAATTAGAAGAAATATTTTAATATTACTATTTGCCCTTTCTCTGTAATGGAAGTGTCAGTGCCACCCCCTCACCTGCTCCACCATCCTGCTGTGGTCCTGCTCTTATCTGGGCCCATCAGGGCTGGAAGCACCTCCACTGCCGCCCTCTGCCAGTGCAGCATCACCGACACCCACCATGTTCTGCGCCACCCCCTGGTGGTCAGCGCACATCATGGTGAGTGGTTGAACTCCCAGTCAAGACAATTTGCATATTAGGCTTATAATAATTGGAGGATATTATTTTTGAATGGATATGGGGCAAAGCCACTGATAATTAGAGGGCAAGCACATGAGGGCTTTAAAGTTGTGCTGGTATCAAGTGCCACCACTGAGATCTTGCAAAAGTTGCTTTATGAAATAGGTGACTCGCTAACAGTAGGGAGATTATATAAAAATGTATGCTGCCGGAGTGCTTTTAAAGGCTCTCAAAACCATGTGCGATTAATTCTTTAGCAAGCCCTCCTGCAACCCACAACATTTTCCCCCATACAGGTCAATTTTCAACTAGCCCTATGTTTATATGCATCCTGATTCAGAAAAATATGAGAACAATTAGCATATTCAACATTTAACTTTTCCACTTACAAAAAAAATGTTTTAAAATTTAAACTTGTAATAAAAGTGCTATAATGCTTACATGTTTACTGATAACGTAAGAATCTGAAAAGAACTACATCAGAATGTGTATCTCCTTTATTAGGGTTGTGTAAAATTAAAGTATTTCTATATGAAGAAATATTTTTTAAATTACTATTTTTCATTTACTTTTCACAGAATTTAAAATGTTTTATTATCTCCCCCAGATCTCCCCGCTGTAATTTTACAGTCTGCTTGTTGCTTTACTGTCTTTATATCTATCTTTTGGTTTGTCAGTTTATAATGTTTTTTAATATCCATAAATGAGTGAGGCCATGTGGTATTTCTCTTTCATTGACTGGCTTATTTCACTCAGCATGATGTTCTCTAGACTTGTCTACATGCATATAAGTACAACCAATGGACACAAAACTCTGGGGAGGGAGGGTATGTATGGGAGGGGGGGCAATGTTAAAATATGTACACAGATAATAATTTAATAAAAAAATTAAAAATAAAATAAAATGTTTTATTAACCAGAGACAATCTGCTACCAATATGAGAATGCCAAGTAAAAAAAAAACAAAAACAAAAAAAAAAACCTATTCCAAATAAATGGGAAAACAAACCTGTTAGAAGACTTGACATGCAATGTTCTTTATTTATAGCAGCTCATTCTACTCAAACCATATCGGTAAATTTTACTAAACCATTCAGTGAAAATTCCAGAGTCAGAGGCACTAAAACAACCTATGAAGCATGTTGAATAGTGTCAGTTATTAAAATGACACGTTCTGTCCTACTCAGGTTGCTCAGTTGGTTGGAACATCATCCCACAAACCAAAAGGTGGTGGGCTCAAATCTTGCTCAGAGCCCATGCCTTGGTTGCAGGTTCAGTCCTGGTCAGAGGGTGAAAGGGAGGCAACCAATCTCTCTCTCTCTCTCAAAAATCAATAAAAACAGCCCTAACTGTTTGGTTCAGTGGATAGAGTATTGGTCTGTGGACAGGTTCCAGGTTCGATCCCAGTCGAGGGCATGTACCTTGGTTGCAGGCACATCCCTAGAAGGGGGTGTGCAGGAGGCAGCTGATCAATGTTTCCCTTTCACCGATGTTTCTAAATCTCTATCCCTCACCCTTCCTCTCTGTAAAAAAATCAATAAAATATGTATTTTTTTAAATCAACAAAATCATATTCTCAGTAGCGATTTAAAAATTTGTTTATAAAGAAAGAAAAGACAATGACACATTCTGTGTGTCTCCCAGTTTAGTCAATTTCTACTTCAGCTTCCATCAGCAAAGTAATTTTAAAGTATGGATTTAATCAAGGCACATTTAAATATTTTCAAATTTTAGCACTTTGTCTATCAAATGAACAATGACAAAAATGTTAACAGCAAATTATACTTGATGAGTCAGGAATTTTATATTATGCTAGTGTTTAACTCAGTAATTACACTTTTAGAACACTATTCAGTACTATAGTAATTATCAGAAAGGGAGAAAGAGCAAGACAAAGATGTTCATTCGGAATTATTTATGAACATAAGTTTTGAAAAAATGACTAAGAGGCTTAGAATGGGGGTAAACATTTTTAAGCAGAGAAAAAGTTAAAATGCTGATAAAACAGGGTTAAGGAAAAACAGCGATGCACAACAATAAATCAAATTGGTTCAACAACCTAAAATGTTTGTCAAAAAGAGGAAAGTCATATATATATATATATATATATATATATATATATATATATATATGCGTGTATTATATATACATATATATATTATACATATATTATATATACACATATATAAAAATTTTAGATACAATTTTTAAAGTTTGTATCTAAATTTGTTCTAATTTATGGGACTTACATGAATACATTGTAAGTATTGGCACTCTGTATTTGCAAACAGTATTCAAGCTCATTCTGTAACCTCCTCACTAATAATATCATTCATTGCAAGCATTTCATTTTCTTAAAATTATATATCAACTAGAACCCCAATGCACAAAATTTGTGAAAGAGTAGGCCTTCCTTCCCGAGGCTGCCAGACTGGCTTACCTCAGACACCAGCTTATCTCTGGCACCCGGGACCCGGGCTTCCCTCCTCCGGCTCCCCGCAGGCCCCCAGGACACAGGCTGGCTTCCCTTGGGCTGCCCATAGGCACCCAAGACCTAAACCAGCTTCCTCGGGCTGCCCACAGGCACCCAGTACCCTGGTCAGCTTCCCCCAGGCTGCCCACAGGCACCTGGGGCCCTGGCCGGCTTCCCTCCAACCCTGGTTTTGTCAGGAAGGATATCTGGAACGACATCTGAAGATATCAGGTCTAATTAGCATATTACCCTTTTATTATTATTATATGTTCTTGCTCTTTTAAATAGTAGTATTGCAATTTTACTTACTTTACCACAATATTTCCTAAACACCGAGCCTTTAGTTTTTGCATGTTGTCGTCCAAAATCATAACTGCAAAATAAAATACAAATAAATACTCTGACTAAAAATGCATGGCCTTAAAGCATAAATGTTTCCCTATTTTCTATATTCAACACTCAAAACTGTAGCTTAAAAAGAGGCACCTTTTAATTCCTGTAAGACCATCCTATATAATAAAGAGCTAATATGCAAATGGTCATTACACCCTCGCACCCTCACAGGGGGCTGGGGGACCTGAGGTCACACCCCTCGCTCTGCAGGGCCTGACAGGGGTGGGGCCAGCAGGGTCTTGGTCTCTTGCAATTTCAAGGCGTGCACAGGTGGGCAGGGACTTGACTCTGGGTCCTGCGGCACGTCCCAGACTCTGACAGGAGGGAGATTTTCATATATATTTATGACTTTTCTTTCATCTCTGACACATATTATAGAGAAAGGGAAAATAGTAATATTAAAATATTTCCTCTAATTAATTCTCTTTTAATGTGCATGAATTTCATGCACCAGGGCACTAGTTAATATATATATATATATATATATATATATATATATATATATATATGTATGTAAATGAAAATGTCTCACAAAAAAATGTAGAATACATGCTTTTGATTTCTAACAAGACCATGAATTCTCCTTAGAATCTTCCATATAGACATTATATTTCAAACAAACTAGTAATTTCACAATCTCTGTTCATATCCATTTAAACATATCCTTCTATTCTACTAAAAAAAAACATTAAAAATATGTTCAGCTTTTCAAAAATTAAAGGAAACAAGTAAAGTCTTAAAATACACAAAAAAATATTTCAAGCACTAAACATAAAGCACTGAAAAGCCTGGAAACCCTATTTTTCTGATGTGAGACTTCATATCTACTTACAAGCCTTACAGGTCAATTTAACCTTCCCAAATATTATCCCAGTGCTTTCCGTGTTATACTGTTAAAATCCTGAATGATGTTAGATCAAAGCATTATCCACTTTCAGTAACAGTAGAACCTGGAAATGAGGATGTAACATCATGTTTTAAGCTTTAATAGATTCTTTATGTAGCGTCATCCATCCAGGTTATTCCACTGAAAGAAGCTATGAGAAAAGAAGGACATTATCCCCAGAAAAAAAAATTAATGCTCCCTTCTTTGTGTGCCCAGAGCACTTTGTTTTAAAATTCCATTCTGACAGTTATTAGCAGGGCAGCTGTCTGTCTCTCACCAGACTGTGAATTCGTGAAGGGTAGAGGCCAAGCCTACTTCATCTTTGTGTCCCGGAATCCCTGAACAGCGGCTGTTTGCTATGTGTCCCAGCCTAGTACAGCCTAGTACCCCTTCAATTTCCCATCCAAAAAGTGAGGGTGGTTCCTTTCTCATGGTGTTGGTATAAGAATTACTTGGGGGTGGAAATAAAGTGACACACTCATACAAGATATTCAATGAATGTGAAGTTATGTTATATCATATTGAATGTTTTTCACACATACAAAAAATTGTATTTTTTCCTTTCTCAAATAAGTGCTGCTTTTTATTCTAATATTGAATGTTACATTATTCTTCTGAATCTCTGAAAAGCCACCAAACATATAAAGATCGTGAGTCATAAAGTCGCTATTTCCTTGGTTATGAATATTTTAGTTCTAATGTGTAACCTGTAATGGCTTTCAGACAATAAGAAATGTCTGTACTGAAATTCCATGAGGCATCGAAGCTTAACTCGTCCTTTCCGCTGGGTAAGAAAACGGCACTGAACCTACTGAAGGGAAATGTGCTCAACATCTCCCACAGCTTCGGTGCCTACAGATGGCTCAGCACTACAGCGATTTTTCTGACAAAAGGAGTAAGGATGACAGAACTGTTTAAAAGGGAGGGTTTCACTAACACTGGATTCGCCTTTCCAACCCTGGAGAAATCACTTACTTCACAGAATACCTATTTCTGCCCTTTAAAAAAAATATCTTACGTGTCTTTTTTACAAATATACCTGCTGGGTTAAACCAAACGATCCACATTACCTTAACTAGTCATTGTCCTAGGAGGAAAATAGAATGTTTTCATGTTGGAGAAGCAAAAGACAAATCTCTCAATTTTATAATTTGCATGGAAATAGGAACTATATGCAGGAATCATACTCTCCCACAAAGCTGGATTTCCTCACAAACCTATTAAGCTAAATTGTGTGACCTTATGCAAATTCCAACTTGGGCACCTCTTTTCCCTTGTCTGAAAAATGAATGTCTGAGTCTGCATCGAGTCAGTCCACCTGGCTGCTCTGAGATATCGGGCCCTTCCCAGCTTAGACTGCGTGCAGACCTGTGCTAAGGCTTCCTTGTGCCATCACAGCATGGCAGCCCTCTGAAGCAGGTGGAGTAAGGAAAAGGAAGGTTTTAAAAGTTAGATGATGTCCCTAATTATGCAACTAGGGAATGGAGCCCGAGGGAATGTACTGAACTGTTATAATCACTACCAACAACTTAACAACAAATACTGAAGGATATTGTGGATGAGAAGATTTTTGTTTTTAGAGTCCTTACTCTTTATATTTATCATGAGCCAGATGGTTCAAAAGCCTTATCATCTCTCCTAAATTTTAAAAAAGTAGCATAATAAAAAAAAAACAACACAAAAAAACAAAAACAACACACAACCGCAGCTTTTATCAAAAAAACAAGCAAATAAACAAAAATAAGTAAAACACAATGATTTGTATTGTCTTCAGAAGCTAATCAGCTAATCTTTGGAAAGCTGTTTAGTCTTTCTGTGCACCAGTTAGTTCATCTTTAAAATGGTCCTAATATCTCTGAATTAAATATCCTTCAGCATGAAATAAAATAATGTATATAAAGTACTGAGTACCTAGCAGGTTTCATAACATAGTAATTTTACATCCTTATATTTTTAAATTGGAAACTTATTTTTCAATTACAGTTTATATTCAATATTATTTTTATTAATTTCAGATGTACAGCAAAGTGGTTAGACAATCATATACTTTACAAAGTGTTCCCCTGATATTCCTAATACCTAGCTGGCATCATACATAGCTATCAGAATATTATTGACTATATTCCCTATGCTGTACTTCACATCCCCATCAATATTTTATAACAATCAATTGTACATTTTAATCCCTTCACCTTTTCCACCCAGTCCCCCAACCTTCCTCCCTTCTGGCAATTATCAGTCTGTTCTTTGTATCACATCCATATCTTCAACATGTCTTATAAATTATGCTATTTTCTTGGTTAAAATGCCATTTAGAACATGTTATTGGAAGTCTATCATCTTATTTATGATCAAATTGGCTAATAAAAATTAAGGCAATCCTTATAAATACAGATATTCATTCAATCAAATACTTATTAAGCACCTAACACATTTCATGCAATATGACTCACGCTATACACAAGAAAATGGCAAAATTTTTAACCTCAGATACTTTTAAAAATCAGGGTCATTTCTCACCATTGTATCCTGGCACACACTTTCCTGCTTGCCCTGGAGGAGGTGTTTTAGAATTGCCTAATCCAATGCATGATGCTGTAATTGGAGATCCAGTTTCTGGAAAAAGAAATATTTATTGTTTAATGTTTCAACTTGAGATCATTATTTCTTCAGTGTGTTCTCTGTCCTTCTCCACCAAGTTTGTCACAGAATTTAAATGCATGAGAAGATGATCAATAGTGCCAACGCATTATTTAAAAATGAAAAAGTTCACTAATTTTGCTATATCGACATTTTTAAAATTGAAGACATATAGAATAACGCATATGATAGAGCTGCTTCTTTTAAGAGAAAGTCCTCACATGTGTTTTCGGCTGTGAATGGCAGGTGCCAAGAATGGAGAATTGTGTGATTGGGAGAGGTTTACAACACATGTTAGGAGTGAAAAGATCTCTAGAAAAGATGCTCTTAACTCACTGAGAGTTATTTTCTCATTTTATCACAGTAACGTGCAAAATATTTCTGTTATTTATAGCTTCGTCTCTGGAATACATAACCCAACCATTTTTTTTAAACTATATGAATATCATACTCTAATATTTTGAAGAACTACCTTTGCCTGGAGACACTGGCATCTGAAGCTAAATTTATCAATGCTGTATCAAAGTGCTCTGGGTCTGTTTTCCCCGGGCTTCTAGAAGGCCAGAAACATAGGAAGAAAGATATCTACAATATGCTGCTTATTTCAGCAAGACCAGAGACAATTAGCCTGCACTGAAAAGCAAAAACGTTAAATTTCTTTAGCTCCGATGGTAACACTCAGAAAAATAGCAGTGGTTACATGAGAACTTAGCTCTGAAAGTGATTAGTTTTATGAAGTGTTCATTTGTTATTATTAGTAAATATGAGTTTAAACTTAAACAGAATCTTTTAGGCATGAGCTTTGTATCTGTGAAGGGGCAGGATAAGAGGGGATTGATAGTGAACATTTTCAGAACTACTCGCTTAACATTGTACACAGGCATACACCCCAGGGACTAGTTGCCAACCCAGTCAGGTCCAAAGTAATCTTCTGCCTTCCTAAGTATTCAGAATGTATTCCTTCCAAGATGGGCCCTATCATAATTTATCACGCAGTTTTATATCACTTTATGGTGACGGGAAGAATTTATTACTATTCTTTACTTTCCGGCATCATTCAGTTTATTATTCACGTTTTGCGGATGGTGGCTCAGCTGGCTGGCATCAATAACGGAAGATGGACTCTTGAACATTAAGACACAGTCCCTAAGTCACAGCCCGGTGCTCACGGTGCTAAGCCATATGGCCACCGCTGAGGAGGGGCAGCAAGTACCCAGAGAGACGTTTTTGATGTTTGGCAAAGAATTCTCGGATTTTTTTTTCACAGCAAGACAGAAAGCGGGGGTGTATCTTATGAAATGGGACCCATCCGCCATGCCGCCTCCTGGCCATTCTTCCTCCAGTGCAGCCAAAGCAGGGGAGGAGATCCACAGGTTGAGAAGGGTCCACAGCATTTTCCCCTTTGCTTTCAACAACTAAGTGCTCACTTCAGCTGTCCCCCAAAAACTGATGGGAGAGACAAGGGCAGCAGTGATACAGGAAGCAGCCCTGTGGAGTGAGGTTCTTAAAGGCAGGTGCACAGACAGAGCAGGCGGCATAGGAAACAGATGCCGGGGCACATTAGGAAAGGAGATACCCCCCCCCCCCTTCAAATGCCACTGTTCCCCCTCCCACCCTTGTGGGAAGCAGCTGCTAATGTAAACCTGCTGTTTGAAATCTTGCCCAGCTGGCGTGGCTCAGTGGTTGAGCGTCCACCTATGAACCAGGAGGTCACAGTTCGGCTCCAGATCAGGGCACGTGCCTAGGTTGCAAGCTCGATCCCCAGTGCGTGACGTGCAGGAGGCACCCAATAATGATTCTCTCTCATCACTGATGTTTCTATCTCTCTCCTTCCTTCCTCTCTGAAATCAATAATATATATATACATATATATATATATATATATATGTATGTATGTATATATATATATATATTTTAATATATTTTATTGATTTTACACAGAGAGGAATTGAGAGGGATAGAGAGTTAGAAACGTCGATGAGAGAGAAACATCGACCAGCTGCCTCTTGCACACCTCCTACTGGGGATGTGCCCGCAACCAAGGTACATGCCCTTGACAGGAATCGAACCTGGGACCTTTCAGTCCGCAGGCCGACGCTCTATCCACTGACCCAAACCGGTCTCAGCAATAAAAAAAATATTTTTAAAAATAATAAAAATAAAGGAAATTTTATCAAGATTAGTTTATCAATAGGGGTGCTCCAATCATCTGAATTTCAAACTCACCACATTTCTTAACAACATAAGGCTTCTCAGCAACTTGTCAACAGATGGCTGAAGACCCTACACAGTACCTTCTAAGGGCTCTAGTTCCTGCCACCTAAAAGAAAAACAAAGAACCACTACATTCAAACCCTAACTGCACCCCACTTCAACTCATCTCACTGTGGTTTCCTATATGAGACACCAGCACTCTGCTCTTCCTGTAAGATCAGGGAGTGTGGAAGAGGAGGCAAGAATACAACCTCGTCTTAAATAAGGACATAAGGAAGGATCAGTGAAGCACTGCCTAAATAAGCTAACGTTATACACTAGAGGTCCAGTGCACCAAATTCGTGCTCAAGGCTGTGAGGGGGTGTCCCTCAGCCCATCCTGCACCCTCTCCAATCTGAGATCCCTCTCACAATCTGGCTTCCAACCACTTGCCTGTCTATCCGCCTGATTGCCCCTAAATGCTTCTGCATGCCAGTCTGATCACCCCCTAACCACTCTCCTGCTAGCCTGATCAACACCTAACTGCTCCCCTGCCAGCCAGACTGCCCCTAACTGCCCTCCCCTGCAGACCTCATCCCCCCAACTGCCCTCCCCTGCAGGCCTGGGTCCCCTCCAACTGTCCTACTCTGCAGGCCTGATTCCTCCCAAATGCCCTCCCTGCTGGTCATCTTGTGGTGGCCATCTTGTGTCCACATGGGGGCAGCCATCTTTGACCCCAGAGGGGTGGCCATCTTGTGTGTTAGAGTGATGGTCAATTTGAATATTACCTCTTTATTTTATAGGATACTTCCTGAGATTCTTAAGCATCTTTGTATAGTGATTACATATTTATAACCTTTTAACCTTCAACTGTTTTGTTACAGTTCATATTTGTAAGAGGACTATGAAAAGCATATTTTTAAATGATTATTTTCAATTAATTTTTGTTTTTTTAAAATATATTTTATTGATTTTTTTTTTTTTACAGAGAAGAAGGGAGAGGGATAGAGAGCTAGAAACATCGATGAGAGAGAAACATCGATCAGCTGCCTTTTGCACACCCCCCACCAGGGATATGCCTGCAACCAAGGCACATGCCCTTGTCCGGAATCGAACCTGGGACCTTTCAGTCCGCAGACAGATGCTCTATCCACTGAGACAAACCGGTTTCGGCTATTTTCAATTAATTTTAAGGGCAGTGACTTAAACTATATGATATTACTTTATACCTTGAACATTAGCATTTTAAGTATCTCATTAACTTTATTAACCATTTAGGGGATTAGAAAGAAAAGAAAAACAGACACATGGAAGGTAGTTACATTAAAGGGATGCAATCAGACAAGTGAGAGTTCCTAGGACTCTAAGTATAATAAGGAGTCATACTTAGGACAAAGTGGGATGAGAAAGACCATAATGGTTGTACAGAACATTTATATCTCTGAATTTCCTGAGGCCCTAAAACTGAACCACCTGTAGAGCCAGCACGCACACATGTGGACACAGACCTCATAACCACCTGGCTCTCAGGCTGGTGCATGTGCAGAATAGGCTCTGGTTAAGGAAAGCCCCCAGGCGTGCTGCAGCCCTTAACCAAACTCCGATGGCCTCCTCAAGCCCCATTTCAAAGATATTCTAAAAACCTCTGCTTCACACCGTACAGGCTACAGTGAACAGGTGAGCAGTTATCCAGGGAGTCAGGAAATCCAGGCGTGACACTGTGACTGAGAAACAGCTGCATTAAACAATACAGAACATTTTCTTTGAAAAAGAGAATTCAGTACTACATTTGGAGCAATCTTTTCAAAGACCCCTAACTTAGAAACACACAATGCTTAGCAATTCAACAGCACAATTCCTTTAGATGAGAGACAACCAGGAAGAAGATGGCAGGGAATTGAAGAATGTGAAGGATAAGTTACCTTGGCACGTTTATATGCATACTGAATTAGAAGCTAATACAGACACTTCACTGTTTTGCATGAGTCTTTATTGCCTCACTCTACCCTGCTGCATTAGTGAGCTGTTACCTAAATGAATTCTTCTTAACACTTGTCACTCTAAAGCAGGGCTGGGGAACATCCAGCCAGTGGGCCACATAAGGCCCAAGAAATCATTTTAGGGCTGAGCTAGTTAAATATTTGACCAAATATAGCAGGCTAATTTTTAAGTCGATCATTTTATATGGCCCACAAATGATGTTATGAATATCCAATTGGCCCTTGGCAGAAAAAAAACCACAAAATGGTTCCCCACCCCTGCTCTAAAGGGAGGAAAGAGAGGTAATATACATTATATTTTCAAAGGGAAGCTATGCTGTGTACCATGCTAATGCTTGTGTGTTTATGTATGTGTGCATACATGCAAAAACATACTGAGGCCCAACCAAGAAAATGTACCTGGTGTGCGCAGTTCTTTCAGAGAAGGAGAATGAAACAGACAAGGTTCCTCCTGCGAGTCTCTGAGGGGAATCAGAGGGGAAGAGAAATCACACACACTGCGTGTCAGAGGAACAAAATCCCTGTGACAGAGCGGGAACCCCGTCTCTCACATTTGCAACGGAAGCAATGGTGGTATGTATCACCTATTAGCAAATATTTATTGAGCAACTATTATAGGTGTGGTTCTGTCCTTAGAACTGAGGATACATTACTAAACAAGAGTAGGGATCATAATATTCTACTTATACTCTAATTGGAAAGACAAATTAAAAAGAAACACATATAAAAGTAAAACATAAGGCCTGTTAAAGAGTGATACACATTCAGAATATAAAGAAAGCAAAGGCAGGTCTGAGACATAATGGAGAGATACTGCAAATTTAGATTATGCAGCCAGGAAAAATCTCCCTGAGAAGGTGACATTTGAGTAAAGACAGAAAAAACAATAAGGACATGTGTCATTTACATACCTAGGGTCAAAGAATCCAAGAGGAAAGAACTAGAAGTCAAAGATCTTGCGATAGGTTTATTCCTAGGAGGTTGGAGAAGCAGTAAGGCAGCCAATGTGACTGAGGCAGAATACACGAGGAAAGTATTAATAGAAAAGAAGCTCAAGAGAGGTAAATGAGGAGACAGATCATAAAGACAACTTCAGCCTGGCCAGCATGGCTCAGGGGCTGAACCAGGAGGTCACAGTGCAATTCTCAGTCAGGGCACATCCCGGGTTGCAGGCTCCGTCCTCAGTAGGGGTGTGCAGGAGGCAACTGATCAATGATTCTCTCTCATCACTGACGCTTCTCTCTCTCTCTCTCTCTCCCCCTCTCCCTTCCTCTCTGAAATCAATACAGACATGTTCAAAACAACTACTTCAAAGTCCTTATAAGACTTTAAGCTTTAAGTCTGGGTGATGCTATAAGCTAATGAGGGCTTTTGAACAAAATGCTAATGAGGGCTTTTGAACAACAATGCAAATAAGATTTACTTACATATTTGCACATCATTTAGGATTTATTAACAAGTTAATTTTGTTTGGGGTTTTGAGAGAGATGTATGGGAAGAAGTACATGGGCAGACATAAGCTATGAGAATAGCTGGTTAATGGTAGAGATTCCTGTGGCTTCCTCAGCATCAGGAACCAATTCACAGAAGAATTCACTAGACTTACAGAAATGCTAAGGCCTAGCTGCCTGGTATATGAAAAATGGCCCACACAAACCAACGATGATAACTTTTGTTGTTGTTAATCCTCACCCGAGGACATTTTTCCATTGATTTTCAGAGAGGCTCAAAGGAAGGGGAAGAGACAAAGAGAGAGAGAGAGCATCAGTCTAAGAGAGACACATCAGTTGATTGCCTCCTGCACCCACCCTGACCAGGGCCAGGGATTGCGCCTGCAACCTAGGTACATGCCCTTGACTAGAATCGAACCCAAGACCCTTCAGTCCGCACAGGCCTACACTCTATCCACTGAGCCAAACCAGTGAGGGCAAGATGATCACTTTTGTTATATAAGTGTTGGTGTGTATATAGATGAATACAACATTTCTGAAGTGGCAATTTGTCAATTTAAAAAATCCTTAAAAATGCAAATACCCTTTAACCCAGTTGTTCCAGGTAAGGGATAAATACAAGGAAATATTTGGAGAAGTTCACAAATATTAAGCAACAATGACATTCATCACATATTATTTATATTAAAGTTTAGAAGATTATCCAAAAATATGAATAGTCTATATCAAGTAGTAATGCAAAGCCATTCAAACACACTAAGATATATCTGATTGGAAATAATTCTCACAAAATGTTGTTTAGAAAATTTGTAAAACAGAAAACCCAATATAATCTTTTTAAAAAATACTGTAATATACACTGAGCAAAAATAAACATCTGGGCAAGACACATTAACATTTTAACAGAAGTTACTTCTGAATGGTGAACAAAAGGGATATTATGTTGAAGAATTCAAAAGACTCCATCCAGCTGAAACCAGTTTGGCTCAGTGGATAGAGCATTGGCCTGCAAACTCAAGGGTCCTGGGTTCGATTCCGGTAAAGGGCATGTACCTTGGTTGCAGGCACATCCCCAGGAGGGGGTATGCAGGAGGCAGCTGATTGGTGTTTCTCTCTCATCGATGTTCCTAACTCTCTATTCCTCTCCCTTCCTCTCTGTAAAAAAAAATCAATAAAATATATTTTTTTAAAAATTCCATCCAAAACATTGGCATTTGTCCACAGTGGGGATAAAAGGGGCTGCAATTTATTTGCTACCCCTCCTAACACACAGGACCCAGGTCTTCTCTTTTTTAATTTGGGTCACCTTTTGAAGGATCTGACAAATGCTGGGGGGGCGGGGGGGAGGGGGGAGGAAATGATACCTTGTTTCTAGGCACAGGACTTCAGAATTTTAGAACACTGTTTCTGGAACCTGAGTATCATGTAAGATGGCCTCCTACTCTAAATCCTTCAAGATAAAAATGTCACTGGCAGCCCAGCAGGTGTGGCTCAGTGGTTGAGCACTGACCTATGAACCAGGAGGCTGGGGTTCTATACCAGGTCAGGGCACATGCCTGGGTTGCAGGCTCAATCACCAGTGTGAGGCATGCAGAGGGCAGCCAATCAATGATTCTCTCTCATCATTGACGTTTCTATCTATCTCTCCCTCTCCCTTCCTCTCTGAAATCAATAAAAATAATTTTTTAAAAAATGCCATGGGCAGGTGTTTCTATCAACAATCTCCAGCCATTCCCTGGCAGGGAAATGAAGTGTTCTTGCACCCACCATTCCAGCCAATTCACCACTAAGTACCTCTAAGTTGTCTCAACCAACAGCACCCTGAGCACAAACTCCCTCGCTGATCTCTGCCCCTCGCTGTGATACCAAACCAAGATATATGGTTGTTGTTTTAGGCCACTAGGTTTTTTTTTCTTTTTTACAAAATAATAGA
Source organism: Pipistrellus hanaki (assembly GCF_964339955.1). Taxonomy (NCBI): domain Eukaryota; kingdom Metazoa; phylum Chordata; class Mammalia; order Chiroptera; family Vespertilionidae; genus Pipistrellus; species Pipistrellus hanaki. The sequence goes on from NC_140505.1 coordinate 120,314,084, forward strand.
TTCTTAGAACATTTGCCACTAAAAATACCACAAAATCTTTCAAAAGAGAGTGAGTGGAGTTCTCAAAAGAATTGTGCACATAATTATATGAAACATTCTCCTAGCCTGTGACAGTTGAAATCAGATATTGTCTGTGTGCTTGAAAATCACTGTGTCAGCAGGACCAAACACAGTCCAGTCCTGGACATTTCATCCTCAGGAACTGTTTGCTGATAAGCAAATGCATATTTTTACATGATTTTAGGCTTCAGTTCCCATTATTGAGATTGGAATACTTAAAAAAAAACAAAACAAAAAAAACAAATCACAGAATGCAATCCCATAATGTACAAAAGGACAGAAGAAACAGAGGACTCAAGGAAAAAAGAAAAATATTTTGTGTGTTACAGCTATACTTCTGTTGCAATCTTTTCTTATTCCAAGAATGATAATTAAAAGTCAGTCCTTCAATACATATTTATTAAATATATTCCACTCAGTGAAAGGTATTTTTTGGGGGAAAGGGAGCATCCAGGGTGAAAAGACATGGTAAACAGAAATAGCAGCGTGTGCCAAGGTAGAGAAGTTAGACCAGGTAGGGAATGCCTGCAAGTTGTTCATCAGAGCAAAGCTTGCAGGTAGTGGGTGGACAAGCGATAATAAGAAACAAATAAGATAGATGAGCAGAGGCAGATCCTGACATGTTTTCTATGCAATGTTAAGGAATCTGGATAAGTCCAGGAACACTGGGAGACGGGGGAGGGATTTAGCAGAAGCAATTTGCTCAGAATTGCATTTTACAAAAACCTCTTCAGTAGCAAAGTGGAGCACTGCACCAACAATCCCAACCCGGAGCAGGAAATCAGCTAGATGTTGCTGCTCTAATGTCCTGGAAGATGAGACTAAATTTGAGGCATAATCAGGATCAAACAAAAGCTCTTGGTGATTGTTGGGGGGATAGGAGGGGGAAGACAGCCCCAGGATTTGCTTTACAAGTAAGAATTAAGAGTAGATATGAGTGAGGGTTAAGAACACGGGGGCCAGTTTGCACATCCAGCTCTGCACATAAGCTCTCCTGCGCATCCGGAACCCTGCTGTCCTCCTCCACTGTGGTTCTAGGAACACTACATTTAAGCAATAAGGCTTGAGAAGCTGCTGGCCCCTGCAGAGAACTGAAGTCCTGGAAATAAACTAATTCAGCAGCCTAGTACCACGGAGGCATATGAATCACAGCATCGTGATGGGCATAGAAGCAATGTGTAAAGAAACCGTTCTCTCTACCTGCGAATCTATACACTGAGCCATAAATAACTTGAATGGTGGTATCGGAAAGAAAGCAGAAAAATGAGACGTACCCGTGAAAGAAAATCAATTTAATCTTTGTGTCAGCGAGATGGTTGGATTAAAGTTTAAAATACTTAATTCAAAGCGGCCTACCTTTTCCTACTGGAGGCAGCCCATTAATTCAAACTGTGAGATACTGGTCTTATCCCACACCCTTACCAGCACGCTGCCTCTGACTGTGGAGAAACTCATAAATAACCTGCAGTTGAATTAGATAAGAATACAGATTTAGTGAAGGTGTAAAATAAGACATATGGAGAGAGAAGTCTGGACAACACAGAACAATGAGAGTTCCAGTTCTAATCTTAACTAGCAAATAGACTGGGAAATTTATCTGTGATTGCTCTCCTCATCTATAAATTGAACTCTTATGTTCCAAGTGTTCTTGAGTCTGGATTATGGAGAGGGTATGGAGCTAAAATGGCCTTTGCATTCATGAAGGGTTATTTATGGAGAGTAAAGGAAAGAAAAATATTATTGAGCATTACTGTGCACCAGCAACTCTGCCGCACTGTTTGTATGTATTTCACTTCATGTCAAGCGTTCTACAGGCCCCTGTGAAAAAGCCTGAGCAGACCTCGGACTTGCCTGAAGCTACCATCCAAGTGATTGAACCAGGATTTAAACACAGTGCTGTTAGGGTTCCACATCACTTTTCACTGCCTTTTCACTTTCCCAAGAAGAATCATGTTGTTTTCCAAATAAGAACTAACAGCAAAAGAAGAATCAGGAGGCATAATGTGCGGCCGACAGACCCCCAATGCAGGAGTTTAAATGCAAATTTTCAGGCTGTAAGGTTTGTCAAGGAAGGGTTTAAGAAGGAGTTTTCTTGATAAAGATCTATAAACACATGACATATTTCACCTTTCTAAATCAGAATAAGTGTGATTCTTGCCAAGGGCAGATCTAGAATAGATGATATTTCAAAGACCAAACCAACTTTGTATTATTAATCGATTTCCCAGTATCTTGTCTGATGTAATAATGAACACAAATAGAGATTCTTAAAAGCAATTCTCCCTACTCTAACTGCTTCATGTATAGTAATCACATTTGAAAAATACCTGACATGAAGTTATTTCTATGTTTAATCCTATAAAGATGAAAATGTCTGATTCAATGACCGCTATTTGTCTTGGGGCATTATTTTCAGATGGATTAACAATTTGTAAACAGTGATTCACCTTCAAAAGAAAAAGTCTCATCAAGCCCAGCTAACATTTGGCAAAAGATTATTCCCTCTACAAACCAAATTCACATAGTCTACCTCTAAGCTCCTGCTTCTCAAATTATCAGTAAAAATTACCTGCTTTAAAGTAAAGACTGCTCCAAATGGGAAAAAAAAAATGTGGTTGCCAGGCAACAAAGATAACAAACATCAGGTCTTTTTTTTTTTTTCTCTCTCACCAGATGGATACTGTCAGCATCACTAGCTGAACATTGCTGATATGGCATTGTGTCCATGTAACTGTTTTTCCCTCAATAATAACTTTGCATGCTAAATTATATACATTTTCTTTTCCATGAATGGAAAAAAAGATATACATTTCTTTTTGACCATGACATCGAGAAAATGAAAAATGGGGCAGTGATTCATTCCTATTACCAAAGATTGCATTGTACTATCAGAAAGCAGCATGAAGTATACACTGAACAACCCAGTCCATGGGGCAATGGCACTGCCAGTTCAGGCCAACCCAGCCCTTGGATGTCCACAGTGAGCATGCCAGAGTCTGCTTCAACCCATTCGAAAATCCAAAAATGTACTTTAATGAAACCTTTTCACCATAGCCCAAATCTGATGGGCTCGGAAGTTAACTAAAACCCAGAAGTAAGGAATCACAGAGAGTTGTAAAGTAAAACCTAGGAAGACAGCATTTGATTGAACAAGTAATATTTTACTCCAAGATCTGCTGCCAGAGGAGCATTGGCTAGAGACTACTGGTTCCCAAACCACAGAGTAAAGGTTTTAAATTGTTAAAGATTGAGTCTTCCAGGTAATGTCACCAAGAAGATGTTTTCCTCATTCATTGTCTTGTCAGTCATATAGAGCCTCCTATGTGTTCACCCTGGGAAGGAATTTTGCAGAAAAATATACAGGATTTTGCAGGGGGCACAAGCTAGGTATGTATTCATTAGAAGAAAAGCATTCATATCTAGCACATAGTTGTAAAATGTTCTTGAAAAGGCAGAAATAACAAGTGTCATAAAGCTTCCGGTGCTGAATTCCAGACATGGAGAAAATTACCCATTATCAGCTGAACTTAGAACTACAGACTGACAGATTTAAACCTTTCTGCAATAAGTGCATCAAACCTAATGCACAAAAGTGAAATGTTAGATAATACAAGGGTAACAAAGGAAAAGAATGACTCAGGAAAAAAAAAGTGACTTAAACTTTGATACCCTACCTATAAAATTTTCAAATCCTGGCTGTATTCACAATTAGTCTACTTAGAAGGAATGAGACAGTGCTATATTTGAGTCTGTAGTGTCTCATAGAAATCTCTCCCCAGGATAATTACCATTAAACTTATAGAGACTTACTCCATTTTGTGTTTTTGATTCTTGTAAGCAAAATATATTACTGTCTTTTTTAAAAAAAAAATCCTGAGCTAATGGATCTTTCCAGATAAACCAAAGTATGAGGACTAAATTGAGCCAGCCTAACCAATTTTTGAGTTCACAACTATTGTCCCAGTTGTCATTTCTCAGGAAATATGTCTTACCAAACTGCAAAAATAAGGATTATCACATCAAGTAACCTTGACACATTTTAATAACACAGTATGAGGATGTGTGTGTTTTGAGGATCAACGATTTTGATTTAAAACTGGCATGATTGAATTTGCTGGAGCCTTTGGGTCCACTTTAATAAAATCCAGAATTATCAGATTCCTCCTCAAAGGAGGAGGATTTAGGCTATATATAGAATATGGTTACTTCAGAACTAGCAGTCGCAATTAAAACTGCAGCAGGTCAATCAAACAGGGCGAGAAATACTGTGATTACTGCAAGATGTAGGAACTCAGCAAAGAAGGCTCAAGGCAGATAAAGTAAGATCAATAACCTTAATCGTCACCAGTGTCTCAATCCATTAGGTGACTGTTTTCCCACTGAAATCCCTCCATGGGGTTTTAAAAATTCTGTGAAAAAGTTTAGTCCTCCATTGAAGTGACAGAAACAAAACAAATAAAGGAGCCACAAAATCACACAGTGCGGCTCAAGTTGCTGGGCCTAAGGATACTTGAAACACTTTCAACATAAGCTCTATATCTCCTCATGGGAACACACAGTATGTCCTGCCAGCAGGTAGAAAGAATCATGGATTCTTTTGATCTAAGGCATTTACCAAGTTGCCCCTTATAAACACCATTATGGAACTTGAATATTCTAACTTTGTAGCTATTGTCTTTGATTAACTGATAGCAAGTGAAGGAATAAAGTGTTGCTACCTAGGATTAAATAGCATTAAAAAGTGAGAAGTCAGCTTAGATGATGTGGCGCAGTGGTTGAGCATCGACCCATGAACCACGAGGTCACCAGTTCGATTCCTGGTCAGGGCACATGGCTGGGTTATGGGCTGGGGTGTGCAGGATGATGTTTCTCTCACATCAATATTTATATCTCTCTCCCTCTTCCTTCCTCTCTTTCTAAAAATCAATAAAAACATATATATTTTTTTTAAAAGTGGGATGTCAAACTGTCTTGTTAACAATCATTTCTAAACCAGTATCATCTATACTAATAAAAGAGTAACATGCTAATTTAGACTAGATAGATCAAAGTCATTCCGGATGTACTGCCTGACAAAGCTAGGGGTGTGGTTGGCCTGCAAACTGCCCACAGACCCTTGCCCAGGCCTGCCCCGCCCCCCAATGGGGACCCCCCACACCTTGATCTGGGGCCTCCTTCAGGAAAGACAAGCCAGCCCCCACCATGCACCAGGCCTCTATTCTATATAATAAAAGAGTAATATACAATTGACCCTAACGGCAGAATGACCAGGATGACTGTTGGACCAGTCACTATGAGGTGCACTGACCACCTCTTGGTCCCTTTCTCCCGGACAGCAGGCACCGGTAACCAGATGGCAAACTGGAAACCAGGGGTAGGTGGAGGTGTGGGGTGGGGCTGACTGCAGGCAGCTGGGGAAGATGAATTTCATGTGCCGGGTCCCTGGTGTTATATAATAAACTGGAGAGGGGAGGGAAGGGGAGGGGAGGGAAGGTGAGGAGAGGGAAGGGGAGGGTAAGGGAGGGTAAGGGAGCAAAGGGGAAAGGGGGAAAGGGAGAAGGGAGAAAGGAAGAAGACTAAAACCTCAAAAAGGAATGAATTCTAATATGTTTTGGGTTTCATAGTCAGTCTTTGAAATCTAATTCTTTTTGAACTTGGTCATTCACTCATAAGAAAAACAATTCCTTAATAGTCATCTTGAATAAGAAACAAAATCCTTTTGAAGGACACTGTGCACTGAACTGACAGTTTTTTCTTCTAAAGCTGTGCTTCCTGTCTGATTTGTGGAAAAGCTGCTCTTAGAACTAAAAATGATCTATAACAGAACACTGCACTCCTGAGGATAATGACATTCTGTCCCTTTATTTTTTGGCATACAAATTGCCATATCTTGATGGAACAATTATCTGTTCTCTTAATGTTCCTTTTTAAATTATGGTCATAGCATCCCTGTTTCTATATCTTTGTAAAAAAACAAAAAAGAAAAATCTTTTCAATAATCCAGAGGCTTTCAATCACCTTATCTATAAGTTATCATGAAGATGAAACATCTAGGTGAGTGACAACAATTTATCTTTTATCCAGATTCATGAATCAAATAGATACAACTCACCTTTCGACACACAGCAAGACCAATTTCCTTCATGAAGGCATGAAATGCTTACATCGTTAGAATCCAAAACAAGAGCTTAATGCTTCAGCAGTGCTGAACTGAGACAATTCTTTATTTAAATGCTCCTATGAAAAATTGATCTGCTCTTGAATTTTCCATGATTAGTTCTCAATTTAGAATCTTAGATATTATTCAAATCAGATCTCAAAGTCGGTATTAGTGGGCCAAAAGGGGATGTTAGTCACTGGAAATGTGCTGTTGCTAATACAGATTTCACGTGTAACAAAACCTACATGGTAATAAAGTGGATTGACTGTGTGTGCCTTCTTATAATCCAAGTCACAGAAATAAATCAATTTTTATTCATACATTTTAGTTACTTAACATATCCTTTACTAATTCCAATTACACACCCAAGTTTCTAAACAACTCATGTGTACACACATATTAATGTAATCAGAGAGCAAATTCATAAGTTATACATCATATGGAAGGCTCATAAATTACACAATTATATTAAAAAATCATTTTCTAAGTCAATAACAAGATAGAGACCTAGTGAAAAACTTGAAATTTGAAATGAAGAAAAGTATTCCTTTGGGAAAAGCTTAACATTCCCTCACCTGTTATCCAATTTTTACTGGAATATCTCTTACAGAAGTGTTCTACCATCTATTTGGCATGTAAAACTTTAGCAAATTCATATATATGCTAGAAATGTTGAATTTTTCTTTCCTTTTCCTAAGAGTTAAGTGTAATCCACAAGTATTTGTCTTTTCCTCCTGGTGATTTAAAATTAAGTTAAAGTCACCTAAGATAAATTTGATATCACCTTAGGAGAGGTGAATGGTTGCAAATGGTAAACTTTAGTGTCACTCCACCGTTATTTACCAAAACATAAAACTTGGAAAATAATAATTTATTTTCCATGCAAATGAGAAAAGATTCTAACTACATTTTGTTAGTAGCTGACATCTACATCACCTCAGGAGAATTTCTTTTATAAAGTATAAAATTACCTAGTTAGCTAGCAAGCTACCTACATACTGCCCATATGCAAGTATTTGTGTGCTTTAATTGGACACAATATCAAATGCTGTGCAGTTGAATGGGAGGAATGGAAAGAATCAGTCATTATTAGCAGAGATCCACTCTGTTTTTCACAGTAATGAGCAGCCATTCAAACTTGATTAAAATGACAGCACACTGACATAATGTGGCTATTAATTCCCTCTGAACAATACATTAAAGAAAAATTTGGAATTCACATGAAACTCAGTACCCACCAGGGACCTCATATGCTTATTTCTCAGGCTTCAGTGAGCTTTCCTGTATGCCTGAATGCTCTAACTACATATATCTGCACAGGCTGTTGCACACAAATCTATCAATAAAAAGAAAAAGAATTATAATTATATTTGTTAATGTGTTGCTTTCCTTCAGCAAGCTTTGGAATAGTCAACTTTCAGGAGGAAAAAATAAAAACAGAAGCCTCTCTGCAAGCATCTGTGTAAAGTCACTTCAATGTTGGGAACAACACTTCCATTAGACCAAAGGGCAACCATCTCAAAGGTGACAGGGTATTGTTCTCTTTCAGCTTAGGATAATGATGCTAAACTCTCCTGGTAAGCAGGAGATGCACCAATTCGATAAGCACTCTTCCTTAGAGAGGCAATAATTCTTCACTTGTTTTTATGTGTTTCTACACATAGCATTGTATAGAATTCAATGTTATCTTTTTATTTCCTTAATAGTTACAAATTTACATAAGAAGTTCCTCTTTTAGCCAAAACCGGTTTGGCTCAGTGATAGAGCCTTGGTCTGTGGACTGAAAGGTTTCAGGTTCGATTCCTGTCAAGGGCATGTACATTGGTTGCAGGCACATCCCCGGTGGGAAGTGTGCAGGAGGCAGCTGGTCGATATGTCTCTCTCATTGATGTTTCTAGCTCTCTATCTCTCTCCCTTCCTCTCTATAAAAAATCAATAAAATATATTTTTTTTTAAAAAAAGAAGTTCTTCTTTTAGTTAACAAATCAAACTAAAGGGAATAGAAACTCTGATTTTCATTTTATTTAAGGGACACCTTTTCTGCTATGATCATTTATTTTACATTAGTATTAGACATATAGAAAACACAGTTTTTTTCCCCTAAGAGTAATATCGAAGAAGATAATATAAAAGCTACAGTTTGTCAGAATCAGGGTTCTAAAATGACAAACACTGAACTTCAGTTTTAGTCACTCACTTGATCTTTAGATTATAAACTTTTAAAATCAGATGTAATTTTTGCAAAGAAACTTGATTAATGTTTAATCCAAATTTGATACTCTTCCCTAGTTGCTCATAAGATGAATATTCTGAAAACAATAGTATAAAAGGGTTTGATCTGTTGTACTGGTTTAAGTAGAATTGAACTGAAATATGTACATATGAAAGCTGCAAGGTTCTCATATCTCATAGTTACTCTCAGTAGCTCAGAGGGAAACCCAACAAAATCCCTACACTCAGTGAGGAGCAGAACAGATTCCAAATAATCTACTGACTTTCACATAAGTACACAATTATTCCTCAAAGAAGAAGCAGCCGAAAGGTGTGTGTGTGTTTTTTATTTGTACCAAAGCTTATATTCTATCTGTTTAATATGACAGTTTGTTTTTCAAGGGTCACTTAGGGGGAGGAATATCGGGAATAAATCAATTAAGTTAATAAATAATTATATAAAATATGTGTGTGTGTGTTGAAGAAAAACACATTTTTCTGCCTTGAATGTTAAGCAGAAATATTCAGTTTTATAGAGCACAAGAAGAGAGCCAGACAACCACAGGAAATCCTATGAGAGAAACAGTGCTTATAAGAAAAACACACAAAAAACCTCTTAGAGCAGTGGGCAGGGAGTTCAGGAAAGCAGAGAACTGAGATGAGTGATGAGAGTAATTTAAATCAGGGCAGATGATAATGAGGCTTCCACAGCTCAAAGACAATGGGAGTACTGAGGGTAGGAAGGTTGAAGGCAACAGACACTTCAAAGAAAAATCTGAAGTTTAGTGACTTACTGAATATAGAAAATAAAGAGAAGGAGAAGCAAAAGAGGTGTTTGGTGTTTTACACCTGAGGACCAAGAGAATTGTGGCACCAATGTAATTTATGGAAGACATTTTTAGTAATAGAATAATCAAACAATTGCTTATTTCTGCTGAAATCAGAACCATCTGAATGCTGAGTTTGTGCCTGATGGTCGAAGTTCAGAATTTCCTCCAATTCTTGCAGTTTTTTTGTTTGTTTGTTTGTTGTTTTTTTTAGCATTTCTGCAATGTTTATGTACATATTTAGAAAATGCTCACCAGTTTGCCACCAGTGGTCTAAGACAGGTACTCTGAAGACCTTTTTGGACCATTCCAGAGTCTCAACATCACATCGTTCTCCAGCCACAAATAATGTTTTAAACCTAAATAGAAGAGGGAAAGTGAATTCAAATTACTCCTTGAAAACAAATCTAAATAAGTTCATCTACATTCTTTTAAACATTATACAACCTAACCACATTAATTTTTTTTCTGAAGAAAGCAGCCATATTACCAGTATATCATACCGCAAAATGGTGAGAGGCATGATTTGCTTTGACCCAAATGGAACTTAATACACATCATGGCATTGGAGAGAGTTATTTCAAAAGTACAATTCACAGCTACAGCTTCTCAGCTTTGAAAAGAGCAACCAAGTTGATCTCTATCATAATCTGTCATCTTCATCTAATGCTTAATGATGAAAACCTCTTTTCCCCCTTACATTATCTCTGCTAACTGAAGCTACAACTTTGATTGCTATGTTCTATTTAGGTCTACACACAAAATACACTCTCAAGTATCAGCTAAGACAACAATTATGCTCATAAATATGATGCATGTGCTTCTTTCTTATGAGTTCATTTGGTAACGAGTACTCTGATTTCAAGCACATATTTCCCCTATTCCAAGGACGTATAAAGTAAATACCATTATGGCCTTCAAAGTTTAAAAAGGCTCTTATGGAAAGGAATACATGACTACTGAGAAATGAAGAATCTTTGGCAGGAAGCCCCTATGCCACAAAATAAAAAGGATGAAATAGAAAAATAGAATTGGTTTGACACTATTGCTGGTTCATTGAGAGAATGACTATTTTTCTTCCATTCTCAATGTCTATGACCTGTCAAGAAAAGGGATGCGTGCATGAAGAGTTAATTTATATCATCAAAGTAAAAGAACAATCAGATAAATGAAAACCTGCCTACCCAATGTAATACAGCCACAGAAGATTTATTGCCATTCCCTAAACTTATATCACCTCATGAAGATTCATGGAGATTCAAATATTCCCATCTTTACTTTCTAACAACATGCATTTCCTGTCTCTGCTATAAACACATTTCATTCTATAATTATTTGTTTCTTATCTATTCCCCACAGTGCACTGTGAGCCCCTTAGGAACAGTTATCTTTATCCCTCAACACCAGTCAAAATACTTGGGAATTTTAGATACTGAAACATTTTTTAAAATATATTTTACTGATTTATTCTTTTTACAGAGAGGAAGGGAGAGGGATAGAAAGTTAGAAACATCGATGAGAGAGAAACATCGACCAGCTGCCTCCTGCACACCTCCTACTGGTGATGTGCCCGCAACCAAGGTACATGCCCTTAACCGGAATTGAGCTTGGAACCTTTCAGTCCACAGACCGATGCTCCATCCACTGAGCCAAACCGGTTTCGGCATAGAGACTGAAACATTTCTAGAAGCTTAGAAAGACGAAGTACAGTGGGGAGTTGGCAAAGTTTATGTCAGCTTGACTCATTCTATTAAATAAAAGAGGAGGCATGTTGTTTTGTAAGAGCATGGAAATTGACAAAGGAACAATGGCTGGAAGAAAGAAAAGTCTTGGTTATTTTGGATAATTTTAAATGTATTACATAAAGTGAAAGAACTAAAGAGCAGCTTCTTGGTAACTCAATCAGTAACATAAGAGTCTAAGTTGACATAGCACAGGTTGGATGTAATACAGAAAAGAAGGGATGGCAAATCAATGTTTGGAAATCTAAGCAAGGCAAGAGAAATGGGGAAACAAGGTAGGAATAACCATGATGGAGAAAATTACTAGGAAAAATGGGGGGGGGGTAAGAGACAGGAAGAAATAATAGTGAGGTCACAGAATAAATTTTTTAAAAAATCAATTAAAACAAATGCACTGTAGAATCAGAAAAAAAGAGGACCTAGTTGTCAGAGGGGAATTTCAAACTTTGAGATGTTTAAAATGTGTCTCTTCTGAGAAAGGATGGTGTTTATGGTAGCAGAGAGAATCTAATATTGAAAGATACTGGATAAATCAAGTGTATTGATAGAGAAATTTATCCTCAAGATATAATATTAAAAATCACTCGAGGATGGTAACAGTCAAGAGGAGAGAGGAAGTCCATGACTTGTTGACTAAAGTTGCTGAAGAGAGCTCTGGAGAGAAGAGAGGATTACATAAATTGCAAGAGCTATAATATAGAAGATGAGCGATTAAAAGAACAGAAGGATGAAACTCCCGTGAGGTCAACTTTAATATCCTCCTTAACTGTTATAAATAATCATGACCCTAAAGGTGCAGTTTGGCCTCAAGAGTCTCAATGTGGACATTTCAGATGCTCAACAGCCACAATAGCTAGTGGCCACCAAATAGAATAATGCAGTTAGAACACGACTTTCTGAAGAAGAAGCAGAATTCCTACATTCACCAGGATGATAATTCTTTTTAGTTAACACTATATATACAATTCCTCCTCAAACCATTATGTCAATATTTTTTTCTACTTGTATCTGAGTGCATTTACCTGTGTGAGTGTACAAGTGGCAATAAATGCAGCAAAGACAAATGATAATTTATTATTGAACGATTCTATAAGAAGACTGTCATCACAACAGCATTGCAAAATTTTGCGTTTGGTTTGGTTTGGCTCAATAACTTGTCATAGTTACAGGACTTCATATGATGGTGCAAGACTCTGCCAAAAATAATGTTTGAGCCTGGCTGGTGTTGCTCAGTGGCTGAGCATCCACCAATGAACTAGAAGGTCATGGTCCATTCCTGACCAGGACACATGCCTGAGTTTTTGGTTGGATCCCCAGTAGGGGGCATGCAGGAAGCAGCAGATCAATGATTCTCTCTCATCATTGATGCTTCTCTCTCTCCCTCTCCCTTCCTCTCTGAAATCAATTAAAAAAAAAATATATATATATATATATATATATATATATATATATATATATATATATATATATTTTTTTTTTTTTTTTTTTTTAAACTAATGTTTCAGTAGTTGCCTAGTGGCATATTTTCCAACTACTTAGCCACTAGTCAGGCCTAGGCCTCATCGCGAAGGGGCTTTAGAGCAGTCTAAGAAATTTAGGTTTCATCATGAAGGAAGCGAGAAGCTAATTAAAGGCAATTAACAATTTTAAACAGGAGAATGGCACAGGAAGATTTTTGCTTTAGGAAGCTCTAGAGGAGGCAGACATGGAATTATTCCGGTCTGAGCAAAGAGACTTATCTCTACAAGACAATTCTCGTTTCCTTTAAAATCCTTTTAGAATACACTGTATGTTACTGAAAGAAGAAAACCAACATATAAACAAAACAACAACAACAAAAAAACTCTCAAATACTTAATCCTAAATAAAAGTAAAATGTAAGAAAACATAATTGGGAGGCAAACACAGGTAATCATGACAAATTGTAAAAGCAGAAAAGACTGAATGAAAATGTAGTTCCATTGTTTTTGTGCTGCTTCAAGTTGTATCACACATACTTTTGAGACAGACAATTGATACATGATTTAAAATTTAGATTAAGTTAAAAATATCATATTATTTTTGTATATCACAGGAAATTTGAGCAATGAAAAGAATACACACATGTTATTGTATATATTAGGATTTTTATTGTAATTTTGCCATTTATGACTGCAGGAGGTTTCAAACATAGTTTTCCAATTGATCAAAGAACTATTCTTTGTATTTCATTTAAAATGTAATAAAAGGAAAGAAAATGTAACTATTTTCTAGAACATATTTTATCTTTTTTGCCTCCTTTTTCATCAATAATACAAGTGTAGCCTAGCCAGCGTGGCTCAGTAGCTGAGCATCGACCTATGAACCAGGAGGTCACTATTCAATTCCAATCAGGGCACATGCCCAGGTTTTGGGCTGGATCCCCAGTGGGGAGCATGTGGGAGGCAGCTGATCAATGATTCTCCCTCATCATTGATGTTCCTCTCTTTCCTCCTTTCCCTTCCTCTCTGAAATCAATAAAAATATATTTTAATAATACATGTGTAATAAATTTATTAGTCTGAAACTTTTTTAATATTTTGCTGTTTGAAAAAATAAACAATACTCACCTGGCTGGTGTTGTTCAGTGGTTGAGCATGGACTCATGAACCAGGAGGTCAGGGGCATGCCTGGGTTTCAGGCTCAGTCAATACTCAGAGGGGGATTGCAGGGGGCAGCTAATTGATGATATTACTCTCATCATTAATGTTTATATCTCTCTCTACTCTCCCTACCTCCCTCTGAAATCAATAAAAACATATTTTTTAAAAAGGATATTATGCATCTTGATCATTTGTAATAAAATATATAACATGATGGTTTGGCTGATGCCAATAATATAAATAAAGAAAAAAAGGAAGAGATTTATAGTTATTAATATAAAAGGCCACATTTTTACCATCTGTCAAACCACAGATTACTTCTAAGAGCTCTAGATGTCCCAGAGTTACATGTTTAGTTTCTATATAAAACTGAAGTCTAGAACCTCAAAAGTATTTATTAATAAAAATGATGCTAAACATTGTCAATTAAAAATGTTGGCACAAAATAGTTTTTGGCTGATGAAGAAACAATAACTTAATATGCCAGCATTTTTACAAGTTGTATCATAATTTTTGTTTAATTAATTTTGGCATTACATCCCTGCCAAGTAAATTACAATTAAATAATTAGATTATTATAATAATAAGCCATGCACTAGCAATGAATTCTTATCTGATGGAAAATTTTAGCATTACATATCTTAAAACTTAGTATTTATTGTTATGGTTGTCTACTACAATTCTATTATTTTTCTTTCCTTAGATTTGAATTACATTAATATTATGGTAGTAATCTTTATGCTGGCACTAAAGCAATACAGAAATATTTGATATTCAATAAAAAATGATAAAAGTGCCCTAACCAGTTTGGCTCAGTGGATAAAGTGTCAGCCTGCAGACTGAAGGTCCCAAGTTCATTTCCAGTCAAGGGCATGTACCTTGGTTGCAGGCACATTCCCAGTAGGAGGTGTGCAGGAGGCAGCTGATCGATGTTTCTCTCTCATCCATGTTTCTAACTCTCTATCCCTCTTCTTTCCTCTCTGTAAAAAAATCAATAAAATATATGTATTTTTTAAATGGTAAAAGTGACAGCTAGCTTAATTGCAAGTTAGAGAATCCTTCCATTTCCATTAAAATCAAGAAAAAATTTTGAAATCATTGGTGATTTAGAAAAATGTAAAATTAGTATAGACACTTCCTTTCCCTGGATACATTACAAACTATCATTCACCTGTGGTTATTTAAAACTTAAATCAATTAAAATTTTTAAAAACTGAAACTATCAATTTTTTAGCAGTACAGTAGTGAATGGGGCTAGTACCTACCTTATTATAGAGCTCAGTTTTACTAGGTAGTGCTACCCTTGATAATTATAATTATAGACTAACTAGAGGCCTGGTGCATGGATTCGTGCACCGGTGGGGTCCCTCAACCTGGCCTGCACACTCTCGAAATCTGGGACCTTTTGGGGGATGTCAGACTGACGGCTTCAGGGATCGGGCGGGCAGTCTGACTTTCCCCAAGGGATGTAGTAGTGCGTGAAGTAGCAGTAGCCTGGGAGGAGCCCAAGCCCATTGGAGAGCTGCACTACTCCTGCTCATCCTGGCCCTGCTGGGTCTGCAGCTACTCAGTAAGCCTGCTGTGGGAGCACACTGATCACCAAGAGGCAGCTCCTGCATTGAGCATCTGCCCCCTGGTGGTCAGTGCACGTCATAGCGACCAGTCTTTCAGTTGCTTAGGCTTCTAATAGATTAATTATCTGGATGATATTCTGATGGTAACACACACAAAAAACGAATCTACTTCCAAATTTATAATACTAAAAATGTAAGCAAAGAAGATAATATGCAATATGCAGAGTAGGAAAAAGAAGGGGTGGGCATTAATGGAAAGGAGACCTATATGCCTTCCCCCAACTTTATGTAAAATTCTAGATTAAATAAAGTTGAAAATTAAGCGAAAAGGAAAGAGAAAAATGTTAGTGTTATCAAATTAATTTTAGTCAAAATGGATAGGAAGCGGCACTAAAATGAATAAAGAGCTAAAAGATAAATTCTAGTGAAGAATTCCCAGGTAATAAAGTAGGGACAAAAAAAACTAAAATGAATGTCTCATTCAAGGTCCATAAACTACCAAACCAGTAAAAATTACTCTTTTCTTATGCCAAAAAAGTTAAATAAAAATAGATTATTTCAGTGATGCCTCATCAACTCCTAGTTCACATGGCAAACATCATTACTTTTAGCCATCAGTGTTCCTGTGATTACCCCCCTCATTCCTTTATTCTATTTCCTCAGCAGAAGAAAATTACTTTTTCAAGAAAAAACTCAAAGTACTTTAAAAAAAAAAAAAAACTCTCCACCATTTGGTTACCATTATTTACCACATTAATTTTGGCTTCTGTTTAAACCCCAATATCCCATCATAATTATTATGCCAAATATATAAATTCAACAAAATATTTTATTGGTTTTAGCAGTTACTTATTTTTTAAACTCATACCATTCCCCCATGTGTATTTTTCCTTTTATGGTAGTCTTTGGATTTTAAGTTCTTTTAGCTTTGTCCATATGAACATTTGTCTATTTTGCCCTCAGTCTTTAATTTTAAAAAAAATTAGTTTGACAATTCTCCCTCAGCATTTTGAAGATCTTTCACAATTGTCACTTGAAATCTATTAGCATCAGTTTGATTTTCCTTTTTGGTGTTCTGTTGATTCTCTCTGTAGGTTATAGACTTTATCTATAGCCTCAACTTATGTTTTACAACCTCCAAATGGCATGTCCAATGAGAATTTACTTATATCTGATCTGCTTAGTACTTGGATGGCACTTCCACCTGAGATCCATCTGAATACAACCAGCCTTACCACTTTCTAATCCAGTCATTTCCAGTCTATAGAATTTTTTTTGTTTTGTTTTTTAGCCATCTCTGATGCTAGGTTTTTTTCTCTTTTGAATTAGCTCTCATTGCTAAGTAATTGGAAAAGAAAGACTGTATGAAGTATGAGGTACTGTGATATCTTGAATGGAAATCCCAGCACTGAATACAGGAGTGGGCAAAGTAGGTTTACAGTTGTTCATATGGAAAAACACATTCAGGTTATGATTATTACAATAGCTTTATTAACTCAAAGGAATGTCACAATGGCTAAGTACACTTATGTATAATCTCATAAATACTCCAATTGCAGGCCTTCATTATTTACACATTCTTATAGACTACTTGCTATAATCAAACACAATTGTAAACCTACTTTTGCCCACTCCTGTATTTACTAACTTGATTAAGATTGAACTAGAAAACCATAGGAAAATAAACTACTATGATGTGATATAAAAGGCAAACGAATTAGAAAGCAGAAGATAATAATAGCTAAGACTTATTCTATGTTAAGAACTGTTACCAAGTGCTTTTCATGACTTAGATACCTTTTATTTTCATTATATTCTATTTATTACTCTTTACAAGGAATAAAGGTGGGGGAGGGAGGCTAGGTCTCACACAGCCAGGAATGGTAGATTGAACCAGCTAGTCTAACTCCAGAGTCAGAATCTTAACTACCATACTGTACTGCCTGGTTGCAGCTTTGCCCCATAGTAGTTGAGAAATCCAAGGGATGCTATTTCTCCTCTCTATGACAACGTTTTCTCAACTGTAAAATGAAATGGTTACATTAGACCACTTCTAATCTACGTATTTTTCCAAACTCTAGTACACTATGATAAAACGAATATATAGTTCTGGTTACATAAGTACAAAAGGTCTTGAGCATAAGTATAAAAGTATGAAAAGAGTTAAATTTTGGTATTTATTCTGTCTCTAAACTAAATTTAACCTTTTTTGGACCTCAGCTTCCTTGTTTTTAAATGAGATAGTTGGATTTCTGAAATCCCTTCTGTTTCTAACATTCTCTTAGTCCACAAATGAGAATCCATTAAAGTAGTTCAGTGAAGGTATTATATCTGAATAGATTAAAAATATATGAAAAGTAAAAGTTGCTTTTGTCCCACAGGTGATAAAAATCTTTAGGATTTATTAAGTTTCTTACTTTACCTCTCATGAAAAAAGAGTTTGTGGTATTTAGTTAGGAATGTGGGGCCTAGTCAAACTGCTTGAATTATTTTCTTTCTAAATATAATAGTTACTTAAACACTCTGGGACCAATGTTACTCATTTGTATGATGAAGATAACCACAATTCCTTTTTATTATGACAGAGCAAGATAAAAGTAAACTGCTTATGCCTAGCACATAGGAGATTTTGAGTATTTGGACTTATTAGTGGTAGTAACTTGAATAACTGAGGGTGTTTGCAGAGTCTTCATTCCTAAATACCTATTAGAAACGTGCACATCGTCATAAGTAATTTAGGTGCCTAAAGACGAAGGAGGAGGAACTTACTGCAATTTCTCTTACGCTAAAATCTGACTCCATATCTTTATGTATCCTTTGGAAAACGATTATTTAATAGCCAATTGGGACTGTTTGATGCTTTAAACATTTAGCGATTAGAAACAGTTCCTGCCTTCACAGAAAAGATGGCATCTAAAGCCACATACAAACAGAAAAAGAAGACGATGCAGCAAATGAACAACCTTAGTTTGCTGGTCACACAACTGAATGCCCTGCAATCAGAATGCCTTTGTCAGTAAAGAGACACTGCAAGAAACCACAGTCACTGCTTCTTCAAAAGCCCTGGAATTGTCTTAAGATGTGAAGATTATACACAGCCTCAAATGCATTTACAAAGTTTATATTTCTATTCTTTTGACTAAAATGAGGGAAACCTAATTGAAATGTTACAATTGAGTGAATAAACAGAGGGTTAGTATAAATATTATAATAGAGGATTCATTTTATGAACACCTTTTAATTTAATAAGAAAGTACTCTTTGGATGATAAGTAAATTTGATGTAAACACAGATCTACTTTTTCATAAAATAAAAAAGGAAAAGGGAACAAATGAAACCACTGACCCTGCACAAACTGATTGCTTACATCTGCAATGGGTGTGTGTTATGTATTTTTAATTCCTTCTTTGGGCCATACCAACACAAAATTAATAACATTTGGTTTTTAACTTAAAAAATTCAAACCAACTTCATGCAAACGTAGTTTCTGACTTGAGTAAACAATAAAATCTCTTCCTTTAGTTTATGATAGCAGTGACCTATTTCAAAGAAGTTCAATGAGAATCAATGCTGGAAACTGCCTTAAAGACACAAATTGCTATGATTATCTTTAGATACACATATCATTAAGCTAAAGAAGATGTCAATAAGCCAGCACAAAAGTATCTAAACTATTCACAGCATATTATTATAAAATAATAAAAATAAGTTCCTTCACTCTTTCAACAAACGTAATTTGAGCTATAAAATTCATATTTTATCTGTATATGTAAAATAAAACAATATTTTTCTTCTATTAAAACCATTATTTCATTTTCAAAAGACAGGTATATACAGAGTTAGAGATAGATATAGATTATATAAGTATATATCTATATAAAATGCATGTATGTATGCATTTTATTTTATTTTTTGTATGTATGCATTTTAATTTATAGTCAGCGTTTTACTTTAAGAAAAATATAAGCAGAGTAGTTTTAAAAATATTTTGGTAATATTTGCACTGAAATAAGCATGATGTGGTATTTAAAAATATCCATGGTGTAATTAAAATAATCCCAAGTGTTTCAAAGATATGTTTAGAACAATCATTCTTAATATCAATCAGAATGTTTTTGGCCCTCTCCACAGAAGATATTGCAATGCCAGAAAAAAATCAAATGCTCAGTCATTCATCCAGATTGCAGTTTTTGATGTAATTTGCCTTCCGCATCCCATTCACCTTGTTAGTGAGTACTGCTTCCCCAGGGCGGCCCCCGGGTCCTGCTGGCGGATTGCTCTGATTGCCGTGGGCGCTGTGAACAAGGCAGCCACGCCGTGCTCCGCCAGCACGCGGAAATAGGCGCCAGCATCCGGCGTCCCCACAGGCTTCCCCTGCAACGAGATCCATTTGAAATGTCACTGGGTGCAATGCCTCATATTTCATTGGCGGGTCAATACTTATACATTTAGCACAGAAATGTTAATAAACTGGGACTCTCAACGAATCTTACTTTTAAAATATTCCCACGTTCTATCATAAATAAAGCAAACCAAATGCCCAGGCCTCAGAGAGGTCGTTTGTCCCATTACAACAACCTAACAGCTTTTCAAACTCCGATTTTTCTTTTTTTTTTTCTTGAGTGTGTAATTCAAACTAATAGTATCCAACAGTCTTCTATTTTATAAGAAATTAAATCTATGATTTTGTATGGTAGGCTGAAGGAGAAATTTGGGTATAAGCAATTGCTAACTTATCTTTTTTCTTCATGATCAGTATTATAAGTGACAATAATAAATCTTAAAATATCTGAGAAGAGATAAAAATCTGAATCACAGTGATTTCTGAGCAATGATCTTTTCAATTAAATGTCTTCAAGGATAGCAAATTCTATGAATTTTTTAAAAATCCAATAAGACATCCCAAAATGCATGTTTTCTACAGCCTCAACATGACATTATACATGTCCAGTCAAAATTCATGCATAAAAATCTAACAATTATGACAAATGATGCAATTAAAAAGAACACAAAGCATTTTTAACTGATGTTTCTGCAATGTGGAGAATGAGTATGTCATTTAAACCAATAAATAATTCTACAAAAAGTTGAAATGGCCCACAAAAATCTATCTTGGCTCTGCCATACCCTTTATTCTTCAATCCATTCTCATCTGTGCTGCTTCTTCTGTGTTTCTATATCCACGTGCCTGGCATGTTAATATATGTTATATGTGTACAATTTCTTAAACTTTGACTACATATCCCATCTGAACACTCCAAGGATCTTTTGGGGAAACACTGAACTAAGGTAAAAGGAGGGAATAGTTTGCTGGCAGTAAACTAAGAGATCTCCTCACAGAGAATAATAAGTGAAAGATGATAATATAAGGCAGACCATAACTGTTCAATAATATAGATTTACTATTCACTTCTAATTGATAGGACATGACCTCGACTTTACTTTTTTTTTTTTTATAGTTGTTTTTATTATTCTTTAATGAAAATTATACTAATTAAAAAAGTTCTTTAGGACTTCCTTATGTTCTATTGTTTTTTTTCTTGCTCCTTTTTTTTTTAAAATATAGTTTAATTGATTTTAGAGAAGAAGGGAAAGGGAGACAAAGATAGAAGTATCAGTGATGAGAGAGAAGCATTGATCGGCTGCCCCCTGCATGGCCCTACTGAGGATCGAGTTCACAACCTGGGCACGTGCCCTGATTGGGAATCAAACCATGACCTCCTAGTTCTTAGGTCGACGCTCAACCACTCAATCATACCAGCTGGGCTCTCTTGCTCTTTAAATACGAAAGAAAGTATTATTGCAACTAGAAATTTATTTTTTATTATCTCAGCTATCCCAAAAGACTTGATTGCATTTTATTTCATCACCACTCCATGTAGATTAACATTGACACAGTATACAACCTGGCAACTCATGTACATAATTTGACTAACACATTTTGAAGCCTTAATCACAGTGGTCTAAAAATGAGCAACTTTATCCTTTCTAACCAAACAAGATAAACATTTGACTTTTACTTCTTTTATCTATCTTAGGCACTGATCAGTTCCTTGTGCAGTAGATTGTGACTTTGGGAAACTTGATCTTAACCGCATAAGGAATGATTTGTCAGATGACCTTAGGCAATTGACTTGACATTTTCTTGCCTGCTAAATCAGAATAAATCACTGATCTAATATTTCCTCAATAAGCTAAAAGCACTGAGATAATATTTTAAAGTAGTTTGACTTCCACTTAAGTAAGATATTTTACATCCAATTGAAGTTCATGCGACAATAATATACTTACTAAAAGATGATATGAACATCATAATGAAAATGCTATCCCATAATGACTATCTACATAGAGGGCACAATTTGATGTAGTTTACAATGCCTTTAATTAATTATGTCTAAAGATAACAATAATAATTAAAGTATTAGAAATATTAGTTAGAAACATTGCCATTCTTTTATAAATAATATAAAATTATAATGATTGTTGCATTTCTGACACTGTCAAATTTTCATTAGTATTATATTTACCAAGTCTAAAAATCAGATAACATACCATTATTATTAGGACACTGAAAGAGTGATACATAAAAGTTTACAATGTTTTTTGTTGACCTCAATTTGTTCAGTTACTTTGCATTTTATTGTCCATTCCCAGATCATTCAAGGCTATTAATATGATGCTTCCTTGTTTTAGAATTGCTTTACTATTTATATATTTTAACATTTTATTTTCTTATGGATTTCCATTTTATCTCAAATCTTAAGTAAAACATATGAGAAACCAAGATGGTGGCATAGGTAAACACCTAACTGCAACCTCACAACAATTTAAAAAAAAAAAAAAACAACTAAAATACAAAATGGACATTATCCAGAACTACAAGAAAGTTGATTGACTGGAAATTCTACAACTAGAAAGAAAGAGAAAACCAGAAGGAAAACCAGAGGAGCTGTAAAAGCCTAAGGTACGGAGACACGCTGCGCGCATTGGGAGAGGGCAGAGCTGAAGAGGAGAGGGCGGCTAAGTGCCTGGCTGGCGTTCCCCAGTGGGAAGGAGATAAAAGCTCCGGACTGTGCTGAACCCCAATTCTGAGAGCAATGAACACCAGTTCTGGGCGAGACCCTGGGGACCCAGGCTCATACGGAGGGAGTCTGGGCTGTAAGGCAGAAACTCAGGGGAGTGGCGAAAGGCAGAGCCCCCGGAGGCGCGCACATTATGCACAGAGGACGACGGACTGTTGACTCTGCTGCTAGATTGCCCTAGCAGGAAGGAGATAAAAGCTCCAGACTGTGCTTAGCCTCAGCTCCGACTGCACTGAACCCCAGTTCTAGGCCAGACCCTGGGGACCCAGGCTCATACGGAGGGAGTCTGGGCTGTAAGGCAGAAACTCAGGGGAGCGGCGAAAGGAAGTCCCAGAGGAGAGCACATTGTGCACAGAGACTGTGCAGCTGGATTGCCCTAGCAGGAAGGAGACAAAAGCTCCAGGCTGCTCTGAACCTCACTTCCAACTCCACTTTCAACTGCACTGAACCCCAGTTCCAGGGCTCATTGGGGGGAGAGCCTAGACTGTTTGGTAGCAGGCAAAACTTGAGGGTACCTTTCTCTCAGAGGTGCTTGCAGCAAGTACCAAAGGACCCTGAGGAACACTGAGATGCAGGAACCTCATAGTGCAGGGCTGATGGAAGCCAAGGCTGTAGGCTGCACCCTGAAACTCAGCCCCATCCAAGCTGAGCAGAAGCTATTGCAATTTTCCAAGTCTAGTAGGATAAAGTTTTCTCCTGGCATAGACACAGCTGATCCTCACAGCCAATTGGCCTGGAGGTTAGTTCCTCCCAGTGATACCAACAACAATCAAGACTTAACTACAAGGCTGTACACACAGTCCACAAAAGGGGGCACCAAGCGTGTCCACCTCAGGTAACTGGGAGACTGACCCTCTGAACCACACAGAACACCTTAGCACACAAAGCCACCCTACCAACTCAGGGAAGCAGTGAAATGCCGAGAAAAGGAAACAGATCACAAATGAAAGAAATAGAGGACAAAAAGCGACTGGATATAGAGTTCAAAACCACGCTTATAAAGTTTTTCAAGAATTTCCTAGAAAAGGCCAATAAAATAAATGAGATCTATGAGGATATGAAAAGGGATCAACTAGAAATAAAAAGGGATCAACTAGAAATAAAGAATACATAGTCTTAAATAAAAAATATTATACAGAGTCCTAAAAACAGAATGGAAGATTGCAAGAATCAAGTCAAAGAATTGGAACATAAAGGGCCAGAAGACACTCCTCCGCAGAAGCAAGATGACAAGAGAATCTAGAAAGTTGAAGATAATGTAAGAAACCTCTGGGACAACTTCAAGCAAACCAACATCAGAATTATGGGGATCCCAGAAGAAAAGAGAGAGCGAGATACTGAAAACATACTGGAAACTTCCCCCACCTGGTGAAAGAATTAGACTTACAAGTCCAGGAAGCACACAGAACCCCAAACAAAAGGAATCCAAAGAGGACCACACCAAGACACATCATAATTAAAATTCCAAGAGCAAAAGACAAAGAGAGAATCTTAAAAGCAGCAAGAGAAAAGCAGGTAGTTACCTATAAAGGATCACCCATACGATTGTCAGCTGATTTCTCAACAGAAACCATGCAGGCCAGACGGGAATGGCAAGAAATATTCAAGGTGATGAATGGCAAGAACCTACAGCCAAAAATACTCTACCCAGCAAAGCTATCACTCAGAATCGAAGGCCAGATAAAGATCTTCACTAATAAAAAAAAAAAAGCTAAAGGAGTTCATCACCGCCAAACCAGAATTATATGAATTGCTGAAAGGGGTTCTCTATGAAGAGGAAGAAAATAAAGATAAAAATTATGAACAACAAATATGTAACTATCAACAAGTGAATCTAAAAACCAAGAGAATTAAAAAAAATCTGATGAACAATATAAACTGGTGAATATAATAGAATCAGAGGTATGGAAGGGGAGTGGACTGAGGATTCTCAGGGAAAAGGGGAGTGGGGGGTGTGTGGGAAGAGACTAAACATAAACTGTGCACCTAGGGATGAGGACAATGGGGGGTGGGAAAAGGGCAGAGGGTGGGGTGGGAACCTGGTGGAGGGGAGCAATTGAGGGGGAGAAAATGAGGAACATTTGTAATAATCTGAACAATAAAGATTTATTTTTTAAAAAAACATATTATGCTATAGTAAAATACTTATTGTTCCCAAAAACAACTGTAAATTAATACAAACATTAGGTTCTGAATGATGTGAACACTTTAGGTAATACTATGCAATACTGAGCAAGATCTTGCATCAGAAAACATCCTATATAATAAAGAGGTTATGTGTAAATTGACCCTTACACTGTCGAATGTGGTCAAAGATGGCTGCCACAAGATGACTGGCAAGGGAGGACAGTTGTGGTGACCAGGCCTGCTGGGGAGGGCAGTTAGGGGTGACTGGGCCTACAGGGGATGGCATTTGGGAACGATCAAGACTGCAAGAGAGGGCAGTCGAGGGCAGTAGGGCCAGTAAGGGAGCAGTTAGGAGTCAATCAGGCTGACAGGGAAATGGTTATGGGGTGATCAGGCAAGTGGTTGAGAGCCAGCCATCCTGGATTATGAGAGGGATGTCCTAGATTGGAAAGGGTGCAGGCTCGGCTGAGGGACCCCCCACCACAGTGCACAAATTTCATGCACCAGGCCTCTAGTCATCCACATAAAAACAAGTCATACTAAATTAGGTAGTGCTAATATATTTATTCACTTAATGAACATTTATTGAGCACCTACTATGGGCTAGACACTGCTCTAAATGCTAGAAATAATTTTATGAACAAACTAGGTACAGTTCTGCTCTAATATGATTTATATTCTGGTAATTATGAGTGTTTGTGTGACATAATATTATTAAAAATTACACAGCAGATGGTACAAACTATTTGTGTCTAATAAATGGAAAGAATAAAGTAATAAATATAGGACCCATATGTTCTTAACAACTATCACTACGAGAGCTTTAGAAAAATGAAGCAAAGCCTGTAAGCCACTTTCATTATGAGCTCTAAATAAAAGTGACTCAGGAACTTAATGATTTTATTGAATACTATTCTCTCCTGCCCTTCTGCACGTACACATGAGTGCGCTAGCACGCACGCACGCACACACACGCACACACACATATGCACAAATAGGCAATATCATCCCGTAACCAGTAACACACTAATTATGCTGAACTACTGGAAAGGAAAAATGACGCTAATTTCAGAACTTGTATTCAGTAAGAGGCAGGAGCCTAACTACTATTCAAATTTAAAATGAGAAAATTCTAAGACTGTAGGAATTTTTAACAAACAACATACACACCAAAAGCAGCAATATGCCTAAAAGGTGAAAGTAATTTAAAAATTCTTCAAAACTCAAATCTATGTCCTTGCCATTTGCTTTTATTTCCTTCCCCTAACCTAAAGTCTACCCTGTTAGTTGCTGCCCAGAAAACAAAGGCAAAAAGCAATCCCTACAGTGGCAGAGCAGAGGTTATAAGCTTCCAGCTGTTATAAATCATGAAATTTTTACATAAGAGGTTCATAGATGATCAATTGCCCATATGATTAAAGTGGTTAGTGGGATGTTACAAAGCACTGAAAACAAGACAGTTACCAAATATCTTGAAATTAATCTGCACTTATAAGTTTCTACTACTTATGATTTAATGTATTAATATTTACGGGCCACAAATGACAGGTCCTGAGTTAAAAAACCAGGTAATGTCTTACCTTCTCACATAATTCCCAATGAGGTTACATTTTCAACATAGGACAGTAGTAGAATATAACAACTTAGCAAAATAAAGATATAAAAACACTAGAGCTAAATCTTTCAGGGGGAAAAAAATCACTTTATTAATTATTTCAATTTATCTACAGCTTGTACTCAAAGCTACTTGTGTTTTCTCAAATTCTGACATAAAAACTTTTGAGTCTGCCGAAACGGTTTGGCTCAGTGGATAGAGCGTCGGCCTGCGGACTGAAAGGTCCCGGGTTCGATTCCGTCAAGGGCACGTACATTGGTTGTGGGCACATCCCCGGTAGGGGGTGTGCAGAAGGCAGCTGGTCGATGTATCTCTCTCATAAATGTTTCTGGCTCTCTATCCCTCTCCCTTCCTCTCTGTAAAAAAATCAATAAAATATATATTTTTTTAAAAAAAACTTTTGAGTCAACTGCAGTTTTGGCTCTTTTTGTGGCAGGATTAAAAACACACCTGGTCTTTTTTTTTAGGACACTTCTGAGACTGTTAGCAAAGGCACTTTCTATAGCATTTCTAAGGTGAAGACAGCACCATCCTTATGGACTAGTCCTAAATTTCATTTCAGTAGACAGGTGTAGCAGTGTTGCCTTGTTTATTTTGGGGGAGTAATGAATGGAATTGGCAATGGCATTTGCTGAATCCTACTACATGCCTCCTGCCTATATCAATGATGGGAGTTTGGGTATACATCTAACTTGAGGATGTATTGCTTAGTGAAAAAAGGAAAATGCAAATATTGTACATACCAACTGTACAATGCCATTTGTATAAAGAAGGAGAAAAGATATTTTATACATAAATTAACTACTGTACATTTAAGATTCAGTGCTTCCCAGTGAGAGAAATTGAATATCTAGAAACTAGAAAGTGAGATTTGAACTCTATACTCTTGTGGGTTTTGAAATATGAACCAAATGAGTATATAACCTTTTTCAAAAATGGGCCTTTTTCTCCCTAAAATTCTTCATTCTATAATTCACATGAACTTTCCTAATGTTGAAAACGTTATTGCTGCTTTAAAGCTACAAGGGATTATTGCCCCAAGCCTTAGGACTCCCAGACATAGAATTTGTTACTAAAGCAGGCTTTCTTTTAAGGGGGAAAATTTTATTTATAAATACTATATGATGATTAAGAATTTCTATCAGATTAACTTGCTTGGTTATTTTCTAGAAACTTTCCATCATTTCATCAGCATCCTTTATCTTATCCATACCAACATCTAATCCAGTGATGATCAACCCTGAAAGTACATTAGAACTTCTTAGAATGCCTTTGAAAGTATCAGTACCTAGTCCCCACTCCCAGAGATCTGAACCTAACTGGCTTTGAGTTAGGACTGAGCATTGTTTCGGTTTATGCAAGCCCTAAGTGATTCTAGCCTGTAGCCAGGATTGAGAACCAGTGTGTCCTTAGACTGTAGACACTGCCTACACCACATTATTCGTGAATACCTGCCTGCCTGGTTGCCCTAGTGGAGAAGCCTAGAATCTAATACCAGCCTTTGCTGGTTCTATCTGTTATAAATAAATGAGCCAATCTGAATATTAATAAAGTAATGTATTAATAATTGCAATTTGATTACTGGGGTCATATACTGAGAAAATAATTTGGGAGAAGTACTTCATTGTTTCACATTCTTTATGCCTTGATCTATAAACCAGACTCTAGACTGGACATACATTTCATGAATTGTAGACCTAGCATCTATTTTTCCAAAAATGTAATAACCTTTACATCTTTGCCTAGCCCAGCAGCTCATTCTGTGATGCCCGGAGACCTTTTACACTACAGTTACCCTTGTCATCAGAGGTTTTAGTTTGCACTGCTCAGGAGGATTTTATCTTAATTTATCTAGATGAAGGGTTCTTGACCTGGATTTCAGGGAAGTTCATGAATATTTAGAAAAAAAAATTTAAATGTGTACATTGTCATTTTCCTAGTGATAGAAGTTAAGAGCTTTTGTCAGATCTGGAAAGGAATGCATAAACTCAAGTTTTCTAGGTATATGAGAGCCAGTGTTTAGCTTGAATGATGCTAGAATCAGATGGATAGGTGGGTAGACCATAACATCTGTTCATTTTCTTCTCCACAGGATGGATGCCCCTTTATACAATCCTTTTAACCCACCTCCATCAAAGGGCTACAGCAGTGTTTGTCAACCTTTTTTGGGCAAAGGCACACTTGTTTCATGAAAAAAATCACGAGGCACACCACCATTAGAAAATGTTAAAAAATTTAACTCTGTGCCTATATTGACTATATATAAAGTAATTCTCTTGAATAGGAATCAAATAAACACAAAGAAAGTATTTTATAATTACTTTATTATGAAATATTAAGTAAACAAAATAGTGAAAAATTATAAAATTCTTGTCTTGTCTGCACCTACGGCACACCAGGCAACATCTCGCGGCACACTAGTGTGCCGCGGAACAGCGGTTGAAAAACGCTGGGCTACAGATAGACTCAAAAACCAAAAACCTAGTGGCCAATCTGAGACCCTCAACCAGCCTGTCTTCATGGCACGCCTATTAGTTGATTATATGAAACTGTCATTTCTGTAAAACAGAGCCAGTCAAATATTAGCAATGTTACATGGTTTGAATTAATACTTTCCATAAGCTTTCTACTTTGACAATCTCTCTTTGCTGTCTTCTGTAGATACCACAGAGTTGTAATTCCTTATGTTGAGTCCTCCCTTTCTTTAGTTAAGAATGTGCTTTGGCTTCCAGACCCAATAGGTAAGATTTTTCCAAGGCCATGGCTCCAAGATCCTTTCAGAGAAAGCCTATCTGATAAAAGTCATATGCAAATTGACTGTCACTCCAACACACAGGATGGCTGCCCCCATGTGAACACAAGATAGCAACCACAAGATGGCCAGCAGGGGAGGGTAATTGGGAGGGACCAGGCCTACAAGGGAGGGCAGTTGGGGGCAATCAAGCCTGCAGGGGAGGGCAGTTAGGGGTGACCAGGCCGGCAGAGGAGGGAAATTGGGAGCAACCGGGCCTGCAGGGAAAAGCAGTTGGGGGGAACCCAGGACTGCAAGGGAGGGAAGTTGGGGATGATCAAACCTACAGGGGAGGAAGGCTGGTAGGAGAGCAGTTAGACATCAATCAGGCTGGCAGGCAGTGGTTAGGGGGTGGTCAGGCTGGCAGCCAGAAGCAGTTAGGGTCAACTGGGAAGGCAGGCAGGCGAGCAGTTGGGAGCCAGCAGTCCTGGATTGTGAGAGGATGTCCGACTGCCCATTTAGGCCCGATCCTACCTAAATCTATCTCTTTTGTACAAACTTTCAGCTATAAGATTTGTATTATATAAATAAAACTTTCAAGAGTAGAACTTAAATATTCTCACCAAAAATAAACACACAGATAAATAAATGAGGTGATTGATGATTTAATTAACTAGGTAGGAGCAATGCTATCACAATTTACATGTGTTTAAAATCATCACAATGTACACCTTAAGTATCCTACCATTTTTTGTCAATTATACCTTGATAATGTTTTGTTTTTTTTTAAAGTTAAGAAAAATTTATCTATCCCTCTTGGTTTGGTTCTTCCCCTGCCTTCTCCCAGCTCTGAGAGTTGGCCATGTTGAGCCAGTGAACAGGCCATTGCTTCCGCGTAAGCCATAAGAATCTACCTGTCTCACTAAAAAGATGCTTAACTCTAAAGTATTGATGCCAGGTAAACAAAGCAGAGCAGTGGAACTGGTAATCTTGCAGGACCAGCACTGAGCTAATTAGGGGCTCTGACATATTTACCATTCTCAGCAGTCACAGGGAGCATTTATCACTAGGAGAGCTGGTGGCTCGTGACTTCTAGCTTTCATCTCTGAATTCTTCCATGCTGATGTACAATCACTCTGCTGTTCTGCACTAGAGGGACCAATTAAGGTGGTTTTCTTTTTATTTATAGTGAATAGTGAGACTTTGCTGTAAGCAGAGAAAATAAATGGCATCTTGCTTTATTACACTTCCAGCTTTCTGCCCAGAAAAATAAAGGGTGGCTATTCCATACGCATATATTCTGCGATTCAACCTGAGGTTGTACAGAGCCTGGCTCCTCCATACCATTGAATCCTTTACATAAAAAAGTCCTCAAACGTGCACCTATGTTCCCATATTAAAAAGCAAAATAAACAAAATAAACACAATCAACCTTCCTATAAAATTGCTCTCATCAAGGTGGTTAATGACACCTGATCTCCAAAACTCTCTTCAGTTGCTGCCTGGCCAGACCTCTCTCTGCACCACTGAGACTGCTGAGGCCTTACCTTCTGAAAAAGCTCCCCTCCACTGGGCTCCAGGACACCTTCCTTTTCTTATTCTCCTACAGCCTCTCCCATTTTTCATTCTCAATTTGCATAGTGCCCCTTTCTAAACTTCACTTCTCTGAGTATCTTCATCACCTTAGGGATTAAATTACTAACTTTTCTACATCTGTAATTCTGAAAGTTTTTCTGAGCTTCAAACCTGGTTCCCGGCAGCATGCAAATGTCTGAATAGCACCTTTAAACTCAACATTACCAAAAGCCAAAGTACCATTTCCCCAGCACAATAGCCGTGGCTCCTCTGCAGCATTTCAGTCGATAACTGCCATTCTGTAAGTTGTCTTAACTGAAGACATCACAGCTATGTTCAACGTCCTGTTGACTTCTTTCTTGTAATATCCACCCGAATCCCCATCATCTTGCCTTTTTAATGTTCAGACCATTCACTGGTTCTGGCCACGGAGTTTGCGCTTCTTAACTGTTTCCCAATTGTTTGTCTCTAAAATGTAGCAAGAGAGCACTAAACCTGGAGCCAGAAAACCTTGTTTTAAATCCTAGCTCCATCTGGTTACTTAATGTCTTTGATCCTCAGTTTCTGCTGTAAATAGGGGCTCCAAATATTTGCCCCATGGGTTTGTAGAGAGAGAATTAATTAAGGCCTTGTATATAAGTGCTTAGGAGAGTTCCTATTACCCAACATTCAATCAATAGTATCTCCTATTATGATTTGTATTGTCTTATCCACAGTTTTCTCTGTCTAGTATAGTCTACAAACTTCCCTTAAGGGGCTGGTGGATTTATTTTTCAGTCAGAGTGGCATCCCAACTATGCCATTGACAAGCAATGTGACCTAAAGCAAGTTATTTACTTTCTTTGATCCTCATTTAGTTCAATCATCAAAAATTACACCCAAACAGGTACAAGAATTAAATATAGAGTATTTGTCACAAGCCATGGCTCATTGTAGTTTCTGAAAATTTTTCATATCTTTTACATATTACATAGAGTAAAAAAGTTTTTAGTCTTGATTTGTTTGCTTTCCGTCCTCTATATTGTCATATATATATATATATGCACACACACACATATATATACATACACACACACACACACACACACACACACACACACACACATATATATTGTCTGGATTTTCAGTGCAAGGAGTGCACTTGATTATTATTCTGCTTCCCTCTCAGTCCCTAGCAAGATAGGCACCAGTAAATATTACTGATGGAGCTATGACAATAGCTGAACTTGCTTACGCCAACATAAAACACAGGCACACATAGAGAAAAATAAGCTAAACAATAAATAACTTTGTACAACTTGGTCGAGTGAGAGAGAAATCTAAAAAATGCTGGCATCAGCTTCACAATCTTTCCCAATTGAGAAAATCACATTATATGGCCAGAATCAGAGTCACTGTTTTTTCTCATTCCACAGATACAGAGAGGGACATTGGTGATATACTACATTAAAAGACTATTGTTTTCCATTACTTTCTGAGGAAAACAAAGGACTATGATGTGTGCCTACTGAGGGCACTAGTTAGCAACACTGCGGCTACTATTCTTAAATGAAGTAACACATCCCTCTGCCTGAATGAAGCAAATCCCTCTCCCTGAAATAGGGATTATAAAATTAGACAAACATTAACATGAGATGGCAAAGTTCTTATAAAAAGAAGATAACTACAATAAATACAGGTAACATTATAATGTTAAAATCGGAGGGTCCATTTGAGGAAAATACACTATAGGATGACTTCATGAAGACTATGGATCCAGAACAGCATTGACAGAAGTAGATGACATATGCATGAAAGATACACTGGGGATAATTTCACAAGGGTGTTCAATGCAAAAACCATCTGGAAGTAGTTTTTATCCTCTGTATTTAAAATATAAAATGTTCAAACTTGGAAAAGGTTTAAAGTTCTGTCCATGAATATACAGCAGTAATAGTTATTAATATTTTGAAAAAAATGTGTATATAAGTAATGCTGTTATATCTTACTATATATAGTATACAAATATATCATATTAATTGAGGACTTCAAACTCATTTCACATACATTATCTTATTTGATTCCCATACAAATAAAGGAGAGTAGAGCTCATTTTTACAGTAATCATTTATAAAGAGAAAAAGACAAGATTATTTAAACTATTCCTTCCTCCTATGCATTCAGGAAAAGAACATTCAATAAGATATTATCAAACTTAATATTCTGAAGTTTATATATATATGTATAATATATATACACACATATATATATGTATCTGTATGTACATATTTATATATACAGTGTAAAATTAGTAATGATAAAGCTCATCAAAAAATAAAAATGAAAGATTATAAATGTATGGGTAATGGCAAACCATGAATTGCATTATTCACAGATGAAAGACTTCAAGGCCACTCTTATTTCTCTCACAAATTCTACTCTAAAAGAACAGACTCTTGAAGGGAGAGACCACTGGGTTATTTTCCGCATCTGCCTCTCATTCTTCAAAGTTGGTGGTAGCAGGATCAACACATCCTGTGTGCTGATTCCTTTGCAGGGCGCTTAGAGGGAATTAATGGGCTCCGAGGGAGCTGCTCTAGTGCTGTGATGACTGCTTCAGTTGTGAGGACAAACATACTGAAAGAAGAAATACTGAGTATCTGAAAATTCAAACATTACAGTGACTGTCTCACATGGGAATGAAAGATTGGCATTTATATTGTATAATTCTATTCTGGGAAAGAATAAATTCATATTTCTAAATAACAACAGTAGCTTATGATAGCATTTTATTGTATTATTATATCCTGACAACTATTCTAAGGCCTTTTCATGGATTCACCAATTTAATGCCACATAAGGAAAGTACAATTAATATTTATATTTATACAGGAGAGAATTGAGGCTAAGAGCAGTTAAGTAACTTGTCTGAGGCCAAACAATTTGTACACATTTTAGGAATCATAGTATGCTTCCTCTCAAACACTAAAATCTTTAATTTAGAATGAAACCTTTCTTCACTAAATGCATTTGAAGAGTCAGCTTTACTCACTATTAATATAAATTGGAATTCCAGAGACATACACATTAAAACATGCTATCAAAAAATATACTTATTATAGAAAAAGAAAAACAATGACCTCGGAGCAGATTCACAGATGTACAGAATTGAGAGAACATGTGTTCACCCTCTATTTTAATGATGAAGAAGTGGATTCTAGAAGAGGTTGAGTTAGTTCACCTAAGGTTATAGAGACAAATAAAGGCAGAGAAAGACGAACAACACAGATATTCACGTTTCCAGACAAGTGACTATGCTCCCACATCACAGTTCAGAATCTTACGTCCTCTACTTCCCCTAACTAATTCATTGCCTGAGTAGGCAGATGTAGTACATATCTTCAAAGTTAATTATTTAATTATTAACAGACAACCATCTGCCCTGGCTAATCTAGTGAACATACTCTGAAGAGATTATCAAAGTAGTTTGCTGCTTGAAGTTAACAATTTGTGAAATGCAAGCTAATGTACAATCAGAGCAAGCTTCCATTCCTTGAAAACTTCCAAAAAGAATGTTATCACACAAACATGACATATGCCATATCAAGATCAAGTATGCCAACCAGTTTATGATGTAATGCCAAGCTAGATTTAAGGTGTCTAATAACTAATAATCTATTCTAAGTATCACTAAGCCCAAAAAGAGTACACTGATTTCTTTTTTTAAATTTAAGAAAAATATATTTTTGTGTCATTTAATATATGAGCAGTTTTACATCATTTCCCCCAAGTTTTACTGAAGTATAATGAACAAATAAAAACTGGCTGTATTTGGGCTGAACTACTTGATGTTTAGATACATGTGTACATTGTGAAATAATCACTGCAATCAAGCTAATTAATATAGTCACTAGCTCACATAGTTACCATTCTTTTCTTTTTCCTTTCCTTTCCTTTTTTTTTTTTTTTTTTTTTTTGTGGTGAAAACACAATCTACCTTCTTAGCAAATTTCAAGTACACAATACATTATAATTAACTATACAACACTTACTGTACATTACATCCCCAGAATCTATTCACAATAAATAACTAATATTTTGTACCTTTTGGCCAACACCTTTCTACCCAACAGCAGAAAAATACACATTCTTATCAAGAGCATATGAAATATTTTCCAGGACAGCTTATATGTCAGGTCACAAAACAAGTCTTAAATTTAGGAAATAAGAAATCATTCCAAATATCTTTTCTGACCACAATGGAATAAAACAATAAATCAGTAATAGTAAGAAAACATAAAATATTCATAAATATATGAAAATTAAACAAAAAACTCTTTAATAATGACTGGATTAAAAAGAAAATCACAGGAAAAATTTTTAAAGTATCTCAAGACAGATAAAAATGAAAACACAACATACCAAAATTAGGGAATGCAACAAAAACAATAGTAAGAGGAAAGTTTATAGTGATAAAAGCTGACGTTTTTAAAAAAAGATACTAAATAAATAAACCAATTTTACACCTCAAAAACTAGAGAAAGAACAAGACCCTAGTAAACCCCCATATTAACGATCAATGTAAGAGAAACCAAAACAGAAAAAGGACAAACTGTCAAAAAGTTAGAAAAAGTAGAGTTCTGTTTGGTGTGGTAAGCATTTATTGAGTGCTTCTATGCATGCTATGCATTGTGCCAAGAGACTAGTTTTTAAGGGTTTCAGACTATATGGGTATAAACACATCATTTCAGTGCCATGTGGTCATCTCAGTGACAGACATGTGCTCAATGAACAAGAGAACCATGGAACGAGGCACTGAGTACAGCCAAAGACTGTGAGAGGAGCCTCTGGAGAGATGATAACACATAAGCAGTCTTCAAGGTTCATAGGAATTAACAAGATATGAGAAAATCAGAGGGAAAGTCATGCCAGGCCAAAGAAACAGCATGAACAGAAAAGGGCATGGAGCACAAGAGTGGAGAGAGGGAGAGAGAATGGCCTGCAAGGAGCTGTCAGGGTTGATGCCACTGAGAGAAAAATAAAATCAGATCAAAGAGGCCCTTTCACTTACGAAGTCACTGTTGGCTTCTGTTATAGCAGCTTCAATGAAGTGATGTGGACAGAACTTGGACTCACGTAGAATGAAGAATATGTTCAGACAGTGTGGGTAGAGTGTTTTTTCAAGGATCTTAGTGCAGAAGAAAATAAAGATAGGCTAGCTAGAAGTAGGAAATTATCTAAAAGGCTTAGTTTTGTTATTACAGAGAACTGAGTATGTTTACAAGTCATAGGAAAGAAACCAGAGTGCAGAGAAAAGTTTTAAAAATGTAGCTTATTTTACTCACTCTTCTGCAAAAACAAGTATTTATAGAGCATCTACACTGTTCTTGAACACATTATCTAAATAAAGACAAACAACCAAAACCCTTTTCGAGGTGATTTAATGGGTGAAAATCTGACTTACCCACCCAACCATTTAGAAAACCAGCAAGGTAAAAATTAAGGAACACTAATATCTTCAAGTGGTGACTGTAAGAATTCCACAAATATAAAAAATAGTCTCTAATTTTTTTCAGAATCATTGCATACAATATTTTAAGGTTGTAAAGGACCTTGACATGGTCTAATACTATTATCCATATCCCACATATAAAATTCCTTTCTCCACGTTCCTCGTCTGATATTGAGAGACTTTACATAAAAGAGAACCTTTTATTTAAGAAGGTGTCTATTCTACTTCTGGACAATTAAATTTATCTCTAATTATTCCCAAAATATTGGCCTCTGTAACTCTGCATTACTACACTATTTCCTTTATGTATAGCAATTCTTTGAATATCAAAAGATACTGAACATATACTAGCATACACACTAAATATTTTATCTTTCAAACTGATCTTTCACAATTCCTTTATTTCTTTCTCATCTGACGTTATTTTCATTCTAGTCCCCTTCTTTCAGATGTTTTTTTGTTCATTTGTTTATTTTGTTAATTCTCACCCAAGAATATTTTTCCATTGCTATTTTTGTTTGTTTGTGTGTGTGTGGTTTTTTTTGTGTGTTTTTTTTTGTTGTTTTGTTTGTTTGTTTTTTTGAGAGAATGGAAGGGAGTGGGAATGGAGAGAGACAGAGATCGATGTGAGAGAGACACATTGATTGGTTGCCTCCCGCACACACCCCACAGGTGATCAAACCTGCAACCAGGTATGTGTCCTTGACAAGGAACTGAACCCGTGACCCTTCCATACTAGGGCTGATGCTCTAATCACTGAACCGCACTGGCTAGGGCTCCAGATGCTTTCTAATAAGTTAATTATTTTTTCTCCTACCCATTAACCTGAACACAAATTTCCAAATGTGAAAGAATAAAATAAGATCATAACATTATATATGGCATTTTTAAAAAGCAATCCTACCAACTGCCTTCCTTTGAATTAGGGACAATTATAATGCACAAGGACTTACCCACATAAACTGCAACCAACTCAAGTTTCTCATACTTAATTTCTGCAATTATTTTTAATATAAAACTAAGATAAAGATTTCCATATTTTCCTATCTTGTGCTTTTTGTACCAAAAGTCCAATTTCATTTCAACACTGATCTAGTAAACTACCATTTGGCTATTCCTCTAAAATTTGCCCTCCTGAAACTCTAAATATGTGTTTTAAGTATTTATAAAAGGCACAGATAAAATTAAACATAATGATCATATGAGCAAAATTTTTCTAGTATAAACACAGAAATCTTATTCCTGGGTGACATTAATCCATGCAACAGAATCTTAAAGCAAAAATTAATTTAGCTATAAATCTGGCCAGCCTATGATTTTCTTCCATGTTTGTGTATCCATCATCTAAAACCAAAACATCATACATTTGGAAACCCATTGATCCTATTAGAAAAGGTGAATCTTTGTTGCTTGTTTTAGGATAGCTATTTTCTTTCCTAAGATTCTAAAATCAGTATTAATATAATATTTTCTAGAAATCAATTAGGGATAGACATCAAGTTTTTAGTGTATGTTTTTCAGAATTTATTTTTTTATGGCATTGTCCCACAAATAAAGATATAAAAATGTCCCCTGTCCCAATTCTAATTTTCCTACTCTTACATAGAACTACTTCCCAAAATGTTTCAGTAAAACAATATTATATATATTGCATTAATTTCATTTTATTACCTCATATAAAACTGTTGTGTTCCCATGAAGAAGAGGTCCATAACAGATATAGGAATGTCCAACAACCCAGCCTAAGTCAGAAGCTGCCCACCACACCTGAAAAAATATAACATAATAAAATGCATGTATCTTACTCAGAGAAATGTCATGAAAAGTGAATTTACACCCATGATTACCTCTCCAGGTTGAAGTCCATAGATGGAAGACATTGTCCAGTTTAGCATTACAGCATAACCTCCAGTGGGCCTAACCACACCCTAAATGAGAAGAAACAAAATTAAAATTAATAATGTGTTATAAGAGTCTCAGTCTTCCTAGTATCTACCTAAAAAAAGTTTCTGTTTAAAGTATTTCATCTTTCTTAAGCTACAAATCACTTTGGCTTTTATATAATTGTATCTGAGTCATTTCTTCTTTGGCTCCTCCAATAACAAACACAGAATAAATTGTCCACATCAGTCCACTTGCAGAACCCATTCTCACAGATCATTCTTGACCTTCTAAAGAAAAACTTATGATTTCACAGAATCATATGCAATAAAAATGTATTCTAGTGGTAACATAAATTTACAATATTACATTTTCAGGTATATTTCCAGAACAAAAATGGAAACTCAAAATCAAGGACACAGAAAGACCAAAGGTAGCTATGCGTCTAAAGACTAGCATAAGATGTCTATCCCCTAATATTATTACATTTTAGTATGCTTAGAAGGAAAAAAAGACATATTCTAACCAGAGCCTCATTACAATGCTGCACTGAGGCTCATGCTAGTACTGGGATGAGCAATTCTTTAGTGCTGAATTCTGGAACTCTGAGGAATCAACCCTGGTGGGTTGGATCTAAGGCTGACAGATTTGCCTTATATTACATTTTGTGCTATAGTAGGGATTGAACCAGCTTCTAGCAGCTATCCACAACATTGAACATATGCAACTTTTATACAGAGTCCTACTTGAAAACTGAGAAAAGTATCATGATAAATAAGAACTGATGGTAAATTTAATAATTGATTTTGTTTACTGCTTCACTCTAAACATTAATCATCATTGGCTGGAAAAAAAAAAGACCTATTATTACTATTTAAAGCAGGAAGGTGAATGCTTGCTAAGAAATATTTAATATTTCACTCAAATGCAATATGAAGCATTTCTAGTAGAGCAATGATAATTACTCTGAGCAGAAAATAATTATTTTACTCAAAGGGCACATGTGGTCCTAGTGTACCTAATTGCACCGCTTTGGCTTATTTCTGCAACTGTAACGCACACACATAAATGAGTGAATACAAAAGAAATTGACTTTCTGTCAGTTACTAAAATTTCTGCTCTCCCCGGAACCACTAATAAAACATTGGCACCAAGCCGTGGAACACGTCTTATCTACTAACAGCAACACCAGGTCTCTTAGCAAATATCACTTTGTTGACATCTGACAGCTACTTTCTGGGTTGTATGCCATAGTTAGCATGCAGCTGGCTCTCGTGATCACCTTGGGAGAATTAGAAATCCTAAGCATCTCCCCATGTAAGCTGGGCAGCTCTTTCCTCAATTTATTCTGCATTATCTTTCATGTATTTTGCTAATTCCTTTGTCCTATTGAGAAGGCCGTTTCCTATGGTTTAATAGCTTGATGAATTTGATGGTAATCAACTCTTTTCTAAAAAACTGTATTCATTTCATGGGGGGGGGGAAAGTGAACTTTTTTCATAGAAAGTAAGTTATCCATATATTACAGTAAACAGGGATAATGTCAGTAATGATTTCACTCAAAATGTTTTAGAATTTTTTCTCCACCTCCTGTCTCTGCATTCAGAGCTCATTTGTATCAATGATATAAATATTATAAGGGGTCCAATTTTAGATTACGTAGTATAGAGGGTAAGGTTAATCAACTGGAAGTGATAAAAAGGAATCAAAAGCCTGGGATGACATAAATAAGTAGCAATTCATTTGGGAAATTTAGAAGAAAACTTAAAGGATAGGTTACAAAAATTCTATTTACCTCTCAAGTGATTACTTTTTAAAGTATATTTGCCAATGCTACTCTGCTTGTAAAATTGTACATTTGGCCCCTCAAAAAAGTGAGTCTTAAAATGAGATCATGCACGGGAAAGCATTAAAAAGTGTAATAGCTAAATTTTAAACTCTTATTAACAAAATTATTTCCTTAGTTCTAGCAATTATTGATTTTTATTTCTCCCTATGCTAATCCCACCCAAAAAGCAGAAATGTCAAAATATAGGTTACCATCAAAGATTCTCATTAAAAGCAATTAAAATGGAGCTATAGGAGAGAGAAAAATCCATATTTGCTTTTTATTGGTCTTTGATTTCCACTTACTTTTATTTTGTTAAGGGATGAGTGAAATAATTTCCATCAAGTATCACTTTGTTGTTCATTAATTTAGACTCTAGATCTGAAATTTAGTATTGCCTCCAAAATATGCAGATAATTTACAATTTTCTGAGTATTTAATAAGGTGCAGAAAAGAGAAGTGCATCATTTCATATTCTCCATGCAGATCTTTTACAAGAAGGTTAAAAGTTAAAAAAAAATAAAAGATTATGTTAAAAAAGTTTATTATAATATTGCTATTAACATGTGACTAAAAAGAAAGTATTTTTGTTTCTTGTTTATAATCCAACTTTATAGGTAATGATAATTAAAATGCAAAGGAGCAAACTTGTTAAGCCTTTGAAAACATAAATCATGTTTTAAAAAAATCATCATATTTTAAGTACACCAAATAGATTAAAAACTAAAAATGGTATCTGAACATATATTTGAAACTTGAGTATGAGGTAAAAATACTTATTTAATATCAATGCTTAACCCTGAAACATAAGCACACTGCATTTTACTCTTTTGAGTCTCTGCTATTACTTTTTTTTTATTTGCACTCTATATACCTTAAAAGACAGTAGATGACCTAATATATTCTCAGAAAAGCTCTGTAACCTGCCAATGTACTGCTCTGCTTTCTGTGGAATTGGCCATTACACTTAGTCTTCTGCAGAACTTGAAAGATAGCCAGGTGGGAATAACACTCCATTCCACAAATAAAGACATAAAAACGAATTCTACCTCAGAAACAGGAAAGGATACAATGAGAATGTGCTCTTTTAAAAAAGAAAAGAAAAAAGAACAAAATCATAAAACCCACTTTCAATATAAGGGCATTTTTTAAAATTCAATCTGTACAAATAAAATGAAAGGCTAACCATTAATTACCCAGGAATGGGACCAGAGAATTGTCACAGATGGCTCCCGGTGGTGCCCAGCTTAATGAGCTGTCTTTGAAGGCAAGGACAGCCACAAAACACCATAAATGGGACCACCGTTAAAGTAAAACAGAAACCAGGTAAATATCAAGTGTTCAGTTTTGATTGTTGAGAGTTAAAACAGTTAGAACAATATGGGCTGTGGCAGAAGAGGAAGACTGAGGTGTGTGATAAGAAAAAGAGATTGAAATTCTTCATCTTAAACTTGCTTTTAAATTGATCTATAAAAATAAGAGGAAAATCTCAAAATACTCAGGATAGAATTCTGGAATATGTGACAAAACTTTGTTTCCTAAATTG
The DNA here is from genome assembly GCF_964339955.1 of Pipistrellus hanaki. Lineage (NCBI taxonomy): Eukaryota > Metazoa > Chordata > Mammalia > Chiroptera > Vespertilionidae > Pipistrellus > Pipistrellus hanaki. The sequence goes on from NC_140505.1 coordinate 120,355,155, forward strand.
AGCCCCTCTGTGACCCAAATCTGTGATGAAGGCTTATACAAGGAAAATGTACATGTTTACATACATGAGATATATACACTAATTATTATGATCTCTGAATGCATAACAACCTGGCCACTCAGTGTATAACCTATATAATAAAAGGCTAATATGCAAATTGTCCTTTTGACTAGGAGTTTGACCAGAAGGCAGGCCGGCCAACTGCCCATGTCCCCTCCCTCTGGACCCCACCCATGCACAAATTCATGCACCGGGCCTCTAATAAACATACATACACACACACACACACACACACACACACACACACACACACTGAGTGGTCAGATTATTATGCATTCAGAGATCATAATAATCTGGGCACTAAGTGTATTTTTATTCACACACACGTTTGTAAGTGTGTGTATCTATCTATATGTGTTGTGTGTTTACATACGCTTTACTTATGCATGTTTATATCTATTTCATATATTAATTTCATCCTGACAAGTGGAGGAAAAAAATAAAGCAAGAAGAAAGAAGAAAAATATTTTGCCTGAAGAAAGAAAATCCATCACTAAGCAATGGTTGAAGTTGACAAATTGAGAAGAAAAAAGGTATGGTTCTGATAACTTAAAAAATTTCAATACATCGACATTATTCTTTTCTTATAATGGCTAAGTGGATGATATTCCCTCTTCCTAGAGTAAATTTCCACCCCCACCCCTCTTCTGAAATTGGTTAGCTCCTAATTCATCACACAAGCCGTAAAGCCCATCACTATCCCTCCATGATATCAAGCAAAAAGAAGAGGTGCTGCCACCTCTGCTGGACATTGCCCAGAATCCCGCAGTAACTGCGTCCCATCCTCTTCCATGGCCCCGTGCCCCATGGCCTGCACGCCTCCTCCGAGCACTGATAGCCCGACCCAGCACTAGGTCTACACTCCGCTGGTGTTGTGAGGTGATGCCTTTGTCTTTCCACAGTGTCTGGCATAGAACAGTATTTCAATACATTGTCCACAGATTTCATGACTGAACGTTAACTGAAGGAGCACATGTATGAAAATTTTTTAAAAAAATATGTAGTCTTCTTGGTTCAGAGAAAACCTTTGAAACTTGTAGAACTTAGTGAATCACATCAGCAAAAATGGAATGGTTCCATTTTGGATATTTCAGCAAACATAAAATCTCTTGCTACAAGCTTGGTGCCGCCTCTATGAGCAGTAGACATTTTTATTGATCTGAACAACTGTGAGGTAATGGGCAATGGACTGTGAAACAAATCCAGCATTTTAACTACAGGAACTGTAACACAGATAAGAAACTTCACTGCTTTTATATTTGGCTTTTTAATTTTGTGTGTGTGTGTGTGTGTGTGTGTGTGTGTGTGTGTGTGTGTGTGTGTGTGTGTAGGGAATATGAATAAGTCCCCTAATGTGCAGGAATAAAGTAACATAAGCTATATAAATGCGCATCAGGAGGAAAACCCTTATCTACTCCTTCCTGGCATGCCTTCCTTTCAAGCTTCTCCTTTTGGTTTCTTTTCCCCTGTTCTCCTTTGGTACTGAATTTATTCCTTACTTTTTTTGTGTGGGGATGGGTGTGTATAGAATAGGTTTCACTATCCCTCCGTGATATCAAGCAAAAAGAAGATAACTATGACTGTCACTAAATCTCCCACTTCCCAAAGGGCACCCCATCCAGATGAGGAATTCTATCATGAAGCTCTTTGAAGTATCTTGAATGCTGCCAACCTAACCAAACAGGATAGAGGCCCACAAGACAGAAATGTATGCAAAGCAGCCTGGCTGTGGCTGCCGGAATATTCGCAGCAGCTAACAGATTAACCTGTCATAGAGCAACCTGACAAATCCAGGGCTGGCAGATGCAGAGATGCAAATATGCCCTAAATATAACTGCAAATTCTAACCAAAGAACAGACTGTCTTATGTGTATCTTCTATGTGCCTAGGAGAAATGAGCATTTTAAGCAGGATGGGCTAACATTATTTTTCCTCGTGAAGATTAAAGATTGAGAAATCAAACTATATGATGACATAAAATTTATATCTAAATGCTACACAAATGAATGTGGGCTCATATTTCCTGTACTTCTATTCTGAGAACCCAAATATTAAATTTTCAGATCCCATTAATCCTGATTATACCTACCGAAAATGAAGTGAGACTCTTATGAAGAAAAAGGATGCTGGGAGCTAACTGCAAGAGTAAGTGATCATTAAAGAAATGACTTTCGGGCAACGTCTAATCTCCAGGCATTTGAAATTTTAAAGCTCACTAAGGAGATAAGAGAAGTACTTCTTAGTGATCTTGAGAGACGATTAGTTTCTCTTGCCGTCCTACTCTTCTGACTTTCCAAAATCTACCGACTCTCCTGATGTAAACACCAGACCTCACACTGATGACCCACAGGGTCTACCATTGTCTACAAACCCAGATGTATTTCTTCACCTCCAATTACTGGCTAGGCATCTTCATGTTAAATGGCACATCACATGCAATATGGTAAACTCACACACACACAAAACAACTACTCTAGGTTTCTCCAGCCCTAATTCTTCCTCCTGTGCTTCTAGCTCAGGAAATGTTCAAAAGTTCTTCCATGTTCTCAAGTTCAAAGTCTTGGACTCCTCCTCTGCCTCTGTCCTATCCTTGAACCAAATTTGATTCCTCCCTATTAAGTGAGCTGTCCTTAGTAAAGTCCTAAACTAATGAAACAACCTGAAATATCCTTGCCTCTGTTGTTTATATGTGCTTATATTTCCAATAAAATGTTGCAAGGGTTACCTTCCTTCATGTTTTTTCTCCTGCTTAAAAAATACTAGTGCCCTCCATCCCTTACATACAGAATATGAACCTAAACTTCTTACTCCAAGAGTGTTTGGCTCCCGCCTGTATCCAGCTATTACTTCTTCCCTCGCACCGCCCGCACCCTCCATCCTGAAAGCTCCCTGACACACTCCTGCCTCTGCTTATGCCGGCCCAGGCCCACTCTGCCTGGACGCCCTCCCCGCTGTGATGTCACTCTCTGAACTTCTATTCATCCTTCCATGTCACCTTATCAAGAGCTTTCTCTGATAGAAATGTACTCCTGCTTCTCCCATCACTCTGCCCCCTTACCCCACTTAATGTTTCTTCATAGCACTTATACTGCAGAGCTCTTTAGTTATTTGGCGCCTATGTCTCTATATTTAGAGAATATACACTTCTAAAAGGAGAGTCAGACACCTATGTGTGTCTCAATAATATTTGATGAATAAACTGAATATAATCCTTCAGATGCCATTGAATTTCATGTTTTACTGAAGAGAAACAGCTTTGCCCTCTCAGAGCAAGAGCACCATTCAGCCCTGGTTGAATAGCTCAGTTGGTTAAGAGTATCGTCCAATATGCCCAGGTAGTGAATTTGATCTCTGGTCAGGGCACATACAAGAATTAACCAGTCCTATATAATAAAAGCCTAATATGCAAATCGACTGAACAGTGAAATGACGGGTTGCTATTAAGCACACTGATTACCAGGGGGCAGATGCTCAATGTAAGGGCTGCGCCCTGGTGGTCAGTGCACTCCTACAGGGAGAGCACTGCTCAGCCAGAAGCTGGACTCAGGGCTGGCGAGCGCAGCAGCGGACGTGGGAAACTCTCCTGACTCTGCAGCAGTGCTAAGGACGTCCAACTGACAACTAAGGCCCGATCCCTGAGGCTAAGCCTTCAGTGGGACATCCCCTGAGGGTTCCAGGACTGGGAAAGGGTGCATGTTGGACTGAGAGGGCCCCCCCTATCTCAGTGTAAGAATTTCATGCACTGGGCCTCTAGTGAATGTATTAATAAGTGGAATAACAAATTGATGTTTCTCTCTCGTTCACTCCCTTTTTCTCTAAAAAAATAAAGGTATTTCCTAAAAGACAAAAACAAAAAAACAGTCCATCTTGCATTATGTGTATATATATATATTTTTTTCAACCTCACTAGACTGAAGGGACTGTGGTTTACTCATATTTTTATCTTGTTTAGTCCAGAATGAAAACTCAATGAATGTATACTATTTGAGCTAAATTCAATGTGACTAAAGATCACCAAACAATTCAAGCCTTTGCCAATCACTGAAACTGATTAACTTTCTTATGGCAACAATAGAATAAATGAGAATAATTAGAACTTCAAATGATCTTCCGTTTGAGCATCTAGAAATCTAGGAGAGAAATTCTTGACCCAGAGAAACCCTGTAATCCTGTAATAACTAGGATTTGTCCTTATTTGGATATATATGTCCTTATTTGGAACCACCACTTGTTAGATTTAACACTCTCCATATTGTTTTATTTTCTTTCTACTACACTGGCTGAGTCTGTTCTGAGTTCCTTTGTGAGTCATCCCACAAAGGTCCCCTCATCTAGGTCACAGTAAATTTCAGAGTAATGTAAAATATTGAGGTGATATAAATGCTCTTATAAGATTCTTTCAGGCTTTTATTTTATTTTATTTTATTTTATTTTATTTTATTTTAAAAAATATGTTCCTAGCCGAAACCGGTTTGGCTCAGTGGTAGAGCATCAGTCTGTGGACTGAAAGGTCCCAGGTTCGATTCCAGTCAAGGGCATGTACCTTGGTTGCGGGCACATCCCCAGTAGGGGGTGTGCAAGAGGCAGCTGGTCGATGTTTCTCTCTCATCTACGTTTCTAGCTCTTTATCTCTCTCCCTCTCTGTAAAAAAATCAATAAAATATATATTTTTAAAAATATGTTCCTATTGTTTCAGAGAGAGGAAGGTAGGAAGAGAGAGTTATTCTCTCAACAATAAGAGAGAATCATCCATCGGTGGCCTCCTGCACACACCTTCCTATGGCTTTTAAGGAGCTAAAATGACTTTCTTTCTGTTTCTTTTTGTTTTGTTTTTGGTTAGGTTTCTTTCATGTTGAAAATTTTATATTAGATTAAAACTTGCTTTTGCTTTAAAACCAAGCATTCAATGGGACGCCATGTGATTGGCACATAATGTAAAACTGCAAAAAGTGAAAGGTAAAGATTTTGTCCAGCAGATGACTTGAACAGGGCTTAAGAGTCTTCAGTATAACAAATATTTTTCTAAAGACCCAAGTTGTTTTCCAAAAGAATGCTAAGGCTTTGATCCTACAATGACACAAATAACTTTATGTGTATGCCCTTATTTATTTATTTATGCACTCAACAGACATTTATGAATGCCAACTACATACAAAGCACACAATGGTAGACTAAAATGTCATAAAACATGGTCTCTCTCCTCAGCGAGATTATATTCCCCTATCAACTGTTTTCTTATTCACAGCAAGTGAGTTTATATGGAACATCTTAATTTCCTTTCTTAAGATTATTAACGATTTATGTTTTTAAAACTCTGATGCTATAGAGAACTAATATTAACCAAAAGACCACTGTCCTCTTGGATGTGAGTGATTGTAAAAATCCTTCCCCCACCAAAATTCTACGACTCAATGCGTGTTGAACCTTCTAATAGAGATGAATAGGAAGATGATATTGCAAGCCATTATGAAATTGTATACAGAAACAGTATTGTTTGGCAATTCCAGGCAGAAGTGGGATTTGTTATCTGACATCTTCATAAATATTGATGCTTTTAACTTTGTTTTGTGAAGACACCTTTCATGGTAAGCAGATTTAAAAATCCTGAGTGTCTTCAGTACTAAAAATCAAAGGGTTCAATACTCAGGATAAATTGCTTGTTGTTCACACTGTCTACACCAATTCTTGAACTTGTATTTATAACAAAAAATTACACTTCCCTAAATCAAAAATCAATCCCATTCTGTATAAAAGTTATACCTAAATTTAAAAAATAGTTCACTCTGCCAAAACGGTTTGGCTCAGCGGTAGAGCGTCAGTCTGCGGACTGAAAGGTCCCAGGTTCTATTCCAGTCAAGGGCATGTACCTTGGTTGCGGGCACATCCCGAGTAGGGGGTGTGCAAGAGGCAGCTGGTCGATGTTTCTCTCTCATCGACGTTTCTGGCTCTCTATCTCTCTCTCTTCCTCTCTGTGAAAAATCAATAAAATATATTAAAAACAATAAAAAATAGTTCACTTAAACTATATTTTTATAAAATTTTATTAAACCAACTGATATTCAGTCAAATCTCTATTAATGTTAATAGCATAAGCAATTGTATATCGCTGATATAAGTGAAAAGTTTGGGGGGAAAAATGGGGCAAAATCCTTGACCTTAAATATAATTCATACTAGAGACCTGCTGCACAAATTCATGCACAGGTGGGGCCCAGCCAGCCCACCCAGATTGGGAGGGGAGGGGCCGATTGGGGCTGGCCAGGGGGAGGGGCTTGGGTGTTTGGCCAGCCAGCCCCGCCCCCTAGTCAAACTCCTGGTCGAGGTCAAGGGGACAATTTGTATATTATCTTTTTATTAAGTAGGACTTTTCTGTTTTTAAACACAACATTTCTTTAAACTATAAAGTACCTAAGTCTAAACTTCAAGGTATAGTCTGCAAGCACTGTCAGCTAGTAAACAAATATTTTCTGGGCAAAAGAAGTCTGCCACTATGTACTTATCCCTAAGAGAGTGAATACCTTGGGCAAACCTGTTGTTCCAGATGTGTAAAGAATATATAGTGGATGTTCTGAAAGAACAGGAACACAGTCGTGTGACTGTGCTTTTGCCATCTCTTCATCCCAATCAAGGTCACGACCTGGAGCCAAAGGAACTGTCTCCTAGGAAGCAAAAATTTAGGAACAGGCATTGAACAAAGATTAAAATCAGAGAAGAATGTTAGTCTGAGCATCTGACTTACAATCTAAGCTGTCTATATAGCACTAAATATCATATTTATAAATATCTCAGATAATTGTTCATAAAAAGTCCAACAGTTGACATTGGCTTCGAATCTGTGGCTAACCTTAAGAAACTCAATGTGATACAGTCATATTTTCATCAACAAAGCTTAACTTAATTTCATGTTTTCATAAATGTATTTTCATTACTAACTTTATAAACTAATTTTTATTTTTTATAACCAATTTATTTTCCTTTGGAACTATCATCTTTACAATCAAATGTCAACTAACCCATTAAAGGTTTATTTTTATACAAGGGTCATTTAGGAATAATATTGTGGCTGTCTGTCAAAATAGGAGTATATTAAATCATTTTCAAGGGTAGGGGGGAAATCTGCTTTTGCTTTTACAAGAAGAAAAATCGGTTTTGAAAATTAATGAGGGTATGTGACATATCTAAAATGCTATGCAGATTTTGCTCCATCATGTCATTGATTCACATAGTAGAAATGTTTTTATTTTTGTTCTTACAACCAAGCTCTGTTGTAAACTTTATGATAATAGAGTCATGAGTTAGACCCATATACCTTAAAAGAATGTAGACAGACCTCTTTACAACTTGTGCTAGTGAAATAGGCCAGATACGTAAAGAGAAAGGAAGTGGCTAATGGAAAAATTATCCTCATGGAGAGTTACATCTATTTAAGTAGATTTAAGACCCAGTACACGTCGAGTTATTTTCTGAAATGATAACTAAACTCAAGATCAGGAAGCTTACAGTTGGTAAACTTGTTAAAATAGGCACAAGGCAAGGCTATGAATTCCTTGGTGAAAGTAAGAATATAGGTAATCATCATTCATCAAGGTGAGGCTAAACCCAGAAACTTTCAGAGATTTAGAAAAGTCAGCCATTTTTTGTTTTGGGGGGCTCCTTAGTGTTGTTAAATTGGTCCTATTTTTAAATGCAAACATTTACAAATTAACACTGCAATATAACATTGCAATTGCAATGCCTATATGAATAAACACACTGATAATAAACAATTTGAACTGATGGTGAAGTTTTAGGCATCTCCAGCCTCATTTTGAAAAAACCCAGTATACCACTTACATAAGTGAAAATAATTAAGTGACCAAATTATATATTTTTTCATTTGTTTTTATTCATCAGACAAACATAACTAATTTTAAATTATCAAGCCTTTGACATCATATTATAGAACTTTAAAAAAAAATCACAATGCACAATTAAAAATGCCAACTGAGTCATCATAAAAATAATTATAAATCAAGTGAAATGATGACTTGAATGAGAGGTTATTTTTCAGGCTCAGAAACACAGGCATGCGTGTAAAACAGATGTGATAAAAGGAAGAGAGGAAAAATTCAACACTAGTTTTTACATATATACTTTTACTTCTATACACAAGTCCTTCTTAGTTGTTAACATTCTTAAAAAGCAATAATTGGGGCAACAGTAGAACTGACTGATAGGATATTCTTTTGATTCGATTGCCTGAGGCTTAAGAAGGTCAGCCAGACTTTTATCTCCTCTGGCAAAAAGCAAATCAGCTTAAAGAAAGATTCCACTAAGCTTCAATTTGTGTCTCTCTAAAGCCAAAGTAACGTCAGTCCATTGGGCTTAATTACTGCCTGTACAGCAGTTCTAAAATGAAGAAAAAGACACACCCAAAGCCTTCATCTAAAATAAAGCTATGTCAAAACAGAAGGAAGGGTCTTTAAAAAAAAGGGAGAGGAAGAGAAATGGATGTTACGAAAGGGAGAGGTAGAGGTATGGGAGAGGTGGAGGAAGAATGTGTCCCTACTCATTAAGAGGAAAGAGAAGAGATTTGCACTAGAAAAATCTTACTAGGAAACATTCATATCTATCACCGGTGTGTTATAAAATAAAATAAACATGTTGGTTAAAAGTTATTTAACTAGAATTCAAAACTTGACTCCACCACCTTACTAGGCATGACTCTGGGCTATGATGTCTCCATGACACACTTGCTTCATCTGCAAAATGAGGCTAGTGATAGCATTTATTTTATGGGTTCATGAGAATTAAATAAGAAGTATTTGAAAGTACTCAGCATCAGACCTGGCATAAGTTCTTTATAAATTCTACATGAATTCATACATGTGTGAACAGCACACATATACCCACATAAATGCTTGTGTGGGTGTGTGTGTGTGTTCCTTCCCTTCTCTAACCTTCTCTCACTCAAAGACTTCTTTATTGCTGACATTGCATTCCCTGATTTAAGAGCAACAAACCTTTTTTTAAAATATGCTGGAGGTCATCTGAAAGAAACTTAAAATTCTTCTTTGACACAGTAAGAATATTAAAATCATTGAGTGCAACAGTTCATGAGCCACAGACAACTGGTAAAACTTTACACATGAATTTAATGTGGTGAAGAGAATTGCTAGGTGGTAATCAAAATGACATTATTTTTACTGCTCTCTGTTCTTATATCTTATCATTTAAGCATTTTTTTGCAGATAAGCTCTCAAGAGTTCCACAAAATTATACATGATCATTTACACTCTGGTAATTTTTCTTATGCAAAAAAAAATTTAATCTGCTAGAAATCCAAGTTGGTCCTACTATACATATCTGAATATGTGCTTGAATGCAAAAAGAAGGTCCAATTTACTAAGAAAAGCAATTGTAATATATATTCATTGATGTGTTATACTGCTTTTTTTCCCTTCATGGATCACAGAGTAAGGTATCTGTTTAGAATATTCAAATATTGTTTTCCTAAGTATAATTTTTACTTAAGGGCTAAAAACCTTTCTAAATTTTTTTAAAAAATAACTTACATACATAATAATCATACCTTTCCACAAGGCAAGATAGCTTAGGGAGTAAGCAGGCAATCAGAGTGCATGTGTTCAGGTCATGACCCTGACACTAGCTGGGTAAGTTTCCCTCTCTTCTTCCAATTCCTTTTCTTTAAAATAAGAATAATGCTATCACCTAGGTCTCAGTTACCCAGAGGATTTTTAAAATGATTCACTAGTAGAATGTCTTAAAAATCATATGGTGGGCAGTCAGCAAGTGTTACTAGCACTATTATTATGGCAATAATTTATACTAATAAATGATATCCCAAAAGACCCATGGTTGGCAAACTGCAGCTCACGAGCCACATGCGGCTCTTTGGCTCCTTGAGTGTGGCTCTTCAACAAAATACCACGGCCTGGGAGAGTCTATTTGAAGACGTGGCATTAGAAGTTTATGTTTAAAATATTTGGCTCTCAAAAGAAATTTCAATCATTGTACTGTTGATATTTGGCTCTATTGACTAATGAGTTTGCCGACCACTGCAATAAACTATACAGATAATCAACTCATTAATAATATAGCTATTTCTGTGTTTCCATCTTTTTATTTTAAGCTAGTTTGTTTTTTTATAAAGAGAGAAAGTATCATTCATAACTAATATCTTTTTTTTTTGCCAAAAATAAAAAGCATATTCAGGAAATATATTTAATAGTTCATAAATTAAGGGTTTGTGTTAAATGGTCAAAACAAGAATCATCCTTAGCACAAATTCAATATTCAGATTACCATATTTGGACGATTATAAATGAGAACTTTATCTGGTTTGTGTTGTCCAATTCTCAGCGCTTCTTCTAGAAGTGGCATGTATTCTACCTTCCTTCCAGGTTCAATGCCAAAGGATGCTGTAACCACCACCTTGGGCTACAATTAAAAATAAAAATAAAAAATGAGAAAGCTTAACAACCCTATTTAAGATGATCACAGTATTTCAAGTGCAGACAAATAGTTTAGCATTTTTAAAGAAATGCCTGAATAATTTTGTTCTCTATTGACTAAATAAATGACCTAAAAACCAATAATCCCTTTTTAAATGTTATAAACCTAACCACTTCCCACATAAATCTCACTTACCAGTTCAAAATTACATGTCAACATGCTTTCAGCTACTTAGAATGAGCTGCAAAAAAATGCTTTCTGAAGAAATCATTAGGCCAGCGGATTTGCCATGAACCAGTAAAATGAACCAAGGGCCCCCTCGCTGGCAGAGGCCCCGTAACAGTTGGCTGTGCTGAAGTTGAAGCATTTTCTTAGGTGGAGGGGGCTAGGTGGGGGGAGCCCAGTTGCTATCAGGAAGTATTTTTAACTGGTTTGGTTTTGTTTTATTTTGTTTTGTTTTTATGTAAGCATCTCTGCTTAAATGCCTAGAGACTACAGAAGGAAGGAACCCAAATCTCTAATAATTCTTTTATGATTCTTTTTTCACTCTAAATACATATTCATTTTCTATAAATGTTTGTAATTTTTTCATAGTTTTTTCTTAAAAGAGCCCGTAAATGATTTAGGCTTCGAACCCCACAAAGCCTGGACCTGCCTCTGTCACTGAGACACACTCAACACTTTTCTTCACCTGACAACCTGTTATTGAAGGTGTACACAGAGGGAGCCAAAAGGCACTCCTGAAGAGGCAGAAGAAGTTAGGTTAATCTCCCTCCCTCAGTGCACTCTGGGCAAGCCTCAGATGTCCCCGATGTCAGTGTTCCTTCATCCCACCTCGGCACAGGGAGCTCTCCCAGGCCACATGTGGGTCCCTTTCACCTCCACGTCCGCTACCTCTGGCACCATGCTTGCCATACCATAAGCTCTGAATAAGTATTTGTGGAGCTGAACCAAAATTCTCCTTAATTTGCAAAAACAAACACATCATTATTCTTTTACATACACTATTTCTTCACCAAGAAATCCAAAGCAAATAGATAATAAATTATTCAGGAGGCAGATAATCAATCAGAGATAGTGCATCTATCCCTGAATTCTAATTTCTGGTTACAACACATTTCATCTAGAGAAGGTTTATATTATGCCAAATATATACATATACAGTACTTTCTGCTTCTTGAATATCATTTAATATTCACAGAGCTGGGGCTCCGTGCAGCTACATAGCTTGCCCCAGGTTATAAGTGGTGAAATGAGAGAGAGGCCATTCTGTCTGATTACAGAAATATCTCTGTTGCCTAGATCAAGCTGCCTTTTAAAAGGACAAAAAAAAAAAAGGTTAGTCTTATTTCCTTTTATCATATTTTAAAGGTCAGACATTTGGCTATAATTCACATTTTAATATCTTTAATACTTACAAAAATAACTCTAGATAACATTCCCAAAGATTAGAATTATGAATAAATAAAAATTACATATCAAATTAAAAATATCTAGAATATATAAAAACTTGAATAATTTAATAATGTCAAAATTACAAAAATAACCCTTTTTCACATTTCTATTAGTCTACTATTGGAGGTTTTGAGGCAGGATAGTAAGAAACTATGAAAATTCCTTGGCAAGTGGAATGGGGAAACGGAGACAAATAGCTGAACTGGCCAAGCAATTTACAGCCAGATAATAAATTGCAAGGGCAGACTTCCCTCAGTCCTGGTCCCTCTTTAGTGGCATTCTTTGAAGGTAAAACTGACCAGAGAATGACTCTGATACACTCATTTTGATGACTCAGCATATTAAAGGACCCTCCCTGGAAAGCTGATGAGTAGTCTATTGAGATCCTCACTTGAGAGCTCCCTAAAATTCCAGTCTTCAGAAAGTAGATTAAAAAACTAAAACAAAAGACCCAGTGGGCACTTGCTCTCTTGAACATGGCTGCACCTTCTTTCTCCAGGTTTGTATCTTTGCTTTCCTTCTCCTAAGTGATAAGGGCTCCCCAGAGACTTGCAAGCAGGGAAGTAGTGAGTAGTGGCAGCTTATCCAGGGCTAATACCTTGAACCTATCTCCAAGGAACTGTCCTTTTGTCTCTGTTACTTGTTTCCTGAGGCCACTTCTTCTGCCTCTGTGACTTTCTTTCTAAAAGGCCAACGCATCTCTCTGAGCAACCCGCTCTAATCTTCTCTTCCAGAATACTTTTGCTTTGCATGCTAAATAAACTTCTTCCTGCACTAAGATTTTAAATTCTTTCTTTGCCAAACTCAAGAACTGAGAGTTACTAACAGTTTTATTTAGTCTTGACTGACTTATTACAACATATTTTTCCATCTTCTGTTTAAAATATATTTTCTTCAGCCTATTTATTTGAAAACCATGACATCAAAATCATCTCTGATTTCAACTAATACTTGTATCAAAATACCCCAGCTATACATCTCTATTTCCATCTTATTGCTTTTAATTTGACATGATTAAAAGTCTTGCCCATAAAAAAATGCACTTATTGCATAAACTTCTTAAAATTGTGTGTGTGTGTGTGTGTGTGTTAGATAACAACTTCACTGGTACAGCATATATTTTATAAATAATTATTTTTTATATATCTCAGTTTCCTCACATCATATGAAATTTCACAAGAAGGAAAAAATACATCTCATACCTTTATCCAAATGGTGTTTAGACTTCTGCAGGTAAAAAACGAGTCTATACCTTCCTCAGAGAAGTCCCCACTGCCCACTGATCTGCAGGTCAATGACTGACTGATATTTCCCTCTAGATTTCCCTTCAGAAGCACTAACTCAACATGCTTTAGAGAAGAGAGAGAGAGAGAGAGAGAGAGAGAGAGAGAGAGAGAGAGAGAGAGAAATCCAGCCAGTTAATCCACAAACCAGCTTCTATTATAGTTCTAATAAACGATCTATTCCAAATGAAGTCAGACATGCAAAACTTCACTGTATGCCTGGCACTCAGGGGACCTTCAATATACAGAGTATTTCAAAAGTGTATACATACTTTGGATAATTATAAAGGCAGTAGTTATTAAAAGACATTTAATTTTCAAAATGTAATAGAATCTACAGACATTGTGTGTATACATTAGTTTCCTTCCCTGTTAAGGCGTATCTCATCCTGGGCTTTTAAAACTCTAAGGTAAATCATCTTTTACTCTTTATTTTAAAAAATAGTTTATTGGCTTTTAGAGAGAGAGAAAGGGAGAGAGAGCGAGTGAAACATCTATATAAGAGTGAAACAACAATCTGCTCTCTCCCACACACTCCACACTGGAGATTGAGCCCAAAACCTGGGCACACACCCTTGACCAGGAATGGAACTGACAACCTCCTGGTCCATGGGGCAATGCCCAAGCACATGAGCCAGGACAATCATCTCTTACTCGTAAAACAAACAACCTTCCTTTCTTCAGCTCTCCACTGCTAGTACTCTCCTGGACATCTCCCATGGCTTCACAAACAGACCACCTACCGAAGGTTCTTATTCTAGCCTCTCCCCTCTGTCCCACTCATCAAATGGAAAGACTTACCTCCTCCTCTTAACATTGCTTAAAACAGGACACGAGATTGCTCAAAACCTCTGATTAGACAAGGTCTACAGGATCCAGTTCAGACAGAAACTGCCTTTGCAAGGTCACCTTCTGTCCCTCTTCAGTCACACTGGTCTATTCACTAGCCTCCAAATGAAGTTTACCCTTTCTCATCTCTAATGCTAGACTTATATTGTTTTTCTCTCCTTTTGGATCCCGTGAGGTCATTCTCTTCAACTAGCTGAATTGTAGCAAAGATCTAAGTACAATCTCACTTCCTTTGACCACCAACTAAAAGAAATCTCACTTCTTTGACCATCCAACTAAAATAAATTAGAGGTCTGCAAACTATGGTTGAGAGCCACACCTTGCCCACTGCTATGAGTTTTTCTATGTAGCATTTAAGACTGCTTTTGTGCTATGACAGAACAGCTCAGTAGTTGCAACAGAAACCATGTAACCCATGTGCTTAAAATGTTTACCCTCTGTAACATACAAAAATATTTTCTAATCAAGGCTCTAAATTAATAAAATAATAATAGCTAACTTTATTTTATGAGTCCTCCATGTCAGGTACCCTTCTCAAGTTTATTTAGCATCCAATTTAAACTTGCAACCCTGCTCCTCACTGACACCCCCTCTTATCCTCTGTGCTACCCACCATTTCTGGAAGCATGTAGAGTATAAAACTAGTTATGTGTCCCACTATTTGATAAGAATCATTTACTATCCTGTTCCAACGATAGTGCCAAACACATAGTGGAAGCTTACTACATATATGGTGAATAAATAAATTTGTTATTTTACTTGTCTTATACACTCAAATATACATCAGATGAACTTATATTTTATATTCCTCACTGCACCTAGCAAGGTGCCTTTCATGTACTACTGATGCAAAAATAAATGTTTGATTAACAGATATATGCCAAAGAAACAGTAAACTTTAAGTATCCTGTATTAAAGGAGGATCTAATAAGTACAGAGCACTCTTGGATGATTCATCCACAGATATGGCTGTACTGTACATACTACTGCTTGATTTCCCCAAAGAAAGCACTTACCCTTGCATGATCAATGCGGGTACTCAGTTCTTTGGATGCAAATCCCCCAAATATAAGGCTGTGGATGGCTCCTATCCGGGCGCATGCCAGCATGGTATAGATTGCCTGAGGGATCATGGGCATGTAGATGACCACAGTGTCACCTTTCTGGACACCATGCTTGACCAAAACACCAGCCAGCTTAGAGACCTGTAACAAAATCATTAGATGAGCAAAGTCTTTTCTGTGTTCTTTCACTAAAAAGTTAAGTAGGTAACACAAGAAGACGACCGCCACCTTGGTAGTGAATTAAAGAAGCCTGAGACCATATTTGATGATGATGATGACAAGGGTTTGGATAGTGACAATAATAACAGATATTATAACAAATGACTACAAACAGATTACTATTATGAGACCATATGAACTTCATGGCTTAAATGGCTTAGTTATTCATATAACAACATGTTTTCTGAGCAACTATTACATATCATATGTTGTATGCAGAGTTGGGAACACAATATTGAAAAGCAAAGACAGACTTGTTCCGGTGCAGTTTTTATTCTAAAGGTAAATCAGTCACATGAATGGAAAATTAAAATGATTATAGATTTAGATATATGTTGGGTTAACTATTGAAGAAGGCAAGTATGAAAGAAAACAAATCACTTATACACAAATAAGGTAAAAAGACAAAGTATATTATTATTTCTGTTTTACAGATAAGGTAACTGAGGCTCAGAGATAATAAATAGCTAATCAGAGGTGAGAGAGATAAAAACTGCTGAAGCCAAGATACCATCAGTTCTTTTGACTTCATGCTCTCTGCCTCAAGTCAATTATTTTTCTTCATAGTTTTTATGCTAACTACCTATACAAAGTGACTGCCCTCTATACTGAGACCAAATATAAAAATTTCTTTATTCTCTTAACATGTGTTTTTGCAATTTCTAGTAATAAAAACAAAATAGATCATAAGTCCATACATGATATAATTTATTTCAAGAAACCTTTCCCTGGGCAATTACCTCCTGCGGGAGGTATGCCCAGACCTAAGTGAATAAGACATTCACCCTTCCTTCATTTTAAAAATATATATTGAGTATCTGTATATGCCAGACAACTGTTTTTTGAAACATCAGTAAACAAAATCATATAAAGGTCTCTATCCCCAGAGTGCTTATATCTTAGCAAAAGAAATATCTTCCTATATAATAAAGAGGTAATATGCAAATTGACCATCACGCCCTCACAAGACAGCTGCCTAGGACCAGGCTGGCAGGGCAGGGGAGTTAGTGAGGGATGACCAAATGACTAAATAAGCAGGCTGTGTGGGATGACCAAGATGGCAGGAGGGCAGTTGGGGGCAATCAGGCCAGCATGCAGAGGCAGTGAGGGGTGATCAGGCTGGCGTTAGGGGGTGGACAGTTAGTGGTGACCAGGCAGGCAGGCAGGTAAGTGATTAGGAGCCCGTAGTCCTGGATTGTGAGAGGGAGTCCATATGCTGGTTTAGGACATTCCCCAGCAGTTGGATATCCCCCTCGGAGTCCTCTTATTGGAGAAAGTGCCAGCTGGGCTGAGAGGGATCTCCCCCACCTCTTGCATGAATTTTGTGCACTGGGCCTCTAGTTTATAATAAACATAAGTAAATTATGCATTATGTTAAAGGTAATCAGTGCTATTTAGTAGGGGGAAGTAGAGCAAAGTAGACGGGATTGGAAGTGCAGGGGGTATAATTTTCAGAACAGGCCTCACTTAGAAAGTGACATTTTAGCCAAGACATGTGGCAGGTTGAGAATAAGTGTGTATCTGGGAGTCTACTATTTCAGGCAGAGAGAATACCAGTACAAAGGTGTCAGGGGGATCAGATGTTATGACAAAAGGGAACAGCAGGGAGACTAGAGGATCTGGAACAGGGGGGGGAAAAAAATAAAAATAAAAATATGGTTGTAGATCAGGTCAGACAGCTAAAAGGGCCTGCAGGGATCTGGTGGGTGACTGGGAGGAATCTGCCTTGCCTTTAAATATGACTGTTCCAGATAATGAACAGAGAAGGCCTGAAAGAAGGAAGTAGGTCACATGACTTTTTGTGGTTCCTTTCACTTCACTCTGCTGCTCTTACTTTCGGAACAAGTTTTTTCTTTTTTTTTTCTTTTCTTAATGTATTTTTATTGATTTCAGAGAGGGAGGGAGAGAGAGATAGAAACATCAATGATGAGAGAGAATCATTGATTGGCTGCTTCCTGCATACCCCCAACTGGAGACTGAGCCCGCAACCTGGGCATATGTCCTGACTGGGAATCGAACCAGTGACCTCTTGGTTCCTGGGTCGATGCTCAACTGCTGAGCTACACCCGGCTGAGCTGAACAAGTTTAAAGGATCGGAATCCTGATCATTCTTAATTATTTTTCATTTTGATTCACTTCCTCTGTTCAAATGGGGAAAGATGTGCTCAAGATTAAGAATGTTGGTGAAAGAAAGTAACAACTATGTAAGCATCTTACTCTCCCCTACATTGCAAACTATCTAAATTCAGTGCTACTTTTTAAGACCTCAAAGCTGTTCCATAGAAAGTTACAAGAAGGACACATGAAAATAATATAAATTATGCACTTAAATTCTGTGCGAAGTTCAGAACCAAGGTAAACACTGAAAAGTCATATCCAAACATCTGTGTGCAATCTCTGCAGAGTAGCCCTGCTCCCTGATGACCTTACTGCGCTTCCCACCTAAGGTACAGCAGCGGGAGAGACCCACAAGATAACCTTGTCCTATTTACAGCTATAACCTCGGCATCTCCATGGTGTCTGTTGGTGAATAAAATATAATATAAAATAAAATATAATATTCAACAAGATTCCATAATTCAGCAACTTTATGTTCCAGTTCCACCTCATGATGTTGTTGAAAGATGCCAAAACTTTTTTCTGTTCTCTAAACCAAGTAAAATAAATAAATTCAAGACTGCCTTAGCCAGATTGGCTCAGTGAATAGCGCCTCTGCCCTGGAACTGAAGGGTCCCAGGTTTGATTCTGGTCAAAAGCATCTGCCTAGGTTGCAGGCTGAATCCCTGGCCCTGGTCCAGGCCGGGTTGGGAGGCAACCAATTAATGTGTCTCTCACATTGATGTTTCTCTCTATGTGTCTCTCCCTCTCCCTTCTATTCTCTCTAGAAATCAATGGGAAAATACTCTCAGGTGAGGATTAACAAAATAAACAAACAAGCAAACAAATAAATGAATAAATTTAAGACCTTTTTTGAAACAAAGGTTTAAAACTGGCCAAATGTTATTCCAAAATACACGTGAGTCAACATGTTAAAAAATTAGACGGTTATATATACAAATCCAGCTTTCTAGTTTCTCTAGAGAAACTGGAAGGTCTAACAGCAATGGGTTCCTGTTCTTGAATGACAACAATCAATTGAACCTGTGATCAGCTAGCTGCTCAGTGTGCCATTCCCTGGATCTACTTATCAAGGAGCTTGCATTTTTCTTTCCATTCTGAATTTAAAATGCATTTTCTACTCCTGTTTATGTTATGTGCTTACACCATACTTTCATAACCACAGAATAAGATACATGCCAATAATTGATTTTTCTCCCACCCACTTCTTCCATTTATGTTATCTGCTTAGCTCATGTAGACATGAGTTGTTTGTTAATCACTGCCCAGAAGACAGTTGTCAAATTAGGCTGCACCAGATCTCTATAACCGCTAGAGGGCGGTCATTTGGCCTAGTTTACTAATAACTTGCTTCTTGCAGCTACTCTTCAGCGTTTTGATATTTTGCTAACCACGTCACAGATGCCCTAAAGACAAAAGTTTCATATAATCAATAGAGAAAAGTTATTTTGTAGTTCTTGCTAGGAATAAATGTCACTCCAGTAAAATTATCTATTGTAACTTTTAAATTTAAAATATATATGTATATATATGAGAAAATGAATGGGAAAATATGTTTCTGGTGAGACTTCTGGTAAATAGGCTTATGAAAAATAAAACACTAGCTCACAGCAAGAAAAAAAATAAATGGAAATTGATTTAACATTAAAATATTTAATATTTCATTAAAATATTTCTTATGAATATTAAATCAAGAGTTGGTTAATGTGAGCCCCAGAGCAAAATATTTAATAGTCATGTCTCAGATGCAAATAAAATCATTTTGAAGGTAAGTGTAGACTACAGTGAGGGATATGAGGGAAAAATCTAGAAATCCCAGTCACTCAAGAGTTGACAATAACTTAAATAAAGTGCTATGAAATTTTAACACAAAGGGCAATTTGATGATTGCTATTTCAGGGTTCACCTTGTTTTTATTGACTTTCAAATTAAAAAATTATCAAGAGAAGAAAAATGAATATTATTTTTATTGAATGGTATCTATATTCTTGTCTTACCATAAATGACTCAGTATAGAGATAATTTTTATTATTTTTCCAAAGGTAAAATATGTTTACATATATCTTGTATAGCATATTGTTTTTCAACTGAGGAAAAAGTTAAATCATCTGCAATTCATCCTATCCATATTCATTTTTGCACCTTCTTAAAAATGTGCTGTAATTTATCAACAACTTAATAGCTTCACATCAGGCACACACCACTAAATTTGTTTTTTATGCCGACATCGAAGACAATGCATATCCCTTGCAATCACGGCCAGGCCGTGCTCCTCTGCCAGAATGAGGATAACAGCTGTGAAGGGAAGGCTGGAGACACAAAACACATGGATATATTCATTTAGATACGACATTGCTCACTTCTTTCCACTAAGAGTATATGAAGTATCCTGTCACTGATGCAATTCTGTGTATAATATCTGCTCTGTGTCCTATATGAAGTCAAGTCTGCAGATGCAAAAATAAGGAAGACATGACCATTAAAGCAAATAAATTCAGAGTCCAGGAAAAAATAGTGGGCCACATATTCAACCTGACAAACTCAGGAGAGGCCCGCATGGTGGCCTTGGACACTCAGAGACCTGAAGTAACCAGACAGATGATCTGAAATTAAAATGTCCTACCTAAAAGCAAGTCAAGTGGGTAATCAATCAAAATGGGTATTTCCCTATTTTGCCTTCTCCCACCTCCCTTATCTATCCCCAGTGAATTTCATGTAACCCACCTTAGGCGGCCTCCTTTGATTCTAATGTACAAAGTAAGCAGTGAAACTGCCATTCCAGGGAGCATTTTCTCAATCCCTTGACATCTTGTTTCATGGCAACTATTGTGAGTTTGCCTCAAATAAACTCAAAAATTCTTGCAGGTTTGGATGTTTCTTATGTTGACAATAGCATACATAAATAGCAATTATAAAATTTCTGATCATTCTTGTTGAAAAATGCAACAACAGATATTTATGTAATATAACAATATAAAACATATATTTGTTTTACCTGCAAAGTAAAACTTTAAATTTTCTATAATAATTAAATTAAAGCATAATATGCAAATGGACCAAACAGCTGAACAGTGGAATAACCCTCTGGACCACCTTCGGAACAAAGCGTGGGCCACAAGGACCGAGGCAGCCAGGGCTGCGAAGGCCTACTCGTACACAAATTCCACCCATCGGGCCTCTAGTAGAATTATAAAGTGAAAGCATACTAGTACAAATAATGAAGAAGATTTCAATAAAGTTTTTTTTTATTCATTCTGCAAAATCTTCATTCAAAAGCAGTCTGTGGATTAGTATAATTTCATGAGCAAATGCCCAGAACACAAATATAAACATTAGGGAAACCAATCAAACACTCAGTTCTAAAGAGTATATTAGCACTTGCTTCACAAACAGCACGTGTCCATTGAAAGAAAATCATGTTTATATGACAAAGATAGTGTTGGTGTCCAAAATATAGTAAACAGGCAGCCATCATGGGCAACCTCAGAACCATGTAAAGAAAACCATGCAAAGAGAAGACAAGAGAAAGCATATTTTCAACCTGCAATGATGTCGCACTGCAAACCTGGTCTAATCACAGGAAATTGAACTAATTTAAAAACCAATAACAATATCTGAAAAAACAGTTTACTAAAATTAGGGATAAATGAGCTGTTCTTCAGAATTATAGAATTTCCCACAGCAAGGGATGATTATCTAAAGTGCTTGCATTTTACTTTTAAATATATTAAGTCAATCATGTATACACACACACACACACACACACACACACACATCATACACATGTTTTGATTTTTCAGCTTGGACACACATTACAGAAGATAAAAGTTTATAGTGAATCTGATACCATTGTAATTATCTTGTTGTTAATAACAAGAAAGGAGCAAAGGGAAAGCCACATGCGAGAGGCATGTCATTTGTGCAGCTTGGCCAGGAAGCTGCAGTTTAACACTCCCAGGTCAGCTCTCCACAGATCGCTGGGGGAAGGCATTGACAGGGGGAGAATAGATGCCCCATAAAGTCTGGGTGAAATAAGGAAGGTACTTGACTGTTAGTCACATGTGGAAACAGGTCATTGGCTAGAGTAGGTGTAGCCACTGCTAGCATGGGAAGATTTGGAAGATTTAATCCCCTAAATAGAAGTTTGCTGTTCTGTTTTCAGGACTCTTTGGACTCTTGTTGCAGGGGGCATGCTCTCCTGGCTCCCCTGCATATTCCCACATGGTCCTCAGCCATGTGGATCCCACCTACAATGGACTAATGGACTGACTGCACTAGCCAGATGCTGAACTGGACCAGCTCCAACATGGAAAGGAAACTCTGGACACTGGCTCTGCTTTTAGCTCTGCTGAAGCCCCAGTTATACTTCTTCCAGGACCGGATGAACGGAAATGAGACTTTGGAAACCCAGCAATATAATTTCACACAAATAAAAATCACTCATCCTCCCATGTAAGTCTCAGAAAATTCTTACTATCACTATCAACACCACAGAGAAAAATATATTTTATATTTAAAAATGAAATTCTATGAAGTTTTGAAAAAAAAATTGTAAAATCTTATGTTCAAAACAGTTATCTGCCAGTGCGTTGGAATACATTTACTAACACTTCTTCTCAACTAATTTTCTCCAAATGGAGGAATAAATATCTTTACTCAGAATAATCATTTTTCTCATTTCCATTTTCTTCAAGGGGGTTTCAAGCAATATTTAGTCATTTTAAGACTATGTATTTGCAAGCAAAATGAAAGTGAATTGTTTAATCCATTTAGTTCCGGCTCAAAATAACCACAATTTCAATAATCTGTATGCTTTCAATACTAATGTGATTTTCAGACTATATTTCATACAAAATTAGTTCAATCCAACATTTCTCTGTGCATATGAGCTCAGAGGCTTGATAAAGAATGTACTCTTCCATTTCTATAATATTCACATGCTGTGATTTATAAATAGGTCATCAGAATTTATCACATCTTGAAAGGGACATCTTGTTAATTTTTTAAAATGTACTTCTATTTAACAATTTGGCTATTGTTGACCGAGAAAATAATCCTACATCAAGGAGAAGTCCAAGGTCTAAAAAAATGGAAATGAAGAATGTAATTGATGCTTATTATTAACACATGACAATAGTACAGTGTATGTAATAAAAAGGATAGAAAGTAGTTAAAGATTGCCTTCCTTTTTCTTTTCTTCTTTTTTTTTTTTTTTTTTTTTTTTTTTACCATTTTGCATCTTTCTATTCTAGGCATTAATGGCCAAATAATAATTACTTCCACCTGCATTTACTCACTTGCTAGTTTCTGTCAAATTCTTAAATTTCATGGCACTTGTCATTTAAATCAGGTATTTGCCTGAAAAAATAAAGGATAGAGCAAGAATTTAGGGTGAAGTGAGTAGTGAGAAGGGCTGAAGAGATATAGAGATTCAATATCATATCATTTAGAACTCTATTTAGCCCAGGTAAGTATAGAATTAGCGTACGAACACAGTAAAAATTGGAAAGTGTTAAATCCTCTTTAGAATTAGGCACTTTCCATATTTTTACAATGCAATGATTGTTTCAAGAAATAGGATTGTGACAATAGAGATAAAAATAAATGATACGATTTGAGAAATACTTAGGATAGGATATATTGGTGATTGATGGATGCAGAGAAGGAGGAAGTGAAAGGGAAGTTTAAGAATGGGTCCAGGTTTTTGGTTTTAGTAACTGGTTGGTTAGAAAGTGATGCCATTCAGAATGTTGGTTCCTTGGTTTGAATTAATGTTCCCTGACAAGCTTAAAGCATGGAGGTGGAAAGGTCAGAAGTTTAAAGTAGACTTTGGAGAGCAGACACAAAACATATTAAAGACATGCTAAAGAAAAGATGAAAATGCAGCAGTGAAATCCCAGTGGATACTGAGAACCATGAATTTATAGTAAACCCATAATATCTGGAGTTATGTGATTTTTTTTTTCTCTAAGAAGATTCACCACATTATGACATTTTAACCATAGCTTAGGGAAGGCCTATGTGACAGCCTTGCAAACTCAGAGACCCAAAGTAACCACAAAGGATGGCTTGAAATGAAAACGTTCTAACTAAAAGCTGGGAGAGAAACTGAGGCACATAAAAGGGTTGAATGCGACTCAAGGGCTGAGATTCTCATGGAGCTCAACCCATAAGCAGCACACTTCAACCCATTACACAATGCCCCTCAAAACTTTGCTCTGACTGCCGCTTTCCCTAGATGTCAACAAGGTTTATATGCTCACAAACTGATGCTACTTAAACCTTGTTCTTCTATCACCTAATTGTTATTGATTGAATGTATTTTAAAAAATGTTTATATTGTTATTATCCTCCTTATGGTTTCCTAGTGGAAAGAGTATCTGCCTCTCTAGACCACCCTCCTTTATTAGATATGAAAAAACTTAGGTACCTGATAATCTTTCCTACTTACTAGAAAGTAACATTCTGATTCTAAGCTATGACAATGAAGTTAATGTTTTGTTGGCCACCCACAGGTCTCCTTCTTCTGTCAGTATCAGCTTTAGTACATTTTTTCTCACTATATTTATTATAAAGGACCCATCTTTGGCAAACTGCTCTAAGATCACCTCACTAATAATTTCCCTGGTAGTATTATATATGGATCTAATCTAGATGCGTATTTTAGATGAATATTGTCTAATTAGAGGAGTGGGTGAAATTATTAACTGCCCAGAAGAAGAAAAATTAGAGCTTCTGGATAATAAAAGAGTAGAAAGTCTTAATTCATCTGGCCAAACTTATCATAAGATACGAGTGACAGAGGATATGTCCTGTTGCATCCGGTTAGCCTGCTTGCCTCTGGCGGTAACAGCCACAGCTCTGTAGTTGAGGCTTTGTTTGGGAGCACACAGGAGTGCTGGATGTCAAATGTTCGAGTCATCCAGTATCAGGTTCTTCTGCTACCAGACTCCTTCCTGATGATGACCCTAAGGAGCCTCTACATAACTGTTTAGAGATCGACAACTTTGCAAAGACAGCCCACCTGGGCTTCACTGACACCCCACTGGCATCAACAGATGAGGTACAGAAAGCATCCATCTCATATAAAAACTGCTGCTTGAAATTTTAACCCTGCTATTTGGCTTCTGTAAATCCTTGCTTGCTGTGACTACTCCCACTTCAGAAAGGCCATTAAACCTTCCCCGGATGACGTTATCAGTGTGGGCGCCAGGCCATGCCTCTGGTTGAGGTCTCCAGGCCCAGCACATTCGGGCTCTTTAAGAGCTTGCAAAAGGGGCCAGAAACACCCCATATTTGGGAGACAAAGAAGGTAAAAACATATAAATAGGGAAAATTCTTGCATGTTGGGGCCCAGAATTTAAGACATTTTCCTCTGGACCCGCGCATAAGAAATGTAACTCTATCTCTCTAAGTATTGCTTTGTTCTTCGGTTTTCTGTAACAGGACTATTCATGGGCGGGAGCAGTTCTGTTCAGGGAGGAATCAGGTATGCAGGGCCGAGGGTGGTTGCTTTGGACGGAACCATCTGATCTCAGGCGCTCACCCACAGGACTTCGGCACAGAAAGCCGAGTTGATTGCCCTTATTCAGGTTCTCTGGTGGCAAGAGAAGAATCAGTGACAATTTGTGCTGATGGCGGGTATGAGATTGCAACAGCTCACATGTGGAGTGCAGTTGCAGGGCGTGGGGACTCCACAGAGGCAACAGGGAACCGGGCTGAAAGGCTGCCCTGGAAACCAGTGGGGCCTGTATAGATTCTGGTGGGAAAAGGCTGAAATCCATGACTAATTTTTACTCAAGTTCTTACAGGCTTTACAGTCTACTCAGAAAGCAATCCAGAAGCACAGCTGAGACATCCTTCTGATCAGGTCCATCCCTTCCCACGTGGTGACTCTGTTTGGGTAAAGACCACCCAAGGACTGACTCCTACCTGGAGGGGACCACATACTCTGACCACCCCTACCGCTCTCCAGGTTGCAGGACTGAACACCTGGATACCAGAAACACGCCCTGCGGATCCGTTGCTCCACAGGCTAAAAGAAGCTGTGGGACAAGGGGGGCGGGGAATGAGGAGGAAACTGGTCTGGCAGAACTTGTTATCTAAATGCAGAGGCCAAGGAACTGTGAACAATGCACTGCCCTGGGAGGGGAGGGTTGTTGTACTGGTGCCAGGACTGACCATCTATGTGGCCTGACGCCTTGGGGCCTTCTTGCAGGACCACGAAGGGGGCGGAACCATATCAGCAAGTCAAGGACCCCAGCGGGATATGTGTGGACAGGCTCTCTGCATGTTTCTTCCCTCTGATTTGGAAACTATTCCCAGAGTTCACAGGAGTTAATAAACGGGGTCCCTCCCTTTCTCTAGGAAACGTGCGCGGTATTTCTTTGGTCTTCTGTAACAGTAAAACTTTAGAATTTAACAGTGTAAGTAGGGAAGGAAAACAGAAAGGACCCTTAGTGGGTGACTATACGAATTCAGAACCATTTAGTATTTACATGGAAATTGTGTCTAAAATTGCCAATTATCTGAAAATGTGTTTTTGTTACATTATGTAAGAATACCAGAATTTTAAAGTAGATACATACTCTGAAAGTGTTAAACTCCAATTTACCTATGTCCTTACTCTTCCCCTCCACCCCCATC
Source organism: Pipistrellus hanaki (assembly GCF_964339955.1). Classification (NCBI taxonomy): domain Eukaryota; kingdom Metazoa; phylum Chordata; class Mammalia; order Chiroptera; family Vespertilionidae; genus Pipistrellus; species Pipistrellus hanaki. The sequence goes on from NC_140505.1 coordinate 120,381,303, forward strand.
TACCAAAAAGGTCCAACTCCAGGGTTGTTTTATGCATCTGTGTCTAGCTGAACCTCACATAACCTCCTGTTGTCCTGGGGAAATTCTACTATATTTCCCTTTCCCTCCACTGTTCACCCCATTGCTCAGCTTAAAGCATCTCATGGCACAGATCACCTCCACTCATCTCCTTCACAGGAACATCAATATCTTTAACTCTCCAAACTTCCTATTGGTCTCTAACTCTACACGTTCCTCTAATTAAACCTGGTTTTCTCTAGCACCAATTTTCCAAAACTTTTTAATTTGTATACATTTTATTTCTGTCCCTTACTTATGAGCATTGCAAGGATATTAACTTTATTATTGTTCTCACTGAGAATGCACTCTATTTCGGCTATATTATGTGTTAAGCACTTTGGTGGCTAGATTAGAACCCAAGCACCACTCAGAAAAGTACTATTCATAGACAGATGGGGGAATACAGTGCAAATTCTAATTTAACATTTCTCAAATGAATGTTTTAAATATAGCTCATTTCAAAGTTGATTACTTTCTGTATGTCTCATGGGGAGTTTCAGAAGAAAATATTCCAAGTCCTGATGCAAATTTTATTACATTTTTTAAAATGTAGTCCGCCTGGACTAAAATGAAACACAATGTTCAACTAATAGAAAAGTCACTTTCACAATTTTGCATTCAAATATCTTTATACAGATATCTGAAAAAATTAGCATAATGTGGTTAGCATACAAATTTTTCCAAATGTATGTTTAAAAAGTTATAGCATATACTATATATTATTAATAAAGAGCATTCAATTTAGTACAAATTTATGTAAGTCAACTAGATATGGCTATATTCCTTCAATAAACATAAAGGCTGTTGTAATTAATATTTCCCTACATGATTGTAACGGAGGTTGCAGATTAGATTTTGTGTAAGAAAGCAGTTCAATTTTTTAATGAGCAGTTTGGCAGTATAGTGCATATTGCTGGCTATCAATCCAGATTTAGGAATTATATATTTTTGTCTGCCAAGAGCATCTCCTCCTGCTGAAAAAAGTCCCCCACCCCCATTTAAGCAATCCTATCCTATATAATCTATCTATAATGATAAAAGGGTAATATGCTAATTATACCAGATTGACTGGCCATCTTCTGGATATCTGATTTCCTTCCAGACAAAGCCATGGTGGTGGAGGTCAAGGTAAAGAGCGCAGTAGGGGGAGAGTTCAGGATGGCAGAGGCGGGCCATTGGGGGTGAGATCAGGCTGGCAGCGGAGGGCAGTTGGAGGTGAGATCAGGCTGTCAGGGGAGGGCAGTTAGTGACAATCAGGCAGGCAGAGACAGTTGGGGTGATTAGGCTGACAGGGGAGAGCAGTTGGGGATGAGATCAGGCCAGCAGGGGAAAATAGTTGAGGGTGAGATCAGGCCAACTGGGGAGGGAAGTTGTGGGTGAGATCAAGCTGGCAGGGGAGGGCAGTTAGGGGCAATCAGGCAGGCAGGCAGAGATGTTAGGGGCTATCAGGCAGGCAGAGGGGTTAGGGACAATCAGGCAGTCAGGCAGAGGCAGTTTGGGGTGAGTAGGCAGGCAGGCAGGTGAGCAGTTAAGAGTCTGCGGTCACAGATCCATCCTAAACCAGCAGTCAGACATCCCCCAAGGGGTCCCTGAATGGAGAGGGTGCAGGCTGGGCTGAGGGAACACCCCTCCTCCCCATGCACAAATTTGTTGCACTGGGCTACTAGTTGTGAAATAGAAGACTTTATAACTACTATGACTAGAGAATTAAGACATCACAGGGAAAATGTGGCCAAACTTAAAGCATTAGGGGTGCAGCACTCAGAACCATAAGCACCTTGCAATAAGTCATTTAGTTCCTGCAAAACATCACTCACTACAATGAGATTAATATTTTCAATTTGAGCTTGACTGAGGAGACTTTCTAGATTTGTTTTTATCCTGTTCATAAGTCAGATATGCTTTGTATATGTATAAAGTTTACTAGTAAAAAGAATATCAATGCCTAGTTTTAACTTAAAATAAAAATAATATAAGTTATTACAAAACCTATGTAAGAATATTTTTCATTTATACAGTATTTGGATATCTCACAATCTTGAGAAAAACATGGTTTCTTTGCGTTTTTCCTCACAAAGTAAGAAAAACATGAAAAAGCACAAGATGTGAACAGGGACCTTGCACCATTTGCATCAACCCTGCACTGATTATTTAATCAAAGCTTTAATTAAGCAAACACCTCTGGCATTTTTACAGACAGTATGTAAAACATAAACATGACAACTACCCGGGCTGCATCAACTACACTTCCTAGCATTCGTCTATGTTCCTGTTAACCTTTATGTTTTGTTGATCAATACATCCTGAAAGTCAATCAATATATACCAAGGGCTCAGAGAGAACTTGTGAAATACCCTCGGGGTGAAGGACGTGAGATCACTGCAATAGCTGGGTCTGCCCCAATAGCATTAACATCACTCAACAAAAGGAGCCATACATCTTTTAAAAATGAAAAATTCCCCCATTCACTAGTAACTAATAAACAAAGCAAACATAGTTCATCACATATGCCAAGATTTTATCATAAATACATATAAAAATGGATCAAATTTCCCATAAAAACTATATATGATAAAGTTAATGTAATTCAGTCTTGTAATGGAAACAAAATTATCTTAAATCAAGTATGGCATGAGAAAATAAATAATCAATTTCCCCAAGTTCTCTAATCTTGAGAATAATTCTACTGAATGGAACCTTCCATTGATTTATTCAAATTTATTTTACTTAATTATTACAAATGCACATATGTGAGCATAAAACTGCCAAATGAAATAAAATGTTAACACTATCACTTCTCATATCTACATATTTATTGATTTCAAAGTTTTACATAAAAATTTTATGTTTCATAGACTCAAAATATGAATATATCCTTATATCTTATTGCATCACTCAAGCCACTAGATGTCTTCAATTTATGTTAATTAGTTTTATCTTCTACTTGCTATAAAAATTATGTCAAGTCAAATTATTTCACAGTTTCATGCAAAGGTCAGGCACTAAAAGTGTTGATGCATTCCACTGTCCTCATGTTGCTGACTATATTAGTGGTGCAGATATGGTAGTCAATACATAAGAAAATAAATGTTATTAATTCCTCCCACTTCCAATTGTAGAAAGAATTTTTTTCTTTTCCTATTCTGTCCTTTTTTAAATTTAAAAACTGCCTGTCTCCCCTCTTTACCTTTCAATAATCTTTTTGTTTTGTTTCCCCTTTAATTCATCTTGCTGGCCGAGAATTTTGACAAGCAGAGACAATCAGTTTTGTCTTCAGAGTGCACAGCTTAATCAATAAAAATGTCAGCTCCAACTCTTGAATAAACACACCTGCAGCAGTCCTCCGGAGACACCTGTTGGCAGATATGTCCACAGCAGATATTTCTATCTTTCTATCATGACTTAGCTAATACATCACTACCTCAGCAGAGCCTTCTGTGACCTGCTAGGGCCAGGGTGGTCCCTTCTTCTGTGCTACAAACGCTCAAAGCTTTCTTGCTATTTTATCATACAACTAGAGGCCTGGTGCATGAAATTCATGCATGGGTAAGGTCCCTAGGCCTGGCCAGTGATCAGGACCAATCAGGGCCTTCCTTCCCCCAACTGCTGGTTCCTGGCCAGGGCCCTCCTTTGTTCCACAGCGCCCTCTGGTGGTCAGCGTACATCATAGCAAGCAGTCAAACTTCAGTCGATCAAACTCCCAAGAGGACCGAGTGCATATTAGCCTTTTATTATATAGGATTGGTCTTGTCTTTTCACCAGATGAAAATTATCTTACTCATCTTTCTGACCCCACTGCCTACTAAAGAAATGATACACCATAGACATTCAATATGTGAGTGAGGAGTACATATCACCAAAGATAGATAGTCTTCTCTATCTCTAGCACACTACCGAATGAGACTTTATTTTTATCTTCTAGTTGTTTCCTTGAGCTCAATATATATTGACATTAATGGGTTACACTCATCCTATATAATAAAGAGGTAATATGCAAATTGACCATCACTCCAACACACAAGATGCCACCCACATGTGGTCAAAGATGGCCACCACAATACAGCCAGCAGGGGAGAGCATTTGAGAGGGCCAAGTCTGCAGGGGAGGAGAGTTGGGGAGGGTCCCAGGCCTGCAGGGGATGGCAGTTGGGGGCAACCAGGACAGCAGCAGAGAGCAGTTAGAGGGAACCAGGCCTACAGAAGAGAGCAGTTGAGTGGACCAGGCCTGCAGGGGAGGGCAGTTGAGGGATCCAGGCCAGCAGGGGAGGGCATTTGGGAGTGGCCAGGCTGGCAAGGGAGGGCAGTTAGTGGTGACCGGGCCAGCAGGGGAGGAAAGTTGGGGGTGACCAGGCCTGCAGGAGAGGGCAGTTAGGGGTGACCAGGCTGGCAGGGAAGGGCAATTAGGGGCAATCAGGCCGTCAGGGGAGTAGTTAGAGGTGAACAGGATGGCAGGCAGAAGCGGTTGGGGGCATTCAGGAAGGCAGGCAGGTGAGCATTTGGGTGCCAGCAGACTTGAATTGTGAGAGATTCCAGATTGGAGAAGGTGCAGGCTGGGCTGAGGGACACCCCACTCCCACCCCCATGCATGAATTTTGTGCACTGGGCCTCTAGTTTATAAATAAGACCTGGTATTTATTTTGCCTTAAAAAAAAAAACGTAAAAAATAGGCCCTGGCCAGTATGGCTCACTGGAGATAGTGGCAGCCTGGGGACTGAAGGGTCCCAGGTTCCATTCCGGTCAAGGGCATGTACCTTGTTTGCAGGCACATCTTCAGTAAGGGGTGAACAGGAAGCAGCAGATCGATCCTTCTTTCTCATTGATGTTTCTAACTCCATCCCTCTCCCTTCCTCTCTGTAAAAAATCAATAAAATATGTATTTTTTAAAAATGTAAAAAATAGTTGTGGTAGAAACTCCTAATTGTCCATCAAATTTTCTCTAACTTGACTAGATATCTCAGTTTTTCTTGTAGACAATGGTCAAATGGGATGTGCCAGGACATCATATAGGCCTTAAAACAGCATGTCAGATTCTTTGCATCCTCCTCTGCTATCCCAAGTGTTGGGAGATCCATAACTTTGTCTCAACTTCAAAGATGAAGATGATGGCAATGAACTTGGGGATGAAGGGACAATAAGATTTTATCTGGGTCATGCCAAACTGACCCTCGTCATCTTTGCAGGAGAAATGCTTTTTAAAAAATGTTAGCCTCTATACTATTGAGCAGCTTAGCCTTCACCCTAACATTTAAGATTTTTTTTTTTTAAATGATGTCAGTTATTGGGCAATTTTAAACTATGAAAATCACCCAAGCAGATTTTTTATGTAATACTAGAGACCCAGTGCAAGAAAACTCAGGCACTGGAGTGGGGGTCCCTCAGGCCAGCCTTCCCCTTCACAGCCCAGAAGCCCTCAGAGGTGGGAGGCAACCCAGTGATCAGGGGAAGGCAACGCCCCTTCACACCTCTGCTGCTGCCACTGCCAGCAATGCAAACCTCTGCTGGCCCTGGTTACCTGAGCCTCAGGCCTGCCCTGGGTGACAGGGAAGCCAACATCCAAGACTTACCTGCACCTCGAGCCAGCCCTGGGCAGCTGGGGAACTGAGGGAACTGTGGACTCCGTAGGTGGGCACACAGGCCTCGTTGCACGCCTGCCACCCTGGTGGGGCTGAGGAGACTGGGTGCTGTCATCTTGTGGCTGTGGGCACCGCCATCTTTAAGGGCATGGCAGTCAATTAGCATATTCCCTCTTTATTGGTGGTGGGTGCTGCCATCTTTGAGGGCAGTGCAGTCAATTAGCATATTCCCTCCTTATTAGCTGTGGGCGCCGCCATCTTTGTGAAGGTTTGAGAGTCAATTAGCATATTTCCTCTTTACTATGTAGTATAACTGATAAAAAAGAGAACTAAAGCACTTTTCCCAGGATTCTTTGTGAAAATTATGCAGAAACCTTTCCTTGGAGTGCAACATGAGAAACACCTCGAAAGACAGGGAGCACGCAGGGCATTTACAGTCGCTGCTCTATGACAGGGAGAATCAGACTCTTTCCAAACCCAGTAGGTGCAGTCAGAGATCTGAGGTAGGATACATACATGAAATAGCTCCCACGTGGCACAAGCCACACCCTACTCTTTAATTGCCTTCAGATCAGCAAATGCGGCTATTGTTAGGGAGGTTTAAACTAAGTAATGCCTATTTGTTTTTCTCCTGGACCTTAGTTATCTCCTGGTTCCCAATCTTGCCCACTACAGTCTTTTTTTTTTTTTCTTCAGAGAAGCCAAAATGATTTATTTAACAACATGGAGCTTCCCATTATATCTAGAATGAGATATAATCTTTACCGTGGCCTGCAAGGCCCAACATGACCCTTCTCCTGGACACTCTCCCTACCTCATCTTCCGCCACTCTCCTCCCACAGCCAACCTCCTGGTTCTCCTCAGTGACCTGTCTATTCTTGCTTCCAGACTTCTGCCTGACAGGCTGTTCACTCAGATGTTCACATGGTTCTCTCCAGGCATCACTATGTCACTGTCTCTTCTCCTCAGAGACAAGAAGTGTTCTACAAACATAGCTAACATGGCAGCCCACATCACTCAGTAACCTTAATATTTTTCTTTGATTACATTGTATTTTCACTTATATTATACCAGAGGCCCAGTGCATGGCTTTGTGCACCAGTGGGGTCCTTCGGCCAGGCCTGCATCCTCTCGCAATCTGGGACCTCTTGGGGGATGTTGGACTGCTGGTTTTGGGCTGGCAGTCCAATATCCCCTGAGGGATGTAGTAGTGTGCAAAGTGGCAGGCGGCCCGAGAGGAGCTCCATCCTGGGCCAGGCACTGCCCCATTCCCACTCATCCCTGCCCTGCTGTGCCTGCTGCCACTGCTCTGTAGTGCTGCTGCAGAAGCGGAAGAGGATTGTGCCACAACAGCTTTGCAGAGATGGTGATAAGATGGTGATAATGCCACAGAAGAATAAATAGTCAAAATATCTGAATAGGCCCTTGAGAAAAGTGCAACAAAAATGGCCAAGCAGCAAAGGGAATGGAGCTCAAGTTCACTAGACATTAGGGAAAAGCAATTTAAAACCACAACACAGCCCTGGTTAATGTGGTTCAGTTGACTGAGCACAGTCCAGTGCACCAGGGGTTTCTGGTTTGACTCTTGATGAAGGGCCCTGATTGCAGGCTCTATCCCATTTATGTAGCATGCAGGAGGCAACAGGTGGATGTTAGCTCTCATCGATGTTTTGTTCTTCCTCTCCCTTTCTCTCTCCCTGAAAATCAACAAAATATTCTTTAAAAAATCCTATATAATAAAACCTAATATGCTAAGTGTCCAGTCGTCCATTCAACCAATCAAAGCATAATATTCTAATGATATGCTAACTTCGTTCAACCATTTGCTATGACATGCACTGACCACCAGGGGGTAGACGCTCTGACCGTAGGTTAGCTTGCTTCTGGGATCAGGACGATTGGGACTGAGCATGACAGGACAGACACGCTGAAGTCCCAATTTTCCCGATCCCAGAAGCAAGCTAACCTACCGGTCAGAGCCTCTCCAGCCCTGATCATGCACTGATGGGGTCCCTTGGCCTGGCCTGTGTCCTCTCACAATCCAAGACCCCTTAGGGGATGTAGGAGAACCGGTTTTGGCACAATCCTGCATGCCCGGCTGAGGGACTCCAATGGTGCACGAATTCGTGCACCAGGCTTCTAGTAATAACATAATGCAATATCACTACACATTCATCAGGAAGGCCAAAATTAAGACTTGGGATTCAAAATGCTAAGTGTGACAACCAGCATGCTCATATACCAGAAGTGGGATGTACAACCACTCTGGAAGACTGTTTAGACACTATCTACTCAAACTGAACACATGCACATTCCATCAACCAGCCATCTAACTCCTGAGAACAGTCCCAAACAAATACATACATTTCATCACAAAAGTCAGTGAACAAACATATATACAGCAGCAGCAGCATTTGCCATAGCCCAAAACTAGTCACTACCCAAATGACCAAACTACAACCTCTTGCAATGAGATAAAAGGATCTCATAAACAAATTGTTGAGTGAAAAAAGCCAGATGCAAAAAAAGCACATTCTATTATTCAATTTACTAGAGGCCCAGTGCATTGAATTTGTGCAAGGGTAGGGTCCGTAGGCCTGGCCAGCAATCAGGGTTGATCAGGTTCCCCACCTCCTCCTTCCCTCTCCACCCACACACTGCCACCGCACAGTTCCCCATCTCCTGCTTCCCTCGCTCCCTCAGCACCCACCACCACTGCCAATTGCCAACCATGTTCTGTGCTGCCCCCTGGTGGTCAGCACCCTTCAGAGCAAGCGATTGAATTCCCAGTCCCCCAGTTCAACTCCCAAGGGAACACTTTGAATATCAGTCATTTATATATATAGATTCAAAGTTCAAAACAGGTAAACCTCATCATAGATGGTCTTTTAATGTCTGGATATAATCATGTGAGGGTGTGAGGGGGGAATGACTAAGGGGAAGCATGATAAGGGATTCTAGGGGGCTGGGCATATTCTGTCTCTGGTTATGCGACAGATCTCCTTGCATGCACATGTTTTATTTGTGAAAATCTATAAGCTTTGCCCTTATAATCTATGCACTAATCTGAATGTATGTTACATTTCAATAAAAGGTTTTTACAAATCACATGTTAGGAAAAATCATACATTAACCACTCTAAGAGTTCAGTTTTACACTAGCGTCACCCACCTATATTCCAAGCCTGAAAAGGGTGATTTACCGCACAGAGATAGTTTTCAGTGGAGCTGACAGTTACACAAATGAAGTTGTTATTGCTTTTTTAGGAAGTTTAAGGAAAGGAAACTGGTAGTGGGCACTGTGGTATCCTATCCCCTCAACAAGGCAACCACCGGCAGGACTGATTTTCTGCATTGTCTGGATTTTGTGTTTTAGGTTTTTACTTGAGGAAGTACTGATGCTGTGACAGACAAAAGGCTATGATATCACCTCACCCTGACATATTTCTGAGACAATGGAATCCAAACTTTGAAGAGAGAATCCCAAAGGGCAGAGATTGGAAGGAGGACTTCTCATGGGACATGAGCCTAGATTTCAGAGTAATTGTCTCCTCTAAATTATTCAACCTTCATAATTCAACCACTGCTGTAATTATATTTCCAAAAATTACTTTCAATGAGATAGCAGACACTTTCAGATTAAATTAAATCAGGAAAATTTAGCACACACTGGGCTTTATCAAATTCTCCTGCATACATTTATTATTATTTTTTTTAAATATCAAATGCCCTTTAGGGGATTGTGTTCCTTAGTGAATAAATGTGTAAAAAATGTACAATTGTATTGCTATAAATAAAACAAGTTTACCAGGTACAAAGGTAAATTTGAAATAAAATTAGAGTTGAACAAATTAAATTCAATGTAGGAATTTCTAAACATGATAAACACTATATATGAAATATGCAAACACATACAAAGAAACTTTCACACACTCACACCTTTTATTTTACTGAGAGTTGATATAGCTACTAACTTGAACAGAGTTAGGAAAAGAAGGACAGAACAAACATATACCCATCTCCTGGAATACCGAGAGGAAATATTCCTCCTGAATTTCTAACCCAAATATAAAAAAAAAAACTAAATCTTTTTCAGATATTAAGAAGTTAGTATTTACTTGAAAAGATCAAGTTCTTCTATTACTGATGCAATTTAAAGATAAGAAGTTTCTGCAATAATGGAAACTAGAGTCACTTAGAAATCTCAAATGGTATTTCATTCCTCCATTCCTTCATCATTCAACAAATGTTTACAATGTACCAAGCACTGTTCCTGTGAACAAAACAAAAATCCCTGCCCTCATGGAACTTACATCCTAAAAGAGAAAATGACACTCAACTACTTCCAGCAGATGGCGGGGAAGTACAAAGGCGCTCAGGGGGAATGCAGCCGGCCAGGAGAGCTGGCAGTAGGAGGCAGGGCAGCTGGGCAGTGCAGTACAGTGTAGTGGCCACAGAAGTAGGTCACAGGAGTCAGATCACAATGAACCACAGGTCACAGGGTTGGATTTTGTTCTTTTTTCTCCACTGCCCTCAGCATAAAGTGCAAATTCAGAGTGTGGCACTCTCAGTCCTCCAGTCTGGCTCACTCGAGCCTTCTCTCTCCCTAAAATCACTTGAGCTGCACTTTCCACCAAATCCACGGTGGGCACCAGGCTTTCTCTGCCCTGAGTATCCCTGTGTGTCCTGCTCCTTCAGCTGCAAGAACTCCTCCCCAAGTTCTCCCTTCCCACTTTTGGTCCTCTGTGCTAATGTTAGGTATTGATTCTTCCAGAAAGCCTTCCTGTGTCCTATTGTGGTAGGCAGTTAGACATAAGCTGAGCACAGATGATGGGCCAGGCACAGAACATCCCCAGGGCGGAAAGCCCTGGGTGCCAAGCAACGGGCAAAACTGGAAAAACAAGAACCTCACCCCCTGGTTAACCTTCCCTCCCCTAGCATATCGCTGGTCATGGGGTTTGGATCCTCTGACCTTTCATATCACTGCTCATTGGGTTTAGAACCCCCGACCTTTCTTTCCTAGAGATAACAGATTGGCCTCAGTTGTGTTTCAGCTACAGAGCCAGAAAAGCAACAAACCCAGACAAGGGACCCGAAGGCTAAGATTAGGACCAGCTGTAATGAATAATGACCCCCTGCCCTGGTGCTGACCAATCAGTGGAGACCCCGATCCTGAAGGGACACACCTGGAAAATTGCTGGATATTCTATTGAGATTCTCTCCCGGGACCTCCCCTAAAATCTCACCCTCAAAATCTTTAGGACAGAGGACCTAGTACTCTCTCTCCTCCCAGGAGCTGCCCCACCCCAGGCATTTCCCCTCCTAATCCCCTTCAACTCCCCCCAGGCACGTTACCTTTACCTTCCTCTCTCATAAGCCCCAAGGACCCTTCTTTTGCCTCTGTCACTTGTTTCCTGAGCTCATTTCTTCTACCACTCATTTCTCCCACTTACGTGATATTCTAAATAAGTCTTCTCTTATAGTTTGGGTCTTGGCTTTGAATTCTTTCTTAGCCAGAACTCAAGTACTGAGGTTGCTGAACCCAGGTCCTATCTTACCCCACTGGTCTCACACCTGGTGCTGCTCTTGCCACGCCAACACTATGAATTCCTGGCTGAGCTGAGGGTTTTCCCATGTGTTTCCACAGAATATAACACTACCCCCATCATATTCTTTACTATGTTTACATGCTATTGTAACTCCTTGAAAATAAGGAACGGGTCCATTTACCTGGTATTGTATGCTCCTAACAGGGTTTGGTATATAAAATAAATATTTGTTGAATAAATATTGAATCTTAAACCAGGCTCAAATCTCTCTATAAATATCTTAAAGGATTATTTACATTATCAGATCTACATAAAGATGGCAATTTTGGAAGAAGCTCTAAATCTTCAGTTCTTTCATGTCACTAAACCAATTTAGCCTTAAATTATTTGGTTAACTAATTAAATAAGAAATACTAGGTACAGTTTTACCTAGCCAGAAGCTCCCAGTAGAAATGAGAGGGAAGATTAAAACAAATAGAAGCAAAGGCTCTTCTTTTTGTTTGTTCGCAAGGGCATTACCCATTAAATCCTTCTTTGTTTGCTCTACTTAATGAAATAAAGGCCTCGGGCAACCAGGAGCTGGTGATCAGCAGTGCAGCACAATGTGTCCCTCTTGCCTAGCAGATCCTCCTTCAGTGTTTGGAGAAGCAAAGCCTGGGGACTCAGAGGCTGTCAGCAGGAGACAGAAACAGACCTTTTAAGTACTCGATGACAAGCTGAACTGAAACCAATAAGCCAGTACAAACCGCAGAAGGGTCTGAAGCCACACTTCATATTGGAAAATCAAGATGAGTGAGCAAAACAGCTTCTAAGACAAATGTGGACAAGTATTCATCATACACATGTAGTCACTGGTTAAAAAGAAAACAGAAAATGAGAAGAACCACCACCATTATTTAACTCTTCTGTTTTTAGGTTTCTCTGAAGCTTTTTCTTTGACTCTGATGTTTGGCTAAATATCAATTATAATATGTTGATATAGATAACATTTTTTCTAATAGGTAAATTAGTTTTCTAATCTGTATACCAATTAAGATTTACTAGTATGTAAGGCCTAATAATATAAAACGGGAGTGTGACAATATGCCTAAAGAGGAATAAGTTTTGAGACAAAGAATAAACCTTCTCTATAAGCTAAAAATGAAAACCTAAAATAAAATATGGAATATAACAGGTTATCAGGAAACTGATGCTGAATTGTTAAGGCAGGGCCTCATGTAATAACGAAGTCATTTGGTAATGGCATGCATATCCTCCTCAGCCCTGAGAGAAGCTCTTTCTCTATAATTTATTCAGAAAATACACAGTTCCAGCTTAGAGACCAATCTAAAGTACCCAATAGTGTATTTTCAGAACTATTTTGTTTGTTCTGTCTTGGGCTATCGCTTCTTATCAGATTGGAATTCCCCACGTATGAGTACTAAAGGGAGGCAGGGCCCCAGTTCCTACTCTGTCAGTCCAGAAGGAAATTAATTCAAGTAAGCAACTCTAATTTCTAGACAATTTGTGGGCTCTCAACTCTCCATGCTGCCCCCTTCTACCTTTCGGTGTGTCGTTTTTCTGTGTCTGGTTCTTCCCTTTCAATGAATGCCTCCATGTTTTTTAAATCAGTTGAAGCTGGGATTGTCACCCAGACTGAGCAAAACTGGCTTCTGTTTATTTTCTCTTGACAGTTAGCAACAAGTCAGAATGGGGAGTTCATTGTTTTGTATCAGTTGCCTTTCTTGAATTCTTTTAGAAGGCTACACAGGAACATTGTGGACACAAAAGGATGTAATTTCAGAGTCAGGGAAAGTTGAGCAAACTTTCTAAAAACTGAATGGAAACCCTAAATAGGTTAAAAAAAAAAAGCAAAAGAAGAAAATGTGATTCAAAGAGCCTTAATTTAAAAGCAAATGCTTGAAAACCCTGGCATGACAGACTGTTCAACCATTAAATAGTGGTGATTTTGCCAGCTAGCGGACATTTAGCAGCATTTGGAGTTCTTCATGACCATCACAGCAGGCGAGAGGTGCTGCTGACATCTAATGAGTAGAAAATGGGATGCTAAACATCCTACGATGTCCATAACAGCAACCACACAAAGAATTACCTGGTCTAAAATGTCAATAGTGTCAAGATTGAGGTACCCTGCCCTACACCACTATTTTCCTTTAAATCAGATATAAATAAATGCCCCACAGAGCTAAAATAACTCTCCCTCAGTCCACAATACCCAGACACTGTTATGATTGCCTCTGAAACCTCATCTCTACCCTAATGTTCAAAGAGAGTCTCAGAACTCATCTGTCAATATCACGATTCATCTAAGAACTACACAGGTGGGGGAAAACTACAAAAGAATCAATAGGGGAAAGGAATGAGCACAGGCAAAGAGCTGGAAAAGGCCAGGAGTGCCTGAGGGAGGGAGGGGACACCCAGGGTGAAAATACAGTTGTGTTCATGGCCACAAAAGTTGGGAAATAAAACTCTGAGGGATGCTGTGATCAGAATCCAACGTATCTGATACACCACAGCAGTCCATAATTTACTTCCTGCGTAACAATAATCTTTAAGGGAAAAATTCTAAGTGGGGTAAAGAAATAGGTTGTTTCTTAGCAGAAAAAAAAATCTCTGGTGTCGGTTTAGGTGAAGATCTGACATGAGCAGACGTGGTAATAAGGAAGTTAGGAGACACCCTCAGTAGTAGAAAAGCTAGAATTAGAATAGCTGGATGGAGGTGATGACAGTGGAGATGGAAAACAAAGACCAGAGAGGTTTAAAACATATTCTTAGGGATTTCCAGTTCCAGAAAATACAACTTTAAAGGATAAAACACTTTGAAAGAGCCAACACATCTCTAAGTCCACTGTGCATCAAAAGAAAAATATGGCAACATGTCAATGGATTAAGTAAAGGGTATACAGTGATCATGTATGCTATTTGAATAATTTCCCTATGACTTCTAAATAACATACAGAAAATGTATGATATTACCTGCTCCAGGACTTCTTTATAGGTAATGGTTGCTTTAGTGTTTGTTACAGGACTGTCGTAGATGATAGCAATCTTATCTCCTTTGCCATTTTCAATATGACGATCAATGGCATTATAACAAATGTTAAGCATGCCTTCCACAAACCTGAAAAATAATTGGAAAGTAAAAGTAAGTGACTCTTTTCAAAAGGTATTGTTGCTTAGTTAGCTTCGTATATTTCTAGTTTGGTAGAATTGCCCTAAAAACACTGCTTTACTGCTCATGTTATGCTAGGTAATGATAGCTATAAACTGGATATATAAGATGATAGAGTGGCATTTTTATTTTATTTTAATGATTGTGTATTTATTTTGATGTGGACTAAAAAAATACCTCGTGCTTCTAGGTGATATTTTTTGTGGATTGTATTGCTTAGGATGAAACTAGAGTATAGAGCAATAAAATAATCTACATTGATAAAATAAATTGTATATAAGTGCAGACACAATAGGCTGAGGAAACAAATGGTATATGTATGACTAAAGACTGGGTACAGACTAAAAAAACAAGCTTACTGGAAAACTCAAGTCTACTTTGAAAGCTATTTAGATGATAGATAGATAGGTAGGACATTAGTTTCAATTAAATATATCTCCAATTGCATAAAAAATAGGTGAGCTCCTTCCACATGTTGAAAATGCTTCATCATTTGAATAAAAAATGGGCATGCACATAAAATTTTAATTTTTAAACACTTTTGCAATGAAGTACTTTTCACCTCATAGTTGATCAATGTCTTCCTATGAAAATGCAGACATCATGTATAGATGAAGATACTTTTTAAGAAAATACAATTCATTTTTAAAAAAGGCTATTTACCACTTTTTGAGGAGGAGGGGATTAAAATAAAAATACAAGCACAAAAAAATGCTCCATTTGTCAGACCAGCAAACATTATAACAATGCCAAATAACAGGGGGGAAATAGTGAAGCAACAAGAAAAAGTCCTGTTAAATAGTTGAGTATCACCTTCAAGTCTTCACTCAAAGAGCCTTGTGTGAAATGAAGCAGGGAATTCAGAATAGCTACAGATACAGTGGCAGCATTACAAAGAAGCAGGTTCAGCAGGAGGGATCATTTCATCACAATCAAGCAGTGCTAAATGCTCCAATAATACTGAATTTTACTACCTTACAGCACAGCACAGGAAGTGATTAATATAATCGTTCTGAATTATCAAGTGTGAGCACTTCAATACTTGTTCAAAAATACTGACCTATCCAGTTTTCTCAGTGGTTAGAACTCAGGCCCTTGGACTGAAGGATTGTGGGTTCAATTCCAGTCAAGGGCATATATGTCAGTTGTAGGCTGATCCCCGCCCAGGTTGGGGAGTGTGTGGGAGGCAACCAATCAAGGTGTCTCTCTCACGTAAATGTTTCTATCTCTCTCTAAATGTCAATAGAAACAAAATATTTTTAGGTGAGGGTTTATACACATACACACACACACACACACACACACACAGACACACACACACACACATTAGTGGCCCAGTGCACGAAATGTAGCACAGCAGAGGGAGGGTCTATCAGCCCGGCCTGCACTCTCGCCAATCTGGGACCCCTGGAAGGATGTCCTACTGCAGTTTACAGGGATCAGGCCTAAATTGGCAGTCAGACATCCCTCTTGCAATCCAGGACTGCTGGCTCCTAACTGTTCACCTGCCTGCCTGATTGCCCCTAACCACTCTGCCTGCAGGGCCTGCTCACCCCAAATGCCCCTCCACCAGCCTGATCACCCCCAACTGCCTTCCGTGCCAGTGTGCTAGCCCCCAACTGCTTCCCCTGTCAACCTGCTCACCCCCAATGGCCCTGACTGCTGTCCTGCTCACCCCCACATCCCCTTCCCAGTGGCCTGCTTGCCCCTAATTGCCCCCCCCCCTGCTGTCCTGCTCACTCCAAACTGCCACCCCTATTGTTCTGATCACCTCGAATTGACCTCCACTGATGGCCTGCTCACCCCCTACTGGCCCCCCTGCTGGTCTGCTTACCCCTAACAGCCCCACCCCCCACCGGCCTGATCACCTACAACTGCCCTCCCCTCTTGGCCTCTATCTGCCTCTATCTCAGCCCAGCCACCATGGCTTTGTCCAGAGGAACATCTGGAAGGTCTCCTGGAAGGTCTCCCAGTCTAATTAGCATATTACCCTTTTATTAGTATAGATAGAGGCCTAGTGCATGGGTGGAGGCTGGCTGGGTGTCACTGATCAGGGAGGGAGTTCCCTTGGGGCATGGGGCAGCCTGGGCAAGGGGCCTGTGGTGGTTTGCAGGCCAACCACACCCCCATGGGGTGAGGGTCCCCACTGGGAGGGTAAGGCTTGGTCAGCCTGGGTGAGGGGCTGATGGCTATTTGCAGGCTGGCCATGCCTCCTTGCGACCCAAGCTCCCAGCTCCTCCTTTATTTATTTATTTATTTATTTATTTATTTATTTATTTATTTATTTATTTTCAGCAGCTCCTTGAGCGGAAGGTAGAGCCAGCTGGAAGCAAGTATCTGGGGTTTACTTATCTTCTATAATTGAAACTTTTTAGCCTTGAGTGAAGGCCAGGGCCGGCCAGGGCAGGTGAGAAGCTTTGCTTCCTCCATCGCCAGGGAAAACCCAAGCCTCCTACTTGCTCCAGTTCAATGACTGCCGCCATCTTGGTTGGGATTTATTTATCTTCTACAATTGAAACTTTGTAGCCTTGAGTGGAGGCTAGGGCCAGCCAGGGCAGGTGGGAACTTGGCTTCATCCATCACCAGGGTAAACCCAAACTTCCCACTAGCTCCAGCTCTGTGACCATAGCCATATTGGTTGGGTTAATTTGCATACTCAGATTGGCTAGTGGGCATAGCGGAGGTATGTCAAAAGGAAGAAAGATGAGGTAAGTTGGTTTTAAAGGAGTTCATTGGTACTAACAAAGCTAGATTTGTACTTCATTGATTGGTCAAGTGAAATGATCACTAGGTAAAATTTCACTTTTGTCAATCCTGTCAACAGGAAATTCTCACTCCTGCTGACATAAAATGTGGGTGGTTTGGCTACATTCAAAGGTTCATAAAGCAGGCCATACAAGACAGTTTCTCTGCAATGGCTGCTCCAGCTCCATTTTAAAATGGCTCCACTTATGTCAACTTTCACATTTCTCCCTTCTGATCAAGATATTTTTTCAAAAGGATCACAGATTAACCATTGAAGTGTATTTTCTCAATTTCCTCATGTGTTCACATTGTGATCTCCTGTCACTAGGAATGTTCATTCCTGGTATGTCATATTCATGTAGGAGAAAAATTGGTTTTCTTTGGAGCCTGTAGACCACACTTGAACAATAGGGGTGCCAAAGCTGAGGAAGGCTAGTCATCCAGTCCTATGAAATAAAAGTTAGCAGAGTTCAGCATAGACAGTCAAATCATTTTCAATCTTGTCTTTTAATTGTCCATCTAAGATCCTATGTGGATTAAAAATCAATTCAAAATGTTGTGTTACCATTATTCTTGTGGAGTTCTTATCTTAAAGATAGTAGATATAAGTTTAATAATAGCAATTATTCTTAAAATTAACAACAGGACACAAATTCCAAATAGAATAATTCTAAACCATGAGGCTGTCCTTTTAAACAGGTCAAAAGACCAAATGCTTTCTAGAGGCACCTATAACCAATGACCTTATTCTATGATTTTTTGAGACTGTGTTTCAATTTATCCTGAAAAATTTATTCAAGCACAGAGGTAGTGACCTCTGGAGCAGCCGTGGTTTTGGTTGATAGATTCAGCAATATCCCTTAAAGTCCTAATATTTTAGGCAAATTTCTGTCCATTTATGCCAATACACCACCATTGAAATAAAATTTTCAAGAATCTTATTTCTTTATTATCAGAGACATCATCTGACAATTTTCATTTTGTTCTGTGATATAAATTTAAGGGTGATGACCAATCCTAAGTCTCTGATTGACTACGTAATGAAATAGATGCAACCAGTAATCCAACTGTGCAGTAACTTCCAGTAGGTAATAATTTAAGCAATTTCACCATAGACTTTTCTGCCAAGTACAAGTGAAAATAAATCCTTATGGGACCCAGATAACAGAGTTATGATAATGAAATTTGACTAAAGTAAGTGTTTGAACGGAGTAGGCACAGTGAAACTGTTGTAGAGCCAGCCAGATATTATAGACCTGTTAAAAGGAGTGCTCCAGTCATTGTGAAGTTCAAGAGAGGTTCCCTATTGTAGGGATACTTTTATGTAATAGAATTTTAGCTAAAAAAAAAATAAAATAAAATAAAGGCAGTAGCCTGTCTGCAAGTAGAGCAGATGCTTCCAGAACTCATTCAAATAACAGCATTGCTATGAAAATAAGAATACTAATTGAGTTTCTGAATTCCATGGGGGATAAGGTAGAGTGAAAAGTTATTGTTTCACTTTTGATCATAAAGATTACTTTATCAAATTGCTTTTAAGTCACAGATAGCTTAAGAGAAAAATTTCCTTAAATGCAATTCAGTGGTATGACCTGAAAGTTATCAGACTTTTATTCTAAAGTATTTGTCAGAGTCCTTCCCACGAATTCCTCTAAAGATGAAGCATCAAAGTAAAATACTAACTGTCTATAAATAACAAAACTTAAAAATTCCCATTTTTAAAGATAGATGAGAGTCATCACAAATAAATTGACAAAGAAGCCCAGTGGTTGAGCATCAGCCCATGAACCAGGAGGTCATAATTGGATTCCAGGTAAGAGCATATGCCCAGGTTTCAGGCTCCATCCCCAGTAGATGGTGTGCAGGAGGCAGCCTATTGATGTTCTCTCTCAGTGATGCTTCTACCTCTCTATTCCTCTCCCTTCCCCTCTAAAATCAATAAAAATATAGTTTTTCAAAAATAAATTGACAAAAATATCTGTTATTTCTGTAATATTCCGATTATGAAAAGATAGCTGAAATTATGACTGATGATATATCAGGTCACATCAGAATTTAGGAATGTTGAGGCATAAGGCAAGCACATTGGCATATCGGTTATTTAGAATTAAAGTTAATTGAAAAGCAGTGAATATAAGGACACCTTAACCATCCTTTGTTTCCTGGAAGCAAGAATAGATCTCCCCTATGAAAGGTGCTTCCCCGGACCTGGAGACTGAGAGAAATAGAGTCAGAGAAGTCCAGGTTGGGAAGCCTATATAAACATATCTGGCTACTTTCTTTCTTTTGTTTTTTGTAATTTACTACTCAAGCCCACCCATTGCTTAGATTCTCCACAAATGAGAGCCCAAACCTAAGCACAGATTATTCTCAACCTACAATTTGAGAAGTAAAAATGGTTTTGATTTCTTTGGTTACTACTATCAAGTACAATATCTTTTCAATGTTTTTAAAGCACTTTATATAGGACATTGTACTTAAGTCTGATGTTGTAACAAATTGTTTTCTAAAATTTTTCACTAATTTTAATCCATGGTGTTTAAGACATTAAAAATTTTAAAATTTTTAGGTAGTCAAACTCATTATTTTCTTTTGCAAGTTTTTCCTCTAAGATAATTAATTCTACTCTTCTTGTTTCTTTTTTTATTGATCTTAAATACGTCAATAATTTATTCGTGTATGTACATATTATATATGCAACATGTTACATATTATAGATTACACATATGTATTATTTGGTATGTGTTTGCATACATATTGTGATGTAGCAGTACAATTATATTTTTTACTTATCAGTAGTCAATTTTTCTAGCATCATTTTTAACTTATCCTTTACTGTCCTCATTCGTTTATTATACTCCATTCTTTCCATATGTATTTGCATTATATATGCATAGATGATAGATGACAGATAGATGAATGGTAGAGAGATAGATAGATGGATGATATATTTGCAACTTCAATACTTAAAAGTGTACCTAAAAATCAATGAGAAAAAAATTAAAACCTAATGGCAAAGAATCTCAGCATATTATCCACAGAAAGAAAGTCAATAATGGCCAACAATAAATATACCAACAATCAGGAAATGAACATTAAAACAATGAGATGCCATTTTCCACCACTGGATTAATATAAAGGTATAATATTGATAAACAGTGTTGGTGAGAGTAAAGAGAAACTGGCATTCTTATATAATGTTGATGACCAAATAAATTAGTTCAACAATTTAGGAAGCAATATATACCTCCAAATATACTTTTCAAAGTAAGTTGCTTATGTTCCTCTCTGTACTGCATAAAAGAACAAGAAAGAGTCTAGAAAAATTGACAAGATAATGCTAATAGTGGTAAATTTGGGGCAAGAAAAAAATTGAGGGACAGTATGGAGAAGAGGTAGTCTATATTTTTATCTAATAAATACTTTTGTGTTAATTTTTATGAACATGTATTTATGTATTGAATGGATTATTTAAGTACATTTCAATAAAAATATAAATTAAAGCAGTCAAGATTGCTTTGCTTTAGTCTTACTGAATCATCAACTTTATAATCAGTAAAATTAACATTAATAAAAAATGTTTTAATGAAATAAAAGCACCTCTTTTCAACTTAATCTATTAAAAAGGAACATTTCTTATGGCAACATCTAAACTTGGGTTTAAGAAACTAAAAATTGGGTCATAAACTTTTTTGTTCCTTCTTTTTATTTATTTTTGTCATCAAAATCAACCTCAGGTAGCTGAGCATTCATAATAAATGGTTACACAGAACTTCAAATCACATAGATTTGCTATAAATTTGACATCGTCATTCCTGCTGTCCACTATGATTGTGGTTGCCCTCATTCTAGCCACTTACAAGACTGCCCTTTCACACCCACTTAAAATGAGGTATGGCCATAAAGTCTGCTATGGCCACAGAAGTAATCAAGGAAGTTTTTAAGATCCAATGTATGTTTACCAAGTTCCTTCTTTCTTTCAGCCACAAGAACGAGTGACAGTCCAAATGGTAACTATTGACTGGTATGCTTGAGTGAGGATGGATGGCATGGAGCAAATCTCCCAGGTAACCTAAGATAAACTCATATGAGTGACACATACCTGGGCTTTTTAACCCAGGGAGATTTGAGGGTTGTTCATTCCTGCAGCAAAATCTAGTGTAGCCGGACTCATAAAAAGTCAAGATTCATTAATTTCAGCAAATTGAAACAAACTTTAAAATTGTCGTATTTTATAATTTGAAGCAATAGGATACAACCCAAGGCAACCAAAATACAAGGAACCTCAACTAGTATAATTATATAGTCACTACAGTAATGTTAGACGTCCTTACAAAGAAGTCGAGCTGTACTAATGTCAATGTCTGAACTGACAAAGGCATGACTGAGGGTTTTGAGAAGGAGCTTGGAAAAAAGAAAGTTCTTGAAACTCCTTATGAATTTGTTCTTGCACATACTTTTCTATTTTCCCCTGCCTTTTCTTCACTAACCCCTACTAGCTAATATCTAACATAAAAACTTTCTTGGACCCTGACAGGTTTGGCTCAGTGGATAGAGCCTCAGACTGCGGACTGAAGGGTCCCAGGTTCATTTCCAATCAAGGGCACGTACCTTGGTTGCAGACACATCTCCATAGGAGGTGTGCAGGAGGCAGCTGATCGATGTGTCTCTCTCATCAATGTTTCTAACTCTCTATCCCTCTCCCTTCCTCTCTGTAAAAAATCAATAAAGTATATTTAAAAACAAACAAACAAAAACTTAGACCCAGTTCTTTGGAGGGAAGGGAATCTTGTTTCAATTTGACTTATTTTCTTCCTTGGTGCAGCCTAACCAGAATCAGATTTCAGAGCACCTAATACCAGACATTAGCCCATTCTGTGTTTCATTTTGGCCTTGCTCATCAAATGTCCCACTGGAGTGTGTATTTGGCCTACACAACGGGCTAGGCCAATGAATGTGGTAGATGTCTGAAGGATTTTTAAGAGGCTGGGAGCCTGACAAGTTCCACAGTCTTGACCTCTGGGCCCCATCAGTTCCCAGAGATTACCACCAACTAACTTACCCTTTGATGAGAGCTAAAATTTTGTCATTTAAGCATGCATTTATGAAATCAATTTTTAAACATTAAAAAATGAAATAAAAACTGATACTAAAAAAAAAACACATTACTTCTTTTAGAGGGGAAAATTGATAGCATTTAGTCTGTGAATTTGATTACCCAGCTATGGAAAGTTAAATTAATAAAATCTAAAATTGTTGCTCTCAACCGCTTCCACCCACTTCAAGAATAAAATGTAATGTACTTCAAACAGTGTGACCCATATAATTCACAAAGGGTCATATTGCTATTTGCATAGAATAACTGTGAAAGCTTCCTCCAGCACAATCTCATTTAGTAGTCACAATGTCACACACAACCCTCTCTAGATGCTCAGCTACTGACTTCTGTAGTCTGCATATATTCCTTGTTAAATAACTGCAAAGTCCAACTCCAAATTAACCTTCTGTTACTATCTTCCTTCTTTGGATCATATTACAATTTCCTTCTTTTATGACCTCCTATTTGGGTCTTCATTTAATCACAATTTCATTTTTAAAAGTCACATTATTTTTCACAATTTAATAAATAAATAAAAAAAAGATGATGAGTGCATTTGGCTATCTATATAATAAAATACTAAATCCACATACTAGTGATAAATATATCCTATCTAATAAAACGGTAATATGCAAATTAACCATTACTGCATCACAAAGATGGCAGTGCCCAGTCCTCACAGTCCTGACGGATTCCCCCAGTCCCGGGGAGGGGAGCAGGGGCAGTTGCTGAGAGCAGGTAGTGTGAACGGCCTGGGGGAATGCTTGCTTCATTACCTGGCCGCGGATGGGCCTCTAGGCTGCAGAGAGTCTCTGGGGAGCAGGCAAGGAGCGGCCAGGTCTAGCAGAGAGCTACTGCTGCACAAATTTGTGTGCAGGGCTACTAGTCTATATATATAAAAGCCTAAGCAACCATCACAACTGAACAGATGACTGAACAGGCTGTATGGAGCGACTAGGCCAGCAATGGGGTTAGTGAGGGGCGACCAAATGACTGACCAGGCCATGGGGGGGGGGGCAGTTAGGGGTGATCAGGCAGGCAGGTAAGGAGTTAGGATCCAGTGGTCCTGGATTTTGAGAGGGATGTCCAACTGCCTGTTTAGGCCTGATCCTGAGGATCAAACCTAAACAGGCAGTCCGACATCCCCCGAGGGGTCCCAGATTGGAGAGAGTGCAGGCTGGGCTGAGGGGACCCCCGCTATGCATGAATTTTGTGCACCAGGCCTCTAGTAGTCTTTATAAGAAACAATTCATTATTTTATCAGAAGACTTCAACCACCTATATATTGATAAATTTTCTATCCATAATAATTTTCTCAGGGTTCCTGTGTGTGCATATACCAAAAATTGCAGTCTCTGGCTCTTAGTGTGAATGCACTGGGAATCAGGAATCCCAGGCCATTGATAAAGTTTCTATCTATAATAATTTTCTCTTTCAAAGTGTTTCTACTAAACAAATTTAATAATAATTTGTTGCTAATTAGACTTGAGACTGTGAAGGAATGAAGAAAAGTATAACTGGGAACATGTTCTTCACTCTCAAAAGGCAGACTAATTTGTAATAACTATAATACGAAGTAAAATGTGGCAACTTTCCTTGTACAGATGTAAACTGAGTATAATGAAAGCACAGAGCAAAAAAGAGATTAATTCCAACAAATTAATGAAAGCACAGAGCAAAAAAGAGATTAATTCTAATGGAATACGGTAAGGAGCCAGTAGATGTTGAAAGGGATGTAATAGAGTGTAAAGGCCTGAGCTTTAAGGTCAAAGGACCAGCGTTCAAATTTCAGACATGTAATTTACTAGTTGCATGATTGCAGGCAAATTAACATGTCCAGGTCTTTCTCCCTCATCTTTAAAACCAGGAAAATAAAATAAAGTAAAAAACAACACAACACTTTGCACCAAAACAATGCTAAAAGCATTTAACACAGATTAATTAATTTAATTCTCATAACAAATCTGCGTGTCTGCTAACAGGATCCTCATTGTACCAATGAGGAAACTGAGGTACAAAGAGGTTAGTGGCTTACCCAAGATGCACACTGATGTGTCACAAGCTGGGATTGGATGTCAAGAAGTCAGGCTCCAAGTCTCAACCACTACTCTGTTTTCATAACGTGAGAGTATTTTATACCTACAGTTTAGACACATTTAAAATGTAGATTAATTTGTAATAAATATAATCCTGGGGATGGGGCCTAAACAGGCAGTCAAGACATCCCTATTTAGGGAATGAGGAAACTGGCTTAGACAAGTTATGAAAGTACAGTTGTGTGGCAATGGGTATGATGGACAGGAGCACGACACAGAGAGCGGGTGACTATTTAGAGATTTTTTCCCCAATAAAGTTGTGATAAAGGTGAAAAGGAGGGAGGGATTTGAGAAATAGGAGGACTGAAAAAAGGAAAATTTTAGAGAAAAGTAGGAAGAAATTTTAAAAGATATATATGAAGAAACCAGGGCTCTAAGAGGGGTCAGCAAATTACAGATACATGACAAATCTGACCCCCTATGTATGTAAGAAACATTCTATGGGCCCTAAGTGGTTTGGCTCAATGGATAGAGCATCAGCCTGCAGACTGAAGGGTCCCAGGTTCGATTCCGGTCAAGGGCATGTACCTTGGTTGCAGGCACATCGCCAGTAGGGAGTGTGCAGGAGGCAGCTGATGGATGTTTCTCTCTCACTGATGTTCCTAACTCTCTATCCCTCTTCTTTTCCCTTCCTTTCTGTAAAAAAAAATCAATAAAGTATATTTTTAATAAAAAGGAAAAGAAAAGTTCTATGGAAACACAGTCACACTCAATTGTTTACATATTGTCTGTGGCTGCTACAACAGTAGAATTGAGAGGCTTGCAATGGAACCTATTAGATCATAAAGCCAAAATTATTTACTATTTGGCCACTTAAAAACTTTAGCAAATAAGGACTGCCCAATAGAAATTTCTGTGATCATGGAAATGTTCTCTATTTCCATACTTAATAGGGTAGCCACAAGCTACAGACGGCTGGCTAAATGTAAGTTTAAATTAATTGAAAGTAAATACAATTTGAAATTTAGCTCCTCAATCACAATAGCCACCTTTCAAGTGTTCAATAGCCACATTTGACTAATGTGACTGCAGAACTCAATTTTAAATTTTATTTAATTCTCACGGACTTAAACTTAAATTTCAATAGCCACATACTGGACAGTGAGTGCAGTTTAAGGAATTTCAAAGACACAAAGGCGGTCTACAGAGTCAAATACTAAAGAGAGATGAATTAAGGTAAGGACTCAAGTCAATCCATTGAGTTAAGCAACAAATAGGTATCGATGATCTTTGGGAGAGCAATTGGGATAGAGCAATGAGGACTAGCCCCTCCTTGCAGTGAATGCAGAAGTATAAGGGAGAGGAGGACCTGGAGTATAGATAACACAGCCAAGAAGTTAGGATAGAAAGAGGAGTGTGGCTCAATGGTTAGAGGTAGTCCCATGCAACAATAGGCCACCAATCCAATTCTGCCCAGGATTTTTGATTGATCCCCAAATAACGGGCATGCCAATAGATGTTTCTCTCTCACATAGATCTTTTTCTTTCTCCCTCTCTCTGTTTCTAAAATCAATATAAACAATATTTTTAAAAAGGAAGAAAGAGAAGGAAGATGCTCTGAATTCTCTTTAGCTTGTACAAATCTTTCAACTGCTTTATTAAAAGCATGAAAAGTGTAGGTAGCTAATGGGAGAGGGGTGGTAAATTAATGAGAATATTATTTGTTTCTTCCATGGCAATGACAATTGAGACAAGTGCCAAAGTAAGGCAAAGTTCAGGTTCTGTTTTGGAAGTCCAGGTTCATGAGTGCTGCTGAAACAAGAGATGTGTATGTGGGGTGGGAGCATAACATGAGCTAAGGCATGAAAGATCAGTGCGCGCTTTGTCTTCTAAGCTTTGAATGCCTTGTTAAGGGCAGGCCATGGAAGGATTTTGAGCAGGGGAATGTCTTGCTCAGACATAGATTTCAGGTCAGACTTGAGAGGCATCTGAGAGGCAAATGAGGAAATGGGATCAATGACTATTGAGAAGCCTAGGATGTAATGGTAAGTAAGGACATGGTGGGGAGAGAGCACTACTGTAGAAACAAATCAAAAGGAACTAGAAGTAGGAGGAAGAATGCTATCAAAGGAAATGGAAGGTTTTGTTTTGTTTTGTTTTGTTTTTTCATCTCTGAGTGCCAAATAGATGTTCTCCTTAAGGGAAATTTCAAATAAGAAAAAAAAAAAAGTTTTAAAGTAGGAGGGCTAGCTAACATTTTTTAATCGCCAATAATGTGCCAGATTCTGAGTTTTGTTATTCACATATATCAAATCATTCACTTTCCGCACCATCCCTTGAAGAAAACAATGTTACTCCCATTTTACATATAAGAAATGAAGCTCAGTGTAGTCAAGTAACTTCCCGGAATTATACAACACACACAATGGCAGACTGGAACCTAGTGTAACTAACTCCAAGAGAAATGTAATGAATCTCTGATTTTATATGATGGTGGGCTTTTTGAGTAATTCTTGTACTTTCACCAGACACTATATCCTGTGGCCAGATACCATGAGCTACCTCATTAAAGGAACACAACAAATGCTCAATAATTATTTTTAAATAGGTGTCTTCAGCTGTGAATGAATGTGAATGGAAGTAGTACTTTTCTGACACATTAACACAAATAAGGAAAAGTCTCATGAGGTAAATGCTCAGCAGAAACAATGACTAGCTCAAAAGACTACTATTGCCCACAACAGAGAAGGCTTTAAGCATTTTTTAGAGGGCATCCTATTGCCTTAGTCACACAGTGACATCCCATCTAAATGAGACACTTGGCCTTGAGCAGTATCAACTGACTGTTCCAGGAAACCCTCCAAATTGGGAAATTGCCTACTTGGGCAGCATTATAACCTTATGGTAATTTAACCACTAGGGATATTGTTTTTGAGAAAGTACTTGGAAAGCACCTATCGCTATAGGACCAATTATTTTAACAGAAACCTAACACAAAGAGAGAGACTTCTGTAGCCCTATTGATCCTGCATCCATGAATACACACACTCAGCACCGGCCCCATCCCACCAGCTCGGGCCACCGATTGCCCCATCTGGACATGAAAGGACAGCCGGGACACCTGCGCCGGGGCCAGATCATCTCGGATTAAAACTGCGTCAACTGCCAAGGGTGAGGCACGCAGCCAACAGGAACAAGAATGGAAAGAAAGGCTTTCAAGAAATCAATCCCTGTCATCTGAACTGGATCCACTGTCAATGAAGAGAAAAGGCATAAATGAATAATCTTAAAGATCCTCCGGCTGAGTCAGGCTTGACAGTTAAATCCCAAGCAGAAGGTGAGGACACCCTTTTGCCTTGTTTTATTTTTATTCTAGAGAGAATGCAGGAAACAGAGAAATGAAGGAAAAGGAAATAAGACTTGGTTTATTACAAGAAAAGAAAAAGATAAAATTGCCAAGACCAGTTTGGCTCAATGGATAGAGCGTTGGCTTGGGGACTGAAGGGTCCCGGGTTCGATTCCGGTCAAGGGCATGTACCTTGGTTGCGGGCATATCCCCAGTAGGGGGTGTGCAAGAGGCAGCTGATCGAAGACTCTCTCTCATCTATGTTTCTATCTCTCTCCCTTTCTCTCTTTACAAAATCAATAAAATATATTTAAAAAAAAGAAAAAGATAAAATTGTAATTAAATTAATAATAAAGGTCAATGTAAAAGATAAGCTCAAAACACCTTTAAAATTCAAAGCATAAATTTATTAACATTTAAATATAATCCTAAAGGCATATAAACTTAAAAGTACATTTTCAAGGAAAGCAAACTTCATTAGACAGCCCTTTTCAAGAGAGCACTTAACACACTCTTAGGGACAGTAGTCCTCAAGAATGAATTAAAAAATAAGTCATGACAAGGAAACAAACTCCAAATCAGTGCAGATTCTCAGAAAACCACACCTACAGACCAGGATGCCCACAGAGGCCCAAGAAAGTAACCTGCAAACCTCAAAGCTATCCAGAGTTCCAGGAGGGGGCAGAGAGGAGACACATTCTCCATTATCAACGGGTATTTGTTGGAGAGAAGAGAAGATGCATGTCTCTCAGCACTTAATACTGATGACAGTAATAACGAAGTGATGGAGAAAGAACAAAAATACAAAGGCAACGGGGAGAGAGGAGAAGAGATTGTAGCCTAGCACCATGCAGGGAGGAGGAAGCCAACTTTCTGACATGGTGTTATTTCCCACTGGTCAAGGAGAAAAGGAAAGAAGAGAGGGGAGAAATGTGTTAAGATTGAAACTAACATGTTCTAAACCTTAGGACGGTAGGACTGCGTGTTTTTCTGTTTCCACATTGCATCGTTACCTTACCTGTCCTTTTATTTCTCTTTAAGGCCGTAACTCATGCATGTCGGCACACTTCGTTCTGATGAAACTCCTCTGCGGCTGACAGCCCCAGAAGGCCAACACCCCATTCATTAACTCATTCTGTACAACACAGCTCCTGTCCACAGAGAGGTGTGTAATGCAAGCTCTTATTAAAGAGGAGGAACACCATCAATCATTTTAGAATACCGAAGAAGAAATTGTTCTTCTCATTGAGCCTTTTAAATTCTTCAGAGATTATTTCTATAAAGACTATGCAATTGGGAAAAATACAAAGGGAGCATCAATTTTGTTTTATTGCTTAAATAAAAAAATCTGAAGCCAACATGACACAATTTTGAGATTTTACAGAGCCTAGTATTCAGTGTCCACTAAACTATTACCTTTATTTATTCTCTAAATATTTCCTAAGGAAAAAGGCTCTGGGACCTTATTCACAACATTAATTGATCTTTTCTGAGAAAAATTTGACAATGTACCGTATTTTCCGGCGTATAAGACGACCCCCTAATTTTACAGTTAAAACATAGGTTTAGGCCTATATTCACTGTATAAGACTACCCCCCACTTCCGAGGCAACACCAGTTCTTTTTTTATTTTTATTTTTTCAATATATTTTATTGATTTTTTACAGAGAGGAAGGGAGAGGGATAGAAAGTCAGAAACATCGATGAGAGAGAAACATCAATCAGCTGCCTCCTGCACACCCCCTACCGGGGATGTGCCCGCAACCAGAGTACATGCCCTTGACCGGAATCGAACCCGGGTCCCTTGAGTCCGCAGGCCAACGCTCTATCCACTGAGCCAAACCGGTTTCGGCCACCAGTTCTTTTTTTAATAGACCGCCTCTCTGACTCTGGCCAATCTGAGCAGGCTTTATACTAGAACACAGTGTGGTCTTATACGACGGAAAATACGGTACATCAGAAAGTATATAAATTCTCTTTGACTCAGAAATCTAACAATTCTTCAGTAGAAAGGAAGAAAAGAAAGAGAGAGGAAGAGACAGACAGTGAGAGAGAAATCTTTGGAATTCTGTCCAAAGATGCAAGTATATCTGCCTATTCATAATAGCAAAAAAAAGAGAAACCACTTAAATATCAACATAATGGGATTGTGAAATAAATTTACATTTATAACCAAACAGTAAGTTAAAATATTCTGCATACATTGAAAATAATGAAATAGAATAGAGGAATGAAAAAAATCACAACTTACTATAACTGAAAAAAGGAGACAACAAGTAGTATGGGTAATATAATTATATTTTTTGTAAGAAGAAAAATAGAGCCCAGACTGACAAACATGCATAGATTATAGTTTTCAAAACGACAAACAAGCAAAAATATGAGAGCAATCAAAAAATGGTAAATCTCGACAAGGGTTGTAGTCTAGTGAATTGTATTGCCAATATCAAGTTTGGTTTTGATAAGGTCCTATGGTTATATAAGATGTTACCCTTGGGGGAAGCTGAGTGATGAGTACAAAGGACCTCTCTGTACTACAATACTTTTGCAACTTCTGTGAGTCTTTAATTATTCCAAAATTAAAATTTTAAAAGAAAGAAATGAAAGATTGAATGGAAATATACTGAGATACAAACTGGGAATATATTTAGATATTGAACTATAGCTGATTTTCCCATCATGTTTGGCTTCTCTAAGTTTAAATAAAATGTAAAGTAATACTTCTTTGTGAAACATAAGAAAACATAAACCTAAATTTCAATCAGAATTATTTTTGAATAAAGAAATATCAATGAAAAGTAATTAGTCAAGCCCTAACCAGTTTGGTTCAGTGGCTAGAGTGTCTGCCTGCGGACTGAAGGGTTCTACCAGCTTCAATACCAGTTAAGGGCACATCCCCAGTGTGGGGTGTGCAGGAGGCAGCTGATTGATGTTTCTCTTTCATCCTATGTTTCTAACTCTCTATCCTTCTCCCTTCCCCTCTGTAAAAGAAATCAATAAAATACATTTTTTTTTAAAAACAAGTAATTAGTCAAACCTAGGTCTCAAACCATATCTTCATAAAACCTCTGCTCTTTTAATTAAAATACACTATATTTTTCATCCGACTTCCAACCTTCACGTCTCACCAAAACAGCCTGACACACAGATACAAACATAGCATAAACATACCTACAAAGATAAACCTAACATAACTAACTAGATATTATTGAGCATAAATTAAAATGTTAAATAAAGTAGACAAAAAAAATTTATTCTGATTTTTTCCTAGCCTTATCCTCAAAATAATCCGAGAACTATGTCACAAACTACATCTTTGTTCTCTTTGACAACTCCCCCACTATCTACACATTCGTAAATAGACAATTGTCCATTAACATTCAATAATTTGAAACTTGAATACATTGAAGCCTGCTCAAATATCCAGAAGTACATTATCTAGCTAATATTAACCAAGCCCATCAGTTCCTTTAATTCTCCTTTTGTTTCTTACTTGTCTTTTTCTCATCTAAGAGACAAATGAGAGGCTACACAAAGGGATAAAATTAAACTCGGAGTCTTTTACTAGTATCTGTTAAAGGATTCATTAATTAGAGAACGGCTGCTATTCACCAACTAAATGGTCCATACCACTCATGATTACTCTGCTTTTATTAAACAGGCAAATGAAAACTGTTATTAAAAGCAGAAACACTTTTTTTCCTTTGATGTATGACATTGTTCTTCAAAGTTATACACTATATAGACTCTCATTCAATGCCTGGATTAGTGCCTGGCTCACAGAAGACATTTAATAAACCTTTTTCTGAATGAACAAGAGAAAGAAGGAAAGAATACATGAGGAAACAAATGAGTTAATGAATGAATAAATTTTAAAACAAAAAAAACTTCATTTTTATAACAGGTCAACAAATAGATATGCATGTATTGACTTTAATCTGTAACACTGGTATTATGAGGACAAAACAAGGTTAATTAGAGAGGAAATATGACACAATTAGAAGATTATGCACTCCGAAGTCTAACAGATCTGTTTTTTCATGCCAAATCTGCCACCTGCATGCCAAGTGAACACAAACAAGTTACTTAACCTTCCGTAAATTCTTCTTTAAGAAAGTATGTTCTTGCCCTGGCCAGTGTGGATCAGTTGGTTAGAGTATTGTCCATGCACCAAAAGGTCAAAGGTTTGATTCCTGGTCAGGGCACATACCCAGGTTTGGGGTTCGATCCCCAGTCAGGGTGCTTACTAGAGGCAACTGATTGATATTTCTCTCACACATTCATTTCTCTCTTTTTCTTTTCCTCTCTCTCTGCCCCTCTGCCTTCCTTTCTCTCTAAATCAATAAAAACATATCCTCAGAAGAGGATTAAAAATAAAATAAAAAATTTAAAGGAAGTATGTTCTTGAAAAGTTTAAAAAACTATGTTAAAGGATATTATTTTAGTTATTATTATCATAATATGTTTTGTCTCCTATAACACCTTACACACACTCACAAACACACACATATGCACACACACACACAAAATACATATAAAGTATGATCATCCTTTAGAATTTAAGAGATTTTAATGCAACTGTATTATTATTTCCATACAATCCTGGAGCCAGCAGTCCAGGATTGTGAGAGGGATGTCTGACTGCCGGTTTAGGCCCAGTCTCACAGGGATGCCTGCAGGATCAGGCCTAAACTAGCAGTCCGACATCCCCCAAGAGAGGAAGGGAGTTGGATAGAGAGTTAGGAACATCAATGAGAAA
Source organism: Pipistrellus hanaki (assembly GCF_964339955.1). Classification (NCBI taxonomy): domain Eukaryota; kingdom Metazoa; phylum Chordata; class Mammalia; order Chiroptera; family Vespertilionidae; genus Pipistrellus; species Pipistrellus hanaki. The sequence goes on from NC_140505.1 coordinate 120,413,639, forward strand.
GAAACATTGATCAGTTTTCAAATAATTAGATACTTTGGGAGAAAAACGTCCTGATTAAAGGTATTTTTATTAATTATAAATTTTATATTAAATTTTTATATTAACATGAACATTAATCCTTTTATAACTTAAATTAAAATACAATTATTATCAAATTAGATCTGCTAAGCCTATAATTACAATCATATGTCAAACAGCTCTTAAACTATTTAAAGAATGTTTATAGCTGAAACCGGTTTGGCTCAGTGGTAGAGCATCGATCCGCGGACTGAAAGGTCCCGGGTTCGATTCTGGTCAAGGGCATGTACATTGGTTGCGGGCACATCCCCGGTGGGGGGTGTATAAGAGGTAGCTGATCGATGTTTCTCTCTCATCGATGTTTCTTACTCTCTATTCCTCTCTCTTTCTCTCTGTAAAAAATTAATAAAATATATTTTTTTAAAAAAAGAATGTTTATAGTAGACATATGTACAAGATCTTGAACAATCAGGGCCCAACATTTTAAACTGACAATAAAATAAGCTGTATATATACATTTTTTTAAATTCAAGCTTTCATCAGAATAAAATCAGATTTTGTTCCAAATAACGTAAATGTTAGAGTGTTGTCATTTTTGGCAGTTCCATAAATGTGTCCTAAAAGAAGTAATATTTTTATTATCTGATTGCTAACCCATTTTTTTATTTTTCATTGAAGAACAGTTTACATATCCCTATATATAAAAGCCAAGCAACCAGAACTACGAAAGCATTGGAACTAACAGTCACTATGACTCACAATGTGGTGGCCAACTGGTCCCATCAGGGCTCCAATTGCCCCCCCAACCTACCATTGCCCCTCCCCCTGGCCAGCTATGGTCCCACCCCACAGCCAGCGCTTCCCCCAATAGGCCCCCATCGGGGAGGGCCAGCAGCCCACCCGCGCATGAATTCATGCACCAGACCTTTAGTAATATTATATTAGTTTCAGGTGTGAAAAATAATGATTTAATATTGGTATAATTGCTAATTCATCACCACAATAAGTCTAGTTACTATCCATCATCATACCTCCTTATAATTTTCTTTCCTGTGATGATTTACTCTCTTAGCAACTTCCAAATATGATCATCATGTTATATATTACATTCCCATGGCTAATTATTTTATAATTAGAAGTTTGAACCTTTTGACCCCTTCAGCTAATTCACCCAACCCAGATCCTTTTCTTCCCTTCTGGCAATCACCAATCAGTTCTCTATATCTATAAACTTGTTTGGGGTGTGTGTGTGTGTGTGTGTGTGTGTGTGTGTGTGTTTGCTTCAATCCCCAGTAGGGGGCATGCAGGAGATAGCTGATCGATGATTCTCTCTCATCATTGATATTTCTAGATCCAACATACAAGTGAAGTCATATGGTATTTGTCTTCCTTTTAACACTTTTATTCACCAATTTTAACTTGGTCATTAAAATTTGATATATTTGGTTAACATATGTACTACATAATAACAATCTAGTAACATAATATTGATCCAGCTCTTCAATCTGAAATACTTAAGAGTCTGATGATGTGCCAAAGAGACAACTTTCCCAATCAATACTCACATGGGTACTTGGTATATCACAGAAGTAAAGTATTCCCTCCTTGCAATATAAGTTTCTTTGGCTTGATGACTAAGAAACCTATGCCAATGTAAAATATTCTCTACTACAACTTAAATATAAATGAGCTTAAGAGGAGCAAAGGCATCCAATTGCCTTGTAATAAAACTTAGAGCCATGAAGAGAATTTCCAACTCTTTGATGCTTTCATTCATGGGTCATTTTGGGTTCTGGTGGGATGGATAATTCAAGTGATATCTAGATGCAATTTATGTATTTATCCATCTCAATCAAGATTAAAAGATGGATAAAAAAGGTTAATCTGAACGTAGATCTATGAACCAGGAGATCAGGGTTTGATTCCCGGTCAGGGCACATGCCTGGGTTGTGGGATCAATCCCCAGTAGGGGGCATGCAGGAGATAGCTGATCGATGATTCTCTCTCATCATTGATATTTCTATCTCTTTCTCCCTCTCCCTTCCTCTCTGAAATCAATAAAAATATTTTTTTTAAAAAAGGTTAATCTGCATATGTTAAAGTTTTTATACACAGTTATGTTCATTCCACTATGGAGATAACAGAGGTGACTGAGACCTGATCCCTGCCCTTCCATGACCTCTTGGTGATTTGTTAAATTACTGGTAAAACCTAAGCATTGTAGAATGTGAGCACTTACAGTGTATGTATAGTGACAAAAGGAGATAAGTATTAAGCATTCTTTGCCAAAGTAGCTTAAAGGGAAATAAGATTCAAGGTGATGTGCTTTTTAAGAAAGAGGCATTTGTCAAGAAGACATGTGCAAGTTGACTCTGGGAAAACAATGAAGATATATTCCTGTAAAATGAGAGGAGAGTGGAAGACACATCTATAATAATAAAAGCATAATATGACAATTAGACCAGATAGGTGAATGACCTTCCTGACTTCTTTCAGAATTAAGCTGTGGCAGCAGGGGTTAGCGGTAGTCAGGCAGGCAAGCGAGTTGTTAGGGGCAATCAGGCAGGAATGCAGAGTGGTTATAGCAATCAAGTAGGCAGCAAGTGGTTAGGGGCAATCAGGCAAGCAGGCAGAGGCAGTGAGGGGTGATCAGGCAGGCAGGCAAGCAGTTAGGGGCAGTCAGGCAGGCAGGTGAGAGGTTAGGGGAGATCAAGCAGGCAGGCAAGTGGTTAGGGGTGATGAGGCAGGCAGGCAAGAGAGTGGTTAGGAGCCAGCAGTCCAGGTTTTCTTTTTCTTTTCTTTTCTTTTCTTTTCTTTTTAATATATATAATTGATCTTTTACAGAGAGGAAGGGAGAGAGATAGAGAGCTAGAAACATCAATGAGAGAGAAACATCGACCAGCTGCCTCTTGCACACCCCCTACTGGGGACGTGCCCGCAACCAATGTACATGCCCTTGACCGGAATCAAACCTGGGACCTTTCAGTCTGCAGACCGACGCTCTACCACTGAGCCAAATGGGCTTCGGCAGCAGTCCAGGTATTCGAGAGGGATGTATGACTGCCAGTTTAGGCCCAATCTCTAAGGGATGCCTGCGGGATTGGGCCTAAACTGGCAGTCCGACATCCCCCAAGAGAGGAAGGGAGATGGATAGAGAGCTAAAAACAACAACGAGAGAAACATTGATCAGCTGCCTACTGCACACCCCCTACTGGGGAACCAAGGTACATGCCCTTGTCCAGAATAAAACCTGGGACCCTTCAGTTTCCAGTCAAGGGCATGTACATTGGTTGTGGGCACATCCCCGGTGGGGGATGTGCAGGAGGCAGCTGGTCGATGTTTTCCTCTCATCGATATTTCTAACTCTCTATCCCTCTCCCTTTCTCTCTGTAAAAAATCAATAAAATATATATATTTTTTAAATTGACAGGATTGTTATAAATATTAAATAAATTAAAGCATTTAGCACTGTACCTAGCTCATAGCATGAATACAACTAAAGCTTAGCTGTTTTAACTATATGCTAGACACTACTTCTTTACATTAGCACTCTTACTCATTTTAAATACCCTATACAGTTGTTATTTCTTCTCAATCAGTAAGGATGGGTTGGATTCGCTACAATAACCGTAAACTTTCTGTAACTCGTAAAGCATAAATGTTTATTTCTCATTTACGCTTCCCTGCGGTTTCAAGTGGACTCCCAAAGCACTGTCATCTATGCATTTCTGCTCAGCCATCCAGACTACTGCTATGCTACATGTGCTTCCACAATGACTGTGACAGACCAGAGGGCACAAAGCTTTGAAGCACTGACACGCCTTACTCCTCTAACGGCCATAGCTAAGCTAATCACATAACCACGCTGACGTGGGGAGATTCTCTCTTCTCCTGCGCTCAAAAGTAGAGGAGAACAGATATTGCTGAACAATAATACCCATCACAGCCCGGATTTTACAATCCCTTTTTATGATAGTTTGAGGCAAGGTGCAGTTCAAAGAGTGGAGCCAACATTTTAACCAAAAATCAGAATCAGATTGTTTTCTCCACAAATAACGATCCTCAACTTTTTTCTTCACTCACCAAAATAGGCTCTCTGATAAATTTCCACTGGTAATAGTGGCAAACTTCATTCAGCCTTGATTAAGGGGTGAGTTGGGAGGAAGGCTGAATCAGGGCAGTTGCGGTTTAGAAAAGCACTTAACTCTCAATTGAGAATCAATGAAGCTCTATAAAAATAAGAAAAAGTGTAGAGAAAACAAAGTGAGATTAGTGCAAAAGTAGACTTTTCTAAGCTCCAATACTTTCACTCAGTTATTTAGCTAATCCTAATAAAAGAGTAACATGCAAATGAACTGTCACTTTGCCATAAAAATGGCTGTGCCCACAGCCAATAAGGAGGGAAGGGACAAGGCCTGCAGAGGAGGGCAGTTGGGAGGGACCAGGCTTGCAGGGAAGGGCAGTTGGGGGGACCTGGGCCAGCAGGGGAAGGCAGTTGGAGACAACCAAGCCTGTAGGAAAGGGCAGTTAGGAGTAATTGGGCCAGCAGGAGAGCAGTTAGGCATTGATCAGGCTGGCAGGGGAATGGTTAGGGGCAATCAGGCAGGCAGACGAGCAGTTTGGAGCCAGCAGTCCTGTATTGTGAGGGATGTCCAACTGCCCATTTAGGCCCAATCCTACCTGGACATCCCTCGAGGGGTCCCAGATTGGAGAGGGTGCAGGCTGGACTAAGAGACACACCCCCATTCCCTGTGCACAAATTTTGTGCACCTGGCCTCTCTCCAGTCCTATATAATAAAAGGCTAATATGCAAATTGTACCTTCAACTGGAAGTTCAACCAGGAGTTTGACCAGGTGTCAGGACTGGCCAACCACCCTCGACCTCTCCCCAGGCCATGCAGGAATTTGTGTACCAGGCCTCTAGTAGTCAATAATACTGATTTTATGTTGCTTTAGCTACTAATTTTTTTTAAATCAATCTATCATACTAAATTTTTTTTTTTTTTGCAAATATCTATATTGGTCATATCCACAATAGATACTTAGCATTCTTTCTTTTTTCTTAATCTTCCCAAGTTTATTTTACTTAACTGATGTATTCATTTAGGAGAGAAATCTTAAAAGATTATACTTGGGAAATGTTGTTATTCTTCAAAACCTAAGGAGAAGGTGTGCCTATTGTCCAGAATTAGTCTTAAGTCAAACACCTACAAGACTAGTTGCTCTTCTCCCATTTAGAACAATTTGTTTTTTAAATTAGTAAAATTCACTATTTAATACTTAAAAGTCATAAATGAAACACTAACTTAGAATTTGAAAGAGCTTTTTTTTTTAGCCACCCTAAGACTGTCAACTGGACTATTTTAAACTCAAAACTTCAACTTCAACTTCCCTAGATATAATAGTACCTCTCCTTGCTCTACACTGTCTCTTACATCAGTTAGCCACAATGCCAGTGAAAGCAAATATAATTAAACCTTTGATAACAAATTCTCTATACATAGTTTAGATCAAGAATTTGAGTTCCACATTCAGATATGCTTCCTAAAACCATAATTTTAAGGAGTTATTACAACATATATATGTTTATATATATATATATATATATATATATATATATATATAGATACAATACACATATATTTTATATATTTTTTATATATATATATATATATATAAAACCACAAAGATGTCTTGATTTCCCACATATTTCTCTTGCAAATGTAACACCACAATGAAAAGTAATGCTCTCCATGAAGTTGCTGCTTTTTGCTTATGAAAGTGGAATTTTATTTATTTATTCATTTTTTAAAGGAGGAAGAGGAGAAGGAGAGGGAGGAAATGACTCAAACCACTGGATTTCTATCTCAAGGACAGTATGTGGCATGAACAAAGGAAAAGTAAGCCACCTTCCAGGAGGTGCTCAGAGCTTGGCTTTCCCCCACACCTGCGAGTGGACTGGTAGCAGCTGCTTGAATTTCCATTGTCCATTGACGGTGCCCTCTGTCAGGCAATCCACCCTTGCTTATGTAATTGCAGCATTCCTGCAGTTCGCTCTGTTCTGTCCTAAAGGCTCAGTTGCAGGACACACTGAGAAAAGTAGATACAGCACAGCACCAAGCTGCTGACCTTCAGAAACAAAGTGAGGCCCATCTTATACAATCGGCTTTTTTATGAGTACTGTATTTCCAACGGGCCATTTTCATGCTGACCCTGTGTCTTCTAAAAATGTTTATATTTAGAAAAAATGTTATGTTTAAGTTTAGGTATACCTATACTGTACACAATATGAATAAAACCATTTCCTTTAGAGTTTGTCAAAAGGGGGCAAATTTTTCATTCTTAGATAAAACTCTGACCTTCAAAAGAATTAAATATTAAATTCTGAAACACATAAAGGAAATTTCACAGAATCTTAATAAGGCTTTAAAAAAGACTGAATTTCCTTAACAGTTGAATGTGCCTAACTAACTGCCAAAGAACCAAAATTGAGTAGGGGAATTAAATTACTTTCTGGTTATATAAAATTCACATTATACTTTCCTTATTTGTTTTCCTTTTAAACAATGTCAAACTCATAGAAAAGACCCAAGTACAAGATAAAGAAGTTTTCCCCTCTGAACAACTTACTGACCTGTTGCCTGACAACCTTAGAAAAACTGAACAAATATTATATCATCCCTTTCCCACTCTCTAGTTCCCTGTCCATCTCACAATCAAATGTTTAGCTATCTAGCTGAATAGTCTATAACAGGAGCATATAGATCTGCTGAGTAGTTCTTTTTTTTTTTTTTTAAATATATTTTTATTGATTTTGTACAGAGAGATAGAGAGCTAGAAACATCGATGAGAGAGTCATCGATCAGATCCCTCTTGCACACCCCCTACTAGGGATATGCCCGCAACCAAGGTACATGCCCTTGACCAGAATTGAACCCAGGACCTCTCAGTCCCCAAGCCGACGCTCTATCCATTGAGCCAAACCGCTTTCGGGTGCTGAGTAGTTCTTTATTCCATCTTTTAAACTTCCATCTTGTTTCTTTCATTCTAGTATCTAAAGAAAAATATAATAATAAGCCACAAAGTTCAACTTGCAAAAACAGGGAGCCCCGCTGATGAGGAATAGTTTCAAATAAGCAAGATTCCCTTTATTCCTGTTTCAAAGATTTTTTTTCACTTCTGCCTTTAAACATGGGTTCCTCCTAAGTGGGGCAGAGGAGAAAAGTAAAGAGAGTGAGGAAACTATCTTTCAGGCAACCTAGGCACCTTCACATGCTGTCATCCTATCCCCTTTCCCTTCGATCACTGCCAAATAGATCCACGTGTTTACCTACCATCAGTTCCCTCTGAAATGCATTGTTTGGGCTTTGGCCTTCATCTCTTCATTGATATCACATTATTAAAAGTCACTGATGAGTTCTGAGTCAAAACTGACCTTTCAATCCTCAAAAGCCTCAAAAGATCTCTAGAGCCCATGACCTCTATGGACTTCCCTGCTTTTATCTCTCCTCTTTCTCATACTCCATGACACAAAAATACCCTACTCTTGCTTCTATTTCTTTAAACAAGTCCCAACCATTCCACAGTTTTTTTCTTCCTCCTTTTTGTCTCCCTACACTCAACATCCACCAGGGTTTAACTCTTCATCTCTTTGCAACTTATAGTCAAAACCATAATTCTACGTCAATTCCCTCTCACATTTTCAAACTATCATCTTTAATTTTGCAACCAATTCCTCCACTTGGACTTTTGACTCATATTCTTGCAGTCACCGCAACTTCTTTTCTTCCCTGCACCCCAGCCAGCCAGTCACTATGTCTAATTTTGCCTGGAACAGCAGCTACTCAGTTCCAGCCAAGTGTTACCACAGAAGAACGCTGACCCACTGCTGACAGATGGTCCACTTTTTGTTTTCTTTTCAGGAGAAGTGAAAATGTGACTTGTTAAAGGAAACTTAAATTTTAGATGAGATCTTCCAATGCTTAAATACTGATAATTTTTATAAACAAACAAAAAAACACCCAGCATCTGGATCAAACAAAACCTTTCTGCAGTCTGTCCGATTGTGACTGGTAGCCTGCAGAATGGATGCAAACGCCTTAGCATGCTGGGTCTTCTTAAACCATCCTGAAAACTACCTTCTGAATTCCATTACCAGTACTTCAAAATAACCACTACAAGCCAACTGTTTTGTAATACTATATATACTCCAAGCACACTTGGTTCTTCCATATCTCCATGCCTTTGCCATGTTTGTTCCCCACATTAAAAAAAAAAAAAAAAAAAAAAGTTTTTCTTTTTTCCTAAGTCCCACTTTATGATCAGTTCAAAAGCTACCATTTCTCTGAAAACTTCCTGAACCACATTAGTTTATGAGACTACCTCTCCCATAGTCTAGAGACATGAATACCTAGTACTGTGTGCCAGGCACAGTCCTGGACATTTCATAAGTTCCCTCCCCCACATACAATCCTAAGAAATTGATACTAACATCATGAAAATACTGAAGATAGCCCAAGGTAAGTGGCAGAGCAGGGATTGTAACTACACAGAAGCTCCATTTCTTTAACGTGGTCCTTTCTCCTTTGGACTTTTCTCTGTCTGTTAGAGTCCACTCCCTTCCTTAATCATTAAATCCTTATGACTTCAGATTGTGTTCATTATCAATATGTGTTAAGAACAAAGCCTCAGGTCCATTGACCACAAAACAGAGTTTTCTTCACAGTAAGGATATAGCATCTAGACTTCATTGAGTTTCAGTCCCAGGCCCATGAAAGCAGAAAGACCCTCCCCTATCTGGCCCACCGCCTCAGGAAACCAGGCAGAACAGAGCTCTGGCTGACACCGGCACCTGATACAAAGATCAACTCCTCCCTTTCCTGATCCCAACCCATCAGAAGAACCCAGGATCCCAACTCCTTTAACCACCACTATTAATGACTTCCCCCTCTATCACCCATGCCCTGGAAGCCACTGGGGAGCCAGATCTTTGAAGGTTAGTTTACCTGAGACTCCAAGCTTGGCTCCATTTTCTCAACTAATACTTTCTTGGCTGCAAACTCCTCATGTGTTTGATTGCACTTAAATGTGCCCAAATAGACCCATTTAGTCTGGTAGCAGGGTTGAACTAACAGCTGTCTTGTTCCAGTGCAAAAAGAGTAGGACACTCATGTTTTAAACATGTCGTATGGCATGTGTTATGTGGGAGGAAAAAAAATGTTCAAATCCTTAGCACGACTTCTAAGACCACTCAAAATATGCTCTCTTCTTCCATTTCTTGATAATTTCCTTGTCATTCCTTAAGCTTCAGCCACAATGGCCTGCTTTCAGTTTATAGAACTTACTGAGCTATCGTATAATTCAAGACCTTTGCAAATGCTGTTTTCATTGTCTGGAATGGTCTTCCCCTCTTCTCGCATCTAATCCTTATTATTCATTTTGAACCCATTTTAAAGATTTCCTCAAGACTCCTTTCTTTCCAGTAGTGTTTGACTGAATAGTGCTGTTAGAATAATATTTGACTAAATGACATCATTCAGTTGTTATCCTTTCTCCTCCATGTATACTTGGCCACTGCCTTACGTTTGGCCATCGTTTTTAGTTTGGACTAGCCCAGTGACTTCTTGAGTTCTTTGCACTGTGTATTGGAAGAGATAGTCACGTAAGTCATGTCAGGACCATACTTTAGGGCAGACATGTGGGCAGAGAACTTTGAGAACACACTCTTGGGAGAGGAAATAAGCTGTTTTGATCTAAGAAACACTAAGAGGGTTTCCTGTCCTAAAATAATTGTGGTATGAGAGTGCAAAATACATATTCTTCCTTTAACGTTCACAGGGCCTATTTCATTCAAGCTGTGGTCTTACTTCTTTATTTAATTAATCTTTATATTACTTCTACATTTATATATATATATATATGAAAACTGAAGCACAGAAAGATTAAGTAACATGCCTGTGAACACACAACCAGTAACTGCAAAAGCCAGGACTCCAGCCCAATATTCTGGCTCCAGCTCTCAATCATCATGATTCCCAAAAACCAGGGGCCACATATTGCTCATTGGTGTATGCCTAGTACTTGGGTCATTGCCAGGCATGTAAAGAGGATGAGTCAAACACTGCTGTAAAAATAAGAAGTGGGAGGGGAAAGGCCCTCAGACTCTCAAGGGAAAGCCATGCCAACATTTTCAAACAGGATGGGGCAGGGGAGGGTGGCAACACAGATCAGCTCTGGTTCACCTACCCTTCCCCGCTCCAAGTTCCCTGCCTTCAACAGGGGACATTTATCAGATGCAAACCTGACCATCTCACTGCTGGGAACTTGGGAGTGGGAAAGCTTCTTGCAGTGCTTCTAAAACTTTCTCAGGAAACATTGCTCCCTGATGGCTGGCAGATGAGAGCGAGCTACCTGTGAAGCGCGTGTCCCAAAAAGTAGCCACAACTCTGAGTTCTTTCTCACGGACTGTGTCTCACCCTTACTGTTCTAGCAAGTTGCTGTCATGTATCTCTGACTGTTGTAATATAAAAAGTGTTTCTAGCTACTTATAATTGCTGCTCTAGAAGGAAAGCCTTTGCTCCTACCATGGTTTCTAGCACCACCTGGCCTCTGTGTGCATTCTTTCTGGGCATTCCCATACTCCGGCTTCATACACAGAACAGGGCCTCTGAGCTCCTTACCATGACACATAAAACCCTTCCGGGGCCCAGCCGTGATGGACAGCCCCTCTCCCACCTCTCCGGCTAACACAATCAGAAACAATCAAATTCCAACCGGAGTTCCAGTTCCTGGTCTCAAAGACTTAGGTACTTGAGTACTTTGAGAAGACACACTCACCCACGCCAACCCTACTTGGGTGTGAACTTACTGAAGTTTTTCCTCTATCCCCTTCTTCCCCAAGGCCACTGGGCCATAGTTCCCTGGTTTAATAGAGTGCTTGCATTTGTTTACAGGGCTTCTTCCCAGGTTGGGCTGTGCTGTTCCTGGAGACAGGCCCTCGATTTCATCAGTTTAACATCCCAGGGCCGCGCAGAGCCCTGCCATCCAGGTACATCAGTCTACGGGAAACTGGGCTCCCGATACCCGACTTCCTCAAGAGAAGGCAAGAAAAGCTGTGAAACTGAACTGAAACACACACTGACATCTCCAGTCTCCATTCCCATTCCCCGTGGAACCCCGGGCTCCCTCCCGAGCAGGGGGCGTCGAGGCCGGGGACGGGGAGGGCGGGCGGAGGGCTCACTCACCAGCTGGTGGAAGGGTGCCTGTTCTCCAGCGTCTTGGTCCAGGGCCTGTACCAGCTGATCTGCTCCGCGGCTTTGCCCCAGAACCGCTCGGGGTCGGCCACCGAGGCCGCGAAGTGGGTCCGGTACTCGCTGCCGCCGCCGCCCGCGGACAGAGCGCGGCAGCCGCGGCCCCCGAGCGCGCCCCGCGGGCCGGGGGCCACGTACGCCCTGCGGGCCGGGCCGGCTCCCCGGGCCTGGGGGGCGCCCGGCAGGGGGCCCCCGAGACCCCCGGCGCCCGTGACTTTCCGGCACTGCAGCCAGGACGGCTTCATCGCCGCCAGCGGCCCCCCACCCCCTGCAGGACCTGCGATCGGCGGTCCCCGGAGCGCACCCCTCGGGCGGCGGTTGGGTTGGGGTGCAGGAGGCTTCCGGGGGCTCGTGGGCAGCAGGCGGGAGGCGGGCGCTAATTGCGGGGCGAGTCGCAGCCTCGGAGTTTGGAAGTCACACTAGAGTCGCCGGGAAAAACCGACCTGGAGCCGCAGAGGAAGCAACAGGCTGGAGTTGGGGGAGAGGGAGGAAGGAGGGGGGAGGGGGAGGCGATCCATTGCCCTGCGCGCGGTGAGGGAGGTCCTGCAAGAAATCCAACCTCTCCGTGCATTGCCCACCTCGAGGTCCCCAGGAAGAGTGCCCTCAAGCTGCAGCACGGCCTCCCTTCCTTCACACACAGCCCCTGGGTGAAGCCCACGGGCCCATCTCACTCAGTTCTCAGGCAAAAGCGAATGTGATCACCTCCCCTCCCCGGGCAAATCTCTGGAGAGCCAGCTGGTGGTGCAGGCGGCCTCGCCCTTGGGCTGCAGCGGATGCCAGCACCCCGGGATGTGCGGCGAGGCCCCTGAAGTGTGCGTTTAATTGATGTGTAGTTTCACCTCAACTCAACCCCTGGTTATTAAAAACACCAGCGGCTCCGGGGCAAAGACTGCTCCAGGATTTCCTGGCAGCTGAGAGAGGAGGAGGAGTGGTGAGAGGTTTTGTGGTCAGAATTGGGAAATGCTTTCTGGGGATCAAAGACAGGCCCCTGGGTAGATAACCCCCTGAGATAAGGGCTTCACTTGCTGGCTGCCTGGACTTCCCAACCGACTAGAAGCAAAAGAAAAGAATGGACTTGTTACATTTCCTCCCTAACAATTTGTCTCTTTGGAGTTTCTGTGGGCCTTTTATTGATTGGGCGGGGGGGGGGGGGGGGGGGGGGGGGGGGCGGGGGCGGGGAGAAATGAAGATCTGAGGAAAGAAGAAGCTGAAGACAAAAGAGAAAGGCGATATGAATTAGTATCTGGGTTCACCATTCTTCAAGCTCTTTTCCTGTTTTATTTTTTCACATGTTAGTGAAATTCATGTGCGATCTCAGTTGCCTTAGGAGTATGCCAAGCACGTTCCATTTTGGCGTGGTAATATTTTCTGTTTTAAATGAAAGATGTGCATTTCCAAATCTGAGGTGAGACATAGTGGAATGCCCTGGCCCTAGGAAGGATTGTAAACCTGAGAAGTTGTAAACAGATTATTCTGCAGGAAAAGATAAGGGTTAAGCAGAACAGAGATAAATCTATTGCAAAGCACACAAACAAGAATCTCTAGCCACCTGGGCTATTTCCTTTCAGCTGAGAAAGAAGGCACTAGACTTCCCTGACTCCTGCAGAGTGCTTTATTCCTTCTATTGGCCTCAAATCAAAATGATTTCCAATAATGAAGACATTTGTCACCATTTGGATCCAGGGAACGTTACAAAGCTGTTTAACCTCCTGGCTCCCTTCTTTCCTCTGCTCAGTTGCTTAATGCGGCTCTCTGGCATACAAGATCCCCTGGCCCTAAAGTATTCTCTGTTGTATTACAGTGGTGTCCATGTTAGCATTTGCTTAACAAATACGTGTTTGTGAGCACCTGCACAGTGAGGTAAGGTTGACTGGAGGAGGAGCTGTGAAGAAAGGAAGCAGACAATCGTTGACCTACTGTGTGTATATCGGGCATTCCCACTTTCAAATATGTTAGCCTCTCCGATTCTCAAAGGAGCACTAAGAAGTGGGAATTATAACCCCCACCCCCACTTTTACAAATAGAGGTTAACCTGCTCAAGGCCATGCAGCTACCAAACCAAACAGGAATCAAACCTTGCTGATGCTCAGAGCAACCCAAGCACCTAGTGAGGCATGTGTGCCCTGAGATGGACCACCCCTGTCTCAAGGGGGAGGCCTTGCACAGGGACAGTCAGCTTCAGTTCTGTCCTTACCCCAGCACACTATACAAACACTACCCTTTTCTCTGAGGTCCCTGACTTTGGTAAGATGGGGAATCTGATTCTAAAGTCCAGGATTTTACCACCAGGCAACTGTCCATTGTCTTGTTTTGAGTAATTGTACAGAATAGACTATTAATGTAAGTTCCATTACAGGTCAAGGAGAGAGCATGAGTGAAGGCACAGTCCAACAAAGGCTAGGATGTAGTGTAGGGGTGGAGCAGGAGTGGACAGTAGCAATAAAAATATTTACTGGAGCTAGATAAGGAAATCTGAAATAGTGTCAAATGCAGTCCAGGGCCTAAGTGTAGATCATTGGCCTTTATATTAAGACTAAAGGCCAGTGAATGGAATTCGTGCACTGGTGGGGGTGGGGAGTGGCCTGCTGCAGGAGCAGCCACTCATCATGGTCAGCTGAGCAGTATTCATACGGTGGGAGCACACTGACCACCAGGGGGAAGCTCCTGCATTGAGTGACTGCTCCCTGGTACTCAGTGCTCATCATAGCTAGTGGTTGGTCAGTCATTTTAGTCATTCTGTCATTTGGTCAGACTGATCACTAAGCATATGAATATCAATTGAGTCTCAATTTGAATCCTAGTATCTAATAAGTGGGAAAACTTGGGAAATACATTAATTCCCTACACTGCCCTGGCAGGTATTGCTCAGTGGTTAGAGTGTCAGCCCAATACACTGAAGGGTCTCAGTTTTTATTCCCGGTAAAGGGCATATACCTGGGTTACAGGTTTGATCTCTGGCCCCCAGTCTGGGTGTATGCGGGAGGTGACCAATGGATATATCATTCTCACACTAATATTTTTCTCTCACTATACCCCCACAGCCCTCACCCTTTCCCTCCCTCCCTTCCACTCTCTCTAAAGAGCAATGGAGAGGAAGATGGCGGCCGCCAGGGGCTCGTCCCTAACGGCGGCGGCCCTGCGAGAGGCCACCCCCTGGTGGAGGAGCAGGTTCTTCGCAGCATCGGCCCGACCCTGAGGCTGGCGAAGGGCAGATCCACCTCACCAACAGCTGCGTCCAGAGGCTCCTGGAAATCACCCAAGGGGCAGAATTCCTCAGGCTGGAGGTGGAGGGAGGTGGATGCTCCGGATTTTAGTACAGATTTTCACTGGATACAGTGATCAACCCTGACGACAGAGTAGGGTATTTGAACAGGGTGAGGCACGAGTGGTGGTTGACTCTGATAGCTTGGCCTTCGTGAAAGGGGCCCACGTGGACTTCTGCCAAGAGCTGATCCGGAGCTCATTTCAAGTGCTGAACAACCCTCAGGCGGAGAAAGGCTGCTCCTGTGGCTCTTCCTTCTCTGTCACGCTTTGATGAGAGGACAGGTGACCCAGAGGTGGCTGCCATTGGTACCAATTTGAGGAACCTGGAATGAGTGGAATTTTAGTGGTTTCCTTCCAATCATGTCCCTCCCACAATTTTATTTCCCACAATCCAAGAGTGTCGTGTTTCGCCACTATTTTTTTTTCTCTTCAGAATGTGAAGCAATCTTGACTCTTGACTTCATTTCTCCTGCACAATTCTAAGGCCAAGGCTCCTGTTACCTAAGGTTTAATGACTAGTTGAAACCTGGTGTAATTTGTAGAGCCTCCAAGGTTCCAAAATGTGAGTTATTTGTCTGGTCTTCAGAGCTGCTTGTACATATATGTATAACTGTGTATAAAAGCTTCATTTTAAAGCAAAAAAAAAATAATAATAATAAAGAGCAATGGAGAGGGAAAACCAAGATGACGGCATAGTTAAACACTTAAACTGTTGCCTTGTACAACAATTTCAAAACTATAACTAAAAGACAAAACGGACATCATCCAGAACCACAGGAAGGCTGGCTGAATGGAAATTCTACAACTAGAAGGAAAGAGAAAAGCACACTGAGACTCAGAGGAGCTGCAGGAGGCAGAGGTACTGGGACACGCATAGAGAGGACTGGCAACTGAGTGTGTGGCTGGCTTTCTCAAGCGGGAGAGAAACTAAAGTTCCTGACTGTGCTGAACTTCAGTTCCAGTTGAGACTCTGGGGACCCAGACTCATTCAGGGAGAAAGTGGACTATCTGGCAACAGGCAGAACTCAATGGCGGCTTTCTCTCAGAGGTGCTTGCAGTGATTACCACGGGACACTGAGACACAGGGGCCTATTTGAGCAGGGCTGATGGGAAACCATTGCTGTCTTCTCCACCCTGTGACTCCACTACATCCAAGCTGAGCACAGAGGCTTTTGAAAGTCTTGTCTCATAAGGGTGTTTCCAGCACAGAAGTTCTCCTAGCATAGACACAGCTGATACTCACAGCCAATTGGCCTGGAGGTCAACTCCCCTCAGTGATACCAACAACAATCAAGGCTTAACTACAATAAGACTGTGCACACAGCCCACAAAGGGGTGGACCAAGAATGTCTACCTCAGATAACTGGGAGGCTGAGTCACTGGGCTTTGCTAAGACACCTAGCACACAAAGCTACCCTATTATCTCAGCAGCAAAAATGTGGAGACAAAGAAACAGGTAACAAATAAAAGAAATGGAGGAAAGTAAACAAACAACTGGATATAGAGTTCAAAACAACAGTTAAAAGGTTTTTCAATAATTTTCTAGAAAAGGCTGATAAATTTAGTGAGACCCCCAAGGATATGAAAAAAGGAACAACTAGAAATTAAGCATACACTGACTGAAATAAAAAATATTGTACAGAGATCTAATAGCAGACTACAGGATTGCAAGAATCAAGTAAAAAATCTGAAATACAAAGAAGCAAAAAACACTCAACCAGAAGAAGCAAAAAGAACAAAAAAAAATATGAAGATAAGTGTAAGGAGCCTTTGGGACAACTTCCAGCATACCAACATTAGAATTATGGGGGGTGCCAGAAGAAGAAAGAGAGCAAGATACTGAAAACCTATTTGAGGAAATAATGACTGAAAACTTTTCCCACCTGGTGAAAGAAATAGACTTACAAATCCCGGAAGCGCAGAGATCCCCAAACAAAAGGGATCCAAAGAGGACCACACCAAGAAACATCATAATTAAAATGCTAAGAGCAAAAGACAAAGAGAGAATATTAAAAGCAGCAAGAGAAAAACAGTTAGTTAACTACAGGGGAGCACTCATACGATTGTCAGCTGATTTCTCAACAGAAACTATGCAGGCCAGATGGGAGTGGCAAGAAATATTCAAAGTGATGAATAGCAAGAACCTACAATCAAGATTACTCTACCCAGCAAAGCTGTCATTCAGAATTGAAGGGCAGATAAAGAGCTTCACAGATAAGAAAAAGCTAAAGGAGTTCATCATCACCAAACCAGTATTATATGAAATGCTAAAGGGTATTCTTTAAGTAGGGGGGGGGAAAAGAAAAAGGTAAAGATAAAAATTATGAACAACAAATACATATCTATCAACAAGTAAATCTAAAACTCAAGTGAATAAAAAAAAATCTAATGAACAGAATAAACTGGTGAATATAATAGAATCAGGGGCATAGAAAGGGAGTGGACTGACATTTCTCGGGGGAAGGGATGTGGGGTGCGAGAATAAAAGTGGACAAAAATTGTTCACTATGGATTAGGACAGTGTGGGGGAGGTAAGGGCAGATGGTGGGGTGGGAACTGGGTGGAGTGAAGCTATGGGGGGAAAAAGGAACAATTGTAATAGTCTGAACAATAAAGATTAATTTTTTTTAAAAAAAGAACAATGGAAAAAAATATCCTCAGTGATAATTAACAAAAATTAAAATAAAATATTAATTCCTACACTGTAATTTTAGTATCTATATTCTGAAGTTTAGATATGTGTTTAACATCTGGTAGTAGCAAATCAAACTAATTTAGGACAGCAGCAAAGCCTGTGAATAACCAATCAATCCAAAAAAATAAAACCAAAAAGCTCCTGCTTTATTACCATACTTAAAATTGTACAATCAGATATTTTTTTAAATATAAAAAAAATATTTTATTGATTTTTTACAGAGAGGAAGGGAGAGAGATAGAGAGCTAGAAACGTCGATGAGTGAGAAACATCAACCAGCTGCCTCCTGCACACCCCCCACTGGGGACGTGCCTGCAACCAATGTACATGCCCTTGACCGGAATCGAACCTGGGACCTTTCAGTCCGCAAACCAACGCTCTACCACTGGGCCAAACCGGCTTCGGCACAATCAGATATTTTTTAAAGAAATTATTTTAATTTAGAAATTATCTACAGCAGCGGTTGAGAACCGCTAGCAGGGTTGCATAAGACCATCAAAAACACAAATATTTACATTATAATTCATTAACAGTAGCAAAATTACAGTTATGAAGTAGCAATGAAAATAATTTTATGATTAGGGGTCACCACAACATGAGGAACTGTATTAAAGGCTTGCGGCATTAGAAAGGTTGAGAACCACTGCCTTAAACAAAGATGAATTAATCAGATTATCCAAGAAGAGCTTTCTAGTACATAGAGAAAGCATAATTATGGAGAGGGTGCAGAAAAAAATTAGAGTATAGCATATAAAGTCTGCTTTATAAAAAATGAGAAGAATAGAGGAACCTGAAGTCAGAATACTTAGTAATGCCTAAAAGAAAGATGTTAAAAATGCTAATAATAAAACAGAAGGAAAGCAGAGCAAAGTTAGAATTGAAAGGGGAAAAAAGACACAGAAATTTTACAAGTCATTTACTCCACTTTACAATTTTTGGCTACATTTGGCCCTCCCTAGTACAAGCAAAACTTGCCAGAGAGGAAAAGTTATTAAAGCAAACACAATTTAAAGAGAATGGTAGATTTCCCTGTTCATGTGCTGTGCTAGCCATATAATTCATATTTTCACATAAATTTGTGAAGAGTCAAATGTCTGACTTTGGGTAAGTAGGTAAATATTAGAGCTACTGAGATTTTGCTTATGACAAAAAAAAAAAGAATGTTTCTATATACCCAATTTCTTGGTTAGTGTGAAAGTTTGTCAAGTAAACATGGAAGTGTTTGCACAAAGTATTTTATCTCTGCAGCAAAGGCAAGCTGAGCTGAAATTTGAGGCTTCAGAAACATCCCGATTTAGCAAAGGGTTTTGGGGAACTATGCTGATGTTCATAGCCTAAAACATATTTTTAAAACTTCTGAAGTACAGTTGCTGTGCCACTGTAGGCACTCTCAGTTGCAGATTTCAAACTAGAAGAGCTTAGAAAACGAACTGTGAGAAGAAAATGCACATTCTGAGGAAAATAACTCCAGATCTCTTTATTGCATGGCCCAGCAGCCTTCCCCAAGTTTCTGGTACCAGAATCCTGCCTATAAGCCATTCTCATTTCCTAGGGCAAGAGTCAGAAATATAAATCTGTATTTTCCATGTTTATTGGTTCCCAAATGAGTACCGGGGCCTTCCCAGTACCTCAATCCCCATGGCCCACTACACCTCACTGAAGACCTATATCCCTATGTATTCTGATCTGGGACTGCAGTGCCTATGGAGAAAGATAAGAGCCTAAGGGTCTCAAACTGAACTTCAACAGGTGCAGCACAATGGGATTTCACAACAGAGTTCATGTGAAAGTAGGAGTGTACTTGACAACCCTCGTGACAGTGAAGACTGTTCCCTGGGAAAGTGTATGAAGAGGAAGTGGGCCGCCCAGTTGACCCAGTTTAACGAAGTTGAAGAAGGCACCCAGTGTGATCATAGCTGGTGCCAGAGGCAGAGCTTGAAAAATCCTCTGAGCAAATGCCCCTGGTAAATGAAGAGCCATCACTGTGCAACAAAGAGATCAAGGAAAAAGTCCAGGAATCAAATATTCAACGCAGGTAACCAGGCCTGGACCATATTTTTAAATGCTAAGAAAAATGCTGTCTGGAAACATTGTTCTTCCAGACGATTCAAGTGACCCTGAGTTGGAAGAGGAAGAGTATGGGGAGAAGTGGCCCTTTGAAGAGGTTAGTAGTCTGAGTTCTAAAGAAAGGTTTTATCATGAAGCCTACAAGGCAACTACCGTGTTTCCCCAAAAATAAAACATCCTCCGAAAATAAGACCTACTTACAGGTTTCCTTCTGAGTGACATATAAGCCACCCCCCCCCCCCGAAAATAAGGCCCCCCTAAGCTCTGTCTCAGAATGCTATTGCTAAACATGAGAGATGTGGCCCACTGATTCTGAAAGAAATGGAGTCACAAGAAATTCACCAGGAAATTCAGGAATTGGATTGTTATGATGATGTTCCTGAAGATGATGACATGATTGTCATTGAATAAATGAGTAAATTCTTGATACTGTAGGATTCACAGTTTATCTGGTTTGTGTTGACAACTACCGTACTGTATACAGGTAATAAATTTCCTTTATTTTCATTTAACAATAAATGTGTACCATATTCTTCTTCATGGAAAAATAAGACATCCCCTGAAAATAAGACCTATCTCATCTTTGGGAGCAAAAATTAATATAAGACACTGTCTTATTTTTGGGGAAATAGGGTAGGTTGTCTGGAGGGCTCTCTTTATCCACAAGTTGTCTGGCCCTCCAGAAATAAGAACTATAATAATAAGTATGCTGAATATAAGAATATCCTTTCAACATGGTTTATAATATAAACTTTGAGGGGTCCTCAAACTTTTTAAAGTGGGGGCCAGATCACGGTCCCTCAGAGAGCTGGAGGGCCGGACTATATGAACTACTAATTCCTACTGTAACACCTCGGCTGCGCTCACTGCCCAAAAAACCTGGCGGGCCGGATCAGACTCCTCTGCCGGCCGCATGTGGCCCGCGGGCCATAGTTTGAAGACCCCTGGTTTATATGTTGAAGAGAAAGGAGGACTGTAAAGTCATGTATAGCAAGTTATAAACACAACATACCATAGCTAAGCAGGAGGCACTGGAATCCAAGAGAGTCCCAGAAATCACTGGAATGAAACAAAGGACTGAGTTCCAGCTACAAGAAAGGGCCAGATTATGTTGCATCATCTGATGGGTTAGAACAAGTGATGTTTTGAAGCTGTTATAACAACAAACAAGTTAAGCCTTTAGAATTATAAGATGTAAAATAAATAAATTGAATTGCATGTGTATAAAAATTGTTTTAATAAAATGAATAACATTCCAATCAAAGGGAAGACTCTGTACAACTCCAATTTATTCTAACAACCAAATAAAATAAGGCATGGGATTCATCCATCAGGTTTATTGTTATTTCTGATTTAAAAAATGTAACCAAAATTTATTGCTAGCTAACAAAAAGTATTTAGCTGATTCTATTTTGCAAGGAAAAAGAAAACTGGACAGGAACAACCTAGGCAAAGATTTCCAATCATGTTTTCAAATTCTTGGGTTTTTTTATCTCTTCATCTGCTTAGCAATTGAGGAAAAAATATCTCATCATTACAGTTGTGATGAAAAAAAATCCAATAAATTACTAATATTTTAATCAGATCATAAAAATCCTTGAGAGATCACTTTAATTATTCTGCATAGATAATTCCTAAGAAATTCCCCCTTTTCTCTTTCATATTTCTAAACTAAAACCAACATGTGGCATTTAAATATTTATAATAACAGAGGATTACACCTGCAAAACTTTAAGTATAGCAAATGATTTTGTTAGGGAAAAACAATGAAAAGGAAAGATATCCTTTATAATAATATTTTTCATAAAGTGTAATTGATTGTTAACATTACCTTAAGTTGCCAGTTGTGTGTGTGTGTGTGTGTGTGTGTGTGTGTGTGTGTGTGGTGGGAGGATATAAAATTAAACTAGAAAATGAAACTCAAGGCCAGTTTGCCAAAATAAGAGCTACTCTTATGTAACAAGGAAGTGGTTATTAATTTTGGGGTTGTAAGGCAAAACAATGACCTCAACTGAAGTACTAGTGTAAATGGAATGAAATATAGAGATAAAGACAAGACTTTAGGTAGATCATGAAGCCAGGTGTCTCATTTATTTATTTCAAGCACTGAAGATAAAAGAGAGAGAGAGAGAGAGAGAGAGAGAGAGAGAGAGAGAGAGAGAGAGAGAGAGAGAGAGAAAAGCATGGAATATGTATTGGTTATTTTAACACCTTTTTGCAACCATTATTTTGAATGATGAGATGCTTAGATGACTCCTGTGGTACCTTTCTGTTCTATCTGTTGATAGCATTTCCTAACTGATTTTATATTTGAACAAAATCATATTTACACTTGCTTGGGATATTTACTTTAAAGGGGATTTTTGTACAATTTATCCAGTGCTCCAGAATGTATTTAGAATTTTTAGTATAAGGCAATTCTAATTGACATCTCTTTGTTATTTGCTTGAACTTTCTTTTTGTTTCATTCAGATTCTCCTTTATCTTGATGTGAATATAAGGTTTCTTTCTTTATAGCTACCTATCATAATAAAACACAATGTGCTAATTAGACCAGACAACCTTCCAGATGAAGTTGGGGCTGTGAGGGAAGCCCGGGTCCCGGGAGCCAGAGGGAAGGCAGTGCTGGCAGCCTGGGGAAGGAAGGCCTACTCTCGCACAAATTTCGTGCCTCTAATGTACTTATAAGTATAACTCTATGTGGATATAGAGTCTACTTATGTAAAACATTATATTGCTTATTCCCACTGAAACTTGTATCAGCCTGGTATACTAGTAAATCAACTCATCACAATTGAAAAAGCACGAAAATGTATTGGCTATTTAATTTCATTTTTCATCCTTTTTTGTATTGTTGTTTTATAACAACAAACTTCAAGTAATATTACTAAGCTCTTCTATTTTAGCTACTGGTATCTCCTCACTTTATCTCTGCTTAAGAGCTATAACAACACAAATAGTACAAAGATTTAGGTATTTTGATAGAAGATTACACCTGCAGAACTTACTGTAAATGTGTGTGTGTGTGTGTGTGTGTGTGTGTGTGTGTGTTTATGTTAAATGACTAATTTCTTATTCTTTACAACCTCTAAGGTACATTTCTTTATCACTTCTCCTGTGAATTAATATAATAGCCTGCTAACCCAACTCCTTTTCTGCGGGTTTACCTACCCTCCATCATTCAATTAATCACAAGTAAATACTGAGTGCCTCTCAACATGCTCATCAGGCAGGTTTCCAGGGACACAAAAGATGGTTAATAAACAACTAAGAATCCAACTCTGTTTGCAGGAAGCTCAAGATCTAGGCAGGAGTGAAACAAATAGACAATTACCATGCAGTTTGTTAAGCCTTTTAAGAGGTAGGTGAAAATGCAGTAGCCAAGGACCAAAGAATGGAATGGAAGACACTGTGTTCAAGGCAAAGGGAGTCATTCTAAAACATAAATCAACATCTCTTGCTTAAAATGAGTCCCCAACTCCCCACCTCCTCTAGGGGAAAGTCCAGAGCCTAGACCTTTGGTTTCACTTGGTGTCTGCACTACTCCCCTAGGGGGCATTTGGAGGTGAGTAGTGTATTGCTATATACTGCTGTCTGACAAATTATAGCCTAATTTAGCAGCTTAAAACAACATGTTTGTTTGTTCGTTGTCTCACATGAACTTCTGTGGATCAGGAATCAGAATGGTTAGCTGTTCTAATGAGAACAGCCAGGCTATTGGTCAGAATTAACTGTCATCAGAATGAGCAGGAGAATTTGGTTCATGGGCAGGAGAATCTGGCTGTTGGCAGGAGCCTTTAGTTCCAGATCCCTTGCTTTTCCTAGAGCCTAGAGTGACATGAGTGGTTGAGGGTGTGTGTGTGGAGAGAGAGAGAGAGAGAGAGAGAGAGAGAGAGAGAGAGAGAGAGAGAGAGAGAGAGAGAGACCAAGGGACTCCAGAATATTTTATAATGCAGTCTCTAAATGGCAAATTACCATTTCTGTTTTATGCTGTTGGTCACACAAACTCTTGTGTAATGTAGGAGAAGATTATAAGAGGGTGTGAATAGCAAGAGTCTGGATGACTGGCGACCAGCTTGGATACTTTTCGTTTGTCATGACTGGAGATTGCTGCTAGCAAGAGAAGGGTCCTAAAGTCTTGCACAATAAAGAATTGCAGTCCATCATCAAGTTACTAACAGTGTTGCCAAATAGCCATTCTACACTTTGCGTACACTGTCTTTTTTTAACTTGTACACATCTGTGCTCTATGTGTGTCTGGCTTCTCCCAGTTCCCTGTAAAATGAAATTCCTTTTGATCCCCACAAATCTTCCTTCTGGCTCCAGTGCCTTCTTCGCCTTGGCAAGCTTTCAAACACTCGCTTCAGGATTTTGTACAAATATCTTCATCTCCTGGATGCATTCCCTGATCACATTAAGCAGATGAGCCCTTGCTTCCCTCTGCCTTATTCATATCGTTGTTATAGCTCTATTATACTGCGGTGATTACCAACCCTTCTCCCGCAGAAGGCTGTTAACCCCTTGCACAACTAGGTTTTACCAACCTTTACCAACCCTTCTCCCGCAGAAGGCTGTTAACCCCTTGCACAACTAGGTTTTATAATATTAGTTTAATCTAATACTTTACGCAGTCCCTGCACATAGTAAACATGTCTTAATACAAGTTAGTTGAGTGAGTAATCAAACTAGTGGCATACTGTCTCTTTGTGGAATGTGTATGTATAGGAGTGTGCTTTTTAAGAGGTAATTGCACAATGTGAAAGCTTGATTTGCTCTGTTTTAACCCAGACTCTGCTTGTTCCATTGGTTCTTGTTAAGGTGCAAATCCGCCTTCATATAATAATAGCTCACACCTCAGAAAAACTTTTAAAAATAAATGTTTATATCCTAACACATTATAACAATAGATAAATAATATTTTATATAAGGATGTGGCCTATGATGAAAATTAAAGAAGTAAAGGGTGAGTAACATCCTTAAGAAGTGATATTAAAACTAAGAACTGAATTATGGGGGGAAATTACCACGTGAATACCAGTGGGAAGATAACTTTATTTATTTTTTATTTTTTATATTTTATTGAATTTTTATGGGAAGTAAGAAAGAGGGATAGAGAGTTAGAAACATGGATGAGAGAGAATCATCCATCAGCTGCCTCTTGCACACCCCCTACTGGGAATGTGCCTGCAACCAAGGTACATGTCTTTGACCAGAATTGAACCTGGGACCTTACAGTCCGCAGGCCAATGCTCTAACCACTGAGCCAAACCGGTTTTGGCAGAAGAGAACTTTAGATAGAAGAACAGAGAGGCCAACAAATGCAAGGTCTCTATGGTTGGGACCAGCTTACCATATATGGGAGTTAGAAAGTTGACCAGTAATGTTAAAGAAATTAAAAGGTTGAGAGATTTAGAATGAGAGGAGGAACTAGATCATTAAGGACCTTATAGCCTATGGAAAGGAGGTTTATTATTATTATTTTATTTTATTTATTTATTTATTTTTAAAATATATTTTATTGATTTTATACAGAGAGGAAGGGAGAGAGATAGAGAGTTAGAAACATCGATGAGAGAGAGTCATCGATCAGCTGCCTCTTGCACACCCCCTACTGGGGATATGCCCGCAACCAAGGTACATGCCCTTGACCATAATGACGCTTTATCCACTGAGTCAAACCGGTTTCAGCTGGAAAGGAGTTTAGATTTTACTCTAAACACAGATATTGAATGAATTTCAAAAACAAAAGTGATATTTGATTTATGCTTATAAAGTTTTAAAGTTTTAACCCTTCAATTCTGGTCTTTATTATAACCCTGCGATTTTCAACTGGTATGCTGCAAAAAGTTTTAAAACATGCAATACCTGACTAGTTATCAAGGACACTGACCTCTTTTCCCTTATATTGTCAAAATTAAAAAAAAAATTATATTTAACCATACATTCAAATCAACAACACTTAGAAATTTCACCTGGTCAAAGCACATGTGAGAAATAAAGGAAACATAAGACCATTTAAAGTTGTATGATTTTTTTCCCCACTCACTATTATAACATTTCATGTGGGCCAAACAAATTATAAACCCCAGATCATTAAAAAAAAAAAAAAAAAAAGTAACACCATAGGGAGGACCAGGGAGAAATTATTATAATACAGAGGTTAGGAATTAAGGCTCATGTCTCAGACAATTCTTGATTTTAGTCCTCTGTCTCTTATTAGCTGTGTGATTTGGGGCAAATCTCTCATCACTGGTCTCAGTTTCCTCATGTGTAAAATGGAAATACCACTGGGAAAATTAGGTGAGATAATGCATATAAAGTACTTGGTATAGTGCTTTATGCATACTTGGCATTAAACAGGTGGTCATTTCCATTCATTTATTCAACATATACATTAGACACCAAGTATATGCCAGGCATTCTGTTGGCTAATAGAAACACAACAAGAATAAGACTTTTGTGGTAGAACTTATAGTTTATTAAAAAGGAGAGAACAGCTGAAACCGGTTTGGCTCAGTGGTAGAGCGTCGGCCTGCGGACTGAAAGGTCCCGGGTTCAATTCCGGTCAGGGGCATGTACATTGGTTGCGGGCGCATCCCCAGTGGGGGGTGTGCAAGAGGCAGCTGGTCGATGTTTCTCTCTCATCGACGTTTCTGGCTCTCTATCCCTCTCCCTTCCTCTCTGTAAAAAAAAATCAATAAAATATATTTAAAAAATAAAAAGGAGAGAACAATAACAAATATATATATATATATATATATATATATATATATATATATATATGTGACCATATGACCGCCTGACCATCAGATCGGTAGCTATGACACACAATGACCACTAGGGGACAGACGCCCAATGCAGGATCTACTGAGCAACAGCATCTTTGCAGAGTGCCCCTTCACACTCTGGGACCCTCAGAGGATGTCAGACTGCTGATTTCAGCTAGATCCCCACAAGCCAGGCCCAGGGACCCCACCTGTTGGAAAGAGCCCACTCATTCCGCAGATGCCCTTCAAGCCACAGCGCCATCCCCGGTGCAACCAGCCAGGGAGGGACTGTGGGAGGTTGACTCCAGGGTGTGTTCAGCCCATCTCACCCAGTCCCACCCAGCCAGCCACCTTCTAATTAATTTCCTTTCAATGTGCAGGAATCGGTGGACCTGGTCACTAGTTAATGATAAGAAAGTACTGTAAAAAGGGTGGAGAAGGGAGGTGAGCAAGAGAAAGCTTCTTAGAGGAGATGCATTTTAAGCTTAGAAATGCAGGAATAGACAGGGGTTGGGCAAGAAAGAAGGTAGAAGAGTGTTCCAAACAGAGAAAACAGCATACAAAATGGCATTTTTTTCCCCCCAGAGATTCGTATGGGTGTGCTTTTCTCTTTTTCATCTCTAGTCATTCTCTTTATGACTGGTTATCACTCCCCTCTGCTTATAGACGTTATTTTCACATTGCTAGAGGATTCTTTACTTATTTGCTTGGACAGTTCCTCTACAACCTTCAAATAGTTACTGGCACTTTGCATTGGCTGGAAATTTTTTTATAAATATAGTAAGTAGGTGTCTCTGTGTATGTTCTTTCACTTAACACGTATCACACTTTACCCTATACTTCAACTTGTGAGTGTAAGGATCTGACTTACCTTTGTACCCATGATATCTAGCAGAGTACTGTTACATAGTAGGCTTTTAATAGATATTTGGTGGAGGGATGAGCCAAAAAAAGAGAAAAGAAAGAGAAAGAACTCATTGACACAGGCAACCGTGTGGTGAATACAAGGAACAGGGGTTGGTGGAGGTGAAAGAGGGTATAGAGGGAACAAGTAGTGGCAGAAAAAAAAATTAAAAATTAAAATAAATAAACAAACAAACAAACAAACAAATAAATAAATAAATAAATATTTGGTGGAGACTGTATCTGATGTGTCAATTGCCTTAATGAGTGAGTGCATATGACAAAACATACAGAAATAAAATAAAAAAAACACACAACAATAACCCTCAAGAGCATGCAGGAAAAAAAAAAGGTAAGAATGCTGTGTGATAGTCTACCCATAAGGATATAAAGATTTTGCCACTACTATAGAAAAATAAATAAATAAATAAAATGTACATAGGAACAAATTTAACTAAGGAAGTAAAGGGCCTATATTCAGGAAATTACAGATACTGAAGAAAGAAATTGAGAAAGACACAAATAAGTGGAAGCATATACCATGTTCATGGATTGGAAGAATTAACATCATTAAAATGTCCACACTATCCCAAGCAAACTATAAATTCTTTGCAATTCCAATTAAAATAACAATGACATGCTTCACAGATGTAGAGCAAATATTCCAAAAACATATATGGAATAACAACAAAAGACCCCAAATAACCTTAGTAATATCGAGTAAAAAGAATAAAGTTTATGATACCATTCCAATTAGAATTAATCCCCGTTGTATTTCACCTTATAAAATAACATATTTTTTGCTTTCTATTTTAAAAACCAAAATTATATTCTAGCTACTAGACTAATTAGTTTTTATCAATATAAAGTTTCTCATTCTTTAAATGTAGAAAAAGTTAGATCGTGATGACCCAACAAAAGTATTTATAATTATTTTGAAAGTATTATACATTATTTTTATTGAATTACACCCAGAATCCAAACATCAGAATTACAAGGAGTCTCTGTTATTTTGAAATAACATTTTTGCTTACTGATTTTAGGGGTGAATGAAGTGTTTCTCTTAATTAATTCAACCTAAGAAGAAGTGAGCATTTTGGATTACATTATATTCTTTATTTTACAGATGAGAAAATTGGGATTCAGAAAGGGAAGGGAACTTGCCCAAGGATCCACAGCTAGCAAGTGGGAAGCTGTAATTTAAACCAGGTAAGATAGACTTGATGGCCTAAGCTCTTAATGACTAAATCCCTTAATCAGAATTTCTCAGACCCTTAGGGACCCACAGATACAGTTTCCCAATCCAAGGTTGGGAAATATACAATTAATGAAAGAACAGTCTTATTATGTCATATTTTGGCCTAATAAAACCATAAACAGTTTACATAGAAATTACAAGGCATGTTTAATTTAAATGTAGCATGATTGTAAAAGAATATTAGATTATGTAAAATGTGTTAATACACACATGCACACTTATTTATCCAACTATTAATTTGGTTATTGAAGGGTGTGGACTTGAAGGGTGTGGACTTGGCTGGTACATGCAGAGAGTTTTAGTTTTCTCTAAATTTTGCCTTTACAATACTCTTTGGAGCAGTCTTTAAACCTAGGTATGCAAACCATTATAACATCAAGACTTTAAAAGAAATAAAGTTGCAATGACAGCTTAAAGAGTATCAATATCCATTTACTCAATTTCCTATGTGTTCTTTCCTGAGAGTAAATCTGTGAAAGAAATTTAAAAGCAGATTCCTCCTTTCCCCCCCTATCCCTATCTCTTCTATCCTGCTTCACAAAAGACTCACCTCAAAAATCTCTCTGAACATCGAAGTGACTTCAGAATATCAGTGCAAGAAAACAAATCACTGTCAATAAATAACCAAGGAAGCATAAATCATCTTAGGACTTGTGTCTTTTTTAGTCTAATAGATACTTCTGTTAAAGGTAAACTGGCATTTAAAACAGATTGATAATTGATAATTGTGGTTTAAAGATCTCACCTCTTCCAGCTCCCCACTATTGTCAAAGAATGCATCAATTTTGAGGGAGTTCCACAATAGCAAAACAAATAACATACAATTAAGAAATATATTTTCTGGCTGAAGCCGGTTTGGCTCAGTGGTAGAGCGTCGGTCTGCGGACTGAAAGGTCCCAGGTTCGATTCCGGTCAAGGGCATGTACATTGGTTGCGGGCACATCCCCGGTGGGCGGTGTGCAGGAGGCAGCTGGTCGATGTTTCTCTCTCATCGATATTTCTAGCTCTCTATCTCTCTCCCTTCCTCTCTGTAAAAAAATCAATAAAATATACTTAAAAAAAAGAAATATATTTTCTGGAAACAGATTTATACATGAACTTAAGTTTTATTTAAATGGTAGAGGTCTGGTGCATGGGTGGAGTCCCTCAGACTGCCTGGCAATCAGGGCTGATTGGGGCTTCTCTCTACCAGTCCTGGATGGGGGCCAATCAGGGCCTGCAGACCAGGGGGAGGGGCCATAGAAAGTTGGTTGTGGGGGTTCACTGACCACCAGGGGGCAGTTCCTGCATTGAGCATTTGCCCCATGGTGGTCAGTGTGAGTCATAGCAACCAGTCGACTAATTGTTCAGTTGACCCCGCATAACGGTCATTTAGGCTTTTATGTATATAGGATATATTATAGATAAGCAGTTCCTTTCAGCTTTTCTCAGCACACATCTCTGGAACTTGTCATTATCTGGGGAAAAGAAGAACAACTTTGAAGAGTTGAAGCAGTATACCTAGTAGGTTAATGAATTACATCACTTTTACTATAATTAGAATATATTTTGAGACTACCAAAAATTTTCAAGAGACATTGGATAAAACCTATAGATAAAATTTTTATAATTTCTTTCTGAATTGGTATGTATTATTCAATAAAGTAGTTAAGAAATTGTATCAAGTCACATCATGAAATATTTACTCTAATTACTTAACCTTCCTCTTATTCTGTCTTATAAAATGACTATATTCTCTACATGTTATTAATAAAAATAAAAATACATTGCCCTTTGGTTTGGCTCAGTGAATATAGCATCGGCTGTGTACTGAAGGCTCCCAAGTTCGATTCAAGTCAAGGACACATTCCTGGGTTGTGGGCTCAATCCCCAGTTGGGGGCATGCAGGAGGCAGCCAATCAATGATTCTCTCTCATCATTGATGTTTCTATCTCTCTTTCCCTCTCCCTTCCATTCTGAAATCAATAAATATATATTTAAAAAATATATATATGTGTGTGTGTGTGTGTGTGTGTGTGTGTATGTGCTAACTGCCAGACTGCTCAATTTTGAGTAATAGAAAAGTTTCTCTTTATTTAGATACAAGAAAATTTAATCACCATGGCTAATAAAACTCATAGAGTTCTTTCTGTCTTTATATATTACTAGAGGCCTGATACAAGAAATTGGTGCAAGAGCAGGCCTTCCTACCCGCAGCTGCCAGCACTGGCTTCCCTCTGGCACCTGAGACCCAGGCTTCCCTCCAGCCCAGCTTCATCTAGAAGGATGTCTAGTCTAATTAGCATATTACCCTTTTATTTTTATAGATTTTAATTTAGTTGCTCTCAGTGGCCAAGCATCAGAGTTTTTGATACATGTATGTACACTCATTTAAAAAGAAAATTATTTCTGGGTCAATAAATAATTTATGACTTGAGTTACATATTACATTACTTTATTAAAAATCTATATATAAAAAATCCTAAGCAACTGTTCAAGCATTCAACTATTCGACTGGTAGCTATGATGTGCACTGACCATCAGGGGGCAGATGCTTTAACTGGTAAGTTAGCTTGCTGCTGGGGTTTAGCTGATGGAGACTGGGCAAGACAGGTCAGACACACCCTGGGGCCAGACACACCCTTCAGCCCTTGTGCTGTCCCTCCCTGGCCCCCATCATGCACCCGTGGGATCCCTCGGCCTGGCCTGTGCCCTCTTGCAATCTGGGACTCCTCTGGGGATGTTGGAGACCCAGTTTTGGCCTGATTCCTGCAGGCCAGGCTGAGGGATGAATCTGGGCCTCTAGTAAGTAATAATAAATACCATATCGATTTATAATTTTTTTTTATAGGCTATTATAAATTATATGAATTAATGAGGTCTTGATTAAGAGGACTTATTATATCCTCTTATTAAGAAGACATGTTCTGTATCATATTTCTCAGTGGTTTTTTAAATGCTTTTCAAAATGAGTACTAGAATTCTTATTTAAATAAAAAAATGAAGTTAGATTTTCCTTGTCAGAAAGTATTTTCGTTAATGGCTTTTTTGGCTCGACAATTGCCTCGTAATTAAATATGGATAAATCTGCAACTCCAAAGTTTTATAAATTTTATTTAAAGCACTTGGCAAGATAAAAACCTATTATTAAAAATATATTGGAAAATGTGTGTTAAAATTAAGAATTTTTATTTTTCAAAGCTTCCTGAGTATATGGGAAGGTGGGGGGGAGGGGCAGCTGTAATTTAGTAGATAAGAGAACAACCCAGAGCACTAAAACTTGAATTCAAATCCTGAATTCACTAGTTTCTAGCCAAGAGATTTTAGGTAAGTGACTGAACCTACCCATACTTTGATTTTCATCTTTAAATTGGGATATCAACAGGACCTAAAGTTGTGATGAGGATTGAGTAGTTAATAGGTATTAATAGTTTAAACTGAATAAAGTTTCCATGTTCAACCATTTTTAACCTCTAGACACAGTGGTTTCACATGGTCAAACTAATAAAGTTCTTAGGACAAATGGTGCCTGGCAAAGGTGAGGGTTATACTGTAGAATTCTTAGCTCTTGTTCAATTAAACTAGGTGCCATTAATGAGAGTAACAGTTACAGATAATAGTTGTGTAATAAACCTTGGAAAAGCCATTGCAGAGTACTTTCCAGAAATCGAAAAAGTAAATGATTTTGACCACTAGCTAACAAATTCTTTTGAAGTTAATGGTTTTCAAATTATTTGCTTTTAATAAAACTGAAGGAGGACCTAGTTGACCTACTAGTAAATAGGTTTTGTTTTGTTTTGTTTCAAAAATATATCTTTATTGACTTCAGATAGGTAGGGAGAGGGAGAGATAGAAACATCAATGATGAGAGGGAATCATTGTTCCGCTGCCTTCTGCATACTTCCTACTGGGGATCGAGACCACAACCCTTGCACTCCAATTGGAAATCGAATCATGACTTCCTGGTTCATAGGTTAGCGCTTAACCACTGAGCCATGTCAGCTGGGTGTAAATAGGTTATTAATAGTGATTTTTGATGATAGATTACTATGAGTTTACTTCTAATAGGAAAAATTCAAGTAATTGAGTTATATTAAAAATACACTCATTCCTATCAATATATTAATGAAACCAAATTTTTTGTCTGTACAATTATAAAAATGAAAAATCAAAATAGAGGTGATCCTGATACTGCTCTGGCAGCAAAACTGGTAAGCCAAAATAGAGGTGATCCTGAACTTGTTGCAGTCTAACATTAAGTAATATATGTCTTTGCATATATTGATATTAATATTTTAAAATAGTTTAACCTCATTAGCAGATTCATTTCTAATCAACATTTTAATTTATAATAAAAGTTTACTTTTAGTTTTTGGGATAACATTCATTGAATATGTTGTTTATGATTAATTGTATATCATATTGAAATAGTTCAATTCAGAAAAAAATGCCTATTAAGTATATAGTTATAAGAAAGTTTTAATAGATCAATTTGTTTCGATAATCTAATTATCTTGTGCCTGAACAGATAAGAATATATCAGTAAGTGTTGTATAAGATACCCTGCTGACTTCTTTAATTTCTGGGGGTGGCACTTCCTCAGGCCTTCTCTCTTGGATTTGGTGAGCACTATTTCTTTACTCTTAAAGCCAAGAAGTGAAAAACCACAGTTTCTTCCCTGAGTTAATTCATAACTTGGATCAATTCTGGCTCTCCCTACTCTCTAAGTTTACACTTTAAAAGACTTGATGTTGGGATAGACACCAGGCAATGATCTGGGATGGCTGAGTTAGTTGCCTCCCCCTCAAGCACAGATTTTATATTTTTTTTAAAAAAAATATTTTATTGATTTTTTTTTTTTTTTTTTTTTTTTTTTTACAGAGAGGAAGGGAGAGGGATAGAGAGCTAGAAACATCGATGAGAGAAGAACATCGACCAGCTGCCTCCTGCACACCCCCTACTGGGGATGTGCCCGCAACCAATGTACATACCCTTGACCAGAATCGAACCTGGGACCTCTCAGTCCGCAAGCAGACGCTCTTTCCATTGAGCCAAACCAGTTTCGGCCCAAGCACAGATTTTGTAAAAAAGGTTGAAACATCCTCAAATTCGGGGGGCTGAGGAAGAGATTGGAACCAAAATGAGGTTCTAGAAACTATGCTTTCTAGCTCTTGGACAAGTACTATATAAATCCAAGATAGTCTGTCGACTGGAGATTATATCAGCACCACAGAATGTCTATATTATACTTCATAAAACATATTTCACTGAGATCTACTTAAAAATAAAAAATATATACCCATTTCATTTTACTTAAAAATTTCAGGAAAAATAATGAAATAAAATTAAAATTATTAACATCAGCATCATAGGTTAAAATTAAAAACTTTTTAGTCCTTTAGTATCAACTATTTAAAACTTTATTACAGAATAAATTATCAAAACTAGAAGAAAAGAAAAAACACATG
Organism: Pipistrellus hanaki; assembly: GCF_964339955.1. Classification (NCBI taxonomy): domain Eukaryota; kingdom Metazoa; phylum Chordata; class Mammalia; order Chiroptera; family Vespertilionidae; genus Pipistrellus; species Pipistrellus hanaki. The sequence continues at coordinate 120,447,367 of NC_140505.1, forward strand.
AAAAAATATAATAATTGTACCAATGAGATTATATTATTTTTATAAGGACTTCAACAATCTGGATGTAAAGACTATTGCCCCAGTATCCAGATAATCTCTAAAAATGATTATCTAATGAGATAGATAATCTTTCTTTGTTTCTGTTTGATCACCATTCTCTAATTTATCACTGACCTAATCAATTCAACATCATTGGGGGCTGGGAAGAGGCTTTTAGTACGTGAAAACAAATGAATTTTAAAGACAATCTTAGTTGTCTATAATGTAGATGTAACAAAGTATCAATATAGTCAACTCAGGTAATATTGGTAAGAATAAAATCAGAGATTAAAGTTTGGGATTATATAACATAATTTGGAGACTTCGTAAGGGAGTGCTCACTAATTTGCAGTTTCAAATTATTATTTTCTGAAAATACTATTATTTAGGACTGATTTGTGGCAAAGACAGTAATTCTGAAGTTTATATGAGACTTTTCATCTATATTATAAATAAACTAGAGGCCCGGTGTAAGACATTTGTGCACTGGGGGGGGGGGGGGGGGGCGTCCCTCAGCCTGGCCTGCACCCTCTCACAGTCTGGGACCCCTCAGGGGATGTCTGACAGCTTAGGCCCGCTCTCCACCTAAATTGGACATCCCCCAAGGTGTCCTGAGCAGGGCTCAGGAGGGAAAAGAGGTTCCTGCCATCACTGCTGTGTTTGCCAGCAATGAGCCTGGCTTATGGCTGAGCAGTGCTCCCCGGTGGGAGTGCACTGACCACCAGGAGGCAGCTCCTACATTGAGCACCTGCCCCTTGGTGGTCAATGTACATCATAGCAACCAGTTGTTTGCTGTTCGGTCTATTTGCATATTAGCCTTTTATTATATAGGATATAAAAACTTCTCAAGACAACACTTAAATTTATTAATATAATAGTATTGACCAAGAACACAATGCATTATTATCTGCTATTTTCTCATTGATAATAACATTATTATTATTATTATTATTATTATTATTGCAATGGACAATCTTTTGGCAACTTCAACATCTGTAACCATTCTGAGAACCTGATAATAAGTGGATAAAGTTCTGATCCTTTGAAATATTTGGTATTCTAAGATCCATCAATCTTTTTTATTGGCTAGATCCATGATTTAACATTAATGAAATGAATGCACTTTTCCAACAAGTTTTGCTATTTTATTTCTCTGTCCACATAAAATCAGAAAGAGTAGAATTGAAAGCTTCATTTGAGAATGCATGCATTCATTTTGCAAATATCTTCTTTAAACTTCCCATGTGCTCAGCAAACTAAAATGAAGTATAAGTAAATAATAGTAAGGGAAGACATAGAAAAATAACCATACTAAAGCCATGAATTAAATTGGTGATAATGAAAATGACTCTGAAATGTTAACAGTCAAATTATGCTTGATATTTTCTGTTTCTGAAAACAAGTAGGTAAGTGTTTTTATTTTAGTAAGATTTTAAAAATTTTCTCTTTAGTAGGATTATAGCTTAAAATACATATTGTTGAAAATATTTCCTTTGATACTTAAAGAAAAAATTTATAAGTAATTCATTTATTGAAGCAATTCATTTTACAATCACAGCAGGAATGGCATTAATAATAAGTCATTGTCTCTCTGTTTCTTGAGAAACTTTTAGAATTTATTCTCATAAAAATAGTCATCTCTAAAGGCCAGAACAGCAATGTAATAAGCTGGAGATTAATTACAATTACATTATGTTTCAGAAAACGGGCATTGTGTAATAAGGTACAGCAAGATTCCCAGGAGAAATCACATTGGTTATGTTCAGTTGGCTATTTCTATTAGATACAGGAATAGCACTGAGAAGCTTTGAAAATTTAATGGTCTCTGTCCTCCCTAGAGGACTAGATTTGTAAATTGAAACGAAATATTATGCAGGGTTTCAAAGTAGAATATCATGAATTATGTACACAAATTAATGTCAGTGGTTAGAGAAAACAATCAAACATTACCCATGTTAAAGCAGCCATGTAGAATGGCATGGGTTCATAAGTTCAAGGACCTCATGAAATACTCTTGTGGGCAGGTCAACATTTCAATCAAACTTGAAAATAAAATGCTCAGGTCTATGACTGAACGTATTTTTCAGTCTGCGTTACATATGCACTATCACATTTTGTTATCCTACAAAATGCATAGGTTCCAAAAATAAGCACAATGGTCACCTCCAATCAAGTTATTAACAACCCAGTGAAATTCAGTCTGGCTAAAAACCAAAATTCTCAGTCTGCTGTCTGATCTCCTACAGATGTTCTTTCTTCCCTGTACAATCTATCTTTTGTTTTAACCTGTCAACATACATCAGTGCTAATCACTACCCAAAACAGCTATGCGGGTCCATCTCTATGTTTTGAAATGTAAAGGTGACCATTGTTTCTGAGCAAAAGTTTCATATTTTACTTGCCATTTCCTGATTTCTGAGCGTTCCCCAGGAATGGCAGTTTTAAATCACTAATCCTACATTATCATTATATTTCTATAAAACTCTTCTTTTACTGTTCTTAGCACCCCATTTTATGTAATTATATCTATAAGTGCAAATGAAATAGAAATAAAAATTCTACCGAATGTTTGATTCATCCATTTATAAAGCAATTGAGTAAAATAAAAACCTGTCATCTGTTCTGTTATTCCAAATCCAAATGTTTATAACATGGTCCTCAGTAGCCTTTTAATAGTTATGATTTCAGGAGAAATATATTAAGATAATTTTTGACAGCATTCTCAAAATATGTATTTTGGACTCTCAGCATCCTTATCAATTTACTATTGATATGTATCAGTTTTTCTTTCCATTTCTTACTTTTCTATGGCAAATTTATGGAGGTGTTTTAAATAATGAAAATAGCTTTTAGCTTTTTTTTTTTTTAATGCTAATAGGAAATGAAAGAAAAATTTGTTTACCTTGGCATAATCACAAAAACTCAAAAGAATGAGTCTTTAGATATTTTACAATTGGGAAAAGTAGAGCTTTTTAAATAGTAATATTGTGTAAAATCACCAGATGGCATCCCCTAGTCCTTGTAGAAGATGTCTGTTCTCTTCGTAGACAAAACATTTGAAAGAACAACAAAAAATTAATCTGCACCAAAAATGGAGATGTTTCCAGGTCCTAGCTGCTTATTTTTGTATTGTACTTTTCTCATTGAAGTTAGTCCCCTGCTTCCACTTTTACCAATATTAAAAAACTCAAATATTTATTGCCTACATGAACTATAAGGTTTATGACCAAGCAAAGGCCTAGAAACGAGCACTAAAATTCTCTTCTTAAACTCTCTTTCCAAGGACATAAAGTCCAGGTTGTATGTCAAATGCCTGACTATTCTCATAACATGATAATGAGTCTTCAAAATCAACGCTGTTTTGCTACCGAAGGCACAGCCCATAAGGCAAAATATATGTGCAATTTCTAAGCTGAGCTCCCTGATCGTTCTTGTTTTTCTCTGAGAACCTCAAGCTGTGGTTTACAAACAGCTTTCTAGCAGAATGTGCTGTGAACTAGCAAATGGATTTCAACTTATCTGCTACCTTGGGGCTTTGTTTACTTCCCTAAATGGGGAAGCAGCGGGGTACACAGAGAGAATTCTGACAAAGAATGCCTTCTAGAACTGTTTCCCATGCCCTCTTCTGAAGAAAAATATTGTTGTGGTCAAATGTGTTACAGAAACGCAGTAACTGATTAAACAAAGATAAATGTTTTTGTTTATCTGCTTGGTTGAGATGGCCCAGAGCTTTTCCTATTCTAATGCTGGGTGAATGCCTCAAAAGGAAATATGGATGAAAGCAGTGTGAACTGTGATGTCACCCCAGCATACATCTTTTGTTGAGTTCTTCTGAAGGTTTATATTCGACCAAATGTACTTAGGGAATGTTGGCCTAATAGAAGCTAATGGTAACCATTTATTTCAAAAATCAATTATAAAAATTTCAATACTATCATTAATGGTGTATGTTTCTGTTTCGTGTGCCATATTAATGAATGCGAAGATTTGGAATATTTTTCTATTCCAATTTCTATTGGAAAGCAGTCTATTTTAGATGTGATGTGTATCGTCGTGCATTTTTCTCAAAGAGAAATCCCTGTACATTTAAAAAAAACTTGAGTACATGACTAAATTTGTCACATTTCTATACATGCTGATGCAAATAGTGACATGGTACGATTTTTTAAATCGATTGTTTAAAAAATTCCTCCTGAATCAATGTATGTTAAAGTATGAAGATGTCAAGAGAGCCGTTTGATAAATTTACCTCCCTCATTTGAAGGAAATTCCAGCTCAAGGAGGTAAAATATGTTCAAATTTGAGTATTGGGGGGAGAAGCAAAAATTAAGATAAAACCATAATAAACAAGAAAGAATACCTGTGATAGAAATGAGACCATTTTTCTCTCTCTCCCATATGAGCCCAAAGATTTCCAGCCCAGCCTGCTGTCTTGTTGACACGTTAAAGGGCTTCCATTCCCAAGACCACCTCATGGTCCTGTGGGAGCTCCTGTAGTTTTAGCATTTAGATGTTCCTTCTAAACAGCGACCAGGAGGGGCAGATGAAAAGGATGTTCGTTGAGAGCATTTTCTAGAAGTTGCACACCCTGCTCTCCTTATATTCATTAGCTAAAATTGAGACACATAATCAAACCTAAAGGCAAGGAAGTTGTGTGCTCAGGTAAAAATTGAGAAGAAAGGGAGAAGAGTAATTAGGAGATAATTAGCACCTTCCACCACTCATGAAGCTAATTAACTTTTAAGTTAATTCAGCTCTTTAGAATTCCTATTTCTTCTTTACCACATTTCCACTTACTATGTGAATATTCTCAAGTTCTTCATTATTAAATCGGTCATGTTCTATGTCAAATCTTCCCTATCTCACAAACCTTTTCCTAGATTCCCTACCTCAGAATGATGAGTTAGCTCTTTGAATTGTGATGTATTCAGTCAAACCACAAATCCCAGCTTGCTTTGTATTGCAGACACTGACTTATGTTTGTGTATGGTCTTTCTGTACCTGCATTGCAGATTTCAAGAGGCAAGGGAGCACAACTTCACTACTGGCTGCACCTGGCCCTGGTTTGTGATTTGCTAGATCAAATGGCCTTTGAGTCTTCATCCTGGTTTACTGGGTATTACCTTGTTACGCACAATCTACAAAATATCATCCCACCTCCTGCCTCCAATAGAACCACACACCAGCTCTTCTTATGAGTGCCAACTGTAGCCATGATGCTCAGGAGAAGAAATCTTGAATTTTGATCCTCTCCTCAGTGTTCAATCGTATGATATATTTTTTAAATATATTTTATTGATTTTTTACAGAGAGGAAGAGAGAGAGATAGAGAGTTAGAAACACCGATGAGAGAGACATCGATCAGCTGCCTTCTGCACACACCCTACCGGGGATGTGCCTGCAACCAATGTACATGCCCTTGACCGGAATCGAACCTGGGACCTTTCAGTCAGCAAACCGATGCTCTATCCACTGAGCCAAACCAGTTTCAGTGCATATGATATTTTAATAGAGTCAAAGTTTGCAGATTATTGGCCTACAGACTACATCTAGTTTTAGATATATATTTTTGGTTCATACAAGATAATTAAAAGAGTGATTTAGTAGTCAACATTTAAAAATAAGGAGATGTTATGTTAAAAAAACAAACAAAGAAACTGAATTTTTAGGTTCTCCTGAAAATTCAAAGGCCTGGCAACTTGGTTCAACATGCTCACATGTTATTAATAGGCATGAGCTTAGTACCGTATCTGTCATTTGTTTGGAAGAGACAATGTTATGTGTTCACTAAAGCAACCTTCCTTCCTTTTTTCTTTCCCTTCCTCCCTCCCTCTCTCCCTCTCCCTTCCTTCCTTCCTTCCTCCCTTCCTTCCTTCCTTCCTTCCTTCCTTCCTTCCTTCCTTCCTTCCTTCCTTCCTTTCTTCCTTCCTTCCTCTCTCTCTCTCTGTCTCTCTCTCTCTCTCTCTTCTTTCCTTCTTTCCTTTTATTTTCTGAGCATACAACCAAGCCATATTTTTCAATAAATTAGGTTTACATATTTGATCAGAGTTCAATAAATCAAATGTAGTTAAAAGTGAATTATGTCATTTCAAGGCATGACTATTGAAAAAGTTGTCTATATATGATTCTCAATGCTCAAGTTCTTACCTTTTATGTCTGACTGTACAGAAGATATGGTTGGAAGACTTCAAGAACATAAGAGATGATGGAGGCACTGCCTGGAAGAAGCCTGGATCCCTGAACTACTACCTGGAGTAGAGTACCCATGCTAATTTTCACTGTAACATAAGCAGTAAAGAAACCTTTGTTGTTATAAACCATAGGAATGTGGGGATTATTTGTCACATCACTTAACCAAAGCTGACTAATACACCCACTTTAGACAGTGGTAGGCAATCTGGTTCACCATGATCTCCAGCAAGCCTGAGTTATCTTCCTACTTCTGGTAAGGAGTTGACATTTTTATTCAAATTATGCATCTAAAGTAGTAATTCAGTAAGTTTTGAGGACCAAATTTGAAAGGAATTTGACAAACTGAAGCACTTAAAAATTAATTTACCAAGGTCTGGATTATTTGTAATTAAAAACACTTGAAGGAATTATGAATGTACAGCTTAGAAATGGTAGACTTAAGATATACTTTAAACAATTTCCAAATATTTGAAAGATTTGATGCAGTGAGAATTTGAGTTTGAACTGCATTGCTTTTGAGGGTATATTAGGACCAATTGGATAAAAATATAAACTGAAATTCCATCCTTCCAAGAGATTACATTGGGTTAATAGGTTGAACTAAAAGACCTCTAAATTCCAGAAAAGTCCTTGGATTTTATTAAGTTGATGTTATAAAAATTATTCATCTTATATGTAAGTGGCTTTGCTTTCTTTGAAATACAATATTTGTTTTATTGTGGTTTGGTTTTTACTGTTGCAGTGAGCTTACAATGATTTGCTTTTCAAAATAAACTTCAGCCGAAACCGGTTTGGCTCAATGGATAGAGCGTTAGCTTGGGGACTGAAGGGTCCCGGGTTCGATTCTGGTCAAGGGCATGTACCTTGGTTGCGGGCATATCCCCAGTGCGGGGTGTGCAGGAGGCAGCTGATCGATGACTCTCTCTCATCGATGTTTCTAACTACCTCTCTCCCTTCTCTGTACAAATTCAATAAAATATATTAAAAAAAACAAAAACAAAGTAAACTGCAGCTATGTTACAGATTGACTGGTTGTTAAGAATGCAAAATGAAGTTGACTTGGTAAAATAATTAGTAATCAATAGGCATTATTAATAAAGGCATTTTTATAGTTTCCAATGTTAATGATAGATACATGAGCTTTTGTTCCCATATGAATCTTCTTAACAGGTTCAATGACTATTCAATTAAATTTTGTACATTTTTTTACAGAATCCCAGTTAATGTTAATATCATTAAAATATATTTATGACTTTCCTAAAAATAGTTCCTTTACTTAAAACACCATGAATTTCCATGTTTCTGCCCATCTCTATATATTTTTAAATCTATATGACCTAATGTGAAATGACTGTCAAAAATACAGTTGAAGTTACTTCCCCTTTTTCAATTTTAAGTTTATTGTTATTTTTAAATCTTTACCTGATGATATGTTTTTATTGATTTTAAAGACAGAGGAAGGGAAAGGGAAAGATTAGGGGAGAGAGAGAGATTTGTTGCCTTCCGATCCATTGCCTCCCTTGCCTCTCATACACACTCCTAATGGGGATTGAACCCACAACCTTTTGGTGTACAGGATGACACACCAACCAACTGAGCCACCAAGAAGGACCCCTTCCCCAATTCTTTTCACCTCTTTCTCTTTCCAGAAATAACCATTAGCTAAGTTTGGACTCTATCATTCCTGTGCATGTTTTTGAATTATGACTATCCTAGAGGCCCCTGCACAAAACTTTGAGCAAGCGTAGGCCTTCCTTCCGCCAGCTGCCGGTACCCAGGATCTGGGCTGGCTTCCCTCTGGCTCTGGCTTGGTTAGGAAGGACATCCGGAATGATATCTGGAAGACATCTGGTCTAATTAGCATATTACCCTTTTATTATTACAGACTAGTTGCCTGCTGCACGAAATTCATGCACATTAAAAGGGAATTGATTAGAAGAAATAGTTTAATATTGCTATTTGCCTTTTCTCTATAATAGAAGTGTCAGAGATGAAAGAGAATTAGTAAAATGTATATGAAAATCTCCCTCCTGTCAGTGTCTGGGGCGTGCCACGGGACCTAGAGTCAAGTCCCCACCCACCATCCATACCTCTTCCAAAACACTGCATACCCAGCCCCGGCCAGCCCCACCCCCATTGGTTGAGACCCAGACTCAGCTGGCCCCAGCCCTGACAAACCCCTCCAGGCAGGGGCGCAGCCTCAGGTCCCCCAGCCCGGTGTCTGGTGGGGGGCACAGCCTAAGGTTCCCTGTCAAAACCGCCAGATCGGGGGTGCAGCCTCAGGTCCTCTGGCCCAGCGCCGGGGAGGGGGGCATGGCTTGAGGTCTCCCAGCCTGAAGCCAAGGAGGGGGGCACAGCATGAGGGCCCAGTCAAGCTTCGCTAGGCAGGGGGCACAGCCTGAAGTCCCCTGGCCCAGTGCTGGGGCGGGAGGCATGGTCTGAGGCCTCCCAACCTGGTGCCAGGGGGCAGGGGCCATGGCCTGAGGTCTCTGTCAAGCTCTGCTGGGCAGGGAGCAGGGCCTGAAGTCTCCCAGCCTGGCACCGGGGTGGCAGGAGAGGGGGGGTATGGCCTAAAGTGTCCGGTCAAGTCCCATGGGCAGGGGATGTGACCTTAGGTCCCCTGTCAAGCCCAGCCCTCATGCAGCTTCACCTCAGCGCTGGGCAGGGACACACACAGGCAGCTGACATTAGTGCTAGGGGGGGAGGGGGAGGGGTGTACCCCCACCTGATCCCCGCCACCCCCAGTTCCTGTGAGTTGGTAACTGTTGACTGGTTGTGACTTGGACACTGTTAGGACCAATTTGCATGTACCTCTTTATTACATAGGATAAGCAAGTATCAATAAGCTATATATAATTGATTTGCCTGTTGAAAAAACATATATATATATATATATATATATATATATATATATATGTATATATATATATACATACACACACACACCACATGGAATTGAATTTGCTTCTTTTATTCAACATTATGTTTTGTTTTCAATAAAGTACATGCATTTCTGGAATATATTTTATTTTTTCCTTTAGGCATTCAAACAATTAACTAACTTGTGGAATAGGTAATCCATTCATATGCCACCAAGGTCAATAAGCATGAAGCACTACTTAGAGAATTTAAAGACTCCCTCCCACCTCTGTACTTGAGCCACCTAGTTTCCACCCACCCACCTCAGCCACCAAAAATAGGTACCCATGGTGACTAGCTTCTTCTGTAGCCTTCCTGAAATGTCTTAGATGTATAAATAAATTACGCCATGTATGCATTGTATGCACATTGCTTTTTAAAACATACAATAAATTGATTTTATTTTCATATCAGTCCATAAACGGCACCCTTTATCCTTTCTAAGAGTAGCATTATGCGTGTTCCATTTCACGCTCTGTTGGCTGGAGGCCTTCCTCCCTCCGGTGCCAGATGGGTCTCTCCATAGGGCAACATACAATATGGCAGCCTGCTTCTTCCACAGCAAGGACTCTACGAGAGAGATAATGCCAAATACACAGAGAGCCGCAAAGAGTAGGAAATAAAACAATAGATGCACAGGCATCGGTGTGAAAATAGAAAACTGGAGCAGCCAACAGATGTTCACTAGGAAGCACTGTGAGACTGTACAACCGGAACTGTCAGGAGGTGGAGTTTTGGCACATTCCAAATGGAGGTAAATGCCAGGGCCTGCATTAAGGAAGCTTAAAGGAGTAGGAATATGCTAATAAGGTTCAAACATGCCCTGCCAAGGCCAATTTTCAGGGCAGGATCAGAGGGAGTAGGTGTTGGCAATGGAATTCAGACTAAGCATGGCATAGGAGACAGAGGGGAAGGAAAGGGTCTCTCCAGGTAAAAGGTGGAGCAGAGAGCAGAGCCAGGAATATCGGGAAGCAAGGTGCTATAAAAAGCCACAGAAGAGGAAGCTCTGTGAAATTAGAAAACATATCTGAGTCAAGTCTTCCCTTGAAAGGTTGGGAAAATGAATTTCACACAAAAATAAGCATGCAAAAAATATTAAGGCTGAATCCCATATTCGTAAGTAAAAAGAGAATAAAGAACAAAAGCACACCCATACAATGAAAAGACCTCAGAAAAGTCATCCTCTAAATATATAGCTGGACAAATAAATATATATTAAAACCTTACCTACTATCTCAGAATGAGATAAAAGTATCAAGAAAATTACATAAGAAATAAACGCATAAAAATACCACATAAAAGCAGTCTTCAAAAATTCAGAAATGGGATAACAGAACTAAAAAAAACCAACATTTTATTATTTAAATGCTCTTATGAATATTTTGTGCCTGTAACTTGGAACATATGTGCTAAAGTTTCACTGAGGTATATGCCTAGATATAAAACTGCTTCATCGAAGTGTGTGCACATCTTTAAATTGACTAAATATTGCCAAGTTGTTATCTAGAATAGTTATGCTAGTTTACATTCACACCAATATGTTAGGAGATTCAACAATTCTCTTATACCATCCACATATTTATGGTCAGACTGTTACAATTTTGCCAGTGTATTTTGTGTGAAATTGTATAAAAACATTTACATTTTTATCTCTGTGATTACTAATGAAGTTTAGAGTTTTAAATATGATTTTTATCATATTTTTTTCTGAATTACCTACTTACATCCTTAACCTATTTTCTTCTGCATTGTTTTTTTTCTCATTGATAGTAATAATTCCTCCTCCTCCTCCTCCTCCTCCTCCTCCTCCTCCTCCTCCTCCTCCTCCTCCTCCTCCTCTTTTTCCACTTCCTCCTCTCCTCCTCCTTCGCCTTCTTCTTTTTTGTTAATCCTCACCAGAGGATTTTTTCCATTGATTTTTTAAAAAAGTATAAGGGAGGGGAATGGAGTGAAAGAAAAACAAAGGGAGAGAGACAGAGAGAGACACATCAATGTGAGAAAGACACATAGATTAACTGTCTTCCACACACGTCCTGACTAAGGGTGGGATCAAACCCCAAACCCAAGTATGTGCTCTTGGTATGAGGTTTGGCGCTCTAACCATTGCATATAGGCCAGGGCTTGATCGTAATAATTCTTTCACCTATTCTGAAAACCACTACTCTGCTATATGCATGTTTAAGTATCCTATTTTAAATTCCAGATTTTTATTTATTTATTTTCAATGTCAGTGTTCTCTTTTTGAAACAAAAACTTGACATTTTTATGTAGTATATTTTTCAACAATTTTTTACATATGCCTGAAGTGTTAATGTTTTTGTGGGTTTTTTTCTCTCCTGTCCCAATAAGAAACATAAATGTCCTATATATTCTTCAGCATTTTATAAAGTTTTGCTCTTATAATTGAGTCTTTAATCCACGTGGACTCGATTTTATGAGTTATGATGTGAGGTATGGTTCCAATTTGTATTTCGATAATCGCATGGAAACCAGTTTTTCACCGATACAAACAATACTGCAAATGGCATCCTGGTGCTCAAAGGCAGGTGTGGCACCTAGAAGTGCAGGTACTGGAGTAGAGGGTGTGCTCATTTTTGTATTCATTAGCTATTGCCAAATTATTTTTCTAAGGACATTTTCAAGTTGACACTATCACCAATGAAGTCTGAGTTCTACATTCCTATGAATGTCATCAAATATTAATTTGCACCAATCTGATTAATGTTAAATGCTCTATCAGTAGTAATTTTACAAAGATATCTTTTCTTTCAGTTTGTTTACTTGGGATATATTACATAATGACTTATTCAAAGTGGTGATCTGTTTTCTGAGTTTGCATGATTTGTAAATCCCTATTTCTTCCTAACTGATAATCAAATATGCACGAAGAACTTATTAAATAATGACCCTTTCCTCCCATTGTTGCCTGGTATCTAAGACATGATCTTATAGATATTAGGTCTAGTAATAATTAATGTCGTTTTCTAATACTTTTTTAAATCGAATTTATTTAAACAATACAACAAAATTTAATCAACAATATAGTTGCCGTTGTTTTCTACTACTTGTGCCCAACGCTCAGGAAGCATTTTAATCCCTCTGTTGTAAAATTCTTGTGATTTTGATGCAAAAAATTCGGTCAATGCATTTTTGAGGCATTCTTCATTATTAAATTTTTTTCCAAGAAGAAAGTTTTGCAAAGAACGAAACAAATGGTAATCGGAAGGGGCAATATCAGGAGAATATGCAAGTTGAGGGAGAACTTCCCATTCCAACTGGCGCAGTTTTTCAGCAGTGATTCTTGCAGTATGCGGTCGTGCGTTATCGTGGTGAAGAATTACGCCCTTCCGATTAATCAGCGCGGCTTCTTTTTCTCTTAAAGCTTGGGCTAACCTTTCCAATTGGGCACTATACACTGCACTTGTAATGGTTTGGTTAGATGGTAAAAGTTCATAATGAAGAATTCCTTTAAAATTCCACCAAGCACACAACATCACTTTTTTCGCATGCAAGTCAGGTTTTGGCGTGGGCTGCGGAGTCTCAGTTTTGTCCAACCATTGAGGCCGCCTTTTCAAATTAACATACAGCACCCATTCTTCATCTCCGGTAACAATTTGCTCTAAAAACGGCAAACGGTTTTGACGAGAGAGGAGCGAACTGCAAATTGTGACTCTTTGATTACTGTTGTTGTCGGTCAACTCATGAGGAACCCATTTTCCAAACTTTTGGACTTTGCCAAGTGCACGCAATTGATTGGAAATTGTTTTTTTGTGAACAATTTAAAGTTGTCGCAAGCTCTTGTTGGGTAATTTGAGGATTTTGCACCAAAAGAGCTTGAAGAGCTTCTTGATCAAAATTGGACACACGGCCTCGACCACTCTTGTCATCTAACGAAAAATTTCCCTCACGAAATTTCTCAAACCAACGCTGGCATTTTCTGGGGCTAACTGCATCTTGACCAAGAGCACTACAGATGTTTTTTGCAGCCTCACTTGCTTTTCTTCCTAATTGGAACTCGTAAAGCATGCAGTGCCGAATATGCTCTTCATCCGTCATCTTCTTAGCCCTAGTTTTGCAACAAAAACCAAACCAAACACAAACTTTTTCAAGCAAAACTTGTTAATTGCACTTCACACGTTCTGTAGATACCACGTGTTTGAAGGTTATGTCAATACAAGTCAACACCAAGCAAAATTTTAAACGAATGTTTAAAAACGACATTAATTATTACTAGACCCGATAATCAAGAAAAAGAAACTTACCATTATTCATTTGAATGTTCTCATCACCATGCTTTAAGTAGTCATAATACTAATAATATCTTAGGTCTGTATGAATACTTGACAATTTTAATTTTAACATACATTTCAGTGCTTAAAACCCAGATTAGAGTTTCTCATAACTAAACATAATAGAAGTAAAAAAGAAATTTGTGTTGATGATTCACTTTCAATTATTTAGTTACCTATTATTTAATGATGCATCAAAAATGCCTGCATATTTATATCAACTTTCTGTTTACCACTTAGATTATTCATACCTGAGTGGATTGCCAGCTGCAGAAATAGGAGGTTTAATGAGTTTTATGGGGATACCTCATTCCAAGAACAAAAACTGGAAAAGAGATATAACACAAGTGCCTGCATACTAATATGGCCCCTTGTTAGAACCAATTTCGGGGGCACAAGATGATAGATAGTTTATACACAATATACATCTCTTTTAGAGAGGCTTGTACTTCTGATTTGGTTTACTTTGTATAAATTAATCTATAGGCATTGTACACATACTAAACATATAAGCAACAAATACCTGAAGGCAGAGATTGCCATTCCCCTACCCCGAATACTGCCTTATTCTGCACTTGTTCAGATTTTATTTATTTACTTATTTATTTTTAAATATATTTTTATTGATTTTTTTATAGCGAGGAATAGAGAGGGATAGAGAGTTAGAAACATCAATGAGACAGAAACATCAATCAGCTGCCTCCTGCACACCCCATATTGGGGTTGTGCCCGCAACCAAGGTACATGCCCTTGACCGAACTTGAACCAGGGACCTTTTAGTCTGCAGGCCAATGCTCTATCCACTGAGCCAAACCGGTTTCAGCTCAGATTTTATTTTAGACTATTAATTTGTTCTGCTTTTCTTTCTTTTTTCTTTTTCTTTATTATTATTTTTAAGAGCCATTGTTATTTGTAATAGAAATGGGACATCATAAAAATAAACATTTAACTTATTAGCATACTATACATGCACTCTTTTTCTTTGAAAGAGTCCCTTAATTTACTTTGGTGAAGATAATGCATTATAAAGCAATTTTTAAAAACACATTTAATCTATGCTCTGCAGTGCTAGTCTATTGGGAAGCAAGCAAAGTTAATTTAAAGGAGTGAAATTTAAATATGGATTTTATGATCTAAGAAGCACATGAAAAATAGAGAACTAAAGTAATTATTCATGCTTTTCAGGTTAAAAAATTCCAATCCTATTTAATAAAAGGGTAATATGCAAATTAACCATCACTCTGTCACAAAGATGGTGGTGCTCATAGCCACAAGATGGTGGTGCCCAGTTCTCTCAGCCCTGCCTGAGTGCCCCTGTCCTGTGGGGGGGAGGGGTGCGGGGGAGGGAGGGCAGTCACTGAGAGTGGGCAGCATGAGCAGCCTGGCAGAATGCTTGCTTCATCACTGTGGCAACAAGGCAAGTGTTCCACCCCTGCCGTGGATGGCCTCTGGGCAGACTGGGTTGCAGAACACTTGCGTCATTGCCCTGGTGACAACACAAGTATTTTGCACCCAGGCATGGATGGACCTCTAGGCCACAGAGCCCCTCAGAGAGCTACTGGCACTCAGATTCATGCACATGGCAATTAGTATATCTATAATAAAAGTGTAATATGCAAATGACCATCCAGACGACCTTCTGATGACTATGCTATGACACCAACCAGCCAAGGCAGGTGCGATGTGATTGGTTGGGGGTCCAGCCATTGCTCTATGGTTACCCTGCAGAAGGAGGCCCAGGTCACTGGCTGGCAGGGTGATCAATCAGGGGCCTCCATGATTTTCCCCAACAAGGGAGGCTCAGGGCACTGGCCAGTGGGTTGTGCGGGAGGGGGAGAGAAGGTGTCCCTTTGTGGGGGTGATACATTGCAGAGCTCCAGCCAGGTGGGCAGGGCCTACCTCTTTGGGGTGATCAATCATGGGGCTCCCAGACTATGAGAGGGCACAGTCTGGACTGAGGGATGACCCTCCCCCCCCCCCCCCCCCAGTGCATGAACGTTGTGCACTGGGCCTCTAGTCTTACCTAATGATAGAGAAACATGTAAATTGACTGTACCTCCACTATGCCCACAGCCAATTTGCAGAGTGAGTATGCAAATTAACCCAACAAAGATGATGGTTAATTTGCATATATACCTGGCTCCCAGGAACTTCCTGGGCACCCAGGTCACTTCCAGCCAGCCATCCTTGAATGTGCTGTTAGTGAATGCAATGTTTCCATTCATCATTTAGGAAGGCCATCTAATCAGTTAAACATCATGACTCTGGAGTTCTGACTTTGAGAATCAAAATCCTAGTACTAAAAAAATATTTTCTTGGGTGTTTACATTTTCATTAATTTGCCAGTTTGCAAAATTATATGACTAAAGGAAACAAGGATTATTGTAATGTTACTGCACTGGGGGGAAAAAGTATTATAGTGTATTATTTAGCAGAGTATTTACAAGTTTCTGTTGACCTTTTGGTTGAGCATGACTACTAAATATTATGTAATAATAAAAAGTATTAATGATAACAGTCTTGCAAAGTAATTCTTTTAATACAGAAATTTGAATAATTTAGCCCATGAAATGAAGATAACATTTCTGAATTTAACTTTCCCCATTTAATGGGGATAATAATGTGTGTATGATTCATTTAGGATGCTTGGCTGTAAATTTTAAAAAACTACTCAAAAGAAACTTAAAAACCAAAATTTAGTGGCTCACATAAATTAAGAGTTCAGAGGTTTCAGGTATGCTTTGCTCAAAGTTTTGGCTCCATTTTTCTGAGTTTTGTGCCAATGTTGGCTTACTTTGGGGTAACAAATGGCTGCTTTAGTTGTAAGCTTCCCCTCTCACACTACTCACGCTAGAATAAGAAGGCCTTTCTCCTCTCATAACCATCAGATACAAGCTCTTCAAGCTTCATCCAGACTTAATTAGCTTAGGTGCCCATGCCTACCCTTTAAAATTATTTTTAACTCAAAGAGTAGGGAGGAGCACTCTTGCCAACTTAGGCCAATGTGTTGATCTAAAGGTAGACTCAGTCTGAAACAGATCACGTAGTGACTTCTCAATGAGGAAAAGACAGGAATAGTGGCTGGGAATGTCAGAATCAATGTCTCCTGCAGCTTGCCTGATAGGGTGGTAAAGAAAAATTGAAAGAAATAATCTCTGTAACACACCCACCAGAGCTTCTAACACAAAATAAAAGATACATAAACATTAGGTAAGATTATTCTAATACTTTTACTACTTTGTTTTCATTTCATTTGATGATTTTATTAGCAGGAAAAATGAAATATAATGAAAGATTATATATAGTATCTTGGGAATAATTTTTCTAAAGGACAGGTCTAGATTGGACTGCTGTTATTTTATGTGCTGAATTTGCCTGTATAGAGAGCCAAGTCATATAATTTGATTCAAACATTTTTTGCTCATGCCCTACCTCAGTTTTTACATGAAAAAATATTTTTAACTTAAATTAATCATCCAGTAATGGTTGATTTGGCAACAAAAATGTCACTAGTTTTTTTCTTAGTTCATTGCATCTATTTTGTGATACACTTTCAAATGCATCAATTTTGGCTGGATACTTTAAAGGATTGAAAGAAAATGGATGATTTTTCAGAAACTTATTTCATGAAATTAAAGAGCTTAAAACTCCTCATTGCACAGTTACTCGAGTATCCTCTTCAGAACTGAGCCACTGTATAGTTTTATTTTCTATTCTGACCACACTCCTGAACTCGCAAGACAATTTTCACATATTCTGATAAACTTGTCTTACCTCTTTTTTTTTGTTCTCCCTTTTCCCACACCTCTTTTAATTCTAAGACATTCTGTTGCTTCACCAAACTCAGCTTTTCATAATTATAGTAATAGGTAAAATTTATTGAGTCATTATTATTTCCCAGAGACTGTTCTAAACTTTTTATATGCATTAACTCTCTTCATCCTCAAATGATGACATTCCTTGTGAAGGACTGCTAGGTTCCTTCATGTAGTAGCACACATTATGGTGACTCCTTCAATAAATCTCTCTTATAGAAATCTATGCTTCAAGGGGTTATTTTTGTAGTTTAAATAGATCACCACAAGAAAGAATGCTTATGTTGCCATCCCCAATACACATGCACACACATACACACACACACATCACTACTAAGTGATAAATCTAGAGCTCTTCAACTAGCATGGGTCTTCTGAGACTACAGCTTCATATTTACGTACACACAAAGACTGCTCACCTCTTTCTGAATCATTGTTTCACATTCCTGTAAGAGGGAATCTGATTGGCCCAGCGAGGGTTAAATGTCTATAAATGATTCATTTACGTATATCCAGGAGTTAGAATTCCATAGAATAAAAGAAGGAGGAAAAGGAGGAAAATGGAGGAAGGAAGGGAGAAGGATTAAATCTATCACACACTGATCA
The DNA here is from genome assembly GCF_964339955.1 of Pipistrellus hanaki. Lineage (NCBI taxonomy): Eukaryota > Metazoa > Chordata > Mammalia > Chiroptera > Vespertilionidae > Pipistrellus > Pipistrellus hanaki. The sequence goes on from NC_140505.1 coordinate 120,465,227, forward strand.
GTTTTTGCTATGAGTAATAATCTCCCTGATGGAAGGGAGCAGCATTGTATCAGTGCTTGGTGGAACTGGAGGACATGGGGGCATACAGAAACCAGCAGAGGCTGGACAAAGAAAAAGAGACAGTTCCTTCGTTTGTGTCTAAGGGTCCGAGGAAGTGCCTTCGTGATGAAAATGGAAAATTTGTGAATTATTTATAGTTTCTTAATTGTGTTTAACTGCCTGGTACACTTGGTTTTCTTTGTAGTGTGAGCTGAATTATTCTCATTCAATTTTTCGTGTTTTTTGAGTCCAAGAAATCTTCCTAACATTATTCTGGGAATAAGAGCTTCTGTCAGAAATTGTAGTTAAGATTCTTATACTCAGAGGGCAGAGCAGATTAATTAGCAAGCCTTACAGAATACTGTAGTAATAAGATATTGCTGTGTGGAAGTATTCTGTCATTATCCTTATTCTGTCATTATCCTTATTCTTTAAAAAAAAAAAAAAAGAAGAAGAAGTGAAAGCGAATATAGAAAGAAAGCAAAACAAAAACAACTCAGGACTCATACTCAGAAGTATAATCATCGTTTCCCTGGACACAGTGTCAATAGGCAGTTCTTCATGTGTTTTTCATTAGAGAGCAACTGACACTCTGAGCTCCCGTCAGAAGCTGTCAATGCTCTTTCTTTCTTCTTAGCATGTTTGAACTTTCTCTCCACAGAATTATTTCAAGAAGCTAACCAGTTAGTATCTATAATTTCCACTGTAAATATTGACACAGAGAGCTATAAGCTACATGCATACAAGTTCTTTGGTTGGTCTCTTCCCCTCAAGTCTCCCCCCATCCTAACCCTCCCCTGCCTTCCCTCTGAGGTTTGAGGGTTTTTTTTCGATGCTTCTGTGTCTCTGGATCTATTTTTGTTCATCAGTTTATGTTGTTCATTGTATTTCACAAATGAGTGAGATCACATGATACTTATCCTTCTCTGACTGGCTTATTTTGCTTTTCAAAATGCTCTCCAGGTCCATCCATGCTGTTGAAAATGGTAAGAATCCTTTCCTTTATACAGCAGCATAACATTGCATTGTGTAAATGTAACACTGTTGTTGTTTTTTTTTATTATTTGATTAAGGTATTACATGTGTCTTTATCCTCCATTGCCCCCTCACCCCAAACCTGTTCATGCCCTCACCCCCCCCCTGGTGTCTGTGTCCATTGGTTAGGCTTATATACATGCATATAAGTCCTTTGGTTGATCTCTCCTTCTTATCCCCACTCTTCCCCACCTTCCCTCTGAGGTTTGATAGTCTGATCAATTTGCTTCTCTGTATCTGGATCTGTTTTTGTTCATCAGTTTATGTTGTTCATTGTAATCCACAAATGCCTGAGATCATGTGATATTTATCTTTCTGACTTATTTCGCTTAGCATAATGCTCTCCAGGTGCATCCATGCTGTTGCAAATGGTAGGAGTTTCTTCCTTCCTATAGCAGCATAGTATTCCATCGTGTAGATGCACCACAGCTTTTTTAATCAACTCATCTGCTGATGGGCACTTAGGCTGTTTTCAAATCTTAGCCATTGTAAAATGTGCTGCTATGAACATAAGGGTACATATGTTCTTTCTGATTGGTGTTTCTGATTTCTTGGGATATATTCCTAGGAGTGAGATTATTTGGTCAAATGAAAGTTCCATTTTAGTTTTTTGAGGAAACTCCATACTGTTTTCTACAGTGGCTGCACCAGTCTGCATTCCTACCAGCAGTGCACAAGGATTCCTTTTTCTCTGCATCCTTGCCAGCACTTGTCCTTTGTTGATTTGTTGATGATAGCCATTCTGACAGGTGTGAGATGGTATTTCCTTATTGTTTTGAAGAGTAATTGTCAGGTATGCTGTAGAATCTCTCCCAATTTTGGTTTGTTTAATATTTTCTCATGATTAGGTCTGAGCTATGGGTTTTGGGGAAGTTTACCACAGAGGTTATTTGCTCTACTCAGTGGATCATATCATTATATGCATGATGTTGCTCTGTCTGGGATGCTAACCTTGGTCACTTGGTTAAGGTAGTGCCTGACATGTTTCTCCAATATAATGTTACTGTTTTTTCCTTAAATATTAATAAACTCCATGCACTGGTGGGGTCTCTCGGCCTGGCCTATGATCAGAGCTGATTGGGGCCAATCGGGGCTGGCTAGCTGTGGGGAGGGACGACAAGAAGTTGACCAGCCACAGGAGGTTGGCTATGGGAGTGCACTGATCACCAGGGGGCAGCTCCTACTTTGAGTGTCTGCACCCTGGTGGTCAGTGTGCATCATAGCAACCGGTCATTCAGTGAACTGGTTGTAATAGTCACTTAGGCTTTTATATATATAGATATTTGGAAAGGAAGATACTTTGAGGCTATGCAAAAATTCTGTGAAGATAACTTTTCTGTTGGATGTATGTAAATTAATTGTATGTAAATTAGTATAGTCACTGGTTTATAACTGTGCCCTTTATAAAATAGCTATCTTTAATTTCATAAAAATCAACTTATCAATCTTTTATTTTTATAGTTTGCTTTTTGTGAACTGTTTCAGGAATCTTTGCATACCTCAAGTATATAAAGACATTCTCCTATACTTTATCCTGGAAGCTTTATTTTACCTTTTATATTTATATCTATGATCTATCTTAAATTATCAACGTTCACTCATCTATACTAATAAAAGAGTAATATGCTAATTAGACCAGGTGACCGGACATCTTCCAGATGTCTGATTTCCTTGTGGATAGTTAGGGGCAATCAGGCCGGCAGGGGGACAGTTGGGTTTGACCAGGCTGACAGACAGGTGAGTGATGAGTGGTTAGGGAGTCAGGGGTCCAGGATTGTGAGAGGGATCTCCAACTGCCATTTTAGGCCTGATTTAGCAGGGATTGTGACTAAATCAGCAGTTGGACATCCCCTGAGAGGTCCCTGATTGGAGAGGGTGCAGGCCAGGTTGAAGGACTCCCCATGCACAATTTCATGCACTTGGCCTCTAGTATCTATACTAATAAAAGGGTAATATGATAATTAGACTGGGAGACCTTCTGGACATCCTTACAGACAAAGCCATGGTAGTGAGGCTGAGGCAGAGGCGGTTAGGGCAAGAATGCTGGCAGGGGGCATTCGGGGCTGAGCAGGCAGGCAGGCAGAGTGGTTAGGGGTAATCAGGCAGGCAGGTCAAGGTGTTAAGGGGCAATTAGGCAGTCAGGCACAGGCAGTTGGGGGAAATCAGGCAGGCAGGTAAACGGTTAGGAGCCAACAGTCCCGGATTGCAAGAGTGATGTCCAACTGCTGATTTAGTGGGATCAGGCATAAATCAGCATTTGGATATTCCCCAAGGGGTCCCAGATGGAGAGGGTGCAGGCTGGGCTGAGGGACACCCCCTCATGCACGAATTTTGTGCACCGGGCCTCTAGTTAATAATAAATATCCAGCTGACCTAGCAGCACTCATTGGAAAGACCATCTTTATATCACAAACTCCAATGTTGCTCTTATCACAAAACTGATGAGTAAATATGTGGGAATCTATCTCTGAACTCTATTGTGTTTCCTTAATCTACATGTCTATCTTTGTGACAATATCACAAATTCACATTTATATGTCTAATATATAGGAATATAAGTAATCAATTTTTATTCTTCTTCAAAATTTCCTCGACTCATATAAATCTTTTGCATTTTCTTATAAATTTTATAATTAGCTTTTTAGTTTTCATTTAAAAATATGCTCAAATTTTTATTGGGATTTTGTTCAATTGATAATTTAATTTGGATGGGTGTAAGACCTTTAGTGTTTTAGTTTTCTATTGCTGCATAACAAATTACCACAAACTTAGGGAATTAAAACAACACATTAATTATCTAATTTTCCAAAGTCCCAAGGCTGGGCATGGTATTTTTGGGTTCTCTGCCCAGAGCCAGGGCTCACAAGGTTGCAGTCAAACTATTGGCAGGGACTTATATCTGATCTGAAGCTCAGGGTCTGCTTCCAAGTGTTTGTTCCTTTTTTCTTTCTGCATAAATCACTTTGACTAATTGTTGTGAAAATCATGGCAGCACAATAAATCGACTACGTCCTGTTCCAGATGTAAAATAAATTGAGGGTTAGGAAAAGGGATGTGAGACAGAAAAGGGAAGTTGAAGAGGCAGCTGAAGAGGAGAGTGAGAAGGAGGAAAGGAAGTTAGAGCAAGAAGAAATATATACTATTTGGGGAAGGCAGCCCTAAATTAAACACTTCTGGCAGGTAAAACCTGATGATGATTTTTAAAATCTGCATTTGGTAAATCAGGCCCGGAGGGAGGAATAGTGAAATAAATAGCACAAGACAACCTAGATACCCTCTAAGGTGGAAGAGACAAGAAGATGGAGAGATTGGGAGAAAGAGAGAACCAGATTCCTGCTGGCTCTTCTTTACCACCTGGCCCTGTTCTTAGGGGAGTGTATGAGTGAGCAAGGTGGGTGGGGATGTACTACAATGACGTTTTGACCAAAAGTTCATCAACACCGGCTTTCCCCTTGGGTGAGTCCTGGCCCAAGGTCAGGCACACCTAATCAAGCTGGCTCCACCTACAGCTTGTGCAGGTGAGAAACTGGCCCCTATCTGTGTCAGCATTCTGGACAAACTCAAAGGTGTTTGTGTTTTGTAGGCTTGGACTGAGATTTTCTCCTTGATTCCTTTAGTGTTGCTGAAAGCTTGACACTGGGGGTAAATGGGATTGATCCACCAATGCCTGTGGTGAAGTTTACACAGAGTTTGCCTTCTGTGTTGCCAATAGAAATACCTGGAGAACAATATTGACTTCCAGGAAGACAGAAGGTGTGACTGATGGAGTAGCTGGCAGACCACGGCCTGATTGTCAGAGGGGCTCACAGACAGGGGTCAGAGGCACTCAACAGGTGGAACCGGATGTAGTCATCCGCCTCGATGTTCTTGAAGAGCTCTGAGGTCTCCGGGACTGTCGGTGTAAGGTGAATCCTGGAGTTGGCTGTGGCTTGGATCATTGTGGGTATAACTTCACCTTGACTGCTGCATTAAACATGGTTAGTGCCATGAATATCCTTACCAGCTCATTGGTTATGTGACTTTTATCCAATTAACCTGAGGCCTGGGTCAGAGGTCAGAAATCAGTATTTGTTCTTTGATCATGTAGAACAGGGAGCAGCTTACTTCTTTAAGATCAGAGGAAAGAATTTCTGATTTCTTTCTTCTTTGCTTCTAATCCTCTTTGAAGGGCTCATGTGAATATTTGGACCCACCTAGGATAATTGCCCTTTTCTTACCTTAAACAAATTAGGGACCTTAATTATATCTGTGAAATTCCTTCACCTTTGACATAGTCTGAAGGAGAAGCAAGTTAAAGATCCTACTCACAGTTATGAGGAGGAGATTATGGAAAAGTGTGAATCTTTAGGGCTCATTTTTAAGTTTTACACAGTATGAAGTAGTCAATATTCCAACCCATAAACATTATAGTCTCTCTATTTATGCCATTTTCAAATTTTCTCAGTCATATTTTGTAGTTTTCTTTTCAGAAGTTTAGCACATCCACTGGAAGATTTTTTCTTAGGAATTATGTATTTTATCATTATATGTTAGTATTATTTTTTAATTCCTATTTTAAACGTATAGAAATAAAATGTGCTCTTGCATATTAACTTTGAATCCAGCAATCTTGCTAAATGTACACAGACACTTTTACTAGTTTATCTGTAAATATTACTAGATTTTATACATACAAAATCATGTTAGCTAATTCTCTTCCCCCAGTTGTTATACTTTTTTCATGCTTATTTCATGAGAAAGAACATATAGTACAAAGTTTAATAGAAGTGGTAATAGTGCCATTCTTGTTTTATTCCTGACCTAAGGGGAAAAATGTTAAATTCACCACTAAGTATGATGCTGTGCTTTTTTTTGGAAACTGTATTTCCCAATTGAGTAGGTTTACTTCCCTTCCATTCCAATTTATGAAGAGTTTTTGTTTGTTTATCTGACTGAGTATTGAATATTATCAAATTCTTTTTCTGCATATATTAACATGAGTATATTTTATTCTTTATTCTTTTAATGTGTTTATTTATATTGATAACTTTTCTAATATTAAGCCAACCATATTTTACTGAAATAAATTACTCTTCATCATGATAATACATAATATATTATTTTACATCATACTTTATTTAATTTGCTAATTTTATTTAAGTGTTTTGCTTGCATGTCATGAGAGATATTGGCCTGTAATTTTTCTTTTTTATATTATCCTTGTCAGGTTTTAATACTGATATAATTGTAATAATCTGGTTATTAATGAACAGAAAAGAAATGAAGGAAAGGCATGCCATTTGGTACAGCTTTGCCAGAATGCTCACACTCTTTAGATTTGTTTCCAGTAGATTGCTGGGGGAAGGGACTGGACATCAGATCCACGCCCAGGGAGGTCTGGATGACATGGAAAGATGCTTATTTGTCAATCATACCTGGGAACAAGTCAGGGGACAAAAGAGGTGTGGCCACTGCAAACTCATAAAGATGAGCTACTTAAACTCCTAAACCAAGGGGGTGCCTTTCTTGCTCTCTTGTGCTCTTGGTCCTCTTGCTCTCCTGGGACTCTTGTGGCAGGGACTACACTCCCCTGCATTTGCCCGCGTGGCTCATGGCCATGTGGGACCCACACAATGGACTAATGCCTGAATCTAGCCTAATGCTCTGCCAGACTCAACTCCACCATGGAGTAGAAACTCTGCTGAAGGCCCCAGCCAGACCTTTTCCAGTACTGTTTTACAAGACATGAGACGTGGCCTAGCCGGTTTGGCTCAGTGGATGGAGCATGGGCCTGCAGACTGAAGGGTCCTTGGTTTGATTCTGGTTAAGGGCACATGCCCAGGTTGCAGGCTCAGTCTTCAGTAGGGGACATGCAGGAGGCAGATGATCAATGATTCTCTCTCATCATTGATGTTTCTATCTCCCTCTACCTCTTCCTTCCTCTCTGAAATCAATAAAAATATATTTTAAAAAAATCGCTTCTCGGCCTTTTGGCTAAGATCAAGTGTAAAAATATATTTTTTAAAAAAAGACCTGAGACTTTGTAAACCAAATAATATAACTCTATACAAATAAAAACCCACTAATTTCCCCATATAATTAGAAAATTATTTTTCTCAAGATATCACAAGAATCCTACTCGCATGAGTAATGGAGAAATTCTACCCATTCAATTCTCTGGCAACAATATTCTATTTATCTGTCCTCACACATTAGGAAGTAGTCCCTCTGTTTATATTCCAAAGAAGTTTTGTTTTAATTGGTATTACTTCTTCCTAATATGTTTAGAAGAACTTACCAGTAAAGGCTGGTATTTTATTTCTTTGTGAATATTTTAAGTTACTGATTCAATTTCTTTTTTAAAATATATTTTTATTGGTTTCAGAGAGGAAGAGAAAGAGAGAAATATCAATGATGAGAGAAAATCATTGACTAACTGTCTCCTGCATGCCCCACACCAGGAATCAAGCCCACAACCTGGGCATGTGTCCTGACTAGGAATCAAACTGTGACCTTTTGGTTCATAGGACAGTTCACAACCACTGAGAACTCTGCTTAAATACTTCAATGTTATTGTGTGTTTAAGCAGATTTCATCATTTAGGTATTCGCTTGTTTGGGTCCTCAGTGTTAAAATCTACATATTTTTCACTGGGTAGCATCACACCTGTGGATAAAAAAAGGTGCCACATACTAAACCTGGCAAACTCAAGGGAGGCCAGCATGATGGGCCTCCCATTTTCCATATCGAAAGTAGTCACATATGATGGTTTGAACATAAAAATTTGTAACTACACGCAGGTCAGTGGTGGGTAGCTATGTCCTAGACCTGCAGCTTCCTTGACAAGTTTCAATCTTTATCTTAAGTGAGCCCGTACACTCTTTTTGCATCATTCCTTATTGTGAGAGTACCCTCCTCTTCCCCACCCCTCATGGCACATTCACCAGAGAGCCTTTCATTGTTATCTTGTTCCCACATGCCCTCTCTCTGTGCTGTCAGTGTTAAATCATTAACTATCCTATACCCACCAATGTGAAAAAGGCGCGTCTCTCTGCTTTACTTTTATTCAGTTTCAGAGATTTCCCCTTTAATCTACCACCAATGGATTTTATGTAACCTTCTCTATTCTCCTCCTTTTATTGTCATGTATAAAATAAACTGTACACCTGCCATTCTCTAGAGCACTTTCTTAATCCATCGAAACTTTGCTTCCTGGCCATTGTTATCAGTTTGGCTCAAATAAACTCATAAACATTATCTATGTGTTTGTATGTTTTGTATGTAGATAAACCTTAAACTGCTGCCTGTCTGCCATAAAGAGAAGAGTCAGTTGAAAACTAGTCTCAGTGCTGGTGGGAAACAGCTGCCACGGGTAGGAAAGACAATCAGAATAATGGAAGGAGGAGCCCAGCAGGAAGATTAAGTGTGGGGGCTGCAGGAAGATGTCCTCCTAGAGATTCTTCACAGATTTGCTTAAGGTTGCTTCTATAAATCATATTTATTTTACAAGTGGGAGTAACTAAAAAATAAATACTTTGGTCAAAGTTAAAGACTACATTTTTAATCCTTTCACACAGGTTATTTAAATGCTGAGGAGAGTTATATTTCTTTTCTGCTGTCTTGGGAAGGGTTTCTGGTAAACTAATATGTCTTTTATGTGTATAAAAGATTTTTTCCCTAAACACAAGAGATGTATACAGACTAAGATTAAACTATGTAAAAGACACAGATAAGACCCAGAGCTTATCTTCTGGCAAATCTTTTGCATTTTCTACTAAGTCAATGTTACAGTAGTTTCAGAATTATTTGTGACTTTAATATTAATACCATGAACCTTAGAGCTGATAAAGACAGTCTAATTTTTCTCACTCCCCAGGTGATGAACTAAGAGCTAAATCGCAACTCAGATCTAAATCAGAGGAGATTCCACAACATTACTAGTAAAATGCCATTGTTTCCTTACATATTTGCTTTTATTTCAGGAATGAAACTGAGATCTATAAAAGAATAATGCTTGAATTAGTTAGCATATTAATTTTTGAATAAGTACTTTAGACAAAACACATTGTTTTAGTATAATATTTTGTTCCAAAACCTAAATAGCTATTTTGTTTACTTTTATGTCATTTGAAGGTAGTGAAATAATATTATCAGTATATAAAACCATAAAAATTTATATGAAATCTACTCAAAATTCTTCCTTGGATAATTGGCATTATCATAAATAATGGACACACATCATTTGAAAATTTCTTCTTTTTAAAAAATGTATATATATATATATATATATATATATATATATATATATATTTATTGATTTCTGAAAGGCAGGGAGAGGGAGGAAAACATCAATGATGAAAAGGAATCATTGATTGGCTGCCTCCTGCATTCCCCCTCCTGGGAATTGAGTCCACAACATAGGCATGTACCCTAACGGTGAATCAAACCTTGACCTCCTGGTTTATAGGTCGATGCTCAACCACTGAGCAACACTGGCTGGGCAGAAAATTTCCTTAAAAAAGTACAAACTCAAGCCTTCAAGTAAGAGATATAAACAGTGTATCTTTTATTTGAGTTTAAATTACTTACATTTTTTAAAATATGAAAGTTTACTGAAAATTATTCTTTTAAATTGACAGTGTTTTTAATATCGTGTGTCTTGCAGTTCTGGCCTCCTTCTATTCATTCAATACATTCTTTTGAATAAAGAGCTGATGCCTGAAAATGCATGTTCTTGCATTTCATTAAGTAAACATCTAAGGAGAAAATTTATTTATTTATTTCTTAACTGAAAATATGTTAGTGCTACACAATAGAGAATTGAAAAACAGCTTAGTCTATTACTTTAAAAGTTATAAGGAGTAAAAATACTTGGGGGAAGTATTATCATATTGTAATTAGATGTTTGAAATTATTAGATATATGAAATTATATCTGTAAAATGTAATTATAAGAATGTTTATTAGAGATAGAACAATATTCTTTTTGAACAATTTTTTTCTCAACCTTCCAACTTCAGAAAAAATATATATGTGAAGAATAAAGTAATTGAAATGAAAGAACTATTTAAAAAAATACATAGCTATTCTTTCAGATTAATTGTGTTTTGATCATTGATTTCTATGCTTATATAAAATTGTGAGACCAAATTTTGAGAATCACTATTTTGAACCACTTGATTCTTTTCTACCGTTTCTTCAAATTATATTTGCCTATTTTTCTAAAATTTTATATGGTCATCCTGATTGAAAGGTTTCCTTTCCTCTGAACTGACATTATTTGCATATATGGAATATATATTTTTATTATCTGCTATTATTTTGAGCCATAGAAAATTTCCACCTGAATAATAAAAGCCACAAAATACTGGTAATTTTATATAACTCAAATTAACATTTGGCAACCAGTTAGTGTATGCTTTCAAATTAGTGATTTATTTAATTCCCTCATGCACTCATTGTGTATTGCATTTTATTATATGTAATTAAATACATATCATTTTTCCATCTAGCTTGTAAATGCCTAAGGAAAAGGAATGTCACATTATTTGTTTTTAATTAATTAGAAGGAATGAATGAGCAAATGGAAGTAGCTGTAGGGGAGGTGCAAATAGAGTTATTGCTTTAATCCTTAGAACATTTCTTAGCCAGGGCTTTTTATGTAAAACATAGTTAGAAAAGAGAAAAGCAATGTAAAAATGTCTTTAATATCTGATATATTTTTAATCCAGAAGCATAGATATCCATTCATTTATTATTCATTCAACAGTATGTGCTTTATACTTAATTATTTTTAGACATCACACTAGGTATGAAAGGCAAACATAATATCAAATATTTATTGAGTTCTTATATGCCAGGTACAATTCTAAATATTTTAAACATTTTAATTAATTTTGTGTTTCCAGGAAACTTATGATATATTATCTATAGTTAGCAAATGGTGAAAATGAGATGCAGAGAAGTTAAGTAACATATTGAAGGGCACATAGCTCCTAAGTGGTAGAGATGGGCTTCAGACAATACAATCTAGTTCCAAAGTCCTTTCCTTTAATCACTGTCCAGTATGTTTCTCAAGATAAAACCCAGATACAACATCCACTAAACTCTGAGCCCCAAATCATTTGTATTATATTTATTACTTCATCCTGACCATCCAAACCAATGCCTGGCATCTCTTCTGTGCAGAATAGCTGTTGTTGAATAAATGAAAGGCTACTCAAGAAAAAATCCTCTGGAGAAGTGATATGCAGAGATAGAATCTGTAACTGAGACTTGAAATGAAGTATTGTGGGAGGTCTCAGGAAGCAGAACCTAACCTTGCCTAATAGAATTAGGACAGGTTTTCTGAGTAACACATGAACAGTACTTAAAATATATTAGCTATACAGTATCCCTGGTGTAGAAAACAGCATTTGCTAAAAGCTCTGAGTCTTGTGCTGAGTCTGATTCTACTGCTGGGCATTAATAGAATATAGCAGAAATGAGAAAACTGGTAAATCCATCTGGGATTTTACTGTGAAGGAGAAATGTGTTTCAATCTCAGGATATTGCATTTATCATATGGGCAATGGTAAGGCAAGCTGGCTTTCTTCTTCTCTCTTACTGTTTAAATCTATGTTTGAATTAATTAGTGTTTTTTGTTGTTGTTGTTGTTCTCATTATATTTACTCCCAGGCATATCTCAGCTAGATTTAGTGAAATATCAGTTATTAAAACAATAAATTTCAGATGTTAAAACTATGGAGCAAAAGTATTAAACCAAACCTCCACAAGGTTAAGAAGAATGGCCAGTAATTTAACTGTTAAAATAACAACAAAAAAAACACTTTCAGAGGAAAATAGCAGAGTGCACAGTTTCTACAAATTTTGCTCACAATGTCTAACACGTAATAAAAAGTACTAGACTTAACAGAAGCAGGAGCATGATTCATTGTCAGGACACTTGTTCAGTGGGGTAAACAAGAGACTGAAGACAATAGAAGTGTATCAGTGAACTTTTACATATATCAGTTGAAATTGTCCAATCTGAAGACAGAGAAAAACTTGTAAAAAAGAATGAGCAGACATTTAGTAAACTGAGATTTAAAGAAAAAAAGTGGTGTGGCATACAGGTGACTAGAGTTCTAAAAAAAAAAAAAGAGGAGAGAGAATAGAGCAGAAAACATTTGTAGAAATTTTTTACAAATTTGGTAAATAACAAGAAATTCAGCTAAATGCCACACAGAATAAATACTAAGAAAGTACACTGAGGGAAAACCTAATCAAAACACAAATCTATATCAATGACAAACAGTGTCTTAAGGAGTTAGAGGGGGAAAAAGATATATTGCATTTAGGGAAACAACAATATGAATTAAGTGGACTGATTTCTCACTAGGAAAATAAAAAATAACATGAAATGACACTATTAATGTATTAATAGAAATCAGAAATCGATGTCTTGCATAAATATTAGTTAACAATAAAGATAAAATACATTTTTTTAGATAAGCCCACACTGATAGAATTCATCTCAGAGATCTGCATTTCAAGAAATGTTGAAGACAATTGGGCAGACTGATATTGTTTCTTTCTGTATTCCGCTCATTGCACATCACAAGAGCTTGTACAAGGCAGTGCTCAATATTTTTTTTTTAAAATCCATGTTTGTAATTAATTAACATTAAAATGTACTTTTGGACCAGTTATCTGAGCTATCAACACCTCAATCTCCAACTTTATTTTTTCAATTATTGTTTAATGAATCCTATTCTGTTTTTCCTGGCAATTGAAAATTCTGACAAAAGATTACCAGTACTCTTCAGAAATTTAACTAAAATTTGGACAGTATTTAGAGAGTGAACGAGACCTTCTTTTATATTGATAGAAACAAAAATTCTGAATAACCAACTGTTTTTCTTGACAGAGTTATGGTTTCCTTTTGTTGCTGCCTGAAGCGCCCAAGTAATTGTCTTTTGTTTAGAGACTTAAACACCATCATGGTATAATATGTTTGACTATTACTACCTTTATTTTCCAGACAAAATACAACTTAAAAAGCATTAACATGCACTTTTCTGGCATATGGTTTAGCCTATGGCCTGCAATAAAAAATTATTGGAAATATTCTGGAACTGTTGTATGATTTTTTTGTTTGCTTCTTTGTTTTGTTTTTTGTTTGTGAGTGTTTTTTTTTTTTTTTTTTTTTTTTTTTTTGTAAGGACAAAAATTTACTACAATCCTAAACTCTCTATTCTGTATTTTAATTACCTTAATTTTCAAAACTAGAATATAAACTTCTCATGCATAGAATAGAATCCTTTGATCCTCCTCTGAGGAAGATTATTTACCATTAATGTCTGATACTTGCCCATAATAAGGCCCCAGTTTTCCCTGACATCCTTTGATGACAGTTTCTCCTGCAAGTTCCATGGGTCTGATATGCTTTTGTTTTATGTGCGTACTAGGGGCCCAGTGCATAAATTCATGCACCTTGAAAGGAACTGTGGGCCACGAGGCTGTGGTGGGCACAGGGGTGGGTCTCAGCCCATTCTCTGTTCCCCACCCGGCCCCCCCTGCTGCGATCCCATCCCCTGTCTGCCTGCAGCCCTGCTCCTGCAGCTGCAGCTCCCACACACTGATGGTGCCAGCCCCACTCACACCGCTCACACCTTTGACAGCACAGAGTGCTTGAGGCCAGCACCAGCAGCACCCAGGTGCAAATGGGGTCGTCACTGTCAGCAGGTGTGAGTAGCAGCTGCTGCTCTGGTCATCCCACAGGAGCAAGGGGAAGTGGAGAAGCCCTCAGGGGCGAGCAGGGCTGGCAGCTGCCCCTCTCCTCTGCTGATGGTGCTAAGTGATTCTAATCTGCGCTGGGCACTGGCAGCTGGTGCCAGCAATGGCTCTGGCACCAGCTGCAGGTGCGAGTGGGGCCAGTGCTGGCAGTGGGTGTGAGTTCCAGGCACGACCTTGGCACACAGGAGCAAATAATTTCAGTAACTACTAGAGGCTCGCCCTGATGAGAGTAACTGGTGCCCTGCCTTCTTCTGGCACCCCTGATTGCCTGCTCCACAATCCCTCCGCGGCCAATGCCTGTCATGTTCCACACAGGCCCCCTGGTGGTCAGTGCACGTCACAGTGACTGGTAGTTCAGTTGTTCTGGTTGTTCCACCGTTCAGCCTATTTGCATATTAGCCTTTTATTATATACTAGAGGCCAGGTACATGAAATTCATGCATGGAGAGGGGGTGTCCCTCAGCCCAACCTGCACCCTCTCCAATCTGGGACCCCTCGAGAGATGTCTGACTGCCCATTTAGGCTAGATACTAAATGGGCAGTCAGATATCCCTCTCACAATGCAGGACTGCTGGCTCCCAACTGCTCACCTGCCAGCCTTCCTGATTTCCCCTAACCACTTCTGCCTGCCAGCTTGATCACCCCCTAACCACTCTGCTGCCAGACTGATTGATGCCTAACTGCTCCCCTGTCAGCCTGTTTGCCCCTAACTACCCTCCTCTGCAGGCCTGGTCCCCCCCAACTTCCCTCTGCCTCTGGCCTGGTCACCCCTAACTGCCCTTCCTTGCAGGCCTGGTCCCTCCCAATTGCCCTCCCCTGCTTGCCTGATCACCCACAGCTGCCCTCCCTTGCAGGCCTGGTCCCTCTCAACTGCACTCCCCTGCTGGACATCTTGTGGTGGCTATCTTGTGTCCACATAGGGGCAGGATCTTTGACCACATGGGAGCAGCCATCTTGTATGTTTGAGTGATGGTCAATCTGCATATAACTCTTTTATTAGATAGGATAGAGGCCTAGTGCATGGGTAGGGGCCAGCTGGTTTGCCCTAAAGGGTGTCCCAGATCAGGGTGGGGGTTCCCTTGGGATGTGGGGTGGCCTGGGTGAGGGGCCTGTGGTGGTTTTCAGGCCGGCCAAGCACCCTGGCGACCCAAGGAGAGGCCCTGGTATCTGGGATTTATTTACCTTCTACAATTGAAACTTTGTAGCCTGGAGCAGAGCCAAGCCTCTTGCTTGCTCCATGGCTGCAGCCATTTCTGTTTGGATTTGCTTACCTTCTATAATTGAAACTTTGTACTGTAACCTTGAGTGTAGGCTTAGGCTGGAAAGGGCAGGCAGAAAGCTTGGCTTCCTCCACTGCCGGGAAAACCCAAGCTCCCTCCTGTTCTCTGTGGCTGTAGCCATCTTGGTTGGATTTATTTGTATACTAGCTCTGATGGGCTGGTGGGCATGGCTTGTGGGTGTAGCAGATGTATGGTCAATTTGCATATTACTCTTTTATTAGATAGGATGATAGCTTTCAGAATTTCCATACTTTCTAGTTTTGTAGAACATAGAGTGTTTGAATTTTCCTTTTCTCACTCCCCTTGATTCTTTATATTGTTTCTAGGAGAGCAATGAGAAGATAAGCAATAAGCCATTGCTCCTTTTTTGGAACTGAATTTATAAAATATTTATAGTGACTTAATAAATCTGCTATGACAGAATGGATCTTTTCTATCCACTAAAATCTCTGCTCATTAAATATATTGATATACTTTTTATAGCATCTAATCACTACTAAAGTTAATGTTAAATTAAAAATTTTCATCAACCAATCTAACTTTAAGTTAATTAATGTTCAGGCATCCTGTGTCTATTCAAAGAATGTGTGATTAACATTTTAAAAGCTAAGTTGAGTTTACACCTAGGGAATTGTACTAACAGTTGTAGCTGGATTACAAAGTACTTTGGTGGATAATGATAAAAATAAAATGAATCCAAAGAAAAACACAGTGAGCTCTCTGCTTGAATATCTTTAATATTTAGAAAACTATGTAAATCACTGGAATGACCTATTTTTTATTATAAATTTTATTATTCATATGACCTTTGATGTTTTTATGAGATTGGTCTGATTGTGAATATGGTCAAATCAAAATTGTATATGAAATGCTATTCATTTTGTTAAATGAGAAAGGAAATTAATAGCTATTATTGTAGGTATAAAATATAGCTCAATTAAAATTATTATCAGGTTTCTAATTTTCATGTTTTTATTTTATTTTAAGCTATAAATAATGATCAATATACAAGATTGACCCACTCTTATCCAACCTATATATCAGCCTTCTATATTTAAACTTATATTTATCACAGCTGTATGGTTTCTCCTCCAACTAACAAAACTGTCTCAAATAATTCTAGTGGTATATATTTTTTTATTTTTATATATATATATTTTATTGATTTTGTACAGAGAGGAAGAGAGAGGGATAGAGAGTTAGAAACATCGATGAGAGAGAGTCATCGATCAGCTGCCTCTTGCACATGTACATGCCCTTGACCGGAATCGAACCCGGGACCTTTTAGTCCCCAAGCCGATGCTCTATCCATTGAGCCAAACTGGTTTCGGCTAATTCTAGTGGTATATTTATATTAAGGACTAACCTGTCTAATAATACTATACTGCATGTATATTTGAACTATCCTACATCATGTATATTTGAACATATCCTACAACCTTTAAATGTTGATACCTTCTGCTTGGTTAATTTTAGATACAATTTCGAACTCAGCATATTGTGGGTTTTTTTACAGTCTTATTTCACAGTTTTAATTCAAAGTTCTTTGATTAATAGTTTAGAGGTGCTATATGGCATCTGCTTCAAAGAGTAAAATGAATACTTCTGTCAAAATATGACAATAACACTGTGGTTATTGTTGTATACCTACATTATTGCATTTTATGTAATTCATCTTCAGTTGTACAAACCATTTCATTATTAATAACTTAATTATTTGATCATTCTCTTCTTTCAGGTCTTAACTAAAATGTTAACTTTTTGGCAAGGCCTTCCCTGGCCATTCTGTTTAAAAATACTCCTCCAATGTTCTCTGCCTCGAACCTAACTATTTGCTGGAACATTTATTACCCTCTGATATTTTATATTTTATTATTTGTTTATGGTCTGTCTCCCTTCTCTGAAATTGAAACTTGATGATGTCAAAGATGCTAATGCTCTTGTTCATGCTCTAATCACTGTTACCAAAATAATTCCTGGAAGGTTCTAGGTTCTCAATACTGTTTGAATAAACAAAAAACAAAATCCAAAATGATAAGGACATTGTAAGCAAAGACATATAAATGCAGTTGTTACAGGAAGTAATGGAGGGTGTTTTTGAATAAAACTGTTTAATTATATTATATAATATTAGAGGCCCAGTGCAGGAATTCATGCATGTGTAGGGTCTGGATGGCCCAGCCCCAATAGGCCTCCCAACAGGCCCAGCCCTGATCCCCATGGGTAGGGTCTGGCTGGGCCTGTTGGGAGGAGGAAATGGTGGGAGGTTGGCCAGTGGCCTGCCCTGATGGGGGCCTGATCAGGGACTGGCCAGATGTGGGGAGGGAGCTGATTGGGGGCAGGGCTGGCTGTGGGGAGGGGCTGTGGGCAATAGGCTGGCTGGCCCCACTCTCAAATGGGGGTGGGAGTGCCAATCAGGGGAGGAGCTGGCTGGGTCGAGAGCCAATTAGGTTGGTGGGTGATGATTGGGGGTGGGGCCAACCATGGGGAGGTTCTGTGAGTGGTGGGCTGGCCATCCCTCCCCCAAATGGGGTTAGAGGGATGAACAGGGTCCTGGGGCCATGGGTAGTTGGCCGGCAGGCCCTGCCCTGCTCCTAATCAGTGTGAGGGGGTCGGGGGTCTATCTGGGGCAGAGCTGGCTAGGGGGAGGGGCCACAGGCAGTTGGCTGGTGGCCCTGCCCCTGATTGAGGTGTGTGTTGGGGGGGCGATATTGGGTGGGGCTGGCTGGGGGAGGGGCTGTGGGCCCATGGGGTGGTGGGCGCCAATCGGGTTGGTTCTCTGACCAGTTGGACATTACGGTGTTCTGGTCAATGGCTTTTTATATACCGTATATAGGTGCTGTTTAATATTTTTAGTAAAATTTGACAACAAAAGTCAGTATATATGAGTTTCTGTACTCCCTTGTAATACAAAATTGTATAGAGCCATAATATCTGGCAGAATCTTGAGATAGGAAATAAGAAAGAAGTTCTCAGTACTCTGGATTCATGTTTACAATGCGTTGTGAGGGGTTGGAATATTGTGAAGCTAGAAAACTGAACCAGATGTGCTGGTGGTAGGTTGCCTCTCCATTTCCCCGCAGATGCTGTCTCATTTAGCATCCTCTTTGTGTCTGGCTTTTCAGTGCCAAGACCACTCTGCATGTAAAACACTAGACAGACAGCTTTGTCTCTTGTTTTTCTCCCCAGTCTTCTGGCTGGCATACATAGTACTCTGGGAAATAAAGACTCCCAATATAGCTGGTTTCTCTACCAGTTAAGGTGCTTCTAAGTGTCTAACGGAGCAAAGGATTCTATGACTGAGTAGTTATGGATATCAATATCAAAGCAGCTGCAATCATCGCTCATTTTGGCACTAGTGCCTAATGTAGGATGAAGGAAGTAGCAATATGCCAGGTGGAGATAAGTCACTTAGCTGGCTGATTACATCAAATTGCTTCCAATATAATCGGCCAGGACACATTTGTTAAATTGGCATTCCAAATCATTATAAAGAAGTTGCCTTAATTACCTAGTTATATGGATAATATTAGGTATTCTGAATGTGCTCATCGTAGGCACTTAATAAAAATATTACTACATATTGAGGTGAAAATAGAAAAAGTAAAATCACAGCTGAAAAATTTTGGTAATATTAGATATATTTTTACATTCCAACCTTGTAATAGTGTACTAGCCATAAATTCTGTTAGTTATCAATGAATGTTTTTGATAAGTCTAAAATCTAACCAGTATACTGAGGTATTTGCTGAGAAAATTAAGAGAAATAGCCTGAAACTTATAACATTCAGCACTGAATTTTCTTGTGTCATTCTCCCACTAGAGTCAGTCAAGATTAGATTGCACCTTATTTTTAAATTTCTGTAGTTCTCCATTGCGATGTGTCTGCCAGCTCTGGGATCACAACTCAGCTGTGCTGTGCCCTGCACACATTCCTCTTCATTAGGAGGCTTTATTGGTTGGCTGTGATGAGGTCTAACACAGTCCCCTGATCCCAGAGAGTTCCCTGTCTTTGCCATTTTCTCATTTCATTATATTGAGAAAATGAAAGACAGGCAGGATTGGGGCACAGTGTACATCATTTTTCTAACCTTTGAAACTGATGACAAGTCAAATAGCAACAAAAATCCCTCTTGCGTCTGAGTATAGTAATATTAAAAGTAATGCAAATAGTAACTGCGGTGATGGTCTTCCTCTTCTATTAAAAATGAAGGTTGAATACTACTGCTTTGACACTATAACAAATATTTTTTTATGATTTTTAAAAGCTGTTCTCAGAACTAAGTGATTTCCTTTCTTAGATACTTTAATGCATTGACAACATCAAAATTAAGAGGGTTAAGCTGTTGACGGAGGCTTTTTCTTATCATTTCAAAATACTTTAGTCAGTGAAGGCTCTGAAATGTCACTCCTGGCACTGAAAACATCCTTCCAACTATTAATAATGGCTATCTTAGAACAGATTTTTACCTTTAAAATTTTTTTGACTTGTTAAAACCAGAAATATTATTTTTTGAAATTTAAAATATGTAATATAAAATTTGATCACAAAATAATAAACTCTCACTTTGAATTATTTAGTAAATCCTTAGGTTTTCTTTAATGTAAAGTGTATTTATTTTAAAAAATACAAAATAAACTATAAGCCTGTCTTTACTACTACAGCGTTTCCCTGTCCTTTTACCAAAGTGGGTCTGTCCCTTTCCTTGCAGCTCTAGCCATGCAGGAGAGAAGGACCCTTAGTTTTTATTCAGCATATTTATGAGTCATAAATTTCTTTGCCATAAACAAGAAAATACACTCAGACAGAGATGTCTGAGATTTTGCTGCCTATGGTTTCTTCTAAGATTTTTATAGTTTTATGACTTACATTTAAGTCTTTTATTCATTTTGAGTTTATTCTTTTTTTTTTTTTTTTTTTTTAATATATTTTATTGATTTTTTTTTTACCCCCTCCCTCCCTCCCACACATCCCCTCCCTCCCCAGAGTTTTGTGTCCATTGGTTGCACTTATATGCATGTATACAAGTCCTTCGGTTGATCTATTATCTCCCCCAGATCTTCCTCCCGTCCCCACTGTAACTTGACAGTCTACTTGTTGATATACTGTCTCTATATCTATCTTATGGTTCCCCAGTTTATAATGTTCTTTATTATCCACAAATGAGTGAGGTCATGTGGTGTTTCTCTTTCATTGATTGGCTTATTTCACTCAGCATGATGTTCTCCAATTCCATCCAGGATGCTGCAAATGATGAGAAATCCTTCTTTTTTATGGCAGCATAGTATTCCATTGTGTAGATGTACCAAAGTTTTTGGGAGTTTATTCTTGTGTATAGTGTAATTTGGTGGTCTAGATTCATGTATCAACACAATTTTTTTTTTGCATGTATCAACACCATTTATTGAAGAGATGGTCTTGACTCCCTGTTTGCTCCTGCCTCCTTTGTCAAATATTAATTGAGCATAATGGCTTTGGTCAATTTCTGCAGTATGAATTCTGTTCCATTGATCTATATGCCTGTTCTTGTGCCAGTACCAGTATATTTTGATTATGGTGATTTTGTAGAATAACTTGATATCTGGTATTGTGATCCCTCCTCCTTTGTTCTTTTTTCCCCCCTCAAGATTGCTGCAGTTTTTTGGGGGTCTTTTTGGTTCCATATACATTTTTAGAGTACTTGTTTTATATCTCTGAAATATGCCATTGGCATTTTAATAAGGATTGCATTGTATTTATGGATTGCTTTGGGTAGGAGGAGCTTTTTAATGACGTTGATTCTACCAATCTATGAACATGGTACTAGTATATTCTTCCACTTGTTTATATCTTCCTCTGTCTCTTTTTTCAACATCCTGTAGTTTTCTGAGTATAGGAAATTTACTTACTTGGTTAAGCTTATTCCTAGGTACCTTAATTCTTGTGTTGCAATGGTAAATGGGCTTTTTTGTTTAGTTTCTTTTTTTTGAGTTCATTATTGGTGTATAAAAAAAGCCATAGATTTCTGGGTGTTAATTTTGTATCCTGCTAGGTTGACAAATTCATTTATTAAGTCTAGTAGTTTTTTGATGGAGTCTTTAAAGTTTTCTTCTTCTTAAGTTCTCCAGAGTTGATGTTGTTGCACATGACAAAAGCACTGGTGAAGAAATTGTTTCTTGGAAGTAGATTGTAGATAAAGGATGCTTAGAGAAATGAGGATTCTTGGATTGGTTATGGCCTAAAAACTGCTCAATGGGAGTAAAAGCTCCTCTTGCTATTCACAGGTAGAAATCTGGCAACAAATATATGCAGGCATGAGGAATTCAAGACTGTAGGGTGGGATGACTGGAAAGCTTAAAGAAAGAGAACAAGACCTGTGCTGTTCATTTTGGTACCACTAGCTCCATACAGCTAAATAAACCCTGGATGTTAAACACTTAGTGCTTTTTTTAATAGTGTAAAATATATGATTATTAATTTATGTGCTATTTATATGATAGAATATAATATATTTGGGTGTATTAGGTTAAATCAATGATAAAAATTAATTTCATCTAGTTCTTTTGACTTTTAAAAAATGTGATACTAGAAAAAATTAAGTTGTATAAGATGCATTTCTGGCTTACAAATTAAGGCATTTGTTGAAAAAGAGTGAGGACAAAATAGTGATGGCTATACTGATGAGATTTGGGAAGACTTGAAATACCTCATTCTCCAGTCCCACCAACCTTAAAACATTATAACTTTCTTTCATGAGAGTGTTACATAAACAGTTAAGCCAATTTCCTTCATAGTGGTTCATCCTTCATGGCCTCCAGGCTTCCAATTAGAAGCACTTATCAACATGGTTCCTACAGGCTCGACGAATTTCAGAACTTTGATATTTATGTCTGTAAACGTGTGAGAACATGAGTGGAAATAGATGATAAGGCTGCTCCACAAAAGAGGGAGTGAAACTGGGCTGCAGGTATCAATAAGAGCACACCTCCCATGGATGCTGATTCAGTGTGTTTCCTCACCCAGTTGACATCTGCCTAATTACTTGCGTTCCTAAAGTGACTCATGCCTAGTTACCTACATAACTTGTCCAGACCTTTCAGGGAACTGGTAAAAGCAAGTCCAGTTAGTTCCCAGTATGCCACAGTGCCCCTGCAGTCTGGAGAGCTCACTGTAGTAAAAAAGCTTGTAGAGTTCTGACCAAAATTTGCCCAATGGAAGTCTGATTTGTAGAGATTTTAATTTCAGAATTCCTGATTTTTTTCTGTAGATCTATATATATATATATTTTTTTTGCTGAAGTTAACCAGAGTTCATTTTTACTATTCACAACAGAGGGCACTCATTGGTTGACATATATTTATGAAACGTAGTAATATCTTCCATTATCTGGAAAGGGTACTGCTAATCTTGATTAGAATATGCTTGTTTAATCAAGGTTTTGAAATAAAATAATTGTGTGACTTAGCATTTACCCTTTTTTTTGTTTTTTTGTTTTTTTTTGCAAAATTAGGTATTTGAGTATTATTTGGATTGATTATTTATATCACCATTAAATATGCATATGATAAGTGTCTCCAAAGTAAATTTATCTTTAACCTAGTGTTTTGACAGTTTCCTGCCCAAATATCCATGTAACAACAGAATTAGAATTATTAACAAAGCGTGCTCCAAACCTGAGGGTTTTTTTAAAAAAAATTTTATTTTATTTTCCTGCTCAGTGATATATCCACCCAAATCCTAAAACATAAAACTACATTCACTAGTTTATCTCCTGAAAATGTTCTTCTTCCTATTTTCTTTAAACTATGTGGCTATAGCCTTTGATTAATATACAACAATTACAACTAAGCCAACCTCTTCCTATATAATTAAAGCCTAATATGCTAAGTGTCTGGTCATCTAGTCGGCCATTCAACAACGTGTAATATGCTAATGATATGCTAAGGCTGCTCAACTGCTTACTATGACATACAATGACCACCAGGGACAGACACTCCAACTGGTAGGTTAGCTTGCTTCTGAGCTCCGACCAATCGGAAATGAGTGAGATGGGCCAGACACACCCTGAAGCCTCCCGTGGTCCCTCCCCAGATGGCCAACCTCTCACATCCCTCCCCTGCCCTGATCAGGCACTTCACTGGTGGGGTCCCTTGGCCTGGCCTGTGCCTTCTCGTAATTCAGGACCCCTCAGGGTATGTCAGAGAGCCAGTTTCAGCATGATCCCACAGACCAGGCCAAGGGGCCCCAGTGATACATGAATTCGTGCACCGGGCCTCTAGTTAGTCTATAATATGACATAATCCCCAGGCCAGAGAGGAAGACAAGTATAAAAGGAATAATTTTACAAATATATCATCATTGTGTTTAGTTCCACAAAGTTTAATAAGATGCTAAGAGAATACAAAAGGAGATACCTGGCAAGCAATGGCCTCTAGAGAAGTAAAGCATTGTTCAGGGGTGTGTTAGAGATGGGATTTGGATCAGTCTGGCAGCTGATGGGCACTGGGCTATTCTCAAGCTGATGTGCTTCATGCAGATCAAACTGAAGCACAGGATAAAGGGTGGGGTGCCAGTCTTCTGGCATCAGAATGCTTATCAATCCTTGTTTCTTCTTGGAGTTCTAGAGTCTGAACCCTCAAAGGCCTTGGATCCAGGTTTCATCCCCTTACCAGTATAAAGTAGATATTTATGTCTCCTGAGAAAGAGAGTGATAAAAAGGTAACTAAATGTCTTCTGGTTGCTTCAAACATCAAGATATCTCCAAAATGTTGCCTTACATGTGCATAGTCTTTTCTTCTCCTTGTTAGCTCCATTTTCTTTTAAACTAAGAGAACAAAATTTTCAACATTCAGGAAATCGGTTCAGAATTCTCCGTCAGAAGCAGAGGCCTATCCAAATCCGCTTCCCACAAAACAAGAAGTAGATTTTCTTTTAGAAAATAGTGGCCTCATTTTCTTTGCCACTTTCATTTAATTTAGGTCCTACACATGAGTTTATTTTCACAGAGATATTTATAGAGAGGAGAAGAAAAGACAGAGAAGTTTAGATTTGAATTTCTCCAATGCCTTCAAGATATCAAGACTCTCTCTATGGACCATGAATGCATTTTCTTCATAGTACCAGCTTCTGAAACATGACTGCCTGGTGGCTAAGTGCCAGGTTCTGGAGTGAATAGGCTAGGTTCTTATTTATATTATCACTGCATGGAAAAATCATTTAATCATGTAGGCCTCAACTTTCCAGCCTGTAAAATGTGAGCAATAATAAGATTCTAGTGGGGAGTGGATGAAATACATTTGTGAAGTGTTTGGCACCGTGCCTGGCCAATATCTGGTCAATAAATGTTAGCTATTAATATACACATCATCACATTTCTAATGAGTACCCAATATCAGAATAGCAGTGGGCACTGGGAAGCACAGACAGATAGGTGAGGAAAGGAGCATATTCATGTTACACTTGCAGCCTATGAAAACATTGTAATTTATAGAAAACCTATGCTCATCTACTTTATTCATTTTAACCACTTTTATTGACTATGTGTGCTTTGATTGACCTTGACTTATTGCATTACAAAGCAGCACATTGTAATGTTTAAGAATAAAGTCACTGGAGTCAGAATGCCTGGATGCAAAAGCAATCTTCAGCATTTTTTGAGCTGGGCAATGTCAGGTGAGTTACCTCACTGAACTTCTGCTTTTATATCTTTAAAATAGGGGTAATGATAGTGCCTCTTTATAGAGTTGTAAGAATTAAGTGAAATAAGATACAGAAAGTTCTCAGAACAGAGTCTAGCAAAAGATGAGCATTCAAGAAATATTAGCTCAAATTAATTGTTATACACTATCAAGAGATTTATGATGTCCTTTTCCTCAAATTAATAGATTCTTATTTTTTAAAACTTTTTAATATATATTTTATTGATTTCAGAGAAGAAGTGGGAGGGAAAGAGAGATAGAAACATCCATTATGAGAATCATTGATCGGCTGCCTCCTGTACACCCCCTACGCGGGGTCAAGCCCACAACCCAAGCATGTGCCCTTGAACCTGGGATCTTTAGGTTCACAGGCCAATGCACTATCCACTGAGCCAAACCAGTTTGGGCAGGTTCTTATTTCTTATTCTGTAATGCCTATTTAAGAATACTGCTCAGTGTGGTAGGAGCTCATCATATTTTCATTGAAAAAGCTCAGGCTAAAATAAGCAGTCATGGCAAATCTCAAATGTTCATGATTGATTTAAACAACTTTATGGTGTCAGCTAGGAATCAGAAAAACAAAGCAGCCACTTTGGGAGTTCAAGCAGAAAGAAATTTAATACTGTGAACTAGTGGCTTACACATATACAGTTAGGGCGAGAAGAGAGCAATTAGAGAAAGCACTAATGATTACTCACTATTTCTCAGTTTTATCACCAGCCTGAGAAGATGAGGATGTTCCAGGAATCCAGGAAACTTCCACTAATGCGTGCAGCCAACAGTACACAGATGGACAAGTGCCAGGGCATAAGGAGCTGCAAAGCGTTTGCATCTGTTGAAAGTCGTGCATTATCCTTACTGGACAAAGAATAATTGTTTCTGCTTCTTTCAAATTCTGTGGCCTCTGCTTGGCAGACTCTAAACCAGAAGCATGCTGGCAAAAAAAAAAATTCTTGGAAATGTATTTTCTAAACTTGCGGTCACTGTGATATGAGGACACCGAGAAAAGGAAATACATTTGCGTGCTGGTTGCTCTAGAAAAAATAATATGCAATGCAGCCACTCCTTTGCTCATTCAGAATCCTGGTAGACTGACTACCTGAATTTAAATCTACAATAATAAAAGAGAAATATGTAAATTGACCATACCTCCATGACACCCATTAGCCAATAAAGAGGGAATATGCAAATTAGCAGAACAAAGATGATGGCGGTCCTGCCCCCCAGCTGCTCCAGGGTAGGAGCATCAGGGAGGGGCAGGACGCCTGGTATGAAGGGGAGGGTGAGGAGCAAAGGTTGGTACAGGAGTGGCGCTCCAGCAGAGCTAAGTGAAGACTACAGACTCTGGCTGCTCTGGCTGGAGTCAGTGAGAAGCCTGCAGAGTCTGGCAGGAGTCAGCAAAGGCTCTGGCCAGATCGAAGACTCTGGCCAAAGCAAAGGCAGAAGGTGGAGGCCAGAGTGAAGGCCTGTGTCCCAGGTGCTGGAGGAAAACCAGTGCTGGCAGCCAGGTGCAGGAAGGTCTATTGCACGAATCTTCGTGCAATGGGCCTCTAGTTTAAAAACAACAGTTAAAACACTCAAATAACATTCTTAAATCTATTATAACATATTGCAGCCAAAACCGGTTTGGCTCAGTGGATAGAGCGTTGGCCTGCGGACTGAAGGGTCTCAGGTTTGATTCCCATCAAGTGCATGTTCCTTGATTGCGGGCACATCTCCAGTAGGGGTTGTCTAGGAGGCAGCTGATCGATGTTGATGTTTCTAACTCTTTATCCCTCTCTTTTCCTCTCTGTAAAAAAAAAAAAATCAATAAAATATATTTTTTAAAAATCTAACATATTTCAATTATTTCTTATTCAATTGCAGGTGTGATCACTCTCTCCTTGAGAAAAGATCCCATATTCTATTACTTTATCCAAATCAGGATATTACTTACCTTTCTAGTTTCTATGTTGTTTCTTCCTTCCTGGAGTGTTTAGGGAGGAGAAGTGGCCACAGTGCCTGAGGCCGACTTCCAGGAGGCCAGAAGCACTGTCAGGATCATGCTGGCGGTGTTGGTCTATTGGTGCACGGTCTGTTCTCCAGAGATTGGACCTACAGGACTACTGAGGGAATAAGTGGCTGCCACTGAGCAGCACTCCTGCTGTGGGAGTGCACTGAGCACTGGGGGCCAGTTCCTGTGTTGAGCATCTGCCCCCCAGTGGTCAGTGAGCGTCATAGCGATGAGTCAGTCACCTCTGTCAGGTGGAAACTGGCTCTCTGACATCCCCGAAGGGTCCTGGATTGCGAGAAGGTGCAGGCCAGGCCAAGGCACCCCACTGGCACACAATCTGGCCGGGGAGGCACTCAGGAGTTGGCCAGCCAGGGATGGACCATGGAAGGGCTCCAGGGCATGTCCTGCCCATCTTGCTTAGACCTGATTGGCTGAACCCCAGAAACAAGCTAACCTACTAGTCGAAGTGTCTGCCCCCTGGTGGTCAGTGCACATCATAGTAAGCAGTTGAGCAGCCTTAGCGTATCATTAGCATATTATGCTTTGATTGGTTGAATGGTCGACTGACCGATTGGACACTTAGCATATTAGGCTTTTATTATAGAGGGTTCAATTTTATTAGTAATCAAATTAATATAAATTTAGACAAAATTGGATACTATTTTCTGTTTACATACTGAAAGTAATGGAAAAAGGATAATATGTGGTGTTAAAGTTGCAAGGTTTCCATTTGTATATCTTCTTTGGGAATATCTCTATTCAAATGTTTTGGCCACTTTACAATAAGACCACTTGTTTTTTATTATTGAATTACAAGGGTTCTATGTATATTCTGGATACAAGTCTCTTTTCAGATATATGATTTGCAAATATCTTTTTTTCTTTAGGTGTTTTGTTGTTATTTATTTATTTTGTGTGTGTGTGTGTATGTGTGTGTGTGTGTTTTGTTTTTACTTATTGATGCTGTCTTTTGAAACCAAAAGTTTTTAATTTGATGAATATGAATGTATCTATTCTTGTTTTTGTTACTTGTACTTTTGGTATCATATTTAAGAGACTATTATCTAATCCAAATTCATAAAGATTTACTTTTGTACTCTAAGAGTTTTATAGTTTTAATTATTACATTTATGTCTTGGCTCCATTTTGAGTTGATTTTTATATATGGTATATGGTAGGGGTTCAACTTCATTTTTTTTTTTTTAAATTGTAGATATCCAGTTTCCCAGCACTGTTTGTTGAAAAAATTATCCAATTTATTGATGTCTATAGCTAGCATTTCTATTTGCTTGTTATTCATCTCTAAAACGTAAGTATATATAAACATACTAAACCAATATAAAAATTATTTTCCATTATTATGTCTAATTGTTGGTAACCTAGCACCATCCTGAATCATTCCATTCTCTGTCTGTTTCCCTTGCCAACAGGATTATGGCCTAGATTTACCAATAAAAAGCACTCATGTGAGAAATGAAAAGCATTGCTCCTGAATCAATAGTGAGATAGACATGAGCTCCAGCAATTCTCAGAAGTGAAGCCTCTGAGAATTATCCACCCTGCAGATTTTCCACCTTGGGGCTACAGGTAGCTATAAAATTATATAAGTGGATCCTTCATTTCTTGAAATTGCTGAGTCTCAGGAATCTAGCAGTGAACCTGAGGTGTACAGTGTTTTTTTTTTGTTTTGTTTTGTTTTTTTCCTGACCTTTACTCTTCCAACATACCCAAAAGTTTTCTAAGATTCTAGTTCCTTGTATTAAATCTCATCCTTCTTAGATTATTTGGAATATTTTTTTTCCTCTTATTAAAGCTTAATAATATAGCCTGGCAGTTGTGGCTCAGTGGTTAAGCATTGACCAATGAACTGGGAGGTCAGGGTTCGATTACCAGTGGGGGCACATGCACTCTTTGTGGGCTAGGTTCCCAGTGTAGTGGGTGCAGGAGGCAGCTGATAGATGATTCTCTCTCATCATTGATGTTTCTATCTCTGTCTCCTTTTCCCTTTCTCTCCAAAATGGGTAAAAATATATTTAAAATTTTTTACTGATATATTTATATTCGGGGATATGCCACACACATATTTTCAAGTACTGTGGAATCAAAATTGTATTCACACATTTAAGAAACTTTGTTTTGAAACAACTATTACAAGCAGCTTTCTCATGCTGCCATCTCCCTTGCCTTGGTACTGCTGTAGCTTTACCTGGGATACCTACAAAAGACAGAAAGTCTTGCACTTGTGCTTCTTGCTGAAAATCACTGTCTCAGTGCCTCTGGCGTAATGGACTCTATTTTCTATCTTTGAAGAACCACAGCCCACAAAATTTCTTTCTGCTTTCACCAGATGTCTCATCATAGACAATTGTGGGACCTTCTCTGTTGTTTTTCGGAGGGCTGAGTCTTTGTGAGAGTGCATGTAGAAAGTAGTTTCTATTTTTCAACTTAGAAAAAGAGCTGCCTAAGTATTATTTTCTGTTCATGTTGGTTTCACCAAGTTGCCCATTTTTTATAGTACATTCTCTTTCTATAACCGAGGCATGTAGACAGATGGATAGAAATGTTGATGTCTCTGAATACACATGCAAAGTCTACCATTTCTGATAACAAACTATGTGTCAGATGCTGTATGATGCATTTTACATGATAATAAGAGTTAACAATTCTTAGTGCATACTATGTTTAAGGCATTAAGTTAAAGTGTTTATACTCATTATCTTATTAAATCATTAAGTCATTAAAGGTATATGAGGTAGGTATTGTTTCCATTTCACTGATGAAGAATCAGACTCAAAAGGGTGAATAATGTTCCCATGATTACAGAGTTGCTAGGTAGGAGAGCTGTCAAACCCAGTTCTGTGTGGCCCTGAAGTTCATCTTTAAAAAAAAAAAAAAAAAAAAATATATATATATATATATCAATATATATATATATATATATATATATATATATATATATATAGTTGATTTTTTACAGAGAGGAAGGAAGAGGGATAGAGAGTTAGAAACATCGATGAGAGAGAAACATCACACCCCCTACTGGGGATGTGCCCATAACTAAGGTACATGCCCTTGACTGGAATCAAACCTGGGACCCTTCAGTCTGCAGGCTGACACTCTATCCACTGAGCCAAACCAGTCATGGCCATCTTTTTTTATTTGACAATCAATTTTGTGATTTATATTTCTACATATATTAAAGGAGTTTGTAATTCCCTTCTGTATTATTTCAATCTGTCCTCTATTACCACAGGGTGTGGGGTGTGTGTGTATGTGTTTTAATTACATTATTGATTAAGTTATCACATATTTGTCCTCATACCCCCCATTCCCATCCCAAACCTCTCCCCACACATGCCCCTACCCCCCTGTTATCTGTGACTACTGGTTAGGTTAGTATGCATGCACACAAGTCCTTTGGTTGATCTCTCTCCCTTATCCTCACTTTCCCCTACCTTACCTCTGAGGTCCAACAGTCTGATTGATGCTGTTCTTGTTCATCAGTCTATGTTGTTCATCATTTCCCCTAGATGAGTGAGCTCATGTGATACTAGAAATACACTTATAAGAGCTGAAAATGAGACAAGCAATAATGGTTATGCTGAGAGGCAAACGAATCAGTCTGTAGTGAGTTTCTTTCTGGGCCAACAGTTCTTTTGAGTCTCAATTTCTATGTCAAACAGTTCCTTATGTGTACATGTCAGCAATGATATTTCAGTTCTGGATGTTTGACATAAATAATACAGTCACCTTTGTTGATAATTTTTAGAAGGTTTTCTACACGATGCAATGTATACTTTTTAGCATGGTTCAAAGGACATTTGCGATTTGATCATTTGAACCTATTGAGTCTTAGTATCTTTATTTTCTTCATATTTTATCTTTATCCAATTTGTTTTCTCCACTGCCTGGAATGCTTATATGTATGACAAACTTATAATTATTCTTCAAGTCTTGCCTCCAAACATCACATGTGTGAGGAAGGCTTTGTTGATTTGATTTCTTCAGGAAGACTTGGACAGAACTTTGTCTCTACTCTCATTGATTCTTGCATCATTGTGTTAGCAAGTCTGCCTCCATCATTGATCTGTTGTGAATATTAAATAAAATTGTCCTTGTAAAAGACTTGATAGAATACCTAGCACATGGAAATGCTCATCAAAATGGTAGCTATTATTGATCAGGCTGGCAGGCAGAGGCAGTTAGGGGCAATCAGGCAGGCAGGCAGGTGAGCAGTTAGGAGCCAGTGGTCCCAGATTGAGAGAGGAATGTCTGACT
This sequence comes from Pipistrellus hanaki, assembly GCF_964339955.1. NCBI lineage: Eukaryota > Metazoa > Chordata > Mammalia > Chiroptera > Vespertilionidae > Pipistrellus > Pipistrellus hanaki. The sequence continues at coordinate 120,496,285 of NC_140505.1, forward strand.
GCCAGTTTAGGCCTGATCCCTAGGATCAGGCTTAAATGGCAGTCAGACATCCTGCAAGGGGTCCCCAATTGGAGAGGGTGCAGGCTGAGTTAAGGGGATCTCCCCCGCTTTGCGCAAGAATTTTGTGTACCAGGCCTCTAGTTTACAATATAAATGGTAGAACAATAAAAAATGAAAAATTATAATAAAAATAAAGTTATAGCCGAAACCGGTTTGGCTCAGTGGATAGAGAGTCAGCCTGCGGACTGAAAGGTCAAGAGCATGTACCTTGGTTGCGGGCACATCCCCAGTAGGGGGTGTGCAAGAGGCAGCTGATCAATGATTCTCTCTCATTGATGTTTCTAACTTTCTATCTCTCTCCCTTCCTCTGTGTAAAAAATCAATAAAATATATTTAATAAATAAATAAATAAATAAATAAAAATAAAGTTATAAAGTGCTAAATTCATATATTTATATAATCTTAATAATACATAGTGTATATGTGATCATATCATATCATTGTCATCCTAAAAAATAAAAGAACCCAAGACAGGTATGGAGTGAGGTGTATGATCTCAGGGATTAGTAATGCGCTATCTTTTTTGTTGTTGTTATATACCACAAATTACTAGCAATATTTTTGTCCCATCCCAGACATTGAGGGAAAGATAAAAGAAAAGAAAGAGAAAAAGAGAGGCAGAAGGAAATGGAGAGAGAGAACGAGAGAAAGAGGGAAAGAAGAGAGAAGGAAGGAGAGAAACAAGGAAAGGGGAAGAAAGCAAAAGGAAAGAAGGGTTTCAAATAACACTTCTCATTTTTACTGACTGCAACATACCCATTTTTCATTTTCTTGCTGCCTATTTCTCTGAACTGTTTTCTGCTGAAGGTTTCTTTTTCTCCATATCTTTTTTCATTGCCCTGCTACAACCAGTTTCTATTGTAATCATTCTTATACGCTAAAAGCTATTATGGAAGATACTAGAGGCCCAGTGCATGAAATCCTTGCATGGGTAGGGTCCCTAGGTCTGGCCTGCCATCAGGGCTGATTGGTGCCTTCCTGCTGCCAGCCAGGCCTCCTTTCCCCAGCTGCCACCACAGGCTGGGGTCTTCCTTCATTCCACACCTGCCTCTGGTGGTCAGTGCACGTCATAGCAAGCAATTGAACTCCCTGTCTCCCAGTCCAACTCCCAAGGGGTCACTTTGCATATTAACCTTTTATATATATATACAATAGAAAAGAGCTTCAGTGCAGAAATCTGTGCCCTCTTACTGTTATGGAGCCCTGTGACCAATCACCCCAAAGAAGTAGGCCCCTGTCCACCCATCTGGGGCTCTATGATGGATCACCCCTGCAGAGAGAGACCCTGACCATTTATTGCAGCCTGCCTGTTGGTGGCCTGGGCAACCCTCTGCAGGGCAAACATGGGGTGATGGCCCAGCCCCCAACCAATTGCATTACATCCATCTTGGCTGGCCTGGCACCAGTGGGTGTCATAGTGTGGTCGTTGGAAGGTAGTCCAGACCATTGTTCTGCTGTTGAGTCATTTGGTAGCTTTGCATATTATGCTTTATTATTATAGATTATTTTAGATTATTATAGATAACTAGAGCTTTCTGGGATGGACAAGAAGAAAATATATCCTCTTAAAGTTAGGAATGCCCATATGACTCTCAGTACATTAAATGTGAGCAACGGTAACGACTGTCTTTGTTTCTTTTGGATAGAAGCTTTTCAGAGTGGGGAGCAAATATTTGCACTCTTCTTCCCTGCCAAAGCAAATGGGGAAGATTACATTGTAAGGGTGACTTGACTTGTAAGCTAGCAGAATGTCTCTCAGTTTAAATCCTCATGTTATACTCAGTTCTTAGGCTAACTCATGTTCACATATAAGTATGTAGGAAAAGGTATTTTAAATGACTACAATTTTAGTGTTTTTACTACTGCAACATAACATTGCATATTCTGAATAATGGACACCCATTTTCTTTATACACATGGAAAGATCACTCCTTTAGTTCAATAAAAGATCCTGTTACATCAACTAGACCACTGAAAAAGAGAACTTAGTAGACATACCATTAATAATTATTTTGAGGTGGTAGAACTTATTTGTAAGAGGGGTTCTGGATTAGGGAAGAATTGAGTCACAGCTATGACAAGGAGAACATCCATTATTTCTATCTATTTTGACTTTTATATGATAAAAGGTGGATTCTAATGACTCAATCCTTCCCTAGTCCAGTACTCTTCTTACAAATAAGTTCTACTTCTTCAAAATAATTGCTATTAGTAGTAATTTGAACTCAGTTCCAGCCTGAGTTATGACACCTTTGGTTTCATGGTACTCATAGATGTTAAGAAATGTAGAAGGCTGGATCATTCTGGTTTGCTTTTTCTCATTTCAGGGAATTAAGAGTGATAAGAGCAAAACTGTCTCATTATTTTCCAGGGATGTGTCTATGACTCTACACAAAATTAAACAGGTCAGTCTGCCAACAATAATTGCTTTTCTGATGAGGAAAACCTTAAAGACCTTATTATTCTTCAGTTATGTATTCATTGAACAGAATTTTACTTTGTGAAGATAGTAGTTCAGGCAGTTTCCTACATGCCAGTTAGTGATAAGGGCTGCAAATAAAATTAAACAGGGCTCTGGGCTATGCAGTGCCTAGGATGCGAGTCACTCTAAGTTAGGTGGTCAGGGGAGACTCCTTATTTTATTAGTGTGAGTACAGTGTGCTCTTCCGGGTGAGCTCACACTGCCTTGGACGCTGTGCAAAATGAAAACAAAAGTAGCAGAAAGTAGAAATTGCCCTCAAAGGTATTAGTGAACTTGGGGAGGAAGGGGATCAGATTAAGTTCAGAGGACCTGATCAACTCCCCCTGTTTTGCCGCTCACATCATAACCCCTGTCCCCAGACCTCGTCCAAATCCAGCCCAAACATCAGAGTAATTCGGGTTTATGAATATGGTGAATCACATCACCATCTGACTTTCTGCATTTGGCTCCAGGCATGAAAAGCTGCAGAGCCAATTCATCTCAGCACTGGAAAATCATCACTATTGTATTCATTAAACAGGCTTATTTTTATCACAGTGCTTTTATTGACATATATGAAAAAAATAGAATTATTCTTATCAACATGAAATTTCAAAAAGGGTCCATTAGAAGTTCAAGTGCCTTGAAGAACCAAAGACATTTTGTTCTTTGTTGGCAGCAAATGAAATAGTCATTTAGAGAAGCTACTGGTGCAGTGGTCGGCAAACTCATTAGTCAACAGAGCCAAATAGCAACACAACGATTGAAATTTCTTTTGAGAGCCAAATTTTTTAAACTTAAACTTCTAACGCCACTTCTTCAAAATAGACTTGCCCAGGCCATGATATTTTGTGGAAGAGCCAGACTCAAGGGGCCAAAGAGCCACATGTGGCTTGTGAGCTGCAGTTTGCCGGGCATGGTACTAGTACATAGTTAAGTGGTCAACACAACTAAATGCACAGTTGATTTAAGTGTTCCACTGTCACCTAGAAAGGCCATTATTGTGCACAGTAATCTAAAAATTATCCACCTGAGATTTTCACACACGCAGATTTCCATAAACTGGTCAGTGGCTTAGCTGCCACCTACAATCTGTAAAGGAAGGAAGACAGGTAACCAGGGTCTCCTTAGTGTCTTTGATGGCTGCCCAGGCAATGTGCTGGCTCCTTTATGTGAATTTCCTTGTTCCAGGTGCCCTTCATTTCCATTTGGAATATTTCACCAGGGCAACAACCTCTGCCCTGTTACACAGTCCTCAGCTCTGTTCAAGTCATTCTGCAGCATTTACCAGGACATAGACGCAGAGGCCCCATTGCTCTAAGTATAGTTATCAGTGCAAGAGAGCAGTGTGCATATTCTCAGAAAAGCAGTACATAAAAGTTGATAAATGGCTAAAGGTGCCATTTACTGAATCCCCTTCTAGAAACTGTTATTCAGGAAATGGTATAACCATATTCGATGCTATGCTATAATCATATTTGAATTGTACATACATAACGCCTTTCACTAAAAAAAAATAGAAAAGAAAGTAAATAAAGAATTCTAACCTCTTGTCTCTGTTTTTATAAAAGATTTTTTATATGGTAAGACCAGCAAAGAAAAGATAATGTAAATACATGAAGGAGATGAAGGGAAGAGTCAAATAGTGGAACACAGGTTGAATGCCTCTGTGGAGTACCCCCTCAGGCAAGAACATAAATTAAGCCATTCCCCATGGTTGATGCACAATAGCAGACGAATATTAAGGCAAGGTTTAGAGATTCTTATTGTCTGGATTTAGTTGTTCTTTTTTGTAACTAACGTATATTAGACCTTCCCCCCAAATTTTAATTTGAACCAAGGCTATAAAAGTGTTCTGAATTAGCCATTTTGCATCCTCATTGAAATCTCTCAATATGACACATTTGAAAGTGAATAATCATCTGAGGTATATTTAGAGTAGGAAAGCCCATACAAGAAAATGTGCATTGCATTTTAACATTTATCCATAAATTAATTATGCAAGCATTGGTGCATAAATAAAAATTGTTGAATTTTCTTCATATATTAACTATTGACCAAAAATCTTATGAATGTTTAGATGCACATTATTCAGGTATTTTTTTTTCTTATGTGAACTATCACTCTAGAAATAAAATATGAGCCTGTAGGGTAATTGAAAAACCACTGCATTTTACAATTACCAGATAAAGTCTAAGGTAATGAATACTGCCTTTAAAACACCTGGGAAACCATAATTAAAAATAAATAAATTGTAAACTAAGCATGGTTTTATTTTGCAGGGCTTTGAAGCTTTGAAGCTCAATTGATGCCTGCTTCTATTCATTTAACCTATTGTCCCCTCACTTTCCCATTTTCAAGCTGGTGATAATAATAACCCCTGCTATCTCATAGGGACTATTATGAAGATAAATGGGATAATATATGTGAGTATGCTCTGGGTTACTTGAAAGACTATATATAGAAAGACTTTAAATAATACAAATATGTTACATATAAATTAAAATTTGGCTAACATTAATTGTTTCTTAGGAACTGTACAATGGTTTTTAATAATATTTTAAACTTTAATTTAAATAAAATGTCATAAACATATTCTATATATTTTCAATATAAGAATCAGTGATTTATCACATCCTCTGACTCAGGTGATTTAGAATAAGAGCTACTGATTTTTTTTTTCTTTTTACTTTATTATTTTTGATAACTCTAGTAACTCCTCATGGGCCAGCACTCACTGGCATTTTTTCTGGCCTGTTTGCTAACATCAGAAACACACCTACACCTTTCTACCATGTGCTACAACTATAAGCAGTTAAGTCGATGGCTATCTAGAGTTAACAAATTATATCCTTCACGTTGATTTCTAAAAGCCATTGCGTTATCTTCAGCCTTAATTGTGCTATTTTCAGCCCTCCATTTTATCCACAATAGAGAGGAGCAACGATGCAAGTTATTAGAAACAACAGATAATCCATTGATCCCTCAAGCAGAATAAGCTATGCTGTGTGCAATTGGTGGGGGCAGTTGTGGTGATTGAAAAAAATGTGGCTGCAACTGGGTTGAATTTATTTTTTCTATGGCTTTAGTATATCTTTGGAGGGGAGTCCCAGCTGGGTTCTCCAGCCCACCAGTTAAATTGTGGCTATTCATGGTTTCAAGGTCATGACCAGTCTGAAAATGAATGTAGATTAATATTGGGAATTGAATTTAATTCTCATTACTCTGGAGAAATAGCACTGGGAATGGATACTCTGCCCGCTTGTCTGATAGATCTTTATCCTGTTGTCCCAAGGCACCTTACCTACAGAAATATTTTCACTTGGACAAATAAATGAGCCAGACAATTGCATGCATCCTTTAAAAGACCAAAAGCATGAATTGTGTGTGCACTTTTGCTCCCAGCAACTAGAACAGTGGTTGGGATGAAACAGATGCACTGTAAATTAAGCTTACATCAATAAAAGTTCTTGAAAAATACTTGTTAGCCATTTTAGATCTCAATTTTGAAAAAAATGTCACTTGTATTCTGAGATCAGAGGAAATTAGAAAAACAGGCTTAGAAAGGAACTTGGGGGGAAAATGGTGGAATTCAGATAGTCCTTGCACAGGCCACTTTATTGGAAAGTGGGAACACATTAAGCTATTTAGTTAACTATAGACAAAGCAAGTACTCTGCCTCTTCTTTATTCTTGAGAGACTTTGGAAACTATTTGGACCTTTTGAGCCCTATTTAAATATGTGTTCCTTTGTCCAAAATGTCTTCCCTCTCTCCCTCTCGCTCTCTCTCTCCGTATAGTCACAAAGGATGCCATCAAATTGCCAAGTATTTGCCTTTATAAAGGTTATGTATTCTTCTTTGGGAATTTACTCATAAGTAAAAAGAGTTGATTCTCAATCACTTATGATTATGAGTATCTGACCTTTAACCAGGAATTAAATGGTGGGTGCAACACTTGAGAGGGATGCAGGTTTCACATGCTGTTAAAACAAGACACAATGGGGGAGTGAAGATAGACAAAGAAGTTCTCCAGTAAGAAGTAAATGATGAAACCACACTCTAAGCTTAAGGAGTGCTGAGAAATATCTTGCTCTGTTTAGGGAAACTTTTGCAGAATTTCTGTATTTCACAGATCCAAATATTACACCAATGAAGACAGAAGAGACACAATTCAGAGATGGAAGATGCTGACAACGCCTCAGCATACCAGCAGACAGCAGCCACAGGTTACTGAAGGATGCCCAGGACCAAACCAGAGACAGGTGGACCTGCATTACCGCCATTTGTCCACCAACCAGATCTGAAATATCATGGCTGGCATGTACACATAAGGAACTATCTGGCATTGAAATTGGGACGCAAAAGAACTGAATACAGACTGATTCATTTGTCTCTCAGCATAACCATTATGGCTTGTTGCAGTTTAGGTTCTTACAAGGGTATTTCTTGGATCACATGATCTCACACATCTAGAGGAAATAATGAACAACATAAATAGACCCAGAGAAAGAGAACCAGCGATCAGACTCTCAAACCTCAGAGGGAAAATAAGGGGGAATGGGGATAAGGGAAGAGATCAACCAAAGGACTTGTGTGCATACATATGGGCCTAGACAGTGGCCATGGACAACGGGGGGGGGGGGGGGGGGGGGGGAGGGAAGAGGCATATCTAGGGAGGGGTTTGGGATGGGAATGGGGGAATAAGGACAATTATGTGAGACCATAATCAATAAAAATAAAAAAAAAAGAAGAAGACGATGGCGGCGGCGGCTTTGCCTCCTGGAGCTACACTTCTGTTTTGCTATTGTAGTAACCCTAAATTGGAATTAAATTCATTAGTGAAAAAAAAACAACAAAAAACAACAACAACAACAAAAAAAACAAATATTACATCAAACCATTTTCTTGTTAAATGAAGTTAATTAGTCTGCAACTTGCATTAGAAAGCTCAAATTATTAAGAATTTGTCTTAATAATTGGTAAAGGAAGTGGGCACTTCCATTTTTACTAATAACTGTTAGAAACCAATAAGAGTATGGAAATATAATATTCTAAAAGTTAAAAAAAATATGACTCATGAAAAAGAGTATATGTGCTGCCAAAGCAAGCAAAACTCACAAACATATGAAGTAAGCTCATTTTGAAAACCTAACTTAAAGATTAAGCCAGAGGTTAAACTGGTCCTATAGAGTATAGAAAAGGCCAAAGTATGTATAGGAACAGGAAGGGAGAAAAATGCTGATATGGCATTGTTAGATGAAATACTAAATTGCTTAATATCTTCCAAGACCATAAAACATAACCTTTGGGGTTATCTATTCTATCAGACAGAAATCATTTGTGTCTAAACTGGACAAAATTTATTTGCAATTTAACAATTTTCTAAAGGTTAACATCTAACTGCACAGAGAATGAAACCTTATCAACAGTAAATCAAATAAATTGAATCATCTTAGAGAATTAGGTAAGTTTTGCACAGACACATTGGACTGTGTTAGACTATGATCTAGGAAGGCCATATAGTTATTTCTTTGCATCCTAAGTTTTGGATATCTTTTCTTAGTAAGGGAAGGGAAATAAAATCTGGCAAATTCAATCTTAAATTTGGGTGAGAAAGGGACTCCTTCTCTAACTGGAGCTTAGGCAGTGGGCCAGGACTCTGATGAACAGAGATAGACTCAGAAAAACACCATGTGGTAAGAATAACTTATTCCTGGCTATTGAGAGGCAGGTCAGAAACCAGGCCAGGGCATTCCCTGTGGCTGGACCCTAAGGATAGGCCTGGACTAGTCCACTCCAAAAGCAGTCTCATTTCATGGTAATTGTAATTTATCCTGTGTTCTGATAGCTTTTCTTTATGTCCCGTTTACAATAAAATCCTGCCAAATGGTAGTCTCATTGTTAGCTTTGTTGTGGGAAATTAAAGAGAGGAACTGCTCCGTGTTTGGGTGAGGTGTTCATGTTAAGTAGGAGAAAGGCAAGGAGCAGAGTTTTCCCTCATGCGGAAGCCAATGAAGTGGTAGCAGGTGCTCAAGGGAAGGTGAACTGACAAGAAAACCATCTGAAATAACTTATCATTGAGATTGTTGGTTAAAGAAAGAGGAAGGGCTATATATAATAGATCAAGTTTAGAAGATGTCAATGGTACATGAAGACCAGGTCATATGTGATACCTAGACCGGTATGTTTCAGAAATACTCAGAAAGGGGCCCCTGGGAAAAAACTGGTTTATTTTCCTTGGGCAAATGAATGAGGGCCCAATGCACCTTGCTTGCTGGTTTGTAACAGAATGATTGCAGATATGAATTCTAGAATTATATTACCTGGGTTCAAATCTAAATTTCATTTCCTAATAGTTATATGAATTTGATATTATTTTGCTTCTTTATGCCTCAGTTTCTTCAGTGGTGAAATAGGTATATATCTATAATCGATCTATCTATCATCTATCATCCATCTATCTATCATCTATATCTCTCCATCTATCTATCTATCATCTACCTAAAATACTTAAATTGGTGCATATCATATTGTGTGCATCTTGGTTATTTCCTGTGGGCATAGCTCCAGATTTGCCTTTCTATACCCACTTTTGAATTGCAGGAGTGGTAGTCTGCAAACTGTATTTTCCTTGCTAGTTGGGTTCAGAAGACTGTAAAACAAGAGGAAGAGAGGGGATCTTGGAGATGCCTTCAGCGGAAGTGGTAGCAGCAGTGTCATGCAAGCTCTCTGTGGGAATGTGCCTAGGCTCCCAATCAATTGCAATAACTCCAGACACAGAGCTTCTAATAAAGTAATGGCAAGGATGGGTATCAGCGCAGGAGTGGCACCAACTCTGGATCAATGGGTAAACCTTTGAGTTTTGTTCATTCCTCCGTTACAACAACTTTGTAACTAATGCAATGCACAAATTGCTTTGCATTTGAAATACCTAGAGTGGTTTGTGCTTTTCTGACTACTGAATACAACTATTACTATTTTATCATATGTTATGATATTATGTTTTATTATATTACTAATATCAGTTCTCTGAAACATTATCTAGTAACAAAAAAAATTCTAACCATGTGACCTTCCTATGCATCTTTTCTAATCCTCTATTCTAGTTTTTTATCCCCATAGACTTTGTATTTGACCCAGATATATATATATATATATATATATATATATATATATATATATATATATATATATAATGAATGATCAATAGTTACATGAGCTGGTGTCTCATTTAAATACAACACTATAGATTTATATCTATCACTGATTAATGGCCTAATGGGAGGAGAAATTTGTTTCATTTGATAGTAGTCTAAGAAAAATCATTGGTATTTTGGAGAACAACTTTTTAACAATTAGAAAAATGTATAATCAATAATAGGAGAATTTTTATGTCCTGCATAAGGCTAATGCATCTAGAAGTATTGTGTGATTTGCCTTTAATACATTATATTTCTCCAGTTCCTTATTGATTACTCATGACTTATAATAGCTTGAGGGAGTAAATATGCACTGTAGACTAGGTCATTTCACAGCTGAAGCAAATGCTGTTGATTTCCAGGAGCCTGACCGCCTTGGTAAGAGGAACGTTGCATCTAGAATTATGAATTCATAAAAGGATTTGTGAATGTGAGGGTATCCCACCGAGGAATAATTTGAAAAATGGTCTGGAAATGGCATAACATATACAAGGAAAGTATCTGGCGAGGCTATGGATTTACAATGTTCTAAGAAATCAATTTGGCTCACATTAGGGTGTCTTCATTTTTCTTTGGTTCTCTTTCTTACCTTTCTTTGGCAGTTTTAAGTCCATCTTGAAATTATCATATCCATCTTTCCTTACTGTTTCCTCTGCTAATCTCTGGAGAGGACTATTGTTGAATGTGTTATCTTCCGATGCTGGTTTTCACTGGCGAACAAGCAGCTCCTCATTAGACAGTTAGAGTGATACCTAACTGGCCAAAAACCACATTAGCCTGAAAATGTCTTTACTTTGAATGACCCTTTTCAACAGCATATTTCAGCAAACGGCTTTGTGTCCAGGGTTGATCAATTTATTAATAACCTGGAGTTTATAAGTGTACAACATGCGACCAAAAGTAAATGAGATTAACATCCAAATACAGCATGTAGAACCAACCTCTTTGTTACAGTTACATCGCTTCTGACATCTGATTAGTCTATGCATGAAACAGTCTACTACTTTTCGAAAGCTGGAAAAAGAAAACACAAAGAACTGCAGGGCTACAATTTGCAGAGTCAACTGAAAGACACTAAGGTGAAATAAAAATAACACCGGCTTTATAATCAGACCACTTGGGCTCAATTCCTGACTCTTTCCCTCTAAGAATTAATTCATTTAATTCCTAGCGTGCGTTCTCTCTCTCTCTCTCTCTCTCTCTCTCTCTCTCTCTCTCTCTCTCTCTCTCTCTCTCTCCTTCTCCTCTGTTAGACCTCCTCTGTATACAACAGACACACATATGCATATATTTAGCCTATTTTTATAAATAAAGTTTTATTGGTAAACAATACCTATTTACTTACATATTGTCTATGGCTGCTTTTTCACGTCAAAGGCAGAGACCATATAGTTTCAATACCTAAAATTTTTACTCTCGGTGCTTTACAGAAAGCATTTGGTAATCTCTGACTTAGATTATAGTAGAAGCTCAAGAAATACTAGCTCCATCCTTTTAGCTTGAAAAAATATAACAGAACATCTAGTGCCCAGATCTTGGTTTCTAATACTCTTCTTAAGCAAAAAGGAACCCAGGACTCCTTGGAGAAATGGTTCATTTTATGGCTGGGGAAGAAAATGTACATGATGTGCCTGAAGCATCTATAGTGCTAGAAAGTAAAGAAGTGCTAAAAAAACAAAAACACAACAACAAGAAATGAAGGTATTCCTGATGGCTAAAGCTGAAACAATGTGAATAAATAAGTAATTGTACTGGATTATAACTCTAAATCCAAAATAAATCTCCATGAGGCCATACTAATACGCATATCTGATTGAATCCTACCTAATAAATTCTACCTAATAAAAGAGTAATGTGCAAATTAATCATCACTCTGCTATACCCACAAGCCATGCCCATCAGCCACACCCACCAGTCATGCCCACCAGCCAATCAGAGTGAGTATGAAAATAAACCCAACCTACAGCTACAGCTACAGAGATGAGGAGGGACACTTGGGTTTCCCAGGCAATGGAAGAAGCCAAGCTTTCTGCCTGCCCTTGCAGGCCTAAGCCTCCACTCAAGACTACAAAGTTTTAATGATAGAAGATAAACAAATCCAAACAGAAATGGCAGCAGCCACGAAGCTGGAAAGAGCAGGAGGCTAGGGTTTCCCCCAGCAATGGAAGAAGCAAAGCTTTCTGAACACCCTGGTGGGCTCAGGCCTCCACTCAAGTCTACAAAGTTTTAATTATAGAAGGTAAACAAATCTAAACAGAAATTGTGGCAGCCACGGAGCAAGCAGGAGGCTTGGCTCTACTCCAGGCTACAAAGTTTCAATTATAGAAGGTAAACAAATCTAAACAGAAATGGTGGCAGCCATGGAGCAAGCAGGAGGCTTGGCTCTGCTCCAGGCTACAAAGTTTCAATTGTAGAAGTTAAATAAATTCCAGATACCAGGGCCTTCGCTTGGGTCACCAGGGGGTGTGGCTGGCCTGCAAACCACCACAGGCTCCAAAGTAACCCCCACCCTGATCCAGGACACCCTTCAGGGCAAACCAGCTGGCCCCGACCCATGCACCAGGCCTCTATCCTTTCTAATAAAAGAGTAATATGCAGATTGACCATCACTCCAACACACAATATGACTGCCCCTATGTGGTCAAAGATCCTGCCCCAATGTGGACACAAGATGACCACCACAAGATGGCCATCAGGGGAGGGCAGTTATGGGTGACCAGGCTGGGAGAGGAGGGAAGTTGGGGGCAAACAGGCTGCAGGGGAGCAGTTAGACATCAATCAGGCTGGCATAGGAGTGATTAGGGGATGATTAAGCTGGCAGACAGAAGTGGTTAATGGCAATCAGGAAGGCAGGCAGGTGAGCAGTTGGGAGCCAGCAGTCCTGGATTGTGAGAGGGATGTCCGACTGCCTGTTTAGGCCTGATCCCACTGATTGGGTTTAAACAGGCAGTTGGACACCCCTCTAGGGGTCCCAGATTAAAGAGGGTGCAGGCTAGGCTGAGGGACACCCCTACACACCTCCATGCATGAATTTCATGCACTGGGCCTCTAGTAAATAAATAACAGAAGATAATAGAAAAATCTCCAGTAAAAAATTCCAAATACTTTTTATAGATATTCTGCCCTCAAGGATGTGAAATATACCAGTGCACTCCTTAAGTTTGGTTGTGCATAGTGACTTCCTTTAAAATATACAGTATGAAAAATAGGGAAAAGGAGTAACTTCATAGTAGAGAAACTGACAAACACTACCTGTGCCAACTGGTCATGGCTAACATCAAGAGTGATAAGTCAGGTTGAGAGTATGCACTCTGATATGATGGGGTGAGAAAGCTACTTTGTGATCTTCCTCCACAAAATATGTAAACTAGGTCTAAGCATGAGAAAAATGTAAAAACAAAACAAACACAACTGAGGAGCATTCTATAAATATCTGACCAGTACTCCTTGAAATTGTCAAAATCATCAGAACAAAAGGGAAATTTGAGAAACCTTAACAGGCAAGAGGAAGCTAAGAAGACATAACTACCAAATATAAAGTGGTTTGCTGGAAGAAATTTTGGAACAGAAAAAGCATAATAGGTGAAAATTGAGGAAATATGATTTTAGTATCAATAATGTTGCCATATTTATAGTATCAATATTGTTGCCATATTTATTATAACCAATATGGCAATGTAAACTGTAAATAATATGGGAAACTGTTTAAGTTTCCAGATTATTATGATCACCCCATCAGTACTTCATTTGGGCCACCTTTTGCCTTCAATACTATGGTGATTCTTCTTGGCATTGACTCAATGAGATGTTGAAAGGTGATGTGAGGAATCTCACACCATGCCTGATGAATAGCTCTGTCCAGTTCTGTGAGATTTGATGTTGTGGAACCAGCTGCCTGGAGGCTCTTTTAATTTCGTCCTACAAATGCTCTATTGGGTTGAGATCTGGTGATTGTGGGGACCACCTAAGCAAGGTAAACTCTCCCTCATGTTCTAGAAATCATTGCTGCACAATATGAACACTGTGACATGGCACATTGTCTTGTTGAAAGAGGCAACTCCATTGGGATACAGCATCAACATGATATGTTGTGCTATTCAGACCTTGTTCCACATGAATTAAAGGGCCCAAATGATACCAGGAAAACATGCCCCAAACCCTAACACTGCCCCCACCAGCTTAAAGGATTGTACTTATGCATGTGGGGTGCATGCTTTCATGCTGTTTCTGCGAAATCGTCACTCTGCTATCTGATTGATCCAACTGGAAACGTGATTTATCAGACCACATGACTTTTCCAGTGTTCAACTGTCCAATTCTTGTGTTCCTGTGAGAATTGGAGATGTTTTATCTTGGTAACTGCAGACAGCAAAGGTGTTTGAACAGGCCTTTGGCTTCCATATCCCATACAGTGCAGTGTATGGCTAATTTGCCTACAAAAGTCAGGTGGTCATAATAATCTGGCCACTCAGGGTATATGAACTATCTGTTCTATTTTAATACTTTTTCTGTAAATAGAAAATGATTCTAAAATAAAATGTTTAGTGAAAGATTTGGTAGGGAACACATGAATAGTTATTGCATTTAGATGGCCATATCTTACACATTTAGATGTAGAAATTATTTCACCATATAGATCTAACAAGCAGACTTAAATGAACAAAAGAGCTCCAAATGTATATATTCCCTTCTTACAGCAATATACTGTACTTTTACTTGAAGATTGATTCAGCTTTTGAATTTGTAACTAATAGGCTTTGATCCTAAAAATATTAGAGAAATAAGAAACTATTTCAAGTAGAAAAGACAAAATAGCAGGAAATAACAGTTATGCTCTGAAATATAATAAAGTCATTCAGATGTTATATGTAATAGCAGTACAAAGGATAGAAGGATACAGTTAAATGGTAAAATCTACTGGAGACATATTTAATTCAGGCATTGTATTTTGTAAACTATCCCAAAACAGTAAGATTTAGCACAGCATTTGGGAAATTAGAGTGATTAATACAATAGAATGGCAGTTCATTGTATAGTTAGAAGGGAAAATCAACATACTAAGAAAGAAAACAAGTTTTTCTGTCATTCAGAGGGAAAAAAATACGCTAACCCTCCAATATATTTCCCTAAGTAATAAAAGTCCCTAGGTTTTTTAGAATTTCTCAGGTAGAAAAATGTGCAGCTTATACTGCAAGGGCAAGTCTATGCCAAAAAGAAACTAAAGTTGACACACCATTTATTCTAGAAATCATTCAAGTTTGAATGCTTTAAAAAGTTAAGCAAATAAATTCAAAGCTGTCATCAGAAACATTTTAAATTTGTGATGGCATGCATAGTTATAAATGATGATTCTAAGCCAAATTAAGCCATACTGGCAATCTTTCTGAAAGAGAAACTGATATTTCATAAGGGCTAGGTTAGGTCATGTTGGAATAAGTTATCATTGATACACTGGGCCTCTGATTCTAGAAGCAAATTAATAAACCCTGATTTAATATTCAGGAAATATATTTTTCAATCTACTTAAATTTAAGGAAGCAATGCAGTATTTCAGAAGACTGATGATATTCCCTTCAACAGACATATTTTTGCAAATGAGTTAACCACAAGTCAATTATTTCAATGACTTACCCTGATATAATTTAAAAGAATATTAAGAATCACCCTACCCTTGCCCAGTAAATATTTTTTAAACAGACAGTTTTCAAACAATTAATATAATAATTTAATCTATTCTATGATGCTAAATCAGAGAATATCTGTTAAATAGAAAAAAAATTATTAGCTTATTGGTACTCTATGTTAATGCTTAAATATAGAAATCTATACAATGTGCTATTAGAAATTTCATTGTCAAGATAATTTTCAAAATCTGATTATATCAATTAACTCCAAGTTGAGTATATAAATTCTACACATGTTTGCTTTGGCCTGTTGTCTATAGTTTGAATATTTTTCCAAAGCAACTAATATTTATTTTAATGAAGAGTAAAACATTAAAGTTGAAACAGACAGACTGATTCCTTTGATTGCTTGATAGTTATACTGCCTACTGTCTTGGCTAAAAGGTAAGGAATTAATTTTGCTTTTCCCATTAGATATTTAGCTCAGATCATTTATCAAGATTCATTTATATTTAGCAAAGTTTATTGATCAAATTTGTATCAGGCATTGTACTAAAACCCTGGAGATACAACCATGAGCAAAATCAGAAAGGATCTCTGTCCTCAAAAACTTATAGGCTGATAGAAGGGACACATATTCAATAATCATATAAACAAATGTGAAACTGCTCTTGTAGAAATTTCTGGGAAGAACAAGTGCGTGGTGCTAAATGATTTAGCGAGAGTTGTAAAAAGCTTCTCTGAGAGTAACACTTGAGATCAGATCTACTAGTAAAGAATAAAGAAAAGTTCACTAGACCAATAGAAGATGCAGAAATTCTCAGGTAGAGGGAAGAATATATGATACTACATTATGGTGGAACATGGTTTTGACCATGTATGAACTTTGAAGATCATAGTAAGAATGCTTGCTTTTATCTTAAGAGCACAGGAAATATTGAAGGGTTTTAACCAAAAGTGATATAACTATTTTTGTATTTAAAAAGTGTCATGCAGTCTATTATATAGATACATGATCAGATAGGTCTGGCCTGGATACAGGTTGATTAAAGAGTTATTATAAAATATAGGAGTCAGTTTTTGATGATTGATTTATTTTCCCCTAAAGATGCTAAAAGGTAGATAAATTTGAGAGCCATTTAGGAAGCAATATGCACTAAACTTGGTGATGGGAGATAAAAGAAAGAGAAACATGCATAAAAATTAGCCACTGAATTTCTGACTAGTGCAACGTGAAGGGTCTTGGGGCTATTCATTGAAACAAAGTAGAAAAGAAGATTAAAATGTGGAGAAAGATGATATAGATGAGAATGCTGACTTTGGGATATAACTGAGCCATTCAAGAAGGGATGACGCACTATCAGATATAACTGAGCCATTCAAGAAGGGATGACGCACTATCAGAATGGCAGAGTAAGAATATCTGAAAATCCGCTCCCTAGAAAAACAATAAAAATACTAAGAATAATTGTTCAAATCAACATTTTTTTAACCTGGAAATTAACCAAAGCTTGCAACAAGGACAGAATATTTTATGAAAGAAAAATGGCTAAATCTCAGTAAGAACAATGAGCTCTGTGGCATTTCAACCTGCCTTGCTTATGTCACCCTCTTCCTAGCTCCATAGCAGCATTGAAAACACCAGGCTCACAACTCTACAGCTGTAATAGCAACAGCCTAGCAGCCACTGGATGGGACAGAGTGGGTTTGGAGTTTTCCAAGGCCCCATCTCCAGAGAAGTGCTATTATTTGAACTTAGCAGCTGCTAAAAGTCAAGCTACATTTTTAGGACTTGCCTTTATTTGATCTAACTCAAAACTCCCTTGTGTGTCATATTGCTAGTGTATTTGTAGATAACAGCTAGCTGTAATTGTCCAACATTGCAGCTACCTAAAGCAGGGTTACTAGCTGCAGCTAATAAGAGGTTGATCCACAACAAAGAAACACTGAATTAGTCCAAGAAAATTACTTTGCTGGCGGGATTTTAAAGCAGTGCAGCCATTTTAGAAACACTTTAGCAGATCCTAAAATTGTCAAGTATGAATTTACCAGAAGATCCAGCAATTCCACTCCAAAGGTATATGCCTAAAAGAAATGAAAACCTGTGTCCACACAAAAAATTCATACATGAATATTTGCAGCAACCTTAATCGTATAGCAACAAAGCAGAAACACCTAAAACAGCTAAAGAATGGATAAAAAATATATCTATTCAGGGACTATTATTTGTCCATATAAAGAAATGGAGTATTGAAATATGGATGAACCTTAAAACGTCATGATAAGTGGACAAAAATAAAAAATGCAGACACTAAATTTTTTTTAAATTTCCAGAATATGTAATTTATAGAAATAGAAGATTAATGGCTGCTAGGAATTCGAGGAAGCTGAAATGAGAAATGACTGCTACAGTGTATGGTGTTTTCTTTAGGGATGATGATAATATAATAAAATTATATAGCAGTAATGGCTGTAAATATACTTAATTGTGTGCTTTAAATGGATGAATATTTGGTATGTGAATTATCTTAGTAAAGTTGTTAAAAATAAAAAAATAGAATGATAATCCTGAATGTTTGGTGTTTAAAGAAAGAATGATAATCCTGAATGTTTGGTGTTTAATAACTTTGGACACAAGTTTAAAAAGTTTTCTGTCACTATTTTAAATATGTTGAGAAATAGGAAGTTTTATAATTGTCTTATTTCAGGATGCTAAGAAAACCATAGACTGGGTGGCTTAATAACAACAGAAATATATTCCCCACAGTTCTGGAGGCTGGGAAGTCCAAGATCAAGGCACCAAAAGATTCTGTGTGTGGCCAGGGTCTGCTTCCTGGTTCTTAGATGGCCGTCTTCTTGCTCTGTCCTCTCACATGGTGGAAGGGGTGAGGGAGCTTTCTAGGCTCTCTTCTATAAGGGCACTAATCTCACTCATGAGGGCTCCATCTCATCACCGAATCATTTCCCAAAGGCCCAAATCCAAATGCCATCAGATTGGGGGGTTTGGATTTCAACACATAAATTTTGGAGAGACAGTGCATCCACAGCAATAATAAAATTACAGAATACAGTTTTAAAAATGAATATAAAAATAAGGTAGGAGAGATATGGGATCCAGGATGCAATGAGGAAATGATTGCAGGGAACATCCTAGAGGCATTACATAATATTCCTGGTTCACCCTGGCTTAAAGTTCTCATGTTAGAGAACATAGATTTTCAAAAGTTACTTTTAAAGCAGTCAGGAAATACTATTAAGCGAAAAGCTGCCAGCTAAGAAGATTAAAGCATATGGTTCTTTTTTGTTTCCCAAACTACTAAACTTTTCAGAGGCATTTGGATAACAGGACAAAGCATTAAGACAGCAAGAACTAAAGAGAGCACTTCATAGTCATCGAAATAGCCAAATCCAAAAGACAAATAGTTTTTAAGACATTGATCCTGTGCCTTGAGAATGCTTCAAGGATTTTCAAGAGAAGCTAGGGATGTGCACAGGTTGTATGAAAAAAGTAAGGAGATTTAAATTGAAAAGGAAACATTTTACTTCATATTTGTGATCCATTCAAATCATGACTCAATTCTAAGGGCAAATTAAATGCATTTGCAAGAAAAGCTACAGCAAGCATTTTGGGTGTGTTAGTTTTTATTCTCTCATCTTGCTTTGTCCACATTAGAGTCTTATTCAAAGAAGTGATATTGGCCCAATGACATTTAAACAATTGCCAACCTTGAATAATAATATCAGAACTACCAATATGGAATAGATGGGGCTAGTGCGAGATGAGTTAGCTTTTGAACAGTGGATGAAAAGCTGATATGGTCCATGGTGGGTTTTTAAATGTAGTTTTTTGAGAGGTATGAGTAGGACAGAGTAAAAGGGAAGTGGCTTTGAAATCAGGCTTGTGAGAGGGAGTGGTTATATTCCTTAGCTTCTCTGTGTATTGAATTATTTATCTGTAAATAGAGAGTAATAATATCTTCTTCATAAAGATGAAGGGAAGATTAAATTTTAAAATGTTAGTAAATACTCTGAGTGTACCTGGCACATAATAGGCCCTCAATTACAGTAGCTATTGTTCTATTTGTGATTATAGAATTTTACTTTATGTAATAAAAATGAAAAGCATCAAGAGAAGAAACATTGTTGTGACATTATACAATGTCCAGATACTTATAAATCATTGTAATAAGCTTTGAGGAAAGCTGATTAAAATTAATAATATTTACCTAAACATGGCACACAGATGCAGTGCCTATGAAACAGTGTTATCCTCATTGTCTAATTTAAAGTAAAAATGAAAGATTAACCTCAAATGAGATCATACAACAACTGCGGCAGAATGAGAGAAATTAAGAAAAAAAATGTCATGCTCTTTTGTTTCTTTTCTCCTTCACAGATGAAAAGTAGAACAGGAAAATAAAAAACCAACACCTGATTGTTTTTCAAGTAACTGTATTTGCCACTCATATACAAATAGTATATATGCCTGAATGCTCACTAGTCTTTCACATTATGGAGGAAGCATTCTGGTCTGGCCATCCTACAAAGCAAGTTAGCTACAGAATTGCATTGGTGACTTATATCACAGCAAATTTTCATTAGTATAATTTTCTGCCAACCCAGAAGTGTGATGAAATCAGTGTATCTTCACCTATTAGCATCCTAAGGGCACTACATAATCTCAGACTCGCTGAATAAATATTGGTTGAATAATTGATATATTTAGACTGAGTATGTGAGGAACCCATCTGCCAGCACTTTTCAGTAGGAAAGGACACAACTTGCCCATATACAACAGAGAGTTGGACAATCCCATAGCTGATGTCTCTACTCAACAAAAGCTCAATGGAGGGGCTGGCAGCAAAGGGGTCAAGTGTAAGTAATTGAACTTACAGAAGATGTGGTGTGTGGTGTGTGTGTGGTGAGGGTTTATCTATGTGTGTGCAGATAACAGAACTAGTGGTTTTAAGGCAAAGCACTTAGAGAAACCATTCTTTTGGGAATTCTAGCTTTTCTGGGTTGGATATGTGAGGATATGTGATTGAAACTTGGTTAGGTACAATGGTCAGGGAGGTTTCTTTTCGGCCAAGTAGTGAAAACATTTTATGCAGTAGATGTAAACTGGTAGATCTTAGTGCAGTGGATGTATATTATATATACATTTAACTTTTCAGATGGATTTATAACCTAACCTCCCATTTGATATGCAACTAATACTAAAGAACATGAGACTGACTCCTCCTGTTCAGTGAGGCCTCAAAATATACTGACAGACTAAAAAAATAGATGCAGGAAGTCAAGGTCACTTCTATATTTTTTCCAAGAACAGTATGCACGTCCATCTGCTCAGACATGATTTAGATGGAAACCCAGCATGCATTACCTACTGTGTGCCAGGGGACACTATCTCATTACCTCCTCATTACCTCTTCCCAGTGGACAATTTATTTATATTTATTAAGTTATATAAGCTGATTTATTAAAGCAGATTGGAGTAAATCCTTCAGGCAAACAGAAACATTTTACAATTCTCATCCATCATTTGTTCTCTACTGGGAACTTTATAGTCAACATAAAGTCAGGAGGAATAGCAAACACAAGTACTGTAATCCAGACACAGATTCTCTCATTTGATCTTCGCAACAGCCTATTCCGTCAGTACAATTATAGTCCAGTTTTACAGCTGTGGAAACAGAGCAAGAGACATTAAGTCCTTTGGCCAAGGCCACACAGATAGTAAGCAATGGATCTAGGATCCCACTTTCACAGACTGATTTCAAAGCAGGTACTCCTAACCTCCAAGCCATCCTGTCACTGAGCACTGGGTCATTCCCTGCCAAGGGTTTAGACTTTGTTTTAAGTTTAGCATAGGACTCTTCAAATTTTAATGCACTTGCAAATTACTATATATAAATACAGACCCTAAATCAAGTTTTATGAGTGATATAAAGGATTTCAAGGGCAATTTTGCCTTACCAGATGCCTTAGAACTTAACCCTGGGAAGAAGCAGTCTCACCTGCAAATTACAGCCAGCCTGTAAAGCAGAGACAATGTAAGCAGAAGTCCACCCTCCCTAGCAGGGTGCTTGAATGTGCCAAATACAGATAACTTACCTATTTATTAGCTCTCAGAAGCTTTAGGTAAGATTTGTCTGCCTGCTGTAGTGCTGTTAGTACACACAATCCTATCTAATAAAGAGGGAATATGCTAATTACCCTCACACTGTTGCAAAGATGGTGACACACACAGCCAATAAGGAGGGAATATGCTAATTGATTGCCCCACCCTCAAAAATGGCAATGCCCACAGCGATAAGATGGTGGCACCCAATCCCCTCAACCCCACTGGGGTGGCAGGTGCAAGGCAAGGCCAGGTCTGCACCTAGGTGGGCCTGGCTGCTCCACATGCCTGCCTCTGGAGTGCCCCAGTCCCTTCAGCCCCCAAGCTGCTCAGAGATAGTCCGAGGTGCAGGCAAGCCTTGGATGTCAGCTGCCCAGCCAACCAGGGCTGCCCAAGGCTCACGTAACCAGGGCCAGTCAAGGCTGGTGCTGCTGGCAGGGGCAGCAGCAGACGTGTGATGGGGCGTCACCTTCCCCCAATTGCTGGGTTGCTTCCTGCCCCTGAGGGCTCCCAGACTGTGAGAGGAGGCAGGCCGGGCCTGGGGACCCTCACCTCCAGTGCATGATTTTCATGCACTGGGCCTCTAGTTTAAGATATAAAATAAATATGTACTTAGAAACATAATTATATTAGTATTGTTGCCTATTCAGATAAGCCTTAATAATTTTTAATAAATTCATTTATTTGTCCATTTCCTATTTCCCTTCCTTCTTTCATTTATTCATTATTTACCCACTCTTATGTGCTAGATGTGGGGACAAAAGATAAAAACAAAACCCATAGATAGTCTTGTCCATGTTCAGTTTTTGTCCTTTAAATGAGTAAGGAAATGTCTATATTTCCCAGTATTGGTTTAACTCTCAGCAACAGGCCCAATATTATTAGTAAAACTATGTCTTTTGCCTAAATCCATAGAAAACATTTTAGATGTATAGAATTATGTCTTGATATTTACACTTTAGAACTTTAATGAATACAAGATGAGGCTTATAAAAGTCTTATTTGAATTTGGTAAATGCATTTGTTTGTCATTGTGAAACTTTCTTTTTTTCTAACCCTCACCAGAGATCATGCTTAGAGAGGAAGGTGGGGGTAGGAAAAGAAAAAGAGAGAGAGAGAGAGAGAGAGAGAGAGAGAGAGAGAGAGAGAGAGAGAGAGAGTCATGAGAGAGAGAGATATTGATTGATCATTTGCCTTCCATATGTACCCAAATCCGCATATGTCCTATCCTGATCAGGGATTGAATAGGCATTCTTTGGATGCACAAGAACTGAGCCACTCTGGTGGATGTGAAACTTTCTTTTGCTGCTAGATAAAAGCTGGGGACTAAATTTCAGTGGTCTATATACTATTTAAATATATATATATTTTATTGATTTTGTTCAGAGAGGAAGGGAGAGAGATAGTTAGAAACATCGATGAGAGAGAGTTATCGATCAGCTGCCTCTTGCATACCCCCTACTGGGGATATGCCTGCAACCAAGGTACATGCCCTTGACCGGAATCGAACCCGGGACCCTTCAGTCCCCAAGCCAACGCTCTATCCATTGAACCAAACCAGACTCGGCTATATACTATTTTTTTAAAAAAATATATTTTATTGATTTTTTACAGAGAAGAAGGGAGAGAGCTAGAGAGCTAGAAACGTCAATGAGAGAGAAACATCGACCAGCTGCCTTTTGCACACCCCCTACCGGGGATGTGCCCGCAACCAAAGTACATGCCCTTGCCCGGAATCGAACCTGGGACCTTTCAGTCTGCAGACCAACACTCTACCACTGAGCCAAACCGGCTTCAGCATATATACTATTTTTATATCTCCACATTGACTATTGTAGGAGGTAGAGATTCCAGACCAAGAAGATGAAGAAGCTCAATCTACCTCTCGTTCTGGAGGAAACATTTCTATTCCCTCAGGGCATTAAGGTGATGCCCATTGTGAAGAGTTTATCTGATGGAGATAAAGATGTTGCCAAGTTTTAGAAGGACATCTTAACATGTTGTAATTAGTTTATATTTTATAAACTATGTATTTTGTATGCCCAGGAAAATGAGTCATGGTTTCCATATAAATGGGGGGAAAATCAAAACCATAAATAAGCCTATGAACAACATAATTATATAAGCCTTTCTAACATAGAATGCACTTGTGTTTGTAAAAATTAAAAGACAATATTACTTGATTTTTTAAAGCCAGGCAATGACAATTTTAAAGTTTTTTGTTTACTTTATTTTTATTTTTTACACTATCCCCATCTTCACTTTTGCCCACAATTTTAAACTTATATGTGATTCAAAAGCTTACAAATTTAATTTGTAATTGTTTCACTAAACTATACAATGAAATGTGTAACCTGATGAAGGTTGTTTTCTAGAACTCTATTTGAAAGATGAAAACAAAAGAGAAAAGTTTTATTTATTCCCCTTTAAAAAAAGGAATTTTTCTTTTTCTTTTAAAAAAAAATATATTTTATTGATTTTGTACAGAGAGGAAGGGAGAGAGATAGTTAGAAACATCGATGAGAGAGAGTCATCGATCAGCTGCCTCTTGCACACCCCCTACTGGGGATATGCCCGCAACCAAGGTACATGTCCTTGACTGGAATCGAACCCGGGACCTTTCAGTCCCCAAGCCGACGCTCTATCCATTGAGCCAGGAATTTTTCATTTAATATGATGATTTACAATCCACAGAAGGTTGTTTTATATTTCTCCTTGCTACCTTCAGTTCCCTTGTGATTTGTGTAAATGCTTTCCAAATTTAGCAAAAAATAAAATAATTGGAAAGACAATATTTATATTTATATAAAGGATGAAAGTAAAAGCCAATGCAGGAGTAGAAAATTTGAAAAATTAGAGCATGAAGAAAAGAATATATTAGTAGATGAAAATCAAAATACAGGCATTTTTTAATTTACAAATATTAACTTTCTGAATTAACACACTACTAAAACAGTGTTGATAGTATTCTGAAGCCTCAAATGTAAAGAGAATTTTAACAATGAGTTGATGATAGGTAGTAGCAACCTTGACACATTATTAACCTGTATCCCACATCTAAATCACATTGTAAAGATGAGGACCCAGGGGAATATAAAAGCTAAATTATTGAAGCTGCATATTTGGAGTCAGAAGTTCTTTCCTTACAGAGAAAGAAAAAAAAAATCGCAACCAATTTTTATAGTCAATGACTAGGTGGTTCCCAAAGGACTGGGAAACTACTAAAAAAGAAAAATGACCTGTCAGGTGATAATTAAAATTACCTGTAGGCTTAGCATTGGTGGTGTACCACAATCTCTAGCATGCAATGAAGACATCTAGTAAAGTGCCTCTTTCCTCACAAAAATCTATATTTCAATGAGGTTACTTGGTAATATTTTCCATGGAACTATATTTCTTATTTTATACTGAAAATGAAGAGATGAATGGTAGTTTTTTTATTTTTAAAATGCCTTGGAAGTCAACTTACAGAATATATTTCTTCAATAACCCAAGGAGTCAGGGGAAGAAAAAAAATCAGCCATGGTATATAAATAATAACCAGTGAAGAAAATATAACAAGTATAGAGATGAAGGAAAATTGAAGGGCAGAAATATAAATGCTTCAATTTTAGCGCCACTTTTTCTCCTGAATGATGTTGAATGCAACAATTAACATGGCACTAACCTCTACCCACACTTTTCATTGGCTCAGTGGGAGCTCTTCACAGAGCTACAATTATGAGCTGCACATAACATGCAATTGTTAACTTGCTCATTTACCATCTCTCCTATTCCCTAAATATTTTATCTCATCTGTTAATGTGAAAGTTCCACTGACATCAAATGCAAATACTTTGGCTTAACAGCTAGAATATTTATATACACCCCATATGAACACGAAAGATAAATCTCATATCTATGATTAAAATGTTTTATACATACTTGAGTCGTTGTCTTACATATCCACTAGTCTGAATAAAAATACCAGTCACTAGGTATAAATACATTACAATGCTAAAAATGTATGGTGGGAATGTTGTCTGCATTAAGGTCTGAGGTAAGGAGAGAAAGATACTTTTGCCTGATAATACAGGCTGGGCAAAAGTAGGTCTACAGTTGTAACACAAATAAGGCAATAAATAATGAGTAATAATACAAGAATAAACGATGTGTTTCTTCTACTCACGACTGTAAACCTACGTTTGCCAACCACCCTGTATAATTACTATAGGCTCAGTGACATTTTCCATTTTCCCCAAGCTTCATCTTTAATTTTAAAATTGCTGCTACTAGTGCTTATAACAGAAATGGCATGAATGACTCAGCGCACCACCTTTTAAATCTCTGTAGCCACTCTCTTCTTGTCTAGTTCATGTTCTTTAAAACATT
The DNA here is from genome assembly GCF_964339955.1 of Pipistrellus hanaki. Classification (NCBI taxonomy): domain Eukaryota; kingdom Metazoa; phylum Chordata; class Mammalia; order Chiroptera; family Vespertilionidae; genus Pipistrellus; species Pipistrellus hanaki. Next base: position 120,522,122 of record NC_140505.1, read on the forward strand.
TCAACTGAATTAACTAATAATCATTATTTCAAAACTCATCTTGAAATGAAGAGGTTTTCTCAATAATTCCTGAAAGCCTTCCCTAATGGGCATGTCATCCTTTATGTAATACCAGTGTTTGTTTATATCCTAGCTGCATAACAATCTCTCTTCTCTTCCCCATTATATGAGTGTTGCTCTTTTTATACTGTTTAGGGATAAAATATGAGTAAGATACTATGATTATTATTTCAGAAATGATCAGAGCTATTGGAGGGCATCTATTAATACTTGACATGTTAAGAAGAATGTGGCTGTTAAGAAATCTCGAGTCCTCAGAATTTCAAACTTAAGCCACTGTATTTTTTCTTTGTATGCTAACAATTCTTTTACAGCCCAAATCACAAGCCCTCAAAAAATTATATGTGTTCTCTTATCTACCATGATAAACATTGAAGAGAACGGTGCCTCCAAACAATGAGCCAAGCCTTTGATGTGAAGGCCTGTCTCTATGGCCCCAGAATGGATTGTTCTCTTCAGATGTGACAAGAACATCATCAGATGACATGAATAATTTTGACCTTCTATTAATATATATTTAAAACTTGCAATCATTTTTCTAGAATAGATTTTAATGTGCTATTTCTAAAAGAATCTCACATCACCTTCCAGCCCAGAAGCCTGGAAAGTCTTCTGAATAAATTCTAAACTCTGTTAATGTGGCTCCTAAGCCTCCTACAGTACTTACTATCCCCCTTCTTTACCAGCTTCTTTCTAGTGTTCATATTTTGTTACTTCCCTCATGTTTTCCATTTTTCAATCAAGTGGACTCTTTCAAAAATAAAGTAAAAATCATTGTTTCCTGACTCCATACGTTTGCACATTCCCTTCAGTGCAACTGAAATGTCTTTCAACCCTACCTTTCCCTAAAAAAATCCTCCGGTTTTTAGACTCAGCATATGCTAACTTTTTCATGATGATTTCTATATCCCATGTTAGTACTTTGTTCATAAGTCTGTATGTCGTGGTATTTAACATGCTTACCCTCATTTGCAGATAATAAATTCATGTAGGGCATGGGTGGGGGGGGATTTGAATGAGGTGTTGAGGACAAATATGTGATACCTTAATCAACATATTAATAAAAAATAATAAAATAAAATATCATAGAGAAAAATAATTCATGCAGGTTTGGATCTAAATTTTATTTATCCTTTTATTATAAACTAGAGGTCCAGTGCATGAATTCGTGCACCAGTAGGGTCCCTCAGCCTGGCTGGTGATTGGGCCAATTGGGACTGGCCAGGTGGACAGGAGGGACAGAAGGAGATTGGCTGGCCATGGGAGGTTGGCTGTGGGAGTGTACTGACCACCAGGAAGCAGCTCCTGCATTGAGTGTTTGCCCCCTAGTGGTCAGTGTGCATCATAGCTACTGTCTGGTCATCTGGTTGTAATGGTCACTTAGGCTTTTATATATATATATATATATATATATATATATATATATATATATATATCTCAAAAGAATATACAAATATGCTTGTAGAAAGCAAGCAATCAATAAATATAGTTGAACTAATTTTCCTTTATAAAATGCTAGGTGATATGGTTCTTTTACTTATTCTTTAATTTGTTAATATTTACTAAACATCAATTATATGCCAGGCAATGAGTATATAGTGGCAAACTAAACATTGTCACTTTGCTCATGAAATTTACAATCTAGTATTAAAATATAGTGTAATATATAAAGCACTGGTTGATTGTGGCCTGGGCTTCAGTTTTAGCTCCTAGAAAAATCATTATTTGATTGGATGCAACTTATTCAATAATATCAATATCAATGCTGTTGGTTGTTTATTTCCCCCCACAAACCAAATACATGCATGTAGGTATTTGCTAAGTAATTATAGAATAGTCATAAAGAAATAGAAATAAGCTCTAAACAAGTATTTTAGTAGGCCTAGCATAATTTACCAAAAGTTAATAGTAAAAAAACACGAAAAGTATGCATTGCTTTAGATAAGCAATTGCCAACCTTTTTTCATCTTCTGGCAGACGTAAACAGTTAGGTATTGCATGTTTTAAAAATTCTTGTGGCACATCAGTGTGCTGGGGCACACCAGTGGAAAATCTCTGCTTCGGGTAAATGCTGACCATATTGGAAAATCCCAGAGTTGTAAGTCCTCTCTCCACCCATGTTTTACTCATGGCGAAGAGCACTTTCCTCTAATAAATTCAGTGCTCTCAGAAGAAAGCGAAGACACTAAATAATGGCTAAACTATAGAGTGTCATTTTTCTTTGATAAATATTAAAGAGAATTATTCACAAAGTCACTCACAGAGTCCATAGTTCATTATGTAAGGGATTCCAGAGCAGGAATTGCATGATCCAAGCATTATCAATTACCCCAGGAGGAGAAAATCCCCGAAAGACTGACTAAACATGGACTTTAATCCACTTTTGTGACCCCTATTCTGTAGTTATTTCAAAACCTCTCTATTCTTCTCAGATGTTCTTTGGTCCTAGCCACGTAGGACATTATCAAAATTATGGAAGCTTTCCAACGGAACCTCCCTCAATCTCTTCACAGATTCTACAAACCTACCTGCAACGGTGTCCATCATCTCTTCTTCAGGTTCCATGGAAGGAAGTATCTTTCTCTCACCAAGGCCTATCTTGCCACCTATTCTCCAGATCCCTCTTACCCTCACCTGCCTTCCTGGTAACCATATGCTATCTCTTACCGCTTTTACAATACTATATCTTCAACCCTCCGTCTCTGCTAACTGCTTCTTCCCAGGATGTAAAGATGCTCAAGTCTCCTTGGCACACCATAAACTGCCCATCTTTGGAGAAGTATGTTCGGAATTCCCAGGTTAGTTTAAACACCTTAATTATGCATCATGTACTTTCCTTCATAGTGTTCATAACTATTTTAATTTAGAAATAATTCCATAAGTACCAATAACTGCAGTAAGGTACTGATGGTCTTGAATAATCTTTTATCTTTAGTGCTTAGCAAATACAGTACTTGGTACATAGTAGCCACTTGATATGAAACCATATAATGAAAAAATGAATGTATAGGAACGTGTATTCTTTCTTTCCCCCTTCCTTCTTCCCTCCCTCCTTCCCTCCTTTCCCCACCCACACAGACTATTCTAAAACAAATGGCTTTCTTAACTATTGGTAACAAAATTTCCTGCTTAGCTTTAAAAACAGCAGCAGCAGTAAGGTTATTTGCTATTATTTGGAGTGTGGTACAGGAAGGAGTGGCAGAGAGGAAAAAGGAGAGGGCCCATGATGGTAGTCACTGTCTCCTAAGCATGGCAGAGTACGTAGCCACCCATTCTCCTCCTGGTAGGCCTTCACCAGTCATCTATAGGGCCCACGGGAAGCAACAACCTTACATGCAGCCACTGCTTGTTACCTGAATGGGAGAACATTATGCCTTACATTAAAGATCTACAGCCATCTTGTATTATCACTTTATTATGTAACTAGTGACCTGGTGCACAGATTCGTGCACATTGAAAGGAAATTAATTAGAAGAAAGATTCGTGTAGTAATTACTTTATTGCAAAAAATTACATGTCAAAATAGTATATATAATATAGTATTATAAAATTAAAATACAAAATATTTTAATATCGCTTTTTGCCCTTTCTTTATAATAGAATAGAAGTGTCAGAGGTGAAAGAAAATTAGTAAAATGTATATGAAAATATTATATAACTTGATTAATAAATTAACAATAACAACATGATATAGAAACAACAAAGACATGATATAAAAATAACATCATGATATGAAAATAACATTGATAAAAATGATTGATAAATTGATTAATAAATAAAAACATAATATAACAACAAAGTGCCAATACTCGGTCTTCAGATACATCTGGCATCGTGTGTGATTGGGACCAGTGAGAGCTTTATATGTATCACGCTTGCACAAGTCAATGTTTATTTATACAATAAATTGCCAGTGTGTGTCATATGTACCGGCCGGTCAGTCAGTCGGACGGTCAGATGGACGTACGATGGATCACTTAGCCTTTTATATATAATTTGTCATAGTGTATTGCAACAATTCATTTGCAGAGTTCAAAACTGAGTTCAGTATAAAAACTGAGGAATAAATAATTGCGTGCACGTGCACACACCTGCACACACACATGCATTTAAAGTGGAAGCCAAATAGAAATAAAAATAGAAGTACTAGTAGTCTTTTGTGGTAGAGATGATTTTCATGGAGCCCCCTACATATACAAATTTGGCATTGATTTAGTTGCAATAAAGATAAGACCAGTAGAGAGCACTACATGCACTTATAAAATATTCTTTCAAGTACTAACTAATAACAACATTGAGTGAAAAAAATGTTTCTCATTTTAATTTTTACTTATATTTTTCACCAACTAGAATCAATGTGCTATTTTATTTGAAAAATAAAGTACTTAAACATTTCCTTGTGCTTTTGTTGTGTTTCTATCACATTTTATTTGGTGAAAATAAAAGACAATCAAATATCTAAAAGTAGATTTTTTTTTTTTAGATTTTTGCTTTAAATTTTTTTAACTTGCTTTAGACATATATGCTGGTAGCTTCCTAGTTGAAAAATATGGTAATCATTGTTGACTTACTCAATTGCTGGAATCTGTATCATACCACATATTTTAAACAGAATTAATGGTCAATGGCAACTAGTTGTTTTCCCAATCACTTTGTCATTTTGGTTTTAGAAACTCAATTAAATATCACATTGCTATTGAGCTATCAATTGACATGTGATAAAATGCATGCAATGAAGCAAAAATAAAATGGCCACAGGCATTATAACCTGGAATCATATTACTGAAAATGGCCATATTATACAAAAGTAAAAGGCCATAAATGAATGGAATTCATGCTTTTAAATATGATATATACAAGAAAAATGTTTCATTTATAGCACTGTTTGAGATGGGGAAGATCTAAAAACACCTTAAAGTGCATCCACATGAAACAATTTGAATGAAATTTTATGAAGCTAAGAAGGATGATTTAATCTATATGTGTTGATATAAAGATATCACTAGATACAATAACCAAGATGTAAAATACTATGTATAGTAATGCTATCTGAATTTTTGAAAAGATGTGTGTGTGTGTGTGTGTGTGTGTGTGTGTGTGTGTGTGTATGAATTTTATGAAAGAATACACACACAAAAATAACCCTGTTCACACTGGTTTCATGTGATGAGTGGGTCTTTGGGAGTTTTTTTCCATGTGCATTATTTTACCCTTAAAATATCTAAACAAAATCCTGTTAAAAAGAGAACACACACAGTATATCAAATATTAAATAGAATACTTTACTTGCCTATCCTAAATAAAAATGGCAAGAGATTAGCTTGCTTTCTTCATTTGTTTGAGATTGCTTTGATTTGGGGCTTAAATAAAAACATGTATTTGGCTTGATTAACCACTACTGATCTATGCAAAATCCAGGTGACAGGAACCTGAAGATATTCAGAATTAAAGCCATCCTTATTTGTCTCAATTTTTCTCATCCTAGTAAAATTCTTAAGAGGCCAAAATGAAGCCATAATGTTATTGATTATGTAAGTAAATGCTTTGAGCAAGAAGTAAAATTAAGAAATCTTTCAAAGAGGAAACTTTTCAGAGACAATGCACTGCCTAACCGCAGACTTGGGGAATGGCAGAGTAAGATAATAAGCATCAGAAAGTCCCACCTACATGTACAAGGAGTTAAGGGCCAAAAGGCAGGGAAGACAGAGAACCTGAGAGTGATGAACTTATTTTAAAAACATAATTTGATCCCACTGATAAGTTTTAAGAAAAAGATAATTTATGCTTCAGGTTGGGCCCAGCATATCAGACTTAAATGCAAACTAATTAAAATTGTAGTGATCTTTGCTTTAAATTAGAGCATCAGAAGACAAAAATAAGAGTTTGGAAGCCTCTTTTGAATGTGCTGTCCACACTAATGATGCATTTTGCTCTTCAACTTGCTAATTACTGACATGCATGTTTTCAGCACAACTAAATTCTGTTACTAGCCTCAATTCCTGTCCTGCGCTGTCTTAATCTGGGAAGAGTTCGAAGGTGGCCTTTTCATCTATTTCTGCTGAATATCCTTAATCATTTTCATAGTACTAGAATTATAAATAAATAAGTTTAGCTGGATTAAAAATATAAAGTCAGGAATTGAGGTGATTTAAGAAAAAAAGCCACTTAATCCATATTGTAAATGAAGCTCAAGTCCCAAATGAGCAATGTGATTTTTTCCAAGGTCAATGTAATAGCAAAACAGATACTTAATTATAATGATCATATCCCTCCTTTTTCTTTAGTTTCTCATGAAATGTCTTTGAAGATTCTGGTTCACCAGTTAGCAATCTTTTAATTCAAAATTGCAAAAGAGTGGCTTTCTGCTCAAAGGTTTAATATTTTATTATCTACATACAGGAAAGAAATATCTCCAAGTTTCTCCTGAAAGTGAATGTAAAGGGCCTCCAGCAAGCCTTCACAGAATCCAGACTTTCCTTCTTTCCTGTATACCTTTAATACATGTACATTTATATGTATATAAATGGGCCACCTGAGGCTCAGGCAATCAGGGCTGGCTGAAGTCTGTGCTGCCGGCAGTGGCAGCAGCAGAGGTGGGATGGGGCGTCACCATCCCCTGATTGCCGGGTCACCTCTCGCCCCTAAGGGCTCCCGGACTGTGACAGGCGGCAGTCCGAGCTGAGGGAACCCCCCTGTGCATGAACTTTTATGCACCGAGCCTCTAGTATAAAATAATGCAAAAAAAAAAAACCTACAACTGAGGAATTATTCAGATGACAGATTTTCTTCTCTCAAGGCTCTTTTCTATTTCTTTTGAAAGAAGTAAAAGTAATTAGAATTTGTAGTTAATATTTACATTTCATCTTCAATTTTCTAATATCCAACTCTGAATTAGTAACTCTTCATTTTATTCTGTTAATTTTTAATGCAGATGCTGCAATAGTTTTTTTTTTTCCTCAGCCCAGATTGTACTTGTGCATTTCCTTCTATGGTGGACACAAAGTTATTAAGGAACAAGTTCATTATATTTCTATTAAGTATACTATTACAATCTTACTCTCAATGGCTGCCCTTAGGTTTTTTTTTCTTTTCTTATACTCCAAATTTAACCACCTGTTTTACTCAAACATGCAACATGCAGCATGCCTGCTCTCCATCCCTGGCTTTACTCTCCTACTCCTGGGAATGCCCTTCTCCTTAGCTCTGTCTTTTGTGTTTCTGACATTATTCTAAACCCAATTCAAATGCCAAATAGTTCATTCTTTGCATACTACTTCCTCACTCCTTACTCTCTTTATTGTTTGTTTATTACTTTGTTTACCTCTCTTTCACCCCAGCACAATTAGGGCCTTTTTCTTGTTCACTGAAATCCCAGTGCCTAAAACAGTGCATAGATGGTAAGTATTATACATTAAGTATTTGTTGAATGAGCAGGAAAAAAAATAGTTATCAAACAAACCTAAGGATGAAATAAATATAGTAAAATTCTCTATAGATAATGGTTTAAAAAATAACCACCTATATCCATTTGTGTTCCAAAGTATAGGTTGGCACTTCAGCTTAATCTAGTGTTATTTTGACAAAGCTGTGAGAATTACTGGTAAGGAAGACAATGTGATATTTTGAATCAGTCAAAAATAATTTCTAACACCAAAGACTGAAAGAATTCCAGTTTGAAGGTGTTATTTTCCTCATATGTAACTGTGCTTGTTACACTCCATTTATAATCTAACTAAACACATCTTTTTGGTATGCTAGCATTTTAAGCAAATCTCTTGATTTTGTCACATAATTAAAAAAGATTCAATGAAGTAAAAAAGGACCTTAATGTAACTTTGAATGCTTTTTTAAAAACAAGAGCTTTTATATTTCGAAGTAGATAGTAATTTTAATATTAATATTAATTTTAATATAAACCTGTATCATAGTTTTTTTTTACTTTAGCTTAAATTTCCTATATGCATTCTCCCTCTTTTAAATATATCTCAGACATAACAACAAAAGAGAAAGAAACTCTGAAATACAATGCTGAAATCATGAAATCTTCAAAAGTACAAAATAAAGGGTTTTTTTAATTTTTATTATTGTTTTAAAATGTATTTTCATTGACTTTAAAGAGGGAGGAAGGTCAAGGGAGAGAGGAAAAGATAGAAACATGAATTCGCTGCTGCCTACCTGTCCACCTCCTGCTGGGGATCTAGCCTGCAACCTGGGCAGCAGCAACCTCTCAGTGTGGAGGACAGAGGATGAGGCTCAATCCCCTGAACCACTTGGGCCAGGCTAAAGTCTTGTTCTTTCTTTTTAAAATCTATTTTTATTGATGTCACAGAGGAAGGGAGAGGGAGAGAGAGAGAGAGAGAGAAACATCAATGATAGGAGAAAATCGTTGATCGGCTGCTTCTTGCATGCTCTCCATTGGGGATAGAGCCCGAAACCCGGGCATGTTGTGCCCTGACAGGGAATTGAACTGGTGACCTGCTAGTTCCCGGGTCAATAATCAGCCACTGAGTACACCTGGCTGGGCTAAAGTCTTTTTCTTAATGAACATCATAGGCACTTCTAAACAGGGGTTACTTAACCTCTGAGCTAAATTGCTTAACCTCTGAGTCTCAGTTTTGCTTATCTATAAATTGAAATAGCAACACTACTTTTTCTGGGTTGAAAAGAGGAGGAAAGAGAAAACAGCCTAGCATGATGCCTGGCACATATAAAGTGCTTAGTAGGTATATTTTGAATGAATGAATTACATTAAAAACACAGGTGCCAATGAACTAAATTACTATATATAATTTAATGAAAAATAGTAATTAATGATTGCATAACCAAATAGCTAAAAGTATAATCATGTATGTTTTAACAATTCCATGATTAATACACAAACAGAGCAGCATAAATATGAATAGATCAAGTACATTGACTTTGAGACACTATGGGTGGCATAGGAGTGGTCCAAGCAATTTTCACATCTACCCAAGCAAAAGAAGAGGTGACAGAAATTTCCTTGTGATGTCTTAAATAGAAATTCACATATGTTATTGGAGAGACAGTAGTTAGTTATTCACTCTTCATTAAAAAATAAATCCTAACAGATAATGATTATTACTCATTTTCTATACCTGCATAGGCACCAGCTAAAGGCATTGAAGTTCTCACTATTAGAAATAACAACCAATTAATGTATGGTTATTCATGCTTCCTCTTGCTTTCCCTTTCAGTCTCTACAAAAACCCTACATTGTCAATGCAGTAAGAATGATAGAACAAATTTTCAATTAGGAAGCTCAAGGCATAAGTCTAGAAACATACTATTAAATGTTTGGTGTTGGGGAGACCTTAGAAAACAAAGATAAAAATCCATCATGGGCCTTACAATCTCAGATTTGTGTTGAAATAGGAACAATTATGGCTTTTAGAGTTATGAATGGAGCCGCTCAAATATGTATTCATAATAAAGTATGTTCTTAAAGACCTTCATTAGTAGCCAGGGGATTTGTGTGTTCTTTTCATCCTCAATTATTGAATGAGGGTTGACATTTCATCCAAGGCCTTGGAGCATACTATGGTTTTATTGTGCACAACTCAACTTCTCTCTGCTGTTTGATTTAGGGGATGTGAATGATGAAAATCAAGCAGAATTGCTGCTTCTTCCTCAGTCCCATAGTGCTTCCTTTCTGTGATGCTTAGAGCACTGGCTGCATACATAGCTTGCTCATTTGTCTCCCAGCCTGGACCCAGCCCTGTCCAGGGACAGGGCGACATCTCATTAATCTCTACAAGGCTAGGGCCTAGCAGAGTGCTTGCCACACAGTTCAGGTGGGACGTGTGTTTGCTGTATGTATAAATTTATATATGCCTTACTTTTTCAAAGCACATGCAGACCCTCACAAAGCTCAGCAAGATTGAAAGGAAGAAGTGGTTTCCTCTTTTACAGACTCTCAGTGAGAGTGAAGGTTATTCCCATGTTTGATAGATGAGGAATCAGGGGATCAGTGAGGAGTCATGTGATTTCTAAAGAAGAGATAGCTAGGACTTAAATTTCAAGATCAGGTTCTTTCTAAAACACTCAGTGAAAATGTAGGCACATGGAACTATTTCAGGGATGTCTTTAGGGTCTGTTGGATGTATGGCCATTTTTTACTTTCTCAAATCATTGGTGAAGTCTTGTTTCCTTTTAAAAAAATGTAGAGCAATGTCCTAGCCAGTGTGGCTCAACAGTTGAGCATCAGTCTATGAACCAGAAGATGATGGTTCAATTCCCAGGGCACATGCCTGGCTTGTGGGCTCAATCCCCATAGGAGGCAACTGATCAATGATTCTGTCATCAATGGTGTTTCTATTTTTCTCTTCCTCTCTGAAATCAATAAAAATATATGAAAATAAGTAAAATAAATAAAAATGTAGGCCATGGATGCAAAAGATCTTCATAAATCATCCATTTTTGTCATCAGAAGACAATGATATGGATCATATACAAATATTTTGCTTTAAAACAGAACATATTGCTGGCCAAAAACAATTCTGCTCTGTTCTAGGGAAGGGAATGGAAGCAGCTTTGTCCTTTCCAATCCTAAACCCATGGCCATCACCATTCTGCTTATATAAGATTTCTACACACTGACTTCTTTACCAGGAAATGAGTCCCTACAGTGGCAATATAGAGAAAGCAGTTGAAGCGGTCATAGCCAGTACCTGAAGGTTTTAGCAATTGAATTCTGATCAACTCTAATTCACCCTTTCAATAACATCCCATCCCACTAGATCATAAACCACAGGAAAGTAGGAACTGTATTCAGTTCCTAAGTCAGGCCACGGCACATGGCACGTAACACTCCTAGCTCTGTTCCTGACATACATGTTCGTAAGTGACAACTGAATAGCCCCTGGCTACATAGATCAACCTGGAAACCTGCTAGAGACATGTTTTACAAACTTAGTCGTGGAACTTCTCTACGTGTTGTTTATTTTTTATTTTTTATTTAAAACCATTTTTAAGAAGTTTGCTTTTAAGATAAGTTCTTTTCTAGGCAATACACTCAGGCCTTCCATGAAGACCTAGTGATGGAACCCTGGCGCTAAGTCCGTTATCTTGATGCTGTTATAAGCCAACATTCCAAAAAATAACAATAACAGAAATTAACAGTAACTACATACAGATCCCAACATTTCCGAACTAGAAGCATTTTCTCCCCAGGGGATGGGATTACAGGTTTGACAAATACTCTTCATCTGAAAAAAAAAATCACCTCTCTACCTCCCGCCCCCATTCCTGTCCACCCTTCTCCCTCCCCCCTGGGGCACGCATCCTCTGACCACCTCATCTCACTGGAAAGTTGAAAGAAAGCAGCACCCCAGCTGCACCCCTGTGAGCTCCCGGGGCTGGCACCCCGAAGTTCCCCGGCTGAGCCCTCCTCCCGGAGCCGGCGGCGCAGGAGCTGGTACCTGCTCCGCCTCGCGCGGAGCCTGAAGGTCTGTCCGCAGCCCGACAGTTGCGTCTCCATCTGGCTGCCAACCCACCCAAGCTTCCTTCTCCTCCACCGCCGCCACCTTCCCTCCTCCCCCCTCCCCTCCTTCCCTTCCTCTCCGACTTCCCTCCCCACCCCCGCCCCCAATCTCCTCCTCTTTTTCTCACTAAAAACGGCTGCTGCTGCCGCTGCTGCCGCCGCCGGAGCCGAGCGTCACTTGGGCTCCCACCGCAGACATGGCGACCCTGACAGCGGTCCAGCCGCTCACCCTGGACCGAGGTAAGGGGGCGACCCGCCGCCAGGCCCCCGCCTCCCCTCCGCCCGCGCCCCGGTCCCCGCCGACCGCCGCCGGGACGGGCGGACCGGCTCGGCGGGGGGAGCAGAGCGAGCGAGCGAGGACGGCGGAGAAGGCGAGGCGATCGCGCCGGGAGCGGGAGACTTTCTCCCCGTTCCCCTGCCCGCCGCGCCCCGCCGCCCGGCCGAGGGGCGCCCCCGGCCCCGGAGCCCGCTCCGCCGCCCCCAGCCCCCCGCCCGGGCGCCGCGGGCCCGGCTTTGTCGGAGCGGCTGCGGGATGCGCGGCGCCCGCCCGGCGCCCGGGGCTCGGGGCTGCGGAGGCTCCGGGGGCGGCTCTCCGTGCGGTGCCCGGCGGGTGGGCGCGCCTGCAGCCCGGGACCCGGAGAGCGCGGCCGGGGGGACCGGGGGAGGAGGAAGTTTGTCCCTACGCCCGGGGCGGTGGAAGGTCCGGCTCCCGGTGCCCGGGCAGCTTCCCCGGAGCAGCGGTGCCCGGACGCGGGGCTGCGGAGGCGGGAGTTTCTGGGCCAAAAGGGCAACCGGAGCGCGGGCAGGGCCGTCCCCTGGCCGGGGGCGCATCGTCCCTGCAGCCGAGTCCGCTTATTCCTGGCTCCGGAGGTGGAGGGGGGCGCATCTGCCCCGCCGCCCGGTGCTCCCCGGCAGCGGCAGCGGCAGCCCTCAGTTTCCCCTGCCCCGCCAGCCTGGTCCTCTTCCACCCGGAGCCGCCCGCCGCGGTGCCCGGGCTGCGGGATGCGCCGGGACGCAGCGCAGATGGGATGGAAATTCAACTTCTGACCTGCCACCCACCCTGGGCGCCCTGATTTGATGGGGAAGCGGTGTTTGCTTTCTCCCCAAGTCCTCCTAAAGCCTGAGGGGGAAGGCAGCCGCTCGGATCCGGCTTCCCTGCTGCACCCGGGAGGGGTGATACCTGCCACCGAGGCTGGGTTTTCCTGCTGGCGTCCCCTGTCCGGTTGTGAAGGTGCTCCAGACCGGCGACCCTGCAGAGGAGGACACCTGCCTGTCCCCCTCCGCAGAGGCCGGGCTTAGGACCCTGGGTGGCCTTTTGGAAATGGTGTGTTCAGAGGGAAAATGATTGAGTTTGATGTGCCTCTAAAAATATTCTTTGTAGCGGCTTAAACTGGACTGTGGGACAAGGCAAAAAGAGCATCCTGCTGCGAGTACAGTGGAAAAGCCAGGGAGGTTTTTAATTTGGAGAGATTGTGGGTGACGTTAAGGCAATCTGTTGGCGCCAGAACAGATCTTATTTGGTGCCCATAGCAACTTGGCTTGGGGGGTAAAAGTTGAAAATTTTTTATTTTTATTTTTGGGAAATGTTAATTTGCAAACTTGTAAATTAATAACAGTAGTAAAAGAACTCAGAAATCCATTGTATAACCCATCATTTCACTCCAATATCATCATCATCTGCACTAAGCAGGATAAATCCATTGCCACTAAGAGCCACACAGATGACAAGCTACGAGAAATTATGTATTTTCTAAGTATTTCTGTTTTAATGTAATGAGCTCTTATATAGTCTCATTACTTAATCGGTCTTTAAATAGCTCAAGTAAATGGACTACAGAAGGAGAAAAAAGAAAAACTCCAAGAAAATTGTATACCTGAGCAATTTATTTACTACTACATACTACTGAAAATGTTTCACTTTTCGGTTTTACCTTAGCCTTTAGATGCCTCCCTCAGTTGTGGAGAGGAAATGCAATCGGACCAAGATCTCTTCTTAAAGTTTGTTCTTGTTCACAGCCAGGCTGTCCCTGTCCTTCCCAGTGTGATTAGTTTCATGCAGTAAGCAGCTCAAGAGGCAAGCTGGGAGAGACAGTGGTTGCAGCTGAATAAATTAATTCACCAATAGCTCAGTGCAAAGTCTGTAATTTACCGATGATGGGCTGTTGGTAGGATCGCTGTGCATGAAGCCATTATATAAAAGTATTTTTATCTCTTTGTCATTAAAATATAATTAATCAACTAATTTCATCATTAAACTGGTGAAATAAGGAATTCTGACAGAAAGAAAGAAAGAAAGAAAGAAAGAAAGAAAGAAAGAAAGGAAGGAAGGAAGGAAGGAAGGAAGGAAGGAAGAAAGAAAGAGTCTCTTAAAAGAGGGAAGCCAAATACTACTTCTCTGGGTCCTAGTTGCAACTCTGATACTTTGGATGAGTCAGTCAGCCTCTCCGGGCATCAGGTTTCCACTGAGCAACATAAGGAGTTTGGCTTCGATGATTCTGACACTGTGCAGCTTTAATTTGATTCATTAACATTGGGACTCAGTTTCTGGTCACCCACTGGAAGACTTTTCAAGCTCACCCCAGTTGCCCAGGTTGTTTTGATGTCCTTTGATGTGCGCTGAAGTCACCTGCTGCTTTGGCTCCATCAAAACATTTCTCAGGCTGTTGCATCTGGCTCCTCATTGAAGAGAGCTCCTTCAAGGAAGAGACCATTTCTAAACTCATCTTTGTGTTCTCAGTGTCTGACCTTGTCCCTGATCGCAGTAGAAAAATCACACATTAGTCTAAGTGAACGAAGGACTGCAGTAACTTAATCACCGTTAAAACATAGGGATTTGGTAGTGAACTGAAGCACCGTTTATAGATTCACAACATTTTGGCCCTGGAAAGAATGGCAGGGAGAACATAGGCTGGCAGTTTAACGTTTTGTTTTTTCCCTACATGCTTGACAATTACTATCAGTTACCATAGCTCACCAATGCTGTGATTAGTAGCCATGGGGGATTGTAGCTGGTGGGCAAAGGGAGAGGGAGGAAGATGTTTGACAAAACCTCCAAGGACACCTCAGCAAACCTGAATCCATGTCCATAATTTCAGAGCCAGTTCTTTTTTATCATCTTCATTTTTTCAAATGAAAAAACATGCAGGAAAGGACAGGATACTAATCTAGGTACTGGCAGACTTTACGTTACAATCTAATTTTCTTTTTCTGATTTGATGCCCTTTGGCACCATAAATTGATTTATCTGGAATCTTCATGGCAAAGGTTTTAAGCAAACTGATCAAAGCTATGGATTGAAATTAAGATTTACTCCTCCCAGAATATAAAAAGGTATCTGAAAGGAAGACACTCATAGTATGTGCTAGCTTCTTGGGTCTTGTCTGGGAAGCAAGCCTTTGCTAGGACCAGGCTGGGCCCTGAAAGGACAGTTTAAGGTCTTCACTTATCTGTGCATGTCCTAGACTCTTTTCCACCTGCCATTAACACCTCATAGTAACTTGGTGGAGGCCTCTGGGTAGCTATTGGCACAATAGGTTCCTATTCATTCTGGTCCCAGTCCTGATGACTTTTCATTTATTTATTGTATGTCTACTATGCGTGAGACCCTACGATGGGATTGGCATGCATGGTGAGCTAAACAGACATAATTCATCTTTGTTGTAATTAGAATCTACCCAGAGAGAAAGATTAAACACACACACACACACACACACACACACACACACACACACACAAATGCACACATAAGCAAACCATTCATCATTTATTTATAACTTAATCTATACAAGATGCTATAGGAATATCAGAAACAATGTTCCTGCTTTTATGGCCCTTAAGAGTCTAGTGGGAGAAACAAATAATAAGTAAGGAATTAATTAATTCAACAAATAAGTGTTGAGTGACAGCCTATGGCAAGCACAGTTTTAAGCAATGTGGCAGTACTAAAGAACAAAGCAGATAAAGTTTTAATGGAGTGTACATGCTAATGAAGAAGTTGCACATTGAACCCATACATATACAACCATACATGCCAGTGGGAAAAATAAGACTGCATCCGAGAGAGTAGTGGGGGCTGCTGATTGAAGTATGATAGTCAAGGAAGGCCCTCTGGGCTGGTGACATTGAAGAGACCTGATGAAATGTAGGAGCGAACTGTGCAGCTGTGCTCTGGAGGAGAACCTCCCGTGTGCACCCCGGGACCATCAAGGGAATTGCTGAGAAGATGTGAGCACAGCGGAGAGTCATAGAAACTGGGATGTGAGGAGTTGATAGCCAGGAGCTAAATGATGTAACTTATACATAGGATTTTAGATTAATTGAAAATATGAAGTGTTCATAAGGCAAATAACATGGCATAAGGATAGAGGAAAGTAGGGAAGGACCTATTTGGACAGTGTTGGTTAAGGAAGGCTCACTGAGAAAGCAGCATTTAAACAGTTCTGATGTATTAACAAGATCCTTAGGAAAAAACGTGTTCTGGAAAGAGGGAAGAAGACAAATAGGAGCAGTTATATATGTACAACTCAGCTATTATCTCTTTAATACATCCATAACCAATCAAATGATTAAAAAATATTCCCAAGGAATAATAACACTCTATGTATCCTTTCTTGGTTATAAGTATACCAAGAAAATCTATAGATCTGTGTTTTGCTTCTTTTTCCTAATTTAAAGCATCATATGTTATAACTAGATTTTCAAATGTAAATTAAATAGGTATCACTATGCATAAATTTACATGTGAAATCTAAGGAGTCATAATATGCCATATATTCATTTTCATTTTAATCTTGTCTAATAAAGAGGGAATTATGCTAATTGACCCTCATGCCTTCAGAAAGATGGCAGCTCCCACAGCCAATAAGGAGGGAATACCCTAATTGCCTGCCCTGCCCTCAAAGATGGTGGCACCCACAGCCAATAAGGAGGGAATATGCTAATTGACTACCATGCCCTCAAAGATGGTGGTGCCCACAGCCACAAGATGGTAGTGCCCAGTCCCCTCAGCCCCATCAGGGTGGCAGGCATTTGGCAAGGTCCAGCCTGTCCCTAGGCAGGCCTAGCCACTCTGTGCGCCTGCCTCCAGAGTCCTCCAGTTCCCTCAGCCTCCCAGCTGCCTAGCACCGGCCTGAGGCACAGGCAGGATTCAGGTGTCGGCTGCCCAGCCACCCAGGGCCACCCAAGGCTCAGGTAACGAGGGCCGGCTGAAGCTTGTGCTGCCAGCAGTGGCAGCAGCAGAGGTGTGAGGGAGTGTCACCTTCCCCTGATCACCGGATCACCTTCTGCCTCTGAGGGCTCCCAGACTGGGAGAGGTGGCATGCTGGTCTGAGGAAACCCCCACTCCAGTGCATGAATTTTTATGTAACAGGCCTGTAGTATTTAATACTAGACAGTGATGTAGAAAGTAGCACTCAAAAGATGCTGATAAGGAGATTAGTGTGGATCTTCTCTTCTAGAATTTAAAGCATTCACAGCAATTCTTCCCTACAGCAGAGGTTAGTTTACCCAGATTTCAGTCTCTAAAATCAGAAATGACCTTCAGTTACACTCAAGGGAACAAAACAAGGTACCAGCCTTGACACTCAACACCTTCATAACAAAGAACATGGCAATCGGTCACTATGTAAAAGACTTCATGGACTCAAGCACTTTCTTAAGTCCAGTTGCTCCGACACTCTTTTCACTTTCTATTTCAAGGTCAGAAAAAGGTAAAGATAGAATTTTTCAAAATTTCACTTGTACCATTTCTCTCTAATTTTCAACAGAATGGCTTAAAAATAATGGCTTATAAAAATAATACAAAGCCAATTTGTGGAGAGAAATGGATAATTAAGACAATTTTGAGGAGTAATTAATATTGTGCTATCTTAAATACTTGAGACTTTATGAAATGACTAGAAGCTTACAATCTTCATTTGGTGTTTATGTAAGAGAAAATGTTGTCGTCAACCGTCATCTAACTTTTCTGTGAATTAAATTCAACTTGGATAATTTGCGTTAAGTGTAAACGGAAATCTTGATTTCTTGGCTTCTAAAATGTCATACATCAAAATATTGATTAAACAACTCATGATGTGTTTCCACTTTAAAATTTTTGTCCTTTAAAAATTCGAAAACCAAGAACTTTTATGTTGTAGGTTTCGACCTTATGGAAAAAAATAATATGAGAGCAAGAATTGAATTCAAATGAAAATCTCATGGCACTACACTTTTCATAGCATTTGTGATATATTAAAAATTTTCTCTCTTCCTTTCACTTTTCAACACATGCAGAGCTTATTACTTTATGTATATCCAGATTCAAGCCTTGAGGCAAGCCCATAGCTTTTCTAATAAGCTGTATTCACCAGTTTTTATAAGATCTGTATTTGCCTGGAAATTGCTTTTGCTCACAGTCCAAAAGGACTTGCCCTTTCTCCCCTCTCTCTCCTTGTAAGTTAGTTCTTATGTTGCTTTAAACATATTTCCCCCAGTAATTGTGATGGGAAGGAAAGAGAGAGGGGCTGATTATATGTATGTCTCTTGTCCTAAAGCCTTCTCACATCAGCAGTCAGATATGTTTTAGTCTGCAAACATTAAGTGCTTGCTTGCTTGCCTTCTCGTGTTTTCTGTAGGTGTCACTAAACATTAAAAGTTATTGAACTTTTTAAAAATAGCAAATCAATATTTGAGTGTTTATTTTTTCACTATGTAGTTCTAGGCCATTTTCCAGGAGTCAGAATTCTGTCACATTTACCTTTTATTTCCTTTTTGATAATGAAAAGTTAGAAAGAGAAGGACCCAAATTTCCAATTTCATTATTAGAGAAAGGTATTTTGCATTTAATGGGAGTCTTATACACAGCTTTGAAATGGAAAAGAAATTGAGAAATTAATGACAGAGCTTCCAGAAAAAGAAATATAAATGTGGTGAGTACCTTCTAATGTGGTGTGTCAGCTATCTAAGCCCTAAGATGGATTTGGTGTGCTCTGCTCAGTTACGAAATTAATGATTTTGCTTTTAGAGTGTTTTTTTTTTTTTTTTTCAAGAATCACAACTAGGGAAAGGGGACTATATCAAGTGAGGATATGTATACTAGATATTAGGGATTGTATTAGGTATAAAGCCAATGCCACTTTGAGGTTTTTCTTTTTTAATTTTTATGTTAAGCCTTAATATTTTCTGTTAGGATATAGTTTCCATCAGATCAGAGGTGTAGAACCCAACACATTTTTGGCATATAGGTGGCATATTCAACATTTGTCTTTTGGATGAAGGAATGGATGAAGTTGATTTAGTTGGGCCCAGTATTCTGAGTCATTCTAAATGGGAAAGAAAGCCTTCCAACCTGTCTTAGGTTGTTACCTTGCCCCTGTGTGTGAAGCAGACTCCTAAAAGTGGAAAGCTTTCCACGACTAAGGGAAGAGGTGAAGCGTTGGTGTTGGTGTTTGTAGCTCTACTTCCATTGCTTGAATATGCATGCTATCTTAACTTGTTATTAAATCCAGCAAGTTAATGCCAGAACACAACTGAAAAGGTTTAAAAATAAGGTGAGTGGGTGGGGCCCCAGCAGAACCACCCCCCCACACACAGACACAATAAACAAGATACTCTGTTTCATCTTAGTTATTTTTTAACTACAAATGGATGAATGATAAAGTTATGTCCTGATAAGCAAGTTAATGTGAATTTAATTTGAAATCACTCTGTATTTGCAAATGTAAGCATAACCTTAAAGTCATATTGATAGCCTTAAGGTCATACATATGATTGAGTTTACTAAGTAGTATGCTGGCTGAATTTGAAGACTTGCTAATAACAATATATATGGTCAAGGACAACTTGGTAATTATGTTGATTGAGAATTATTTTGCTGTTATATTTAGATAGTTACCTTTCTTGGACAGAAAACTAGAACTTATAACTTAAACTGGTCGTAACTTCCTCCTAAAAACACTGTAGCTACTTCAAGTCCAACTGGTTTTGCTATTTTTGTTTACTTGCATTGTGTGTTAATATTTAATATATTTTGGCATAATATAATTTTTTCTATCAAAGAATTATCTTTAAACAAAAAGGATAGAATAATGGGATCACAGAATTGCAATAAGATTTAAATGCCCAAAGTAGATGGGAAAAAATAAAAAATAAAAAGACAGCTGAGTTTTAGAGAATGGCAGAGAGACCACTGGAAGTGGCTTTGGAAAACTATTGGAGAAGAGCAGTAATTGTTCACAGACAAATATTTTGGCTTCCAAAAATGTGAGAAGGGCACTGTAATCCAATCTACCTGTCAGAAAAATCTACGGCATGTTCATACCAGAGTGGGATACTGGCATTTAGAAAAGAAAGTGGTAATCCCACAGAGCTTACATGGGATCACTAAGGATAGGTCTTGTCAAAATTATAAGCATGTGCCATAGCCATACCATACTCATGACATCACAATTCTGGTGGAGAATGTGGAGGTGTGTGAAGGGGATGGTTGCTCCCTTGGGTTTCAAGTGGTTGAAACACTAAACCAAGGCAGTTTCCTTCTCTGTCTTATGCAACACTGTTATCAATATCTTGCACTAGGGTAATAGACGATTTTTACAGGTGACCTAGAACTGGACGGAATAGCAAACGCTTCAACCAACCATATCACTGTTCTAAAATTCTACCTAGCTTGAATGACAGTGTTAAAGAACAAAATCCAACCAGGAATATTTAAAAATCTAATTGGCTCTATCAATTATTCTTGAACCTGGCAGCATCCCATGTAGCTACCAGAAAGGCACACTTACGAGCTATGCAAAATGGAAGGTGTTTGTAAGCAGAAAGAGGGTGAGAAAGAAGTTAAAAATGTAGGTTACTTTAGGCAGGGACAGCTTCCTTTAAGGGAAGGATGGGGGTTTAACCAGGCAGATGACCCCACCAGTGTTGATCAGGAAATTCCAGATTGATTGGTTGAGAATTCCAGTCCTGGGAGAGGCTGAAACTGCAATCAGGTTACTTGTTAAGTTATTAAGTTTTTGTTTGTTGACATAGCTTAGCAATAGCGCCTCCATTTTGGCGTGTGTGTGTGTGTGTGTGTGTGTGTGTGTGTGTGTGTAACAACAGGTTACAATAAAAGAGATAAAATATAGTGGAGATGAAATGTGATTTTCATTCATTGATTCATTCATTCATTAGTTCATCAGCAAAAGGGAGCCAGTCCAGGCTATTCACTTTTCCTGTTTGTCCTGCCCTGTGAACACCACCCCGCAGGACTCCACTCAAGCACATTGGAGCCCTCCTGCAGGGCCCGGGCCTAGGTCAGGCCATCGGGACAGTCTGGGCTGGGGCAGAGGAGGCTTAGAATGGCAAACAGGCACTCCAGAGCCAGCCTGCCGGGATTGGAAACACTAGACGGCTTTCCAATCTGTGTTCTTATTTGTAAAATGGCAAATAATAAAAATAGGACACACCTCACAGGAAGCTGGCTTTAAATAAGTTATTACGTAGAAAGTACTCAGAACAGGCTTGACATGTTAACTACTCAACAATGAAAATTATTTCTTCCCTGAGTCCTAGAAGACCTGTACTCCCACCATGCTGCCAGGGGCAGGGACAGATAATGCTTGTTGCCTACAGACATACGTAGAGGCAGGGGGCCTGCTTACTAATATTTTAGTATTCTGTAGAAGCAGGGAGCATTTGGACATGCCTGCAGGTCAAAACAAAAAGGTTCCTACTCATCTAATCTGCCAATCCACTCTTCCCCCAAATCACTACTTTCTTGATGCTCCAATAATACTTTTTTACATAATCCTGGGAGAGCACTTACTACACAAAGTTAAATTTTTCTTTTACGCTGCTGTCACGCTGACACCATAAGTTATTTACACACAAGTTTGTGTACCCATTGCCTACATAGGTGCCTGAAATGTAAGTGCTCAAATGTGTGCTCACTATATTAGAGGTTTGTCTTTAAGTGCTGTGTCATTTCAGGGTTTAAACTAGGTAAGCGAGCAGAGATACAAGATGCAGATTTTTTATTCAAGAAGAAAGTCCCTACATTTATTCTCTTCAAAATTTATTCTCTCCTGGGAATTAGTGAACATCCTATTACTGGATTACTGGAAACATATAGGCAAAAATGGAATGACAAATTGGGAAAGTTGTTACAAACAGAATTTAAAATTCAGTAATTGTTTAGGATAGGGATTAGACCTTTTGTCGATGTTCAATGTTTTTATTCTATTTATATGAAGATATCAAAAGTGTATTAAATAGTTGACTGGGGAAAATATAACTAAGAGCGACTTTTTTTTTTTTTAATTCCTTTTCAGTGCTATTTGATTAGAAAGCATCACGAGACACTAACGTAGGCAAACATGTGCCAGTCAGGGTGTGTGCTCTGGGTCTAGACATCTGGATACAAACCCTCCCTCTTCCTGCCTCTTCCCAGCTATGTAACCTTAGCCTGTCCCTATCTTCTCTCTACTTTCATTTTCAACTGTGGAACTGAATGTAATAATGCTCCGTCCCTCCTCAGGTTGCTGTAAAAATTAACCGAGAAAACATATGCAAGTGCCAGGAGCTCTGCCAGGTCCATAGTAAGTGCTCAGTAATGAGTGATTATCCTCCCCACTTCTCCCCAGAGCCTGCACGTTTCCCAGTGCAATAAATGGGAAGTGCAGTAGACAGATATGGGGATGAATTGCAATTCTGCCACTTACTATCTAGGGAAGCTGAGAGTATTGCTTACACTCAACTCATTTTTCTTCATTCTTAGTATGGGAATAAAGACACCCACGTTGCATGGTGATACACTCCCTTGGTTCTTCCTTCAATTAGCCATTCAAGGAGAAGTGAATGAGAATCTCGTCTGTGTCAGGTCCCAAACCAAGGGCTAAGGGGAAAGCTTGCAGTCTAGGGAAGGTAGACATCAGACAGTTAACTTATGATAACATAGTTTGAGTATTTTAGCAACAGCTCACACATAATGAGCGTTTACAACATGCCAGGCATTGTGCTTCGGGCTTTTCATGTTTCATTTCAATTAGTCCTCACAAGAGGCCTTTGAGGCAGATGCCGTTAGTGTCTGGAAGATGTGGGAATTGAGGCATAAAGAGGCTAAATAAAGCAACAGAGGCAAGCAATCGGAGCTCAGGTTGGTTGGTTCTTGAGGCCTTGAGCTTAATCACCATACTAACCCGGGGAGAGCAAGTACATAGGTCTGTAACAGGGTCTGTAACAAGCCTTGGAGAACTTGGACTTGTAAGGGCACCAACACAGAAGTGCTTGCAAAGGCTTCAAAGAGCAGGCAGACAGGTAGGAGGCACACAGGGACAGCAGTAGCCAAGGACAAAAGGGAAAGAACTTTGTCCAATTCTTACAAAAAGAATGTAAATTAAATGTTGGTAAAGAATAAATTTTTAAATAATTTAAGTGATGTATTTGAAAAGTCTAGTAGAATTATTAGAAAACAGCAGGTGTTTAATAAATGGTTGTGCTTATTATTCATGGCAGCTATTAATCTCTTAAACCTAAAAATCAAAATGCCCATAGATAGAATTGTAAGAAAGTGCCAGCGGTATTTCATTCCTTCTATCCATGCTGTGTCAGGGACCCAAGAGGTGATGGCTGTGACATTCAGGTTACCTTTCCGTGATCTGTAATGCATGTGCAGAGCTTCTCCACAGACCTGGACTGTGAAAATAGTGCCCCAAAGCCCCTTTCCCTACAATCCTTGCCCTCAGTTAAGGTAAGTGAGAGGGACTGGAGAACATAGCAGCATGAAGAGATTTCTGTTTTCCCTTCAAGATTAGCTCTTGCCCTGGTTGGGTTGCTCAGTTGGTTGCAGTGTTGTCCTGTACACCAGAAGATTGTGAGTTCAATCCTGGTCAGGGCACATTCCTAGGTTGTGGGTTTGATCCTGGCCAGGGCAAGTACAGGAGGCAATGTTTCTCTCTCACATTGATATTTTCCTCTCTCTCTTTCTCTCCCTTCCTCTCTATGAAAATTAATAAAAAAAAAATGCTTGATTTTTTAAACCACTGAGGATTAAAAAAAAAAAAAAAAGATTAGTTCTAAATGTCCTGAAGGGCATAAACACTTTCTGCTTACCCATCATCATTAAAATATATGTCTTGAGATTTAATATATATTTTACTGGATCAAGTAATCCCGTATTTGTCTAACATTAAATGTATAAGACATGTTCTACTTAAGTAAAACTTACAAGCTGACTCCTTTAAGCCAAAATTTATTAATTAAAAACATTTTAACCTAAAAATAGAGAATTAATTTCCTTCTATGTTATGGCATATGTTCTCTAGTAAATGGGGTTTTGTAAAGGGATAATGGACATTAAGACAAATAAGGCAGTAAAATCTCATGCATATCACAGAAGCCATGCCGAGATGTTTATTTTGATTGCTCATAGGGAAATTCTGTATCACTCCAGCTTCTCAGACCTACTTCAGTTTGTTGAGGTTGACAAATAGATGCTTCTAGATAAATGAGGTATTCTCTGGCCATGCAGACACTTATTTCTTCTGATATCACATAGTTTCTAAGTATTGCCAGTTTAGCATCCAAATGATAACTGGGAATTACAGTGTTAAGACTGGGTGTATGCTATGGGCTGAATGTTTGTGTCTCCCCTATTTTTCCCCTCCAAAATCCGTGTGTTGAAGCACTAAGTCCCAATATGATAGACTTTGGAGGTTGAGCCTTTAGAATGAGGTCATAAGGGTGGGCCCTTGTGATGAGGTTAATGTCCTTAGACAAAGAAGAAACTAGAACAAACTCTCTCTCCATCATTGCAAGACACTTCCAGAGAGCAGAAGTCTATAATTCAGGACAATGTTTCCCCCAGAAACTGAATCTACTGGCTCCTTAATCTTGGATTTCTCAGCTTCCAGAACTGTGAGAATGTCTGCTTTTTAAGACATTCTTAAAAACTTAGTCTTAAAAGGAGGACACTGGTGACCCCTTGGTTCCTAGATCAATGCTCAACCACTGAGCCACACTGGCTAGATAATACTTTACTCATCTAAAAAGGATGGTGAACTTTGCTAATCTTGCTATCTATTTTTTTGTTTGTTTTGTTTGTAGTGGTGGCCATAGGGTTGACAATATATATGTTTAATTTGTCATACTCTCCCTTCAAATAACATTGTTTATATCCATCAATAAACTTCCACTTGCTTCCTCTCATCACTCGTACTATTTTTTTAATGCAGTCTATAAACCCATAATTCATTGTTACTAATTTGCTTTTAACCAGAGGTCATGAGCTATAACCCACAGGCCAAATCCAGCCTGTGAGCTAAGAATGCTTTTTATATTTTTAAATGTTTGAAAAACTATGTGAAATGTGAAAATTATATTAAATTCAAATTTCAATGCCCATAAGTAAAGTTTTACTTGAATATAGTCATGCTTATTAATTTATATATTGTCTATGGCTGCTTTTATGCTGCAATGGCAAGTTGCAACAGAGACCATTTGGTCTGTAAAGCTTAAACTCTGTACTTTCTGACTCAGAGAAAATACTGACCAACCTCTGCTTTTAGAGCATTAAAAATGAGAAGAGGAAATGTCTTTTCTATTTACCTTTAACTATTTGAGGAGCTCCATGCTCAGGGTCCAATCTTCCCTGAGTACCTGTGTCCCAGAGTGCTCTCTCTGCTCTCTACCTCCCCCAAAGGTAGGCTGTTGTTGCTTATTATTTGGTACTTACTAGCCTGGCTCTGGGAGACCAAGGCGCCTCTCTGTTGTCCTGCCCCACCCTCAGCCTCAGGAAGGCCCTGTGCCTGTGTACAAGAACGGGCTTTCTTAGTGGTTCTGCCTCTCTTGGGTGTACTAGACCAAACTGTCCTGGTTGGAGGGTCTTGTATGGGGGAGTTCCCTATCCAATGGTGGGGGACCGCTAATAAATAGTATTGGTACAGGATCCTGGAAATAGGTCTGCTTTCTGACTTCACTGTCTTTGTGTGCAGTGGTTCTCAATCTTTTTAATGCTGTGACCCTGCTAGCGGTTTAATATAGTTCCTCATGTTAATGAATCGTAATGTAAATATCTGTGTTTTCTGATGGTCTTAGGCGACCCTGCTAGCTGTAGAGCCTAAGACCATCGGAAAACACAGATATTTACATTACCATTCATTAACAGTAGCAAAATTACAGTTATGAAGTAGCAATGAAAATAATTTTATGGTTGAGGGTCACCGCAACATGAGGAACTGTATTAAAGGGTCGCAGCATTAGAAAGGTTGAGAACCACTAAGGATTTGCTTTGACTTTCTCCCACTTGTAATGGTCTTTACTTCCAGTGTTTGCCCTGACCTATTCTTTCTTATGAGCTCTCAGTGAAAGTCTGTGGAGAAAACCCCGCCAGTACTACCCACAGAGTTCCTATACTCTCATACTTGCTCACATTTGAGCTTTCATCCATTTGTTTTAAATTTTAGCTGAATTCCTCCTACCAACTTGTATGACACCTCTTCTGCCCATGCTCTGCTAGGACGGGTTTTTATATGCTTTACTGTTTTCGCAAAATTAACTCATCCTGTGTGAGCTATATGATTCACACTAACCTAGTTGAGTAAGACATTTTATTCCCAGTTGGGAAGACAGATTTTGAAAGCATTTTGCAGCCTGGCTAATTTTTGCTACTTATTTGCTCATCTGAGCAACTATTTGGTCAGGCAGACTGTCTTTATGTTGTTGCTCATATTCCAAATTAAATTCCAATTTAGAGACTAATTTGAATGAATCTGTAACATGACAAGCTGAGCTAACACAGAACCTCCCTCACTGCAAACACCGAGATGTGCTAGATAAAACTTAACAATTAAAAGACTATCTATAGCTTTATATTGCAAATGAAAAAAGTGTCACCCCTAGGTTCCAGAATTGAAAAGGGAAGTGAAGACTGGAACCATAGTGATATTGACCTGACACTTTGGTAAAAGTGAGGGAGGGGAAAATAAAGGGTGCCAAATGGTCCCAGACTTAGCAATAAGCCCATGGCGGGGGCATTGCAAGACCATGGGGTGAGATCTGCACCATTACCACTCCCCAGTCTGCATTGCTTAGCTTGGAGTCTGAATATACACCACAGAGTTGGTTGAGGAAAGTTTCTCCCAAGAAACATACATAAAATGAGTCCTAAGCTCGGACAGATCAAAGCAAGTAAAATGAAAGACAGCACTCTTCAGAAACTTCTAGCTCCATTGGTTTCTCATAGACTATACAATCTCTGATACAGGCATGCTCACAGTTAATTACACAGTAGCAACAGAAAGCAATAAAACATTGGAGTGGTCACAACAGACTAGAATGTAAATGAGCCCTGTGTTTCTGGCAGAAGGACGAGAAATTCAGAGAGAAGAAAGTGTCTGAAAAACAAAAAAAGCTTGACAGAAGAAAGCAGAGACTATAAAATAAGCATATTTATAATTATTAAAAATATATTTCAAGAGAATAGAAACTATAAGAAAAGAACTTGACACCAAAAATAGGTGATTTTTAAAAATAGATTATTGCAAAATATGGGGAAAGAATGCAAAAATCTTTTTTTAAAAATATATTTTATTGATTTTTTTTTATTTTTTTTTTTTTACAGAGAGGAAGGGAGAGGGAGAGAGAGTTAGAAACATCGATGAGATAGAAACATCAATCAGCTGCCTTCTGCCCGTCCTCCACTGGGGATGTGCCGCAACCAAGGTACATGCCCTTGACCGGAATAGAACCTGGGACCCTTGAGTCCGCAGGCCGACACTCTATCCACTGAGCCAAACTGGTTAGGGCAAGAATGCTAAAAAATTTTGAAAAATAAAATGACATTAAATTATTAAAGTTTTAAAAAATTAAAAAAACACACATTTATTAATAAGATCATTACATACAAGAAAAAAAAATCACTTAAATAGCACTATTTTCACTTTATCTGATGCTATAGACTTATACTAGAAATGATTGTTGAACCTGAAAGGAAGCTATTGTGGGTTAAGTATTTAAATACCCAGGAACTGTTTATGAGGGTTGCCTTTAGTTTTGATTTTTCTGAGACATGAATCTGATGGTGCCATTCAGCACATTAAACTCTTCAGTGGCTTCCTGCTGTCTAGGAGTCTTAGCACAGCTGGCCAGCTGAGTTTTCTAGAGTGGGATTCCAGAGTTTTGTCCTCCAGCCTCCCTCTTACCACTCTGTATGGCCACTGTTTCAGAGTTCCTTCCATTTGTAAACATGCTCTCCTGAATTTGCTATTCCTTTGCCTGAGATGCTATTTTCTCAGATAATAATGAGCTTCTTTCAGTCTCTGCTCAAGCTTTACCTCCTGGGAAGTATTACCCATATTTAAGCAGTCTTCTTTCCTTACTCTCATCATTTTTTATTTTCCATCCCAGATTTGTTTTCATAGCATTTTTTTAACTGACCACATCCACATTTTTTTTTTAACTTGTATATATGGCCTTTCCTCTTTACTTCTGATGTTTGAAATGCCTAGACCATACCCTGGTACATGATAGGTGCCTACTGAATATTTGTCGAATGAACAAATAAACTCAGGGTCTTGGCAATATTGTTCTCTTTGTGAGAAGCTCTTCATTTCCACTTTATCCTGGGAAACGCCTACTTGTCTTCTTAGCATTCACGTTTCTGATTCCTGAAATCTTTTCTTGTTCTCTCAGCCTAGGTTGGATTCCTTTGTTTTATGTTTCTTTAGCACCTTATAATGTTCTTTTTCAAATTCCTTCAATGACTCACTCGACGAATAGTTATGGAGTGCCTACTATGTTCCAACCCCTGTTCTAGGCCCTGAGGATGCAGGAGTGAACACAGCAGATGTGATCTCAATTCTCAGGAAGCTAATATTCTGGTGGGCAGGGGTGGAGGGCAGACAAGAAGTAAATAAACAAGTATACAGCACTTCATATAATCATAGGAGAGTAAGAAAACATGAAGCAGGATTATGGGAAGAGAGAGCCAAGGCAATAAGGGTCTGCCCTTATACATGGAGGACCCGGGAAGTTGTTACGCATTAAATAAGGGTGTTTTTTTGTTTGTTTTAATTTTTATCTTTTGTTTTTATTTTTAAATGTATTTTGATTGATTTCAGAGAAGAAGAGAGAGGGGAAAAGATAGAAACATCAGTGATGAGAGAGTATCATTGATTGGTTGCCTCCTGCATGCCCTCCCCCAAAGAGATTGAGCCCATAAACCAGACAGGAATCGAACCATGACCTCCTGGTTCATAGGCTTATACTCAGTCATTGAGCCACACCAGCCAGGCTTGTATTATTGATAGATGTTTTAAAAGAGACATTGTAAGGAACTTAGGGATTGGCTGGATGAAAACTGGGAAGACCTGTGTCAGAGGAAACAGCAAGTATACTAGTAAATGTCAAAATCAGTAAATCTCTAAAGGTGTATAGGAACAGGAATGAGCCCAGTGTGGCTGGGTGGAGTGAACAAGAAAATGGTAGGTAGTAGTAACAGATGAAGTCAAAGAGAGATTTTTTAAAAACTTGTTTTTTTTTTAAAAAAAGTGATGTCATTTTAGTTTTCAGTCTTCACTGGGATGGACAGTGGAGAGGGCAAGGGTCAGGTTGCAGGCTTAGGCAGGATAGTCCTAGGAACCCCAGGTCCTGGAGGTGCAGCCCAGGAACAGCTGAGAGGGGGCAACACGCAGCACCTGTGACTTTCAGAAATGAGGGCCATGGCCGGGAGCTGGGTCCAGCCCAGCCGTCCCAGTAGAAGATCAGCACCAGCTCTTTTCCGTACTGTTGTGGTAGTCCGGGCAGGGAGGACTCCACGCAGTGAGGTCACCACACAGAAGCTGTGGCTAGCCCGCCTCCAGAAGTCAAGATGGGCTGCTGAGAGCCAGCTCAGGGCCTCCTACAAGGCTGTGTGGATATTCCTGTGGAGCTGAACTGAGCACTGGAGGTAGGAAACTCCACCCACGGACTGGATAAGGCTGGAGCTTGCTATTTTAAACACTTTGGCTCTTAAGCTAAAATATTAAAACCACAAGAGGGATTTTAGTTTGAGCAGACTCTTTCTGCTATGTTGACCAAAGGGTAAAGGGTAGACAGGGAGATTAGTTACAAAGTTATGAAAAGAATCCAGATCAGAGGTGGAGGTGGTTGGGATCTGGGTAGTAGTAGCAGGAAAGGTCATGATAAATGGTCAAATTCTGGGTACATTTGGGAGACATAACCAGCAGGATTTGATGAAAGATTGAAAATAGGGTTTGAGAGAAACAAAGCAGTCGATGATGGATGGGTGTCTGGCCTGAGTATCTGAAAAGGTGAAGCTTAACTCTACTGAGATTGGGAAGGTTATAGA